>NC_085140.1:304842599-307565620 GCF_024139115.2 Armigeres subalbatus
TATTTAATGATTCTATAATAATCGTTCGGTGTATGATCGAAATTTAATTATGAATACAGTGATCGTTCGCTAATTGGGGCACGACCTCACCCCAACTAGCGAATGCCGTTCGCTAATTGGGGCGTTTTGACAAGCGTCAATGTTGTTTACTTTTTGCATTGAATAAAAGAAAATTTTACCCGCCAGAAAAAAATCGATCCCGCCAAACACGGAAACAAAACGTCAACGCGTTTTCGACATCATATTCTGACGTTTAGCTGCTTTTTGATTGGGTTTCGCCCCAATTAGCGAACCCCCAACTAAAAAGCGCCCCAACTAGAAAAAAAACCAATTAGCAAACGTTCACTGTAGTTTGACATTTTTCATCTGTATCATAAAATCATAAAAGCGCTATTGAAGAATTATAATTCCATGAATAGAAACTGAATAATATAACCGATTCGATGAATGCCCGGATAAAAAATACAATAGAGTTGCAATAAAATATCTTAAAAATACAATAGATTTTATTGATGAGCATTAAATTCTATTGTTTTTATATCATACCAATTAAAGTGCCATTTTGTTATTCAAATAGACGTACAATAAATTCTATTGCCAGTGAAATTTCGGCAATAGAAATAGAATTACAATAAATTCAATTGTAATGGCAAACATTTGTTCGAGAAAAAATCGATTTTTTTTATTGTAAAGATACATAACAACCACTATTTTCTATTGTAAAACTGCCATTTACAATAGACTTTATGGTGGAAAACAACCCGCATAATAAAAAACAGCATGTTATATGGTCAGAATCATTATTACAATATACGATATAGCGTCACATTTTATATTAGGGTTATCAAATAATTTTCGGTCGACTCAACCATAGCTCCTCGACATTAACTCGAAATGTCAATGTATTACATGCTGTCCTTAAAATGTTTTTTATTTCCTGCATTATATGTCAACCTTTTAACTTAATGTCGAGCGAAAATTTTGCACGCGAAAAGGGCCGATTTTTTATGGTGACATAACTTAACAACCCATTCAACATATTGTTATTTGTCTAATAACCGTACCACAAACTGTTGAAACATTATATGAGATTGTTCGTTAACAGTTGTCAACTTTAATGGTAAGCGTCGCCGACCGCAAAGGAAAATATCCATGTACAGTTCGTAATTATGCGGGAATAGGCTTCAATGTAATTCTATTGTGAGCCACAATAGAGTTTAATTACTATTAATTTCAGCGTACTGTCACAATAATTTCTATTGTCATTCTTTTGGGAATTTTTATTAGGGTGATTCATTTCTATTCGGGACTGTAAATTCATGAATATTAGCCTTAATTTTACTGAAAATGCATAACAATCGAGGATAAGTTATAGGTTTATTATTTTTCCTCCGTCCATATGTTCACGCCTGAGAGTTCACACTGGAAAGGGAAAGGAACAAAAAACAAAAATAGAATTTGAAAGGTTTCCACGCAAACTAATGGTAGCTGTCACTTTACTTTCGGAAGAATAGTCTGCTCAGTTATTCCGCAAGTAAAAGTTCCATACCGGTCAATTGTCAAAATTTCACTTAGTAATATTGAACAAAATTCCGTAACCTCTCTACTTTTTAAAGGCTAGAACGCTGCTGAAAAGTACTGTGCAAATAGACAGGATACGAAATGCTCACGGAATGAATGCTCTGAAATTTCGTAAGCAGTACGGAGCTGGGAGGGAGAAACAGATACGAAAAATGTGTGTGTCAAGCCGAGCCGAAATCTAGCTGTCAGTGTGAGCCGAAAACGAAACTCTCGGCAAGCAAATTTTTGAAGGCAATGTAACAACAATAACACGCAAAACAGAATTTAGTCTTTTCAGGTTGCGCCTACGTTGATTGTTTTTTCTTGTTGAAAATTTACTTGCTGCATGACGACAGTATGTAATTAATTTGATGTGTAGTATCGAGAGCTCCCTCCCAGGTACGGAGCTGACAAGTAGAGAAAATTTCGTAACGCTAATACCGTCTGCTGCACGGTTAGTGGCTGAAACCCATTAATGGGTAAAAAAGTATACATTTTTTCAAGTTCTATGAATCTGTCAAGAAATGGGTTATTTTAAATGTGGATAAATGGGTGAAAAAATGCCCATATTTGAAACATATTTGACGTTAAAAAATGTGCCATTTTTTACCCATTAATGGGTGAAAAAATAGTTAGCTATTTTCGTCACATAATTCACAGCGGGGATCTTGGTGCGGATTCTTTTTGCAAAAACAAATATTCATAGTTATAAAAGATTGGAGACAATTTAAAGGAACACTAGAAGGTAAAGTAGTCTAATATAATATTCATTATTCATTTATTATTTAAAACAACGCTTCTTTTTTAAAGATATCGTCAACTTCAAATGGCAAGAACCCGGAACTAATTCGGTAGCAAGACCATTATCATGTGGCGCAACATTCGTAATTTAAAAGAGAACGGCATGGTTCGAGGAGCAGCATCTGGCAAACAACAAGAAGGCAAAAGTAGTGGACATTGAATATCTATCGATTGCATCATTGGAATTAGCGGCTTGTCGCAGGGAATACGATCGCTCAAACATTTTATGATTTATGTGCAACTTTGTAAAAAAATGTGAATATCTAGAATAGGGTAAAACGTCCTATCGTTGTGGTATGTCCTAACGTTGCGGTAGTGTTAAAATAGTCCATTCTGGATATAATTGCATTAAAAACAATTGTGGATACGATAAAACTAATCGAATTAACGACTAGAACATCTTTTGTTTGACAAAATTCCGTTCAAAATTATGAAAAATCGACATTTTTCATTAAAAATTTGAATCCTTTGAGCCTATTATTGCGGTAGTGCTAAGGTCCTATTGTTGTGGTATCGATTTCCATAAGAATTGCATGCAATACCGCAACAATAGGACTGACCTTGAAAAAATGTCGCAACGATAGGCAACTGTGTCCTATTATTGCGGTAGTTTATTTTTATTGCGATAAAAACAAAACAACATAAATTTAGGTCAATTGACGTAATATTTACGAATCTATAGTTAACCAGCAACCTATTCGACTACTGCAATGTGGATAAAGACCAACAGGTAATTTTTAAAGAATTTTTGAAATGAATTTTGTTTTGACACGGTGCTTAACCCCTCCATAATAGGTCGCTTTACCCTATCTAGTTTGCAAAACAAATGTGAATATCTAGAAATATAATGTAGTCGATAATGCGTATTTTCTTTGAATGATTTTGCAAATATTCTTCTTCTCAAAATTAACAAATTGTCCATTTCATTTTGACAAAATGGGTATTTATTTACCCATTTTGAGGAAAAATGCTTTTGCATGATGGGTAAAATAATACCCATCATTTGACAGAAACATGATTTACCCATTAATGGGTATATCGCTTTTACTCATTAAATGAGTAGTGGCGGTTTTGACGAAAATGGGTGCCATAGTACCCATTAATGGGTTTTAGCCAGTAACCGTGTGGGTAAAGTAAATGTAGCTGTCACTTTTCCTTACGGAAAAATATTCCGTACCATTATTCCGTACGGAAAAGTGTTTCCGTAAGAGCAGCGTACTAGGCTTAAGTCGATACAGGCTTTGTTTACCCGCATAATCATGGACCATACGTAGACCGCATCTGTTATAATTGAAGAGAATAAGTGTTATTGTAGCGATGGTCTCACTAATAATAGTTAACTATAAATTGACAGTTTCATATACTGTTTCAACAGTAGCGCAGATGGTAAACGGCCAAACGACCATATGAGTAATAGGCGGTTAAGTATAATTAACATTTAAATCCGGTCGTTTTTTCGAACAATATTTTCGTTGTACCATACATCAGTTGGTAGATGTACAATTGAAGAACTATATAATTACACATCGACAGCATGTTATGTATTAACAGTAAGCGTTGATGTAGGGTTGGTATGGTGAATCAAGCTTAAAATTGTATGCTAACAATGAAGTAAATAGTGACAATATATCTTATAACGCATATGTAATTTTGACTGCATGGTATGTCGTATTTCATTATGCGGGTAGTCTTTTCTCCGAGAAGCTACCCACTATGCTTTTGTTTTTGTTTTGATGCCAACATGCACCACCACTGTGGATTTGTAAATATTTTAAGTTAAATTTTAAAATAAAGTTAGCGCCAGAGCTCCTCCCGTAGGCTAAAAAGCGACATCAACATAAGCAGCATATCAGTCGAGCACGGTGGCAGGAGTAATGGCGATGTTTTGTTTTGGTCTGGTCGATGACGTGGAGCATAAAGGATAGTTACGAACCACGAAAAAGTGACGACGCGTTTCGAAGGATTCGCCGGTTTTTGGTCCGCAAAAAGTTAATTGTGTTTTTTTAAGTTGCGTGCGTCGGCTGAATGGTAAATTCCCAGCATCGTCAGGAGTGGAAAATTTGGAGTTACTCCGGAAGTGCCGTGGTCCGCCGCCATTGGAAAACTTATCGTCAAGGATTAATTCGCTTCCCGGCGGTCAAGCAAAAGATCCGAAAACACCCGCTGTCCTTACTGTGGGGTTTAGCCAATAGAGTATCTCGCCCCCCAGTTAATCGCAAAGGAGGACGAAGTCAGTCAGTAGAAAGGGGCAATTTTTTTGGAATGGAAAACTACGGTTTCCATCGGAATCTGTTGCGGCGCGCAGCAGATTTGATGTTTTACACATCAGTGTCACTAGGGGGGATCCGAAAAAGGAGCTTGCTCTTTCTTTAGCTAAAAGCCAAGGACGGCTGCCGGAAGCAGTCTATAAAGCCCGAAAGTGTGAAAAAGAAGTCAAAGAAGACCTACACATTAATAAAGCTTAAAAAAAATCAAAGAAGGAGAAAAAGAAGGGAAGTGAAAAATAGAGAGGGAGAAAGAAAGCAGAGACCAGTTTACCGGAGCAGCGAGTCGAACAGTTCCGTAGCAAGAATATAAGGTTTTTTAATTCAACACTTCATTCCTTTTTGTCATTTTGTCCATCTGAAATCCGAAAGGTAAGTGGGAGTATCCTGCTCTAGGCCGCCCTGCCGGAGAAAAGTGTAAAGGTGGAAGCTCAGGGCTTTCAAAGGGAACCTTACAAATGCCAATTTTATTTTTTTGTTTTTTTTTTTCATGTGCATAATGTTGATTTTACTTTTGGTTTCAGTAAAAAGAATTTAATATTAGAAACGAGAAAGAAAAAAAGACCTTTTTAACACGATACCAACCTTTACGCGTAAGATCTCCACTTCTTTTATTTTGCGTAACGAATCGTACCAAAAGTTATACTAATGACACACTGGTGGCAGTGTTGTGCTGAATCATTATTATGAATTCAGTAGAAAACCGAATTAGCCACCAGCGAAGTTGGATTTTTCTCACAATCCATACGTTAAATCTAATTTCGGAAGTGTTGCGCTGTATAGCGCATCACCAAATGAAAACAGCGCACCACTTCCGAAGTTATGTTTAGCGTACGAATTGTGAGAAAAACCCAACTACGCTAATCGCCCATTTCGGTTTTCTACTGAATTGATAATATCACTATTCACTGAAAACTATTCACTTGAAAACAGTAGGCGAGTTGTCGACAACTTCTCAAATTTCGCACTCAAACGATAATAAACACAAAATTTTCGTTCAAACATTATAACTTTTATTAATATCAGCTAATTGTCAACAATACCGTTATATCTTCTATTTGACGTTATGGTTTCGTAGTAGTAAGGAAAAAGAGTTCAAAATGTAACGGCTTTAAATCAAGATACGATTTTCAAACTATTCTTACAGCCTATTCAGATTACGCCATTAATGACATAATAATTGGCGTTTCAGGGTAAATATGCTTTATGATGTCATTATTTACGTAATATTCCATACATTTTGCGCTGTCAAAAGATACCCGCTAAAAAGAGTCATAAAGAATTTATTACGAACAATTATTACGAGAGAGCTTTCGTTCTAATTGGGATGCAGGGAGAAATTCAACAAAACAAAACAGACAAGCGTCACGCTCTCTTTGCCAGAGAGAAAATTCTCTCTGTTTTCATTTCGTTTCGTAGTTGACAGTCATGCTCTTTCTGTCGCAGCAGGGTCGAATGCATGTTAGATGGAAATCTTCTGAGCGCTGAAGAATAACTCGGATTGTGATGGTTTTGTGGAAAGCATTTTATATGATGAAAATAATGATGATAATTATTTATTCTCCACTTATTCAACATGAATTGTTTTTTTTTTAAAACTGATGCTCTCTAGAACAAATCGAATAAATTTTCAAAATTCAAGGGCCAATGCAGAAGACAATTTAAAACGTAGGAATGGTTGTAAAACGAATATATTTGATGAATAAACATGATTTCATAAATTATTTCAATTCTGCTCCTTGAATGGCTTAATATACTTTGGATTTCAACTTTTCACGTGGGACAACTGTACGATTTGAATGGGATGTATATATAAAGTAGAATAACCTTAAATAAAACATGGATTGGTAATGCATTAATTCATCCAAAATCCAGTTTAAATTATATCACATTCACACGATTCGATTTTGTTAGAAGCTGTATCATTGATTGTCGAGTAGAACGCAATGGTTCAGTTTCCATTTTTGAAAAAAAAAATGCTGAGTTGCCCTTCATACATGGAGATACTGGTGGAAATACATTTTAGTTCGATAATATTTCTTGAAAATTGGTCCAATCGTCCTTTTTTTATTTATTTGTGAGAATTCCCAAAAGTATCTAAATTTTTCTATCAAATCTCCGTTCGATCATAGTACAGAATCAAAATACTTATTAAACTTAAAAATAAATTGAGGAATAGTCTGATTCCCCGAAGAACGGCGCACCCAACTAATGAATGTAGCTTCGCTCATTATCCTTAGTGAGAGCTTCAAATATTCTTCGAAAATCCCTTTTCATATTTTTTTTAAATATTTTTTTTCGTAGAAACTTTGTTCAGAAAAAAATGTTCGATTGTCGCCACACAAATGCTTGATTTAGCAAATTAAATTTTAAAACTCTCCTTGAATTCAACCCTGTATTAGCGTGCAAATGAGGAAACATGGAAACGTCAATATATATTATCTTGCTGCAGTCTGAACACCTCGTAGTAATTGGATACCCTCTCACTTAACAAAGTCATAAATAGCCCAATCTGAATAGGCTATTAATCGCTGGCGAGTTTTCATCACTTGATAATTTAAAAATAATATGAGCAATTCTCTGTGAAATCATGAATTTTTTTCAAGATTTCAATTTTATATTTTTATAAACTTCAAACTGACGTCAAACTCAATGACAGCTGCATTGCGCTGCACATTTAGATGCACTTTTATTGCATCTGGCGTCGATTGACAACCGTTTGACGTCTAAAATGCGTTGCAGTTATCGAACGGCATTCGGTAAATGAAAAGTAAACATTTTGCAGTTATCGAACGGCTACTGTACCTAAAACTTTGCCGAAGACATCAAAACGATCGGACAAGCTGTTCTCAAGTTAGATTTTTTTGAAAGTGTTCGAGGTATTTTTGCTTAGACCCTTGTCAAAAGTGAGGCTAGAGTCAAAATGGTAAACCAATGATGCAAATTATGTTTTTTCATCACAAAGATTGTACACCCGATCTTTTTTTTACACGGATTGTTTTCGCACGGATTTTTTTAAACGGTTTTTTTTACACGGATTCTTGAAATAAAACGAATTTTTTTTTGCACGGTTTCTCGAAATAGCACGGATTTTTTTTACACGGATTCTCGAAATAACACGGATTTTTTTTACACGGATTTACTTTTACACGGAACGCATCCTCCATATTGAAAAAGACCCGGTCACTGTTTTTATATGGATATTTTTGCACGGCTTTTTTACATGGTTTCTCGAAATAGCACGGATTTTTTTTGCACGGATTCTCGAAATAACACGGATTATTTTTACACGGATTTTTTTCACACGGCACGCATCCCCGTGTAAAAAAATCGGGTGTAAATGCAAAATTTCAGAGAAATAAAAAAATACAAAAATAAATCGATCTTCGCTCGGCTCTATCCGCAGCACCCAGATTACGGTAAACTCTATTGTTGCTCACAATAGAATAACAATGAAAATATGACCGTCTAAGACGAATTAAGTACTCTCCATTTAATTCCACTATTTAATTTTCGATATCTTTTCAGATACGTATTTCAACCACAACTGTGTGGTCGTCTTCAGTGTCTCGTACTTGACTCGACTTTCAAGTACGAGACACTGATGACGACCACACAGTTGTGGTTGAAATACGTATCTGGAAAGATATCGAAAATTAAATAGTGGAATTAAATGGAGAGTACTTAATTCGTCTTAGACGGTTGAATACATTCCACTAAAAGAGCTTTATATATTTTTCTCTGAGAGAGAGAAGACAGCTCGCTTTATTTACATTCATCCTAATGTCACCGCGATCCAGTCACTGCGAACCGAAAAAGTAAACACTGCGATGCAACTTCAAATGATCGTAACCAAAATTATATATTTGGCGACTTATGTTCGCAACTTTTCTTATATCTGCTGCAGTGAATTAAACCCGCAATTATCCATGTGAATGATCCCGTATTATGAGAAATCGGTTTTGTTCCACGTTAGGAAGTTCATAACCATTAAAATCAGCTAATTTGAACAAGTTTTTATTGCAGTGAAAAATGTTGCTTCCGACGTTATGACATGTTACTTTGATTTGTTGTGCTTCCACGGTTTCCACACAAATAAAGAAGAAGAAGACATAGTAAATAAACGATCTGTCAGTGAGCTGGCTTCTCTCTCTCAGATTTTTCTGAATGAAAATATGGTTTTCCACCATAAATCCTATTGTAAATGACAGCTTTACAATAGAAAATGGGGGTTGTTAGTTATCTTAACAATAAATACCCAGATTAATTCACTTGATGATGATGCCTTTCTCGTGCATCGTAAAATGTATTGAAAAAATCACATAAGAAAGGTAAAAAAAGCACTTGAGGAGAATAAATCGCATTTTTTCAATCATTTGCATGTTTTTGCATTAATTTTGCATTGTACCATTCTTGAAAAAAATAACAATCATTATCAACAGGCTGTCGAATTGCACTGTCGTGTCGCGTCGCATCGCACGTCGCGTTTACTCTGGCTTGTCCCTAAGTTCTTAATATTAGGTATATTTCACTCAAATCGGGGGTTTAGTGTGAAAACACAAAAATAAGTAATTTTTCCTTGAAATTAAATAAAATTCGCCTAATATTAGGTAAATAATACTTAATTTTATACAGAAACTAACAAAAGTTAGGTAAATTTTACTCAACTTTTGAAGACATGGGATTACTTAACGTTGAGTTCTCACACTTTACTGCCCTTGTTGAGTGGTTTTGCTCTTCATTTTATAACAACAAAAGGAAGAGGGAGGGAGATGCAAGAGAAAAAAGTACCTACACTGCCAAAAATATCTATATAAGATATATGTGTCGCCGTTATAAATTTTTGCAATAGCTCCACCCTAATATAATCGATATAGAACCACACATAAATTATATAATTGCTAATTCGAGACCACACATAAAGTTTATTTGGACATATATTTTATTAGTAGTTCGCGTGGAGAATGGTTATGTGTGCGCTGATATACATCATAAGTTAAATATATGGATTTTTGCCAATAAATATGTGTGGATTTTTCACCCCCCTGGCGTCCTATACTATCACAAGGGGTTTGACAATAGCCACCATGTCCACGGACGGTAGCTCATTACCGTCCGTTGTTATTGTATGAAAATAAACATCATGTGTTTGGTTTACTATTTGTTTTGGTTAAATCGGAAAATTGTTTTTGAAATAATTTGCAAGATTTACATCATTGACCATGGGAATTATGTTATTTGATGATAAAATATTATAAACTTACGAATTGGAGAGATTCTACAGGTGAAATCAAACGCTACATGTAATCATATTTCGTAACTTGTTCTCCGCTCGAATCAAACAAAAGATATTATTATTGTTTATACTGTGACGAGCATCACAGTTGAAATGGCCCGGGGATGCAAATCGAACAACATTCATTAGTGAAAATGAAATGAAATAAATGGTTTGCTGAAAGATGTCTTAGGATTATATCTACATGCCCATAATAACGGGTATTATTTTTGACCAAACTGAAAAAGTGTAGCCAACAATATTTTGGATAAAATCCAGTTGCTTGTAAAGGCACGATTCGGGAGAAGTACTTTTCAAAATGTATGCTGGACATATTCATGAAGATGTTCGCTACGCTGAGAAGCATCTCTTGCCACGGGGCTGGTATTTTTAGTGGTGTATAATTAGGTACTTTTTTTCTAACCGTGTAGATTTACATTGAAATATAGGAAATATCATATAATTACAATACATAAATTTGATGCTCGAAAGCCATAAAATTTTTAAAGAAAGCTGACAGGTGACTTAAAACTAATATTTACATTTTACAAGGAACATTTTCGAAAATGGAATTAATGATGATGATGATGACTAATTGATGATGGTTTGCATGCAAATTTACCAAAACAAAGACCGAGCCGTCCACTCAAAATTTCAATCAGCTGATCGAATCTGTCTCGTAAAATGGCTTTTATTCGAAAAATTTTCCGAATACATTATTTCATTCGTTAAACACTGTTCAACCCCTCGTTATTCTTTCTATGTTCAGACGTTCAAACTGCGTGCTGAAATATCGACTATCTTGATAATATTTCTTTCGTCGATAATTTGGTACGACATTTTACTGTCTAGTTTGCAGCAAGGATGTCTGAACGCAGTATTAGGGAAACAAGTGCACTCATGACAGCTGTTAAGTTGCATTGTGTGCAATGAAATAAAATAAAAATATTTGGCCGTTTCGTGCAGAATTTCTGATAAATGTAAGTAAATTATTCTTTTAATTTTATAAATAGGTACATTACAACTATCAACTATTAAGCCTTTTCACTATTTAAAATAGATCTTCAAAATTGGCTTAATACAATCATCATTTCGGCCAAGAAGCAACAGCGCAAGCAAGCTTCGACGGAAGCCGACGACGAGAATGGCCATTGGGCGTTATCAACATCTGCACAAGCGGAACTGCGTCGGAATGGTGCCAATTTTCTTTTCTTTCCTAGCCGGTGTTTGCCTGACAGTGCTAATCGGTGGAATCAGACAGACATGCGAACCGATAGAAAGGATTTACGAGCCGGAAAATTCATACTTCCTGATGTTGCTCATCGTAAGTGCTCCGGGAAATGTCGAACGTCGGAACGCAATACGAGAAACCTACCTAAACCTACGGCCGCGAATGTTAAATGAAAGCTACCAGGACGATGCTATCTACGTACCATTGTACGATGACCACACAGGCCAGCTACAGTTGGAGAGTGTTTCGAAACAACGAGATTTGCTAGAAAGCTATCAAAAGTGGCGACAGAAATCCATTAAAAACATAAAAGTAATCAACTTCAAAATAAAAACGCTGTTTGCTGTCGGAACATATGGTTTATCTCGCGGCGAAAGGAAAACTATTTATGAAGAACAACGAGTTTACAATGATGTCTTGGAGTTGGGCAATTTGCAGGATTCTTATGCAAATTTGACGACAAAAATTATTCAGAGCATGAGTCACATCGACGAAGTCTATGATTTCAAATATTTGATGAAACTGGACGACGACAGCTACCTGAAGTTAGATCTTTTATCGGAAGATTTGTTAAGTTACTACGAAAAGCTCCATCAACTGCGGATGAGACATCCAACTCCGATAGAACTGTATTGGGGTTACTTCAAGGGAGCAGCCACCGTCCAACAGCGAGGCAACTGGAAGGAAACGAACTTCAAGTTGTGCGATCGTTATCTTCCCTATGCACTTGGAGGAGGCTACGTGTTATCTAAAAACCTTATCTCATTTATCGCCAAGCACGGTTCGTCACTTAATACCTACAAAAGCGAAGATATGGCGGTAGGAACTTGGCTGGCTCCATTCGCCAACATACATCGTAGACACGACGTGCGCTTCGATACGGCGTGGATACCGAGGAAATGTCAGGACTATCATTTGGTGTTACATAAACGGACGGCTCATCAAATGAAAGAGATCTACGATGGCCAATTGTGCAACTTTGCGGAACCAAATGCCGCGGAGCCTCAGCGACCAAAAGAGTACTTTTACGATTGGAGCGTTGCACCAACACAATGCTGCAAGGTTTTCGTTTAGAGCCTCTAAAGAACACCAGTATTTTACTTTCGGATAAGGAAACCTATGTTTAGTTTAAGACAATGTGATAGCAGGGCACCGAGTTCGCCGCGTAACGGTTTATCTTAATGCAGCTTCGATTCGTATTAACTATGAAGCACGACTAAATGTAAATATCTTATCGATAAAGTTAACTAATAGAGGCAGCAATCGTTTCCCAAAAATGTATCGGAGACACATTACAATATAAATTTATTATTTCTAATCGACATTTAGGTACAAGTTCAACTACATTATTGTTGTGAAAGCCGTGAGTATGGGAAACTCTTCCACTTTAACACTGTGACTGTAAATGTAAAGTGAGCTGAAAGCAACTCAATGATCGTCATTGTGTATGCAGGAAAAACTTATCTCGCAACATGCGAATCGTCCCAACTTCAAAATAGGAAAATTATTGCTTGCCGTGGATCTATAACGATGCTTCCGTTTTTACCTTTTTCATACATCGTTGCGAAATGGCACTTCAAAAACGATTTTCTGATAAAAGGCCTGTAGTGTTATACACCAATGCTGCCGCAAATCGGTAAGAGTCCCATGTAAATTTTTGACAATTCTTATTTTCTTACAGAACTAAGCCATAAAATAATAATAAACATAAAAAATAGATAACTATGAATACACTAAGAAATAGTCGGCAATTGGAATGGCGCTTGATATTTCATGAAAATGTCGATTCCTCTTGTAGATTACAACCTTCTCTTTCACGGGTGTAAGAAGGGTAAAAAGAAGAATGTATGCAGGTGATGAAAAATAGGAGAGTATGTAGCAAGATAGTACCGGTGTGGAGATGTTGCAGTTCGAAAAATAGAAGATGCTTGTACACGTAATTAATTTTGTGGCGTTTAGTGTTGTTTAGCCGGCCGACCGATGTCCATTCAGTTCCCGACAGAGGTCGTTTCACAACACTGGCGCCCAACAAAACGAACCATTTAGTTTGTGGTTTGTATTTTTTTGAGTTTTTGGAAATTTGTGTTGAGTTTGTAGCACAATTTATGTCTAGTAACACGTTAAGAATTTACCACTTATTTTATCAGTTGGCTAATTTAAGACCGTAAGGACCATAAGGATCCAGCAAGCCTGACAGAAGAAGAAATAAGTTACGAATTGGCGTTGCGCCATGTAAAAAATATGATTGTATGTCATACCCCAGAAACCCATTGCCCAGAAAGTGATTCCCCAGAAATTAATTCCCCTGAATGCACTACGCCCTAGAAAACCATTCCCCAGAATACCACAATCCCTAGAAATACATTCCCCAGAATGCCCCTATCCCCCGAAAGACATTTCCCAGAATGCCTCCATCCCCCGAAAGACATTCCCCAGAATGTCCTAATCCCCAGAATACCATACCCCAGAATGCACCATTTCCTAGCTTAGACTAAATACTTCGTAATTGCTTCATCCCGGGCAAATGCGTACTTTTAAAGAAGGAGTCATTTACTCTTCTGCCTTTTTCCTGGCAAATGCATACTTTTGAAGAAGTAGTTATCTACTCGTTTGCCTTTTTCCGGGCAAACGCATACTTTTGAAGAAGTCATCTGCTCTTTTGCATTATCCCGGGCAAATGCGTACTTTTAAAGAAGGAGTCATCTACTCTTTTGCATTATCCCGGGCAAATGCGTACTTTAAAAAAATGAATGATTTACTCTTTTACCTTTTCCGGGCAAATGTATACTTTTGAAGAAGTAGATATCTACTCGTTTGCCTTTTTCCGGGCAAACGCATACTTTTAAAGAAGGAGTCATCTACTCTTTTGTCTTATTCCAGGTAAATACATATGTACTTCTAAAAATGGAAATCATATATTCTTAAGACCCATTGCATTTCATACTCTTTTCAACGATTATGCCAAATGGTCATTATGCCATATGGGCTTCCCCCAATATGAACAACGAGTATAATGGATTATATGCTCCTTCGTATTATATGTGAGCCCTAACAAACATATCAAATGGGCTTCATTCGGGGCAAATGCGTGCTTTAAAATAAGGCAGCATATGTCGTTTTGCCTTATTCCGGGCAAATGCGTACTTCAATATAAGTATTTTTGCATAGAAATATAGTATCTAGAATTTTTAATTTATAGAAATGACAGCGAAAAACATAGTTTCTTAGACTGATACCTTTTTCTGGGGAACGGGTCATTCTGGGTTTTTGGTTTCTGGGGAATGGGTCATTCGGGTTTTTTTTTTCTGGGGAATAGGTCATTCTGGGGATTTCTTTTCGGGGAAATGGTGCATTCTGGGGAATATCATTCTGGAGAATTGGTCGTTCTGGGAAATGGAATTCTGGGAAATACCATTCTGGGGAACTGATTCTGGGGATTGGTATTCTGGGCATTGACATACAACCAAAAAATATTGGTTCACTTCCTTGCAGAGCGTTCGTTTGCGTGCTCTTATGCAGGAAGATGAAATTAAAAACACGATTACTTCTTCCCATGTTATGGCAGCGAAGCAAACTTTCGAGAATTTGACGAGAACGTAGATCCAAGGGAGCAGTCAAGTGAAGAAAATCAGTATTTCGTCATCCAAACCGATGAAGTTAGACAACAATCCAGATCGATGCCCACAATGGCCGATCCGTATGCAGCACTTCCAACGCGAAATAGTCCCAACGGTCCAGGGCAGTCAACGCGGAGCAGAATCCCTAGAAGTTCAACGAGTCAATAGAGGAACAGGAACAGGAACAATCCAGAGTAGCAGGTATAGCCTACATAAAGAATCCAGCATGCGTGAGCCAACATTCAGTAGCTTCGCTCCACCTTTGAATGAGTCAAGAACAGAAGCAGTCGAGCCAGACGATAGGAAGGATTTACTCTTTCATGAGCACAATCAGCTGCGCAATGAGTTGCTGTGCAACCTGAACCAATGATGGCAGAACCTCGCTCCGTATCGAAACCAAGGTTGGCAAGATAACGTTCCGGGACCGCTTTTCGAGGAAAGGAGGACGCTGAAAGCAATTCACAACTGGCTGCTCCGCTACAGAGGGGGGGGGGGGGTAGGGGGTTTGGTGTCAGGCCCTGCAAGCCAGCCTTAAAAAAAACATACGCAACGAACAATCAACAATAGAGTACGGACCGGAACCATCGGCGAAT
Organism: Armigeres subalbatus; assembly: GCF_024139115.2. Lineage (NCBI taxonomy): Eukaryota > Metazoa > Arthropoda > Insecta > Diptera > Culicidae > Armigeres > Armigeres subalbatus. Next base: position 304,857,941 of record NC_085140.1, read on the forward strand.
ACCACTGCGACGAAAAGGGACTAGTGATTGGAAACTCGGTTCGTTGAACTGCAAATCTCTCAACTTCATCGGGAGCACACGCATACTCGCCGATGTGGATTCGGCATCGTAGCGCTGCAGGAGGTTTGTTGGAAGGGATCAATGGTGCGAACGTTTAGAGGTAATCATACCATCTATCAGAGCTGCGGCAACACACACGAGCTGGGAACAGCTTTCATAGTGATGGGCGATATGCAAAGGCGCGTGATCGGGTGGTGGCCGATCAATGAAAGAATGTGCCGGTTGAGGATCAAAGGCCGGTTCTTCAACTTCAACATAATCAACGTCCATAGCCTACACTCCGGAAGCACTGATGATGATAAGGACGCATCCTACGCGCAGCTGGAACGTGAGTACGACAGCTGCCCAAGTCACGACGTCAAAATCATCATAGGAGATTTGAACGCTCAGGTTGGCCAAGAGGAGTTTAGACCGACTATTGGAAAGTTCAGCGCTCACCGGCTGACGAACGAAAACGGCCTACGACTAATTGATTTCGCCGCCTCCAAGAATATGGCCATTCGCAGCACCTACTTCCAACACAGCCTCCCGTATCGGTACACCTGGAGATCATCACTGCAGACAAAATCACAAATCGACCACGTTCTGATTGATGGACAGCACTTCTCCGACATTATCGACGTCAGGACATATCGTGGCGCTAACATCGACTCTGACCACTATCTGGTGATGGTTAAACTGCGCCCAAAACTATCCGTCATCAACAATGTTCGGTACCGACGACCGCCGCGGTACGACCTAGAACGACTGAAGCAACCTGATGTCGCCACTGCATACGCGCAGCATCTCGAGGCAGCGTTGCCGGAAGATGGTGAGCTCGATGGGGCCCCTCTTGAGGACTGCATGAATACAGTCAAACCAGCCATTAACGACGCAGCGGAGAACAACGTCGGGTATTGAGATTCTCACGTCCGAATGTGTGAGTGGCGATAAAAGGAAAACAAACACTCCTAGATGGTGCAACTCAGCAAAGATTGGGTAGAAATGAGTATATTTCCATATATTTTTTGACTCTTTTGAAATCATAGTGATGACCCGATCATATTTGAGGTTATGAGCAGAAGGAAAACAAACATGTTTTTACACATGACGAATTGCACATTAGTGTGCGAGCGCTAAACGTCACTCATCTCTATATGGGTCGAAGTCGACGGAACGATTGGTTCGACGAAGAGTGCAGACAGATTCTGGAGGAGAAGCTGCAGCAAGGTACCCGGCAGAACGTAGAACGTTATAGACGGGAGCGGAGACAGCAGACCCGCCTTTTTCGGGAGAAGAAACGCTGCCTGGAAGAAGCGGAGTGCGAGGAGATGGAACAGCTGTGCCGTTCTCAAGAAACACGCAAGTTCTACCAGAAGCTCAACGCATCCCGCAAAGGCTTCGTGCCGCGAGCCGAAATGTGCCGGGATAAGGATGGGAGCATCTTGACGGACGAACGTGTGGTGATCGAAAGGTGGAAGCAGCACTATGAGCAACATTTGAATGGCGCTGAGAGTACAGGCAGTGAAAGTCAAGGCAGCGTAGGAGATGACTACGTCAGTTCAGCGGACGATGGAAGCCAACCAGCCCCCACCTTGAGGGAAGTTAAGGATGCCATTCAACAGCTAAAGACCAATAAAGCAGCTGGTAAGGATGGAATAGGAGCTGAGCTCATCAAGATGGCCCCGGAAAAGCTGGCCACTTGCCTGCACAAACTGATAGTCAGAATCTGGAAAACCGAACAGCTACCGGAGGAGTGGAAGGAAGGGGTTATATGCCCCATCTACAAGAAAGGCGACAAGCTGGAGTGTGAGAACTTCCGAGCGATCACCATCTTTAATGCCGCCTACAAAGTGATTTCCCAGATCATCTTCCGTCGTCTGTCACCATTAGTGAATGAGTTCGTGGGAAGTTATCAAGCCGGCTTCGTTGACGGCCGCTCGACAACGGACCAGATCTTTACTGTACGGCAAATCCTTCGAGAATGTCGTGAATACCAGGTCCCAACGCATCATCTGTTCGTTGATTTCAAGGAAAATTATGGACAAGAACAGCTTCCTTGGGAAGCTTACCAGACTGATCAAAGCAACGGTGGATGGTGTGCAAAACTGTTTGAAGATTTCGGGCGAACACTCCAGTTCGTTCGAATCGCGCCGGGGACTAAGACAAGGTGATGGACTGTCGTGCCTGTTGTTCAACATTGCGCTAGAAGGTGCCATGCGGACAGCCGGGTGTAACAGCCGGGGTACGATTTTCAACAGATCCAATCAATTTATTTGTTTCGCGGATGACATGGACATTGTCGGCCGAACATTTGCAAAGGTGGCAGAACTGTACACCCGCCTGAAACGTGAAGCAACAAAAGTTGGACTGGTGGTGAATACGTCAAAGACAAAGTACATGCTTGTGAGCGGAACCGAGCGCGACAGGGCCCGCCTGGGAAGCAGTGTTACGATAGACGGGGATACCTTCGAGGTGTTCGAGGAATTCGTCTACCTTGGATCCTTGCTAACGGCTAATTACAATGTTAGTCGTGAAATATGAAGGCGCATCATCTGTCGCAGAAGAAACTGCGGTCAAAAAAGATTCGCCACCGCACCAAATGTGTCATGTACAAGACAATAAGACCGGTTGTCCTCTACGGACATGAAACATGGACAATGCTCGAGGAGGACTTGCAAGCACTCGGAGTATTCGAGAGACGGGTGCTTAGGACCATCTTTGCAAGAAGACGGTGAGTGGCGGCGAACTCGCCCAGCTCTACGGCGAACCAAAGATAACAGATATTTAGGCTAGAACAAATTTTATTTAAAATCCTGTGTAAACTTTTGAATTGATATACGTTGGCCCACTACTGTCATCAACTCAACTGATTGCAGCACATACGGTACATACGGACGCAGCTGATTAACAACCGTCAAACGCAGCCAATGCATTTGACAGCCGCATTCCGCCTGCGTTTTCAATAACAATGATCCTTGCGCCATCTCCAATCGATTACCAAACGCGGTCTCAATTTGGCGCCTAACATAGCTCTGGTCCTCACAAGTGCCAATACTCACGCTTCCACGGGTCTTCCGATGACAATTGACCGCCAGCTAAGGGTTGCATACTTAGCTGGTAGTGCAGCCTGGGCACTGTTGTCCTTCTGATATCAGCTAGAGTGAGAGGGTGCGCCCTGTGGGGTCTGCCTAGGATGTGGTGGGGTTCGACAGTGGGCTCTGTTGAACTTCTATAAAAAGCTGCATGTGTCCCCAAGCAGACCCTATCAAAGCGACCGTGTCCCGCTCAAAGCGTACTAGCCTAGTCCTGGTGTTGGGTGGGACTTTAAACAAATTTGACCCGACTGATCGAGCGTCTGTTTACCAAGGAGGTGCGGCTTCTACAGCGTCTGTTCTGGCATCCAGCGGCTGAGTATGAAATGCTATCCCCCGGAAGCTATACCTAAGATGGCAGCCCCATCCCGGTGGATAGGGAACCTTGGGCCAACAACCTACTGTTCCCGAAACATCAATTTGTTCGAGAATTCGATAATGAAAGAATACAGACTTATTTTACGGCGACGACTCTTAGCGCGAAACAACGGACACGAATAGGAGCATGGAACGTTTTAACCCTAGCCCAGCAGGGTAAATTGGCACAACTTGCCAATGAGGCACGCCGCATGAAGCTCGAGATCCTGGGACTGAGTGAAGTCCGTTGGCCAAACTTTGGAGAACACAGAACGCCGTCGGGGCAAGTTCTGCTATACAATAGATCAAGATCTGTTTAGGCGACTTCAATGCGAAGATCGGATCCGACAACTCGAACCATGAGCGCATTATGGGACGCCATGGTCTCGGAGAAATGAGCGAAAACGGAGAGCTGTTCGCAGAATTTTGTGGTAATAACGACATGGTGATCGGGGGATCGCTCTTCCCTCATCGTCCGGTTCACAAGGTCACGTGGGTCTCTCGTGACGGCTTTACAGAAAATCAAATCGACCACATCTGCATCAGCCGAAAATGGAAACGGAGCCTTCTTGATGTACGGAATAAACGTAGTGCCGATATCGCGTCTGATCATCACCTCCTCATCGGCGAAATGCGCCTGCGCATTGCGCGGATTCGTCAGCAGGAGGAAAGAGTTGGACGACGATTCAACACAGGCCGACTGGAAGATGCCACGGTGAAACGGTCCTTCATTGAAGAACTGGAGACGCGTGCTGCAGATATCCCGGAAGGTGGCAGCGTGGAAGACCAATGGACCGCCATCAAGAATGCCTTCATCACCACCAGCGAGAACAATCTGGGCGAACTACACACCCAGAGAAAACAATGGATCACCGATGAGACCTGGAGGAAGATAGAGGAGCGAAGAGAAGTGATAGAGCGATCGAAAACCAGAGGAGCCAAAGTCTTAGCCCGAGAAGGAAGTAAAACGCTCATGTCGACGGGACAAGCGAGCGTGGGCAGACTCTCTGTCCGACGAAGGAGAGAGAGCCGCCGCAACCGGCGACATTCGCCTCCTCTACTATATCTCACGACGCTTAAGCGGGGAGAAGATGAATGCAACGATATCTGCACCCAAAAAAATCTGCACGTTCTTTCCACCTGAAAAAATACGTAGATTTGTTCCACCTGAAATTCACGTAACTTTTACCTGATTTTCCGATAGAAATTTCATTCTACGTGAAAATCAGGTAAGTTCTACCTGAGTTTTGGATAGAATTCACCGGACACGTAAGTTTCACCTGAATTTTTTGAAGCATTTGCAGCTACGTGTGCACGTAAAATGTACCTGAAAATTCAGGTGGAAAGAACGTTTAGATTATTTGGAGTGTGTGAAAGAAGCGAATGATCAGTTATTGACCGACCCAACTGACCAGCTGAAACGCTGGTTCGAGCACTTCGAACAACTTTTTCAAGTGCCAGCCAGGCCATCACCACCTCGGCATGATCTGCCTAGGATTCGACGTATAACACGCGTCAATACCGAAGCTCCATCACTGCTAGAGATTCAAACAGCCATCCAAAGCATGACATCGAATAAAGCCCCAGGGGTCGACCGCATATCAGCCGAGATCCTCAAAGCTGACCCCATGACATCCGCTCAACTACTGCATCGTTTATTCCGTAATATCTGGGACACCGCAACTTTCCCGGTCGACTGGATGCAACGTATCTTAGTGAAGGTGCCCAAAAAGGGTGACCTGACTGTATGCGGTAACTGGCGAGGCATTATGTTGCTGTGTACCGTTCTCAAAGTTCTGTGCAAAATTATCCTAGCCCGGATTTAGGAGAAGATCGATGCGACTCTCCGGTGGCAGCTAGCCGGATTCCGTGCCGGAAGATCCTGTGTGGACCATATTGTCACGCTCCGCATCATTCTGGAGCAGGTCAACGAATTCCAAGAGTCCCTTTACTTGATATTCATTGACTACGAAAAAGCTTTCGACCGTCTCAATCACGAGAATATGTGGGGCGCCCTGAGACGCAAGGGGGTTCCTGAGAAAATCATCGGCCTCATCGAAGCACAGTACGAGGCCTTTTCGTGTAGAGTGCTGCACAATGGGATCCTGTCCGACCCTATTCGGGTCGTAGCTGGTGTGAGGCAAGGATGTATTCTATCATCGTTACTGTCCCTCGTCGTAATCGATGAGATTCTGGTTGATGCGATTGACCCTGAACCAAACCGCGGACTGTTATGGCAGCCTATAACCATGGAGCACCTAAACGACTTTGAACTGGCTGATGACGTTGCATTCCTCGCTCAACGGCGCTCTAATATGCAGAGTAAGCTCAACGACCTTGCCGAGCGCTCCTCCTCGGCAGGTTTAGTCATCAACGTCAACAAAACCAAATCGTTGGATGTAAACACGGTGACTCCTTCCAGTTTCATAGTAGCCGGGCAACCAGTGGAGAATGTTGAAAGCTTCCAATATCTTGGTAGCCAAATGGCGTCAGACGGCGATAGCAAGATCGACATAGGCGCCCGGTTCAAGAAAGCAAGGGCTGCCTTTGCGAGTTTAAGAAATATCTGGAAAAACAGGCAGATAAGTGAACGCACCAAAATACGAATTTTCAACTCTAACGTGAAATATGTGCTGTTATACGCTAGCGAAACATGGTGTGTATCAGTGGAGAACACTCAACGGCTGCAGGTGTTCATTAACAGATGCCTGCGGTATATAATTCGGGCCTGGTGGCCTCACAACTGGATTTCAAACAACGAGCTCCATCGTCGTTGTCACCAGAGGCCGATAGCAACAGAAATTCGGGATCGGAAGTGGGGCTGGATCGGCCACACTCTACGTAGGGCCGAAACGAAATCTGTAAACAAGCATTAGACTGAAACCCACCGGGACATCGCAGCAGAGGCTCATGGCGCGAAGCCTCAATAAAGAAATAAAAGAAGTCGACCGAAATCTAACCTGGCAACAGGTTAAAGCGATAGCCGGGCAACGCTCAGGATGGAGATCTTTCAAGTTGGCCCTTTACACCACCGGAGGTGTACAGGATCCATAAGTAAGTAAAGTAAGGTCTCAATTTGTAATACATTTGAATTAACGGTTGCGGATGTTTACACACGTATCGGATGCCAGCCTCAATATCTGTTATCTGTGGGCGAACCCAGTATCCAGAAGGTAGCTAAAGCCGGAAGGGTACGATGGGCAGGGCATGTTGCAAGAATGCCGGACAGCAACTCTGCAAAGATGGTGTTCGCTTCCGATCCGGCAGGTACGAGACGGTGTGGAGCGCAGCGAGCGAGGTGGGCAGACCAGGTGCAAAATGATTTGGCGAGCGTGGGGCGCTTTCGAGGATGGAGAGATGCGGCTTCGAACCGTGTATTGTGGCGTCGAATAGTCGAATAGTAGTCTATTTAGATGTAAACTAATAAACGAAAATGAAAAGAAGACAGGATTCTTCGTCGAATTCAATTTGCCACAAGCAAATCGATTAGCTAAAGTGCCCGAAAAATTAGTGAATTGTGCCATCGGGCCGATTTTATTAGCCAACAGGATAAGATTCCCCGTTGAGCTTTGATTGAGCTTTCTGCACGGTTTTCAAGTATAAGTTTTGAGCCCGGATTTTCCGTCGAATGCATCTTGTCGCGAGCAAATCGTGCCCGTTAGGTGCCGAGTGACACTTTTTTTGCGTTTTTTTCTGTAAAGTAGTACGGTCTGGCGAATTTTCAATACACGGTTAGATGACTTTACCCATTAATGGGTACTATGTTATTGTTGATATTATTCCCACCGTGAAAAATTCACCCATTTTGTTGAAAAAGTGCCACTACTCATTTTAATGGGTAGTGGCACTTTTTAAAGAAAATGGGTGAATTTTTCACGGTGGGAATAATATCAACAATAACACAGTACCCATTAATGGTTAAAGTCATCTAACCGTGTAGGAAACAATGGATCAATCAATAAGCAAAAACTGCCGCTATGAAATGGGCAGATTGCGCCACCGTAGACATGTTCTGTCAAAAACACACGAATACACGGAGCAAAATCAGTCTAGGTTGAATTAACCAACAGGTTGGTTGATTCTAAACCGAAAATTTGTTTGTTTATAACTAGAATTTATTAAACTCAAAGTTATAGTTTGGGTTGAATCAACCTCATAAATGTGTTTAATTCAACCAAAGTTATCTACTTTGAAACAATCTTTATTGCTAGTTTGATTCAAACCTACATTCTTGTTAATTTCAAACATATTTTGGTTTATCTTTATCAAAAACTAGTTTATGTAGCTCACAAATTAAAAATATTCATTCTCGCTTGCCGGATTTTTTCCGTTTTTTGTTCTCGGTATTTTTATTTTGTACTTCGTCAACCTATATGAGTAAAATCGAAACTAAAAAGTGGTTAGCTAATTAGCTAAGATCTATAACAATATTAACTGTAACCGAACTTTTTATAAAGATTTGGTTCCTATATTTTTGCAGCTTGGTTTACAGTTGTTTTTAGTTAGAAATAAAAGCTATATGGGATAGGTGAGTTCTGTAAATTAGTTTGGTAGAATGGTAGAATGCAGGTAGTCGTAGGTAGAATGCAGAGGGGCGACAACGGATTTTTTTTTCATACGGAGTTTGGCAAGTATGACAGTACCCTCTTATTTGGCGCATAAATTTATACTCCAATGTCAAAATACTCATATACTATCATAAATTGTGGTGGTATTTGTATTGTTTACCGTTTTTTACAAGAGAGAGTGGTGTCGAAAGCACATATTAAATTAAAGATTACAACGAACAAAAATACAACAAATCCGTAAATATGTAGTGTTTTCACTTTATTCTTTACCTGAAATATGCAGATAAATAATTATGTTGGTAGAAGAAACTCTGTGCTGACAAAAACAGTTGTTTCTTGCATTATCCAAACTTTGTGCGTTTCAGAACATTCTCACTCACTGCTGTGTTTATTTTTCATAGACTACGGCTCGGTGTTAGTGCCGTCGGCATTCGCTCGATTGGTGGCAACAAAAATTCGACAGCTTAGCACCCGCCTGGTAGAATGGCTAGAGTAACTCACTTATCAGAGCAAGACTCAATCTTGCAATATTTTGTTATGTACGAGTGTACAAGGTAATATCACTCAATCTTGAAAGATGGGAACTCAATGTTGTTCGTAAACTGTACAGATACAGATCACGATCTGTACAGTTTAAGATAAACGTCGTATCGCATCGTATTCGTTTGCTTTCCATCGCTATTATATACAATTACGATAAAATTTATGGCGTATTGTGAGAGGAAACTGGAATAAGAATGACGGGATAGCCCATGATAAATTATATTTTAAAATGTGCCGTCGGGAGCATTGGTGCTGACTGTGTATGTACTCATGTTACTGGATTTAGTTGTATTTTATATAATAGGTGTACCAATAAAAAGCATATCTCCGACGGCAATGTTACTGGATTTAGTCGTATCTTGTATGTGTACCAATAAAAAGCATATCCCCGACGGCAATTGAACGAGAATCTATAATCAATTCAACCCTATTGCAGATTAAACATTTTCAGTACTTACCCGTGCTCTATCAGCCACTGCACGCGATCGTCCGTTTCATATAAACTAGCCACTACAATATCTTTCGGCGACACTATGAAATACTGGTTTTCTTCAACAAGACAATCCAGATGATAATCATCACACTTATACTCCTGGTGTCTGTAATTGATAATGTTTGTAGTTAGGTGTCATAAAATTGATGACATTGAACAAAACTATTACCCTCTCATAGAGAGACTATCGGTGCATATTTCGATGTAGTCACTAGTTTTATACTGCAGCACGCACAAAATTGGCCGCAGGGCTTTGTTCGTCTCAGAATCACGCTCCTTTGAGTATCCCAGCACAACCAGCTGATGGGTCTCTAGGGGCGCAATACCGCACACGTAGAATTCAGTTTGGAATGTTGACACTGTAATGTGAATTGGGAAATTTATTTCGTTGCACTAGACCTATTATTTAAGTCGTTATTTACTGGGATCTACAATATAGGCTGGTAGATTTCGCGTCGAAACCTCTATCGGGTTCCGTTTTCTTATCACACATATTCGAATCGTGTCCACCCATCCGATGAGCAAGGTTGTTCGATTGGACCAGCTCATATTGCAGCGGAAGTCGGTTAGTCTTCCTCTGCAGAGTACATGAAACAATAATTAGAAACATTTTTTGGCAACACCACAGGGATACATACGCTTTTGGTTCTTCCCATTTAATCAGTCCTAGCGAACATCGTTCGTTTAAGTCGTAGACGTGAACACCCAATGAGCTTGCCCACGCAACAAACTGTCCATTCCATCTGATGGAGGTAATTGGTCCTTCAGAATCACTCAGTATCGTAGATTTCAATCCTTTCAAAAAGGTTTTTTCATATAGAACTAGCTTGCTATCGCCTGAAAGATTTTAGTTTATTAGAGATGGATTAGGGTGGATATTATTTAATTAAAAAGCAGATAATTTAAAATTTGAAAATTAAACTAAGTTCATAATTATTAGGCCAAGCATATATCCTTGGAAGAGCGTATTTCTTAGCTCAAGAATTCCATATCAAACCTTACCTATCAGAAAGCGTCGTCCCGATCCGGACTTATGGTGCATCGGGTCCAATTCAACCGCTTTGATAGCCTTATCCAGTTTCAGCTTCTGATTGTTCTCGTCTGTGCACAATCCACTTATGATGACCATCCCATCGTCGGAGCAAGTCGCTATGTGCTCGCCAATACTATCCACCGAAATCTTGTTCACCGACAAGGTGTGTGGGTTCTGTCGCATATTGATCGGGGTATCGACGCGATTTCCCTGGTGATCCAACATGTGTATCCTTCCCCAGTGGGTTCCGAGGCAAAGAAACTGCGAATTTAAAAATGTACGTGTTTTTTTTGTGTAAGCAAGTTTTAAAATAGGTATAGAACATGATCATATGCCAAATATATTTTATAGCTTAATAACCTATTCAAACAACGAGTCTATGCTTTGTTCGCACTAGGACCTTGTAACATGTTATTCAGTTATTCAATAACATGTTGTTCAGGTCGTAGTGCGAACGTAGTATTAGTCACTTGATAAAGTATCTTGATGCTAAAGTTCACAAATATAATTTTCATATGCAATTTCATAACAAGAAACTAATTTTATCGAATGATAAAGCTGGTACTTGGTAGTCTGAATAGGACATAAACCTTTTTGGTTATTAGTCGTATGATAACAGTCACCAGAACGACCACGCACACTATGTCTGCACTACGGTCTGAAAAACATGTTATTCAAATTTTCGACAAAAGAAAGCTCATCAAGAGCCGAATAACATGTTACAAGGACCTAGTGCGAACATAGTATTAGGAAGCGTGTTCTAATGATATCTTTGAATCAGCTGTTTTTAATATTGGTTGGCATACAAATCAAACAAAAGTTTGGTTCCGCGGATTATTAAGCCACATAGGCTTTCCCTTATCAACATTTCCATAACATAGTGATGACTAATCCGGGTCACACAATGGATATGGGTTTGCTAATGTTTTGATAGGAGATCTCATACCTTCGCATGGACAGCAATGCAGCTAACTGCTTCCTCACTAAGGATATTTTTCAGGTCGTTCGACATCCGTACGTATTTGAGCTTTGGTTCCACTTCTTCCTCCGTCAGGCTGCAGGAGTCTGCTGACTCTGGGTCATTCTATACAACAGTCAATTTATTTCAAACCAATCAAATATTTCATTAGAGATTTAATGGCCACTTACCGGATCCATAATAGTTAAGTATGGGGTTACAATTTACGTTTATTTGAATAGTCAAAAAATGTTTCAAAAACTGACCAAAATTTTCCAAAACTGCGCGAGTAAATTTAATCAAAACAATGAATACTTGACGTTTGATGATCACATCACATTGTTTTCAATGATTGGCCTGCGACTGAGTTTATATTGCAACTAGCAACCCTACAACCAGAGACCGGCGGAGTGAAAAACTGTCGAAATCTCGCTTAACTTTTCAAAAGGTCCTAAGTAACATTTTTTTCATGAATTAATTTGAATAGTGCAATCAATAGCTTTCATGTTGTTCTGTTGATTGCGCTATTCAAATTAATTCATGAAAAAAATGTTACTTAGGTCCTTTTGAAAAGTTAAGCGAGAAATGGCAACGTATAAAAATATTGTGATTCTCGAGATATTATAGCATTTTGCTTATTCACCTCAGCCTTGCTTAGTTGTGCGCCGCTAAGGTATTTTATCATATTGTGGTTCTTACTCATGTCAAGTGAATAATATTACATCACGAATTAAATTCAATTGCTTTAATAAGATCCACTCAAACAATATACCAAACGGAACGCAGGCAAAAGAAAAGCAAAAAGCTACTTAAACTCGTTCAATTTCACTAAATAATATATTTTTGTATAGGGACGACAATATGCTGCGTACCTTAGAATCGAATGTGGAAAAGCTCACCGAAAGCTCGCATCTGTTTGACACTCGTTTATTTACTTTTTGCATGGCGCACAACTAGGCGCATGGGACCCGGCGCGTAACCGTTGAGCCAGTATACTAATTTTAGAAAAGAATCGCAATAAAAGATATTGCCTGATTTGCTCAAAATTGCACGCAGCGAACCCTTCATGAAAGGTACCGCCGCGCTTTCTGTACCCCGTTTACTTGATTCTTATGGGTGAATAGCATAGCGGTGTACCGTTTGGCGTGGCCGTACCTTTCGACAGTCATTCGCCGCGTGAAGTTTTGTGCAAGTACCCATTTGGGAACATTACTAACGCCGCGCAGTGTATCACATCCAGAATATCTGACGATATTTTAGTTACAAGATAAAAGTGCTGTCCACCTGCATAATGAAAAACGACATACCATGCAGTCAATATTACATATGTGTTATAAGATATATTGTCACTATTCACTTCATTATACAATTTTAAGCTTGATTCACCATACAAACCCTACATCAACACTTACTGTTAATACATAACATGCTGTCGATGTGTAATTATATAGTGTTCTTCAATTGGGTCCTAAAGCCCTACCTCGTTTATGGTTACAAACGATAGTGCATCGGCCAAGAATACTTGTACCGTTGTTATAAAAATTCTAAATCAGTAAAAATAATATTTTTGTGTTTGAGACATTTTAAGGCAAATTTTGGGCTGTGCAACATTTCAGAACGAATGAACCATCAGCCCAAAACGTCAGCCCCATATATTAACTGTCAAAGATTGAGTCAAGTGCCCTGCGGTGTTTTGCTAGTGCGTTTGAATCCGTACGTCAAACAAGACCGAAAATGTCTAGGAAGCATTTTTCATCTATTTTTAATTTCAAATTAAACAATGTTCTTTTCGATTTTTGAGTCTAAAGAAAAACTAACACTTTTAGAATGATTACCTTCATAGTTCCCTGAAAGAAAATCGAATATCGATTCTTCATTTTAGGACCCAATTGTACATCTACCAACTGATGTATGGTACATCGAAAATTTTGTTCGAAAAAACGACCGGATTTAAATGTTAATTATACTTAACCGCCCATTACTCATATGGTCGTTTGGCCGTTTACCATATGAGGTACTGTTGAAACAGTATATGAGACTGTCCATTTATAGTTAACAACTATTAGTGAGACCATCGCTACAACAACACTAAGTCTTATTCTCTTCAATTATAACATATGCGGTCTACGTATGGTCCATGATTATGCGAGCAATGAGCAGCTCGAAGTAGCTCGAAGTTGTTCCCGTCCTGCTTGTTCTTTTTTGTCAACAAATGGGCATGAGCAGGACAGGGAGAAACTTCGAGCTACTTCAAGCTCTCATTGGACAGCATTAAAGATTGTCGCTTTGGTTCCCTTTGTTCTGCTGTTCGAAACATATGTGGTACCTAACTGTCAAATCTTATGTATTTTTCCATCATTGACATTTAGATCCCTTATCCTTGCCAGCAAAAAATGTTCCGGACAGCGACGATTTTATGAATGCATGAAATCGTGAAAATAATACTGGCAGCATTTGAACTTTTTGCTTGCCTCTTATGGATGCAAAATGTAAACAAGTTGAATTGGAACCGCTTTTGACGGTTCGATTGGAAACAAAATGGCGTCTTCGCCAATCTCTTGTTTTAGTATTTCTAATTGCATATCAAAAATATCAAAATATATTTAAGTTACCAAAAGATATTTTAGTTACTAGATAAAGATTGTCGCTTCGGTTCCCTTTGTTCTGCTGTCCGAAACATGTGTGGTATCTACAGTAGACGTTCGATAACTGCAAGTCATTTAACTGCAATGCTTTTTAACTGCAATTCGATAGTTGCAACAGTTTTGCAGTTATCGGACCGCTAAACTTCAAACTGGTGTCCAACTCAATGACAGATGCATTGGGCAGCACATTTAGATGCACTTTTATTGCATCTGACGTCGATTGGCAACCGTTTGACGTTTATAATGCGTTGCAGTTATCGAACGGCATTCGTTAACTGAAAAGTAAACATTTTGCAGTTATCGAACGGCTACTGTACCATGGTTTCAGAGAAATTCACCACTGTTGCAGTTCATGCACAGAGCCAAAAAAAGTTGGGATTCCAACATTTTTTAAGTTTTATTTTAAAAATGTGGAAAATTTGGTATTTTTAAGAGCTAAAATTGTTATATCGAGTGCTAAATTAATTGATTCGAAAGTTTTTCTTCAATTTAATATTCTGATTTTAACAGTTAAAACACTCAATAAAAAAATTGTAAAATTCTCAATCAAACTTTAACATTTCACGTTTTTGGCAACACTGATAGGAAGAATGAATAAACTGGCAGCCAAAGATTATCGATCAGTGACAGATACACAAAAATAAGCGCGAAATATTTTTAGACAATCTTTTATTTATTTACTGTCGCGGTCGGTGTCGGAACTGAAAACTGCCCGGCATATTCAAGTACAACAACAACGAGCAGTTCCACTCTTCCCGTTGGTGCTTCATTAACTTCTGCAGTAACTCTTCCAGCAGCATAAGCACCCTTGCCGAAAACGATTGCACCAAGGACCGCATTGGGTACATTCTCGAGGATCACAACCTGAGCTTCTTGATCCGGGCTGTATCACGATATTCTGCTAGGCTAAAGGTTGGTATTGTATTATCAAATGCAAAAGGAAAAGCTCATTACATCTCGATACGTCATGCAGGTCTGCTGGTAAAATATTGACCTTTCCAAAGGCATCTCCCTGCGATGGTTCCGAGAGTAGAAATAAGTGTCATCAAGAAGGGCTCTTTCCTGCGCTACAATGAGGACATCGATGGCATGTACCCGGACAAAAGTGAAGTCGGCATCATGGCATCGGCAACCATGTCTGAATCCAGATGATATCCAACAATTCAATCTCATTTCATCAGCTGATAAATCAGCAGGAGCAGCATAAAATTACTGTTTGTTTGTTATAATGTAAATATAAAATGGTATGAATGAAAAATAAAATGTGAAAAATTCAAATGCGTAAAATTTTATTTATATTTTAAATAGGTAAACTTTATTGTGAAATTGAAAGCGCATACCGATTGTGATTTTGAAAATATCACTAGTTAATTCAAATGAAAAATACACATTTAATTTTAAAAGTTAAGTGTTATTTTGAAAATTCAACTCTTGTCGACGGTTTCTCTGAAGTGACATTTTTACAATTGTAGATTCAACAATCTTATACTTTCTACTGAAAATCACTAACTAATTTTCTCACTTTTAACAACGTTTTCTTAATTTTACCAACGATTTTTTTTTGTGTGTGTGACAACATTCCGCATGGGCCACAGTTGATTTTTACTGCGCGCATGGTAAAATCAAACGGGTTTGTTTTCTGCTGAAAATCGTCGGTGCATATTGTTTTGCGTGTACATATGGTAAATATCAGGAGGGTGAAACGCCTGTCATCCGCGGTACAATGGCACTCTACCCAACATCGTTTTTGGTACTTCTGTTTTTGGCAGGAGGGTGAAACGCCTGTCATCCGCGGTACAATGGCACTCTACCCAACATCGTTTTTGGTACTTCTGTTTTTGGTACCCAGTTTCTGGGTAGTATACCCGAATTCAGCGCTCATTTTGGGTGATTGGTTCGTACGCAGTTAGTGCTAATTATCGGCAATTAACTTCGACTGGCGAAAACTTGCAATTAGTTGAGGTACATCGAGCCTTTTGTGTTTGTATGGCTTCTTTATGCCAAAAAATAACTCGTCGATACTTCCGAAGTTTTGTTATCGTGAATTAAACGATATGAAAGCAAAAGCATAGTACGCCATATTGAATGAATGGTGGGTAGGTGTATTAGCCTTCTCTTCAGTCCCCTGGTTTTTGGTACCCAGTTTCTGGGTAGTATACCCGAATTCAGCGCTCATTTTGGGTGATTGGTTCGTACGCAGTTAGTGCTAATTATCGGCAATTAACTTCGACTGGCGAAAACTTGCAATTAGTTGAGGTACATCGAGCCTTTTGTGTTTGTATGGCTTCTTTATGCCAAAAAATAACTCATCGATACTTCCGAAGTTTTGTTATCGTGAATTAAACGATATGAAAGCAAAAGCATAGTACGCCATATTGAATGAATGGTGGGTAGGTGTATTAGCCTTCTCTTCAGTCCCCTGGTAAATATTTAACTAAATATCTTTTGAATGTAGGCCTTTTTACATGTTAAGCGAGATCCTTTATATATATTTTAGTTACAGGGGTTACAGAAAACAAAAACAATTCACTAACACTTCCACAATATTTGGTGTTATGTTTTCAACGCCGGCTAGAACCGAGCGAGCGCAGAAGCACTGTGATCACGCGAATGATTATCGATTAATCTAAAATCCATTGACTGAGAAGCAAATTATTTGCGATTTTTTCTACCTGGAAACAGAAGTCTTTAAAAATTGTGTGGCCAATGAGTGAATCGAGTGTGAGACAGCGGAAGAAAACCTCGAGCGATGGGAAACCTCGAAAGGTGTAAGTAGTTTTGTTTTCTGCGATGCTGATTGATATAATATAGCTACCTAATATTCCAAACTGGTGATTGCGTTTCCAGGAAGATACCTCAACAGAGTGTTTCGGGAGTTAATCAACACAACCGGATGTGGGCACGGTTGGTGCTGATAGTTGGAATCGCTGTGGTCGTCTATTTCACAACATTTCGAACTAGGGAAAAGAAATTTGCCACTCAACGGGAATCGCTTGAACTGCGCACTCAGAAATTAGATTGCTCCAAGTTGTATTTTGAAGAAATTGCCAAATACGCTGGATGTATTCCCTCGAACTGTGGACGTTTTGTCAGCGATAAAATAGTTGGCCCAGCAGAAGTTGACATCCTACTGAATCTTGCAAAATCCGGTTTTCGTTTCGGTCAATCTTCGGGAGGAGCTTCCATTCTGGATCTTCACTCGGGTGCCCTTTCGAAGGAAACACAATTCATTAACATTTATAAAATCCCGGAAGCTAAGTCGATATTCTCCGCAGAGCATATTAATACTTACAAACACGTGAAGGACAAAGTCCAGCAGGCTGTCAGTGAGAACTTCAAAATTAACAAAGAGGCATTGTACTTGACCCACCCGACATTTTTCTCGAGACTGACCAACGAATCTGCGAAAACCATCCACGACGAGTATTGGCATCCGCATGTGGACAAAGAGACCTACAACTCCTTCCACTATACCACACTTTTGTATCTGACGGATTTTAGTAAGGATTTCACCGGAGGGCGTTTCGTGTTCATCGACAGTGCCGGTAAGCATAACAAGACCCATGTTTATATCGAGCCCAAGCGGGGTAGGGTTAGTGGGTTCACATCCGGTGCGGAAAACCTCCATCACGTGGAAGAGGTCAGCGCCGGGGTACGCTATGCCATTACAATTTCCTTCACCTGCAATAAGGAGCATGCCATGGGTGATCCAAAGTTTTCTTTGGATGAGGATGAAGGGCCAGAATTGATTTAAATTAGCTTGAGATTCATGTCGCATCTAATAGCTTACTTTTGTTTTGTATGGACTATATTTCTTTGCTTAATTGTTTCTGTTTTCCAGTGATGTAGAACGTTTTTGAAGCAACCATGAAGCGTGATTTGTAGGTATTTATGATCTAGTTGAATGGGGCTTAATTTGATAACCTTTTTATTCATGAATATATAATGTTTAAATGTATTTACATTATATCACTATTCTATCTCTTGTGCAATTCTCAGTCAAAACTTTGATACGGTAATGGTTTTACTTAAAAAAAAATAGATAAATACCTGCTAACTCATGGTTGCTTTGAACAAATTTAATAAGTTACTGCATTTAAGGTAAAAGTCTTACTTAACAATGTATTATTCCTTAGCACATTTTTTGCAACTTGAACCATGGAACAAAATGAGTAAGCACATTGCTGAACATTCCTATCTTGAATATGTTCGGTATATAATACTAGAATGCACGACTATTAACCAAGTATTAGGTAGTTACCCTAAGGAGCATTCCTATTTACGAATTCAAGTATTAGTTAATCATTAATTCATATTTTCCATTCGAACAAATTGAATAGTACTTTATTGAATTAGTTTTGGTTTCTTTTGTTACTAGTATTTTATTGTGTTGATAGTAATTATTTGTTCAATTAGGGGAATCAGTATGTCAATACAAAAAAGTTGTATAAAAACTTATAATTGCGTTAACTACCTGTTATCCGAAATACCTTTTCTGTCGGATATGAAGAACCGCCGTGAATATTACTTTATTTTCAATTTTAATTCCTTACGTTAAAGAAATGATGACGCGGGCGCCTAATCCGAAATTCAAATGAACAATCGCTCACTTAGAGCGATTGATTGTTTATTCCCGCGAAGGTTGAACAGTTGAACAAATTAGGGAAATGTTAATACTGCTGTGTAGAAGTTGTATAGGTCACATCACTTCACATCACTTCCCATGATGATCTATGTTACTGATTACCTCACCCAACTAACACAACTTCCTTCCCGTGATAATTGTGGAGATGCAGGGGTATTCTCGGTCTGTAGTAGCAACAATAACCACACACTAACATCCCCTCTCTTTCCCAATTGGCTGTAAGGACTTGGCCGGCGCCGTTATTGATCAACTTTTGCGTGCTGCTGAAACGTGCACTTCTAGAAGAGATGGTAAATCCAAACCACTATTCACTTGGATCGTAGTGCAATTTGCACCAGATCTGATCAATCACGGAGTAGCAACCATTGATATGTATACTTAGTATACGAGAAAGGCCAAAAAGAAAAAAGACGGAAGAAAGAATAAGTAAGAAGAACCAGAAAATGATGAAGAAAGTATATGGAGGACGGAAGAAGGATAACTAAAGTAAGAGGAAGAAGAAATAAGGGAAAGGAAAATGGAAGAAGGAAAAAATAATGAAGAAGGTAGATGAAAGAAGGAAGAAAACGATGGAAACATGAAAAATTAACAAGAAAGAAAGAAACCAAAAAGGTAGAAGGTAGAAGGAAAAGAAAAGGAAGAAGAAATAAGAATGAAGGAACAAGGAAGATGGAAGAAAAAAAGAAGGAAGACAGAAGAAAAGAAGAAGGAAGTAGGAACAAGGTGTGATTTTTCGCTGTCGGTAGAAGTGGAACCGGAAATGGAACATTTAAACCATTACAGGCAATTCAGTGGCGCGGAATCGGAAGAGGACTTCCTCGGGTTCGATTTAAAAAATGACACAGGTAATCGTTTTCCGTTTGCGGAGCAGGCAAACGTTCCATTACCGGTCCCAGAGGTTGACCAACGGATTCTTAACGGCAGTGGCGTAGTTTTCTTGCCCGGGACAAGGACATGCACTACATCTTCAACGTCCAAAGGAATCACGACTGTCTCATCGAGATGATGGTGACAAAGTGATGCCAGGTGAAGCAGTTTTCTCTGTGGATTTGCAAAAAGTTATGAACTAGAGGATAAGAGAAACGCGGATAGGTATGTGCCATCAATCGAACCGTCAAAAAACAGCAGCCAATCGAGCAAGAGACCTGTCAAGCAGCCAAAACTTTGGCTCAAATTCTTAAAACGGCTTAATTCGATTTATGAATGAACAAATTTTGAAAGCATTTCACATTTGTTTTGAATAATATATGCAAATCAATGGTAGATTATTAAATGCAATTGCTTTGTTAATTGGATTCTATTGTCATGTCATGTAAACATATTACATAGTGGTATGTGAAATTTCACCTGGATAAATTATTTCTTCCTTTTCATGTGTTGTTCTTCAACGAAGAAGATTGACTGCAGTGTTGGCAAAGGTGCATTTTCTATCCGCGTTTCTCTCATCAAGGCCTCAATTATGAACTTATTTTCTTGTGTCATACGGCTTCCACGGTTGGATTGCTTCAAGAGCATTATTTTCTCTTAAAGGCTGCTGGTCTTTAATGAGAACTTTGCGCCTGTTGGTCCCTCCATACGAGCATTCCCATTTTCTGCGTGCATTTGATCCGAGTCAGTTAATGGTCGCACAGCCAACAAAATCCTGAGCTGTTTTTTTTAAAGTTATAGAAGACAATAATTATATAATAATTATTATATTTTGGCTGGATGATTGTTGTTCGCAAAATAAGAACTGGAATTTATTCCATCACATTACCCTACTGATAAACAGTAATTAAATTCCGGTCGAGCGCATAATGTTGGAGAACTTTGATTCAGCACATACGTTAACGGCCGCTGACTCTTTCAATGCGGCGTTTGATTCCAAAATGCGCCATGAACGTGTCGTAAGTTATGAAAACTTCAAGTCTGTGGATGGCAATGCAAAGAACAATGTTGACGTACTTGATATGCAAGCAACTGACTTCTTCAAGGCTCACCGTTTTGCAATATATGTACGATAAACTACTGCAAGCCACACCCGTACGTGAACTCCATGCGAAAAGTGGGGTTTGAAAAATGCCGTTATGAACTTGGATACGCAAACAATATCAACAGTGAAGACCTTAAATACTACAAGTTGTTTTCCAAGAAGCAATATAAGTTGGTTGTAAAGGATTCGTCCTCTTTTGATACAAATGTACGTTGGAGAAATGCTCCTCAAGGATTTGAAGAAGGAAAGAAAACTTCTCTAATGAAAGTGGTTCAACCTGTTGTTACCGAAGAGGAAAAATCGTTTTTCAATGATCTTCTGGCGAAGCAACAAGCTTCTGATTAATCTTTGTATCTTTGTACTTGTTTCATACTTTGAATAAATTTAATCGCCATAACTTCTTCCTCTATGGCTCTTCATTCCAACAGGAACTCTGCTTGCTTTTTAGTATTCTATTGGCATTTCCTCAGTTATTATTTGAAAGCTTTTCTTTGCCCGCCATTGCATGAGTATGTATCTTGTATGGCAAGTACAATGGATACACTATGCCCAGGTGTCGAGAAAGTTTCCAAACCGAAAACATCATAGACCGGACGGAGAATCGAACTCGCCATCTCCGAATTGGAAATCCTACGCCTTTGCTCGCAAGGCTACTGGAGACCCAATCGCCATAACATGTCACAATAATTATGAGTTTTACAAAAACAAATGGGTTTGTTAAAGGCTTCCTCTTTATCACTTTTTTACGGGCCTCTAGAATAAAACCTCTGTTATAAAAAAATATTTCAAAAATACGTATCAAATTATGACTTTAGACATCAAAACCTCAAAAATGTTAAGATGTAACATGTGACATTTATGCGTCCAACGGCAGTTTACTTCAAATGTTAATTCTTCCATTGAAATCTGTTTCTCGTTTCCGGGTCCATGTTTGCCATGGCCGCGATCAAATCGGAGGGCCGTCTATCAAGCTTGGAAAATGATCCCATATCCAAACGAAAAATCGTACGCGTTCTTGGTGTTAACATCGCAGGCGGCTTAACTTTCCGGGTCGTGAGTTAATCTGATTAAAACCTTAGAGACCCCATACACGCTCCGACATGTTGTACAACTTTGACTCCGCCTCCAGGAAATTTGGTTCGGTCGGAGTGAAGTCGGACCGTCTGTGGGCAAGTTGTACGACTGTTTGATAGTACAACTTGCCCACAGACGGTCCGACTTCACTCCGACCGAAAAAACTTACCTGGAGACCGAGTCAAAGTTGTACAACATGTCGGAGCGTGTATGGGGCCCCTTAGCCGCAAAACACCGTACCAACAACCGACACACCAGGCTAGATAGGCCAAGCAACAATAGACATTCGCCTGCTATATGGTTTGGAACTAATCGGTTTCTGCACGAAGGGACCTCGTCAGCGTGCTTTCCCCATGTCTTCAATAGATTCGTCCGACTGGTTTTCCGGTCTCCTCTCTTCCACACCAGCAGCTTGCGTCGATGCCGGAATCACTCCATTCCGGCATAGAGTCCTCACGATCATCGTTTGCAAGGCCGCTTCCTTTGCCGAGCTGCCGACCGCATCCTTTGAATCGTGGCAGGAACCGGTCTCCCCCCAGTGGTGTGGGTACACTGGCACGGAGCGAGAAGCTGGCCGATGCCTCCCGATAGTATCGACTTCACCATCGCCAATCGCTTCAATACAACAGCAACACGGTTTCGTAACCATGAAATCCGATATCCTCATGGTTCCGTCTCCAACCGAGCCTTCGGTTTTTTGAGCTCTTAGAATTTGTTAGATCGGATCCGGAAGACCTAACAAATTCTAAGAGCTTGTCTCACCAATACAATGTTTTTTAGCCGAAGCCGCTGCTGTTTTTGTTGCCTCCACGAATCCGGCTGATAAGCCGATCGTCGTTTTCACCGATTCTGCCGATTGTTGCCGCCCTCCAGAGTGAGTACCCCAAGCACCCGTGGATCCAGGGAATACTTGCCGGCATGAGACCCGATACCAATTTCGCTTGGATTCCCGGCCATTGTGGCGTTATGGGGAACACCACTGCTGATTTGCTTGTTGATACTGGATACCATGGTCTACGTTACATAACTCCGTTCCACTAGCCGACGTGAAAAACTGGCCAAAAAAAGTCGTCGGTCAGGACTGGGCTTCGCTTTGGAACGCAAAAAACTCAGTTTTTCTTAGGAAAATCAAGGGCTCCACAGGTCCTTGGAGTGACCTAACTTCCCAAAAGGAGCAATTTGTGATCCCCGGACTCCGGAACAGACATACCAGCGTCTCCCACAACTTCGGCGGAGGCCCACTGCGAGATCTGTAATCTGTAACGTAGCCAACAGTGTAGAACACTTTGTCCCAGGGAGTTATACGGTATCCCGGCCAGTATCAGAGAAGCTGCAACGGCAGTCCTCATCTGCTTCCTGAAGGACGCAGGTTTATATTTTGAAATCTAGTTCTCTTCTCGGGCTCCCCGAACACTCTGCTTCGGTGATAAGACCTGTATTGCCATAGGCGAACGGGCCTTCTAAAGTTATAAGTGCCAGCCCCCAGTGATCGTTCACCTCCGTTCTGCTGGAGGTAAGGGGGGGGGGGTGGCTTCCGCCTTCAATTTTAAACCAGTCATACATGCAAAAAACGATGCTGCCACATTATCGATATATATTTTTTTAAATCCTTGGAGTAAGGATCACAGATAAGTTCTGCTCGAGCAAACTAAGCGCCTTCCGACTTTAGGACTTCTGAATTCGCCTATTTTAACTGACGATCTGAAACTTTCGCAAAAGAAAGGTCGATTGATTTTGTGGGCAGCGAATTTAAGGCTGGTAAATTGTACAACTGATGGCATACGAGAACTAAACTCAGTCCTTCAGACGCTGATGACTTATCACCGGAGAACAGCGCACCTAGGAACCAGGAAAACAGCGGAAAACATAACCTTCAGCGGAGCAGTAGGAGAAAAGTTTCTGGATCAATGCCTTCTGGACCACCAGAGGAACTTACGGAGCTACAACGCACTAATCCCAGTCAAAAACCGTATTATCACCCCATGTCCAACGTTTGTTCTTTCAATTTTATTATATTAAGTAAATTTTAAGTGATAATTTTAAGTTTTAAGTCAATCGGCGAAGCCCTTGGTTTTCTTTCAAGGCGGCCCCTCCGGCCAGCCTTCCTTTCACTAGCCTTTGTTGCTCTGCTCCTGGCGGGACCCAAAGTTGGCCCGCAAAGGCAATCCCTCTGATTCCCTTCCTTACGGAGTTGAACTTAATTTTAAGATTTCAGCCTTATGTGTAAGTTCCCTCCGAGGAAAACGACAAGGTGATGGACTCCATGCCTGTTGCACAGTGCGGAAGAAGGCATCCTGCGAAAAGCTGAAATGCGATTTATAACAGATCCACCCAATTTGTTTGCTTTGCAGAAGATATGGACATTGGACATTGTCGGTCAAACATTTGCAAAAGTGACAAATCTCGGTGCCTTGTAGTCTGAATAACCTCTAACGATCTGCATAATCCTTTTTGTCCCCGACTTTGTTACGCTGTTAGCAGAAGAAACTTCGTAGTCACAAAACGGTGGTTTTTTATTGCTTGTCGTACGCCTTTCCCGGGGCCCATCTTAGCCGTGGGGTAAGATGCACGGCTACAAAGCAAGACCATGCTGAGGGTGGCTGGGTTCGATTCCCGGTGCCGGTCTAGACAATTTTCGGATTAGAAATAGTCTCGACTTCCCTGGGCATAAAAGTATCATCGTGTTAGCCTCATGATACACGAATGCAGAAATGGTAAATTGGCTTAGAAACCTCGCAGTTAATAACTGTAGAAATGCTTAATGAACACTAAGCTGCGAGGCGGCAATGTCCCAGTGTGGAATGTAAAGCCAATTAAAAAGAAGAGTAAGCCTTTTCCCCAATAGTTTCTGATCGCAAAACAAGGCATTCCATAAAGAGAGAAACACTACATTGATTATTGTTACGATATTTTTATTTGAAACAAATATACATTTGCATATTTTCAACTGTGCCATCATGGCTGGTTCGACCAAATGCATCCCAGGCAACTAAACCGCCACTCAGTAAAAATGTACAGTTTGTATATCAACTTATTAGCATCGAAGTACCTAACACTTTAGGGCCGGTTTTGTTAAATATGCGGCTTACTAGTTACTTGGGATGTTACACGGTACACGTAGGTAATGTACAAACAATATTTTTTTTTGCAACATACATCACTTTTGTGTTTATATATGTGACTAAAAGCCTTACGGTTAGTGGCTGTTACATATAAATGTATAATAGGTTTTGGTGCTTTGAGATTTTCAGGCTTATTTTACTTCCGTTGTGCAGATGTGATACATATAGCAATAGTTGTGCACAATTAAACAATTGTGATTTACACACAGCAACGGCAATCATTTGTGATAATGTGATATTGAGAAGTCCGGTAAGAATTCTTGAAAATATCCCATTTTTCTAAAGAGTATTATGGGATATATAGAAGATTTGTTGCTAACATGAGATAATGGTCCTTACATACTAAACCTGGATGCCCCTGTTTTGTAAAATTGTTGCTTCATTCGAAAAAAAATGACAAATTTTAGCTCGTTGGTTCGAAGACAGAATAAGTTGGTACACATGGTTAATATATCCCATTTTATTTTTGTCATTTCTGTGTACGTTTTTACACTCTTAAGGAATAAAATTCCATCTGCTCACTAAAAGCTACTTTTTTATAATTAAAGTATTGTTTTTTTAAGAAATAGCTACTCTTGGAGTGGAATGTTTTCTGCTATGCAACTAACATAATTTTTTTAGTCCATTTGATAAACCGAATAAGATCTTCTAAATGTTCATGTTGATTTTTTTTTTGGTTCCGCTGAAGAAGACAAATAACAACTAATAATCAAACACGTTATGTTTTGAACATCTCCGTGTCTTCGAATCTACAGCAAAGAACAATATCACTACCCCTGAAACGGACCTGGATCAGATGTCTAGTAATAGCGCCCTTTGAACTGCATCCTTCTTATTTTAGAAATCACGCTTGCGTTAACATTTGCCAATAGATTTTTTTTCTGTTTGGATCGGACCGTTTTAAAACCAAACTAGTTTAAATAGCATAGTCGGAGAAGTAGATTTGAACTATACACAACAAAACGAAAATAAATTATGAATAACTTCTGACTTTCACTCTAGTCCTACGGAGTGAACCCGGAAGGGGTTGTTGCATATTACAGTATTCCGATGTTTCGTACACTAATGTCCATGCCAGTGCTTCCTGTCTCTGTAGGCGATGTGATGTTGATGATGATGATGATGACGACGATACGCTAACCCACCGAATGATGAGGGCCTTAGAGTAGCTCGTGGAGAATGCTGGAGATTTGCAACATAGAATCGCCCACCAGGATAGATCGATGGTCGCCTTTCACAGTCGTCACCTTGACGTCCTTCGTGCAAAGCTGCATATTAAATGTGGAATAAAATTGATTAGTTCAAAAAGTTTTATTAAATTCGCTGTTGTTTTGAGCAGTTCTGAATTTAAAAATTTTCTGGCGGGGTTACAGTTATCTATTTATCAAAGTTTTGAGATTTGTTTTCTAAATGCAATAAGGTAACACATACTTCTCGAAAGATTTAATAGAACAATACTGCCCATGATCGCATACATATTTATAACACTTGCATTTTTGTCCCTTTTGTACAAGGCCTGTGAATCGTTCAGAAAGCTCAATTTACTGCATCTAATCCCACAAAAGAGGCTTTACTATCTTGCTTATTTGTGGTAAGCTGGAAATGATGGAGTATGTGGTGAGGATCGACAAACGTTTTACAAAATCAACCAAAATGCAAATGTTACAAATATGCGATCATGGGCAGAATAGAAAGCATACAAATTGAACGGCAAAAAAGCAAAATTCTTTAAACTCACCTCCGATAGACCATAATCGCCTTGCAGTTTGGCGTAATTTTCGGTGGGCTTGACCAGTTTCACCAGGGCATTGATTTTGGAAGTGGGTTTGTACAGATGACCAGCAACAATTTTATGTACAAACGAAGCGGCTGCCGTTTCCAGCTGGAATAGATAATTATTTTTCCCGATTAATTCAACTGTCGATTAAAACTCCGCCCATCCCACCACTTACCAGTTTTTGTGAGTATTGTGGTGTTCGCACGCGAACCATTTCTGCGCACTTTTGCAATCGTGCTTCCCATGTTTTCGGGGCAATCAGATCTTGGGCTGTTTTCGAGTAGTCCAGCTTTCCGCAGGTCATAGCGAAGAATGCCAGCGCATAGGCTTCGTCCTCCGCCTGCAGGGCTTCTCCGTTATCGAATCGCTGTTTTTGTGCGTCCGTGTAGCCCGTAATGTATCGAGGCGAACCGTCCAACAAAAGAAGGCTGCAGGTTTCTTTGGCATTTTCCAACTGGGCCACTATCTCGTAGGCAATGGAGGCTCCAAACGAGTAACCGACGATGGTGTAAGGTCCCTTTGGTTGCACTGATCGGATTTGCTTGATGTAGTATGCAGCCAAAGTTCCCAGAGATTCTAGAGGGGCTTCCGCTACACATTGGAGACCGTAGACAGGAACCGGGAGGGTTTGTGCAAGTGGAATTAGGGACGTGATGACACCTTCAATGGCATGCACCATAAACACTGGATGATCCTTGCTCGAGGGCGGAGCCTTGGAATCTAATCGAACAAGACACTGCGTGGGCATGAGATCTGCGCTGAATCTGACTTGAGTGCCATCTCCCAGTCCATTTTGATCAACTTGTTGTGGTTCGGGCGAAGCAGCTGCAGGGGGAGCAGGGCTTCCAGATGCATCGGCACCACCACTCTCTAATGCCTTAAGACGGCCGAATGAGAGCATGCGAATTTCAGCTGCACTAAGAACAGTGTCGAAGTTTCGCTCAAGTGTTTGTTTGATCTCAGCACCCATCAAAGAATCCATTCCAAGATCAGCAAGTGTGGCTGAATCTGATACGTTTTTGGTGTCCTTCAGTCCAAGAATGTTGGCTACGCAGCTAACCAGTCCAGCTCCTCCAGTTTCCGCCTTACGTTTTTCAGCCACAACCATGGAGGCCAACACCGGACTAGGTTGCTGCATGAAGAAGTCAATTGTCTGAAGACATGATGGCATTCTTTGAGGTAGGGTTCCACCTACAACCGTGTCGTTGTCACCCAAATTTTCCAACACCAACCCGGTGTCTCCAATGGCACCCCATTGAATGGCAGTTCCAGGCAATCCAACCGCTTGACGGGCTTCGCAAATTCGCTCCATAGCTGAATTCGCTAGACCGTAATTCACCTGACCAATGTTTCCTCGGCCACAAGAAACACTTGAGAAGCAGACGAAGTAGTCCAGATCCGGGCATAGTTCACGGGTAGCTTGATCCAAATTCTTCGTTCCGTCAACTTTAGGCACACAAACAGTCTTGAAGTCAGCCTCAGTTGAGTTCTCCAGTAGACCATCTCGGAGAACTGCTGCCAGATTGAACACACCACCGACCGGTCCCAGCTTATTGGCGGCCTGAAGCAGTTTCTGTGCTCCCTTCAGAGTGGTCACATCGTTAGTATCAATCGAAACCGTAACACCACGTTCGCTCCAACGTTTGATCATCAGAGTCTGGTAGCCTGTTCGGACACCACTGCGCGACGTCAGAACAATCTTCGTAGCTCCACGAGACACCAACCAATTGGACAGCTCCAGCCCAAAACCTCCCAAGCCACCAATCAGGATGTAGCTCTTCTCCTTGTGCATGTAAGTACGAGGGATAGCCGAAATCAGTTTTGGCGATGGAACGACAACCTTGGCCTTCTCCTCGTCGCGAATCTTCAGCACAACCTTTCCGATGTGCTTACCAGAAGCCATGAATCTGGAAATTAAATTTATTTATTAGTTTCATGTAGCACATAGGAAATTGAAATCTTACCGGAAGGCCTGTTCCACTTGTTGGTCGCTGAACACACTCGTTGGTAGAGGGCGAACCGCACCGCTCTTGATACCCTCCGAAACTAACTGCACGACTTCAGCCAGAACAGCATCATCACCGTCCATTATGCTGTCGACCAAAATTCCGTGGAAGGATGTGTTCTTCAGGAACACGGACATACCCAGTGGACTGTTGTTGCTCAAATCGAATTTTCCGATTTCCAAGAAGCGTCCATTTAATCCCAAACATCTAACAGAAGCCTGCAGTTTCTCGTCGGCCAATGAGTTCAGCACCAAATTTACACCCTGTCCTTTTGTCTCGCGCATAACCAACTGCTCGAAAGAGCAGTCTCGAGAATTGCCGATATTGCGATCTTGTAACTGCGGGAAGGTACGCTTCAAGAAGTCACGCTTTTCCTTGCTACCGACTGTGGTGAAGACAGTCAATCCAGCAGAGAGAGCCACCGAGATGGCAGCTTGACCAACACCACCAGATCCGGCATGAATCAGAATAGATTCACCACGCTTCATGCGACCGCGGACCACCAATGCGTAGTAAACTGTGGAATAGACACATGGAACCGTTGAGGCTTGTTCCATGGTCCAGTTGTCTGGAATCTCCCACATCATGTTTCGGTGTGCCACGCAGGTCGTAGCCAGCGATTTGGCTGGAACCATGGCCATGATGCGACGACCTGATGCGTCACGTCCGGAGAACTGTAGAAAAAAGAACAATGTGAATATGCATGCCTTAAAGTAAAACTTTTAAAATCATTTACCTCCAATCCCAAGATGCAATCCTGTGTGGGAAGATCGCCTGGCAGAGCATCAACTCCTAGCTTTCCAGACATTAACATGACATCACGGAAGTTAATTGGGGCATAGTAAACGGTACATAACTCTTGCTTCTTGTCCTTAGGGTCTGGTCTGTCACGGGAAAGTGGTCCTTCAATCCACTTCAAGCTCGCCAAATCGCCCTTAGTCAGGGCATTCACATAAGCATGCTCGACCTGCAGCGACGTTCCGTTGGTCTGGTTGTCCAACTTCAGGTGACGGAAGCTTCCCCAAACGCCATTCGAGTTCAGCACGTTGCAAATCAGATCTTTCTTCAACTGTTCAACGTAGGATTTGCCGGTCAAGGAGAACTTTTCCGCACGCTTGTCCTGGATAAAGATCATACGAGCGAACTTACCGCCGCCTTCGTTCTTGATACAATTGATGAAACCTTGAGCGCCGAACAACTCTTCACCCTGGCATACAAGATACACGTAAGTGTTGGTTTCCTCAGCCTTTGCCAGAGCGGTCTTCAGTGCTTCCACCCAGGTGAAGTTCTTTTCGGTAACATTTATAACGGTGATCTTTCGTTGTTCGTAATTATTTGTAGGACGGAGTAGCACGAACACCTTCTTCTCGAAATATTGGTAGGTCACAGTTGTCAAATTTAGTGCATCGAACAGCGCTTTTCCCTTCTTTGTTGCTTCGAAACTTGTGCGAGATTCTTCCAAGAAGAGGAACCCGTCATCACGGATGGAATCACGTAGATTACCAAGAACAACTTGAGCATCAGGACGTCCAAGTATATCATAGGAAATAACGATGTGGCAACCTTGCTCAATGGCTCCTGCCGTAGGGTCCTTGGCGACAACGCGGACTCCACCATCACCGAAGTGTTGAGTTAGGGCATCTGGTTGGTAATTGGTCACTACGGCTACGTCGCTCACCAAAGTTGGTTCTCCTTCAATGATGCCTTGTACGGTAGCGGCAATGGTGTTTTCTGGTGCACGTTGGAAGCATGCCTCCGCTACCTTGATCTTTAGTGCGCCGGCGCTGTTCTCAATTGCCAAATGAACAGCCGTTGAGATTGAGCGGAACTTTGACTTTTCACCACTACTCTCGGCTAACTCCTTTTCGTTAAGGTTGGGAACAAAGACATACTTCTCAAGGGTCGGTGGAGCTTGAGAACCTGAACGTTTCGGAGCTAATGTGGCCTTCAATCCGCGCATCTCCACTCCTCCACTCTTGATCACATCAATGTTTCTGTAAACGGCTACAGGAACGTCCAGATTCTTCGATTTGAGATTGTTCATCAAGTCCAGGTGACGGGCCGGGTTGATAACTATTTTTTCAATTCTTGTGGGGAGATACAATTCTCTCATGTTCTTTCCCAGAATGCTGAACTGCAGCATGGTATCCATGAAGCTAACCCAATTGTCCTTCCATTGCAGTTCACCGGTGACTCGGCTAGCATCAGCCTTAGTGACTCCACGGAATATACCACCATAGTCGTATCCTCTCAATCTCAGCTCTTTGTAGGCATCACTGGTGCTCAAAGATAGACCGGATTTGTCCTCATCGATCTGATACAGCGGTAGCTCTTCGCTTTCGATGTTTTCGGGAACACTGATCTTACCCGACACGGCCAATGACCCACCTTCGCAAATCTCGAAGGCTCCGCTGCCATCGAAGAAGTTCACACCGAACTTGACGGAACCATCCTTCGGTAGAATTGTTGCACGATGGAATACGGCGTTCTCAATGACCACTGGAGTTTTCTCGATGTCCGAGCCGCGCATTTTGGCAAAAGTACGCCATGCCAGTGTCATGTAACCGGTTGCAGGGAAGAGGACACGCCCGTCGATTGTATGGCCGGCCAAATAGGCATCATCCGGTTTCTCCAAGTTGATATCGATAACTGTTTCACCAGATTTGTCTATGGGAGGAGGGCACAAAATGAGTAAATACGTTGTTTTTATGAGAATATGTTCGGATTCTTACTTTCAACACCAAATTTGGCAAGGTACCACTTGGTCGAATGATCCCATTTGACGAGTGAGTTCAACATAGGTGTTCCGCGACCAACCGGATAAGAGATTGGACGGTACAGCTTCTGAACCTGCGGTTGAGCTCCAGCAGCATACAATCTGTTAATGTCAGATAAATCAATGTTACAACAAGTGCAATTATTAGTACGTTGATTGGTCGATTAAAATGCGCTTTCTTTTGTATCTGATAAAACCGTGGAAAATGAGGAACCTTGTGTGATATGTCCCCAAACATTCAAGTACTTAGCATTTTCAGTTAAAATCTACATTTGAGAAGCTACATTTAACGTATTTAGATGATTGATTCATTGTTAACAAAACAATCATCATCCATGATACTCACTTTCCAATGTTGGACAGAAGGAAGTTCACGTTGTTTTCGTGACCACGTTTCATCAGACTCAGGTTGGTAGCGTCCTTTCCGAGGGCACGCTTCAAAATGGCCTGCAGCAACCCATGGGGAGCGATTTCGATGCAAATCGCATTGCTGGGCACATGTTGCAATCCCTCGGAAAACAGAACAGACGACAGCAGGTTGTTCACGTGGTAGGCTGCAGATGACTGCTGCGCCAGTGGGGTATTCCAGGCTTCCTCCGGAATACTGGTACTGATCCAGCGAGGTGAACGGTTTTTAGGGTTTGGAATAATCTTGTCCAAGGATTTGCGTAGCTTGGGGGCGGCATCGGCAATGTAACGGCTGTGGAAGGCAATGCCGGAAGATTTGACTGCCTTGGCGAAAATGTCTTCGGCATTTAGTTCGGCGACAAACTTGTTGATGGAATCAGCAGGTCCAGAAATCTGTAATAGAACAAATTCAATAAAGTTGGACATTTTCCATAAATAAAAACGCAATTTACCGTCACACTGTCGCTGCTGTTGTGACAAGCGGCAATGATATCTTTCGGGAGACGCTGCTTACACTGTTCCCAAGAGAGCCCAACCGCAGCCATCAAACCAGGGATCAGTTTCGTGTCCAAAATGCTGCGTCCTCGCCAGTACGCAGCCAAAACCGTTTGTTCCGGAGTGAAGCACCCATCGGCATAGGCACATCCCAGTTCACCGACAGAGTGTCCAACCATACCGTCTGGGGTGATGCCAAGATGGTTCAGTACATCGGTCAATGCCACTTGAACAGCGGCAATTGAAATGAACGAGTTCAGGATATTATCGAATCGAGATTCGTCGCTCTTTGTCAAGACATCGATCAAGTCGATTCCCTCCGGACGCAAAGCCTCAGCACATCGGTGGATACTGTTGTTGAACACCTCCACCTGCATCATTTCTCTTGCCATACTGGCCCACTGGGATCCCATTCCCGAGTAAATGAACCAGATTGGTCGTTTGTCATCATTCACTTCGTTGACCTCTCGTATGGCTTGTCCTTCGCCAAGTACCGTGTATCCACGGAAATTATGGAGCGGGATATTCTTGCTATGAATTTCGTTCAATAGGCCAACGAACTCCTCATCATTCTTATTAGTATCAACTGCATCCAACAATGCTTCAATAGCTTCTTCGGTACGTCCGGAAGAAAGAACCAGCTTAGGGAAACCATCTTTCGGGCTAACAGGCTTTGGTTTAGGGAAAGATTTCAAAATCACATGAGCGTTAGCACCTCCAAATCCGAACGAGTTAAGACCGATGATTCCACCGTTCCAAGGCAAGTTGCGATCAACGACCTTCACGCTGCCGTCGATCAGACCATACAGGTCGGGGTTGGTATTCTTGTAATGGAGATTTCCGGGAATAATTCCAGATTCCATGGCTATCAGCATCTTAGCGATGGAACACACTCCGGAGGCAGGTTCCGAATGACCCATGTTCGACTTGACCGAACCGATCAGCAGTGGAGTTTTCCGGTCCTTGCAGAAGAAATCCGTAATGTTGTTCACCTCTTGAGGATCTCCTACTTTCGTTCCGGTACCGTGAGCCTCGACGTACACCACGTCAGCTGGATTGAGATTGATCTCGCCGTATGTTTCTTGAATTAGACGCTTCTGCATGGCTCCGTTCGGGAAGGTGATTCCCTGTTCTTTGTAACCATCGGTATTGATTCGCACGTTTAGAACACTGGCGTAGATACGGCGCGAATCAGAAGCACGTTGCAGAAAAGTGACAACGCAACCATCAGATCGCACGTAACCGTTACCGGATTCGTCGAACACCTTACACATTCCCTCCTTTCCCAACATATTCAGCCTCTTGAACTGCAACGACATGGTGGGCTTCAGGATAAGGCCGCATCCAGCCACGATGGCTGCGTCGCAGTGTCCGGCCTTCATGTCGGCGAACGCCGTCGACATGGCGATCAACGAACTCGAACAGGCCGTATCGACCGCGTAACTGGGTCCCTTGAAGTCGAAGGTGAACGACAGCCGGTTGGCGAACATAGCACGAGCGCACCCGATCAGACCGTATCCGTTCACAAGATCCGGATCGGCACACCAGTGCTGTTCTGTTTCCGAGTTGGAGCATCCGATGTATACGCCGGTACGGCTACCGCGGAGTTCCTGAGGGTTGATGCCTGTGGTCAGAGAGGGAGAGAAAGTAGTGATTCAATTTGTTAGATTGGAGGTGAGTGATTTGATGATAATTATGGTGGGTTTTCATCAAAATCCAATCACATCAGATTCATTATCTTCTAATATGAATTACATTTCAATATTCAAAACTCAGAAACCGGATCCCAAAATTGACCATTCGTATACGTATCATATAATACCCAAGAGCATGGACCTTAATCACCATCAGTTATCATCATTATGGAACCCTAACGAAAGGCTGAAACACGGAAGGTGGAATCCCAAAAGGTAGAAACTCGAAGGCCAGACTTTGTTACATAAGGCGGAGCTTCAAAAAGCATAATTATATTATTTCTAATTTAATGACAGACGTCTGCTTGAAGTAAGTGAGGATACATTCTATTCTTTGAATGCTCGCAGCTGCCCGGTCTAAGTTAGAGGGGAATATGATTCCTTATTTAAAAGCACTCTCCTTTTTTATATTTCAACTTTGAATCTATTTTAATCGCCCGTCACCACCAGGTTAGCCACCGCGTAGCTTAGTATTCATTATGCACTTCCACATTTTGTAAGCTACGATTTCTATGCTTCGAAGGTGAGAAAAATTTTCACCCGCAAACTCTCGAAACTCTCGATATTCGATTTCTGTTACCTTTACCATTGTATGCTTTGTACAAAGTCTTATCGCTGCGCTTCTAATCATTGAAAAACAGTCAAGCACGTATCTGGCCAGCCTAATGCAAGAAGATATCTTATGACAGAGGACGGCAGAAGCACGAAAAGCAGAGTTACTTTAGGCTATTTTTCGGTGGACATTTTGAACCAGAAGATTAAACGGCCGGTCATTTTACAGCTGGTTCAAAATGTCCGCCGAAATTGAAACAGCCTAACGCAATTCTGCCTTTTGTGAATCCGCCTTTCGTAGTTCTGCCTTTCGTGTCGTTCCTCCTTTCGTTCATTCTGTCTTACGCTTTCCGCTTTCCTAGCGTAGGACACTCGATCATTATTGACACTGAAAAACTAACACTAGTTTAAAAGTAATAAAGTTTATTTTTCGGTTTTATTTAATTAAGTTTATTTCTTTTCCTTATAGACTACGTACTGATCGACGGACGGCATTCCTCGGATGTTATAGACGTATGACCCTTCATAGGCCCGGATCACTATATTGATTGAAAATTCAAGCGCGATTGAACAGCGTCACGAATTCACAAATAACAGTTTCAATATCCAACACTTGGCAGTTTAAGGAGCTGCTGAGCAGTACCGCCAGAAGCTATACGAGCGAATAGGAAATGCGAACCGATCTGGTTACACTAACAGATTGTGGGAGAATATCCACGAAACTATGACTACAACAGCGCAGGAAGTGTTGGGCATTGCACAGCGAAAGCAACGAAATGCTTATTTTGACGGCGAATGCCAGTGATTGAGGAGAAAAATGTTGCCAGGAGCGGAATGCCATTGGCTCAATGGACATAGTCGAAGATGGTCAAGCTGCAGAACCATCATGAGGTGGATGAGGTAAGGAAGGCTCTAAATGTGCTGAAACCAGTAAAGCTGATGGGAATGACGCGATCCCGGTCCAGCTTCTCTCTCTCTCTGGAAATGGGTTTCTGCTCCAATCCATCGTTCATTATTCAGAAAATATTGGAGGATGAAGAACGGCCTACCAGCTGGTTAGATGGCCTCATATGCAGAATCTATACGAGTGCAGACTAGAGTGTGACACTTACAGAAAGATCACCCGTCTCGGCGTACAAAATTCTGTCGCGTATTCTGTTTAACTGCCTGAGACCTGAGACGAGACCTGCAAAGAGGAAAAAATGTAACTTCAGCTGCTGCCAGTCAACTGCTGTCACGAACTGTCAGGTGCAACCAGCAGCTTTTTGAGTGAAAGTATTGGTATCCCAAATAAAATATTCCACATCATTTTTGTTTTACCAAGACTTTTTTACTTTAACGAGTATTCCAAACCTTCCGTTAAGCTTGTTAATAATCAGTAATAAACCTGTGTTTTGTTCCCGGTATAAAAATCCTTATGAAATGAATTAACTATTTCGTGAATTGGATACACTTTTATTGTGCTCAGAAGGGTCCACCTGGGGCTTAGGTGAAACAGTCAAGTAAACAGTTGAAACTCGATGGTCAACTGTGATGAAAAGAAGAACAAGTGTCAAAACAAGAGAAAAGAAGCAGCGTCTTTGCAGGTCTCGTCTCAGCCTGAGACCACTTGAGGAGTTCTTCGTCGGCGAATACCACGCAAGTCTTCGTAAGGGCCGATCAGCGACGGGTCAGATGTTTAGCCTGCAGATGATCCTTGATAGCGTATGACTCATTGAAAATAAATGAGCTGTGACAGATACTGTCTGAACATGGCTTTCCGGTGAAACTAATCAGGCTGATACGTGCCACAATTGATGGCTCGGAATCAATAAATTGTAGGGAATCAATATTCGAGTAACGCCCAACAATATACTCTTTGTCATCAACAGAGTTTGTTACTGACAAGCGCACCTAGCGACAAACCTTTATCAGAACCCGAACACAATATGACAAGAATCATTTACCTTGCATGCTTTGATATTTCCGAGAATACGATGCTAATTTTGTAATCATTGTTCGATTCTCGAATATTTCCATAAAAGCA
Organism: Armigeres subalbatus; assembly: GCF_024139115.2. Taxonomy (NCBI): domain Eukaryota; kingdom Metazoa; phylum Arthropoda; class Insecta; order Diptera; family Culicidae; genus Armigeres; species Armigeres subalbatus. The sequence goes on from NC_085140.1 coordinate 304,894,219, forward strand.
GAAACTATGATAGCATAAAACCGAAATTTGCTCTAAAAATAATGCAAAATAACGGGATGAAAAGTTAGCAACAAGATTGTCTTCTTTTTTGTTGCTGACAAAATTGATCGGATCTTTGTCATTATTTTCTCCGACAAAAACAAAGCTTTGTCGTTGGTTCTCTTTTGTCGCTTGTTTCGTATGCGCATTCCAGAAAAATTGATTCCCTGATAAATTGGATTGCAAACGAAATATCAGCATTGTTTTGTGTCCTTAGGTGGATTGAAGCAGGGTGATGCACATTCGAATTTATTGTGCAACATTACACTCGAAGAGGCGAATAAGAATTCTGGCTTGCAGAGGAACAGCACTATTATCACACAGTCACAAATGCTCCAGCGTTTTACGGATCACATGGCAGTGCAGTAGTGGAGGCTTTTGTCCCACTGAAGAAAGATACGGCGAGGATAGATTCACTCATCATCTTTACTAAAACACAATACATGGTTGCGGGTAGAGATAAAGGTACACCTAGTGGTGTTGGTGCTGAGGTACTGCTTGATTGGGATGTGTTTGAAGTTGTTGAAGAATTTGTTTAGCTTGGGACGCTTGTGACAGGTGACAATGACGTTTCTCGTGAAGTGAAAAGCCGTATTGCTGCTGCAAATAGTGCAAATGGTGTGTGGCGCGACGCATGAATGACGAGCCGTATCAAGTGTACAAAGAAGAAAATATTGTGAATCGTATCAAATGCGGCAGACTTCAGTGGACTTGGTGCGAATGTCAGAAGAAAAAATAGCGAAAACAATATTCAACAGATAACCAGATAGAGGTCGACGGCTACGTGAAAGGCCACGAACACGCTGTCTGCATGCCGTGGAATCAGACCTGGAGCCCTGAACGTTCGGAAAACTGAAGGAACATCGCCCAAGACTGGTGATTATGGAGCTCTACAAAATGCCAGGCATAGGTATATCAAAGCTGTAGCCAACCAGGTATCCAGGTAGGTTTTTTTTTATTCCTGCTGTCAAAACTACTAAACTTTTATCCTAAGAATTGAAAGGATTTTATTTATTTTCATAAAAGTTATTCGATGAATAACTCATTTTGATTTCATCAGTAATTTTTTTTTCCATAAAAAACGATGGTTGACCTAATAGCTTATGTACAGACCCCATTCGATTTAGGCAACACGTTTTCAGTACATTTATGTCTTGTCTTGTCTTAGCACATGTACAGCCAGTATTGAAAAGCATCCTAGAAATGTCGGTTGCAACACGTTCAGTACATTTATGTTGCCAAAATCAAATGGTTTCATCATAATGCTTCACATTCCTTCACTTAGTGACACTGGACACACAGTGACATTTTTTTTACGCGGATTTTAAGTCTAAGCATTTTCTTGATTTTTTTGTGCGATTATTTTACGCTAGTTTGATATTTAGGCAGTTTTTTAAACAGAAAATAAGTTTTATACGTTTTATAAATAATTTCAAAAATAAAAATAAAAATTTCGTTGCAAACATCGGATGTTGCCAAAATCGAATAGGGACTGCTTAGTTAAAAAAAAGTCTATTGAATTTATTATCCAATTAAACTTTCCGATCCTGTTCGATCCTTATGATATATTTATATAGTCAAAATGATAACCATTCCTTTAGCAACAATGTCTTTAGTTATTGTTTGTTCAACGGTATGTAATGAAAGATTGAACATTTTGCGTTTACGAAAGTATGTTGTAACGATTAGAACCTGACCTGTACCTCATTGAACGTACTTAAAACTGATTTTTTTGTAATTTATTAATGATGAAAAAGCATCAGTAACGATAATAACTATTCGGGCATACAAGTGTATTTGTATAGTCCCTACAATATGTGCGAAGCCTTCCTGGATCTGTATGTACTACATTCTACCTGATTCCCTACCCTGCACCGCAATTTCCACCCAAGATGACGAAGATGAGTTGAATAACTTACAGCGCGCGGCAGAGCAAAAAGCATACAAACTTTAGAAGTATTTACGTACACCATGGATCGAAAGCAAATAATCGATCGTCGAAGCTACCCCTCACGTACTATGTGCGTCATCGTGGGATGAGATTTCCGTCTGCGCGCACTACGCAAAGCTGGGATAGGTACCTTTCATCATCCGGTCGCTGGTGGTGCCATATATCGTTGCCCCAGCGACGGGCAAACGGGTTTGTGTTCATGTGGTTGGGCTTTTTTGCTCCCTACCTTGGATAGCCGATAGATAATGGCTAATTGCAAGCTAGCCATCGCAACGCAAGGTCATCGGCAAAGACGCATTATGATGAACCATTAGGTTGTAAATCGAACGATTGGTTGGTTATGTTTGGTCGACTTTAATGGTACACTCCTATCGGAATTGTAGTTGGATCCCCTGGACCATGAATACTAAAATTGCTGCTGGGCGAGACCGCCAATAAATCACCCAATAAAATGCCATTCTAATCAAAAACGAAAAAGTCGGGATGATCATAATTTGCAATATTTGTTGTAAATTATTTTGATTGAAAATAGAAAATTGAAATTTGAGATCCAAGGTTCGTCACTTGAAAATTTTGGTTTGAAAGCGTTGAAGACTTACAGCGTACTTTGTAGTGTTATCTCGAACATTTGCCCTCCCAAAAGTCTGCCGCTGTACAACGGTGGGGACGCATGGTACGTCAACTTTATACCACCTCACATGCTGTTTTTTTGGCATCGGAACTGAATATTTTTTATTAAAATAACGATTCAAACGTCAATTTGCGAGGTTCAAATTGACGTTTGAATCGTTATTTACAAAAACCCACAAATTCGCTTTGAACAACTAAGAGTTGTTGTAGGTAACGGCTATATATTGGTCAGGATAGCCATCTCCACACATGCACAACTTTTAACCATTGGGGACCCGAACCATCGTAAAAAATATAACACCATGCTTATTATAAACAACACTGGTGAGACTGCGTGCGTTACCTACGTTTATGCCAGTCCCGAAAGGTTAAGGAGTGCCAACATTCTGATGCAAGCATTTCTGACAATGTTTATTGAACACAGAATGCTAGAGTATATTACGCTGGGTTTCGAAATTATTGGAGAAACAATTGCGTCGAGCGCAAGATGAAAAACGTTTAACTACATGCAGAAACGGCATGTAACATCAAAGTCTATAATCAGATCAAATGGGAAGTAAAACAAATATCGTAACTCACCTGCATCAATAATCGCCTCGTGTGTACACTCGAGCAGCATCCTCATCTGCGGATCCATACACTCCGCTTGCTTCTGGTGAATTTTGAAGAACTCCGCGTCCAGGTTTTGCAGATCTTCGTCCTTGATTTTGCCGATCCTGGTCGGCAGTTCGTACAGGCCCTTGGGCCACCGGCGATCATCGTCGTTGACCATGTCCACGCCCTCCATCAGGTTGCGCTTGAACTCTTCGATGCTGGAGCTTTCCGGCAGCCGGCCGGAGAAGCCTGTGATGCAGATGTCATCCTGAATCTGAAAACCATCGGGATGTCCCCCCAGGTCCCTGGGGACACCACGGCGGGTGTCAGTAGTGGCGTCGTCGAATCGGGCTGGCATCGTTGCGCTTTTGTTGCGTCGTGTTTTCTTCTGCTTGGAACGCTTTCCGCGGGAAGGAATGGCGGCTTGGTCCGCTGTGATCGGTGCGATTGGGTTGGTCCTTCTTGCTAGCGTGCGAAGTGGTGCCGGGCGACGTCTAGTCTATCTGCAAATGGGGGGAGAGGCACAACAAAACAAAATCAATTAGCATTTGAATCCTTATAAATGCAGTTAACATTTAACCCATTAGTCGGGAACAGTTCAATATATTTGTAAGCGGTTTTTCACTGGGACTGGAATTTCTGTGACGCTTGGTGAACAAAGAAAACAAATATACAACCCCCCAGATAATATTGGTTCACTTTTCGAAAGAGAGTGTCGTTCTTGTCACATAATTGAAAACTGGAAATATGGATATATAGGTATTATATGTAGTCGAATAATTTTAAAAACAGACTAAGTTCCACTGCAAACGTAATACCACAAAGAAGAATTACAGCGACCAATTGACCGATACCTCAACGATCTCCACGGAGACGGAATACCGGCATGCTTTTTGATCAATTGGAATCGTTTTGATTGGTCTTTGGTATAGTAGCTTGCGTGGAACACCACAAATAGCTGTCGACGACGCGACACCACGAGGGTTGTATCCAACGTTCGCTGATTCGATTAATTCAATTATTCGAATGATTGTGATCTCTCGGGTGACAGTCGTCTCTGTTGTTATCTTCCCCTGAATTGGCACACGTCGTCACTTCATTGTATTCGTTCGTACTACGGAAGTATTTTTTCTTGCCAAATTTGGCAAATTTGGCTTGCCACTGAAGTCAATTGATAAGCTGAGAAGGATGAGCTGATTAGCCGGTATCATAGATGCGATTAACTTCGAAGGAGCTATTGTAGGTTCGATACATATAGGAACGCGAACAATTGATAAGCTGCGGTGTTATTGATTGCAACCAGGGGAACTGTACCATTTTCCTGAGATACCTTCTCAAAAGCAAAGAATAAGGCATCAATTTCGATTCTACCCGCTAACATGGGTGCTCCTTCTTTTCAAATAGCTTTCCATGACTTTTTAATATGACGAATTTCAAAGCAATGAAGTGTAGAATTCTTTCTTTAATCTACCAAAAATCGCATTCATCATTCAGTTTTCCATATACTTCTCAAGATAATCTTTTTTTCGTTTACAAGTCAAGCTGACGTATGATTACCGACTTCGGAAAGATAGGGTCATTCTGCAGATTCAAATTTGAGACTGTCACGAAAAGTGGTCAGGAAGTTTTGGTCAATAACTCAGCCGTCTTCCCACAAATTTTTAGAGATTCTATTAAAAACAAAAGGTGTAAAATTATTGATAATTTGATTTAAAAACTGTTGAACTGTTAAAAAAAACTCTGAAATCTTCAGTTCAATCAAGTCCTCCCGGAGAGCAGACACGAGGGCCGCACGGCAGCACTCAGCTGTTGCAATACAATTGTTACTCAAGGTTCGGATTGCTGTTGGTGAGCAGAAAAGCGTTTAACGAAAATCTGCCTCTTGCAGGACCAGCATTTTATGAAAAGAAATTTTCTCTCGAGATAAATCGATCCTTTTTCGGACCACCATTATATACAAGTTGAAGGAATTGTCTCTAAATTACCAAACACAAACTCAGGAATTCATGGCGTCTAGTGAACACACATTTGAATTTTCTAACAATAATCAATACAGAAAAGCCGCATGGTACGCCTCAGAACATATTCATATTAAGAATTTCAAAATAAAATATTTACACTTCACGTAATCCTACGTCCAATTGACGGTCGTGATTCAGACACAACCTTCTTCTTTTTTAATATAAACTTTTTCGGCAATATTTTATCAATTTAGTTCATAGCTAGAAGATTGTTACAGTTCGTTTTGTGTTAGATTGAGTCTGTTTTGTTTGTTGATTATGTGTCTTAATCTAAGAAGACAGCCTGAAGGTAGCAAAAACATGATTAGTAGTGATTTGTCCCAAGTTCGATCCAGACAAATGGCACTAATTGATTCAGGTGCCCAAATAGGATAATAATCCTACACAAAAAGTCAGCTATGAATGTAAATGTAGCAAACTATTTGCTGCAGACAAAAGGCAATGCAAATATATTTGCGGGATTTGGCTGATGGACCAAGATCTCATATGAAACCTCGTCATATGCCGTAATAGGCACCACCTAGACGTCTCTCTCAGGGCCCCAAAAGAGAACGTGCATTATTTGAATTCAATATTTGTTACATATTGATTGTTTGAATCTTTATGTTTGTTTGAAAAATTGTAACTAATGCGTTCAGCGTTGTGCGCCTACTGTATGAAACAATTGTAACGTGGGGATTGTTACACTGGCGCCCAACGTGGGTCTGTTACAATTGCGCGCAACTAAATGACCCACAAATGTATTGTGCCTTGCAACAAAATGGCTCTTATAGATGTGAAAAATGTATCCGTAGAACAAATAGCATTTTCCAAATAAATGATAGTTAAAAAAAAACAAATAGCACGTGCTATCGAAGCATTCATCGCCACAATCCACCACGTGTCCGCCGATTTTTTTTCTGTTTTTCTTAGGCGACTATCTGGAACTCATTTTCTGATGCGATTAAAAATAAGCGAATAGATTTTTTATGAGCGGTACAGTATGTAATATGTCTTCTTGTTTAAGTTATAACTATAACTTATAACTACAGTCGACTCCCTACATCTCGATGTTCTGTATCTCGATATTTCTCCCTTTGTCGATGGTTTCCTCGGTCCCTTCAAACTACATACATTTGGGCACTCTACATCTCGATAACCTCCTTATCTCGATGTCTCTCTATCTCGATGGGTTCTGATCATATTTTACTCTGGATTCACTCTCCTTATATCAATATGTTCAAATTTTTAGGCTACTAGACCATCTGTGGATAATAACAAACATATCAACAACATGATATGACTTTTGTTTTGTTGTCGTTTTTCATAGCAACAAGCTTTTTTGGATCTAGTACCCATTTCAATAGACGAATCCAACTAAAAATAAGAAGAAGACACACGACGGTGTTAACTTTGACAGATCCTACAGCACAGCATAGGAAGATCATTTTAAAATGCTTGTAATAAATTCTAGACAAAATGTAATTAAAATCTGTTTGAAGCATGATACGGAAAAAGTTCGGAACTGTATGATAGATACATTTTTGGAAAATATTCAAAAAATTGAGATAAGCTTCCGAATATGTAATTCAGAACTTTTTCCGAACCCTACATTAATCAGATTTTAATTACAATTTGTCTAGAATTTATTATAAGCATTTTAAAATGATCTTCCTATGCTGTGCTGTAGGATCTGTCAAAGTTAACACCGTCGTGTGTCTTCTTCTTATTTTTACTTGGATTCGTCTATTGTCCTTCCATTCCTCGATCTCTCCCTATCTCGATGGTCCCTTTAATATCGAGATGTGGACAGGCGACTGTACTATAGTAGTTCGTTAATCCGTTATTTACGTTTCTGTTCAATGCTTTGCAAGAAACACGGTTAACGATTTTTCATGGATCTCGGAATCGATCCATGAAAAATTCTGTAGCTTGGTGGAAATTGGGTTACGGTTGGTTTTATTTAGTTCGAATACTTGTTAATATTCAATTAAATCTGTGTCATTTGTGTTAGATTGAGTATGTTTTGTTTGTTGATTATGTGTCTGGATCTAACAAGAAAGCCTGAAAGTAGGCAATAACATGATTGGTAGTGATTTGTCCCAAGTTCACTCCAGACACAGACGTCGAATCGTTAATGCCAAATGGCACTAATTGATTCGGGTGCCCAAACATGATAAGAATCCTAAAAAGAAAAGGTTAGCTATGAATACAGCAAACGAATTGATGTTGACAAAATGCGCAATACGCAATGAAAATATATTTACGGGATTTGGCTGTCGTATCTACTACTATTTTTAGCGATTATTTTATGCATGAGTTTGTCATACGTCTACACTTTACAGTTCATATAGCCTATCATAAGGCTATCCCCTTATAGTTTGTATAGGCAATGCCACTTCTTAGGGATGACTTGAACGAAAATGGTGATTAACTGTGTTTCAATCAACCGTCTAAGACGAGTTAAAATATTTTTTCTGAAAATGTGGCTGTGTTTCAACTTTATGTTACCTCTAGAACCCATTGTAAAACGTGGTACATAGTATACAACGTGGATAAAAAGATTTATTATTATCAGCTATGCGTTATAATACAAGTAAGCTATTGTTTATCTCAGTGGTCCTCAGCATGCGTACTATCTAGGGCCGCATAGCAATTTTGAATTGTTGAAGCGGGCCGCAGTACATTTGCAAGCTTTGTTCTTCGTTTCATGTAGAATTTTACAGCTGAATCAAAATTATTTTTATTATCTGTTTCACATTAATTATCTGTGTTAAATCTGAAGTAGAAGACTTGTAAAAAACATTTTTTTTCGGGTTTTATCACCGTAGCTGACTTTTTAGCATTGTTCGCAGAACATATAGGTATTAATCTATTTTCCCAAATGATCATATGTTTTCCGATTCTAGGATTCTGAATTTTTTTAAGGATAATTGTTCACTACACAAACAGTAACAATTCCTTAACCTTATTCTGTCAGTTCAAGGGTTCCAATATGTGCCTAAATGCATGGAATAAAGAAACTGATAATTTTATTTCCTATTTGGACATTCAAAGTTTTGAAATCTCCAATTCTGTGCCATTGAACAGATCAAAAATTAGCCTTCGAGAAACCATTGATCATAACTTGTCGTGTCAAATAACGACAAACAAAGCCAGGTGAACTTGCCAGTAGTTTTGAATAGAAATCGAATAAATTTGAATTCCTCAATATTTACCGTGTTTCTAGATTTCTGATCAATTGAATTTTACAGAAACCTTTTATTCATCAACTAATCGGAGCATGGGAAAATTCTTGACTTTGTTAAATATTTTAGGTACCATCGTTCGAGGGTTCTTTTGACAAATCGGGGGCTATTTTGGATATTTTGAAACAATAATCATAACGTAAATTACTCTCAAATTGCCATTATCACCATCCGAGTGTCGTGTTGATAGTTGGATAGCAACTTTCAGTTTCAAATTTGATATTTTATCCGTTTACTTTTTTTAGAAAATCAAAAATCCAATGTAGCCCCCGGAGTCAAAAGAAGTAGCGTAAAGTATGTTGATATTCAGTTTATTTTATGGAGTTAAAAATAAAGCAAATTTAAATTGTGCCGAACCCTAACTTGTATTAAAAGTTTCCTCATTTCAGAGCAGTATATGGCAATATTAGTTTGACCAGAAGTTTAACATTTAGTTCGTTTGAATCTGCGAAAAAATGGACGAAGTTGCTATTTTCATAGCCCGGGGCAATACCATCGAAGTTGGCCTACGTAGCATCTTTGAAGTGATAAATTCTTACGCTTAGAATCATAGGGGCGTAACTGTATTGATCGATTTCTCTAAATTTAATTTTTATTTAATCATGATCATTATTATGTGAACTTGGCAGATTCCCTAAGTATAACAAACAACTGAGGATGATTAGAAGCGTTTCGGATCATCTAAAGGTTATCAACGGGCCACATGTAGTGTAGATTCTGAAAACCTTCGCGGGCCGCAGGAAAAGGCTTCGAGGGCCGCATGCGGCCCGCGGGCCGCACTTTGGGGACCACTGGTTTATCTGATACCAATATCAGCTTGGGTTAATTTGCAAAATTTGGTAGACAATCGATCCAGTAACGTTCATTGACGTGTCTGGAAATTGCTGATAATAGGAAATAAGATAAGAAACTAATAAATGTGCCGTTAATTATGATGATGCATTTAGGCTCTGAAAGATATGCGGATTTTAACCTCAGCTCAAGTTTTTTTTTTATTTTAGAACTGAAATGTTTTCTGTAATCACAACCAATGCTCTCAATCGAAGGGAACCAACAAATTGCAATTCTAGCCCTCATCTATTGTTTTTGTACAGTAGATCAGTACTGTTGAAAACCAACTTTTCCGCATGTTAGATCGCAAAATAATTTTGAAAACGAATTCTGACGTTATCCATTTGAATTTGGATCTGAAATGGACATTGAATTATATTTAAACGGTTTCGTGTAATACTGGAATATCGAATAATATTTACATATCAAATGTTGACTGTGAAGCACGTTAAGGTCACTCCTGACGGAATCCAAGTTTAAAAGTGCTCGCGTTTTCGGGGGCACACCACTCGATATGGAAGCAACGCACAACTGTCATTTTTATTATTTCACGCATGCTGCGACGCAGCAAAGCTAAATCAACAAAAATGACAGTTGTGCACCGCCTCTGAACTGAGTGGTGTGCCCCCGAAAACACGAGCACTTTGGAACTTGGATTCCGTCAGGAGTGACCTTAAATAGTATTAAGTTTAACTTGGAAAAGAAATTCAATATATATTAAAAGCTACGTTTTTTTTTTTAATTTGATGATTTTATTTATAAGTTCATTTACCTAAATCCATTATCTCAGATTTTTTTTTCCAAAAATTGTTTGACAAAGCAAGAAAAACTAATCCATCTGACATATCCACCACATGCACTCATCTATTGAAGTCAAAAAATATAAATAATTGTCGAGTCAAAATTTTTTTTTCCAAGTTCGTTTATTTGGTAGGCTCAGGCGAGAGTCAAAATTTGTAAGAACAAAACCGTCAATTTGAAACACGTAAATACTGTTGGTAGGATTTTCCGCTCAAGGAAATTCTCGGGTTGGAAATTTTCTCTATTTCCCTGGGCATAAAATAATCGTCGTGTTAGTCTCGTGTACGTGTTACAAAGTGTATGACCAAACTCTTATGTGATTACGTGTAACAGTTCAAAATTAAGAAATAATATTCGAAAACACGAAACTTCTTATTCGGTTTTATTCAAGTTTAAACTCAATGGAATGCTTTCATACCTATCAAGATACTCTTCATTGATTTCGCATCTGTTTCGCAAATGTTTACGCCCCTGATGACTGACTGACTAACGGAGGCGATCGGCGGATCGCGTCGTTGGAGCGCATAGTTGATTGTCATGCCACATTCATCACATCAACAAACGAATGATGTAAGTTTGGCTGAGCAGTTCAAAATTCGCTCTGTTTTTGGTTTCATCGTCTTGAATGAGAAAAATGAAAATAAAAAACTCGCGCCGCAGTTTGACCGGAGAAAGCCATCTGCGCAGCAGCAATAACAAATCCATAATAGCTGTGCCTCGGCTCTAGGTTACCTCATTTGGTTTGCGATTTTTGGAGGGGTTTGCCAAAATAAAAAAAAACAGGTGTGCTGGCTGAAAGAGTTGCGGCTTGAAATCAACTGGCGTTTTAGCACAGAAAATAAACAACAAATCTTTTGAGTTTGGCCTTTGAAATGGCGATGCTCTCTATGGTCATCGAACTCCTAATAGGTATTTGAGCATCGTTGGGTCAAAGGAATTCCTGCATAGTCGTTGTCTTTGGCGATCTAATTTTGTAGGGATCGTATTACATATTAAAGCGCATACATACTGTTACTTGCAAAATTGAGTGCATCTTTTAAACTAATTTTAGATATAGTTCTACTAGCTTTTATTTAAATCATCCTCAACATCTACCGTTTTCTCTGTTTATTTACATCTATTTTTATTAGCTACCAGCTGGGTTTCCTCAATTTCTTCATATTTTCTACCCGTTTCCGATTATCTAAAGAGTGTAAGACAGTACTCCGAAGATAGTTTCAATGTACCGTAACTGTGTTGCCCAGCTGCCCTGAATGTATTTTACAAAGCAATGTTACTGCTTTTAACTTTTTTTTTGCATTTTGATCTAAATTCAATCAGTAGGTACCTTATAGGACGTTTTTGCGTTAATTTTTAACATTTTTAAACATTTTACACTCGTATGGATAACAGAATAAAAAAATATTGAAATCAATTAAAAGAACCCTAGGGAACAAGCAGGTTGTCTTTGAAATTTTACATCCATTTGTCTAATCCAATCTAATCTTAACTGCCTAGGGCCGAAAATCTCGTAAATAAAGATAATTCAATTCAATTAATCTTAATTTTGCGAGTGACTGCAGAATACAAAAATCATCTGAAATGAACCCGATTCAAAAATGTTTGTCCAAAATATCTAGGACCTTAGAAAATACATGGACTTTCCGTTCGTCTTATCAGATTTTTTTAAATCATTTTTTTTTTAATTTAACCATAAACTTTAACTTTATTAGGGTTTCGACTTTTCGTTTCAATGAGTCCAAAGCAAGCGTTTTTCGGGCCGAGGGAGAATCTTTTTTCGTTTTTTATTTTGAGGATAATCTTTCTCCCATCAATCTTTTCTCTATAATTACAGAAGATAAACGAAAAAAATCCTTTCTCGTTTTATCACTTTTACACCTCTCACTCATTTTTCGCTAGAATTATCGCAGAACAATTACAAAATTGTATGAACACGCCGGGATTCGAACCTAGAATAGTAACAATAATAGCCGTACGGATGCACTAACTCTAACCACATAACCACATCACCATGCTATCTGTATCAAAGCATACTTGTTCCACATACGTTACCACCATTTGCATTGATGATGCCACGAAAAGACTCAAATATGAAAGAAAAAGAACAAACCAACGTTTGGCGGCAATTGAAGTGAGGTTATGGTTATCACTCTCCAGGCTGTTTTTCTTTCCCGAAAAGCGATTTCTCCCCGATAATTTAAGTGACGGAGCATCCCGTGCCCCTGAAATTGAGTGTGCATTACGAACCATGTTTATAATACAGAACTTACGTAACGTCTAGTCATCCAAATAAATCTAAAATAACGTTCCTTTCGCATTTATTTCAATAAAATCGACATTGTTATGATTTCAGGACCTTACATAACCAACGGGACTGATAATCCCGGTTCAAATCAAACAACCGGTCACAAGTTCAGGCTCAAGGCAACACAAGCGGCAAGGAAATGAGGATGATCGTCGCTATAGACCGTGGCGTGATAGTAGAAATGTAAACAAAAACATTACGTTGCGAGAGTGTATTTATATAATCGCAATTGGACGTCTAATTGGGAAACATATTCGGAAAAATAGCTGACAACGTAGTAGTTTTAATCAACCATGTCTGCCCTTCAATAATGTCTGCCCTTCAACAATGTCTGCCTATAATTGCATCACAATACAAATTTTTGATGATCTTGAAGGTTGAATTCGGAATCTGTAATTTGATGATATGGAAATGCTAATATCATTTTCAAAACTTAGGCGTACATGTTCATGATAGAGTTAGAGGCGAAGTTATAGAATTGATAGTTCCATTAGGATACGGCAGTCATGCAGAATTTTTTTTATAGAAGTCGATTTGAAAGTGAGTGGATGGCAATATTTGTGATGGTATATATCGCACGACCTTCCTTCTGCCAAACTCCCTTGGAATACAACATCACACCTTATAAGTTAGTAAAGTTATACAATAGAGTGGGTCATTTTTTTAAATCAATTGTTTTTCGAAGCCATTCTGGGTCCTGAACAACTGTGCAGAATTTGAGACCGATTGGTTGCTTCCTCGCTTTTCGCATTGCGTTTGAAGTTTGTATGGAAATTAGTATTGGAGAACGTGTATTTTTGCATTTCTACTACTAGAGGTTTCAGTTCATCGTAAACCAAGTGGCACATTGCGTAAAAGTATAACCCAAAGGATGCCGAAAAACTTTGCTGAAGAAGGCACGTTGCTGGAACGTTTACGAAAAAAGTTATAACGCTTCGAACATTGAGTGTTCAAACCATATGCAAAAAATCGTTTATTCTGCCAGCACTGCCGTACTACGTAGACCAACAATTTAACTGAGTGTTACTTCACAATAATTGATCTTCTAGGGCTATTGAGCTAATGGGAGTTATCCGGAATTATTTCACAAAGAAAAAAATCCGACAAGAAGGAAGATGAGTGTTGCCCTTCGATAACCATAGGTTGTCCGGTAGTGCTGGCAGAAACATTGATTTCTTGCATATGGTTTAAACAATCAATTTTCGAAACGTAATAACATTGTTTATAGACCTTCCAGCTACGTACCTTCTTCGGCAAAGTCTTTCAGCATCTTCCAGACTATATGCTAACGTATTGAGTCACGTGATTGATGATAAATTGAAGCCGCTAAGAGCAAAAATTTTAAAAAGTACGTTTTCCCATATTAATCTCCATGTAAATTTAAAACGCGATGCGGCATGCGAGGTTACAACCAATCGAGCCCATATTTTGCACAGTTGGTTGAGGTCCCAAAACGATTCAGAAAAACCTTGATCTCACTTGATCGGACGAAGTTTGCGTTTTTCCATACAACTGCGCCCCACTTTATTATACAATCTGTGTAACAAACAAATGTTGAAGATGGTAAAAATAAATAAATTATGCATAGCTAGTTGCAAATATGTTTTCGAGAAACATTGAGAAAATTCACCATCGATATCTTTCATAGTTGGAGCTTAGAGCTGAGTGCAAGTTAATTTCTTAATATTAATAATTTTGGTTTAGGAAAACGTGATTGATTTTTACCAGATTGCAATGCTTTGTAATTTTCGAGGGAAATCGATTGATGTACACTACAGTAAACGATCGATAACTTCAATGCTTTTTATCAGCAATTCGTAAACTGCAACAACTTCAAAACGATGGAAATTCGATTCCCAAGAGGAAGGTTCTGGATGGATTCCGACTGAGCTCCTCACAAAAATTTGTCTGAAGCCCAATAAAAATTGTATGTGTTGAGCCATTTTGTCCTACAAGTCTCCTAAACAAATTTACCCCACCAATGCATTCTGTATTCGAATATATGTCATAAATGAACCGAATGAATCGGTGGAAACTGATGGAGGGGAGTGAGTTTATGAATTCGTCTCAATTTCTGAAAGAAAATCGTCCGAATTTGTTGAAAGCATCTTTGCTGAATTTCTGGAAGGAAATCGCCCTACTGTTAGTTCGATGGCTCAAAATGGTTAGGTGTGTAAATGAATTAGTTATTATATGTTTTAGACTAGGAAAAAATGATTTGTAGTCTTAGAACATCATAATAGCTCTGGCTTTGTCTAGATAGTATATTACAAGGGATACTAAATAACTAATTTATTTAAAATTGCTTCATAGTCAGGGAAATGTAATAGTGATAATGTCTTCTTACTTGAAATAGCAAAAAATATGGTCATTTCCAACAGTAAATTAACAAGGCCGTAAAATGTTATTCTTGATTGTAGGTTAATGATCTTTTTCTGTTTCGATCGAACGCGCTTCAAAAGATCGAAGCCATCAGTTTAGTAAGCTCTACTTTTGAGATCATGTTATGTAGTGTTTCCTGTGATCACGAAATCTTCGAGCTTTACCATATTTCAAAATCCGATGCCTTATCAAGAGTAAATATATTAATTGGGTTTTCTGCACTATTAAATGCAATTGTTCAATTTAGTACTTGGCCATGATAGCACATCAGTTCTATATTTGCTAATTTTTCTAATATTTAACCATAGGCCTTGTATATGATCGTCTTGACTGTCCAGTGTCCATTGACTACATTTGTTATTCAATTTCGCTGTAGCTACAAAAAATCACTGCCTAGCTGCTCGTTATAATAATGTGGGTATCAGCATTTAGTTCCGACTTCCTTGCTGTATCAGTATTTAGTATTATTGGAAATCGTAGCGCGTGTTACATTACATGTAAACACGAATCCATATAAATTACGACACACAACGCTGTTAATATAAATAACCTAAGTATGCAAATAATGAAGCAAACAAATGTGTGAGAAAAAACATCCTCACTCTGCATACTTAGCACTTGGCTGGAGTAACTTGTGTCTTCCTGGATGTGACTAACTTCTCATGTTGAATATGAATTGAACAATTATTGTTGTATCTATTGCATTAAATTTTCTTCTTGACGAAGGTAATTAATTCTGTTCAATAGTATTGTAATGATAAAAATTGACTAAAATAAATAACGTTGCACAAATTTAAACAAACAAAATGTTTCAACAAGGTTATAGATGCTGTTGCGTAACATATGGAAGCAAATTCCCATCCTCATCTCTGTCCATCGACCCATCTCTCCGCGTGTGCCATCGTTTGTTATCGCGTAGGTAAATTTCTGCCAGTCGCGTAGGTTATTACGCGCGATCGTAGCTTGACGATCGATATTTTTTCAATGGGGTCTATATTGTGGTTGATTGATGCGACGACGGCGCGGGCAATATCACCTAATCGTCGTCGCATTATCAGTATCGCACAGTTTACTAAGGAGGCTTCAGAGGCCAAGTCTCCTCGACGCGGCCGTCAGCGTACGCGACCGAACCAACAACGGTCACACGGCCACGTGCTTGAGGATGTGAGGTGGAGTGTAATGATATGAAACGTTAAAAAGAACAGTGCAAAACCGATAAGTGACTTCGATGGGTGGGGTGATGGGAATGATTATTGGTTGAGCTGTTTGCTTATTTGTTTTGTGACACAGTTACCTATTATAGTGGCGAATTAGTGTGTAATGTTCGCAAATTGTGTGGATTGAAGAACTACCACTCAATGAATAAATATAATATGTGTACGAAACGTAAAATAACTTTTGATGTTTAAGCTCACATTATGTCTGAGGTTAAGTCTAAAAAAATCAGCATTGCATATGAAAGACATATTCAGCATTGCATTTCCCTTAGCCTTGAAAATATGTTGTCTTCGAACAAATTGCAAAATCGAACATCGCAATCAAATCTTGACGTCCAAGAATTCATCAACCGCCTTGTCATTGAAATCAAACACGAAGAAGCAGCTTTTTTTTGTGCAAAATCAAAAACTATTCGTTGTGTTCCGGTTGACGAGCAGAATAGAGTGAATACATTTTCATTTTGATTTTGGTCAAATAAACTGCTTTAGAATTTTGATGATGACGTCAATACAGTTTTAAAGCTTCGACGCATCTGATATTTGCTTCCCGTTTACTACAAATCATTATTCGTATACATATTTATTTGGCATTTGAAAAATGCTTTTTGACGAACTGGTGCGTGTATGTATACTAAAACTAAGGATCACACATCAGTGACTCCAACGCGCATTTACGGAGCACCATGTTTATTTTATTTATCAATAGATGAGGTTCTCATTCATCCAAGCCGGTTATGCCGGTTGATTAGTATATCCCCAAAACACTGTAGCCGCCTAACTTTCGCATCCGTGGCAGAAATCTTCGCACACAACGTTGTTGCTATCCAGATCATGGCGTTTGCTCGATGGGTAGGGTAAATACAAAGTATCTTAACAAAGAAATCGACCAATTTCCGCAAATTTAATGACCCGTCGAATGTACTTCAATGAAGAAGTGAGTGCAGAACAGCGAAATGTGGAAGGTGCCGGCAGACACGCTTTTGTCAATCAGTTAATAAAGATTGTCGGTGTAAGTAGGCGCTGGAACTGGAAGAGTAACCATCCAAAGGGTATTTGAAAAAAAAACCTTAGGGTTCTTTCTAAAATTACGTAACGCTAAATTTAATGATTTTGGACCCCCACTCTCCCCCTCGTAACACTTTTTGTGTGAAAGGTTAATTTTTTTGTATGGATCGTAACACTCGGTCCCTCCCTCCTCCTACAGCGTTACGTAATTTGTGAAAAGCTGTATGACTACTGCTGTATGACAATTTTGAAGAACTAAAATTTTACACGTGAAAGAGTGTTCGAGGAATTGCTTCGCCCACAAAGCAAGTCAAGTAAATTTAAAAAAGATATTTATGAAAAATGTTATTAGAAATTTAAAATTTTCATCGATTCAAGAAAAGTCTATATGTAGTCAAACTTGATGTAGCTCGGTTCTACAAATTCTCGTAATATATTCCAGAAATAGTGAAGCAAATCGACTTTCTCAGTGTTCTGGAACGCTTCGTTTTTTGCACTCATTCATGTTCGTCTCCCGGATTTAACCGGTTGTTTGGATTGCTCCATCATCGCTAGATACAGGCAGTCAATTCGATTGATAAATCGGGTAATCATCCTCCAAATGTAAGGGGGGGGGGAGGCAACTCCTTAATATTTCCGTCGAGTGAGCATGTGTATCGTCGTCACAACAGTTGATGTAGGTAGTAGTTGATGTAGGTAGTAGTTGTTCGATCCACAATGTGCTCTCCCCAGCCAGCCGGTCAGCCAGACATCACCTGATTTTCTGGCTCTCTATTGTAAAGTTTGATGCCATTCTATGGTTCTCTCATTCGCGTTTGCTTGCGTTTGCGAAAAAAAATTATCGCATCTCTTCAGGCCAAACGGCGGTCGGATCGGGAGGCGCGCGGTATTTTTTCACCGTTTTTCTTTTCTCTTTGTTTTCGGTCGATGGATACATCGTGTGAGTTGTTCCGTTAAAAGCTGAACAAATTCGGAATCGGATGATGTGTTGTTGTTGGTGCTTGGTGGTGACTGTTGGGGTAATAAGGCTAGTTGTTAATACTCATGTAAGGTATTAATGTTTTTTACAGGCGCTCCCAAGCTGGAGTGACGCAAATTTCCGCTGGATGGGCATTGTTTTGTGGCTTTTTGTTTGTAATCATTATTGTAGGTGTACTTATGCAAAATCATCTTACAATACGCGCAAAATTGGTAAGGTGGCTAAATGTATCCATTTTATTTATTTGTGATACCTTGTGGATAGACAGCAATTGATTCTTGAGTTACATAATACTTAAATCCGGTTCCAAGGGAAGATCCAACTGCTTTGGCCTTTTCTATAATAGTGCTACGTAATTGGAAGACGATGTCTACGTGATCGCTGTCAAAAATACTTAATCGATTTCGTTGAAAATGGAACCATAGAATGTCAAACAACAAAATTGATATCATTCTAACAAAGTATGGATATTTGTAAGCTCATCCAACATGGCAGACTATGGTGGGCTGGACACGTTGTTCGTATGCCGGAAGAGCTCCAAGTGAAGACAATATTTAATGAATAAACCGGACAAGGCCGTAGGCTTCGTGGTAGGTGTACACGATGGTTTCTGCAGTTGAACAAGACCTGACGGCGCTAATCCTAACCTTCAGGGCGACTAAAAGCGATTGGTACAGGATCGAGCCCAGTAAATGCTCCATTTGGCGTTGGCTTATCGATCTGCAGCTTTAGCCCAAAAGTATTTTGGCCATAAGGCAAAAAGTATTTTGGCCATAACTTCCGATCCCATAGTCCGATCTGGCCAATTTTCAATAGGAAGCAATGGGACATCATTCTGCGTCGAATACAACTTGTTGCGAGAAAATCGGTTAAGGATAAATGCCTGAAAAATGAGTGACATTTTTTAATCAATTTTTCTATAAAAAAGGGATATTTTGGCCATAACTTCCGATCCCATAGTCCGATCTGACCAATTTTCTATAGGAAATAATGGTAGAGTATCCTGCGTCGAATGCAACTTTTTGCGAGTGAATCGGTTAAGGATAAGTACCTGAAAAATGAGTGAAATTTTTTTTTGGGTTGGTGCGCACAGACACACACACATACACACACAGACATCACCTCAATTCGTCGAGCTGAGTCGATCGGTATATAACACTATGGGTCTCCGGGCCTTCTATAAAAAGTTTGTTTTTGAAGCGATCATATAGCCTTTACGTATACTTAGTATACGAGAAAGGCAAAACAATCAATCAATTGTGTTCCAAGTTGGTTTTTTAAGGACAAGGCCAGAGTATAGAAATCTCAAGAAGAGTGAATCAGATTATGATTGCTTGTTGAATTTCAAGGCAGCAGTAGAAGTAGCGTTAGCAGGTCTTTATCCGGAAAAATCAAAAACATTGTATGAAAGCGTGATACAAAAAAATGACGAATGGAAAATCTATATACATGAATTGCTGTCTGTCTGTCTGACCTTTATAGATTCGAAAACTACTGAACTGCCATGAATCGCAAGTCAGTACCATCTGCATTTTAATTAATTTTGAGCTAGAACCGGGATTCACTTTCTATTTGTATAGAGCTTGCTGACGCTTCCCGATGCTGACGATCCCTTGCGGAAGCGTTTCCCGATGAAAACAAATAGTATCTCCTCCATTCGCGTGCAAGAGAAAGATGATTAACTTCAGCAAGCCTTATATAGATTTAGCTATGCTAGTCAAAACGGGAAGTTCGTTCTAGAAAATTGAAAATCTATGCCAAGTCGAATTGTCCCATAACGAAAAGTAACCGCAAGTCAGTCCCAATGAAAATAGCATAACATAAATTGCAATAAGCCATTATAACTTGTTTGTTTAGTTATATTTCTTCAGAAATGACCATGGGTCATGATATAGAGGCTGAAAAATGATTTTTAATAGCATTTTTGAAGCATTTCTGTAGGTTTACTGTTCTGGCAAATTCGTCCAGTATGATTTACTATCGTTATTGACGAGTGGTAAAATAACTTTCAGCAAAGAAGCTTTCCTCTCCCTTTAAGGGCAGCCTGTCGTTTTAGCGTGTCTTGCAGAAGGATTCTATAACTTTGAATCTGTTTCATTTGTTTTGCCTTTCTCGTATACTAAGTTTTCGTAAATAGATTGCATTGATAGATCGGCTCACTTCCGTCGAGAGCATTGCCGTAAAAAAGCTTGAAACGTTTCTTCTTGAAAAATTATGTGTTTTTCACTTCCTGTATCCAAGTCTTCCCGTTAGACTTAGTGTACGTCAATAGCAACAAAGATATCAATCAAATTCTGAATAGCGAAAGCATACCCAAAATTATTATTATATAATCAAGTAGTAACTACGACTTGCTATGAATAATGCAACTCATAACCAATAAATACTTTTTTATTTTTTTTAATGTTTAGCAAACTTCTAATTTTTCTTAGTTCAAAATAAAACAATAGTTAGGAATTTGACATAATGGATTTTTTGTTTTGAATATTCATTACATAACATTTAGTACGAGTTGATCAGATAACATTTAGTAAGAGTAGTAACGAACCCCTTCCTACAAAATTGGCACCAATTTTTTCCGAAAAAAATATCATACTGTGGAGAAAATCAGAAAACGCAACAAATTAATGACGGGTTGCTTTTAGTTCTTTCCACGCATAGAAGTCAATGTCATGATGCTCGATATCAAACGAAATGTCGAACTTCAAAAAATACAAATAACATGATCACACAACATCAATCTGCCTTTAAATTAGGCAAACGGCTCTACTCATGAGATCCCGTCAAATTCATTTGATCTCCGATATGTTTTCCGCAATTTGTTAATGTTTCCACTTCTTCTAAGATTCAAGTCAAAGTTCGATTCGGGATTCGTTTGACTGTTTCAAAAATAAGTTATTAATAAAAATATCAAGATTTTTTCCTAATTTTACTAAATATTTAAAACGATTAATTTCCATGAATTTTTTTCTAGTGGTCGAAGCTAATAGATTCTATTATGTCTGATAGTCACATCAGTTGTCTAGAATAATTAGTGTAGCAACAAATGTTGACGATTCAAAAAACGAATGTCAAAATCATAATTCCCTCTTTGAAATAACTTTGTATTATGGATCTGTTATTTGTTTCGTATTTCCACTATTCAAATATAGAGTAATAAAAAACAACATCCAGCTACCAATTTGAACTAATAACGGAATTAATTTTTATATCACTAACTTACTGCCATTCAAGAAGTATGTATTGTATATCGAGTGTAATGAACAAATTTGGCATGTTACGGACCAACAAATGTACAGTGATTATTAAAAAAACTTCTATATTCTTATTATTAATGTTGAAGTTAAGAGTAATTCAGCTGTTTTATATGAATCAGTTAGCTTCGACTTCAACTTCCATTAACACACAATCTGCTTAACAAAATCTCAACTGACGATTCTGCAAAATATCACGCCACTTTTCTCCCACCAGCATGAATGACTTTCATGTTCACATTGCCACCGCTGCTGCTGTTGGGGTTTCAAAAAATTCACATTGTTTCGGCGTTTAATTTTTGCTTGGTTTGTGGCTGGCGAAAGCCACGGATTTAAATCCTACACAGCTGGATATTCGCGTTCGCGAGCTAATAGTTACATTCTCGCCATTTTTGGCTCCCATCAACACACAATTTGCACCACACTATGCTCGTAACCGTTCAAAATTCGAAGCTAACTAAACACCAGGGCCTAAACAGAAGAGGTCGATCCCCTTTTGAATTTATTTCATTTCGCTTTTCCAGTCGACGCACAAGTCCGCTTGACTAAATCTAACTATGTCCATTAAATGAAAACTCACCGTTAGTTCAGCTAACGCCGAAGGGAAACTACACACTTGTTGGTGTCCTTAGAAGGATCCTTTCTGTACTATTCAGCAAGTTTTAGAACACCTTCTCACTAGGAAGTCCAGAAGACGACTGAACTCCTCAGCAACCTGCGGCGCTTCAGATCAGATTCTTGAAGGATCTTCGATTTCTCGCGAACCAACACTTACGGGCTCTCTTCCTGAGCACACTCCTCACACACACTCTGGCTTTTGAGCTGGATCACACCACTTTTTTATCAGGGTGCGCGACGACCAGTTGTTATTATTGATCCTCACTATACTTCGGTGCACTCTGTTATCACTTGTTTTTGTTTCAATTGCCTCTGTTGATCTTTTGCTCGTAAAATCACACACTTTTCAGTTGACTTTGCAACTACCTTTGAGGAAGCGGTCGTCAAGCGATTGACACGCGAGATTCTTAGAAATACAGCTTCTTTCGAAGGAACAACTACCCGATCTGAACCCGTTGAAGCAAAGCTTCGAACTAAATCTTTTTCGCTGCGTTGGCTTGTACTTATTCACTTCCGAAATGCGCGAGCGGAATGTAGATCCTCTCTCTCTCGCGCGCGCGTTCTCTTTTGATTGCACTCTTTCTCAGGCGGAGGCACTTTCTTGGCTCGTGAAATTCGCGCACTGATAACTTCTTCACTTCCAAGCGCTGCGGTGTGTCGTTATGTACACTAGCAAAAACGGCGTGTCTCCTTATTCTTCGTTAGTCTTTCTCCAAAATGTTCTGAGGCAGCTAAAACAGTAAAAAGAAAGAAAAATCAGTCAGTTAGGTACTGTTATCTAGACTGTTACCAGATAGAATTTAGTAGAAATATTTGATTGATAGAAATAGCTGCCAACCGTGGATTGCATAATCTGACATTACTACATCCCGTTGATAAGCGATATCTAGTTCAGCGTACAGTGATGCAACGACAAACCATTGTGGATGCACATGTCATGCCAGCACACATCCACCGATCACACATGGATCCGCTGATTCGCAACTGCACTCAACTACTAACGTATGATGCCTGGAAGCATTTCAAGGACAAACAACCGGCGGATGATGCTGTAGTGGCGGGCGGCTGATGACGATGAGCTAAACAAAACTAGCGAATGAAGTTGTGAACATGGAGAGTGGAAACACTAATGTAGAGAAGGTGTGGTTATTTGTTAGCGCGAACCAGACTGTTCTGGCGGGATCGCCGCGGTTTCGGTTCTTGGATGAAAAATTACGGCAAGTGGAAGAGACGCGCTAGGCGATGAACGGGGGTAAATGTATCACGCAGCAATGTTGTGATAAAAGGTTATTTCCCGCTGATTGAGAGAGCCCCAAATCTTTAGCATGATATGTGCTTGTATACTGGATTGTGTTTTTACGCATGTGTCGGAATAAATTAGCGACACATTTCTGATTTCTGAAAAAAAAAAACTCATGAACAGAAAAGATTGCGTATTTTATTCAATTCAATTAAAACAACGAAACTCGTTTTTCAAATTTGTAGATAAATTTCACTGCAATATTTATAATTGAACCATGTTTGAAAATTGGATTTTTGTTATTTAACAGTATATTTAATGCACCAGGAGTTCAAATTATGTTACAAAAATAACGAGTTAGTGTAATACATGAATATATCTAAATCATTCTAGAGTTTAAAGTTTCTGGGTGCTAATGATGAACATGATTTAATCGAAAACTAAAAATACTAGAGTGCAGAATATAAAATTATAACAAAAAAGTAATTTTGTACACAACGATTTTTACGCACAATAAGCGTATACCTAATCGATCGAATGTGGTTTAATGACTGTATAAAACTTTTGTGATTCTCAACCTAGCAAATTATCAACCTCTAGAAAACAGTCGTACGCTTTAAAATGAATGATAGATCTTTCAAAACTCGTCTATGGAACGTTGCTTTGCGTAGAACTTTGAGTTAACATACTGACGTCTATAGGAAAAGTTTGGCCAAGGTGCATTAGTAATCTGGAACATCGGTCAAAGTTCAGGAGGAAGATTTGCTTGATAGCAATCAGTTATTGCGCACGTCAGCTCGGTGTCGTGTCGTATGCTTATAAAAGTTTAAACAGTTAAAGTTGAAAGTTAATTATATAAATAATTTTGTTTACAATGAATGAGCTGTAAGATGGCGTAGAGCAATAATCGAATGAATTTGTTTGAAAGGCGGTAAACCAAATTGTTACTACTGGATTGGCCAACAAGTTAGTCATTACGATTACAGCCCATATGCAAATCGGTCGTACTGAAATCAAATGTAGCCATTACCGAGTACAAATAAAACAGTGCCGTAAGGATTTGTTTGTCTGGTAATTTATAACAAAAGCTTTATCACAATGAATTTCAATAATTGTGTGATCATCAGCTAATCGATAAATGTAACAGATTCGTAGTGCGGCAGCGGTAGGACAAATCAGCTAATACATGCCTATAAAGAGCGTGATTTCACTGGCAATCAACAGATGGAACATGCATGGAAATTATACTTCACCGTTAATGTACACATGGTTGCTTATAGGATGTACATATGCGAACTTCTTTCTAACGAATTTCGAGAAGGTCAATAGGTTAAGCTTTTGAATGCCTCTACATTACCATTTTCTATGCCATGATTTTTTTTTCCAAGGATGGGCCCCTTGGAATTTTTTTTTATTTTCAACGCCAAATGACTTGAAAATGCATGAAATGTCGAGATCAGCTGTTATATAGATTTTCTTTAAATTAGAAGTTTTCACTTAGAAAGTTTTTGAGAGTAAATTTTTCAAACAATCGAATTTTAAGAATCGACATTGCGCAAAAGCTCATCATCTCAAAATATGCCACTATGCCAAATATGAACTCTATTGGACATGATTTAAGTGTGCTTCTAATCGGTCAATGTTTGGACATCATCCGAAATTTTCTAAGTATCACAAATTTGCAACTTGTTTTTCCTAGGCCTAACATCATTTTCACGGTTTTTGGTATTATGCGGTTTTACGCGGATTTTGGAATTTATGTGGTAGGTATTTGGGATTTACGCGGAACGTACCTAATCCGCGTTAAGACTGACTTCAGCCTAATTTAATATTTTATTTGTCTGGTTGGATAATTTTGGCTTATTTTAAGGAAAGGGAGTCGTGGGAAACCTCAATTTCAATATTTCGCAGTTGTATGTACCGCGGAACATTCGACGATTTTCTCATAATTGGTTAATGTCACGTCACCCTACCCGAAGATTTTTACCACATATATCTACAGCTACAGCTTATGATTATATAATAATATAAACCTAATGTTGTTATGAGTATTTGTGTATGTTATCCTTTATCGAATAATTGGTTCAAATCTCTTGCTCTGTGATGGTGCTCTTTTTGTTATGAAAACAAGTACTAGAAAAAAAAAACACTTTTGAAGCAAGGAGGTGTCTTCAGAATATGCAGGGAATGGGGATCTACTTGATGTTCACAATAGGTGCAACATCCCAAGGACGCCCTCATTCATTCTAACTATTCAGAGAATAGAAGGTCGATATGATAGTCAGTTACAAAACGTTTTTACGATGATGTGCGTTTACAAATGGTCGGAGCGAAATAGGATGCGAGATTTGACGAGAAGAGGGCGAGTAATGGCTTGCTACTCAACGATTGACACGCTGAGGTGTGAATCTAGAAACACACGCTCAAGGTAACGTTCTTAAACCTCACATTCCTCTTCTTCTTTCAATAAAAAAGCAAAAAAAAAAACTGCTGGCATAGGACGCCATTGATGTAAACTACGTCTAGATACAGGGTGACAAATGAAAATTTCCATATTTGAGACCGTCACGAATTTAGGATAGATTTCAAACGTTAATAGCTCCTTTATCTTTCAATGCATTTTCGAGATTTTATTATCAATGGAATCGGAAACTTTCCAGCATTTTTTTAAGCCCACTGGAACTATTGATTATCAACGTAAAAACATTGAAAATTCCAATTCTTACTAACTCAGGAAAATTTCAGAGTTTCGTTACAGCCGTCTGGTGCGGTTGGTTCTTGCACTGCAAAAATAGGAATGAAATTAGATTTTGTGTCTGTAAAACAAGTTTTTCGTTTTTTGTTTATATTTGCATGAGAGTAAATCTGACATTTGCTTAAAGTGAAAAACTGCTACGTGTGACTGCAATTGCGAGTGCTCTCAGAAATCATTCGCTCGTACGAGTGATTTGCTTGCAACGTCTGACGGAGCCTTAGGCGCCCGCCAGAGTAGACGCGACGTGCGATGCGACGCGACGCGGCTCACGTAAAAGAATAACAATCATTATCAACAGGCTGTCAAATTGCACTGTCGCGTCGCGTCGCATCGCACGTCGCGTTTACTCTGGCTTCGCCCTTACTCGATTCATGTGCCGCATGTGACAGGTCTCCTGCTCGTTTGGAACACGATTTTGTATGGGAATGACAGATGAATTTTGATCCAATTCTGACAGTGTCGCCACTCTTAATTACATACACTTACCGCTTGTTGTGTGCATTCCCACACTCTGAGAAAAATCTATACTAAATAGATTTAAAGTCATTCTAACTGGCTATTCGCCTGGTTGACCCCGGCTTCGTTTATGTGCTGGTTATACTCTGTTAATATAACTTTCATTTATTTGGGAGGGAATAGTATACAGCGACGATATTAAAAACAGTATTTGTTGTTATAATTAATTTTGCTTTGTTAGGAATTATGTTTACAAAAAAATAAACAGCAATGAAACACTTTTCGAACATTTTTATTTTTCGTGATCAATATGCAACTTAAAATATCTTAGCGGTTCTTCTAGCATAACAAAAGCAATTGAGGCAATAATAAGCAACAAAGAATCTAAAGCAACATAATCTCCGTTTTTCTGGCAACAGAATGACATTCTAATTTTGGAAATGTCCATAAAGTCTAATCCGTCGGGGGTTCCAGCTGGGGTTTTCGAGAGTGGTATGCTGCTGTAAACGATGCTGTTGAGTTTTCAGCTCGTAGTGCATTGATTCTTCAACTGATAATATCGATAGAGAAGCGTTCCAATTTTCTGTAAGAAAAAAATGGTTGATAGATAGATATTGATAGATTTTAAAATGAACTCACCTTATCTATCTCCCTTTTGTCCGGCGCTCCTAAATGTTCCACTGGGATCCACTACGTCATTGGTTAAAGTTACCGAGCGAGGCATATTTCGACACAACGCCGGTTCTATTTGACGGTCGTAGTTTGCGCACAACAGAGTTGTTACTGCTCGACCTTTGCTCACATAATTATCCATACGGTTCGGGATCATCGTGATAAAACTCTTCGGAGTAACGTTTCACCGTTTGCATCTGGGTGACAACCACATTGCATAGGCTACCACCAGCTGTCGTACCTTAACTAAGAACATATTTAATTTTTCGGATCGACACCAACTTGCGACACCAAGAGCGAGCAATGGCATTTTTGCCTTGCGATTCGATTCGTCTTCCAGAATGCGGATTTCCACCTTTTAATCACGGACCCTCGTTCTTTGGGCCGATCGCGGTGCTGTAACCCTTTTGCTTAAGGTAAACGCGATGTTCCGACTTTGAAATACTAGAATTCTTCTAGCCGATTCAGATCCATCGAAAACGGAATCGAGATAGGAACGATATTCGGTACTAAAATCAAAATTCAATAAGAGATAATTATCGGAATATTAGTTCAAATTACCAACCTTCAATTTTCGTCTTCTATATCACCGTTTCTCTAGAAAATTCTGTTGATCTGTCGGAACAAATTCGGGATCAAAAATGAAGCGCAAATGGCAAGAAATGTGACTTTGGTAATTTTCGGAGCAGCCAATACACTGGGTGAATATTTTCGCAAAATTCGCCAATAATAATCTTGAATAGATTACTTTTTAAACAACGCAAAGTATAACTTTTATAAATATAAGAAGAGATTTGTTTAGATACTAGCGTGGATTTGTTATATTTCTGAGTGCAGCCTGATTCAACGCCGAGTAACGCTGCGTCAACGCAGCTTCAAAAAACGCTACGTGGACATCGGCCCTTGGGTACTTAAGAGCTTCCGTGTTCGTAGTCGCGAATGCGCAAAAAATATTATCTCTGTGTCGTTATCAACCTTATCAACACGCCACGTATTTTTGCAATTTATCCAATTTTTTTTATGACAGCTTCGCCCATTTCACTATTGCGTATGCTGAGACAGCGTATAGATCGTGAAAAGTTTTAAATCCGCAAAGGTATAAAACATATTTTAAACGGGTTTAAAAACTTGTTCCATACATTTTTTATATATTCATTTGCTATCTTATAAAAGTGATTTCTTGTGTTCTTATTTTTTATTCTTATTATTTTTAGATAGTACATTATATTGCGTCACCATAAACGATCATCAATATCAACATGAGCGACAACCCCAGGAGAAATGAATATCTCTTGATGACTCTTCTCGGAGCTGGTGCCCTTTTCGTAGCATATCAAGTGTACAAACATAATATGTCTTCCAACGTCAGTGCTCCCAACAATAGCAATCGAACAAAAGTTATTTTAGTAAGTTAGTTAGTTAGTTAGTAGTAACTAAAATATCTTTTAATCGAACCCATTCGCAATCTGATCAGAAGGATATCAATGACGTCCCATATTACAATCGACCCCATATGAATCGGGTTATCAGCAACCAGAATGAATGCAAGCAGGCGTTAAAAAAACTACGGCAAGCTTGCAAAAAATATCCGGTTCTTGGACTAGACTGCGAGTGGAACAACGATCGGAACGGTCGTCGGAAGGTGGCTCTTCTCCAGTTGGCCACCCAAACAGGCCTATGTTTTCTGTTCAGATTATGTAAAATAGGATACATTCCTGAAGAACTGAAGTGCATTTTAGCTGATCCAAATATTAGGAAAGCCGGTGTAGGTGTTGAAACCGATATGCAATATCTCTTAATTGATTATCAAGCGGACGGAGCAGGCGCAGTGGACTTGCGCGAAATGGCGGAAATCTGTGACGTGCCACTTCCACATGATTTGGCTAGTCTGGCTAAGCAATCGCTCGGTATCATTATGGACAAAACATGGCAAGTAAGTGATTGGGAAGCCGATGTGCTGACCGAAAATCAGATCAAATATGCTGCGAACGATGCACGCGTGGCTATTGAATTGTATAAGGTTTATGACTATAATATGAAATAGATATTATGAAAAAGTACATAACATCAATTATCAGCTAAAATATCAGTGTTGATACATCATTTCTCTATATGAAAACAAATTCGGTAAAAAATGCACTATTCATAACCAATAAATTATTATAATTGCTCATTGCTTATTTTTATTTTTACTTAAACCTTGCATTAAAGTGCCTATCAGTAATGTCCTAAAAAACTTCAAAAAATAAAAATCAGAGTAAATCACTTTTACTTCCTTCTCGTGCATTAGAAATCTACCCAAATTTGTCCCTCAGAGGTAACAAAGTCTTTCTCGTACCATTTGTTGAATTCGTCTTATGCTATGTTTGCACTACGATCGAATAGCATGTTATTCGCCCTTTGGTGTTATTCGGCCAATAACATGTTATTCGAAGGCTAAGTTATTAGCCCATACTTCCTGACCACTTTTCGTGACGGTCTCAGATAGAAAATATATATTGGCGATTAAAGGTTGCATGAAGAAGAAGTCGAAGGATGATATTTGAAAAATATTGCACGGGGAAGCATTTATTTATTTATTACCAGACTAAGGCCGGAGTGGCATGTGCTGCACATAAAAGTCTTCTCCATTCAGCTCGGTCCATGGCTGCACTCCGCCAACCACGCAGTCCGCAAATCGTCATCCACCTGATCGATCCACCTTGCCCGCTGTGCACCTCGCCTTCTTGTTCCCGTCGGATCGTTGTCGAGAACCATTTTCACCGGATTACTGTCCGACATTCTGGCTACGTGCCCGGCCCACCGCAGTCTTCCGATTTTCGCGGTGTGAACGATGGATGGTTCTCCCAACAGCTGATGCAACTCGTGGTTCATTCGCCTCCTCCACGTACCGTCAGCCATCTGCACCCCACCACAGATGGTACGGTGGATGGTTTTATGCGGTGATTCGTACAAAAAGTACAACAAAAGAACCAGAGCAATGACCGCGGTCGGAGCAAAAAAGTAGTGTTTATGAAAATTGCTACATACATATGCTTTAAACAACCCCTTAAAATAACACTTCAAATCATTTATTTGCCATTTAATAGGCAATTAACTTTGAGATGCATTAAGGCTCTATAAACCGTAATCAATCCGATAATGTTGTTATAAAAATTCTGGTAAAATTCTAAATCAGTAAAAATAATATTTTTGTGCTAAAGACATTTTAAGGCAAATTTTGGGCTGTGCAACATTTCAGAACGAATGAACCATCAGCCCAAAACGTCAGCCCCATATATTAACTGTCAAAGGTTGATTCAAGTGCCCTGCGGTGTTTTGCTATAGTGCGTTTGAATCCGTACGTCAAACAAGACCGAAAATGTCGAGGTAGCAATTTTCATCTATTTTTCAATTTCAAATTAAACAATGTTCTTTTCGAATTTTGAGTCTAAAGAAAAACTGACACGTTTAAAATGATTAGGGTAACGGTACCAATAGTGGAGGTATTAGTAGATCCACAAAAGAAACTATTTTTTAAAAATTGATAATTATGGGAAATTTACAGCTTTAATATCTTAGCCAATAGATAAACTAATAAATTTGCTAACAAAAATGAGATAGATGTCATTTAACATCAACAAATACCAAATATTGCTTGCACCACTATGGGTACACTGTTCCTTTAGTGGCGGTAAAAATAAGTTCGGTTCTCATAGTGCACTATAGTGGTGCGATCCATTGATTTCTTATGAGACTCGACACTATTGGTACAGTTGCACCACTATAGGCGCAAGGAAGCAATTTTACTAAGGAAAATCATTGTTTTCAATAGTTTTTAAAGCAAAATCTTAAGATAAGTTGCATTTAACAGGATATTTAAAGCACGACGCATCAACTGAAACCATCGTAAAGTGTATAAATATGATAAATCTCATTAAAACCCCACTACCTCCACTATTGGTGCTACCTCCACTATTGGTGCTACCTCCACTAAGGGTACGGTTACCCTACCTTCATCGTTCCCTGAAAGAAAATCGATTATCGATTCTTCATTTTAGGACCCAATTGCTGGAAAAACAGTGAAAACTGCGTTTTTCCTAGGCCGAAATTCGTATATTCATCGAACGCATACTAACGATCGAACGCTCGGATCAAACACATACACACTCACTTGATTTATCACTTGATCCTTTCCCATTGTTTCTTTGATTTTATCACTCCTAAAACATATTCACTAACTGAGTTTTACATTTTTCTTCAACCTTGACTACCAATTAATTCACTTCATGACCAAAAACTGTCGAAAACTGCTTTCCAAAAATCGAATTGAGAAACAAATTTGACGGCCGTATTGTGAATGCAATAAAATGCGGAAGACTCAAATTCAGTAGTGCAATAAATGAAATGGTGAGTACAAAATCTACGCGATGCAACTTCATTCAATTCGAACAATACAACGTATACGCCGGCCAACACGCAAACAAAGATGTGCATACACAAATCATCTCTTCACCGTTGCCAGATTTATTTATTGGAAAAAATCATTGCTGTTTGTCGGATTGAACAATAAAAATTAATATTTAAACATGTCACGTGAGCTTCTATTACATTCCAAGTGGTGTATAAAAAAATTTAAACCGATAAATACCCATATATTTGATATAACATGAACATGTCTTATGATATAAAATAAACAATTCGTCAAGTCTGGCAACATGATGCATCAGCTGGCATATTGTTACCACCCCATTAAGTGTTGTAAACAACAGTTTATTTATCGTTGCTGCACTTTTCCGTACCAATTGCATCACTATTACAAACAAGTGATACAGTCATCAATTTTCAAAACATTGTGATGGAGTCTTGAGCCTTAATCACTCTAAGTCAAACAACAGTCGGAGAAAGGCATCATCACCACTCCGGAATAAATTTGTGGTCTTTAAATGAAAATGTTAAATTGTCATATCCAAACATTTTCATATATTGAGTAACGCCAATTTTGTTCGAAACATTAATTGGTGTGCGATCGGACATGATTTGCGCAAAAACTACACATTACACACGGCAAAACGTTTACCAAAACAAACCTCGCTACCTCCCGACCCCATATATCCAACATCCCAGGTAGTTATATGCGATATGCAAGTATTACGTTAACATATTCCTACCCATTCATTAATTGTCCCGCATTCGGACACGGCTGGCACCGGTATTACTTAAATTTGGGTCACCCGTTTTTACACATTGAAGGTGATATTAGTCTCAAATATCATCTGTTAGTTCTCTTTGTAATTACAGCTGGTCTGGCAGAAACAGAGAAACAACCGTGGCAGTTAGTCATGCCCATAAGAGTGGTTCAAATTTTGACTTTTTCGCTCCTCTATGATTAAATGGTGATATCAGTTGTTTTTATAATTCTTTCCTAATTTTGTAGCAGATTTGGCTGTAATTTGGCTAAGCACGCGCGGTTAGAAGTTTGTATGAAAAAACTCAAAGGTGCAACCCAATCGGGTTGTACGCAAAGGTGACGTAGGACTTCGTAGCTATTCAAAATTGATGGTATTTGCCATAATAATTTGTGTCGTTTTATTAACATTGAGCAAACTGCTCGGAGGCCAACTGAATCAAGAAGTTGAATAGTTGTTCCCAGTTGGATGGACTTTGAGTCTCTAACCGTGGAATTAACAGGACTCATCGGCCGCTGAAGCCACTCGACTGGCTTTCAGTCGGGGACATCACAATCCTTACTTTGCCACGTACGCTTACATCGCGGGCGAAAACCAAACATTGCAAATAAATATATTTGCGTTTGATTTCATGCCACTTCTGATTCTGCTAATTTCTCCTTTATTTCAGCCATTTTTGAGGATGGTGTCCTCCAAAAACGTCTTTATACAAAAGAAGGTTGATCCGACAATCCGATATGAACTTTCTTCAAAGTGCAAAACTCAGTCGTAACTAGCCAATTTGATAGCGCGGCGGAGGGAGATGATGCAATTAATGTGAACGGATGGAATCACTAACAGCAACCAAGCTACCACGTTTAACCCGATGCCGCCGAAACAATCCATTTTCGCAATTAATTTTTTCTTTACATAAAATGCTGGTCCTGAGAAGAACCAATTTTCTTTTCCCAATGCGTCTTTCCAATAACTGACTGCATCCAAACATTTGTCAGCACCCTGCGTTGAAATTGTCCAACCGCCACTTTATGATTTTTCGCCAAGCCTCCACCATTTGGAATAAATTTTCAGCATTGCTACCGCTACCCACTCCTTCGTGCTGCTGTGTCCGTTCCACTACTCGAATGTCAAACCGCTCGAATCAAAATGGCTCGCGCGCGCCGGACAGCAGCTTTTTTGTATTCAATAGATTAAGCCCATTAGCCCCGCCCCTTTGTGAACTGAAATGGGTGTAAATAAAATATGCACTCATAACGGTTAATGAAGGGGCGGGGCTAATGGAATTACTTCATTAGATATAAGAAAGCTGCTTTCTGGCGCGTGCGAGCCATTTTGGTCGGGATTACGCAGACAACATACCGTTTGGAGAATGACAAGTTCTAAGAATCCTATGAAATTTTCTCGCAAGATTCTAAATTGGGCATGAGATGTTGTTTATCTAAGATGCGTTTTGTTGCGAGGAATAACAACAGAAATTTTACTCAAGACGAAGTTTTTTCATATTACAAAACATTATCTCTTGGCATCTGTCTGTCCGAGCGACGTTCACCGATGGGTGGTTGCTGTAGATAGTTTCCACTGAGGTGGCGTCTTCATTGATTTTATACAAAAGCCAACATTTTATACAAAAGAAGGTTGATCCGACTATCCGAAATAATCTTTCTTGAAAGTACAAAACTCAATCGTAAATAGCGAATTTGATAGCGCCTCGAAAGGAGAAGATGCAGTAAATTTGAATAGATGGAATCACTAACAGCCACCAAGCTACCACGCCAAACCCGATGCCACCGAAGCAATCCATTTTCGCAATTAACTCTTTCTTTCCATAAACTGTTGGTCCTGAGAAGAACCAATTTTCATTTCCCAATGCGACTTTCCAATAACTAATTGCATCCAAAACGCTTGAAGGCACCTTGCGATGAAACTGTCCGACCGCCACTTTATGAATTTTCGTTAAGGCGGGGCTAATGGAATGACTTCATTAGATATAAGAAAGCTAGTTTTCGGCGCGCGCGAGCCATTTTGATGGAAATTCCGCAGACAATGTCGGAGGATGTTATTTGCCACTGCCTTGCAAACGGAAAAAATAATGCAAAATTTAATAAGAGATTTTAAAAAAATTAGGTTTTACGTAAAACAAATCAAAACAAGGCACGTTACATTTTTAGCGAAGAGTCCTAGTTGGAAAATGTATTACAAATGAAAAAAAAAATGTTTTGCACTTTTTTCCCAAGCAATTTTGTCAAAAATCCAAAAACCAAATATATAAGAGAGGCGAAGTATTTTTCACGCTTATCACGCCATAATCTAACACATGAGATTCAAAATAATTATTACCAATGGGAAAAAGTATACCTTTGCCGTCATTTTTCAACGAATTATAACTGAAAATCCATCTTCCACTCGAAATTTACGATCTGTTCGTAAAAAGCCGTTCTCAAATTGACATTTCAATTTTTATGGCTCAAATTCATCTGGGGGATTACTAGGTAGTAAATATAGTCACTACATGGGAAATAATAAGTAGAGCTCTTGTTAATAAACAGAAAAACATATAATTTGTTGGTGGCAATATAATTTCCACAGCCTTATAAATGGTTAAACCGCTCTTTGTGGAATCCAGATCAAAATGGGTCGAGCGCTGGAAAGCAGCTTTCTTGTATTCAATAAATTAAGCCCGTAAATTTGAATGGATGCAATCACTAACAGAAACCAAGCTTCCACGCCAAACGCCGATGCCACCGAAACAGTCCATTTTCGCAATTACCTCTTTCTTTTCATAAAATGTTGGTCCTGAGAAGAACCAATTTTCTTTTCCCAATGCGCCTTTCCAATAACTAACTGCATCCAATCGCTTGTCGACACCTTGCGTTGCAACTGTCCGACCGCCACTTGATGATTTTTCGCTAAGCCTTCAAAGGTTGAAATAAATTTGCAGCATTGCCACACTGCCACCCACTTCGTGCTGCTGTGTCCGCTCCGCTGCATCGATTTTCGAACCGCCTTATCCCGATCGAAATGGCTCGCGCGCGCCGAACAGCAGCTTCTTGTATTTAATAAATTAAACCCGTAAGCCCCGCCCCTTTGAGAGCTGATATGGGTGTGAATATAATGTGCACTCATAACGATTAATGAAGGGGCGGGGCTTATGGAATTACTTCATTAGATATAAGAAAGCTGCTTTCCAGCGCGCGCGAGCCATTTCGATCGGGATTCCGCAGACAACGGACCCGACAACGCAGAATGACAAATTCTAAGAATCCTATGAAATTTTCTCGATTCTGAATTTGGTTATGAGATGTTGTTTATCTTAGATGCGTATTGTGACGAGGAACAACAGCAGAAATTTCATTCAAGACGAAGTTTTTCCATATTACCAAACATTATCTCTTCGCATCTGTCTGTCCGAGCGACGTTCATCGATGGGTGGTTGCTGTAGAAAGTCTCCACTGAGGTGGCGTCTTCATTGATTTTATAGAAAAGAAAGTTGATCCGACTATCCGAAATAAACTTTCTTCAAAGTTCAAAACTCAATCGTTAATAACGAGTTTGATAGCGCGTCGGAGGGAGATGATGTAGTGAATTTTAATGGATGGGATCACTAACAGCAACCAAGCTACCACGCCAAACCCGATGCCACCGAAACAGTCCATTTTCGCAATTAACTCTTTCTTTTCATAAAATGTTGGTCCTGAGAAGAACCAATTTTCTTTTCCCAACGTTCCTTTCCAACTAACTGACACCACAATTTGTAATACATTTTCAGCATCGGCACTGGCGGTGCGGGATCGCCACAGTGCTATTTTTATGGTCAACCTTTTCTTCATATGAAATTCTGGTTCGTTGAGGTTGAATGATCTGCAACAACACATCGAGCACCACTACCATGCGATGGATTTCCTTTGAAAATGTTATTAGCGCCTCCGTCATGCTGTGTCCGCTCCGCTACGATCGCTTTGATGCATCTGCTATGCGTAAAATCTTGTTCAAACTGAGGATTAGATCCAAACCCGCAAGTGATTGATTTTTGATGTCTGTGCTAGTGATGCATGTACGTGATTGGTTAGTTTACCTATTTCTAAACTTTTTATCAATTATCGATAATAAATAGTTAAAAATCAGTATTTTCAAATAAATACAAAGAAGCGTTGACTCATCCTTGATCGATAGGTCCAAAAAAATTGAAAATCCATCGAGAAACGGCTTAGATATTAAAGTTTAAAGTCTATCATATTTTCGTGACGGTCCCCGATTTTCGCAATCGTAAAGTGTACCCCAATATAGAAAACACAGACGTAGTCCTACGTCAAAAAATCTACGAAAACAGTAACTTTTTCGAAAACCCATTTTGCAACGTTGCTCATTAAGATCTAAAAATATAAGAGTACGTTGGCAACATAGGAAATTTAGCAAGTGAAAAAAAAATCGTCTTTGTTGCGAAACAATTCGCTGCTTACAAGAAAAATTATTAAGGAAATACTAAATCGTGAGAAATTCAATTGAACACGTAAAAGAATAATAGCATTTTTGTTTTGCTTACGAAAAGCATATCGGTTCGCAACAACAACCGACTTACAGATTAGAAAATATTCTACGAAGCCTTCGGATCCCCCAGTGCCAAACACATAAGTCATTCAACAAAAAAACTAACTATCCGGATTATGTTTCCTTTTATACCTTATACACAAAATATGACCATTGATGATTCGTAAAAACTGTATTTGATCATTTGAAAACGTTTTCCGACGATGAATTTTGGTGAAAAATTTCACAGGTTCAGAAAAATGTCTCCTAGTACCGGACACTATTGCATCATGTTCAAATGTGACCAAGTTCCTGTTACATGAGTAAAGACATATTTCAGAATAGTAATATTTTTCACGTGCTTTAAGTTGTAAATATCGTCTTCAATTCTTTTTTCTGCTAATTCTGTGGCTTTTTGAGCAAGAAGAAACAATTGAATAATATGAAAAATCTCAATGTCCGGACGCGGAGGACATCTATCGAATACACCCAGTTGTTTTTTTACACGGCCGTGCACGGGTGGGTTTAGTTGATTACGACTTTTAGCGCTAATGAAACTATGAGTTAGCCCCAAGAAAATATACACAAAAATTAAAGAAAATTCAGGTGGTATTTAAAAAGCTGTGAAAATCAGGTTAACCGGGAAATTAAAGAATACCCACCGTGTAAAAAAAAATATAGAGTGTACTGTACAGACATTGATTTTGCACCGCAATTACATGGTACATCTAACAAATCATGATCATTATTTAAAATATGGCTAATATGGACCATCTCCACATAATCAGAATGCATTAGATTGATTTTAATATTGTCGATTCAGACCTTCTAAAATAACGCGAAACATCAAAAATTTAAGCATTTTTGATCAATTTCAAATTTTGTACAAAGTTTACCACATGAAGATCTGATATTCCATGCCTTTAAAAGCGTTTTCAATAGCTTCCTTTGAACATATGATTGCCATTAATTGCGATAATAAAGGCAATGGCTTTTCGACCAGAATTTGATAAGATTTCGCAGCGTTTAAGTTTGCAATCACAAAGTGACGTATCCCTCAGTATTAGGCCATTCAAACAACTTTGTACGATAGTTTTCCATACCTCTCAGATTTCGTTGTATTCAGCTCAATGGTAATCTCATGCACACTAACGCCACCACGTGTATACATTTTCAAACCAAATTAATTTTAACCAAAATCAATGCTTCCAGAACGCAGATTGAGATTTTATAGATCTTCAACTTTTTTCTCTGCAGTTTCTAAGACGCGTCTTGTAAATTTCCAAACCACAATCAGGGGGATAATATGCGGTGCATCGCGCCGACACAGCATATAGGGTAAAATGCCCAATAGTGGACACCCCAGTAGCGGAATTTTGCTCTTCCTGTTATAACGAGAAGAAATTTTCGACATACTAAGTCTGCTGTATATCTTATACCAAGTTCTGCATCTCCTCTTTACGATGCATACATAAAACACTCAAATACATGACGTTATTCGTTGAAATTAACATTTTAAAGTCTGACTGAATCCGCTCTATAGTAGACCCCCTGGGGTCCATAATAGGAAATTGCTTCCCTATAGTCGACACTTCATTTGATTTTGATGTTCTGTTTCGGGACGTTCTTCTTCCCTATTATGGACCCCCCAAAAAAAATTCTATAATGGACACTCTCGTGTTTATTTTTTTATAGAATTGTAAAAAATCATCTAATTTTGGTTTCCATAGCATTTCCAATGTATGTAATCAAATCTTAGGACTGTAAGGTAGGTTCTCCCGATGGAATTTCATAGCAAAATGTTCACATTGTGCTGTAATAACGCAAAAATGGCTGGAGGGTCCACTATTGGTTGGGGGGTCCAGTATTGGGCACTTTACCCTAGTATGAAGCGAATGTAAATAAACAATCCTACAAATCTTTCGTTATAGTCAGCTGTAGAGTAACTCCCCCCGTTTTGGTTCCGATGTTGTCAATGTTTAGAACTATGTGCGCTGGGACACAATTTTCTTATCATTCACTAAAACTTTATTTTCAAACATGCAACCAAATGAGTTGAAAAGAAATTATAACTATTGAGATTGGTCAAGCCATTATCAGTTGACGACATTTTAATTATCTAATAGTCAGTGATGCTTTCATTACTTACGAATGTAACGAGTAGTTTATGAATCTTGCTGCAAATAATGTAAGTGCGCAATATTTGAGAGATTTAGTGTTCCCACGTAGAACGGATTTTATATTATTTATTAATTGTTCCTCTCGATCAGTCGAGCGCTACACAGCTAAACAATCCATAAATGGTAGAAACCGGCCAACATTTTGTCCATTTATTTACAATAAATTAAACAATCAGTAAATGTAAGGACGTGGATTTTCCTTGTGTCCTTGGGAATATACACACATCAACGCACCGCCAAAGCACTGTGGAAAACCATCAGAGTTTTCCCACTTGAACTCAGTCACGCGCACAACTACCAACCCAGCTATTGATGTCTCGATTATGAGGGCTATACCGCTTCTGACGGCTCCACCTTTGACCGGTGCGGTAACTGTACGAGTGGGTGGCAGTCGTTGATTTTCCCAACCCTATCCCAACTTTTCCAGTCTGCAGCTCTATTTGGATGCAATGGTTTAATACTATCCGTCGAGTGTTCACTACTCACTAGTAGCCATGTTACACAGGGATATGTATGTAATTTTCATTCCTAACCGTCCTCGATATCGATCAGATGGCGATTGAAACAGTAAAACTAACGAGAATGGACAAATTCTAAGTTTTTACTCATTTGCTTATGGTTCAATAGAAGTTGATGAATTTATTTTGTTTGTAAAACATGCTGAAAGTGATCAATAATGAGTTACCTCTTGGCGAATTTTAATTGTTTGCAATACGATGTTTGATACTTTTCACACTGTGGAAGCAGACAAATTCACTGGCTTACACAAACATGTGTTACTTTTCACTGCGTTATCAGTTTGACTGAACAATTGAAAATGCAATTATGTTGCCTCGGGAAAGAAAAATACGCCACCGCACTCGAATACTGATGTCTGAGTAGTGAAAAGGTGCTCCAAATGTTCGCCGGGTAGTTCTGCTGCTGTTCTAATGCGGTGGCTGGCGCGGCTTGAAGACACGCTACGGAATACGCTGAGGAGTGTGGATATAGCAGACCGGTGTGGTGAGACCGGAGAAAATCGATGAGAGAGAGATGAAAGCGAATACTCGCTTAATTTATCCAAGAGATGATGGTGTAAAGTGCACCATTCGTGAAAAACAGATAAGCAAATAAAGGCATTCGATGATTACTTCAATGCAATGTGTCATATGTTCTATAGGGAATCTAGTAAAACAATTCCTATTTTCAATAAATGTTCTGTCGGAACCGCTAGCTACTAACCTTCCGGGACTCACCTGGTCCTGGATCACTCACTCAGTTAAACCGCTATTGTGATCGCCAAGCGCGCTGATATTTAAAAGGTGTTACTTTTTACGAAGATCGTGCACCATTTTGCCATTCCATCCATCATATTTCAAGACAACATTTTCAAAACGACTTATCTGCTTTTGTAAACAAAGATTCAAACGACGATTTGACGAATCTGATAGCTCTCCCACGCAAACCAACACCATCAACAGGTAGCGGAAACCTTCACCTACCTATTGGTGGTGTTGGTTTGCGTGGGAGAGCTATCAGATTCGTCAAACCGTCGTTTGAATCTTTGTTTACAAAAGCAGATAAGTCGTTTTGAAAATTTAGTCTTGATTTGTGCTCCTTGCTCCATTTGGCCGTTTCTTTCTTTTACCGTTCTCTTCTCGTATACAAACTATACGTAAAGGCTATATGTTCGCTCCAACAACGAACTTTTTATAGAAGGCCCAGAGACCCATAGTGTTATTATTGAAGTGATGTTTGTGTGTGCGAAAACTAATCTCACTCATTTTTAGGCTCTTATCCTTGCCTGCGACAAGTTTCATTCGACGCAGAATCTTGTTCCATTGTTTCCTATTGAAAATTGGCCATATCTGACTATGGGCTCAAAAGTTAAGGCCAAAATATTATTTTTATAACACACGAGAAAGACTCCATTATCGCTAGGTGGATTAATCTGTTTTTTTTAAAGAACCCATTTGTTTAATTTCTGTTTTTCTCAAGGAGTATGGAAAAGCCCATTAGAGTGTAACTACTTTTAAGTCACTTCTCCCACATGCATAAAACATTCTCATCTTTTCAACTGTAATATTGACATTGTTGTTGAGTTGTTGTCCTCGTACATTGTACCTCGTAGCCGTCGTTGCTCTGTTTTGTGTTTGATTTTTCACTGTGTGGACGTACCATAAATTAAAAATAATTATCGTTTATCATTCGCGATCGACAATTTATCATTGTTGGACGGACGAATTTACTGAGCATTAGTGTGTTTGGCTTCAATAGCTCATTTAATTGCGCATCAAATCCCCGCGAATCTCATATTCGGTAATGGAGGACGGTGACAGAGTTTGTCGTAAATGCACATGTCAACACATGTCAATGCAGTGTCAACGCGAACGACACATTCATCACAGACAAACAGACATAACACTCGTCAAATTTCCATCGTTCACTGATTTACTGGTCAATTCAAATAATATTAGTTGGCCAATCGATCACTAGGGGCGCGCGCATCGGATTTGTAGAGTTTGACGATTGCTCACTACCGCCATCTGGATCGTGATTTGCCCAACTAACTGAAATCAACAGATGTCGTTAGTGTTTAAACGACGAGGAATTTGATAAGTCCAAGAATGTCCAATGTGTTATGTCTGTTTGCATGTGCATTCATCATGATCTGCAAAGGTGGTTGCGGCGGAGTGTTCCATTGCAACTGTATTCTACGTCTACGACTACGTGATATCCAGTGGAATATAATCAATGGAATATAATAACGAATGAATTGAAAGAATTGAAGAATACTGTGGACGCTATAGTTAAAACAATCGAAAAGCTAAACGAAACTCTACCTGTACGCTAGAGCTCAGATCAACACGGAGATGCTACATTCGACGCCATAGTGTCATTCAAGCTAATCAATGGAACTTCAACCGATGACTGCGTATACGATAGTAAGGAAGAAAGCCGATGTGAAGATAACCAAGACGATTTTTCATTACTCCTCACCAATAGAGGTTGCTGATGTTCAATCACCTCTCTCTTTCAAGCGCCTAGGAAGGATAGGGTTTGTTGGATAGGAAACGTTTCCCGATGAAAACAAACCACATCCTTTCTATGCGCTTGAAAGAGAAAGGTGATTGAACGTCAGCAAGCCTTATATCGTCAGACCGCATCGTGCTTTCGTGCTGTGCGGTTCTTTCTCTCTTTGCGGAAGGAAGTTTTTAATACTACCCGAAGCTATTTTAATTTCAACGGTGCTTCTTAGCGCTATTTGTACCCACTGATCCCGTTACGATCTTTGCAAGGACCCGTGCCTTCGTTTTACGTTGGACCGTTTGCGGAAGTAAAATTCCGGCAAGCGGTGGTAATCCTGCAGGGACACCGTTCTGGGAAAAACCTCTTAGAAGGTCACGTCTCCACGCTCAGCAATGAGCATTAATAAAAACAAGAGGAAGGGCGAATCTCTGAATTCTCCACTTCCTTCCAAGAAACAAGGTTTCAAGACCGCCCTGCCAAAGCGCGGAAAAATAGAAGGAAGCTGGAGACTTCAGATATTCCTTCTAACTCTAATATCGGAAATAATTTTTCTCCTATCGAACTGAGCAATCAGTTCGATTTGATTAATGATGAAATTGAGCAAATCGAATATACCTCTAGCCCAGGTGATTCGATTCATGCGAAAAAGCAAAGGATTCCGCCAATTGTGGTATCTGTTGCCGAGTTTTCTGGCTTCCGGAATGAGATTTTGAGTAACCTTCAGGGGATCAAGGTTTCATTTCAGATTGCTAGGAAGGGTGACTGCCGCGTTTTGCCGGGATCCTTTGACGATCGCAAACGTCTTCTTCAGTATTTAACTGAGAAGCGCCATAAATTCTTCACATACGACGACAAAACTGAGCGATTGTTCAAAGTCGTCTTGAAAGGTCTCCCCAGTGATGATAAATCACTAGATGAGATTAAAATTGAAATTTCTCAATTACTTGGATTTTCACCAGTACAAGTAATTAAGATGAAAAAGAAATCCCACTCCGGTACTTCCCAGAGGGGTATTTCTCAAGAATTTTATTTAGTTCATTTTAACAAAAGTGAACTAAATAATATGAAAAGTTTGGAAAAGGCCTGTATTATGTCTCATGTCCGTGTTACATGGGAACATTTCCGCAGGCCTGGGGGAAATTTCCAAAACCCCACCCAGTGCCGTAAGTGCCAAAAGTGGGGTCATGGAACCAAACATTGTCACATGGATGCTAAATGCATGATTTGTGGTGGAACCTCTCACGCCAAGGACGCATGTCCTGTGAGAGAAGATTCCAATAAATTTAAATGTGCTAATTGTGGGGCAATCATAAATCCAATTTCTGGGAATGCCCTTCACGCAAAAGTTTTGAATTCCCGTGCAAAATTGATGACGGAAATTCCAATCGGATCACAGATTCGACGGGTAGAAATTTTTCAAACGCTCAAATTCCGAAACCGGTTACCGGTCGAGCAATTCATACCCACCACAATTCACAAACAAATTTTGCCGCTCGTCAACGGGTAGCAAGCACTTCAGTAAATTCCAATTTTTCCAATGTACCTACGTATGCAAACATCGCTGCTGGTAGACAAAATTTCTCTTCTCAAACTGAGGTTTATACCCATGTCCCAACGGAAAATGATGGTCATGTTGCCGTTTCAGGTAGCATTACTGCTTCCGATTTTGATTTTTTAACTGAACAATTGCATCACATGATTGATGCAATGTTCAAAGCAAATACCATTCCTGAAGCTGTTCAGGTTGGTATAAAGTACACACAAAAAATTGTTATCGGACTCCGTTTCAATGGATCCAAATAATTGTGTGAAAGTTCTAAATTGGAATGCCCGCTCTCTAAAGGGTAAGGAAGATGAATTATTCAACTTCCTAAAAGTTCATAATGTGCATATTGCCATTATTACAGAAACTTATTTAAAACCAGGACTCTCCATTAAAAGGGATCCAAATTATTTTATCTACAGGAACGATCGTCTTGACAGCGCCTGTGATGGGGTCGCCATTGTCATTAATAGACGTATCAAACATAAATTATTTTCTTCGTTTTGAAACCTTGGGAGTTTCTGTTGAAACAAATTTTGGACAATTTTCCTTCATTGCAGCCTACTTGCCTTTTCAATGCAATGGGCAGCAAAAGAATTTGTTGAAAGCTGATCTTCAAATTCTGACTCGCAACAAATCAAAATTCTTCGTAATTGGTGACTTCAATGCCAAACACCGTTCATGGAATAATGCTCAAAGCAATTCCAATGGTAAAATTTTATTTGAAGATTGTTCTGCGGGATATTATACTATTCAATATCCCAAATGGACGAACTTGTTTTTCTTCCAGTCGAAATCCTTCTACAATTGATTTAGTTTTAACGGATTCAAGTCAGCTGTGCGGCCGATTGGTAACTCATGCTGACTTTGACTTCTGATCACCTTCCTGTGACATTTGAAATCTCACAAGAAGATTTATAATCCAATCAGCTCTACTTTTAATTATCATAGAGCTGATTGGGATTTATATAAAACGCATATCGATAGGAATTTTGATGTTGATATTCCTCTCGATACCAAAAGTGATATTGATAATGCTCTCGTATCTTTGACAAATTTAATTGTCGAAGCCAGAGGCATTGCAATTCCTAAATGTGAATTTAAATTCAACTCCATTATTATTGACGACGATCTTCAGCTACTGATCCGTCTTAAAAATGTGAGGCGAAGGCAATACCAAAGAACTCGCGATCCCGCGTTGAAAGTTATTTGGCGAGATTTGCAAAATGAAATTAAAAAACGTTTCGCTATTCTGAGAAATACCATCTTTGAGAATAATGTCTCGAAGTTGGATCCCAGTTCAGTGAAAATCAACATTTTTTTTAAAAAACCTCAG
The DNA here is from genome assembly GCF_024139115.2 of Armigeres subalbatus. Classification (NCBI taxonomy): domain Eukaryota; kingdom Metazoa; phylum Arthropoda; class Insecta; order Diptera; family Culicidae; genus Armigeres; species Armigeres subalbatus. The sequence continues at coordinate 304,938,953 of NC_085140.1, forward strand.
AAGCCAATTCCAGCACTTAAGGAGGGAAATAAAATTTTATTAACAAATGGTGAAAAGGCTCAAAAACTTGCTCAGCAGTTCGAGAGTGCCCACAATTTTAGTCTAGGTCTCACTAGTCCAATTGAGGATCAGGTTACACGAAGCTTCGAAGACATCCTCAATCAAGAGAATGTTTTTGACCCTTCGTTGGGAACTAATTTGGATGAAGTGAGATCTATTACTAGAAAATTTAAAATATGAAAGCCCCTGGAGATGATGGTATTTTTCTACATACTTATCAAAAACTTCCTGAGAGCTCTTTATCCTTTTTGGTTAATTTATTTAACAAATGTTTTCAATTGGCATACTTTCCAGATAAATGGAAAAACGCCAAAGTTGTTCCAATTTTGAAGCCAGACAAAAATCCAGCTAAGGTTTCTAGTTATCCCCCAATCAGTTTGCTTTCTTCAATAAGCAAACTGTTTGAAAAGATTATTTTAAATAGAATGATGGTTCATATTAATGACAATTCTATTTTTGCTGATGAGCAATTTGGTTTTCGCCATGGGCATTCAACCACTCATCAGTTATTAAGAGTAACGAATTTAATTCGGCTCAACAAATCTGAAGGATATTCGACTGGAGTTGCTCTTCTTGATATAGAGAAAGCATTTGACAGTGTTTGGCATGAAGGTTTGATTGTAAAATTGATGAATTTTAATTTTCCTCTGTACATCATTAAACTGATCCAAAATTATTTATCAGATCGCTCACTGCAGGCAAACTATCAGAATTCTAAATCTGATAGATTACCTGTAAGGGCTGGTGTCCCCCAAGGCAGCATACTGGGGCCCATCTTGTATAACATTTTTACTTCTGACTTACCTGATTTACCACCAGGGTGTCAAAAATCTTTGTTTGCTGATGACACAGGTCTCTCAGCCAAAGGGCGAAGCCTTCGTGTCATTTGTAGTAGATTGCAAAAAGTTTGGATATTTTCTCCATTTACTTGCAAAAATGGAAAATTTCCCCGAATGCTTCCAAAACTCAGCTTATAATTTTCCCACATAAGCCGAGAGCTTCTCATTGAAACCTTCTAGCAGACATATTGTCACTATGAATGGGGTTCCAATTAATTGGTCTAGCGAAGCTAAATATTTAGGACTTCTGTTAGATCAAAAATTAACTTTTAAAAATCACATTGAAGGCCTTCAAGCCAAATGTAACAAATATATTAAGTGTCTATATCCACTTATAAACAGAAAATCAAAACTTTGTCTTAAAAACAAACTTTTGATTTACAAACAAATTCTTAGACCTGTCATGTTGTATGCTGTGCCAATATGGATTAGTTGCTGCAATACCAGAAAGAAGGCACTCCAGAGGATTCAAAATAAAATTTTGAAAATGATTCTGAAGTTGCCTCTGTGGTATAGTACCAATGAACTTCATAGAATTTCTAATATTGAGACATTGCAACAAATGTCCAATAAAATAATTTCTAATTTTAGACAAAAATCGTTGCAATCTTCTATTGCAAATATTAACTCCTTGTACCCTTAGTATAAAATAGGTTAAGTTTAGTTTAAGTTGAAAACATTGTAATTCCTACATGGTTCAATTCAACCAAAGGAAAATTCTACCTGCGAGAGGCAATTGAAATGTATTAATAATAACTAAAAAGTAACATAGCAAATAAGGATGATAGTGTTAAGAAAACACGGAACACCTAGTCTAAGAGATGAATGCATGTATAGATAATTAGCAAATAAAATTAGTTAAAAAAAAAACGATTTTTTATTACTCCTCACCAATATCGTCTGCAAAGCAACTGAACGAGATATACAATGGATGATCGCTAAGGCGGTTGGTTCTCTCGATCCCGTACATATTGACGTGACAATATTAGTGTCAAATTAGAAAAGTCACACGAAGTTAGATTTTGTATCATTCAGAGTAGTGCTTTCATCAAAATTCAAAACTCTAGCATTAAACCCAGCGACATGGCCCAAAGGCATTAAGTTGAGGCAGTTTATTTGTAAATGTAATGAAACATGGAAGCCAAATGTGTAGTACTGTGCCTGTTTGTTGATTAGTTGCACTCATTTTTAATTGTTTAGACGTTTCGATGATGATGTATCCCAGACTTGTTCCCAGGCCGTTTCATGTACCATCTGGTCAAACCTCTTTGTTCCATTTGGGCACTTATGCACCACCTGGTCAAACCGTGCACCATGTTGGTGCTCCCTACTCTACCTGATCAAACCGTGCACCATGTTTCCAACCCATTCATTATCTTAGTGCTGCTTGCTCCATTTGGCCACTTCATTCAGTACCTGTCGCAGTATTTCAAAAATCAAACTTTCTATTAGGGGTTTAGTACAAATCCAAGCCATGACTTAGCAATACTGGCTGAACCATACAAAGCATATAATTTGTACATGGACTCCAATTTTTTTATCAGACGTCTGTCAAGTCTTTATTCTGGGAATTTATATTTATTGAAGCAGTTGAAATTACTGCGGTTTCCATTTCGATGGTATACTTTTTTCAAGTGTGAGGTGGGAAACATAAAGAACTGGGTGAATAATATCTTAATGAGCCGATTCCAAGTAACATATCAGAGAGGAATAGTGCGTGCTGCACGACATCCTATTAGTTACCAATTTAGAGCTATTAAATAATGTTCTCGAAAATAATAAGCTACATTGGACACATTGTTGCATCCAACAGCTGGAGCGAGAAGCACCTAAGTATTCATTATTCGATATTCGCAAGCGGATGATGATTCCCTAGGTGGTAATCTTATTTGCCGAGACTTAGATGTGCCAGAGCATGCAAACCATCCACAGCTGACCCGGTGAATGCCAGGAAGGTCCTTATTTAGGTTGACCTGTTAGAATGTTTCTTCCTGATCTGGGCAAAAAAAAACATGGCAGCCTCCAAGGCTCTCGGCGTTGCTTGTAGATCTAGACTAGGCAAATAAAACATTTTATACTACTCATGTTCATACATTTGAGAAATATTCTGTTCCATGCCTTTTATTGAGAAAATCGTGCAGTGCATAAAAGCCTTATCTGTTCAGCTCGGTCCTCACCATCTTATGCCCGTTGTCGAGAACTATTTTCACCGGATTACTGCCCGACATTCTGATTACGTGCCCATCCCACCGCCGTCGTCCGATTTTCACGGTGTGTACGATGGATGGTTTTCCCAACAGATGGTGCACCTCGTGATTCATTCGCCGCCTTCACGTATCGTCCGCCATTTGCACCTCACCATAAATGGTACGCAGCACTTTCCTTTCGAAAACTCCAAGTGCTGGCTGGCCCTCCACGAGTATGGTCCACGTCTCGTGTCCGTAGAGTACTACCGGTCTAATGAGCGTTTTGTAGATAGTCAGTTTGGTACGGCGGCGAGCTCTATTCGATCTTGCGGAGTCCAAAGTACGTATGATTTCCTGCCACGATGCGTCTCCGAATTATTTACTGGGACCGTTATCGGCCTCTCTTAAGCCTCTTCCTATCATGTACACATGTACTTCGTATTCGACGTATTGATGATTAGTCCGATCCGCAGTCCAATATAGGTTTTTTCCATCTTCTAAAAGTTACGTGCCGTAATATCAATGTCGTCATCGAAACCAAATAGCTAAACGGACTTTGTGAAAATCGTACCACTCCCCGAACAGGATAAATTGGCTCAATAATACTTAATTCTGTTATTGATACTATACTCTGTCATGAACTAGCCCTGCATAAGAGGTAAAATACCAAAGGAATAATACCAAAAACTAATATGCACAATACTTAAGCCATAACAAACTCAGTTAACCAAATTTCAATACCAAAAGCTTAACCAATTATTATTCGTTTGGTATTGAAATACCTAAGCATGGTATGCCTCAAGTATTCTGCATATAAGTTTTTGGTATTATTTTTTGGTATTTTACCTCTTATGCAATGCTAAATCATACCAATTTCTTTTATCGAGGTGGTCACTCCTGCTCGGGTCGTGTCAATCTCTGCCCTTCCAAAGCGATGTTGAATAGCAGGCACGAAAGACCATCACCTTGCCGTAGCCCTCTGCGCGCTTCGATGGGACTCCAGAATGCCCCAGAAACTCGAACTACGCACATAACCCGACCCATCGTCACCTTGATCAACTGTATCAGTTTATCCGTTCGCCCATAAATCCCGCCTGGTTGCTGCAACCAAATCAGCCAGAATGGTGCTAGTAGGGTACATTGGTGACAGAGTTCAACAATGTTGTTGCGCGGTAGTTGCTAGAATCCAGCTTATCACCCTTTTTTTTTTTCTTTTTTTTTTAGTTCCTTTATCAAGGAGCAGGGTTTCGACTTTTCATTTCAATGAGACCAAAGCAAGCGTTTTTTAGGCCAAGGGAAAATCTTGTTTCGTTGTTTATGTTGAGGATCATCTTCACCCATCAATCTTTTCTCTAGGATTAGCATTGGAAGGTAAACGAAAATCTTGCCTATTAGATGAAAATCCTTTTTCGTTTCATTACTTTTACCTCTCACTCACTTTTCGCGAGAATTATCCCAGAACAATTACAAAATTGTATGGCCGCGCCGGGATTCGAACCCAGAATAGTAACAATAATAGCTGTGGGGATGCGCTCACTCTAGCCACACCACCACGCTATCTGTATGAAAGCCTTATGTTATTTGTTCCACATAAGCTACTACAATTTGCATTTATGTTTCCACGAAAAGGCTCGAATATGAAAGAAAAAGAGCAAACCAACGTTTAGCGGCAATCGAAGTGAGCGAAAAATGGTTATCACTCTCCAGGCTGTTTTTCTTTCCCGAAAAGCGATTTCTCCCCGAAAACTTTTGTGAGGGAAAATCATGTGCTCCTGAGATTGAGTGAGCATTACGAACCCTGTCAAGGAGTCTTTCAGCCCTATGCCAGCTCGTCTCCGTTATTGCCCTTTTTGTAGATGGCACATCCAACCACTCCTGCGGCAGAAACTCATCCCCCCAAACCTTGGTAATTATCCAGTGCAGCGCTCTAGCCTGACCCTTACAACCGTGTTTATACAGCTCTCATGGCAGCTCGTCAACTCCAGAGGCTTTGTTGTTTTTCAACCGGTCGATCTTCTGCTGAATTTCCTGAAAATCCGGAGTCAGAAGACGTAAGTCCTGCATGCATGCTCCCAGGTTCATTACCAGACGCCTAGGGCTTCCATTCTCGGGAAGGATTTCCCGGGATATGAACATAAGTTTCTCTAATTTCCCGGGAAGTGTTTTTACAAGTTTTGAGTCTTGTCAACTAAATCTAAGGTACAAATTACTATATTTTTTCTAATAGTTGCTTTTCGTTCTCTTAATAAAACATCGTTTTTTAAATTGAATCTTCCAATAAACAAACCATAATCCTTTTCATTTTCCCTATATCCACATAATGATAATAAATGAAGTCATGCATAAGTAGAAAGGCTACTGAATTGTGCGATGCAATCCTAAACCGTTAAGAAAGAACCGGAATAAAGCAATAGTGTCTTTGAGAATGCAGATGCGACATGTTTCAAATATCACAGATCTTTGAGTACTACAGGCATACCTCGATAGTACGTACCCTCGATAGTGCGTACCCTCGATAGTACGTACCCTCGATTGTACGTACATTTTACCTCGATAGTATGTACAAAAAAAAAAATAATTTTCGTTTCATTTTCTGTAAGATTTTAGTTAAAATTTCAATATGTTTTGAACAAGGCACATGCGTGGGGTCCTTCATATGCTACGAAATAATTTTACATCTGATTCAAACATCATCGTGAGCTTATAACGAATTTAGTTGCAGAACTTTAAAAAAGAAGGGCGTCATAAATATTAGACAGTTTTACATAGCACATAATTCAAAGAACATCTGAAACAACTGATAACATTCTCTAAAAATATTATCAGCAATGATTGAAATTGTATGTGTATGAATATATAGACGATTTTCTTAGAAAGCAAAATAGCTATCCACTTAATTGAATAATTATTATGTTTATGAATTATTTTATCTATTAGGAAGTTAGTTGCAGTTCTAGAGCCCGTCTCCATCTATTAATTCACCTAATAGACCAGAGAATATTCCCGCGAGGAAAAAATTAAATCCATCATGAGAACAGTGTTTCTTAAAAAATTGCGACAAAATGTTTCATTGATTAATTCAGTTTACAGTAAGTTAAGTTCCAATCTATCCACTCGTAGGTGACAAAATTTTTCTTGCGAAACAAATTAGCAGCGTTAAATACTAAAAAAAAGGATATTTTTTGTTGAACAATTATTTCATTCTATTTATTTTGTTATGTTTTTCAGTTACATATTTATTTGATATAATAATTATGGTCTATTCCCATATCGGCGGTGGCGTGCCAGATCATTTTCAGCCAGCGGCAGTGGCGTGGCAGCGTCATTATTATTATTATTTATTCAGACTAAGGCCGAAGTGCTCTGTGCGGTATATAAGAGTCTTCTCCATTCGGCTCGGTCCATGGCTTCACGTCGCCAACCACGCAGTCTACGGAGGGTCCGCAAGTCATCTTCCACCTGATCGATCCACCTTTCCCGCTGCGCACCTCGCCTTTTTGTGCCCGTCGGATCGTTGTCGAGAACCATTTTCACCGGGTTACTGTCCGACATTCTGGCTACGTGCCCGGCCCACCGCAGTCGTCCGATTTTCGATGTTTCGCGGATGGTTCTCCCAGAAGCTCATGCAACTCGTGGTTCATTCGCCTCCTCCACGTACCGTACGCCATCTGCACCCCACCATAGATGGTACGCAGCACTTTCCTTTCGAAAACTCCCAGTGCGCGTTGGTCCTCCACGAGCATCGTCCAGATCTCGTGTCCGTAGAGACTACCAGTCTAATGAGCGTTTTGTAGATTGTCAGTTTGGTACGGCGGCGAACTCTATTCGATCGGAGCGTCTTGCGGAGTTCAAAGTACGTACGACTTCCAGCCACTATGCGTCTCCGAATTTCTCTGCTGGTATAATTTTCGACAGTCACCAGTGAGCCCAAGTAGTCACCACCGATGCAAACTCGCGGTGGGTGGCTCACATTGTCTTCTCTTGGACCTCTTCCTATCATGTACTTCGTCTTCGACGTGTTGATGACAAGTCCGATCTGCTTGGCTTCCCTCTTCAGTCTGATGTAGGCTTCCTCCATCTTCTCAAAGTTACGTTCCATGATATCTATGTCGTCGGCGAAGCCAAATAGCTGGACGGACTGATTGAAAATTGTACCACTCGTGTTAATCCCTGCTCTTCGTATTACCCTTTCCGAAGCGATGTTGAATAGCAGACACGAAAGACCATCACCTTGCCGTAGCCCTCTGCACGTTTCGAAGGGACTCGAGAATGCCCCTGAAACTCGAACTACGCACATCACCCGATCCATCGTCGCTTTGATCAACCGTGTCAGTTTATCCGGAAATCCGTGTGGCAGCGTCATGCCGCTCGTGATTTACACGTCGTGAATCAATTACGTGCATTAGAAATTTTCCGGAACTTAACCGGATGTTCCTCCAAAAATTCCTTAGTAAGTTTCTTCAGGAGTTCCTCTAAGTTCCTCCAGGAATTTCTCAACAAGTTCCTCCAGGAATCTTTCCACGCCTCCTTTCCCAGAACTTTCACCAGAAAATGATTCAGAAATTACCATGTAACTCCTCCTGGCATTTTCTATGAAGTTACTCCAGACATTCCACCAAGATCTCTCTGTTAATTACTTAGAGGTCTTCCAGAAATTCCCTTTGAATTTATTCAGAAACTCATGTAGAAGCCCTCGACAGGCATCTCCCACTCACGCACCGGAAATTCTTCCAAAAATTCCTTGAGAAATTTGTCTGCAAACTGGCTATTTCTCCAGATATTCTTCCGAAAATTTCGTCTAAACTCGTTTGTAGCTAACTATACGACCTCCTTTTGACCCCGGACTCATAGAACATGATTTTATAATGAAACCCGCATCAAACCCCAGGCTGCTGGACTACCCCTTCGGGGTGGGTACGAAAGATCTCTTTTGGTTCCGGGTCTCAGGGCGTGCGACGACGGATTTCGGAATCTTAACACAAAAGCGCTACTCTCGTTTTAACGATGTATTGCCTTCTCGGTGGTGGTGGCAGAAGAAACGGTTGGTATGCATGCACATTGTTGGTTAGGTCGGGTACTTCCTTCGGCGGGCCGGCTTGCCCACACCGGTAAGGTGGAGGTTGCGGCTTGTAGCTTTGATGAGATATGGGCGGGTATCGGAAACGGTAATGAAGTTGCCAACGATCACCTGGAAGTAGGCTTCAAAGAACGGTGGCGGCGAATGTCGGATGATGGCTACGGTAACTCTCCGGTGGTCGCTTCTACTAGGCTTCTAACCGACCCAGATTGCTACGGCTTCTACAAGTGTTGGGCGGGTTCTTGCAACACTTCGGGACAAAATCGGTGTCCCATTCTTTCGACTCTAGCTAAGGCCGAAGGACTCGGAAGGACTTAGAATTCGCACACGTTGTAGGATATGGCTACTTGGCTTCTCTCGCGTTTATTCACCATTGTTACCGGTTTGGCTTTCAAAACTCTACTACCCTTCTACTCTTCAACGGCGAGCCCCTTCCCGCCTCAAAGCCCAACGCCAAAATCTCTTTTCCCATTCCGTTTTCGATTTGCCGATATCTTGCCCACTCAGCCACAAAATCGATTGTCCAAGCGTATTTTTTAAAATGACCGTTGGCGCAGTCACAGCATGCGTGAAATAATAAAAATGACAATTGTACATTGCTTCCGTCCTTGAAAACGCGAGTACTTTCAAATTCGGATTTTGTGAGGATTGTCTTTAACATTTATTTCACTGAATTCCCGAAATCATGATTTTAAATACACACAATGTTACTCGCCATTAACAACCTTCAAAAATTCCTCTGGAAATCATTGAAAGAATTCTCCCGGAAGAATCAGCCGGAATTCTTAAAAATTCTGCTGGTATTTCATCTAAAATGTCTACAAAAAATCATCCAAAAATCCCTTCATCTTCAAAATCCCAAAATCTTAAAACAATAACCCCGGAAATTCTTCTGGAAACCCACCCAAATTTTCTTTCAGAAATTCCCCCACGAAATCTCCAAAAATTTCTCCGGAAATTACTTCAAGAATTTCTCTATAAATCCCTTTATAAATTCTCCAGAAAATTTCTTCATGAACTCCCGGGAAATCGTTTCGAAATTCCCACAGAAATTTCTCAAGCTGTTGTGCAGAGAATTCCTTCAAGAGATAATCCGGGAAGTTTCTTTTTTAGGACGAGTTTTAGAAGGAATTCTTATGGGAGTATTCCTGGAGAATTTTCTATAGTATGTCCTGAAGGAGGAGATCCCAAATGGATTTTTTAGATAAGTTTTTAATGGATTTTCCTATGAATATCCTGGAGAAATTTTCGGAGGAATTCCTAGAAGTTTTATTCAAATGTGTTGTGGTAGTGCTGAAGAGTGCGCGCTCAGAAATAAAGAGTGAAATATGTAAGAGAGGAAAAGAGAACAAAAAGGGATATTTTATGGTATGCTTGTCAGAGCTACAAATAAAAGATCAGTTTCTGGTTATTCGTTGACTTATACAGTTGTGTCTTTTTTATAACGTCCAGAGAGATTAGTCCATCTGTGATTAAGTTTTACAGTCCAATCGATGCTGCTCCGCCTTGCTTTTAAATAAGTCTAGATTATTACAGTGGCGACGAGTATAAAATCGAATAAAGTGAACGAAAATTTTGCAAGTGCTATCGCGTGTGTAATTGCATGGTAATTTTCGCCCTACAATCCTAGCGTAAGTTGAAATTGATTACTTCACGTTTTTCCCTGGGATTAGCTAGGAGGCAAATAGCGCTTTTGTGGTATTGTTCTTTTGTTTGGCGGTTTCTTTGTTCATTTTCTTAAGATAATTCTATACCGCCTGTGAGTGAGTTTTTGTGTGAATAAGACAACATTTTGGATCGACCATTGTGAATGCAGATAAAAAAAAAACAATACCACATTGTATTTGACAATCTTTTTATATAGAAATTGGCAGAGAAATCTCGGAGGAAGACATTTTTTTTTACCTGCCTTGAGCCATTTCCAAAAAAAAAAAAGTGACTACCTTTCATTTTGGCTTTTTCTCACCGTTTCGTGTTTCTTTATTTTTCTCATTTGTATTTGTGCAGTGTACCGAAATACTTTATCATCGTATCGACGATCAGCACCGCCGAAAGTGAGAAGCAGCTCAGTGCTCATCTACTCATTTGTCTGCTCACCAGTTTGCCGTTCACTCACGTCACCTATTGCATGGAAGGTGTATGCATGTGTGAGTGTCAACATTTGAAGTGGTAGAAGGAAAGTGAGGCTACGATTACTGAACCATTTTGCGAATACCAACACTAATATCCCCAAACTGATCATCGGTGTATGCAGTGAGAATCTCAGAAGTGCATCTTTTGTCTATATTTAATCGACGATAAGCTGGTCGCCTGAGATCTACGAAGGAAGATTGGTGTTGGCTGAGTGGATGAAGTATTTCCCCGGCGTTATTGCTGTTGCTTGCTGATGTCGATTATGGTTGCTGCAGTGTGCTGGTTTTGAGCTTTACCAAAGTTTATTTTGTATCCCGAGTGTCTCCCATATTATTGCCGTTGAATTTGATTACCTGAGTGGTGAGTTTCGACAAGTACAACAGAATGTCGGTGTCGACCACAGTTGAACCCTATCTGCCCAGCTCAATTCCATTTGCTCAGTATGTTGAGCAGCTGGAGTATGTTTTTTTAAATAATAATGTGCCAGAAACAAAGTATAAAACCTCATTTTTAGCGGTTTGTGGAGTCACAGTTTTTCAGAAATAAAAAGCTTTTCCTGGGTGCAGAAGTGAAAACCTAACTTATCAGCAGATAATAGAAGCACTTAAGAAACGATTTGATAAATGCGATTCAGAGGTAATACACAGCTATAAGTTCTGGAGTAGAAGGCAGGGCAGAAGTGAAAAATCTGAAGATTTTGTAATAGCAGTTAAAGTTCTTGCTGAGCAGTGTGGGTTTGGCACATTTAAAGACAGGGCAATTCGTGATCTGCTAGTTATAGGTGTTTACAACCGGGATCTTCAGAAAAAGCTATGTGATGAGGATGACTTGTCCGCTGCTAGAGCGGAGAAGCTTATTTTGAGTCATGAAATCTCCAACAACAGAACTAGTGTGCTGAAAGACAATGATGAAAACAATGTGTCGATAATTGCTCGCTTAGGAAGAAAGGAGGTTCGTTCACGATCGAGGCAGAGATACCAAGATAGAAACCGTAGCGTGTCATTTTCGCCCCGAAAACGGTTAGGAAGTTATGCTGATAGGAAATACAATAAACCGTTTTATTTGTGCTCTTTCTGTAAGAGGAAAGGCCACACTAGAAAATTCTGTTACAAATTACACGGTAGAGACAAATTTCAGGCAGATGTAAAGTTTTTGGATTCTCCTAAACCTAAATTTGAAGGTTCATCGGGCAATTTTAAGAGAGTGTCGAAGTCAGATGACGATGACGAAATCGATTTACCCTGCATGATGATCTCTTCGGTAAAACGCGTGAATGAGCCATGTTTGGTAGAGGTTTTGATTGAGAAGAACAGAATTAAGATGGAAATTGACTGCGGTTCGGCTGAAACTGTTATTCCAGAACAAATGTATTTGAAATATTTTGAGCACGTCAAGCTTCGGCCTTGCAATAAAAAGTTAGCCGTGATAGATGGAAAGAGGTTGCACATTTTAGGAAGAATGGATGTGAAGGTTCAACATGGTGGAGTGAGGCAGCAACTTGATCTTATAGTACTTCGGTGCGATAACAATTTCGTGCCATTAATGGGTCGCACCTGGATGGATTGCTTTTATGGAGAATGGAGAAATGTATTTTTGAAAATAGCGGCACAAGACGAAAGCATTCACAAGCTTGAAGAAGAAGATTTTATGGACGAAATTAAGCATTTCGCTGGGAGGAAGGCAAATTTCGGCGCACAAACAACAGCTCAAGATCACGGATTACACTCAGCGGGGAATCAGCTCTAAGTTCGTTTTCCGAGATGAGAACGATCGGTACAATTCTCAGAAGCGAAGAAGGGAAGAAGACTTTGATGAGGAAGGAAGGATGTCTGATCACGAGTCCGACTTCTACGGATTCCCGGCGGAGTCGTTCATATACAGAGAAGATCTGTTCGACAATCTAGTTCCTGATACTGAGCCTGAAGAGAGGTTGCCAAAAACTAGGCGATCGAATAGAAACTATAAGAAGAAGATGAAACGTGATTTTATATATTATTAGGCAGAAATTGTATTGGAATAGTAGAAATATTAGGTTGTTTTCATGAATTTATTTATTTGCCTAACTATTTGATTTAGATAATTCACTTTCGAGTGAATATTGATGTAGCATTCAGAAAATGTGTCGGTTTGATTATTCAAATATCGAGTGCTAGTTTTATTTCTCAAATAAGGGAGGAGTTGTTGTGGTAGTGCTGAAGAGTGCGCGCTCAGAAATAAAGAGTGAAATATGTAAGAGAGGAAAAGAGAACAAAAAGGGATATTTTATGGTATGCTTGTCAGAGCTACAAATAAAAGATCAGTTTCTGGTTATTCGTTGACTTATACAGTTGTGTCTTTTTTATAACGTCCAGAGAGATTAGTCCATCTGTGATTAAGTTTTACAGTCCAATCGATGCTGCTCCGCCTTGCTTTTAAATAAGTCTAGATTATTACAAAATGAAGTTCAAGAGGAATTTTGAGAGGAAAATATTTTTAAATTTCCAAGCGAATTGCAAATAAGGTTATGAAATAATTTCAGACTGACATACGAAACAAATTCTGGTAGGAATTTTAGGGGACGTTTTAGGAGTTATTCTTTAGTTTCCTGAAGAACAATTCCCACATTTTCAGCAAAAGTATCTTTATGTTTCTCCGAGAATATGTTGAATAAAAAGGGATCTAGTGGCCATGATATTTTCCCACGTCACACTATTTGGCCACAGATCAACGTACCCTAAAATTTCGCAGGTGTACGTACTATCGAGGTATGCCTGTATATGGATTAGACATACGACATGCTTCAGAAGGTGACAATGGGCCACAGAAATGCCGAGTTTTGTCTGTTCCGCACCCGTTTGTATCGTGCCTCGTTCGCCCTCGTGCGGCGTTGCAGCAATCTTGCCCATGCTGCATTCTTCTCTTCCGCTAACTACTCACATTCGCCGTCATACCAGTCGTTTCTTTGATCCAGTGACACCGTGCATAGTGCAGCGGAACGCTTCTTTCTCGTCGTAGGGTTTCTCTTCGTGTGGACAGTGCACGTTGATGATACTATAGTTGAAGAAACTTTATTTTATCCTCAGCATTTCTTGGCTGCCACCAAATCACGCGTTAAAGCATCTTGCCCAACAATATGAAACCGGTTCCCAGCTTTGGTAAATGCTCGTTTTTTTACACTTTCTATCTTGTCCGGCATATTTCCTTCAATGCTACGACGTCGAAGTCGCGGGGTATAATACAACGTAGATTGTCCTGTCGCAACCAGCGAAACCTAGCAGTTGCATGTTCCAAGCTTCCAATCCTGATCCTTTCTTCGTCGCCTAGGTCGTTGCCGATTGTACCGAGTCGTATTATCTCTTATGTCGTTCGTAATTTGTGGTTTTGCAGGCGGCTTATTGGGGCTGCGCAAACCTCCTGTCTCGTCGGAGGGCCGTAGTGTCAGATCTGTTTTGTGTCGTTCACCTATCAGCAGATCTAGAAATCAGCAGGTCTAGAAATCTGAAAAAGTAGTGGACGTCATAGTTGAATCACCCCTTATGTCAAAAACTTTGAAAATGTATAAATCCAATGTTCATGGTAAGGGTCTGTTCACAAATTACGTAACGCTTCTGGGGGGAGGAGGAGGTCCAACTTGCGTTATACTTTGTTACACTAAAAGGTGGGGGAGGGGGTGGGTACTACCAAATGTTACGCATAACGCGAATAAAAAATAATTTGAATGTCTTTTTTTTAATCACTGATTGAAGTAATACCTGTTAATCGTTATCGTACATTAATTATTATCGAAATCAAGCACGCTGACCTAGCGGGACTGATATGCGTAAAAATACCCAGCGAATATTGTATTTCTCGACACCACAGTTCCGCAAAACTATGAAAATGGTTATGATTACAAATACTATTTTCGTTTCTACTAGCTGCATTCTTGATATCCTCGATTTTGATCATGTGCCGTCCCTATTCTAAACAGTGTTCAAAACATATCAAAACCAAGACCAAAACCCAAATGCTTCAGAAAAGGAAAAAAAATCTGCCTTCAAAATTTTCACAGTTACGCGTTACATGGGGGAGGGAGGGTGCCAAAAATGTTACTTTTTGTTACGAAGGGGAGGGAGGGGGTCAAAAAGTCGGATTTTTGCGTTACGTAATTTGTGAACAGACCCTAAATGAGATTGATACTGAAGACGGTCAACGTGAAAGCAAGGGCTTGTATACTGTTTGACATAGCATCTTGAATAATCTGCACATGTTAAGGGATGATGCAAATTTTATCAAGTTAGATTATATTTTTTAATCGTAACCATGACCTCAATTTTGCACAGTTCGGTATGATGATGGTGTGGACAGTATACGAGACGAGCCACAGCCTCAGAAGCAATTCAAATGACATTAGGAAACGAGGAAGCCTAAAAAGGGTCCTTTTTTTACCATTTTCCTCTATGCCTGGATACAATCATACGGCGAGATCGAGAGATTTTTTCTCATTAGAGTTCGTCACCACCACGCGGTCGAGTGACTGTCGAGAGAAGATCGCACTTTAGTGGAGAGCGAAAAATCGTACGATATTTTTTAAACAAAACTTGAGGGAAAATGACGCCACACACAGGTTTTTGTACGTTTTACTGATGTCGGTGTATTGAATGGCCAGCTAGCGAAAACTCGAATGGGCATGAATTTGAGACACCTAATATAATTTGAATATTTTTGATATTAGGAAATGCGTCTTTGCAATGTAAGGAATACAAATTTCGGTTTCCCTAAAAAGTGCATTTCCGAGTAGAATTTATTGAGCTCAATATGTTTTAATAGGTACTATTTTCTGTTTGTTCAAAACACATTAGCAATAGAAATTGCATAGACCGAGGAAAAGACAATCCTCTGCATTCTTTGTTCAGTATTTAGATTCGTCGCTTACTTATTTTATGAATAGTTTTGATAAGCCAAATTTATTAGCAGAATATTTATTCTATACGACTTCAAAATTTATTCTATACGGTTTTCAAAATATACTTGAATTTGATTACTGACCTGATGACAATATACCTAGTACAGACAAAACTCAAGTTAATAATGTTTTTCTATACCATAGATTTTACCACACTCAAGCTACTGAGGAGTTATAAAGTTTTAAAATAATTTATTCGACGTTAATACGTAAATTAATTCGTTAACGTAAATACCAACTACAAAAAAACTTATTATTTTGAATACTTCGAAAAACTATTTACTATAGAGAAAAAGTCAATCGCTTTCGACAGCCATCGAGATCGGCAAAACTGAGCCAATCCAGTTCACTGACTGATAGAGGGTGAGAGAAAAGCGTATGCGGTTTGATTGAGCGACAGCACATAGACGAAATTAATCATACGATACTCATTTCCCCTCCTTTCGAACCGTTCACTGAACAAATTCGCAGAAATTTATTGCCCTGCTGTTCGCACCAGATCAAAACAGAGACAACCTTGATTGCCCAACGCTGCAAGACTGACCGTGACTAATGTATCGAATACTGTTATTATCATTTGCGTTTG
Organism: Armigeres subalbatus; assembly: GCF_024139115.2. Taxonomy (NCBI): domain Eukaryota; kingdom Metazoa; phylum Arthropoda; class Insecta; order Diptera; family Culicidae; genus Armigeres; species Armigeres subalbatus. The sequence goes on from NC_085140.1 coordinate 304,954,758, forward strand.
AAACGCTGCGCTATCTTACGCGCGTGGACAAACCTGGTAACTATATATACGCACGCAACTGCACGGCTGACGCGCGTGAAACCCTTCTTTACTCTGGTGGAAGTTGTGTACAAACAAATAATAAAACCGCGATGTGTGTAATTGCGGGTGGGTAGTTCCCCAATAGCCTGAAGATTCGATCTATACGGCTCTCCATAATTATGCCGGTGTGAGTGACACGATGTCAGGCCACCAGCCCGATATCCAATGGGAAGTTTGAATTTCGCAGAAATGCGCGCGTGGAATTCATACACACGTGGCTCTGCACTCCTCCGCTCTTTGAGTTTCTTCAGCCTGTTAGTTCAATAAACACCAGACACGCGTATAGCGCCGAATAAACTGAAAAAAAATCGAAGATAGAGGAACGACTTTTTTGAACTTCGTTTATGTTTCTAGGTTCGATTCACGTCTTGTTTGTAAAATTGATAAAGCATGAAAGACGAAACTTTTATGTTACAATAAATTTTGTTATATTTTTAATATTACTAAAATTGGAAACATGGCATATTCTGAGCGAATAATTTTTAGCGTGTACTGATAAAATGAGAGGAAACAACTATTCTCTCTTCGAGAGTTCCATGTATCCAAAATTTGATCGATTATAACATGAAACAGATGCATACCGCATTAGGGTAGGTCAACAATAATCGGAATGTTGATAATAGGTACAGAAAGAGCGGCTAATGAACCTCGTGATAAAACACCGCCAGTATTATTACTAGGTACTTGTATATCAGATAGCGATTGCTTGTATACCAAATTTGCTTTTGTGAGCAGTATCGGTTGTTTCGTATCAGGTAAAAATCGAGAAAAGGTACACTTGAGCAGTAACTCTTATTATTATCCATCACTAGAATCCTACAGACCCTACAGACCTACAGACCCTACAGACGTGTACCTAAAACCAAATTATTCAGTTAAGATGCGGCTATGTTATGTACGTTGAGGATAGGAATAGAGGAGACCATCTAGCATATTTTCTATATATTTTCCCTCTTACATCAACTTTCATTTTCATTTGAGAATGATTTTACAGCTCCAGATGGCTGCGGAAAAAGTTTAAGCAAAAATTCTTTACTTCAGCTTCGCAGCTAATCGACGGCGCTTATCACTTCCACAGCAGTTCACCGAATCACCTGATGGAAGGTGATAATTACGACTGACTGTTGTTGGTAGGCATAATGATGTGGCATACATATAGACAGACAACCTCCGAACATCGTACGATGACATGATCGACTGATTGCGACTTTTGAACTACGGGTGCTCGGCAATCCAGCCACATCTCGCTTTGAGGTTGATTTGATTTTTTTTATACAAAACACTCCTATCTCCTCAAATTTTTATTTCTATCTATTCCAATGTGGAGCTACTACATATATTCATACTACTGGAAGAAATGCATACTCTGCCCACGGTTCGGACACGCGTACTACAAATGACAATACAGTAATTCTTATATGCTCGTAATATAGGGAGCGGGACCATTTGGGTAGCATCCCCTATTCCCGTCCGCACGGTTAATAACTCGACCGTGTTCCAACCAAATGGCTTGATTTTTTGTACATCTCTAGATATCGACAGAAACTAACCATGTACTAGAAAACAAGTAATTCGGTTGTAATGTGATCGAGTAATGAACGTTGCGGACGGGAATAGGGGGTACTGCCCAAATGGTTCTCTACCGTAAGTATGTGGGTATTTGGAAAACAATGTGAGGTCTTTTTTAGCCTAGCGGTGAGTTGCACGGCTGTAAAGTGAGACCATATTGAAGGTGACTGGATTCGACAGAAAACTTGCGAGTTGGGCATTTTCTTGACTTATATTCGTGCTAGCTTTATGATAAAAGAATACTAAAATGGTTCCTTGGCTCAGAAACTTCTTAGTTTAATAACTGATAAAGTGCTTGGTTGAACACGAAGCTGCGATACGACAATATCCCATTTATGAATGTAAAGCTAACAAAGAAAAAATGGCTTGGACAAATCGGAAGAAACGCGCGCAATTTTCGACAGAGCGTCTGATTATTCTTCGATTGCTGCTATTCGACGGTAGTAGGTCGTCAAGGCCTGGAACACAGACGTTCCCAACCAATATGGCTTGTACCGCTGTATGTTGTCGACTTATTTATTTATTATCAGACTAAGGCCGGAGTGGCCTGTGCTGCACATAAAAGTCTTCTCCATTCAGCTCGGTCCATGGCTGCACTTCGCCAACCACGCAGTCTGCGGAGGGTCCGCAAATCGTCCTCCACCTGATCGATCCACCTTGCCCGCCGTGCACCTCGCCTTCTTGTTCCCGTCGGATCTTTGTCGAGAACCATTTTCACCGGATTACTGTCCGACATTCTGGCTACGTGCCCGGCCCACAGCAGTCTTCCGATTTTCGCGGTGTGAACGATGGATGGTTCTCCCAACAGCTGATGTAACTCGCGGTTCATTCGCCTCCTCCACGTACCGTCCGCCATCTGCACCCCACCATAGATGGTACGCAACACTTTCCTTTAAAAAACTCCCAGTGCGCGTTGGTCCTCCACGAGCATCGTCCAGGTCTCGTGTCCGTAGAGAGCTACCGGTCTTATAAGCGTTTTGTAGATAGTCAGTTTGGTACGGCGGCGAAATCTATTCGATCGGAGCGTCTTACGGAGTCCAAAGTACGTACGATTTCCAGCCACTATGCGCCTCCGAATTTCTCTGCTGGTATCGTCATCGGCGGTCACCAGTGAGCCCAAGTACACGAATTCTTCAACCACATCGATTTCGTCATTACCGATAGAAACTCGTGGTGGATGGCTTACATTGACGACCTCTCTTGAGCCTCTTCCTATCATGTACTTCGTCTTCGACGTGTTGATGACTAGTTCAATCCGTTTAGCTTCGCTTTTCAGTCTGATGTAGGCTTCCTCCATCCTCTCAAAGTTACGTGCCATGATATCAATGTCGTCGGCGGAGCCAAATAACTGGACGGACTTCGTGAAAATCGCACCACTCGTGTCAATCCCTGCCCTTCGTATTACTCCCTCCAAAGCGATGTTGAATAGCAGACACGAAATACCATCACCTTGCCGTAACCCTCTACGTGTTTCGAAAAGACTCGAGAATGCCCCTGAAACTCGAACTACGCACATCACCCGATCCATCGTCGCCTTGATCAACCGTATCAGTTTATCCGGAAATCCGTTTTCGTGCATTAGCTGCCATAGTTGGTCCCGATCGATTGTATCCTATGCGGCTTTGAAGTCGATAAATAGATGATGTGTGGGCACGTTGTATTCGCGGCATTTCTGCAATACCTGACGTATGGCGAACACCTGGTCTGTGGTAGAGCGTTCACCCATAAATCCCGCCTGGTACTGCCCCACGAACTCTCTTGCAATTGGTGTTAGTCGGCGGCATAAAATTTGGGAGAGTACCTTGTAGGCGGCGTTCAGCAATATGATTGCGCGGTAGTTGCTACAATCCAGCTTATCGCCCTTGTTGTAGATGGGTCACACGACACCTTCCATTCACTCCTGCGGCAGAACCTCATCCTCCCAAACCTTGGTAATCTCCCAGTGCAGCGCTCTAGCCAGTGCCTCACCACCGTGTTTGAACAGCTCTCCTGGTAGTTGGTCAACTCCAGGGGCTTTGTTGTTTTTCAGCCGGCAGATCTCCTTCTAGATTTCCTGGAGATTCGGAGCCGGAAGTCGCATTTCCTGCGCGCGTGCTCCTAGGTTCATTACCATACCGCCACCGTTGTCTGCCATATCGCCATTCAGGTGCTCTTCGTAGTGCTGCCGCCACCTTTGGATCACCTCACGCTCGTTTGTAAGAAGGTTCCCGTTTATGTCCTTACACATATCGGGCTGTGGCACGTGGCCCTTACGTGAACGGTTCAACTTCTCATAGAACTTTCGTGCGTTATTAGCACGGTACAGTTCCTCCGTCTCTTCACGGTCTCGATCTTCCTGCTGGCGCTTTTTCCTCCGGAAAATCGAGTTTTGTCTGTTCCGCGCCCGTTTGTATCGTGCCTCGTTCGCCCTCGTGCGGTATTGCAGCAATCTCGCCCATGCTGCATTCTTCTCCTCAACTAACTGCTCACATTCGCCGTCATACCAGTCGTTCCTCTGATCCGGAGCCACCGTGCCTAGTGCAGCGGTTGCGGTGCTTCCAATGGCGAATATCTCTCCAGCCATCTTCAAGAGATGCTGCGCCTAGCTGCTCTTCCGTTGGGAGTGCCACTTCCAGCTGCTGCGCGTAGTCTTGGGCTAGTCTACCGTCTTGTAGCCGCCCAATGTTTAGCCGCGGCAGATGACTCCGATGCGTGTTTTTTTTCCCTGTTGGGTATTTTAATCACTGCGACCATTTGTTAGATCTATTGTGATATATGCCCTATTTCATATAGCTTTGTCAAGTTGACGCATCATTGCTATGTAGAGCAATTGCATCACCTTGACTACCAGCGTCTTCCCAATACGGTATTATGGTTCTGATGAATCGTACTACCAAATTGGGACTTGTTCTCCAAATTTCAGAGGGTTCTATCAGCCCCCTGTTGAAGAACTGTTATCTTTTTCTAAAAATTGCCGGACAATGGCATAACAGATGTTCCGAGTCTTCCACATGTATACCGTGTAGAAGCGACATACATCATCTTGAAGTTTTCCTAGCAGCTTCAAGTGATAACGGCTCGGGCAATGGCCTGTTACAAGACCTGTATATATTTTTTGAAAGATCTAAAATTTTGCAAGTGATAAATACGTTTGGTGTGATGAAATGTTTAGACTGCCTCGCAATCAAGGTGTTCTTCCAAATGTCCTCTTTTTTTAATGTTCCCAAGATTTGAGTTCCATTCTAAGAGAACACGCAGATACACCACAAAAAGGTTCTGGACCTATGAATTGTCGAGATGAACCAAGTCTTGCCAGCATATCAGCTTGTTCATTGCCTCCAATGCCACAATGACCAGGAACGACGCGTGTTGATCACCGTCGAGAGTTTTGAGCGCAGACATACTGCAACGAGGTAGTGGTCGGATTCAATATTCGCACTGCGGTAAGTGCGTACGTTCGTGATGTCGGAGAAGAATTTACCGTCGATTAGAACGTGGTCGATTTGGTTTACCGTTACTTGATTAGGTGATTTCCATGTGGCCTTGTGAATATTCTTGCGGGGAAAGAAAGTGCTTCGGACTACCATTCCGCGGGAGGCTGCAAAGTTTATGCATCGTTGGCCGTTGTCGTTCGATACGGTATGCAGACTATCCGGTCCGATGACCGGTCTATACATTTCCTCCCTTCCTACCTGAGCGTTCTTGTCACCGATGACGATTTTGACGTCCCGCAGTGGGCATCCATCGTATTTCTGCTCCAGCTGCGCATAGAACGCTTCTTTCTCGTCGTCGGATCTACCTTCGTGTGGGCAGTGCACGTTGATGATGCTATAGCTGAAGAAACGGCCTTTTATCCTCAGCTTGCACATCCTTGCGTTAATTGGCTGCCACCTAATCACGCGTTGGCGCATCTTTCCCAGCACTATGAAGCCGGTTCCCAGCTCGTTGGTGGTGCCACAGCTTTGGTAGAAGGTAGCCGCTCGATGCCCGCTTTTCCACGCTTTCTGTCCTGCCCAGCAGATTTCCTGCAGCGCTACGCCATCGAAGTTGCGGGGATGTAATTCATCGTAGATTATCCTGTCGCAACCTGCGAAGCCTAGCGACTTGCAGTTCCATGTTCCAAACTTCCAATCGTGATCCTTTATTCGTCGCCTAGGTCGTTGCCGATTGTATCGAGTCGTATTATCTTCTATGTCGTTCGTAATAGTTGTTTTTAAAGGCGGCTTATTGACTTCATCGTGTTAGCCTCATGATATACGAATGCAGGAATGGTAACTTGGCTTAGAAACCTTGCACTTAATAACTGTGGAAGTGCTTAATGAACACTAAGCTGCGAGGCGGCAATGTCGCAGTGGGGGATGTAATGACAGACAATGTAAAGACAAACAGACAGATGGCGGTAGTGAGCAAACGTGAAACTCGAGCAAATCCGATGTGCACACTAAGAGTGATCGATTGGCCAACTAATGATTATTTAAACTGACCAGGCCTGTCTTGGTACAGTGATCACCACGTCACTATCCTAGCCATTCCTGGGTGGACGTTAGGCAGAATAACAGCGATTTCAACAATGCTTGTTTTCTCATATGACCATCTGCTAATCTTCAGTTTCTATTAATTTCACATTTGCCGCTCGCTTGCGGTGTCAATCGAATCTGTATCTTCATTACTTTCATCTACTCCCTTTCGCTTTGAGTAAAAAAGATAATAAATTAATTTCGAACATTACATTCCGTTGAACAGATATGTAAGAGGTGGAGAAATGATGGGAACCTCTGCAATACCGGTGCGATAACCCGATACAAGAGCATGGCTACAAAATGCTGTATATACTACATTATAAGAAGCGTGTTATGTATTGTTTGGGTTTCACTGATAAGCACAGGCATTGAGCGATCTTGAACAATTATAAATCATCAGTACCGTACTGGTATTAACTAGTGACACAAAATCAGCTGATCCCCAATGTCTAGGTCAGTTGAGGTATGTATATCACATAGCTACAATGTGAACGAAAAGAGTACATTGTCACCTTAATTGTGCACCGTGATGAAGATGTTTTGCCTATTATTATCAAAGATGATTTAACAATTATGTATATATCTCTTCTGTGATTCTTTATTGTTAGCGGTAACGATGTTTCTCGGTAATATTTTGATTCGACATACATTTCATACGATCGCATAAATATGACATTCCATAGACCGGTGAGCATTCTTAGCCAATTTTCGCTTAAAAACATTCCTGGACTTGACATCATTTTCTTCTTATTCAATTGCTATACATTGCTACTGGAACTGGGTCTAATTTCCCACTCAGTCTTCCATTTGCAATTCAACAGTTTTTTAAATTGCCCTCATTTTGACCGAACCCAAGCATGCAAGGCTAAACAAATGCATAAATAATATCGACGTCAAATATCGTTTTAAAATTATCAAATCTGGTAACCAGTAATTGAGAAGGTAACCTATGAAAACAAATCTAGTTCCTTTATAACGCAATTTGAACTCTACTTTGCGTGCTTTTGCTCGAGTTTAAAATTTTGAGTTTTGTTTTCCGTACATTTGGTTTAGAATTGAACGATAAAATAAAGTTCATCCGGTATTTTATGGAAGACATTATGAAGTTGCGACTGAAAAATTAAATAATATTTCCAAAACCGTGGCGAAAAGTAGTTCTCAAAATCATAGGATCATAGGATCACTATTCCTTTTATATTAATCAATTAGATTTGAATAACATTTTGTTTAGACTTTTCTACAAGCATTTCCACAAGTCTTCTTCTTATTTTCCCTTGGATTCGTATATTGCTCGTTTAAGTCGACATGCCAAGCTGTTTTACTCTGCTTTATTTGTTTTATAAACAAAAATTATTCAGAATAGCAATAAGGTACACTGGGGGAAGTGGAAAAGGAAAAATCGATAGTGCATATTTGAATTTGTGTAAAACCAGTTTAAATGATCTAAATGCATTCTTTCAACATGGGCTATCAAAAACAGTCAATTTCGCACCATCTCTGCGGTATTTCATACCATTTTTGTTGCTTGGAATTTATGGAAAAAAAATTAAAAATTTGGAGTTGTTTTTCCACTTAACCCAGTGAGAAGGGGTAAGTGGTAAACCCATGTTACCTTGACCTTCAATTGTGATGAGTAGGGGCCCTCCTTAGCCGTGCGGTAAGACGCGCGGCTACAAAGCAAGACCATGCTGAGAGTGGCTGGGTTCGATTCCCGGTGCCGGTCTAGGCAATTTTCGGATTGGAAATTGTCTCGACTTCCCTGGGCATAAAAGTATCATCGTGTTAGCCTCATGATATATGAATGCAAAAATGGTAACCTGGCTTAGAAACCTCGCAGTTATTAACTGTGGAAGTGCTTAATGAACACTAAGCTGCGAGGCGGCTCTGTCCCAGTGTGGGGATGTAATGCCAATTAGTAGAAGAAGAAGTTACATATAACAAAAATCAAAACGGTAATTGCTCTGAGTATCTTTTGTTGAATAATTTCATTGGCTTAACGGAATAGGTCCTCAAGGAATTCTTGTAATAGCTGAAGAGGGCTGGTTTTGCCTTCTCGAACATTAATTATACGTAAAATCTATAGGTTCGCCCTAAAGATGATTTTTTTATAGGAAAAATGGGGCTTACAGGTTTACAAACTAATCAACTTAGTTTCACAAATTGAGGTGATGTCTGTGTGTGCGTGTTTGTATGTATGTGTGTGCACAAAAAACGTACACAATTATCTCCTGTTTTTAAGCACTTGTCCTTAATTAATTTGTTCGCACACAAAAAATTGCATTCAACGGCATTACTTGCTATAAATATAAATGAATGTGAATTATGGGTTATATTCACCTATCGGTGTTTTTTTTCTTTCACATACATTTTTTTCATATGTAAAACATGTGAAAGCATTAATACCGATAGGTGGATTAATCAGGCGTTTTCTTATGTATATTAGTCCAATCACCACTGAAATCAGCTGAAATAAGATTCACAGCTATCAAAATAAACCCTGGAGGGAAGGAAAAATTTTCGTGATCAGAACATTTTCCACTTCCCCCGCAGTTTTTGGGGTAAGTGTTTATTTATCATCAGACTAAGGCCGGAGTGGCCTGTGCTGCACATAAAAGACTTCTCCATTCAGCTCGGTTCATGGCTGCACTTCGCCAACCACGCAGTCTGCGGAGGGTCCGCAAGTCGTCCTCCACCTGATCGAGCCACCTTGCCCGCTGTGCAACTCGCCTTCTTGTTCCCGTCGGATCGTTGTCGAGAACCATTTTCACCGGATTACTGTCCGACATTCTGGCTACGTGCCCGGCCCAACGCAGTCCTCCGATTTGTGTGAACGATGGATGGTTCTCCCAACAGCTGATGCAACTCGTGGTTCATTCGCCTCCTCCACGTACCGTCCGCCATCTGCACCCCACCATAGATGGTACGCAGCATTTTCCTTTCGAAAACTCCCAGTGCGCGTTGGTCCTCCACGAGCATCGTCCAGGTCTCGTGTCCGTAGAGAACTACCGGTCTTATAAGCGTTTTGTAGATAGTCAGTTTGGTACGGCGGCGAACTCTATTCGATCGGAGCGTCTTGCGGAGTCCAAAGTACGTACGATTTCCAGCCAGTATGCGTCTCCGAATTTCTCTGCTGGTATCGTTATCGGCGGTCACCAGTGAGCCCAAGTACACGAATTCTTCAACCACCTCGATTTCGTCACCACCGATAGAAACTCGTGGTGGGTGGCTCACATTGACCTCTCTTCCTATCATGTACTTCGTCTTCGACGTGTTGATGACTGGTTCAATCCGTTTAGCTTCGCTTTTCAGTCTGATGTAGGCTTCCTCCATCCTCTCAAAGTTACGTGCCATGATATCAATGTCGTCGGCGAAACCAAATAACTGGACGGACTTCGTGAAAATCGTACCACTCGTGTCAATACCTGCCTTTCGTATTACTCCCTCCAAAGCGATGTTGAATAGCTGAGACGAAAGACCATCACCTTGCCGTAACCCTCTACGAGTTTCGAAGGGACTCGTACTACGCACATCACCCGATCCATCGTCGCCTTGATCAACCGTATCAGTTTATCCGGAAATCCGTTTTCGTGCATTAGCTGCCATAGCTGGTCCCGATCGATTGTATCATATGCGGCTTTGAAGTCAATAAATAGATGATGTGTGGGCACGTTGTATTCGCGGCATTTCTGCAATACCTGACGTATGGCGAACACCTGGTCTGTGGTAGAGCGTTCACCCATAAATCCCGCCTGGTACTGCCCCACGAACTCTCTTGCAATTGGTGTTAGTCGACGGCATAAAATTTGGGAGAGTACCTTGTAGGCGGCGTTCAGCAATGTGATTGCGCGGTAGTTGCTACAATCCAGCTTATCGCCCTTTTTGTAGATGGGACACACGACACCTTCCATCCACTCCTGCGACAGAACTTCATCCTCCCAAACCTTGGTAATCACCCAATGCAGCGCTCTAGCCAGTGCTTCACCATCGTGTTTAAACAGCTCTCCTGGTAGTTGGTCAACTCCAGGGGCTTTGTTGTTTTTCAGCCGGCCGATCTCCTCCTGGATTTCCTGGAGATTCGGAGCCGGAAGTCGCATGTCCTGCGCGCGTGCTCCTAGGTTCATTACCATGCCGCCACCGTTGTCTGCCATATCGCCATTCAGGTGCTCTTCGTAGTGCTGCCGCCACCTTTGGATCACCTCACGCTCGTTCGTAAGAAGGTTCCCGTTTATGTCCTTACACATATCGGACTGTGGCACGTGGCCCTTACGTGAACGGTTCAACTTCTCATAGAACTTTCGTGCGTTATTAGCGCGGTACAGTTCCTCCGTCTCTTCACGGTCTCGATCTTCCTGCTGGCGCTTTTCCTCCGGAAAATCGAGTTTTGTCTGTTCCGCGCCCGTTTGTATCGTGCCTCGTTCGCCCTCGTGCGGTGTTGCAGCAATCTCGCCCATGCTGCATTCTTCTCGCAGAGCGCAGACATACTGCGACGAGGTAGTGGTCGGATTCAATATTCGCACTGCGGTAAGTGCGTACGTTCGTGATGTCGGAGAAGAATTTACCGTCGATTAGAACGTGGTCGATTTGGTTTTCCGTTACTTGATTAGGTGATTTCCATGTGGCCTTGTGGATATTCTTACGGGGGAAGAAAGTGCTTCGGACCACCATTCCGCGGGAGGCTGCAAAGTTTATGCATCGTTGGCCGTTGTCGTTCGATACGGTATGTAGACTATCCGGTCCGATGACCGGTCTATACATTTCCTCCCTTCCTACCTGAGCGTTCATGTCACCGATGACGATTTTGACGTCCCGCAGTGGGCATCCATCGTATGTCTGCTCCAGCTGCGCATAGAACGCTTCTTTCTCGTCGTCGGATCTACCTTCGTGTGGGCAGTGCACGTTGATGATGCTATAGTTGAAGAAACGGCCTTTTATCCTCAGCTTGCACATCCTTGCGTTGATTGGCTGCCACCCAATCACGCGTTGGCGCATCTTTCCCAGCACTATGAAGCCGGTTCCCAGCTCGTTGGTGGTGCCACAGCTTTGGTAGAAGGTAGCCGCTCGATGCCCGCTTTTCCACACTTTCTGTCCTGTCCAGCAGATTTCCTGCAGCGCTACGACATCGAAGTTGCGGGGATGTAATTCATCGTAGATTATCCTGTCGCAACCTGCGAAGCCTAGCGACTTGCAGTTCCATGTTCCAAGCTTCCAATCGTGATCCTTTATTCGTCGCCTAGGTCGTTGCCGATTGTATCGAGTCGTATTATCTTCTATGTCGTTCGTAATAGTTGTTTTTAGAGGCGGCTTATTGGGCCTGCGCAAACCTCCTGTCTCGTCGGAGGGCCGTCGTGTCAGGGCTGTTTAGCGTCCCACCTAACACCAGGACTTGGGCTTGTGCGCTTTGAGCGGCACACGGTCGCTTTGGCGGAGCCTACTTGCGGATACATTTAGCTTTTCATAGAGGTTTAACAGGTCCCACTGTCAAAACCCACCACATCCTAGGTAGGCGCCACAACTCGTCGTCAAGCCCTTGGACATAGTCCCTGCTGCCCCGAAGGGGGGTAAGTGTAAAATCTTTAAATTATTTGCTTTCATGGTACAAACGAGAGGCCTGAATAAGAGAAACGCGGATAGAAAATATGAATCTGCCTTCTTCATCAAAGAACAACACATGAAAAGTAAGAAATGGTTTATGTATATAGACACTATCCAGTTTTCCGCGAGCGGTAATGGCCGCCAGCTTGCCGGCAGGTTAGTCTCTGATTTGACATTTCTGGAGGTCAACTGCAGTGCATGCACCTAGAGTCCAATAAGAAGAGTAAATTCATGTGCCACGTTTGATAGGTCTCCTGCTCGTTTGGAACGCGCATTTGTATGGAACTGACAGACCATTCTGTTCCAATTCTGACACTTGACGACACTGTTATTATAGTCACTGTACATGCACCCACCGCTCCGAGCATTCTGATCAATAATGTGGCGTATAAGAAGGTGCTGATGAATCCAAGCCTTCTTATATATCACATTGATCAACGGAACAGTGGATGTAGTTGACCTCCAGAAGCGTCAGATCAGAGACTAACCCGCAGGCAAGCTGGCGGCCATTGCCGCTCGAGGAAAACTGGATAGGTTCCATAGACGAGCTGAGGCGAAGGCGAGTGTAGCCAAACGAACTGTCAGTTAGTGTAGCCAAACGAGCATGGCGTCACGATTGCAATCCAAGCAACGGAGCGTGTAACGTCAAATTCGCGTGGTACATTGTGAAAAGTGGAAAAAACACACTTAATCGAAATGATCCAACCGTGTCTGCGCTCGTCTATGGAACCTATAGTGTCTATAGTCAAAACCGGTAAACTTTCCTCAGGAGGTTCCAATGATAAAAATGTAGTTTAGAGAGCATCCCTATCATAATCTAAAAATTTCCTGTCTTTTGTATATACATTAAGGTTCTATAACTACTTTCAAATTCCAGTTGTTTCAAGAGGACCACTACAAAGACTTAGTTCATCTTGTCCATATTCACATAGAATTACGATTGATGAAAGCATTAGGAACCCCCTCGTCAATCAACTGAGATTTGAGAGCAACAATGACTTATCGACTTGGTATTTAACATTGTGGTTAACAATCAAGGATTATAGCCGAATCAAGAGAAGTTATTCACTAGGCGTGTTGACCTCGTACCGCCAGCCGTTTAGAAATTCAATATTTTTTAACTAGGCTTTTTAAAATCTAATTTTTCCGTAGAAATCTTTCAATAATTATCAATTATTCAATTTTTCAATATCGACGACAGAATTTTTCCAGTGTGAATGCAGTCAATAGTCATGCGGTTCAATTGACCAATGCGACGTTACAAATGTTTCAAATAAACACATTTCCCACATTGACTTACGTGAGTATTTCTAAAAAGCCATAGCTTGCAGTGTAGCTAAATAATACTGTCTTACCTACAAGGATTATAAAGCTTGTACCGACTACCGAGTTTGCCAGGATACCGGGCTAGAAACCAATGTTTCAAATTACTTTTTGGATTTCATCGTTTCCCAGTTATCGATGTGAATGGGATACTGAATGTTAATACATTGAGATTAAGCATAATCTATGCAACGTTTGAGACCATAATTGTAAATGTGAAAAGTGCTGTGGCATGATTTGTTGGTTCTCATCAAACACTCAAAACTCAAAGCTCATTTGCTGATAACAGCCAACAACAAATTACGACCGTTTAACTTTTCCGTCTTAAATATTATAAAATTATGTAACATGCCTGCTCAATGTGATGCCTTTTTGTGTCATATCACAAATTAAAATTTTCCAATAAGTCACAATGACTAGGGGTTTAAAGAAATAAGATTGAAGCATGATTCTTAAAAACGTTAAATGTTCGAAGTCCAAAAGAGAGGCTTTCCTTGTTTACTTTCTTTTGCAGTGGTAAATATCAAAGTCCATTCTGTTCAATTAGTCGGTTGGTAGGTGTGGCCAATCAATGTTGGACTTTGCATCACATGAAGAGTTGATTCTCGAACTAAAGGTCAATGAATGATGTATATATCAATTATATTTTGTTTTATATGGAAAAAAGTAATCTCAATGCTTTTTTTTCCTGAGATCATGCTCCTATTAACCTTTCTCATGTGTTGAGAAATGGTTGCGAAGAAACCTGTTTCGATTCTTTATCTCATTGTTCCTATCAAGAGCGAAAAGCAGATGGGCTTGTTTATTAACTTCGTGATGTTTCCAATAATGTTAGCAAAAACAACTGCCGAAACTAAATTTTTTAAACTAGCTGGGCCGGTAAAGTTTGTCTCAAGATTTTTTTATGTACAGGTTATCCGACTTGTCAATATCCCCAACTCAGCCATCTTGGATTTTTGTATGGAATTTATGCTCGTTTGTTTACGTTTTGCACTGAAAATGTATGTCCCCCCCCTGGTTATTCCCATCTACTGACGAAGTCGGATAACCTGTATACATAAAAAAAATCTTGGTTTGTCTCACCCTAGAGGTGTGCGCCGCCGCGCCACGCCGCCGCCGCCGACAATTTTGGCACGCCGCCGCCGCCGGCATTTTTGCATCGGCGCGCCGCCGTTTAAAAATTTGTCACGCCGCTAATCTATAATTTTCCACGCCGATTAAAACTTTCACTCCTAAGATTCATTGGATTTTCCGTATAATTTCCTGATAGATCTCTACAACAGTACGTTGAAACTCCTTAGAATTTTCGTAAAGATTCCAATTATTTCCATGAAAATTCCATACAATATATTGTTAACACTTCGAAGAGCTCTGCGTAAAAACCAAGCGTGAAAATTTCGGAGGAGTTCACGTTGAAATAATAAAAACATCACTTTGAAATTGAATTTTAGAACAGAAAAGAGTTGTTCGGTAGAAAGTCACAGTCTGCGTAAAAACCAAGCGTGAAAATTTCGGAGGAGTTCACGTTGAAATAATAAAAACATCACTTTGAAATTGAATTTTAGAACAGAAAAGAGTTGTTCGGTAGAAAGTCACAAGGCTGAAAGTTGTTAGACCGAATCGTTTAACCGAAAAGACTATTTGGTAGAAGCCTACCCAAGCAAAGCTTAAGAGCAAATTGATAACTTGATTTAATGTTGTGAAATCATCGATTATGTTTACTTTAATTTGATATCTTTTTGGTCGTTTTAACGGTTAAAATAACAAAACGTATAGCAGAATTATCTTACTGTGACATCCAATCAAAAGCTATTTCTGCTGTCGATGAGAGCAAATCGAAAACTAAATTTGATATTGGTTTCCGATAGTAATCTACAGCAACATGAGATCAAAATATGTAATCAATTATGATGAATTACACCCGATTCTGTTTTTACACGGCCGTGTAAAAAAAATCTCATACAAAATTTTTGCAAAGTTGCTCCATTTTGCATGATTCTTCGAGAAATCATTAAATTTTTTTTTCTCGGATTTTCGAATTTTGAACTGAAAACTTTTTTTACACGGAACGCATCCCCCGTGTAGAAAAAGAATCGGGTGTATACATATTTGAAAACAAATTATGAATCAATTTGATGTCAAAATCAAAATATTCTATATGCTCTCATTATGTTTTCAGACTTTGGTAGGATATCTAGCCTACAGATATTTGGCCGAGAATGTCATTTGGTCGAATTTGGTCGGCCGAAGTAGGTGTTTGGCCGAAAGGGCAATTTGGTCAAAATGGACATTCTCTCGAAATTGTCGTTCGGCTGAATTGGTCATTTTGGATATTTTAACGAGAGTAACGGGAGAATCTTTTGAATTTCGCCTCCAAAAATTGATGAACTTTTCACGAAATTCTTCAAGTTTTTCCAGAATATTCATTTGAAAGTTATTTTCAGATTTTCCACGGGAACTACTTTCAAGTTTCGAGAACTCTTTGGAATTACCAAGGAAAATTGTTTGGGATTTACATGAGAATCTCTTCAGAGTTTTTACGGGAAGTTGTTCCAAATTTCTACAGGAAAATATTCGGAATATTCACGGAAAGTTCCTATTGAGTCTCTGTTGAGTATTCTTTAAAACTCACACAGAAAATTGTGACTAGTGAAAGAGATGCTTTAACGTTGACTTCCCCAATCTAAATTAATCAAGTTTTTTTTATCCTTTATTAGAGTGATTTTTTTTTCGCCGGGAGATGTTCATCATTAAACGGCTGGCTTTAAAATATCGGAAAAATGCTCGAAATTTTTGAGGATTGTTTTTGGATTTCTTCAGAAAATTTTATCTATTTTTAATTAAAAATTCTTGGTAAGTTCCATTCCATTCCAATAAGACCGAAAGTGACAGACGGCCAAGCTGGTAATTTGGCCGAAAAAGCCGTTTTCCCTAACAGGTCGTCTGGCCGAAACCATCAAACCTAAAAATGCCAATTTAGCAGAAATAGTTTTTGACAGAATGGGCAATTTGCCCAAAAATGTCATTTGGTTCAACGTAGCAACCCTAAAACCAGAGACCAGCGGAGTGAAAAACTGACGAAATGGCAACGTATGAAAAGATGTGATATAGTAGAAATAATGCTGGCATCAATTGAACTTTTTGCTTGACTCTTATGGGTGAAAAAAGTAAACAAGTCGATTTGGAACCGCTTTTGACGGTTCGATTGGAAACAAGATGGCGTCTTTGCCGATCTCTTATTCTAGTATTTCTAGTTCAACGGAGTCACACGGCCAAATTTCAATGACTGAACCTCGTACTGAACGGGTAATATGGTCAGAAATGGCCACTTGTTTGGCGAAATAATCTTTTTGTCAATTGACCATTGAACATCATTCTGTGGCCTCTCTATTTTTAAGTCGCAAAAGTAAAACGATGCACGGAAACTGTTATCAGATCAAAACTGATTTGACCGAAAATGTAGTTTGGCCGAAAGCAATGCACAGCCAAAAGTAAAATTTGGAGTATCAACTTAAAAGTAGAGAGGTTACGAAATTTCGTTCAACAGTCGTTTGACAAAAGGACTTTTCAACGTAAATGTCATTAGGCCAAACGGATGGATATTTGAACTAAATTACCCATTCAGTTATTGACATTTGGCCGTATGACCTGTTGGCCTAAACGATATTTTCGGACATTTTTGGGCTGATGACCTATTCGCGCCAGACCTAAAGCGCCTAAAAGCGCCAGCAGGAAGATCGAGACCGTGAAGAGACGGAGGAACTGTACCGCGCTAATAACGCACGAAAGTTCTATGAGAAGTTAAACCGTTCACGTAAGGGCCACGTGCCACAGCCCGATATGTGTAAGGACATAAACGGGAACCTTCTTACGAACGAGCGTGAGGTGATCCAAAGGTGGCGGCAGCACTACGAAGAGCACCTGAATGGCGATATGGCAGACAACGGTGGTGGTATGGTTATGAACCTAGGAGCACGCGCGCAGGACATGCGACTTCCGGCTCCGAATCTCCAGGAAATCCAGGAGGAGATCGGCCGGCTGAAAAACAACAAAGCCCCTGGAGTTGACCAACTACCAGGAGAGCTGTTTAAACACGGTGGTGAAGCACTGGCTAGAGCGCTGCGCTGGGTGATTACCAAGGTTTGGGAGGATGAGGTTCTGCCGCAGGAGTGGATGGAAGGTGTCGTGTGTCCCATCTACAAAAAGGGCGATAAGCTGGATTGTAGCAACTACCGCGCAATCACATTGCTGAACGCCGCCTACAAGGTACTCTCCCAAATTTTATGCCGTCGACTAACACCAATTGCAAGAGTTCATGGGGCAGTACCAGGCGGGATGCTGTGAATGCTCTACCACAGACCAGGTGTTCGGTGGCAGAAATGCCGCGAAAACAACGTGCCCACACATCATCTATTTATCGACTTCAAAGCCGCATATGATACAATCGATCGGGACCAGCTATGGCAGCTAATGCACGAAAACGGATTTCCGGATAAACTGATACGGTTGATCAAGGCGACGATGGATTGGGTGATGTGCGTAGTTCGAGTTTCAGGGGCATTCTCGAGTCCCTTCGAAACGCGCAGAGGGTTACGGCAAGGTGATGGTCTTTCGTGTCTGCTATTCAACATCGCTTTGGAGGGAGTAATACGAAGGGCAGGGATTGACACGAGTGGTACGATTTTCACGAAGTCCGTCCAGTTATTTGGTTTCGCCGACGACATTGATATCATGGCACGTAATTTGAGAGGATGGGGGAAGCTTACATCAGACTGAAAAGCGAAGCTAAACGGATTGGACTAGTCATCAACACGTCGAAGACGAAGTACATGATAGGAAGAGGCTCAAGAGAGGTCTATGTAAGCCACCCACCACGAGTTTCTATCGGTGGTGACGAAATCGAGGTAGTTGAAGAATTCGTGTACTTGGGCTCACTGGTGACCGCCGATAACAATACCAGCAGAGAAATTCGGAGACGCATACTGGCTGGAAATCGTACGTACTTTGGACTCCGCAAGACGCTCCGATCGAATAGAGTTCGCCGCCGTACCAAACTGACCATCTACAAAACGCTTATAAGACCGGTAGTTCTCTACGGACACGAGACCTGGACGATGCTCGTGGAGGACCAACGCGCACTGGGAGTTTTCGAAAGGAAAGTGTTGCGTACCATCTATGGTGGGGTGATGGCGGACGGTACGTGGAGGAGGCGAATGAACCACGAGTTGCATCAGCTGTTGGGAGAACCATCCATCGTTCACACCGCGAAAATCGGAAGACTGCGGTGGGCCGGGCACGTAGCCAGAATGTCGGACAGTAATCCGGTGAAAATGGTTCTCGACAACGATCCGACGGGCACAAGAAGGCGAGGTGCACAGCGGGCAAGGTGGATCGATCAGGTGGAGGACGACTTGCGGACCCTCCGCAGACTGCGTGGGCGAAGTGCAGCCATGGACCGAGCTGAATGGAGAAGTCTTTTATGTGCAGCACAGGCCACTCCGGCCTTAGTCTGATGATAAATAAACCTATTCGGCCAAACGACCTGTTAGGGAAACGACTTTTTCGGCCAAATTACTAGTTCGGACATACGGCTTTCAGCCAATGGAATTTCCCAAGAATTTCTAGTATACACTAGTCGTTCGATAACTGCAACATGACGCATCCTAGACGTCAAACAATTGTCAGACGTCGTCAAAATATAAGTGCATCTGATTGTTCACCGCTATGCAGCTATCATCGACTTTGACATAGTTTTGAAGCTCAGCTGTTCGATAACTGCAAAACTGATTTAACTTTCAAAATGCAGTTAAAAGCATTGCAGTTAAATGACTTTCAGTTATCGAACGTTAACTGTACAACAAATTTCCCGTAGAATTCCAATCATTTCGAGCAATTTTTCGTTGGATCATTTTGAACAATCCTCCGCGGAAATTCTAAAGAAGTTTCCGTCAGAGAATTTCTATAAACATTCTAGAAATTTTTTCTCGAAAACTCCTTAGAGTCTTCCGCGAAAATTCTTAGGAATTGACTGTTTTATCATTGGCTATGCCAAACTAGTTGTATTTATTATTTTAGACTAAGAAAGCCAACGGTAAACCTCCCATTTAATCAGCCGCACTCTACTACAATTATCAATAATGTTCTGTGCAAATTTGGAAGAATACTCAACAGAAACTCAACAAGAATTTTTCATAAATTTCCGAAGTTTTTCCTGTAGAAGTTCAGAACAATTTTTGTGAAAATTCTGAAGTTTCTTTAGATTTTTCATGCGAAAATCAAAAAAATTCTTCTTTTAATGTTTTGGAAATACCCGAAAAAATTAAAAAAAAAGTAATGAAAAAATCGCCACGCCGATTCACGCCGCCGCCGGGTAAAATAGCTTCCGGCGTGACGCCGAAAACGCCGCCGCCGCCGACCAAAATTCTGACAAACGCCGCCGCCGACGAATATTGGACCGGCGCACACCTCTGGACCCAACGTTGTTGATTCATTTTTATCTTATTAACAATTATGTGTAACTTTCATCTCCCAGGAACGATTTCAACCAAATTTGTAAACATATTCACTATAAGAAGACAATCATATGAGAGTGTAATTTGGGAAAGGGGGAGGGGTATTGTTCAGAAAACAGGTAATTCAGAGTAAATTCTGAACCCTTGGACCGATTTCAACCAAATTTGGTACACAAATTCTCGATCCTAAAGAAAAGATAACAAAGGGGGTGGGGCGGTCATTGTAAAAAGAGGGAGGGTATGGGAGGGAGGAGTTGTCTTTATAAAACGAGCAATTCAGTATAACTCCCAACCCCCCGTACCCATATCAACCAAGTTTTGTACACATATTCACTAAGAGTAGTCGATCATATGGAAGTGTAATTTGGGAAAGAGGGGAGGGGTCTGGGGGAGGGGTATTGTTCAGAAAACAGGCAATTCAGTGTATCTTTTGAACCCCTGGACCGATTTCATCCAAATTTGGTACACACATTCTCTATCCTAAGGAGAAAATAACAAAGGGGTGGGATGATCATTGGGAAAAGGGGAGGGTAAGGGGGAAGGGTTGTCTTTAGAAAAAGAGCAATTCAGTGTAACACCTAACTCCCAGGACCGATTTCAACCAAATTTGGTGCACACATTTTCTATCCTAAGGAGAAGATAAAAAAAGGAGGTGGGAGGGTGATTGGGGAAAAACGGAAGTTATGGGGGAAGGGATTGTCTTTAAAAAATGAGCAATTCAGTGTAACTCCCAGGATAAATTCCAACCAGATTTGGTACACTTATTCTCTATTTTTGGGAGATGTTTATTGAAAAGGTAGAAGGGCCAAACAAATATATAGAAATATATTGATACAAAGGTACAATTCTATGAGCGGTAGATCTACCTCTGTGGGTTTCGTGCTACAGCATTGGACATTTTAATTGTATAATTTACATAGCTATATAGCTATTAGCTATCTATATATCTCGGATACTTATTCAACGTATGTGACGTATGTGATTTTGTAAACAAAAATTTAAACGTTGATTTCTGCAATCTGATAGCGGGAGGATAGGGGGAGGTTTCGGCTACATGTTCGTTGTGATGGTTTGCGTGAGAGTGCCATCATATTTCACAAATCGACGTATGCATCTTTGTTTACAAAATCACATACGTCCTTTTGAATAAGTACCTGATACATATATAAAACTCAATGTTTGTATGTTTGTGTGTATGCTCCAGCTTAACTTCTGAACCCATTATTGTATTGTTTAGTTATCGATCAATTCAACCATTTATCGAAATAATGGTTTGCCCAGTGAAAAGCAATGATTAATGTGTTTCCTTCTGGATGGTGAATGTGATCCCTTCTTTAAAAATAGACGTTTGCCCGGAATAAGGCATCGGTGGATGTTTTTCCTTTTTTGGAAATAGACGTTTGCCCGGAAAATGGCGATTATGGATTTGCTCCCTTCTTCAAAATCAGTCAATGTTTTCAAATGAAATCTGCGTTATTTTGATCAAATAATGAAGTATCGATAAGAAAACGCAATTATCCTGTTGACCAATGAATTATTGGCAGTGGCTGATTTTCTACTCGCCGCTGCCACATCCAGGCGCTATAGTATATGCGCAAAATAGCCAGCATGAGTTAACCGCCAGAAATTTGTATGGTGAAAGGCATCTAACGCGGGTTTTCTCGAAAATAGAAACTTTTCATGAAAAACTATTTGGTACCGGTTATGTAGGAAGGTGTCTGCTACTACGCCTACCAAATATTTTTTTGATGGAGGTGCCTAATTTTGAGAAATCGCACCTTAGATGCCTTTCGCCATACTGGCGAGTTAACTCCTAGTGTGCCGCTGTAAGCACGCTCAAAGTAGGCGATTCATTGGTTTATTCATTTTCCGATTGTGAAAAAAAAATGCGAATCAAACTGGCAATTCCGAACAAGGCCGGGTACATAAAGCTAGTATATCCAATCTATGTATGCATGTATGTATATATGTTTCAACCGAGTTTGGTATACATATTCTTTATCCTCAGGGGAAGATAACAAAGAAGGTTGGAGGGCCATAGGAAACAATTCAGTGTAAATCTCAAGGGCGTAGCAGTTAAATCTACCATGTTGATCACTTAAAAAAAGTGAGGGTTCTTAAAAATACTAGGTCGGCATTTTTGAATCTATGGATGCGGATCCTAGATAATTCCATAGAAATCATGAGAGTTTCATCAGATTTTAACTCACTTAGTCCTGAATCATTCAACCAGCCTCGCCTCTGTTGTGTACGACAAGCGTGGTTTTTTCGCCAGTGTTGTACTTTGTACTAAAAAACATCCAACACGGCATCATGTTCGATGAAAACAAATGTAAATGAAATGAAAAACAATGGGAACGATGCCCGAATTGTGTGAACCCTCCATTGTTCTTTCTACTAGCTAGATAGAACTTAGTTCAATCGGAGTTCACACGGAGCGCAGGAAAACCCGATAGTATCAACCAGAAGCGCGGTCAGGTTCCAAGACGTGGGTAGGATAAAATTTGCTCCAAGGCGCATTGAATCAAGGAGACCGTCATTAATATAGTACGATTCACACAAGGCTCTGAATTGTTTTTGATCGAAAATAACTGTGTTCAGTCAAATATCCTCAATTGTCATATAGAAAGTTAACCGACAAAATTTCGTGCTTTACAAGAGAATTTCGGTGTTTCATTTTTTCAAAATTAATTACGAAGATAAAGTCATTCTAAAGATTTTCTCAAGGAACTTACTTACTTATGGATCCTGTACACCTTCGGTGGTGCAAAGGGCCGATTTGAAAGATCTCCATCCTAAGCTTTAACCTGTTGCCAGGTTAGATTTCGGTCGACTTCTTTTAGTTCTTTATTGAGGCTTCGCCGCCATGAGCCTCTGGGTCTGCCTCTGCTGCGATGTCCCGCTGGGTTCCAGTCTAATACTTGTTTACAGATTTCGTTTCCGCCCCTACGTAGAGTGTGGCCGACCCAGCCCCACTTCCGATCCCGAATTTCTGTTGCTATTATATACCGCAGGCATCTGTTAATGAACACCTGCAGCCGTTGAGTGATACACACCATGTTTCGCTAGCGTATAACTGCACATATTTCACGTTAGAGTTGAAAATTCGTATTTTGGTGCGTTCACTTATCTGCCTGTTTTTCCAGATATTTCTTAAACTCGCAAAGGCAGCCCTTGCTTTCTTGATCCGTGCGCCTATGTCGATCTTGGTACCGCCGTCTGACGCCATTTGGCTACCAAGATATTGGAAGCTTTCAACATTCTCCACTGGTTGCCCGGCTACTGTGAAACTGGAAGGAGTCACCGTGTTTACATCCAACGATTTGGTTTTTTTGACGTTGATGACTAAACCTGCTGAGGAGGAGCGCTCGGCAAGGTCGTTGAGCTTAGTCTGCATATCAGAGCGCCGTTGCGCGAGGAGTGTAACGTCATCAGCCAATTCGAAGTCGTTTAGGTGCTCCATAGTTATAGGCTGCCATAACAGCCCGTGGTTTAATTCACGGTCAATCGCATCTACCAGAATCTCATCGATTACGATGAGGAACAGTAACGGTGATAGAATACATCCTTGCCTCACACCAGCTACGACCCGGATTGGGTCGGACAGGACCCCATTGTACAGCACTCTACACGAAAAGGCCTCGTACTTTGCTTCGATGAGGCCGATGATTTTTCAGGAACCTTGCGTCTCAGGGCGCCCCATATTCTCGTGATTGAGACGGTCGAAAGCTTTTTCGTAGTCAATGAATACCAAGTAAAGGGACTCTTGGAATTCGTTGACCTGCTCCAGAAATAATGCGGAGCGTGACAATATGGTCCACACAGGATCTTCCGGCACGGAATCCGGCTTGCTGCCGTCAGAGAGTCGCATCGATCTTCTCCTGAATCCGGGCTAGGATAATTTTGCACAGAACTTTGAGAACGGTACACAGCAACATAATGCCTCGCCAGTTATCGCATACAGATCAGGTCACCCTTTTTGGGCACCTTCACTAAGATACCTTGCATCCAGTCGACAGGGAAAGTTGCGATGTCCCAGGTATGCAATACGAAATAAACGATGCAGTAGTTGAGCGGATGTCATGGGGTCAGCTTTGAGCATCTCGGCTGATATGCGGTCGACCCCTGGGGCTTTATTCGATTTCATGCTTTGGATGGCTGTTTGAATCTCTAGCAGTGATGGAGCTTCGGTATTGACGCGTGTGATACGTCGGATCCTAGGCAGATCATGCCGAGGTGGTGATGGCCTGGCTGGCACTTGAAAAAGTTGTTCGAAGTGCTCGAACCAGCGTTTCAGCTGGTCAGTTGGGTCGGTCAATAACTGATCATTCGCGTCTTTCACAGGCATCGTTGCATTTATCTTCGCCCCGCTTAAGCGTCGTGAGATATCGTAGAGGAGGCGAATGTCCCCGGTTGCGGCGGCTCTCTCTCCTTCGTCGGCCAGAGAGTCTGCCCACGCTCATTGTCCCGTCGGCATGAGCGTTTTACTTCCCTTCACAAGAGCCGTGTATCGCTGACGGGCTAAGACTTTGGCTCCTCTGGTTTTGATCGCTCTATCGCGGCTTTGGCTTCTCTTCGCTCCTCTATCTTCCTCCAGGTCTCATCGGTGATCCATTGTTTTCTCTGGGTGCGTAGTTCGCCCAGATTGTTCTCGCTGGTGGCGATGAAGGCATTCTTGATGGCGGTCCATTGGTCTTCCACGCTGCCACCTTCCGGAATATCTGCAGCACGCGTCTCCAGTTCTTCAACGAAGGACCGTTTCACCGTGGCATCTTCCAGTCGGCGTGTGTTGAATCGTCCTCCAACTCTTTCCTCCTGCCGACGAATCCGCGCAATGCGCAGGCGCATTTCGCCGATGAGGAGGTGATGATCAGACGCGATATCGGCACTACGTTTATTCCGTACATCAAGAAGGCTCCGTTTCCATTTTCGGCTGATGCAGATGTGGTCGATTTGATTTTCTGTAAAGCCATCACGGGAGATCCACGTGACCTTGTGAACCGGTCGATGAGGGAAGAGCAATCCCCCGATCACCATGTCGTTATTACCACAAAATTCTGCGAACAGCTCTTCGTTTTCGCTCATTTCTCCGAGACCATGGCGTCCCATAACGCGCTCATGGTTCGAGTTGTCGGATCCGATCTTCGCATTGAAGTCGCCCAAACAGATTTTGATATCACCCTCCTGAATTCTATCTACGACGGCATTGAATTGACTGTAGAAGTTCTCTTTGTCTTGCAGATCGGCAGCATCGGTTGGCGCATAACATTGGATTATAGTAAGGCAGTGGTCCCCAAAGCGCGGCCCGCGGGCCGCATGCGGCCCTCTAAGCCTTTTCCTGCGGCCCGCGAAGGTTTCCTAAGAATTCACTACATGTGGCCCATTGATAAGCATTATATATTATACTAGCAGATCCCAACGAACTTTGTTTCACCTAAAATTGATTTATTATCTGATTAATTCTTGAGTTGTGAAGAAATTTGTGTTTCATTTGTATGGGAGCCCCCCTTTCCAACCATCTTAAGAACCTTCCCCGGCCCCAAAAACCTCTGCATACAAATTTTCACACCGTTCGGTTCAGCAGTTTCTGAGTCTATAAGGTTCAGACAGACAGAAATTCATTTTTATGTATATAGGTTAGTTATAGGAAAAGTGTTTTCATCACTTCCAATATCTCGGTATACTCGCGAGTCTGTCAAGTTCATATCACTATGATGTTGAAGCACGATTTATTTATCGTGAATAGTGTCATCATTATGGAATTCATAACTTCATACATAAAGCCTGTCCACGTTAAATTTCGGACAGTTGAATAATATTCAATTGATTTGTCGCCATTTCATCAATTTGGACGAGAGTTAAGACATGCTGAAAGCAGCAGTAAAGCGAAGATATTGATCTGTCATGTAAATAGATCGTATCAGTGGTTGGTAAAAATGTTTAAAAATCGCATTGGAAGATGGGTGTCCGAAATTTAACGTGGACAGGCTTTAGATGTTATGCAGGCCTTTTATTTTTCAAAATAAGTTAGGTCTTGGCAAAATAGAACTGAAATTTTGCTGGATTACAACCTCCATAAAATACGTTGACCAACAATATGTTTTGTCCAGAATATCATTCGAATTCTTTTCAGAAACACAGACTGTATCTGTTCAGAACCTTCAAACGGCTTCTGTCCAGAATCTGAAACAGAATTCTAAACGAACTCTATCCGAAATTTCAAACGTATTCCGAAAAGATTCTGTTGCATATAACAACCGGAGTTCTGTTCGGAATCACAAACGTGTTTGAAATTTCGAACAGATTCATTTCAGAATCTTGAATGGCTTGTGTTTAGAATCCCAAACGAATTATGTTCCGAATTCCAGACGGATTCTGTTTAGAATCTCGAACGAATTTTGTTCAGAATCGTATGATAATTTAAGAGAAATCGCTTATAATATTTTCTGCCATCATTGCCGAAAATATGCTATGGCGAAAAACGGTACTAAAATTCACAGGAAGAAAATATTTTGTTTAAATATAAATTATTCTGTTATATGCTATATGAATCGAAAAACCAATGTTGTATATTTACGGCGGCGCGCTTCAACAGCTCAAAACTGCTGTGTGGCCCTTGATAGTAAGCGTGCTGGGTACCACTGTAGTAAGGTTTCGGACCCGTGTTCTAAATCTGGCAACGATTATCCTTTCACTTATAGGTTCCCACTTCATAAGCGCAGAGTGTGCCTGAGCGCTTAGTAGGAAGCCAACTCCGCGATGCCGGGGAGCGTGTTCACCTCGTAAACCAGAGTATAGCAGAACTTGTCCGACGGCGTTCTGTGTTCTCCAAAGTTTGGCCAACGGACTTCACTCGGTCCCAGGATCTCAAGCTTCATGCGGCGTGCCTCATTGGCAAGTTGTGCTGGGCTGCTGGGCTAGTTAGTTTTTAGAGAAACTTCCGAAGAGTGTTCCATAGAAATTACAAAGAGTTTCTCGAGGAAATTTGAAAAAAATCCCGAGAAGATTCTGAAGAGTATTTCTAGAAAATTCCAACGAGTTTCTCGAGGACAAATTTGGATGAGTTTTCAGAGGTAATTCCGAGAAATTTTCGGAATTACTTCGGGAAACCCTAAGGGAACTTGCGATGCGTTTCTCGGAGAAATTTGTAATTTCCTTTGGGAATTCGGAAACGTTTTTCGAGGAAATTGCGAAGGTTTTTTCAAATAAAATCTGAATAGTTTCACAAGGAAATTTTGAAGAGTGTTCCAAATCAATTACATAAAAATTTACGAGGAAATTCCAAAGTATTTTCCGAGGAAATTCCAAAGAGTGGTTCGGAAGATTTTTCCGTGAAAATTTCGAAACGTTTCCCAAGTTAATCCCAAAGCACTTCCCGAGTAAATTCCATGAAGTTATTCGAAGAAAATCCGAAGAGTCCTAAGGAAATTAAAAAAAATCTGTGGGAATTTCCCGAGTTAATTCCGCATAGTTTTACAAGAAAATTTCGAAATTCTGAAGAGTTTTCTCAAGGAGTTTTCAAAAAGTTTTCTCCCGAGCATCTCAAATACGACTGAATTTGGTTGTAAATAAGTTACTGAAGTTCATCTATAATAAGTATGTTGATCGGGCTAGAGAATTCCAACAAGTCTCCCGAGGGCTTTCCAAACTATTGAACGAGAAAATTTTAAGGCGCTTCCCGAAGAAATTCTGAAGATTTTCTTAAACATATTTGAAGGGAATTTTCGATTTATTTCTCGAGAAAATTTCGAAAAGCTTCCCAAAGATTTTTCGGAAAATTTACCGGAGAAATTCTAAAGATTTGTCACTGGGAATTCGGTAGCGTTTCCAAAGGAAATTTCAAATACTTTCTCCAGAGAAAGCGAGGAAATTACGAAAAAGTTTCCTTAATGAATTTCTCGAGGAGATGCCAAAGATTTTTCATGAAGAAATTCATAAGAGTTTCCAAAGAAAATTTAAAAAAAATCTATGGAAATTTTGAACGAATTTTCGTGAGAATTCCGAATTTGTTTTGCAGGATACATTACATACATTCTTCTCTTCTTCGTTGGCATTACATCCCCCACTGGGACATTGCCGCCTCGCAGCTTAGTGTTCATTAAGCACTTCCACAGTTATTAACTGCGAGGTTTCTAAGCCAAGTTACCATTTTTGCATTCGTATATCATGAGGCTAACACGATGATACTTTTATGCCCAGGGAAGTCGAGACAATTTCCAATTCGAAAATTGTCTAGACCGGCACCGGGAATCGAACCCAGCCACCCTCAGCATGGTCTTGCTTTGTAGCCGCGCATCTTACCGCACGGCTAAAGAGGGCCCCTTATTACATACATTGCATACATTTTATTGGTAGAAACTCAACATAATATCTTCATGGTACTTTAAAACAATTTCCATGCACATTCCAGAGAAAATTTTCTCGAAAATTCAGAAAAACTTTCTGATGAAACATAAAGGAATTTGTTGGAATAAATCAAACGAATTAAAAAAAATCTATTTAGAAATTTCGTGGAGAATTTTTATATGGAAATTCAGATGTTTTTTTTTTGAGGAAATTCAGAAAAAATTGGAATTTCAATAGATTTTCCTGTGGAAATTAAGAATTGGTTTCAAAGTTTTCGAACTAGATGGAAATAGTGTCTAAGCACTAATATTCATGAGTTTTTATAGAAGTTCAGAATATGCAATAATTCTTATACAATTTTTTTCAGCTTTTGCCGAAACTACGATTCAGTAGATTTTAAAAAGTTAGCCCCCACCCCCTGCTGGAATACCAGGCTACGCCCATGATAACTCTCAACTCCCTGGACCAATTTTAACTAAATTTTGTACTCATGAGGAGGCGATTATATTATATACAATTAATTTTGGAAAGGGAGAGGGTGTATAGAGAGAGGGGTGTTGTCCAAAAAATAAAAAAAAATCAGCGTAAATTCTGAACCCCTGCTGGGCCGATTTCAACCAAATATTGTAAACACATTCTCTATCCTATTGGGAAGATTATAGAGAGGGAGGCTGGTTGTTGGAGTCATTAGGAAAGGAGGAGGCTGTGTAGATTCTGAACCGATAGACCGATTTCAGCCAAATTTGGTACACATATTCTTTATCCTGTGTAGACGAGGAAATGAAAGACGGCAGATGTGATGGAATCGTCTTGAATTTGGATCCTCTTGACCAATTTTAACCAAATTTGAGACACATATTCTGTGTTTTGAAGAGACGTTTATATGGATTAGGAGTGTTATTGGTTAAAGAAGAAGTTTTAAAATGTGAACGCACAGATTAATTTAAAAGAAGATTGATGCCAAAAAGAAAGATGAAAGGAGAACAAGAAAATAGAATAAAGAAAGGAAGAAGGAGTAAGTGAGAATAAACAAGGGACATGAAAGAAGGAAGAAGAAAAAGGAAATAGGGGAAGGAAGATGGAAAAATAAGTAGGGAAAAGGATGCATATAGAAGGATAAAAAAAGGAGGAAAAGCGAAACGGATAGAAAATTTATTATAGTATTAAGCCAAATGCCTAACACCAAGGACACAAAAACCAACATGTACTGTTACCCTATTAAGAAACCGATCACAATGTACACACCAAGTTGCTTCAATGTATCCATTTACTTTTCATCATTTTATCTACTTATGTGCGTTTGGTGTTGCAACAAGACATTTGAATTGCATAATTTTCTTTTCAATGACGAGCAAAGCCGGTAAAATAAATAAATAGAAGGCAAAAACTATGATAAATCGATTCATCGGAAAGATTTTTGGGTACATATGAGTTACTATAACTTCTCTTTCTCTATAACATGCTTGGGTGGTGGCTGCGTTTAACCGTGTACCAAACCACGATTTCGTTTTGGCTGATGATATTGCTCTACTAATGCAACGGCGCTCTGATATGCAGAGTAAGCTTAACGACCTGGTCGAACGCTCCTCAACGGTGTCTTACCATCAACGTTAACAAGACCGAATCGTCAACACGATCACGCAGAAACTGCAAGCATTCATCAACCGATGTCTACGTTTTATAATTCAGGCCTAGTGGTCTCACAACTGGATCTCGAATGCTGAAATCCATCGACGATGCAATCAAAAACCGATATCAACAGCGGAGACGAAATCTGCAAGCAAGCGCTGAACGGGAATTCGGCAAGACATAGCAGCAGAAGCAGACACAGGGGCTCGTGGCGACATAGCCTCAGCAAAGAAATAAAGGAAGTCGACAGGAATCTGACATTGGCCCAGGTTAAGGCTAAAGCGAGCAGCCGCCCAGGATGGAGATCTTTTACGTTGGGGTGCTCAGCCTGAGTCAGGATACATGAACGAGTGAGTGAACATATTAACAGTTAAGGTATGTGTGTGTATGTGTATATGTGAACAAATATTGTAGAAACACTTTTTAAAAAAATATTACCCGATTTACTCGCAACAAGTTGCATTCGACGGGGAATGTGGTTCCAATGGTTCCATTGTTTTTTATTGAAAATTAGGCCGATCGGAAATTGCATTTCGGAATTTTTTGAAAAAAAAACATTTGTTTTTTTCCCTGAAAAAAAAACTCAGAATCGATAAAAAATCGTCTTGTCCATACATACCCACATACAGACATCACCTCAGTGCGTCGAGATGAGTCGTTTGGTATATAACCCTATGGGTCTCCGAGCCTTCTATCAAAAGTTTGGTGTTGGAGTGATCCTATTCCAATAGCCTCTACGTATATTTAGTATACAGAAAAGGCATAAAGTCAAATTCGGGTGAGGAACCGTACCTCAGAGAGATGTGACTCCGCACGTGGGAAATGAGGTTATTATTTTTTTTGGGGGGATTTTGCATCGTAAATTCTAGAGTGAGCACAAACGATTACGATTAACTTTAAGCAAAATAATCATACTGATAGTCTTGATAATTTGACATCTGCACTTTGGAATGATTCGGGTTTTCAGTTTATATTGGTCTAAACATCAGAAAAGCTTATAGGGTGCAAAATTCAAATACGTCGATGTTGGAGTGAACATATTGTCTTTTCTTTATGTTTTGATGTACAAGAAAGGCAAAATAATAAATATCAACATTCACTTTCAAACAAATATCAACATTCACCCCTCAACCGCCCTATATGTCGGCCATGTGAAAGACGATTTAAATGTATACGGACATAAAATTTGATGTCAGAAAACGTGATGATTGCAGCTGATATGAAAAAAAAAAGATCGATCGACGCTATATGTACTATCAACGTGTGATATTCTTGCTGCTCGTATGGACATCTAAAAGTCACATTGAGATCACTCAACGGCTCGCGCGCGCGAATTTCGCCCGCTAATGCACCTCCAGATTACAGCAACGTTTGCATACAACACTATCGACCGAATCTGATAAGAACAGAGCGGCATATTCCCTCTCCGCCGATCGGTGCGCACGTAATTCTAGATTTAGAGATTTGAAATAGCTCGTGCAAACAGAGTAGGTATCATTATTTCTAGACTCCACATTAACTTCACCTTCAGAATCTGTCAATATGTGCATATTCGATATCTTAAATATTAAAATTATTTAAAACACAAAAAAAATCATCACTATAGGCTAATAATCCTCACCACACCCCTGCCTTCAAGCAGATATTCTAACTACAATATCAAGAAAGTATGAGGCAAGAAGCCTACACTTGGGACGCTTTTTATGCGGATGACATATTTTTTTCTTGGTCCTTGCTTTCTTAATCCGTGCGCTTATGTCGATGTTGGTACCGCCGTCTGACACCATTTGGCTACCAAGATATTTTGAAGCTTTTAAGGGTCGCCTTATTAGACTAAAATTATTTTATTTTAAGTTTTAAAAATTTTCAACAGTACTTTTACAAATTAAGTTGTGGTTGGCCACATCGCCCTTCAACTTTGGTGTTGATAATTTAGATTTTTTATCTATCTTTATGCTCAAAAATGTAATACTACAATATAGCCTACTCAAGGCATCGTTTGGTTTTGGTCTGATTGTAAGCAACGGACTTTAAACTTTCCTTTACACTCACCAAAGCGTTCGTGCAGTGTTTCAATCACGGCCAGACGGCGGACCTCAGAAGTTCGTGTCTTGGGATGAGTATTGAGGATCATCCTCAGGAACTTGTTTGGCACTCGTTGGCGTTTCAGATGATGAGTTTTAGCGCAGCTCTACCAGACCGGCATGCCATATTCGATCACAAGGAGGATGATTTGCTTGTAGACAGCAAGTTTATTCTTCAGGGACAATGACGACCGGCGGTTGATCAAAGGGTACAGCAATTTTAACAAAACGTTACGTTTTGTCACCGTGTTGTCAACCTTTTTTCGAAAAATAAGCTTGCTGTCGTGAGTCAAGCCAAGCTAGTCAACCTCATTGGCCCATTCCACAGTCGTGCCATTGAGGATGATTTTACAGACCCCAGGCGAAACAAGTTTAGAGGATTTAAGGTGGGGGAAAATGATGACCTTGCCACTAGCGCCGCCTTCTGGAGGTTCTGGCATGTTGGAGGTGAACAGATTGAAAAGCAGGGGCCCGAAGATACTGCCCTGGGGGACGCCTGCGACGATGTTGTGCGCATTGGAGCTCGCTCCGCTGATTGAGACCCGGAATGTCATTGCCGACAGGTAATTGTTCACCAGGTACAGTAGACGTTCGATAACTGCAAGTCATTTAACTGCAATGCTTTTTAACTGCAATTCGATAGTTGCAACAGTTATGCAGTTATCGGACCGCTAAACTTCAAAACGGTGTCAAAGTCGATGACAGCTGCAGTGCACTGCACAATTCGATGCAATTTTGTTGCATCTGACGTCGACTGACAACCGTTTGACGTCTAGAATGCATTGTAGTTATCGAACGGCATTCGATAACTGCAGCGTAAACATATTGCAGTTATCGAACGGCTAGTAGATTGTAGCGTTGTAGTTTGTACTCCAGGGCATCATGCCGACCACGTCGGAAACCAAACTGTTCCTCGAGCAAGATGTTGAGACTTTCGGTAGACTCAAGTAAGGGGTCGTACACATATTACGTAAGCATTTTTTCTTGGTTTTTCGACCTCCCCTCCCTGTAAGATTTTTTTCATACAAATGATTTTTTATTTATATGGTGCGTAAGAAAATGATGAACCCCCCTCCCTCCATAAGTGCTTACGTAATATGTGTACGGCCCCTAACCGCTGATGAATAGGTTTTTCGAATAGCTTGGATAACCCTGAGAGAAGGCTGATGGGACAATAACTTTTGAGGGAGGAAAGATTCGTTTGCAGCGTGCCTTAAGCTCAGGTAGTCCAGTATGCTGAAACTTCCTGCGAGTGACATTCCGCAATCGAATCAAATCTTTGGTGAGTGTATCGATGCTTAGGGTGCTGCTTACCTGCCGAGCCGCCGGTACATGTTGTTCACGGCCACCGAGATCGCCTCCTCGATACAACGCAGCTGCCGATCAATTGCTTCAGGCGCTACCGGCCGCGGCTCGTAGTCTATGTTGGCGTCCACGCAC
Source organism: Armigeres subalbatus (assembly GCF_024139115.2). Taxonomy (NCBI): domain Eukaryota; kingdom Metazoa; phylum Arthropoda; class Insecta; order Diptera; family Culicidae; genus Armigeres; species Armigeres subalbatus. Next base: position 304,987,833 of record NC_085140.1, read on the forward strand.
CTTTGGAACCGGCCCCAGTTGACTCGATGATAATTTCGCCGGGACAGCTGATGCCGGTTAACCGAGGAGCCCACTTCCGTCACCACCGGATAGTGATCCGAGCTGAGCTTCTGGTAAACGACCGGCTGCGAGATGTGGTCGTTCATGTTGGTGATGTAGAATTAAGTCGATAGTCGAATGGACGCCGGACCGACTCAGCCGAGTAAGGGAATCCGGGCTCAGGATCATGGCCTTTCTCCATATCGTTGCTCCAGATGGTGCCGTTTCGATTGCCGCGACTGTTGCCCCAGGCTTGTTGTTTGGCATTCAGGTCGCCGGCAATGATGTTCTGGCCTTGTCTCCGCGTTGTCTTGACGATGTCCCTCCGAAGGGTGGCCGATGAACCATCGCCGGCTTCAGCTTGAGTTGGGCAGTACGCGGCGATGAGCGTGATTGTACCGACGGAAGTGGTCACTTCGACACCGATGCCTTCGCTGATGCTCAGCTGGAAGATTGGCAGCTGGCGACAGTTGATGTTGTACCGAAGAGCGATGGCCACAGCATCTCCCCTGGTCGGCCGGTCGAGTCACACGATACGATAATTCGGGATGTGGACGTTCACCTCTGGTTTTAGATGCTTTTCGGTGATGAACGCCACGTCGATCTCATTCTCCTCAAGGAATTCAGCCAGTTCGATACTTTTACTCTTGAGCGAACAAGCGTTCCAGTTGACCAGGCCCACCCTAGCAGCCATTTTCAATGATCAACATGCCAAGAGTGAAGACCTGGTCGAAACTGGTTTTGCAGCGGCGCAGCCGAGTGACGAATTGCTCAAAGATCGGTATTAGTTGCTCCGGAGTGTAGAGAGCAGCAGATTCTACCGGTGGAACAGTTTCGTTCTCCGGCTACCGACGGAACCAAGGAGGAGGGAGCGGGGGCCATTCGCTGGTGGATGGTGCCGACGGTGTTGGAGCTTGAACCGACGCAGCTACCAGTCGCTTGTGTAGTAAAATGGTGGGAGGATTGGAATCGCACGACGGGGAGCCGGGATAGGTGGAAAGTTCACCTCGTTGAGAGCAGCAAAACGGTTCTTCTTCGGCAGGGTCCTGGTGAAGGCCTTCTTCCGGATTTCCAAAAACGTCGCCCGCTTTGGAAAGTCCTTGGTTGTAGCCCGATGTTTGTCGCCACAGTTGGCGCATTTGGGATCAGCCACATTCATCTTGTCGCACTCTGTGGTCGGATGGGGCTCACCAAATTTGTTGCAGTGCGGCTTCACGCGGCAGTTCCTGGTGCCGTGCCCGAAGTTGAAGCAGTTGGTGCACTGCGTGACGTCGCGGTGCACTGGTCGACGTCGCTCCCAGTCAACGACGTCAACGACGCGATATCTCCTCGTCTTGTCGTGACGAGCGATCTTGTGCACGGCCACTGGCTTTAGGCCGCAGCTCTCGAGTTCCGCAATGAGATCTTTTTCCTTCATGTCGTGAAGCCCTCACAGTAAAGCCTTTGGCTGCTTCCTGCCGGGGTGGTCATGTATGTAGTACTCATACTTGTGGACCTCGAGGAACTCCACGACGGACTGATGATGGTCCTTGTTTGCTGGCATCACTTTCACACTCTCGCTGCAGAGCCGACAAGGCGGATCCGGCGGATCTTCTTCTTCTTCTTCTTCGTTGGCATTACATCCCTCACTGGGACATTGCCGCCTCGCAGCTTAGTGTTCATTAAGCACTTCCACAGTTATTAACTGCGAGGTTTCTAAGCCAAGTTACCATTTCTGCATTCGTATATCATGAGGCTAACACGATGATACCTTTATGCCCAGGGAAGTCGAGACAATTTCCAATCCGAAAATTGCCTAGACCGGCACCGGGAATCGAACCCAGCCACCCTCAGCATGGTCTTGCTTTGTAGCCGCGCGTCTTACCGCACGGCTAAGGAGGGGCCCGGCGGATCGCCCTTCACAAACACAAGCGGGTACTTCTCCTTCCGGTCTGGTTGCACCTTCGGCAGCTGCGATTGCTGCTTCTATCGTTTTTTCGGCCGATTGCCGGTATCATCGATTGGCAATAATAGTAATAATAGTCCTTTCCTTCCTATTCCCGAAACTATAAGCAAAATAAATATCGTCTTGCTTTTGCCTCTTCCCTGTATGTCGTCTCCAATGCAAGCTTCACCCACCAGGATTGATTTTAGTTTTGTTTCGTAAGGCGTTGCCATCGTAATGGGTGGAGCTTATTTAGGTGTCAAATGACACACACAAACAAGAAATTTATGTATAGATAAACAGCCACCTTTGTGCATTTTTTTTTGATTTTGTATTTGATCGAATAAACATCGAGAGAAGAAGCCGGAGAAGAACGGAGTTTGATTCTGCTACCAAAGAGCACGTTTCAATCCAAGTTCCACTAAGCTGTTGGTGGAGAGCCGATTGCAGCTGTTGATCCACTGCCATACAGTTTACCCTTTCTGCCGCTCATCGGAGCATCGCCAGAGGAAACAACAATCGAGAGTTTGTGTCTTCGAAGTGATCCATATTAGACCCCACCAGCGGTAATCTAATGTGGACAATGTCATCGACATGACATCGTTTCGGCTGCACACGGGCAATCTGTTGCTTTTCTCAGTCAAGATCTGCGCTTCTGGAGCCTCAACAAAACAGAAGAGAAGACAGCGTGAGCCACCCACCACAAGTTTGCATCTTACTTACTTGTAGATACTGTACACCTCCGGTGTGGTGGTGCAAAGGGCCGACTTGAAAGATCTCCATCCTGAGCAATGTCCAGCTATCGCTCTAACCTGTTGCCAGGATAGATTTCGGTCGACTTCTTTTACTTCTTTATTGAGGCTTCGCCACCTGAACCTCTAGATCTGCCTCTGCTGCGATGTCCCGCTGGGTTCCAGTATAATTTCCGTTTCGTTTCCGCACCTATGTAGAGTGTGGCCGACCCAGCTCCACTTCCAATCCTGAATTTCTGTTGCTATCGGTCTCTGGTGACAACGACGATGGAGCTCGTTGTTTGAGATCCAGTTGTGAGGCCAACAGGCCCGAATTATATACCGCAGGCATCTGTTGATGAACACTTGAAGCCCGCGGTTTGGTTCACGGTCAATCGCACCTACCAGAATCTCGTCGATTATGATGAGGAACAGTAACGATGATAGAATACATCCTTGCCTCACACCAGCTACGATCCAGATAGGGTTGGACAAGACCCCGATGTGCAGTACTCTACACGAGAAGGCCTCGTAATGTGCCTTGATGAGGCCGATGATTTTCTCAGGAACCACATTGCGTCTCAGGACACCCCACATATTCCCGTGATTGAGACAGTCGAAAGCTTTTTCGTAGTCAATGAATACCAAGTAAAGGGACTCTTGGAATTCGTTTACTTGGTCCAGAATGATACGGAGCGTGACAATACCCAAGTAACCAAGAGTTCCTTTAAGAGTACGTTTTTCGCTTAAGCAGCTCAGTGAAGCTGATTAGGCTAAAAACGTTCTCTTAAAGGAACTTTTGGTTACTTGGGTATGGTCCACACAGGATCTTCCAGCACGGAATCCAGTCTGCTGCCGCCGGAGAGTCACATCGATCTTCTCCTGAATCCAGGCTAGGATAACTTTGCATAGAACTACGAGAACGATACACAGCAACATAATGCCTCGCCAGTTATCGCATACAGTCAGGTCACCCTTTTTGGGCACCTTCACTAAGATACCTTGCATCCAGTCGACCGGGAAAGTTGCGGTGTCTCAGATATTGTGAAATAAACGATGCAGTAGTTGAGCGGATGTCATGGGGTCAGCTTTGAGCATCTCGGCTGATATGCGATCGACCCCTGGGGCTTTATTCGATTTTATGCTTTGGATGGCTGTTTGAATCTCTAGCAGTGATGGAGCTTCGGTATTGACGCATGTTATACCTCGGATCCTATAAGCAGATCATGCCAATGTGGTGGTGGTCTGGCTGGCACTTGAAAAAGTTGTTCGAAGTGCTCGAACCAGCGTTTCAGCTGGTCAGTTGGGTCGGTCAATAACTGATCATTCGCGTCTTTCACAGGCATCGTTGCATTCATCTTCGCCCCGCCTAATACGTTGTGAGATATCGCAGAGGAGGCAAATGTCCCCGATTGCTGCGGTTCTCTCTCCTTCTTCGGCCAGAAAGTCTGCTTCTCTTCGCTCCTCTATCTTCCTCCTGAGTCTGAGCGCTTAGTAGGAAGCCAACTCCGCGATGCCGGGGAGCGTGTTCACCTCGTAAACCAGAGTAAAGCAGAACTTGTCCCGACGGCGTTCTGTGTTCTCCAAAGTTTGGCCAACGGACTTAACTTGGTCCCTGGATCTCAAGCTAAGAGTCGTTGCCGTAAAATCAGTCCGTATTCTTTCATTATCGGATTTTCGAACAAATTGATGTTTCGGAAACAGTAGGTTGTTGGCCCAAGGTTCCCTATCCACCGGGATAGTGCTGCCATCTTAGGTATAGCTTCCGGGGAATAGCATTTCATACTCAGCCACTGGATGCCAGAACAGACGATGTTTGAGCCGCACCTCCTTGGTGAACAGACTATTGACTGCCGAAAACTATACCAGCAGAGAAATTCGGACACGCATCGTGGCTGGAAACCGTATATACAAGACGCTCCGATCGAATAGAGTTCGCCGCCGTACCAAACTGACTATCTGCAAAACGTTCGTTAGACCGATAGTCCTCTACGCACACGAGACGTGGACGGTGCTCGTGGAGGACCAACGCGCACTTGGAGTTTTCGAAAGGAAAGTGCTGCGTACCATCTAAGGTGGGGTACAGATGGTGGACAGCACGTGGAGGAGGCGAATGAACCACAAGTGGCATCAGCTGTTGGGAGAACCACCCATCGTTCACACCGCGAAAATCGGACGGAAATGAAAAATGGAAGTATCTTTTTTTGTATGTTCTACAATATGGTCTTGTATTTATCATCTCAGTTATAATCTATCACAATCTTCCCTCTGAGATGTTTTTCATCCACACGCGCATACGCATCAGCAGTTTGATCAAACGGGAACACCTTCTCAATAATGGGAAGCAGCTTTCCCTTCTCCACCAGATTCTGCAGATATGCAATACCTTGCGGGGCAGGGGCAAAATATCCCCACTTCACCAGTCCGTTTTGGGCACTGATGGACGTCAAGTTGTTACGCACAATGCTCAGAGCGTTCTGGTACATTCCGGTGGCAAATCCGTTGTCATCAATGTTTTTCAACACGGGTGAGTTGAATGTGATGTACTGTTCGAACCTCCACGGTACGATGGTGGCATAGTCAGTTCCCTTACCAGCACAATCCAGGATGATATCAAATCTGAAATGAAGTGGTTTGAATCAATAATAATAGTGGCACGATAAAGATTCAAAGTTTGGCTTAGGAAATATGAACAATTAGATTTCACAGTACAAGACAAAAGATTGGCTCAAAACTAAGCGCAGCAACTGGTTCCTTGTAATGTATTATATTATGGGCTAGGATAATGAAAATGGTATGGGAGGGGAATAATGCAACATGAACGAAATCGTTGCAACACCGTACGAGATACGAAACAGGGCGAGGAATAGATAGAACTCAATTTTCTGGGTTCAATAGTGCCAGCTGTAAGATCTAAATCGCAAAGCGATGCAGCACCTGAATGTTTAAGGAAAGGTTAAACCACTCATGCAACGGCCATATTCTTGGGAAATTTTGAAGATCTGAAGTATTAAAAAAAAGTCACATAAGTTTAAGGGATACTAAAAGGTTTTTTTTTGGATTGTGTGTAGAAATCTGAGACCATGTGTGAATAATACACATGTGGTTATTTTTAGAGAAACGGTTAGCCACAGTTTTTAAGGCGTTTGAAAATTGTTGTTACAAAAAAGGGTACCTAGCAAAATTAAACTTACTTTCCAGCACTTGATAGTTGTTTCACATGTTCAGGGTCGTTATAGTCTAAGACGTAATCAACGCCCAAGTTTTTAATCATATCTACCGCATCCGTTGAACACGTTGCATACACTTCTACACCTTCGGCCAGAAGCATTTGGACGGCCAGCGTCCCCACACCGCCCGCAGAACCTAGCACTAGCACCTTTTTGCCTCGTCCGCCACCGACTGGTGATATGGCACCAAGCAAGTTTCCCAGATGGCCGGTAAGATATAATCCAGACCACGCGGTCAGTCCAGCATACAACACAGCACTGGCATCGATTTTGCTAAGGTTTTGCGGTTTTTTTGATAGCTAAAAGTATAACATAGTTGCTTGAAAGAATGGCTCCAACAGGCTCAACAAGAATAAATAATACTCACACAATACCGTTCGACGACAACGTACTCTGCATGAGAGCCCTGCTGATGCAAGGGACACACTCCCCACACTTCATCGCCGATGTCCAAATCTCGGCTGGAAACTCCCATGCCTTTTTGTACGATTTCTCCACAAAAGTCCCGACCTAACGTTAAGGGAAATTCTATGCTGCTTTTGCAACGCATTGCATTTAATATTGCAGCTCCGTAGCCCTCTGAAAGGAAGTAGAGAACATATGTTGTTAGTTTCATAGAAGTGTTCAAACAACGGTGTTGGAATCAAACTCAATCAAGTAGGAAAATGGGGGCCCTCCTTGGCCGTGCGGTAAGACGCGCGGCTACAAAGCAAGGCCATGCTGAGGGTGGCTGGGTTCGATTCCCGGTGCCGGTCTAGACAATTTTCGGATTGGAAATTGTCTCGAATTCCCTGGGCATAAAAGTATCATCGTGTTAGCCTCATGATATACAAATGCAGAAATGGTAACTTGGCTTAGAAACCTTGCAGTTAATAACTGTGGAAGTGCTTAATAAACACTAAGCTGCGAGGCGGCAATGTCCCAGTGGGGGATGTAATGCCAATGAAGAAGAAGTAGGAAAATTATGAACATGTCTTAGGGTAGATAAAAAAAGGTACCTTGACTGAAACTTACTGATCATTGCCACATCGATTGGATTCACGGAAGAGGCCATCACTTTAACGAGCAGTTGATTCGGTGATGTCAGAACGGGCATCTTAAGGTTTTCACTGAACTCAACTTCTTCCAGTCCGCCGTAGGAGTGAATCTGCCATCCCAACATTTTGCTCAGCGGACGAAGCTTCCGATTTGTAGCGCCTGCCGAAACGGTTGCCATACCACGGAAACCGTGGCCGAGTTGTTGACTAACAAGATAGATCCATTTTTGAGCTAACATTTTGACGAGTAACGGTTGATTTAGTAGTACGTAATTTTAACTAACGACTAGCAGAGGGCAAGGAAGTAAAATACAACACTTCACTAGGAATAATAATATTATTGCACTGTTCCTTGATCCGATCCGTTTCCGCGGATGCAAAACAAAATTTTGCTTGGAGTGTATTTTGCAACTTTTTCGCGTGATCATAGATGTTACTCTTCACTCCTAGATAATTCCTTATGTAGGCTGTCAATCTGTTGGAAGCTTGGTGTTTATTTTCTGATTCATAGGCCTTTTCATGTGACACTGCCGAGACTGCACTTGTTTACAACCGCTGAACAGGCCTGCAACCCCGAAGCTGTCACTTTCATAGAAGAACTGTCAATTGACGATAAAATCAGCTGTTTTTAAACGTCTCGTGAAAAGGCCCATTCCCACATTCCCACAAATCCAGAACAGCTGTCAGTGAATCTGGGTGTGTGTAGGGATCCTATATCAAGAGATGTGCGAATACTTTTCCAGACGATTTAGCAACGCTGTTACTTTCGTAAACAAACGCTGCCAGCACTTGTCGTGGCGCAAAATGTTGGAGCTCGAACATGACTTTGCCTGTAATGGCATTTTCAGATTTCGTTATCTATAGCGTCCAACAGTGCATTATCACTAAAATAAAAGTGCAATACAAATGAACAAAGTACCATCACGGAGAAAAAAATATGGTAAAGTCAAACAAATTCTAGTTTATTTCAACCAAAATTTCAGTTTGATATATGCACAAACAAAAACTAATTTATTTTTACCATGCAGTTTGGTTGAATCAAACTAAGATTCGAAGTTGAAGTAAATTATTATAATAGAGTATACTTTAGGTAATTTCAAGAAACGTTTGTTTGAAACAACCATAATATTAGTTGTTTGATTTTGACAGCAGGCGAACTAAACAAATTTGTTGGTTATTTCAACCAATTTCAACCAAATATGTTAGTTTGCTATTGAAGATGTTTAGTTTGAATCTACCAAAAAATTAGGTTGTTTCAACATGAATGTTGTTTTGGTGATTTCGTGTTGTTGCTATTCTTTTTCAGTTTTCATGCAAAATTGAAAGAACAGAAACGAAAGTATATTCATTTTTTTTTATATATTTATACACGTGTTGAAGGTATTGCAAATAACTCGGATCACCATCTCTTCAATTTATTCCTATTCCGCATCATTTGGACACCCATTCTGGGGCATTACTGCTTGCTGATCAACACCTCAGGCACCAGACCAACACAAAGATTTCATTGTTGCTGAAAACCAGAATTGGATACATGAATAAAGGACATATTTTCTACGTAAATTACTGTTAAATTGACTTACCTTCCACAGGAACTTATTTAATTAGACTTCCCAGCTGCTCATCAGCTGTTGCCACCTATCTCGACATTTTAGCTCAGTCTCGCTTCTCGAAATGACTACCTGAATAAATCATAATTATTGTCCACCGACACGCGATCGAAACTTGAATACATTATCTGTAGATTGTGTAAGGCAAGAGTCCTTATTTGATTTATGTTGATAGAAATTTCTATCACTTACCGATATACTAATGTCCGCAGAATAATGGCTTTCAATAATCTTTTACTTTGATGTACAATAAACATATAGGTTTAGCAACGAACAGGCAAGGAACAAGCTAATTATTGCTAGATTCAAACAAATTTTTAGTTGTTGGAAAATAAAATATTAGCTTTAAACAACTATAAGCAAAGTTGTTTTAAAATATAATATTAGTTAGATTTAATTTGAAAAGATAGTTTAATTGTAACAAATATATATGGTTGAAACAAACATTTGAGGCTTAAAAATAAACAAAATCCTAGGTTGAAAAACAACCAATACTTTGTTTGTTTCAAACTAAGGTGCTTTATCTCCGTGATGCATAAACTAGACTACTTCAACTTGCCAATATAAAACAATTTGTTTATTCGACAAAACTTTTCGTAAAATCTTTTTCATTACAATCGCAATACCTTTCAATCCGCAACAATAACAATGTTCATTTGGCTCAGATTCTGACAGCTCTCAATGCTCGATTGGCTCAAAATGGCCGCTTTCGCATATCTCTGAATGTAGGATCCCTAGGTGTGTGTGTGTGTTAAATTTCGAGCACTTGCTTTTATGCGGAGATGCCAAGTTTAAAAAGTGATGCCAACACGGGCAAACACGTAAAAGAATGAATTTATTGGCAGTGGCTGATTTTCTACCCGCCGCTGTCACATCCAGGCGCTATTGTATATGCGCAAAATAGCCAGCATGAGTTAACCGCCAGAAATTTGTATGGCGAAAGACATCTAACGCGGTTTTCTCAAAATTAGGAACTTTTCATGAAAAACTATTTGGTACCGGTTATGAAGGATAGTGTCCGCTACTACACATACCAAATATGTTTTCGATTAAGGTGCATATTTTTGAGAAATCGAACCTTAGATGCCTTTCGCCATACTGATTTCAGAAAGTTAACTCCTAGTGTGCCGCTGTAAGCACGCTCAAAGCAGTCGATTCATTGTTGGCAGTGGCTGATTTTCTACCCGCCGCTGTCACATCCAAGCGCTATAGTATATGCGCAAAATAGCCAGCAAGAGTTAACCGCCAGAAATTTGTATGGCGAAAGACATCTAACGCGGGTTTTCTCAAAATAAGAAACTTTTCATGAAAAACTATTTGGTACCGATTATGAAGGATGGTGTCCGCTACTACGCCTACCAAATATTTTTTCGATTAAAAATGCTTAATTTTGAGAAATCGAACTCAGATGCCTTTCGCCATACTGATTTCAGAAAGTTAACTCCTAGTGTGCCGCTGTAAGCACGCTCAAAGCAGGCGATTCATTATTGGCAGTGGCTGATTTTCTACCCGCCGCTGCTACATCCAGGCGCTACAGTATACGCGCTAAATAGCCAGCATAAGTTAGGGTCTGTTCAAATATTACGTAACGCAATAGGGGGTGGGGGGTTGTTTTATTTTTGTTACGATTTGTTACGCAAAATATAGGGGGTGGGGGTACTTCAAGAAATTGTTACGCGTAACAATGAGAAAAATATTTATATTTTTCAAAAAATAGTTATTGTCTTCAAAACAGCATAAAATACACAAAAATAATAATTTATTGTATCGTGGTTCAAATTCTACCAAAAACAAGATTTTTCCAAAAAAAATGTATTTGTTACGCGTTACGCCTGCAGGCTGATTGTTACGAGGGGGTGGGGGGTTCTTAAAAACAACGTTTTTCGCGTTACGTAATATTTGAACAGGCCCTTAACCGCCAGAAATTTGTATGGCGAAAGACATCTAACGCGGGTTTTCTCAAAATTAGGAACTTTTCATGAAAAACTATTTGGTACCGGTTATGAAGGATGGTATCCGCTACTACGCATACCAAATATTTTTTTCGATTAAGGTGCTTAATTTTGAGAAATCGAACCTTAGATGCCTTTCGCCATACTGATTCCAGAAAATTACCTCCTATAGGAGTTAAGATCTGTATCATTTTTGTGAATAATGTAGTGTAAAGAAATACCAGCAAAATTATTTAATTTTAGATAAATAACTTTGAAAAAGAAATTTGACGAATGGTTGGCCGGGTATTAATAATAAATAACCTTAATGAATCGCCTGCTTTGAGCGCACTTACAGCGGCACAGAAGGAGTTAACTTTCTGAAATCAGTATGGCGAAAGGCATCTACGGTTCGATTACTCGAAATTAAGCACCTTAATCGAAAAAATATTTGGTAGGCGTAGTAGCGGACACCATCCTTCATAACCGGTACCAAATAGTTTTTCATGAATAGTTCCTAGTCTTGAGAAAACCCGCGTTAGATGTCTTTCGCCGTACAAATTTCTGGCGGTTAACTCATGCTGGCTATTTTGCGCATATCAGTGGCGTAGCCAGAAAATTGGTCTGGGGGGAGTTTTCTGAACATTTTTTTTTAGAAAAAAAAATTGTTCTAAGAATTTTGTCTTGGGGGGGGGTGTGGGTTTATGTTCAAAACCACCCCCGTGGCTACGCCACTGGCGCATATACTATAGCGCCGGGATGTGATAGCGGCGAATAGAAAATCAGCCACTGCCAATAATTCATTCCCCTATATGCAAGTAATATGCGAATGAAAATTTCAAGTCTTAGCATGTTGATGTAACTTAGCTGCTAACAATCATCACTTCATTGTGGGCTAGTGGTTAAGTTCTCTTGGCAAACTTATAACATCATCACTTCTTCAGGTTCGATTCCCTATTAAGCAAATAAATAAACAAAAAATGTAAAAGCAAACCTCTGAAAAATCTATTTTTGTTTTTGTTGGAAATTTTGACAGGTCGGTAAAGTAGAACTGTAAAAATAAATAAATTTTTGGTGGTATCAATTAATATCGATATTTTGAAAAAGATCGATAAAAATTTTCCGTGTTTTTACTTTTGATTAATTTAAAACTCTTCATGAAATGGCATCGATCGCTATCGACGGTTGATATGAAAACCTTTAACGATCTATAAGAAGAATTTTGAAGAAAATTAAAGAAATGGTTGGTCGGGTAAGGCACAAATAATGTCAGGTATTTATTTGAATTCGATCCCATTTTTCTTCATTCGAGCTCATTGCGACATTGGCCCTTATGAAACAACTGTGTCGATTTAATTGCGTTCGGGTGGGGTGGTTAGGGTGGTCCTTCTGCAACACCATCAGCCGCAAGCATCTCAGCTTGCGGCTGTCAGATCGGAAAAAATGCACAAAAACATCTGAAAACATCAAAACGCCTGTATGCAAACAAATGTGCCAGAAAGAGACAACGTCAGGTAGATGCACCTTGTTTGGCATCAGAGCTGCGGGATGATAGTCGTAGTAGTGAAGATTGTGGACACCAAAAAGCAACCATCAGAGCAGCAGCAATCAGACGGGAAAAAATTAAAAGATGGAAGAAAAGTTTGTTCGGTTCAGAAGAAGTAGAATGTTTGTGTAATTTTCGCGAATAAAGCTGCATTTCTACACCAGATTGTGCAAGTGCGTTACGGTAAGGCCATTTCGTGGCCGAAAATAGTGAAAAAGATCCGATCTGTAGGATCTTTCGGTGCGTTGAAAATTCGTCAGAAAGTTTTTCGAATCAGCAGCAGCAGAAAGAAGCAGAACCAGAGTGCGCAGAAGAAGAAGGCGAAAAATTGGTGTTTTCTGAGGAGGAAATAGGAAAAGGCATCCATTGCCTGTTAAAATCATTATTGTGGCTCTAGTTCCTGGTGTTTTGATTCAGTGGAACTCTGGTGGGTAAAATATGCGTGACCTAGGCATTACGGTATGCCCTAGAAGCTAGGACAAGAAGAGCCCACCCATTTACAAGTGTAAAGTGATGGAAAATTGGAGGAATCCTCCATTGTCCCTTTCTTCTACTGGCAGTGCAAGTCGTCGTCGTCCGATGTGTTTGTGTTCTTTGCTTACTTTCACTGCAGCTACTTTTCATCATTAGCGCCCTGCAATCAAGCAAAAGGCGGAGGACGACGACTGTTTTGTTTGAGACGAGCAACTCCTCATCAACGGAATTGGAAGAAAAAGCTGCTGCAAACAGAATTATTAGGGAGCTGCCAGGATATCTGTAATATGTTCGCTGGCAGCCAGCATGTATCGATCACGGATGCGACAGATTACGACTTTGAAAAAGCGGAGAATGCAGCCAAATGGAAAGGTGTTTTCATAACATCACTTAGAAAGGTGAGCCCCTTACAAACGACCAGAAAGGCAATGTTTTCGTTTCTGCTTTGGCTGAATCACTTTGTCTATTGATTTGCTGCACTCGATGGCGGTAAACATCTCGATTCACTATCAATAACCTTAATGCATATAGGATTTTATTGAAATTTCATGATTCATCATTTTATTGACAAAATATTAGGCTCCAAATTTTGTTGTAAAATATTCAAAACAATGGCGCATCAACAGCGGGATCCACTATTTTGTCATTATTTCGACACTGTTGCTTGATAAGGGCAAAATTCGCAAACGTAAACATCTGGGAGATTAGTGGCTGCTTGCGGTATAAACCTCCTTCATTCGATATTGCCTACGCGAGCCGTCGCTCAACCAAAAGTTCACTTACAACGCGTCTGTCGCTGGAGCACTGATTCCAACAGGTCTCAGCCAACCAGCGAACTACTAGCCGCACGGCACAGTCGTTCGGAGTTACTGAAGTTACTATGCGTTCTTTTTGTCTGGTTGTACAACAGAAAGAACAGAGCTCTATCAGCTCCCAGTGGTAGTTATTTGGGAGCAGTTCTAATTTTAATGAGAAATTCGCGACGAAAGTCAATATTTACGTTTGTGATTGTTACCCTTATGAAACAACTATGGCGATTTATTATCTGTAGGCCAAATTTTCTTTCATGGATCAATAACGTTGATTTACAAAAGTTGTTCAAACTGGACAATCTGGTATTTTCTGTTGGTTTAACTGATTTATTTTTAAAGAAATATACATCTTTCATGTCCTAACGAATTTATAAATAATCATAACATAAAACCTAAAAAAAATATCTTAACAAAGAACATGGATAATTAAACATTTCTCGGGTACTTATTCAAAAGGACGTATGTGATTTTGTAAACAAAGATTCAAACGTCGATTTGTCCAATCTGATGGCACTCCCATGCAAACCAACACCACCAACAGGTAGCCGAAGGCTTCCCCTACCTGTCTGTTGTGATGGTTCGCGTGGGAGTGCCATCGATTGGACAAATCGACGTTCGAATCTTGTTTACAAAATCACATACGTCCTTTGAATAAGTACCAGATTCAACTTTATGATTATTCATTACGACATATCTAAAGATACATTTCAAGCATAATTTTTCATAACGACGTATGTAACAAAAGTAAACAAAACGGGGTTTTTAATACAACGTGACAATCACACGCGGCTTTATATAATACGCATCGATTTTACTGATTTCAGATCTTAAAATTCTTAATTCAATCTTTTGCGAATCGACGTATGTAAAAATTTCTATTTTGAAGTCTCACTGTTACATACGTCGCTTTAACATATGGGAACTAAGAGCGACCTATGTAACAAAAAAATCAAACAAACAAAACTGCAGTTGCGTCAATCGTACACTATGGAAAACCGACCAATGTACACCGACGTACGTGTACACTCAAAATAATTTTCACTTAAAAGCTACTTGAAAACATATGCAGATATTTTCCATGTAGTTTCGGGTGTAAAAGTTAAATGATTCATTAGTGATGGTACTCATTATTCTTAATTCACTAGAAAATAAAATAAAATTTAAGTGAATTTTCGTTTGGCCGTGTACTTAAATGTTAAGTGAAACTTCAATAATTTTTCTTCTATAGTATCCTTAGAAGTTGTTAACCCGTCCACTAGAAGCGGACGAGGGCAAAAAAAGTGAAAATTAATTCACACTCAAACATATTTTTTGCAAATCGTTCTCATAATGCTTCTGCAAAATGTTTCATTAGCGATTGTTAATAAACATACATTTCGCTCTGAGAACCCCACTCATATATTTTTCATACATTCATTTTGAGTAGAATTCACTAGAAGAGTATATAGATATTATTTTCTATGTTTTCTAATGAATTCCACTACATTTCTTATTAAGATGCACTTGTCATTTGAGCAAGATTTATTTGATTCCAGTAAGGTCGATGAAAGTTTCGATTTTTAAAGTCTACATGACTTTTTATAGTGGAATTAAAGTGACAATTATTTTGAGTGTAGCATACCGGTGTATGTCTCGGGTACTTATTCAAAAGGACGTATGTGATTTTGTAAACAAAGATTCAAACGTCGATTTGTCCGATCTGATAGCCCTCCCACGTAAACCATCACCATAGACAGATAGGGGGAGGCTTCGGCTACCTGTTGGTGGTGTTGGTTTGCGTGGGAGTGCCATCAGATTGGACAAATCGACGTTTGAATCTTTGTTTACAAAATCACATACGTCCTTTTGAATAAGTACCCGAGATGTAATATTTTATCGTTTTTCACAATGGATTTGAATGAACTGAGCTTTACTGTGAAGCACGCTTATTACGTGTCTTATAATGATGCATGCCAGCGGAAAAAAGTATTGAAAAAAGATTTAGTTTTAAAACAGTTTTAGAAAAAGTTTTGCCAACTTTCTGCAAAGGATTTCTCGAATCCTCATATTTGTTACATACGTCGTTATGAAAAATTATGCTTGATTTAGATAAGAGACGTCTTTTGGAGATAGCTTGTCAAAGTTTTGTTCAAATGGTTTTAAAACTAAACCACTTTTGCCTTTCTCGTACAATAAATTTTATTATAATTTCACTCAAGGTGGCCACCGAACCTGGAAAAATGGCGGGACTCTGAATAAAGTAGAAACCTCTGCACCAGGTTGATGATACCGTTGCATAATTCTTTTCTAAGCAGTTTGCCAGCCGTACACGGAACATGTCGACCAAGAACACGCTGTTGCAACTGAAACGAAGGGAATTACGTTCATAAATAGTCAGAGAGGTCTAATACTAACTAACTTAATTTTTCAAAGTTATTTTTGCCATTTTATTATCAAAGTCAAATAATTTTGTCAGTTATGTTCTTTAGCCCTTTCCTTCCCATGGTAGCTGTAGAGCTCCATCAAATTTTGCACCTTTCAACATTCATCGAATTATTTCAACAACAAAGAGCAGTATTTAGCACATTAGACTAGTTTAGTTTCATTAGACTGCAAATATAATCAATTTTGAGTGGAAATAGTGAAACTATTGAAAACAATCAAGTAATTATTGATTTACAATCAAACACTTTTTTTTCGTTTTCAACAAATTTTAGCCCTGCCAAATAACTTTTGTTCTAGCATTTTTTCCATAGATCATTCCTTCCTATTGAAATCATTGAAAAAAGTCGTGGGAAAGAGAGGGTTAGATGTCTTTTGTCATTATGAGCGCTCAAAATCTACCTTCGACTCACATGGAACATGTTGTCCAATGCTTCATCGTAGAAACTGAATCGAAAGTTTTTTTTTAATAAAATATAAGAAAGTATTCATAAAAATGACAAGTTAATACCTTATATTAATTACCTTATATCAGTTCTTCAGCTGTACAAGGATCAGGTCGACCATTACGACGCTGTTGAACTGGCTCAAAAGACATTATATTTACAATTTTGATAGATATTCTCTCCCATTATCTCATTCTCAATCATATAGATTTATCTATACAATGCCCATCTTGTCTATGGTATGGCCTAAGTTATTGGTTCTTCATGATGGTTTTTGTTCTGTGTCAATACTATCAGACTCATTGTAAGTTATGTCTTGTAAAAAGTGGAAATTGTTCTAAACTCGAGAATGCCCCTGTAACTCGAACTACGCACATCACCCGATCCATCGTCGCCTTGATCAACCGTATCAGTTTATCCAGAAATCCGTTTTCGTGCATTAGCTGCCATAGCTGGTCCCGATCTATTGTATCATATGCGGCTTTGAAGTCGATAAATAGATGATATGTGAGCACGTTGTATTCGCGGCATTTTTGCAATAACTGACGTACGGCGAACGGCTGTGGTAGAAAGTTCACCCATAAATCCCGCCTGGTATTGCCCACGAACTCTTTAGCATCTGGTGTTAGTCGACGGCATAAAATTTGGGAGAATACCATGTAGCAATGTGATTACGCGGTAGTTTCTGCAATCCAGCTTATCGCCCTTTTTTGTAGATGGGACACACGAAACCTTCATCCACCCCTGCGGCAAAACCTCATCCTCCCAAACCTTGGTAATAATCCAGTGCAGCGCTCTAGCCAGTGCCTCACCACTGTTTTTGAACAGCTCTCCTGGTAGTTGGTCAACCCCAGGGGATTTGTTGTTTTTGAGCCGGCCGTTATCCTCCTGGATATCCTGGAGATCCGGTGCCGGAAGACGTATGTCCTGCGCGTGTGCTTCCAGGTTTATTACCATACCGCCACCGTTATCTGCCATATTGCCATTCATGTGTTCTTCGTAGTGCTGCCGCCACCTTTGGATCACTTTACGCTCGTTCACTTTCGCTCGTATTCAGTCTGTGTGAACCTTGGTCGAAGACAGTGATCCTGTTCACATGTTCACTTGTAAACTGTCATTGCATAATTTCCATTCAATTCTTATGCTAGATCAGCGGTTCTCAACCTGGGGTACATGTACCCCTGGGGGTACCTTCGCTGGCCTCAGGGGGTACCTCGAACAAAAATGCGTAATGGCGGATGCATTACAATTCCAATAAAAACTTAAAGTTTGAAAATTTCTTGTTCCAAAAATTTGGGAAAAAAGATCAAAAAGGCAAAACGTCGAATGATCAAATTTAAATCTTCAATATAATCTACCTGATCGAGACAAAATATTGAATAATATGCTTCAAAACTAAAATCAAGAATCTAAAGGTTCGGAAGCATCCAGTTGAGAGACATGAAGGCCTTTTTCCGAAAAGCTCAGTAGTTTCGTTGCATGAAATTTGGAAGCCTCCTTTCAATAGTCTCCTTCCGAAGCAGCTCGTAAACCTCTTTCGAAAAGCTTGAAAGTTTCCTGCCAATAGGCTTGGAAGCCTCCTACAAATAGGCTCGCAAACCTCCTGCTCGGCAGTTCAAGACGTTTAGAAGTCTTCGTTCAAGATGCTAAGAAACTTCGTTTCAAGAAAGTTTCAGGAATTTTTTTTTCAAGGAGCTTGGAAGCGTCGGAGTCTCCTAGCAAAAGGTTTTATGAGGCTAGGATTTTTTTTTCAGAAGGCCTTATTTTAAGATCCTGAGAAGCGTCCTTTCAAGAGGCTCGGAAGCCGCCTTTCAAGAGGTTCAGAAGCTTCCTTTCAAGAAGCTCAGAAGCTTCCTTTCAAAATACTCCAAAGCCCTTTTTCCATATGGTTCGGAAGCCTCCTTTCAAGAGGCTCGCATGCTTCCTTTCAAGAAGCTCAGAAGCCTCCTTCCAAGAGGCTCAAAGCCTCCCTTCAAGAGGCTTGGAATCCTAGTTTCAAGAGACTCGGAAGCCTCCTTCCAAGAGGTTCGGAAGCCTCCTTTCAAGATGCTCGGAATTCTTTCAAGAGGCCTTCTTTCAAGATCCTTTCAAAATGCTCCGAAGCCTCCTTTCAAGATGCTCAAAAGCCTCTCTTCTAGAGACTCGGAGGCCCCTACTAATCCTACTTCCCCCTCTTAATCCTACTTTCAGGAGGCTTGGAAGCCTCCAAAAGTCTTGTGGGAAGCTAAGTGTTCGTTTTTAATATATCTTATGAAATACGCTAGGGGGTACCTCAATGAAAACATAAGTTTGAAGGGGTACCTTTCAAGAAAAAGGTTGAGAACCGCTGTGCTAGATCAATGTTGAAAAATCACTTTCCCTTGACATATGTTATGTCTATGTGCATATGTGACAATGACGTTTCCCGGAAAGCAAGACGATGTATTTCTGCTGCGAATAGGGCCTTCTGCGGCTTACGTGACCAGCTTAGGTCACGCAAAGTACAGACTGAAGTGAAAATTGCTCTTTCTGAATCCTTAATCCTCCTTTTAATAACATAAAAGAAGGAATTGTGTATTGTGAATCGTTTTAAAAAGGTCGATTTCAGTGGGGGCGGGTAACTGAGTGCGAATGTTGTATGAAAAAATTGCGAAAACAATAATCAACAATGAACCGAATGGAGGCCGGTAACTTCGTGGAACCCCTCTATCACACTGGCTGCGTGCGGCGGAAGCGAGACATCAGGACCCTAAACGTTCGGGGAAAGTGGATAAATATCGCCCAAGGCCAACGAAGATGAATCGGAATATGCGTAACGAAGCAATATCCAACCTTATATCCAGGTAAGTATTTCAATTTGTATCACAAAATCATGATCATTTAACAAAGAAACATTACATGTTTCAATCCTCATTTGAGTGTACACGGGTTGGAATGCTTTGAATGTGCCATGTATGTCCTGAAATACATGCGAAGATTTGATGGCTCATACGCTATGGAGACTTGGGAAGCAATTTCTCAACTGGTGAATTAGTTCAGTTGGCTATCGCGTCAGCGTCCCATTGAGAAAAGCTAAATTTTTAAGGGTTTAGGTTGAAGCTTTCAACACCCATCTTTGACCATATATTTTGTAAGGAAATGAAGACCGAGTCTAAAAGAATACAATGATTTATTTGTCGATAGAATTATAAAAAATAGATTAAAAACCCTGATTTATCAAAATTGCGGCGATGGTGCCTTTCTTATGCATGATGATAACAAAAATAGTATTTTGACTATATCTTTTTATCCTATTGTGCGAGCGGACTTACTATCATTTTGGATAATATTTTCCGTTAAATCCAACTTGCTGAGAGCCAATTGGTTACGATTAAAGTGCCTGAAAAATAAGTGAGATTTCTTTTGCCCGCACTTATACACACAGACATTACCTTAAATCGTGAAACTGAGTCGATTGGTACCGTGACATGCCCTATGGGGTTAAGGACGTGTCCACAATAAATTCGCTATATAAAATTTAATTTGTAACAATCACTCATAAAAACTATGTCGTTTCAATCAATATTAAATACATTTGAAGGGAAAAATATGTTTTGTACTACAATTCATGAAAAATGAAGAAAATAGTGTTCGACATTTAACTTATGAATATGCCTAATACCGTGCCCTATCAAACAAGCTCAAATGAAGAACGGGGCAAGATGGGCCACGGGGTAAGATGGGTCAGGGGCGTTTTTGAGCAACGTATACAGGGGCCCTCCTTAGCCGTGCGGTAAGACGCACGGTTACAAAGCAAGACCATGCTGAGGGTGGCTAGGTTCGATAACCGGCGCTGGTCTAGACAATTTTCGGTATGGAAATTGTCTCCACATCCCTGAGCATAAATGTATCATCGTGTTAGCCTCATGATATACGAATGCAAAAATGGTAACTTGGCTTAGAAACCTCGCAGTTAATAACTGTGGAAGTGCTTAATGAACACTAAGCTGCGAGGCGGCTCTGTCCCAGTGTGGTGATGTAATGCCAATAAGAAGAAGAAGATACAGTTTAATGTGGAGATTATGACTTTGTAGGAGGAATAATTTGGTTCTACTTTATTGTCACTCGATTTTATGATAAAATTTTATTTTGGTAGAGTATGGCAAGATAAAATATTTTTCGTCTTTGTTTCTTATGCGAAACACACTTTCTAGAAAAGTGTAATCTCGTCGAGCAATCCAAAATTTAAACATTTTTAGTAATATTGTGAAAGTATCATAAGTAATGTAGGCGATGTTGTACTAACTGCGTTGAAATACCTACATAAATTTGATCGAAAATTAGACATTCTAACATGAACTTGCAAATGGGGCAATAAGGGTCAGCACATACTGAAAGGCAAAGTTTGTATTCAAAACATATTTTTAATTGCTGGTTTAATCATTCTAAGGTTACTTTTGGTTACTTTTGAGAAATTGCAGCCATTTTTAAATGTTAGGGCAAACGATCCGATAGTCGTGGGTGTTCCTATAGTTGCGGTAGTACCGTGTGTGTTAAATCTATGAATCAAAAGCAGCAACCCATTACGTCTAATGATGAAAGGATATGTCAATATACGGAGCAAGTGGAAACAACATTGATAATCTTAAAAAACTTTGAATAGGGGAAAGTGGGGTAAGATGGCCATATGGGGCAAGACAGCCAACGTTAATTATGCCTTAAGTGAGCATTATATTCACATTATTATTACAAGGGATGGTTCACAATAATGTAAAAGGGCTATACAACTGAAAAATGCACTTTGACAGTTTAATTTGTTCTTGTAATATTGATTTGAAGATGGTTTAGTTGAAATTCGAATTTTCTTATAATTTTCTAGTCACATAATTTAACAATTGAAGCCTAAATTACTCATTTTTCAGAAAAAAATGATATTTACCGAAGCTTTTATATAACTATAGCCTATATACAATAATAATTTGAGGAGATTTACAGTAATTAGGTTCGATAGGATATAAATCTTTGGATATACGTCGGCCTGGGGCGGTATTGCCAACTGTATAGGAACCTGAAGGTCATCTCCAGGATTAAGAGTCGCCTAACCCTTAAATGCATTTAAAAAATTATATAAATAGTTTCTGCGTGAATCAGAGATGATTTAAGGATATGGTTTTAACAGTAAAAAATAGTTTTAGGCAAATTCTGATATTGTCGTATTTGAATATGATCCATAGAAGTGCAAGAAATGTGTCCCCTATTCTAAATAAATTTAGCACACTTTTGATATAGTTTTTGGTCCATGCTCGTCTTGACCCGAGGGGGTGGTCATATTGCCCCATATGGTAAATATGGGCATCATAAAAACACCTTTTTGCCTTTCTCGTACAACTCACGGTGTAAAAAATGGATTATTATCGAAGTTTCATGTACCTCTGATTTTTTTTTCACAGAAAATTAGGCAAGGTCATTAGAAATCAGGTACGGGGTGTTTTGAAATATTTCATCGTTTTGAAAAAAGTGATTTTATTGTTTTCTTCTCTAATATACCGTACAAAAAGCCAATTGATAACCCAACATTGGATCAATCATTGTAATTTACCCCTCAACATTGAAAATGTACACATTTGTAGACTTTTTTGAATAGAAAATCTATCTTGAAATAGATCTAAATATTTGAAAAATATCAATTTTTTGTAACTCAAGCCTTCCTAAACTATGTTTTTATTATATTTTTTTTTCTATTTTTGCGTTATTTCCAATACTTTTAGCAATTATAATTTTTTTTCAAGCCCAAATATGGTTCTTTATTGAATGTTGAAATCACATTTCTTTCATCCGACATTCGCACTATGCGACCAGCCCATTGTCAGTCTGCCATATTTTAAAGTGTTCATATTTCCCTCTAGATACAGTGTCTCATCATTTGTGGGGTACATACCATGTACAATAACCTTACCGAATATTATTCGCAGCAATTTTACTTGAAAACCCCAAAACCTTACTGGTCTGCTTCTTATAATTACCACGCTTCATGTCCGAAATTGGATGGAGGCTATTGCAGGGCTGGTAGCAAGTCACTTTTTAGTGACTTGGTCACTATTTTAAGCCTAGTCACTATAAAGTCACTATTTGCATCCAAAAGTCACTAAAGTCACTAAAGTCACGGAAAATGGTCACTAAAGTCAATATTTTCGCACCACCATTTGCAAAAAAAAGTTCAAAATAAAAATCATATGTACCTGTTTTCGCGGATTTAATGCGGATTCACATAACGGCTTTGAGGCTTCGCGCGGATTTAGTTTTGGGTGAAAATTTAATAAATAAGGAGCGTAGGCTTTTGTTTTCGATAGTAAAATGTCGTTGAGAAGGGACTCCACATTTGATGTCTATGCTTACCCAATTTTTTGAATATTTCCAAGCCATTATTGAATGCATTATACTCTTGAGCACTAGTTTAACAAGCATTATAAGGGTAAGAACTTCACTTGCTGTCATTTTTCATCGGTTATGAATATCAATTTATTCTCACGTCAATTTTGACATAATTCTGAGATATTTCTTAGTTTCTGATTGATTAACCCATCTACGACGAACCACGCAGCATGATATTGTCGGCACACTAGAATTCGGAAGTCGGGACTTCCGAACAGAACTTTCTTCCGAAGTTTTATCTGTCAAACTAATTGATGTGTTGTTTAGCGCATTATTAGGCGAATCCAGCGTACTACTTCCTATGTTGGGTAAGTTGCCTGTATCTGGAGAAAAATCCACCTTCGTTATAAAAAGTTTCCTAACTTTGTTTCTTATGGAGGAACTTTCACTGTAACCCGCCTTGAATTTGGTAAATAATTTTCGGAAGGTTTTACTTAGGAATTCACCAAACAATATCTACAAGAATTCCCAAAAGGATTTCTACCGGAATTCATGAAAAAATCCGCTTGTATTTGAAGAAGATTTTTTTTCAGGGATTCGCGGAGAAGTTTTTACAATAATTAACGTGCAGCTCCCGCGGAAATTCCTAAAAGACAGCAGGAATGTCTACAACATATTCTGCCTTAAATTTATGGTATGAAAGAATTTCCGGAAGTTTTTGTGCTGACATTCGCCATCGGATTTCTGTAGGAATTTCCGTTTGAACTCCTACCTGGAGAAGCTTTCACCAGAATTTTCCGCAAAATTTCTGAAAAAAAAATCTTCACATTTTCCGCACAATTTCTGAAAAAAAATCCTAGAAATTTCCCCAAGGTTTTCCACAAAAAAACAACTTCCGCTGAAATTTCGGAAAAAAAATTCAGGGTTTTCCAAAGCAATTTATGCATCAAATTCAAGATTTTGGATCACATTTTACGAAACTTGAAACTTAGGCGTGGTAAAATTCATGTTATAAATGAGTTCTGGTTAATGTTTTTATAAAACCGAAATCACGAAAAAACTGTCTTGCAGATGAATCATTAGGAATATATTTTGACGAGACAATGTTTTTTGAACGGTAGTAAAAGACACCGCAAAATTTGTTATATTTCATTCTGCCTTTTTCATACACAAACTGCAGTTTCACGAAAAACTTCGAGCTCATGTTAAACTTCATTACCACAATGCTGTAGAACTTGCTTTTCCCGTGATGCTGGCTAAATACCATTATGTGGTGTGTTACGGAATACCATGGCCATATTGCTAGCCTCTGGATGTCCCAACTTATACCTTCCTCAATATCCAACTTCGTGGTATTTATGATGGTGTCGCCAAGTCGGTTGCTCCCTGCTAAGATCCATCCTCTCCCTAGTAACGGTAAAGATGCACACGGCCAGCAGTAGTAATCCTCATGCTTTTGTAATTTTTGTCTTTTCTTGATTTCTGATAGCATTCTAATAAGGATTTAAAAAAACATGATATCCCTAGTTTCCGATCTACTACGAGTTACACAGTGACAATACGAATGCACCTCAGCTCATACAAAAGTCACTATTTGGTCACTTTTTCTGCTTCTGAAAGTCACTATTTGGTCACTTTTTTCGTCATCGTTGGTCACTAAGTCACTATTTTGAACGGTATTTATCGCTACCAGCCCTGCTATTGGATGGAGTTATACAGAAGTTATACAGAGCAAACTCCATTTCCGGTTGCATGTTACGGAAGCTATATTGTTGCTACAAGCACAACTGTCTCACATTTGATTGATTCCATATTTGTGTGGGTCATTCATACTTTTATGAGCAGTAATCTGGTAAGCTGTAAAAAACCCTGTTTGCACCCAAGTAATAATTATGATTTTATAGCTTTATGTACCCGGCCTTGCTCGGAATTGCCAGTTTGGTTTGCAGTTTTCTTTTACAATCGGAAAATGATAAAACCAATTGGTCAACAGGGTAATTGTGTTTACTTATTCATACTTTATCATTTGATTAAAAGAAGGCTTTTGGAAACATTGACGGATTTTGAAGAAAGGATTGTGGGTTTGAAATGTCTTATTCCGGGCAAACGTCTACTTCTAAAGAAGGAAAAACATTCATCGATGCCATTTTCCGGGCAACGCATATTTTTAAAGAAGGGATCACACCCACCATTGCCTTATTCCGGGCAAATGCCTACTTTTAAAGAAGCAATCACATCCACCATTCAGAAGGAAACTCATTAATCATTGCTTTTCACTGGGCTTTTCACATACCATTATTCCGATGATCAACAATACCCAATCCCAATACCCCCACTCCCATACCAAAAGTCCCTTCCAGCCTCTCTATAATAGTTTCCTTTGGGTAAAGATTACGTGTTTACGTGTTTGGTTTGAATTGACCTATGCGATAAAAAGGTATACTAAACTGTTCGTTTAATGAATATACCCTCTCTCTCATTTAGCTATGGCACTCCTACCCAGTCTGATATAGTCTTCCTTAGACAGATAATATGGGTTCCAAATTTGGTGGACATCGATAAATGGGTTCAGAAGTCATGCTGAATTGATCGATAACTAAACAATACCCCCCTCACACCTTTTAAAATTACTTAACCACATCCACTAAAATCGCTTCCTTAGGACATTGAGCTGATCGATTGCTAAACAATACCCCTCCCCCCATACCCTCCCTCTTTTGTAAAGAGCATCCCTAATCTCCTATCGTCGTCTCATTATGACAAAGAATTTGTGTTCTGAATTTGTTTGAAATCGGTCAAGGGGTTCAGAATTTACATTGAGTTGATCGATAACTAAGCAATACCTCTACCCCCCTCTTTTCCAAAGAGCATGCTTAACCCCTTATTGTCTCCTTCTTAAGATAAGGAATTTGTGTTCCAAATTTGGTTGAAATCGGCCAAGGGGTTCAGAATTTAAACTGCGTTGATCGATAATTAAGCAATACCCCTCCCCCCACACCGTCCCCCTTTTCCAAAGAGCATGCTTAACCCCCTATCGTCTCCTTCTTAAGATAAAGAATTTGTGTTCCAAATTTGGTTGAAATCGGCCAAGGGGTTCAGAATTAACACTGAGTTGATCGATAACTAAGCAATACCCCTCCCCCATACCCTCCCCTTTTCCAAAGAGCATGCTTAACCCCCTATTGTCCCCTTTTTAAGATAAGGAAGTTTCGTTCCAAATTTGGTCGAAATCGGCCAAGGGTTTCAGAATTTACACTGCGTAGATCGATAATTAAGATATACCCCTCCCCCCATACCCTCTCCCTTTAAAAAAGCATGCTCAGCCCCCCTATCATCCCCTCCTTAAGATAAAGAATTTGTGTTCCAAATTTGGTTGAAGTTGGCCAAGGAGTTTAAAAAGTACACTGAGTTGGTGAATAACTAAGCAATAACCTCCCCCCACACCCTCCCTCTTTTCCAAAGAGCTTGCCTATTGTCGTCTCCTTAAGATAAAGAATGTGTGTTCCAAATTTGGTTGAAATCGGTCGGTGGGTTAAGAAGTTATGCTGGAACATACATACAAACGTACATACAAACATACAAACATTGAGTTTTATATATATATAGAAGAAAGATAGAAGATAGATAGATAGATAGATAGATAGATAGATAGATAATGTTTTTGAAGATAGCGATTTAATCGTCAGGTGTGCTATGAAAGCATAAGTACAACGATGTTACTAGGGATCATTATCCCATTTCATAAGCATTCCAATGTGGCCTATTTCTTCAACGCCTCCAATCATCTCCTGTACATTCTCTTATTTCAATTTCTATCCGTAACAATGTACTTCATACTGGTAGTCTGAATGGATATGTCCTTTCTCACCATCTCAATCTGCAGTGAGACAAAAGTCTACACCACTACTCTGCGATTGTTTCCTAAGGAGCTTAATTTCGTCTGTAAAACCTAGGAACATATGCATAAGCTCTACCAAGATGAAGTACACGGTTACATGCAGAGACAGAGATAAGCTTAGTATTGTATGTTCCAAGAAAGTAAAGGGGATATGTTTGAAGATGTATAAACAAAATTAACCTTTGAAATGTTGACAAACACTAGCAATGCTGTAAACACTGGCAATGACGTTTCCCATAAATAATGTCTGCTTTAAATAGGGTTGCCTCTGGCGTACATAACCAGTTTTAAGACTAAGTTAGGTCTTGTAGAATACAGGTGGAGCAAAAGAATTCAGATGGAAATGAAATTCGCTTTTTATAATTCTTCAGTTCTTCGGGTGGGCAATTACGGACATGAAACGTTCAAAGCAGCATAGGATACTTTCAGATTTTTCTAGCGAAAGATGCAGCGTGCAATACTTGGTGAGAGACCAAAAAAAGACATGTGGCTAATACGCATGAATTACAAGCAAAATCCATCATCAAAGGAGAAAACATTCTGAATCTCATAAAATACGGTGCACTCCAGTGGGCAGGTCATCTGATAAAAATGTCAGAAGATAGAATTACTAAACCAATATTCATCATAGAACAATTTAGATGCCAGAGATAGATTATTGTTTCAGCAAAGATTTCAAAACATAAAAAATAACTCTAAAAATACTTTAGGAACGCTTGAACTTTAAAAATGTTTTTCAATATGTTATACCCGTGTCAAGATAGGTTAACTATATAGATACGAGAAAGGCGAAAAGGCTGCAAATGTGAATATAATCAATTCTGAGGGGTAAATTACAATGATTGATCCAATGTTGGGTTATCAATTGACTTTTTGTACGGTATATTAGAGAAGAAAACAATAAAAATCACTTTTTTCAAAAAATCGCCGATGAAATATTTTAAAACGCCCCGTACCTCATTTCTAATGACCTTGCTTAACTTTCTGTGAAAAAAATCAGAGGTACATGAAACTTCGATAATAATCCATTTTTTTACACCGTGCGGAGTTATAGCTCCAGTAGCAGTAACTTATACTAAATGATTGCAATTTTATTATCATTTAGTAAAAGTCGCTGCTACTAGCGCTATAGCTCCGTTATAAGTTATATTCAAACATCGACCTGTTAGGCAGAGTTGTAGAAAAACCTTTGCATTAGAAGTCCACCATACAACACATTTTGACATTAACCCTCTGGAATGGATTATTGGTTTTATATTTAGTTTTGGCTTTAAGGTGACACGGGAAGCACAAACAACCATCAAATCGTCATCATTTCATCATTGAATGCTTTTTTTTTCTACAACAATTATGATTTTGAAAAAGGCTCGCAATCTACATACATCGTTGTTCAAATCATCGAAGACTGTATTCGTCTGCAAACTTTGCTGGACATTCTCTAGATATTTCTTCAACATACACCTGTGTTCAGAATAATAGCAGCGGAAGCCGTTTTTCATACAAAATGGTCAACTTTGACCAGCTGTAACTTTGTACCCCGATGACCGATTGTGCTGAAATTTTGCCAGTGAACTACAAATATGTTGAAATTTCAAATTTCAACATATTTGTAGTTCATTGCCAAAATTTCAGCTCAATCGGTCATCGGGGTACAAAGTTACAGCTTGTCAAAGTTGACCATTTCGTATGAAAAATAGCTTCCGCTGCTATAGTTCTGAACACAGGTGTATTTCATTAAGGGGCCGTACACATATTTAAGCACTTATGGGGGGAGGGGGGTCGGTCAATATCTTACGCTCCATATAAATAAAAATTCATTTGTATGAAAAAAATCTTACAGGGGGGGGGGGGGGTCGAAAAACCCAGAAAAATTGCTTACGTAATAAGTGTACGACCCCTAACGAGTATCCAAAGTAGCTCCCGACTAGCTTCTGGCAGAGACACATATTCTGTTTCAGTCGAAGAAAGAGTTACATATTATTGCTTCCGTGTTGTCCAGCAGATTGGTCCTCCAAGTCGAAAAAAGAATCCAGTGTTGCTTTTCGGTCTACGCGATCACGATGCTCAGTCAGCATCAGCATACGTTTGCAATGCTGTTGTATCTCCTAGTTTCAGTTTCAAGTGAACACTTCTCGCACTCAGGATCACAGGGGCGTAACGAGTATTGAGTTAATAACTCAACTAACTTAAAAGTTATAACCATGATTGGCCTCTCTGATTCCAAAATTGGCAAAAAAAATTACAATCGTTTTACTCCGTTTAACTCGTTCTGTTATTACTGACATTAATGGTCTTTTGATAGAAAAAGTCAAGAAAAAGCAAAATCCCTGTCCATGGATAAGGGGCTTGACGTTGATATTTCAAGAAAAAAGATTTTTATTTTATTTTTATTTTTGTTGTTTAATAGAGTGCTTTTTTCAAACAAAGGTTAAGTTCAACACTAAATTAAAAAATTAAGATATTTTTCCATTTTTTATATCTCCTTCACATAAATATCGTTATTTTAATGGTAATGGTTTGAAAATAAGCTCCGTAGAGAAACTTTTATCACATCTTACTTAAATAAGGTCAACAGTTATACCAAACACTTGAGGTACCATGCCTCCAAGTTAACTAATGGTTAGTGTCGCACGATCTAACAACAACTGCCTATTGGTAAATTTGGAGGTGCCGGCAGGGCTCAGTAGGGGTCTAGCTAACATAACTCTAATACTAACAAGACCCTGAAACAAACGCTTATCCAAATAGCATACATCTATTTATACTTGTAGTAGTAGCTAACAATAATTCATTTTGTACCCGTATAGCTGAAGTAGAATTTTAGTAGTGAAAAGTAGAATAAATTTGTAGATTTACTAATTTGGCATTGGAGATAGTGAATGTATCTATTATATCTTCTTGATAATCTTTATTTTAGTCTCTCTAGCTGCATGGATCAACGCAAAAAAACTGTTTCTCTCTTCCTTCTATTAGGTTAGTTAGAAAAATTAGCGGATATATAGGGGACATGACTTAGTGTTTCTCGTATTAAGACAAATTCGCTGACCTTTACCTTATAATAAAATAAATGACCGATAGTAAAATAAATGACTGAAATTTAAAGATATCAAGTAAATAATAAAAAAAACGAAAATAAATACATGACCATCGGTGGACAGAAAGACAAGAGACAGAGTTCTGTTTAGAATAGTTAATTGAGACCATTGCACTCACAAGATAGAGAATAACTAGTACCACTATTATTGCTACAAGACTAATAACTTGACCACTTACGGAAATGAGGATAGACCATATGATGCGTTCATCCACTATTATATTGAATATTGTATACCCTGAATCTGACTAACTGCATTTTAGACCTCATTATTTTAATAAATAATAAAGGTTTGAATATTACACGCAGAGAAATGTTTTTTAAACTCAATGATATTATGTATAAAAACAACAAAAATAATTATTGTTCCCCGGCTAATAATTTTATTTGTTGAATTCAACAAAAAATCAGATTTGATTAGACGAAAAATATTGTTGTTTCTACAATGTTCCAAAACAGCACTCAAAATGAAAATTGTTGAATTTACAATATATTTTTTTGTTTGTGCAAAATATTTTTAATCCAAAAAAACTTTTGCTTTCAACAATATTTTTCTTAAATTCAAAAAAATAATAATATTATAATCAAAAATTTATTTTAAATGTTATATAAAATTTCTTGTGATAATCAATTATTTTATTTTTGGGTAGGCTTCGTGTGAAAAATGAAACCACAATAATTATATTTGTATTTTTTTCAAATATTTTCTCCAAAAACTAGTTACACTGGATTGCAGTAGAAACAACAATGAAAATTTTTGAATTAAATATATTTCAGTTTTGATTTTAAAAATAAAATATTTGGGTTTAAAAAATATTTCAATAATTTTATTTTTTAGTTCAAAAAGGTAGATTTTCTCTGCGTGTAGAAAAGGGAAAAGAACTTTACCAAAAAAAAGCAATTACGGAACAACTGGAAAGAAATTTTGTATAATGATCACTATTAGACTACTGAAACTTTAACATATGACATTACTGTGACTGATAGGATCCAATTAACTCGACGACGTATTGACAAACATCCGATACTCAACCGTGTTAAAATAAGGGAAGCTCTTCAATGTGTCCATTTATTACAATAGTACTTAAATTAATCTATTTTGAAACTACCCTACCAGAATGATATCATTACATCTTTATTCGAAATTGTTACTTGGAAATGGCAACAGTACCACCCTTGTCAACATAGACTACTATTAGGTATTGAATGTCGGCTCCAAGTAACTAATAATTAAATTTACATGTTAACTACTTATTCAGAAAACATCTATGTACATGTTGAGCTTCCATTATTTGTTCGGTTTATAATTGACAGACTGTAGATAGAAAGAATAATGTATCGGTATGATCACAATACAAACCCAGGCCGCAGTGACCTAGTGAGCAACATAGCTTGAGTCGTCTGCTAGTATTGTGTATCACATGGAGAGCCCAGCCGAGATACCAGTCTATTAAGACTACAACTGGTCAACTCTCGAAAAAAAAAAAAAAAAAAAAAAAAAAGTCAAGAAAAAGCAAAATGCGCGCAATCCATCCAGTTGGTCGACGTAAGCATTATATGCACGTTTCAAACAATCTACACAGCGATGAAGATAAAAATAACCAAGTAATCGAAAATCTTTTTCGATGCTTAAATCGACATTTAAGTCTTTACACACATTTTTGAAAATCGAATGTTTTTCATTTGGCTAATGAATTTTAAATTTGGCTAATGGCTATCATAAAACTCTTGATATTTATAATATCGAATATTGATTATTATATGAAAGCTGATGAAATAAAATAAAGAGTGCATGACCGAATTTGCCCGCATATTTGTGAGAGCTGTTGTGTAAACCATCGCACAGATGGAGCTAGGTAATCAAAGAAGAGTAATTGCTAAGAAAATTGAAGAACTGTATATGGGATGGCACGTCGGGTTAATAAAAACTAAGGTAAACTGTTTAAATTCGCTACATTGATGAAAAGATGAATCGATGAAGAGAAATCGATCAGTGCGACCCTATGATCTTAAGCGCGAGACTTGTATATAAATACCGCTGCGTTCGTTTTGCTTCTAGTTGGACAGTTAACTTTACGTCCCAAAATAGAAGCACAAACGGCAATATCGGGCCTCGTATTCACCGCAATGTACATCTAACTACCAACCAACTAAACTTTGAAATTCGATTCATAGGACTTCATAGGACATAGGACTCGGGTACTTATTCAAAAGGACGTATGTGATTTTGTAAACAAAGATTCATACGAAGATTTGTCCAATATGATGGCACTCCCAGGCAAACCAACACCACGAACAGATAGCCAAAGCCTCCCCCTACCTGTTTGTGGTGATGGTTTGCGTGGGAGTGCTATCATATTAGAGAAATAAACGTTTGAATATTTGCTTACAAAATCACATACGTTCTTTTAAATAAGTACCCGCGATTTGATGTTGGTTCGAATATCCTGGGTCCATCAGGGGGATATAATATGACTTTGCTTTGTCTTGTCCAAACCTAGCTGCTAGTCTTCAAATATAGGCTCTTGGATTCAACAAGAACACTGTTCGTTAAATATCTTGGTTGTGCATATGCACAGCACATGTTTCGAAATGGACAAATTGATAAGAAATTTGCGAAAAAGAATCCACGTGCCTTGGAGGGACTTGAAACCTCCACCTCATACTCTCTAGATAGGCGTGATAACCCCTACACAACAAGACTACTTGAAGGTCACGACATCAGAATCCGAGTACCAACCTCCACAGCGGTTAACTCTTTTTTGCAAATTGAATATCTTTCGGATGCTTGATTTGTCCAATCTTCACATGTGCTTTACTGTTGTATATTCACAGTCAAGCGAGTGCACATCCACCAGTTTTGATTTAATCAATTCTAGAGTGAGTTTGTTGTCTGGTCTTGTCTCAAATGCCGTAGTTATTGAAAGTATTGTAGTACCATAGCCACCTACAGATACCGGTCTAATTCATGGCCTGTCACCTTCAGCCGTTCGAAAAGCTCCTCAATTTCGAATACATGCTGTTCAATGTCCCCGCCATAAGGGTACCTTCTGTTGACGTTATGCTGGTGTACAACGCAGTGTGCCATGTTGCTGTAAACAAATCACAGTATGCAATGACTCTTCATGTCAGGGTATAAATAGAGAGAAACTGAAGTGAGGAGCTCATTCGTTATCAAGCAGTTGTAGTAGTAACATCAATAAACTAATAATTTTTAAACTTATCAAACCTGCTTGAATTATTTAACTGGTAGAACTCCCATACCTTCTTCTTCTTCTTATGGGCATTACATCCCCACACTGGGACAGAGCCGCCTCGCAGCTTAGTGTTCATTAAGCACTTCCACAGTTAATAACTGCGAGGTTTCTAAGCCAGGTTACTATTTTTGCATTTGTATATCATGAGGCTAACACGATGATATAGCCCAATAATATAGCATAAAGCCCAGGGAAGTCGAGACAATTTCCAAACCGAAACTTGCCTGGACCGGCACAGGGAATCGAACCCAGCCACCCTCAGCATGGTCTTGCTTTGTAGCCGCGCATCTTACCACACGGCTAAGGAGGCCCATCGGAGTACCGCTTATCGCAAATTTACGTGAGGATGGCTACCTTTGAAGAAAGTTTTGCGTTCTCGTAGTGTTTTCTCAAATTCTCCCACGTATCTGGCTATTTTGGATCCTTTGATAAGGTAACTGTTTGTCTTCTAACAAAAGTCCAATCGTTGCGCGCGCTTGCTGGTTACCAGTGTTCCAAGCTTCTATTTTAGCATTGCTTTCAGCTGTTTCAGCGGACCGGTTCCCAGTGAAATATCACCAAAGATCTTCCCGGATCAGCAAGAATTCGATATTCGTCTTCCAGGTTGAATAATATAAGCCATTTAACTTAACAATACCCAATCTTTCCATTCTGTATTTCCCAGTGGAATGTTTCTTTCTTTCACATTTGTTTTTAGTTTATATTTTCAACTTCATTATTGAAACGCAATCTAATAAAGTAATAAAGTGAGCGAGAAAGTGAGTACATGTTTTTTTTAATTTTTTTGACAAATTCGGGGTAATGGTCAATCGGGGTAATGATAATTCGGGGTAGTGATCATTCGGGGTAATGGGTTATTCGGAGCAATAGCCTTTCGGGGTACTGGCGTTCGGGTTAGTGACATTCGGGGCAGTGTCATAAAATCGTGGCACTAACTTTAACTTTGTTTACTAACTTTCGGATTCTCTAAAATTATTTGTTTTTTTTTCTTATCCCTCAGGTTCTAGAGCAAGTGCATCCAACGTTACAAGCCCGCGAGGATGCTCTACTCTACATGGAAACCTTATGTTTGCGTATGTTAGCAATGCTGTGTGCCCAACCATCTCCGCATACAGTAGCGGTAAGTTTATTCATTTTGTATTGTTTTCTCAAAACCCTTAAAGCGCAGGGCGTTTTTTCTAGAAATCGTCGAACATATTTTTAACGTAAATTACCATTAAATTTATTCACATTAAACGTATTTTCGGTACGTTGTTTTTTTAAAACAACATTGCGCTTTTAACGGTTTATTACTATTTACATGTTTTTCCCCTACAGGATGTTGAACAAAGAATTTGGCGTACTTTTCCTAAGCCCCTCGACGATTGGGCCCTGACAGATGCTCGTGTGGCAATAGACAAATCCAAAAAATTGAAACCGGTGCTTCCGGTTGACCGTGTCCATACCCTATTGCAAAAGGTAGGTTTTCCGTACAGAGAACGATGCAAAAAATGAATATTCTAATGATCGTACGTTCCCGTCGCCCTTTAGGAGGTCCTGCAGTACAAAATCGATAGTTCGGTTTCATTGTTCCTGGTTGGGGTGTTGAGAGCATTTCGGCTGACATTCTGAAGCTAGTCGGCTACTATGTCAAAATATGTATCACATCGAGATATCCCAGGAGGATATCGAGGTCGCCATGTGCGCTGATAAGGTTTGAGCTTCTTGTTTTTATCTTGCTTCTTGATTTATATTTACTTATTATTTCACTTAAACTCTACTTTCGGCGATGCCGTTGCCGAAGGATAGGATATATACATTTTTCGTAAATGTTAATTGCATTATGGTTTTGGTTTCTTTTTGATCCTGGTATTGTTTTTCTTCCTGCTTTTAAAAGAACGGATTGTTATGTAATATTTGACATGTTAAAGATAATTTTATCTGAATGAGATTCAATCAATGAAAATACGGTAATAAATTTACGTGTGCAATTAAAAAGAACTTAGCATGATTTCTCGTTAATTACTTCCGTGCCATGATCGCTCTCTTTTGAGTAATTTAAAAGACCTTTGTCGTAATTTGAGGTTTTCCATTTTTTGTACAACTGGTGATTTTGGAGACTTTTGTGAAACACCTTCGAAAATTTCAGTTTTTCACTTCTACGAGCAAATCGGAAAAAAATCGTGAAACGGGCTTGGTAGTCATATGGCTACTGCTTCTGCCTCATACGCAGGAGGTCGTGGGTTCAATCCCAGGTCCGTTCCATTCTCCTACTTTGTATCTTTCTCTTTATTCCTCATGTTCTAGCAATCGCTAGAACTGGAAATGGACTTCCATACCGTTTCCATTACTATTCCTATACCTTCAATTTGAGCATTCTAACATTAATCTGCTAGAATTGGAAATGAACGTATAGAGCTCGTTTCCTACATCCAATTATATAAATTCCATCAGTTACCTTCTCCTATCTAT
This sequence comes from Armigeres subalbatus, assembly GCF_024139115.2. NCBI lineage: Eukaryota > Metazoa > Arthropoda > Insecta > Diptera > Culicidae > Armigeres > Armigeres subalbatus. The sequence goes on from NC_085140.1 coordinate 305,023,064, forward strand.
CACATTGGCAGCTCGTTAACCAAGACGGACCTCTGCCTCTCCAACCTAACCCAGAAATTCCAACAAATTCCGCATGAACTCGTGGCAAGTGCAGAGGTATATTCGGCTTGCAGTGGGCGAGTGATTGCATCATCATTTCCTCCCCTTCCCTACATTGACTTGCATTCTGACGTGGCAGGCGCCAGTATGACCTAACAAATGAGATCACCAGTACTTGTACATTGAAGATGTGTGCTAGTCCCAAGCAAACATCTGTTGGTTCCCTGTGCAAGAACAGCTGATCTGGTCATAATGGAGTAGCAACTACGAGCAGTCAATCAAGCTCAAGCTCAAGCAAGCTCTACGAGCAAATCGGAAAAAAATCGTGTTTTCTTTGTCTTTGATTTACAAAAAAATCATTCGTCGATATTAATTATGGTTAGTTCTGTAATCGATATATTTCTAAATCAATCTTCTCAGAAATTAAATTCACATGTTAAGCCTTTCTCATTGCACACATTTTTTTTGTAAATACAAAATTCAATATTTATAGTTGATTACAATACTAGAATAGGCTTGCGTTGATGAGTATTACCAATTAAGAATATTATAATCAGTATCAACAAGTGACGCAAATAACACATTAATATCGCCAGTATTTTTACATCAGGATTACATTCAAGCACAAGAATTTGATTCGCATTGTTTTTATTATTTAAAATAACATCTCATGCTCACAGCATTTACAACTCGTTTGAATTTTCTACAGTTGAAAACAAAACCAATAGTAAATTCAATCGAAACATTCATCTTGTATAAAAATGAAAAAAAAATACGATTTTGCTTGCAGTTGAATAATCTAAAAACAAAGCAAAATTACAAGAAAGTATATTTCATTGATCAACCGTTCTAACTATCAGCTTTCTTATTTATCTGTTTCTGCTTACCCATCTGTATAACTTTTTTTATCTACATACTTCACACTTGAAGCAATAAAAGCTTTGATTTCTGATTAACATACGTTGCAACATATGATTTATGTTCTTTCACGCCTCCCAAAACAAACAAAAACAATCAATCAAATAAATTCATTTCGATAAAATCAAAATAAACCAAAAAACACCGCAGGTGGTATGTAAAACTACTTTTCTTGAAGTTTATTTCCCCTGTAAAGAAGTAAAGATGAAAACCCACATTTCTTTTAGATCTTTTGAACTTGTTTTAATCTACTTACTTCCCCCTGTTAATTTCGATCCGCTACTTTCTATATCTTTTATAAATATGAATCCTTTTTTTTTTGTACTGGGAAAACTTGTAGTTTATTGTTTTTGTTTGTTCGCTCTTGGATATGGTTCTACCGTCTCCAGACTGTCGTTTTATTTAGCGTATCTTTTGTTCAATGGTAATGACTTTTTTTTGTTTGTTTTTAGTCTGTTTCAACTTTTTAGCCTCTCCTTAGTTGTTTTATTGTTATTTTTATGTCCTTAAATGTAGAGATATGAATTCTGTCCGAAGCGATAGTTAAATTTTGGACTACAAACCACAGATCCTATCATTTTCGATTGTTGATTTTGAGGTCTATCTTCGTTTTATTACACTGCTTCACTCAATAAGTTCTTATTGATGATGTTAAATCATATCACTATTATTATTTCTACCAGCACATTTTTTCATCGATAGGTTTTATACGTCTCATCTTTGCGTGGTATTGTTGAACGTAATACAGAAATTTATTGAAGCATGTGTTGTTGTAAATTTTACAGAAATTTACTATGGTTGATTAGCTCGCAACTGTTGCAAAGATAAACCAAATGCATCATATTGTTAGTTTTACTTTGTGGTAGGTTTGTGTGGCTTTTTAATAACAAGGTATTTTAATTGGTACCTATTCTTGGAAATAAGAAAATTATTTATAAGAATTAGAATAGCTTCATTGAAATATTGACAGGGTGTAATGTCTGATAAAAAATCAAGATGATCAAAAATAATTTTATGATTAGGAAGAAGCTAAAATAAATAAAACTGGTAAAACTATCAAATCTGTAACTTGGTTAATATCAATGACAGTGGAAAATGTTAAACCATAGTGTTTAGTTATTTTTCGTATCTACATATTTGAAACTGCATGCATCTTAAAGAACTTCAAATTTAGAAACCAACATGCAGTTGCGCATCGCGCTCACAAGTTCCCCTGGAAGCGTAAACCAGATCTTACTATTGACCCTTAGGTTTTAAAACAACATATTCATTATTTCTCAGCATGTTCTTTCTATCTCTGTCTCCAATCGGAATAACGTTAGTCGTGCGTGCAGTTTTTTAACGCACCCAGGGATTGCTCTTTGTGCAACTTTTCTTTCTTTTTCGTTCCCACAGGCGCTCATGGACATGTTCTACCAGGGGGACAATTCGAGCTCGAGGGCGCCTAGTCCATTGCCGCCGACGCCTCCATACAGCCTCAGCTACGAGGAGGTCGCGAAAGAACTCATCCACGACGAGAAGCAGTACCAACGGGACCTGCACATGATCATAAGGGTGTTTCGCGAAGAACTGGTGAAAATAGTCGACGATCCAAAGGTAAAAAGAGAAATTGTGATATTTTTTGATTAATACATATTAATACTATTTTTATTCAACTTATCTGTCGTTGAAGGAACTTGATGCAATTTTCTCCAATATTATGGACATTTATGAGGTGTCCGTAACGTTACTGGGTTCGCTCGAAGATGTGATCGAAATGTCGCAAGAACAAATCCCGCCATGCATCGGAAGTTGCTTCGAAGGTATGCATCAAATGTCCTTAGGGCTGGCTCCTATGAACTGATTGTGACTTTTTATCTAACAGAATTAGCAGAAGCGGCAGAGTTTGATGTATACGAAAAGTTTGCAAAAGATATCACGTCGGTTGAGGCAAAGGAAGCCTTAGCAAATTTAATGTCTAGGCCAGAGGTATTTTAGCAATAATCTATCATCATCATTAGACTGACACATTTGATCTGTTTCAGGCGAATTCGCTGAAGTCGGCCGGTCACGGTTTCAGGGAAGCGGTTAAATTCTATTTACCAAAACTACTTTTAGGGCCTATCGGGCATGCACAGTTGTATTTAGATTATATTAAAATTTTACTACAGCTTAGTCCATCGCAGGAGGATAAAGAAAGCTTTGTACAGGTTCAGGGGTTGCTTAAACCCTTGCAGCTCGGATTGCAGAGTATATCTTCACTGCTGCCTAAGTGCGTAGAATATGAACATTCTGCATAAGAAATGTCTATTAATGTAACATTTCCAAATCTCTCCAGGGAATATTTCGCTAGGGTAAACAGCCGGGCAAGGCGTCAGTCGGCAATCGAAAAAACACGTGAATTACAAAACAGTGTAGAACATTGGAACAAAGACGTTGGTCAATGTTGCAACGAGTTCATCCGGGAGGACACACTTGCCAAGCTTAGCTCCGGCAAGCGACAAACCGAACGAAAGGTGTTCCTATTCGATGGGTTGTTGGTGTTGTGTAAAGCCCGACGGCAGATTGTTCCCGGCAACAATTACGACTTTCGGTTAAAGGAACGCTTTTCATGCGTAAGGTGGAAATCATCGATCGACCGGACACGGAGGAGCTGAAGTATATGTTTGAAATTTCTTCCGGGAACCGAGTAACGTTATACTTATTGCAAAAATGCACAACACAAAACGATTGGATGGCGGATTTGGTTATGCTGAACACAAAATCCATGTTGGAACGCATTCTAGACAGTATTTTACTAGATATCGAAAAGAAACATCCACTTAAACTACCTAGTCCGGAAATATATGCATTTGCCGTTCCTGATTCCCCTTCGAATATAGTGCTGGAGGAGCGGGAAGGAACGGGAGTGCCCCTAATCAAAGGCGCCACGCTAACGAAACTGATCGAACGGCTCACCTACCACATATACGCTGATCCTATGTTCGTGCGTACCTTCCTAACAACGTATCGATCGTTTTGTTCGCCCAAAGAGCTTCTTAGGTTATTGGTTGAACGGTTCGACATACCCCACCCGGCACTGGTGTACGACTGTGCCTGTGATAAGGAACTTGGATCAGATATGGACAAGTTTCATAAGAATTCTCAACGAGAAGACTGGAAACGCTACAAGAAGGAGTATGTGCAACCGGTTCAATTTCGTGTGCTGAATGTTCTTCGGCACTGGGTAGATCATCATTTTTATGACTTTGAGCGGGATCCCAAGCTGCTGGATTCATTGTTATACTTCCTGGCAACGGTACGGGGTAAATCTATGCGTAAGTGGGTTGACTCGGTGTTGAAGATAGTGCAGCGGAAGGTGCGTATATGATGGTAAAATGGAAGAAACATATGAAAAGCCTAATTTCATTTTTTTTTTAATTCCTGTAGAATGAAAGCGATGACAGTCATCGGCAGATATCGTTTGCTTTCTTAGATAGTCCACCGCCGATTGAGAAGCATTTGTCGCTGAGTTCGGATGAGAACGAATACAATCTGCTAATGTTGCATCCCTTAGAACTTGCCCGTCAACTGACGTTGGTAGAGTTTGAAATGTATAAAAACGTAAGTAATTAAATTAAATCCTCCAGAATGATGGTTTTTACGGTTTTATCAATTTATTCATTAGTTTATTTCCTACCCCCTTCGTTATCTAAAGACCAACAGGACAAAAGATGAAATTCATATTTGTTCCTTCCTTATCACAAATCTATAAACTATCTTGTCCATTTGAACGTTCTATGAATAAAATCCAGGGATCCTCTATTAGCTTTTTTAATCTACCGTAAGTTGGTAGTGGCTCCCATTTGGTCTTTAATAATAATAAAGTGAAAGAATCTAAGAGAATATGCTTCAATTACTCAAGTAAGTAGTTCATTGATGAATAACTTATGCCAAATTGCTCGTTAGGATAGCTTGCAGATGATTACGTTGTATCTGTTTCGGGACCAACCGGAGCTTCAACGGATTCATTATCGCTTTCTCCGTATCGCGTTAGGTTGCACGAATTCGACTCATACGATGAGTCTGGAAGTACTTGCGGAATTATCGCTCCGGTTCCTCACCCGTTATTTGATAATTAGTGAAATGTCACTTTTAAGTTTAATTTCAGTTTAATTATCGAATTGAAACAGATCCTAAGCAATCAGCATATCTTATGAATAAGATTCGAAAAGCTTTGAGTTTTTTTTATCTACCGTGGAAGCACCATATTTGACGCAGGTCCAAACTTGGCGCACTTTCATATCAAATGATTCAAAAAATCTGTTTTCGCCAAAAATATATCAACGAATAAAGCTAGATGGCTTTATTTGCTCTTCTTAATTGCATATATGGAATAAAAAACGTTTTATTGATAAAGAATCAATGTACCCAAATAAAATATGTGGAAGTTATACTCATAATGCGTAAAATTTTCGCTTTCTCAGCCACAATGCTAAGGATCAAACGATATTTTTTTCGCGCAAAATTACTTTTGTGAGAATTTTTGACCCCTACCTACGAACAGCTGAGCATTATGAGTTAGATTTCCCTTTTTAGTTGAACATTGTAACATTTGAACGCATTTTTGAACCCAAAATGTTCTGCGTCAAATTAGGCTCACAATCCATTGCAATGTTCCTAATTAATCTTAGCAGACGAATAGACAAGGCAGTGCTTATAAACCTCAATAATACTATTAGGAAAAGCAATATGTATTCATTTAGTAACTCTCTACTACTTACAATATTAGTCAACATTATTCCACTAAGTGTCCAGCCCATGATAGTATGCCTTATGATGTCTTCGATTTTGATGCGTTTTTTTAGGCGTTTCTTACACGGTATTTGGTTATTATGCAGTTTTTCTATGCTTGTTTTGAAATTCTTGCGAGAAAATAATATTATATATTAAATTAGTATCCTATAATTTAATTTACTTTCTTTGTACGAAATTCTAACAAGCCAAAAAAGAATAACAAATTTTTAATTTATTTCTGTCGCTATCCAAGCTACTAGTCGGGCAACCCTGAATATGAAATTAAACAAAAATATGACTGGCTTTCTTATATAAGCTTCAGTGTGTGTAAATAGCTCATATTTTTTGAGATATATCTGCCGGTCACGTAACATTTGCATAATGGTAGCTTCAATGTGGTTCTAAAAGGGTTCATATACAGGTTGCGTTTTCTGTATCCTCCTCATTTTATAGATTCAAAATTGCAGATTACCAAAGAAAGTGAAGTTTTTATTACAAATACAACAGATCATGGTAGGCTGGTTACGAAATGAAATGTCAAATTTAATTCTCCCGTGATTCATAGGCCGTGAATATATGCTTTGACATGATTCTTACACATAATTGAAAAGCATTTTGATTGATGTGCAGGGTACATGAAACTAACAAAATATTTACGTGCTCCATAGAATATAACTTGCAGAACAACTGGACAAAAATAAACAAAATGCCGCTTTGTATGATAAATTAACTTGTTATTTTATATCGTACAAAGTTCTATTACACTGTCATTATATAATTAAAAAAAATGATTGAGTTTTAACATAGTTTCAAAGTGCGTCAAATTAGGAACAACTTTGCGTCAAATAAGGAACACGGTAAAATTAGTGCGTCAATTTGGGCACCTCGAGTACCATATAAAAACAGATTAAAAAACTAAGAAATAAACTTATATTTCGAGGTTTCATTATTTGTACACATTCTATAATAGTAGAAATCTCGTTATGCAGAATATTAGGCGAATCCATTTAGAAATTGTTTTTGAAGTAATGATTCTTTTTAAAATGTTCTTAACTGCGTCAAATATGGTGCCTCCACGGTATTGCATTCAGTCTTCACGAAAACATGAACCGCGTTTAAACAAGTGCAGTTTTCCCGTGTGCAAGTTCGCACTCAAACATGCATACTAGATCCAAACCGAGTTCATCATAAATCGAGCCAAAATCGCACCCAGTTTGAACACGAGTGTGCGCCCAAGTTCAAACACACGGGTTTGAACATGGATGTTTAAACATCAGTTTACACCCAGCATGCTGTTCATCTGTTCATATTGGTAAAGTGGTTTCTCTTCTTGAGTAGCGGTGATGGCCTAGTGGTAACTCGTTTGGCGTTCACTCAGGGCCCTAGTGTTTGAATCCTTGTCTTTGGAGTTTTTTTTAGAAATGCCACATGAATAGTTCTTAATGTTCATAACAACTGAATATTATGTGTATTTGCCCGGTTAGACACCCGGCAGCCTCCAATGTAATGATTATTTAAAGTATCCTTGCGTTTAGGTTCTAAACGAGGTAAATTACATATGCAAGCATGCATTTTGTTTTGCTAGATACGATGGGATTTACATGTCGTGAATAAAATATAGATGTTGATTCCAAAAAGTTCAAAGACACACTTTTAGTGGGGTAGTTTGAAGAATTGGTCAAATTGATAGAAATTTAAAAAGATAGTTGGGATCTGTTCATAATGTATTTTACATTGATTTGTATAAATAATACGCCGATGACATTATACAATACAAAGAAAATTCACAAACGCTCCAAGTCAGAAATGAGCCCACAAATCCTTAAACACAAAAGTCCTATAAACTACATGACTCTCATAAAGATGAAATCTTCAATTGTTACATTCTAAAAAACACAAAAATGGAATTAAAGCCCTGTTGATCATAAGGTTCTTCAAAAAGGACGAAACCCCACTCAACCTGGAATAAAGAATTCTCTATGCAATTTAGAACTTTGCTTCAGATTCTGGGTATGTTTATCAAGTACCACCGCGAAGTAAGTAGAATCAATTATCCCTATATAAAAGTATCAGAAAAATATTGTCTCAAAATTTTAGAAATATGAACTAATCAGTTTTTTGGTGGTTGCAGAATCCTGAAATCCTAAGGAGAATTGCTTTCAAATGGAACAAAAACTTCGCTCAGAGCAGATTCGAACCTAAGGCGCCGTGAATGGAAGGCCTAAATCAAGACCTCACCTCTATGAACACTTTATTATGCAAGTGCAAAAAATGTGCCCAACATGTTTCAACTTTTCGATCATACCTTCATTGAAGTTTAGTTGAATTCTCTTATTCGAGATATGAATAACAAGGCTGGGAAACGTGAAGAATCAACAATAGTTTCCTTAGCAACCCGTTCTTTATCCAAGCATAGCATTCTCGTGTGCAAGCGCACATGTTTGAACCCAAGTTTGAACTCGATGTTTGAACATTGTACATTGCGCCTGAGTTTATCGGAGTTAGGCTCGTGTTCAGATTGTTATGTGCAAGTTCGAACGTAGTAAGCAATGTTTAATTGGGTGCATAAACCATAAACTTACGTGAACATCTCACACATGTTGCACCTTGAAGACTGATTGCATTTATTTGACAGGGTCAGGCGTGTATAACACGATATCATCTTATTATCAACAGTTAGTATTAAGGGAAAGGGACAAAGACCAAGATACTCGTGGCGACTCAAGGTTAGATTGCGTAATTTGGTGATGGATGGGGTTGGGATTCAGGTTTGAGGTATTTCAGCTGCTCATCCGGGTATTTGACGTCATGTCTGGTTTGGTTCTTCAGGAAGCAAAGAAAGGCATAGATGGCCTGCAAAAAAACCATCGCGATCTCCCAAAACACCTCTTAGTTCACGGAAGGGTTGTTTACCTTGTGCTTTGAGTTCTGTATTATACCGGCATTACACATTTACCATGACTTGGGTCCCTTCTCATTGCTCGATTTCTGAAAATGAGAAAGCGGATGGAGCGGAAAGTCGCGTATAGCGCCCACCTTAGCCCATGGGTCCGATATATGTGATATTTACTAGCTTCTGAAATTTTGATCGTAAAAGCTAAACGGAAATCATTTCAAGTCAATTCAAACGTACATTTGTTGTAGGGTATCCTCGGTAAGGAGGTTGAGGGATATTCAATACAATATGTGATCAAATTAAATCCGCTAAACGAAAGCTTGCCCATAAAAATGGGTAAATTCTTGCTGGCGCCTGGTGCGGTTTGGCAGAACCTCGACCAAATCACATTCGATGATTTTTTCTCATTAGTTCGTCAGGAAAACTTTATCAGCTGGCAACAAAAATGGACAAATGTGGAGGATTATTCCCGGATTTTCTTCTGTTTTTGACTCCACTCAGTTTTTTGCATTGTTTTCTAATGTTATGTGTATTCCAGGTAAAACCATCGGAGCTGGTCGGTTCAGTGTGGACCGGAAAAGATAAAGAAACTACTAGTCCTAATTTATTAAGAATAATGCATCACACTACGAATGTATGTAAACATAATATTAACATTCAAACATTGCTTACTAACAAACCAAACTTATGCATTCCCCAGTTCACTCGCTGGATCGAGAAATCGATTATCGAGGCGGAGAACTTCGAGGAACGTGTGGCAATGGCATCGCGTGCAATAGAGGTGATGATGGTTCTGCAGGATCTCAACAACTTCAACGGTGTGCTTTCGATCGTGTCCGCCTTCCAGGGCGCGGCAGTCCACAGGCTCAAGCTGACGCTTGAAGAGATCCCCAAAAGCTACCAGCGTGTGCTGGCCGAGTGTCGGGAGCTGAACAATTCGCACTTCAAAAAGTATCAGGAAAAGCTGCGTTCAATAAATCCACCTTGTGTGCCATTTTTTGGAATGTATTTAACCAATATTTTACATATAGAGGAAGGGAATCCAGATTTTTTACCAAATACGGAACTAATAAACTTCTCTAAGAGAAGACGTGTAGCTGAAATTACTGGTGAAATACAGCAATATCAAAATCAACCATACTGCTTGAAAGTTGACGATAACATTAAGGTAAGCGATGAATTTAAATTTCAAACAATTCTAATTTAACCGTGTTTCTTTATAGCATTTTCTAAAAAAATTAGATCCTTTTAAAGGCATGAGTGTAACTGAAATTCAAAACTATCTGTACGAGGAAAGCAAACGGATTGAACCGAAGAATTGCCGCCAACCATTAAAATTCGTGAGTTTTTATTCGAAGCTATTAGCTTGTGCAATTTCCCTAAGTCATCATTTTATATTATCTTCTTTAGGCGCGCAAGTGGCCAGACATTTCTCTAAAGTCTCCCGGCATCAAGCCCATGCGACGTCCAAACAATTCGGCCAATTCGTCATTGAATCTGGCTGGTACGTTGACATCCAGCAACAAAGCTCCGTTTGTGAACAAAAACGATACCGGTACGGAGCAGCAGTCACCTCCAGCCAGTTCATCGTCGGCTTCCGTGGCCGACCAAGCAGTATTTGCTAACGTGAACATCAACTCGTCGTCGTCATCATCACAGAATCATCATCACCATCAGCAACAGTCGTACCAATATCAGCATCATTCGCAGGGATCGATGCAATATTATCCAGGCCAGCATCAGTCAGTTGGAGGCCAACAGCAAAACCATCACTATTATCATCACGGGCAGCAGCATAGCTTATCCCAGTCAGTGGTAAATCTCACATCAACGGCAGATCATCAAATGGCGCCAGAGATTCCACGACGCTCCGATAGTATTATTCTAACCTCTTCACTATCGTCCCAAATACAATACAACCTAAACAATAGTAGCTATTCCGAATCCAGTAGCAATCACAGTGGAGGAAGTAAGCTAGTTCCAAGCCCCCGCTATCCATCTTCCTCAATGAGTGCGCTGTCGTCATCATCATCTGGCATGAGTGTTTCTTCGTTCTTTGGCATTATGAGCGCATCGAACAGTGATGGTAACAGCAACAATAATCCTACTACTGCTAGCTTTAAACATACGCCATTGCTTAGTCATCATAAACTAGTTGCGAATATGTATGCTGAAGACAATCCCCATTCGATTCTTTCAGCGTCTGGTCTTGGGGGAAGCCTAAGTAGCTCAGCTGCTACAAACGCCGCTAGTATTGTTTCGCTCAGCGAAGGGCCAACTGGCCCTCCTCCACCACCACCACCCCAAGCGAATGCCGCCACAGCCATCTCACCAGGTGGGGGGTCGATGTCTTCGCCATCTGCCAGCACATCTTCGGCGGTAACTGCCGTAGGGCCGCTACCCTACTGCGTTGGATCAACGGTTTCTGCACCACCAGCACCAGTACCCGCTACGGGTGCTGACATTCCGCCTGCGATTAGTCCCCGGACGGATAAGCCAGCGGTACCGCCGGCACCGCCACCATTACGGAATCATGGTGGCGGGGGAACCGAGTTTTGTTACAACACTTCCGGGCTCCCGACATCACCGCTTGCAACTAGCAGTAGTACTAGCTTTAGGATTAGTTCATCCAATACTTTAAAGTAAGTACGAATTTCATCCAAAACTACACCTTAATCTAGTGTTCTTACTCGAAAATTTACTGTTCATAAACTCAATCTTGAGTGTGTATACGACTGCGTATTTCCTTCTTCAGTGGTGTAAATCTCAACGACATCAACCAAATTGATGAAACTATGTGGGCATTATATAGCAGAAGATTAATTTTTTGCCACCACTTTTCTATGGGGCCAATACAAGTGGAATGGGGCCTTCCTTAACCTGTTTGGTAAGATGCGCGGCTACAAAGCAAGTACGTGTCTAGTCTGGGATATTTTTGTTGTGGAAATTTTCTTGATTTCTCTGGGCATACAAGTACGTAGTATCATCGTGATGTGCGAATGCAAAAATGGCTTAAACACCTCGCAGAAAACAACCATGGAAATTCTGATTGAACGCATTAAGCTGTGAGACAGCAATGTCTAAGTAGGGGATGCAATATGAATAAAAAGAAGAAGCAGTTGAAATCTTCCACGGGATGCGGTCAAGACGGTAGCCCATCGTTTGTTGGTAAACGTTGCGCGGAGTCGCTTGCAAGATCGTTTACTGCAGTAATCAACCTCTCGTTGACTTCCGGAGTGTTTCCGAATTGCTAGCCATAAAGGACTTCCGTATAGCTGCGCTGTGTGCCGTTTCCAAGCTTCTTCTTCAATGGCTTTACATTCCAACTGGCACTTGGCTTGCTTTTCAACTTACAATTAATTGCATATTATTCGGCAACTCGGCCGTACGAAAACCATTTTTTTTGTTAAATATCTTGGCTGTGCATATGCACAGCATATGTTTCGAAATGGACAAAATGATATGAAATTTGCGAAAAAGAATCCACGTGTCTTGGAGGGACTCGTACCCTCCAAGGCATAATCCCGTGGTAAAAGCTGCATTTTTCCGCAAGCAGGCCCTATTAAAGGGACCGTGTGCCGCTCAAAGCACACAGGATGCCAGGGAGTGCCAATTGGCACATCAGGATCAATAACAGTGAGATACTGATTATGGCATTCTGGCCTCGTGTTAACGGACCTTGTCTTGGATATCGTAATATTGTGAAAGCGAGGGCTGGCAGTCTGACATTTTACTCTCTTAGTAGAGCCGGGGGTCCTCCTTAGCCGTGCGGTAAGACGCCCGACTACAAAGCAATACCATGCTGAGGGTGGCTGGGTTCGATTCTCGGTCCCGGTCTAGGGAATTTTTCGGATTGGAAATTGTCTCGACTTCCCTGGGCATAAAAGTATCATCCTGCTAGCCTCATGATATACGAATGCAAAAATGGTAACTTGGCTTAGAAACCTCGTATCCCAGTGTGGGGATGTAATGCCAATAAGAAGAAGAAGAAGAAGTAGTGCCGGGTGACACTGACTCGAAATAGCGAGTGAGCTAAGGCTAGGCTGTCTTCCGTCTCCTTAAACCTGGGCTGACCACGCACGCTGTCCAATCCTGCCACCAAGCTTTGTCTGCGGGTGAGAGTAGGCTCAGATGCCCTTTCCTGACTTGCGCTGATCTGGCTCTAAACACGTAAGTGTTAACCCTAGCATGGCCTACCGTAAGGCATGCAAAGATAACCATGTGATCATTAAAGTCGACTACTCCAGTAGGATTCTTTTGACGAAGCGTTAGGCATGGATTAGGTAAACCCTCTAGCCGAAACGGCTCAGGCAGCAATCCGGCGAAGGCGCGACGTGCGACCATAAAGGCCAAAGGTCGTCTGGACGGAGCAGATCGGGGTGCAGAGGAGCGTCTACCCGAAAAGGTGACTTTTCGGCCCAAAAAGTCGAAAGGCACCAACCAGAAGCAACTCGCTGGGCCGCAAGAGGGCACCAGCCGGCCTGTGCCATCAGCATAAGGAACCGAAAATCTCTGGAGCGCATCTCGACCCGCAAAGAAAGTTAAAGACAGAGGCGAGGCCTTGTTGGTGAAAACGGGAGGCCGAAAAGCTGGGTCAGGACGTGCGAAGCGTCAGACGCACCAAGACCGGTGAAATGATGTTGGTTCTGAAATGCAGAGCGCAGGCTAGGTGCAGGTAGGACTGATCTCAGGAGGCTCCGAGGCGCCGAGGTGAGGTCGTCAGGGGCGGGAGTGATCCTCTAGTGCAAGCAACTGGACGAGGTCACGAACGCGGACGATGTCGTCTCTGCCGTCAGAGACCAGTTTGTTACAGATGTCGTTTTACGAAACATTCAATGGAAAGTGCACTAAAAAATGAAGATGGAGAAATACAAAACAGTACAACGAAATTCTAGGATTTTTTCAAAGAGGCCTAATTGTTTTTGACCTTGATTTTTGGAACGGCGATTGTGCTCCTCGTTCAAACTATTTCAGTCAACTAATATGTCCAGCAGAAAGAATAGATTCTAATCTATCTGTTAGTAACGTCAGCTGATTGAAATATGCTGAATAGAGAGAGTATTAGTCGTTCAAAATTTCAAGGTCAAATACAGTTACGCCTATTGAAAAAGTTCCTAAGAATCAAGAATATATTATGAGGAAAAAAACAATTCTGTCTTTCTCGCGCGTTATAAAATGTAATGAGAAAAATATGTACATTAGATTTAGAGGGGTTGAAATAACACTTCAAAAAGATATATTCCGTTATTACAATCAATTCACGTTTCGGGACATTTCCTCCAAAACTAATCCCCTGATAGAGGAAAGCTTATTCTGTCGGATACATACCGTGGTTTTATCAGGAAATGCTTGCTCTAGCAGGATTTCGCCTTCCAATGTGTGTTACAAAATAAGTTACGCTCAAATCGCGGATTGATCCCGATTTATTTGCATTGATTGTAATCTACTGCACCAACAATATATATATCCAATTTCATAGGACACGAATTCCTAAACAGTGTAAAATGCGACTAACCCATTACAACTAACCTGATTAGTTTTCAAGTAATTGTTCATTCAACATGATTTTTTACTATCTTACAGGAATCAAAACTGTGATTTTACTACCGCAAACAGCGCTGTCAATCGTTCGTCATGTGAAAATTCGCCGATCTATCCGTCGAGTCCGCAGATGCATCCAACGGGTGCAGCGTCAGCGATGGATTTCAACAGCAGTGCCATCTCGCCGTCGCTGTCCACCTCTTTCTCGTCAACATCGTCGACCTACCAGACGGCGTACAACAACTCGTCGACAACGGCCGACTCGATGATCCTCAGCACGACGACGGCCAGTAACGACTTGGGTCCGCCGCACTCACCACACGTGAACGTACCAAATACACACAATATTCCTCCTCCTATGCCACCTCCTCTACCTCCTAGAGTTAAACGAAAAGAGTCCTCCGGGGAATCGTTACAGTCTTCTCAGGTGCGACAAGCACCGGATGCACCTAAGGTAACATTTTCACTTCAATCTTAATTCAGTTATATGCATGTAATATACTTTTTTCAGCTTCCACCGAGAGATATTAGTCCACCTCCGTTGCCGCCACGTACTCACATTCAGTCGCACTACTTATTTGGAAATGTGCAACAACAGCACCAGCTGTTACACAGCTCAGGAGCCTGTGACAGCTGGAATCATATAAACGTATTCTCGGTATGTGATCATTACTATTCTATTGACAATATTGGATTTTATTGCGTCTCTCTTAAACAGAAGGATGAATCGCCATCTTCATCTTCCTCGTCGTCGACGCTAACACGCGACAACTTGAACCAGCACAACATCAGTGAACAGCGACTACTCATGTTACCGCATACTAGCACCATCATGATGCGCCGAAATTCCGCCATGGATCGGGCCTCTAAAGAAAACCTACCGAACATCACGGCTTCGCCTTCGCTATCCAGGCTTTCCAGCACAGCCACAGCGGGTGGGGTCCCTGGTGGACTAGCAACCGCTAGTGGACCTGTCAGTTTGCCATCTTGTAGCGCACCACCGCCGCCATGTGCGGCGAAGAATAAATCAGTTCAAAATTCACCCGTCTCGCAGCAACAACAAGCGGTAGTTTGCGGACGACGGCCTAGGTGAGTCTGAAATTGTACTACCGTGAAGTACCCCAATTTGTAGAATTGTAGAATGATTCTGGGTTCTCAAAAAAAAAATGTTACAGGCCGGACTCGATTATCCGGAGTGTTGAAAAAAATGTCACTCCGGATAATCGAGCCATTTTTTTGTTGTTGCTGAAAATTCAACTTTTGCTCAAATAATCTTTATTTTGGTTATAGAACATCTAATAAAATATCCCGTTGGTCCGTTCATGGATTCTGACAACCGTTAGAGGTAACGTAATTTTTTTTCAGGATATTTTAAGATATTAACGGAAGAATCCTTTAACCGGTTCAATACGGATGCGTCATATATGACCCAAGACGAAAATTAGCTGTCAAAAATCAGTTTTAAGAGATAGAGCCTTGCTTTCATCAGAATTTTTTTTGAAATTAACTGTTCCATCCAGGAAAAATATTACCCAGGTCAGATTAAGGTCACTAGGATGATCTAGAGCATCCAAACTATCCTTGAGTTCTAATTTTGATGTTCTCAGAGATCAACACCATTTTTTACTACATTCTGGTTGAATAATTGAAATTGAAAGGCTTTATGATAATATCCCGCACCTGTCCAGCAGTATAACCGATCTTTTCCAATATCTACGATACTCCAAAAAGTTCTTGAACGCAGATCAACAAAAAGATCTACCATGTCCCCACTATTTTTAAGAGTTAGAACAGCTCCACGGTTCCTCATTACACCACACACCACAGAATTCGTTCGACATCTACGGCACTCCAAACTATCCTTGAGTACAGGTCTTAATATTCAAATCGATCAACATGAAGATCTTCGATGTCCCCACTATTTTTATGAGTTGGAATAGCTCCAGGGTTCCTCATTACACCATTACAGACATACTAGAGAATTCGTTCGACATCTACGACACTCCAATCTCTCCTTGAGCTCAGATCTTAATATTCAAATCGATCAACATGAAGATCGTCGATGTCCCCACTTATACGGCGAAAAACTTCGACCCGTTTAGCCAAACGCTATTTTCTAACAAATGAGCTGTCGGAGCAAACGTCTTTTTCGGCCAAATTATCAGTTCGGCCGTATGATCTTCACCCGTACGTCGCAAACCGTTTTCGACCTTATGTCACCTCGTCCGGCCAAGCAGCATTTTTGGTCAAACGATTTTTTTTCGGCAGCTCGAGCAAGCAACACCATATGTAAAGAAAATTATTTTGAGCTTTTTAGTGGGATGTCTTCACAATTGTCATAAGACGAGTTTGTACAATCCCATTTAATTCCACCACTTAATTGTACCTTGACAGATACGTATTTTGACCTCAACAGTAAAGTCGTCTTCAGTGTCTCGTAGTCGAGTCAAGTACGAGACACTGAAGACGACCTTACTGTTGAGGTCGAAATACGTATCTGTCAAGGTACAATTAAGTGGTGGAATTAAATGGGATTGTACAAACTCGTCTTATGACAAGTGAACACCATATGTTCATTTCGGCCAAATGACCCTTTTCTACCAAATAACCATCTAGGCCTTCTACGACATTATCGGCCATATGTCTATTTCGGCTACATGATTTTATGCCAGTCGACTTTCGGATTAAGGACATATTCGGCCAAACAATAAACGGCCCTTCCCCGTCAAAACATTTGTTTTCAACGTGAAATTCTGTAGATCTTAACAGGAAATCCTTGGAAATTTACGCAGGTAATTCTTCGAGATTCCCAAAGAAAATTTTTTATAATTTACCCGGGAAATTTCTGGAATTTGCATTGTTAGTGGCGTCAGTCGTCTAAGTGTATTTGCAAGCCATGGAGTGTGAGTTTGATTCCCGCCCTAGTAAGGAGAAAACATTTCGTGAGGCGGAAAACGCTTCACTTGTTCACTAGGTGCTGTGTGAATGTCCTGTCCGTTGTCTAATGTTAAGTGTTAAGTTTTCAGTCTGTGCGAGCTCTGGTCAAAGATGGTGATCCTGTCTTTCTTTCTTTTAAAATCTACAAAAAGATCTTCCTGATTTTTAAGGGAATTTACTCAGAATTTCAACGGTAGTGTTTTCGAGATTTCGAAGGATATTCTTCAGAATTTTCATTAAAAGTTCTTAGTTTTTAAGAAAAGCTTTTTCGATTTTTGAACGAAAAAAATGTAAGAAATTTTCAAGAAAAATAGCTTTTTCACGAGAAATCCTCTGTAGTTTCAACGGGATTGCCATAAACTGTCGGCGACGACGGCGCACACCTCTAACCGAGTGGTCCTCCGGGAAATCTAAAGGATGAAAACTTCTAAATTTTATCGTTAAGCACCAAGATTTTTCTGATGCATTTGTTTTTGTATTATGAGTATGCTCTAGTATGCGTATGCGTATGTATGAGTATGCGTACGGCCTCTGCAGTACATAAAATTCATCAACATTCTGCTCGGTCTGTATTTGCACGTCGTCAACTTTGTAGTCCACGGAGGGAACTCAAATCGAACCACCTTGCTCTCTGCGCAGCTCGTCTTCTTGTCCCCTGCGGATCCCTATCAGGAACCATTTTCACCAGGTTATTATCCGACATTCTGAGCATGACATTGTGTATGGATCACCTTCGCCACCGAGTGATTCTTTAAAAAATGAAAATATTCATTTCATAATTAAGGGAAGATCCATTAATTACGTAACGCAAAAAATGCCATTTTCAATCCCCCACCCCCCTATGTCACACTTTTTGTATGAGGTATCTAAAAAAATTGTATGGATTGTCACACTTCAGGGAACCCCCCCTCTCCCTCTAAGCGTTACGTAATTAATGGATGTTTCCTAAACACAAGGATTTTTTGTTGTTACTATGCGTACACCAGTTCCAGTGTTTGAATCTATACATGGACCACCGTTTGCGAAATAACCATTTTTCATATAAATATTGAGGCTGTTCACAAATTACGAAACGCTGGAATCGTCAAATTTAGCGTTACGTAATTTGTGAACGAACCCATTCCAGATATTCCGGAGGACTATTTGGTAGCATGAGTCACAATGTCAATGCTGTACTCAGAATGTACATACGAATGCTTAAAAAATATCGGTGCTTTGAATTGAAATTCATACACTACTAAAAATCCACACATATTTATTGGCAAAAAACCATAGATTTAACTTATGATGTATATCAGCGCACACATAACCATTCTCCACGCGAACTACTAATAAAATATATATCCAAATAAACTTTATGTGTGGTCTCGTATTTGCAATTATTTAATTTATGTGTGGTTCTATATCGATTATATTAGGGTGGAGCTATTGCAAAAATGTATAACGGCGACACATATATCTTATATAGATATTTTTGGCAGTGTAAATTGGTAATTTTTATTAATGTTATTGATTTCCGTTTCCTTAGGGTTCTTTCACAAAATTCGTAACGCTGAATTTGATAATTTTAATACCCCACTCTCCCTCTCGCAACCCTTTTTTATGGAAAGTTTAATTTTTGTACGGACCGTAACGCTTGGTCTGACTTCCTTCCTCCCCCTAAAGCGTTACGTAATTTGTTAACAGTCCCTTAGGAAAGTGAGAAAGGCACTAGCATTACAAGGTGTCTTGCATATATGAGATACGTTACGGATACACACTGATAATTCATATTTCTATTTTTGTAATATGGGTAAAAATATTACTCCGGATAATTGAGCCATTTTCTCCGGATAATCGAGCCCCGGATAAACGAGCCTCCGGATAATCGCCGGACTGTATTAATGTTTTGGTTCCAAACTATGAGTTCACTTTAATAATCTAATTTCTTAGAAAATGAGAACCAAAGTAATCAGAACCAAAGTAATCAGGAATCAGAACTGTTATAGTTGTGGATTATTAAACCAATCACTTTCCCTGAATGAACAGAAAAATCTCTCTGGGCTAATTTTATTATTCTTCATCCACCACCGCTGCCCTCGCAGCCTCTAGCCGTGAACTCCGAGCGAGGCGATTGCATCGATCGCAACCGACACCACTGCATCCGACCATCATCAAGCATAGAACGGCAAAAAATGCGCCCTCTTCTTTCATGCACACTCGCAGACCCACCGCTCTCCCGCTGGCGACTGCATGCTGTGTAAAAAAATGCGAGAAACAATGCGGGAGCGAAAAGCACGTCAGTACGCGTTGCTGCTTCTTTTATGCACAAAATAAAACTTGCGGTGGATCCGAAGGCACGTGGCAATGCATTCTGATGTCCGTGTTAGGAATGCACGAAATTGATTACATATGAAATTTTTATTGACCTTGACAAGATTTGATATTTTCAAAAGCTTATCGTTAAAAATTTTAAGTTTCAATGAAGTTGCCAAATTGCTGGAGGGTGTCCGAGTCGATTGATATATGAATCTTAAGAATCCATCGAAACATAAAGGCGCTAGTAACGTTCGAACTCTTCCCTTTCAGCGTAACGCTCTCGATTTCCAAAAATCAAAATGATTAAATCAAGACAAAATTTTCAAAACGACTTGTCTGCTTTGTAAACAAAAATTCAAACGACGATTTGACGAATCTGATAGCTCTCCCAAAACCAACACCATCAATAGGTAGGTGAAGGATTCCGCTACATGTTGATGGTGTTGGTTTGCGTGGGAGAGCAATCATATTCGTCAAATCGTCGTTTGAATCTTTGTTTTCAAAAGCAGATAAGTCGTTTTGAAAATTTTGTCTTGAAATGATACTGGGTAGTATAGTAAAGAAAGACGTAAGTCCTACGTCAAAAAAAAATATGATGCGCGAAGTTACACTCTGAAAAATCTTCACGTCATGTTTACCTGAAAACAAATGTGGTTCTTATCCACCACACTTTTCACGTAAGAGTGACCTGAATGGCATGTAACCTGAACAAAACTTAGCTTCGGTGAGTTACGTGATTTATCAGGTGAATCTTACTGGATTTTCCAGTACTAATAACGTGAAGTTTGAAAGTAGTTACGTGTTTGATCAGGTGAACCTTACGTGATTGCTACGTACTGGTTACGTGAACTTTTAGTGAAAGCTACATGATATCAGGTATGCTTTGAAATATATTACAAAATTGTTTTTTTTAAATGAATGCAAAAAAGTTAGTAACTGCCAGCAGCCGTAAATAGGAAACCTCTTCGCGTTGCTGATGCGTTGAAATGCATTTGATGTAAAATGATGTCTTAATTATTAGAAAAGGAATGCTGTCATTCGGCAATTGCACTTCGAAGTTGAGAACAAATCAACGAATGTCGAATGAAATTTATCAGATTTGGACAGCAATGTTGACACTAGATTCTTTCACAAACAATGCTGCTATTTCCGATGTTGAACCAATCAAAAGGTAGTCCATCCTTGGACGTTGAAATCTGAAATAAATTTTTTATGCTAACGCTACCGAAAAACTGTAGTTCTAGACTCCATGTAGCTTAAACTTCTTCCAAATCACTTTTCTACGAATCTTCTAAATTTCATGCGACTTCCGTTGATATTTTTTCCAAGGAGGGAACTGGAGGTTCGGAAAATTCTTGCCTAGTTGCACCTAAAATATCCTTTACCTCTGCGAAGCCTAACTATGTTTAGGTTATGTATCATTCATTCTTACGTGATTGTCAAGTCACTTCCACGTGAAAAGTATGGTGGATGATAACCACGTTTGTTTTCAGGTAAATCTGACGTGAAGATTGTTTACAATGCTGGTTTTCCGTAAATGCCGAAGCTGCAATCACACTAACACAATCTCACTTAAGTTGTTTACGAGTACATACAAACATATTCACCAAGATTTTTAGTAAAAGTGAATTTCGTGAATTTCAGGTGAACATTACCAACGTCACGTAACAATCGTCGTTTGTTCAAGACAGTTCAGTTACGTGATTTTTCACGTGAATATGACGTGATGATTATTTAGAGTGTAGGGCACGCGCAAAATTAGGGCACATCACGGTGGTTCAATATTGAATATTCTTTATACCTAAAATTATGCCTGTGAAGATATGAATACAGTTGTCGGCTCATCGATATAGAACCTTTACGTTGTATGTTGTTATTAGACCTCAATTGAATAAATAATTTTCTGTTGAATTGCAGCACAAATATATCGCCCAGATTTTCGCCCGGAGAAACTACACCTAAATTACCTCCGAAGCCAAAGCAAACAAATCTATCATCACATTCGGGTAAGTCTTCAGACCATTTCGCAGAATCGTCACCACTTATCAATTTTTTTTGTTTCCCAAGCAGATCGAACAATGTTCCCCTATCCGAGCACAAACTGACCAAACGGGAAAGGTTGCGGGCGGCATTTCTTACGGTAAATTGGTACGGTAGGGTGACCATATTAGGGAACGAGTCAGATTGATGGAGTATATCCTGATCCCGAACAGAGTGAACATTTTGCCTGTTGCTGAGAGCAAGGCATTCAATCGTTGAGCGTTTGCGTTTTCATTTCGTTGTTAAATGCTTGATTTTAAGTACATAACGCAAGCAAACATAAAAATTATACGGTGCGGAAAACAAGCATCTATAGATATGTTATCATTGAAAGGTTATATTTTACAAGTTTTACAAATTTTATATTTTTTAAATTTCCAACAGTGCACATAAAGCATGTTATGCTTTACGCTAGAGCAGAGCATATGTCGAGGAGGAAAGTATACAAAACAAATAAAAAAGTGCCATAGTTAGAAAATAGATCGATAATTTTCTTTCCTGCTTCGGGACTTGTAGACAAACAACAACAGCTCCAAAAACATCCATATTTCTCTTTCACAATACGAGGCCATCTCTTGTAAAACCATGAAACAAATATCAGAAATTATACGCAACAGTATCGTGTTCCTACATTTTATTACAAATTAAATTACTATTTAGCAGGAATGGGATGCAATGATGTATAAGAAGGGTTGATTATGATAGGGGAGTTAGACAACTGAAAAAGCTTGCGTTTATTTTTTCAATCACACTCTTTTTTAGAACATTTCTTACCAGCTGACAAACTTTCACAGGCGCAAAATTTGTTCTGATTTTATTAACTGTTTCATTAACATATGGAATTTTATCGTTTGTGAAATTTAGAAGTGTATAGAATTAAGCGTAAAATGTTCCAGTCCGGTATACAAGTTTAGATTATTGCAAAACAATGAATACTAGTTATTTTACTTAACTGAAGACTTTGGTGAAACAACGTAAGATGAACCAATTATTATTCTATTTTTTACGATTAATTTTATCTAATACTCATCCCACTGGTAGTATTCCGTGCAACTAAGACAATGCGCTAAGTCTAAAAACTCTAAAAAATAGCCGTGCTATAATTTGAAGCTGCAATTTTGCTACATACTATCATTTTCTATTCAAAAATGAAAATATAATATGTTGGGATGCATTCATAGACTCGCGTTCCAATAGTGAAAACAAACTTGAGCAACTCTGTAATAATTGTCCTAATTTCAATCATCTGAAATGGCGTTGTTCCTAATTCCGTTCATTTGCTTTCCTAATTAAAACAATTAAATGGGTTCTGCTGTTTTGAACTATCCATGTTCTTCGGAAATACTTTGTCAACAGCAACCACTTGACATCATCAACTGAAAAACTTAACCCACCTAGCGGTGATGATGCCTTCCTTGATTTTGGTTCCGCCTCAGTGTGATGCACATAATAAATAATTGCCTATATTAC
Source organism: Armigeres subalbatus (assembly GCF_024139115.2). Taxonomy (NCBI): domain Eukaryota; kingdom Metazoa; phylum Arthropoda; class Insecta; order Diptera; family Culicidae; genus Armigeres; species Armigeres subalbatus. The sequence continues at coordinate 305,045,958 of NC_085140.1, forward strand.
AACGGCTCTTGCAAACGCTGTAAGGCGAATCAACCAACCAACCAACCTACCATTACCTTCATAACTATTGAACGCAATAATCCATCAAAATCATAAATATGCAAAAAGATGGTGAATGAATTATTAGCAGTGGCTGCGCAAATAGCCAGAAATTAAAATGGCAACATCTACCGCGGGTTTTCTCAAAATTAGGAATTTTTCATGAAAAACTTTTTGGTACCGGTTATGTAGGAAGGTTACTACGCCTACCAAATATTTTTTCGATGAAGGTGCTTAATTTTGAGAAATTGAACCTTAGATGCTTATCGCCATATTGATTTTAGGAAGTGAACTTCTAGTGTGCCGCTCTAAGCACGCTCAAAGTGGGTGATTGTGAAGATAATTCAAAAAGTACCGGGTGACTTGCAACACTTTTCAAATTTCTCTCAATAATTCTGAATAAAAAAGATTTATTCATTCTACTAGTACATGATACTTTTAATATTAGTGATTAGCCATATAATCAGATATACAACAATAATAAAAATATGAAAATAAAATCAAAATGATGGGTGTTGCAAGCCACCCCTATTGCGGGGTGACTTGCAACACCTCATCGATTTCAATCATAACATGTTTTAGAACAACTTAATCATAGTGCTTTTTCATCCTGGGTTCTGCACCACTGTCAATGCAGGGGCTTTACTTGAGGAATCCCCCACAGACAAACAGACATAACACTCATAAATCTCCCATCGTTCACTGATTTACTGGTCGATTCAAATAATCATTAGGTGTTTAAGCGATCACCGTGGCGCGCGCATTGAATTTGTTCGAGTTTGATGTTTGCTCACTGGTTCGTGACTAAAATTAACAGATTTCGTTAGTGTTTCAACGACGATTTATTTTATGAGTGAATGTTCAATGTGTTATGTCTGTTTGTCTGTGGACATTGTTTGTCTATCCACATTCCCCTTTTTTACGATTTCAACAGATCGATTGGTATTTTTAGGGTCTGTCTCAATTGGATAATTAAACTGAAATTAAACTTGAAAGTGACATTTCAATAATTATCAAATAACCCTGCTCGCAGAGCAAGATTACTTTTGACAGATATCGAATCATTTTCCATCGATGTCCTCTTGGAATTGCTGGGTAGCACCAGCCATTCTTATTACGGGGTGATTTTTTAATTTTCGAACTGTCACTTTTAAGTTTAATTCTCCAAATGAGACAGACCCTTAGTCATCGGTTTGAAAGTACTTTATGTCGGTTTAAGAATGGTGTGCACCATCAGTCTTTTCTTTTCCCGCCATCCAAATTTCCACGATTATTTTAAGATCATTATTTTAAAAAGACATTTCCGCAGCAAGCAGCAAACCATCCACAAGTGTTGAATCTTCTTGGGAATTCAACACTGTTTGACCACCGTAGATCTTAGTTTTACAGTTTTCTGTATTAAGATAATGTGAAATTGTTGGCAAATCGTACCGCCAAGCGGCTTACCGGATTAAAATTTTGTTTTTTTAACTTCTACCGCTGCCTTCATAACAGTTTCCTTTGAAAAATTAGCATACATGCGACTTTCTTCAGGTTTCTTGTAGTTTTGCGGCATGCTAAAGGAATTCTGTAACAATGCTAGCACAGAGAACAGACGTTCATCTTCATTCGCGTGCCTGTGTAAAAGTTTGTACTGGTCATTTTGAAGTATGTCGTTTTGCCCCCGTTGCGCGGTGCTAGTGTGCAGATAAATATGGTTAAAATTTACCGTGTTTTTCTTTTTAGCGCTAGTGTTCATTCCGAATTGCTCCTAGGCTCGCTCCTAGGTGGCAGCACTACATTGTTTAATCTCTTAGTGAGATTCAGTTTTTATGTCGGGCAGCCTTCGTTGGCGGCGCTGAGGTGCGATTTAAATCTTTACACACGTTTTTCAAGAAATTTTGTTCGAGCATCCATGTCTGTTCTCTGTGATGCTAGTTTAATTTTATTTTAAACTGAATCAGCAGTTTTTGAAAAATAAAACTCGCAAGTCACCACTCAGGGGGACAAATATAAAAAAAGTTGATATTTCAAAATCAAACAATTTTATTATTTAATAGTTTTCGTGGAATTACATACCTTAGTAGATCCTGTAACGCAATAACTGGAAAGGGGATCGATTTTGGTGAAATTTTCAATTTGCTACACGAACTTACGATTTACGACGTTCGAATATTTTTTTGTCTTTATTAAGGAGACTTTAGCCCGAGGCTGGCTCATCTCCGACGTTCGAATTTCAATTGACGAAACAGTTTCACAAAATAACAAAAACACAACAGTGAATGGTATTTTCACCTAAATACCAACTAGGCACGACAAATACAATGTAAACTTGGAATGCGTGATGACATAAGTCGATGTCTGGGTAAATTTTTATTGTCAAAAAAAAAACAAAAACTTGTGGAAAACCCAAGTGTTGCAAGTCACCCTGTACGCCGTTTGGCATAAACAAATTTGGCATAATAGTCATTTGTCATATTAGCCGTTTTGCATAATGGTCGTTTAATTATATAATATATACTCAGAAAAATTACAATTCTTGCAGAATAGTTATTATTGGCATTTATATAAGTTTTAATTTCAATATGATTTTCCCTTCATTTGCACATAGGCATAGACCATTCCTCAGAACGTATTATTCCCCAAAAAGTGAAATTAAAGTAATTCTATTTTATTGAACTTTCGTTCGTATAATTTTGTTTAAATCTAACGGTTGCTCCACATAAGGGGAAACACGTAATACAGGTATACCTCGATTATATGGACTTCGATTATATGGACTTTTTACCTCGATTATATGGACAATTTTTTTCGCCTAAATTGTTTTTCGTGATTTGGGATTCTGAAAAGCTATGGAATATTCTATGTTATATTTTACATTGATTTTATATTTATTAGGGTAAATTGGGGCAAGTAAAGGCCAGTAAATCATGTTTTCGAACTTATATATGAAATCCCACATTGAATCATATGTTCGGCTGACTGGATTAATTCACCATTTTCACGTTGGAAATTTCGTTGTACTTGTATATTGCATTAATCAGCATCACCCTTGGCCACGTCCTTACAAATAAGTGGGGAAATAAAACGCGTATGTTTAGGTGATCTCTGCTATATGAAAACGCGAAGTGAATTGTCATTCTTACAGTATGAGAAACAAGTGATGAGATAAGGATGTCGTATTAAACTGTTCGATATTTGCTTTAAACCTTTTCCTGCTTTTGGTGCATGAAATTACGTGTAGAAGAGCAGATGACGCATTAACATCCAGTAAATTCGACCCACGGATTTTGTTAGCAGTATGTCCAGGAAACTGGAAGAGTTTATTTCAATGTGTGCTAATTTTTTTTTTCTGGTTGAACTTGATTATGATTTGAACTGAAAAATCTACAAGAAGTCTTTATATTTAAATAAGTTTTGTCGAATATCCCTCGGCCGCATTCATATTTGTTCAGTACAAGGCTTGCGGATTATATTGATGCTTAACGGCAGGAAAAGAAATTGAATATCCAGAATGTGAGTGTTGCTGTTTAACCGTTCAGCAAACGAGTGATCCTTAAACCCTCATGCACTCACTTGGCCTAACATTCGACCGATTTAGAAGTGGAATTAGGCCAATTTTTCTTTAGTCGTTTCAGGTTTAAAAAAATGTGGGTTCTTAGGAAAGTTGACCTTCAACGAGTCAAAGAATTAAATGAGACAATAAAACGAGTCACAATTTTTGACAGGAAGGGTCAGAAAAGAGACTGATTCTAAGCGTTTTTCTGTATTCAATAATGTATTTTGGCCATATCTTCTGAGCCCATAGTTCGAGCTGGTCAATTTTCAATAGTAGACAATGGTACAAAATTCTCCATTCAAATCAATTTGCTGCGATCAAATCGATTGAGAACAAGTGTCAGTCCTTTTATACAAAGTTTGTGTTTGCTTTGTTGATAAAACAGGTAGGCACTGTAGTTAGAATTCGTACAAAAGTATATTATTGTGTACATTTTAAGCTTGGCAAACTCTCCACCACTAACGTAATCTTAGAATGGTGTGCAAGTTTGCGACTGGAAAAAGGTTACGTTCTAACAAAAGCTCATCATCTGCTGAGTAGTCATAAATACGCCAAAACATGCGAATTGGACTGCAGAAAAATAAATGGATATTTTTTTATTGTATTAAGACTTATTTTCATCGTATAACATAAATTTTGAGAAAAAAAATTTGCTTCGATTATATGGAAAATTCGATTATATGGACTTTTTGCATCGAAAAGTCCATATAATCGAGGTACACCTGTATAGCCTTTCTTTTAAATCATGCGTTTGCTCGGTGCAATGCGAAAGGGAAGCCTATTCCTTCTTTTAAATCATGCAATAGATCGGAATAATGCAAAAGAATTGATTATACATCTTTTAAAGCACGCGTTTGTTCGAGCAATTCAAAAAGAAGATCATTCCTTCTTTAAATTACGCGATTATGCCGAAGAGTTGATGACGTTAACTTTCACTTTTAGTGACTGAGTAAATTAGATTGCCCTCTCTTTTCTTCTCACGAAAAGTTTACTCAGTTTCCGCCAAAAGCGGAGCTACTCATAGCTATGAGTAGTTCCGCTTTTGATGAAAACTGAGTAAAATTTCTGTGGGAAAAAAAGAGATGACAATACAATTTTACTCAGTCTCTGAGTAAGTGAAAGTTAGAGTGTGCTGCCTTCTTTTAAAGCTCGCATTTGCTCGGTGTAATGCAAAAATGGAGGAGATCATTACTTCTTTTAATTTACGCGATTGTTCGGGATAATGCGAAAGAGTTGATGATGCCTTCTTTTGAAGCACGCGTTTGCTCGGTGCAATGCGAAAGGGGAGATCATGCCTTCTTTTATATTACACGTGCTTGGGATAATGAAAAACAGTTGATGATGTCTTCTTTTAAAACACACGTTTGCTGGAAGCAATGCAAAAGGAAAGATTATTCCTTCTTTTAATCTCAGGATAATACAAAAGCGTTGATGATGCCTTCTTTTAAAGACCGCATTTGCTCGGTGCAATGCAAAAAGGGTGGTCATTCCTTCTTTTATACTATTGTTAATATCAAAAGTATATGTTTTAAGTTGCTAGCCAGTCCAGCTTTAAGTTGCGTAAAGAATATGATTATTAAAAATAAGATCATTTGCATTGCGTTATGCCAAACGACCCTTATGCCAAACGACTATTATGTCAAATGACCATTATGCCAAACGGCTTTATGCCAAATGACTCTATGCCAAACGGGGTAGCCCCCGTTTGACGGTACATAACTCGACCTAGGAGTGCGGTGCTGCAATATTTTACATTTGCAAACCAGGCACTGATCCCGAGCAATGCAGGGTCTGATCTGCTAGTAATAAAATATAATTTATTTTCAGATACTTTTCCGGTATAAACTTTATTAAATAATTTGCTTTTGTGACATATTATTGGAGATTCAAATTGTTATAGACAATAAAAATTCACGGTGGGCATATAGTCTAAGTCACTAGCCCTTTAACCAGCGGCATGATGACATTCAGCCGCGAACAGAAGAAGAAGAAGAAGAAAAATTCACGGGGAAGTCAATTGTGGGATCAAACCCATGACGTCCTGTGTATGTAGTAGAAAGGGTATCGACTAAAATACCAAGCCTGTGTTGTTCATCATTATCTTTTCATTAAAAAATAAAATAACTAGTGTACTATTGAGAGCAATGGTAGAGCATGCTATTATACTTTGAAAAGAAAAAACGAGTATTTCACGTACGGTAATGGCTACTTATAATAAGGACACATTTGTGGTATTTGTACCATGGTACAGGGCGGCAAGAAAATAATTCCAATACTATCTTTGATGAAGACAATAATAGATATGGCACTTATTTCAAGATTGTTGTACCATGGTATTACGTGTAAGCCTCACACCTCGGAAAAATTAAAGTAAAGTACACGGGAAAAAAACCGAGGTGTGAGGCTACCTTTAAAGGCCACCTTGAATCTCGGGAATCTTGTATAGAGGCAGGATCTACGGAATGTGGACACGGAAATCAAAATCCTGGTTCTATTTAAAACACACGTGGAACAAAATCCAGCGAAAAATTGTCCCGAGGTGTCTTTACACCTCGGTAATATTTTAGTCGGATTTTTGTCCCCGTGTATTTTGAATTGGTCGGATTGTTTTTTTTTTGTCGAAATCCCGTCAATCCCGCCACATGAAAAATCCTGGCAGATGAAATCCGTGAAGTAGATACCCAAGCTTTGATACCGTGCGTGTGAAGCCGAATAGGAAAACCGTTCGAAAAGATTGTCAGTATTGATTGTTCGAAGAATACCTACAAATAAATCCAAAACAAGAAATGCAAACCAAGCAGCCACAAATTGTAAAGCTCGTTAAAAATATCCTACTGTAGTGTGTGTTTGTGAGTTTCGCGGAACTATTGAATGTTTCGGATGTTTTAGTTTCAGCATAGACAAACAGACGCAACACTTCTCATCTGAACATCGTTCGCCTGTTGAACGTTCGATTTGAAATGCAATTGAGCTTCGCGATTGTGCCAGAAGAGGCGCTAATGCTCAATCGCTTTGACGTATGATTTCCATCGATTAATGTACATGCTGCTGAATGTTTTCTGCTTTGATAAAGAAATGTTTGCGTTGATGATGATTTTTGTAGAGGTCTTCTTTTCATGCAAACGTCAAATTTAAATTAATCATGACCAAAAGAGAGTGTTGGAATTCTGATAATAGATGTCATTAGTATTTTCTGTTAAATGATTGACGATATTTTTTAAACAATTTCAGTTAAGAGTTACGTCTGTTTGTTTGTGGTTTGAGTTTTGATGATCAAAACATTTTTAGGTGATTATACAACATTGCGACAAATCAGCCATCCTGCAAACCACGTGCTTTTTCAAGTATTTTTTTATTCAAGAACATGAGCTGATAGAACTTTGAAGACAATAAGAATAAAACAATGGTAGATCATTAAATTCATTGTTTAATTATGCTGAACTATCGACTGAAATGCTTAATTAAGCACTATGAAAAAAATGTTACGTCAGATTTGGGTCTTTAGAAATAAAATTAGAAAAAAAATGATAAGTTGGAAATTCATCACAAGACCTATTGTATAATCACCTAAAAGTGGGATTATACAACTAATGCTGTGATTAATATCAAATTTACCACTTATTTTTCTACTCTAATTTTCAAAATCCAAAATCTAACTTTATAATAAGTAAGCAAATGATCTCCATTGTTTCCTTCTTTTGCGCTTTAAGGTTTTCTCAGCTCGTGCCCTTGGAAATAAAATGGAAAAAGCACGTGATTTCCAAGGTGGCCGATTTGTGGCTTTCAAGGTTAGCCGTTAGTTCACCTTCAAGGTAGCCGCACACCTCGGGGAAATCTTGTTCTCGATTTTTGTTTCTATGTATTTCAAATGAGGTGGGATTTTGTTTCTCGGAGACGAGCCAGCCTCGGGCTGAAAGTCTCTTTAATAAAGACACAAAAAAAAAAGATTTTGTTTAAATTTTTTTATGAAATCCAGTCAATTTCGCCGCTTGAAAATCGATTGGGAACAAACACAATGAGCAAAATTCCCGAGGTGCGAGACTTTTTTTTAGATATGTACACAGCTTGTTTGTGAACTTTGGAGAAGTTCTGAATCGTTTGACAAATAAATGTACTTTCGATAGGTGCGAGATAGAGAAAACAAGAAAAAGGCCGTTAATACAGATTCAACGTCACAAACAAATGTGAATTGAAATAAACGAAGCCGTATTACGGATTCCACAATGTTTTTTTATGTGCAAGAAGTTCATCACTTGTTCCACAAAAGTGACAAAAAGTGAAAAGGTTCATTTCATGTAATGGATTCCGCATATTTGGTATGTGAAAAGTTTTAAAAATTTGTCCATAAAATCATGTTCTTCTTCTTCTGTTTCTTCAATAGCTCAACATTCAAACTGGAACTAGGCCTGCTTTTTCAACTGTTCTATTAGCATTTCCACAGTTATTAATTGATTTTTTTTCTATATCCGCCATTGCATGAGTATGTATCTTGTGTGGCAAGTACAATGGATACACTATGCCCAGGGGAGCCTAGAATGTTTTCCACCCGAAAACATTCTAGACCGGACTGAAAACCGAGCTAGCCATCTCCGGATTGGCAGTCCTATACTTTTGCTCACAAGGCTAACTGGAGACCCCATAAAGTCATGAAACCCTCTAAAACATTCACTACAGTTATAATTTCATATTTTTTTCACACTTTAAACTAAGAAGAAGCATAGTTTCCATTGCACTAAAAGCAACTCCACGGAACGACCGGAGATACCGAACCGATCACACATCCAATATATACAATGCTATCATAAATTGCACTCCACCTATTTACAGTTTCGCTTCACTTTATTTTATTTTTTTCAACATTTCTATATGTGAGAACGGAAATATGAAAAACATGTGAAGTGATCTTAAGGTGGAATGTATATGAAGGTGATAGTGGAACCCGTAATAAGGCCAAATCTGATAAAGCTAAGAGGGAAAACGAGAATAAGAGAGAAGCAAAGAGAGTGAGTAAGAGGATAAAAGAGATCGAGTAAAAGATAAAAGTTAAAAAAAATAGAAAAAGAGAGTGAGTAAGAGAAAAAAGCAAAAATATATTTTTTGAAGAAGCGTGAACATGTTGATGGTTAAAAAGAGTGATAAATGAGAAAAAAAGTATAGTCGAAAGCGAAAAAATGTAAGACGTTTTGCAGCGAATGTACATGCAGGTATTAAACACATTAAAAAAAAGCATAAACAATAAATGTTACTGTAAGTATATAATACAACAAAGCGAAATTACATAATGGAAGAAAGCATAAGATTGATAAAATATATGAAAGATAAAAATAAAAATATGTGATTGAGAAAGATAAAACCGAACTAGTATAAAAAGAGACATGACATGAGAATATAGCAGAAATCAGAGGAAATTATATATTATTATAACTGCAGAAATTAAACAAAACATCCAGGTGAATGTAACAATGTAAATATATCAGAACTGGCGTTCAAGCAAACCCATGTTATTTAGACAAGCGCAAGAGTCAAGTGAGAAAGGATAATGAGAAGAGCAACTTATAAGAAGACAACTAGCTAGAGGAAAATGCGGAAAAAAAACGTTAAGCTGTGAAAATAAAAACATAACGATAGCACGAGAAAGTTGTTAATGCAGATAATATACAAGATAAAACAGTCGAGAGATTATCTAATCATCGTTGTATGATGCATATATGGATTCATGTAAAAAGCGAGCAAAATATCGAATTCCAAACCACAAAAAACATAAATGTTTGAACAATTATGAAAAGAAAAAAAAATTGTTCGTTATTTTTCCGAAAATGGTTTCCCATGATGAGTTTGTTTATTTCAAAAACACTAACGTTGTTCTTGGGTTTTTAGCAGTGGTGGGAATCTGTGAACATTGCTCTCAAAACGAGAAGTAGGCAATGCAAAATACTCGCGAACACTTGTTTTGCCTTTTTCTTGCCTACCTACTATTACGGAGAAAAAGAAAAATTTGGATAGCTTCGCGGAAATAACGCGCAGAGGGAAATCCCCGCATAGAACAAATTACACATAGTGTGCGTTGAATGGACAACAAATCTGCAGCCGGGAAGTCCAATGATTTGACGTACACAGATATAAAAAGATTTAATAATAATCAGTATCTGGCCGAAACGCATTTATACTTTTCTTTTGAGGTGCCGATGTACGTTGGAATCGGTTTTTACGCATGGTATACCCCCCCGCGTGGAGTTTATTTTCAAACCCAATCCCATCTTAAACAATCCCCACAACTTGCAGTGACCAGAGGACGGTTTGTCGGGCACTTGAACATAGTTCCTGCTGCCCCAAAAACTCACAAACTTTAAATATAACTGAAATTTCCTTTTCTATTCTGCAAGGTATCGTTTGTTGTACAGTAAAATATTTTTATTTTGAAATTGTCCATTTTGCTTCGAACGATTCAGGACGAAATGTCATAAGTATAAATATAAACAAAACATTGCAAATTTCACAACAGCTGCCTTTGATCAGGTGGGTGGCACGACGCCATGTTTTTGTAGCCAACATCTCAGTGTAAAATTCATGATAGTATGTGTTTTGTTTACAAACATCACATTTGATTCTCATTAGGATACAGAACTGTCAGTGGGATACGGTTGCGCAATGTTGGCTGCAAAATAAGCCTATTGTGTGAGATAGGGATGCCACCGGGCTGCCTTTGATCATTTGCCAAGGAAATATTCATTGGAGGCGCTTTGAATTATCATGTATTCCAAATTTTTCTTGCAATGCGTAATACTTGCAGAGAAAACAGAAAAACGAACCCCGAAAAGTGATCGTGAAGCTTCATTCAGGTTAATTTGCAAAATGTCATAAAACAACTTCGGAACATGTTTATCACGGATGTTCGAGGTGTTCGAGCAAGAACACATTTGTTTATAGTTATTGTGTTTATTATAAGAGAAATTTATCCATTGTATTCGAAATAACCACAAATACTCGCAACCGTGATTTTTACTCCCGAACAAAATACTGCCCTGCTTTTTTACTTTGCTCTGCCCGTACTCGCGAACAAAGCAATCACTAAAAAAATGCAGGCAGTAGGTTACACTCTTTTCTTACTCGTGAAGTGTGTATTTCCACCACTGGTTTTTAGACATTTACTCAACAATTGCTTTGAACAATTAACCGAAGAAAAGGATAGCGATGTACATGAGCTTTTTACTCTATGCCGATCACTTATAGTTCTACAAATAATTGGCATGGCAATTCAGCAGCACTTCTTCTTCTTCTTCAGTGGCTCTACATTCCAACTGGAACTTGGCCTGCTTTTCAACTTAGTATTTTATTAGCATTTCCACAGTTATTAATTGTAAGCTTTTCTATGTCCGCCATTGCATGAGTATGTATCTTGTGTAGCCAGTACAATGGATACACTATGCCGAGGGAGTCGAGAATGTTTCCAACCCGAAAACATCCTAGACCAGACCGAGAATCGAACTCGCCATCTCCGGATTGGCAATCCTACGCCTTTGCTCTCAAGGTTACTGGAGACCCAATTCAGCAGCATATCCTGCTAATTACTAGAAGTTAACTTTAGTTTCTTCAAGTCGAGTCAAGTACGAGACACTGAAGACGGCCTTACATTTGAGGTCGAAATACGTATCTGTCAAGATACAATTAAGTGGTGGAATTCAATGGGATTGTACTAACTCGTCTTATGACAAGTGAAGACATTCCACTAAAAAGCTCAACATAATTTTCTTATCATGTTAACTTTAGTGTTTTTACTATGCCATTTAAAAAAAACGTTGGGTGTACAGCTATCTATTTAACCCTTATGCGGCCAAAAAACAAACAAACGTGGATTGTAACAAGCTACCCGTGTTCCACTAAATTGATATTTTCATAACTTCAATAATTTTCAGCCGATTTGGATATGTTTGGCCGTTTTGGAAACAGAAACTCATATACTTTTTGTCCTTTCTCAAGGTTTACACTTTTTGTCCATGGTTATACTTTAGGGTGGCTCAAATTAGTATGGAATAAACTTTTTCCATTTTTTTGACGGGCCGCCCACTTATTCGGTTTTATTTGACGCTTTGATGCTCTGGACAAAATTTCAGCCAAATCGGTCAACGTTTGGGCGGTGCTAAACTCTTTGGAAGTTTATATGCAAAAATGTACGCAGAAACATCCAAAAACTGTGATTTGCAGTTATACGGCACAATTTACGATGAAGAATTATGATACTCATTCAGATCGTAGAGAATTTAATACATAATGTTATGCTGAAAACCGCGAGAAGAATAGTGTTTGCCCGGCGAAGTTATTAACATTTCTCTGCAGTGGGGTTTGAGCAAATTTCGTTTTTTCTCTTGAAAAGAAACAAATTCACCCATACAACACTCCAGTAAAATGCTAATATCTTTGCCCACTGTTTTTGGATGTTTCTGCATACATTTTTGCATATAAACTTCCAAAGAGTTTAGCACCGTCCAAACGTTGACCGATTTGGCTAAAATTTTGTCCAGAGCATCAGGGAGTCAAATAGAACCGAATAAGTGCACAATGGTCGGGTTCGTCAAATTTCACGACATAAATCGATAACTCGAAAATCATCAGTGTTAGAGTTTTGATGTATTCAGAAGAAATGATCTACAAGAAGTGGTCTATTTTTGGTGTAAGTTGTCATTAGGTGGCCTTGGGTGAAATTTTTTTGGATATGTATTTTTTACCCTTTTGAGTTAGGAGTTCATATAATTCTACAAAGTTGTAGAGAATTTAATTCTAAGCATTTTGCTTAATAAACATTTATTTTATCTCATATAGGTAATGTTTATGACAAAATTGCTAAATTTAGATAGGGTGGTCCCTAAAAAAATAGTTTTTACCTTCCACTTTCATCAATTCAGAATATTTTCAAAAACTGTCTTAGCATCGCTTCACGGTCTTTGGAAGGCGCCTATTTTGGTTACATAAGATGGTTGATAGCTTCATTTTCAAGCATATTATAAGCGTTTTTTCATGAAAAAGTGATATTTTTCTGAGCATTCTACTGCAGCTAGTAGCAAATATTAGCAAACATTTCAATCGTAATCTGAAAGTATACATGCAGGCCCATCAAATCCATGGTATTTCATTTGTCCATCTTTGTCCACTTTTGTTTGACGATAGTATTATTTTTGTACGAAAAATTAGGGTAAAACACATATGTCATCTTTCGGATTTTCACAATATTTGGTAGAATAAAAGACAAGAACACCGTCTTCGACCAGAGGTCGTACAGACTGAACACTTAACACCTAGACAGCTGACAGGATACATAATACCCAGTGGGCCGGTGGAGAATTTTTCGATCACGAAAAGATTCCTTCTTACCGAGGCGGGAATCGAGCCCACGCTCCATAGTCCATGGCTCTAGACGATTGACGGCGCTAACCGCACGGCCACAAAGCCCACAAAAAATCGTTCTTTATCTGAAATATTGAAATCAACTCGTGTAAAACAGAAGTCGAAAAAATCATTTTGACATTTTAACTACTGGAACAATTTTCAAGGTGTTCTCATGAAATAAATGCTTAAGAGCGCTACTTTTGTGGCGAAATACAAAATCATAAAATTCAAGTTGGTTTTTCATGGCTAATTCGCATAATAATTTCAATTTCACAGTTTCTAAGTGAGGGTCGCTAATTACTACATGTGATTCCATGAACATTGATAATTGGTCTAGTAAGGCTTGATCGCGACAAAATCTGGACACATAACTTTAAGAATAAAAATAATCCGCTGTTGGTTTATTTCGGTACGTTTTTCACTTCAAATGGCTTCATTCCTTATCGATGCTTCGATGTATGCACGAAACTTGGTGACATTTGAATTTTCTAAGAAATAATACGTGCCGAAAGATCTGGCATCCTCAGTAGAATTTGTTTCGAGCTCGTATCCTTCTGGTGGCTCATAAAATCCGTTTTTGTTCCACTCTCTGACGTTTTAGATATTGTCAAACAAGCATCGACAAATTTTAAAACGCTTTGAGCAGTGTTCACATGAAAACAAAATGTTTTTAGTCAGTTTCTGGATCGAGAGACCCGAATTTCAATTGCGACTGCACACAATAATTTCCGAACCTGCAATTCCTTCGACGCCATTATTCACTACGTACTTGAAACACTTATAAGAAATATATTTTCAGAAAGTACAGACATACATTCAGCAATCTACGAAATATTTCACTCGTTGATGAACTATTTCAAAAGTTATACGTCTTCAAAGGTGTCCAGATTTTGTCGCATACAAGCCTTTAGTTCGAAAAATATGTTTTAAAAAAATATTTTTCAAAATGTTGATTTTTTCGACCATCCTGGATCGAAATTGGACAAAATTAAAAAGTAAGTTTATTTATTTTCGAAAAAATGATTCTAAAAATATTGCGAAAATCAGAGATATGGTATATGTGTTTCCCATGGAATAGCTGATTTTTCATACAAAAAGTAATATGAATATCAAACAAAAGTGGACAAACATGGACAAATGAAATACCATGGATTTGATGGGCCTGCATGTATACTTTCAGATTACGATTGAAATGTTTGCTAATATTTGCTACTAGCTGCAGTAGAATGCTCAGAAAAATATCACTTTTTCATGAAAAATCGCTTATAATATGCTTGGAAATGAAGCTATCAACCATCTTATGTAATCAAAAGATGTGCCATCCAAAGACCGTGAAGCGCTGTAAAGACAGTTTTTGAAAATATTCTGAATTGATGAAAGTGGAAGCTAAAAAGTATTTTTTCGGGGCCAATTTATCTAAATTTAGCAATTTTGTCATAAAACATTACCTATATGAGATAAAATAAATGTTTATTAAGCAAATGTGCTTAGAATTAAATTCTCTACAACTTTGTAGAATTATATGAACTCCTAACTCAAAAGGGTAAAAAAGTACATTTCCAAAAAAATTTCACCGGAGGGCCACTCTAATGACAACTTACACTAGAAATAGACCTCTTCTTGTAGATCATTTCTTCTGAAGACTTCGAAACTCTTGCACTGATGGTTTTCGAGTTATCGATTTATGTCGTGAAATTTGAGGAATCCGACCATTGTGAAGTGGGCGGCATCAAAAAAGTTTTGTTGATGTTTTTGAGCCACCTGCTGGTATATGCAACATGCTCTTTACGCTTCTTAGAATTGAAGGTGTTCACATCAGTATATAATGTTTACTGAATAGATTGAAAAGTCAGTAAATACGAGAACCGAAACTCCGGTATTTTATTCATTTCTACCGCCAGCTTTTCAAAACTAAACGTCAACTGAGCTCGTTGGTTGAAAACCCAATTTGCTCGCATTTTTTTTTTCATTCGAAGTGCTGGAAGCAAACACTACAGTTGGTCTTTTTCGCTAACGGTTCTTGAAGGATCAATTCGCGTTTTCCGGAATCGGAAGAATTAGCATCGCCTTAAGCATCTCTAAAGATTGTTGGTGTTGGTGTTGTTGCACTGGTGAATCTCCAAAAGAAATAGAAATATACGTCCTTGGATACGTCTTATTCCTCAAACATACCGGATGCTGCAGTTTCTATTTGCCGTAATTACATCTTCCTGGTTCCTATAGCATCACTCCATACCTTAGCAGTATAGTGATAGATAAATTTCATACTTGCCGGCTTAATCATTATATGAAGTACAAGTACACCACCTAACTACAAATATTTAGAAAAAAATCTCAATTTTTGAATCCAGCAGGAAATATCAATTTTTTTACATAAACTTTTTTAAATTGCTATCTTTGAAGTTGGGCAACGATAAATATTTGTTCCTTTTTTAAACATATTCTGCCATTAAGAATAATGATGTCTTAATTATTACTTTTTTATTTAAAACAAACAAAAAAATAACTGAAAAATTCGGTAAACCACAGTAAACAAAAAAAATTACCGAGAAATTCAGCATAAAAAAATACTGACTTTACCAGTATTTTTTGACGTTTCATGAGTTCAAATCTTTACCGAGTTTTCAGTACCACTTAAAATTACTGAGTTAAGTCAGCTGTTCAAAAACCCAGTAAAATTGTACCGACTCCGGTAATCGAAACTAACAGTGTAAAATAGACCCCATCTCCTATCCCTACCTCCTCGTGATGCTGGCAAACTTAGGGAAGATCGGGTAACCAACCACGGTGGGAACTATGGTGGTATGCTGACAGGGAAGGGGGGGTTTGCTCCTCTCCGGAGGTGCAATCTGTTCAGGTGTGATCTGTTCTCCATGTCAGGATTGGCTCACAACAGCGTCTGTTCTCCATGTTAAGGGCGGCTGATCATCGTCCGAGTGCCAGCGAGGGACTCCAAGTCAAACTGTGCACCATGGTCCACCGGGAATAAGGAGGAATGGTCCTCCGGAAATTTAGGGGGTTTGGTGTCAGGCCCTGCAAGCCAACCTTTTAAAGAACATAAGCAACGAACAATCAACAAGAGAGTACGGACCGGAACCATCGACGAAGACCACCGCGACGAAAAGGGACTAGCGATTGGAAACTCGATTCGTGGAACTGCAAATCTCTCAACTTCATCGGGAGCACACGCATACTCGCCGATGTGCTCAAGAACCGTGGATCCGGCATCGTAGCGCTGCAAGATGTTTGTTGGAAGGGATCAATGGTGCGAATCAGAGGTAATCATACCATCTACCAGAGCTGCGGCAACACACACGAGTTGGGAACAGCTTTCATAGTGATGTGCGATATGTAAAGGCGCGTGATCGGGGAGTGGCCGATCAATGAGAGAATGTGCAGGTTGAGGATCAAAGGCCGGTTCTTCAACTTCAGCATAATCAACGTCCATAGCCCACACTGCGGAAGCACTGCTGATGATAAGGATGCATTCTACGCGCAGCTGGAACGTGAGTACGACAGCTGCCCAAGCCACGATGTCAAAATCATCATACGAGATTTGAACGCTCAGATTGGCCAAGAGGAGGAGTTTAGAACCGACTATAAGAAAACGGCCTACGACTGATTGATTTCGCCGCCTCCAAGAATTTGGCCATTTGCAGCACCTACTTCCAACACAGCCTCCCGTATCGGTACACCTGGAGATCACCACTGCAGACATAATCACAAATCGACCACGTTCTGATTGATGGACGGCACTTCTTCGACATTATCGACGTCAGGACATATCGTGGCGCTAACATCGACTCTGACCACTATCTGGTGATGGTTAAAATGCGCCCCAACCTATCCGTCATCAACAATGTTCGGTACCGACGACCGCCGCGGTACGACCTAGAGCGACTGAAGCCACCTGATGTCGCCACTGCATACGCGCAGCATCTCGAGGCAGCATTGCCGGAAGAGGGTGAGCTCGATGGGGACGCTCTGGATGACTGCTGGAATACAGTTAAAGCAGCCATAAACGACGCAGCGGAGAACAACGTCGGGTATGTGGGACGAAGTCGACGGAACGATTGGTTCGACGAAGAGTGCAGACAGATTCTGGAGGAGAAAGACGCAGCGCGGGCGATCACGCTGCAGCAAGGTACCCTGCAGAACGTGGAACGTTATAGACGGAAGCGGAGACAGCAGACCCGCCTTTTCAGGAGAAAAAACGCCGCTTGGAAGAAGCGGAGTGCGAGGAGATGGAACAGATGTGTCGGTCTCAAGAAACACGCAAGTTCTATCAGAAGCTCAACGCATCCCGCAAAGGCTTCGTGCCGCGAGCCGAAATGTGCAGGCATAATGAAGGAAGCATCTTAACGGACGAACGTGTGGTGATCGAAAGGTGGAAGCAGCGCTACGAGGAACATTTGAATGGCGCTGAGAGTACAGGCAGTAAAAGCCAAGGCAGCGAAGGAGATGACTACGTCAGTTCAGCGGTCGATGGAAGCCAATCAGCCCCCACCTAGAGGGAAGTTAAGGATCCCATCATTCAACAGCTAAAGACCAATAAATCAGCTGGTAAGCATGGTATCCGAGCTGAGCTCATCAAGATGGGCCCGGAAAAGCTAGCCACTTGTCTGCACAAACTGATAGTCAGAATCTGGGAAACTGAACAGCTACCGGAGGAGTGGAAGGAAGGGGTTATAGCTCCATCTACAAGAAAGGTGACAAACTGGAGTGTGAGAACTTTCGAGCGATCACCATCCTTAATGCCGCCTACAAAGTGATATTCCAGATCATCTTCCGTCGTCTGTCACCATTAGTGAATGAGTTCGTGGGAAGTTGTCAAGCCGACTTCGTTGACGGCCGCTCGTCAACGGACCAGATCTTTACTGTACGGCAAATCCTTCAAAAATGCCGTGAATACCAAGTCCCAACGCATCATCTGTTCGTTGATTTCAAGGCGGCATACGACAGTATAGACCGCGTAGAGCTATGGAAAATTATGGACGAGAACAGCTTCCCTGGGAAGCTTACCAGACTGATCAAAGCAACGGTGGATGGTGTGCAAAACTGTGTGAAGATTTCGGGCGAACACTCCAGTTCGTTCGAATCGCGCCAGGGACTAAGACAAGGTGATGGACGTTCGTGCCTGTTGTTCAACATTGCGCTAGAAGGTGTCATGCGGGGAGCCGGGTGTAACAGCCGGGGTACGATTTTCAACAGATCCAGTCAATTTATTTGTTTCGCGGATGACATGGACACTGCCGGCAGAACATTTGCAAAGGTGGCAGAACTGCTTGAGAAGGACTTGCGAGCCCTTGGAGTATTCGAGAGACGGGTGCTTACTATCATCTTTGGCGGTGGGCAAGAAGACGGTGTGTGGCGGCGAAGAATGAACCACGATCTTGCCCAGTTCTACGGCGAACCCAGTATCCAGAAGGTAGCTAAAGCCGGAAGAGAAACACGTGTACCCTGTCGGCCACCCACGTGGTATAAAAAATGAACGTGATTTTCTCACAGATGCTATATTTTATGGAGTTTGTAGATGTCATCGAGTTTCTGCTTCCAGCTATAAAAAGACATTTAAATATCACCACTTGAAGTTGAAAAAGGCATAAGGGTTTCCTGTCGGCCGCATAAGGGATAGTGAATGAAGCGAGTTATGGGATCACCGAACGGATCTGTGTGTTAAGGATGCGGGGCAAACTCTTCAATTATTAATTATGAATAAAAAGTAGTAAACTCTACAATAAAGTAGCTACTACTTAGTAGTAAGGTTTAATAAAGCTCGGAATAAAGTATGCTTTGGTATAAACAAAACACGTTTTCGAACATAGCAGGAGATACTACTTTCGAAAATAAACGAGTAGTATTTAGGTACTAGGTACTAAGTGCATGGTGGCAGCTAGAGATAGAGGAAGACCTAGTAGTGTAGGTGCAGAGGTAGTGCTTGATAGGGATGTGTTTGTGGTTGTTGATGAATATGTTTACCTTGCAACGCCCTTGGAATGTGATAATTACGTTTCCCGGGAAGTGAAAAGACGTAATGCTGATGCGAATAGGACCTGCTATGGCTACAGATGGAAACGAAATTTTCCCAATATAAAACTGATTCTACCAGTGGCCCTTAATGGGCATGAAACATGGACGTTACAAAAGACGAACTGGAGAGCTTTCGAGCGAAAAGTGCTGCGTACAATACTCGGAGGGAAACTAGAAAATGGTGTGTTGCCCATACGTATGAATCATGAGTTGTATCAAGAAGAAAATATAGTGAATCATATAAAATACGACATGCTTCGGTGGGCTGGTCACTTACTGCAAATGTCGCAAGAAAGAATAGCGAAAACAATAATCGACAGAAAACCAGGAAGAGGCCGGCCGCTTCGTGGAAGACCACGAACATGCTGTCTGCACGCGGTAGAATCTAACATGATGACCCTAAGGTCTGTCTCATTTGGAGAATTTAACTTAAAAGTGACAGTTCGAAAATTAAAAAATCACCCCGTTATAAGAATGGCTGGTGCTACCCAGCAATTCCAACAGGACATCGATGGAAAATGATTCGATATCTGTCAAAAGTAATCTTGCTCTGCGAGCAGGGTTATTTGATAGTTATTGAAATGTCACTTTTAAGTTTAATTTCAGTTTAATTATCCAATTGAGACAGACCCTAAACGTTCGGAAAAATTGGAAGAACATCGCCCAAGGCGATTATGAAGCTCTACAATACGCCAGGCATAGGTGTATCGACGCTGTAGCCAACCAGGTATCCAGGTAGGTAAGCGGAAGAGGCCGCAGGCTTCATGGAGGGCCGCGTACACGATGGCTTTCTGCAGTTGAAGAGGACCTGAGGGCGCTCAACGTTCAGGGCGACTGGAAGGATCGTGTCCAGTGGAGAAGGATACTCCATTTGGCGTAGGTTCATGGAAGAGCTGTAGCCCATCAAGTATCAAGTAAGTAAGCAGAGTATTTTACCGAAACAATAATTAAAATACCAACTAGGTTCAAGCGAATCAAAAGTTCAAATTATTGATATGTAAAATGGGAATAAGTCAAATAAATTAAAACACCCATTTCTGTACTTGCTTTACTTAGAGCAACGTGTATTCTATCTATGCAATTTGCTGTGGGCGGGAAGTACGAAGTCAATAACAGAACGGTACAATGTATTTCTTAAAAGAAAGAGGAAAATATGCCATAAACAGTAATGATATAAAACAGAATCTATCCTCAATTCGTCATTCTCTGCTTAAAAAAAGATCTAATCTCGCAGAACAAACATTTTGCCCTCTAAGTAGTCTTTTGTCTCCTTCATAACTCGCTCGTGACGCGGTTCGCATTCCTGTTGCTCGCGCACACGTTATAATGCCATCATTTCCTGCAACGACTTTAAATAAGCTTCGTGCAGCTTCCGAACAAAGTCCGTATCGTGCTTGATGAGATAACTGATGGCCTGAATGAGCTGTGCCTGGGTCAGTGGTTCAACGGTTCCCACCATCGGGGAAAAATCCCGGCGGAGGGTGATGATTGTTGTTTGCTTTGGAGAGCAAATCTGCGACCGAAGCTGGCTGACTGCCTCCTCCATTGGGGTGATCCGGATGCTTTTGTTCGCCGCACTAGCGAACAAATCCGACAACCCTTTGGCGGCACTGCTCGAGCTGGATGCAAACATGGTTGGGGGCATGAGTGCTGGCTTAGTTCCACTTCCGCCAATGACATTTGTCGGTGGGTTCAACACCGAAGCAGAATTGTTTAGAGAGTTGTTGCTCATTAGGTCGGATTTTTTCAACAACTCGTGCAACGGCTGTTGCTGCTGATGTCGGGATTCTAGTTCACTTATTTCGATTGGTTTAGTTTTCGGAATTGGTTGATTGTTGTTCCGAACTGCGGCCAAGTTGGTTGAGCTAAGGAAAGTGGCTAATGGGGAACTTCCAAGCTCTTGAACAGGCGCAGATCCTGCATTTATAGGAATACCCATCAGTTTGAAGCTATTTTCTAGCTCACTGACTTCCGGCGTGAGCTTGCCTGTGGCGGTAGCCTCCTTCTGAGGCGTCGTGGCACGATGTTGCTTCTCGATCTGCTCTAGTGTGTGCACCGGATTCGTCATTAAAGTTTGAAATAGTGGTACTTCCGAGGCCGCTGGCTGTTTTGCTGCGGCGAAAAAGTTGACCACACTTTGCGGTGCATCAGGAACAATGTTGATAGCCGCAGACGGGTTTCGGCTCGGTACCGGCGGCTCCTGCTGGGCAACTGCAATCGTTGGTTTCCCGGTACTATTGTTGAAGTCTTCCTGGGCTTTCGTCAACATCGAGAAAATATCCACGTTGTTACCTTTAAAACGAGAAACAAAAGAATGTTTTAGAGTACCGTGAATATGTACCATTAGACTGGCCCAGGAAACAAAAATTTGTCTAAATCTAAGGGGCACATGCAAAATATGCAAAAACTCAAACGATTGAAATTATTCAAGCCAGGAGACTTAGTTGGCCACTTGAGTATTTCACAAAATTTCCAATATGGGTCAGTAATGAATATGTATGGAGACTGGATGAAACCTGTGGAGAACTATGACATTCCTTATAATATATGTGAGCCATCATGTATGGATTGGGAAGTCGGAAGTCCCACTGCTCGTGACGGTTCCATAAAATTCTTTGCAGATGGCTTAAAAATTGGAACAAAAACGGAGCAGGCATCTTTGGCTCTGGGGTTGCGATCTCAGTTGCAATGGAAAAGTATACAACAGTGTTTCAAGCGGAGATTTGTGCTATAATGAAATGTGCTAATGTCTGTCTTAAGAGGAATTATTTCTATTTTCTCTGATAGTCAAGCGGCACTCAAAGCATTGAGTAGCTTTGAATGTACGTCAAAACTTGTCGGAGAATGCATTCTTTCATTGCAAAAGGTGTGCCAAGAGAACTCCGTAAACCTATGCTGGGTTCCGGGACACTGTGGCATTGAAGTTAATGAAAAGGCAGACGAGCTGGCGAAACAAGGTTCATTGGCCCAGAACCTTTCTGTGGTATATCATACTGTACCATAAAAATGGAATTGAAACCCTGAGAAGCACAAAGGTTGATGACCAACTTGATGGTCGCCAAAAAGCGTGCTCAATCAAAGAGATTTATAATTCCCAATGTTTCAATAACCAACAAACTTTTAAAGCTCCATAAGAGGGCTTTTTGTACCATTACTGGCCTAATAATCGGACACTGCTCGAGTAGATATCATTTGAGAAAAATTTGCCAGATTCAAAACGATATCTGTCGTTTCTGTAACATGGAACGTGAAACCTCGGAACATCTGCTTTGCAGTTGTTATGCATTGAACAAATGTAGATCCAAATTTCTCAATAGTGGATTTATGCAACCAAGTGAAATTTGGAACGCAAATCCTGGAAAGGTAGTGAGTTTTATTGATTCAATTTTTCCGGACCGGGAACGCGTCTTAGGTTGATTAATTGAGAAATGGTGATGAACCTACAAGATGCGGAATTTATAGCAAATAGGGGTGTATTAGAGTGGGGCGTTATGGCCATTTTTTCAAAAACAACTGTGCAGAATTTGGGCCCGATTTGTTGCTTCTTTGATTTCCGCATCGCGTTTGAAGTTTGTATGGAAATTAGTATGGGAGAACGTATATTTTTGCATTTTGGCTTCCAGAGGTTTCAGTTCATCATAAACCAAATGACACATTGCGTTAAAGCATAATCCAAAGCATGCCGAAAAACTTTACCGAAGAAGGAACGTCCACGAAATAAGTAATAACGATTCGAAGATTGAGTGCTCAAACCATATGCAAAAAATCGTTTATTCTGCCAGCACTGCCGAGCTACGTGGACCAACAATATAACTGAGTGTTATTTCAAAATTATTGATCTTATAGGACTTTGGAGCTAATGGGAGTTATGACCACCCGGTAGTGCTGGCAGAAACATTTATTTTTCGCATATGGTTTGAACAATAAATTTTCGAAGCGTAATAACATTTTTTGTAGACCTTCTTCGGCAAAATCTTTTGGCATCTTTCAGACTATATGTTAACGTATTGAGTCATGTGGTTAAAAACATAAAAAAGTGCATTTTCCTATATTATTCTCCATATAAATTTAAAACGTGATGCGGAAGGCGAGGACACAACCAGTTGAGCCCATATGTTGCACAGTTGATTGAGGTCCCAAAACAGTTCAGAAAAACCTTGACTTGATTGGATAGGGTTTGCGTTTTTCCATACACCTGCTCCCCACTCTAAGGGGTATACATACTAGAGTGGGGCGTCATGGTATTTTTTTCAAATCAATGGTTTTTCGAAGTCATTATGAACAACTGTGCAGAATTTGGGACCGATTGGTTGCTTCCTCGCTTTCCGCATTGCGTTTGAAGTTCGTATGGAAATTAGTATGGGAGAACGTATATTTTTGCATTTCTACTACTAGAGGTTTCAGTTCATCGTAAACCAAGTAACACATTGCGTTAAATTATAACCCAAAGGATGCCGAAAAACTTTGCTGAAGAAGGCACGTCCACGAAAGAAGTTATAACGCTTCGAACATTGAGTGTTCAAACCATATGCAAAAAATCGTTTATTCTGCCAGCACTGCCGTACTACGTAGACCAATAAATTAACTGAGTGTTATTTCAAAACAATTGATCTTATAGGGCTTTAGAGCTAATGGGAGCTATCGGAGCTATCCGGAATTATTACACAAAGAAAAAAAAACCGAAAGGAAGGAAGTAGGGTTTTGTTCTTCGATAACCATAGGCTGCCCGGTAGTGCTGGCAGAAACATTGATTTCTTGCATATGATTTGAACAATCAATTTTCGAAACGTAATAACATTTTTTGTAGACCTTCCAGCTACGTACCTTCTTCGGCAAAGTCTTTCGGCATCTGCCTGACTATATGCTATCGTATTGAGTCACATGATTGATGATAAATTGAAGCCGCTAAGAGCAAAAATGTAAAAAAAAGTACGTTTTCCCATACTAATCTTCATGTAAATTTAAAACGCGATGCGGCATGCGAGGTTGCAACCAATCGAGCCCATATTTTGCACAGTTGATTCCCAAAACGATTCAGAAAAACCTTGATCTCACTTGATCGGACGGAGTTAGGGTTTTTCCATACAACTGCGCCCCACTTTAATACATACCGTCGTAGGGGGTGAAAATGGGTCAAATGGGGACGAGAATGGGTCACTGTTTCAACTGCTTTCAACTCCATGTAGGATAGATTGAATGTATCTGAAGGCAAGAAAACTAAAATATAGGAGACCTTTTTGAACGATTTTGTTTTCCGACCTTCAGGCTGTCAGTGAGAGCGATGACCCATTCTCACCCCCAGATCCATTGTCACCCCCGATGGCGGTACCACAAAAGTTCAACTCAGCAGTGGTCTCACACCCCAACAAAAAAAAAAGGAAATGGGCCTTTGGGTGAGAAAATTTATTTCTAAAATTTTCAGCACTAACTGTGTCACCTACACATGTTGCATAATTTCAGCCAATTCACACAGAAATATACTGCCGATGTGTAGGGGAAGGTGGATAGACTTGATCCCCGGGGAGACTTGATCACCCCCTGTTTTATCGAGAACTAAAATAGTTTTTTCTAGCGTATTTTTTAGTATAGATCCTCTAGACAAATGACCTTTATGTAGTGAGTTATTTTTTGGATTGACAACCATATTTATTCTGCAGGGCGTTTTGTATGTTTTGACCTTCCTAAAGATTTTTATATTTGCCACTCGAAATTTGAACAACTTTTCATATCAATGACCAAAGTCTTTCGTTTTTTCACAGCAACATGCTTATTTGACAATGACATTTGACGAAAAAATTCAAAAAAATTAAAAACCGTTCTTAGGCTTCTAATTTTTTGTAGACTTGGCGGATTTGATGAAGGTTTGGCAGGAAAAATTATATCTTGTGCCGGTCCGGTCTGTCCGCTCTGTCTTTCTCTGTCCGGTCTAGGATGTTTTCGGGTTGGAAACATTCTCGACACCCTGGGCATAGTGTATCCATTGTACTTGCCACACAAGATACTACATACTCATGCAATGGCTGGCATAGCAAAGCTCTCAATTAATAACTGAGGAAATACTAATAGAATACTAAGTTGAAAAGCCGTCCTAGTTCCAGTTGGAATGTAGAGTCATTGAAGAAGAAGAAGAATGTAAATAATCCCATAGAATTCAAAAACTTTTTTTTCTTTCCAGCTGGGCCAGTCTAGTGTACCTTATTCTAAGCTTTGGAAAATGTTCATGGCAATATTCTTGCTATTTACTAAAGATGTCATATTCTGTAGTAGATGCGTAACTATAATACTCAGAAATGTATGAATAATATTTTTAAAATCTATAAGCCTTCAATCTATAACTTACCCGCTCCATTTCCATTTGCTTGCGTTTTCCCCATATCAGTTTTTTTCTTGCTTCCGGAATTGTTACAAATGTCCACAAACTTGCCGATCACCTCACGGATTCGGTCACACTCGGAATTGTTGTAGAACCAGAACCCTCGAATGCGCGATCGTTCGTTACGGTATAGCAAAAACGGCGGCTGCGACTGTAGCTCGATCTGGCCGGTGATTGGTTCCACCAGAGAGTTTGTATTCAGACGATTGTTTATGAATATGCTGTGGTAGGGCTCCGCGGTTCGGCTGTAGATGAACAGGGCTCCCTCGATGTCCGTCTTCTCCCACTCGTTCTCAGCGGTGTTGAATGTGTAGAATGCAACGTGTGCCGATGAATTTACAATATCTTTTGCATACGGATCTGAACGTTGAATGGCAACTAAATTCATACGCAGTTCGGTTTGATCGGCCATCACTTTCCAAAATCGTCACCAGTTTACTGCCGAATCAACAATCAGCTCACTTTTTTGGACAACCAGAACAATAATCAATCTTTTTTTGGGTTAACAAGAGGATCAGATCAAACTTTTACATCTATCAAAGTAACGAGCAACAAATAACACTGTAAACGCGATACGATATTTTCCAGACGCCAATTGATTTTTCAATTTTTCACTTGAAAATAGAAAAACCTCTCTTCGCACACGCAAAATCTGCTGCAAATCGCATCCAGATGAAAAGCGATGATGATGGCTTTACTTTTGCACAATGATGATGACATATCTGTCACTGGCCAATCATCATCGCCGATGAGGAGCATTGAAAACTTACGTGCGCGCACGAATATTTCAAGAAAGCTTTATAGATTTCAAGCACAACTTTTACTTATTCAGAATTAAAAAAAAATATATAAATATATAAAGCTGCGCAAAGAGGATCTTCCACGGCATAGGGCGAGCGGTAACGGCAGCCAGATTGCCTGCGGGTTAGTCTCTGGTTTAACGTTTCTAGAGGTCAACTACAGCCGCCGTTCCCAGCATTTTGATCAATGTGGTAGTGCTGATGAAGTATGGATTCAAGCCTTCTTATTTACCACATTGATTAAAATGCTCGGAACGGTGGGTGCAGTTGACCTCCAGCAACGTCAAACCAGAGACTAACCTGCAGTCAAGCTGGCAGCCATTACCGAGCGGTAATGGCCGCCAATTTACCTGCGGGTTAGTCTCTGATATGACGTTTGTGGAGGTTAAGGACATAGTTGGAAGAGTACCAAGATGGCAGTCAAAATGGCACCGGACCTTCCACCCGTCAACCCTAGCAACCCTATAACCAGAGACCGGCGGAGTGAAAAACTGTCGAAATGGCAACGTATGAAAATGCATGAAATCGTAACAATGATTCTGGCATCACTTGAACTTTTTGCTTGCTTCTTATGGATGCAAAAAGTAAACAAGTTGAAATGGAACCGCTTTTGACGGTTTGATTGGAAACAAGATGGCGTCTTCGCCGATCTCTTATTGTAGTATTTCTAGTCAACCCCACACCTCCCGCACTCCTCTCCCACCAACATTCGAATGCATCGAACAAAACTTTAATATTCAAATTACTAACCTGTTCACAGCATATTTATTCACTTCCCGTGATAATGAACATGTTTCTCTCTATTTCGGTTCGAATTATATAATAAATCAGCAGTTTTGTGCCAATTTAATAGCCGCTCGCGATTTGGTGGGTTTATCACTGCACTTCACATCTTCTCAAAGGGCATTGAAAAATTCAAGTTTTTACTCACTTCTCCGCACATGAGCAGCCCGAAATGTTGATAGAATGCAAATTAAACATCACTTTTTGAAATCAGCCACTCGTTTCAACCGAAAACTTAATATAAACCGCTTTTTTTGCCCGAAAAAAACGATTAAAAACTGATCGCGGAGCGAATGTAAACAGCGGCACCGACAGCAGCAAACTAATAACTAGGGTGGTTCAAATAATTTTTCTCCGTCACGTTCAGTTGATTAAGATTTATAATTTGGGTGTCATCCGATGGTTTGAGCTGGTTTGTATAGAAGCTTACCGTGCACAGGTCGTTTCAGGTTTGTATGACAGTTGATATGGCGAGGTTGAATTTAACATTATTCTGATTCTGGCACTCCGTCATTGGGCGCTGGCGAGGGGGAAGACCATATGACTGGATGAAATATTCAAGAGCTTTAACTCCATAGAGTAGAGTAGACAATGGACATTGAATGGTCGTTCCAATGGTTGGGAGTCAATTTTAATCGAGGTTGCGAATCTTTAGCATGATAATTAGGCTTCTCAGAAGGCATCAACAAAATAGCCAGAATTTGTTTGTGATATCTATCGCACCAGGGGCAGATACTTCATACAAAAAGTGTGACATGCGGGGTATAAAATGCTATTTTTTGCGTTACGTAATCAATGGATCTTTCCTGCAGTGCGGTTTCATTCAGTGAAGTCTCTGGAATGTTGCTTTCAGCTATGTAGGTTCTCTTTTCGCCAGCGTTTGGAGGGAGGCGCTGTAGCCAGTGTAATGAAAGGTTTAGTTTCTCATACTAGTTTTCATACAAACTTGAACCGGCTTGTGTTCAACCAGTTTTTCTCAAATCGGTTTTTGGAGGACACTCGGAGCATGGGGGGAATCGAGTGAGTGTGGTGGAGCTGGGTCGTTTTTTGAACCACCCTACTAATATTCTTTGTTTTTTTATAAATACGGCACCAATACTACTACAGTATATGACAGTTTTTATTGTACCAATATTTTCAAAGCTTTGTTTTGGTACTCAACCCACCTTCACCTTAACCGCATCCATCGTTCCGAACATTCTGACCACTCAGAGACTGAGTGAATTTGTATTGCCGACTCTTTTTGACGTAGAATAACGTCTTTCGGTAAGACAGGGGGTCATTCCAAAGTTTCAAATTTGGGACCGTCACGAAAAGAGGTCAGGAAGCACAAGCCAATAACTCAGTCATTTTTCAACGGATTCCGGAGATTTTGGTATGAGTCGATCAATGAACTCTTTAAGATACTATACAACTATTGTAAACATTTGATTAAATGCATTTAACTATTGAAAAATTCAATTTTACCAATTAATGTTAAAATTGCATTTCAACAGTGTGTTGCCTACATTTCGGCTATTATTCATCCGGCATAAACGTGCATAAAATGTTGATGATCAAATTTCGCTTCCAGTATCGCACTATACGTTATTCTACGTTCAATTTGCGGTCGTATATTTGATACAACCTTCTACTTTTTTACTGATCTCTCGTAAAAAAAATTGAGTGGTTCCATTTTTTACGAAAAATTCGTTAGATTTTCGTGAGAAAAAGAGAGCGCATATGGTCAGTACAGACGGTTTCAGATCCTTACTATAGTTTACGCTGGTATTCAGAAAGAATATGATTATCACATCCTAACATCCTAAACGTCAATAATCACCTCCATTGTCTGATCTCCGCTATCCTCGTGGTTGATCATCACCGAATTAATAACCTTGGTCAGAGTGGGTCCATCCATTTTTACCTTCGCCTCCCCCTGGCGACTTTTGGGGTGACCGGTTTAGGCCACTTCGTCTAGCGAAAGGGTCCTCCTTACCGCCAGACACCGCTCCACCGACTACTTATTTGTTTTTATTTGAAACTATTTAGGCCCGATGCCCACGTAGCGTCTTTTCAACGACGTTAAAAGGACGCATGTGTGCATCGAGAAAAAGCGGTAACGCAGCGTCGCCGCACCGATGCACACCTGCGTTTTTTTCAACCACTTTCCCTTCGATGGGACTCGAACCCATGACCCTACAGTACGCTAGACTGGTGCTTTAACCAACTAAGCTACGAAGGACCTCCGTTGGCCTTCGCAACCTAGCGGCTACTGAACGAGCTCGAGATTCCCAAATTGGACGCATAGTCAAATCACTCGCAATCCATTTCTCAAGCCAACACTACCACATGTGTATAGTACACGTTCACATTAGAGGAGCGTGAGTATTTAGAATGTCTGGCGGCTGTACACATTCTTCATCAGCAACTGTACTGATCAAGTGAGGTTGTGTAAGCTATTTGCTAGTCGGTCGTCAAGCTCAGACCCGACCGCATTGCGTAGGCAAGAGCACGCAACTCGGGTTCAGTTCAATCAATGTTAATTGCCTATTTCCGGGGATTAAACCACCCGACTTGGACGTTAATTTACAATGTTATGGAAACTCATATGTGAATATGTACGTTATGTGGAAGATATTGATTTGAAAAATGTATTGGAGGTAACCACTTTCCCTTCGATGGGACTCGAACCCATGACCCTACAGTACGCTATCTTCCACATAACGTACATATTCACATATGAGTTTCCATAACATTGTAAATTAACGTCCAAGTCGGGTGGTTTAATCCCCGGAAATAGGCAATTAACTTTGATTGAACTGACATTGACTGATTTTTAAAAAGGAATCAAACCCAAAATCGCCTTATTCCGGGCAAACGTCTATTTTTAATGAAGGGATCACATTCATCATCCAGAAGGAAACACATTAATCATTGCTTTTCACTGGGCATACCATGATTTCGATGAAGGGTTGAGTTGATCTATAACTAAACAATACCACTCCCCCACACCCTCTCCTTGGGGGCAGCAGGGACTATGTCCAAGGGCTTAACGACCCCTCTCCATGGTCTCTGCGAGTTAGGGGGCCTGTCTAGGACGTGGTGGGGCTTGGCAGCAGGCTCTGTTAAACCTCTACAAAAAGCTACATGTGTCCGCAAGCAGGCCCTATCAAAGCGACCCTGTGCGCTCAAAGCGCACAGGAGCCCGAGGAGTACCATTTGGCACATCAGGATCATTGCCAGCAACATCCTGATTATGGCATTCTGGCCGCGTGTTAACGGACCTTGTCTTGGATATAGTAATATAATATTATGAAAGCGATGGCTGGCAGTCATCTACTCTCTTAGTAGAGCCTCATCTCATCTACTTTCTTAGTAGAGCCGGGTGAAACTGACTCGAAACGGCGAGTGGGCTAATGGCTAGGCTGTCTTCCGTCCCCTAAAACCGTGGCGGGCCTTGTAGCACGCTGTCCAATCCTGCCACCAAGCTTTCTTTCCTGACTTGCGGTGATCTGGCTCTGAACACGAAAGTGTCAACCCTTGCTGCATGCCGTAAAGCATGTAAAGATAATCATGGGATCATTAAAGGCGACTATTCCAGTAGGATTCGACGGCAGCCACAAGGGGGACCCAGTTACAATGAGTGAAGCAAAACCAAATAACTCTTTTGATGATGCGTTAAGCATGGAGGTTAGAGTGGGGCGTCATGGTCATTTTTTCAAATCAATGGTTTTTCGAAACCACTCTGGGTCCTGAACAACTGTGCAGAATTTGGGACCGATTGGTTCCTCGCTTTCCGCATCGCGTTTGAAGTTTGTATGGAAATTAGTATGGGCGAACGTATATTTTTGGATTTCTACTACTAGAGGTTTCAGTTCATCGTAAACCAAGTAACCCAAAGGATGCCGAAAAGCTTTGCTGAAGAAGGCACGTTGCTGGAACGTCCACGAAAAAAGTTATAATGCTTCGAAGATTGAGTGTTCAAACCACATGCAAAAAATCGTTTATTCTGCCAGCACTGCCGAACTACGTAGACCAATAATTTAACTGAGTGTTATTTCAAAATAATTGATCTTATAGGGCTTTAGAGCTAATGGAAGCTATCCGGAATCATTTCACAAAGAAAAAAATCCGACAAGAAGGAAGATAGGTTTTGCCCTTCGGTAACCATAGGTCGTCCGGTAGTGCTGGCAGAAACATTGATTTCTTGCATATGGTTTGAACAATCAATTTTCGAAACGTAATAACATTTTTTGTAGACCTTCCAGCTATGTACCTTCTTCGGCAAAGTCTTTCGGCATCTTGCAGACTATATGCAAACGTATTGAGTCACGTGATTGATGATAAAATGAAGCCGCTAATAGCAAAAATGTAAAAAAATACGTTTTCTCATACTAATCTCCATGTAAATTTAAAACGCGATGCGGCATGCGAGGTCGCAACCAATCGAGCCCATATTTTGCACAGTTGATTGGGGTCCCAAAACGATTCAGAAAAACCTTGATCTCACTTGATCGGACGAAGTTTGCGTTTTTCCATACAACTGCGCCCCACTCTAATGGAGGTGGTAGACCCCTTTGCCAAGGGGGGTTTGGCGAGGTCTCCTCTCAGGGCGACGGAGAGCGGAGTGACGAAGGCGCTCAGAGCAAAGCCAAACGACGTGCAACCGTAAAGGCCAAATGTCGTCTGGGCGGAGCAGATCGGGGTGCAGAGGAGCCCGAAGGGCGTCTACCTGAGAAGGTGACTTCTCGGCCCAAAAAGGCGAAAGGCATCAACCAGGTGCAAGTCGCCGCGCCGCAAGAGGGTATCAGCCAGCCTGTGCCATCGGCACAAGGGACCGAAAATCCCTGGCAGCTGGTCAGTAGGCCAAAGCGGAACTCGAACGCATCTCGACCCGCAAAGAAAGCTAAGGACAGAGGCGAGGCCTTGTTGGTGAAAACTGATAAGGCAAAGTACGCTGAAGTCCTCAAATCGATGCGGGCGGCCGAAAAGCTTTCGGCGCTGGGTCAGAACGTGCGAAGCGTCAGACGCACCAAGACCGTTGAAATGGTCTTGATTCTGAAATGCGGAGCGCAGGTTAATGGGACTGACTACAGGAAGCTGGTCCAAGAGGTCTTGGGTTACGACGCGTTGGTCGTTGGGAGCGGAAGTGACCCTCCAGTGCAAGCAACTGGACGATGTCACGAACGCGGACGACGTCGTCACTGCCGTCAGAGACCAGTGCGGTACAAAGGTCGAGAAGACCTCTGTACGCCTAAGAGGCGGTCCCTCTGGTACCCAGGTAGCCTACCTTAAGTTTCCGGTTGCGAAAGTCGTGGAGCGAGGGAATTGAAAATCGGCTGGTCAGTGAGCAAACTCCGGCCGCCTTCAGTGGATAGGTGCTATCGGTGCTTAGAGTTGGGACACAAGTCCTACAACTGTAAGGGCCCAGACCGTAGCAACCTGTGTCGTCGTTGTGGTGAGGAAGGGCTCAAGGCGCATGAATGTGATAAGACACCAAAGCGCCTCTTCTGCGCCAGCAAAAAGCAAGCCTGTAACCACGTTATGGGTGGGTCTTCGTGTCCCATCGGAGAGAAAAATAAGAATAAGCCGTGCAAGTAACACAGCTGAATCATAACCACTGTGCAACTGCCCAGCAGCTGTTATGGTCGGTCTCGGGGTGGAAAACTGATGTCGCCCTTCTGTCCGACCCGTACAACGTCCCTGTCGATAACGGCAATTGGGTGGCGGACGGGTCTAGGATGGCGATTATTTGCACGACGGGACGGTACCCGATCCAAGAGGTGATACACTCCTCTGCTGAGGGTGTCGCGATAGGTAAGATCAATGGTCTTGGTGTGTTCTATTGTAGCTGCTATGCCCCACCAAGGTGGCCATTAGAACAGTTCGATCAGACGATTTTAACGTTTGGGCAGTGGAGTGGGGCAGCCGCTGCACCAATCGAAGGGGTCAAGCGTTACTAGGGGCGCTAGCGAAGCTCGACGCAGGGCTGGTCAATGATGGTTCCGCTTGAACGTTCAGAAGGAACGGGGTCATGGATTGACGTAACGTTTGTCAGTCCTGGTCTGGCACCAGACTTGGACTGGAGGGTGGACGAGGGTCACACCCATAGTGATCATCTAGCAATTCGCTTTAAGATCATCTATGGCGTGCCACATCCGAGGTCCGGGGATCCCTGTCAGGACCGGGGTGGAGAAACAATCACTTCGACAGCGAAGTTTTCACCGCGGCCCTGGGACCAGAAGCCAACACTGAAGGTCTAAGTGGGGATGCGTTGGAAGCTGTCCTATCACGCGCGTGTGACGCCACCATGCCGAGGAAAGCCCTGCCGAGAAATGGCAGACGCCCGGTATATTGGTGGAATCCTGAGATTGCGGCTCTTCGATCAACCTGCCTCAAGGCTAGATGAAGGATGCAACGTACCCGCATCGAGGATGGAAGAGCGGACCGCCGTGAAGCGTTTCGAGCTGCGAAACTGGCATCAAGGCCATCAAGAGCAGTAAGAGAGCGTGTTTCGACAACCTATGCGAAGGAGCCAACGCGAATCCGTGGGGTGACGCCTACAGGATAGTGTAGGCCAAGACCAAAAGGAGCTCTTCACCCCCTGAACGGTCCCCGGATAGGTTGGCGAGGATTATCGAGGTACTATTCCTGTCCCGAGCCACAAGTCCCTGGCCTCCTGCACCACAAGGCAATATGGGTGCGGCCGAAATGATGGCTCCGGTAACGAACGAAGAGTTACTCGCGGTGGCCAAATCCCTGCTAACGAACAAAGATCCAGGTCCTGATGGAGTTCCGAACAGCACTTTCAAAGCAACAATCATAGCGAACCCGAACGTGTTCAGGCTAGCTATGCAAAGATGCCTAGATGAGTGTAGATTCCCCGAAAGATGGAAAAGACAGAAACTGGTGTTGTTGCCGAAGGCCGGGAAGCCGCCGGGCGACCCATCGGCGCATAGACCAATCTGCATTATAGACACGACGGGCAAGTTGCTATAGAGAGGATCATCCTCAACAGGCTGACCCCGTACTCAGAGGGTACGAACGGCCTGTCTAGCAACCAGTTCAGTTTTCGCAAGGGTAAGTCCACGTTGGTAAGTCCATACGAGACCGATGTCGGTCAGAGAAGCGTACCTATTACCGCAGCAGTTCCGCAAGGTTCAATACTGGGCCCGTACTATGGAACCTTATGTATGACGGGGTTCTGAAGCTAAAGTTCCTGGTTGTAATGTTCGTTAAATTGGACGAACCCTTTTGGACAGTCTGTGAAATGATACGATATATGTATGAAGAGAGAGAAACGATAAGTTGTAAAATGAATTTATCTTGCTGAGAATAAATTGTGACCGGAGTCGGTCTCTTGTTATCTGAACTCCATACGAAGCAGACGTGTATTTCTAAATTGTTAAAAAAGAACCCCTAGCGTTGAATATATTAAGTGGCGACGAGGATGGGATATGCGGATTTCTGTTCAAGATTTCCTTTGAATGAAGCAGTTCCAAAACAACTAGATAGCGGATACATTAAAAGTATAAACTTTTTTAGAGATTTCCCATTGGACTACTCTTTGATTGCAAAAGAAAGCAAAACAGACCTTTTCCTTTCAAAAGTAGTTGACTATATTGAAAATGGTTGGCCTAGAAAAACTGATAATGGGTGGCGCCAAGTATTCTCACTACGCTATGACTTAGAAATAGTAGAAGGTTGCGTTTTATATCAGGATAGGGTATTCATTCCGCGTTCGCTTAGAAATGACATTTTAAAACTACTCCATTCCAACCATAATAGCATTGTTAAGATGAAACAAACAGCTCGCAGATCGCTTTTTTGGTTTGATTTAAACAAAGACATTGAACAATTCGTCAAATATTGCGAGCCATGCATCAAAATGTCTGTGTTTCCTAAGCTGTCTGGTAACACGTCATGGATTAAGACCACTCGCCCATTTAGCCGCATTCACGCTGATTTTTTCTTCCTTGAATCAAAGACGTACCTATTATAGACACTATAGGTTCCATAGACGAGCTGAGGCGAAGGCGAGTGTAGCCAAACGAACTGTCAGTTAGTGTAGCCAAACGAGCATGACGTCACGATTGCAATCCAAGCAACGGAGCGTGTGACGTCAAATTCACGTGGTACACTGTGAAAAATTGGAAAAACACACTTGATCGAAATGGCCCAACCGTTCCTCCGCTCGTCTATGGAACCTATAGTGTCTATAGTACCTATCGGTTGTACACTCAGAAATTAAATAAAACCGTGTAGGAATAAACATTAACCTATTAAGCTATTTTTTAATTTTATACTTTACATAGTATAACAAGTATACTATGCAGCATTATGGTTTATTCGAAATCGGAATAACGCGGAAATATTTTGGTTTGCATTCTATCTTTGCATTTTTTTGCATTGTCTTGATCTGAGACGTCTTGATTGTTCCGGTTCAGTCAAGTAATTTTGTGATTTTAAATTATCCAATTCCCCGCTAAATGAAATAAAAAAACTTATCAATAAAAGCGTAAGTAGCTGTAGCAATAAAAATAAAACAAGAGGTTATTTATTTTAATTTTTCATTCTTTTTCCAAATCCAGAATGACGACTCCATCCATCTATGCGCGGATCAATCGCAATCGATGACACGCGGCACGCTCCGGTATAACGTACTGAGGCATGTTATTACCCAACGCCGATGCAACAAGATGGGAACGGATACCTTTAGTATTTCCAGCAGCATTTTCAATCATCCGTTCGAAGAACATCAATCCTCATCGGATTCAAATGGTTGTCAGCGGGCACCCTAGTTTATGAGAAGCAGAGTAGCACCAGCTCAAGACAAGACGCACACAAAGTGAAATTCGGCCCACGCTCCGGTACCTCCAGGTAGACACCGAGTTACAAACAGCGGAACATTGCAAGCACCAACGATCAGGACTGCCCCGAAAAAAGACGGAATACAGAAAAATATTAAGGCTCAGGTCCTAATCGAGTTGAACACCTTCGTTGTGAATTATGGTGGCACAATATCGCATGTCAAGTTTCAGTTTTTCTCAATCTGTATGAATGAACCATTTTGACCCATTGATTTCTGCATGGTTTTAATAAAAAGTAATACATAATGATTATACTTATATCGACTTATATAATGATTTTTTATTTTAATTAAAGAAAAATAAAACTGAGAAATTCAATAAAAACAAACCAACATAACCTAGAAACCATAATGAAATCTAAAATAAACTAATCAATAATAAAGTCCACTTATACTATAGAACGATTTTCTTAAAGTTATACTATGCTGGTATTGTTGGGCCGAATACCAGTTCGGGGTCAACCAGGCGAATAGCCATTTAGAATGACTTCTAAGCTATTTAGTATAAATATATTTCTGAGTGTAGACAGTTATACAAAGTGGCTTGAAGTTGAGATAATGAAATATGGGACGGATGCAAACAAGGTTATAAAAAAAATCACAACTATTTTCGCTAGATTCGGACTCCCTGACGTTCTTGTAACCGATGGTGGACCACCGTTTAACTCAAGTCACTTTATTTCGTTTATGGAACGCCAGGGAATAAAGGTTATGAAAAGTCCTCCGTATAACCCTAGTAGCAACGGGCAGGCGGAGAGGATGGTAAGGGTAGTAAAAGACGTATTGAAGAAATTTCTTTTAGACTCTTTGACGAGATCACTCGGTGATGATGATCGAATAACTTATTTTTTAACTAACTATAGAAATACATGCACTGCATCTGACAATAGTTTTCCTTCAGAGAGGCTACTGAGCTTCAAACCAAAGAGTCTGTTGGACCTTTTACACCCCAGACGAAGTTATAAAAATTATTTGGCTCTAGAAGGCCCATCTTCTTCGGATTTATTTAAAACAAATAAAAGCCATATAGATTGCAGTTTTACGCCCTCTCAGAATCCATTTCTCAAGCTGGCGCTAGGGGATAGAGTTTGGTATAAAAATAAAGACAAGCAAGCAATTGAGAAATGGATAGAGGTTAAATATGTCAAAAGAGGATCCACTAATGTTTTTGAAATCTCTTTTGGCAGATATAATTGCAATGCTCATCGAGATCAACTGAAGATTGTGGAGCCACTAAAATCTAGGTCGACATTCCAAGTGCAAATACGAGACAAACGAAGAAGAGAATCATCAGACTCCGACAAAGAATTCCATGGGTTTCCAGAAGATGAAATAGCAGCTGAAAGAGACAACGAGAGAAAGCGCTTGAAACCCACAAGAACGAGCCCGATTATGACGCGAAATTATTCGCGATCGATCAGAAAAGATGTTTCAGAAAATCGATATTAACAGTTCCGGTAGCAATCGAAGATTCTTGTTGAATCCTAAAACATGTTTCAAGAAGAAAAATGTAAAAAAAAAGAAGTTCATTCGAAGAATTTTAGATAGTAATATGAATAAGTTTGGAAATGATTGAGAATTTATTATCGAAGCAGTAAATGAAGAATTCAATAAGATTAGCATTATAAGTATAAATCTGGTGCATGTTAAGAACGATTTTAAATTAGATGATTTTGTATTGCTTTCAATTTAAAATACTTCAAGATTCAATGTCTGTTCTAAAGAAGGAAGGACTGTAATGTTCGGTAAAATGGACGAACCCTTTTGGGCAGTCTGTCAAATGATACGATATATGTATGAAGAGAGAGAAACGATAAGTTGTAAAATGAATTTATCTTGCTGAGAATAAATTGTGACCGGAGTCGGTCTCTTGTTATCTGAACTCCATGCGAAGCAGACGTGTATTTCTAAATTGTTAAAAAAAAAAGAACCCCTAGCGTTGAATATATTACTGGTGTTAAGATCGTCGGTTTTGCAGATAACGTAACCTTGGAGGTCTACGGGGAGTCAATTCCCGAGGTAGAACTGACCGCAGCACACGCGATCAGCACGGTGGAGGATTGGATGAGCGCTAGAGGCCTGCAGCTCGCTCAACATAAGACGGAGGTGGTTATCGTCAACAACCGCAAGTCGGTTCAACATGCAGTGATTCACGTGGGTGAAGTCGCGATCGCATCAAAGCGGAGTTTGAAGCTGACACAATTCCTGTCAGGCCATGGCTGCTTCCGGCAGTATTTCCACAGGTTCCACGCGAAGAGCCCCGTCTGCCCTGACTGCCGAGGTGTTGACGAAACTCCAGAGCACATACTGTTCGTATGTCCTCGTTTCAACGTCGAAAGAAGAGCTCACGCTATGTTTAAAGGCAACTATTATGCAAAGTGAATGCACCTCGGATGTTAAGTCGTTAGGTCATAGTTTTTGACCTCTAGTTTGAGGATCCGTGTCGATTGAAATATTTCATCGGTGAAAATTTGACTTTTTTACCATTTAAGGGGATATTTTTAACCTAAAAATTTATTCTGATTTTTTATTTATTTTTTTTTTGAAGCAAGTTAAATAAAATACAAGCACCACATTTTTTTGCTGACATTTCAAGGAAAATTTTCATATAAAAACAATTTTCATATGATGAAAGTAGCAGAAGTTATACTAAAAATACTGTTGACACCGAACATTTATTTCATTGTTTGATAGCAAATTCTTGTGTAACTGCATATCTCACACGTGTTTATTAAAAAAAACAGCAACCCTGCACCACTTGTTACCATAGAAACAGAATTTAACGCTGGACAGGTCAAGGAATTATATTTCAATTGTGTTCATAATCATTCTCTGGAAGGAGGAGACTATGACACAATTTAGACAAAAACCCTCCTTCAGCGCTACATTAGCTGGTGGGATTGGTCTACCAAATCTTCGGCCCTGTAGCAAAAAAAACCATCCAGACAAATCTGAAGTCTG
The DNA here is from genome assembly GCF_024139115.2 of Armigeres subalbatus. Classification (NCBI taxonomy): domain Eukaryota; kingdom Metazoa; phylum Arthropoda; class Insecta; order Diptera; family Culicidae; genus Armigeres; species Armigeres subalbatus. The sequence continues at coordinate 305,084,714 of NC_085140.1, forward strand.
GACATCAGAGGTCAACGCAGCTCATCACGCTCAACTTGGTTTCACTGGGTATTACTGCCGTTGTCGAGTTGTTTAGTTAAACGGGGTGTTTTGAAAGGAAAATAATGCAAAGGTTATTACAATGTATTGGAGAGTCTACCACAGGTAGTTGATTGCTGTTTTAGTATAACATTGTTGGACTTCTATTCAGACGGCGTTCGAGCTTTTTGTTACAGTTGGATGGCAGCCGGGCTACCAATCACCGAAAAATTTCTTATTTTGAATTTCCATGTTCTTGAATAGAGCGCATCACAGAGAGGCCTTACAAAGTATACGGAGCAAACAACGGAAGCCATCCACAGAAATTTCTATACTATCTACCAAAACTACAAAATTCCAGATAACCACGAACAGTATACAAGTAAACTGTTATCCACGGTGGAAGCATATAACAGTTGTCACATAATGCGGACGTCCATTGAGGTTCAATCAAGTTTGAAATACAGGACAAACATAAACACTACTTTGAACTAGTTCGTAGTTTTAATTTTTTGTTGATTTGAAAGGTTAAAGAGTGATTTTATGTTCTTAAATTTAATAATACTTCTTCTTATTGGCATTACATCAAACACTCTGACATATGCCGCCTCGGAGCTTAGTGTTCATTTAGCACTTCCATAGTTATTAACTGCGAAATTTCTAGTCCAAGCTACCATTTTCGCATTCGTATATCATGAGGCTACGATGATACTTTATGCCCAGGGAAGGTGAGAATATTTCCTAGACAAGGTCGGGAATCGAACCCAGCCACTTGTAGCATGGTCTTGCAGTGTAGCAGTACATCTCACCGCAGGGCTAAGGAAGGCTACAGATCTATTCATAATATACCGTAAGAACATTTAAGACTTGCAGTAATTTTAATACAACTTCTACTATTTTCATCATATGAAAAAGGTTTTTATATGAAAATGTTGCTTTAAGCATCAGGAAAAAAGGTAGTGGTTGGATTTTATATAACTTGTTGCAAAGAAAATAAAAAAATCGGAAAAGTTTTTTAGGTTAAAAATATTACCTTAAATAGCAAAAAAGTCAAAATTTCACCGATGAAATATTTTAATCGATGCTGATCCTTAAACTAGAGGTCAAAAACTATGATCTAACGGCTTAACATCCGAGGTGCATTCACTTTGCATAATAGTTGCCTTTAAACATAGCGTGCGAGCTATGCTAGACGTTTGCGGTCGGGACACAACCCCGGATACCTTTATCCAGAGGATGTGCCAAGCGGTGGAGAAGTGGAACGCAGTAGAACGCAGAGAATCTTGCGCGCCGAGCAGCAGTCGACAAGCATGACTGACTTGTGATTGGTTAGTTAGAGCGAAAACAGGCTCAGCTCGGGGAAGTGAATGAGAGGTTTGCATATTCTGCCGTAATCTGACAAAGTGACGTATACGCCAAATTACAACATACATGTTTTCCATTTTTCTGTTAAAGAACTCAATGAGTGCTACTCGCTAACACCATTTTTGGAAAGTGGCATATACGTTACTTTTTCAGATTACGGCAAACATGTCGAGGTAAGAGTGTCCCAGTGACCGCATAGGTGTTAGTAAGGACTGCATATGCCGAAGTAGGAGGGTCGTAGCGTTGAACTGCTATCGACACCTCGAGGCATGGCAGAGGTGAGTAGAGTGAGCATCCAAGTCAGCATGGCATGTTAGAGGTGAGCACCCAAGTCAGACTCGCATGGCATGTCAGAAGTGAGAACCTAAGTAAGTCCCACATGGTGTGTCAGGAGGAGTGGCAGGGTGTGCTAGAGTGAGCACCCAAAGTCTCAGATTTGTGTGCTAGAGCGTGAATTAGGTGGTAGGGTGAGCATCCAAGTTAGTCTCACATGGTGTGAGGGAGAGCACCCAAGTTAGACAGTTTTGCCTTCATCCCTCTATAAAAAAAAAACTCCACTTTTCCATCCTTAATCCACTATCGTCGTCTTCGTCGTCACGATCGTCAATCGTTAATCATACTCCAATGGCAGATCAATCAAGACTTTCGGAATATCCTCATTACCGGTATTTACCCATTCCGGTGTAATAAGCATATGACCCTTATTTCCATGAGCATGAGATTCAATGTCCAAGGTGCTCCAAAATGATTTTGAGTCAAGATGCACAATGATCAGAGCTTCGAAAAGGGTATATAATATACTTCGTTATGAATCGCTAATGGAAGGACTATTGACTCAAGCATACATCGAGATGTGGAATGGAAGTTCCTTGGCAAATTGTTCGAAAGATCAGAGTGACCGAGAAAATATTTTTAGTATGGCATCACATGTATACTATGTATACCACAAAAGTTCAACTCAATGAACGCAGTGGTTCTACGCCCCAACAAAAAAAAATGGCATCATTTGCTTCCACTCGTCGATATCGAGTCGTAGAAAATCTAATCATGGAGGGCCTATTGTAGCATGTGAAAATAATGAATGAAATCGTATCGGTTCAATGAACATGCTGTGATGTTTAGCGCTAAACGGATACATCGTGTAGGGCTTGGTTGATCGGGTAGATTGCATATTTTTAACTCCCGTGCGGTTAGGAGAACTAACAAAGTCTGTAGCAGCTAGTAAACATAATAAGTGGAATTCTATCGGCTCAATGGACCTGCTGGGATGTTTATCAATACACGGATACATCGCTCAGGACTTGGTTGATCAGGTAGATCGCATGTTTTGAACTCCAGGACGTTTTGGAGAACCAGAAAGGCCTGTAGTAGTTTGTAATAGTTACCCTTTCTTAGATTATTCAGGTTTTCTTTTGAATGACATTGACCGCTCACCACGCCATATAACTAAATATTTGAGATATCACTCATAGGGTATGATGAACTTTGACTTCATGAATCACGAATTACCTAATCGTAAATTCCCGGGAAATGGGGGGTGCCTTGTAAAAATAATTCACATTTTTCATTTTTTTACAACGCCAATTTCATCAGCATATCGAAACTTCTCATCAACGTTAAAATAATGTTTTACACCTCTCTGCCCATAGTTTCCTGTGCAGAGAGAACAGAGAGACGATGGTTGCTTCAAAACGACGACTGACGATGAGCGCAGTCAATCGCGAAGTGAAAGCGGCGACAGCAAGTAGGTAGTTGCTTTTGGAACGATCTGGTTCCATCTGTGACGACGGATACCTTCCAGCTGCTGTCGAATTGTGGTAGTGTAGTTCGCTGGTTGGTCATAGCCATAGTGCACTGAGGTCAAGTGCATGTATTAGATCTGAAAATTAGAACAGGAACAAACCCGGCTGCATCAGAATGTCCACCAGTAGTGACAAACGAGGAAGCCGGAATGTAAGTATTTTGATATGCAAGCAATCGTGGTTGCAAACTCCAAAACATTTCATTGTGATGACGTCGTGAAATATAGGTAAAGAGCAACAACTTCGTGCAATTAAAACTGCTTGCAAAAATATTGAATGCGGATCAGTTAACTAACTGATTAAACAGGCGTTAGGGTGTAACAAAATCATCGAAGAATGAAAGCTCTTTACATTATCATTTCTAGAACAGGTTAAATGTGGTTAAACCACATTTCAAAAGTTACCATTAATGAATTCAGTATCTGAACTGATGTTTAGCATAAATGAATAATTTAAAACCCTTGTCACCTGCGGAACTTGTTAGTTATAAAACAAATTATGTTGGATACGAGAACATTATCTAACATTATTGGTGTTTATGCACAAAATTATTCAGTGTTCGATAAAAATACAATCTTGAGCCCACTCAGATTCATTTTCCAAATATTAATCTGGTCTCTAGTATATACCTAACTATAAAAAAGATAACAACTACTTACTTAGTATGTACGTCCTGATTAAAGTGAAACCTTGTGACTAGAGCAATAACCCTACCTAATTATGGAAATAAATGACATCATGATAGACGAATAACATGATGAACATATGTTGCAGTATCAAGTGAACGGTTTTTCATTTTATTGCAGAAACGGAACAAACCGAACCAAATAATGATGGACATAGCATATAGCGTAGTGTTCAACATTTTCGTTATAATACATCTGCTAATTGATAAACTGGTTGAGCTGGTGTTAAAATGGTACTGGGGGCCGAGTCGCGCACGATGTCCACCGCTGCAACGGAAACGTATCATAGTGACCTACAGTGCGCAAGAGCTTGCCAAAATGATCCGAACCAAAGAAGTGACCTGCCTCGAAGTTGTCACCGCCTACATCGATCGTCTGAATGAAGTTAATCCGGTGGTGAATGCCGTAATCGATGGGCCATTCATTGAGGCACTAGAGGAAGCCAAAGCGATTGACGATCGCCTACAGCGGGGGCTCATTTCGGACAATGAATTTGTCGAAAAGCCCTTCCTGGGGGTGCCTTTCACCACCAAGGACAGTACCGCCGTTAAGGATAAGCTGCATACACTCGGTATTACCGCGCGCAAAAACGTGAAGGCCAAAGAAGACGCCGAATGTGTTAAGCTTATGAAGGAAGCTGGAGCTATCATTATTGCTACGACGAGCATCCCGGAAATAAATCGATGGTAAGGAAATGATAACGCGCGTGTTCATTAGAGTATTCCAAAAAAACAAATCGTTTTAAAAATTATGGTTTTGCACTAAATTAAAAAAAAAAATGCAGAGAGAAATTGTGTAAAACTAATCTTTTTTTGAAAATGTTGTGCAATGCATATTGAAATTTCAGCTAAGTCTTACTTTTGTTCAAAACTCTTTCGATTAGACGACTTGTTTCATAATTATGAAACTTTATGGATTGATAATGTTCCTGCATTAGGGTTCCAATGTTTTGTGTAAGCAGTGCTTTTTCGGATACCCTAGTATGATCAGCTGATCGATTATGCATTTCTGTTTCTCTCTATCCTAACTAGGCAAGAAACGAGAAACAATCTGATCGGCCAGACCAATAACCCCTATGATAGCCGACGCACTGTCGGGGGCTCTAGCGGAGGAGAAGGAGCTCTTATTGCAGCGTGCGGCACTGCCTTCGGATTAGGTTTAAAATTATTTACTCTTACCAATTGAGCGTCGTGGTTGGGCTGTCTGTAATTGCACACGCTTGGGCATGCTTTTTAGCATTCACTGTTGTAGCATTTGTTAACACTCAGTCTTGTTTTTACTTGGAACCGGTTTATATGCTGTTATCACTATGTGACACCTATCCTTTTTCTATAAACACGACCGATGCTCGGCGTGGTGGTGGTCTTTAGTTGTCAGTTTTTTCATGCTATACGCTTCTCCACTTTTGTGGACCGCACTATCTTAAAACAATAATGCTATGCTACTCTTTTTGCGTTTGCTTTTCTTTTGCTAGACTTGTGATCATTGTATTATTTTGTAAATAATTGTTTGTGTAAGTAAATTTTTGTTTATAAGCATTTAAACTGGGTTTCATTTTTAGGTCTTGTGAAATGTCTATTTTAAATATCGTTCCATTTTTTACTGGCTGAAATAATTTGATTCTTCAGGTATATGACATCATATCAAGCTTTCGAATTTGATTTTTTATCAAGTTATAAACTGTTCAGATAACTACCTACATACAGATGAAGAAATATAATGTCATGCGACAGCTATTGGCTCTCTAAAATGTGATAGTTTTCAAAAATCTTTATAATCCTCAGGAACATTCTCAGGAACCTAGCAGAGAATACATTCGAACCGCTTTGTTGTGACATTTTTGGCCAAAATGAGGTTTTTATATATTCTGAATCCTCGTTTAAAAATACGTATAGGTACCAACTGAAAAAAAAAACATTTTTCTTTAAATGTTCTGCATTTTTTAAGTTATGCCTGAAAGTATCGATCTGTGTCAAAGAATTTTAAAGTTTCGGTGCTAATTTCTTTAAAACAATTTTTTGCTGTGTAAAATTAATATGATAAGTATGATACTTAATACCGTCTCAGCAAGCATGCTTTTCTATGTTACAATACGACAATTTTTGTTGTTGCATTTTATTTAGCATATACCAGAACACGAATAATAAAACTGACTGGTTCAAATAATGTATACTACGGGGCAAGATGAGTAGAGTATTACAACGGGGCAAGAAGGTAACCCATCAATGAAACAATATTTATAGGATTTTTTCAAATAGGCGTAACTATATTTGACCTTGAAATTTGAAACGGCTAATACTCTTCCAATTCAGCATATTTCGAACAGATCAATACCAAATTTTCAAAACGACTGATCTGCTTTTGTAAACAAATATTCAAACGTCGATTTTTCGAATCTGAGAGCACTTCCACGCAAACAATGAGTATCAACAGGTAGTCGAAGTCTTCACCTATGTGTTGATGGGGGTGCTCTCAGATTTGACAAATCGACGTTTGAATCTTTGTTTACAAAAGCAGATAAGTCATTTTGAAAATTTGGTATTGGACTGACGTTACTACTAGATAGATCGGAATCTGTTCTTTCTGTTGGACACAAAAATTCCTGAAAGAGTTTGAATTAAGAGCACAATCGCCGTTCCAAAAATCAAGGTCAGAATCAATTACGCCCAGTTGAAAAATGTTCCTAAATTTCCATCTGAAATGTATTAGAGCATCAATATTAACAAGAATAATAGCGTTATATGGAAGATATTGATTTGGAAAATGTATTGGAGGTAACCACTTTCCCTTCGATGGGACTCGAACCCATGACCCTCATACAGTACGCTAGACTGGTGCTTTAACCAACTAAGCTATGAAGGACCTCCGTCGGCCTTCGCAACCTAGCGGCTACTGAACGAGCTCGAGATTCCCAGATTGGACGCATAGTCAAGTCACTCGCAACCCAACTAACATTTAATGTCAACTCGTCTATACGGCTTCAAGCTGAATATGTGTGCTATACATATGATCAAGAACTTCTATTCAATGCTTTTACCAGCAAATCTGGCGAATCTATTCAGCTGTTTTTGACGTGTCTGCACAACTACTTTACAGCATGTTACACAGTTTTTTCGCGATCTTTACTAAACCATTTAGTAGTATGATTCGCTTGAAGGGCGCTTATTCAGATTTTTTGAATCTGTTAGGTAAGTTTTAGACAGCCACTGAATTCAATTTGATTAAATATTATTTGAGAGGAGAGTAAATTTCGGGAGTTTATTCAATGTTGTTTTTTGAAAACTCAAATATCAATTTTGTTGCTACCTAGATTCGAACTCCTGATCTCCTGATTCAATGGCCGCTGCTCTGTCTTCACCGTCACTTTGACATATGTAAATAACAAAGAAAATTATGGATGTGCTTCTTCGCATACCCTATAGGTTGTTTTACTAACGCTATTTTCAGATTCATGCTGTATAAACGTTAGAAAGAGGCCTACATGCTGCTTTCAGCACATAAGCTTAAAAATTATGCTTTCAGCATTATTTCAACCATTATTCAAACATCTATCAGCATGTTCTGTTGGCTAACTTTTATCCATCAATCCCTGAAATTGTTTTTAGGCAACATTTTCTCGACCTGTATAGATGCTACTTTGCTGCTAATCGTTTAACAGTAGCCGTCAACAGAAATATCGCTTCTAAATGGCTTGTTTTCTTACGCTATCTGCTAGCATTAATGACAGCGCTTTGTCAGTTGCTATAAGAGCAGGTGAATATCTTTGTAGCTGCATTACAGAAATCAATAGCTCATACACAGCTCCGGCAACAAAAATCAAATGTAAACATAGCGGTTTTGACGTTCCATACTGATATGCTATTAAAAGAAGCAGTAATAGGTTTACTTAAACGTTGTGTAATCTTCAAAGGTACAGAAGTTGCCTAAAAGCTTGTTAGTTCATTTATAGCGCCATTACGCTATATTGTTAGTGCTATAACAACAGCAAAAACGTTTTCATTGTGAATGCTACTCACCGTAATATGGGAAGTTGCTAACAAGCAACTCAGTTACATACATGAGCTCTTAACCGATACGCTTTGTTGCTAATTCAGACAGAGCTGTTTTATGACTATATGAAAGCTGCATAAACGATAAAAGATTGAATATATTCGGCACACTGACTATAGCTGATAGGTATTTGGGTAATAGTCGAGTTGAAGTTTAAGGGATTATTTGTGGAGGCTTTTCTTTTATTCAGCATTGGCTGCTTTTATTCAAATATTATACAGCCAAAGGCTAGAAGTTGAAGCTTTTAGCACCAAAAATGTTAGTTGGGAATCCATTTCTCAAGCCAATACCAACTAAGCTATGAAGGACCTCCGTCGGCTTTCGCAACCTAGCGGCTACTAAACGAGCTCTGAGCAGTGTTGGTAAAATCACTCATAAATCTCAATCAACGACCCCATAAAAAATTTGACAGCTCCGAAATTTCACGATCATCCGACGAAATCGGGTGCCTACCAGATCGTCCTATTTTTATACCGACGACGTCGATTGTCGTAGGCTACATATTTTCGTCGTCAGATTCATTGAACGATTATAACGTGAGCAATCGGTTGCCTATTTCATCGGTAAAATAATCGATTGATTGTGTATTTGGTGCTAATTTTGATATATTCATGAACAGACGAAATCGAATCCCCATGTTCATAAACATAGAGTGAAAAAAAAGTAAGTATTTGATATTTAATAAAGTGAAGATGACCTTTTTTCTAATATTTTCGTGACGTGACATTTTCCGGAGCATCCTGGAAGGAAGGTTCTTCGCGAGGTTCTTCGGCAGTAAGCGATTAATAAAGGTAAGTGATCACTTTTGATCGATATTAACGTTTCTGATTCCCAGAAGAATTGAAATGTTAGAATACAAATCATTTTCAAAATCAACAAATATGCAAATGCTACAAATATGCAATTATGAGCTTGTTTTAAAATATCTTGTTATTTAAGTGTTCATAGACATGGCCATGGCTTCGTGGATGGCCGCGTACACAATTACTTTTTGCAGTTGAAGAAGACCTGAGGGCGCTCAATGTTCAGGGCGACTGGAAGCGATTGGCCCAGGATCGAGTCCAGTGGAGAAGGATACTCCATTCGGCGTAGGTTCATCGAAGAGCTGTAGGCCTTCAAGTAACAAGTAAGTAAACATGGTCTCAAACAATTTCCGCCGGATTTCAATTCCCTTTTATTTTAAATGATGCCTAAGTATTGATTTTCCGTGATGAAGAATTCGTGTATCTCGCCACTTTAAAAATACATGAGGATAAGATCCGCGTACCAATTGAGACTATTCCAATCCAGAAATATCCTCAGATAATACCATAATTTATGCTTTTTTACAGAATCATGAAGTTCCTGCGATGACACATATGCCACCCGATTTGATAAACCAAATAATCCCCCTATTTCGTCGGATTCCATTATTTTCCACATAGACGAATTTATAGATTTAATCTAATTTGCTTAAAGATAAAATAAAATAAACCGATTAAACACCATTTTTCGTCTGATTTTATTATTTAAAAAACCGATCAATTCACAGATTTAATATGATCTGCTCCATGATGAAATGTGTTAACCCGATTAAGGCTGTGAACCATTCCAGCGAATCGTTTAACTTTTAGTTAAAATTTGACAATTCGATGGTTATTTCTCCGTGGTTAAAAATAACCCTGCTCCGGAGCATGGTTAGATTTGACAGTTCGATAGTTAAACTTTGTTCGCCAGAAAATTGGCGCCAAATCCATTTTGTTCCTAATAACTATCAATCTGTCAAAACTCAAATGGGTCGGCTTTGGAGTAAAATTTTAACCACGATGGGAAAATAACCATCGAACTGTCAAATTTTAACTAAAAGTTAAACGAATTGCTGGAATGGTTCACAGCCTAAATACCCTATTTCATCATGATTTAATTATTTTCCGCACCGATCAATCTATAGACTTAATCTAATTTACTCCATGATTTTATTTAATAATTCGACTAATCACCCTATTTCTGATTTCAATAGTTTCCATACCGATAAATCTATAGATTAAGTCTGGTTTGCTGTATAATAATATTTAAAAACTCGATTAATCACTCAATTTCGTCTGGTTTCATCACACATCATTGAAATCGAAATTGACCTATTATTCACTCGATATAGTAGACGTTAGTCTACCGATTTCGTTTGGCGTCGCGTCGGTTGTAACCCCTGTAAAAATCCCATAAGGCTCGGTGAAACAATTTATAAATTCGTCGGGAATAAAATAGGTCGATCCTACCGACGAGAACCGATTTAGTCTGGGGGAAAATCGGGAGGATTTTTTATGGGGGAGCGCTCCCGTGCGAACGAAATCGTCTGCGAATTTAAAGGAATGCATCACGCTTGAATTTTTCATGCCAGAACGTATCATTTCACTCATTTGCCAAAAAATCATGTTGGTTTAAAAACGGATTTGAAATCAATTTGGGGGCAATTTATTGCTTATATATAAAAGAGTGTCTAATATTTTATGCGACAAACGTCAATTCAATGTTTTTAACGAAGGAGAACAAAAGAAAACCTACGATGATTCAAATGGATGATTCAACTCATCCATGAGTTTTTAGGTACTGAGTTGGGTACATTTCAACTCAGGCTTGATTTGAATCATCCATGAGTTTTGAGATTTTGAGTTTTTACCAACACTGGCTCTGAGCTGAACGAGCACCAGTCTAGCATACTGTAGGGTCATGGGTTCGAGTCCCATCGAAGGAAAAGTGGTTACCTCCAATACCTTTTCCAAATCAATATCTTCCACATAACGTACATATTCACATATGAGTTCTCATAACATTGTAAATTAACGTCCAAGTCGGGTGGTTTAATCCCCGGAAATAGGCAATTAACTTTGATTGAAAAGAATAATAGCTTTTAATGCGCATTGGCCATATTAAAGCAATAAAAATGTTTTTGAGATCGATAAGTTATTATTGCTTATTGATTCATACCATAAAAATCACATTGAATAACAGATAACAGTTTAAAATTTCAGTAAATTTGACAATGTACGTTACTCAATAGATTCAGTACATAGTAAATCATAATTTATTGTAGGTTTTAGCATTTGCTAAACTCGCAGCGGACGCGAAACCGTATTCATATTTTTTTTTGTCTTTATTAAGGAGACTTTCAGCCCTAGGCTGGCTCGTCTCCAAGTCGTTTTCATAATCTTTTTATCACTTCTCAAGCTTATCCAAGCTTCAATACTCTTTAGGAGGCAATCTGTTAGACCAAGACGAACCTTTGCCATAAAATACAAATTTCGCAAATTGGACGCGGGCAATTGCATCAATTACTTCCCTACTCCTACACTGCTAGGAGGCAAATCAATAGCCCGGTTATATTTTAGGGATTAAAATCCAGCGGGCAATTATGGATTTATTATATTTAAGGTACCCCGGGAAAAGTGAAAATACGGGGTAAGTGGGTACTATGGCTGCCGATTAATCGGTCTTCTTCATTGGCATTACATCCCCACACTGGGACAGTGCCGCCTCGCAGCTTAGTGTTCATTAAGCACTTCCACAGTTATTAACTGCGAGGTTTCTAAGCCAGGTTACCATTTTTGCATTCGTATAGGGGTGGTTCAATAATGATGTCACACGTTTTAGGGGGGGGGGGGTCTAAGATTTTGTGACAGTACATATACTAGGTATACAAAAAAGCGTGACAGAGGGGGGAGGGGGGGTCTAGAAATCTGAAAAAGTAGTGGACGTCATAGTTGAATCACCCCATATCATGAGGCTAACACGATGATACTTTTATGCCCAGGGAAGTCGAGACAATTTCCACACCGAAAATTGCCTAGACCGGCACCGGGAATCGAACCCAGCCACCCTCAGCATGGTCTTGCTTTGTAGCCGCGTGTCTTACCGCACGGCTAAGGAGGGCCCCAAATTAATCGGTGTACGTTTTTAATGGTAACAATGTTCTAGAAACATGAAGCAGAACTCTAGATTGCTTTGAGAATAGGTCGTATGTGCAAAAGAGAGATTCTCTTTGTTCACGCTCTCTTTCGCCAATAGATCGGCAAGTTTAGCATTTTCTGCTACATTTTCACTTTAGCACGCTAGACAAAGTTATTATCTTTAGATGTCTGCCAAAAAATCCAACATAAATTTGTGTATAGCTTTGTAATAATCGAAAGAGAATGTAACCGAAGAGAGGCTCTCTTTTGCACATACGACCTATTCTCAAAGCACTCTAGAACTATCAACGAATTCGCCTGACACACAAATATTTGGAATCAAACCTATTTGCGGTACCATACTATAATGAATGGTATTGTTTAATCATGACATTAAACTACCGGCAAAAGCTATTAGCTACTTTTATTTTCATTCAATGGATTTCCAACAAAAAAGTCGTTTCTAAATTCATCATTGATGTGGAAAGTGAATATTTTGAGCAATTAAATAATTGTGTGACATCGAAAACGATTTAAAAGTTTTTATTTAAACCAAAATCTGCTATTTTCACTTGCCCTTGAGTTTTAACATACATGAAGAAAGTGGGAAATATTTGAACAATATTTTCGATAGAGCCATTTTACCTGTTTTAAGATTGTTGTCTAGTGAAAAATAACTTCGACAGTCATATATTATATGGATCTAAATCCAATGCAATGGATCTAAATCCAATCCAATGGCGAGTTCGATTCTCGGTCCGGTCTAGGATGTTTTCGGGTGGGAAACATTCTCGATCCTCTGGGCATACTGCCCGCGTCCAATTTGAGAAATTGGTATTTTATGACAAAGTTTCGTCTTGGTCTAACAGATCGCCTCCTAAAGAGTATTGAAGCGAGGATAAGCTTGAGAAGTGATAAAAACTCAAAGGTGCAGCCCAATCGGGTTGTTCACAAAGGTGGTTGAATTTATTTATTTATTTATTCAGACTAAGGCCGAAGTGGCCTGTGCGGTATATAAGAGTCTTCTCCATTCGGCTCGGTCCATGGCTACACATCGCCAACCACGCAGTCTACGGAGGGTCCGCAAGTCATCTTCCACCTGATCGATCCACCTTGCCCGCTGCGCACCTCGCCTTCTTGTGCCCGTCGGATCGTTGTCGAGAACCATTTTCACCGGGTTACTGTCCGACGTTCTGGCTACGTGCCCGGCCCACCGCAGTCGTCCGATTTTCGCGGTGTGAACGATGGATGGTTCTCCCAACAGCTGATGCAACTCGTGGTTCATTCGCCTCCTCCACGTACCGTCCGCCATCTGCACCCTACCATAGATGGTACGCAGCACTTTCCTTTCGAAAACTCCCAGTGCGCGTTGGTCCTCCACGAGCATCGTCCAGGTCTCGTGTCCGTAGAGGACTACCGGTCGAGCGTTTTGTAGATTGTAAGTTTGGTACGGCGGCGAACTCTATTCGATCGGAGCGTCTTGCGGAGTCCAAAGTACGTACGATTTTCAGCCACTATGCGTCTCCGAATTTCTCTGCTGGTATCATTTTCGGTAGTCACCAGTGAGCCCAAGTACACAAATTCTTCAACAACCTCGATTTCGTCACCACCGATGCAAACTCGCGGTGGGTGGTTCACATTGTCTTCTCTTGAACCTCTTCCTATCATGTACTTTGTCTTCGACGTGTTAATGACTAGTCCGATCCGCTTGGCTTCCCTCTTCAGTCTGATGTAGGCTTCCTCCATCTTCTCAAAGTTACGTGCCATAATATCTATGTTGTCGGCGAAGGCAAATAGCTGGACGGACTTATTGAAAATCGTACCACTCGTGTTAATCCCTGCTCTTCGTATTACCCCTTCCAAAGCGATGTTGAATAGCAGACACGAAAGACCATCACCTTGCCGTAACCCTCTGCGCGTTTCGAAGGGACTCGAGAATGCCCCTGAAACTCGAACTACGCACATCACCCGATCCATCGTCGCTTTGATCAACCGTGTCAGTTTATCCGGAAATCCGTTTTCGTGCATTAGCTGCCATAGCTGGTCTCGATCGATTGTACCATATGCGGCTTTGAAGTCGATGAATAGATGATGTGTGAGTACGTTGTATTCGCGGCATTTCTGCAGTACTTGGCGAATGGCGAACACCTGGTCTGTGGTGGAGCGTTCGCCCATAAAACCCGCCTGGTACTGCTCCACGAACTCCCTTGCAATTGGTGCTAGTCGACGGCATAAAATTTGGGATAGTACCTTGTAGGCGGCGTTCAGCAATGTGATTGCGCGGTAGTTGCTACAATCCAGTTTATCGCCCTTTTTGTAGATGGGACACACGACACCTTCCATCCACTCCTGCGGCAAAACTTCCTCCTCCCAAATCTTGGTAATGACCCAGTGCAGCGCTCTAGCCAGTGCTCACATTCGCCGTCATACCAGTCGTTTCTCTGATCCGGGGGCACCGTGCCAAGTGCAGCGGTTGCGGTGCTTCCAATGGCGGATCGAATATCTCTCCAGCCATCTTCAAGAGACGCTGCGCCTAGCTGCTCTTCCGTTGGGAGTGCCACTTCCAGCTGCTGCGCGTATTCTTGGGCTAGTCTACTGTCTTGTAGCCGCCCAATGTTAAGCCGCGGCGTCCGACTTCGACGCGTGTTGTACACCGTCGAGAGTTTTGAGCGTAGGCATACTGCAACGAGGTAGTGGTCGGATTCAATATTCGCACTGCGGTAAGTGCGGACGTTCGTGATGTCGGAGAAGAATTTACCGTCGATTAGAACGTGGTCGATTTGGTTTTACGTTTCTTGGTTAGGTGATCTCCATGTGGCCTTGTGGATATTTTTGCGGGGAAAGAAGGTGCTTCGGACTACCATTCCGCGGGAGGCTGCGAAGTATACCCAGACAACCACACATCGCATAAGAATGCACGATCAAAATCGTTTACCGATCCAAGTTTCATCAGATTCGCATTGTTGTGCAAAGCTCATCAGTTTATTTATAAATTTTCCCGCACAGTAGGCTATTTTACGAGTTTATTCCAGCTTCATTTGTTGACATCGCATATTCCTGCAATCAAACTCACATGAAATCGGATTATCAAACAGAGTTTGTTATCACAAACTACATCGCAATGCATAACGAACAAACTCGCATAAAAATCGTGCACATCGCATACACTTCCGTGCAACGTCGGATAAGAAATACACTTATATCACCTCCACTTTTGTACGTAAAAAGTGTTTTCGCGACTGGTAAGCGATGAAATTTGTGCGCATAGGCATCGCATAACATAAAAACAATTCTATTATGCATGCATTCTGGTTGTCTGGGTATGCATCGTTGGCTGTTGGCATTCGATACGGTGTGCAGACTATCCGGTCCGATGACCGGTCTATACATTTCCTCCCTTCCTACCTGTGCGTTCATGTCACCGATGGCGATTTTGACGTCCCGCAGTGGGCATCCATCGTATGTCTGCTCCAGCTGTGCGTAGAACGCTTCTTTCTCGTCGTCGGGTCTCCCTTCGTGTGGGCAGTGCACGTTGATGATGCTATAGTTGAAGAAACGGCCTTTAATCCTCAGCTTGCACATCCTTGCGCTGATTGGCTGCCACCCAATCACACGATGGCGCATCTTACCCAGCACTATGAAGCCGGTTCCCAACTCGTTGGTGGTGCCACAGCTTTGGTAGAAGGTAGCCGCTCGATGCCCGCTTTTCCACACTTTCTGTCCTGTCCAGCAAATCTCCTGCAGCGCCACGACGTCGAAGTTGCGGGGATGTAATTCATCGTAGATCATCCTGCGAAACCTAGCGACTTGCAGTTCCATGTTAAAAGCTTCCAATCGTGATCCTGTATTCGTCGCCTAGGTCTTTGCCGATTAAATCGAGTCGCATTATCTCTTATATTGTTCGTAATGATTGGTTTTCCAGGCGGCTTATTGGGCAAACCTCCTGTCTCGTCGGAGGGCCGTCGTGTCAGGACTGTTTAGCGTCCCACCTAACACCAGGACTTGGGCTTGTGCGCTTTGAGCGGCACACGGTCGATTTGGTGGGGCCTACTTGCGGATACATGCAGCTTTTTATAGAGGTTTAACAGGGCCCACTGTCAAACCCCACCACATCCTAGGCAAGCCCCACAACTCGCAGATGGCCTGGGGAGGGATCGTCAAGCCCTTGGACATAGTCCCTGCTGCCCGTAACTACGAAGTTATTATTCACTATTAAAGGCTCCCCCAGACAGAAGCGATTTCATCGTCGCGACGGCGACAACTAGTCGTCGCGATTCTATCGTTGGGTCGCTACAGGCAATGTTCTATCTATGCTTCCATACCAACGGCGACAGAATCGCTGTCGCCAAGCGATAGAATCGCGTCGTGACTTTCACGTCGCGTGTTTCTGGGGGAGCCTTAATAGATTCTACTATCTATAGTTGCGTTGCGAGTAAATCGACTAATGCTAAGTTCCAAAAATTGTGGGCACTCAAAAAACATCTGCCCCACTATGGGGGATCCCCATACAAGCGAGCGGTCAAAAATAAAATTGGACTTTTAAAGTGATTTTCCACTTAGTTTTAGCTGTGTATGGTCGAAATAGCATGAATATACAATTTCAACCCCCCTTTGGGGATCGTCTATGAATTACGTAATTATTTTTTCATAGGTTCGATTAACGTGACAAAGCAAACCTATTTGGGAAGTTGAAATTTCGTGCGTTTTCTTAAGGAGAAGGAAGGGGCTGTACAAAAACTTAGTGCAGCAACTTCTGGACATTATGGCGGCGATCATGTTAAATTACATTAATTTCATGACAGTCCGTGATATTGATTTGTTCTCACTCTCATGCCTCACAATTTGTATTTAGAACAATTTGTTTGACAAAGTACTAGGATCTGAAGGATCATAAAGCATTAAATGTTAATCAAATAATCAGAATTGAAAATAACTTTTGAAAAAGGGTATTAGCAAATTAGAAATCGCAATCCCATGACATTTTTACGTGTACAAGTTATTCAAAAAATGAGATTAATATATTCTCAAAAAATGTGGACATTCATTGTGGAATGTAAGAATGCTCCATTCTTCCGAAAAGCAAAATTCTTTTAATTTAAATAACAACACTATTTGAATTACTTTTGATTTGTTTTCATGATTTCTACAAGTTATATACAGCATCATTCTTTTTCTGTGTCAAGGTTTAAGTCTTCAATGATATTTTCTTCAATTCCATCAACGATGGAAGATGAGATAAATTCATCTAAAGTATTAGAAGATAAAGAACTTTTGAAAATCTTCAAATATTACAAAATTACGCATGGCATAAGAATAACTAAGTGAAAAAAATTTTTCCAACGTCTCCTCGTTATCCAAATCGAGCTTAAAATGGATCTGATTCATGTAAGGCACGAAGGAAAATGTCAACATTTGCCTCTCTTGATCATTTTCTTGCATTCTGAGTTCTAAATTTCTTCAACTGTTTATATTGACTTTCCGCTGGTTGTTCAGCCAGTGAACCTCAAAGTGTAGATGAGTGAATAAATATTTCCCTACCATTAGCCAGACATTCATGAACACTAGCAGGAATTTCATACGCTCCGTTCTAACTAAGATATTGTTCGTCTTTACTTTTGCAATAAACATGTCGGGAATTATTGATTCCAGGAGATTTATAAATATTTACATATTATGAAATCTCATATTTAGTTCTCCATCAGTAGCTAATGAATAGCTCAGAAAATTAGGTTTAGAGAAAGACTCAAACCACTCAAGCCCCAAACGCATTTCAGCGGAATGGCGACGGAAACGGTAAAATTTGACAGGAAATATATGAGCGAACTGTTAAATCCTTCCGTTACCGTTGTGCTGCATTGCATTGGGGGTTTTATTCATTTACTCCTTTGAAAAGTTAATTAAATGAGCTCAAATGGTTATAAATAAAGTCGAAGTTATTACCAATAAATGTATTTTGACCATACCCTTTGAGCGCATAGTTCAGTCTGACCCATTTTCAATAGGGAAACGATGGACCTAGATTTCCCGTCGAATGAAACTTGTTGCGAGAAAATCGGACACAAATAAGTGTCTAAATGGCGATTGCGTTCTTTTGCGCACATACATACAGACGCGCATGCACACACATACAGACATCACCTCAATTCTTCGCGCTGAGTTAGTTGATATATACCACTAGGGTCTCTGGGCCTTCTATCAAACATTCGTTTTTGGAATGAGCATTAACCTTGGAGTACGAGAGAGGCAAAACACGGTAAAAAACAAATGAAAAAAAATCAGAGTGACTTAACTCTGTTAATTGCAAATACTGGCAAGAAATTCTTTCGGGACATTTTAGTCGAAGCTTTGTCCTTGATGTGTATCATAAAAGAACCTGGGGATTCCTGAGGAAAAAAAGTTCTTCACTATCAAAGTTGAAAATAGCGTCGTTTTGGAAAAAATATTGCTTCCGCATTTTTTCAATTTTTTTCACAGTGTAACCATTAGTTTTGCACACCATTTAAAAGCTTATACAATAACCTTTGTAATGATGTATTAACATTGAAGAAAAACATTTAAAAATATTTCAATAAATAGTTGAAAATAAAATATTTTTCAGAAAATTTGCTAACTTTTTACCCATTTCTGACTTTGCCACCTTATATCTTTTGGAACTAGTGCACCTAGAGACTTCAAATTCAGAATTTCTCTTAATTAGAGTATTGACAATGGAGAGAAAATATTTTAAAATAATTCGGAAGACATGACATTTTCGATTAATGACCGCCCGAAATCCTATAGTGTGCCCGTGGTTTCCACTTGAAAATAATCATATCAAACAATACGATTTTTTTAATGACTTCGGAGCAAGGATGTTACCGATCATTTGATAATCTGGGTTCGATCATTTAGTTTTAGTAGTTTATCAATAACTCATTCCAGAAGCTGAATTTCAAAATGTGTTATATGGTGGACTTCGAGTGCGAAGGTTTTTCTATACATCTCTGCTTAATGGTTCATTGTTTGAATTCTACTAATAGCGGAGATAAAGCGATAGTTGCAGTTACTTATACTAAATAATAACAAAATTTCAATCATTTAGTTTAGGCTACCGCATCTAGCACTATAACTCCATTATTAGTGGAATTCAAACAACAAACCTTTAGGCAGAACATCCTTGCTTCGGAGTCCATTTTTCAATTTGAACAAACAATAGTCGGTAACATTTACAGTTACGTGTGCACGTAAAATATACTTGAATTTCAGGTGTAAACAACGTTCAGATTATTTGGAGTGCACGAAATTTTGAAACCATTATGCATATGCACACACAGACAGAACTTACCTCAGTCGAACTGAGATGATTACACCCAGGTTTTTATTACACGGTTTGGTTTTAGTCGTTTAAGATTTTCAGCGTCAATGAAACAATGAGTTATCGCCACAAAAAAATTCACAAAAAATCAAAGAAAAATCAGGTGGTATTTTAAAAGTTGTGAAAGTTCGGGTTACCCGGGAAATTAATGAAATCCAACCGTGTAAAAAAAACCTGGGTGTATTGGTATATAACATTGAGGTTCTACTACAACACTCTTCTCATATAAAAAGTTTTTTTTCAATGATCCTATGCATTCTTAGCGTACGAGAAAGGCAAAAAGTTATTTAAATTGATTCGCCAGTATAACCCATAGGAGGAAAATATCCATTAGTTTCAATTCTTAAGGAAAATTTCCTTTTTTGACAGCTGTACACCCGGTTTTGCTATATTTTTTCATATGCTCGTATTAATTTTAGGTATAGTTTTGTTACATCCACCTCAAACATGATCATTTTTTTCTTTAAAGATAGTTTGCCCCCAAAGTCGTGTTAAGGTTCCCCCAAACACACGCGATGCGACAGTCGCGGCGCGATTCTATCGCTTGGCGACAGCGATTCTGTCGTCGGTAATATGGAAGCGTAAATACAACATTGCCTGCAGCGACCCAACGACAGAATCGCGGCGACTAGTTGTCGCCGTCGCGGCGATGAAATAGCTTAGGTCTGGGGGAGCCTTTATTCTTCTCCTTGCTTATACTAATTACGCTAAAGCCATAAAAAATCATTTGGTTCAGGAATTGAAAGAAATGCCATTTATCTTTTTCAATTATGCTAGTAGGTATCCTCGGTAGGCTCTTTATAAATACTCCACGAAAACGGCAAACCAACCGTACCGTAATATGTAATATTCTGTCTCAACATGCTATTTCATAAATTCTCGAGTAAGCACAAGGGCAACGTTTGTGTTTGTGCCAAGAATGAAGCGCCGGCCAAGACTATCTGTCGTTACTCCTTGTCCGTGTGCTAAATATTATTCAATCATTTCGTGAATATTTTAGTCTGACGTTTTTAGACACATATGGAATCTTGGGGGTCCTACACTTATTACGTAAGCAATTTTTCAGGGTTTTTTGACCCCCACTCCCCCCAAGTAAGATTTTTTTCATACAAATGATATTTAATTTACATGGAGCGTAAGATATTGACCCCCCCCCCAATTCTTACGTAATATGTGTACGGTCCCTTGATTAAACGATATCATCATACGTTTACTACGTTTTGGTTCTAGGAACCGATATTGGAGGTTCCATCCGAATGCCAGCGTTCTACTGTGGAATATATGGTCATAAGCCGTCGACCAATATTGTCAACACTCGGGGCTGCTCCCTACGTACCGGCAGGGAAGCTACCACGATGGTTGTAGCCGGACCGATGACTCGCTTCGCTTCCGATTTACGGCCAATCATGAAGGTTTGCTCTGGATATATTTTCTCTCAACTTTCCAGCAACCATATTCTGCTTTATTCTATTTCCCAGATCCTAGTTGGACCAAAATCATCTCAACTCCTTAAGTTGGACGAAAAAACTGATTTGAAAAAACTACGATACTTCTACATACCCAGTTCAGGAGACATCAAGTGTAGCTCGGTGCATCCGCAGTTACAACGCGCTATGAATCGTATCGTGGAGCACTTTCAGGAAATTGCTCCCGGTGGCGTAGAGAAGGTAAGCTTGAGAGGAACCGAGAAAACTACCAACATGTGGCGCTATTGGATGACACAAGAACCGGCCAATTTTGGCACCCTGCTAGGAAACGGAAAGCCACTCACACCGTTGGTTGAGTTAGCAAAGAAACTCGTCGGAAACAGTGATTACACCTTGGCCTCCATCTACTCGTTAATCGATAGCATCCTGCCACAGGAGAATGCGGATAAAATCAAAGAAATCACTCGTCAATGTGACCAGGAGCTAACGGAGCTGCTCGGAGACGATGGCGTTTTGTTTTATCACAGTACGACCCACACCGCACCGTATCATTATTCTGCGTTCGTAAATGTTTACAACTTCAGCTATTGGTGTCTGTTCAACGTTTTGCATGTACCGGCCACTCAGATACCACTCGGTTTGGATCCCGATGGTTTGCCGTTGGGAATACAGGTTGTAGCCAGCCGCAAACGTGACCGACATTGCCTGGCCGTTGCCGAAGAGATCGAGCGGAAGTTCAATGGGCACATCCCACCGTTTATCATCGATTAAGACTGTAAGAGAGATTCTTATTTCTTATTGTTAACTTGTTTCGTTGTTTTTAATTATTCATAAGGTGCTACTAGGCTCCGGTGATCAGGTGTTATTGTACTGTAGGTGTATGTTGAGGTAAACTCAAGTAACATCAGTTATTGTTTGTAATTCAATGTTGGAATGGAACCAAATAAATATGATATATTACTATATAAACTTTTATACCCACGACGATGTCTAATAACATTTGAAACAAATTTATTAGAAATGACACTCAAAACCTTTATTACGATTTGAGTTTTATTTTAATTAGAATTTTCTCTGAGAATTATTATATGTCTTTTGTTGGTTTTTCGTCAGCTTTTAATTTTCTAGAAGTCTTTTCCAATTATACAACTTGTCATTATTTGTAACTGCTGTTGGTGACTTTTGACTTTCTACAAAATCTTCGAGCAACTGTCGAAACTATATGACTTCTTGTGAGCCTTTACTTCCTCCAAGTCACAATAGTTTCTCACATGTTTGTCGAACTCGTGCAGCATTCTTGATGTTACACTTCCGTTAAAATTCCTCGCGTAAGTCGGAATCGTGCAGCCAACGGTAAGTCGTGTGATTAAAGCGTTCAGTCTGGGAATCGAAGAATATTTTCTGATCGAACGTCTGATCTCCATGTTAGGAGCGGCTCACAACAGCGTCTGTTTCCCATGATAGAGGTGGCTGACCATCGTTCGAGTGCCAACGAGGGACTTTAAACTAAACTGTGTACATTATGCTGCATCCATCGTGTCAGCATTGAGAAGGCAGCCCCTTCAACGCAATGTAGGTAGCGTAACCCTGGTAAGGTAGCCTACCGAAGATTCTACAGTTATTAAAAATGGCATAAGTAGAGCAAACGGATTGATTCAACGGCAACAGACTCGGCAACGAATAAAGGATAACCATTGAAAAGTCGGATCTTGGGACGTGAGAACTTTGAATGAACCCGCACGTGTTGGGCTCCTGACTCGTGAGCTGCAGAAGGTCGGCGTAAGTGTGGCAGCAATCCAGGAAATACGGTAGAACTGGAGAACGTGAATTCCGGGCGGTGGATCCCATAGCGAACACTTCATTCAAGTATCACATCTACTATAGCGGCGGTGACAGAGCATAACGAAGAGTTAGCTTCATGGTGATCGAGAAGCAGATGAAGCGTGTTATCCGGTGGAAGCCGATAAGCGACCGCATTTGCGTGTTGAGAATGAAGGGCAAATTCTTCAACTATAGCCTGATCAGCATCTATGCCCCAACGAACGATAAGGCTGATGACGAAAAGGATGAGTTCTATGAGAGCCTTGATAAAGCCTACGAAGAGTGCCCAACACACGATGTAAAGATTGCCATGCGCAGATCGGAAGAGAAAGTTTCTTTCGCCCTGTCATTGGTACGGGAAGCCTTCATTCCGCTACCAACGATAATGGTCTGCGACTTGTAACCTTTGCTGCTGCTAGAAGGATGGCAATCAGCAGTACCTACTTCGCACGTAAGAATATCCGCAATCACACCTGGCAACAGTGGAGACACTTGCTCACAGATAGACCACGTGCTGACCGACGGACGACATTTCTCGGATGTTATAGATGTAAGATCCTTCAGAGGTCCGAACATTGACTCGGATCACTACCAACCATGTAGTTGCAAAAATTCGGGCGCGACTTTCCAGCGTCACGAATTCACGAATTAACAGAACGATGCGTTTCAATATCCAACGCTTGTCAGTTGAAAGAGTTGCTGAACAGTACCACCATAAGCTGGACGAGCGGATAGGAGATGCCACCGGATCTGGCGACGTCAACAGATTGTGGTAAAATATCCACGAAGCTGTGGTAAAATATCCACGAAGCTGTGGTAAAATATCCACGAAATGGTTTGTTTAATGAGGAGTGGCAGCGAGTGACGGATGAGAAAAATGTGGCTAGGAGTCGAATGCTAGTGGCTCGTACCCGTTCCAACAGAGAGCGGTACAGTGTAGCAAGGGCAGAAGAGAAACGAATCCACCGCAAAGGAAAATGGAAACACGAAGAGAGTGTGACAGCTGAAGCGCAGGAGAACATGGATAAAACGATATGTAGAGGTTTTACGCAACTGTCAATTGTTAAGGCAGCAAGGTGAAAGGTGCACTTCGAAGATTTGTTGAACGTTGAAAAAGGAAGGTGTATTAAGGAGCAGAATGGACTTGGACATAGTCGGCGATGGTCAAACTGTGGAACCACCAACGCTGGACGAGGTAAAGAAGGCTCTAAACGAGCTGAAAAACAGTAAAGCTGCTGGGAAGGACGAGATCCCGTTCGAGCTTCTCAAACACGGATGTAAAGCAGCTGCATCAATCAATCCACCACATTATCCAGAAAATATGGGAGGATGAAGAACTGCCTGCTGTGACCTTAGACGGATTGAAGCAGGGTGATGCACTTTCGAATTTATTGTTCAACATTGCACTCGAAGCCGCTATTAGGAGATCTGGCGTGCAGAGGATCAGCACTATCATCACGCGGTCGCATATGCTCCTGGGCTTTGAGGATGACATCGACCTAATTGGAATCGATCGCAGAGCAGTAGTGGAGGCTTTTGTCCCACTCAAGAGGGAGACGGCGAGGATAGGCATAACCATTAACTCTACCAAGACAAAGTACATGGTGGCAGGTAGAGATAGAGGAAGACCTAGTGGTGTTAGTGTAGTGCTTGATGGGGAGTGTTTGATGTTGTTGAAGAATTTGTTTACCTTGGAACGCTTGTGACATGTGACAATGACGTTTCCCGTGAAGTGAAAAGATGTATTGCTGCTGCGAATAGGGCCTTTTATGGACTACGTAACCAGCTTAGGTCTCGCAACATGCAAACGGAAACGAAATTTGATCTATACAAAACTCTAATTCTACCATTGGCCTTTTATGGACATGAAGTATGGACGTTAAAAGAAGCGGACCGGAGAGCTTTCGGGGTTTGCGAATGATAAGTGCTGCGTATAATACTTCGAGGGATACTAGAAAATGGTGTGTGGCGCAGACGCATGAATCACGAGCTATATTAAAGAAGTATACAAAGAAGAAAATATTATGAGTCGTATATATATAAAATACAGCAGACTTTAGTGGGATGAGAACTTAGTGCGAATGTCGGAAGAAAGAATAGATAGGGACCGGCGACTTCGTGAAAGGCCAAGAACACGCTGGCTGCACGCGGTGAAATCGGACCTGGGGACCCTGAACGTTCGGGGAAACTGTAGGAACATCGCCCAAGACCGACGATTATGGAGCTCTACAATACGCCAGTGTATCGACGCTGTAGCCAACCAGGTCAGGTCTGACTTATCTCGTTATCCAAAATCAATAACAAAATCTGTTTTCGATTTGCTCTCATCGACAGCAGAAAAAGTTTTCAATCTGATGTCACAGTAAGATATTTCTGCTATTGTTATTTTAACCGTTAAAACGACCAAAAGGATATCATCCTGAGTTATCAAAATTAAGCGATTTAACAACAACAAAATTAGTTATCGATGTGCTATCAAGCTTTGCTCAGGAATCCATGCAAAACTGGAGTGATCAAATAATATTGACGTCATGATGTTTCGATTTCAAACTAACTCGGGCAATTGACATCATGTTTTAAAATTTTAATTTCAAACTTTGCTCGCACATTTCTCATTCGAATCAGCAACCTCAACTCGTGTCAGATTCTTCGCGCAGGAACAGCAGCTTACTCAGAACGATTTATTAATATATGCACGAACATGCATGTTTTTGGATTGAAACAATTCCATGTTTTGTACAAGGTTCTGCACTACATGAACCAATCATCATGAATATCATGCCATTAATATCCCTTACCCTTTGATGAAAGTTTGGTAAAGAGAGAATAATCTTTTCGATAATACTGCCATTAGTTTTCGCTGGTTTTCAAATCTATTTCCGTTGAAGAAATCTTCAAAACTGCCGTTTTCTCAAATCTATACTTCTTCACTTTTAATCATTCATGATATTGTGCATCTAAGTTAGATAATTAAAATGAATTGAATTTACATACATCTGATTAACGAAGTATGGCATGTCGATTATAAGAAGAGAAGGTTAAGGGCTCGCGAGCAGCCGATCATTGTGGCAGCCCTTGATTCTTTACCAACCTAATTTTCAAGTGATTGTTATTGTTGTATATTCCGATTTTGTACATGCGTAAGACGGCCGCCTTTTGCTTTTTCGCCTTTTATAAGGTCACATTTACGAAAGGAAATTTGCAGATTCAAGAGGGAAGCTCTCTTCAGCTTCTTTAAGAAAAATAGCATTCATCCTCAACGAGCAAATATTGTTTAGCATGCTCGTCGAGAACTACAGGCTGTAATCCTCTATGAATGATGAACATGAGTGCTGAACTGTATTTACTCGTCGCAGATGGGTGGTATTTGTTTTGAAAGAAATTGCTTACTGCCTTGGAGAAGGAATGTAAATGAAAACCGGTACCGACGTAGACAAGGAATATGCTAAAATGTCGGACAATGAACTAATCAAAATGGTTCTCGAAAGTGGGCGCCCAGCACAAGTACAAGAAGGTAGATTGAGTAAGAGGTACCAATAACGCGAAAAAAAAATCAACGATAAAAAATATGATGGTGATTTGAATTCCAATGAAATTTGGGTGTAAATTGTGAATGTTGTTTCCCATAAATTTATAGTTATTTGAATTCTCGTTTGGCAGTGTTTGGCAGTATATCCGTCGATATCTATCTTATCGATCTTACGTCTCACGTGACTCGCCATACGCAACCGCGCCAACGCGGCATAATTTGAATTGGCGCTTTGATGTTGCATGAAGAAGAAGAAGAAGCAGAAAGATGATAATTGAAAAAATCTCCACGGCAAACCATATTTACGAAGAAGTTTTTAAAACTCTTATCAAAAAAATTAAAAGTAATTTGATTAAAAATTGTAAGCAGTACGGGGTTGGACTTTTCTTATACTGTGTTTTAAGTGTAATATTACAAAATAAAATTTCGAATAGAAATATTGTGTTTATTATACAGTAGAAGAAAAGTCCAACCCCGTACTGCTTACCGTTTAAAAAAACAGGATCACCGTCTTCGACCAGAGGTCGCACAGACAGAACACTTAACATATAGCATGAGACAACGGACAAGGACATTTACACAACGACCAGTGGACCAATGGAGAACTTTTCACTTTACGAAAAGTTTTCTCCTTACCGGGGCGGGAATCGAACCCACACTCTACAGCACATGCGTTAAGACGATTGACGTCGCTAACCGCACGGCCACGGAGCCCAATTGCTTTTAGATTTTTTTAGAAGAGTTATTGAGCGTCAGTAAGCCATGACTTACAACACGTTTGCAAAGCAATCAGTTTTTCCCCTGATTATCATCGGACGACACGTGAGTACTATTTTGTCCCCGATAATTACCTAACGTATTCGGCTGGTCCTTTTCCGATGGCACGAGGCCACACAGATGTATGCACTTGTTTAGTACAGTGAACATTTACAAACACAGGAAGATGTTTCGACTTTCGTCTGATAATAAATCAATTGAGAATTCTAATAAGAACCTTAATGAACTAAACTATTGAATAAATACAGTAGACATTTTTGCCTTTCTCGTACAACCAAGCCCGGAGACCCATTGTGTTATATACCGATGACTAGCCTAGCGGTAAGATACGCGGCTATAAGACTATACTGAGGGTGGCTGGGTTCGATTTCCAGCACCGGTCTTGGCAATTTTCGGTTTAGAAATTGTCTCGACTTCATGTGATACATGTTAGCCTCATGATGTACGAATGCAAAAATGGTAACATGGCTTAGAAACCTCCGGGTAAAAACTGTGGAAGTGCTGAATAAACATTAAGCAGCGAGGCGGCAATGTCCCAGTGTGGGGATGTAATGCCATAATTGTTTGCTATTGACCCGATCGGACATTACATTTCGGAATTATTGAAAAATCATTGTTTTTTCGAAATCGGATTTTTTTAACTGAAATATGGATGCAGTGGATTTTCTTTTAAGTTCAAGAAGGATTACATTAGACATAGCTTGGAAATAAATATTAATTCTAAGTTATATCAAATGACTCATACTTTACATATAACATACGATGCAAC
This sequence comes from Armigeres subalbatus, assembly GCF_024139115.2. Lineage (NCBI taxonomy): Eukaryota > Metazoa > Arthropoda > Insecta > Diptera > Culicidae > Armigeres > Armigeres subalbatus. Next base: position 305,112,235 of record NC_085140.1, read on the forward strand.
AACGAACAGATTAAGTGTTGTAGTCGGGAACGATAAGGATAAATTATACTTTTCTAATCACGGATTTCAACTGCACAGTAAAGTTCGTCAGAGAAATGGAATGTCGTCCCTATCGAAAATTAAACATAACTTTCGAACATATCGACGAGTCGCTTGATCTCTCGTCTGTGGACGCACAAATGCATGAAATACAGAACAATAATGTAACATTCAGGAAACAAGTGAATAAAGCATCAATTTTTACTTACATTCGCGCTGCCAGGGCTTCGGCCGGCTTTATCGCTTTCGATATCTCTTCCGCCTTGGCCATGATCGTGTACATGCACTTGATGTTGGCATCCATACAATCGGTCAGCTTGGTGACTGCGTTTTTGTAGATCTCCACGTTATCCGCTGTGATCGAGGAAATCGAATGCAGCACCGAGCAGAGGTTTTCGGTTAGATTGTCCACCGACGCGGCCAGGGCTTGCGCTTCCCGTTCGATTTCGTTCAGCACGTTGGGATCAATTTGGTGTAGATTGGGTGGCATCATAAACGGCTTCGGCATCAGACCGTAGGCGCTCGATCCGGGGCCACCCAATCCACCGGTAGCTGCCGATGGTGTACTCTGTCGAGAACCGCACGGATTGCTAGAATCCTTCCGCGTGACTGTCACTGGACTTGCTAGTTTGATTTTGTACTCGAGGTTTTCCGCAACAAAGTGTGTCATGTGTCCATCCACTCGAACTGTCCCTTCCAGATTGTAGGGGAAAGACGCATCTGAAATTAAAATAGTTGATCCAAAGTTTACCATGATAGAAAGCATGACCATGATTGACATGATGAAACCCAAGAGGGACTCTGCACTCTCACGAGTTATTATTGAAAAATCTGATAAATTGTCCAGGATAAAAAAATTGAAACTCCTACTAGGTAGATTCTGCAATTCGGACAAAACCGAATTTGTACAATCTTTTTCATGTTAGTTCATATGTGGAAAGCATTACTTTTAGCAGCTTGAGATATGATTCTCGATAGTGCTCGGAAATTTCGCCTAAATTTGGTTGCAATTTGAAATAATAAAGTAATTTGCTCAGGACAGGAATCCCCTTGACTTACCTTTCCTCTTATCACAATCGAGTGAATCAGGTCGCTTCCGAGTTTGCGACGAAGATGACGATGACGAACCGGAACCTACGTGTTGACCGTCATCACCGCCGGAATGCTCTTCCCCATTATTGGTGCCACCGAAGAAATTTTGCGTGTAAGCAATTTCACTGTACGATTCCGTCATCGCCGCCGGGATATCCTCTACCTCATCCCCGTCTGGAACATCGGTGGCCACATCTTCCATCTCTCCATCCGGGTTTCTGGCTTGATACTGAGGCGACTGATCGATAAATGGATTTCTAAGTTCACCAGACATCCAAACTAAATTAACCTTCGGAGATATCCAACTGTATGTAATCACAGTCACGTAACCGAAATATGTTCACAATTCAACTTTGATTTATCATACTTTTTACATTAACAACACTGGGATTTTATTTTCATTTAATATCTAATCCTTTCACTAAATATCGTGAAAAAAAGAATGATTTTTTCACGCGTCTTGTTTACATTCAGCACAGTACACACTGACAATTAGGGTGATCGAGAGGATATCAAGAAGCGCGACACGAATCGTAACAAAAGTTCTCGCACAGACAAAAAAAAAAAGATTTTTAATCTTTACCGTCCAAATTCCCCAAAGAATCCAATGATGCCTTTAGAGCCTGTTTTTGAAATTTGAAACAAAATATCAAAAAGTACTACCTAATAACTTATATTCTAATTATTATGAGGTTTTTGATGTGATAAAATATTTTAGTTACAAGATAAACATTGTCGCTGTCGTCGCTGTCCGAAACATTATTTGACAGTTGGTACCACACATGTTTCGGACAGCAGAACAAAGGGAATCGAAGCGACAATCTTTATCTTGTAACTAAAATATCTTTTATGTGATATCATGGGAAACGAAAATAAGATGAATGAACTTTGACATCAAGATAATAGTACCAACAAATTCTTCAAGCCGGTTCGCACAGCATCATTTTTGCTATCGCATATAAACCCACTAAATTCTTGTTAATCATCGACTTGCCACTTAATTTATGTACATTTTTTTGAAGAGGAAGTGACTTGATTAACTTCCTCGACGGAGTCTTACAGAGGTTAAACAATAATTTTCATTATTAAAACAAATGAACAATAAAACTTAATTTCATAAAATGGCAGTGCCTTTTTTCTTAGCTAAATATCATGTATAATTGTAAACATCTGGCAACACTGTGAAATTATCGCGACGTCCTTTTCTTTACCGACGGCGACGGCTGACGTCGATGTCAAAAGCACGAACCAAGCGCGAGGTAGAGGTATCATCGTCCAGGCGCGTGCTCGGCACCTTCAGTCTTGGACTGACTTTTGTTGTGATCAGTAGCGCTTTCTGAGTCGATCAGAAGAAAGTCCTCTCTCTCGCGGCCAATCGATTTTCGAAGAAAAGTAAGAAGAAATACCCAGTGGCTGAAAGTGATTAATTTGCCAAAAACGAGGCATTGAAAATAGCAAAGTCCCTGTGTACTGTCTGTGCGTTTTTGTTTCGTTTTTTGGGTTCTTTCGTTAGTCCCACTTGGTCGGTATTCTTTTTTTTGCGTTCAAATCTGTCCGCTTTTGGTTCCGGTCGAAAATCGCGGATGAAAAATCTGCAGTCCCCACGTCTGTCCGAAAAATTTTAAGGTGTTGGTGCGGTCAGCAGTAAAAGTGACCTCGGAAGTTTTTCTTTCGTTCGATTGTTAATCCTTGTCTGGCGATCCTTAACCGGATCGTTCTTTTCTTGAATTGGGTGGAATATTTCCTTTCGTGAAAGGCGGAACCGCGTACCGGAGCAACGCTGGAAGCATGGCGGAAAATGAAGATTTAAGTAATAGTCTTAGTAGTAGTAGTAGCAGCAGTGAGGACATGCACTTTTTCGAAGGAGTCGAGAAGCTGTTGGAGATCTGGTTCGAGCCGAATCCGTCCAACAAAAATGCTGATCTGAGGAAAATTCCCAGGTAAGTCGTTTTTTTTGTTTCTCCTTTATTACTGCCTACTCCGACATAGCGCTACATGGCAATTCTTGTCCTTGCATGTTGAATTTATTGGAACCTGCAGTCAATTATTTTACCTACCTATATAGGTAGATTGGTACGCTTATTGATGGGTGCTATATGATATGATAAGCTACGGTGAATTCGATTTCCTGTTGTAGAGAAATTAAATTAATAGGTACTATACTAAAAATACACTATTCTGACCGTGTAGAAAATTGTTTATTTAATGAATCAAAAATATTTACTCCGGAAATAACGGGGTTGTTGCATGAAGAATGAAGATACCTTTATTGATTTTTATTGTTAAAAATACAACATTCCTTCCAGAACAAAAAAAGGGATCGCTTTTAACGCGGTTCGATTTTACCAATATTTGGGTTTCTCAAATTTCATGCTTAATAATTACCGTCTCTTAATTTTTCTTCGATATTTTGTGGATTTTTTCATGGGGTCAATTCAATGTTTCTAATGAATCCAAAGACCAGAGATAACCAAACCGCCTTAAAGCGATTCCAGTTTAGATAAAAGATGATGGACATAATCACATAATTTATTACTACAGAATTATCTTCATCAATAATTAACTTCTATTCAACGACCACGTTAGGTTTACAATCAAGGTTTTTAATTAGCTCTTGAAACTAAATCTCGCGTGATTTTTGAAAACGTCGTAAGTCCAAATGAGAGACTCTCTTTCATTACGCTCTCTTTTCCTAATATCTAGGCTAGTTTAAAATTTGTTGCAATATTTTCACCTCAGCACATTAGACAAAGCTATTTTCTTCAGATCGGTGCAGGAAAATCCAATGTAAATGTTATTATGGCTTTGTAATAATCGAAAGAGAAAGTAAACAAAGAGAGCCTCTCTTTTGGACTTACGACGTTTTCAAAAATCACGCGAGAAATGTTCGTTCAGTATCTCAAAAAAAAAAAAATCTCCGGACTCCGAACACTTTATATAGAAAATTCACCTGAATTTCAACGACTTGAATTTCTAAATTGAGAAATTATTTATCAGTGGCGTGACCAATTCTTAGTCGCGGCTGCGAGATGCCATAAACGACCGGCGGTGGCGATCTAAACGAGCAGTCAGAGTAGTGCGAGGAAAAAAAGCTGCATGTAGTAAGATCACCTCAATAAGGTCTGCATCTGCATGCAGAGTACTAGTAATAGGGAGCCCGCAACAGTTGCAAGCAGATGATCAGGGAAGCGAAAGACAAATCCTAAACTAAGTTTATCGATTCCATAAATGAGAACTAAATCGCAGGACTTGGTAATCATATGGCTACCGATTCTGCCTTATAAACAGGAGGTCATGGGTTCAACAATTCCGTAATTTACCGTTGAAAAAGTCTAGAGCACTCGGACTGTGCAACATTGAGGTTGGAAAGCAACTCCCATGCTCCATCCATTGGTTATTATTATATATTTTCTCAGACTAAGGCCGGAGTGGCCTGTGCAGTGCATAAAAGTCTTCTCCATTTATTTCGGTCCACAGCTGCACGTCACCAACCACGCAGTCGGTTCGGACCGTCTTCCACGTGATCGATCTACCTTGCTCGCTGCGCATCTCCCCTTCTTGTGTTCGTCGAATAGCTGCCGAGAACCATTTTCACTCGATTATTGTCCGACATTCTGGCTACGTGTCCGGCCCACCGCAGTCGTCCGATTTTTGAGCTGTGAACGTGATTCACTATGCTGCCGCAACTTGCGAAACATAGCCACTACCAGTTTCATGTTCAAGCTTCCATTCGTAATCCTTAATTCGTCGCCTAGGTTGTTACCGATTGTATCGAGGCATATTATCTCTTATGCCGTTTGTATTACAGTATTACAGTCGGAAGGGCCGTCGGATCATGTCTGTTTAGTGTCCTACCTAACACCAGGACTTGGGCTTGTGCGCTTTGAATGGCACATTGGGGGAGCCTGCTTGCGGATACATGCAGCTTTTTATAGAAGTTTTACAAAGCCCACTGTCAAACCCTACCTCATCTTAGACAGGCATTAAAACTCGCAGTAGTCCTGGGGAGAGATTGTTGACATAGTCCCTACTGCCCCCTGAACTTCAACGGATTTCAAAACAAGCGACTTCAACGTTGTGAACAAAAGATTTGTTGATGTGGTTTAAATCTTCTACAAAAAATAAATAACATAGTATCGATGATCACAGTTCTAAGTCGGAATGTATCAAGTCATAGTGGACTTTTGAGCCGCGTAACCTTCGCAACAATCTAAGCAAATATTGAAGGCGTTCATTTCGGTCACATCGGAGACATCGTTCGTAAACTGGAAATGTCATACGTGTTGCTTCTACTCACAACGATCCAATACAAAGTTAAGGACGACTCTTATTGTTTCTAGGATTTTCCACCTACGTGAGCTACGAAGATAATATCCCCCAAACGCTGACGTTGTCAACATTTTTGCTGTTTTCTTCGAAAAGGAGTACACCAGATCGTCGCCTGCACTGTATAACAACTTCTTCGCGCATATTCCTATTCATGACATCGCTTTGCCCATCATTCAGCCTGCCCAGTTCAGTTAGTTAGCCAGTTTAGTTCAGCCTGTACTGTACAGGTCCCCTCAAAAATCTTGATATTGATAAAGGCGCTGACATGGACGGCTTTCACGCACTCCTTTACAAGAACTATGCCACAGTCCTGAATGAGCCGATTTCAATCTCAACTAGGCCATGAGTTAAAGGAAGTTACCGACGGTATGAAAAATGTCTCGAATCGCACCGATCTACTGGTAGAGCAACTGCAGAAGTGTCGACAACTATATTGCAGTTCTACGCATAACTGTTCCATATGCATAGGAATCCTAGCAAACATGATACAAATATGCTTATTACGGCAGTATAAAGGTGCCACAATACTTTGTTGCAAAAACATTGTTTTGGAAAAGCTAGTTCACAAAATCGTATGCGGAATAGCGTCTTCACTCATCTCTAATATTCAGCACTGCTTAATGAATCAGCATTCCACGACGTCGAACTTGACGTCATGCACAACTGAAGTGTCACGAGAAGTTGAATCCAGGCGACAAGTGGATTTCATCATTATAGACTTTGATAAGGCATTTGATACCGTTCCACATCTGATTATTGTTTTCTTAGAACTATCATGATGATAGTTTACGGAATCGATCTTATCATACATTACTGGCCGACAAGCGTCCGCGTCGTGGCTGTCAACAGCACACGTTCTCGGATAATACGCATATCTTCTAAAACACCTCGAGGAAGCGTACGGGAATTGTGGGTAAAACCAACACCACTTCAAATCTCTGATTTGAGGTGATTATCTGACAGAATGTTGAAACACTTTGAATAAACTTTCGATTTCTTGTATTTCTAGACATTTTGTAACTGGCGGATATGCATAACAGTCGAGATAAACCAAAAATAGCATTGATCACCATTGACGAGATGAGTTATCTTAATTTTTTGTATCGGTGTATAAGCTTCTTCGACTAAAATTTGTTCATTTTCAGTATGTAATCCATCTCTGATCCATAATTGAACATCATTTTGTATATTTTGTAGAAAAATAGGGGAAAGACGGCAGGTTTTGTTCTATTATTGTCAGGGGGGTTTTTGTCGACCAAATTTTATGACATTTGGCCACAATATTCTTTGATATGCAAAGAATGCTTAGGCTAAACTTGAGCATAGTCAGTCATAAAAAAAACCCCTGCCAATAATAGAACAAAACCTGCCAAAGCCGTCATTCCCCCTAATTAACTTTTCTAATTTTATTAACATCCACATGTAGCTCATCATTATTATGTTACCAATTGAGGTAAGTTCGGCACTTGCCTTCGAATCGCAAAATTCTTCTGATTTACTGGACTCATCAGTTGCATAAATGTAATTCAAGTATTAAAAAAACGAAGTAATAAGAATCTGATAAAATAACTAAGAGATTGATTATGCTATAGACGTGACAGGTCTAGGGGGGTAATATTAAGTCATAAAGGATAATCTGCAGGTCGAATAACAAAAGCGCTAAAAAGAAACATATTTTTTAGGTTAGGAACAACAGTATATGCTCAATCCATTCTCTAGTGTTGTACTTTCGTGATCCATTTTCATCCTTTTAAACATAAAGCTTGTCACATGCGAAGCTGGTCATTTTCATTTCTTGACATTACATTACTGCACCATACACAATGAACTTCAAATCGCTGCGGCTTTTTAAAATATGAAATAACAATTGAAATTTTGATCGATATTTACATTAGTTACTAAATTTGTTACTAACTTTGTAACTAACTATGTGAGATCTGTGGCCGTGCGGTTAGCGACGTCAATCGTCTAAACGCATGTGCTGTGGAGTGTGGGTTCGATTCCCACACCGGTAAGGAGAAACTTTTTTTCGTGAAGCGAAAAGTTCTCCACTGGTCCGCTGGGTGTTGTGCTAATGTCCTTGTCCGTTGTCTAATGCTAGATGTTAGATGTTCAGTCTGTGCGATGACCTCTGGTCGAAGACGGTGATTCTGTCTTTTTAACATTAATATACCATTGAAGAAACTAAAGAAAATATAAAGGTGATGATGGTTTTAAATATAAACAATTTTGTTCAACCATCGTTTGTGAGTGGCCCCAATACATGAATTTCAAGCATAAATATCTAAGAGCACCTCCACGAGAGTCCTCATCTGGGTCCCTATCGCTATTTCCAGGCTTTATATAGGGCCCCTCTTCTACACCGGTAGTATTTAAACGGGAATGTAAAATAAGAACGCAACTCAAAATTAGCCGTCAGTTTCCAAATTTAGCGCCCGATACTGGGTTGCTAAATTTCTATACAGGGTTGCTATTTTGTGGAACGTCACTTTAGTATTGATCAAAATTGCAGAAAACTGTTTCCTTTTTCAAAACAATTTCGGCGTATGTAAATAGCAAGGGAAATATTAAATTTTTGGATCACGTACCCCCAGTTCAATACCGCCAAGAAGATGCAGTTACAGTAATAGATCAGCTACGATGAACAGCGATGCACACCGGCGCCCGCCAGAGCCCACATTATTTATGGATGTTTCGTGAAAGAAAATCATACTGTTTTCTTTTTGTTGCAAGTTATTCCAAGAAGGAGGTCTTCCAGGAATCTATCTTTCAGAAGGTTCTTTTAGTAATTAATCAGTATGTTCTTCAAGGAGTTCCTCCAGAAAATCTCCCGCAAGTTTATCTTTTCTGTCATCTATTCAAACTTGATTTGTTAGGATCACTGGAAGATTTCTCCGGGAGTTTCCCAGCAATCTTTGAGTTCCTTTAAGAAACTTAAGCAATTCCCCCAGAATAGTTTTCGGATTTCTTCCAGAATCCCTCGAATTTTTTTTATTGGGATTTCCCTATAATCACTTTTGTGGCTTCATTTAAAAACTTAGCAAGTTTTTCCGAGAGACTGTTATTAAACATTTCTAGGAACATTTTTCAAATAGGCGTAACTGTGTTTCAGCTTGAAATTTAAAACGAGTACCTAGATTTTCAATTATGTTGTTATTTCATTTAAAATTGTTTAATATTCGATACCATCCCTACTTGGTGTGTTGGTTTTGACCCTCACAGGGTGTCGATCTTACCCGCACCCCATCCGATTCGGCTTGAAAATGGACTGTTCGCGTTTCATCAGAAATCAAATTCTACACACAAAAAAAAATCGTTGGTAAAATTAAGAAAACGTTGTTAAAAGTGAGAAAATTAGTTAGTGATTTTCAGTAGAAAGTATAAGATTGTTGAATCTACAATTGTAAAAATGTCACTTCAGAGAAACCGTCGACAAGAGTTGAATTTTCAAAATAACACTTAACTTTTAAAATTAAATGTGTATTTTTCATTTGAATTAACTAGTGATATTTTCAAAATCACAATCGGTATGCGCTTTCAATTTCACAATAAAGTTTACCTATTTAAAATATAAATAAAATTTTACGCATTTGAATTTTTCACATTTTATTTTTCATTCATACCATTTTATATTTACATTATAACAAACAAACAGTAATTTTATGCTGCTCCTGCTGATTTATCAGCTGATGAAATGAGATTGAATTGTTGGATATCATCTGGATTCAGACATGGTTGCCGATGCCATGATGCCGACTTCACTTTTGTCCGGGTACATGCCATCGATGTCCTCATTGTAGCGCAGGAAAGAGCCCTTCTTGATGACACTTATTTCTACTCTCGGAACCATCGCAGGAGATGCCTTTGGAAAGGTCAATATTTTACCAGCAGACCTGCATGACGTATCGAGATGTAATGAGCTTTTCCTTTTGCATTTGATAATACAATACCAACCTTTAGCCTAGCAGAATATCGTGATACAGCCCGGATCAAGAAGCTCAGGTTGTGATCCTCGAGAATGTACCCAATGCGGTCCTTGGTGCAATCGTTTTCGGCAAGGGTGCTTATGCTGCTGGAAGAGTTACTGCAGAAGTTAATGAAGCACCAACGGGAAGAGTGGAACTGCTCGTTGTTGTTGTACTTGAATATGCCGGGCAATTTTCAGTTCCGACACCGATAGCGACAGTAAATAAATAAAGATTGTCTAAAAATATTTCGCGCTTATTTTTGTGTATCTGTCACTGATCGATAATCTTTGGCTGCCAGTTTATTCATTCTTCCTATCAGTGTTGCCAAAAACGTGAAATGTTAAAGTTTGATTGAGAATTTTACAATTTTTTTATTGAGTGTTTTAACTGTTAAAATCAGAATATTAAATTGAAGAAAAACTTTCGAATCAATTAATTTAGCACTCGATATAACAATTTTAGCTCTTAAAAATACCAAATTTTCCACATTTTTAAAATAAAACTTAAAAAATGTTGGAATCCCAACTTTTTTTGGCTCTCACGGAAGCCTCAGAATACCCATTAAAAGTGATTAATTTACCCATTTTTTGGAATTGTTCTCAGATGTCAAAATATGGGTATTTTTCCAAAAACACAAAAAGGGTATTTTTCTCCCATTACCGAGATCGATTATTAGTTTAGAAAATGGGTAAATTGTAGGCACAGAAAAACTTAAAACGTGAAATCGCCATCTTAACTTTTTCCTTCAGAAAGCAGTAAAATTAAAACCAGGATGTCTGCCGGCATTCCTGAATTCCGAGGGTTTTTTTTTGGAGCATGTAAATAGTGTTTTATATTCACACAAGATATAGAGGTAAGTAAAAAAAGCACTCTTTCAGTTCCGGTTGGTTGTACCTTTTGTGACCGTACTTTTCAGATAACATAACGCAGTGCCTCCCGCTGCTCCTGTTCCTCCATCACAAGACCCGTTGGATGAGGATGGCACAAAATAATGGGAAACAAGTGCCTGTCTTAAAAATGGATAAAGCCACTTTGAGCGGTTCAGATAGGTCCCAGGAGGACCTTCGTTTCCAGGCGATCCGACGATCGCCACATCCCGAAATACCAAAACCAAACTGTGCCAAGTAATTTGTGATCAGGTGCTCCGTAGGCTCGTCGTAGGTAAACGTTTTGACGTGTAATTATGTTTTGTGTTGATAGAAATAAATAAAATGTTGTTCATTATTAGAGAAACTTAATCCGTGCTTGTTTTAAATTAATTTCGATTTCCACATCCTAACCTCAATTTTTCGTTTTAATGATTGCGGTTTTTTTACCCATTCTCTACAGAAATACCTAGAGTAAAAAATACCCATTTAATGAAGTTTGTTGGGAGTACTCATTAATGAGTAAACGCGATGTACTCATTTAATGAGTTATGCCGCTTTTCTTCATAATGGGTACCAGAATACCCATTAATGGGTATTCTGAGGCTTCCGTGCTGTGTATCGGGAAATATTGTCATGCGACCTCATGGACTTATGCATAAAGGGCCAAATTATGGTTGTATGCAAATTTTAGACCGAAAAATAGCTTCATAGATTAGGGAGCTGTGAAGTAGCTTAAGGTGTCGGATTTACCCACTTTTCCCTTACATTCTTCGGCGACCGTTTGATTTATTCCCAAACGGACTGCGAGGAAGAGCTGTAGGCTGATATAGATAAAATGCTGATATGATTCAACACAAAAAAAGTCACTTGTCATAAGACGAGTTAATACAATCCCATTGAATTCCACCACTTAAATGTATCTTGACAGATACGTATTTCGACCTCAGTAAGGCCGTCTTCAGTGTCTCGTACTTGACTCGACTCGATGACTTGAAGTCGAGTCAAGTACGAGACACTGAAGACGGCCTTACTGTTGAGGTCGAAATACGTATCTGTCAAGATACAATTAAGTGGTGGAATTCAATGGGATTGTATTAACTCGTCTTATGACAAGTGAAGACATTCCACTAAAAAGCTCAAAATAATTTTCTTAACAAAAAAAGTGCATTCACACTACTGGAACCCTGTGCATCACCAGTACATAATGAAAATTACCCTAGTGAACAGTGTGCATTCAGTCCAAGGAGCTAGACTTTACTAAGGTGGCGCAGATCAGCGCAGCGTGCCACTAGTTGTCCCTTTCACTCTCCCGCTGATCTTATGTAACGCAAATAGTGACGTCACTATTTGCGTTGCATAAGATCAGCGGGAGAGTAAAAGGGACAACTAGTGGCACGCTGCGCTGATCTGCGCCACCTTAGTAAAGTCTAGCTCCTTGCATTCAGTCTGCGACTTGGGAGTGATTGTTGATTCGAAGCTCAGATTAAACGGGCATATTGGAATCATAATGGCAAAAGCATTTGCCACATTAGGATTCATCCGCCCTCATGACTTGTCTTACCGCCATCTATTGTTTGGAAACATTACACTGTTCACTAGAACGCAGCACTCTTGAATATGCGGCACCGGATGGGTTCCCAATTTCACAAATTATTAAATAATCGTAAAACTGAACACATTTTTGATTATTTAAATAAATACACCCATAGATATAATCCCAACGTTCAATTGAGGGGCCTTTTTTGCGGAAAATGTCAGTACAGGTCATTTCATTGGAAGTATTGTTTATAAGGAACGTTTGTAACATTTTGTTTGGAATGACCTCTATTTTGTACTTCTTCACGAGCTTTAAACGTTTCTAAAACCCATCGCAAGCGGCACGCACGATCTGCATGAGCATTTCGTTCCAGATTTTGAGAATTACGTCTTGAACTGGTCCAAGTTACTGACCTTGTAAGCTGTACGACAGCTTTAACATAATAAAGGACCAAACAAAAAAGTTAAGAGGGTTCAAATCCGGGAAGCTGGGAGGTCGCAATGTTTTGTCCAAAAAGTCGATGAAATTGTCCCCATATTAGGCTAAAATCGCAATTTCCGTGTATAAAGGGTTAACGTCCTATTGGAACACGTAGGGCTCATCTCCGTCTTAGCACCGGGTCACTGGAGGCATTAATCGTCCCCAAAACCTCAGTTTTGTAGTACACCGCAATGATTTTGACATTCAAAAACGGCTATTTATGATGCCCCAATCCATTTTCAACGCACGTAATAAACAAACAACAAGTGACAGAATGTCAACACCACACACATCCGATAGCGTATATATACCGCTAACGCTGACACCAATACTAATACAGAATATGTACATTGGGCTTACAAACACAATGATCAAACATTTGTATTCGAACTTATTGAACTAATTATGTTTTTTTGCGCGTAATTACCATACTCAGTGCTAATCAATTGAGTGAATCTATGACAAAAGTCATTCTATGTCTTGAATAATCAAAACACGAATGTCAAAACTCGGAGCGAATGTGCTTCATGAAAGTGAATATTTTATGCTCTGGTCCCCATATCAACTAACGTACATTATTTCTATCGAACGAGTACAGCAGAAGTTTATAAGGTTTGCACCAAGATGAAAACACCACTAGGTGTTCCAATCTGCCAAATTCACGATTCAGCCATCTTGGATTTTAGTATGGGAGAGCCAGCCGGTTTGTTTTCGTTTTGCACTGAAAATGAATTTTTCTACCTCGCCTTCTTCTCTTCCACAAACTTGACAGATTGGAGGACCTGCACCTAGTACTGTATTCATCTTGGTTTGCACTGCGCTAACTACCTAGGAGGTTTGTGTTGGAGGGATCCAGTCAATCTTCAGGGGGAGAAGGCGGAGCATCGAAGCCCTACCCCGACATGTGCGACATCTGGATTTGGTTCTAAAATGTAAACAACAGTGTTAAATCTCTACCACCTTTTTGTTATGGCGAGGCAATTTTTATGTACACTTTTATTTTCGATATTTTATCAAAATCAAACACTCAATCATGCAGCAATATAACGTTGAGGTATGCTTGAGATACCTGCTTGATTGAAGGGACTCGTAAAAGAATTTATTGACAGTAACTAACCGAATATACATATGCTCGCATTAACGATTGCGCCCTAACAGTGGTTCTAAGCTTCGATGCAGAGTACACGAGCTGAAACCAGCAGAGTACACGGGTAGAAAACCAGCCACTGCCAATAATTCATTAACAACAAAATTAATATTCTTTTTTGACTTAATCAACGGTATCATGATTGCCCAGACAGATCCTGACGTTCCTTCACGATGATGACGCATTTTTCGAAGATAGTGTTAATTCAAACAAATAAACGTCACTATATATGAGAGTATATTTAGTATATTTAGGGGCAGCAGGGACTATGTCCAAGGGCTTGACGATCCCTCCCCAGGCCATCTGCGAGTTGTGGCGCCTGCCTAGGATGTGGTGGGGTTTGACAGTGGGCCCTGTTAAACCTCTATAAAAAGCTGCATGAATCCGCAAGTAGGCTCCACCAAAGCGACCGTGTGCCGCTCAAAGCGCACAAGCCCAAGTCCTGGTGTTAGGTGGGACGCTAAACAGCCCTGACACGACGGCCCTCCGACGAGACAGGAGGTTTGCGCAGGCCCAATAAGCCGCCTTTAAAACAACCATTACGAACAACATAGAAGATAATACGACTCGATACAATCGGCAACGACCTAGGCGACGAATAAAGGATCACGATTGGAAGCTTGGAACATGGAACTGCAAGTCGCTTGGCTTCGCAGGTTGCGACAGGATAATCTACGATGAATTACATCCCCGCAACTTCGATGTCGTAGCGCTGCAGGAAATCTGCTGGACAGGACAGAAAGTGTGGAAAAGCGGGCATCGAGCGGCTACCTTCTACCAAAGCTGTGGCACCACCAACGAGCTGGGAACCGGCTTCATAGTGCTGGGAAAGATGCGCCAACGCGTGATTGGGTGGCAGCCAATCAACGCAAGGATGTGCAAGCTGAGGATAAAAGGCCGTTTCTTCAACTATAGCATCATCAACGTGCACTGCCCACACGAAGGGAGATCCGACGACGAGAAAGAAGCGTTCTATGCGCAGCTGGAGCAGACATACGATGGATGCCCACTGCGGGACGTCAAAATCGTTATCGGTGACATGAACGCTCAGGTAGGAAGGGAGGAAATGTATAGACCGGTCATCGGACCGGATAGTCTGCATACCGTATCGAACGACAACGGCCAACGATGCATAAACTTTGCAGCCTCCGCGGAATGGTAGTCCGAAGCACTTTCTTCTCCCGTAAGAATATCCACAAGGCCACATGGAAATCACCTAATCAAGTAACGGAAAACCAAATCGACCACGTTCTAATCGACGGTAAATTCTTCTCCGACATCACGAACGTACGCACTTACCGCAGTGCGAATATTGAATCCGACCACTACCTCGTCGCAGTATGTCTGCGCTCAAAACTCTCGACGGTGATCAACACGCGTCGGAGTCGTCCGCCGCGGCTAAACATTGGGCGGCTACAAGACGGTAGACTAGCCCAAGACTACGCGCAGCAGCTGGAAGTGGCACTCCCAACGGAAGAGCAGCTAGGCGCAGCATCTCTTGAAGATGGCTGGAGAGATATTCGATCCGCCATTGGAAGCACCGCAACCGCTGCACTAGGCACGGTGGCTCCGGATCAGAAGAAACGACTGGTATGACGGCGAATGTGAGCAGTTAGTTGAGGAGAAGAATGCAGCATGGGCGAGATTGCTGCAACACCGCACGAGGGCGAACGAGGCACGATACAAACGGGCGCGGAACAGACAAAACTCGATTTTCCGGAGGAAAAAGCGCCAGCAGGAAGATCGAGACCGTGAAGAGACGGAGGAACTGTACCGCGCTAATAACGCACGAAAGTTTTATGAGAAGTTGAACCGTTCACGTAAGGGCCACGTGCCACAGCCCGATATGTGTAAGGACATAAACGGGAACCTTCTTACGAACGAGCGTGAGGTGATCCAAAGGTGGCGGCAGCACTACGAAGAGCACCTGAATGGCGATATGGCAGACAACGGTGGCGGTATGGTAATGAACCTAGGAGCACGCGCGCAGGACATGCGACTTCCGGCTCCGAATCTCCAGGAAATCCAGGAGGAGATCGGCCGGCTGAAAAACAACAAAGCCCCTGGAGTTGACCAACTACCAGGAGAGCTGTTTAAACACGGTGGTGAAGCACTGGCTAGAGCGCTGCACTGGGTGATTACCAAGGTTTGGGAGGATGAGGTTCTGCCGCAGGAGTGGATGGAAGGTGTCGTGTGTCCCATCTACAAAAGGGCGATAAGCTGGATTGTAGCAACTACCGCGCAATCACATTGCTGAACGCCGCCTACAAGGTACTCTCCCAAATTTTATGCCGTCGACTAACACCAATTGCAAGAGAGTTCGTGGGGCAGTACCAGGCGGGATTTATGGGTGAACGCTCTACCACAGACCAGGTGTTCGCCATACGTCAGGTATTGCAGAAATGCCGCGAATACAACGTGCCCACACATCATCTATTTATCGACTTCAAAGCCGCATATGATACAATCGATCGGGACCAGCTATGGCAGCTAATGCACGAAAACGGATTTCCGGATAAACTGATACGGTTGATCAAGGCGACGATGGATCGGGTGATGTGCGTAGTTCGAGTTTCAGGGGCATTCTCGAGTCCCTTCGAAACCCGTAGAGGGTTACGGCAAGGTGATGGTCTTTCGTGTCTGCTATTCAACATCGCTTTGGAGGAGTAATACGAAGGGCAGGGATTGACACGAGTGGTACGATTTTCACGAAGTCCGTCCAGTTATTTGGCTTCGCCGACGACATTGATATCATGGCACGTAACTTTGAGAGGATGGAGGAAGCCTACATCAGACTGAAAAGCGAAGCTAAACGGATTGGACTAGTCATCAACACGTCGAAGACGAAGTACATGATAGGAAGAGGCTCAAGAGAGGTCAATGTGAGCCACCCACCACGAGTTTCTATCGGTGGTGACGAAATCGAGGTGGTTGAAGAATTCGTGTACTTGGGCTCACTGGTGACCGCCGATAACGATACCAGCAGAGAAATTCGGAGACGCATAGTGGCTGGAAATCGTACGTACTTTGGACTCCGCAAGACGCTCCGATCGAATAGAGTTCGCCGCCGTACCAAACTGACTATCTACAAAACGCTTATAAGACCGGTAGTTCTCTACGGACACGAGACCTGGACGATGCTCGTGGAGGACCAACGCGCACTGGGAGTTTTCGAAAGGAAAGTGTTGCGTACCATCTATGGTGGGGTGCAGATGGCGGACGGTACGTGGAGGAGGCGAATGAACCACGAGTTGCATCAGCTGTTGGGAGAACCATCCATCGTTCACACCGCAAAATCGGAAGACTGCGGTGGGCCGGGCACGTAGCCAGAATGTCGGACAGTAATCCGGTAAAATGGTTCTCGACAACGATCCGACGGGAACAAGAAGGCGAGGTGCACAGCGGGCAAGGTGGATCGATCAGGTGGAGGACGACTTGCGGACCCTCCGCAGACTGCGTGGTTGGCGAAGTGCAGCCTTGAACCGAGCTGAATGGAGAAGTCTTTTATGTGCAGCACAGGCCACTCCGGCCTTAGTCTGATGATAAATAAATATATGAGAGTAATTCCAACAGCATCGGCATACAATTTGTATTGTTCTCACAATACTGATTGTATGGAGTCTGGCCTGGGCAATCCGCTAGCGAAGCATCGTTTAGTGTTTTGTCAGAATAGTAAGAAACTTGTTTCCGGGTCGATAACGTTTGGATTGCTATCGGTGCTGCCATCGGCGTCCGTTTTGAAAACAGGTAATAACTGTGGAAGTGCTCAGGGATGCTCTCAATGAACACAAACTGCGAGACGACAGTGATCTGGTTGTGGAAAGCGATGCTAGTGAAAGAAAAGGTTAAATTCAAGCAGCTTTAAGCAAATTTCGAAAAGCGAACATTTTACTATTGATTTAGTTTTTAGCTTAAACCAAATTTCGAAAAAGCAAACATTTTTATCAATGAATCGCCTGCTTTGAGCGTGCTTACAGCGGCACACTAGGAGTTAACTTTCAAAATCAGTATCAGTATGGCGAAAGGCATCTAAGCTTCGATTTATCAACATTAAGCACCTTCATCGAAAAAATATTTGGTAGCCGCAGTACAGTAGGGATCCTATAATGAGAGATATGCGAAAGCGGCCATTGTAAGCCAATCGAGCATTGAGAACTGTCAAAACGTGAGCCAAATGAACATTGTTATGCTACGTTTAGACAAGGCAAGTGAATTGAGCAAGTCGCTTGAATCGAACGCGAACTGAACGTGTAAACACCTTAAATCAATTCACTTGAACGAAAAGAAAGTTGAACATGTTCAACTTTTGGCAAGTCAATTGAATTCAACTGAGTTGTTCAATTCACTTGCCCTGTCAAAACGTAGCATTATTGTTGCAGAATGAGACGAGATTGAAAGGTATTGAGATAGATTTTAAGAGAAGTTCCATCGAATAAACAATTTGTTTTACTTTCGCGAGTAGAAGTAATCTAGTTTATGTATCGTGTTTCGCCTATTTGTATTGCACTTTTATTTTAGTGATAATGCTTATTTAAACACTATTAGTGGACAGACAAACATATTCCAAATTGTTATCAAATGCAAAGTCATATGCAAGCCTCAACATTTTGCGCTGCGGCAAGTGCTGGAAGCGTTTGCTAACAAGAGTAACAGCGTTGCTAAATCGTCTGAAAAAGTATTTGCATATCTCTCATTATAGGATCCCTACAGTACAGGACACCTTCGTACATAACCTGTACCAAATAGTTTTTCATGAAAAGTTTTAAATTTTGAGAAAACCAAATTGTTAGATGTCTTTCGCCATACAAATTTCTGGTGGTTAACTCATGTTGACTATTTTGCGCATATACTATAGCGTACCTTCGTACATAACCTGTACCAAATAGTTTTTCATGAAAAGTTTTAAATTTTGAGAAAACCAAATTGTTAGATGTCTTTCGCCATACAAATTTCTGGTGGTTAACTCATGTTGACTATTTTGCGCATATACTATAGCGCCTGGATGTGACAGCGGCGGGTAGAAAATCAGCCACTGCCAATAATTCATTATCGAACGTTTTATTTTTTATCCAATTACAAAATCCACCTTAACGAAGTGTACTCGAATGGACTCTAGAGATAACAATTCCGAATTTCGTTTTTCTAACCGCCATACTATTGTAAATTTATTATACATAGGACTAACTATACAATAGTATAAGATGTGCTGGAACCTGTATGACCATATCTAACTATGCATCCGTGTGATGAATAGGGCTACAAATCGTTCACAGCCATGTGCTGGATTGCTGGCTGCTGGTGGTACATATTCGCACGATATCGGTTCGGTCTCGTGTTTGTGACCGGTCGGGAGAGCTTTTTTCTCACAGCCATCGCTCTGCTGTACCCCCACCAAACAGGTCGTGTAGCGTCGTGGCTGTTTAACTTTCATTGCCATCCAACGAAGCCGGTATTTCAAGATAAGAGTTTAGCAGCCTGCATTGTTCTACCTTGCAGGTCGTCGCTGATACTTGGGCGGTTGGTCAGTCGGAAGACGTTCCCATTCTTGTTTGCATAATCTGTTTGCTCCCGATCTTACATAATAATGCTAGTAGGTTGGTAAAGGTGCGGAAGCAGGGATTGCGTATTAAATGACCTTCACAAACAGGCAAAAATTAACATTAATTTATTCAACTCAAACAATTCAATAGGGAGTTGAGTAGATGATAAAAGCAAGATTTCGAAATATTCGAGTGTTTAGTAAGTCATTCGATCAACTGTAAGCTCTTTGTATATTTTTTCGAGCACGTACTGAATTTATTTTCTTCTGATTGTATTTTACACTAGCAGACCCGACGAACTTCGTTTCGCCTAACATTGATTCACTCTCTGATTAGTTCTCGAGTTATGCAGAAATTTCAATTTCATTTGTATGAGAGGGCCCTTTCAAAAGCGGGGAGGGGTCTCGAACCATATTTAGAACCTTCTCCGGACCCAAAAAAGGCATTTAAATTTTCATGCCGATCGCTTCAGTAGTTTCCGAGTCTATAAGGTTCAGACAGACAGAAATTCATTTTTATGGTACTGTTTGTGTGACGACTGTTTCTTTTGTATTTTAGTAAAAACGGCTACTCAGTCTAAATTTAGTAAAACGAGTATGTTATTTACCCTATATTTAGACTGAGTAGCCGTTTTTACTAAAATATGTATTTTTATGTATATAGAAGAAGATTATTAACGATTAAAACTCTTTCTGGTATTTAGAATATATTGTCTGATGCCATCTTCGGTTTTATCTTTTTTACTTCGTTATATACGAAAGGAGTGCAACTTTCTCCTAGGACTGTAAGTCTCGATAATAACGACAAAAAAAGTTCGCAGTACTAAAAATAATAACTACACAGCATCATTACTTTTTAAAAATAAATTGTTTGATTCTTACATTATTTGTCGTTCAAACCTATTCCTAGACAATAAATAATAGTAGATTGCACATTCTCATTCTGTACAAACATTATAATTCTGCGGTAAACTGAAGTAGCTGTCTGCTTTTTGTTACAAAAGAAGCAGAGCAAGAAGAAGCAATTTCAAACAAGCTAAAGGTTGCGTCACTGAGCGAACAATCAAACCGACGTCATATATTTAGAGTCAAACTAACAAAAGTAAGTAAAACGCATCTCAAGCAACATGTGCTCGATGCAACAATAATAGCCTATTCAGATTACGCCATTAATGACATAATAATTGGCGTTTCAGGGTAAATACGCTTTATGATGTCATTATTTACGTAATATTCCATACATTTTGCGCTGTCAAAAGATACCCGCTAAAAAGAGTCATCAAGAATTTATTACGAACAATTATTACGAGAGAGCTTTCGTTCTAACTGGAATGCAGGGAGAAATTCAATAAAACAAAACTGATAAGCGTCACGCTCTCTTTACCAGGTAGAAAATTCTCTCTGTTTTCATTTCGTTTCGTAGTTGACAGTCATGCTCTTTCTGTCGCAGCAGGGTCGAATGCATGTTAGATGGAAATCTTCTGAGCGCTGAAGAATAACTCGGATTGTGATGGTTTTGTGGAAAGCATTTTATATGATGAAAAATAATGATGACAATTATTTATTCTCCACTTATTCAACATGAATTGTTTAAAAAACAGATGCTCTCTAGAATTAACATGAAGTATTTAACTTAAACCTAGATTTAATAGAACAAATCGAATAAATTTTCAAAGTTCAAGGGCCAATGCGGAAGACAATTTAAAACGTAGGAATGGTTGTAAAACGAATATATTTGATGAATAAACATGATTTCATAAATTGTTTCAATTCTGTTCATTGAATGGCTTAATATACTTTAGATTTCAACATTTTTCACGTGGGACAACTGTACGATTTGAATGGGATGTATATATAAAGTAGAATAACCTTAAATAAAACATGGATTGGTAATGCATTAATTCATCCAAAATCCAGTTTAAATTATATCACATTCACACGATTCGATTTAGCTGTATCAGCTGTAGTTAGAAGCTGTATCATTGATTGTCGAGTAGAACGCAATGGTTCAGTTTCCATTTTTGAAAAAAAAAATTAAATTGCTGAGTTGCCCTTCATACATGGAGATACTGGTGGAAATACATTTTAGTTCGATAATATTTCTTGAAAATTGGTCCAATCGTCCTTTTTTTATTTATTTGTGAGAATTCCCAAAAGTAATTAAATTTTTCTATCAAATCTCCGTTCGATCATAGTACAGAATCAAAATACTTTTTAAACTAAAAATAAATTGAGGAATAGTCTGATTCCCCGAAGAACGGCGCACCCAACTAATGAATGTAGCTTCGCTCATTATCCTTAATAAAACTTCAAATATTCTTCGAAAATCCCTTTTCATATTTTTTTTCGTAGAAACTTTGTTCAGAAAAAATGTTCGATTGTCGCCACACAAATGCTTGATTTCGCAAATTAAATTTTAAAACTCTCCTTGAATTCAACCCTGTATTAGCGTGCATATGAGACAACATGGAAACGTCAAGATATATTATCTTGCTGCAGTCTGAACACCTCGTAATAATTGGATACCCTCTCACTTAACAAAGTCATATATAGCCCAATCTGAATAGGCTATAACTCCTGGTAACACACAACGAATGGTAAACGAAAACAAAATTCTCGAATATTCCATACCAGGCATTTTTAAACACCGTCAATGCTTATCTTTTCGCTGAAAGTGGAAAACGGCTGCTTCACCAAGACACGAGTCAAATAATTTGAACGCTGATGTTGGTTGGTTGCTGTTCATAGCAACATTTGCCCTGCTTGTATGTAAGCTACAGTTGTTTATACATACCCTTCTGCATTATTCACCAAGCTGCACAAAGCACTTTTTGCAATTTGGAGAATGGAACAATATCGATACCATCGATTCACAACGATACGATAATTGATTTAATTCGCTAAGTTGAATTTAATTTTTAAATTCCTGAGGTGACACTCAAGCTGATAATACTTGCGACTTAGCAGATATTGCTAGGTATCTGGTTGCATGGAATACGTAACATACGTGTGGCCACCACTATCATACGTAATGGATGATTAAATTACGAATAAATCATATTATCGTTTAGTCATAATTGTTGAACAAGTTCGTTCAACAGAATATGAGGACGGTGTAGCATCAGGTTTCGCAATTTGCCGGAATGAGCTGTCCGCTTCGCGACGCACGTGTTTCTCCGCGATAAGCGCAAGCCGGCTGCAGCTGTATAGGATTGTAAGTGTTGTAGTTCGTATGGGTACGATAGCACGACTACAGCCGAGGGCTTGCATATGGTTCGCGAACAGTGGGAGAATTCATTTCAAAACAACGCTGATGTATTATAAATAATTGCATTATCTGTACTGGCAAGTGGGACATTACTGCCATACTGCTTAGTACCCATTATAGCAACCATTCACATTTGTTAACTAACAAGGTTTCTAAGCTAAATTACAATTCGTATATTCAATTCAATCCAATTTGATATTATTGTAAGGACTCCGCCGACGTTTTAGTGTTAAGTTCTTTATTAATTTCGATCGTAGTGCAATTCAAGAGTAGTTTCAATAATTTAGTAATTTCGTTTTGTTCTACACTATACTATACTAAGTTCTAAACTATACTAAGTTTGTCAAAACATTTGGGTAGATTTTTACGAGGTTGTATTTACGCCGATTGTTCTTTATGCGACTATTTTTAGGCGGATTTTAGGATTGACGCGTTTTTTTCAAGTTTTTCAAGCAAGGAAACAAGAGAGAACGTGCATTATTTTATTTTGTTAATTGCTTTATGCTGATTGTGTGCCGTAATATCTAATCATCATTCCTATCATTGTGGGTTATTTAGACGGACGCCAGAATTACAGACCCCACGTTACAATTATTTTATGCAACATTAAGATATACAATCGACATGTAACAAATAACAAATTTAAATAATGTGATGAGAGAGACACCATTTTTCATTCATTCAACCATTTTTCAATATGAGTATTTTTACTTAGCAACTTTTGTTTTCCTTTTTCAGAGCCATGTGGGATGTAATGCTGAAGACAGTGCGATGCGAGATCATCAGTTTCACCAGAAACGAGCAAATCGATGCTTATGTGCTCAGGTAAGTTTTTTTTCTCTATACGTAAAGCTTTCCGCTCTGTCCCTTTTAATGTCCACTTTACATGATGTCAGTAAAGAGCTTTCGGAAGAATTAGCTTCTCCTACAGATTTATTATTGTTAAATTCATTGTATTTCGTTATCTTCCGTTGTAACATACTTTTTGGTTACAGCAACAGTTCGCTAACTGGGCGCCTTTTAACTGGACTGTTTTTTAACTGGGCGTTCGCTAACTGGGCCAAAGCCCTGTTAAAAAGCAGTTATCCATCAAAAAACAACAACAAAGATTCGGTGACGAGGGGATTCTGAATGGTATATTCTTTAAGCTTCATGTAAAACACGATCACAACAATGCATCGCGAATTCCCTCGTCAACCCAGTTAAAGAGCGGCGTTCGTTAACTGGGCTGGTGTTTTAGCCCAGTTAGCGAACGGTTGCTGTACCTTGAGTATTTTGTCCTGGGGCCCTTTATCTCATCCGCGGGACGATTATTTGCATGTAGACATCAGGCTTTTTTCAGCAGGCTTACTAGAGCTCTGATCCTTGTACATACCTTTGTAGGCATGTTCTGGCATGTCGGAGGTGAACAAGTTAAACAGTAGGGGCCCGCTCTGCTGATTAAGACCCGGAATGTTCAGACTCACTTTATTCCCCACAGATTGTCGAATCCCTTTTCGGCATCTAGTAAGGCCATGGTGTGGGTTTTGAAGACAAACTTGTTCTATCTGTCTGGGAACGTTAGTAACTCGGGTCAAAAGATATTTTAGTTACCAGATAAAGATTGTCGCTTCGGTTCCCTTTGTTCTGCTGTCCGAAACATGTGTGGTACCTAACTGTCAAATCGTATGTATTTTTCCTTCGTTGACATTTAGATCCCCTATCCTCGCCAGCAAAAGATGTTCCGGACAGCGACGACAGCGACAATGTTTATCTTGTAACTAAATTATCTTTTCTCGGGTCGGTTTGTTTACGATTGATTGACTGCGCCAGAAATTAACTCAACAGACTCAAGTAGCCTGCGGAGAATGCCATTTCCAAACAGCTTGGATGAACCTGAGAAAGATCTGATAAAATGATGACTTTTTGGAAGAGGAAGGATTACGTCAGTGATGTGGATTACTCTCGCTCTAAGATTGCTTGAAGACAGATAAACGGAACATCTAAGGGCTATTGTTATCTAATGGAATCAAAGGTGAAGTGGACTGAGGCTTGGATTCTAGAGTTTTGGTTGATTTTCAAAATTGGAGAAATTATTATTTCTGACGTGCACCTTTGTGGCTTTGATAATTTTGCCGTTGACACGTGAGCACCGAGATCGCCTTTTCGATGCAACTCAGTTGCCGGTAGATTTCTTCAGGGGTTTCCGGCTGCGCCTTGTAGTCGACGTTGGAGTCAACAAACAGTAGAAATCGCTGCCAATTCACTCGATAGTAATGTAGCACTTTTGACGCCGGTTAACCGAGGAGTCCCTTCTACGCCTCCACCGTATAGTGATCTTTGCTGCGCTCCGATAGACGTTTGACTATTGTAGCATGGGCTCCAGATCGACTCAGTCAAGTGGGGGAATCTGGTCTCAGGATCGTGTAAGTAGTGGCCGTTGCTCCTAATAATACTGCTTGATACTTGATGGGCTACAGCTCTTCGATGAACCTACCCCAAATGGAGTATCCTTCTCCACTGGACTCGATCCTGGGCCAATCGCTTCCAGTCGCCCTGAACATTGAGCGCCCTCAGGTCCTCTTCAACTACAAAAAGTCATCGTGTACGCGGCCTCTACTAAATATGATCTTCGCTAGACGTTCTTCCGGCATACGAACAACGTGACCAGCCCACCGTAGTCTGCTGTGTTGTAGAAGCTTAATAATATCCAGCCCTTTATACACCTGGTACATTCGTGATTCATGCGACGCCGCCAGATACCTAATAATATCCTAATAATATCATTTCGATTACCGCAACTGTTGCTCTACACTCGACGCTTGGCATTCAGGTCGCTAGTGAATGTAGTGACCTTGCCGTCGAAGGGATGCCCCTGAACAATCGCCGACTTCAGCTTGAGTTGGGCAGTACGCCACGATAGTGTAATGGATTATAGGCGCTTGTCCGGATTAAGGCAATGGTGGATGTGATCCCTTCTTTGAAAATTGGCGTTTGCCAGAAATGAAGCAAAGGTGGATAAGATCCATTAAAACAAAAAAGGCCGCTTGCTCCGATTAAAGCAAGGGTAGATGTTATCCCTTCTTTAAAATTGCTTTAAAAGTGTTTGCCCGTGTTTGAATATGGCAATTGTGGATATGACATCTTCTTCAGAAGTAGACATTTTGCCTAGACTTGCTGATATAACTTCATCAATGAAAGCAAATAGCTGTCTAGTATGACTTAATGTGATATTATCCAATTAATTCTAGATAAAATTCAGTTTTTGAAATGAAGTCTGCGTCTGGAATGAGGCGAAGAAATGTGATATCCATTCGTAAACAGTTTGTTGGGTATTATACAAACGTTAATTTTATTTTTTTATAAATTGTTTCCATCTTTTTGAAAATTGTCTAATATGTTAAATAATCCCATTTTATGGAAACTAATTATACCGAAATCCCTTCATTAGTTAAATTTGCCAAATCCCCGTTATACTAAATTACCTTCTTTATATAATTCTTTAGCCACCATTAATAATCGGAATTTCCAGTTTTACTATTTTAGGAGAATGGTACATTTTGGCGAAATACGTTCTTCCCAATGGTCTATTCTGAGAAATGGCTTCCTGGCACATCGTCACATGGTCCTTTCTAGCAAATGGGTACCTGACAAAAAAATAAATTAATTAATTATGAGACTGATATGCGAGTGGTGCAGTGTAAATTTATTGGCTGTCATTGATACTGATGAGAAGTATGATGTCCGATTTCTATTGATGTTTTTAGAGTTTTAGCGGATGGTCACCAAATAACTTGTTTTGATGTGTTGGTTTTTGCGGTTGTTCGATTGACCTTTTTATAGTGAACCAGAAATTCTAGGCTAATGATTCTATTCTCTTCATCTTCAAACAAAAAATCCCATTGCATCACTATTTGGCAGACACCGTTGCCGAAGGTATATTTGAAGTCGCCGAGGCCTGATCGTTAACGTGCTTTTCAACTATTTTTTTCACGTAGGTCAACTGCCGTGATTTGGGTGATCCGTTTACATTATCTACTTTGTAGGGAGGTGTAATGGTAACGTCTTGAAACACAACTATGTTAGGTCCTTGCCACGATACCTGGTTGATAGTTCGTGCTATGGCCAGGAACAGATTCTGACCCTCCTGACTGACTCCGGCATCCAGCGCCGAAACTTGCCGCTTCTTCTGTTCTATTTGATTCCGTACTCGTGTGCTTAGGCATTGTAGATTCAATGACTGTGGTGGATCAGGTATAGAGTTTACTTCCTTTTTGACCTGGACATCGCTACAGAGCGCCATATTGAGAATGTACACATCGTTCAACTTTGAAGTGTTGCTGGCAGATGAACATTTCAGGATCAACATTTTAGTCTGTTGATCGAAGGCCAACACTTCGCCTTCGATGTTCCGATTGTAGCACGTTGTACAGGCCACGGTACTTCCGATAGAGAAGCAGTCCTGAACTACACCACTGCCGTAATCTGGAAAAGTGACGTAACAGCCATTTTACAACAGGCATGTTTTCCATTTTTCTATTAAAGAGCGCGATGAGTAGTATTCGTTAACACCATTTTTGGAAAATGGTGTATACGTCACTTTTTCAGATTACGGCAGACCAGCCATTTTTCTGTTTTTTCCAAATGGATAAAGAAACTTTTCCGTATCTACTGGCTGCTGATGGCTTTCACTGCATCCACAATCTTCAAATCAAAAACGTTGTTTAATGTCTGCTAGAAAACTTAGGTTTTGTACACACACTCACACACACACGCATACACACGTGCACGTGACAGATATTTGCTCAGCTCGTCAAGCTGAGTCGAAAGGTATCAGTGGTTCCCATCCTTTTCATGATCGCGACCCCTTTTACGATAAGTTAAGTGGCCCACGGCCCCCTGGATACGACATGCTGAAATAAAGAACAAACCTACATTTTTTAAAGTCATTTTATTTCAATATCTAATATGACATTCTTCAGTAGTAATTCAGTGTGATTGTTGTACTTGCATTTGCGATTCCAGCTTCAGCATACGAGTTTTGCATGTCTGATACAGCCGATCTCAAATCGTAATCAATGTTCAATCTGTTTCTCGCTTCGGTTTTCATCAAAACTGACTCATTTTTTTTCACCGAATAAATCAGAAAATGACGAACCCTTCCGCCAAATATTACAAATTAAAATCTCGGGTACTTTTTCAAAACGATGTATGTCGCAAATTGTAAACAAACCCGTTTTTAACAGCATATGGCATCAAATTCATCTAAAAATGTGTATACATCTTCAAAGCTACATGAAAATGTATTTTTAAAAATGTAAATCAATTTTTTGCAAAACGGTGTAACATCATTGTTGAAAATATTGCACATACACCACTTAGCAGAAAATGTACTTTAAAAAGTTTTTCGAACAACTTAATAGTTTAAAACGTGCGTCTGCTTGTACTTTTCATCACTGATTTCAAAATTAGGCATGTTGCTTGAAAATTCTGATTTTCGTTAAGAAAACATTTTACGTTGTTTTTCTGCAGCAAATGTTGTTACGTCGTGTTGTAAGAGTTGCATTTTTGTCGCATGTGCGTGAAACGTTTCAACTTGACGCAACATTTCGACGTCTCAACAATGCAGCGTACGGAACAGCGTAACATTTCGACGAAAGTAGCATGACCTCGGTCATGCTGACGTATCAAGACGACGTATGTGATTTATCTGTTGCAGAACGTTGTAACATATATTTTTATCAAAATAACTGAAATGTTCACACGCAGTTTAGATTTCAGAGTCAGTGACGATGAACCTTTTCATAATGTATCGTTGAGGTGTATTCAATTGCAATAAAAATGATTAGTTTCTAAATAGGAATAAAAATGAAATCTGAAAACTTCCAAGCTCATTTTCTCAGCTTGATCAAAATGTTACATACGCCGGTTTGAAAAAGTTCCCGAGAAATATTCATTCTGGATTTCATCGGCAAAGCTAGTCACGGTCATTGTAAACAAACCAACCAAACCAAACCAACAAATTTAAACCTTTGCTTGCATAATGTCTCTGAACTGAATCAGATTGGTTTCCTTGCCCTGTAACTTCAAGTTCAGCGAGTTTGGCTGATGTCTGAAAGGTGAGCAAGAAGGTTTTGAAGAAGAATTCATTGAGATTGACAAGCAAAAAAAGTCTATCCAAGCTTTCCAAGAAAATAGATTTCATTCCTCAATTCAAAAACGTTAAGAATATTGCCTTTTGATAACTAACAAAACGGCAGTGTAGAAAAGAAGTACCTCGTGATCTGCATTCATTTATTTGTAGAGTTTTTTGTTCAAACATGTGCTTAGAGCTACAGATTTCATTCATAATTAACAGTATCCAGCTCTGTTTTTGTAATTGTTGAGTGTCTTACAAGTAAGGACATATCGGTGAATCTTGCAAGGAACGCCTTTGGCATGTCGAGCAAGTTATATTCTTTTCTCTGAAATCCTAATTTTGATCCAAGCATGGTGCACCATAAGTACGAACTCCCCCAACTTTTTCTTACTGCTTGCCATCAGATTCAAAAAACGAATTTATTGCAGTAAGGATTTCGTAGCTTTTGGTAGTGTAGTTTTCGAATCACTACAGAAAAGAAACTCTTCTTTCAAATCTTTCTTATTGTGAATAAACCTAATAAATAGATATTTGTACAAAATAAATTATATAATTATACCATGAAAACGTGCTCATGATAGTCAAACCACAAAAAGGGAATTCTTTGCAAAGGTCTCACGGCCCCCTAGGGGGTCGCGGACCACCGGTTAGGGAACACTGCACTACGAGACTCCGAGGCTTCTATAAAATGTTCGGTTTTGGAGTGAAATGATAGCCTTTCAGTACATACAACTTCGTTGTACGAGAAAGGCAAAACATAGAGCTACACATTCACCATACATCTTCTTCTTCAATGGCTCTACATTCCAACCGGAACTTGGCCAGCTTTTCAACTCAGCATTCTATTAGCATTTCCTCAGTTATTAATTGAAAGCTATTCTATGCTCGCCATAGCATGAGTATGTATGCCCAGGGTGTCGAGAAGGTTTCCAACCTGAAAACATCCTAGACCGGACGAGAATCGAACTCGTCATCTCCGGATTGGCAATCCTATGCCTTTGCTCGCAAGGCCACTGGAGACCCACCATACGCATACATCACTTATCGAAATTATTCTGAGATGAGCTAATGGCAATTAAAACAATCTCGCACTAAATCATCGTACCATGTCTGGGTAATCAGTGTAACAGGGTGTAATCAATACACAATGGCACCACCGAATTTTCCGTCGAATGCAGTTTCTGCGATGATATCAAAATGACTGGTAGTGCATTTCATCTGATTATTCAAACTCATGATTCAGGCTCTTACGCGAGTTTTTACTAGTTATTAGCAGCAAAAAGCCAACTTTTGCTTACACAATACTAACCTGACATCGTAAAAGATTAGTAAGTGAAAACAAAACGTTCATAGTTTCTGCTTATTCAACAAAACAAAACGGTCATCGTTTCTGCTTATTCGATTGAAAGTTGTTTAGATTACCTACATCAACAATAACACCCATCAGACAAAGTATTTGAACCTAACAGAAACTCCTCTCGTCGACCAGAAGCTAACGCAAATTTAACGAGCATGCGAGTGTTGTATTTATCTTGAACAAGTCCCGTCGCTGTCGTCGCAAAGCAAATCAGCTGTTGTTCTCGTCTGAGCAGGCATTCTAATTCGCCTTGATCGGGGGGAAACTTTCCGTTCCGAACTAAAAATAAACATTTTAGCAAGCATTTTTCTGTATAGCTACCTAAACATAAACACCAGGAATCGAAAGTGAAGCAAATTTTCAAAATGATGACGAACAAGCAAGGGATGACGACCCAAAGACACTTGTTATTATCTGAAAATAACCGGCCATCCGAACCAGAATCGCTGTGGCTACCAGCAGTGCAATATTCTGGGTATTAGATAACGTTTCGTTGACCTATGGATTTTCTTCTGGCTAACAATTTGCAACAGTGTGTCTTCAGCTGATTGTTGCGTTGCTAGGCCCGCGTACTCGGCTTCGCTCGACTCCATTCAGTAAGCTTATCAGAATTTAGCCGGGTAGTGACTTAGACGTGAGAGTTGATTGGAGTTCAAATATTACACAATCATGTATTGATAAGGTACTATCAACTGATTTGATTAGCGTACTCTGAAGCTGATATAATAAGTGAATGCTACATGGGATGTTAATGTAGTATCAAGAAATAATAGCTTCTGATTGAGTCGTTTTGGAAATATGATCATCTCTAATTGGCATCCGATGGTTACGATATGAATTGTTTATGAATGATTCATGTCAGGTAATTTCATCTAGGTGCATTTGTGCATTTTTCTTTCAACCCACAGACAACGAATCATGATATTTTGTTTGATATTTTTATAAGGTTCATTATTCGTAGCACCTCTATTAGGGTGGCTCAAAAAACACTTTTTCAAATTTTTTGATGGGCCGCCCTTTTATTCGGTTCTTTTTGATGCCCTGATACTCTGGACAAAATTTCAGCCAAATCGGTCAACGTTCAGGTGGTGCTAAACTCGTTGGAAGTTTATATGGAAAAATGTATGCAGAAACATCCAAAAACAGTGATTTGCAGTTGGACGGCACAATTCACGATCAAGAACCATGATACTCATTCAGTTCTTATAGATTTAAATACAGAATGTAATGCTGAAAACCATGAGAAGATTAGAGTTTACCACGCAAAGATATTAGCATTTTACTGGAGTGTTCTAGGGGTGAATTTATTTCTTTTCAAAGGTAAAAGGAACGAAATTTGCTCAAACCCCACTTCAGAGAAATGCTAATAACTTAGCCGGACAAACTCTAATCTTCTCGCGGTTTTCTGCATAACATTCTGTATATAATTCTTTAAAATCCGAATGAGTATCATAGTTCTTCATCGTAAGCTGTGCCTTCCAACTACAATTCACTGTTTTTGGATATTTCTGCATACATTTTTGCATATAAACTTTCAACGAGTTTAGCACCGCCCAAACGTTGATCGATTTGGCTGAAATTTTGTCCAGAGCATCAGGGCATCTAATAGAACCGAATAAGAGGGCGGCCCATCAAAAAAATTGAAAAAAGTTTTTCCCATACTAATTTGAGCCACCCTAACCTCTATATTTAGATACGTTAGTAATATTAAATGTGATGATGACGTAAAATTTATATAATATAGGACAAGGAAAAACGAATAGTTTTTTTTTATTTGAAATTGTTGTAATTAGCATTCATTATTCGTTTGTATAGGGATGCTTGAAACACCGCAAGAATATAGAGACTATAAGTTAAGCATTTAATTTTGCAGATTTTTTTTGAATAGTTTTCTCAACTTATAAAAAAATAGTCTAGAGAGAACTCTTACTAGGTTCATTATTTTATGTTTTAATTAAAGCAAGACGCTATACTCCGTTATCCGCGTATCTATGTATGCATCTTATTTTTTACGACTACTGCATCATTACATTACTTGAAAATCAAAACAATCAAACAAAATTGGTTTACATTGTTGCAAGACTCCTCCCTCAGAATGGGGAATCCCAAAGTGGTACTTGCAGCGAGCTATTACCCTTCAATGAGCGTACCTATATGAATGTATGTCTATCATAGCCTTGAATCGTGTAGGTGCATAATGAATGCTCGCTTGACGTTGTCTGCGAATGTGAATCGATTTCTGCCTTTCGTGACAGAGTCAACGTGCGCGCTGTTGATGGTTGATGCGAATTCGCTATTAGGAGCTAATTGGTACGTTATGAGCTGATTCAGAACTAGATAATGGTACCTTTATCCAGAATAAAAAGTGGCTGCGATCGTGCTAGCACGGGCTGGATGTACAACGTGCTAAGCAGTAGGGTACCAACATGTATTCTCGATAAAGGATCCATTCCTGTCGCAGATCAGCAAACGATTGATATTTCAGTATTTTATTGCAAAAAAAATCCATTTTCCATTTTCCAAAGACAGCGGCGGCGTTATATCCGTTCAGGGCGCTTTTTTTTACAAATTTATTGTTCAACATGACAAAGCCACCTACCCCCCTCCACCCACATTCTTCATCGCACCTCAAGTCTTCACGTAGTTAGTACATGAGTCCCATAGGACATGTAATAAACAATAAAGTGAAAAATGCAGAGCACATGCTAAAAACATCACATACGGATACGATGCCTTTGCATAATTTTATATTAGCAGATTTTTTTTCATCGGGAGAGAAGGTTTAATGGAATTGTGTACAATACTCGATGTTCTATTGGACTTATTGAAAACATGAATGAATAGAGGTAAATACCAGATGATTGGGCCCTCCTTAGCCGTGCGGTAAGACGCGCGGCTACAAAGCAAGACCATGCTGAGGGTGGCTGGGTTCGATTCCCGGTGCCGGTCTAGGCAATTTTCGGATTGGAAATTGTCTCGACTTCCCTGGGCATAAAAGTATCATCGTGCTAGCCTCATGATATACGAATGCAAAAATGGCTTAGAAACCTGGCTTAGAAACCTCGCAGTTAATAACTGTGGAAGTGCTTAGCTGCGAGGCGACTCTGTCCCAGTGTAGGGATGTAATGCCAATAAGAAGCAGAAGACCAGATGATTCAACATTGTCGAAATTTCATCACCTTTGACCTTGTTGATTTCTTTGCAGTGCAGAGATAAGCTGCTCTCAATATTCTGAATCTTTCTGAAAAAAAAATCGTCGCCACTTCACAACGGGGAATCAATCGACACGTTCATGCCGCTCCAGATAAGCCTAACCTACCGCGTGGCGGCATTCGATTCCTCAGTTCTAGCAGTGTTGATAAGGCTCAATAAGGACGTCGTCGGATGCTCATTGACGGTGATCAATCGCAACATCAAGGCATCCTTGACTTTAGTTGATAACCTATCGTTCGAAAAAAAAAGAAACGGGACATTTTTTTTGCACATGTTCGGGTCGACGACTGGTGCCTAACCTGGCAACGCGTCATAGTCTGAATTAATTGAACCACGACTTGTTGGGAGGGCTCCTGCTGATAGCAGCGCGGTTGTAGATTGAAGTTGGATCTTTCTGGAACTTCGCTGGGAATTACCTACTTTGAAATGTGTATACATGATAACGATTTTGGTGGGACCATTCCGGATTTATAAAAAGTTTTAATTGATACGTAGTCGTACTAACCTTTGAATCTTTTTGACTCATAAATCATATTTCCCCCACAAAGCCTTTGAATGTACAATACGAAAAAGGAACCGAACCAGAGTGGGCGAGAACTCTTAATTCTCGCCTGACTTTTGAAAACGTTGAATTTACAAAAGAAAGGCTCTCTTTGTTTCACTTTCGATTATTACAAAGCCATACTAACATTACCATCGGATTTTTAGTAGTGCTCTGAAGAAAATAACTTTATCTAGCGTGCTGTATTAAAAATATTGCAACAAATGCAAAACTAGCCTAAATATTAGCGAAAAGGCGCGTAATGAAAGAGAGTCTCTTATTTGGACATACTACGTTTTCAAAATTGTGGCCATGTTGTTAGAAATTTTCGATTTACGATTCCATTCCCACTAATGGTAAAGTTTGCAACCTGCATTATGTAGGTATTACGCTTTGAGGCTTATGGCTTAAATTGTGTTCACTTATGAAGTAGGGAAGCGTCTCCAGTTGTGGGCCTAGTTGCTTTTTTTTTCGCTCATAACTTTTTTTTCAATGTCAATATTATACAGACGAACACCAATGCAAATTTTTTCCAACTATTGTTTTACACCAACGAGTGTTGATCATTGACCCAAAAAAATGTATCCTGTTGTTGAAAGCTACCTTTTAACATTCCGGAATTCGCACCGTAAATACAACACCTTCGAAAAAATACGGTTGTCGCTGCGAGACTGCGTGAGTGATCCAGGACCATGCGAGTTTCGGAACGTTAAAGCCGCTCGAAATAGAAATAAAAATTAAGTAAAATGCCGGCTACAAAGAGCGGATGCTCGGCTATAAAGCAAGACCATGCTAAGGGTGGCTGGGTTCGATTCCCGTTGCCGGTCTAGACAATTTTCGGTTTGGAAATTGTCTCGACTTCCCTGGGCATAGAAGTATCATGTGTTAGCCTCATGATATACGAATGCAAAAATGGTAACTTGGCTTAGAATCCTCGCGGTTTGAACTGTGGAAGTGCTGGATGAACGCTAAGCAGCGATGCGGATGCGACAATGTCCCAGTGGGGGATGTAATGCCAATAAGAAGAAGCAGAAGAAGAAGATTTAGACGATACATGCTGTTTAAATGTATGTTGGCAATCCAAGATCACTTCCAAATCCTTGATATGGTCTATGCGAGCAATATCTACATCCAGTAAACGATAACTGAAGTGAATCGGATTTGTTCATTTTTGCAATCACAATGTCTTGATTAACTTTATCGGATGCAGCGACCAGGTTCGTGTAAATCACATCAGTCTGTGCACGTTGTACCATGCTATTGGTTATATAAGAAGTCAGACAGAGCAAGTTGGTAGCTGTGGATCGCCCAGACGTGAAGCCATGTTGGTTGTATGAGAAACAGTTTGCAATGGGCCTCAAGTGGTTCCAAAATAATCAGCTCGAATAATTTGGACACAGCATTTAGCGAAGTGATCCCACGGTAGTTATTAATATCACGTTTGTTGCCCTTCTTGTGAACCGGAAACATGTTCGCAGTTTTCCAGCAAGCAGGAAAAATACCACTGTTGATAGATTTAAGCCGAGAAGAAGCACGGATAACCATCGTTGCATCAATGTCGATGGAGCCAAGAGTCAGATGTCCTGGGTGTTGTCATTGAGCGTCGTGGAAGAAGGTAATCCAGATTCCTTACGTTGCTCATCGACATATTGCCAGAAGCGTTTAGGAAGCGACTTGAGGTGTCGTTGAATATTGAGCTGATATCGAGAGTATAACACTCCTGACAGGCTCGCTTGTATTCGTTATTGAGCTTAACATAATGGTTGCGAAGTGAGAGTGAACGATGCTTGGTAAACTGCCGCAAACAGCTATTTTAGTAGTTTTCAATCGTCGCAGCGAGCTAGAGTACCAAGGAGGACTAAGTATAGAGTACCAAGGAGCAACGTCGTTCTTTGGAACGATATACGCCAAGATGTTGGAAAAACTTTGCGGTGCAATATTCACATATTGTAGTTCCAATCGATGGAGAAGAGTAGTTCAGCGATGTTACGATGATCGGATTTACGAAAATCGAAAGGTATGGATTCATGAGTAGTATTGACATTCAGAGGTCCAGGCGCCGATTATTCTCGTTAGCGATAAAATTAACTTGAATTAATGCTGCTGAACAATAACTGTCGAGTAGCTTTACCGCTCCGGTATGTAAAGAAGAATGATCGGTGTCCGAATAAAGATAGCTGTTGGGTGAAGGTCTCCACGTTATGTTTGGTAGATTAAAATCCCCCAGAACTATGATCTCATCAAAAGCAGTTGCTATTTCTAAAATATAGGAAAGCGAACTGCAGTTTGCTTCAACATATGCTGTATTCCGGACTCGGTCGGGTTCGGGTGGGATATACAGCGTCGGATATACAGTCGAGGCAGTCCCACGAAGGGTTTACAACAATTTTTGATTTGAGACTAGAATTCACGGCAACCAGTACCCCGCCTCCTATGCTTTTACGACTGGAATTTCGATCACATCGAAAAACCTCGTCAAGGTAGCCTCACACCTCGGGAATTTGTTCCGCGGATTTTTTCCCCATGTATTTTTACATATGCGATGTTTTCGGGATTTGAGCACGGAAAATCAAAATCCCGGCCCCATTTAAAATGCACGGGGACCAAAATCCGGCAGAAAATTTTCCCGAGGTGTAAGGTAGCCTTAAAGGCTACCTTACACCTCGATGACGAGAACGATGATATCGAAGCACTGATCAGACGCTGCATGGTGATAATTCTCGGCCGTAGAATTAATGCTACCCACATTTTGGTAGGGGAAACTGGACACACATGATCTCCACTTTTTGTTTACGATATTTCTCGATGTACCATGCATACACTGTTCGAACGAATCATGTACATTTACATCAAATATCATGCACATAATTGGAGCATGATAAACGATAGAAATTTCCATTTCATTTTATCTTTAATCACTTATCATCTGTTGTTTTAAATTTACATTTTCTATTTTATGCTATATAAATAAAAAAAAATCGGTTAACATGAGAATCGAACTTAGGGCCGCGGAGTGATAGCCCGTTCCGATACCACTCTACCGTCTTCACTTCTTGAAACTGACGATGCCCAAAGAGTAACAGGTTCTGAGTTATGGCGATTCAAACATAAAGTATCGAACCCGTCGTGATCGGGTTCTGGCTAGGATGTGAAGTTACATGCACTGAGTAGGCGTATGCGCATCGTCAAGGGGGAATATCTGACTGCATGAAGTGCAAGATTTTGAAGTTTTTCCATCGATTTAAGTAAACGCCTGATGAAGTACACCGATGAAATGCAGCATCATGGATGCTGCTTTGTAGTCGTAATGAAAAATCTTCACTTTAGTATGACGGTGGTCGAAAACGAAGGTTTCCCGCTGCATTTGCAGCTGCCTTGATGGAATTGTTTGTTTTGTTTACCGAGATCGTCGCAAGCGTGGCCATATCTTTAGTTTCGGTTCACATAATATCATGTAAACTTAATTGTTTATAAATGAATTTTCAGGGTGAATAAAGTATTGTTTTCAATAAAGTGTAGTCATAATGGTAAGGTGCTGTATTTATACGGTTTAATTCATGCTCTGTTTATGTGCATGATTTTCAACGCATAATTACATTGAGAAAACGATTACATGATCTGCATTTACATTAGTTTTATTGATTACATTACCAGTAGAAGTCAAATTTTTTTGCTGTGTAGATTTGCACGCTTCTTGATGGTCTTGATAAAGAATTTTATAAGCTATTCAAAAACGTCATTTGAAGCAATTATTTGTTCATGCAAGTTACCAAAAAACCGATTTTGTCGAAAGATAGAAATTTTGGCATTTTCAAAACTTGCGGGAGACTTGATCCCCATATAGGGGGAAATAAATCCCTTTATGAGCTGAACATGTTTAGGTTCTTCCAAGTCTAATGAAAGGTTGAATCGGTCTAGCCTCAAATCCTAATAATTCTTCATAGTCTGTCGTTATATCAGTCGTGCGAAAATTAAATATTGTTGATATTAGGCAAGGCAAGTATTTTAGTTCTCGAATAGAGTAATAGTGACAGATAGAATGTCTGCTATAGCAACAAAATTGGCATGGTGATGATGATTTATCTGCAAACCATTCACACTAAAAGACAGTAGTCATATCACGACAACCATGATGTTCCCAAGAGGATCTCTCTTTATGATTGATACAGTTATGATACCAAAAATGGTTGATCGATACATAAATATATCTTTGTAATTTTAGGATCTAATTATTCTATTAAATTGTTCAAAAAGGTTTCTTTATATTTTGATCTTCTTGCCCTCAGATGCATTCAATCTATTCTACAATCATTCTAAGTAGCTGAAACAGTGACACATTCTCACCCCTATTTGACCCATTGCTTCCCTGACGACGGTACATCGAGATCGCCAGGCTACTACCAATACCACAACCATGATCATACCAGGATGATGACTTCATACATCAATATGGTACTATCGCGCATCTTCATTTTTATAGGGCGTGTTATTATTACACATGCGTTTTTTCTTAAACGACTGACCAAAAGATGTTGAATGAGCCTATTATTAAAAATTCCTTAAGAAGATTTACAAATAAATGGTGATTGTAAGCAAACTTCGCCTAGTTCAAATGGAAAAAAAATAATACCAGATCAAACAATACTGATTTTAAGCCCTGTGATTTGTTGAGTATTTTTAAAGCTTAATTTACACTCTTTTTCATTGAAAATAATGTTAAAATGTATTTAATAAAACTAATCAAAACTAAGTATGTTCAACTACACTTTGTTGCGGTTAATGAAATAAGGCTATTGAAAAATTCAAATTGCGCGTGTATCGTCTGATTAACAAAATTAAAGAGAAATTAAATTTATTTATACTTTTTAACTAGAAAAGAATTTTAACAGATCAATTAGTTACATACAATACAATAATATGCGACGGTATACAACAAACGCCTTAATATATGCAATATCGGGATCAAGTGTGTCCATGTTGAGTATTTATCTTGTTTTGTTTTTTGTATTCAATGGAAAATAAGCAATAGTTATTTGAATGAATTTATTCAATTCTACAATAATAAAACTTTGTCCGGTAAAAATTTGGTACGTTTTGGTTGGACATATTCAAAGTTATTAAACTTTTCTCCTTTGAAGAAAAAAAGGATTGAGAATGCTTAAATAATAAAACCTCTCTAAAACCCATATACATGAAGTAACTAATATCAAATGTTACTCAGATTTAATAGTCTATCTAATGGATTCGTTTGCACATATTACTGGTATAAAAATGTGATTAGTATTCGAGAAAACAGGGGGGGATCATGTGTCCCCGGGGATCATGTGTGTCCAGTTTCCCCTACTGATCCGATCGGCTTAAAAATTTGTATGCAGAGGTTTTTGGGGCCGGGAAAGCTTCTTAAGATGGTTCGAGACCACTTCCCTCTTTGGAAAGGGGGGCTCCCATACAAATGAAACAAAAATTTCTTCATAACTCGTAAATTAATCAAGCAAATGGAGCCAAATCTGGGATGGATCTGGATGTTTTGGAAGGAAAGATATGTTTTTGTGGTGGTTCAAAACCCCTCCCCTTCTGAAAAGGAGGTTTTCCATATAAATGAAACAATAATTTTCGCATAACTCGAGTGCTAATCTCACCCATTCAGGTCGAACGAGGGAGCTGCAATTTTCTAGGACAGAAATTTGGTGAGAAAATTCCATTGTATATATTGATAAATTATATTCAACGCATATGATTATATAAAAAAAGAACCATTTGAACCGATTGAAGCGATTTGGATAGGAAGAGTGGAATTGCCAACTTCCTGTTGTTAACATCTCGTGGATAAAGCCGGCCTCTTCTCCCCATCTATTGGGTCAATATGGGAAACGAAGGCTAGATTATAATATTGCATGTACGAACTTTCTTCTGGAAGGAGAATTTCATCCCGTGGATTCGCATAAGCGTCTTTGCTTATGGAACCGCCCCACCCATTTTTGGCCCTACAATAGCATAATCATGATCCAAATCGTTTGTCAGATATGGCCAGTGCTATCGGCAGGTGCTTTGTTACAATAAGGCTATCTGACGTTTATCATCTTTCTCTTGCACGCGCACAGACGGGATAGGGTTTGTTTTCATACGGAAACGCTTCCGAAGCGTTTCCGTATGAAAACAAATCCTATCCTTCGCGTGCGCGTGCAAGAGAAAGATGATTAAACGTCGGATAGCCTTATAGATGGTAGTATCATCATCATCATCATCATCATCATCAACTCGAGTGCTAATCGGAGAATAAATCAATATCAGGCGAAACGAAGTTCGTCGAATCTGCTAGTAATAAATAAACGAAAAAGGCAAAAAGTTGAATACAAAATATAACACTCGCTATTTTTCAATGTTTCGTTTTGATTTATTGCACTTGGGAAATTAACAGAAATGAAGGGGATTGGAAATCTCTGTATATATATAAATGAGTTTGCATTTTCTTTGGGACAATATAACTCACGAACAGATGAACCGAATTGCAAGATTATCTCACTAATCGATGTGAAATGATAGAACAATTCACTGGAAAAGTTGAACAAATGTAATAATACTACGTTTCCATGACTTCTAAGGGTCTGTCTCATCTGGAGAATTAAACTGAAATTAAACTTAAAAGTTACATTTCAATAATTATCAAATAACCCTGCTCGCAGAGCAAGATTACTTTTGACAGATATCGAATCATTTTGCATCGATGTCTTATTGGAAATGCTGGGCAGCACCAGCCATTCTTTTTACCGGGTTATTTGCTAATTTTCGAACTGTCACTTTTAAGTTTAATTCTCCAAATGAGATAGACCCTAAAGAAAACCATCAAGCTCGACCTGAAATCGATCTTAAGTGCGATGCTTCAATCATCTAAATAATTGACAGTTAGGTCGAAAATAAAACAACCCGAGCAAGATCGGGCATGTTCGTCTAGTAAAAAATAATTCAATAAATTGACGAAATAAAAAAAACTTCCTTGTTTTTTTTGAAGAATTTTCATGGAAGGTTGAAATTTTTATTATATTTTCGGTAGTATAAACTTGAAACCCCCTCCATAATAATTTTATTTGTTCCCATCTTATTTGTCTACTATTAATTACGTGTCCAGCTTAATTTGATAATGGGTACCTTGCGTGGACGCGGCGTGAACGCAGCTTGAAAAGCCGCTACCTGAATATCGGCCCGTAATATTCCCAAAAGCGCATTTGCACGAAATTCCACGCGGCGCTTAGACGAAAGGAACAACCACACCTTAGGAAACACCATGTTATCTCCCCATCGTCCCAATCGTGTATACTGACAGCAAAAAGTGCGGTGCGTCGATTCCCAAGGGGAGTGCCGCGTGTAATTTTAGGCAAATGAGTTAATATAAACGCTAAATAACCATATTTTATTGATTGTAACTATCAATGCTGAATGATTTTATTCTGCCAAACTTTGTATCAAATTGCCGAACACACATATTGAAAAATGTCTCAAATTCCAAACACATTCCAAATTTCGAAAACCACATTAAATGCACTAAAATGCAAAATTTCAACATTATTTCATTGTTAGACAACTATAATGTCCTTGATCTGACTGTTGCCGAGAGAATTTGTTTATTTATGCAATAGTAACAAAATATCTCAGATTAATGTGCATGTAATTTGAGCCTCCAAAATAAACGAAAGATTAAAAAATGTGCATGTGACGAGTGTTCCGAGTATGAGTCTGCTGGGGATTTGAGTCAATACGGTATAAAATTGATAATAGGATTAAAATTACCCGACTTGATGGTAAGCGAATTTCTATTAAGGCTCTGTCTCATTTGGAGAATTAAACCGAAATTAAACTTAAAAGTGACATTTCAATAATTATCAAATAACCCTGCTCGCAGAGCAAGATTACTTTTGACAGATATCGAATCATTTTTCATCGATGTCTTATTGGAATTGCTGGCTAGCACCAGCCATTCTTATGACTGGGTGATTTTTTTAATTTCCGAACTGTCACTTTTAAGTTTAATTCTCCAAATGAGACGGAGCCTAAAGCATACGCAAATATAATTTGCAAATGCAATTAAAGGCAAATTTCTGCTAAAGCAAGAATTTACTGAGTACCACGGTATGTATCCGACAGAATAAGCTTTCCTCTGCCAGGTACGTAAACGCTTGCCTTCTGGAATACATAAAACAATGTTTGTTAACAAAATAAGTAATGCTCACATCGCAAATCGAACCCAAATAGTTAAATGTTGAGACGATTCAAAGATCCAGGGTGACCATCACCGGAAGCTGTGACTGCTTGCTCTTCGGTAGTTTGAGTGGCTGGTTTTCCGTTGATGTCCCATATTTCTGCTCTGAGATGACGATGATGTCGGACGCAATCGACGACGACAATTCGGGACCGCTTTGCGATTTGGGCGTAACTTATTTTGTAAACAAACATTGGAAGGCGAATTCCTGCTAAAACAA
Source organism: Armigeres subalbatus (assembly GCF_024139115.2). Classification (NCBI taxonomy): domain Eukaryota; kingdom Metazoa; phylum Arthropoda; class Insecta; order Diptera; family Culicidae; genus Armigeres; species Armigeres subalbatus. The sequence goes on from NC_085140.1 coordinate 305,154,206, forward strand.
GCATTTCATGAGGAAACCACGGTATGGATCCGATAGATTAAGCTTTCCTCTACCAGATGAGGGAATTAGTTTAGGATGAAAACGCTTGCATTCTCCGGAATTCATGAAGCAATGTTTGTTTACAAAATAAGTTACGCCCAAATCGCAAATCAGTCCCGAATTAGACGAACTGGGACAAATTTTGACATTTAGTGCAATTGATCAACCTCAGGTTAAATCAACAATGAAGTTTCAGAATCTTTTTCACACGCCTTTATCTGGTTTCTGGCGTTTGTGTTAATACAACGGGTATCCTTGCCATTTAGCCTGGCTTCTGCCAAATCACACCAAGAGGCAACTAAAAATTTCTCATTCATCGTTTAGCAGATTTAATTGATCACAAGTCGTATCGGACATCCTTTAACCTTGTAATTGAGGATATCTTACGATAAATGTTGATATGAAATGTTTTCCGTGTGTCAGGTGGGATTGTGAAGAAACCTGAAACGGTGTCCTTTTCACGAAACACGGATAGCACAGTGTAGAGAGCGACTATAATTCTATAGAACACATTAATGCAAACAGCGTAGACGATTGATTATTATTTTGAACGATGACTCACTGCTGAAAATACAAAAGAAATGACCCCATTGGCTGTTCTGTTATTTTTTTTTGTTACTCTAGGTGATAAATATAATGTACGGCTTGATACTTTATGAACAAAAATATTCACTACGCAATACCATACGTAGCGCTAACGAAGCACGTGAAAACAGAAAACTAATTCCAGTGGAAGTAAATAACTAATTAAATTCCTAATTTAGTCTTTTTGGCATCATTTCAACTCAACCGCTTTGGCCTGCACACTCTACAGTCTATACGCAAGCCCTAATTTTCCAATATATTCTTTCTTCTGTTTTTCATATTTCCCATCTGACGTCAATGGCAAACATGTAACCCCCGTACTCAATCGTGAACGACAACAAAATACAGCGAAAGCAGCATGTTCGTATCGCAGCGCCGTTGGATCCTGAAGACGTGCGGCACCACGACGCCGCTGCAGTGCTTGCAACCGCTGCTACGTCTCGCATCGGAGATCGCCGGCTATGGCGAGATAGAAAATCTCTTCTACTCGCGCAAGAACTTCAAGCGGCCGGAATTGCAGGTCTCTCCCCATCGTGGTTTCGAGGAGGAAGTCGCCTTCCTGGATTCATTTTTCGAAGATGGACGCGCCTACAGCCTGGGCGCGATTAATCGTGACTGCTGGCATCTCTACACATTGAGCCGCGGGGGAGGGGGCTCCGCTAACAAACAAATGCTGAACAACAATATCAACCACCACCACCATACTAATCACAACATGAGCAACGCACTCGCTCAGCTACAAAATCAGTCAGCCAAGATGAATTTGATTGAATCTCTGCAGTTACCTGATCCGGATCAGACCATCGAGATACTGATGACCGATCTGGACCCGAAAGTGATGGCTGTTTTTACCAAAGATGTGTGCAGCACGGCCTTGGAGGCTACGCAGGTATGTGTCCGGTTGTTTGCGGCTGGAAGGTTAGGCATGTAAAGAATTGTTTTTCATCTTTTTGCAGAAATCTGGTATCCATAAGCTGATTCCCGGAATGGTAATCGACGATTACTTGTTCGATCCGTGTGGTTACTCAATGAATGGAGTTTTCAAGAATGTAAGTATTTCGAAAACAATCATTTACCTATGCGTGAATACTAATGTTTTTATTGAACGAGAAAGGCAAAAATAATTCGAAGTGATGAGATCGTTGAACAAATTAAAATTAACTTCAGAGTAAAAAAGTGTTTAACACTAAGTTCAATATTTTTGTTAGAACATAAGAATAAAATCGGAGAATTCACAAACGGGCTTGGTAGTCATATGGCTACTGCTTCTGCCTCATATGCAGGAGGTCGTGGGTTCAATCCCAGGTCCGTTCCATTCTCCTACTTTGTATCTTTCTCTATATTTCTCAAATTCTAGCAATCGCTAGAACTGGAAATGGACTTCCAAACCGTTTCCATTACTATTCCTATACCTTCAACTTGAGTATTCTAACAGTAATCTGCTAGAATTGGAAATGAACTATAGAGCTCGTTTCCTACATCCAATTAGAAATTCCATCAGTAGCTTTTCTCCTATCTATCACTTTGGCTGCTCGTTAACCAAGACGGACCTCTGCCAAAAATTCCAACAAATTCCGCATGAACTCGTTGCAAGTGCAGAGGTATATTCGGCTTGCAGTGGGCATTGCATCATCATTTCCTCCTCGTTCCCTACATTGACTTGTATTCTGGCGTGGCTGGCGCGCCAGTATGGCCTAACAAATGAGATCACCAGTACTTGTACATTGAAGATGTGTGCTAGTCCCAAGCAAACATCTGTTGGTTCCCTGTGCAAGAACAGCTGATCTGGTCATAATGGAGTAGCAACTACGAGCAGTCAATCAAACTCAAACTCAACTCAAACTAGAACATAAGAATAAAATCGGAGAATTTCACAGTAGGGGAGCATTTTGCGTACGCAGTACAAAGAAGGATAAAAAAATCAAATTCTTTCCACTAAATTACTGGAATGATTGAAGACTAACCCAAGAATGAATATGGGCCTAAAATGGCAATCACCTATTATACTGCCCATAATTTCATAGCTGACTTATCAACCATTCGAAATTTCATCGAGTTTAGCTTATTACGCCTTCACTAGGTCATTTCAACCGCTGTAACATCCACACGTTGCTTGTTCCAAGCCTCATTTATGGGCTTACGGGTTGAAACGTTTTAAATTTGCGATGTTTGTCCCTAAATTATTCGAAACACATGCAGAAGTGCAATGGTTGTTACGTTACGTCAACTATGAAATCATGGGTAGTATATATGAGACTTACTCCAGACCCTGAGAAAGGATAATGGTGGCTTTTGTATGGAGAGAATCCCATTTCCATGGTAGAGAATCCCATTTTTTATGGTAGACCGTTGCTTTGCTGGTAGACCGCATGCACGTTGGCATTTTGCAGTTGAAGCGCTAAATGCTCAGAACAACTAGAATCACATGGTCCATACCAGGGTGGATAAATTCAGTGAATCTTCCAAATGTTGATTTCAAGCAATGAACTTCGTGTATTATGTATGCAACGTGCAAGGGAGATGTAGAATTTGTTACCAAACACTGCAGAGTTATACTCAGCCTAAGCAGTTTTGGTAATATGTGAAAAAACAGGGCCTGGACTGCTATCGTTAACGACGTTCAACGAATTAACAGTTCCTACTAGGCGTAAAAATTTTAAACCACGCAGCAAATTGAACTAGCAGCAATATTTAGACCCATATATATGGCGACAATTGGTACACCCACCCTAATCGAAAAACGACGCATCCTACAAGAAAGTATCGTAATGGTGACTATCGCAAAATCAATCGAAACAATAATATCCATTTTTTGATACATATCTTGGCTGTGCATATGCACATGTTTCGAAATGGACAAATTGATATGACATTTGCGAAAAAGAATCCACGTGGCTTGGAGGGACTCGAACCCTCAACCTACTCTAGATAGGCGTGATAACCCCTACACAACAAGACCACTTAAAGGTCACGTTTGCGGAAGATATTTAACAAAAAAATGATTTTCGTACGGCCGAGTTGCCGGAAAATATCCAATTAATTATAATATTCATGTATGTTTCTAAAATTCCACGAGTTTAAATAAATAAAACGCATGTTTGAGTTTTAAATAAATTATGTATGATTCCAATGTGACACAAAACACACTCACTGGGTTGATAATACACCAGTTTGAGACTGATAGAAGCAAATTTAGCTAAAAGTCGTAATCTTTATTTGAATAAAACTGAAGAAAGATCGCCCACACCTGAAATTCGCGGACTAGGATAGGTCATGTCATTGATGTACAGTAAAAATCTAGGGTACCTAGTACTGGCTTCCTTGCGGTATTCCTGATAAATTAATCTACTCAGGTCCCTAATTTGAAAGAATTCATTTTTCTGAAGTAAGACAAAAGTGGACGTGGTTCTTTTTTTCGAGTATGGTTTCCTCGAATCGTGGAATTCTGTTGATAGTATTTTTGGTAACGATGGGTGAAGTATTTTTGGTCACTGAATGTCTTTCGGTAGAATAGGTTTCGAAGGAATGATATTCATTTGTTCAAAATCATTATTAAAAAGAGATTAAAAGCTAAGGCAAATTTATCATAAAGTAAGGATAATTTTCCGGTTCTTCGTCTCATAGTTTATTTGTTCGTTCAAGATCTGACAAAATTGATGCTACTCTTTACTCTTTTAATTCTGTGAACTTTGATACTTAACCCAGCTCTTTACTACATAGCAGTTCACATAACTATTTTTTCTTTTTTTTTGTGTTGTCTTCGAACTATGCAACTACCAACTACCTATACTTATCAACTGCATGTAGTGTGGAAAGAAATACAAAGAGGTAAGCTTCATTTTTGTTCGCTCGACATCTTGTGTTTTTGACATCAATTCAATTCATTTGACGCAACGTACTTAAAGTAGAGCCTGTAAAGGAGATATGTGGAAACGCATTTAAAATTTCTGATTAACATCTGTAAAGTGAAGCGATTAAACGTAATTTGTTAAATAAAATCGAAAGTACCTGAACTTCACACTCGTGTTTTTAAATCAATTCTAGTAGATTTAAATACGATTTGAGTCGTTATCAATTTGGATATTCGTGAACGCATTTGAATAGCGGCGTAGATGCTTGTTGCATTTAAAAGCCATTAATTCAATATTCAAGATGATTATCAGCAATAAAATTACAATTCATATACTGTTGTATTTCTCCTGTACAGGTTTCTTATATGAGGTAGTAAAATTAAATTGAATAGTACGTCTTCTTGATTGTTGATAACATTCAACTAAATAAGCGATAGACGGACTTTTTGCTTGTCGAGCAATTTTTCTACCTTCCTATGGATGTATTCAAATATTTCTGGAATGTTGTCACTTATTGTCATGTCTTGCATCATTTAAGTCTTTCGTTCTAGTCCTGTATCCTTTGTTGTGTTTTCACTACTCCCCTGCACTTTGCCTAATTCAATTCTAACGCTACCATCGCAAGAAATTCGAAAACATATACTGCGCTGTTCTATACGACAAGACAGTAGTGCGATGCTGCAAGAGGAGATGGCGCCAAAGAAGCAATTTAGCACGTGCCACTTTTATTTTATGCTTTATCACGAGTAGCCCGCCCTTGTCCTTCTGAAGGTCGTGCCGAGATGAAGTGCTGGGGCACGGTAGACAAAGTGAAGTAAATTTTTCTTGGGCTGAGATTATTCTTTATGATGAGAGTTCTGGTTCGATAATGCTTTTAAAGACAAATAAACATAAATAATGGTACTCCATTATTAGTATTCGATTATGCTAGATAGAGATGAAAACATTTGAAGCAAATCGAACAATGGTTCTAAATTTAAATAATAATACCCACATTCATTTTTGTTGCTCATGTTTTATCACAATACAATTCGTTTTTTTGTTAACTAATTGTCTAAGTTATTGTAATGTTAGGTTTGTTTAATCTCGCATTTGCTTATAAGCTTCCTTTTTTCCCCCTGCAGGGATGTTACATGACAATCCACATCACTCCGGAGCCCGATTTCTCGTACGTTAGTTTCGAGAGCAACGTTGCATCCTCAAGCTATGGGGATCTGATTGCCCGTGTGATTGACACTTTCCAGCCGGGCAAGTTTATCGTGACCGTTTTTGCTAACAAGGTAAGTTGCATTATTTGGTTGAAGATTGTTCGACAAGTTAGTGTAATCGAATGCTAAAGAGTTGATTCATCAATATTTGAATTATCCTCTTTTAAGCATTACAATACATAGAATGGGCTTTAAAATCCTGTGGTCAACCTGTTCCTCGTTTTGATCCATTATTTTTTTCTACTTGTCCCCTAAAAACCTAAATTTAACACCTAATTTGTCTTTTCAGACATCGCCAGCCGCGAATGTGTCCCGTGAGCTTGAACATCTGGGCACCATTGACCAGTGGAAACGTCGCGATATCCAGTTTTCGCGTTTTCCGACCTACGACCTGACTTACGCTCAGTACTGCAAATACCCAAGCTGAGGTTTACCGTGCCTAGCCCCCGAAGGGGCTAACCCTGCTTCCCCGCTCCCATCCTCTCCCGCTGTCCCCTTCAAGAATAACGTTTTTATCATTCGTCCCTCTCCCTTTTCCTACCTATCCTCTTCGGTGGCTTTGTTCCGTTTGTTCGTCAACATCTTCCCCGTGCTGACTTCCTTGAGTTTTGCCAAAAATTTCTTCCTCTGTGGCGTCACTGCTGACGCATACAATAAGAGCGAAATCATCATCAATAACAATAATAACAACATCAATGCCATGAATTCAATCAATGAAAACGGAAAAACGATCAACGATATCAACAAATCCGGCATGGATTATCTTCAGCAAATGAGCGATAAAACGATGACCAATTGGTAAAGTTGTGCGGACAATTTAAAAAGCTGCTGGACCTTCCAGCCATTCTTTTCTCTATTATACTGATCCAATTGATATCATTCGTACTTGTATTGAACATTGAGGAATGCTCACCGCTAGTTTTATTCAGCTGGTGGCGCAACAAGATCTCCTGAAATTGACTACCACGCGGCAAACGAGCGGCAAGCTGTTGCCTTCTTCCGTTCTGATGCCTTTCTCGATTTCCACATTCACCGTTATTATTATTGCTTTGATAATAACAAGTTATCGATCATCTCGCATTTGCGTTCCGCTCTGCGAATGCAGAGCAATGCTTTTCCAGATGATTTCTTCAGTCGATGTTGTAGCGACAATTCTCGGTTCGGAATCGATCTCACGATCACTGTCCAACTGTTAGTAAGCATCATTGCAATAATCGCTGCAGTAACTGTATGCGATGTGCTGCATTTCCAATATCGGTCGTCTTTTGTTCCGTTCAATATTAGTAACATCCTTAGCGTCGCCAATCGCGACAAACAGAATGGTACGAAGGAGATTTCAGTGGAAAAATTCAAAGAATTACAAGCAATTTCTAGCAACAGACGGTGGTGGAGCACATTCTCTCTAGATCAGTTTAGCTACAGACAACAACAGCATAAACAGCAAGATGTAGTAATCGTTCAATGTAACCAGCACCACCGAGAGAACCACCACCAAGGTATCAAACAATTTAAGATACTATATAAAACAATCGCTAATGAAAACAACCAGTTACTTAATGTTGTAGATTACAGTTTTACCAACATTCTCAATATTAGGATTGCGCAGACTAAGAAGGTTCTCGTTGAAAATATTATATTCGTATTTCTAATATCATTGGACATGTATTCGTAGCAAAAAGTGATCCATTCAGATTCAGAAAATCAACACTTGATATTTCAAAGATTACACAACCATGAAAACATATTGAAAAGAAAAACACAGAATACAAAGTATTTTAACAAACCCATACAAACGCAGATTTAACTGTAATAAAACAGAAGGTCGTAATATTTTATATCCCAATTTCCTTACTATCAAATCCCGCATACAAAAACATCTCACAAACTCCCCAAAATGAAAAAAAAAATGATGATACAAAAATCAAACGTCTGTCTTGAATGACGTTAAACCAATATGACACATGATGACTTTTTCAAATAACATTAAATGTAACAAGATTTAAACAAGAAGCAAATGAGCTGAAAAGCCAATTAAATATAAAAGAAGTTTAAAAATGAAACATTACTATTACATATGTAGCAAGTAAGTCAAAAAAGTAAAGCGATATGAAAAGATGGGTCTAAATAAAATAAAAATCAAGATTGATGAAACGATAAAACAAAAAAAAGTAAGAAGGTTTACATATTGAATGAAAACTTAAAGCTCATTAATATTTCCTTACATATTGACAAAAAACACAGATAAAACAAAGTTAACTATATGATTGAAATAGTTAAGTAAAATAAACCGTTTCTAATTTAGTATCAGCAGCAGCAGTAGGAGCGAGAGGTTTTAGGATCTAAACTAGGCTATGATGATGGGGTGTTAGGAATGCGCGCAAAGCGTTAGGAGACTTACAAAGGATTGTTCCGTTATGTATATTTTTCGACGGCAATTGATTCGGCGGAGGAAACCTGATAATTGGAATGATTAGCTAGGATTGAATTACGAATTGGATATGAGTGGTTGGTTTTTGTAATCCTTATCGGTAAGTTCAATGTCTTTTCCGCACAAATTTGGTTAACACATGTTAGGGGTTTAATTCTAATTACGTTAGCATTAGTAATAATTATCATTAATTATTCATTTTGTTTAGTTTTAGACTCTTTCTATACTTTCTGGCTCTACTATATTTGCAAAATAGATTACATTAGACTTCCATTAGTGGTATCTGGGAACTATTGTGATGCTTTATTTATCCGAAATCTATTGGCACAATCTCTTCATGATATCGTCTTTATCAATTCGATTTTCAGCACACAATAAAATACTCTAAATCCATGGTTGCACTTCGCCAATTACGCATTCTGTATATGGTCCGTCTTTCACCTGATCGGTTCCACTTTGCTCGCTGTCTTGTGCCAGCCGGATCGAATTCGAGAACTATTTTCACTAAGTATTTTTACGACATGCTGGCCACATGCGCGGCCTACCGCAGTCATTTTTATTTCCCAAAATTCTTTTCCATTCTTATTTCATAAAATTTCCTTCACTTTCTCAACAATTTCGATTTGATCTGCGTTGAGGTAACACTGATCCGTACTTTTTGCTTCCATCGCTCTACTTCGCTTCGATCGCCGGCGTTTGTGCGTTACCTTATTGTACTCGGACGATGAATAGGATGCGTTGTCTTCGACGTCGGTCCACTCGTCATCATGTTGTGGTCGTTCTTCTGCCGCGGTTTTATTCATAGTTGGAGGCGATGATGAATTTTCATTATTGTTTATCGGTGGAAAGTCGGCCTGGTCGACTCGTCATTTGAGGATAGTGGTGTGGTCACTGTTGCAGTTTTGGTGTTCGATTCTGCACATGTTTTGTCAGCGTGTGTTGCCTGACTACACCTACGGCTGATTATAGTACGTTACCATGGTATTGTATTCTCCAATGGTAATGAAAATAATGGACATTGTTTGAGATCCCCGAAAAAAAGCATCCGTGTTTCGTCCCGGATAGAACTCACTTCCCCATACTTGAGCATATACTCTTGTACGGGAATATGGCTCACCGTTGTGGGTAGATCGTGAACTATAACAACCATCGCCTCGGTATCCACGAAAACTGGAATTTTGTCTTGTCATAAGACGAGTTAATACAATCCCATTGAATTCCACCACTTAATTGTATCTTGACAGATACGTATTTCGACCTCAACGGTAAGGCCGTCTTCAGTGTCTCGTACTTGACTCGACTTCTCGAGTCACTCGACTAAGTCGAGTCAAGTACGAGACACTGAAGACGGCCTTACCGTTGAGGTCGAAATACGTATCTGTCAAGATACAATTAAGTGGTGGAATTCAATGGGATTGTATTAACTCGTCTTATGACAAGTGAAGACATTCCACTAAAAAGCTCAAAATAATTTTCTTATCAAAATGGAATTTTGTATTGCTTTTCTGTCTTTGCACAGTGCAAAGAATTGTGCGCTTGCAATTGTACTCTGATTGATGGCGCAAAACGACTTCTTTGTCTATCAACCCTATCAGAGCACAATTACGGGTGTTATGCAATTGGGTGCTTTTCACATCCGCATAATTGATCTTTATTTGATTCTCTAAGGTCTAAGAAATGCTTGACTTTTCCAACATCGGGACGAAAAGCACACTAAAATCGACCACTAGTGTAGTTTCTCGTGCACTTCTCATTATGTTTAATAGTTGTGTACGAAAACGAGAGAGAGAGAGAGAGATGCAACAAGAACCCGGAACGCGGGGTCTGTCAATATCTTACGCTCCATAAATAAAAAGTCTTTTGTATGAAAAAAATCTCACAAGGGGGGAGGGGGGGTCGAAAAACCCAGAAAAATTGCTTACGTAATAAGTGTACGACCCCTATGAACTGGAACAATGGATGGTGTCCCCAACAGCTGATGTAACTCGTGATTCCTTCGCTTGCTTCACGTACCGTTTGCCATCTACACACAAATAGATGATAAGTACGCAGTACTTTGTTTTTGAAGAACTCCAAGTGCGCGTTGGTCCTCTAGGAGCATTGGTCTAATAGGTGTTTTGGAGATAGTTTTGTACGGCTGCGAACTCTTTTCGATCGAGTATATTGCGGAGTACAAAGTACTTACGATTTCCTCATATTCTTAAAGTTACGTGCCATAATCACGGTGTCTTTGTCCGAAGAGGCTTATTTTCTTTATTTATTTTTCTCATAAATTTTTGGGGGCTATCATTTGAGATTTCTATGGAGTTTGCAACAAAAATAGTGAAAAAAAAAATTCTTCTAGATCCCCCGATAGAAAATTATAGTTTATTCCACTATATGAAAGAGGAGAGCATGGGTGGTGGGTGTTTCAGAGATACTGATTTTTGAAAAATAATATTTCCTCATAGAGTCACCGTATAATATGTATAATGTCGGCGAAACCAAATAGCTAAATGGATTTCATGAAAATTGTAACATTTCATGTCAATCTCTGCCCTTCGTATTACCCTCCCCAAAGAAAGTGATGTTGAATACCAGGCACAAAAGTCCATCACCTGAACCTCGAATCACGCACATCTTCCGACCCATCGTTGCTTTAAGCAACCGTGTCTGTTTATCCGGGAATTCGTGTTCGTGCATTAGCTGTCACAGCTGGAGTCGATCGATTGTATCATGTACGGCTTTGATTGACGATGAATGGATGATTTGCGGGTATATTGTCTTCGTGGCATTTCTGCAATATCTAGTGTATGGCGAACACCCGACGGCATGCAATTTGAGAGAAAACCTTGTAGGTGCCGTTCAGCAATGTGATTATGCGGTAGGTGCTACAATTCAGCGTATCATCCCTTCATAGATGCAGGCCTGGTAGCGAGTCACTTTTTAGTGACTTGGTCACTTTTTTCGGGTCAGTCACTAAAAAGTCTCTTTTTTTGACCTCAAGTCACTAAAGTCACTTTTTCTCGGAAAAAGTCACTATTTTCAACTATTTTAAAACTATCGCCGCGAAATGAAAAAAAAAATGTTGAAAAATTTGAAGCTTTATCCGTCGAAGCTGTTTTATTCATGACGGACATGAAATTACGGATTTAGAAAAAAATTACCACTTAGCATTTTTGACCCGAAAGCTATTCGCAACTTCTTAGCGACTTCAAATCCACTCTGAATCTTGGTGTGATTATTAGATTTTTAACAGCGATTGATTGGAGAGGTTTTGGGTCACAGTGATGCAATTGGGTATATAGTGATGCAAGCAGGATCGACACAGAGGATTGAGATTCTAAATATATTCACAATGCTAATAGCACAGAGAAACAGACGTCTCACTCAACATATGTTCCATCGTACACATTTTTAACGGTTTATTTAACTTTTTGTAGGTGGTCAATCGGCCACCGATGGCGCTTTCATCGATTTTGCTTGTGTTTGACGTTTGCACACTACCGCAATCTGGTTGCCGCTTGGCCACTCACCGGGATTTTAGCATTGGGCGACAATGTTTTCGTGACGATGATTTTGATTGCAATTTGTTCTAAGTGAGACGTCTGTTTCTCTGTGCTAATAGCATACTCTGCTTATTTTAAAACCTCTTTTGAAGACTAATAAATTCTACACCATATCAATTGAACTGTTGACCTTTTTAATAAAATTCTGATATTTTCATCTTTCATCTTTCATGCCGTCTTTCTTTGTTTCGCGATGAGATGAATATATGTTCAGTGAGATGGAAAATGGAACAGTTCCTTTATGTTTTACTCACAAAAACAACTATTTTTATGTATTTTGAAACATAAGATTTTTTTTAAACATAATGGAAAAATTTGAATCACTGCTTGATACTGCAAAGGACTTTGGAAGTGGAACATTTTTTACGTAAGGGATCCCTCATAGAAAGATTTTTTTTCATATTTTTTCCGTAAGGACCCAATGAATGTTCTCTCGACATCTGCACCGAAAAAAAACTTTAAAAATTTCCAAGATCTATTCTGATGATAATTTAGACATTCGAAACTGGATAAACTTTGTATATTCCATCGAGAATAGTTGGATTTTTTTTAGATTTTTACTATTTTGAGTTTGATTCATCGGTTGGTAGCTCGAACTTCTTGTTTAGTTACCTCCAATACATTTTCCAAATCAATAGGGATATTCACGTAGCGCTTGGTATTCAGTGTATTTGTTGTATACGTGGTATATTTAGCCAAATATTTACAAGCTGGTATTTCTTTCAAAAGAAATCAGACTTACGTGACTGTATGTCGATACAAAAGATATTTTAGTTACTAGATAAAGATTGTCGCTGTCGTCGCTGTCCGGAACATCTTTTGCTGGCGACGATAGGGGAGCTAAATGTCAAAGAAGGAAAATCCATACGATTTGACAGGTATGTACCACACATGTCTCGGACAGCAGAACAAAGGGAACCGAAGCGACAATCTTTATCTAGTAACTAAAATATCTTTTGTCGATACACTTAGATTTTGATGTGTATTCGTTTACACCAATCTAGAATACCATGTTCAAGGGGTTTGATGTGATATTTTTCAGAAAATAAAAGAACAAACGTAGAATCTTGCTCTAAATAATCGTGGTTCGGTAAGTTCCTATGTGCGTACCGGTTTGGGTTGTACATGACATTTGAGCAAGGCTGCTTTTTTCATTCTATGCTGTTTTGACAGGAAAAGTGAATTAAACAACTCAGTTGAACTCAATTGACTTGCCAAAAGTTGAACATATTCAACTTTCTTCTCGTTCAAGTGAATTGAATGAAGGTGCTTACACGTTCAATTCGCATTTAATTTAAGCGACTTGCTTAATTCACTTACCTTGTCTAAACTTAGAATTACGGATAGCTCTAAAATAATGTCGCATACACAGATTCATCAGCGCGCCCCTCGCATCTAGAAGTATTTTATAAACTTCTAACTTTCATTCTCAAATAAGCTGCAATCAATCGTCCTAGACCTCTTTTCGCTATTCTTTGACATAAGAAAATATAGAATAGATAATTTTGTCCATTAACACATCAATATAAGGGAACTGCTCCTTGAATCCATACCATGTACCCAAATCAATACCATTTGGAAACAAAGAATTGGTGCGCACTGTTTTATTTCTCATTTTTGTGATTTTTTTCAGCACTGAGCACGCCGGATAACAACAAAAAAACGACACAAATTGAGCTTAAATTGCCTGTTTTGCGGATGTTATTGATATAGGAGCATGTTATTATTAATGGAACAGATACCCTACAGAGTACACTGCGTGGTGCATTCACATGGTGGTAAACATTTAGCAAATACACTTTGTTAAAAATACCACCCTACATGAATACCCCTAATATCTAATACATATCGTACATATTCACATATGAGTTTTCACAACATTGTAAATTAATGCCCAAGTCGGGTGGTTTAACCCCGGAAATAGGCAATTAACTGCTACCAATTAACAATTTTTGCTGAATTTATTGCGCCTTAAAATTGGTATTTTCGGCCAAAAGATAGTAGAGGAAGACATAATTAAAAATTTTTTGAAAATTATTAGTATCGGCCTTATTAACTTCATATAAAAGTCAATTTTTGTCACTGCAAATGAAATTCAAAGTCACTATTTGGTCACTTTTTCTGCAGCTGAAAGTCACTATTTGGTCCTTTTTTTCGACAGTGTTGGTCACTAAAGTCACTATTTTGAGCAGCATTGACCGCTACCAGCCCTGTAGATGGGACACACGACACCCTTCATCAACTCCTGCGGCAGAATCTCCTCCTCCCAAATCTTGGTAATTATACCCAGTGCAGTGCTCTAGCTCGGAGCTGGAAAACATATGCCTTGTGCGCTTGCTCTCAAGTTTGTCACGATACCGCCATCGTTGTCTGTTGTTTTGGTTGTTCGTTAACGACATTTGAACTAGAGTGCATTCATGCCGTATTGAAAGTATCCCCCATATCAAACCCTGTATTCGATAAGTACATAGTTTCCTAAGTTATGCATTACTAACATCCCCCACGTTTAGCAGATCGACGTCGCTGAGAGGAACACTGAAATCGACGACTAGTGCGTTTCGCCAGTTAGACATTTTGCGACGAATACAAAATTGTTTCGCGACATAGAATCCATAAGAAATGCATTCCGGACATTCTCGTGAACCCGAACCTATGGAAACACTTCTTGAAACAGCTATGTAAGGTGGAAGTTGATCTGACCATGCTTTCAATTGACTCAACACGAACTGGCAAGCGGTTTAGTGAGTTAGCAATAGTTGCTCAACTTGCGTTATTAAAAGCATTTTTTACATCTAATGTAATTAATGCAATGTACCTAATACCTCTTCTATTCAAACCACGCGCTTTCCTAGACGTACCGTTACCGATCGAATTGCTTCAACGGTACAACGACTTTTACGTAACCCATACTGGTTCCTCGATAAGCCGCCAGCACATTCCGTGTAAACCGACTATTTATTCAGGATCACCCTCTCCAACAACTTACCAGTTGTGCCGAGCAGGCAGATTGGCCTGTATACTGAAGAGTCTCCTGGTTCTGAAGTTCCTTTCATCCAAGCATCATGGAAGGCAACTCCTGAACATATCCGGATTAGCATGTTTAGGGATTCCAGCCAGCCCTGGTGCCATGTTCATCTTAACTGCAGCCACGTTAATCTTGTCGTTAGTCACTAGCGGTACCAAGTCAACTGACTCGTCTGATGAGTCATTCTTCGGAAACAACCCTTCGAAGATGCTGGCTAACATATCCGGGGACTTTAAGGTGTGCTATTGGTCCTAGCCATCGCTATCCTGTATGCATCCCCCATGGAGTGTTATTAATCATCCGACACAGCTCCTCAAAGCAGGCTCTCTACTACGTATCTCTTAGTTTAGAGCTCTGCTCGCTGTCTTGAAAACCTGGAGTCTTTCGATTATCAATCGTGCAATCGTGCTCGTCCACCAATAAACCGGTTGGATTAGTCCCTCTTGGCATTGCTATGTCACAAGCTCGTATAAGGACATCGGATAACTCGTCGCCGCTCAGGCCGATTATTCCATCGTAATGTTTCCACCAAAACAGTTCCGGATTGAACTGTGAGGTATGTCATCCTAGGTCATTTGTATTGGCCCACCTTGTGGTTCTATTGGGGTTATAGTTGACCATAAACCGTATTTCCTCATGGCCCCTCCATTCAGGGTCTGCCGTCCATCCCGCGCTGTAGAAGGTTACATCGATACATGATCACCTCGAGTCACCTCTCGGCCCTTTTAACGTGAATACCTGCCCCTCGTTCAACAGGACCACGTTCAGTCTCGCTAGCGACAGAATATTACCTCTGGCGTTAGTGAGCCAGGTTCTGGGCCTATTCTACGAGTGGAGTGACGTGAGATTGCTCGAATGACGTGAGAAGAGTCGTATAGCCCCATTTGAATAACATGGTCACTTTTTTTACTTACTTATGGATCCTGTACACCTCCGGAGGTGCAAAGGGCCGACTTGAAAGATCTCCATCCTGAGCGATGCCCGGCTATCGCTTTAACCTGTTGCCAGGTTAGATTTCGGTCGACTTCTTTTATTTCTTTATTGAGGCTTCGCCGCCATGAGCCTCTGGGTCTGCCTCTGCTGCGATGTCCCGCTGGGT
Source organism: Armigeres subalbatus (assembly GCF_024139115.2). NCBI lineage: Eukaryota > Metazoa > Arthropoda > Insecta > Diptera > Culicidae > Armigeres > Armigeres subalbatus. Next base: position 305,169,989 of record NC_085140.1, read on the forward strand.
TCCAGTCTAATGCTTGTTAACAGATTTCGTTTCCGCCCCTACGTAGAGTGTGGCCGACCCAGCCCCACTTCCGATCCCGAATTTCTGTTGCTATCGGCCTCTGGTGACAACGACGATGGAGCTCGTTGTTTGAGATCCAGTTGTGAGGCCACCAGGCTCGAATTATATACTGCAGGCATCTGTTAATGAACACCTGCAGCCGTTGAGTGTTCTCCACTGATACACACCATGTTTCGCTAGCATATAACAGCACAGATTTCACGTTAGAGTTGAAAATTCGTATTTTGGTGCGTTCACTTATCTGCCTATTTTTCCATATATTTCTTAAACTCGCAAAGGCAGCCCTTGCTTTCTTGATCCGTGCGCCTATGTCGATCTTGGCACCGCCGTCTGACGCCATTTGGCTACCAAGATATTGGAAGCTTTCAACATTCTCCACTGGTTGCCCGGCTACTGTGAAACTGGAAGGAGTCACCGTGTTTACATCCAACTATTTGGTTTTGTTGACGTTGATGACTAAACCTGCTGAGGAGGAGGGCTCGGCAAGGTCGTTGAGCTTACTCTGCATATCAGAGCGACGTTGCGCGAGGTGTGCAACGTCATCAGTCAATTCGAAGTCGTTTAGGTGCTCCATGGTTATAGGCTGCCATAACAGCCCGCGGTTTGGTTCACGGTCAATCGCATGTACCAGAATCTCATCGATTACGATGAGGAACAGTAGAGTAGAGTGGGGCAAGAGTTTTCGATTTTTTGAAGTAATAAAAAAAGATAAACTAGCAGCACTGCATCTGTTTGACAGGTATTCTGGCCAACTATTATCATGTGTAATTGTAAACGATTTGAATAAACAACAAAGGAGATATGGAGTTAGATAACTTTTTGGTCATTTTGATAAAAATAATTGGATTTCCGCAACTAGTATTTCATTACCATATATACGTTCAATCAGGTGAAAATTATACCATTTCGATAACCTATTGTATGAAGTACTTTATGGTACAGAACACCAATCCGGTTGGTTTTCCAAGAAGTCAAAACCATTACTTGTATAATTTTTGGGACTGTGGGGTAAAAGTACGCAGGAACCGGTGGGGCAAGAGTACGCATATGAATCTTCAAGTTATGATGTCAAACCCGTATCTCCGGCCGAAATAAGACTTCTTTCAAAGCGTAAAGATCCACAATTAAGAAAAAAGGGACAGAATTCGAAATTATCACAAGTTTTTAGGATAAGTTGAAGTAATTCGGTGTTAGAAAGGACTGAGCGAACAAAGCACTGAAGCGAAATAATGAAATTGTATTAGGACTTGTTGTACATAACATAGTACGAACAGTCCTAACATAGTACGAAAACACAATTCTAAATGATAATTTCATTTAATCAAAAGAAACATTCATAAATTACGCAACTTTTGGCTGGGAGGGGTTGCGAAATGTGTGACGATCCATATAATTTTTAGAGGATTCCTACAAATAGTGTAAGATAGGGAGGGAGAGGTGATGAAATAGTCAAATTTTACGTTACGTGATTGGTGGACTTTCTTTAAGGAAAATGCATTTGTATACGCCACGCGAAACCTGATATATATTTTTACCTCTGTAGTTTTTTGTATATATAAAAAACAATGGTTTTTCGTATGAAAGTGCCCATTTTTAGCACCCCCTCCCCCTTTAAGAGATACGTAATCTTTAAACATTCCCTAATATATGCTCATTAAACATCAATTAAATGTTAGTAACTCTTATTTGTGTTAATATATACTTAAAGCACATGATTGGATAAATGCGTACTCTTATCACCGATGCGCACTTTTTTACCCCACCGGTTGGGTAAGAGTGCGTTTTTCACTTGTCTTGCAATAAGGGTTCTACTAGAACGAATCTCAATAATTTCAATATTTTTTTCACTGGGTAACATAAAGGAAGAGTATATGAATCATCGACACTGATTTGATATGCAGAAGTTTGCTTCATAAGGGCCACATGATCGATTGGAAACTAAGTGCGTACTCTTGCCCCACTCTACTCTAACGGTGATAGAATACATCCTTGCCTCACACCAGCTACGACCCGGATAGGGTCGGACAGGACCCCATTGTGCAGCACTCTACACGAAAAGGCCTCGTACTGTGCTTCGATGAGACCGATCGGTTGGCGCATAACATTGGATTATAACAATAACATTGTCACCTCACGTGAAAATTGCTAAACTCGACTCACCTCACGTCACTCGACTCGTAGAATAAACCCAAGGTTCCCCAGTCCACTGCTCACGCATTGAAGTCACCTGCTACTACCAATAATGATTTCAGACCAGTTAGTGCGCCTACAAGACTTTCTAATACCTTAATGTACTGCTTTATATTCGACATAGGAGGTTTATTTAGGCTATTTTGAAACTCTCGTCGTCGAGAGATGAAACTTCCTTCCCGAATGTCCAAATTGACACTGCAACTCAATTGCCGTTCCCAGGAGGGATACAATACGGGTCCGATAGCAGCCTGCCCATGATCTCATAGTTGACGTAACAACCATTCAAAATTTCAGCGTGTTTTACTTACTATGCGTTTATTGGGCTCATTCAATCGCCGTAACATCGTTACATTGCATGTTTCAAAGCTCATTTAATTGTTTGCGGGTTTAAATGTTTTAGATTTTGTCCTTAAATGGCCCTTCCACGGAAATCGTGCAAGAATACTCCTTGATGATTACAGCCAATAGACGCCGAAGCACTAACGTTTTCGGGTCGTGTTCACAAAAAGCATTCTCTCGCTGGGGTCGATAAGTTACGTCCGGTTTTCCACTGGCGACCAACAGGAATCCAGCTGATCCTTATCGATTTCACACGCACTGGTTGATATAATATGTTGCTATTGAATCACCTGGCACCGGCGCCAAACAATTAATGATGGACTTTTATCCTTGCAGTCAAATCCAAACGTATCCGTATCGTAGTCCTTTTCCTCGTCGCCACGGGGTCCAATGTGAAATGGTAGATTCGGAATCGAGATATAGCACACAATAAAATCACAAGTTGCTTCGATGAAGTCCAAAATGGTAAGAGACTCACATTTATTCAACCTCGAAAACTTCTTCTTTTCAGATTATTTTATAATGACTTCTAATTGACAGTTCTGGGTTGCGTTCTTCGAATAAACACTCTTAAATATCGATGACCTAATTTAGCTAGACACAACACTAGGTACTTGACTTTTGTACTCCGCTTTCCTGTTTCCGATTGAGCCTGATGCTACGTTTATTTTTACTCATGTCTCGGATTCAGCCTGATACTACAAGGCAAATGAATTGAGCAAGTCGCTAGAGTCGAACGCGAACTGAACGTGTAAACATCTTAATTCAATTCACTTGAACGAAAAGGAAGTTGAACATGTTCAACTTTTGGCAAGTCTATTGAATTCTACTGAGTTGTTCAATTCACTTGTCCTGTCAAAACGTAGCATTAGGGCTCCCATTAGACTGGCCCAGCCTAGTATGGGGAGAAAAAAAAAGTCGTCGGATTCTACGGGGCACCCCTCAGGATTTTGCCTTAAGGTAAGAAAATCATTCTCTGAACTGAACATCTCAGCCTGAACGGTTATTGCATAAGCTGGCGCAATTGATATAAAGTTAATATGGGAGTTTCAGCCGAAATATATGGGAAAATAGACCTCTGTTACTATTTCCTACAGGAAATTGGATGGAAGGGCCCGATTGAGCCCAGATTTGCAGGAAATGAATTTAACATGCCAATGAACAATTCCACATAAAATTCTACTATGATTAAATAAACTTTAAATTAGTTTTTGGCTGATTTATTTGGAGTTGGGTTGAGCACATTGAAATTCATTAATTGCCATGAAAACATACGCATGCAATCAAAGGTGCCTGCGATGCGTGGTTTCGCGCGCAGTGAAACATAAGTAACTACACGCGCGCCACAACACATATCGCAGCTCAATGAGCTAGACTTTACTAAGGTGGCGCAGATCAGCTCTGCGTGCCACTAGTTGTCTCTTTAACTCACCCGTTGATCTTATGCAACGCAAATAGTGACGTCACTAATTGCGTTGCATAAGATCAGCGGGAGAGTAAAAGAGACAACTAGTGGCACGCAGCGCTGATCTGCGCCACCTTAGTAAAGTTTAGCTCCTTGATTGCAGTGATCAACCCAACTCAAAATTAATCAGCTAAAAACTAATTTAAAATTTATTTAAGTAGAATTTTATGTAGAATTGTTCATTGGCATGTTAACTTCATTTCCTGCAAATCTGGGCTCAATCGGGCTCTTCCATCCAATATCCTGTACGAAATAGTAACAGAGGTCTATTTTCCCATATATTTCGGCTGAAACCCCCATATTAACTTCATATCAATTGCGCCAGCTTATGCAATAACCGATCAGGCTGAAATTGTCAGAGAATGATTTTCTTACCCAAAGGCAAAATCTTGGGGGGTGCCCCGTAGAATCCGACGACTTTTTGTATCCTGGGCCAGTCTAGCTCCCATGTTTGAGCCAGTAAGCACACTAGCCCCTTGAGTCATTTAGTTAATATAAGTCTTCACCCAACTTGAGAGGTGAGGGGGACGCTGACAGCTAGGGTGGAGGCTCATACACTTCTAAAACATTTTTAATGGAAAGGCAGATGTAAACTGCAGTGAAAATGACTTGAAACAAAGCAATGGATTGTTAACCTTTTATTATCACATAAATACACATGTACTAAGTTTCATAACAGTGAATACTAGTATGTATTTAGTTGCCTTAGAAGAATATCATATATTGATTGGAATTTTTATAACTCCAAATTGTCGGTGGTGTTCTTGAACAAATTTCATAGATACCAATCTTTCTTAGAAACTAGTCATTTGGTCGAAATCTAAATAATTTAATAAATAGCATAAATAAACTTTCTCGTTTGTAAATATTGAATCACTATCTAAAACTAAATAATACGAAATCTAAACAAAGTTTACTATATTTCTAGGAAAATAAAAGTTCTCTACACAAATCAGTCATTGGTCTTACACATTGAAACCATATTAAATAGAATAAATTAGATTGTTAAATTTGTTATTTGGATGTCTACAACACTGGCATTAAATTCTATTGTTTCAATATTTTCCATACGAGACATGTTACAATTATGAATCAAAAACGTATTTTCCATGCTTGTAAACAATTCACTTTGCTGTAACACCTTATTGCGAAAGTTGGGAGGCCTTCGGTTCGGGTGTTGCAGACCATAGGGAAGCCGCCGAGCGAAGACTTTTTTCGGGTAGATTTTTTGATTGGTACCAAAGGATCAGGTTCAGAACGATAGACCAGGTACGCAGGGGCGTAATGATGAAGGCCAGCGTGCCGTAAGCATTCCAAAAGATGAGAGCCAGAAGCAGTTCCACGAGCATAATCAACAGGAAGGGTAGATTTTGCCAGGTGGCGGCAAGGAAGCCGAGCTTCTTTTCTGCACTGGCTGGTCCGCGATATAATCTGCAAGTTGAAAAGGATAGTTTTAGGATGAACGTGTTATATTTACGGTTTTATTGCTGTTGGAACCTTTTATGTGCATTGTTGGCGTAGATTATCATGAGCGGGAATTGACAAAACATCAATTGGAAGAATCCGTAGAAGTAGGTCAATGTACCCGGAAGGAATGTGCCGTTGACGAAAATGCCCCACACGAAAACTACTCCCATGTGGCCGTCGATCACTTCGCCGAAGGACCACGGACCGCAGGTCACGAAGAGGCAGTAGCCGATTAGGGGAAACACCAATCGATCTACTGTGGAAAGAATCCACATCTTTCGAATCCAACCACGGCAGCAGTAGCTTCGAAATCGGGGTCGAGCAATTGAGCCATCTAGAGAATAAAGAAGTCGGTTTTAACTACCGTGACTCGCATAACCGATAACAAGTAGAGTAATCTAACCAATATTATTCGATTCAAATCAGGATAATAATACTCACTTTTGACAAGCATATGCCAAATCCGGAAAACGCATAGCGGCAACAAGCAGGTAATCAATGCCAGACTGAAGAACACTTGGAATATTTTGTTTGTGTCGTACATCAGTACGAAACGAGCCAGCGTGCTGAACTTCCGTCTCGATCCATCCAGCGTGAATTCCTGTTCGACCACTCGATACCTGCCCTCCTCGTCGCGTATGAACACCGATATTTTGTGCAATCCTTGTGCATATCTTTCCGGGGACCAAGGTACCACGAATAGCTCTCGACTAACCCGGGTGCAGTCGACCCATTCGTCCGGATCGACCTTAACTTGACACTCGGTAATTTTTGCCGGTGAAAAGGCTAACAAACGGATGTGGGTGGATTCAAGCGGCAAATGCGAATTTTCCTTACCCGGTATGTTGAAGAGAACATTCTTCGGGTTCGTTATCAAGACCACAGGCCAATTGTTGTGCTGCAAATCTACGAAAGAGAACTGACCGTGGTCAAATGCAGCAAGACGATACATACGGTTCTTCATCCAATCGCCCAGTTCTAATTCCAGGAATCCTTCGTTTTGCATAGTGTACATGTGTGGGACCGCTCCTCCCAGCTTATGAAAGTGACCACAGAGATATGCATATCCTTCCTGATACTTTCCAATCAAGTTGCGAATGCCACTGGTTCCTAAGCCAGGCGTTAATATACATGACGTTGGATAGTGTCCGAACCAGATGGTGTAGTTTGTTTCCATAGCTCGGGATTTTTCCGCAAGACCAATAATATGCTGAGTTTCGTTCATAGAAAGCATTCCCACAAAATTGAAAGGCCGTTTCGGCCCCGGGTCCAGACAGGCATCCACAGCAATGAAACTGTAGCGTTCGCCATCCTTCGTCACCTGATGCAAATACGATCGGGGATGATTCTTCCCTTGTGCGGAATAGTTGGTGAAAAGATCCTGTTTTGTCTGCAGCGCAGGAACATTGAAATTGTCGTGATTGCCACGGATATCCAACCAGGCTGTTTTGCTGAGAACATCCGTATCCTTGAGGACATCCCGGTACCAACGCCATTCTTGCTCATGTTGCTTCGAGCCGAGAAAATTCGCAGTTTTTGCATCTGTTAGGTCCCCTGAAGCCAAGACGACCGAAGGTCGAATAATGTCTACCGTACGGTTGCAAAATTCAATCAAATGGGGCACTCGGCTTGGATCTTTGTATAAGCTGATGTGGATGTCGGAAATCTGCAAGCCACATAGACAAAATACTTATGTTGCTTTAAATATTGAGTGGAAAGATATGGAAGAGAAAATATCCCTCCTTGATTAAGCACACTAAAGTGGGTTTTTGCTCACTTTTTCACAACTCACCTGCAAGAACCACATCAGATGCCGTGGGCTATCGTCCAATGTTAGCTGCTTACCGCCGACATTCCATCGCTCTTGTCCTTTGGTATAAGCAGCATTCAATCGTTTGTTCAACTTACTATCCAGTCCGACTAGGTTGGCCACATTCGCCACAAAAATCGAAAAAATTACGATGAACGCAATCAGCGCAACCGCTGCTGTTGTGAAGCGCATTTTGTTTCAACACCGGATTCCCAAACGAGACGCAATTTTCTGTGCTTTATTTTTCTCGCAACCTCAATGGCCTTCGCAGCGATTTTCAATGACCTTCCTTATTGATTGTTGCAATTCACAATATTTTTGTTATTTTTCAGCACGACTTACAACAAAACTATCCTTACATAAGTACACGTTTAAACAGCATCAATTACCAATCTGTACTTAGGATTCAGAAATTTTCGTTTTGTGAACGTCACAAAGGTATAATTACTTGCAATTTTGAAAGAAAAACACGATTTTATCTTCACCGCACTGATAACGATGATGTAAAAAAGGGAGTTGATGGGAAACACTAAACGAACGGTCAATAAAACAGCGGTACTCTCCTCAGCTGTTTGTTGGAGTGGGTGGTGAAATTCTGGGGTACTGTTATCTTTCGTTCGCACCGTTTGTTTTGTTCATTATTTTCGTTGTGACATTTACCGTTGCTTAGAATTTTGTATGCGGGTTAGAAATAGGGTATGATGTATACTTTTTACTCCTTTTCTCAAACTAAAAAATGCGCATTTTTTACTCTGAAAACAACACAGTAAAAAAAGTTGTTGAATATTACATCGAAATCGCTGCAACCAACCGAATCCATCGGTTGTTGAATATTACACTGCGCGATGTACTCGACAGCTTGCTGTGTAATAAGAAGGAGCGATGTAATTTCTATCGACGTAATAAATAAAATGACGTAATCAAAGCGATGTAGATGCATGTGATGTAAAGCGGCCGGCTATTATGAGCCAGATGCATAGTAGGAATATGTGAATTGAGTTATTCTGGTGATTTCATGTTATCTTTTGAGTTTGTGAATCATGATATTTTATTATTTTTTAAATTTGCTCATAACATACATAATTTTTTTCTAAAACCTTTCTCACAGGACTTGCACAAGATTGCCTACAGATTGAGTTATTTCCATAAAGCTGAAGCACCATGGTACTCTTCGACAGATTGGGATGCTTGACTTCAAGAGCTGTGACCATCATGAACAGCTACATCAGTTCCATATTTCAGCTTTTCAGACAAGTTCCCTGACCGGTGGTATTGTTCGCCGACTGGAAGCCTAGACTGAGGTTCTTCTGAGTAGCCGCTATCAGCTCGTTTGATTTGCTGTCCATGTGTAGCTATCAACTGTAATGACAGGGACAGCGAGTCATCGTGAACACAAACCTCTGATCCATTGAATTGGCGACAGGTGTATTGATTTTCACGTGAAACTCGCAGGTCAGTTCCAGATGAATTACCTTGATACACCTTTTAAAGTATAGAACCGAGCGACACGGAGCTCGGTGATCAAGAAAGACTTCATACGCTGAAAAAGAGAAAACACGTTCAGTAGGGATGATGAGGAGCGATGATATTTATTAGAAATGAAATAAAGTTTTTTTTTTATTTTCTTCAAGGAATTCTTAGCTGGTAAAGCATCTTAACCAACTGCGGTATTCCTAGAATTACTTGCCATAATACATATAAAAAGTGGCGTATACACCAGATTACATACTTGTTTTAATTAATTGTTATCCATTTTTCTGTTTTTTAGGGCGCAGTAGTTCTAATAGCTGTGCTAATAGGTTCTAATAATGTCTTATACCATGAAAAGAGTGTTGCCCAGGAGTATTTTAATCAAATTTCCAGTAAGATTCCGCTAATAACCTTACGAACCTTGGAACGGTGGGGTTCTAAGAGTATATTTTTAGAATGCCGATTGGAATCTTCCTGGAATTTTGAAGGTAACCCTTGTGGGATTCCAAGTAGAATCCTTTTGAAATTTTAAGGTAAATCCTTCGGTAAAGAACGCTTCAGAGATTTTGATAGAAATCCATTTGGTTTTCCGATGGGAATCCATCTGGGGATCCTGATGGGAATACTTCTGGAATTCCGATGGGATACCTGCTTTTTTAATTTTATTATGGTGTTTTTTTTTCAATTCTAGAATTAAATTCTTATTGAAATTCTTTGCGGAATCCTTCTGACATACCGGAGTAAAAATTTTCGGTTACTTGATGCAAATATTTCTACGATAAACATCGACAGATTTCTTTAAAAAATGTCACTCAGGATGGAAATATTATTTAAGAAAAACAAAATCTTTCTAGAATTCAGAGAAAATACTTCATAGATTCCGGTGAAGTTCATTTTGGGTTTCGCAGAAAATATAAAGAAATCGCATCAGAATCCCAGCAGAACGTCCATCGAATTTACCGAACAATTTTCGCCAAAAGGGTTCTTTCTAAAATTCCAGAAACATTTAGATCGAAATCTCGGGAGAATTCTCCTGGGACTTCCTCAACAATTTCCTTTGCGTATTTGTATCCAGCTTTTTACGCTAGCCATAAATTAACAAGGGGTGAATCGAATTTGACATATGCTGTGAACGTGATTCAAAATAATATCTTGGTAGCCTTGAAGTAGAGTTTTAATCTTCCCCGTTACCATCGAGATTTTTAAGATTGTTTATTTTTAAACAACATGGAAATTCACGCATAAACATTTCCTTTAAAATTACTAATCATTCTTCCATTTTAGGTATCTCATTTTATGCAAATAAAATGCCTTAAGAGCCACGCAGAATAGTGTCAATAGCGGTTACGATGTTTTAATTTGTATCAGCTATGGTGTCGAAAATTGAGCCTTTAGAGTGCGTCTGTTTGGTCTGTACCATGAATCGACAAAAGGATCGTCCTTGGCTCTACAATGTTTTTTCCCATGTTTTAATTCTACTGAAGGCTAGGTTAAAATTTGTACTTGCTGTCACTTATTAAGTCAGTTTTTTTTCTATCGAGAAATTCTCCAAATAATTCCGTCTCAAATTACTTAAGGATTTTTTTTAGGGGAGAGCCATAGTAAGATTTTTTCGCATTCTAACTGACCACGAGTCTCAGTCGAATACACCTGAAATATACGTTATCTAATCCGTTTATTACAAAATTGTTCGTATCTTACGAGAATAATATTCTTCCGGCTATTCTCTCGTGAATATATTCTGCATCTATGCTCATCCACTTCCTCTCTCGGCTATTTCTTGAAAAAACCCATGCGAGAAAAAAGACCCTTGCGAGAAGTTCACCTCTGCTTTCTTTCTCCCATAAACCCTTTCCTAATAAGTACAATCACATTGAATTTTATCAGTAAATTAAGTCCGGAAACGCGTTCAACAATATTACTCATAGGCACCACATATTTATTTATGATAATATACAACAATGATCCCATTCACAAATCTGTGTGATAGCTTTATTGGCATCGAGAGACTATCGGACTATTACAAGACATAAAATCATAAATTTTACAAACCAGAGATAGTATCAGAAGATCACATTGACGTGAAAAGCGTGTGTTCTTGTATTGTAGAAAAATGCGTATCACAGGCGCCAGGCAAGCTTATATTATTAAGATACCTAAAAGAAGTACGAATTCAAAATATATTTTAATGGATAAAATATTAAACCTAGTTTTGAAGACATGCCACAATTTCAAGAAAAATTACGACAGTTCAATGATGTTTTCAAAAAATTCAATGAATCGCCGATTGCTAAGATCCATATACGAATATTATAGTGGACACAGCATGTGTCAAGAGGGGTGATTCAAAGTTTTATGGCACCGACTCGTAAAAAGCTGGATATTCTCATTGAAAGCTTAAAGTGATTCTTCTCAAAACTCCAGGTTTCCCATTGGAATCCCCAATTTATTCCCTTCATAATTCCTAATAGGTTCTATTCGGAATGTCTTGAGAACTTCCTTAGAACTCCTCATTCGATTTTCATAAGAATCCCAGAAGAATTATCTTCGAAATCTATGGTCTTTTAAGTGATACTCATTAGAATCACAGAGAAAATTAATTCAGAAACATCAGGAAAAATTACCTTCAGAATGCCCCAAGGATTCCCTTCGGAATTCCCTAATGATTCTCTTCGAGATGCTCCCAGGATAACCTTCTGAATGCCTCAAGAACTCCCTTCGGAACGGAATGCCTTAAGGATTCCCTTCAGAATGCCTAAAATATTTCCATCCTCCAGGAGTTCCTCCTGCAATTCCTCGAGGAGTTACTCCTGGTATTTCTCCAAGAGTTTCTCCAGGAGTTCCTCCAGGAGTTGCTCCTGGAATTCCTCCAGGAGTTCCTCCTTGATCTCCTCCAGGAGTCCCTCCTGGAACTCCTCAATTCCCCCAGGAGTTCCTCCTGGAATTCCCCCAGGAGTTCCTCCTGGAATTCCCCCAGGAGTTCCTCCTGGAATTCCTCCAGGAGTTCCTCCTGGAATTCCTCCAGGAGTTCCTCCTGGAATTCCTCCAGGAGTTCCTCCTGGAATTCCTCCAGGAGTTCCTCCTGGAATTCCTCCAGGAGTTCCTCCTGGAATTCCTCCAGGAGTTCCTCCTGGAATTCCTCCAGGAGTTCCTCCTGGAATTCCTCCAGGAGTTCCTCCTGGAATTCCTCCAGGAGTTCCTCCAGGCTCGCAGCGAAACGCAAATGAAAACTGCGGATAAACCCGGTTCCTGATCGCAGAACCGGCAATCTCGCCTGTTGATAGGTTTTCCGGTGTAGTATTTGATGAATCTGCAAATATTTGAACAATAATTAAATTAATAAAAAGAGATTTTATTAAATAAAACAACTTACTGCTCTTGACCTGAACACAAAGACGGAAAAATTCAAACAAAAATGGTGCGTCGGTGCCGTCGCGTGCGGATGGTGCGAAAACAAATCTGGTCAGTGTTGCCAAGATTTAATATTGCATATCAATTCATGGCGATATCACATTTGAGCTGTGTAATTTTACACAACATCCTTCGAACTCAATAGGTTGCATCATATTCTGTGTAATATTAATAGAATAAGCACTGAAATATTACACAACTACTATGCAAAGGAAAATCGTGATTTTAAATCTGTGTAATCTCAAGGGGATGTAATATCACATACAAATGAATGTTTATATGCATTTGATTTTCATCATTACATAGCATTTTGGGTACATCGCTCAAATTACGTCGATGCTAATTACAATATTTTTTGCTGTGAACATTGTAATTTTCTAAATTTGAAGACGATTTTTTGATTGTCAATAAGAAAAAAGAATGAAAGAGTCTTTATTTCAGACACAATCCCATAGTTTCATAATAATTTGTAGTTTATACAGTGTGATATGGTTTACAGGATGATAAAACAAGGACCTGGACTGCCTCAATTCATAACGGTCAACATGTTATGATTATAACTAAACGGAATACGTTATTATCCATATACACTGGATTCTGTTTTTACACGATTTACATTTTCTCAATTTTCCACTCATCCTAAATGTTTAACGTATATCAATTATCATGTGATTTTTCTTTGATTTATTCTGGATTTTTTGAAACATGTTGCGAAGAGTTTGGTGGCAAATTGAAGTCACACGATCAAAAATACGAGCGAAAAAAAAAAATCGTGTAAAAACAAAATCCTGTGTATACGCGAGGAGAAGTGGATGAACGCTGTCATCAGAGAAAAAGTAGAATCACTGAAATTTGACACAACAAGGTATAGCCAATGTAATTTAAAATAATTTTAAAAATTACAAACAGAGATTTTTATGAAAATGATTTATTAGGCGAGATTAGAAATTCAATTAGGATTAAAAGTAGTACCATCTCCGGAAATTCAAGAAAAAACTTCATTGTCACATTGTCACTATCTCTACAATAGGCATTATGACTATACTATGCCGCAGAATGCTCTGAATGTTTATGCAACGAATACAATAAAAGATCAATAAGTTAATACAACAAGTTTCTTATTTCTTCGTATCGTCTTCCAATTTTGACATTTCAAATTGTTTATTTTGTTTTATATTCAAAAATCGTTTTGGCGATAAACTGCATTTAATATTCATAAAATTATAAGTTGAATATACATTTTCAATGATTAAACTTAAATTGAGCATACACAGCTTACTATAAGTATAATCATACCAATGAGTGGATAGACCGAATATGGTTTTAGATTAAAATTTAATCTATTTAGCTTTTTTATTTTTGTCCGTATACATTACAGTGACTATAATAACAGTGTCGTCAAGTGTCAGAATTGGAACAGAATCGTCTGTCATTTCCATACAAATGCGCGTTCCAAACGAGCAGGAGACCTGTCAAACGTAACACATGACGTTACTCTTCTTATAGGACTCTAGTATACATCTGGGAGGGAGATGCAGATAGAAAAAATATGAATGTCAGTGCAGACCTAACTTTAGTTGTCATGAAATGTCACCGTAGACCTAACTGAAAATTTTCAACAAACGGGGAGTATTGAGACTGATGATTAGCTTGAAAGCTGTAAAAAGCAAAACATTAAGGTACACTGGGGGAAGTGGAAAAGGAAAAATCGATAGTGCATGTTTGAATTAGTGTAAAACCAATTTAAATGATCTAAATGCGTTCAATCAAAATGGGCTATCAAAAACAGTCAATTTTGCACCAACTGTGCGGTAATTCATACCATTTTGGTCGCTTGAAATTTATGGAAATAGATTTTAAAATTAGGAGTTGTTTTTCCACTTACCCTAGTGGGATGGGGTAAGTGGAAAACCCATGTTACCTTGACCTTCCATAGTGATGAGTAGTTACATATAACTAAAATCAATACGATAATTGCTCTGAGTATCTTTTGTGGAATAATTTCATCATCTTAACGGAATAGATCCTCAAGGAATTCTCGTAATAGCTAGGGGAGGGCTGGTTTTGCCTTCTCGAACACTAAGTGTAGGTAAAATCTATATGTTCGCCACAAAGATGATTTTTTTAAAGAAAATATGGGACTTACAGGGTTATAAACTAATCAACTAATTTTAACGAATTGAGATGATGTCTGTATGTGCGTATTTGTATGTATGTGTGTACGCAAAGCACGTACAAAATTATCAGCTATTCTTAATCTCTTGTCCTTAACCAACTTGTTCGCAAAAAAAATGCATTCAACGGGGAAACTTGTTATGAATAAAAATTAACGTGAATTATACAATATATTTACCTATCAGTGCTATTTTTAACTTTCTTATACATTATTTTCATATGTAAAATATGTGAAAGGCATCAATACCGATCGGTAAATTAATCAGCCATTTTCTCATTTATATTAGTCCACTGGAATCACAAAGATAACAAAAAAGGAACATATTAAGATTCATAGCTATCGAAATAAGCCCTGGAGGAAAGAAAAAAATTGCGTAATTAGAACATTATCCACTTCCCCCGCAGTGTTTGATACCTGGGGTAAGTGTAAAATCTTTGAATTATTTGCTTTCTTGGTACAAACCACTACAAATTGAATGGGATTAGTTTAATTATATTGTAACGGTCACCTGTGATATAAATTCATTTGAAAAAAAGGACAATTGGTGCAAATAAGAATTGATTTTATGAATGCAAAAATCAACTTTTCGCGAAACCTAAAATAACAGTTCCAGCGTTAACCGTGTTAGTGTATGTATTATACAAATTTCAACATAGTATTAGTGTGAGCATCAAAGTATATTCTTGCATAATGTTATGATGTGGTAAAAACTGTAAAGTATGTACAATTCCAATTTTTCGAGTCGCTTTTTACACTTACCCCCTTTTTCCACTTCCCCCAGTGTACCTTATATTGAACATTGTTTCCCAATATTTGAAACGACCGTTGTTTAACAAAAAATGCTTGTAGTAATCGAACAGTGAAACTCGTTCAAAATTGGTGTCCATTGTAAAGAGAAAAAGAAAAGATAATTTTGTTACAAGATAAAGATTGTCGCTTCGGTTCCCTTTGTTCTGCTGTCCGAAACATGTTGAATTTTCCCTTCATTGAAATTTAGCACCCTATCCTCCCCAGCAAAAGATGTTCCGAACAGCGACAATCTTTATCTTATAATTAAAATATCTTTTAGAAAAATAGATCTAGGATGTATGACACTCCACGCAATCATGCAGTAGACAAGAAATACATAACAGAAAAGGAAGGTGTGCTAAAAATCATCTATGACCGCTGTTGTTTTGTAAGACATCCCGGGTACAATAAGGGGTCGATCAAATATTACGTCACACTAAAGAGGAAACGTAATGGAAGCGATAATGGAACCAAGGATGTTTTCGATCATTTATAAATCTGAGTTCGATTATTTAGTTGTTTGTCAATAACTCACTGCAGATGCTAAATTACAAAATATATTGCATGGTACCCTTATACTGTGAAGGTTTTTCTACATTTCCGCCTTAACAGTTCGTTGTTTGAATTCCACTAAGAACAAAGTCAAAGCGCTAGTTAGAGTAACTAAGTTACATATTACTCCATTATAAGTGGAATTCAAACAACGAAACGGATTATTAGTTACAGAAAAACCTTCGCACTAGCAGTTTACCATACAACTTATTTTGAAATTCTGCCACTGGAATAAGTAATTGACAAACTACTAAATGATAAAACCCTGATTACTAAATGATCAATAACATCCTTGAGCGGAATGTCAACGGATAGCGGATTTTCGAAAAAGCTTTCGCTATCCTCCTCCTGATATTTTCACGAAAGAATTTATTTCTTACTCGAAATTGGATTTTACAGTTATCAAAATCATTGCAATTGGGATTCTCAGATCCTTTTCTGGAAACCAAATAATTTATTCTATATATTAAATGTAAGATTCATCTGTGGTATCTGTAGGGGCGTGAGATTTCTGACGCAACGGGAAGCTATTTTTTAATTTAAACAACGTCTTACCGGAAAATACGGGACAGGGTGTAGAATAGCTTGCATCACAAAGATTTTGAACGGCAATAGCACTGATATCTTAATAGGTTTTTGAGATATTTATACCAAACGACTTGGAAAAAGTGTAGCAATTATTCCCTGTGTGAAAATCAACTCCAATGTATTGTAAAATTGTAAAATTAGAAAACTGAAAAATTATTGAGTTAGGAAAATGGATGTTTGGAAAATCAGAATTGGATAACCAAAGAATTAAAAACTAAGAATATAACAATTTTAAGCACGTTCTCTATACACTTCATCTTCAAAAATATCCGGCTTTTCCGCTTCGTATTCTAGTCCACATCACCCGACGTCTTCATTTCCCAACTCACTACATTCTTGCGCTGATGCCCTTTGCCCATCGATTTATTTTCTTCATCGCTTGATTCACGTTCCTCAATGTCAACCCAATCCGCAATTACGGTAACAAAATTTGCGTAATTGTGATCTTGAAGAGCCGGAGAGGAATACAGAGGACGAGATTTGAAAAAAAAAATCATTGAAGTGATCGTCGTCCAAATCTGGATTCGCAGTGTAAGCATGGATGGTTGGAAGAGAATTTTTGCTTTGCAACTTCCTTCTTTTCGCACACGTTCTACAGGATTCTTCGAAATGCAACGAAAAACGCATTCGCGCACATTAATAATTCGTGTTTCATTTACACTGCATATTCGAGAACTTGGTTTGATTTCCACATCCGAATTTAATCCACGGAAGCGAAAAAAAAATTAAATTCCGGACACTTCTCACTGTTCCGGCCGCAATATTTCACGAGACACTTCATGTTTAAACTGCCCGCACTCGAAACGTTTTCTTTAACTCGCGTAAGTCACGCAACGGCTTCGACGAAATCAACGAAAACATCGATGACACGCAAAACGAAAATTGGTGATTTCGCGCGTCGCTTGCTTTGATATGTTTTTCTAACCGATAATTTGCTTGCGTCATGACGTTTAATTTTGTTTTGATTTCGTGTGTAGTATCTGGCTCTCCCTCCCAGGTATACATAATACCGAATCGAACTTGCGTATTTTTATGAGTGTACATTTTCGAACCAATTCAAATATTTCACCTGTTGTTTTTAGATACGTTGGTTCAGTCTGCTTTACTTTTTCTTCTTGATGGGACAAGCGCAAAACAAAAATTTAAAAAGGATAAGGCCAAATGAAAACATTGGCGTTAGTAACTGTTTCAATAAATTTATTTATACGATTTATACCTAATATATATTGTATTTTAACAATCATTCAATACTGGTAAGTAATGTTATAATTACTATACTTTTCAGCTCTTGAGTTATTCTTTTTTCAACAGTAACCGCAAAATTGTAAATAAGCATGTCGTCCAAGAACAACTGTCGGAAATTTTTCCTCCGGGACGTTGATATTCCTCTGGCTACCAGCCAGGCCCAAGTTCTCAAGCCATCTCAGACCTCCAACACTATCAGACGCAAAGATGTAAAAGTAAAAAATAATCCATCTGGTAGCGCACCGGCTACGAAGACCACCACATCGGCTGCAAACAAGTTCAAGGAACCGGAACTGCACAGTGCATTAAATGTGCGCAAGGAGATCGAAAAAGTTAAAGGGATGCACACGAAGCCTCCAACCAGCATCGGCGAACTGACGCCGAAGAGTAAAAAGTTTGTTCGCGAGCAGGTAAGGGGTTGGATTTTTCAATTTCTGCTATCGATGCTATAAGGTTCTTATTCTTCACCCAGATCACCAAAAAACTCAACTTCCATCACGACGAAAACGTTTTTAAAGGATTGGTGCCAGTGAACGTGAATGATTCGGTGTTGATCCCTACCAGCAGGAAGCCGCTAAGGAGTACGTACGTTGCAAAAGAGAAACGTGACCCGGAACCAGAGTTAGGTGACTTTTTGCGCCCGATTTCTAAGTGCAATGTGCCATTCGAGCCGTATTTGGCACCTGAACCAGCTCCACGGCGTCCAAACTTTAACAACTTTGACCACATTTTGGAAGTATTTGCAAAGGTTGATGTTGGGGCATGAAGATGAATAGAAATGTATCTAATTATTGTTTCAAATATGTTTGAGTTTATTCATGCAATTTGCTGTACCTAATTGAAGAATGTGATCCGACATCCTCTAGCACAGCGGTTCTCAACCTTTTTCTTGAGAGGTACCCCTTCGAACTTTTGCATTAATTGAGGTACCCCCTCTTGAAAGTAGGATTCCAAGCCCTTGAACGAATAATTCCAAGTACTATGAAGGGAGACTTTCGCGCCACTTGAAAGGACATTCTGAATCCCTTGAAAGTAGGCTTCCGCGCCTCTTGATAAGAGGCTTCTGTGCCTTTTGTAGAGAGGCTTTGCATATTGAAAGGACGCTTCCAAGCCTCTTGAAGGTAGAATTCCGAGTTTCTTTAAGGGATGCCTGTGTTCCTCTTGAAAGGAGCTCTCCGAGCTTTTTGAAAGGAACCTTTTAAGCCGCTTGAAAGGTGCCTTCCGAGCTTTTTGGAAGTAGGCTTCCGAACCTGCTTAAAAGGAGCCTTCCGAGCCTTTAAAAAGTAGGCTTCCGGGCCTCTTAAAACGATGCTTCCGGATCCCTTGAAAGGAGGCTTCCGGGCCTCTTAAAAGAAGGCTCCCGAACCACTTGAAAGAAGACTTCCAAGCCGAAAGAAGGCTTCCAAGCCTTTTGTAAATAGCTTTCTGAGCCGTTTGAAAAGAAGCTTCAAAATTTCATGAAAGGAGCCTTCCGAACTTTTTGAAAGAAGGCTCCCGACCCTCTTAAAAGGAGCCTTCCGAACGTCTTGGAAGGAGGCTTCCAGGCCTCTTAAAACGAGGCTTTCGGGCTTCTTGTAATCAAGCTTCCGAGAGTGAAAGCAGGCTTCCGGGCCTTCTGATAAGAGGCTTCTGAACCTCTTGTAGAAAGGCTTCCTAGCCTCTTCAATGGCAGCTCTCGAGCCACTTAAAAAAGCCTCCTCCTTTTGCATCTTGGAAGAACGCTCAGGCCTCTTGAAAATAGCTTTTTGAATATAATGTTCCGAGCCTCTTGGAAGGAGACTTCCAGGCCTCTTGAAAGGAGGTTTCCAGGCATCTTGAAAGGAGGATCCGAGCTTCTTGAAAGGAGACTTCCCGGCCTCTTGGAAGGAGACTTCTTGGCCTCTTGAAAGGAGGCTTCCATGCTTCTTGAAAAAAGGCTTCCAAGCTACCGAACATTTTGAAAAAAAAGGCTTCTGAACATCTTCAAAGAAGTCCTCCGAAACTCTTGTATGGAGACCTTCGAGCTGCTTGAAAAAAGCTGTGCTTGTTGTGGAGGGCATGATTCTATTAGATTTACTGATCATCATACATATTATGTACAAAACAAAGTCTTGAAATAAAAAAAATACACAATTATCAAAACTTTACCTAACCTAAAACTAGTAAAGAACACCAAAATGTAAGTGAATATGACTAAATCTAAATCCATGCAAACTACATGTCCAAGCTGAAAGTTCCAAACAGTTGGAATTGTTGGCATATCTACAAAGTTACACTTTGATTTATGCTAAAATCCCAATCATTGAGCCCTCATACATGCACTAACTCTCATGTGATTCTGTAGGGGGCGTTAGGGAATATAGCACTTGAGCTCCTGACTTGAGTTTATCGAGTTTATCAAGCAGAAACGCATCATTTCGCTTATCCGCCAAAAGATGATTGGTCGAGCGTGGAGCTCGTAAATGCATGCTACCGGAGGTTTTTATTCCCGCTATGTGCTAATATCGGCGCACCAGATCACGGGTTCATCTGCGAGTTGTGGGGCTTGCCTAGGATGTGGTGGGGTTTGACAGTGGGCCCTGAGGTTTACCTCTATAAAAAGCTGCATGTATCCGCAAGTAGGCCCCACCAAAGCGACCGTGTGCCGCCCAAAGCGCACAAGCCCAAGTCCTGGTGTTAGGTGGGACGCTAAACAGCCCTGACACGACGGCCCTCCGACGAGACAGGAGGTTTGCGCAGGCCCAATAAGCCGCCTGGAAAACCAAACATTACGAACAATATGAGAGATAATGCGACTCGATATAATCGGCAAAGACCTAGGCGACGAATAAAGGATCACGATTGGAAGCTTGTAACATGGAGCTGCAAGTCGCTACGTCGCTAGGCTTCGCAGGTTGCGACAGGATGATCTACGACATGATCAACGCAACTTCGACGTTGTGGTGCTGCAGGAGATTTGTTGGACAAGACAGTGTAAATTCCGGATGAAAGCCACTATTAATGGCGTACTGGGAAACCACTTGGCGTGGATCACTGAATCACTCGTTGAGAGAACTCTTACCTTCCCGATGAACGTGAACTGTTGTAATGAATGGAGTTTGCTTGAGAGGAAGCGACCTTTGGTCAATGATGTCAATGATGCCAACACCGGTACATGATGTTGCCAACATTGTGTCAGTATTGCCAATTTCTGAAATAGCGTTGTTGCTGTTCATTACATGGGGGATAGGGCATGAATAGCATTAAGTCAAATATGCACCACACATCCTCCTTCTTCTCTAAAAAAAAAATATTGCTCACTATTAGTAAACCTACCCTATGCAGGCAAGTGGATTAAACAAGAGTTCTTGTCCAAAAATTGAATTTATTAATCTTTCCATCAATTCAAGTGAATTGATTAAACCGAAACTCTAACCTCATTGTAATTCATTCTAAAACCTAATTTCAGGAACCCACCTTCGGTGTATCGCCAATCCGCCACCTAGTAGAATGTTAACGAACTTGCGGGTTCAATGAAAACAGTATAAAATAATTCAAATTTATGTGATTTCACATAACTACTTCTTTTAAATAAATGCCATCTTTTTTCGTTTGCAAAACCGACTATGCCTTCGCTCATCTATAAATTACAATATCTATACTTTACCCTATTTACTCGTCAGGTGTTTCCCGCAATGTTTTTTTTTTTGTGTTGTTTTAGTGTGACATAGCTGGAATTATAGATAGTGGAATATATAGATGAGCGAAGATAAATCCTCTGTCTCCAAACGAACTGTCAAACGTGTCTCCAAACGAGCATGACGTCACGATTTCAATGGAAACGTTAAGGGCTGTGACGTCATACGCGCGTGTGCACTTGCAAAAAAGTCGACTCAGCCATGCTTTCGCTCATCTATAGATTCTACTAGAGTCCTATAAGAAGAGTAACGTCATGTGCCACGTTTGACAGGTCTCCTGCTCGTTTGGAACGCGCATTTGTATGGAACTGACAGACGATTCTGTTCCAATTCTGACACTTGACGACACTGTTATTATAGTCACTGTAGATTCTACTATCTATAGCTGGAATCATCGGAATCGCCTTATTGTCGTTCCGTTATGAAGAGTACACGGAGATTTGTGAGTACACATTTTATGGTTTAAAATCACCCACCTTTTAAAACTATATGAAGCTGTCAAAAAAGTGGGGGATTTAAAAATTTGTGAAATGGGTGGAAAATGCCCACCTTGAGACAGCTCTGTTTTGTGCGGAATATGGGTGTTTTTCACTCGTTTATGGTTGAAAAAATACTTAGCACCTTTTCTAAGAATCTGCCTCTGTAGACTTATTTCAGAATAAAATTAAAATGTCTTCAAATAAAGCGTTTAAGCTAGTGCTTAATTTACCGAGCTGTTAGCCTGGATCTGCCGTTGTCAACAATCTTCAAGGTAAGTGTTTCTGAATGTAATATAGATATCTGTGCTCATACCAAATATTCCGAGAGTGATAAAAATAATGTTGTGCTTTCCGTAGATTACACCCGAAATTACACCATTCCGGATCTCCTTTTGCAAAAGCGGCACAATCCAATGTGAAACAATATAGATGACGGAATATATGGGTATCTAAAGACATCAAACTGAATTGCCAGAATTCAGAAGGACTTGAAAAGCCTGCGACGAGGTCAACAGTTTTAATTAAGAAGTGTTTTTAAATAGCTGATTTGAAGCTTAAATATGTATATTTTATTATTAAGAAACAATAAATAAGTTAAATTTTGTGTTATGTAATTTAAATAATGGGTATTTTTCATCCATCTGGATCAGTTTTGCTTTTGAAAAGGTGGGTGAAAAGTAAACATCACTTTTGACGTATAAACCTCCTTCCCATTTATGGGTAAAGGCCATTTACTCATCTTATGGGTTAGTCCAGTTATCTCCAAGAAGGGTGAAAAAACACCCATTTCTGAGTTTTCCCATTTCTCCGTGTAGGCATTTACTACCGAAAATGAAATTTCCGAGATACATGTAAGTTACTCATCTTAGAAGTAGTGGGCTGGATTCCCATAATGATGCGCTAAACAACGCATCACTTATAACCCTTATAACATTGGAAGTGAAAAAAAAAAAAATCGATTTGCAAGTAATACTTCCGAATTCTAGTGTGGTGCTACACCGGCAGTAACCACTAGAATTATTCAAGCCTACTCAAACTGCTCGAATATCCAGTTTAATCTAACCCAAATTTGAATTCATCCCGACAAGCGTGTAAGCAGTTTTTTTGACATTTCTATGCATGGGTGCATATTGACGTCACTTGACATCAGATGAGGACAATGTTCACAGAGGTTCTTTTCCGTTTTTGAATAAGATTGAATTCTCTCGAGGGTAATGTCTACAACTATTAAGGACTCTGACTTGCGCACTCATCTACGCCACCAAGTGTAAAACAAAAACAAAAACAGGTCCGACGTCCCAAACGAGTCGCGTCATTATTGGATTCTTTAGTCGATTTAGAGCGAGTTTGTAACCGCACTCCGACAGGTAGGAACCAGTTTCGTCGGAAAACCTGAAGGGACACTATGGCACGAGGAAAGAACGCTGAACCAACCACATCTTGTTTGCCCGAGTGGCCCCAGAGTTTTGCCAAATGGAATACCTACCATCCCAAAATATCAATATCGTCATGGATTAATAAACTTACTGTGAGTATTATGTAGTGAATTTAGATGTTTTATTTAGACTGCATACTCATTAGGCATTTGGCTTGAAAACTTATAACTCAGCTTAAAATCAACCAAAAACTTAAGGATCGTACTCTGTGCGACGTACGTATTCCGATAGATGTGCAGGAGCTCTTCTGTCTCTAGCAGGTCGTGTTGTATCTGATGCTTCCCCGTTTGTTCCAATTTCTAATTTTTGCTTGTCAGGATTTCTCCAAAGACAAACGGTTTTGGTTTGCGTGACATGACGTCGAATTTCGCGACCGTTCTCATCTTTCAAAAGTAGACTGCCATTATCTTCTTCAACTACGATGTACCTCTTATTGTCGAATCTTGAATCGCCCTTCATTCTCGTTTGTTTTTCGAGAATCACAGTATCTCCAGGACGAGTTTTACATGGTTTTGCACTTCGTCGAGTATCTTCGTGTAGTTTAGAATAGATTTTGGATTCAGCATCCCGTGAATCCAACAGCTGGTCATCTATGTTTGCTTTGCCCCGGTTGATTAATGGCAGGGAACGACGAATTTTTCTCCCATACATCACCTCTTCAGGAGGCATTCTGGTGACCGAATGGGCTGCAGCGTTATGAGCCATAACGGCCGCTTCGAGTTCTTCACGGAAATCACCCCCATTTGAAGAAGCCGTACACATTGCTTTGTTCACCACCTTCATAAAGTTTTCCACCAAACCATTCTGCTGTGGGAAGAATGGTGTTGAGAAAACTGTCCGGATTCCTCTTTGGTTGCAGTAGTTTTTATAACTTTCACCATTGAATGGTGGACCGTTGTCAGATTTTATGACCTCCGGAAAACCTTCCTTGCTGAACACATCGTCTAAAATTCTTTTTGTGCTGTCGAAGCTAGTTGACTTGACTGGCCTCGCGATTGCGTATCTTGACCGGTAATCAATTAGTACTAATATTGATATTCCCCATACGCCGCATAAGGGCCATCGAAATCAAGCGCTATCGTTTCCCAAACCGTCTTGGGAGCGAATATACGATGCATTGGGGTTGGTTTCTCTGGCCTACCGTTGACGGCACATGTCTCGCATGACTTGACCCATTTATCGGCATCGGTGGACATTCCAGGCCACCAAACTCTTTCGCGAAGAATACTCTTCAGTTTCGCCGTCAAAGGGTGGCCGATATGTGCTACCTCAAGTGTTTTCTTGCGAAGATCGTTGGGAATAACAGCACACCCTGCTTTCGTTAAAATACCATCTTTCATTATTAGATCATCAGAAACCGATTGGAATCTATTTAAATGCTTCGGCCAATAGCCGGAATCTAATGCTTTTATCACCTAATAATTAGTATAACTGTTAATATATGGCAACTATTTATTTAACTGTTGTAAAGCTTCAAAATTACCTGTTGGAGAGTTTCATCCATTTCAGTACTTGTTCTGATCTCATCCTTGGTCAAAAAACCAACTGCGTTAGCTTCTAGATGTGCCACTTCCCATGGGCTCGATTCTTCGTCAAATGGTGCATCGTTGCCTTGATACAACCGGGATGGTGGATCAGCGATATTGTCTTCACCCTTAACGTACTCCACGGTATAGCTATATGGACTAAGTCGTAGCGCCCATCCATCTGCTCTGGTTAGAGCCCTCTTTGAACCTTCGCGGGAGCGGTTAAAGATGAAGGTAACGCCTTTTGCATCAGTACGCAATGTGAAGTGACGGCCTAGTAAGAAGTATGAGAAGTGTTCCACCGCCCACACTGCTCCGAGTGCTTCTCTCTGATTTTGGGCGTACTTCTTTTCCGTTTCCGTTAAAGATTTTGAGGCGAAACTGATAATGCGAGGACTTTTTCCAGAACGTTCTTGTATTAGGACGGCTCCCAGGGCATTCGGAGAAGCATCTGTGTATAAAACTGTATTATCGTGCTCCGAAAAATACCCCAATGCCACAGTACTGTGCATTATTTTCTGCTTTAGCATGTTAAATGCCTCTTCTTGTTCTTTGTTCCAGGTCCAAGTCTTAGACCGAATAACTGACCACAGAGGATTCGATATTGTTGCAAAATGTCTTATATACGAGCTGACATATGAGGCTAGCCCAAGAAAACTTCGAAGCTCAGACGTAGTCGTAGGCCGTCGAAACTTTCTGATGGCTCCGATTTTCCCTTCTTCGATGTGAAATCCGTCTGCGTCTAACCTGTGACCAAGGAATGTAACTTCGGTTCTGTCGTATTCGCATTTGCTGGTGTTCAATGTTAAATTGTTATCGCGTAGAATCTGGAGCACTTTTGACACAGTCTCATGTAGGTCTTCCAACGTACTAGCGAATAGTAACACATCGTCGATGTAAACTATCTTATTTTCGATACCTTCTAGTATGCGCGACATTTCACGTTGAAATATTTCGGGTGCACAATTGACGCCGAACATTAGTCTTGTGAACCTGAACATTCCATTCTCTGAAAGAAATGTTGTCAAATCGCGTGACTCGTGGCTTAGTTCCAAATGGTAGTACGCACTCTTTAGATCCAATTTCGTGAAAAATCGAGACCCGTGCAACTTTATCTTCATCTCGTCCAAAACAGGTAAACGAAAGTATTCTCTCTGGATGGCCCTATTCGGTGCTCTCATGTTTACGACCAATCTAAAGTCGTCCTTTCCCTTAGCCACCGCCGAGATGCCACTTATCCAACGCGGCGCTGTTGTTACTCTCTCTATGATGCCGCTAGCTTCCATTTCCAATAATCGTTTTCGTGCACCGTCACGGTAGGCCGCAGGTATATTGTAGTAGGCGTTGCGAGTAGGTGGAATACTATCGTCAATACTAAACCTTATTTTGACACCTGGCATTTTTGGGAATATCTCATCGTTGTTCATTTCGCATCCATTAACTTGTGATCCAACAAACAGCAGCTTCAAATCGCTCGCTGTTGACCTGCCAAGCAATGATCGTTTACCATCGTTAACTACCAGAAAATCAGCGGATACTGAGTGTTCTAATCCAACAGGTTTTATGGTTGATCTGAATGCGAAATTTATTTTCATTGGAGCGCTTGCCGCGTAACCATGTAATGTTCTGTCTGTATCGATTTTAATGGGCTCAAAATCGACTGAACCTATTTCATACTCCAATTTTAGGCTTCGCCAGTCATTACCTCCAATAACGTTGACGTCTGCCCCGAATCGATGAGAAATCTAATTGGACTAGAAGTTCCTAAGCGACATTCAACCAGTACATCATCGAGCGAAAGCGCATTTAACTGTTGAGAATATAGGGAAATATTTTGAGTCAAATAAGCCGTTCAAAGTAACGAGAAAAAACAATGTATGTCACTAATTTACATTTTCGGAATTAATCTTAGTTTACCTCTTCTTGGGGTGCAGACTTTGCTTCCACCGGCTGCGGTACTTGGAATTCTTGGACTGTGTTGACCCGACTTGATTTACGTACCACGGCGAAGTGGCCATATTTACCACATGTATGGCACTTAAGTCTGAGTGCCGGACAGGGTCGATTGCGGTGGATCCATTTGTTGCATCTGGAGCAAAGATCACGAGTGCCACTACCGCGATTCTGACCTGCCCGGAACTGTTTGCTCCGAGATACATTTGGTTCACCTTTACGTTCTCGTTTCAATGCAACCCTTGGCATGCGACTACGAACTTGATTAACCGTTTCATGTTCCATACTCGTTGAATGTGCTGTCTCCAACTGATAGGCTTCGTCCCGAGCTGCTGCTTGCACAATATAGCTGGTTTCGTAGCCAAATGTTCTGGCGGTTCTGGCCAGCTGCCGATTGATCATTCCCTTGAGGAGCTGGGAGCGAACGAAACGTTCTTGGTCACAAGAACTGTATCGGCACATTCGGACCTTTTCCATGAGCCTAGCATGGAAGCTCATTATGGACTCCTCTTTACCTTGCTGCATGCACGAAAATGTTTCGTGTTCCGCAGCGGTATCCGTCATGGATTGCAGATGACTCTCAATATTTTTGACAAACGTTGTGTAGCACTGCCCGTCGTTGAGATTCGGTCGAAGCTTCGATGCTCGCACAATTCCCTGCAATTGATCACCCATAGATAGGAAAAGCAACTGTGACCGTCGCACCGGATCAAAAACATTTGATAGGAAGCTGCAATCTCAAAGTTTTCAATATATTTCCACCACTCTTCCCCCCTCTCGTTTGCTTCTACGTTCCGGGGAAACGGTTTCACTTGGTCCCATCTTATGCCGCTACCAGAAGGCTGTTGCGAAGGGACTCCGCGCGAACTGCTCCCACGGTTTCCCGCACCTTCTGCACTGTGTTCCTGATTTTTGTTCTTTGATGTGATTTCCGCAATAGTATTCTGCAAATCCTCAAGTTTTCGTTTCAAAAACTCATTTTCCAGATAAGGATCCACCGTGACATCGTGGGAGCATTCGTCATTTCCACTGTCTATTTGCTCTTCACGTTCAGCGTTAGCAAACATTGGTGCGCGGACATACCTCCCAGCGTATGGATACTCGATAGCATCGGATTTGATGTTCGAAATCTCGCCGGCCGAACCAGTGGACTGATGGGCGTAAGCGTTTCTGTCTTCGTGGTCGTAAGCATCAGATGATTGCTCAACGCGAACGTATCTTCCGTCGGATGACATTCTCAACCTTGTGTTCAGTTTCCGCCAAATTACGGTCTGTAATTGCAAAGGATAACACATTAGAACTATTATTCATAGATAGCATTTCCTAACTTGTTATTCTATGCATTTTCATTAGGCCGAATCGATAGCGGTTGTGTAATATCATCATAAACTGTTCATAATATCGAGTCAAAAGAAGTTTATACGTCGTACTTTTCCACAACAGGGTGGATATGCCAATCCGCCGTTTGCAAACTGTAGTTTTCTTTACTGCCAGTTGCATACTGTGGTTTTCTTTACTCACATGGAGACTAATCTCGAAAGTGGTTTTCTTTACACACCTTTTCCAATCTTTGAGTACTCTCGAAAGTGGTTTTCTTTACACACCTTTTCCAATCTTTGAGTACTCTCGAAGGTGGTTTTCTTTACACACCGTTACTTTTCATGTTGAATAATTCAACATTACAGCCGCCATCTTTTTTTTTCTTTTAGGCACCATTTTCGTTATGGTTTTTTTTCGATTCGCCATTATGTGGTTTTCATTACGCACTTGTACATTTCCTCGATATATTATTTTTCATTTATGCACCATTTTTGTTGTTTTTTTTTTTATTCTCAATTAAGTTGTTTTTAGTAAGCACATATTGACGTTAACATTTCCAAGTGGTTTTCTTTACGCACTTTTACACTTCAATGAAATTCATTTTAGGTGGTATTCTTTACGCATCCTATTCCCACGATAACTAATTGTCAATCCATTTGCATTTGGCTTCCCTTCAAAGCTTGTTTCACTGCGTTATTCATAAATAATTCCCCCACTTTCCACTCTTAACGCATCACTTGCATAGAACTGTTATCTTTACATGTTTTATTCACTATTAAGCCAAATTCAATCCTTTACCAAGTGATTTCCCAAGTTTTCCAGTGTATCCGCTCCTGGCAGGATCGCCAAATGTAAATTCCGGATGAAAGCCACTATTAATGGCGTACTGGGAAACCACTTGGCGTGGATCACTGAATCACTCGTTGAGAGAACTCTTACCTTCCCGATGAACGTGAACTGATGTAATGAATGGAGTTAGCTTGAGAGGAAGCGACCTTTGTTCGATGATACCAATGATGCCAACACCGGTACACGATGTTGCCAACATTGTGTCAGTATTGCCAACTTCTGAAATAGCGTTGTTGCTGTTCATTACATGAGGGATAGGGCTTGAATAGCATTAAGTCAAATATGCACCACACAGACAGAAAGTGTGGAAAAGCGGGCATCGAGCTATGTACCTTCTACCTGTGGCACCACCAACGAGCTGGGAATCGGTTTCATAGTGCTGGGTAAGATGCGCCAACGTATGATTGGGTGGCAGACAACGCAACGCCGTTTCTTCAACTATAGCATCATCAACGTGCACTACTACCCACACGAAGGGAGACCCGACGACGAGAAAGAAGCGTTCTACGCACAGCTGGAGCAGACATATAATGGATGCCCACTGCGGGACATCAAAATCGTCATCGGTGACATGAACGCGCAGGTTGGAAGGGAGGAAATGTATAGACCGGTCATCGGACCGGATAGTCTGCACACCGTATCGAATGATAACGGCCAACGATGCATAAACTTCGCAGCCTCCCGCGGAATGGTAGTCCGAAGCACCTTCTTTCCCCGCAAAAATATCCACAAGGCCACATGGAGATCACCTAACCAAGAAACGGAAAACCAAATCGACGGTAAATTCTTCTCCGACATCTCGAACACCCGCACTTACCGCAGTGCGAATATTGAATCCGACCATTACCTCGTTGCAGTATGCCTGCGCTCCAAATTCTCGACGGTATACAACACGCGTCGAAGTCGGACCCCGCGGCTAAACATTGAGCGCCTAAAAGACGGTAGACTACCTCAAGGATACGCGCAGCAGCTGGAAGTGGCACTCCCAACGGAAGAGCAGCTAGGCGCATCGTTTCTTGAAGATGGCTGGAGAGATATTCGATCTGCCATTGGTAGCACCGCAATCACTGCATTTGGCACGGTGCCCCCGGATCAGAGAAACGACTGGTATGACGGCGAATGTTAGCAGTTAGTGGAAGAGAAAAATGCAGCATGGGCGAGATTGCTGCAACACCGCAAGAGTGCGAACGAGGATATCGTGCCTCGTGCGGAACAGAAAAACTCAAAGGTGCAGCCCGATCGGGTTGTACGCAAAGGTGACGTAGGACTACGTAGCTATTCGAAATTGATAGTATTTGCCATAATAATTTGTGTCGTTTTATTAACATTGAGCAAACTGCTCGGAGGCCAACTGAATCAAGAAGTCGAATAGTTGTTCCCAGTTGGATGGACTTTGATTCTCTAACCGTGGAATTAACATGACTCATCGGCCGCTGAAGCCACTCGACTGGCTTTCAGTCGGGTACATCACAGTCGTTACTTTGCCACGTACGCTTACATCGCGGGCGAAACCCAAACGTTACAAATAAATATATTTGCGTTTGGTTTCACGCCACTTCTGATTCTGCTTATTTCTCCTTTATTTCGGCCATTTTTGAGGATGGTGTCCTCCAAAAAGGTCTTTATGCATACAAAAGAATGTTGATCCGACAATCCGATATGAACTTTCTTTAAAGTACAAAACTCAATCGTAACTAGTAAATTTGATAGCGCAGTGGAGGGAGATGATGCAATTAATTTGAACGGGTGGAATCACTAACAGCAACCAAGCTACCACGCTAAACCCGATGCCGCCGAAACAATCCATTTTCGCAATTAAAGCCCCAAACGCAATACAACGGAACGGCGACGGAAACGGAAAATTTGACAGTTAGCCCATATATTTTCTGTCAAATTTGCCGTTTCCGTCGCCGTTCCGTTATATTGCGTTTGGGGCTTAACTCTTTCTTTTTATAAAATACTGGTCCTGAGAAGAACCAATTTTCTTTTCCCAATGTGTCTTTCCAATAAGTAACTGCATCCAAACGCTTGACAGCACCTTGCGTTGAAATTGTCCGACCGCCTTCGTGCTGCTGTGCTGCTGCTGCTGCATCGAATGTCGAACCGAATACCGATCAAAACGGCTCGCGCGCGCCGAATAGCAGCTTTCTTGTATTTAATAAATTAAGCCCGTTAGCCCCGCCCCTTTGTGAGCTGATATGGTGTAAATATAATGTGCACTCATAACGATTAATGAAGGGGCGGGGCTAATGAAATTACTTCATTAGATATAAGAAAGCTACTTTTCGGCGCGCGCTAGCCATTTCGATCGCTAGCCATCGATTCCGCAGACAACGGATCGTTCGGAGAATGACAAATTCTAAGAATCCTATCGCAAGATCTGAATTTGGTTATGAGATCAATCGTAAATAGCGAATTTGATAGTGCGTCGGAAAGAGATGATGTAGTGAATTTTAATGAATGGGATCACTAACAGCAACCAAGTTACCACGCCAAACCCGATGCCACCGAAACAGTCCATTTTCGCAATTAACTCTTTCTTTTCGTAAAATGTTGGCCCTGAGAAGAACCAATTTTCTTTTCCGAATTCCCATTCCAATAACTAACTGCATCCAATCCAATCGTGTAAATTTGCAGCATTGCCACCCACTTCGTGCTGCTGTCCGCTTCGCTGCATCGAATGTCGAACCGCCTGCTGTGGTATCTCAATCAAAATGGCTCGCGCGCGCCGAGCAGCAGCTTTCTTGTATTTAATAAACTAAACCCGTAAGCCCCGCCCCTTTGTGAGCTGATATGGTGTAAATATAATGTGCACTCATAACGAATAATGAAGGGGCGGGGCTAATGAAATTACTTCATTAGATATAAGAAAGCTGACAACGGACCGTTCGGAGAATGACAAATTCTAAGAATCCTATCAGATTTTCTCGCAAGATTCTGAATTTGGTTATGAGATCAATCGTAAATAGCGAATTTGATAGCGCGTCGGAGGGAGATGATGAAGTGAATTTTAATGAATGCGATCACTAACAGCAACCAAGCTACCACGCCAAACCCGATGCCACCGAAACAGTCCATTTTCGTAATTAACTTTTTCTTTTCGTAAAATGTTGGTCCTGAGAAGAACCAATTTTCTTTTTCCAATTCCCATTCCAATAACTAACTGCATCCAATCGCTTGTGCAAATTTGCAGCATTGCCACACTGCCACCCACTTCGTGCTGCTGTGTCCGCTTCGCTGCATCGAATGTCGAACCGCCTTCTGTGGAATCTCGATCAAAACTCGCGCGCGCCAAACAGCAGCTTTCTTGTATTTAATAAATTAAACCCGCCCCTTTGTGATCTGATATGGTGTAAATATAATGTGCACTCATAACGATTAATGAAGGGGCGGGGCTAATGGGATTACTTCATTAGATACAAGAAAGCTGCTCTCCGGCGCGCGCGAGCCATTTTGATCGGGATTCCACAGAAGGCGGTTCGACATTCTAGACCATTATGAATTCTAAGAATCCAATGAAACTTTCTCGAAAGATTCTGAATTTGGTTATGAGATGTTGTTTATCTAAGATGCGTATTGTTGCGAGGAATGTCAACAGAAACTTGACTCAAGACGAAGTTTCTTCATATTACCAAACATTATCTCTTGACATCTGTCTGTCCAAGCGACGTTCACTAATGGGTAGTGAACGTCGCTTGGACAGACAGATGTCCAAGTTTCGCAATTAACTCTTTCTTTTCATAAAATGTTGGTCGTGAGAAGAACCAATTTTCTTTTCCCAATGTTCCTTTCCAACTGACACCACAATTTGTAATAAATATTCAGCATCGGCACTGGCGGTGCGGAATCGCCACAGTGCTATTTTTATGGTCAACCTTTTCTTCATATGAAATCCGCTACGATCGCTTTGATGCGTCTGCTATGTGTAAAATCTTGTTCAAACTGAGGATTAGATCCAAACCCGCAAGTGATTGATTTTTGATGTCTGTGCTAGTGATGCATGTACGTGATTGGTTAGTTTACCTATTTCTAAACTTTTTATCAATTATCGATAATAAATAGTTAAAAATCAGTATTTTCAAATAAATACAAAGAAGCGTTGACTCATCCTTGATCGAATGGTCCAAAAAAATTGAAAATCCATCGAGAAACGACTTAGATATTAAAGTTTAAAGTCTATCATATTTTCGTGACGGTCCCCGATTTTCGCAATCGTAAAGTGTACCCCAATATAGAAAACACAGACGTAGTCCTACGTCAAAAAACTCCAGCAAGAAGATCGAAACCGTGAAGAGACGGAGCAACTGTATCGCGCTAATAACACACGAAAGTTCTATGAGAAGTTGAACCGTTCACGTAAGGGCCATGTGCCACAGCCTGATATGTCAGGCCTGGTAGCGGGTCACTTTTTAGTGATTTGGTCACTTTTTTCGGGCTAATCACTAAAAAGTCTCTTTTTTCGACCCCAAGTCACTAAAGTCACTTTTTCTCGCAAAAAGTCACTATTTTCAACTATTTTGAAACTATTGACCAAGATTTTTGCCTTTCTCGTACACCAAGCTGTATCGAAAATGCTTTATATTCACTTCTATTTGTGATAGAAGGTCCGGAGACCCATAGTGTTATATACCAATCGACTCAGCTCGACGAATTGAGATGTCTGTCTGTGTGTATGTGTGTGCGTGTGTGTATGTATGTGCGCAAAATAAAACTCACTCATCTTTTGAGCACTAATCTTGATCCGATTTGTTTGGAGTAAGTTGCATTCGACGGGGAAACCTGTCCCATTGTTTCCTATTGGTCATATCGGGCATGGGATCAAAAGTTATGGCCAAAATACGATTTATATACAAAAAAAAAACACGCTAGGAAATTCTCACTCATTTTTTAGTATATCTTATGTACGAAAAAGGCACAAACACTGCTAGGTGGATCAATCAGGGTGTTTGCCTTTCTCGTACAACAAAGTTGTACCGAAAGGCTATCATTTCACTCCGAAAACGAGCTTTTTATAGAAGCCTAGGAGACCTATAGTGTTATATTGTGTATCCGGAATAAATTTATACCGCTTTTTATACCGAAGTTGGATTTTTCTCCAGATACAGGCAACTTTCCCAATTTCGGAAGTAGTGCGCTGGATTCGCTTAAAGATGCGCTAAACAACGCATCAATTAGTTTGACAAATAAAACTTCGGAAGAAAGTTCGGTTCGGAAGTCCCGACTTCCGAATTCTAACTTGGTGCTACGCCGACAATATACTAATCGACTCAGCTCGAAGCGCTGAACAAATGTCCGTCTGTCCGTGTGTATGTATGTGTGTATGTGTGCGTATGTTTTTTTTTCTTCCTAAACAATGGAGGGGGAATCTGCTCAACAGACATCCTGGGTTGTCCAGGAAGTGCGGGGTTAGGGGCCACCTCCAATGAGGGAGGCAGGACTGCATCCCCGACCCGCTAAACCGTTTACATTGCCGCCAAGCCCATCGTTCCTTCGGTACAACCAGAAAGTAAAGCCCCAAACGCAATATAACGGAACGGCGACGGAAACGGCAAATTTGACAGAAAATATATGGGCTAACTGTCAAATTTTCCGTTTCCGTCGCCGTTCCGTTGTATTGCGTTTGGGGCTTAATGCTTCAAAGGGGGGCCAGTGCACAACGCACCCTCGAGGTTAGCTGCGTGTCCTTGCAGCACCGAACATCGTGACTCGCTTTTGTAGAAGAACACCATGGTATCGTGCCAGCGCATTGCCGGCTTTCCAGGTGGCCTTACCACGCCCTATGTTCTCGGAAGGTGGGCAGAGTCGACTTCGCGCCTGCTTCCCTCTGCACGACTGGTATCAAGAATGATGATGCCGCGTGCACCCCAATAAACCCCAATAAACAATGTGCACTCGCTTGACTGTGGATATACAACAGTAAAGCACATGTGGAGATTGGACAAATCAAGCATCCGAAAGATATTCAATTTGCAAAAAAGAGAGCTAACCGCGGTGGAGGTTGGTACTCGGATTCTGATGGCTTTTCCGCAACCGTGACCTTTAAGTGGTCTTGTTGTGTAGGGGTTATCACGCCTATCTATTCGAGTCCCTCCAAGACACGTGGATTCTTTTTCGCAAATTTCATATCAATTTGTCCATTTCGAAACATGTGCTGTGCATATGCAAAGCCAAGATATTTAACAATAAAATGGTTTTCGTACGGCCGAGTTGCCGAATAATATGCAATTAATTGTTAGTGTACTTATAGCTTTAATGGAGAGATAAAAATGCCAACAGTAACGGTGATAGAATATATCCTTGTCTCACACCAGCTACGACCCGGATAGGGACGGACAGGACCCCATTGTGCAGCACTCTACACGAAAAGGCCTCGTACTGTGCTTCGATGAGGCCGATGATTTTCTTAGGAACCCCCTTGCGTCTATGATATGTGTAAGGACATAAACGGGAACCTTCTTACGAACGAGCGTGAGGTGATCCAAAGGTGGCGGCAGCACTACGAAGAACACCTGAATGGCGATGTGGCAGACGAAGATGGCGGTATGGTGATGGACCTGGGAGAACGCGCGCAGGACATAATCTTACCGGCTCCGAATCTCCATGAAATCCAGGAGGAGATTGGCCGACTGAAGAACAACAAAGCCTTTGAGGTTGACCAACTACCAGGAGAGCTATTTCAACACGGTGGTGAGGCACTGGCTAGAGCGCTGCACTGGGTCATTACCAAGATTTGGGAGGAGGAAGTTTTGCCGTAGGAGTGGATGGAAGGTGTCGTGTGTCCCATCTACAAAAAGGGCGATAAGCTGGATTGTAGCAACTACCGCGCAATCACATTGCTGAACGCCGCCTACAAGGTACTCTCCCAAATTTTATGCCGTCGACTAGCACCAACTGCAAGGGAGTTCGTGGGGCATTACCAGGCGGGTTTTATGGGCGAACGCTCCACCACGGACCAGGTGTTCGCCATTCGCCAAGTACTGCAGAAATGCCGCGAATACAACGTGCCCACACATCATCTATTCATCAACTTCAAAGCCGCATATGATACAATCGATCGGGACCAGCTATGACAGCTAATGCACGAACACGGATTTCCGGATAAACTGTCACGGTTGATCAAAGCGACGATGGATCGGGTGATGTGCGTAGTTCGAGTTTCAGGGTCATTCTCGAGTCCCTTCGAAACCCGCAGGGGGTTACGGCAAGGTGATGATCTTTCGTGTCTGCTATTCAACATCGCTTTGGAAGGGGTAATACGAAGAGCAGGGATTAACACGAGTGGTACAATTTTCACTAAGTCCGTCCAGCTATTTGGCTTCGCCGACGACATAGATATTATGGCACGTAACTTTGAGAAGATGGAGGAAGCCTACATCAGACTGAAGAGGGAAGCTAAGCGGATCGGACTAGAGATGGGCAAAACAGCTCATTGCAGTGAGCGGGTCTGATCCGTTCAGCTCATTGAAAAGAGTCAGCTCCTTGGATCAGCTCTTCAGTTCTTTAATGCTACATATATTAAAACATAATTGTTAATATTATTATTTTAATTATTGTTCAAAAATTTGAAAAATTTATGTCATTCATTTATTTATTCATTCATTCATCTATTTACCTCACTTTGAAATTTTTAAAATGTTAAGCTATAGTGATTATTACCTCACTATAACTTGTCACTTTCTATTGAAAACCGACAATTTTAAACGAATAACATTTATTACGCTCTGAAGTTTAGGAGTTCATTTTGAATCATCACATTTATTTCTATTCAAAAACTAACTTAACATTATTTTCTATTCATAATTCTAAGTTACATTTTGTTGATAACGTTTCTCAAATCGTTAATTTGAATAATAATTATTCATTCCCTACTCTCTGATATGCACACGCTTAAAGTCAAGTACACATCGCATGAATAATTTTCACACATCACGGTGACGCCTTGACAGACTCTCACAATGATTGAAAATTTTGTGTGAAACACGAGCAGTCGCTGTGCACTGTCTCACATACGCATGATATGTGTAAGTGAGTTTGCCTCGAACTGTCAAAGTCCCTTCGGGTCGAGCATATGAACCATACCACGTGTCATAAGTTTTCTCTTCATACTTCTAACCCTTCTAACCATGCGTAGTTGACATTTTCATACAAGCGAGCCCATTCATCTACACGCTTAAAATGAATTACATATTTTTGTGTTCCGTTCACACAAAACGGGCCTCTCCTGGAACAACTCATATTACGAGTAACTACCATGTTACTCATTTTTGTGTAACCGATGGCCGACGATTTTCGGTGAGTTCATTTCACACAGCGAGAGAGCAGTCGGAAACCGGACCTAACCTGAATTGTATGACTTCAAATTAATGCTAAAGGAAACCAACTTTTCCATACTTGTTCGGAGGCTTCTCCAATCGTTTCGATCAACAAAACAAAGTGCGATGATTGTATTCGCACATTTTGTTGTTTCGCCATCGAAGCAAAAAGAAAAACCTCCGAAAAAGTTCGAATCCTTGCGGTACATTCTGCACACGTTCGCAATCATAGCGACCCGAAGGGACTTTGACAGTTCGAGGCAAACTCACTTACACATATCATGCGTATGTGAGACAGTACACAGCGACTGCTCGTGTTTCACACAAAATTTTCAATCATTGTGAGAGTCGGTCAAGGCGTCACCGTGATGTGTGAAAATTATTCATGCGATGTGTACTTGACTTTAAGCGTGCGCGGTACTGGACTGAAATGCTCATACAAGCTCGCTTGTGTTGTGTATCGCGAGCGTGGTATTTTCGTTTGTGCTGTACAAAATACAACAGCGCGCGTACTCGAGTACGTACGCGCGAGGAAGTTTCTCTAAGCGCGTGTTTGTCAATGATTTCATCAATTTAAAGTGAGCTGCTGAGCTGGGCTTCTTTAAAAACGAGCCATGGCTCATCAGCTCAATATAAGGAAGCGAATCTTTGGAACAGCTCTTGAGCGGAGCGCCCATCTCTAGATCGGACTAGTCACCAACACGTCGAAGACGAAGGAAGAGGTTCAAGAGAAGACAATGTGAGCCACCCACCGCGAGTTTGCATCGGTGGTGACGAAATCAAGGTGGTAGAAGAATTTGTGTACTTGGGCTCACTGGTGACTGCCGAAAATGACACCAGCAGAGAAATTCGGAGACGCATAGTGGCTGGAAATCGTACGTACTTTGGACTCCGCAAGACGCTCCGATCGAATAGAGTTCGCCGCCGTACCAAACTGACAATCTACAAAACGCTCATTAGACCGGTAGTCCTCTACGGACACGAGACATGGACGATGCTCGTGGAGGACCAACGCGTACTTGGAGTTTTCGAAAGGAAAGTGCTGCGTACCATCTATGGTGGGGTGCAGATGGCGGACGGTACGTGGAGGAGGCGAATGAACCACGAGTTGCATCAGCTGTTGGGAGAACCATCCATCGTTCACACCGCGAAAATCGGACGACTGCGGTGGGCCGGGAACGTAGCCAGAATGTCGGACAGTAACCCGGTGAAAATGGTTCTCGACAACGATCCGACGGGCACAAGAAGGCGAGGTGCGCAGCGGGCAAGGTGGATCGATCAGGTGGAAGATGACTTGCGGACCCTCCGTAGACTGCGTGGTTGGCGACTTGTAGCCATGGACCGAGCCGAATGGAGAAGACTCTCATATACCGCACAGGCCACTTCGGCCTTAGTCTGAATAAATAATAAATAATATGTCAAAGTGAGCCTGGTTATATTACATAAGTGTCTGTTATAACATATGACAGAGCAGCTGCCATTGAATCAGGAGATCAGGAGTTCGAATCTAGGTTAGCAACAAAATTTATATTTCAGTTTTCACAAAAAAAAAACATTAAATAAACTCCGAAATTTACTCTCCTCTCAAATTATATTTAATCAAATTGAATTCAGTGGCTGTATAAAACTTATTTAACAGATTCAAAAAATCCAAATACATGCAATTGAAGCGAATTATTTATATTACTAAATGGTTTAGTAAAGATTGAGAACAAATTGTGTAACATGCTGTAAAGTAGTTTTGTAGGCACGTCCAAAACAGCTGAATA
Organism: Armigeres subalbatus; assembly: GCF_024139115.2. NCBI lineage: Eukaryota > Metazoa > Arthropoda > Insecta > Diptera > Culicidae > Armigeres > Armigeres subalbatus. The sequence goes on from NC_085140.1 coordinate 305,208,854, forward strand.
GATTCGCCAGATTTGCTGGTACAAAAAGAATTGAATAGAAGTTCTTGATCATATGTATAGCACACATATTCAGCTTGAAGCCGTATAGACGAGTTGAAATAACATTTACATTTACATTAAATGTTAGTTGGGTTATTAGACTTCTCAAAAGCTCATGCTCGTGCTTAGATTGTAATAGAGTTTTCAAACGTTTGTTCGATGCTTCAAAAACAAATTATTCAAACATATGCATCACAACTTTGCAAGTTTAAGTTGTTTGTATTTAGCTAGTTGTTCAATATACATTTCGATTTAAGAAGAAATAAGTCGGTAACGTTTATAAACGTATTATTCAGATACATAGCTGAAAGAAGAGCAGAAGATGGTTACTAATGCCAACAATGTTTGCCCAATTTGTTATTCCATACTACACATTGTTCAGCTACGAATACTTTAATTAAACATTAGTTCGACAATGATGCCTATTTGTGGTAACTGATTGTTACTTGGGACATACACACGGTCAGACAGACATTTGTTCAGCTCGAAGAGCTGAGTCGATTGGTATATAATATCATGGGTGTCCGAGACTTCTATAAAAAGTTCGATTTTGGAGTGAAATGATAGCCTTTGTTGTACGAGAAAGGCAAAACCATGAAAAAAGAGCCGTCGAATGACTGATTTTGGTGCAGAAACTTAAATGTCCCCATTCACAGGTTCCCCAGGAGCATCCCAGCGACACCAGGATCCGTTAATTTAATTGGTTTTTCATTCTTGACACATTAGAAGCCTTCTGGAATAAAATCATAGTTGACGGTCTATCAAAAAGCGAGATTTAAATGAATTTGTGGCCAGACCCCTTCTGATAAGTATCGATCTTAACCGATTATAAAGAAATGGCCATATCTCACTTGATTCTGGTCCGGTCCAAGTCCCAATATATGGTTCCAATCGTCAAGTGCCCTACTTTATTTGTGGTTACGAATATTATTCAATTTTTAATCACAACTTATTCTAATATCCACCTTAAATTTACGGTTTTGAACCTATCTTCGAAAACCCCAAAATATTTCCGGAATCCGGTGGCAGTAGTCGGTTCCATAGACATACCGTAAAACTGCATTAATTTTCTAGTTCAGGCATGCCTGAATTGTCAAAATCGGATGATAACTGACATAGTTACATCACTACTAATTTTACCTAAAATTTGCCCATCCCCTGTATAATTATTTATTATTACCCGGCAGATGTTGTCCTGCATAGTGAAACGCGGTGAAAATACGCGTTATGAAATGCATATGCAAAGTTTCCATACGATTCTCAATTTTAATATTTCACGATTTATTCAACCTTACTTGTGATTTTCCCATAAGAAAATATATAAACCCGTTGGAAACGATAACGTACGTATTTGCCGAAGGAATGAAGAAAATCCATCCAGCCGTTTTTGAGTTATGCGGATACGAAAACAGACCATTTATTTTTTTATATAGATTTGTTAACCTCTCGGAAGTGTAAGAAGGATTCTGTCTCATCGTGGATGAATTAATTCGGTTTTTTTTTCTAATACTTTGTTGGGTTTGTTAGAAGATGTGCAAAGAAATAGAATAGAAATGATTTGCAGAAGACAGCCTGAAACAGGATGAGCCATGCTACATAGTTTGGATAAGCGTGTTACTTTCGAAGCATGTTGACGACATGGATAGGTTTCTTCTCCTAGCGGAGGGCGCGACGGTCGGGAAAGTGTAGTTACAGCTTTCTGCATGCATGGATAGAAAGTGGTCAACTTGTCATTCGTCACATTGTTTTCTGTTTGGTCGTATGTCCTGTCCGGATGTCCACCATAAACCGGTTTACCCGTAGCCCTTCTTTATTATACGGAAGGATGGGACCGAAAGACGGAGAAATAGTATTACTACACCACCGTTCCAGTTACAGTCGGTGGACAAACTAAACTGGCGGAGATACTTATTCACACATCCGTACACAGATGGTGATGCAATACACGATGTTGGCTATGGGCCGGAAGGGGTGTGTAGTTGGAGGTAATCCCAATCCTGGTGAATGCAAAAGTTGGATCTCCAAACTACGTTGCGGAGATGGTCCTGGGATTGTTTTGCAGCTGTGAGTGAGATGGGTCCCGACCGAGATACAATTCACATTTGGGAATAAACATGTGGACCGTTCAGCACCAGAATGGTACAAATTCGGTGGATGAAGAAATATTTGATGCTTAAATATCTGCACATTGACGATTGAAAAAGAACTTACAGGGGTTAGACAAAAAGGTTAAGATAGGCAAAATTTTGTCGAAGTTCAAATCAGCATAACTTTGCGTAGAATGATCCGATTTCGATGAAACCGGAACCTTCGGACGTGGAAACTCTTCTAGTATACTGTCCGCAGTGGAAAAAATGCAGTTTGAACATACCTTCGGAAAACCCGGAACATCTACGGTGGCCAAGGACCAATCATAGGTTTTGCAGGGAGGCAGTATACTAGAAAAGCGTCCGGTTCTAGTGGTCCTGATTTTATCAAAAACGGATTATTGTACGCAAAGTTATGATGATTTGAATTCCGACATAATTTTACCTATCTCAACCTTTTTGTCTAACCCCTGTACATTTGTGTACAGCGTAATTGCCTAATAACTGCTTTTAACAATTTTATCGATATGAATCGACAAATTGATGCTTTAATTTAATCCGATTGCCACCGATTGTAAAATCAATATTCGTCAAGTATCGGAGTGTAATCAACAAATTCATATTTCACATTAAATTTGCAATCAAAAAAACCTGGTTACATGAAAAGAAAACGAAAATGAACAAAAACATAATTTTTGAATGCTATAAAATAGTGTTTAATTTTTGCCTTTCTCGTACAGTAATGTTCCGATTTTATCACGTTCCGATTTTGTCACGCTCCGATTTCGTCAACAAAATTATTCCGTTTTTATCAACAATAAAATTCATTTTTTTTGTAGAAATTTAGCTTTTAAAATAAAATAACTTGGATTAGTTTTTAGCAAAATGTTGTATTTATAATATTTTAAGCACTAGCGGTAATAAGGCCGTAACTAACAAGAGAGACTTCTCTTCACCGACTTCCCCTTATCGAACTAGAAGTGACAAGATGCGGGTTTGTTTGCACTTTTCACTTCAGGATGAAGGATGATAAAGTGAAAACAAAACAAACCCGCGTCTTGTCACTTTTACTTCGATGAGGGGAAGTCTGTGAAGAGAATCCTCTCTAAATATTTAGTTACGGTCTTATTACCGCTAGTGCTTGATTTTAAAAGTAGACGGACGACTAGGGGTCGTCCATAAGCTACTAAGTTAGAGTTGAAAAAACAAAGAGTTTATGTTGCATATGTGAGTTCTGTATGGTTGCTTTAAATGATTTACATTTGCATGGCAACGAGTTCGACAAATTTTAAAAATAGATAAGGCAACGTCCATAAATTACACCGCGTATTAGGAAAGAGGGGTTCAATAAGCGTGACTTTTATCTACTCAGTAAATGTAAGTAAAAGTGAGTATTGTACCGCTCATAATAAAATCTACTCCTCTGCTTATTTTTGGTCGCAACGAAAAATGAGCGCCAGATAGTCGCCTAGGAAAAACATACCTCCAATAAAAAAGCTACTTTGATAATTAAAAAAAATGCCGCCACGTGGTGGATTCTGGCGGTGAATGCTTTTATAGCACGAGCTATTTGTACTGCGGATAAATTTTACATATCTATGAGAGCCTTGGGAAATGATCACGAAAGTTGTCATTTTGTTGCAAGGTACAATAAAATTCCTTGGGAAATAAAAGATGACAATACAATTCTCTTCAAAAAATCAATCAATCAATCAATCAATCGATCAATCAATCAATCAATCGATCAATCAATCAATCAATCGATCAATCAATCAATCAACAAAGTATGTGCTTTCTTTTGAACCGCCATGATGGACCATGTATGGGTCCTGATCAGGACAATCGATCAGGACCAGCTATGGCAGCTAATGCACGAACACGGTTTTCCGGATAAACAGACACGGTTGATCAAAGCGACGATGGATCGGGTGATGTGCGTAGTTCGAGTTTCAGGGCATTCTCGAGTCCCTTCGAAACCCGCAGAGAGGTTACAACAAGGTGATGGTCTTTCGTGTTTGCTATTCAACATCGCTTTGGAAGGGGTAATACGAAGAGCAAGGGATTAACACGAGTGGTACAATTTTCAATAAGTCCGTCCAGCTATTTGGTTTCGCCGACGACATAGATATTATGGCACTTAACTTTGAGAAGATGGAGGAAGCCTACATCAGACTGAAGAGGGAAGCTAAGCGGATCGGACTAGTCACCAACACGTCGAAGACGAAGTACATGATAGGCAGAGGTTCAAGAGAAGACAATGTGAGCCACCCACCGCGAGTTTGCATCGGTGGTGACGAAATCGAGGTGGTAGAAGAATTTGTGTACTTGGGCTCACTGGTGACTGCCGAAAATGACACCAGCAGAGAAATTCGGAGACGCATAGTGGCTGGAAATCGTACGTACTTTGGACTCCGCAAGACGCTCCGATCGAATAGAGTTCGCCGCCGTACCAAACTGACAATCTACAAAACGCTAATTAGACCGGTAGTCCTCTACGGACACGAGACCTGGACGATGCTCGTGGAGGACCAACGCGCACTTGGAGTTTTCGAAAGGAAAGTGCTGCGTACCATCTATGGTGGGGTGCAGATGGCGGACGGTACGTGGAGGAGGCGAATGAACCACGAATTGCATCAGCTGTTGGGAGAACCATCCATCGTTCACACCGCGAAAATCGGACGACTGCGGTGGGCCGGACACGTAGCCAGAATGTCGGACAGTAACCTGGGGAAAATGGTTCTCGACAACGATCCGACGGGCACAAGAAGGCGAGGGCAAGGGCAAAGTGGATCGATCAGGTGGAAGATGACTTGCGGACTCTCCGTAGACTGCGTGGTTGGCGACGTGTAACCATGAACCGAGCCGAATGGAGAAGACTCTTATATACCGCACAAGCCACTTCGGCTTTGGTCTGAATAAATAATAATAATATGGGTCCTGATTTTGAACTTTATTGTGTATTTTACATTGCACGACGTTTGAGACTTCACACGCGCTACCAGTTTGCAAATTGCTCTCACGAACACCAACGTAACGAACGAAGCTTAGAATAATCCATGCACATTTAAGCGATTTAAGCAGGTGATTTTTGTTTACTTGTCTCAGCTTTATCGTCAGTGAGTGCAGAAACTGAAACACTGTGCGAGCATAAGTGCCAAATTATTTTTGAAACTATTGTGCGTACATTCATAAAAGTACATACAGTACATAAAAGTGAAAGTGCTTCAGATATTTAAAGACGTTCTTCTAAGGTAACATATTGAATTCAAACAATCGTTGATCATTGTACTGAAATCAATTATGTTTATACAAAACCCAGCATGGCGAGAGGTAATGAAAATCATGGCAAAATCAAACGAAAATCACTCACCATTAAGCAAAAACTTGAGATTCTGCAACATCTGAACAAAAAAGAGATGTCCAATACAGACCTTGCAAAAAAAATATGCGGTGGTTACATCTGCCATACGTAAAATTGAACATAACTCGTCTATGGGTTACAACGTAAACCATAAAAAGAAATATGTTGTGACTGGAAAACACTATCAGCTAGAGCAAGCTCTCTTTTATTGGTTTTTTCAAATGCGGGACAAAAATCAGAGGGTTATGACAAATCTAATCAAATTGCAAGCTCGAAAATTTGCGGATAAACTCAATATACCGATCAGTTTTAAGTTTAGCCCAAAATGGTTGCACAACTTCAAAAAACGGTACGGCATTCGACGACTTGAAATATCCGGAGAAAAGCTATCCTGTGATGAAAAAAGTGTTGGTCCATTCATAAAAGAGTTTTTTCGCCACGTGACCGAATGTGGGCTAATCAAATATACAACGCAGATGAGTCTGCGTTGTTTTTTAAATCTTTGCCCGAACATACTCTCGTGCACAATCAGGAAAAATCAGCTCCAGGGCACACACACTTAATTTTTTTACCGGGATCTCAGCAGAATGTTGAACTTTTACCGAGAATCACTTTAGCCGTGCCCCAGCAAACATGTTTTTGCCGAGATTTCTGTCAGAATTGCTGGTAATCAGCAAAGAATTTGCCGGAAATCAGCTAACAAACGCCATTTTTGCCGGAATATCAGTTTTTGTTTTGCTGGCGCACGGCTGTGCGGAGCTGCAGAAATAAAAACTGAGTGTGCAAGACGGCAAAACAACGGGTCACTTTCATGCCCTGTGCCAATGCATCAGGTTCACATAAGCTGCCAATTCTAATGATTGGGCACTCCAAAAAGCCTCGGGCGTTCAAAAATGTCCATTTCCATTGCTGTACTTCTCATCCAAAAATGCCATGCGTTATTTTCAAGCAATGTTTTTTTGGCACATTTGTTCCAAGGGTAGAAAAGTTTGCTGCAGAGCAAGGAATAGAACCCAAGGCTGTCCTGCTTTTGGACAACTGTTCGGCAGATCATTTCGAGGATGAGCTAGTGTCTGAAGATGGCTTGATCTTTGTGGTATTTCTGCCCCCAACGTTACGCCTCTCATTCAGCCAATGGATCAACATGTTATCCAAACAATCAAGTCCAGGTACCGCGAAAAACTACACAGCGAAAATATTTTTGGTGGCGGTGATGCGGCACAGTATCTTAAGCAAGTGAACCTCAAGGACGTCGCCTTCTGGCTTCAAGAATCCTGGATGAAAGTGTCGCAAAATGTGATTCAGAGATCGTGGAAGAACATCGGAGTGATGGTTGGCACCAAATTGATGCACGAAGATGATGTACCTCTGGCGACGTTATTCAATATGCCGAATGTTGAAACGGATGTCGTCGCACCTTTTGAATATCTTGAAAAGGACTTTTGCGTTGATGACTACAACGATGCGGATATTATTGCTATGGTAAAAGTCGTTCAAAACTCCGAAGAAGAATGCTTTGAGGATGAAGACCTGGATGAGTCGGAAACGACAATGGACATTGAAAACCTGGCTCCGTTGGATGATACCACTTGTAGTGATCAAAAAGCGGTCGAATGCCTCAACTATACCATTCGATGGGCAGAAGAGAATGGTTATGAGCTTGTCGATATTCTACATCTGCGTAAAATCAAAAGCGCAGCCCTTGATAAATGTTTGGCGGCATGTTCTCAGAGTAAGATCATTATTTAGTATACATGTTTTATTTTAATATTTTTGTTTAAATTTATAGACAACTGACTCTATTTCCGTTTGGATGTTCGATGATAGTTTCTAATCGTTGTTATAAGAAACAAAAATATCCTATGAAAACTTACAATAACAATTGAATTATAATTGCGTAGGTTTTTGTAAGTACGGCTTTCTTATGAATTGGACCAGAATAAATAAAGTTAAAAAAAAAACAAAACATTTTTTTAATTTTAGCAATTTTACTATACATATCCGATCAAGAACCCCTTAACCTCTGTTTAGGGAAATCAGGGAAAATTTTGACGGCATTAGGTGGCGTCTAGAAATTACGCAACACTGAAAGAGGGAGAAGATCTATACAACTTCTAGAAACAAAAGGCGGGAAAATAAAGGGAGGAGGGATTGAAAATTGTTGTTTTTTTCGTGACATAATTTATGGACGTCCCCTTGATGCACTCCTTACATGCTAGGAACCTCAACCAGTCATCATTGGTAATCAATAATAACTTTGGTCTCTTTTCACTAATCCTTGTCTCCCACTAGTATGTTCACGTGGTTTATGGACAGTCCCTTAGCATTTAACTTATACTAAAATTTTAGCTAAAAAAAACATCAAAGAAAATTATTCCGATTTTGTCAACTGAAACTCACGGACCGTGTTGATAAAAACGGAACATATCTGTATACTAAGTATACGTAAAGGCTATATAATAATGCTTGTAGATTGGATTGAATTCATCTGAGGGCAAGAAGACTAAAATAAGAGACCTTTTTGAACGATTTTGGTCTACGACCTCCAGACTGCCGGTGAAAGCGATGACCCATTCTCACCCCCCAGACCCATTGTCACCCCCGATGGCGGTATCTAAGTGTTGGGTGAAGCGTTTGATTAGCTCTTGGGCTTCCACTCAGCACAAACGGTATTGGAGTAGTTTGGATTCATGTCGACAAACAAAATTGTATATTCGAGAGCCATTTCCGGTAGTAACAAACTATTTAGCTAATCTGTCTAAACAGTATTGCAGTGACTTAGTCAAGGCCTTGACAGGTCACTGCCGACTCAACTATCACATGGCAAATATTCAACGTGTTGAATCATTTGTCTGTGATGGTAGTGAATCCGATTATGGAACTTCTTATCATCTGATATGTAACTGCCCAGTTTTTGCGCAACTGCGTTTCCAAATATTTGATAAACACTTACTAAGTGAAATTGACTACAGAAATATGAACCTTCAAAGTATTCTGTTGTTCATAACCCGTTGTGGTAAGGAGCTATGGGCTTTTGTACGTGTTGTATACGTTGTATATCAAGGATCAAGGATCCCTTTCCCAAACTTCCCATTTTTCTACCATCCTTATTCCTTTCCTTTTTTTTTAATTTTTTTCCGTCAGGTGCGTGATAAGAAAGGCTGTGTAGGCGATGGTACAAATTAGAAATACTAGAATAAGAGATCGGCGAAGACGCCATCTTGTTTCCAATCGAACCGTCAAAAGCGGTTCCATTTCGACTTGTTTACTTTTTGTACCCATAAGAACACTACTAAAAATCCACACATATTTATTGGCAAAAATCCATAGATTTAACTTATGATGTATATCAGCGCACACATAACCATTCTCCACGCGAACTACTTATAAAATATATATCCAAATAAACTTTATGTGTGTTCTCGAATTAGCAATTATTTAATTCATGTGTGGTTCTATATCGATTATATTAGGGTGGAGCTATTACAAAAATCTATAACGGCGACACATATATCTTATATAGATATTCTTGGCAGTGAAGCAAGCAAAAAGTTCAAGTGCTGCCAGTATCATTTTCACGATTTCATGCATTTTCATACGTTGCCATTTCGACAGTTTTTCACTCCGCCGGTCTCTGGTTATAGGGTTGCTAGTACAAATCTCCCAAATTGAGGTGAACGTGCCCCTGGAGTCGACATTCGAAACGATCCGCACCCTTTTGACTTGATCTGTACATTTGCCTCTTTCCCATAAGAGCATTCTATATTGTAAATCAAACCTTGGCTCAAGTTTCATGTTTAAATAAATTATGCAATCAAAATCATGTAATTTTTCGCTATAATTTTCTGTTTTGTTATTTGTATGGGTATTTAATTTGAAGCACTAAATACACAATATCCAACAAGTGCTATGTGAACCGTTTCGTTTTTCAACCGCCTCAACACATGCCTTGTTGTGGAATTGGTTTGTGGGTGGTAGCGGCGCGGCGAGGCCATTCGAATGCGGGTAGATGTCTCCAGAAACAAATGTATCTCGGTTTGCTGTGCTTGCTGAAATGAAATAAAATGTGTGCGCCGGAACATAAGACGAAGAAAATCGAGCTTTGCGAATTGGGTAGAGCTGACGATTGTCGTGGGCGCTGGTGCAGGGACAATGCTTTGCGGTCATAAGAGGTGCCGGGGTATGAGAATATTAAACAGTTTTCAGATAAAGTGAATTTTTCTTTTCTCCATCCTGGAATGCGGCTCCATATTTTTTTTCGCCTGCCTTTTTTGTTGTATAAATACATTCGTTAACTTGTAGAGCTGAGAAATTGGACGAAGATGGAAGTGCTGGTTGCCCGGATTTTGTTGTGCAATAAAAAAACTTCCTAAACTGGTATTTATGTTATTAAATTACTGTTATGAAATTATGATACTCTGCTGCCCAGCTTTCAATTCTATACTTCAGATCAATGCTGCAAGTATGAAACTTTGCAGCTGCACTCTTTCGAGATGAGATAAAAAGTACTAGGTACGATGCCACATGCTTGCTTTTCTTGTGTGGGAAGTGTAGCTAAATGCTGTTGGATCACTTCTAAAATTGTTGATCGAAGGAACAAAGAGACATTTTTACCTTTCTCGTCTACAACGTTGTATCGAAAAGATGTCAAGTCACACAAAACCCAAATTAGCTCTTGTAGTAGTAATACTGCCTTCCTCTAATAGAATCCAGTTTTCCGCGAGCGGTAATGGCCGCCAGCTTGCCTGCGGGTTAGTCTCTGATTTGACATTTCTGGAGGTCAACTGCACCCACCATTCGAGCATTTTGTTCAATGTGGTATATAAGAAGGCTTGAATTCACTGAATCAGCACCTTCTTATATGCAACATTGGTCAGAATGCTCTGAGCGGTGGGTGCAGTTGACCTCCAGACACGTCAAATCAGAGACTGAACCGCAAGCAAGCTGGCGGCCATTACCGCTCGCGGAAAACTGGATAGTTTGGCACGACAGCACACTTTGGTTCGACTCATTTAATTCATAAGTTTTTAGCGCAATGCAAGATCGTGTTCAAGTATAATAGTTATTAGCTAGGTTTTGCTCCTCGTTCGTTGTGTTGAGAAAATCGATTGATAATTACTACATATTTATATGAAAAATGGCACACTTATAAACACATAACCACGCACGGACACAAAGGCATAAATCTTCGATCTGAAACAAGCTTGTATAAAATCAGATTTGCAGTCAATCAACCGCCTTTCGGTACAACTTTGTTGTACAAGAAAGGCAAGAAACCATCGTTACGAGATTGTACTTTTCCCCGGCGAGTGGCCACTATAGCCCACAATAATGCGAGAAAATTCCGCACAAACATGAGACACATCTTATGCCGCCATACCACATGACGACACATAACGAACAATTGCTGTTCCATGGTGTTGGACTGTATGCCAGGCAAAACGCAAGAGCATTATCACATTCTATCCGTGTTGATCTGGTCGACATATTTCATGCCCGGTTCAACTCGGAAATTCCACCAATATCATATGTATGTAGGACTCTGACCGGAGCCAGTCTAGCAATAAGTAGGGGAGAACAGTGTATAACGCACCCACGCGGAAAAATGGCCTCACTCATAAAATCACTTGCTATTAAACATCACTTTGGAGGTAGTAATACGACGAATACGAGTGGTACGATTTTCACGAAGTCCGTCCAGGTATTTGGTTTCGCCGGTGACATTGATATTATGGCATGTAACTTTGAGAGGATGGAGGAAGCCTACATCAGACTGAAAAGCGAAGCTAAACGGATTGGACTAGTCATAAACACGTCGAAGACGAAGTACATGATAGGAAAAGGCTCAAGAGAGGACAATGTAAGCCACCCACCACGAGTTTGTATTGGTAGTGACGAAATCGATGTGGTTGAAGAATTCGTGTACTTGGGCTCACTGGTGACCTCCGAGAACGATACCAGCAGAGAAAGGAAAGGTGAGGTGCAGATGGCGGACGGTATGTGGAGGAGGCAAGTGAACAACGAGTTGCATCAGCTGTTGGGAGAACCACACTAGTTATTCATTATTGAGCTGCAACGGACAAAATTATTTGTCATAAGACGAGTTTGTACCATCCCATTTAATTCCACCTTCGTACCTTGACAGATACGTATTTCGACCTCAACAGTAAGGTCGAAATACATATCTGTCAAGGTACAATCAAGTTGTGGAATTAAATGGGATGGTACAAACTCGTCTTATGACAAGTGAAGACATTCCACTAAGAGCTCAAAATAATTTTCTTAAGGACAAAATTAGCAAAATCCCTTAATTTTTGCTCACATTTACCGCATTACCCGTAAGATTGTCGTTCAATCCGTTGAGACTAAATAAACAACCTTGTGTTCTCGATTATTTCACATAAAACTAAGTCACTTTACATCACCATTCGGGCGATTTGCCTCAGGCCTATTTTTAAAACATTTTTAAAACATTTTTAAAACATAAGCACATTTAAGCACTTCAATATATGTAAAAGTCTCTAGAAAATACAAATCGAATGCAAATAGAACGTTCGTCATTTATCTAACTGCACGAGGGCTTCTATTTTTTGTGTGCTCCACTGTATTGCATTGAAATATGATAAAATTACGAACAAAATCAACACCTCCTGAATCGAAATCCGTCCACCGTGAACGGACTTCGAATCATAGGATCATAATCCGTACAGCTATTTTCTAACGAAATATTTAAATTAAAGCAGACCAATTGCTCAAACTAACACTGTGAATAGCAATACGCACCATGAGAAGCGATCCCTTTGTTATTTGTGCTGCTGTTCTTACTCTATTGATTGCAATTTGCAATTTAAACACACGCACTTTCGGTACAATTAGGGTCTCGCCGACATTTCTCACCAACACGAACGCAGGTTCGTGGTTGCAAACAATCCCATTTGATTTTGCCGTGACAGCTGCTCGTGGTTGCAAACAAACCGAGTAAAAGTGTGAGTGAAACGTGCGTGTACGTACACGATCGCTGAAAGCCTAATTGCGTCCAACACGCGAACAAAATGGCACCTGAAACTTCGCGTTTGCGGGGTGCCGATTTGTTTTTTAATTATGTTATTTTAATTTCAGAGCCTACTTTCCATTTCAATGGTCAGAAAGTTTCCTGTCAAGCATATGATCAAGATAAGATGAATGATTCATAAATTAATTCCCTCAAACCTCCTTTATTTTATTGATATCTCACGAACTGGACGGATTTCGGTGCTGTACGGATTTCGGTCCCCCACGGTAAACCTTGTTGTTTTGAATACGAGATCATTGTGAAATGTAGCTAGTTTTGTAAATTTTGCATCAGCACGTTGAAATGGTCCAGTATAATTGTTTCTATTGGTAAAACCATCAAAAAAGCTTAAGGGATGCAGTTTGGACCGTTTTCCCCTATAGCAAGCAGTCAGCATTGTGAATTGTGGAATGCCATCATTGAGCGCTGTTATTATTCAGTGCCCTATGGTTATTGGATATTTTGGTCTTGTTACCAATCCGGACCCGGTCAGTGCTGGAATGCCAATATGTAGTTCCGGATGTAAGTCGTACTTTTTTCTTCTCTATTTTCTTCAGTTACAGGCGGACTTGATGGGATGAAGTTAACTGAGTTCATTTCCGGGTTCCTAGGAGAGTAGAAAAATAATTGTGTATGAAATAGGCAGATTAGTACCAAAATAGATCAGAATATGAATATCGTTTCAGTTGCAAAAAGGTGGTTCTCTACATGTATGGGAGGTGGGGGTTAAGCGGACAGGGGTCCCGCTTGAGCCAAGTCGTTAAATATTTGATTCTTCATCAACCAGATCTTATTGCTTGTTTCTAAAAATGAGTATACGACAACTATTCTGTTTATTAATGATTTAATGCAAGCTATGGCTGACATGCCGTGATGTTCTAGGCTTTGATGTACCCCGACTAAAAGGTCATATCAAAATTATATCAGCATATGTTATAATGCTATTCTTAATTTCTATAACAACATTTGTTAGAAACTTGGTGCAGGATGTTGTTAAAATATCTAAATTTTAATAAAAAATTACACTATGTACTTGAAACAAAAAGCTTTCAAATTTTGATACAATTTTATCACAAAATAACATATTTTGATAGAAATTTATAACATAATCAGATACAAAATATATTGTTTACTGTTGGAGTTGGAAGTTTTTGCAGGTCGTAATAGGTCTCCAGATTGTGACCAACCATTTTTGTTTTTGTCTGAACAAGATTATTTGTCAAGAACATGAAACTAAGCGTATTGCAAATTCCAGCAAATTTCAAATTCCATCTTTCCAGCGTATTGTGATCTCAGCGTATTGTAAGAGACTTTGCTACAACCATTTTTATTGCCTACTTTTTGGAAATTCGATGTTACGCATTTTTTAAATTATATTATGATAGAATCTTGTTACACAATGATATGGAAATGCTAATATCATCTTCCAAACTTAGACGCACATATTCATGATAGAATTAGAGGCGAAAGTATAGAATTGATAGCTCCGTTAGGATAAGGTAGGCATGAAGAATGTTTTTATAGAAGTCGATTTGAAAGCGAGCGGAGGGCAATATTTGTGATGGCACATATCACACGACCTTCCTTCTGCCAAGCTCCCGTATGAAGAGGGAGGGAAGAATATCAGTGTGGAAGCTGATATATCTTCACTGGGGGCTGTCCACAAACCACGTAGACTCTTGAGAGGGGGGAGGGGTTTCGAAAAAGTCTACGATAGTCTACAAGGGGGGACGGGGGGTTATACCAAAAGTCTACGTAGACTTTTTTATTTTATTTTTTTTTGAAGACGATTTATACAGCAGCTTTGTGCGGAGTTCACTAGTTTGATTTTTTTAAGGATTTTCCAGTTTTTTGCATGACTTTACCGAAATAATTTCTTGCGTTTCTTCATAAAAATGTTATGAATTTCACCAGGAAAGTCTTCTGTGTTGAGCAGGAAAATTCTCCAAAGTATTCTATAAAAACTTTCGATTTTTTTTTTCAAAGTCTTCATTTTGATTTTACTGCAGATTCTACTAGAATTTCTTTTGATTTTTAGCAGGAACTTCTTTGCAAACTATGGAAATTATGGCGTACATCAATGGACTTTTTTTTTGGAATTTATGTACAAAGGAAGCATTTTGGAATATTTAAAAAAAAGTCTTTGGAATGCCCAAAAGATATTCTTTTGAACTTGTAATGGGAATTCTCCGAAATTTCCGCAAGAAACTCTTCAGAATACTCACTGGAGATTTTCTGGTGAGTTCCCGATTTTTTTAAATTGGGGAAATTCTTCGGAATTTTCGCGATTTTGTTGATCATCTTCTCCCCATTTGACGGTACCTTTATTATGTGATATAGCGTAATGGCGTCCTCGAGACATTTTATTAGTAAGTCGATGCGCCTCTTTGGGGGTATTCAGCCTTATGACCAATCCCCTTAAAAGTGTGATGAAATTTTTTTTTCCATTTTACAACATGGAAGGTATATGTCTTCGCGAGAGTTGAAGCAAAAGTTCTCCTGAAAAACTTTGTCAAAGACACCAAGTTCGTTATTTCATTACTTTCGGAGATTTATTGCTTTTTATGCCAACAAGTTTTAAACATGTTCAATGTATAAGCATGGAGGCGCATGGTAACTCCTTGTGATGAGTGATTGATTTCTACCTTACATAGTAGGAAATGGATGGAAATGGAGCCAACATAACAAAAATGATACCAGAATTTTATTCGTGAAATAACTATATGAAAACAAATTAAGTTATCACTGATACCAAATTGATAACACATTTTGTTATACATGTTATTTACTCAAATAACTAATTTAGTTATTATTTAGTTATCAGCCATCACTGTTTTATCGACCAAAATAGTTGAATCTTCTTTGCCGACTTCGTTACGCATTGAAAAAAAATGTTGCCATTCACTGGGATTCGAACTCGAATCGAGTGATTGCACGGCGTCGTCTCTAGGCACTCACCCAATTACGCTTTCTTGAGGAGCAGAAGAGAAGAGCAATACGCTTTCTACAATCTTGCATTTACTGAAAACTATTTATAATCAAATCATGATGCCATATGACCATTTTATGTAAATAACAGTCAGCTGTACAGAGTTGAGAGCAGAATAACTTATTATTAACAAACTTTATTATCCAGTTATATTGATAACTAGAATTGTTATCATTTTGGTTGAATTACCAGTCAACATAACAAAAATGATAACCGAATTTAATTCAAAATAGCGAACCAGCAATCAATTAGAATAAATACGGTTTATCGTACTTTTATTGATTTTTTCCAGTATAATAGGATTATAAATAATAGGCCAAATAATAGGCTTAGCTTAGTTTCTCGTTCTAATTGTCAATCATTAGGTTACTAGTAGCGCCATGCTGTAGGTCGATTTCGGTTCTAGTTTTATTCTAACTAAACAACAACCTTGTAATTCGCAGTGAAACGTTTCATGTTTTCATATGCATATATAAACAGCAACACTGCTGATCCCAGCAAGAATTAATCCATGAAAAATTTTGCCATTTGCCGAATCCAGGGTCGGAGTCGACAGTTTTCGGGAGCTCCTAAATGTACGAAAAAGGTTGATTTTGGTACATACGGTTATGTGAGGGCCCGGGGTCATGACTCAAAGCCCCCCCCTCTTCCTCAATCCGGCCATGAGTGAATCCTCTCGCTAGTCAAATCAACCTCAAGTAGTTTTTATTTATATAAAGTCAAATCTATCAGTTCAGTCAATGTTCTATGACTTAATTCCTTCTGCAGATATGTTTTTATCGTTTCCGGCGGGTTTATATGATATTTGCTCATGCGAAAATCACGAGTAAGGTTGAGTAAATTGTGGAAAACTAAAATTAGGATTCGTATGGGTACCGAGTCCACAACATGCATTTTAACCTACAATGTCTGCCAGGTTTGCCGGGTCGACTAGTTAAAACATATTTTTTGGGTTACTGTGACAAAACACCTTCCAAAGGATTTTCTATATCACATCTCAATATTCGCCGTCCTTTCAACATCGACTATTGAAGGTTTGGCTGCAGATGATCTAGCTCTGGTTTGTCTATTGCGTCCAAACCTAGGTTTAAACTGTCAATAGTTGAGCCCATTGCTAGATCGGCTAAAGTGCGACCATGATTGTTTTCTCCACAACAGACCAGATCGTTGCAATTTCTTGATTATCCGACATTTCCAGTTAAAATTTCAGCTTCTCCATATATATAAGCACTGTGGATCCCAATATGAATTATGTTGCGGTTAGCTTGGCGGTTAGTCAAGATTATTCATAGTTCCTGAATGAGCACATGCCCTTGGATCATATGTTCCGGGAGCTGCAAGGCCATTTTAAGTACTTAATAAACTTCAACGCTTAATTGGTTCTCAGATACATATTTCATTATTCAACGACACCTGAAATGAAAGTAAAGTTAATAAGCATAGCATAAAACAAATAAGAAAATTTCAACTCTTGTGTAAATCCCTTTGTTGACAGAGAAATAAACAAATCAATAGATATCGAGGGTAACGGGGAAAATCACTCTCTGCTTAGACGAAAATTTCAGTTCAGTGTTTGGAAACAGTTCTTGTCACAATATTCATAGCATAGGCCGGCTACATTTAACAGAAGTAGTATGTTGGCAAGGGTAGAATGCTTAGCCCCATTTCTGAACGACGCGGAAAAGTCTACGAAAGTCTACTAGTGGGGACGGGGGGGTTTGAAAAAGTGAAATTTCGGTCTACGTGGTTTGTGGACAGCCCCCTGGCAAAGGAAGGTGGTTTGATTTGCTCATATGCCATCGCGTGCGGAAGGATTTTCTATCGACGAGTGCTGTCTCCAAATTTTTAATATGACATCAGCATTTAGTCGAATAGGATTTTTATTGCACAGTTCTGTTTTCTCATTGCGTCACACTTTGAAAGATAATGTCTACTAAGAACAAAATTCAATCAAAATAAGTTATAAATATTACAATGGTTTAAACTTAAACTAAACTTAACCTAATTTATTCTAAGGGTACAAGGACCTAATGCAATAGAAGATTGTGCGATTTTTGTCTAAAATTGGAAATTATTGTATTAGACATTTGATGCAATGTCTCAATATTAGAAATTCTATGAAGTTCATTGGTACTACACCACGGAGGCAACTTCCGGATCAATTTCAACTTTTTTTTTGAATCCTCTAAAGGTGGTTATACAACAAAGCCACTAATCGGCCATCCTGGAAATTACGTGTTTTTGACGTAGGACTACGTCTGTGTTTTCTATATTGGGATACACTTTACGATTGCGAAAATCAGGGACCGTCACGAAAGTATGATAGACTTTAAACTTTAATATCTAAGCCGTTTCTCGATGGATTTTAAATTTTTTAGGACCATTCGATCAAGGATGAGTCAACGCTTCTTTGTATCTATTTACAAATACTGGTTTTTAACTATTTATTATCGATAATTGATTAACAGTTTAGAAACAGGTCAACCAACCAATCACGTACATGCATCACTAGCACAGACATCAAAAATCAATCACTTGCGGGTTTGGATCTAATCCTCAGTTTGAACAAGATTTTACGCAGAGCAGACGCATCAAAGCGATCGCAGCGGAGCGGACACAACATCACGGAGGCGCTTATAACATTTTCAAAAGAAATCCATCGCATTGTTGGTGGTGCTTAATGTGTTGCTGCATTCAACCTCAACGAACCAGCATTTCATAGGAAGATAGGGTTGACCTTAAAAATAGCACTGTGGCGATCCCGCACCGCCAGTGCCGATGCTTAAAATTGATTACAAATTGTGGTGTCAGTTAGTTGGAAAATTGGGAAAAGAAAAATTGGTTCTTCTCAAGACCAACATTTTATGAAAAGAAAGAGTTAATTGTGAAAATGGACTGTTTCGGTGGCATCGGGTTTGGAGTGGTATCTTGGTTGCTGTTATTGATTCCATCCATTAAAATTTACTGCATCATCTCCCTCCGGCGCGCTATAAAATTCGCTATTTATGATTGAGTTTTGCACTTTGAAGAAAGTTTATTTCGGATAGTCGGATCAACCTTCTTTTGTATAAAATGGTGGCTTTTGTATAAAATCAATGAAGACGTCACCTCAGTGGAAACTTTCTACAGCAACCACCCATCGGTGAACGTCGCTCGGACAGACACATGCCAAGAGATAATGTTTGGTAATATGAAGAAACTTCGTCTTGAGTCAAATTTCTGCTGTTATTTCTCGCAACAATACGCATCTAAGATAAATAACATCTCATAACCAAATTCAGAATCTTGCGAGAAAATTTCATAGGATTCTTAGAATTTGTCATCCTCCGAACGGTCCGTTGTCTGCGGAATCCCGATCGAAATGGCTCGCGCGCGCCGAAAAGCAGCTTTCTTATATCTAATGAAGTAATTCCATTAGCCCCGCCCCTTCATTATCGTTATGAGTGCACATTAGAGTGGCCCAGCCTTGTATAGCCTTGTATGGGGAGAAAAAAGTTGTAAATTGAGGGCACCCCTAGATTGTGCCTTTGGTTGAAAATTAATCTCTGAAAATTTCAGCTCAATCGCTTGTTGCATAAGCTGGCGCATTTGATTTGAAGTTTGTATGGTGGTTTCAGCCAAAAGGCATAGGAAAATACACCCCCGTCACTTCTTTGTTTAGGAAATTGGTTCGGTATGCCCGATTGAGCTCAGAATTGCAACAAAGGCAGCTGATATGTTAAAGATCGATTCCACATAACGTTATACGGTAATTAAATTACTTTTTATAAAGTTTCGGATGATTTATTAGGAGTTGGGCCGTGCACTTTGGAATTAATTGATTGTTATGAAAAATGTGCGCATGTTATCAAAGGTGGCTTAGATATGTGCTGTGGCGCGCGTTTCTCTGCATATGTTTGTGCGCGCGCGAAACCACACATCGCAGGCATCTTTGATGGCATGCGTATGTTTTTCATGGCAATTAAAGAATTCCACAGTAAACAGCCCAACTCCTAATAAATCATCCGAAACTTTATAAAAAGTAATTTAATCATCGTATAATGTTCTGCGGAATTGATCTTTAACATATCAGCTGCCTTTGTTGCAATTCTGAGCTCAATCGGGCATACCGAACCAATTTCCTGAGCAAAAGAGTGACGGAGGTGTATTTTCCTATGCATTTTGGCTGAAATCACCATACAAACTTCAAATCAAATGCACCAGCTTATGCAACAAGCGATTGAGCTAAAATTTTCAGAGATTGATTTTCTCAACCAAAGGCACAATCCTAGGGGGTGCCCCGTAGAATTCGACAACCTTTTGTTTCCTGGGCCAGTCTAGTGCACATTATATTTACACCCATCCAAGGGGCGGGGCTAACGGGCTTAATTTATTGAATACAAAATGTGTGCAAAATGTGGAAGGCGGTTCGACAAAATTTGATGCAGCGGAGCGGACACAGCAGCACGAAGGCGTGGGTAGCAGTGGCAATGCTTAAAACAATTTCCAAATGGTGGAGGTTTAGCGAAAAATCATCAAGTGGCGGTCGGACAATTTCAACGCAAGGTGCTGACAAGCGTTTGGATGCAGTTAGTTATTGGAAAGACGCATTGGGAAAAGAAAATTGGTTCTTCTCAGGACCAGCATTTTATAGAAAGAAAGAGTTAATTGCGAAAATGGATTGTTTCGGCGGCATCGGGTTTAGCGTGGTAGCTTGGTTGCTGTTAATGATTCCATCCGTTCAAATTAATTGCATCATCTCCCTCCGCCGCGCTATCAAATTTGCTAGTTACGATTGAGTTTTGCTTTTGAAGAAAGTTCATATCGGATTGTCGGATCAACCTTCTTTTGTATAAAAACCTTTTTGGAGGACACCATCCTCAAAAATGGCCGAAATAAAGGAGAAATAAGCAGAATCAAAAGTGGCTTCAGCGGCCGATGAGTCATGTTAATTCCACGGTTAGAGAATCAAAGTCCATCCAACTGGGAACAAATATTCGACTTCTTGATTCAGTTGGCCTCCGAGCAGTTTGCTCAATGTTAATAAAACGACACAAATCATTATGGCAAATACCATCAATTTAGAATAGCTACGTAGTCCTACGTCACCTTTGCGTACAACCCGATTGGGCTGCACCTTTGAGTTTTTTTTAGTGATTTTTCAAGAGCACGAATTGAGAGAACCACAACAACGCCTTTGGGGATGAAACATCCGTAGATCGTTTGCTTACTTAGGGAAGATCCATAAAGTACGTCACGCAAAATTTGGCGGTTTCCATTGTCGTTCCCAACGAAGGGTCAAACATATTCTTCTGATTGAGAATGTCTTCGAAGCTCCGTGTAATCTGATCCTCAATTGGACTAGTGAGACCTAGACTAAAATTATGGGCACTCTCAAACTGCTGAGCAAGCGTTTGAGCCTTTTCGCCATTTATTAATAACATTTTATTTCCCTCTTTAAGCGCTGGATTTTTTTTAAAAGAATTTTCGTTAATTTCCAAAAGGGTTTCGAACTGGGAACCAACTTCGAGACATTATTCTCAAAGTTGGTATTTTTCAAAAAAGCGAAACATTTTTTAATTTCAGTTTGCAAATCTCGCTAAACAGCTTTCAACGCGGGATCGCGAGTTCTTCGGTATTGCCTTCGATTCACATTTTTAATCAGTAGCTGAACTGCCCTTCTACGCATAATTGTCCCATGTTACCCTTGATGAAAAATCTCAAACTCGAGTCAATTTGTCCCACTGAAAAAAATAAGTTGTTGTCTGATGATAATAGAGGCTGAAAACCGTTTAAATAAGTAGGGATTCGTTTTATGTCCTGGAAAAGTGTTGCCTACGCTCATAACATCCCAAAAATATTTGATAAATTTAAAGATCGAATCGATTCTTAAATTGGTGGGACAAATTGACTCGAGTTTGAATTTTTTCATCTAAGGTAACATGGGACAATTACGCGTAGAACGGCAGTGAAGATCGTCGTCAATAATAATGGAGTTGAATTTAATTCTACATTTAGGAATTGCAATGCATCTGGCTTAATAAAATTAATAAAAAGAAAATAATTTGAAAAAATGGAAAGAAGTTCAGTTTAAATAAATGATTTTGAATGAAGTTTGTGTTTAAAGTGTTTATATTTCATTTGATATATGCGGAAAACCCTAGAAGAATATCAAGATCAAAATTCTAACCGATATATGTTTTATATAAAACCCAAACAGCTATATGATAATTAAAGTAGAGCGTATTGGATTATTAATGGCTTCTTATGAGATTTCAAACATCACAAGAAGGTGATCAGAGTCAAAGTCAGCATGAGTTACCAATTGGCCACACAGCTGACTTGAATCCGTTAAAACTAAATCAATTGTTGAAGGATTTCGACTGGAAGAAAAACAAGTCGGTCAATTGGGATATTGAATAGTATAATATCCCGCATGTTACTTGCGTAACGCGGTAACAAGAAAGACGACTTATATTTTCCGAATTCGTAGCGACCTTTTTTATTCGTGCGAAGTTTGGCCGTTTTAAATTCCTGCATGGTATACATAGATAAGTTTAAGGCATGTTTTTTACTGTTTGTACTCAATTTCTTACGTTTTAGTGCATTTGTGTCTTCCTTTAGTTTAGCACCGTTTACTGCATTCAGCCTATTCACTCAAACCTAGTCATATTATACTTGCATGAATAATTATTACTTAAGGTATTCTATTGATTCTCACCTTCTCCCAATCAACCGTACTGCTTCGTATTTCTTCTCTCCGTACTAATTATAGGTTAAGTGTATTCATAGAATCTAGATTGAATTAATGTTTCAGCCATAAGCCAGATTTGTATGTAAGTATAGAATAGTAAATTTTACCTTCGATTCGAAATTGCATTTAGTTTTAATATATTTAGGATTATAGGTATAAGAACAAATTATAATTCTGATTAGAGCTATCTCACCAACTGCTCGTTTTAAGGGCACTCCTGACGGAATTTTGTTGATTTAGCTTTGCTGCTTCGCAGCATGCGTGAAATAATAAAAATGACAGTTGTGCGTTGCTTCCGTATCGAGTGGTGTGCCCCCGAAAACGCGAGCACTTTTAATCTTGGATTCCGTCAGGAGTGACCTTAAGGTGTTTATACAACAAAGCCACAAATCGGCCATCTTGGAAACCACGTGCTTTTTCTAGTAATTTTTTAAGAGCACGATTTGAGAGAACCACAACGTCCATGGGGATGAAACATCCGTAGATCGTTTGCTTACTTATGCTAAGCAATCGACTTTGATTTCAGCGTTGTACGAAAATTATTACGCTAGATTTGAACTTTTGATAATAGGAGTAGAAAACCGTGTGGTGAATTTTAAATTCACCACACGGTTCCTACTTCTGTTATCAAAAGTTCAAATTTGGCGTAATAATTGTCCTACAATGCTGAAATTAAAGTCGATTGTTTAGCATAAGTAAGCAAACGATCTACGGATGTTTCATCCCCATGGGCGTTGTGGTTCTCAATTCGTGCTCTTGAAAATCACCAGAAAAAAACACGTGGTTTCCAAGATGGTGGATTTGTGGCTTTGTTGTATAACCACATTGATAACCACTCATTACGTTTATCCCTCTACCTACATCTATCTGTTGTTGTTTTGGTTTGTCCCCTTTATCCCGATTTGCCTGCTATTGCCAAGCAATTGTGCTATATGGGCTCGCAAGCAGATGTTAGGGTGAATCGATACCGAGGGACTTCGACGACATTCCCCCCTAGCTTGCTGACTCCGCCTCTGAGTCTGCTAACTCCTTGCCTCGGACATCAAGAACCGCTACGTTTACAGCTGCCCTCTCGTACACGCCCTTCGCGGTTCGAATAATAACCTTACGTACCTGACCGTCTCGGTTAACCATACCAATGACACGTCGTCCTTTTGGCCAGAAATTTCTTGGATGTTCCGGATCAACGATCAGAACTATATCTCCTTCCTTGATGGGACTTTCTGAAACCATTTGCTGCGCCTCGTTAGGTTCGGTAGATACTCCCGAATCCATCTCTTCCAGAAGTGGTTAGCAAAGGCTTGTGATTGATGCCAACCACGTCTTAATGCGATAGAGTTGCTGTCCAATAGAGACCATGCTTTCAATCCATTGGATGACCCCAACAGCCAGTAATTTGGAGTGAGTACAGGAGCTGCTTCATCTTCGAGCGGCACATGAGTAAGTGGTCGTGCATTTAGGATGGCTTCAACTTCTATCGACGCGTTCTTCAGTTCCTCGTCAGTCGGCCTTGATGATGGCTTAACTTCATACAATGTTCGCTTAACGGACTGGACCAGCCGTTCCCAACTCCCCCCATATGAGGAGAAGCCGGGGGATAGAAACTCCATGAAGTATTTGAGCTCACAAACTCTTGTGCCAGCTTGTTTTGGTTGCTGGTCTTTAGGGTCTGCTTTAGCTCACGTTCAGAGCCGATGAAGTTTGTGCCTCTGTCGCTATCAAATGCAACTGGAGTTCCACGACGGGCAATGAAATTGCGTATCGCCATAATGCATGAGTTAGTTGTTAAAGAGCTAGCTAATTCAATATGGACAGCGCGTATTGTTAGACAAGTTAGAAGAACCCCTCACCGCTTCTCGACCCTTCTACCTACTGATACTTCCATTGGACCAAAATAATCTATGCCGGTGTGTGTGAATGGACAGCTGTACGCGGCTAGTCGGCATGCAGGGAGATCTGCCATTGCTGGAGGGTTAGGACCAGCATCTCTCAATTTGCACCGCGGGCAATCGGATCTAACTTTGGCATACATCTGACGGAG
This sequence comes from Armigeres subalbatus, assembly GCF_024139115.2. Classification (NCBI taxonomy): domain Eukaryota; kingdom Metazoa; phylum Arthropoda; class Insecta; order Diptera; family Culicidae; genus Armigeres; species Armigeres subalbatus. Next base: position 305,233,155 of record NC_085140.1, read on the forward strand.
CCGTGCAACGCAGAACTTTTGACGAACCTCGTTGATCACCGATTCGTGGTTGTGGTGATGAAATTTGTCGTGGTAAGTCCGTATGATAATGTGCGTTATCGGGTGATCACGCGGAAGAATGATGGGATTAACTGCGTCCAGTGAAACGTACTTGCATGCTCCTGTCCTGCCTTTCATGCGTAGTATTCCTTGATCGTCAAGGAAGGGAACCAATTTGAACAAAGGGCTTCGTTTGGGAAGCGCAGCGTCGTTTCCTTTGCGACGAAGAATTGATATCTCCTCCTGAAACGTATCTTGCTGGGCGGTGCGAATATGGAAGTTCTCTGCATGTTGGATTTCATCCATTGTCAGACCACCATCCATTCGAGAGAACCCATTGGGACGGGTGTTTCTGATAAACCGAAAAATATATGCTGTCGAATGAGCCACCTTTCTCCAATTCCGAAAATTGTTAAATGGAAACTCCAACTTTGCCGTTTCATAATGATTGTGAGCGTTGGCACGTAGCTCCTCTACAGTCTCCGCAACACGGACAGGCATCATTGGCCAATCTGCTTCTTGTTGCCAAAGGAATTCAGGCCCTTGAAACCACTAGCGTTTGTGAAAGAGGGTTGCCGCTGCCATTTAGTTCCTTCATCAGCTACATTCCACTTAGTGGGAACCCATTTCCAGTCGGAAACTGCCGTCAGATCCAATATTTCACTAACTCGTGCAGCCACAAACTGACTGTATCGTCGGTGATCTGTACATAATCAATGAAGTGCGTTTCCTGAATCCGTCAAAGAAACACAACGGGACACATCGAGATCCATACCACGTATGACGGACTGCGCCAGCCTAGCTCCTATAAGTGCCGCTTGAAGCTCTAATCTGGAGATAGTGAGGTATTTGAGGGAAGCAACACGGGTCTTCGCGATAACTAACGAGCATTCGACTGTGCCCGGCTTCTTCTAATCGTAGGTATGCCACAGCAGCCATTCCATTTTCGCTGGCGTCGACGAAAGTGTGTAGCTGTACTAGTGTGTGCTGTCCTAGTGATGTTTGAAGCCGATAACACCTGGGAATTCAGTACATTCAAAGTTAATTGCCCATATGCCGGGTATTAAGCCACCCGGAGTGGAAATTAATTACTATGTCTGAAACTTGATTATGCATATGTACAACATGTGATAGATTTAGTTCGGAAAAGGTATTGCAGGGTAACCGCCCCTTCGGTGGGCTTTGATCCCACGACCCCAGTTCGCATGACAGGTGCTTTCCCTACTAAGCTACGAAGGACCTCCGACCTGGGAATTTGTAAACGCAGCGAAGAAGCTTCAGCCACATTTGCCATTTGTTGAAGCTTTGCTGACTCACCTTCTCATCCCATCCTACGCCTGTTCGCCAAATTTCTTGCAGCAGCACTTTCAGGAAGATGAGGTAGTGCGAAATTAAACCTAATGGATCGTAGATGGACATCATAGTGCGAATCACTTCGCGCTTCGTGGGAAAACGTTTGCCACTTAGCAGGTCATCTCCGAGTCTTCTCCAGTTTATTTTGTACGTGAAGCAGTCGGTTTGCGTACATACCAAGCACTTTTTCAGTTGCAAGAGTTGATGCCAGGATGTACCAAACGTCATCACCTGCATGACGTACGTGCTGGGTTCACAGGGTGTCTACTACCTGGAAAAAACCTGGAAAACCTGGAATTATCAGGGAATTTCTCCCCACCTGGAAAAAAACTGGAATTATCAGGGAATTCCTGACATGATCAGGGAAATTTCAATATCCGGTGATCATGGGTGAAGTTCTCTCAAAAGATGAAAAAATCCTTACAAATATTTGAATTGATTCTATTAAATCTAAAAAAAATATATTAAAAATGTAGCAAACATTTATGGATTGTTGTTCCGCAAAAAACGTTTTGCCATCTTCAAAAGAATTCCTTCAGACTTTGGTGAAATCTAGGAATTTATTCGGGAAATCAATTAGGATTGCTTTATAAATTCTTTTGAGTATTCCTTCGGAAATTCTTTGGGAATATATTAAAAAATACTAAATTAGTTAGGATTTTTCAAAGCAATTCCTGGAGGAACATCCGAAGGAACTTCGGGATCAGTTTTCAAGGAATATCCGGATGATTTTTTGAAGAAATCATCTGAAGGGATTTTTGAAAAAAAAAGTGTAAGTGATTTGTGAAGAATTTTTGCTAAAGGAATTCTTGATAGAATAGCCGAAGGAATCCCGAATGAAATTTTCAAAGGAGTTTCTAAAGGTATTCTCGACGAATTTCCAAAGAATTTTTAAAAGCAAAATATCCGGAAAAACTCCTCCAACTCCTCCTGTTTTTGAAAGTTTTCCTCAAGATACTTCGAAGCATTTTCCGAAGGTTTTTACAGTAAAGCCATAAGCAATAGAACGATAGTGGCGCTGTAACCATTTAAATTATTCTGCCAAAATATGCTTTAATAAGCTTAATACACAGGATTTTGTTTTTACACGATTTTTTTCGCTCGTATTTTGATCGTGTGACTTCAATTTGCCACCAAACTCTTCGCAACATGTTTCAAAAAATCCACAATAAATCAAACAAAAATCACAGAATTATTAATATGCGTTAGACATTTGGGATGAGTGGAAAATTGAGAAAATGTAAATCGTGTAAAAACAGACTCAGATTGCGATTAGATTATTTATCGTAATAAATATCGTGTTAAAGTGGAGAAAGAGAATTTAATGAATGAGGATGGCATCAGGTTGTTGTTTATCATGATATTTATGATCATCAATGGCGTTATCTGAATAGGCTGTAAATTGACCGCTTGATACTCATAGTACCGGTACCTTGGCTGCTAGGTCTAAAGAAACTAGATGTTGGTCACAAACTAGAACAAACTAGATGTTGGTCACGCGAACAAGAGCAACAATAGTAATCTCGAGTATATCCCGTGTCAGGTACGTTAGGACCTTAGGACGTTAGGCATAAAGGATGTTAAGCATAAAATGCCAAAAAATAGCCCACGACATAAAAAAAGCTACACGGGTAAAAATATGTTCCCGGAAATGAGAAAATAATTCATGATTTCATGAATCCAGCGTGTTTTCATGTTATGAAAATACACCATGAATATAAATCATGATTTCATGATTTATTTTCTCGTAACGCAACCAATGCGTTACGATTTGGTTGTTGAGACCGGAAAATTAAAAAAAAAAGTTCAACAGTGGTTTTGAACTCGAGTACACTGAGTCCGGCGTGCTACTTTTCATCCGTTCTTACTTCTTATGAAGGGAGTGTTGGAAGTATAACCGGTTATGCATTTTGTCGACTGTTGAAGATTGCGTAGTACCATGAATAATGTTCCCGAAATCATGAAATATAATCATGATTTCATGAACTGGCATGATTCATGATTTCATGAACTGGCATGATTCATGATTTCATGATTTTTTATTCATGATTGTGGGTATACATTTGTTTCCGTGTATACACTATAGTATTACGTAATTATAGTAATACTATAGTATTACGCCTAACGTCCTTATGCCTAACATCATGGACCCAGCAATCTCATATGTTTGCATCAACACATTTCCTGAAGGAGTTTTTGCAAGAAGTTCTGAAGGATTTCCTGAGGAAGTTCCCGAACATATTTCCGGAACAATTCCTTAAGAGGATTCCTCGAAATTCAAAGAAATTTCCGAAAGAGTTTTTAACCAAATTTCCCAAGAAGGAATTCCCTCTTTGAAGGAATTTCTGTAATCATTTCCAGAGGGTTTTCCGACGGAATCTATGCAGAAATTTTCAAAGGAATCCTGGAGGAATTTCCTATGCGATTCCTGGAGAATTTTTATTGAATGGCTGAAGTAATTTCGGGGTGAACTTGCGAAGGAATTCCTGGAAGAATTTCTTAAATAATTTACAACATTGTTTTTGTGAGGCAACCAATTTTTTTTTTAAATTGGTTTTTGGAATATCTACTTGTTTGAATCGATTATTTTGCTGCTAAAATCTATATAATATGGCAAGTTTGTTATTACCTGGAAATTAATGTAAAACACCTGGAAAAAACCTGGAAAAATCAGGGAATTTTGTTTTTGCAGATGAGTAGAGTTCATTATGAGACGAGTTCATTATCGCCTCTCAAAAAGAAGCATTGACTGTGCTGAACTTCCCTGCGGATTGCGACCTGGTGAAACATATCGCGTATATCACCACAAATCGCAAAACGTCGCCCGCGGAATTTGTAGAGAACGTGTATCAAGGGTTCCAACAAATCGGGTCCAGTGAGCAATGACGAATTCAGAGATACTCCATTCGTCGTCGCCGCTGCATCCCAGACGAGTCTCCACTTCCCAGGTTTGTTGGGGTTCGTTACTAAAAAGATCGGCAGGTACCAGATACGTTCATGACTTTCAGACAGTTCTTCGGTAGTGAGTTAACAAACATAGCCTTTCGCAATGTAGTCCTTTAACTTCTCCTTCACTGTTCGAGCTAGATCGGAATCATGTTCCATACGGCGTTCAAGGTGGTTGAAGCGCTTCAGCGCCATCGCTTTGTTGTTTGGCAGATGCACGTCATCGTGTCTCCACAGCGGGTTTTGGAAGCGGTTCATACTTGGAACCGTTGTAATGGGTGTGTTTTAGTAAAAGGTTCATGGCCCGCTCATCTTCACGCGAACGGACCTGCTTTGCTGGTGATACAACACCGAGGCTTTCTAGAGAAAAATAGTCTTTTACCGCGTGATTCAAATCTATGTCGGAGCTGATTCCCGCTTCATGATTACAGCAGGAAACGTGGTAAGTATAGTGGACCATGTTTATGGATAGATCAGTTGGCGCTCCTCCATAGATTGTCCAACCAAGATTGGTTTTGATGGCGAACGGTTGCCCAGGCTTTCCTTCACGGCTCTTTCTTACAAGGGTAGCATTGGCGTGCTGAACGTCTATTAGGATACGTGGCCGAGCATCTCGATAAGACTGCACAGGCACTCCCTTCAAGTAGTAGTAGTCAGTTTGCAATTGTTCCATGTTAAGCGTTTGACAAGGCAGTTGCAGCTCCTTCACAGTCCGGACATCATCGAAATGAAAACGTTTCCTCTTTAATCCGGAAATTTCAAATTGCACACTACGTGACTCATCCTCCGAACGGTGCAAACCTCCAGTCCATTTGAGGCAGAGCGGGTGACGCTCACCGGAAAGATTCAATTTCTTAGCTTGCTCTTCGTCCATGAATGTTTTGGAGGATCCGTCATCTAGAAAGGCGTAGCATTGTACAACGATTCCACTTCCGTAAACTACGACCAGAATATATCGAAACAAAATGGAGCTTGAACTTGACTGATGTGTGTTACTGTAATGCACGTCCCGCCAAGGCTTCATAGTCGCCGACGTCTCTGCATTTAGTTCCTTATAGGATGGGATGTCATAGGGAGGACGTCAGATCCAGGTAACCCCTTTATCCCGATTTGCCTGCTATTGCCAAGCAATTGTGCTATATGGGCTCGCAAGCAGATGTTAAGGTGAATCGATTCCGAGGGACTTCGACGACACCGCAGAATAATCTTCAAATAAAATTTTACCGTTGGAATTGCTTTGAGCATTATTCCATGAACGGTGGTTGGCATTGAAGTCACCAATTATGAAAAATTTGGACTTGTTGCGAGTTAGAATTTGAAGATCACTTCTCAACAAATTTCTTTGCTGCCCATTGCACTGGAAAGGCAAGTAGAAGGAAGAGAATTGTCCAAAATTTGTTTCAACAGAAACTTCCAAGGTTTCAAAAACTTTGGTTTCATAAGAAGAATATAATTTGTGTTTGATGCGTCTATTAATGACAATAGCAACCCCGCTAAGGCGCTGTTGCGACGATCATTTCGATAAATATAGTAATTTGTATCTCTTTTATTGGAAAGTTTTAAATACGTTTCAGTTATAATGGCAATGTGCTGAGCACATTATGAACTGTTCTTCTTCTTCTTATTGGCATTACATCCCCCACTGGGACATTGCCGCCTCGCAGCTTGCAATAGTAAACCTATATATATATATATATATATATATATATTAAAAAAAAGATTTAAACAAAAATCAAACTAAATGTTAATAGAGTAATTAACAAAAGTACAGTTTCCGTGGTGATTGGAGGAATTTATTGTGCTATTGTGCTAGTAGAAGCCATTTTGAAGAGCCAATTATAATTGTGACAAAAGGCTATCTCTAAGTTGAATAAAGGCGTACGGATGTCGTCACAATAGTTCAAAAGTGTATAATAAAATAGTAAAAAAAAGGCAATATGTTTACTGTGTGAAATAACAAAAAAAAAAAATACATAAGAAGAATCAAATGTTTAAAATTGTTAATTAAAGTCGATTGGCTGAGCTACATGCAAGAGCGCTGATCTTAAGATAATTCGAGCAGTTTTGTCTAGTGAGATCCAGTAGTTGGTGCGAAAATCGATTTTACGGAGGTGCATGGTTTCCCGTATTGAGTGTTCTTAGCAAAAGGAGCATTTTTGAGAGTGAGTGAACATAGCGAAGCAGAGAGAAGTAAGTCGCAGATCCCTTAATTCTTTCGGAGAAATTAGCTGTGAGAGTGAGCAGCAATTAAAATCTACATCTACATCAACGCTTGTATAAGAGAGCTAACTAGTCACCAGCGTGATAGGTAAACAGCAGAAATTAATGAGTCGCTCTATTGTTACCATACCTTGAGAGATTTTATTGTATCCTATTTCTCTTTCGTACTCGTGCATCCAATAGAAATGTCTACCACAAATTTGGTTGGTGTTATTGAACTGTATGTGATTGGCAATTCATTCACAGATTATGCTGAACGATTTGAGGAATTTTTGAGTTTAATCAAATTGATGATAACAGAAAGAGATCTACCTTCTGTACACTCAGTGGACCGGCAATTTACTCTGAAATAAACTTTTTATTCCCAGGGAAAAGAGTTAAAGATTTAACTTATACCGAAATTATTCAAAAATTGAAATCACGTTACGATAAAACTGACTCTGACGTAATTCAATGTTTCAAATTCAATACACGTGTTCAAAGGGCAGATGAAACTACAGAAAGTTTCATACTTGATTTAAAATTACAAGCTTCTCTTTGTGATTTTGGAACTTACAAAGATAAGGCCATAAGAGATCGCATTTTGGTAGGAGTTTACGATAAGAATTTGCAAAAACAACTTCTCAAAGAGGAGAAACTGACACTTGGTGATGCAGAAAGAATCATAACGAATTATGAACTTGCTAATACCCGTGCGGCTGCAATCAACCCTGACATGCAGCAGGTTGCTCCTGTGAGGCAGCGCCTAGGTCGAAGGGTGACCTACGACAAAAACAGAAACAATAGTTATTACAACAGGAGAGATCGCAGTCGTAGTAGGAGCGCATGCCACCAGAGAAGAGTTACGTTCATTGATGATGGACGAATTAAGGAGCATCAGAATAACAATTATGCCAATTACTATTGCAACAATTGTGGTATGAAGGGACACATTAAAAGACAATGTCGCAATAAAGCAGGGACGACTTCGAGATTTAACAATACAAGCAAGATTCAAAGCGTTGTGGTTCCCTCTGAAAGCGTCCAATATAATTTGAAACAAGCGATGGATAGATTGAGGATGCAAATGAGTGACGAATCTGGTGATGAATCAGGTGAATATATGTGTATGAATGTGACGTCCATTAACAAAGTTAGTGAGCCTTGCTTGATAGAAGTTATTATAGAGGATAAATCAATACAAATGGAAATCGATTGCGGGTCTGCTGTCTCGGTCATGGGAATTAAAACTTTTTTTAAAATTATTCAATATACCACTTCGCAAGAGCAACAGAAGACTTGTTGTTGTAGATAGAGGAAATCTGAAAGTATTTGGAGAAACGCAAGTATCCGTGAGTTTGAAAAACGTTAAAAACACTATGACCTTTGTGGTCATTGATAATAGTAATTCTAGGTATCAACATAATTTTACTCCCTTATTAGGTCGAGATTGGTTAGACTTATTCTTTACAGATTGGAGAAAAATGTTTCAAAAATGTTAAATGTTCACAATGTTAAAATCAACGATCAAGTTTCTTGTTTGAGCGAAATTGAAATGAAATTTGCCAATGTTTTTAAGAAAGATTTATCGTCCCCTATCGTTGGTTATGAGGCTGAGCTGATATTAAAGATGATTATTTAATTTTTAAACGTGCATATGAGGTGCCATACAGACTAAGAGACAGAGTGTGTGAGTATTTAGATAAATTGGAGAAAGAGAATGTAATCAGCCCTGTTGAAACCAGTGAATGGGCGTCTCCTGTCATCGTATTGATTAAGAAAAATGATCAGATCAGACTCGTGATAGACTGCAAAGTGTCTATAAATAAAATGATAATTCCGAACACTTATCCACTGCCTATAGCACAGGATTTGTTTGCGCATTTGTCTGGATGTAAAGTGTTTTGCGCATTAGATCTAGAGGGTGCTTACACACAGCTGTCTCTTTCAGAAAAGTCTAAAAGGTTTATGGTAATTGATACACTGAAAGGACTCTATACATACAACCGCCTACCACAAGGAGCGTCTTCAAGTGCTGCGATTTTACAACAAATTATGGAGCAAATTTTAGTAGATATTGAAAATGTGACCGTATATTTGGATGATGTGTTGATAGCTGGTAAAAATTTCGAGGAATGTAAACAAAAATTAGAAACCGTATTAGAGAGATTGTCAGCTGCAAATGTGAAAGTTAGTTGGGAGAAATGTAAATTTTTTGTGTCTTCTTTACCTTATCTTGGGCACATTGTTACGGACAAAGGACTCTTACCTAGCCCTGAGAAATTAGAAACAATTAAAGCGGCTAAAGTTCCATCCAACGTGTCAGAGTTGAAGGCGTATTTAGGACTAATTAATTACTATGGAAAATTTATTCCACATTTGTCCTCGAAACTGAGTGAGCTGTATAATCTTTTAAGAAAAAATGTAAAATTTGTTTGGACAAGTGAGTGTCATACTGCATTTGAGAATAGTAAGCAACAATTAATAATCGCTGATATTTTGGAGTATTTTGAGGGGTTTCTAGTAATGGGTTGGGAGGCGTGCTCGCACATGTTGTGGAAGGCGTCGAAAAGCCCATATGCTTTTACATCATTTTCACTCAATGAAGCCCAGAGGAAGTACCCAATTTTACATTTAGAGGCCTTAGCACTTGTATGTAGTATTAAGAAGTTTCACAAGTATGTTTATGGTCAAAAATTTACCGTTTCCACTGACCACAAACCATTAGTAGGTATTTTTGGTAAAGCAGGGGGGAACTCTATTTATGTTACACGGCTACTGAGATATATTTTGGAGTTATCGATATACGATTTTAAGATCGTATATCGTCCATCTGCTCAAATGGGAAACGCAGATTTTTGTTCACGTTTCCCCTTACAACAAAGAGTTCCTTCTGAGTGCGACGTTGAATACGTCAAGAGTCTCAACCTTACAAACGATTTACCGATGACTTGCTTAACTTTTCAAAAGGACCTAAGTAACATTTTTTTCATTAATTAATTTTAACAGCGCAATCAACAGAACAACATGAAAGCTTTTGAATGCAGTACTCAAATTAATTCATGAAAAAAATGTTACTTAGGTCCTTTTGAAAAGTTAAGCGAGAATTGTTCAAAAAATGCTAGTGAAACTTCAAACGATGCTTACATGCTTAAACTAATAAACTATATCCAGAAAGGTTGGCCTGAGAAAATCGACAAAAACTTCAGGAATGTTTATTAGGGTGGCTCAAATTAGTATGGGAAAAACTTTGTTCAATTTTTTTGATGGGCCGCCCTCTTATTCGGTTCTATTTGATGCCCTGATGCTCTGGACAAAATTTCAGCCAAATCGGTCAACGTTTGGGCGGTGTTAGCTCGTTGAAAGTTTATATGGGGTGTATGCAGAAACATCCAAAAACAGTAAATTGCAGCTGGATCACACAACTTACGACGAAGAACCATGATACTCATTCAGATCTTGGAGAATTTAATACAGAATGTTATGTAGAAATCATGAGAAGATTCGAGTTTGCCCTGGTTGGTTATTAGCATTTCTCTGCAGTGGGGTTTGAGCAAATTTCGTTTCTTTTACCTTTGAAAAGAAATAAATTCACCCCTACAACACTCCAGTAAAATGCTAATATCTTTGCGTAATAAACTCTAATCTTCTCGCGGTTTTCAGCATAACATTTTGTATTTTATTTTACAAGAACTGAATGAGTATCATGGTTCTTGATCGTAAATTGTGCCGTCCAACTGCAAATCACTGTTTTTTGATGTTTCTGCATACATTTTTCCATATAAACTTCCAAAGAGTTTAGCACTGCCCAAACGTTGACCGATTTGGCTGAAATTTTGTCCAGAGCATCAGGGCATCAAATAGAACCGAATAAGAGGGCGGCCCATCAAAAATTTGAAAAAGTGTTTTTTGAGCCACCCTAATGTGTATGCTAATCAACATGATTTAGAAATTGTAGAAGGTTGTGTAATGTTTCAGGATCGTGTGATTATTCCATCGAGTTTTAGAATTAAAATACTTCAGATGTTGCATGTTAATCATTCTAGTATCATTAAAATGAAGCAGCTTGCTAGGCGCACTGTTTACTGGCCTGGGGTGAATAAGGATATAGAAGACTTTGTGAGAAACTGTGATACTTGTACTAAAATGTCTAATGTTCCAAAGCCTAGCTCAAGCACAAACTGGATACCAACGACAAGACCATTCAGCAGATTACACGCAGATTTTTTTTACTTCGAGCATAAAATATTCCTACTCATTGTAGATAGCTATTCCAAGTGGCTTGAGATTGAGTGTATGAGGAATGGCACAGATGCATCTAGAGTAATTCGCAGGTTTACAAAGATGTTTTCTTGTTTTGGATTGCATGACGTGGTAGTTACAGACGGCGGTGACCGTTGGAGACAAGGTGTGGTTTAAAAATAATAATTCAAATCGTGTGGAAAAGTGGATAGAAGCAAAATTCGTAAGACGCCTTTCTGTCAATGTATTCCAGGTGGCAGTTGGAAACATAATTTCAAGCGCGCATCGAAACCAGCTGAAGATAACGAAGACTAACCCTCTCACCATGAACGTAATGATCCCAGTAATGTCAAGCAAACGAAATCGGGTGGTAACGGTGGCGGAGGACGATATCCCAACACCAGCGCCAATTCAAACTGAAAAGACGACATCGAAGCAAGTTATCGATTCAGATGTTATACTATAATCACTCAGAAGATCATCAAGAGCGAAGAAACAAAAAATCAACACAGATTATGTCTACTCATGAACTCAAGTTCGTTCGAATAATCGTGAAAAACAAATAGATTTAGGTCGTAAAAGTTATTGAATTAATTCCATCGAATTTATTACTAAATATTTGTTTAAAATTTTATTATTGAATATTTCAGTGAATTAGTAATCAACTTGCTTAGTATCTTGAATTCGACTTCAGAGCGGATTCCTTTTAATATGCATGTATTAGAAAGTTCCTCGATTAGATGAGTGCCCACGGCACAATCGAATTATAATCTAGAATAAACCTTGGTTTATAGTCAGACCTCAACCGAACTGGATTATTCCTAATATATCCGAAAACTAAGCTATTTCATAGGAGAGATGGAAGCGAACGAGGCACGATATAAACGGGCGCGGAACATACAAAACTCGATTTTCCGGAGGAAAAAGCGCCAGCAGGAAGATCGAGACCGTGAAGAGACGGAGCAACTGTACCGCGCTAATAACACACGGCCCCGGACCTCCAGGAAATCCAGGAGGAGATTGGCCGGGTGAAGAACAACAAAGGCATGGCCAGAGAAGTCAAGTTGTATTTGAATTGCTTATATTATTTTTCAATCACAAACCAAAGTAGCTGAAATCTGATACTGGAGCAATGTGATAATCAAATGGTTTCAAAATGGTGGTAAGCATGCCTGCTTTTCTCATTCTAGTGTGCCTGGGCTCAATGTCACGATAATTAGTGTATGGTCTCTATGGACCCCTTTTCAATTAAAAAAAGAACTTGCGTTGCACTCCTCATTAATAGTATGTCAAAATTAGAAAGAATATGTGGCGAATTTTAAACAATATATCCTTATCTGCTTACTCTGCATAACAGAGCACCGTTCGCTAGTAGAACTTAGTGTACAAAAAGCAGCCTATTATTATTCGCATGATATTGTTATCACAATTGAAATTATGCGTCTATTCTTCTAATTGTGTGCAATACATTCGTACTACGTACCCCGAATAGAAACATTTCCGGAGATGAATTCGACCTTGCCCTCTGTCCCCAACCTACGCTGTACGACGTTATGCTAGATTTTTCCTCATGCATCACAATTTGTGCATGAAAATTAGCACCCATACCACACAACGTGGCACAGTTGCAATCGCTCTGTTCATAAGTCACTTCATTGTTTTTCCTATGCATATTTTCTGTGGTTTTCTTCGGCAGTCCCAGCACCATCATCATGGAGCGGTGCACCATGCGGTGAGTAATTCTCTGGTTCGACTCGAGATGATGGGTACTTTCCACGAACAGTCAGTGCCTTGCTTCCGCTTTACAAGAACACCCAACAGTGCCCAGCTTGATTGTGGGTTCTTAGTTTTACAATGCATTTTCCCACCACAGACAACAGCGCAGCAGTTGTTTTGCCAAATGGGAGACACAAGGCCAAGACAGCAGCGGCAGGGTGTTGCCAAAATAAACTATGCTAGGAAAAGAATATATGTGTCTTATATCTACAAAGAATGAAACAATTTCATTGAACAAAAAATGACACAAGACTGAGCTTTCGGGACGCCCTAAGCAGCAGGAAAGCGTTCGCATCTCTGCAAAATGCAAGACATGTGGAAACACGTGATTGCACAATAAGGACTACTCGGCTGCGTGTGCTATGCTGGAAGCATAACTAACAGCTGCTGCCATCGTTTCGTTTTTGCTTAGGGAAGCTGAAAGAAGGCCGGCATCAGGGACAGCGAATGAGAGCCATGGAAATGCATGCCACACCACCACCGGATGGAGAAGAAAGAATGAACCCGACAAGGAGGTGGGGGTGATGTCAAGAAAAGTGACTGTTCATTTGCAACTTATTTTTCATTTCACGAAATATTACGTGTTCCCCTTTTGACTCCGCTCGTCGGGCATCAGTTGTGCTATATTATTTTCTTCGCACTTTGATTTTGTGCTGAAACAGCGGATAGAAATACGTAAGTTCCCGGAGCTACGCCATGTCGGGACTTGCATTGTTGGTGTACCAACAGATGGCAAAAAAGAATCAGTTTCAATTTTGATTTATTAGGATCCGGTGTGTTACAAACTCATATCCACAACATTATGCAAATTTTGGTTTCATTGAATAACTTGAAAGCGGGGCGATTCTTCAAGCTTATCATCCTACCGAAGTGCAACCGGAATCCATTTCACAGCGTAATTCGTTTATTCGTGCTCTGCTACAAAGAAAACTTTACTCACTCACGTTGCATTGTTAGATACTGATTTCAAGGGAAGAGCACTGAAGATATCAAAGCGTAAAAAATCCATTTCAAAAATGGATGTCCACTATGCACGACAGCAGTGGGAGTTGAGTTGGTGTAATGCATTGAAAACCGAACATTGCACTTAGCAGCACAGGGCTTCCTTGACAGCTTTTACAAGCATGACTGTCCCATATTTGCAGGAATCCACATCTACGGTGGCTCGGGTTTGCTTCTATGGGCAGTTGAGTGGCCGCCACCCGGTATAATGCAATGTCTCAAAGGGTTCGATTGTGTATTGAATGTTTGGATAGGAATGGATGAGATCGGAGAAAAATGTGTGACGGATACTCTGAGGATCGGAACCGTTCTGTGTGACTGACGCTTTGGATGGATATTGTGCAGATAATGCTGTTTTTCATTTCTTCAGAGCGAAAGGTTTATGTGTGTCTTTTCATCTTTTTTCGTGGTTCTATACGTTTCTACTTCCTGGGATCTTCCGTAGCTCAGCGTTAATGCAGCCAGCTGCAAAGCAGATAAACGTAGAAGATGGCTAATTTCTTAACTCCATCAGGTCTTGAATATGTTTAAGTGGGACATTTTCATGACTTCTTAGGGGCGTATAGTATTTGTGTTGACCACATTAAATACAGATGTATAAATGATATATTGACCTATAGGAATATTGCAGTTAATAACAGTGGAAGTGATCATCACGTAACAATCACCCCCCTAAAGTGAGAAGAGTCGCTGACATCATCACGTCGATGCGCCGCTGTTCAAAATTTGTCTTGTAAAACAAGCAAAACATCATAAATCAGGACCGATTTGCGATTTGGGCGTAACTTCTTTTGTAAACAAACATTGTTTCATGAATTCCGTAGAATGCAAGCGTTTTTATCCAAAACTAATTCGCTTGTCTGATAGAGGAAAGATTCATAATATGGTTATCTCATAAAATACTAGCTTTAGCAGGAATTTGCTTTCCAATGTTTGTTTACGAAATAAATTACGCCCAAACCACAAATCAGTTCCGAAATGTAAGAAACAAAAATAATCCAAACTGCGTGGGATTTTTTACCTTAAACATGAATTTCTCCAGAAGGGCGTTTCAGTTTGGTTTTATTTAGACTTTAAACACGAGTAGAATTTTTTGGTGGCAATTGATCTCATTTTTCCAGGGAAATTTAATATTAAGAAAATAAGAAGTTTTCCGGTAAATATTTGAAACGTTGCACACCTCTACCGGACGGCGACTGATTCCCACGTAGTGTATTTTCTACTCAACATGTACGCAGGGTCAAAATGACGCAGGTGTACATCGATGCGGTGACGATGCGTTACCGCTTTTAACCAGCGTCTTGATGCCGCATGCACGCAGCGTTAAATAGATGCTACGTGGGCGTCGAGCCTAAGACGACATCTGGGAAGTGGGAGGAGCGTTCAATATAGCTCTGGTCATAGCTCACAAGTTCCAATCTCTCGCTTCCATGGGTCAGGCGATGATAATCGAGCGAGCGCCAGCTAAAAGTTTCGTTCTTAGGTAATAGTGTAATCTGGCTACTGTTCGATATTATGACATTGTTGTTATACCATTAGGTACTGTTGTTCTTCTGAAATCAGCTTGAGTGATTCGGTTTTGAAAATCAGTACAAGAACGAGTTTGTGGGTGGAAAACAATGTCGGGCTTAGGTTAGAATTTTTTGCATAACTCGAGAATCAATTTTAGGCGGAACAAAGTTAGTCGGGTCAGCTAGTATGATATAAAATTGCTTCCATCTTCATAAATATAACGTTTTTCGAAAATATGTTTCACTGGACAAAACGCCCCAGTGTACGCAGGACGATATGCCCTTACCAACTGAACACAAAACTATATATGTTTTTTTTAGAAAAAACTGTTGTTTTTCAAAATTGTTCGAAATAGTAAGGCCATCATTATGGTGCTACCAAAAAATAGAGTGGCCCAG
The DNA here is from genome assembly GCF_024139115.2 of Armigeres subalbatus. Lineage (NCBI taxonomy): Eukaryota > Metazoa > Arthropoda > Insecta > Diptera > Culicidae > Armigeres > Armigeres subalbatus. The sequence continues at coordinate 305,248,622 of NC_085140.1, forward strand.
CGTACATTTTTTTTATTTCTCGTAATTCTGACATGTTATGTTCTACAAAGTTGTAGCACAGCTTATTCCAATAAATTTGGCTATAAAAGCTTTTTCTGTAGGTCTTAAGTTGGCTGATTTAGAGCAAATTTACCTAATTGGATAAGGGTGTACCTAACAAAACAGTATTTTTGATCTCCTTTTTTGTTTTAGATTTCTCGAAAAAGTCGTCTTCGGGTGAATTTTAAAGCTCAAAAAATGCAACATTTCATGGGTAAATATGCTCAATATCTTTTTCCGATCAAAAGTTATAATCGTTTTCCTGTCAAAATTACATTTTTTTTCAAAAGTTGATATTTCCGGTTGAGGCAGATCAAAAAATATGTTTACACGGCATTTGAAAGAGCAACTCATATTATTTATTATGTCAAAAAATTTGAGATATGTTATTTTTGTATCTCAAGTTTTACCAATTTAACTAAAATTATGTTTTTTTTAAAGTAAATTGATATAGCTCGACAATGGAAGAAGATACATACGATATTCTTATAGCAAAACACGCGTTTCAAAAAGCTCCAAAAGTCTTCACAAGATGACATTCATGAAAAATGAAAAATAAAAAATCTACAGGCTTAACACTTTTTATAAGTTTTATCATTATCACCGTATTGCAAGATTAACGAGAAAAGATGCATTTTCGGCCCAAAGTATACTTTTAAGAAAAAAAACATATAAACTTTTTATGTTGTAAAAACTTTTTATGTAGCTCTCAAGCACACTTGTTTATCGAAGCATAATATCAGCAAGGACCTCAAGAGGAGCTTGCAGAAACTTCGAAAGTCGATGCTGGACGCCAAGCTGGAGAGGGCGGTCGAGACGGGCAAGTGTAAACCCGTGAAATCGGTACAGTCGAGGTCTACCCAGACTGAGGCCCAAGGATTCGCGGACTCCGGCAAGGTCGAATCGACCGAGGGCGTGCCAGCGAAGACGGTGATACCAAAGTCTACCCAAACTGAGGCTCAAGTATTTGCGGGTACGTCGGGGGTGACTGCTCCAACGGAGCAGACACAAAAACCGGGGAGACAGTCTCCAGGGGATGAGCTCCCCGGGGGCCGCTCCAAAACGCGGAGGGTTACTACCCCGATCAAGGGTAGTGGGGCTGGGAAGCTGAACCCCGGTCAGGTACCTCCAAAACCGGGGGAGGAAGGACCTGGAAAGGTCCGTCCACTCAGGAAAGACGGTGGTAAGGGGTTACGGCAGGCTGAAAGTTCTCAGCCGCACCAGACCAGGGAAATAGAGGGGATGACGCCTCCTGGACCCTGGTCAAGAACAAGATGAAACCGAAGACGTCAAGGGCCGAAAAGAAGGCCCAGGCGAATGAGGGTAGCAACAGAAGTCTAGGGTAGGCGCCAATCGCTCCAGGGCGATGCCCTAGTTATCACGGCGGACGAGGCTAAGTACTCGGACGTTTTGAAGGCGATGAGGAGTGACGTCAAACTCGGTGAACTCGGCGCCGAAGTACGTCGAATAAGACGTACCCGGATGAGCGAGATGATCCTCGAGCTTAAGCGGGGCGTCTCGCAAAAGGGCGCCGGCGAGACGAAGTCCCAGGCGAGACGGTCAAGGAGAGGGCACTCACGACGGAGGTGAATCTAAGGGTTAAAGACCTGGACGAGATCACCGAAGTCGAAGAGCTCGTCACGGCACTGCGGCGACAGTGTGAATTGGAGACGCCCACCGCAGCCGTTCGGCTACGGAAAGGTCCGGCAGGGACGCAGGTAGCATTGGTTCGGCTATCTGCAGCGGACGCCTCCAAGGTAGTCAAGTTAGGGAGCGTCAAGGTGGGATGGTCGGTATGCCCTGTGGGCATATACGAGCAACCCGAAGTTTGCTTCAAGTGCCTGGAACCGGGGCACAAGCAATGGGACTGCAAAGGCCCTGACAGAAGCAATCTGTGCCGACGGTGCGGATTGGAGGGACATAAGGCACAATGCTGCACGAACTCTCCCAATTGTTTGATTCGTTCCAGCAAAGCTGTGAACAGCAAGCACCCCATGGGGGGTTCGATGTGCCCGGCGTTTAAGCGTGCTGCAAAATCACAGTGCAGGTAATGCAGCTGGCTTGCTCGGCCTCGCCCGAGTGTTTGGTGTGCGCAGGTTTAGAGGAAACGGCGGAACACGTGTTGTTCGTGTGCTCACGTTTTCGCGCAATGCGTGACCACATGCTTTTTTTTTCACAAGGGAGAATGCATTTACACACTAACCCAGTACACGTGCATTGTAGTTGCCAAACTACCACACGGAAGTGTACTGGAGTGTCGGACTCGACCATACCGGTAATACCGACTAAACTCCCTTGGGCTCCACCATCGTTTCCCTCAGGAACAACCTCGCAGTACTACTTCTGGGGGGATGGCAGTACTAAGCGTACTCGCTCATTATCGCTCACACAGGCACTCGTCCCATGCGAGACTGACTTGGGTGCTCGCACACCATTCACTCCATTTGAGTATTACTTGGATGCTCTCCCGGGCGCTCCGCTGCCATGCCTCGAGGTGTCAATAGCGGTAACTGCCTGGGCCTACAGATATTACGCTACGACACTCCTGCCTCAGCACGAGCAGATCAATCACACCACTGCCGAAGCAGACCACACGCTACCCCTGCCGAAGCAGGGACACTCCCCATGCACCACATGTGCACAACTGTAGGTGTGTGGGTACAACCCACTGCTACCCTGCCGCCGAAGCAGCTTCTCCAAAGACCATTCGCTCCATGTGACCCTTTTTCGGGTGCTCACTCTAACACTCCACTGCCATGCCTCGAGGTGTCGATAGGTCCCTCGACTCCTACCTCAGCATGTGCAGTCCATGCTCAGACTTCTGCTGCGCTTCGAGGTGACAATAGCGGCGACACGCTATGACACTCCTGCCTCAGCACAACCAGATCACTCACTCCCCTGCCGAAGCAGCTCACGCGCTACCCTACCGAAGTAGGGACACTCCCCAACTCACTCTAACACTCCACTGCCATGCCTCGAGGTGTCGATAGCGGTATGTAGGGACAAATCAACGATACTACGCTACGACACTCCTACCTTAGCATGTGCAGTCCATACTCAGACTTCTGCTGCGCTTCGAGGTGACAATTGCGGTGGCGCGCTAGGCCACCGCGACCTCAGCCCATACCCATCACGCCCCCCCTCCGGACGCAGCTCACGCGCTACCCTACCGAAGTAGGGACACTCCCCATGCCAATTGGCACTCCCTGGGCTTGTGCTTTTGAAGCGGCACAGTCGCTTTGATAGAGGCTGATTACGGGCACTTGTGGTTTTGTTGGGAGGGATTTTAGCAGAGCCCACTGCTAAATCCCACCACGCCCTAGGCAGTTCTTCCTGACTCGCAGACAGCTGGGGAGGGGTCGTCAAGCCCTTGGACATGGTCCATGCTGTCCCTGCTGTCCCTGCTGCCCCCACGGACGCCACATGTGGTCTGAACACTACCCCGGACAACCTAGTTCGGAGGATGTGTAAAGATGAAGTTGGCTGGAACGCCGTTTTATCGGCTATCGCCCAAATCGTCTCGGAGCTACACAGAAGGTGGCGCGTGGACTCAAGGATGGCTAGTTCAGGCGCAAATAAGAGGTGGTCCAAGGGATCGGAGTCGGCTTCATGGGTCATACCGGTGGTCATGCTCTGTGGTTGAACTCGATCCTTTTATCGAACAAGTGGCCGCGCGAAGAACAACATGGTATCGTCGCTTTCGCGGCGTTGGTCAACCGGGCGGATTCCGAGCCCGAGGACGGAAAGGGGTCCTCGTCAAGGCTGGGGCAGGCGTAGGCACCGCGTCGGCAAGTCCCTCTGTGTGCTGGCGAATAGGCCCTATCGCAGAAAGGTCAATTTGGGGTGCACGCAGCATCATCATTCTTGATACCAGTTGTGCAGAGGGAAGCAGGCGCGAAGTCGACCCTTCCCACCTTCCGAGGACTTAGGGCATGGTAAGGCCACCTGGAAAGCCGGCAACGCGCTGGCACGATACCATGGTGTTCTTCTAAAAAAGCGAGTTACGATGTTCGGTGCTGCAAGGACACGCAGCTAACCTCGAGGGTGCGTTGTGCACTGTTCCCCCTTTGAAGCATTACTTTCTGGTTGTACCGAAGGGACTATGGGCTCGGCGGCAATGGAAACGGTTTAGCGGGTCGGGGATGTAGTCCTGCCTCCCTCGGTGATCCCTAACCCCGCACTTCCTGGTCAACCCAGGATGTCTGTTGAGCAGATTCCCCCTCCATTGTTTAGGAAGGGAAAAAAAACAGTGATTGTACGTATCGAAATACGTATCTGCAAAGATAACGAAAATTAACTGGTGGAATTAAATGGACAGTACTTAATTCGTCTTAGACGGTTTAATACATTCCACTAAACGAGCTTAATATATTTTTCTGAGTGATTGTATCTTGTATGGCCGTATTATCCATCGAAAGATACAATTCCTGCAAGAAGGGGCCATGAAACAGTCAATTGCTTCAGATAACTTTCCACTGTTGGTATAAAGAGGTCAATGATTGGCCTCAATGAATTCGGAATAGCTTAGCTTTAGCTTAGCTTAGCTTAGACTGACTGTACATATCAATGGTTGCTACTCCGTGATTGATCAGAACTGGTGCAAATTGCACTACGATCCAAGTGAATAGTGGTTGGGATTTACCAACTATTCTCGAAGTGCACGTTTCAGCAGCTCGCAAATGTTGATCAATAACGGCGCCGGCCAAGTCTTTACAGTCATTTGGGAAGGGATGTTAGTGTGTGGTAATTGTTGCTACTAGAGACCGAGAATACCTCTGCATCTCCACATTTACCACGGGAAGGAAGTAGTGTTAGTTGGGTGGGGTAATCAGTAACATAGATCGGGATTCACCATGGAAAGTGATGTGACCTATGAAACTTCTACACAGCAGTATTAGCATTTCCTTAATTTGTTCAATTGTTCATTCTTCGCGAGAATAAACAATCAATCGCTCAAAGTGAGCGATTGTTCATTTGAATTTCGGATTAGGCGCCCGCGTTATCATTTCATTAACGTAAGAAAAGTAAAGAAACGGGATTAAAATTGAAAATAATTGATAGTAATCGGAAAGCTAATGTTATTCAGCAACCCTTATTTTATCTCTATTTGACGTTAGGTAAGAATGTAAGTTTACGTTCATTTTACATGTCGTTTATTTTGCATTACTTTCGCGCGCGTGTGTGTGTCACTTGCCTTGACCAGTATACCGTAATCAGGATCTCACTGGTATTAATCCTGATGTGCCGGTTGGCACTCGTGTTGGGCTTGTGCGCTTTGAGCGGCACACGGTCGCTTCCCAGTCTACATAAAATCGCACATGGTGCAATACAAGATGCTAAATTGGAGACGATATACATACATGTTGTGTGGAAAAGTACCTTTATCGCCTGCACTTCAGCATCCTACACGACACCATATACGTTCATGTGTTGACTGGGTTTGATAGGGCCTGCTTATGGACACATGCAGCTTTTTGTAGAGGTTTAACAGAGCCCACTGTCAAACCCCACCACATCCTAGGCAGGCCCTCTAACTCGCAGTGGTCATGGGAGGGGTCGTCAAGCCCTTTTGGACATAGTCCCTGCTGCCCCTTATGGAATTATTAGCCATTGTTTTAGATGAAAACAGTTAATTCAATGCATTCAACAATGAAGAACACGTAAATATCATGCAATGATGCAAATTGCGATTCGAATCATGAGCAAATCTCTGGGCCATGTTTCTGGTGGAATTTGACTCACGCATGGTTTGAATCGCCGATGAGATTTGAGATTTTGAGATTTTACCAACACTGGTAACACTACCAGACAGTGGGAGTTAGATTGTAATAACGCACACACCTGGCCTCAATGAATTCGGAATATTGAATAAATTCAAAAAACGGTCCACAAGGTCCTTAACCTTTTGTCTGTGCTCTGGGGTCAATATGACCCCAGGCCACTTTGAGTGGTTGCCATTTTTTTAGTTTTCAACCGATTCTCCTAATTTTTGGTAGTTTGGTGAAACTCGCCAAGATCTGTCTCCTATGTGCAAATTTGCTTGAAAAATCTTGAAAATATGCGCTACAGTGTACTTTTTCAAAAAACTTACGTTGTCTGTGCTCAAACAATTGACCTCAAATTGAAAATTGCTATAACTTTTTTAATGTTTGGTTAATTTTGGATTTTGGGACTGTTTCTGAAAGATAATTTAATCATCTTTCAGATCGTTACCAAAGATTGACTATAGGTGGTGGGTACATCGCGGGAGGGGTTTTGTGAAAAAGGGTACAAAACAGTGATTTTTTATGCTTATTTTACTTATATTCGAAAATCCTACCCATTTTGAACTGCACTTTTCAAAAAAGGTGCAGGAAGGCGTGACATGAGGCATTGATTAGTTTAGAGCTTAGTCGCTAGGTAGCGCTATATTTCAATTCATTATTTTAGACTACTCAAGTAATTCCGACATGTATATGGAATTTTTCTCATTGTAAATATTCTTATCAAACAAATTTGAAATTTGTAAAGATGACGTCTTTAACAAAGTTCGTCTGGTAGGAATGAACTGTCATGTGACGGAATAAATAATTAGAAAATTTACAAATAGGCTTCGCTAGTGTATTCGCAATATTCTTGCATAAATGAAATATTGCTTTAGCTTGAGATCCCTCATACCTACACCCAAGTTGTATTCGGCAACACTGTTCAGGATGTCTAGCACTACAAAGCGGTGCTCAATATAATGTGCACTTCTTCCAATTTTTAAATTTGTGCGATAAGAATATTTACACTGAGAAGAATTCTATATATATCGGAATATCTTGAGTAGTCTAAAATAATGAATTCAAATATACCACCACCTGGCGGCCGAGCTCTAAACTTATCAACGCCTCATGCCAAAGCACATGCCTTCCTGCATAACCTTTTTAAGAAAGGTGCAGTTCAAAATGGGTAGGATTTTCGGATATGAGCAAAATAATCATAAAAAAATACTGTTTTTGTACCCTTGTCCACTAAAACCCCTCCCTCCGATGTACCCGCCCACCAATAGTCAATCTTTGGTAACGACCTGAAAGATGATTAAATTATCTTTCGAAACTTCCAAAAATCCAAAATTGGCCAAACATTTAAAAAGTTATAGCAACTTCAATTTGGGGTCAATTTGACCCCAGAGCACAGACGACGTAAGTTTTTTTGAGCACAGACAGAAGGTTAAAGGAGATCAATCAAACATTCTTTTTTTCGTTGATAGTCCTAATCGGATGTTTCTTTGAAACCGATTGGGCCAATTTTCAATAGCGAAAAATTAGGAAGGATTAAGCGTTGAATCGGATAAGGCTAAGTACAAAAAAGTGTGTCTTACATTGGTCGATTGGTATATAAGACTGTGGGTCTCCGAGCCTTCTATAAAAGTTCGGTTTTGTAGTGATCCTAGCCTTTACGTATACTTAGTATACGTTAAAGGCAAAAACGAATAAGAGAGATCGAAATTGCACTTTAGGGAGATAGATTTAATTATTTTCATCAGTTCACATTTTTTTTGCGTTCCTTTGAATACATCGCAGTAGTATTGGATTTTTTTTCGGCCTAGAATTTTTTTTTCCAAGGGAGGCTCTTGAGAAAAAAACAAAACTCCGGAACCGATCGAGCCAATTTTCAATAGCAACAAACTAGGCCGCATTCTGCGTCGAATGCAACGCGAGTAAATCGGATAACACTGAGTACCAAAAAGTACATATCCAAGTTATCATTAAGACTATATTACGCCAAATCGCCATTTAGGGCCAATATACGGCTGTTTAAAAACTTATAAGCATTAAAGTAGCACTATGTGGCCGATTTGGCGAAATATACGGCTTATTAGTTACTTGGGTACCCAAGTAACCAATAAGCACAATAAGCACAATGATATGGAAAATCAACTTCTATAAACTTCTATAAACAACTTCAAATCGACTTCTATAAAAACATTCTTCATGCCTGCCGTATCCTAACGGAACTATCAATTCTATACTTTCGCCTCTAATGCTATCATGAACATGTACGTCCAAGTTTGGAAGATGATATTAGCATTTCCATATCATTGTAAATCGTTTAACTTCACGTAGAAGTAACACACACGAAATCATTAATTTAGTGTTACAATAAGCACTCCATTTGAGCGATTCCAAGCAACAGCATCAAAATTTAAGAAAATTTTTAATTCATGATTTTCTATTGAGTTGAAACTTTGCACAGTTTCATCTAAATCGTCATTTTTCGATATCAAATCTTCATATTGAGTCACGACTAACTTTTCAAAAGGGTGTATGTGAAAATGGTTCAAAAAATATTTAAAAGCTGCACAGCAAAACGGAATGTTCGATTGTTATGATTTTTTCAGCAAAGTTAGACAACTAAATGGTGATTCTTAAGAAAATGTGCACAGTAAAAAAAAAATTTTTTTTGCCTTTAAAAATACCATTTTGTCACAAAAACTCAAATATCTCAAAACCCTATCTTTTTTCGAACGTAATTTTTTTAGGGAAAACGGTCCATTATATTAGCTATCTACCATAAAAATTTGGTGATGGTAAACTAATAAACAAAAAAGTTATGACATTTCAAACATTTCACAATTTTCACATATAGTAAACAAAAAAAAATTCCGTGTATTTTTTTTTTTTTCAAGAATCGCAGTTTGATGCTGATTTTATTGTTAAGGGCCTTGCGTGAGTTAAACAAGTTGTTTGTATGATATTCCATATTTATGTATTCATCGATATTATGTATATTATATGTATAAATAAATAAAAATGAATTAATATTATCCTAAGTATTAAATTCAATGTGGCAGTTACACAATGTTATTATAGAAACTCTAAGAGTTTTGGGTTTGAATTTTGGTATGGGTTATGATATCATGAAAACAGTTTATTAATACTTATTTTTTATTTATTTTTATTCAAATTTTTTAAAATATCGAACACTTTTGAATTATTATTAGCACAGTTTGAGTATAGTTTTGCTTTAATTTTATTTTCCGACAATGGAATGAAACAGTGAAATTTTTGGGTTCCTTGGATCGTTTTCGCGTTATTAAATTGCTCGCTGAGCTCTGAAGCCTTTATTTCGTACTCTTCAGTAGTAGTAAAACAAAATGATAATTTGGTTAAATCTTTTTCTTTTCTACGATTTGCCCAATCAAAAAGTTCTTTCGCAGTTTTGATTGGATGCTCACGTTCTTTGGCTAAACTTGCTCTTGTGGCCATGCGCTTTATTGTTCCTCCAATAGCATCACAAGGACCTTTGCCATGTGATGTAGCAAAAAAATGCCATTCTGCATCAATTCCGTACATTGATTTAAATTGACATAGGCTCGAAAAATTCTTACGATTTTTGTACTGCGACGCTGCTCCATCAGACATGAAATATATCTTTTGACTTCTTTATGCTTATCAACGCGTAAAGTTAATCATTTTTCAATGAACAAGTTTGCGGATACTGATGCGTGTCTTAAATCTTCGGAAATTAAAATAAAACTTAAGTGTTCAATTTGCGTACTTTCATTAAAATAAATAACGAATGGATGAATTGTAACTTGTTGTACGTTCCAGTGATGGGACTGCACTTCATCTTGCAATACAAAGCTGTAATTTTCAGAAAAATCACAAAATGACTAAAAATTCACCATTTTGTAATGTATTTTCGTATTTTTAAAAAGCTGGATTGTTCTGTTTTAATGAAATCGTGAGGATTAAACTTTCTAATTTCAAGCAAAAATATGACACAAACTCATCTACAGGTTTTACAATAGTTTCTATGTCACACCTATCCGTGGTCACCCATTGCTCAAATGATAACTGATCAATATATTTTTCTTCAAACTCAGCGAATAAAGTATTTTCCAATGATGAAGAATCTGGACAATCCGAACAAGATCGTAGATAGCAATTTGATGTTGTATTTTCACACAAAGACTACCAGTTAACATTTTAATATCCTTTGTTAAATTGATTCTTTTCAAACTATGTAAAATAAGATTAATATTCTCATGGGTTGTGCACACACACACATTATGTGTTCCTGAATTGGAAAGAAGCTTACATTGCCTTGGCCGAAGGCTTGCAAATGAGGAAAAACCTATTTTAATATTATCGTGAATTTCCTTGAAGCGTGTGTACGCTTCTTTCAAAGTCGTCATCATTAATCGTTTTTGGATTGCTTGACGCTTTCCATCTTTTTTTACTGATACATAATCTTTTTTGACCAGGCATAGCTCGACTTACTTCATCATCTTCAAAATATTGAACTACTATTTCTTTTGTCTCATCTGTTAATGCAGTACTAGACCTAGTATTTTTGGTTGAAAGACAGTTATTCTTCAATTGTTTTGCCTCTTTTACTGTATTTCTATTGGTTTGAACTCATCAATGGCATCCTGAATAGACCACGAACTTGGCAGCATCGACAAAATCAATAATTTTTCTTTCCTTGTCGTGGCTGCATTCGAGAACCTTTCCTTCATATTTATAATTACCTCATCGTAGTCTGTATTTTCCACATCATCAGGTCCTAATTTGAAGAGGTTTCTTCGTACAGCTTCGTTTATTTCACGGTATTTTTTCTCTGGGTAATAAACGTAGTCCATCTTACTCCATTTAATCGGAGTCACTTTTATCCCAGCTATGCCCTCGTTAAAGCGTTCGATGTTGACCTTTTGGATACACTCATCTTCCGATTGTTGAGTAGTTGATTTGTTGAAACAGATTTCGCTGATGGTACGGTGGCAAGGCTCTCAGCACTTAATACTTCTGGTAATTCCTCAGTTGTTGTCGATACATCTGGCAATTCCTCAGTTGCTGTCGTTTTCGAACTTCCTGCGCTCTGCTCAACCGATGATATACAGTTCGCTCTTTTGTCAACGTTTAGACGGCAGGACGTGCAAATGCGTAAATTTGTATTCAATGTGGACATTGGAGCATAACCAGTCGCTTTCAGTTTATCTATGGTGCTTTCGGTGAGATTTCGTAACTCTTTTGAACACTTTTTTCCATCAAACGGCCTACAACAGTTGAGAAAGCGGCTACTCATGTTGTTCGTAATATTTCAATAAACAAAATCACTTTTAAGTTTTTTACTGACTAGTTTGGTGTCATTTGTTGACTGAAGAAAAAATTACTATAAGATCTTTAACAACCTTAGTAGTAGTAATTTTTTTGCTTTTTTCGTGAAACATTGTCATGGTATGTACCTATCATGCATTTGTTGTTGTTGAAGATACCCGTTTCCTCCCGATCATAAAGTCTATTCTCTAAGAGGTATATTTTTGCAGGTAAACTATAGACGTACACGTGTATATAAATCTTTGATTTTGCAGCTTTTGTCTTAAAAATAACATTTCTGATATGTTTCTATCAACGTTATTATCAACAGGTTTCAACACTATTAAAAGAATTTTTCGCCAGTTACGTGCAATGAAAATTATGACACTATCAATACTTTTGATCACAACACTGGATCGTGTCTAAGTTTCTTATAGATGCTATGAATAATTAAATCAAAATATCATGAAAACAACTTGTTTAAATCACGTCCCTTAACAATAAAATCTGCATCAAACTGCAATACTCCATTGCACAGTGACGTCACGCACGACTTTTGACAGGTACTGGTCCTGTTGTTTACAGACGACTTTATTTTAATTTTAAGATTCTTCTATGATTCTTTGGATTTTCTGATCGATAATTACCTAAACTTATCGATAATTACCAATATTTGAATGCGGAATGTACAGAATGTCTTCAACATCGTGCAATATGCAGATTTAATTTGGATAAAAAAAATTCTAAGTCCGAAACGTAAACAACAGGACCAGCACCTGTCAAAATAGTGAGGTTAGGTTTGCCGCGCGCAATGACCTATTCTCGAAATAACTTACACAGAAAAAAAATTTTTTTTACTAAATGTGAAAATTGTGAAATGTTTGAAATGTCATAACTTTTTTGTTTATTAGTTTACCATCACCAAATTTTTATGGTAGATAGCTAATATAATGGACCGTTTTCCCTAAAAAAATTACGTTCGAAAAAAGATAGGGTTTTGAGATATTTGAGTTTTTATGACAAAAATGATATTTTTAAAGGCAAAAATTTTTTTTTTACTGTGCTCATTTTCTTAAGAATCACCATTTAGTTGTCTAACTTTGCTGAAAAAATCATAACAATCGAACATTCCGTTTTTGCTGTGCAGCTTTTTAAATATTTTGAACAATTTTCACATACACCCTTTTGAAAAGTTAGTCGTGACTCAATATGAAGATTTGATATCGAAAATGACGATTTAGATGAAATTGAAAAACTGTGCAGAGTTTCAAATATTTTCGAAATGGTCGCTCAGGATCGACTGACATGCCCCCGTGGAATGCCTCATTTACCAAATTTCCATATAAGGCCAATATACGGGCATTCAAAAACTTATAAGTTTCTAAGTAGCACTATACGGCCGGTTTGGTGAATTGGAGTGCTTATTAGTTACTTGGGTATTTACAGATAATTGTTGATATTATTGTCCTAAAATGTTGAATAGATATTGATACCTTACAGCATGGGGGCAGCAGGGACTATGTCCAACGGCTTGACGATCCCTCCCCAGGCCATCTACGAGTTGTGGCGCCTGCCTAGGATGTGGTGGGGTTTGACAGTGGGCCCTGTTAAACCTCTATGAAAAGCTGCATGAATCCGCAAGTAGGCTCCGCCAAAGCGACCGTGTGCCGCTCAAAGCGCACAAGTCCAAGTCCTGGTGTTACGCTAAACAGCCCTGACACGACGGCCCTCCGACGAGACAGGAGGTTTGCGCAGGCCCAATAAGCCGCCTTTAAAAACAACTATTACGAACGACATAGAAGATAATACGACTCGATTCAATCGGCAACGACCTAGGCGACGAATAAAGGATCACGATTGGAAGCTTGGAACATGGAACTGCAAGTCGCTAGGCTTCGCAGGTTGTGACAGGATAATCTACGATGATCTCTTGAAGATGGCTGGAGAGATATTCGATCCGCCATTGGAAGCACCGCAACCGCTGCACTAGGCACGGTGGCTCCGGATCAGAGAAACGACTGGTATGTCGGCGAATGTGAGCAGTTAGTTGAGGAGAAGAATGCAGCATGGGCGAGATTGCTGCTACACCGCACGAGGGCGAACGAGGCACGATATAAACGGGCGCGGAACAGACAAAACACGATTTTTCGGAAAAAAAGCGCCAGCAGGAAGGTCGAGACCGTGAAGAGACGGAGCAATTGTACCGCGCTAATAACGTACGAAATGACTATGAGAAGTTAAACCGTTCACGTAAGGGCCACGTGCCACAGCTTGATATGTGTAAGGTTATAAACGGGAACCTTCTTACAAACGAGGGTGCGGTGATCCAAAGCACCTGAATGGCGATATGGCAGACAACGGTGGTGGTATGGTAATGAACCTAGGCGCACGCGCGCAGGGCATACGACTTCCGGCTCCGAATCTCCAGGAAATCCAGGAGGAGATCGGCCGGCTGCAAAACAATAAAGCCCCTGGAGTTGACCAACTATCAGGAGAGCTGTTTAAACACGGTGGTGAGGCACTGGCTAGAGAGCTGCACTGGGTAATTACCAAGGTTTAGGAGGATGAGGTTCTGCCGCAGGAGTGGATGGAAGGTGTCGTGTGTCCCATCTACAAAAAGGGCGATAAGTTGGATTGTAGCAACTACCGCGCAATTACATTGCTGAACGCCGCCTACAAGGTACTCTCCCAAATTTTATGCCGCCGACTAACACCAATTGCAAGGGAGTTCGTGGGGCAGTACCAGGCGGGATTTATGGGTGAACGCTCTACCACAGACCAGGTGTTCGCCATGCGTCAGGTATTGCAGAAATGCCGCGAATACAACGTGCTCACACATCATCTATTTAACGACTTCAAAGCCGCATATGATACAATCGATCGGGACCAGCTATGGCAGCTAATGCACGAAAGCGGATTTCCGGATAAACTGATACGGTTGATCAAGGCGACGATGGATCGGGTGATGTGCGTAGTTCGAGTTTCAGGGGCATTCTCGAGTCCCTTCGAAACGCGTAGGGGGTTACGGCAAGGTGATGGTCTTTTGTGTCTGCTATTCAACATCGCTTTGGAGGGAGTAATATGAAGGGCAGGGAGTGGTACACGAGTGGTACGATTTTCACGAAGTCCGTCCAGTTATTTGGTTTCGCCGACGACATTGATATCATGGCACGTAACTTCGAGAGGATGGAGGAAGCCTACATCAGACTGAAAAGCGAAGCTAAACGGATTGGACTAGTCATCAACACGTTGAAGACGAAGTACATGATAGGAAGAGGCTCAAGAGAGGTCATTGTAACCCGACCAGTAGATAGTAACAGATTTATATCAGACCTTGTTATTCTGTTACAGCAGTTTTTTATAACAGCGGTTGTTATAAAACATGTACCATTAGTAGTTAAAATAACAAAAATTATAACAAAATCTCTTCAAGTTTTAACAAAATTATTACTAAATATGTTATCAATTGAACAAAAATATAACTCGTTGTGTTACATAAAAAGGGGTGAAAATAGCTTGTACTATAGCAAATTATGTTCCTGGAAAGATTATGATTATCCATAATGTAGGCAATTAAGTTTGTCCAGCTGGTTCAACTTTGGATGTAGATTCAAGTTATACTGTAGGTGGTACCTCACTTTTTTCCAATTCCTATCTACCAAAAATGTAGGCAATTTTTTTTCGGTAGAAATAAACATAACACATTATGTTATAATCATGTTATGACGATCATAAAATTTTATTTCCTCTATCTTTGGCAGAGAATTTAAAACAAAATTATTGCAAGTTTTGTTATTTGTAACACATATTGATATAATTGTGATAAAATTTTGTTATGACTAACTGGTCGGGAAGCCACCCACCACGAGTTTCTATCGGTGGTGACGAAATCGAGGTGGTTGAAGAATTCGTGTACTTGGGCTCACTGGTGACCGCCGATAACGATACCAGCAGAGACATTCGGAGGCGCATAATGACTGGAAATCGTACGTAATTTGGACTCCGTAAGACGCTTCGATCGAATAGAGTTCGCCGCCGTACCAAACTGACTATCTACAAAACGCTTATAAGACCGGTAGTTCTCTACGGACACGAGACCTGGACGATGCTCGTGGAGGACCAACGCGCACTTGGAGTTTTTGAAAGGAAAGTGTAGCGTACCATCTATGGTGGGGTGCAGATGGCGGACGGTACGTGGAGGAGGCGAATGAACCACGAGTTGCATCAGCTGTTGGGAGAACCATCCATCGTTCACACCGCGAAAATCGGAAGACTGCGGTGGGCCGGGCACGTAGCCAGAATGTCGAACAGTAATCCGGTGAAAATGGTTCTCGACAACGATCTGACGGGAACAAGAAGGCGAGGTGCACAGCGGGCAAGGTGGATCGATCAGGTGGAGGACGATTTGCGGACCCTCCGCAGACTACGTGGTTGGCGAAGTGCAGCCATGGACCGAGCTGAATGTAGAAGACTTTTATGTGCAGCACAGGCCACTCCGGCCTTAGTCTGATAAATAATAATAACCTTACAGCACCAACTGAATTATCTTGGAAAATTCTCTTACGAATAAGCCCTTGATTTCTTCTGTATGCTGTTCGTAAAGAAAGTTATTATTTTTTTCCACCTTTGAAATCGGATTTTCCCAGTGTGCATTTGCACTTTATTCCACTGAAACCTGGCCTACTTTCAACTTAGTGTTCTATGGCCATTTTCAAAATTATAATTTGAAAGCTGTCAATCGCATAAGTAGGGGAACAGGTTCGGTTGTGGGCACCCTTTTGTGTTTGATCCATAACTTTGGCCCTAGTTAATCTTATGCCGACATTTGTATCACACACACAAAAATCACATAAGAAAGGTCTAAAATAGCACTTTAGGTAAATGGGCTTTAATTTTTCATTGATTTTCGTTTTCACAACAACAACGTTTTTTGATATACCTTTCAGTAAAAAAAGTCCTTATTAAACACCCTAGCGTTAATAGTGCCTTTCTCGTTCATTACAAAAATTCATATTTTGGCCATAATTTTTTATCCCATAGTCCGACTTGACCAATTTTCAATAGGAAACAATGGGGCAGGATTCCTCGGCGAATGCAACTTGTTGCAAGCAAATCAGTCGACGATTTGTTTAAAAAATTGTGGATATAATAACAGACATAAAAATATGGGGGTTCAATCAAAGGTAATTGCCTATTTCCGGGGATTAAACCACCCGACTTGGACATTAATTTACAATGTTATGAAAACTCATATGTGAATATGTACGTTATGTGGAAGATATTGATTTGGAAAATGTATTGGAGGTAACCACTTTCCCTTCGATGGGACTCGAACCCATGACCCTACAGTACGCTAGACTGGTGCTTTAACCAACTAAGCTACGAAGGACCTCCGTCGGCCGTCGTGAATTAAACTCATTATTTCAATCAACTACCTATAAATAATTGTAAAAACTGCATAAAACGTAATTTGAAATATGTTAGGGGACAACTAAAACGATATTGAATTATTTGTCAATAAAATAAGGGTGCCCATAACTGAACCAACGAAGGTGCTCACAACCGAATTTCGCAGCCTTTTTGGAAAATGAAGAAAAAAAAGAATAAGCATTGAAACTCACTTATTGAATTAAATCACTTCAATTTATGACACTTTGAATAACGCAAAAAAAACTTTCGTGTTGTTTTTTTGTAAAAAAATTGATTTGTTCCTAGTTCAAAGTAGAGATCCCCATCCGGTTTGATATTGTGCACAAAACATCATGTCACAATAGCAAACTAATAACGGTTGTCAGAATGACAGCATTTGTTATCTGTCAAAAGATACGTAGGGGTGTCCATAACCGAACGGTACCCACAACCGAACCTCCTCCCCTATATATCTTGTGTGGCAAGTAAAATGGATACACTATACCCTGGAAGGAAGCCAAGAATGTTTCCAACCCGCAAACATTCTAGGCCGGAGCTAGAATCGAACCCGTCATCTGGGTTGGAAATCCTACGCCTTTGCTCGCAAGGATAACTGGAGACCCGTATAAATTAAAGTGCTGTTCAATGAAACAGTGTTCATATACCACGTGGACAATTTAGGGGGAAGTGGGATATGACAATTGTCCACGGTTCATACATATTTTAGAAAATTTATATGAGCATTTGTCCATGCTGTCCACGTGGTATATGGACAGCCCCTAATGAAAATTTAATAAAATATAAATAATTATTACATCAAATATAAATAATGAAATAAAAAAATTAAAAAAATTATGAATTCACACAGTGGTTTCTAGTTAGCCTTGCATGCGAAGTATTCTCGATTCTAATTCCGGTCTAAATGTATTTTTTCGGGTTTCGATTCCCTCACGATTTGAGTATGTATCAAGAAGTTATTATCGAAAAACAGTTTGTTCACGTTCACTTTCAGGCGAGGTGTAAAGGGTGCTATATGGACCATCTGTCCCCAAAACCTGTCAAGCTAGAGTGAGAGGGTGCGTCCTGTGTGGTCTGCCTAGGATGTGGTGGGGTTCGACAGTGGTTCTGTTGAACTTCTATAAAAAGCTGCATTCGTCCGCAAGCCGGCCCTATACGTATACTTTGTATACGAGAAAGGCAAAAAAAAAAACAAAATAAATCCTAGCGGTGATTGTGTCGTCGTTCTCGTATATTATCAAATGTTATGAGAAAACACATAAAAATGATCGATTTTGCACTTTAGGGGGATAGATTCAATTATTTCCATCTGTTTACATTTCTTTGCATTCTTTTGAATGCATTGCAGTACTATTAGGATTATTTTCGGTCTAGATTTTTGACGACGTCGACGGGTCGACACCATCGAAGCCACCATCATCAGCCGAAACCTAGCCAGTATAGCAGCAGTCCACCCTACACACCCGACAAAGCAGCAATGCTGAGCAGATCGACCGGCAGCAGCAGCAGAGTCGAGCCGAGACCGGCCGGCATCGGTGATGAGCCGAGACAGACTGAAGAAAAGCCACATGATGCAGCATGTATGTCCAAAAAACAAACGGTTCTTCAGAGAGCCAATAATAGAGATCAATTTCAATGCTTATACAATACCCTTCGGGATAGAAATTGTACTTGGGTGCCAAATCCAATATTCTAGAGATATTTTTTTTTGCGTGATTTTCATAAATAGCGTCAAAACTAACAGTGGATAATTTTTCTGATTTAACCGCGAAGTGGACGAAGGACTTCGCTTGACCATGCCTTTAAAGTTTCATAAGATGTCCAAATCTCTCACATAATCTTATTTGGATAAAATCAGAAGGGTTATGTACAAGACACAACCGCCCAACGTAAACTACGTAAGGCAGTTTTGTTCATTAAGGATTGTAGTGCCATCATGCATGAATATTTGTAGAAAATTTATTTGATTACTTATGTCACTGGTTTCGAATAAAACTAGCGTATCTTAAGATATGAAAATTGTTGGATACGACAATTGTTTAAAAAAGTTACTATGAAAACCCAAATTTATTCCTCAGTGGTAATGATGCCTTTCTTTGATCCGAATTGCCTACATTTGGGGTTTGAAGCATTTGATGAAATATTTCAATAGAAGAAGCTCTATGGGAGCATTCTCTATTCCGTTTGCAACATTTGTTATTCAGAAATATTACAATCATAGGCATATCTTGTTTTTCGTGCATCACTAGAAATCATAAAATGTCAATCATGTACCAAAACCCAATTAATTTGGTTGTGATGCGCGCGAGTAGTAAACTCCCACTGTCTGGTAGTGTTACCAGTGTTGGTAAAATCTCAAATCTTATCGGCGATTCAAACCATGCGTGAGTCAAATTCCACCAGAAACATGGCCCAGAGATTTGCTCATGATTCGAATCGCAATTTGCATCATTGCATGATATTTACGTGTTCTTCATTGTTGAATGCATTGAATTAACTGTTTTTCATCTAAAACAATGGCTAATAATTCCATAAGGGGCAGCAGGGACTATGTCCAAGGGCTTGACGACCCCTCCCCATGGCCACTGCGAGTTAGGGGGCCTGCCTAGGATGTGGTGGGGTTTGACAGTGGGCTCTGTTAAACCTCTACAAAAAGCTGCATGTGTCCATAAGCAGGCCCTATCAAACCCAGTCAACACATGAACGTATATGATGTCGTGTAGGATGCTGGAGTGCTTGTATTGCACCATGTGCGATTTTATGTAGACTGGGAAGCGAACGTGTGCCGCTCAAAGTGCACAAAGCCCAACACGAGTGCCAACCGGCACATCAGGATTAATACCAGTGAGATCCTGATTACGGTATACTGGTCAATGCAAGTGACACACACGCGCGCGAAAGTAATGCAAAATAAACGACATGTAAAATGAACGTAAATTTACATTCTTACTTAACGTCAAATAGAGATAAAATAAGGGTTGCTGAATAACATTAGCTTTCCGATTACTATCAATTATTTTCAATTTAAATCCCGTTTTTTTTTACTTTTCTTACGTTAATGAAATGATAACGCGGGCGCCTAATCCGAAATTCAAATGAACAATCGCTCACTTTGAGCGATTGATTGTTTATTCTCGCGAAGAATGAACAATTGAACAAATTAAGGAAATGCTAATACTGCTGTGTAGAAGTTTCATAGGTCACATCACTTTCCATGGTGAATCCCGATCTATGTTACTGATTACCCCACCCAACTAACACTACTTCCTTCCCGTAGTAAATGTGGAGATGCAGAGGTATTCTCGGTCTCTAGTAGCAACAATTACCACACACTCACATTCCCTCCCTTTCCCAACTGACTGTAAGGACTTGGCCGGCGCCGTTATTGATCAACATTTGCGAGCTGCTGAAACGTGCACTTCGAGAATAGTTGGTAAATCCCAACCACTATTCACTTGGATCGTAGTGCAATTTGCACCAGTTCTGATCAATCACGGAGTAGCAACCATTGATATGTACAGTCAGTCTAAGCTAAGCTAAGCTAAGCTAAAACAATGGCTAATAATTGCATATATAGACAAAACATACGCCTCGATTGCGTTTTGACGCTTTTTAGAACGAAATCATTTTTCGGTGAGTGAGCGAAGCGATGCGATTCTGGCCGAGAAACTCAAGCGCGATGCTCCCCCTACAGAATCGCAGGCGAGTTAGCTCGCGCATGAAACCTCGATGATTCAGATTTGAGTATGATTCTACCAACACTGAATGTTACTATGGATAAAATATTCGTGCAACCATTTTATTAATATCATTGCAAGACTTTTGAATCAGGAAGCAAGAAGGTGATAGCTCTATTGCAGCCGGATGACACACAGCTATGCTTCTGGCTCTAGCATAAAATTCGCGTTATTATTTTGCTGTGGACGTTATTTTCTGATACAATATTGTTATCAAATATTCAAATTTGTTTTGCACCGTACTAACCGTGTTGTGTTGAATGACGGTCTTATTACAATTAAATTGAAAATCGAACACATTTTTCACGGCACGGAATTCGTGGTACATAACGATAATAGTAATAAATTCATTCAAATCGCTCAACAACAATTACTCCATCATAGAAAACTAGTCCTGAAATGATGTTTTTGTTTACATATTTTGAATTGTCAGTGGGGCCCACCACGCGCTTACCCCAGAGATGTTAGCCACCATTTTTTCCCATTGGAGAGATAGGCGATGACAGTAGGGTGCTCTATTGTAACTCATATAGCCCGTTTCACGAACATATGCGTTCCGAAGCTTTTGTCGTGTACAATAAGTACCGCATGTTTGCACCCACGTATTATAAAAATATCTTAAGTGCATTCACACTTCCTGAATCAAAGTTAAATCCTTCTGATTCAGGCGCGCATTTAATTGGACAAAATATTATTAGGCCGATAGGGTAACGGTACCAATAGTGGAGGTATTAGTAGATCCTCAAAAGAAAATGTTTTTAAAAATTTATAATTATGGGAAATTTACTGCTCTATTATCTTAGTCAATAGATAAGATAATAAATTTGCTAACAAAAATGAGATAGATGTCATTTAACATCAACAATTACCAAATATTGCTTGCACCACTATGGGTACACTGTTCCTTTAGTGCCGGTAAAATTAATTTTGGTTCCTATAGTTGTGCTATCCATTGGTTTCTTATGAGACTCGCCACTATTGGTACAGTTGCACCAATTATAGGTGCAAAGGAGTCAATTTTATTAAGGAAAATCATTGTTTTTCAAGCGAAATCTAAGGGTAAGTTGCATTTAACAGGATATTTAAAGTCCAATACATCAACTGAAACCATCATAAAGGGTATAATTATGAAAAATCTCATTAAAACCCCACTACCTCCACTATTGGTGCTACCTCCACTAAGGGTACGGTTACCCTATACATTTTTTTTTTAAATATTTCTCCCCTCCTTTTCGGATTGTTTCGCTCAAAAATACCAATTTGAAGGGCAACAAAAAAAAAATTCCGGTACATTTTGAGAACTTTCAAAACATTCTTTAACAAATCAGAGAAGTTTCTTTTTTATTTTTTTTTCATTTTAATATTTATTTTTTACTAGCAGACCCGATGAACTTTGTTTCGCCTAAACTGATTTATTCTCTGATGTTCTCGAGTTATGCAAAAATTTTTGGTTCATTTGTATGGGAGCCCCCCTTTCCGGAAGGAGGAGGCGTTGCAAACCACCACAGAAACATATCTTCCCTTCCAAAACCTCCCCACGCCAGATTTGTTTCCATTTGCTTGATCTCGAGTTATTAGTTATGAGTTATAGGAGCCAGGTTTCGAAGAGAAGAGGGGTCTCGAATCATCTTAAGAACCTTCCCCGGCCCCAAAAACCTCTGCATTCAAATTTTCACGCCGCTCGATTCAGTAGAAGAAGAAGATTACCCCCTCCCCCTTGACTTTGCGGAGACCAGTAGACTTTGACCTTGCGAAGACCATAATCTCTATACATAAAAATGAATTTCTGTCTGTCTGAGCCTTACAGACTCGGAAACTACTGAACCGATCGGTGTGAAAATTTGTATGCCGAGGTTTTTGGGGCCGGGGGTGATTCTTAAGATGGTTCGAGACCCCTCTCTCTCCTTTGGAAAGGGGGGCTCCCATACAAATGAAACAGAAATTTCTGCATAACTCGAGAACTAATCAAAGAATAAATCAGTTTTAGGCGATACGAAGTTTGTCGGGTCTGCTAGTTTTTAATAAATATGTGTAACGGCCTTATTAGTTTTCAAAAAAAATGCTCATCATTTTTCCAAAGTCGTTTTTTAATATAAACATGTTTGTGCAATTACATTGCGATGATTGCATTACTAGCAAGGACATTGGCATTGATAGCAATTGATCGTCTCATGCCTGCACAAACATGCCCCTATCTGCATCACTTTTTATGCACCATACACTACATAACGCATTTTGGTTACCTTTGTTTCGACCGCGGTCACTGGTCCGGCTCCATTGTTTTACTTTTTGTGCGAAACACCGCACAAAAAGCAGAGTCCAAAAGCCAACCGCACTGAACGGCGACGACCGAAACGAGACTCTTGCGGACAAGAAAAGAGGGTGCTGCCAAAATGATCCGACACCCTATTTTAACGTTCATGACCAAAAGTTTCAAAATAAATGAAAAATTGGTAGAGAATTTCCGAGTCGATTGATATATAAATCTCAAAATCCATCGGAAGATAAAGACGCTATTAAAGTTCAAAATCTTACATGATTTCGTGACGGTCTCGAATTTGGAAATTTTCATTTGTCACCCTGTATCCGAGTCTTCCCCTTAGACGTAGTTTACGTCAAAAAAACACCGATAACAACTCAAACATTAATAAACTATCAATCGTGACTGAATGATCGTCCCATGTTACCAATTCTAAATCTTATCACCCAAAATCCCATGTCCGGGTGTTGCCTTCCTTCTACTACTAACAATGTTGTCTCAGAAAAGAACACGTACTTCCCACCTGAACTGCAATTCTAAGCTCGCTTGCCCGGCTTATTGGCCTGTATCAAGCGAAAAGTCCCGTTAGGAAATAGACGCCAGCAGCGAGCAACAAGCGTAAAAAGAAGAAGCCCTTCTCGAACGCGTTGATGATGATGACGGTTTGGCTGACAAAGAAGCGGGATACAAGACACTAGCTGATTGGCCCACCAATTGGGAAGCAGAGAAGATTCAAAATAAGGTATAAAAGAAAAGTGCATTCGCTCGCAGAGCATTCAGTCTTTTTTATACTATCACTAGAAATTCGCGGTTATTTGAAAAGATCGTTTTCTTACTTTTGCACTTAGCTGAAGCAAAACAGCC
This sequence comes from Armigeres subalbatus, assembly GCF_024139115.2. Classification (NCBI taxonomy): domain Eukaryota; kingdom Metazoa; phylum Arthropoda; class Insecta; order Diptera; family Culicidae; genus Armigeres; species Armigeres subalbatus. Next base: position 305,272,015 of record NC_085140.1, read on the forward strand.
TTTTCAAGGCTCTAAGAGTTAAAAATAATGTTCGCCTTCAGTCGCTATCGCACGGATTAGAAGGCTCTTCAGTGGAAGGGCTGAGATACAGTCAACATCCCCTGCTGAGCCAACTTGTGGTTTATTTCAGGCAGTCCTTCAGTGGGAAGGTTGCCACTGTCGAGGCTAATATTTCGTGACCGGATACTTCCTGAATTTTTTTTTGATGATTCTTGTTCGAGGTAGATTCCCTGATAAAAATTAACAGTACCTTGAATAGATTTGACCCATTGAAATACTACAGGTTTTATGTCAAACAATACAATCTGTTGCACGTTTAATGTAAAATTTCCACGGTTGGAAAAACCTTTATTGTACTTACTTAAAGAGCACAATACATTTAAATGTTACTGATACATTCTATTATATTTTTATTGTTCTCTTGTGTTTTGTGCTGCGCATCAAAAAATTTACGGATAATACATTTATCTACTTCGTTAATAAGAAAATCCTGCTTAAAGTTAAAAAACATATAAAATATAGTGATGAAGAAATAACAATTGAAAACAATAAAATAACAATAGGTGACATTATTTAAAAAAAACTTCCATTTTTTTGGAATATATTTAATTTATGACAAGCCATGGGGCCCATTCACAAATAACATAACGCAAAAATTGACCTTTTCCAACCCCCCATTCCCCCCTCTGGGCGACACCATTTTGCACACCACATCGCCTCCCTTCAGCGCAGCAGCCTTTTGTAGCACCATCGATATATTTTCAGAAACAAACCATATTGAATTCGGTATACGAAATTGCTATGAAAACTCTGGAATTAGCTTGGTTTATTAAACTTTTAAAACTTTTCCATATTTTCTGTGATGTTGATTGCAATACTTACCTTGTCTCGAGCCTCGCATAGTACCACCGAATGTTTACGTTGATCGATTGGAACTGCGACTTTCGGCTTCACTGTATGCTGGTCTCTAAATATAAACATCATCTTTGAGCCAAGTATATAAACGTAGTGACAAAGGAAATAGGAAGTATTTGTCCTTAAACTGAGTGGAACTGCAGCTTTGGTTAATAAACCCTTCAAGAATGCTGGCTTAGGTAAGATTGGACCTCCAAAACCGTTAATTATTAAATCAACAACTAATATCAACAGGACAATTCAGCTTTGGAATATCATATCAATGCCGACGGACAACAACGCTACGTTCAACTTCCAAACACCGACAAAACCTGTATAAACGTCAGCGGACACCAAACCTCCAAAGAAAACTATTGGCACTTTTTCATTTGTAATCACCGTTGCTTCCAAGTATTAACGCTACATAATCCGATGCTCTTCCGGATCTTCCTGCATACGCTTTTCCCGCAGCTTTTACAACATCAGTTCAACTCCGGCAAGTTGAGCCCGCTGCTGTTTTAATGTTTGAAATATTTCGTCCGGCTCAACCTCAGCAACAACCACCAACATTCCAGCTACTGATGGTTTTAACTTCGGAACAAGAAACATTCCTAGAGTTATCTGTGGCTGCTACACCGGCAACGGCAGCGCCTATTTTCGGTGTCTCCTCTGCGGCATCGAAATTCGATTTTAGTTAAGTAGCACCCATCATTCCTCCTACTACGGCAGCTTCACTTCCAGCATTTCCACGGTAAAGCCACATTCTACTGTCATTTTTGAGGGAGCAGTTGGTGTTACTAAACCAACGTTTCGTCAGGAGCATTCTACATATTTTACCTTTTCGTTCGAAAATGCCGTCACGACAGCAGCCCCAGTCGCGGCCACCAGCAGTAACGATGCCACTGTGTTTGAATCTTATGTTGCCGGCGGGACATCGATGGCTACTTGCTTCTGAGCGTTACCAATTTTTGATACCGACTCCGCTACTGCCGCTAATTCAAAGTGAGTTGTTCATATAAATACATTTTTTAAATTATGTCGTTAATTAATGGAACACGAGCAGTGGCTAATTTCCTAAGGTGAGATAAAATGTTGTCCCTAAGGGGTTATGTCCAAAACCTACCCCGTGGCTACGCCACTGAGTAGGTTAGTTAGAAGGAACTTTTCACGACAAAAAAAAACGATTTGGTACCAATTAAGTAAGAATAGTGCTGTCCAATGAGAGCTTGAAGTAGCTCGAAGTTTCTCCCTGTTCTGCTCATGTCCATTTGTTGACAATAAAGAACGAGCAGGACGGGAACACCTTCGAGCTACTTCGAGCTGCTCATTGGACAGCACTAATGTGTTCGCTGTCAATTTTGTTTTGATAAAGGTGCCTAGTTTCGAGGAATCAAACTTAAGATGCCTGTCACAATATTGATTTCACAAAGTTATAACTCTTAATGTGCCGCTCTAAGCACGCTCAATGTGGATTAATTCATAATTATTCGTTTCGAATTGCTTTCCACATGTTCATATGTTCTAATTCTATTCATTTTTATTCTCTACACCAGCGCCATATTTGGTAGACCCTCCAGGGTTACATCGCCTATTGGTGGGACCAATTCAAAACTAGCAGCATTAGCACAAAGAATTCGGAGACGCATCGTTGTTAGAAATTGTACATACTTCGGACTTTGGACTCTTCAAGACGTTCCGAACGAAAACAAATCACTGCCGTGCCAAACTGACTATACATATTAACAAAACGCTCATTAGACCGATAGTCCTCTACGTGCCTCTACCATTGCGTACTCGGAGATTTCAAAATTAAAGTTCTGCGATGCTGCGTACTTGAACAATATAAAATTAAATTTAAATCAAAATTAAATTTAAGTTAAATTAAATTAAAATATTTAACAATTTTGCAATTTATTTTATAAACAGGAAAATCCGCATTTCTTATTACATAGATGCAAAAAAAATGTGTTTCGTCATTACAAAATATGATTGCACTTGGTAATTTCAATTCAAAATTACAAAGTGTAATGATGTATTGTAAAGATTTGAATTTTTATTTTGCATCTCACAAAAAATGATGATTCTGTTTATAAAATAAATTGTGAAACAGTTGATTGTATTGTATTTTTATTATCAATTATGGAGTGAAATTTATTCTAGATTCTATTGAATTTCAATGGTTAAACAATAAAAAAAGTAAGTAAAAACATTTCAAATACATTGTTTTCTATTGTTTTGTTCAAAGAAATCATCCAATTGAAGAACCGTAAAATCAATTGTTTTGCTCTGAATTTTGTATGGAAAATTCTCGATTTTTTTATTGTAAAGATACATAACAACCCCTATTTTTTATTGTAAAAGTCCCATTTACCATTCATTTAATCGTGCAAAACAATAAATTCTTATGCAATTGTGCAATATTGTTAAATTTCCATCACATTGAATGGTTATTATTATGTACTGCATGGTGTTGTAACAGTTAAGTTTATAGTTTTTAAATGATATTTTTTATCCGGGTTTGATTTCTGTATCGGTTTGATGAGAAGATTTTGCCAAGGAATGGTTATCAACGCCGATTATTTATCCAAAATAGTTGATGTGAGAAATTTGGACATATTATGTATCTTGAAGGCATGGTCAAGTCCTACGTCCACTTAGCGGTTATGTCACAGACATTACCCACTGTTCGTTTTTTTTAATGGGAAAAAAACAAAACTCCGGAACGCAATGAACGATCGGGACAATTTTCAATAGCAATAAACCAGACCGCATTCTTCGTCGAACGCAACGTGTTGCGAGTAAATCGGATAACAATAAGTACATTTTTTGTACACACACATACAGACATCTCAATTCGTCGAGCTGAGTCGATTGGTATATAAAACGAAGGGTCCTCGAGCTTTCTATCGGTTTTTGAGTGATCATAAAGCCTTTATATAGCCTTCATAAAACTTAGTAAACGAGGAAGACAAAAACGAGAGAAACTGATACTGATACTGATACATCTGTGAGGATAATATCATTCGATCTACAAAAGCAGCTGGCTACTTCCCATTTGCCCTATGGCTGCGCATTTACAGCCGTCTGCTTTATACATATTACCAGACGATCTTCGAGACGTTTTTATCATAAATGCTGTTCTTAATAAGTTATAAGCGGGTACCAATGAACCAATATGTTATTAGTAGAACAAAACCCAAGCTAAACGTGGATCCAGAGAAATTTCTTTGTGTATGGGCCTAATTCAAAGGATTATCGGCAAGTGTAGAAGAGATTTATTATCCATAGTGATCGTTGTGCTGGACAAAACAATAATCGCAAGATACGCCGTGTAGCTGTAATGATGGCATTCGAAGTCAGACAGCTTTCTCTCTATCACATCACAAATTCGTGATCAGTGTGACCACAGCCACATGGAGTAACACTTTTCATTCTGCTATTGAGCGGGCAAAAAAGAAGACACAAGTCAATATTGGGACACCTCGTGACTGGAAATGGTTTATTTGATCAAATGTGTAGTACTCCGATTGTCGTTAAGGATATGGAACAAACAGAAATATTAAATTGGATTGTGTTTTGGTTGTCAAATACTCGACTGATGGTGAACCATCCAAGTTCAAAGATGTTTTCTTGTTCTACGGAAATATTCGGATCTGTTACGTTCCAGAATAATTTGGATGATGTCAATCCCAAACATATAAACCCTTTTGTCATCCTCTTGACAAGTTTGGTAAACCTTCGCCAACTATTACCATTCGTTCCTCAAAAATAGTACTACAAAGCTTTTCTTAAAATCCTGATTCCTCCTGGACGAGGAGGTTGGTGATGATTCGGATGCTGATGTGAAACAAGACTAAGCGTTGAAAGGTTGTATTAAAGACACGACCGCAAATTGAACGTAGAATTACATATCGTTCGATAGTGGATGCGAAATTCGATTAGGGGAAGTGGGGGTAGCACGCCCATAGGGGTTAAAACGCGCCACCCCTGAATAAGGTTAAATATCCCCATTTTGATTATTTTCAATCGTCTATACGATAAAGCAATGAAAAATATTGCCATTGGATACATATATTTCATGATTTTCTCTAGTTATACATGAAAACTCGAAAAACGATTTTAGCGTGTTTTGATGCAATTCTAGCTCGGTGGAATTTAGTCTTTCTGTCGCTGTTATACATTGATAAATTAATAATTGAGCCATGAGCCATGCTGCTTACTCGTGTTCTTTATGTTCCACACGAAATCGTCGTCAAAAATGGTTTTAAAACGATTTTATGGGCCTTCAAACTTCTGAGGTCGGTGTGGGGCATTACGCCCATGCTCATTTCGTATGACCGAAACAGCTGAAACATTTCGGTTAATTGCCTTAATGTAGGCAATTAAAATGAAAATCAGTACGATAAGCACATGCGCGTTTTAACCCATCCACTGGCGCATCTCACCCCGCATGGTTTCAAAATCATTTTTTTTCGGGTGCTTTTAAAAATCAAATTTCTGTGCAATAAAATGGACAATTAGATATCTGTTCTCGGTAGTCAGTCGCAGATATGCTGTTCTTCAGTATGCGCTGATGAAAACTGGCTGAAATGGTGGTTTTCATTGATAAAAATGGCATTTTGCTTAACGTGGGCGTCCTACCCCCAGTTCCCCTATTTTGTTCATGTTCATTTCGGATGGATTTAGCCGACATGTAGGCAATTTTCTGTAAAAGTGAAAATTGAACACTTTCTGTCGAAATTGGATTTTCAAAAGTTAAATGCATTGAAACAATTGTTTTAGTGTACTCAAATTTAAACTTAATTGCCTAACAATAGGCGGATTGGATGGGTTGAGTTATCTACTTGTGGGTTCTGTGCACACCGAGAGCGCAATGCCCGTCCACTTCTGCAAATAAACCACAGTAAGTTTCAATTTAATTTTTGTTACTAGGTGTCTCACATCCGCACTCTCCCCTACTCAAAATCGCTTTGGGACCCGGATGACAAAAAAGGTCTTTGGTGCCCACCCCGGAAGCAGCCGTTGGCTCAAGACCAGCTGCTTGGGTCTTAGGCGGGTACCCTTCTGGGACCGATCTGGGACGAATCTATCGTTTCAGGTGACAACGACGATCCGTACGTCTATGTCGATCTTGGTATCGCCGTCTGTCGCCATTTGGCAGCTTTCAACATTCTCCACTGATTGCCCGACTACTGTGAAGCTGGAAGGGGTGCCCGTGTTCAGATCCAACGATTTGGTTTTGTTGACGTTGATGACTAAACCTTCCCAAGAGGAGCGCTTGGCAAGGTCGTTGAGTATATTATGTATACATATCAAAGTGTAACGTCATCCGCCAATTCGAAGCCGTTTAGATGCTCCATGGTTATAGGACCAGGATGGTCGAAATATTTTTCGTGGTAAATGAAAACCAAATAAAGTGAGTCTTGGAATTCATTGACCTACTCCAGAATGATACGGAGCGTGACAATATGGTCCACACAGGTTCTAACGGCACGGCAGATTTTGTCTGAATCCGGGCACTTTGCATAGGACTATCGTAAGGCCAGCTTTGAGCATCTCGGGTGAAATGCGATCGACTCCTGGGGCTTTGTTTTCATGGTTTGGATGGCTGTATGACCCTGTAGCACTTGTGGAGCTTCAGTATTGCACGTGCTATACGCTAAACTCTAAGCATATTATGCCGAGGTAATGGTGACTGGAAAAGTTGTTCGAAGCGCTAGAACCTGTTTCATTTGATCAGTTGGGTCGGTTATTTGCTGACCAGTCGCGTTTTTAACTGGCTTAAGTTTTGTGACATGTAGAAGAGGCGTATGTCTCAAGACAGTTAACCCAGATCGCTTCACCGTAGCATCTTCTAGTCGGCGTTCAACTATGTCCCACTGTCGCCAAATCCGCGCAATGTGCAGGCATGTTATGCCGGGGTGAAGATGATGATCGGATGCGATGTCGGTGATATATTCATTCCGTACATCAAGAAGGTTTCGTTTTCATTTTGCTGACGCAGATATGGTCGATTTGATTTTCGGTTAAGCCGTCGCCCATTTCTCCAAGATTTAGACACCCTTTCCTAATGTAAATGAGCTTCATGAATGGGCTATTGTCAAGCTTACCCAAACATCTAGCAGATATCAACACGAATATCAGGCGGACAAATAGGTAATAAATTGTCATTGTGACAAAGAAAAATATAATAGTTTAAGAAGTGATGTTTGATGTTATATGTTGTATATATTTTGTTCCAAACAAATTTTGCCGTTCAGGACGAACTATGCACAATTACATTGCACTGTTCAAATACATTCCGCCACGTTGGATTTGATTACTGATATGCCTTATCTTCTCCTCGCTAACGATAAAGTTTCAGCAATTTAGATTCTACGGAATATCCATACCAGAGTACCATTTCAACATTGCCGTTATGAATGCCAGCAAACCAACCATAAAGTTGAAGTATGTTTCGGATCATGAATGCACTAAAACATAATTATTTCCTCCGTTAATTCATAAAAACTTACATTCTCGGAATGATGCTCACATGCATTACTTACTGGGGGAAATCGTTGGCGTTGGGCTTGGGGCTCGACAGAAGTACTACCCAAATTCCAAGCATTCATCTCTGAACAACGATGCAACGAAGCTTCCTTTGCCACATCGAAATATCTTTCGCATTAAATATCAGCTGCATTTTCTACATTATTATCAAAATAACACTTCAACTGCCAGATCAGCGGTGCAGAGGCCAGTAGTCCGCTTCTGCGCTCGAAGGGGGTTCGGTTTCACGAGGAAGGACGAGGACGACAAAACGCTGGGATATCCTTCTGCGTAGAATCTCTATTCTGGGAAGCTAGCACCGGCAGAAAAGTACTACCGGGTAGGACTCCAGAAAATGCGAATCCTTTTTGTCATCTCGAGAGATATGCTTTCAAACAGAGCCCCAGTAGTGCACCACCGCGCCACCCGTGTGCCGCTGCCGCTTCTGGCTTTCTCGAATGACGACAACGACGACGAACTCAAGAAATTGTTTCCAAATGCATAGTTGTGCGATGATGGCACGGACGGAGCACTCGTGGAATCGAGCGTGGAAAATATGACACAGCCCCGAACGTTGAAATATCTCGTTAAAAGTTGCCTCCGGGAATGCAGGCCCCGGTTTCCGTTTAGGTGGTGTTATCTCGGCTCGGATTTTATGTTGGCATTTTACGCGGTACGCGGTGCGGTCGACGAGTTGTTTTCTCAGGAATGTTTTCCTTAACACTGGAATTTATCGTTGGTAATTTTGAACTTAGTTTTGTAATCCAGTGTTACTAGTGTCGAGATTCAGTTCTATTCCCTATTATCTAGAATAAAACTACTATGTTCTTATGATATTACAATTCTATTGACTCTTAATCATGGGTGTTAGATTTACTTTGAGCTGTGGATGTTAACTGGAAATCTAACTCTTTAATACAAATCTCAAAATTATCTACGCTTTGAACTTTACTTCATTTTAAATGCATAGAATTTCCAAAGATCTATTTGCAAAACGAACCTCAAATAAATAATCAACCCTCGAACTAGTTTTGGTTACATGTACGAAGCTGTCAGCCACAGTTGCACCCTTTCCATTGCTCGATTCGATTTTACACACATAGTTTCATCCGGGGCGGGTGTAATTTAAGGATTGCCCTGAACAGTTGCTTACTGTTCTACCACAAGAAACTACTAAAGGACCTCTAGCGTAAAACCACCCTTGCCCCACGTTCGTACTGCTCGGCTGACTTTACTATTGGCTCTGATTGTGCTCTTTGCTATTTTATTTTTCGAATGCCCTTCTTCCACCGCCTATTCTCCCCCCGTCGTGGTGGTAATCTGCTGCCTCCATTATGTGTGTGGCTGTATGTGTTTTGGGGTTTAAGCTTTATTTGTTCGGCTTAGTGAAATTCTAAACCCCGAAAACCTCATTGTCCACAGAAAACTTGCAACCCATCAACAGAGTGAAATTGGTTTAGTTATGCTCGATTTCTGCATTTCCAGCCCTTATTCGGGCGCAGGAAGGGATGTAAGATGGTTTGATCTCGGATTGCTGCTGGATTTCACATTTTGGGTAAGGGGTAGTGTACGGATGGTTCTTGAGTTTCGAGCTAGACTTGTGAGTCGATAATTACGAATGATGTTCCAGATTTCTGAGTTTCAATTAAATTGAAATTATACATTTTATGATTACCGAGAATTCAATCAGTGAGAGCTTGGTTATCACTTCGAAGAAAGTCAGTAAAAAATCGAAACGAAAGTTGTTATCGAGGTCTTGGCAGAACATTGATTTTAATTGGGAAAGGGAAACATACTGAATTTCGATTAATATTTTTACCGAGATTTTAGACATTGGATTATTGGTAAATCGTGCAGAGGTTAGCGAAATTGGTGTAGAGCAACGCTTCTCAACCTTCGGCAAATGTACTCCTGGGGGTATTTTCGCTGGCACTAGGGGGTAACTCGGCCAAAAAAGCGTAATGGCGGATATAATTTTTTTTTGATAAAGTTTTTGATAAAGTTCTGATAATTTTTGATTCCAAAACTTTGTAATGTACATAATATGCATGGCGATCAGTAAATCAAAGATTTTTTATTCCTGCTTACTCCAACCAGCACAGTGCATGAAAGGTTGAGAGACAAAAGACCGAAAGGATAAAACGTCAAATAAACAAATTCCAAGAATCATCAATGTATTCTACCTGATTGAGACAAAATTTTGAATAATATCCCTGTCTAGCGTACTGGTTTTGTGGAATTAAAAATCACCGAAGGAAGTGCTCCAATACATGTTTCGAACTAAATCTGTTACATGTTGTGCATATGCATAAATCGAGTTACAGACATAGTACTTGAATAATATGTTAAAATATATTTTTGAACAAAATATGAAGACCTTTTTCTGAAAATCTCAGTAGCTTCGTTGCATAAGGCTTGAAAGCTATCTTCCGAGCAGCTCGAAAGCCTTCTTTCAAGAGGCTTGGAAGCGTCCTTGCATACAGTTCGGAAGCCTCTTTTCAAAAGGCATAGAAGCTTCCCTTCAAGAGCCTTGGAAACCTCCTTTCCTGAGGCTTGGGAACCTCCTTTCTAAAGGCTTCCTTTCCAGAGGCCTTAAGAGGCGTGGAAGCTTCATTTGAAAGGGCATGGAAGCCTGCTTTCAAGAGGCTTGGAAGTCTTCTTTCAAGAAGTTTGAAACCCTCTTTTCAAGAAGCGCGGAAGCCTCTCTTTAGGAGGCTTAGAAGCCTCCTTTCAAGAGGATTGGAAGCCTCATTTCAAGAGGTTTGAAAACCCCATTTCAAGAAGCTCGGAGGCCTCTCTTTAAGATGCTTGGAAGCCTATCTTCAAGAGGCTTGGAAGCCTTTCTTTAGGAGGCTTGGAAGCCTCTCTTCAAGAGACTTTTTTCAAGAGGCTTGGAAACCTCCTTTCTATAGGGTTAAAAACCTGCTTTCAAGAAGCTCGGAAGTCTCTCTTTAAGAGGCTTGGAAGCTTTTCTTTAAAAGGCTTGGAAGCCTTTCTTAAAGAGGCTCAAATCTGCTCTTTAAGAGGCTTGGAAGCTTCTCTTTAAGAGGCGTGGAAGCCTCTTTTTAAAAGCCTTGAAAGCCTCTCTCTAGGAGGCATGGAAGCCTCTCTTCAAGAGGCTTAGGAGGCTCGGGAGCCTCCTGTAAAGAGGCTCAGAAGCCTGCTTTTAAGAAGCCCGAAAACCTTGTTTCAAGTGGCTTGGAAGCCTTCTTTTAAGAGGCTTGGAAGCTTGCTTTCAAGAGCCTTATAAGCCTCTTTTCAAAAGGCTTGGAAAGGCTCCTTTCAAGAAGTTTGAAAGCCCCCTTTCCAGAAGTTCGGAAGAAGTTCCTTTCAAGGGGCTTGGAAACCTCCTTTCAAGAAGACTGGAAGCCTCCTTTCCTGGATTTTAAGAGGCTTGGGTGTCTCCTTTCAATAGAGTTGAAAACCTCCTTTCAAGAAGCTCGGAAGCTTCTCTTTAAGAGGCTTGGATACCTCTCTTTAAGAGGCTTGGTAGCCTCTCTTTAAAAGGATTGGAAGGCTCTCTTTAAGAGGATTGTAAGGCTCTTTTCAAGCATCTTTTCAAGAGGATGGGAGCCTCGCTTTAAAAGGCTTTGGAAGCTTCTCTTTAGGATGCTTGGAATCCTCTCTTCAAGTGGATTAGAAGCTTTTCTTTACGATGCTTGAAAGCCTCTCCTTAAGAGGTTTGGAAGCCTCTCCTTGAGAGGTTTGAGGCATCTCTTTTGGAGGCTTGGAACCATTTCTTCATGAGGCTTGGAAGCCTTTTTTCAAGAGGCTTGGAAGTCTTTCTTTAAGAGGCTTGGAAGCCTTTCTTAAAGAGACTTGGAAGTTTCTCTTTAAGAGACTTTGAAATTTCTCTTGGAAGCCTCTCTTCAAGAGGCTTGGAAGCCTCTCTTTAAGAGGATGGAAGCCTCTCTTCAAGAGGCTTGAAATCCTCCTTTCAAGATGCTCAGAAGCCTCCTTCAAAGAGGCTCGGGAGCCTCATATAAAGAGACTCGGAAGCCTGCTTTTAAGAAGCTCGAAAACATTGTTTCAAGTGGCTCGGAAGCCTTGTTTCAAGAAACTTGGAAGCCTTTTAAGAAGCCTTTTTCCATTCAGTTCGGAAGCCTATTATCAAAAGGCTTGGAAGCCTTCTTTCAAGTGGCTTGGAATCTTCTTTTGGTTTGGCTTAGAAGCCTCCTTGCAAGAGGCTTCGAAGTCTCCTTTTAAGAAGTTGAAGCCCCCTTTCCAGAAGTTCGGAAGAAGTTCCATTCAAGAGGCTTGGAAACCTCCTTTCAAGAGGACTGGAAGCATCCTTTCTCTTTAAGAGGTTTGGAGGCTTCTCTTTAAGATGTTTTGAAGCCTCTCTTTAAGAGGCTTGGGAGCCTCTCTTCGAGTGGATTGGAAGCCTCTCCTTAAGAAGTTGGGAAACTTTTCCTTGAGAGGTTTGAAGCATCTCTTTAAGAGGCTTGGAAGCATTTCTTTAAGAGGCTTGGAAGCCTTTCTTTAAGAGGCTCGGAAGTCTTTCTTAAAGAGGCTTGGAAGCTTCTTTTTAAGAGACTTTGAAACCTCTCTTTAAGGTCACTAATGACGGAATCCAAGTTTAAAAGTGCTCGCGTTTTCGGGGGCACACCACTCGATTCAGAGGCGGCGCACAACTGTCATTTTTGCGTCGCAGCATGCGTGAAATAATAAAAATGACAGTTGTGCGTTGCTTCCGTATCGAGTGGTGTGCCCCCAAAAACGCGAGCACTTTTAAACTTGGATTTCGTCAGGAGTGACCTTCAAGAGGGTTGGAAGACTCTCTTCAAAAGGTGTGAAAGCCTCTCTTCAAGAGGCTTGGAAGCTCCCTTTAATAGGTTCGGAATTCTTCTTTCAAGAGGATTGAAATCCTCCTTTCAAGATGCTCAGATGAAACATCGCATTAAGAGGCTATGAAGCATTTCTTTAAGAGGCTTGGAAGCCTTTCTTTAAGAGGCTTGGAAGTCTTTCTTAAAGAGGCTTGGAAGCCTCCCTTCAATAGGTTCGGAATTCTTCTTTCAAGAGTCTTGAAATCCTCCTTTCAAGATGCTCAGATACCTCCTTTAAGGAGGCTCAGGATCCTTCTATAAAGAGACTCGGAAGCCTGCTGTTTAAAAAAACATTGTTTCAAGTGGCTCGGAAGCCTTGTTTCATGGGGAGCCTCTCAGGAAGCCTCGTTTCATTCAGTTCGGAGGCCTATTTTCAAAAGGCTTGGAAGCCTTCTTTCAAGTGGCTTGGAATCTTCCTTTGCATTGGCTTAGAAGCCTCCTTTCAAGAGGCTTGGAAATCTCCTTTTAAGAAGTTTGAAAGCCCCCTTTCCAGGATGCCTGCTTTCAAGAGGCTTGGGAGCTGCATTTTAAGAGGGGTGGATGTCTCCTTTCAATAGGTTTGAAAGCCTCTCTTTAAGAGGCTTGGTAACCTATCTTTAAGAGGTTTGGAGGCTTCTTTTTAAGATGTTTTTAAAAGGCTTGGAAGCCTCTTTTTAAGAGGCTTGGAAGCCTCTCTTTAAGAGACTTGGAAGCCTCTCTTTAAAAGTCTTGGAAGCCTCTCTTCAAGAGGCTTGGAAGCCTTCTTCAAAAGGCTTGGAAGCCTCTCTTCAAGTGGCTTGGAAGCCTCGCTTCAATAGGTTCGGAATTCTTTTCTCAAGAGGCGTATAACGCTATGGGTCTCCGAGTCTTCTATCAAAAGTTCGGTTTTGGAGTGATCCTATAGCCTTTACGTATACTTTGTATACGAGAAAGGCAAAAAGGCTTCCCAGGTTCTTGAAACAAGGCTTCTGAGCCTCTTGAAACAAGGTTTTCGAGCATCTTGAAAGGAAAGCCTCCTTTCAAGAGGCTTGGAAGCCTCCTTTCAAGAGGCTTGGAAGCCTCCTTTCAAGAGGCTTGGAAGCCTCCTTTCAAGAGGCTTGGAAGCCTCCTTTCAAGAGGCTTGGAAGCCTCCTTTCAAGAGGGTTGGAAGCCTCCTTTCAAGAGACTTGGAAGCCTCCTTCCAAGAGATATGGAAGCCTCCTTTCAAGAGACTTGGAAGCTTCTTGTCAACATGTTCAGAAGTCTTCTTTTAATAGACTTGGAAGGCTCCAAAAGTCCTTGAAGTCTTGTAGCAAGCTTAATATCTTCTTCTTCTTTTTGTATGACTCTACATTTCAACTGAAATTTGGGCTGCTTTTCAACTTAGAACTCTATTAGCATTTCCTCAGTTATTAATTGAAAGCTTTTCTAGGCTTGCCATTGTATGAGCATGTATTTTGTGTGGCAAGTACAATGGATGCCATGGAGTCGAATGTCGAAAACATCCGAAAACAACCGTTTTTCGTACAACTTGAGAGCTACGCCTATTTTTATTTACAGTGAATAAAATAGGGGTACCTCAATAAATGCAAAATTTTGAAGAGGTACCTCTGAAGAAAATATTTAAGAACCGCTGGTGTAGAGCGTGATTAATGAATTCCCACGACTTTATAATTGAACATAATCGAATTCCGACCCATCAGTAAGGCCATCTTCAATGTATAGTACTTGACTGAAGTACGATAGAGTTTTCCATGGATGTTCATAAGAACTTTCCACTTTCTTGGATATTCAGGTTAATATTTTGTGGAAGTTTAAAAGATTTTTTTTAACCACTGGAATTCTGCGTCAATATACGAGATCTCGTATATATTTCATATTTTTAAAAAGACAGAGAAAGATAGAACTGTGCAAAATTGAAAAGAAACACTTAAAATCTCTTAAAATAAGAAACGTTTGCTGGTACAGCAGTCTACTGCTTACTCATTGAGCCATCGTGCTCTATATTTTCGGTTTTAGCTTTAGAATATGTCACCAATCTCACACCGAGAGGGCACACGCCACATTGGATAGCGATACATTTGTTCCGAATCCATCTGTATCCCCCATATGGAGAATGAACAATTTGGTTCTGTCTGTTGTGGTATTATCGTCTAGTGGAGAACGGACCAAAGTCGTTCTCAGTCTAGTTTCTCGCTATGGTGGTTGGGTTGCTCCGAGGCATAGGAAAGGCTTTCCCAAATGTAACCAATCATTGGGACAAATTGTCGGCGATCATAAGTCAGTGTTGCCTTTAGGATCTCTCATGATGGGTAGTCATTTTTCCATTCGATTCCTTACGGTAATTTGTTAATTATTTAATCTTGAAAGTTTGAGGAACGATGATTTCAAAAGGGTGATACAATGTACTGAGAAAATAAGGGCTACGTTACGCAATTTTCGTCTATCATCTCATTCAATGCTATTTATTGCATTCGATTTCCCATCGTCACGATTTTATTGCTTCCACTAGGTTTTATATTCAAATCAACGTTTCGTCGAGATTCGTGGAAGCCCCATAACATTGTCGGAAAAGAATGTTTCATTTCCGCCATTTTCGACAATGCTTGCCTAAACACTTTTCTGGGGCGCTAGAGCCGGGCTCGAAGAAATGCCGAAAACGAGCAAATCTGCCTCGGCGTATCCACATTCGTTGATATCACCCAGTTACATTATTTGCATTCAGGTCCGAGGTTGACAGTAGAATTCCCAATATACATATTTTACATACAAATGTGGTGGAACCTCTTTACCCCTTCCGGTTTTTATTTTAATGTAGAAGGGATGAATGGCGGAACGTTCACCGCAAGCATCTCCTTCGCTGCATTACATTTATCGTCACCAGACTCTGTATTTCTTGACATCAGAAAAGCTTGACTTGGAATTTTCACAATTTTCTTCTCTTCCGCAATTTTACGTGTTGTTTTTTATTGCGAATGCTGAGGGAAGTTTCAATACCATTTGGTAGCAACATGTATATCCGGTTTTATATCAAAATACTTAACGATGACTTGGAAAGATGATTTCAATATGTTATCTATCATATTTAAGTGTATAATTTTCTCTATCTTTATCTACTTACGCCTTGTGGAATACATGAAAGTACCGAAATCCGGGGTAACATTGAACAGTTGATCAGAAATGAATAAAATATTATTTCCTGTTATCACTTATCTGCTGAATGATATAATATTCGGATGAATTTGCATTTTTCGCCAAAATTTGAACAATAAAATCAACATCAATTTTTGAACTCACAGCAAGCCACCAAAAAAGCACTCAAAACAAGTTTAATAACAAAAACATTAAGCGTGTACCTATACCTTATTTTCTTGGTTTTTGTGTCGAAATTTTGATATATATATTGTTGTTGATTAATATATTGTTAAAAACCAGATATTGCGATTCTCTTCTAAAATTAGCAGACTGGCTCATCGATTACGCGACGGGTCCCATGCGCCGAGTTGTGCGCCATACAAAATATAAATAAACCAATGTCAAACAGATGCGAGCTTTCGGTGAGCTTTTTCAGATTCGCTTCTAAGGTATGCAGCATATTGTCGTCCCTTTACGAAAAGATATTATTTAGTGGAATTGTTCGAGTTTTAATAGTTTTTGCCTTTCTTTCGCATACGTTGCGTTTGGCATATTGTTCAAGTGGACCTAAGTAGTGCAATCGTGTTTTATTTGTGGCGTAATATTCTACACTTGAATGGTGCATCAATAGCGCAATATGATAAAGTAGGGTTAAAGCACAAAGGCTCAAACCTTTGCCCTTTATGCTGCGGTTCAGCACGTTTATCGTTATTGCGAGAAAAGAAAAAAAAATCTAATTTTGCGGAGCAATGAAGAAGAAGCAGACTGAGTGTCGGAAACTTCAAAATGGCATGCACTGTACGAGAAGTGTTGATATTTCTTGATACAAGAAGATTCGAAAAATCTAAAATGTTTCAAAATCACATAAATATATGACAAAAAGCCTTTAAAGTACCATAAAACTTGTTTAAAAAATAAACCGGCATGTAACACTCGTTTAAAGTTGCATATTCTCGTTGATTTTAATAATCAACATTCATACCGAAAAAATAAACCAAAAATTTTTACCGTGCAACACGTGATTTGACGTTTGCGGAACAGCTTTCCGAAAGTCGACCGTCGGACCCCGGTTCGATTTTTTCAATCTTCTCGCAATATAAATCTTCATATATTGCAATTCCAACCAGAATTATTCCACCAGCCGGCTTGATTACATTTGGTTTTGACGCCAAACAGCAAAATACGACGATGGATATCCGCAATATCTCATTTAAACCATCGAAAGTCTCGAGCGAAATGGGCAAAATGTCGGCATCGTTGTCCCTATAAGGTGCATGATTTTTCAGCCCACTTGGGATGAGTGATTGTTGATTTCGAACATACGAAAGATAAAGATGGGTTGCTGTTTATATTACAAGCCATTTTGCTTGCGTTGAATAAAGGCAGCATGCAAACAAATAGAGAAAATCAAAACATCTTATTGAGCGTGGATTCTAATTGGTTGCATGTAAGATACTACCACACTGACTGTGAGAGTGCGTTCTAGATTCCCCCAATAGCACGCTTAAGGTAGCCTCAGACCTCGGGAATTTGGTCCGCGGAATTTTTCCCCATGCATTTTTGCATATGCGATGTTTTCGGGATTTGGGCACGGAAAATCAAAATCCCGGCCCCATTTAAAATGCACGGGGACCAAAATCCGGTGGAAAATTTTCCCGAGGTGTAAAGTAGCCTTTACCAGGGACATGATAACGAATATACTATTATATGATGCACTTATTTTCAAATATTTACCATACTTGCAAGTGAAGGGTTTGGAAAAATTAAAACTGCATTTGCAGAAAGGCTTTATTTTCTAGCCCTCTTTTTGTGCCTTCAAACAAATTGCATATGTTAATTATTGGCTGCCGCGTTATTTTGAGATTTACTGCTAGTTGAAACCATGGCAGTGGTGTTGCTCTCGCTCTCGCGATACTCTCAAAGATTTTTTTTTCCAAAACGTAAACAATGCTTTAGGTGGGGATGATGCATAACGCACTACTGTAGAAAGCCAATTATAAAACTTAGTCTAGGCAATTACTTGCTTGGTATTTTGCATAAACAGTTAGAACTCTGCCTAGTATCTGATTTTATTACGTCATCGTTCATAAATAAATACAATGATTGGATGCTTGTTTCCAACGATGCCTGCGTTGAAGTTTCATGATTGATACGTGCGTTTGATTCCACTCCTCTCTATATCACCCCCTGAAATGAGATGTAGTTCTTGAAGCCGTCTACCGATTGGGTGGCGCTAGTGTTGCCCTTCCTATTTTAAGCTCCGTTCATACCGCCGCGAGAGCATTGGTGATTGGCGCTTTGATGTTGCATGAAGAAGAAGAAGAAGCGGAAAGATGATAATCAAAAATATTCGCACGGGAAAACATACGAAGACATTTTTGAAACTCTTCTTTAAAATTCTAGAAGCAATTTAATTTAAAACGGTAACAACCGTCTAAGACGAATTAAGTACTCTCCATTTAATTCCACCAGTTAATTTTCGATATCTTTGCAGATACGTATTTCGACCACAACTGTGTGGTCGTCTTCAGTGTCTCGTACTTGACTCGACTTGACTTAGCAGTACGGGGTTAGAGTTGTTTTCTACTGCACAATAAACACAATATTTCAATTTCAATTATTCTGTGATTTCATACTTAATACACAGTATAAGAAAAGTCCAGCCCGTACTGTTTACTGTTTTTAATTAAATTGCCTCTAGTGTTTCAGAGAAGAGTTTCAAAAATATCCTCATATGTTTTCCCGTGCAACTTTTTGCAAGCAATAATAGATCTAAATTATGATAAAGGTAGGGTTTCTTACCCCATTCCCGGCCTAACATGCGTACGACTGCATTATTTAATTGATATTTATGACAGGAAGCAACTTTTTCTGAGATTTGTAGGCTGTATAATACTGCATTGGGGTTCACTTCTGCTTAAAAAATAGCTATTCGTGCTAAATATCGTTCAAAGAAGCTTTTATTTGATTTAAATTAACAAGGTGCAGCACTCATTTCAGTCATAGCGATTCCCAATCCGGCATACAAAAAACCAGTTCCCGGCCTAAGCAAAATTTCACTCAATCTCTCAACATTTTACTCTCATTCTCTCTCGGGACGGTAGAAAATGCGATGTAAACAAAAATATGCACGTTCCATAACAACAAGATGCCAGATGGTATTATTCAAAATCATTTTTATTTGGTTGAGAAGATATATAAACTCATCCAAATTTCTTCCAAATACTTTAAAACAATATTTATTTCACCTTTTAAAATCGAGAGAACTATAAATAACATGATAACGTCAACATATTAGACAATTTTCCTATTAACGATGAAGGATCATTTTTATAATCCTGGCCTTTTGGCAGCACGGTGCGGCTAGAAGTTCTTGGGCCGAAGTGAATTTTTGTTCGGTTTGAGAATACATTTTAAAATGTATTCTAGTATGTTTAAATTAGTTCTAGTGAAACGAACAAATAAGAATAAATGAAGTGCGGGTGTTTAGAATTATGGTGTGGTGATTAACAGCTTCATGCAATTGTTGTATCGAGCACTGTGACGATTTTCAGGTAGGTGTTTATTCGATAATACCGTTTTGTAAAAGTGGAAAGAATCACTCCGGCTCAGTGGTGTGGCATCGGAGAGTGAAATTTTGAATTCTACATTTTTATTTTCTACAATTGAATCAATTAGGAGTAAAACAAGTGATAGAAAAATATTGAGTATTGTGAAAAATAAATGGGAGACTTTTAAAAATTATCAACCATAAACCTACGACTTCCAAACAGTTTAAATCATTAGTTTTCTGTGCAGTGAGCCGGGAACCGGGTCCATAGGCCCAAGTAGTGATTTACCCTATTTGTCAAGTAATTGGACTTGAAATTATTCACATGAAATGATGTTGAAAGTTTATCTAATGTAATGTGACCAGATAAATTTTGAGTGGGCGCGGGACAAAAAAAGTTCATAGTTTAATGTTTTTCAATAATACGCTTAAATCAAATCTTTCCTTGGGCGTAGCCAGGATTTCGAGAAGGGGGGGGGGCAACTTTTTTGGTCTTCTAAATCGTAGTTTTATAGTAGTTTTATAAAAACACATGAATATTAACACATGAAACCAAATCCAAACCAAATCTAAACAATAATGATTAAAACAATAATGGATTTAAAAATGCGTGATTTATTTCTAATCAGATATTTTTAAATAAAGTGAAATTTTTTTAACGAACTTAGTATTCAGAAAGAATATAAAATCGGCTATAACAATTATTATAAAAATCCTGCATTCTTCCATAAGTTTAAGAAAACTAGAACCATACATCTGAATTTCTAAACAAATCCTCTCTGAAATAGTATTTATTATAAAATAGGCAGAAAAATCAATATGCAAGCTTTCTCCAGGAATTCCTTCGACAATTGCTCCTGGCATTCTATCCGAAATTCTATCAGGGATTCTTTAGGAATGCCTCCAGCAACTTCTTCGGCAGTGTCTTCAGGAATTCCACCATAAATTTTGCCGGGAATTGATCCGAAAATTCCACCGTTATTTACTCCAAGAAAATCTTCACGAACTTCCTTATAAGTTCTGCAGAATTCCCTGCAATAATTCAAATAATTTCGTGCTGTTTCCCATAATTTTTAAAGAATAAGAATATTCCGTGGAAATTCCGCAGAATTGCCAGTAAACATTCCTGAGAATTTCACAAAAATCTTCGAATTTCTTGTAAAAATTCCATAAAATTTTCCGTGAATTGTTTCGAATAATTTCTTGTGAAAATTTCAAAGAATTTCTCCAGGAATTCCACCGGAAATTTATGCAGAAATTATACCGAAAATGAAATCAACAATGGCATTTTCGGAGGAATTCCTAGATTAATTCGCAATGTAATCTTGAAAGAATTCCGGTGGAAACTTCAAGATTTCCACTGGGAGATTCTCCAGGAGTTTCTCCGAAAATTCCTCCCGGAATTCTTCCAGGAGTTTCACCGGCATTTCCAATTTCTCTAGGATTTCCTTCGAAAAATATTCCGGTAGTTCTACCGGCAGTTTCTCTGAAAATTCTTCCGGGAATTTCGGCAGAATTGGAATTTATTTAGGCTTCTTCAGGAATTTATATAGATTTTCCACCAGAAGCTCCTCCGAGAATTTCTCTGCGAGCTCCTCAGGGAATTCTCCGGGAGGTCCTCTGATGATGATGATGGTCCAGCTACAAACCCCAACAAAGGTTTCAGCTGGACGAGATTTGTCTATAAGATGAATTATCTTGTTTCCGGGAATTCTTCTGGTAGTTTCTTCAGAAATTCTTCCAGAAAATTCCTTCGAGAGTTTCTCCGGGAATTCCACCAGCAATTCATCCGGTAGTTTCTCCGGAAATTCTTCCGGGAGTTCCACCAGAAGCTATTCCAGGAAATTATTCAGGCTTTTTCAGGAAATCATGTAGGCTTTCTTCAGAAATTGAGCTGGAAATTCCTCCCGAAGTTCTTCCGATAGTTTTTCTGGGAGCTCATCCAGGAGGTCCTCTAGGAATTCTTCTAGGAGTTCCTCCTGAAATTCCTCCGCGAGTTCTTACGGGAGATCTTACGGATGCTTCTCCGGCAGTTCCAATTCCTCCGGGAGATCCACCAGCAGTTTCTGCGAGAATCCCTCCGGGAGTTTTACCGGCAGTTTCTCCGGGTGTTTCTCTGAAAAGGAACTCCCGGAGGAACTCCCAGAGTAATTTCCGGAGGAACTCCCGGGGGATTTTCTACAGGAATTTCCGGAGAAATTACCAAAGGAATTCTCGGAGGAACTGCCGGTGGAACTTCTGGAGGAATTTATTGAAGAACTACAAGAGAATTTCCGGAGGAAATCCTGGAGGAACTCTCGTAAGAATTCTAGGATGAACTCCCAAAGGAACTTCCGTAACAATTCCAGGAGGAACTCCTGGAAGAATTCTTAAAAGAACCTCCCGGAGGTATTCCCGTAAGAACTTCCAGAGAAATTCTCCGAGGAACTTCTGGAGGAATTTGTAGATAAATGCCTAAAGAAATGCTAAATGAATTCCTGTAAGAAAGCCTGATTGAATTCCCGAAAGATGTTCCTAAAGGAATTTCCGAAAAAATATCTGAAGGAATTCCCAGAAAAATACCAGGAGGAATTAATGCAGAAATTCCCAGATGAAATCCTGAAAGTATTCCTAGATGAATTGCTGAAGAAAATCCCTGCGAATTGTTCCGAACAAATTTCTGGAAGAACTCTTTGCAGATATCCGAGTAAATTCCGAGTGAAGTCCGGAAGGAATTCTAGTACACTTCCGCGGAAAATCTCCCGGAGAAATTCCTGAAGGAATTCCTGGAGAAGTACCTGAAAAAAACTCCCAAAAAATACCTGTAAGAATTTCTGGGGAAATACTTGGACAAATTGCAGGAGAAATTCATGAAGATATTTCTAGAGGATTTCTTGAAGGATATTCTGAAGTAATTACGAAAAGAATTCCAGATTGGGATGCTAGGAAGAGTTCCGAGAGGAATGCCCGGAGAAGTTCCTTGAAGAATTTCCGAAGGAATTTCTTATAGGTTTACAAGTGAAAGCTAAATCGGAGGATTTCCGTCATAAATGTTTGAAGAAACTTCTGGTAGAATTTTGGGAAGAAATTCCGTATGTATTCTTGACGGAACTCTCGAATGCATGCCTGAAGGAAATGCCGGATTCTTCCTGGAGAGAGAATAGCCGAAGAAATGTCTAGAAGTAAAACTTGGAGAGAAGAAAAGAAATCTTCAAAGAATTTCCTCATGAATTTC
Source organism: Armigeres subalbatus (assembly GCF_024139115.2). NCBI lineage: Eukaryota > Metazoa > Arthropoda > Insecta > Diptera > Culicidae > Armigeres > Armigeres subalbatus. The sequence continues at coordinate 305,294,123 of NC_085140.1, forward strand.
CTAAAAAAAATTAGTCAAAGGTTTCTAGATAAGGAGGAATTACAATTGCATGAGAATGATTTTTGAACGATTTTCAGAGGAATTTGGTGATAACCTCTCGGAGGAATTTAGAAGTTCCGAGGGGATTTCAAGGTAAATTCTTGAGCCCGAAATGTTTCGAGTTGTTTTGAACTTTCATATATTATGGACCCTGGATACCCAAATAATGTTTTGGGAATCTTTTGAATTTTAACCACTAATTTCTGTATATAATTGGATCGTAAAGTGCACATGTTTGAGGGAATTCATTTCAGTACCTGTTCAATATTTCCACAATTTAGGGGGGGGGGACGGCCCCCACTGCCCCCCTTGACTACGCCCTTGAATCTTTCAATTTGTTATCTGTTACCAAGGTTTAGTTTGCTAACTGTTCGATAAACGGCAACTCATTTTAGAAGTCAAAGCTTTCTTCAAACGTTGAATGTGCAACTCAATGTAGCTGCCTTGGAGTTTTGTATAATTTTGAAGTTTAGCGCCTCCCTGTTCGATAACTTTAAAACTGTTGCAACTATCGAATTGCAGTTAAAAAGCATTGCAGTTAAATGACTTTCAGCTGTTGATCGTCTAGTGTATATAGCCTGTCCACGTTAAATTTCGGACACCCATCTTCCAATGCGATTTTCAACATTTTTTACAAACCACTGAAACAATCCATTGACATGGCAGCTAAATGTTTTCGGTTTATGTGCTGCTTTCAGCATGTTTTAGTATTCGTACACATTGTAAAAATCTTGAAAAATCATTATCTTAGTGTCCGAAATTTAACGTGGACAGGCTTTAGAATTTTGTTACACGCCCGTTTCAAATCACTCAGAGACTGAGTGAAATTGTATTGCCGTCTCTTTTTTTCCCACGGAAAAGTTGCTCAATTTTCGTAAAAAGTGGAACTACTCAAATTTTGAGTAATTTCTCGGTTAACTCGAACTTTTAGAGCTTTTTAAATACCACCTGATATTTTTTTGATTTTTTGTGAATTGTTTCATGCGGTGAACTCATTGTTTCATTGATGCTGAAGGTCTTAAACGACTAAAACCAAACCGTGTAAAAAAAACCTGGGTGTACTGTGATTATGAATTAATTAGATCATATTTTTCTAAAAGTCTATTCTGGTTGAAGCTTTCGCCTTCAGGAATATGGTCCACGGTTTTTGTTCCAATTTATTTCCAAACAGGTGAGACTGAATAGATATCTGCTCAGAAAATCAAAAATTCCGTCCCATTTCAGATCGCTTGCGATTCTGCAGGGAGAGCATCGTGCTTGAGTTTTGCATGCAGAATCGCATCGTTCCGCTTATTCGCCAAAAAGGATTTCGCTTCAAAAAGCACCAAAACCCAATAAAAGCGTATTTTATGTTACCTATGGATTTATTTTCCCATGTTTTAAGCAAAGAAAATTAGATTAATTCAACGGAGAATAACACGTAGAAATCAAGCAATGATGCAAACCGCGAGTCGAATCATGAACGATTCTCTGTGCTATGAGTCGGGTGGTGTTTGACTCGCGCTTGATTTAAATTTAATTGATTTAAGAATTAGAGTTTTTCCTAAGACTGCTATCGATATCCAATATCAACATAGTAAAGGTCGTCTTCTAACTGGGTTAGATTTTCCACAAAATTTTGGTTCACATGGCATTCAAATGGAGTAGAATTATGGACGTTTCGTGGCGAAATCCAAGCAATTACGCGGCAGGAAATACATGGAAGCAAAATCTTCTTACAAGATTCCCGGAGAAGGCTTGGAAGCTGTGTTTGGGCTTGGGCCCTCCTTAGCCGTGCGGTTAGACGCGCGGCTACAAAGCAAAACCATGCTGAGGGTGGCTGGGTTCGATTCCCGGTGCCGGTCTAGTCAATTTTCGGATTGGAAATTGTCTCGACTTCCCTGGGCATAAAAGTATCATCGTGCTAGCCTCATGATATACGAATGCAAAAATGGTAACTTGGCTTAGAAACCTCGCAGTTAATAACTGTGGAAGTGCTTAATAAACACTAAGCTGTGAGGCGGCTCTGTCCCAGTGTGGGGATGTAATGCCAATAAGAAGAAGAAGAAGAAGGCTTGGAAACTATAGAGATAATTGAGTCTGAGTCACCGGAGAACATTTTATTCTTGATTTCTATGATCCATATGATTGCCTTACAAAACTAAGTCTTAGTCAAAATTATAAATTTAGAAAATCTAATAATTTCTTTTTAAATACTAAGTAATAATAATGTATTTTATTTTCCTGTATTTCGCGGGACATTATCTAGAAATAAGTTGAATGCGGTAAGACGCGCGGCTACAAAGCAAGACCATGCTGAGGGTGGTGCCGGTCTAGGCAATTTTCGGATTGGAAATTGTCTCGACTTCCCTGCCTTTTCTAATTTTTTTTTATTTTTTTTTTCATTTTTGCTTATCTTGACTCACTGTGCAGAGATTCATATTAATTTTCCGCTATAAGATATATTGAAGTATGGTTGATTCATTCTTTTATAAAAAATATGACTCCAAGTGTGTGTTTCAAAAAACAAAATATTGAGTTTTTATAAAGTAATTTGTATCACATATAATGCCACCATGAAATTAACCAACCAGTGCTTACATTTTAATCAATAAATTTCGACGATAGCAGTAAATTTTGATTCTATGTTAAATATATTCGAAAAACATTCGAAAAAGACTGGAAATAAAAAAATGTGTTTTTTATCTTCAAACCGTTGTATCTCAGAAACGGCTGCACTTAGAAAAAAAATTGACGTATACCTTTTCCATTGGAAATTTAACGTACTTTCATAAAATCGAATTGATAAAAACGTAAAAATAATATTTCAACCATTTTTGACAAACCAAGTTATTTTTAAAAAATATTTACAAACTTTTTTGTCCATCATTTCTCCATCATGACCCATAGTGAAAAATAATACATTTATTATCTGCTACAACATATCAAAAAATAAAAAAATATTGAAAAATTCGTTTTTCAGAAAATCGATTTTTAAGTTTTATTTTCAATGTTTGAATTTTTTTTCACAGTGTATATTTTTTTCACATAGCCCCATTGATTACCTAAAACTTTGCCAAAGACACCAGAATGATATATTTTTTTAAAAGTGTTCAAGGTGTTTTTGCTTAGGCCCTTGTCAAAAATTACACCAGAGTTAAAATGGCAAACCAATGATGCAGATAATGTTTTTTGACCATAAAGAATGTATATTCAAAATTTCAGGGTAATCAAAAAATTCAAATATAAATCGACCTTCGATTTCACAGAGAATTGCTCATTTCTTCTTCTTCTTATTGGCATTACATCCCCACACTGGGACAGAGCCGCCTTGCAGCTTAGTGTTCATTAAGCACTTCCACAGTTATTATCTGCGAGGTTTCTAAGCCAGGTTACCATTTTTGCATTCGTATATCATGAGGCTAACACGATGATACTTTTATGCCCAGGGAAGTCGAGACAATTTACAATCCGAAAATTGCCTAGACCGGCACCGGGAATCGAACCCAGCCACCCTCAGCATGGTCTTGCTTTGTAGCCGCGCGTCTAACCGCACGGCTAAGGAGGGCCCTAATAGCTCCTGGGTGACTAATGGGGGATCAAGTGTCCCCATTATGGGGCAATAACTTCAAATCCAAATATCCTAAAACTTTGATGGAATGTTAACACTTTCATCAGTACTGATCATCAAGCATATTTATGGCTTTGTGCCCTTGAAAAAACGAAAGCATTTGGTCATTGTTATGAAAAATTGTTAAAAAAATCTTTAGGAAGGTCAAAACATACAAACCGCCCTGCAGAATAAATAAGGTTGTCAATCCAAAAAATCACCACATAAAGGTCATTTGTCTAGAGGATCTGTACTAAAAAATGCGCTAGAGCAAAACTACTTTAGTAGTCTCCCCACCTTCCCCTATAGACACGTCTTTATTAGGAATCAGTTCCGCTATAATAAATGAATTACTAATTTTAGAAATCCTTTTTCACTCATTTTTTTTCCTGCACTTAAAATAGGTCTCGGCCCACATAATAACAAAGGATGTAGATCTGTGGTGTCAAATGAGAAAATAACACTTCGCCGCCGGGGAACACGAAGCTCGGCCAGCCCATCGAGCGCTACAATAAAAGCCCAAACGAAAGAAAATCATCGTAACAAGATATTTGTTGAGCGAGAAAATTGGATTTGCCCAAGTAGATTGCTTTTCAAAAGAGTAATAAACAGCGAGCAAAATTCTCCAGTTTTTTTTCTAGATAGGTACTTCGTTCGTTTTCCATTGCTGCTGCGGGATGAAGCAAATGACAAAACGTCTGCGAAAAAATTCAGATTCATCCACGTTCAGGAAAGCAATACTTGACTCATCAAGGTCAACGATTAGATGCGCCACAACACATTATTTTGGTATTATGGTTTAATACATGCTCATTGGTAACATGAGTTACAACTTATGAACTGTTCTTTTAGCATTCCATGTGTGTTAAGTACGATTAATCAATATGTTCAGGTAGTCGAAAATGCTTCCAAACCGGAAGCATTCCAGAACGAATCTAGAATCAAACTCGTTATCTCCGGATTGTCATACGAGCGCTCTAACTGTCAAGGCTAACTGGAGAAGCGCTGAACTATGCTGAAGGACTTTCATAGTGTTTGCAGTTGAATATATATCCTAAATTATTTTAAGGTTAAAATTTTCCAACAACTCCTCTGAAAATTGGTCACCTTATGAACAAAATAAAAAATACGGACCATCTGAATGGAATATTACGAAATTATTTATAGATTCATTGATAGAACAGCTTTTCTGAGAATATTATCCCACTTCTTGTTGAGAAGACAAACACTAGAATGTGAGTAAATGGCCTCTTCACCACCCACCAAGAAGCTCATTCTGCTAGCCAACCGAAAACGAGAACTTTGTCCAAGCGTGTACACACCGGAGCTGCCATCGTAGTTATCCTCGCATAACCGACAAAAAGGGGTGGCCATCAGGAAAACGATAACTTTGCTCCTCCACCCCCATCGCATCGGCAGGAGCAACCATGGCAAAAACCGGACTAAAGTTTCCTTCGGATTCCCACAGTGAGCAACTCTTGATTTGTCGTCATTTTCACACGAACTGAATTATGTTTTCCACCACGAAGATCCGAAGAATTCGCTTGATTCGCAAATTAGATCAGCTATTGTGTGATACTGTTTGCCGAAGTTGATCTGATCCCAGCCCTCATCCTCCTCCTCCTCCTTTCCAGGAGAAGCAACCTGAAACTTTCTCAGCCCCGGAGGAATTGATTCGTAGTGGAGGGAGTTATCTGGAATGGCACTCTGCTTTCGTGGAATCTATGGTGAAGAAGGGCATTTATGTTGACGTTAGTGGAACAGTTGTGAGGCTATGGATAGCGGTGGATGAAGAGCAAACGGGGTAGAATTGGGATTGAATAGAGTCTAGATCGAATCTTGATTCAATTATCGGGTTTATCCGGCGTTATTGGAAACACGATCTGCTAACTTTTTGCTTGGTAACGGAAGGGGAAATGGTGGAGGTGAACGAGGTGGTCATTGCTTAAGAGGCGTTAGAAGTCATTCGTTTGGTAATGAATTAGATAGAAGCAGTTTGGTGGCTGGCGCTTAGTCAGTTGAGTTAGTGGTTATTGAAGTAAAAGCGGAAGGTAGCTTTGTTAAAGTTGTTATGAAAACCAGAACAGTGTCCATTCGCATAGATTCCAGATAACAATATTTTGTGATTTTACATGTATTTTCACACACATATTTGGTGCATGTAAATAAATGCCACATTGCCACATTCAACTGAATTGTTATTCAGAATCGAAATGAATTCTACCCGCGCTAGCTTGTTAATTATAATCAAATTTAACTTAATATTGAATGCTTATTCGTTTGTTGGGATTAGCCGTATTTTTACACGTTGTTAATTTTCATTACTTTTTTCTGTGCAGATTTCTTTTTTGTGTGAACAATAATAAGAATACTTGTGTTATAGCACTACATTAGATCGGTGATTACAAACAATTGATAATTTGTTATTAAAAATTTTAAGATTATTTTTGCTATTTCGGTTCTTAATATCTGTTTTTACAGTTCGTATTCAAATGATAAAACAGCATACCTACATTTGATCATTTTAGAAATGAGTATTATACTGACAATAGCATTCATTATAATATTCATAACAACGTTCATTTGGGTACATTAGTTCAAATCCAACATTGGGACAATGTACACATACTTAATAACATTTTTTGTAAGAGGTACAGAAGAAGAATTTCAGAATTGAAACTCGTTTTTGTGCTCTGCGGAAAAATAGTGTAAGAAATTTGTTGCAAAATTTGCAATTAGGCTCTGGCTGATCATATTTCGAGCATGAAGCTACGCCTCGCCATTCATGACGTCAACCACCCGGATAAGCAACTGAAATACCTCAAACCTTTATCCCAACCCCGTCTGTCAATTAAAAAAATGTAAACTTTTACCCCTTTTACCCCGAATCACCACGAGTTCGTTGGTCCATGGCCCTTGTGTCATATTAACTGTTACTAAATTTCCAGATATGAAAAAATACAGGAACACTGCACAATGGGGAAATCCGATTTCAAAGGTGGAAAAAATTGATAACTTTCTTCACGAACAACTTACAGAAGAGATCAAGAGCTTATTCGAAAGGGAATTTTGCAAAGAATTCAGTGAGTGCTGTTTCATGGACGTGGAACGCTTCTGTACGTAGTTATTGAGCTCGTTCTGCCCTAATGCCCCATATATCGCGAGTTTCCAAACTATTTGTCATTTTTTCTTTAAGACATTGTTCTAAAATTGTGTTTATCTCTTCACTGTGGATCCACAGAAGGGCACTAAATATATTTTGTTGGTAAAAGTAGGAAATTTAAGGGATTTTGGGGTCAAATAAGCATCAAAGTGCATTTTATGTGCAATTTTCATGTATTCTGTAAAAAATAGTAATATTTACAGATAAGTGTTGATATCATTGTCTCAAATTGTTGAACAGATATTGACAAATATTTGCCGAACAAAAATTAATTAAATAAATCGTTTCACAAATGTTTTATTTGGTTATTTATTGAGTAAAAAAATATTTTCAAAAACTTTTGAATAGCATCGATGCCAAACATTTCCAAACCATACCCGATAGCACAACTAGACAAGAATAGTCATATGTTATGAGTCTTGATGTGATCATAGATAGGAGAGGATGGGAGATACTCTTTTTTCATACCTTTTTGCCCAAATTCCCCTATGAAATAATATAGCTCAATGATTCTGAGCAAAGAAATGATGTAGTAATGTTAATTTAATTGATATTTTCCAATGATATAATGAAAATAACAAATGATCATTTTCATAACATATTTCATAAAAAATATTGAATTATAGGGGATTTAGGGGTCATACAGCTCATTTAATGTAACTTTTTATGCAAAATAGGATAACTTTTCTCACGAGCGACTCACAGATAAGGTTAAGGGCTTATTCGAAAGAGAATTTTCCAAGAAATTCAGTGAGTGATGTTTTATAGACATGAGACACTTCTGTATGTAGTTATTAAGCTGGTTTTGCCCCAATGTCCCATACATCAAAATTTTTCATATTTTGGTACTTTTATCTTTCAAAAATTACACTGAAATTCTGTTTTTCTCTTCATTGTAGATCCATACATAGCACTTTACATATTTTGTTGGAAAAGTTGGAAATTTAAGGGATTTTGGGGTCAAATAATCATCAAACTGCATCTATGTGAATTTTTCATGAATTCTGTAAAAAACAATAATACCCAAGAAATCATTTGCACTATATTACGTCGAATGATCATTAAGGGTTAATATATGGTGATTTTAAAACTTGTAAGCATTGATGTAGCTCTACATATGGTCAATTTTGGCGAAATCTACAGCCTATTGATTATTCAGATAATTACAGATATTAGTTGATATTATTGACATAATTTTTTTAACAGGAATTGATACCATAAAAAAACAAAAATCCATATAGGGGAAATGTTCCGATCTCCATCTCACTGTACATATATCCATCTCATCGCTAAACAAAGAAATACGGCACCAAATTCGTCGCTTCTTTTTGTCAACATGCGTGCTCACTGCTGAAAAAAATCACAAAAATAATAAACAAACCAAATTCCTTTCCATTGCTTTGTTTTTGATGGGATGGAAATAGGAGCTATGAGATGAAGTGGCAAACCGTTCCCCTATTACATTAAAAATGAATTTTTAAGGCATTTTGGTACAAATAAGTAAAAACTTCATTAATTATGTATTTAAAAAAAAGGTTCTAAGCCCTGAACCCTTGGATTTTTTTTTCAATGCAATCTACGAATATTTGTTATTTTTATAGTATCATTGACAAATTATAATTGAATCAATGTTACCCCATCATTTCTTAACCCAGGATCATTGAGCTATTTTATTTCATAAGGGGAATTTGGGTGAAACGTCATGAGAAAAGAATATTTCCTATCTATTCCTATCTATTATCACATCGACTAATATATTTACTCTTATCTAGTTGTGCAAACGGGTATGGTTTGGGAATGATTGGCATCGGCACTTTTCAGAAGCATTCAAAAAATCGGGTTTTACCCAATAAATCACAAAACAAAATACTTGCGAAATGATTTACTTCATTAGTAATTGTTTCACAAACATTTATCAATGTCTGTTGAACATTTTGGGAGAATAATAATATTTTTATTAATTTTTACATAATACATGAAAAATTCACGTAAAGTGCAATTTAATACTTATTTGACCCCAAAATCCCTTAAATTTTTAACTTTTACCAACAAAGCATGTATAGTGCTTTTCTATGGATCTATAATAAGGAGGAGAACACATCTTTAGTACTATACTTGGAAGATAAAAGCACGAAAAATTAATAAACTGTGATGTATGGGACATTGGGGAAAACTAGTTTAATAACTACATACAGAAGTGTCTCACGACAAAAAACATCTCTCACTGAATTTCTTGAAAAACTTCCTTTCGACTAAGCCCTTAATCTTCTACGTGCATCGTCCGTGAAAAATGTAATCCTATTTTGAATAAAAATTACATTAAATGAGCTGTATGACCCCTAAATCCCCTATAATTCAATATTTTTAATGAAATATGTTATGAAAATGATCATTTGTTATTTTCATTATATCATTGGAAAATATCAATTAAATTAACATTACTACATCATTTCCTTGCTCAGAATCATTGAGCTATATTATTTCATAGGGGAATTTGGGCAAAAAGGTATGAAAAAAGAGTATCTCCCATCACCTCCTATCTATGATCACATCAAGACTCATAACATATGACTATTCTTGTCTAGTTGTGCTATCGGGTATGGTTTGGAAATGTTTGGCATCGGTGTTATTCAAAAGTTTTTAAAAATCGTTTTTTACTCAATAAATAACCAAATAAAACATTTGTGAAACGATTTATTTAATTAATTTTTGTTCGGCAAGCATTTGTCAATATCTGTTCAACAATTTGAGACAATAATATCAACACTTATCAGAAAATATTACTATTTTTATAGAATACATGAAAATTGCACATAAAATACACTTTGATGCTTATTTGACCCCAAAATCACTTAAATTTCCTACTTTTACCAACAAAATATATTTAGTGCCCTTCTGTGGATCCACAGTGAAGAGATAAACACAATTTTAGAACAATGTCTTAAAGATAAAATGACAAATAGTTTGGAAACTCGCGATATATGGAACATTAGGGCAAAACGAGCTCAATAACTACATACAGAAGCGTTCCACGTCCATGAAACAGCACTCACTGAATTCTTTGCAAAATTCCCTTTCGAATAAGCTCTTGATCTCTTCTGTAAGTTGTTCGTGAAGAAAGTTATTAATTTTTTCCACCTTTGAAATCGGATTTCCCCATTGTGCACTGTCTTAAAGCATAATAGCGTATGGGGACGCATGATACATTTGTGCAATGATTCATATTGTGACTATTTTTATACAAATTTCTTCACATTCATTTCATTAAATAAATTGGCAGTACAAGCACTTGAATGGCAACTTGTATTACGAGAAACCTGGCCTAATTACATCTTGGGAAGTACATGTTTTTTTCCTGTTCCTGTTCCTTCCTGTGTGCCACTGCGACCAGTTAAATATTAGCTAGTTAGCAGTTGTAGCAAGTACATGTTCTTGGATAGCATGTCGATCAAGGATTCATTAGAATCATGCTTTTTAACAGCAGGATCCCGGGCGTCTTCTGAAAGATTCTCAAGATTTTTTACGGGTAATTTACCCATTGGGACAACGCAGGTATTTCCGTCCATCGTCGCGTCGTAGGGGCTAAAACCAACGAAAGCAAAGTCCATTTGGTAGAACTCCACTACATCAGAACAGTCCTCCTGAGCTTACGATTTGGTACGGATGAGTTTGGCAAAAAAGTGTCTCTTTTATTGGTTTTCGAGATTATGACGAAAAGACGAAAATGCCTGCCTTAACCCTATCATCTAGTTTCCTGTAGTTTGCTAGTTTGTTATATTTCTCATTTTTTTTGCAAGATCGGCTGGAGTACGGATGCTGTCATGTAGAAATATTCGATTAATTTAAAAAATGAATAAAAACTACAGATTCAGAAGAACTTCAAAATGGAAATCAATCCAGCATGTCAATGCAAGCCCCTAAGGCCCTCGAGAATTGCGAGAAGTGCAGTTCAAATTGATTATTTGCAGATACTCTAAGGTCTACAAATTGTTCTGGAGTTCAGATCAATTGGTCTACCAGGCAAACTACCCCTGGTGTTATTATTATTCTTTATTGTTGCTTCTTATTATTAGTTCAAAATGGCAGGAAAAACCGGCATATAAACCGGCCAGTAAAAAAAACCTGCATCTTTTAGGTAAACAATACAACAATTAACATTCAACGAACACTTTAGTCTAATTGAACGTATACTAAATATTCCTAATCCTATTTCTAAACATTGAGCTAGTATCTGCTAGGTTGAAGAACATTGAATAACTATTAAATTTCTCACAGATTCTGCGTATAGGATCACTTCACCCATAATTAGTTTTTCTATAAGGTAAATTAAAAAAAGACATCGAACGGAAATTGCGCGGAGGAACACGAAAATCCATACAATTCAGGATATTTCACCAAGTATAATTTTTGCAGCGAACGTTGCATCTACTTTTTGTCGACGAGATAATAAAGTTTCGAGATTTAGTAAGAGACAGCGATTCTCATATGGTGAAACGGCGTTCACCAAACGGGGACCAAACAACAGACGGAAATTCAATAATAGTACGGACTAAGGAACAATACAAAGAACGCAGACAGTAAGGGTTCCGAAAAGATTGACAAACTCTGGAAATGAATCCCAATTGTCGATCTGCCATGCTGATAATAGAAGTCATATGTTCATTAAAGTTCAATTTAGAATCTAATATATCTGTTTCTCTCACACCAGTTATGAAAACAAACAATTAAACATTGGAATTTTGCAGCATCTTGAGGTTTACTTATTGGAAAAAATATCTTCAAATCGTCTGCGTACAAAAGCCTACTACGATGAAGTAATCCCTTGATTGCATCATTGAAGAATATAAAAAAAAAGTAGAGGCACAAGATTACTGCCTTGAGGAGCACCGGAGGTACTACCAAAAGAGGAGGATGTAGAAAACGTTATTCCTCCATAGTTGGAAACGTTACGTTTGTCGCCTTTTTTATGAACGGGGGACATGAGAGATCCTTTCCATTGGTCTGGAAATTTATCGGAAGACAATGATAGATTGAAAATGTGTTGCATGGGAACAATCAATTGGTTAATGCATCTTTTGAGAATACATGTTGGAATGCCGTCAGGGCCAGGAGAAGTGCTAGTTTTCATTTTTTCGATGTTATCAGTATATCTTCGGAGGAGATTGATAGAGAATTTAAGCAGGAAATATCAATGGGAACATCACGAGTTGCTTCATTGATTTCCGATGGAGTGAGCTGATCAGTTAAAGAACCTTGCAAATCGAACAGCGAAGAGATTACAAGCCTCAAGTGAATTGCTAGATGATTGTTCTTCAAGAAAAATTTGGGACGGAAGATCATTCTCCTTGCGTTTACTGTTCACGTAATTCCAAGAGTCTTTGGGGTTCCTTCGTAGATTTTCTTCAGTACGCAGTACATAGGCTTTAAAAAGACGATTGTTTTCTTGTCTGTATTTATACCTTGCAACAAAAAAGCGTTTGCGAGTGACACAACTATTAAATTTGCGGTATGAACAAAAAGCACGATTTCTACGGAACTTTAAAGATTTCAACTTAGGGGCACCTTAAACCACGGTTTTACGCCCCAACAAAAAAAAGGGGTTGACCAGGGAGGAGACCTCTGGGGTTTGCATTTAGGAACTAATTCATGAATTATGGCCTTCAACTTATCCTCAAACATGGCTACTGATTCAGTGATATTATTTGATTCAATTGTGTTACTCCAATTTATTTCGGAAAGACGTTGCGCAAAAAACTTCATAATTGACTTTGTTAAAATTAGAAGCAGAAGCATCGAAAGGATCACATTGGTTGGAGGAAAAGTCAGTATCTATAAAGAGTGAAGAGATCCAAAGATGGGTAATATTTGTCCTCGGGAAGAAGAGGGTGAACCGAACGTTCCAGAGGCATTTCGATGTTGATAAACACTAAATCAAGGGTTTTATTAAAATCATTCAAGACGATATTTATCTGAGAAAGCCCATAGAGTCAAAATTATTTACGTGGTGAGTCACATAAGAAGGTAGGGTTTGATCAGAACTTAGAGGTCCAGCAATCATCCCAGCGCTAGGGTCCAGCGTGTTCTAGCTAATCTTGCAAAAAAAAAATAAGGAACATAACAAACTGATAAACTATAGGAAACCAGATGAGGTAGTTAAGACAACCGTGAAAAAATTGCAAAAATCACTTAGATGATGCCCGGGAACCCGCTGTTCCCTATTCTCACGATTTCTTGATCACAGTGTTCGACATGTTAACCAAGAACAAGAACATACTGAGTTTTCCATCAATACAAGTTGCCATCCAAATGCTCGCACACTTGTTCATTTATTCAATTAAACGGATGTGATTAAATTTACATAAACGGTTTAGTCATGAGATGAATCATTGCACAAATGTATCACGCGTCTCCAATGTCTAATGTCATATGCTTTAATGCTAATATGCTGCTGATCAGTTTTCAAGAAAATAATAAAGTTAATTAGTTCAGTGCGAGTTGGCTCTTGTTTCGGACGGCAGAACAATCGCGTGATTTGCCGAAATTTTGTGTTTTGCATTGCGCGGCCGGTAAATAATAAAGTTAATTAGTTCAGTGCGTGTTGGCGCTTGTTTTGGAAGGCAGAACAATCGCGCGATGTGCCGAAATTTTGTGTTTTGCATTGCGCGGCCGGTAAATAATAAAGTAAATTAGTTCAGTGCGAGTTGGCTCTTGTTTCGGACGGCAGAACAATCGCGCGATTTGCCGAAATTTTGTGTTTTGCATTGCGCGGCCGGTAAATAATAAAGTTAATTAGTTCAGTGCGAGTTGGCTCTTGTTTCGGACGGCAGAACGATCACGCGATTTGCCGAAATTTTGTGTTTTGCATTGCGCGGCCGGTAAATAATAAAGTTAATTAGTTCAGTGCGAGTTGGCTCTTGTTTCGGACGGCAGAACGATCGCGCGAACCATTTGTAAAATCCAGGTTATTTTGTCCTCCTTTGGACGGTTCGTAAGTAAATTGATGAATATATTTTATTATTTTTTTTCAGCATATACTGTTATTGACAAACGCTCTATATTGTCGAATAGAGCAACCTATTATTAACCTAACCCACTAACACAAATTTTCCTTCCCGAGACATATATGAAAGTAGTATGGCTTCCCTGCATCTTCACTAGTAGATGTTGAACTAACATTCCTTCTTTTCCTTCCGTGATTGAAAGGACGTGGCTAGGTATACAACTGCTATTGTATAGGAAAAAGGTACTAATCCCAAGTACCAATTTGCGACAAAATACAGTAGATTGCTCAATTGAGCATTGTATAGCCACCCACGATTTGTACAATCACATATGCTATGCTATGCTATATGCTGCTGATCAGTTTTCAATGTTCCTTCTCAACCAGGGGAAAACCTGGACGGCCCATTTTTGCCTGAAAAACATTTATGGGGACATGCAGATATCGTAATAATTAAAATTATCGTATTAAATTAGTATTTTAACTTATATGAACATGCAATTATGCAAACATGCAAATAACTTCAACGTCGTTAAAGCGACGAACCCCCCCTCTACTTAACGAGTTTTATAGAAATTTTAATACAAGCTTCAAATTGCTTTTGCTCAGTTCAATTACATCCACATAAGCTGCAATTTTGGGAGGATTATTAAAACAGCAAATATCTTCGATGAAGCACAGGGCAGTAAAAATGTCAAAATTTGAACCACTCTAGCAGTACGTGTTTCAAGCCGTACTTTCATCGTTATTCCTAGCGTTTCTTGAATCAAATAGGATATGCCTTCAATATGTGTTCCATTTCAGATAATACGAGAATTCCAAGATTTAAGGTCAATACACGTAACCGAAGGTGTCTTATAGTTCTTTCTTTAATTTTTTTTAGAATTGAAACATGCTCTGAGTGATCATTTGAACCAAAATGGATGTGAATTGAATGCATGTTCCATCCCATGCCTTCCTAGAATTCGAAGAATTGAAGTACAGGTCCTGAGGTCAATATGCGTGACGAAAAATCTTTCTGCTGCTTTTAAAAATGAAACATGTTTTTTTTTCTTTTTCTTTATTATTTCTTTAACAGTTATTGAGGCGAATCCAATTGGGTTCTACCGTTCTACGGTTTAAAAAAGGGATGAAACATTTTTGAAAGAGATAACTTACCTTTAGTTACGCGTGTAGACCTCAAGGCCTATACTCCGAAGAATTATTGGATTAGTCATGTTTAGCAGAGAACCTGGAAGAGGACGTGACCTTCTGGGTGATTATCTCTAAAAAACAAACCAGCAGCGCGTGCGCAGGTATACAGGGAGACTGGTGACTGGCGGCCCAATATGTACTCCAGGGAATTCTTGGATGACTTGGAATGGAACAATAACGGCGTATCCCATTTGGCTCTACGGTTTTAAACGGGCATGCAGCATGTTAAAAAAGAGCTATCAAAGCTTCATTAACGCGTGTAGACTTCAAGGCCTACGCTGCAGAAAATTCTTGGACTAGGGTAAATAATGTATCTTGGACAAGCGCAGGACATTCATTAGAAAATATGTCGAGATTGAATAGTATAAACCAATTGAAAACCACTAGGTTCATCCAAATACATAACCTATGATTAGTCTTGTGTCTCCATTACCCAATTTTTGAGTAAATTACGTTTACTAGGTGTAAACTGTGATATACAGCGAACTGAAATATTTTCTTTTTGGACATCAAATATATAATTTCGACATGGAAAATGAATATATTTTGGACAGAGTCATTTTCTCCTTATTTAAAAATGGCCACCTACAGATCTCAATGGTATGACTTACCTACACGTATCCATATTCATTTAAATGCATTTATTTGCTTAACTGACATAGATTAAACCAAAAATTAACATTGTTTCGCAATCTTCTTGATATCATTGAAAACATCCTGAAAGTTGGCAATTAATGGTTCATTCATGTACTGTACATGGGGTGACCAATAAATGTCTGATGCATAAAAACATAACTTCATTTTGGTCACTCCTTTTTCATCCGTCTCAAGTTCATGTTAAGCGATTGGAATATGTTAGTATCTCAATTACAATCAAACTTTGGCCGCATGACCTCAAGATTGCCGTTTGAACCAATTTAAACGTGTTTCTGGTCCATGTTACGAAGAGTCCTATAATGCATGTTCTCCTGCATACTGGCATCCAGCAGGCACTTTGGTAGAAAGCTTTACATTTTAGATAATTTTTACGATAAATAATAGTTGATTTGTGAATTCTCATCAGGAGCCGCTAAAGTTGAGGTAAAAGTATGCAATGATCATACTTTCGATAAAAAAAATTCCTACACATTACCTAAAATTGATCGAAGAAGCTCAGGCTTGTCCAAAATATGTACATGTCCAAAATATATCCTTTACCCTACTTGAGAAGGAACCGCGACTAGGAAGGCAAAACAAGATTATAACCCAAGCAACACCTCTTGTTTCTCAGTGAGTAACAACAACTGTGGTGTGACTTACGAAATGTCTGACTTATGCACAACGCGTCGTATTTGGAACTCCTTTGTGACACAAAAAGCGCAAGAGGTGGAGCCTATTTGCAACATCTTGCGGCTACAATGAAAATGAAAACACAAAAACCAACCGGGAATCGAACCATGGGCCTTGAGATTTGCAACCTTCTACTATAACCATCACACCAACAATTCTATTTAGAGATTATGCTACAAGCATAAAGATTATGGCACTACATAAACCTACATAAACAACAAAGTTATTTGTAACTTCATTGTACCTTATACGGAACATGCAGGGGACTGTCAAAAATAAAATACTGCTCAGCTGAGCTCAAAGTGTTTTGCAACATATCAAAAACATTGTCGTAACAGCAATGAACCGAAGTGTTATTAATTCTGCAACTTATATGTTTTGTTTCTGATATGAAACACATCGAATTTTAAACCACCCAAGAAGTCAGATGGGTAGAATATTGCGACGCCACTTAAACGGAAATGAAACATTGTGATTTTCTGAAACTGGGAAGTGGCTTTAATGTGACTCGATGTATTGCCAGTGTCTTCAATGCAATTTATTAGAAACAAACGCCTATTTGAAAGATGTTGCGCGTGTTGCTTGGGAACATGATTGTAACATATCATATTTTTGAACAACAACAAAATTATAACAGAATTAGTTGTGTGTCATTGTTTTGTTAGAAAATTTAGTTATTTTAAAAACATCCTGAACCAAGTTTATAACAGCCTATGTTAGAAAAAACTGTTGAACTCAGTAACATATTATGATATTAATTTGTTATTCTCTCCTGATTGGGACAGCTTTTGAAAGCGTATCTAATTTTATTTAATAAACCAAATAGGAGATATCTGCCCTTAGGCTACGCGTGTAGACCTTAAGGTCTATGCTTTAGGGAGTTAAAAGACAGAATCACCGTCTTCGAACAGAGGTCGCACAGACTGAACACTTAACATCTAGCATGAGACAATGGACAAGGACATTTACACAACACCCAGTGGACCAGTGGAGAACTTTTTACTTTGCGAAGAGACGTATGAAAAAGTGCCTTTTTATGCTCGTCGGATCGCTATTGAGTACTATTTTCACCGGGATATTGTTCGAAATTCTGGCTACGCAATGTCAACGATGGATGATTCTCCCAACAGCTGATTTTTTTTTCATTATTAATGTGTTTTTTCAAAGTCCAGATTAAGTTCGCACACACACACCGGTGCGCAGCACTTTCCGTTCAAAAACTCCAAGTGCGCGTTAGTCCTCCACGCGTATCGTCTAGGTCTCGTGTCCGTAGAGGACTACCGGGTTTGGCACTGCGACGAAATTTTTGCGGAGTTCAAACCATGTACGATTACCAGACATGATGCATCTTGCAACGTTGCAGTTGTCGTATAGTAAAACTTCCGTATAGCAAAACTCTCAGAGCAACTGATGTAGAGAAACCAAAATAACGATAGCCGATAGACCTTACGATCCTTTAGAAAGGCCAAAACCACTGAGAAATTTATTTTATTTATTCATTACCAGACTAAGGCCGGAGTGGCTTGTGCTGCACATAAAAGTCTTCTCCTTTCGGCTCGGTCCATGGCTGCACTTCGTCAACCACGCAGTCTGCGGAGGGTCCGCAAATCGTCCTCCATCTGATCGATCCACCTTGCCCGCTGTGCACCTCGCCTTCTTCTTCCCGTCGGATCGTTGTCAAGTACCATTTTTACCGGATTACTGTCCGACATTCTGGCAATGTGTCCGGCCCACCGCAGTCTTTCGATTTTCACGGTGTTAACGATGGATGGTTCTCCCAAAAGCTGATGCAACTCGTGGTTTATTCGCCTCCTCCAAGCACCGTCCGATATCTGCACCCCACCATAGATGGTACGCAACACTTTCCTTTCGAAAACTCCCAGTGCGCGTTGATCCTCCACGAGCATCGTCCAGGTCTCGTGTCCGTAGAGAACTACCGGTCTAATAAGCGTTTTGTAGATAGTCAGTTTGGTACGGCGGCGAACCTTATTCGATCGGAGCGTCTTGCGGGGTCCAAAGTGCGTACGATTTCCAGCCACTATGCGCCTTCGAATTTCACTGCTGGTATCGTTATCGGCGGTTACCAGTGAGCCCAAGTATACGAATTCTTCAACCACATCTATTTCGTCACCACCGATAGAAACTCGCGGTGGGTGGCTTACATTGACCTCTCTTGAGCATCTTCCTATAATGTACTTCATCTTTGACGTGTTGTTGACTAGTCCAATCCGTTTAGCTTCGCTTTTCAGTCTGATGTAGGCTTCCTCCATCCTCTCAAAGTAACGTGCCATGATATCAATGTCGTCGGCGAAACCAAATAACTGGACGGACTTCGTGAAAATCGTACCACTCGTGTCAATTCCTGCAATTCGTATTACTCCCTCCAAAGCGATGTTGAATAGCAGACACGAAAGACCATCACCTTGCCATAACTCTCTACGCGTTTCGAAGGGACTCGAGAATGCCCCTGAGACTCGAACTACGCACATTACCCGATCCATCGTCGCTTTGATCAACCGTATCAGTTTATCCAGAAATCCTGCTAATGCTAATATAATTTGAAAAGGTTGCTAAATTCGTAACAGGTTTAGTCTCATGTTCTTGAAAAATAATCAACCAAAAATGAAAAATTCCAACTGCACAGTAAACAATATATTTTGTTTCTGATTCTGTTATAAACTTCTAATAAAATATGTTATTTTTGTGACAAAACTGTAACACAATTTGGAAGCTTTTTGTTACAACTAGATTTCATTTTTAACATTTATCAATTCACGCGCTAGATGACTAATAGCCGAAATGTAGGCAATTAACCGTGTATATCAAGTTTTCAACAGTGTCTGATGAAATTCAATAGTTTAGTGCCTTTATTCAAGTGTAATCAAGAAAAATATAATAAGTTCTTTTAGTGGAATGTATTCAACCGTCTAAGACGAGTTAAGTACTCTCCATTTAATTCCACCAATTATTTTCGTTATCTTTGCAGATACGTATTTCGACCACAACTGTGTGGTCGTCTTCAGTGTCTCGTACTTGATGGAATTAAATGGAGAGTACTTAACTCGTCTTAGACGGTTGCTTAAAGAGTTTGTCGATCGATTTATATAAAAATCATCAAAATCGGTTGGAAGATGGCTAACTAAGTTATTAGCCAATACTTCCTGACCACTTTTCGTGACGGTCTCAAATTTGATTCTGCAGAATGACCCCCCTATGTTTTCCCGAAGGACATATTCTACGTCAAAACATTATTTTTACGTGTTCTTCAGTTTTGAATGCATTGAATTAACTTTTTTTCGCTTAAAACAATGGCTAATAAATCCGTATGTAAACAAACTAGACGCCTCGATTGCGTTTTGGGGCTTTTTAGAGCGAAATCATTTTTCGGCAAATGCGATTCTGTCCGAAAAAAATTAAACGCAATGCTTTCCCTACAGAATCGCAAGCGAGTTGGCTCGTGCATGAAGCCTCGTGAAGAAATGGAACGGGCCTGGGATTTACCCCACGAGCTTCTGCGTAAAAGGAAGAAGTGGTAGCCATATGACCACCAAGCCCGTTTACACATTTGATTTGGTTGATCATAATAGGTACAAATGATTTTTATTCTGAACTTTTTTTACAACAGGCAATGCAAGAATAGTGACTTTAGCGACAATTTTCCGAAAAATAGTGACTATATTGACTTTTGGATGCAAATAGTGACTTTTTAGTGACTAGACTCAAAATAGTGACCAGGCCTAATGTTGTTAAAATAACTAAATTTCTATCAAAAATTACACTACTTGAAACAAAGAAACTATCAAATTTTGTTACAATTCTATCATAAAAATAACGTCGCCAAATGCCCGGATCAGCAGCCGAAATTCCTTGATTCCAAATCCTAAGCCTCGTCCATCCTTTAATATTGTAAACTAACCTCGAGTCACCACGAGTACGCTGGCTCCTATCCCTCTCTTACTAACTGAAAAAAATGACATTGATTGTATATATCACAAAGAAATATGGCTCCGTAAAGTGTTATACACGCCTGAGCCTACCAAATAAACGAACTTGAAAAAAAATAAAAATAAAAATAACGTATTTTGTTAGAAATTTCATTTGTTTCAAATTTTGTTTCAAACCCCAGAAATGCTAATAACTATATTGGATTCTTCAAGAACAGAATGAGTATCATAGTTCTTCATCGTAACTAGTGCCGTCTAACTGTAAATCACTGTTTTTGGTTGTTTCTGCATACATTTTTGCATATACACTTCCAACGCATTTAGTATCCCCCAAACGTTGACGGATTTGTCTGAAATTTCGTCCAGGGCAGCCCATCAACGGAATTTAAAAATATATCCATTGTAATTGCCACACTAGAAGTATATATGTACTCATGCAATGATGAGCATAGAAAAGCTGTGGAAATGCAAATATAAAACTAAGTTGAAAAGCAGGTCATTTTCCAGTTGGAATTGAACGCCATTGAAGAAGAAGAAATATAAACACCTATATATTTATGTTTATCTTTTAAAAGTGAACAGTATCGTATTACGGTATTCAGAATGCCCTACATTTAATGTTCAACACAAACTCCACCACCTTACGCAAACTTTGTTGATAACATTGTCAAGGACCGTTTCGATGCTTTTATTGCATTTTCTTTCGCAAATCTGTTCCTCTACAGGCGAGATTCGGCGTTGTGTATAGTTATCTCCTTCTCCGAGTGTGCCCTATCTTTGTTGTGTTCGGTTACTGTACGACTCTCTGTTTTGATCCTGTCGGGTCGCTTTCACTCTCTCCCACCATATTCACGGCCTGTTAACAACAACATCAACCGGCGAAATTTCCACCATGACTCTCCGAGAGCGAAACCCGACATTATCGCTCGCTCTCCGTATTTCCACCGGAAGGTGGAGGATAACTTACCACCCACAACTCACGTGGCCAATGCTGTCAGTTTTGTTTCGGGAATGATTCCACGTTGAGGGTGATAACAATGGGAAGGATGCATCGGATCGTCGTCGTTGGCGGTTACTGGCTCGTCGATTCCCGTCAGTCAGCACAGATTCAGTTTGATGCGAAATCTCATCCGGTGTGGTTGGGTTATGTCACCGTCGTCGGTCGTTCGAGTTCATCGTGTGGTTCACCAAACAGGGGGGAAGCGCTCTTTCGGTTCGATGCTAATCCCGCCACGGCAGTAAAAGGATACATCATCTGAACGTGGTTTTACGGTCGTTCGCGTGCCGCTATTGACTGCTTTTGGACATAATAGCGGACGGTTTGCCGGTATACGGCGATTTGAAGGTGCTGGAGTGTGATTTTAGTGCAGAGTGCTTGTATTGAAAGCAGAGCGGTTACTGGTGCTTGCATTGAATAGAAGAACGACTGCCGTTTTGGGGGTAGGTGTCAATGGTGCTATAGGTTCGGGGAAGTCAGCTTCCTCTGCAGTGCAGGGGGCAACACCAACCGGAAGAAGCTGTTGAATAAACGGTTAACGTGCGAAGGGGAATTGAATCAAGCTAGTTTGGAAGGATTGAGCTTTGGCTTTGGAGTGGTTTTCGCCTGGTGGTTGGCGATGGATTGAGGTCTCAAAACAAAGGATACCTAGTGATGGGCTGACAGTGATGGGTTTGTGTGATGGGCCATCGATTATTGAGAATGACAGCGTGACCCATTTACTTTCATTTAACCGATTGTAGCTTTGTTACAATTGATTGGTATGTCATATTTGAAAAATAAAAAAAAGTTGTTCCTCGCAAAATAAATAAAAAGAGTAAATGGCAATCGATTCCAGTGAAATTTTTGAACAGAGTTCCATATAACACAAATAAAATATAAATTCATTTTATAAATATAAACTGTTTGTGAAGAAATACAGCTTTAGCGCTGGTGTTAAGAAAGCTTTAAAGATTTGCACAAACAATATTGTGAACCACTTTTCACTAAACACACCGATTTATGTACCTTACCATGATTCAGAAAAATCAGTGTAGATAGTTGAATCAGCGTTTAATCTATTTATTCTTCTATCTGTGTTTTTAGATATTTTTGATGGAAGGGGTCTTACAAAATGGGTCATGCTGCCAAGAGGAAATAACGTTTTTCAGTAGAGCCAATTGAATGCTTTTTTACTTTACTGGCATTATATACCTATTGGGCTTAATGTTCATTAAGCTTTTACACAGTTGTGAACTACGAGGTTCCGATTGAGCCCCATTTGGAATAATGGTCGTTTGGAATATGGTTTTTAATAGAGGTGTGAGATTGATGAGAAAGATTTGTCGAGCCAATCAGCTACCAGCTACGTTGTTTCTACCATATGGGCAATACATGATAATTGGACGCATGATTGTACGACGAGGCAAAAGAAGAACAAAGAAGGTTTCTTTAAAAATGGGAATATTTCATGACACACTGTCTAGCATGATAAATCAGCTTTGAATCAATTTGACATTGGTTACTAGTTATATTTTCCATTTAAGGGTATGCAGCAAAAAAATTTATATTCTCTCATGCGTTTTGGAAAGTATTTAAAAAGAAAATCAGTGCGCCAGTCTAGAAATCGTCGGCGGCGGTGTTTTTCGTGATTTTTCGACATCATTTTATAAGGCGGCGGAGTGAATCGGAGTGGCAATATATTATTGCATTTGATTGTTGGGATTTTGCAAACACAATTTTCAAGATTTAATTTCTTGGAATTTGTTTAAATGTGAAGAATATTTCAATGTTTTATGGACATTCTTCGTAGTTCTTTTCATTGAAATTTCATAGGAATTCATTGAAACTTCATAGGAAAAATCTTTGGAACCACCTCGGGTTATTCTTTGGTAGTTCCTTGCCAAAATTTTTATAAATTCTTAAGGAAATTCTTCTAACATCCTCGGGAAATTCTTCACATTTCCTTAATAAAAATCATCAGAAATTTAGCGGCAAACTCTTTGAAATTTCTTCACCAAATTCTTCGGCATTTTCCTCGGGAAATTCTTGTGGGCTTTCTTGGCGAAATCTTAGAAATTTCCTCGGAATTTTTTTTTTGATTTTTTTTTTTGGAAAAATCTACGAAATTTGCACCACCTTCTCCCGGGAAGAAGAACTCTCCTTGCCTAAAACCAAGCAAATCGAGCTAATCGCCGAATTGAAAAAGTATATCAAATCTCCTTTTGCCTTCTACCAAGCAAATCACCCTTTGAAACAAGGGATCATACCCCTTTTCCTTAAACCAAGCAAATACCTGAATTTAATGAAGGAACCATATCGTATTTTGCCTTCTGCCGGGCAAATGCATTCTTTGAAAGAAGGAATCATATTTTCCCTTGCTTCAATCCGAGAAAATGCCTTACCTTCCAGACCAATGCCTACGAGCAGTGATTAATTCACATGATTAAAAAACATCTCTCTTATGATGTAGAAGCGACAAAAAATAACAAGAACTGAACATATTTTGCATTAATTTTGAAATAGGTGGTTACACAGCTATTATGCCAACTGGCCATTATGCCAAACGACCTTTACGCCAAACGGCGTTATGCCATAGGACTTTATTCCAAATTACCTACCACCGAGATTTCTAAGCTAATTATGCATTTTTATATCATGAGGCTCACACGATGATAATACTTGTATGTATGTTCAGAGAAGCCGAGAAAATTTTTAGACAGCACAGTGAGTCGTACCCAGTCACTTCTAGTTCAGTATTGCCTTGCTTTGTAGCTGCGTATTAGAGTGGGGCGCACTTGTATTGAAAAACGCAAACTTCGTCCGATCAAGTGAGATCATGGTTTATTGAATCGTTTTGAGGCCCCAATCAACTGTGCAAAATATGGGCTCGATTGGTTGCGACCTCGCATGCCGCATCGCATTTTAAATTTACATGGAGATTAGTATGGGAAAATGTACTTTTTTACATTTTTGCCATTAGCGGCTTCAATTTATCATCAATCACGAGACTCAATACGTTAGCATATAGTCTGGAAGATGCCGAAAGACTTTGCCGAAGAAGGTACATAGCTGGAAGGTCTACAAAAAATGTTATTACGTTTCGAAAATTGATTGTTCAAACTATATGCAAGATATCAATGTTTCTGCCAGCACTACCGGACGACCTATGGTTATCGAAGGGCAAAACCCATCTTCCTTCTTGTCGGATTTTTTTCTTTGATCAATTATTTTGAAATAACACTCAGTTAAATTATTGGTTTACGTAGTTCGGCAGTGCTGGCAGAATAAACGATTTTTGCACAGTTGTTCAGGACCCAGAATGGCTTCGGAAAACCATTGATTTGAAAAAATGATCATGACACCCCACTCTACTGCGTATCTTACTTGGATCAGTCGATCACATTAGAAAATACACTTTGTATTAATGATAAAGTGCAACATTCACCTTTTTCCAATGTTTTGCTTCGATAAAAAAAAAAAAAATACCTAGTATACTGCCGTTCTACGCATTATTGTCCCATGTTACCTTTGATGAAAAAATCCAAACTCGAGTCAATTTGTCCCACCAATTTATAAAATCGATTCTATCTTAAAATTTAACAAATATTTTTGGGATGTTATGACCGTAGGCAACACTTTTCCAGGACATAAAACGAATCCCTACTTATTTAAACGGTTTTTAGCCTCTATTATTATCAGACAACAACTTCATTTTTTCAGTGGGACAAATTGACTCGAGTTTGAGATTTTTCATCAAGGGTAACATGGGACAATTATGCGTAGAAGGGCAGTATACGAGAAAGGCAAAACATGCTGGGATACCGTCACGGAAAATAAAATAAAATCTGATCAATTTCAATACTGGTTCACAGTTCGGAGACATTTTCCGTCAGATTTTGGTCTCTAACTCCCAATGAGACCGAGATTTTGACGTAGGACTACATCAGTCTTTTCTATATTGGGGTATACTTTGCGATTGCGAATATCGGAGACCGTCACAAAAATACTATAAACTTTGAACGTTAATAACTCAGCCGTTTCTCGATTAATTTCCAATATTTTTTGGACCATTCGATCAAGGATGAGTCAACGCTTCATTGTATTGTTCTAAAAATACAGATTTTCAACTATTTACTATTGAAAATTGTCAAACAGTTTGAAAATAGTAAAACAACCAATCCCGTTTATGCATCTCAAGCACAGACATCATAATTAAGCAACTTGCGGGTTCGGATCTAATCCTCAGTTCGAACAATATTTCACGTAGAGCGGACACAGCTGCTCGAAGACCATGATAGCATTTTCAACGGAAAACCATCGCATTGGTGGTGGTCGACGGCGTCGGTGGTCGTTAACCAACCTCTTCGAATCAGCATTTTATGTTTAGAAAGGGTTGATTACAATAATGGCATCTGTTGCGATTCCGGGTGATGCCGTGGCGATGCTGAAAATGTTTTCCAAATGGTGGCGTCTTACCGAATAGTCATCGAGTGGCCGTTGGACAAGAACAGCGCGAAATGAAATTTCAACGCAAGGTTTCGACAAGCGTTTGGTTGCAGTTAGTTATTGGAAAAGCGCATTGGAGAAAGAAAATTGGTTCTTCTCAGGACCATTTTACAGAAGGGGTTGATTGCAGAAATAGACTGTTTCGATGGCATCGCCGTGGTATCTTAGTCGCTGTTAGTGATTTCATTCATTTGAACAAATTTATTGCTTCATCTCCCTCTGACTAGGCTGACCAGATCATTTCGGTGAAAAATCGGGACAAACGCACTTGCAAAACGAGACATGTCAAAAAATCCTTTTGCCAAAATTCTAGAGCTGTGGAAATTTAAAAAAATGTATTCCGTGTATGAAAATAGATAATTTTTTAGAGTGAGTCATTCACCACCATAACCTTTTATTGTGTTAAGTTAGTTGTGGAAAAAATATTTCACTCTTCAAAGGGGCGCGGGCAAACACAGAGGAACAAAAAAAAACGCTTTTTTTCAAAATATTTAAAAAAAAGTGGATTTTTGAAATTTTATTTTAATCCACTCTCAAACATTAAAGATTTTAACACTGACCCATATCAAAAAAACTTTTCCAATTCTGAACAATTAAAAACCTAAAGCCGGTCTGAGCATTAGAGGGAAAAGAAAAAATAGTTTTAAGTGTTAAGAAAATTTATTATTCAAAAGGCTATGAATGGTTCTTAATGTTCCGAAAAGAATCAAACGATTGAAAAATATGTGGTATTAAACTGAGAGTATTAAAGCAGATTTGAAAAAAAAAACAGAATTACCTACTTTGCAAAACAAAACGAAAACGAACTTAAATTAGAATGTCTGTCCCTTCGCTTCTTTTTATTAATGTTGAGCCATGATCTGATTTTCAGGATATACTTGCCATCGAGTTACCGGTTCCGTTCAATCCACGAATGAAAAAAATGTTTAATGCCTTCGGAATAAGCAGAAAAAAGTCATTCAAATAAATTTGCACAAAAAAAAATCTGTTGTCATTATCCTCAAGAAAAGTCGATACATGCAAAATACATAACGGCATAGATAGCATTCTTTTAAAAGCAACACTAATTCCTGCCTAAAATATTAGAATTGTTAAATAAAATAATATTTTGGAGCTCTTTGGAAGAATCAACGAAAAAACGGGACAAATTGAGGATTTTTTAGATTACGACGGGACAGCATAATAAGGTCTAAAATGTACAAGTTATGTACAAGACACAACCGCCCAACGTAAACTACGTAAGGCAGTTTTGTTCATTGAGGATTGTAGTGCCATCATGCATGAATATTTTTAGAAAATTCATTTGATTACTTATGTCACTGGTTTCGAACAAAACTAGCGTATCTTAAGATATGAAAATTGTTGGATACGACAATTGTTCAAAAAATTTACTATGAACACCCAAATTTATTCCTCACTGGTAATGATGCCTTTCTGGAATCCGAATTGCCTACATTTTGGGTTTTGAAGCATTTGATGAAATATTTCAATAGAAGAAGCTCTAGGGGAGCATCCTCTCTTCCGTTTGCAACATTTATTATTCAGAAACATTCCAATCATAAGCATCATTGTTTTTCGTGCATCACTAGAAATCATAAAATGTCAATCATGTACCAAAACCCAATTAATTTGATTGTGATGCGCGCGAGTAGTAAACGTTGCGGACGGGAAAAGAGGGTGTGTGTGTTATTACAATCTAACTCCCACTGTCTGGCAGTGTCACCAGTGTTGGTAAAATCTCAAAATCTCAAATCTCATCGGCGATTCAAACCATGCGTGAGTCAAATCCCATCAGAATCATGGCCCAGAGATTTGCTCATGATTCGATTCGCAACTTGCATCATTGCATGATATTTACGTGTTCTTCATTGTTGAATGCATTTAATTAACTGTTTTCGTCTAAAACAATGCCTAATAATTGCATATATAAGCAAAACATACGCCTCGATAACGTGTTGACGCTTTTTAGAACGAAATCATTTTTCGGTGAGTGAGCGAAGCGATGCGATTCAGAAACACAAGCGCTATGCTCCCCCTACACAATCGCAGGCGAGTTAGCTTGTGCATGAAACCTCGATGATTCAGATTTGAGTATGATTCTACCAACACTGAGTGTCACTATGGGTAAAATATTCGTGCAACCATTTTATTAATATCATTGATCGTTAATACAATTGATCGTCTCATGTCTGCACAAACATGCCCCTATCTGCATCACTTTTTATACACCATGCACTACATTACGCATTTTTGTTACATTTGTTTCGACCGCGGTCACTGGTCCGGCTCCATTGTTCTACTTTTTGTGCGAAACACCGCACACCGCAGTCCAAAACCCAACCGCACTGAACGGCGACGGCCGAAACGAGACTCTTGCGGACAAGAAAAGAGGGTGCTGCCAAAATGATCCAATACCCTATTTTAACGTTCGTAACCCAAAGTTTCTATATAATTGACAAATTGGTAGAGAATTTCCGAGTCGATTGATATATAAATCTCAAAAATCTATCGGAAGATAAAGACGCTATTAAAGTTCAAAATCTTACATGATTTTCGTGACGGTCTCGAATTTGGAAATTTTAATTTGTCACCCTGTATCCGAGTTTTCCCCTTAGACGTAGTTTACGTCAAAAAACGGCTAAGGTCTAAAATTAACAGCTCATAAATAAATTCAGAATGTTGCGATGAAATTTCACAAGATGATTTGAATTTCCAGTGTCTCTTATGCTTTGGGACCGCTGTCTGTAGAATCCCGATC
The DNA here is from genome assembly GCF_024139115.2 of Armigeres subalbatus. Classification (NCBI taxonomy): domain Eukaryota; kingdom Metazoa; phylum Arthropoda; class Insecta; order Diptera; family Culicidae; genus Armigeres; species Armigeres subalbatus. The sequence goes on from NC_085140.1 coordinate 305,322,624, forward strand.
AAAATAGCTCGCGCGCGGCGGAGAGCAGCTTTCTTGTATCTAAAGAAGTAACCCCATTAGAGCCGCCCCTTCGTTATTCGTTATGAGTGCACATCATATTTACAGCCATAACAGATCACAATAGGGCAGGGCTAACGGGCTTACTTTATTGCATACAAGAAAGCTGCATTCCGGCGCACGCGGGCCATTTTGGGGGTCGAGAGAGCGGTCGAACAAGATTTCACGCACAGGAAATGGACACAGCAGCAAAAAGGTGCTGGTAGCAGTTTCAAAAGAATGTTGAAAATGCTGAAAATTGATTCCCAATGGTGGCGTCTTCGCGAAAAGTCATCGAGTGGCCGTCGAACAATAACAGTACGAAGTGAAATTTCAACGCAGGGTTCCGACAAACGTTTGGTTGCCATTAGTTATTGGAAAGGCGCATTGGGGAAAGAAAATTGATTCTTTTTCCAGCATTTTCTGAACAGAAAGGGTTGATCGCAGAAATGGACTATTTCGGTGGCATCGGCGTTTGGCGTGGTAGCTTGGTTATTGTGAGTGATTCCATCTATTCAAACAAATTTATTACATCATCTTCCTCTAACGCGCGCTTGTAATTTTGCTACCGAAGGGTAACTTTCTGTCGTCGCCAAACGATTATGTTTTGCACGTCGAAGAAAATTTATCTCGAATTAACCTTCTTTTGAATAAAATGGTGGCCGGAAAAAACGTTTTTTCAATGACTATTAGAAACAAAACCAAAGATTCTTGCCAAAAAATTTCACTTTCCTCCGAAAACAGCCAAATCGATGAAGACGCCACCTTAGTGGAAAACTTTGTTTAGCTGCTTTAGCGTTTGAAATGGCGCAATATTCAAAAAAATCGTTTAATCGGATAAAAAGTCTATTTGTCTGGGTAAAGATTTTTCCCAACGATCAATACCTCTTCTAGAATAAATAATTTTAGTCCTGAAAAGGACTGTGTGTAACTAATTCTTGAAGTTCTTCTCACTTTGCTACCGGCGCCTTAGTAAACGCTTCCATACCGGTCGGAAACCGAACGTTGCAAATAGATATATTTGCGTTAGGTTTCGATCCACTTCCGATTCTGTTTATTTTTTCTTTATTTCGGACATTTTTGTGGATGGTGTCCTTTAGGATTCTGAGGTCCTTGATTGAAAGCCGGACGAGTTGTTTCAGCGGCGATGCGGTTGGAGGCTCAAAGTCCATCCAACTGGGAGCTATTATTCGGCTTCTTAGTTCGGTTGACAAGCGAGCAGTTTGCTCAATGTTATTGAAGAGACACAAATTATGATGACAACTACCATCCATTTCGTATATCTACGTGATCCTACGTCACCTATGCGTACAACCCGATTGGGCTGCACCTTTGAGTTTTTTCTCATGACGAGGCCTTTGAAAACATAGGAGTAAGATCCACAGGCAAGTTTCCAGAACCGTAAACTAGGCTTTCAACTAGTAATAATCGCACCTCGGTTGAACCTCATTGGTTACGATTTCGCCACTGCGCAAAGCTGTAAACTAGACTTAAAATACACGAGATCCAAGATCCGACGTCAATTTTTCCCGTGGTTTGGGACTACCTTAAAGTTGCTTGTGTTCAGTTGATTTATCAATTTTTTTACAGTGAAAAATTTCAAAATGTTGAAAGACTTAAAAAAAATATTGAAAGACTCAGTTTTTTTCACAGTGAAAAATCTCAAAATATTGAAGACTTAATAATCTAAAATGAGCTGAATCTAGAAATTAAATGTCTATACACACTTTTTGGAGCTAAGGCGTGACATGCCTTGATTTTCTAAAAACGCTTGCCTGCCAAGTTACCGGTTCCGTTTAGTCTCCTGATGAAATTGGCCAAAGGTCAATGAATCCTGAATAAGCAGAAAAATGAGTTACAACTATATGAAAAAATCTCCCGGATTAATTTACAACATTTTGTTTACAATGTTCTGAAAAAAAAAATATATTGGAGGAAACCACTTTCCTTCGATGGGTTCCGAACCCACCGATCCTCAGAATGCTAGACGGGTGCTTTTAACCAAATAAGCTACGAAGGAGATTTGGTTGACATCAACTGTTGAAAACCTAAAAAAAAAGATCTATGGAAAAAAACATAACAGCATAGGAGTAGCTATCGACTGAGCTACTGAATCACAGGGATTTTTTTTCTCGGCTTCGCAGTCTCTATGCAGTTAAACAACTACTTATTATCCATTTACCGACGTTTCGATGTTATATTACATCGTCTTCAGGGATTTAGAAATGTATAGCAGGGATTTAGAAATGTTAACGATAACAGCTATACATTTCTAAATCCCTGAAGAAGATGTAATATAACATCGAAACGTCGGTAAATGGATAATAAGTAGTTGTTTAACTGCATAGAGACTGCGAAGCCGAGATAAAAATCCCTGTCATAACAGCAAAGATATGGTTTTTAAAGCTTTGTTTTCTTCATTTTTATGATTTTTTATGCTTAGATAAGTTCGTCAGTCATCACCATGTTCCTACACTGACGGAAAAAACCTTCCGAAGTTCATTAACTTACCTTATGAAGTTTAGCCACAAGAAAATCAATTGAAAATCATAAGGTTGCCTTATGGAACAGAATGAACCTTGGATGAATTTTGCCCATAAAGAGACAAATGTTCCTCATAAAGTTTGCCTTAAAATATTCATTGATTGACCTTATGAAATTTCATAAGGCAGTGTTATGAAGTGCTTATATTGATGGTATGATTTTTTTTAGTTTATTTCAACTTAAAACAAATTATGAATTAAAACCTTTAATAAAGACATAATTATTAAAGCTGATAAAACGTTTTTAATAATTACGTCTTTATTAAATAAAAACTCACTCCCACTATATTCAGATTCTATTGCTACAGAATATAATATATTATATAATATATACATATATATACAGAATACATAATATATACAGAATATATATATTATGTCCTTAGCCGTACGGTAAGATGCGCGGCTACAAAGCAAGACCATGCTGAGGATGGCTGGGTTCGTTTCCCGGTCCGGTATAGGAAATTTTCGGGTTGGAAATTGTCTCGACTTCCCTGGGCATATAAGTATCATTCTCGCGCTTAGTTTCATAGGGGCGTAACTGTATTGATCGATTTCTCCAAATCGATTTTATATTTTGTTAATAACTCAATTGATTCAAAAGCTACAACCGTGATTATCGATTGTAGTGCAAGATACATTCATCCTTTATCGCACCAAACCATTTAATCATTGACAAACCAGCGCAATTCGCTACAATAATGAAAAGAAAACATCGACGAAAAGAAATCGATGAACACAGTTGCGCCCCTATGAAACTAAGCGCGAGCATTGTGTTAGCCTCATGAGTCATGATGTACGAATGCAGAAATGGTAACATGGTTTAGAAACCGCGCAGTTATTCACTGTTGAAAGTGCTTAAAATATAAGCTGCGAGGCGTCAAAGTGCCAGTGAGGGATGTAATGCCGATGAAGAAGAAGAAGATATGTCTCATAACAATGCAAATGGTCGACTTCGTTTTAAGGCGTGAAGGCAATTAACTTGGGTAACGCAATGAACTACAATATCCGAATACATATTAAGGAATTTGATAAGCATGTGCAACCGTTAAAAATTGCCTCCGGAGAAACTAATTACGATCCGATACGGAAAGACAACAAATTTATCTTTCTAATCAGACTACACCAATAAGGAATTGCATCCCTAATCAGCTGTTAAGTAGCAACACTATAACCAAATTACTAGTACATATTATTACTGTAATGTATCAAAGAATGTATCAAATATGCAGCCTTGGTCCAGTGATACCGACACCGATATGACGAACGAAATAGGTCTTGCAATTTTCAAGTTGAAAGCATCCACATTTAGTTATTGCCGAGGACATTTTTGGGTTGCTGCTGCGACATTACCATAAACTGCGAGCGCAAGCAACAGATGTGTCGTAAGCATGAAACATCCAAGCTCAGTCTCTTAGCTTAGCTTAGCTTAGCTTAGACTGACTGTACATATCAATGGTTGCTACTCCGTGATTGATCAGAACTGGTGCAAATTGCACTACCACCAAGTAAATAGTGGTTGGGATTTACCAACTATTCTCGAAGTGCACGTTTCAGCAGCTCGCAAATATTGATCAATAACGGCACCGGCCAAGTCCTTACAAGGTTAAAAGACTATTATTCTATCGATAACAAACACTGAAGAAGTTTCCAAGTAGGAAACGAAATGCGTATCTGCTTGTTGATACATAAAAAAGTTAATAGTGGAAGTAAATGGAAGAATAATAGTCTTTTAACCTTGTAGCATTTCCCCTAAGACGCTCTAAAATAATTAATCATTAAGTCCTTACAGTCAGTTGGGAAAGGGAGGGAATGTGAGTGTGTGGTAATTGTTGCTACTAGAGACCGAGAATACCTCTGCATCTCCACATTTACCACGGGAAGGAAGTAGTGTTAGTTGGGTGGGGTAATCAGTAACATAGATCGGGATTCACCATGGAAAGTGATGTGACCTATGAAACTTCTACATAGCAGTATTAGCATTTCCTTAATTTGTTCAATTGTTCATTCTTCGCGAGAATAAACAATCAATCGCTCAAAGTGAGCGATTGTTCATTTGAATTTCGTATTAGGCGCCCGCGTTATCATTTCATTAACGTAAGAAAAATAAAAAAGAAACGGGATTGAAAATAATTGATAGTAATCGGAAAGCTAATGTTATTCAGCAACCCTTATTTTATCTCTATTTGACGTTAAGTAAGAATGTAAATTTACGTTCATTTTACATGTCCTTTATTTTGCATTACTTTCGCGCGCGCGTGTCTGTCACTTGCCTTGACTAGTATACCGTAATCAGGATCTCACTGGTATTAATCCTGATGTGCCGGTTGGCACTCGTGTTGGGCTTGTGCGCTTTGAGCGGCACACGGTCGCTTCCCAGTCTACATAAAATCGCACATGGTGCAATATAAGATGCTAAATTGGAGACGATATACATACATGTTGTGTGAAAAAGTACCTCTATCGCCTGCACTTCAGCATCCTACACGACACCATATACGTTCATGTGTTGACTGGGTTTGATAGGGCCTGCTTTTTGTAGAGGTTTAACAGAGCCCACTGCCAAACCCCACCACATCCTAGGCAGGCCCCCTAACTCGCAGTGGCCATGGGGACCATGGGGAGGGGTCGTCAAGCCCTTGGACATAGTCCCTGCTGCCCCTATGAAACATCCAAGCTCAGTCTCTTGCTGATAAACTATGAAAAGGTGTCGTTCAAATCGGCCTACGTAGAACAAATTTAGTATGCTGCTCGGAGGTTATCGCATGAAGTCGTACAAGAACAATTTCTTCAAAACATTTCCCAACTTCGATTTCTTTCTGCCTTGCAAACTCAGTCAAAATTGTAATTTCCTATGACGGGACAAAAAATTGAACCCAGTCACCTTTAGCATGATTTCGTTTTGTAGCCGCGCATCTCACCGCATGGCTAAGGAAAGGTCCCAACATTAGCATTAGCTCACGAACTGTTGATCAACACGCCACTACATAATAATCAAAAGGAGCTATTCCAAGCAGAACTTTCTGAATGGTGTCCAAACTGCATGAGATGCTGAAACCGATGTGCTGTTAAAAAATTAGTGAGGGCATGAAAACTGGCACCGGCACTGTGTGTTGAATGCTGACCAGTATGGTTCTGAAGTTGAAGCATTGGCTGAATCTCCTCAGCATCTACTTAAAGAATTGCACCGATCACTCTATCCCGCATTACGCTCAACGGCTACTACAGATGCCCGAATAGTTGTTTTTCAGTGTGATAGCCATCGGTAACACCGTTTAGTCTAGCCGTACGCATACTTTGATGTTTTGGCGACTAGCTTTGCCGTTCTTAGCTGGTGGTCAAGCTACGCCAAGCAGTTCCAGATCGTCCATATAATTCCTGAAATTGATAAGAAAAATCAGTCAGTCATTGATTATGATTATAATGCTATAATACTCGATTATTGTCTATCCGGAACAAAGTTATACCGCCTTTTATATCGAAGTTGGATTTTTCTCCAGATACAGGCAACTTTCCCAATTTTGGAAGTAGTGCGCTGGATTCGTCTAAAGATGCGCTCAACAACGCATCAATTAGTTTGACAGATAAAACTTCGGAAGAAAGTTCGGTTCGGAAGTCCCGACTTCCGAATTCTAAGTTGGTGCTACGCCGACAGTTCACGAGTTGCTGTTTCAGACGATGATTCAATTCATCGTTGTCTTCCTGAACTGAAAAATGAAAATGTTGTATATAGTTCTTTCTATAAGTAATTTTAAACCTTGTGACCGAATATTACCTTGATTGTGTTAACCGAAACTTGTCGCTTTCCCACATCACGTTTGGCTACTGCTGTCAGTGGCCGTACTGATGTCAGTGATCGTTCCGAAGTCGGAGGAAACCGGAAAATGTTATTTCACAGGAACAGCATCATTCCTCAAACCGTGTACAAATTTGGCATAGTAGAGGGCACTAATCGTTGGGGGAGGCAAAACTGAAGGACTTGTGGAGTTGTTTCCGACTTTGGAAGACTTCGGGGGAGTGTCTTGGTCGAATCGACTGAATAACCGACACATGCAGTTGCTTTCATATTTTCGGACATCTTTCTGACATGGTAGTTGTTGTAATGTTGCTGAAATGGAAGGAAATAAAGTTATTGTAAAAATTCGGTCGAAACAGACCCACATTGATGGCGTAGAAAAAATGCAGCTGAAGTGAGCCATTTTTTTGGTTAACTGTCAAGACGATCAGGATGAACACTGTAATGAACAAGGTCTGTTCATAAGAATACCTTATGAAAAGTTTACACAAGAAATTAAAATGAATTCATTGGGTTTCATAAGGCAAGACTTATGGAAACCAAAATGTATTTTCTACCAGTGTATAACAAGTGTTCAACATTTCGAACTTTTCATGGGTTTTGTCTTGTCCACTTCCGTTGTATTTTTCTTGTTTCTGCATACAATGTTGAGTTTGTTGAACTATTAACGGGCTTGGTGGTCATATGGCTACCGCTTCTGCCTCATACGCAGGAGGTCGTGGGTTCAATCCCAGGCCCGTTCCATTCCTCCTACTTTGTATCATTCATATATTTCTCATGTTCTAGCAATCGCTAGAACTGGAAATGGACTTCCATACCGTTTCCATTACTATTCCTTGAGTATTCCAACTTGAGTATTCTAACAGTAATCTGCTAGAATTGGAAATGAACTATAGAGCTCGTTTCCTACATCTAATTAGAATATACCACTCTTTCATTACTATCACATTGGCAACCCGTTAACCAAGACGAACCTCTGCCATAAAACCTAACCCAGATTCCAATAAAATTCCGCAGGAACTCGTGGCGAGTGCAGAGGTGTTCTCGGCTTGCAGTGGGCGGGTGACTGCATCATCAATTCCTTCCCATCCCCGATGACCGTGAGGACGTGGCCAGCGCCGTTATCGACCATCCAAAATACTAGAGCTCTCGGACTGTGCACATTGAGGTTGGAGAGCAAATCCCATGCTTCCATCCATTGGTTCCCTGTGCAATTGCGATTGTTCTGGTCGATCACGGAGTAGCAACTACGAAATGCACGGTCATCATGCTCATGCTCATGCTCATGCTCATGCTCAATGTTGAGTTTGTTGAACTATTTGGAAGAATCAATGAAAAATACAGTCGACTCTCTACATCTCGATGTTCTATATCTCGACATCTCTCCCTATGTCGATGGTTTGCTCGGTCCCTTCAAACTACATACATTCGGGCATTCTACATCTCGATAACCTCCCTATCTCGATATCTCTCTATCTCGATGTATTCTGAGGATATTTTGTTCTGAATTCACTCTCCTTATGTCGATATGTTAAAATTTTTAGGCTACTAGACCATCTCTGGACAATAACAAACACATCAACAATAAGAAATGACTTTTGTTTTGTTGTCGTTTTTCACTGTTTTTCATAGCAACAATCTTTTTTGTATCTAGTACCTATTTCAATTTTCCTTCCATTCCTCGATCTCTCCCTATCTGGATGGTCCCTTCAATATCGAGATGTGGAGAGGCGACTGTAGGATAAATTGTGGATTAGATAGATAACGACAGGATAGCACAATAAAGCTTGAAAAACGGTAATGTTGGACAGTGCAAGTGAGTTAAGCAACTCAGTTGAATTCAATTGACTTACCAAAAGTAGAACTTGTTCAACTTTCTTTTCGTTCAAGTGAGTTGTATGACGGTGTTTCTGTCCGTAAATTTCACCGATTCTGGTCAAACACGGAGTAACAAACATAGATATGTACAGTAGGGTGGTTCAAAAAATCGATTTTGCTCAACAACGCTCGTCTGATTCTGTATTATGTTCTGAGTGTCCTCCGAAAGTTTGAGCTGATGTGGATAAAAACTTATTTAGCACAAGCCGTTTCAAATTGGCATGCAAATTAGTATGGGGAAATGTATTTATTCATTATACTGATTATGACGCTTCCTAATTAAGCGCAGGTTAAAATAAAGCCTACATAGGTAAAAGGAATACTTAAGAGCTTCCACTCAATGAAAACTGCAACTAAATTCATCGTTCCAATAATTAGAAATTGACTGTTGCTAAACAACAAGACCGATATCTGTCAAAAGTAATCTTGGACGCGAGCAGGGTCCTTCAAGAATTATTGAATTGTCACTTTTAAGTTGAATTTGAGTTTAACTCTCGAAATGAGATATTTCGTGTTAGACTAGCAGGAAGTGGAGCATGTTTTGAAGGAAAAAATAGTGTCGGATATTCAATATCTCGAAAACTACGACTGGTAGACTGGTAGACTGGTAGAGACATGAAATATTTATGACATTCTACTTTCAAATTAATGTCAACACAAATTAAAATAGCGTAGTAGCATATTCGATCTAACAGTAGCACTAATAAGCCTACTCTACACATAACTTTCCCATTCATAAATAAATTAAGGAAAAGTTTAGTTTTCAATAATAATCATTGTTCATAACAACATTATTTAAAATTGTAAACTCAATCATGCCAATGGAAATGATGATGCTCTGGTACCGGAATCTTATAGAAGAAAAGCCACCAATTGGATGACAGATCTTTCACTTTGTAAAGTGTCCCGATCGTGGAGGTGCATGGTACATCGTTCGGTAGTTAGCCGCCATCAAGACCAGACGTCAAACCATCAATACCAGTTTTTCAAACCACTGATCTCAAAATTCCTTCCAAACAAAGCTAGTTCTATTTATAGGACAGATACCCCATAGTTGAAGCTGCCATAACAAAACTTTTAGAATCCTGAAGCGGTGAAAATTGACAGGCCGAGCTCGAACGGAAACGATTTGCTTTTGTTCCACTGTTTGTACAATGCTTCACGCACCGCCAGAGCAGTAGTGTCTTTTCATCATCGAACGTGAGGCGTGCGTTCCGATTCTGTCAGCATCGACTGCGTCATCTGCGAACTCCTAAGTGTTATCAGTTGCGTGCGTTGAGCAAACATCAAAACCTTCACAGAAAATAGCCTGTTTCCGTTTTTTGTTGTTGTCGGTTCGGTGTGTGCGCCCCAAAAGGGCGTTAAGGATTGCGTGATATAGAAAGAAACGGGAACGGTCGGGGGAGCCGATGAAAGACGCTCCTCGAGTATCCTGCTGTGACTGGTCGGGGTGAAGTGAAAGTGCGTGTCTGGAAAAGTTTTCGGTCCTGTTATGTGTAGTGTTATTGGCTTTTATTGTTATGGCTGTGGGATAGGAATCGTGGTGGAATAGACTGGGGGCGAAGGTTCCACCATAGTGGCAGTTGTTGATGTTGTTCCATAACGATGATTATTATCTGTGATTGTATATTAATAATTATGTTTATTCTCGGCTGATTGTGGAAGCCCGCGGCGTACTTGAGTTCGGAACATGGAAGAAGTCAGTGATATTGTGTGCTGATAGATGATAATTGGAATAAACGATGTGATGGAAAGAGAGTGATTTTAGATAGGCATATGCTGAGTTGTTATTGTTGTGAGAATCGGAAATCCAAATTGAACGGAAGGAAGGCACGCGAACGGAAACAAGTTCAAACGGTAAGATTAAATGTGAAAATTCATAGCACGATGATTATGTGACGTATGTAGAGTGTGGGTATGTTTATGAATAGTTGGATGTCTATTTCATTTGAATGCTTCATGAGACAAGCTTGTAAACGATGTCTTTGTAAATATTAGTCATGATGATTTGTGTGGCGATTTCAAATTGAGTATTTTCAACACAGTTGAATCAGCTTGAAAGGGAGGGCAAGAATGTCGTGTCGTGTTTTTGTGGAAGATAATCGAAGATTCCATGGTAGTGAATACATGCCTATAGTCACCACAATTATATGGGGCTATGAACGATGTAGGTCAGTTCATGTTCAATATGACCTCACAAGGAACATTGACTGTCCAAAAATTGCAGAGGCTGCTATGCTTGGTATTGTATCTACTGATATCCTTCCACCACTCAATGCTTATTGATTCCTTGCCGAATCAAGTAATAAAAGTGCATAGGAGCAACATGAGAAACCATGTTCTCATCAACAAGAGAGCAAAATACTTCAATCGATGGATGCCCGACTAGAAGGTCATATCAGAATTATATCAACATATGTTATTATTTTATACTAAAACTCTGTAACCTAATTTGTTACAAAATTGATGCAGGATCTTGTTAAAATATTTAAATTTATATAAACCTGAAACAAAAAGCTTTCGAATTATATTTACAATTTTATTCAAAAATAACATAGGGGAACTGTTCCATTTTCCATCTCACTGAACATATATTCATCTCATCGCGAAACAAAGAAAGACGGCACCAATTTCGTCGCTTCTTTTTGCTAACATGCGTGCTCACTGCTGAAAAAAATCACAAAAATAGTAAACAAACCAAATACCTTTTCATTGCTCTGTTTTTTGTGAGACCAATATCGGAGCTATGAGATGAAGTCCAGGAGCAGTAACCCTATTTTGTTAGAAATTTATACCATAATCAGATACAAAATATATTGTTTACTGTGTAGCTGGAAATGTGTACAGGTCGATAGTCTGAACAAGATTATTTTTCAAAAATATGAAACTAAGCCCATTGCAAATCAGGCAACCTTTTCAAATTATATCAGCGTATTGTGATCTCTAAGGCTGGGAGACTTTAAAGAGCAGGAGCAAAGACCTCGATAACAGAATTTGGTATGAACTAGGTCTGGGCAGCAGGGACTATGTCCAAGGGCTTTACGATTTCTCCCCAGGCCATCAGCGAGTTGTGATGCCTGCCTAGGATGTAGGGGGGTTTGGCTGTGGGCTCTGTTAAACTTCCATAAAAAGCTGCATGTATCCGCAAGCTGGCTCCGCCAACGCGATCGTGTGACGCTCAAAGCGTATAAGCCCAAGCCCTAGTAAATAATTCTCGCTTAACTTTTCAAAAGGTCCTAAGTAACATTTTTTCATGAATTAATTTGAATAGCGCAATCAACAGAACAACATGAAAGCTATTGATTGCAGTATTCAAATTAATTCATGAAAAAATGTTACTTAAGTCCTTTTGAAAAGTTAAGCGAGAATTGCATATTATTCTGCAACTCTGCCGTACGAAAATCATTTTTTTTGTTAAATATCTTGGCTGAGCATACATATTAGAGTAGGGCGCAGTTGTATGGAAAAACGCAAACTTCATCTGATCAAGTGAGATCAATGTTTTTCTGAATCGTTTTGGGACCCCAATCAACTGTGCAAAATATGGACTCGATTGGTTACGACCTCGCATGCTGGATCGCGTTTTAAATTTATATGGACATTAGTATGGGAAAACGTCTTTTTCACATTTTTGCTCTTAGCGGCTTCAGTTTATCATCAATCATGTGCCTCAAAACGTTAGCGAATAGTCTGAAAGATGCCGAAAGACTTTGCCAAAGAAGGTACATAGCTGGAAGGTCTTCAAAAATGTTATTACGTTTCGAAAATTGTTAGATGGTTCAAACCTTATGCAAGAAATCAATGTTTCTGCCAGCACTACCGGACAACCTTTGATTGTCGGAGGGCAAAACCCATCTTCCTTCTAGTCGGTTTTTTTTTTTCTTTGTGAAGTGATTCCAGATAACTCCCATTAGCTCCAAAGCCCTGTAAGATCAATTATATTGAAATAACACTCAGTTAAATTATTAATCTACGTAGTTCGACAGTGCTGGCAGAAAAAAACGATTTTTTGCATATGGTTTGAACACTCAATCTTCGAAGCGTTATAACTTTTTTCGAGGACGTTCCAGCAACGAGCCTTCTTCGGCAAAGTTTTTCGGCGTCCTTTGGGTTATACTTTAACGTAATGTGCCACTTGGTTTACGATGAACTGAAACCTCTAGAAGTAAAAATGTAAAAATATACGTTCTTTCATACTCATATAAACTTCAAACGCGATGCGGAAAGTGAGGAAGCAACCAATCGGGCCCAAATTCTGCACAGTTGTTCAGGATCTAGAATGGCTTCGAAAAACCATTGATATTTGAAAAAATGATCGTGACGCCTCACTCTAGTGCATATGCACAGCACATGTTTCGAAATGGACAAATTGATATGAAATTTGCGAAAAAGAATCCACGTGTCTTGGAGGGACTCGAACCCTCAACCTCCTACTTTCTAGATAGGCGTGATAACTCCTACACAACAAGATCACTTAAAGGTCACGTTTGCGGAAAAGCCATCAGAATCCGAGTACCAACCTCCACCGCGGTTAGCTCTTTTTTGCAAATTGAATATCTTTCGGATGCTTGATTTGTTCAATCATCACATGTGCTTTACTGTTGTACATCCACGATCAAGCGAGCCCACCTTTTTTGTTATTCGAGAAATATCACACTCTATGCCCCCAGCAACGGGCTGGGCGGATTTGTATAGAGTGCGAATCAATTAAACTCTGCTGTACCAAAGGCTTGCTTGGCTAAAGCATTCGATGAGTGTGATTGTATTCTACCCATTCGGTCGCATGTACTCAGACGACTAATGACGGTGGAAGACCGACACTTGATTACAATAAATAATTAATCATTGTTCTGGGCAAGAGGCAAGATTGGGTGGCAGCCAATCAACGCAAGAATGTGCAAGCTGAGGATAAAAAGCCGTTTCTTCAACTAAAGCATCATCAAATTCGTCATCGGCGACATGGACGCTCAGGTATATAGGCAGGGAGGAAATGTATAGATCGGTCATCGGTCCGGACAGTTTGCATACCGTATGCATAAACTTTGCAGCCTGCCGCGGAATGGTACACTCAGAAATAGAATAATCCTAGTAAAGTATAAAAACAAATCCGTTTTTATATTTTTGAAGTTTATTCTAAGCTTTGTTTAAATAGTATACCTTTCAAGTTTATCATTTAATCTATCGCTGAATTCGGCACAACTATTCTATCGGTGCATAAGTTTTTCTGTAATTTCCCTGTCAGCTAAAAACGGTTATGTTTGGTCCCGGATGTGTTTCACCGATTGGAAGCTGCCGATCCTCATCCGTAAATGTAACAATATGCAGAAGAACGGATACAGATTTACGGTGTTGTGGATGACATATTGAAGGTAGGTTTTAGAATAATTTTCCGATGAAATATCGCTTATTGTAAATATTATGATTTCAGAAGTTCGATCCGATACCCTTCCCGAAGATCTGTATGAGACCTAGAGGTAAAAAAATCCTGCTGAATTTTACTATTGGAATGCCGCAAATGATATAGAGGAAGAAACCGTGCAAAGCGATTATCCTGTTACTTTTTGAGTGGTGGTTCGTCGGCACCTCGTTCGGCACTAGAGGCTTACAGAGAAGAATTCAAAATCATGGTGCAAAAGGAAGATGCACAACTGCTGGATAAACCTCTAATTGAACCGTGTAAAAGTAAGTAAAGTTTCACGTCAAAGAACAGGAACTTTCGAACATGCTAAACAATTTGGAATTATTAGCAGGTTTGATGAATACTCCGATGCTCAAAAATGTGCTTTTTAAATGGCCATTTGGGCCATGGAAAAACGGAAAAGCTCCACGGACACACTTTTCACTGGATAGGAACGCGATACCGCCGGACGTGAAGAGAGCAAGAGCTTCTGGTTAAACTATATTCGAGACTCCAGGGCATGTGAACTTTTCGGACGAGGTAACTATTGCCACAATGCGTCTATACGATGGAGATGTTCTTTTACGGGACACCACGCAAGTATTCTCAAATATGTACAAAGATTACTGAAGCTGGTTTCGATGGATACAATGTTGTGCCATAAAGTCGTTGTATAGATAATAAATATTGCTTGCAAAATTGTTTCCCTAAGCTGTTCTCATTTCTTAATTTATTTCGAAAAGATGAATCATTCAAACCAAAACAAAAGCCAACCAAGAATACTGTTTTCGATAACTTCGCCTTATACTATTCTTGTATATATGAAAGTTAGACTAACAGAGTATAGCCTGAATTTAAACGAAGCCGGGGTCAACCAGGCGAATAGCCTATTAGAATGACTTTTAATCTATTTAGTATTAATTTTTTCCAGAGTGTAGTCCGAAGTAGAGATCCTATAATGAGAGATATGCGAAAGCGGCCATTGTAAGCCAATCGAGCATTGAGAACTGTCAAAACGTGAGCCAAATGAACATTGTTATTGTTGCAGATTGAGACGAGGTTGAGAGGTATTGAGATAGATTTTAAGAAAAAAATCATCGAATAAACAATTTGTTTTACCTTAGTGAGTAGAAGTAATCTAGTTTATGTATCGTGCTTCGCCTATGTGTATTGCACTTTTATTTTGGTGATAATGCTTATTTAAATACTGCTAGTGGACAGACAAACATATTCCAAATTGTTATCAAATGCAAAGTCATATATTATGCATCCCATGATAAACACTCGGATCGTGATCATCTCATTCAGCCTCCGTTGAATCGCGCCGGAGTGCGCCCATTTATTTTACACACGGCGGCTATTCAGCTATGGCAACCCCATTCGGCGGCTTAAAAAATCAAACAGCTCAGACTCGCACCCTGTGGAAAAGCTTATGAGCGCGCTGCTGCGCAATCTTTGCTTGCGCGTTACCACCGCGAAGATCTGAGCGTTTGAGAAGAGCGCGACAATACAAGCTTCAACATTTTGCGCTGCGGCAAGTGCTGGAAGCGTTTGCTAACAAAAGTAACAGCGTTGCTAAATCGTCTGGAAAAGTATTTGCATATCTCTCATTACAGGATCCCTAGTCCGAAGCACTTTCTTCTCCCGCAAAAATATCGCCAATAAGTACGTGCCATCATAATTTTATCTCTCACATTTAAACCTAGATAGGATGTGCCAAGTAGTCCTTCAAAATCGTACCGATTATCTGTCACAATTGTACCGATTGCTGATTGGTTGAAAATGATAATCGATTATTTCGATTGGCGATGGCGCGTTTTTCGTAGTTTGGCCGCAACGCATGTTGTTAGTTTGGCCGTGTTGCTGGTTTGTAAAGTTGATATTAATCAATATACGTAAATGTTTGAGTTCGAGTTTTTTTTTACACAAAATACATATATATATATTGAACTGCACACTCCATATAAATTATTCTCAAGGATTGCAAAGGTTTAAAACTGTTGATTTTAAGCATTATCATTCACTTTTCTGTCATTTTCGATCTCAAAGTGATTATTTCATTAGCTAAAATATCACTCTGTTAGTCTTTTGCTGCTCTTATATAAATAATGGATGGAACGGAAAGAAAAACATCAAGTTTCGACACATGATATTTGGAAGATTTTGTTCCAAATTAATTTGGCTGCACTGGCCACCTCGCCAGAGCAACCGACTAAAAAACAACAATTGAATTGGCGATTAAAGGTTGCATGAAGAAGAAGAAGTCGAAGGATGATATTAGAAAAATATTGCACGGGGAAGCATACGGATTTTTTTTAAAACTCTTCTCAAAAATTCTAGAAGCGATTTAATTAAAAACGGAAAGCAGTACGGAGTTGGACTTTTCTTATACTGTGTATTAGATATGATATCATAAAATAAAATTTGAAATCGAAAAATTGCGTTTATTATGCAGTAGAAGGATAGTCCAACCCCGTACTGCTAACCGTTTTTAATTAAATTGCTCCTAGAATTTTTGAGAAGAGTTTTAAAAAACTTCCCGTATGCTTCCCCATGCAATATTTTTCAAATATCATCCTTCGACTTCTTCTTCTTCATGCAACCTTTAATCGTCAATTGTCACATCCTATCCTAGATTTAAATGATACTGCTTTTCACTTACCTTGAGAGTGTACACTGAGAAAAATTCCATGGTAACGGTTACTATTTTGTAGACTACGCCATGTTTTTAAAACAACCACAAATTTTCAGTTAAATTAACCACGCATTTGGACAAATTCACCACTGATTCAGTTCATGCAACAACATTCCACCAGGACCACAGTTGATTTTTACTGCGCGCATGGTAAAATCAAACGGGTTTGTTGTCTGCTGAAAATCGTCGGTGCGTATTCTTAAATTAACCCTCGGAATGGTAGTTTCGACCGCAACATTTTTTTGCGTGTATCCAAAAGCTCATCAACTTTATTTTATGAGAAATATGTTCCGATCGCAAGGATGTCTATCATTGTTGCCTAAAATCATACCTCCAATTATTGGTACAATGTTCCAATAGTTGTGGTATTTTTTATTTTCTGTTCGTATATTCGCGAATCCCATTGTTTTCTTACGGGACTCGCATCTATAGGAACACTCAGGCTTGCCAAAAACTCCTCGCCGAGTAGAAAATTAGCAAGAGCGAGAGTTTTTTTGAGGAGCAGAAATAAGCATCAAAACTCACAACATTGTGCATCGTTAAACCCGAGCTTGTGCGTCGCAAAACAAGAGCGAGTCTATCTGTTCATCTTTTTCTTGTGGTGCGTCACTCACTTACACTCACACTCAAAACAGCCTCCAAGATTTTTTCACATACAAAGCGTCGCTCCAGAGGCTCAATTTGCCCGAAGCCTCACTCACGTGTGTTTTTATTTTGCTTTTCCTCACTCTCCGTTTTTGTACCTCTGCTTTTTTACGCTTCCACTCAATTGTGAGGATGCGAAGGCAGCATTTTGCTGATGATGATTTTATTTGAGGGTGGCGAGGGTGAGGAGTTTTGTCAAGCCTGAGAACACTACCGCAACTATTGGTGCAAAGGCCAGTAAAAAATGAGGTATTAGAAGTTTATTTACCGGTTTCGAGTGTATTCCTTAGCTGTTATCGTTTGTTTCGTATAGTGACAGTTCTCCTAATTGATCAACAATGTTGGTTGCTACGTTTAAGGTCACTCCTGACGGAATCCAAGTTTAAAAGTGCTCGCGTTTTCGGAGGCACACCACTCCATACGGAAGCAACGCACAACTGTCATTTTTATTATTTCACGCATGCTGCGACGCAGCAAAGCTAAATCAACAAAAATGACAGTTGTGCGCCGCCTCTGAATCGAGTGGTGTGCCCCCGAAAACGCGAGCAGTTTGGAACTTGGATTCCGTCAGGAGTGACCTTAATATTTAGGTTCGCTAAAAACTACACTACCACAACTATAGGAGTATCCACGACTATCGGAACTTTTATGCTACTTAGTAACTGAATCATTTGTTTGAGAAAATGCATATATCCATTTTACACAATTTCGAAAAAACAACGAAAAAGTGTTATTGAAAAAAATGGCACCGAATCTTTTGATTTCTTTGATACAGATCAATCATGTCCGATTGAGCTCAAATTTTGCATAAGGTCAAATTTTTTTTTATTCCTTTATTTATTTGTCAGGCACTCTGTGTTACTTAACCGCTACTGTGCCGAGATCTACTGTGGTATTCTGCTCTACAGGATCCACACAGAATCTAGTTTTAGATTTCCATCAATGAGAATAGATAGAAGGTGAGGAAGAAGACCAAATGCAAGTGTATTAGTGGATAATGGAAAATGTAAACAGCAAATGGTGACGTACATATTTGCACGGCTTCTTACGAGAGCTCGTTCGAATGTAGTTGTGAACGCTTTTTCGCCATACACGAAACGCACGCACACAATTAATGGATTTCCATACCTTAGTATTTATTTTCATTGGATTTCCATTATCATTATTGTTGTCGTTGCCAGTCCATCTCATCGTTAGTCCATTATGTCCGTTTGTCCATGTCGTGTATTCAATGATCGTTGCATTGTTCGGTTGCCATTAATCCGGGTAACGTAGGAGGAATGCCTCCGAGAAGAACAAGTTGTCAGTCGTCATCAGGCAGCCGTGACGGTAAGGCGCGTACCCCAAACGCCACCGTATGGGCTGCGGATCTGGCGACTGACGAGGGTTTGTTGGAGGGGCTGGGAATCGAACCCATGATTATTCGCTTGTAAGGCGAAAGTGTAGCCAACTACGCTACCGGACCCCCCTTGGGGTCATATTTTGGGGTAATGAAACTTGGGAGCAATGTCGTTTTTTGAAATTCGAAAATGTAAATTTCATTGGCACCCTATTGGATAGCTACCAACTATCGCATGTAATGAAATTGAGCAACAAACTAAAATTCACACACTGGAGTTAAGGAAACATTCGGTGTGGCTTGTCGAACAATTTCAGCAGTTGTGGAATCGAAGCTTCCAAGCAATGACACATTCCAGCGTAACGCGACACCATGAGGAGCCGACTTTCAGCGAGAAATTAGGTCTGCATTCGAAAATTAGCCTCGGGGACATATGATTAAACAGGTGTAAAATTATCCTCAATAAATTTCCTTTCCGATAGAATATTCATTTTGAGATTTTTCGCTTTGAATATGATAAATATAGTGCGCTGCATTTCGTAACGCGACACCATCGCTGAATTGCACCTTTTCGCATTTTGAAATACAATTGCGTTTTTCAGCTCTGGTATACGGTTTGGAGTCTCGATTTATTCTAAGCATTTCTCGTATACATCAACAGAAATGAGGCTGTGAATTAAAACCGCAGGAAAAAACGGAAATTATAATGGAAATAACTGAATTGATATGAACACCGCCGCGTTACGCTGATCGACAAACAGTCTCCTGCAAATGGTGTCGCGTTACGCAAACGTGTTTATCGTTGATAGAATACGTAATTTCAGCCGATTTCGATGCGACATGTTATATTCGACACAGAATATTATCACATTATCTATCATTGAATGTAGTTCGAGTTGGTGGCTACGATCTGGAGTTTCAGTTATTAAAGTTTGAGGGACTAACCGGCACAAATATAGAACTGAACAATTCCATTCGTATCACATATTCAGTTTTAGAAACAAATTAAATGGTAATGGGTTTTCCTATTTTTATATTAGTCACACCCAAGTATGACCCGGATCGGTTTTTAAGTACGTGGTCAGACGATCGATCCCCCTAGAAGTGAGTTTTTTTACACTGAAAAGTTCTATATTGCCTTTTTTCTACGTTAACCAGTTTGCCCAAGAAACTCAGCAATGTTGAAGAGGAATATTTCTGTCGTTTTTTATTCTACGTTTCTATTGGAACGTTGTCTGTTTTCAACTTTTTATTTATTTCCGAAAAGATTGGAATACGTCTCATGTCTCAACCAATGTTTATCACAAGAACGTATGCGTCGTGCCCTGAGTGCACTACTTTTAACTACATTTTCAATCTTTACGCTATCATCAACACTACTCAGAAAATAAATACTTATAAATAATAAATTTTGAAAATAGTGTTAATATCCTGGTAATAATTGTCTTATTATTGTATATTCATTCAAATCAAAGCGAAGTTCATTAGGATGCCTGATATAATATGTCTTTATTAACATAAAATGGAAATATTTTTTTTCAATTTATCACTCAGCAACTCTCTGTTAACCTTTTTCGATAGGCCCTTATTTTTGCATTGGTTTGGTGAAGTTTTTTGCCTGACGCTATTCATTATATTTTCGACTACCGGTGACCAACACTCTTAAATTATTTCACCGATATTGACTGTGAAATTCTCTGCTAAAGTTCTTAAGATGAAATATCGACTAAATTGACGTATGTTCACGGCATCTTCTTTGAGCGCTGACGTACTCGGCTGTGACGATCTTGGTCAAAGAATAAAAAATGCCGAGCTAGTGGAAGCGAACGAAAGGAAAATTGACTAAAATATTAAAAATTCGGACATGGTAGAAGGAAACCGTGTTCGTCAGCAAACTGTTAGTTACGTTTACTCATATGAGTGGCATGGTGATATTGCGTGGAAAAGAAAGAGGATTAAAAAGCCTAACAATTTATTCGAAAAAAAAACTTTCACGTGACTTATTTACGGACGACTCCAAAGGGATCACCAAACACCAAACATTTGTAATTTCCCACCACTCCGTAACATTTTTGTATGGTAACCTATTTTTTGTAGTATGGATACCAAATGACACACCCCGTTACACCCCCAATTTTGTTACGCTATTCATGTACAAGCCCTAAATTACTTGAAAGAAACAATTGTGATAGTGTATCAATAAACCGAAAGCATTTTATCCCTTATTACAGAAGCACATTCAATTCGCGTAACGCGACACCATATTTTTGTACCTAGTGTAACTTCATAGAAAATGGTCCGATTTTGGATCTTAATACACGAAAAGAAAGCTCTTGGCGAGTACTAAGAGAATCCGAAATATTACTTTTCCATTGTTTGTACCTTTTGTCTAGTATCAATTATACGACTATTTTCGTAACGCGACACCATTTCAATGTCACTGTTTTTAAAGTACAAATATTTCATGTAAACTAAAATTTTCGAAGCAATACAATCCCGGGCAGAAGCCATGAACAGAATAACAAAACATGATATGGACTTGATTGATATAAGAGATAAAAGAACAGGCAACAATATCAAAAATTTGCTCCGAAATATCATTTAAATATCAATATATGCTATGGATAAGAACAAACTAATGGCACATGATATTGATCACTTATTACAAATAGCATAACTTGATCTTCCCATGATATTTTAGTGCAAAATTTTGATATTATCGTCTGATCTTTTATCTCTTATGTCAATCATGTCCATATCTCATTTTGCTATCTTATCAACATTTGATATTATTGAGCTATTTTCGTCTACTCGGGATGTGCACACAAAAAGATCATTAAAAACTGTATTTAATTACGTATTCATCAATACATTTTCACCTAAATAGGTGCAATAGAGCACATTTGTAAAAAAATGATTCGGTAGTCTTTTTTTATACTAAAAGTCTGCTACCTTGATTGGCTATTAAACAATGTTATGAAAACATTTTTCAGTGGAAGAAATGTTTTTCTTGTAATTCAATATGTATATTTTACTGTCCTACAGATATTGGATCCTAATTTTTAGTTTGAAATTTTGGTCCCTGGGTCCCTGGGTGTTTTGTGGATTGGGGTCTGCAAGACAATGTGGTAGAAATTTGCATTAATACTACAAGCTCGAATATAGGACATAAATCCTGAGCATGTGCATTGGTAGAACGAAAATTAGGCAGACCTTTGATGAACTTTGCATGTCGCCATCACGTATTAGAACTCGCCCTAAAAGCAGTGGAAGGCGGCTGCAGACAAACTCAAGTAACATGTTTCACAAATTTCTCAAGAATTAGTTGGAATGGCTTTTTTATGATGGTTTAGAATTGAAATTAAAAAGAAAATGGTCGGATACGTTGAATAGAGCTCTAAAAAACGTTGGAGGTAAACGAGCTAAAATATGTACAATGGATGTACGAAATACAGTTCAAGCAGCCATTAACGACGCAGTGGAGAACAATGTCGGGTGTGTGGGACGAAGTCGACGGAACGATTGGTTCGACGAAGAGTGCAGACAGATTCTGGAGGAGAAGGACGCAGCACGGGCGGTCGCGCTGCAGCAAGGTACCCGGCAGAATGTGGAACGTTATAGACGGAAGCGGATACAGCAAACCCGCCTTTTTCAGGAGAAGAAACGCCGCTTGGAAGAAGCGGAGTGCGAGGAGATGGAACTGCTGTTCCGTTCTCAAGAAACACGCAAGTTCTATCAGAAGCTCAATGCATCTCGCGAAGGCTTCGTGACGCGAGCCGAAATGTGCAGAGATAAGGATGGGAGCATCTTGACGGACGAACGTGTGGTGATCGAAAGGTGGAAGCAGCACTACGAGGAACATTTAAGTGGCGCTGAGAGTACAGGCAGTGGAAGTCAAGGCAGAGGAGGAGATGACTACGTCAGTTCAGCGAACGATGGAAGCCAGCCCCCACCTTGAGGGAAGTTAAGGATGCCATCCAACAGCTAAAGACCAATAAAGCAGCAGGTAAGAATGGTACCGGAGCTGAGCTCATCAAGATGGGCCCGGAAAAGCTAGCCACTTGCCTGCACAAACTGATAGTCAGAATCTGGGAAATTGAACAGCTACCGGAGGAGTGGAAGGAAGGGGTTATATGCCCCATCTACAAGAAAGGAGACAAGCTGGAGTGCGAGAACTTTCGAGCGATCACCATTCTTAATGCAGCCTACAAAGTGATATCCTAGATCATCTTCCGTCGTCTGTCACCATTAGTGAATAAGTTCGTTGGAAGTCGACAACGGACAGGATTTTTACTGTACGGCAAATTCTTCAAAAATGCCGTCCCAACAGCAGGTCCCAACGCACCATCTGTTCATTAATTTCAAGGCGGCATACGACAGTATAGATCGCGTAGACCTATGGGAAATTATGGACGAGAATCACATCCCTGGGAAGCTTACCAGACTGATCAAAGCAACCATGGATGGATGGTGTGCAAAACTGTGTGAAGATTTCGGGCGAACACTCCAGTTCGTTCAAATCGCGCCGGGGACTAAGACAAGGTCATGGACTTTCGTGCCTGTCGTTCAACATTGCGCTAGAAGATGTCAAGCGGAGAGCCGGGTGTATAACAGCCGGGGTACGATTATCAACAGATTCAGCCCATTTAGTTGTTGACAATGGACATTGTCGGCCGAACATTTGCAAAGGTGGCAGAACTGTACACTCTCCTAAAACGTGAATGGTCAAGAAAAACTCAAGAATATCTGCGAACAAACGATAATGCGGAAAGTTAATTAATTAATAACTGACTATAATTAAAACAATACTAACGATGAAGAGCAGAAGCAATATCTTCTACAAATTGTCAACAAACAGGGCAAGTACCCCTTTCCCAACAAAAACTATATGTATCAATACAATGAATAAGTAAAACAAAAAGATATTACGGGCTTTTGCTCGGGCTTTTGATTGTTTATCTACTTTTGTCAAAATGTGCATTCAGGGAAAGTAATTTTTATTTTGCCTTTCATCCTTCAATGGTTCAATAGATGTTTCGCGTATAATAAGCTAGGTGGAGAACCATAATGTTTTGTACCATTATGCCGTTGATATCCAAGTCTTTTGGATTTTGTCATTCTATATCAAGTATACTATTGACGTGAATTTTCCTAACAATTTCGAAAGCTAAACTTTATACATAAATTCTTAAGTGATTAACACGAGTTAAACTTAGATTTATGGAAGTAACTTAAATTACTTAAAAATACCAACCGCAATCTTGCTTACGGGCGAACGGTTGAGCTTACACTATATGTCAACTCCATGATCTAAAAGTTTATCATTTTTTAGCTTCAGAAAAAAAGTGATTGAATGACATATGCTAAGACTATGAATGCCAAAAATATATTTCAATACGACCTGCTTCGTGAAATCAAATTTTAGCTGTCCAATATGATTTTACTATCAATCTTTAGAATGCACCAGAAAGGTTCTTATCATTGAGGTGTATTTCATCAAAACAATATTTCATTCAATATATTTTTAAAATAAACATTTGCTGTATTGCTGTTCAGTAACTGCTATACTGCCGTTCTACGCATAATTGTCCCATGTTACCTTTGATGAAAAAATCCAAACTCGAGTCAATTTGTCCCACCAATTTATAAAATCGATTCGATCTTCAAATTTAACAAATATATTTGGGATGTTATGAGCGTAGGCAACACTTTTCCAGGACATAAAACGAATCCCTACTTATTTAAACGGTTTTCAGCCTCTATTATTATCAGACAACAACTGCATTTTTTCAGTGGGACAAATTGACTCGAGTTTGAGATTTTTCATCAAGGTTAACATGGGACAATTATGCGTAGAAGGGCAGTATAGCATCTATTCAATTATTCCTCTTCTTGAATGAATCGAACATAATTCCATTAATTATGATTGTCGAACATTATTCTAATGTTTACGTATTCTAACTATTGAATTCATTATTGATTCAAATTTGCTTCAGTATATTTGCTGTTTATTCAAAAGTTCAAAATACCGTAATCCGGGGAACATTGATCAGCAGGGTAACATTGATCAGTTGAACCATTTTCAAAAGATGAATAAAGTATTACTTTCTGTTATTACGATTACTTATTATGAGTTAGGTATTTTAATCTTGACTAAATTTGCTACCGAATAATATAATCTCCACTAGAATTTGCATTTAATTTTTGCCATAGTTTGAAAAATAAAATCAACATCATTTTGTTAACTCACAGTAAGCTGCCAAAAAGCACTCAAAACAAGCATAATAACAAAAAAATTGAGATCGTACCTACAATTGGGTGATAAGTAATCTTATTTTCTTTGTTTATCCATATTTTTTGTTTCAAAATTTTGATTTTTATTGTTGAAAAACCAGATAATTCACCTAGCGGTCATGATGCCTTACTCGAAACAATCAATACGCTTCGCCTCAGTATAAGGATTTCAAAAGTAATTGCCTACCTTAAGGCGTTTACAAGCGCTTGCTTTATAGACGTAACAAAGTGAAATGATTGATGATCAAAGTTACCCCAAATATGAAATTCGAAAAACTAGACAAAACAGATTTTTAAAACAATTTTATAATTATCAAATAATCAAGAACAATAGCCTCAAACGTTCTACACGTAGCAGTACTCGTTTTAAAAATATGAAAAAAGCAATCATTTAATTTACGGAGGAAATATTTACAAAACATTGAAAAAATTGATCAATGATACCCCGGATTACGGTACAACAAAATTGGTGTACAACAGCTACAAAGGTTTGTGTTTGGACCACTTCTACGTAATTCATTTTTGATTTCTTTACAAATGTGACTCGAGATCGATCTGAGAATTCATCAATACAGGTTACAGTGTAACTCCAAAAGCTTTCAGATTCTTGGGACCATAGAGCACAAATTTTATTTCTTCTTAAGCTGCTAACTACATGGCGGAGGTTTTTGCACTATCGCAATATGAACGCAGGATTAAGAAAAACAAACACTGCAATGACTAATTTAATCTGGATATGTATCGAAATTGTTAACAGTCTCTTATGTGAATAAATATTTGAAACGAAAATATAAGCATCTCACCAAAGAACTTAATTCGCCCTGTCACCAAATCAAAACTTTCAAATATTTGTTATTTGTCCAGTTATTTGATTTCACCGACGACATTGGTATTATGGTACGTATCTTTGAGAAGATGGAAGAAACCTACGTTAGACTGAAAAGGGAAGATAAACTGATTGGAATAGTCAAGACGAAGTACATGATAGGAAGAGGATCAAGAGAGGACAATGTAAGCCACCTATCACGAGTTTGTATCGGTAGTGACGAAATCGACGTGGTTGAAGAATTTGTGTACTTGGGCTCACTAGTGACCTTCAATAGCGATACCAGCAGAAAAAATCGGAGACGCATCATGGCAGGAAATCGTACGTACTTTGGACTCTGCAAAACGCCGGATAGAGTTCGCCGCCGTACCAAACTGAGTATCTACAAAACGCTTATTGGACCGGTAGTTCTCTACGGACACGAGACCTGGACAATTCTCGTGGATGATCAACGCACACTTGGAGTTTTCGAGAGAAAAGTGTTGCATACTAGCTGTGGCGGGTTCAGATAGAAGATCGTACATGGAGGTGGCGAATGATCCACGAGTTGCAACAGCTGTTGGGTGAACCACCCATCGTTCACGATGCGAAATTTGGATGACTGTGGTGGGATGGGCACGTAGCCAGAATGTCGAACAATAATCCCGTGAAAATGGTTCTCGACAACGATCCAACGGGCACAAGAAGGCGAAGTGCGCAGCGAGCAATTTGGGTCGATCAGGTGTAAGACGATTTGTGGACCCTCCGCAGACTGCGGGGCTGGCGACGTGCGGCCAAGGACCGAGTTGAATGGAGAAGACTATTATTTACTGCACAGGCCACTCCCGCCTTAGTCTGAGAAATAAATAAATAAAGATATTCGATTTGATTTGTTATCAATTAAATCTACTAAACAAAAGTTTGGGAAAACCCCAGCCAAATGAAAATTACAATCAATATCGTCTGAGAATGATTCAACACTACCCAAGTAGCACACGCAACATCTTCCTAAAAGCACCTTGTTTCTATTCAGTTTCATTAAAGGCATTGGAAAAACATCAAAGCACGAAAAAGTTGCATCAAGATGTCAAAAACGTTCGAATTGTGATCAATGTTTCATTAAAATTGCAATGCAGTACGTGTTTGACATTTGGAAACAAACAAACAAAGAATACTGCACCTTATGTTACAAATACGAAACAAAATCATCAAGTTGCATATTTTTTGCCATGTAACTTCAATGCGTCTTTGAAAATTTAATTGTTTGTTTAAATTAAGTTGCAGACAAGTTGAATGTGTCTTCATGTTTAATTTAGCATCGTTCAACGATTTGACAACTCACATTTTTTTCCTGTGATGATGCAATCAGGTAACATGAAACTCGAGTACAAAACTTCATAATCGAATGGTTTTTATTGTGAATCAACATGCAGTCCCTTCGAAGTGTTGAATGGTGCTGTGGTAGAGTGAAGGACTATCAATCACAAAATCCATAAATCGAATCCAGTTTTATATTTTTATTTTATTTTTTTTTCCGCTGAAGTATTTTGCAACATTATTGAAATTTTACTGCAATCGAAGATGTTTCCGTAGGCTCCACCTCTTGCGCTTTTTAAATTGCAAGAGAGTTATATTTGATGGCACATACGCAAAGATTGTTGCTTTCCGAATAGTTGCAACACAGCGAAATGTTCAGTAGTGTAACAAATTGTGCTGCTTGGGTACACTGCTCTGAACTTTTAGATTGAAGATTCCAAACACTTGACGTTATGTCCTTTTGATCTTTTGTTCCACAGCCCTTCAGGCACTGTACTGGATGTTGAGGGCAGGATGCAATATGTTTTGATTTACTAATCGCTATGCATATTATGTACCATACAATATTTTGAAATAAAAAAATACACAATTATCAAAACACAAACCTTGGTATAGAGATCACCACGTCACTATCCAAGCCGTTCCTGGGTGGACGTTAGGCAAAATAACAGCAATTTAAAAATGAATCTCACATATGGTCCTCTGCTAATCTTCAGTTTCTATTCATTTCACACTTGCCACTCGTTTGCGGTGTCAATCAAACCTGTATCTTCATTACTTTCATCTACTCCCTTTCGTTTTGAGTGGTATAATTATCACCGAAAAAAGTCAATAAATCAATTTCGATTTTTTAAATTGAAGGAGAAGGTACTTCTTTAAATCTTTACTGTTATTTCTACTGATTTCTAAGAAAATCGTTCGATCAAAATTTTCATCCCTCGTTCATCCTCACTTACTTCATAGCCAAAATCGATAGGATGCAATCCTCTCTTACGACCCCCTCCAAAGAAGCTTTCAATAAAAAGTTCAATTTCTATATGGCACACAAACTCTGCTCAAACGTAGCGAAATCCACCACCCACTCCATCGTGCACTTTCTTCCAATGACAAACTGTCCAAGCGATTTGAGAAGCCACCTTCGAACCGAACGAACCAGCAATGTACTTTTACGAAGTTGAGCATCATTAAATTTTGAATGTTTATTTCACAGCCACACACAGTGCCAGTGCCTCATCGTACCACAGCGTCGGAACATACCGGGTATGATACGGATGCTAGCTAACAACGGTGTCATGGCCATACAGCGGGAACAGTGGTGTTGTATCTATTGGAGGTTGACGTAAAAGGGGCCACGCAGCTAAATTCTCCATAAAACCACTGACAGTTCTAAAATTTACGAATCAATGAATACTTCTTGCTTTTACTTCAATCATCAAAGTATTAGGACTACGCTTCAGAGCCTATATGGCGCCTCTGAAAAAGATCTATGAAATAGAAAATATGTATGACTTTTCTTATTATGCACTGACCTGACACCGCCCATGCACAAACAAACTGAACCGGGCCGATTACTATAACTTATTTCTCTGTTGGATTAGGGAGGCATTACGGTGCATAAGAACCCACCAAGCGAAGTGATTTTCCCATCTATATCCGCGTTCTTGTATTACACATTCGACTTTGGAGGGATTCCGGAACGATACCAACCGGCGTCATCGTCCTCGTTCTTCTCGCCAGCAGCAACAGCAAGCAGCGGTTCGTCACGTCTGGCAGGATTTGCCTAATGCTGACTTCGTCGATTGCGGATTTGCTCGGTGCAAAGAGCACCTTCTTGCGGAACGAACGATGAAGGAAGGAAGCTCAATTTCATAAAATAAATGTTTATGGTGAGCTCTTTTCTGCTTTTACTTCTCTTCAAGGGGTATGGCTTTGAAGGTGCGACTAAGGAGATTATACCAAACGCGCGAGAAAAAAAAAGTGTTTTCGTGCATACCTCAAGGTCGGCGAAACTTTTCGTTGGACGTGCGATTTTGGGTGACAGTTCAACGTACTTTCCGAAGGGTTGCGCGCACGAAATTTATATTTTTCTGGTACGCATGGTGGGAGCTTGAAACTTTCACGTGCCACGGATTATTTCCGGTTGAGCTTTAAACTTAAACCATTTTTTCACCAGATGGATGAAGGGGAAACCCCAAAGCAGCGAAGCAAAATTGATCAACATTCTCCATCGATGCCAACCAACTGCTACAAATTTACTTCCCAATGAACCGATACCAATTTGTAGCTCCTGGAATGTTTCCAACAGACTCGCTTAGGTATGGAGCGGCGCGTGTGACCGATCGGTGCTGCTGGTTAATGGTCCCACTAAAGTGGTTTGAGAAACAAAACATGGGAGGAGGAAAAAAAAACGTTCAGCCCATATATTGTTGAACCGAGAAAAGCCAAATGCTCGAAAGAATGGTGGGGACCAATTTATTTCAATGGAAGCGTGACGCTGCAACCGGGGTGGAAAAGTAACCACAGTTGAGTTAGGGTGGTGAATTAGTTCTGGTAGGCGATGGGGTAAATAATATAAGCGGTCGTTTACGATTCGATTAGGTTGAAAGCATTGCATTTCTTTTGGTACGACGAAACATAATTACCAACATGGAACGGATTCTACAAACCGTGCTCTTACTTATAGGATTGACAATGTTGGCAATGGCTGATGTTAATACTTCGTACTTTATAAAAAAAAAATCATAGGGTTGCAAAGCAATGAAAAGGTAGCAAAGCAATGAAATGGAATTAGATCTGTTTCTTATTTTTGTGATTTTTTTCAGCAGTGAGCATGCATGTTACCAAAAAGAAGCGACGAATTTGGTGCTTTATTTTTTTGTTTTGCGATGAGATAAATATATGTTCAGTGAGATGGGAAACGGAACAGTTCCTCTATTTGTTTAAGATGTTAAGAGATTGTGACAATTTTAATAAGGAATCATATATTTTTGAGCCTTAGTTTTGTACTAAAGCTGTTTGCGAATTTGGAAAGAGTAGTTTGGATTGGATCTAGTGAAGATCGCAAAATATTTCGTCTGGGATTTTCGAGTGCTTGTCCAATAGTAAATATTCACGTAAAATAAAAGTTATTAAACAGTTTAGGACATTAACAGCATCAGTTATATTTAACCAAAGCGGCAAACTTGTCATAAATAAGTTACTCACACCTATAGATGACTATTTTCAGTCTTAAAAGCCGTTGATATAACCAATGTACGATAGTTTACGTTATTTTCTGTTTAATTCGTTTGATTTTTTAGAGCTAACTACAGTGAATATAGGGTAAATCACTACTTGGGCCTATGGACCCGGTTCCCGGCTCAATGCACAGAAAACTAATGATTTATACTGTTTGAAAGCCGTAGGTTCATGATTGATAATTTTTAAAAAGTCTCCCATTTATTTTTCACAATACTCAATATTTTTCAACAAGTTGTTCTACTCCTAATTGATCCAATTGTAGAAAATAAAAATGTAGATTTCAAAATTTCGCTCTCCGATGCCATACCACTGAGCCGAAGTGATTCTTTCCACTTTTACAAAACGGTATCATCAAATAAACACCTACCTGAAAATCGTCACAGTGCTCGATACAACCATTGCTTGAAGCTGTTAATCACCACACCATAATTCTAAGCACACGCGCTTCAATTCTTCCTAATGTTATGTTTCACTAGAACTTATTTAAACACATTAGAATACATTTTAAAATGTATCCTCAAACCGAACAAAAAATCACCTCGGCCCAAGAACTTCTTGTCGCACCGTGCTGCCAAAACGTCAGGAGTATGAAAATGATCCTTCATTGTTAATACGAAAACTGTCTAATACGTTGACGCTACCATGTTCTTTATAATTCTCTCGATTTCAAAAGGTGAAAAAAATATTGTTTTTTAGTATTTGGAAGAAATTTGGATGAGTAAATATATCTTCTCATCCAAATAAAAATGATTATGAATAATACCATCTGGCATCTTGTTGTCGCGGAACGTGCATATTTTTGTTTACGTCGCATTTTCTACCGTCCCGAGAGAGAAAGAGAGTAATAAGTTGAGAGATTGAGCGAAATTTTGCTTAGGCCGGGAACTGGTTTGGAAGTGGGCCGGAAATTAAATCGCTATGACTGAAATGATTGCTGCACCTCGTTAATTAAAATCGAATAAAAGCTTTTTTGAGCGATATTTAGCACGGATAGCTATTTTTTAATCAGAAGTGAACCTCAATGCAGTATTACACAGCCCACAAAATTCAGGAAAAGTTGCTTCCTGTCATAAATATCAATTAAATAATGCAGTCGTATGCAAGTTAGGCCGGGAATGGGGTAAGAAACCCTAAATGTAGGAAAATATAGTGATACTTGTCGGTTTTTGTACATATATGTTTATTTGGCTTTCAATACAATACCTACCTGGATACCTGGTTGGCTACAGCGTCAATACACCTATGCCTGGCGTATTGTAGAGCTCCATAATCGTCGGTCTTGAGCGATGTTCCTCCAATTTTTCCGAACGTTTAGAGTCCCCAAGTCCGATTCAACCGCGTGCAGCCAGCGCGTTCGTGGTCTTCCACGAAGTCGCCGGCCTCTATCCGGCTCTCTGTTGAATATTGTTTTCGCTATTATTTCTTCCAACATTAACACAAAGTTATCAGCCCACTGAAGTTTTCCGTATTTTAAAATATTCACAATTTTTTTTGTACACACAATTTTTTAGTTTCCCTCCGATTATTGTACGCAGCACTTTTCGCTCGAAAACCCAGTAAGATCTCCGACCCACCACTGTTAACATCCATGTTTCATGTCCGTAAAGGGCCACTGGTAGAATCAGAGTTTTATACAGAGCAAATATCTTTTCCGTTTGCATGTTGCGGAACCTAAGATGGCCCTATTCGCAGCAGAAATACGTCTTTTCACTTCATGGGAAACGTCATTGTCACATGTCACGAGCATTCCAAGGTAAAAAAATTCTTCAACAATTTCAAGCACATCCCCATCACTACCTAGCCACCAACACCACTAGGACTTCCTCTATCTCTAACCGCAACCATGTACTTTGTTAAATCCGATCCAAATCCGATCCAAATCCAATCCAAATCCAATCCAAATCCAATCCAAATCCAATCCAAATCCAACCCAAATCCAATCCAAATCCAATCCAAATCCAATCCAAATCCAATCCAAATCCAATCCAAATCCAATCCAAATCCAATCCAAATCCAATCCAAATCCAATCCAAATCCAATCCAATCCAATCCAAATCTAATCCAAATCCAATCAAATCCAAATCCAATCCAATCCAAATCCAATCCAAATCAATCCAAATCAATCCAAATCCAATCCAAATCAATCCAAACCAATCAAACCAATCCAAACCAATCCAAATCCAATCCAAATCCAATCCAAATCAATCAAACCAATCCAAACCAATCCAAATTCAATCCAAATCAATCCAAATCAATCCAAACCAATCCAAACCAATCCAAATCAATCCAAATCCAATCCAAATCAATCCAAATCAATCCAAACCAATCCAAACCAATCCAAATCAATCAAATCAATCCAAACCAATCCAAACCAATCCAAACCAATCCAAACCAATCCAAATCAATCCAAACCAATCCAAATCAATCCAAATCCAATCAAACCAATCCAAACCAATCCAAATCCAATCCAAATCCAAATCCAATCCAAATCCAATCCAAACCAATCCAAATCCAATCCAAATTTAATCCAATCCTAATCCAATCCAATCCAAATCCAATCCAAATCCAATCCAAATCCAATCCAAATCCAATCCAAATCCAATCCAAATCCAATCCAAATCCAATCCAAATCCAATCCAAATGCAATCCAATCCAAATAGAATAAAAAAATGATGAGATTTTGACAAACACAATGATATGGGCATGGGGTATGAAGTTATTTATTATGACGGATAATTCTGGGCGCAGTTTAACCATCACTAGATAGTGGTCAGAGTCGATGTTAGCTCCACGATATGTCCTGACGTCGATAATGTCGAAGAAGTGCCGTCCATCAATCAGAACGTGGGTTTCAGTATATTTGGTTTTAAAAATAAAACCTAACAATAATAAAACCAAACCTGCTAAAGCATTCAGAGTGTTAAATTCGCCTGTCTCTTTGCGCGCAAGTGCTGGTAGGTGTATTACTCTGGCTCTGGCCAGCACAGTTTTCTATTGTCAAGCTGTTGTTCATATCTTTATTTTTGTTATTGCCTTTTACATTTCTCCCAAACCTATAGTACTTTTTAAATGCTTCAGTGAACAAACGATGTCGTTACCTCCCACTACTGGCCGACGACGACAACATTGCGTTTGATACTGCTGCCAGTGAACCGCTTGAAGTCGTTGGACGGAGATAATACCCGAGGGCTCCTTTTCAAGGGCAAGAAGAGCAATTCTGGTTGGCTGCAGACTGAACAATACAGCAGAATCCACCATCCGAGAATTGTATTGCTCTTCACTATGCAGAAGCTGTACTCCCGGTCCTCGTAGCATAACAACGGGCAACGAACAACATTACCCACTTCATCGTTCTTTCTTTGGGTTTTTACCGCAATAAAGGCGCCAGAAAGCAGAGCAGACTCGACCGGTTCCGATTGTTCCCTTGTCTGCCATAGAAATAAACACCAAAAACAAGAGGGGTTCGTCGTCATTCGGCTGTCAGTCCATCGTCGTTCCGGCCGGTGTTGTTTGACTGCCGGTCTTAGGATGGGAAGATACTCTTTGAAATTCTCACCCCAGCATGTCCCAGGCGTGTTATAGCGAGGCTAGGTGTGAGGGTGCTCCCTTGAGGATGCATACCGAGCGTTTTGAAGTACAACAAAAAGAGCCTGCCATTATCTAATATCAATAAACAAGAATTAAAAGGTTAAATACCACCAAAGCGTAACAGAAATGGCATCCTCTGGCTGTCGATGAGAGGGTCGCTGTGGCGAAGGTGCGGTGGCTCTGACTACGATGTTCGTGTTTTTCTGGTGGATCCAATGGGGCCCTTCATCCTGTCCTTTTGTGAAATGAAGTGCAGGGGATTGGAACCCCCAAACAGAAATACGAAGGTCGTAAAAGTGGCGCTCATTACAGAGATTAAGTCCTCGTTCTGGCGTTCTACATGGGTTGCGACGGATGTGAATGGCTCGGTATAGTCACAGTCAGTGCTCACCAGTACAATGTGGTTTAAGTTTTCAAGTGTCTGCGTGTGGAGCAAGAAAAGTCGATGGGTTAGTTGGTTGGCAGTTAGATCAAAGCAAAAGTGGTTCAGATATTGCTGCTGGATTATTTGACTTCGAATCGATTGTTGGATGGGCTGTGGTAAAAGTTTAGTTAGTATTAGATGTTTTAGTACAATATCCTGTTCTTGACAGTAGAATAGAGACTTGAACGAGATTTTTAAATTTTAGTTTTTTCTAAAAAAACCTTTTTATTCAGATACTGAAATGTTCGCATAGTAGGGTATCTATTCCATTATTTAATATGCTCCTACATAAAAAAAATCGCAAAACAGGAAATCTATGTTTAATTTGTATCGTGTTTTCTTGTTATCCGGCGTACTCACTGCTAAAAAAAATCACAAAAATGAGAAATAAAACAGTTTGCGCACTAATTCTTTGTATTTGAATGGTATTGATTTATGTACATGGTATGAATTCAAGGAGCGGAAACCCTATATACATTTTTCAATGATATTCTACATAATTTTATGATATGCTCGAAGGAATGTATAATTCGCTAATTTTGTATACCCCATTTGACAGACGCGAAGTCTCAAGAATAAACGAGCGTAGTGAAGTACCCTAGCTCGTTTATTCTGTATGATTTTTTACGATTATCAGCCGTAACAAATTCTGTCACTGGATCATATTCACAATATCTGAAACATGACAACAAAATCCCCGAGCAGTTTAACAACATCCAATTTAATAGTGCTCTCATCTTCCGTGCCGGAGCAATATGACGATGATAGCTCAAACATTGGTATTGAATCGATCCATAAATTCAAAACAGACATGGCAAAGTCTGTACGACACCGGATCCGGAAACCGAGCTCGCAATGGTCGGGTTGTTGTGTAAGTGGAACAATGAAGAGCGCCGACAACAGAAAACGGACCGAAGCCGTAACATTTTATACGGTTGTGTCATTTTTGTCAGTACTAAGTTATTGTGATGGCAGAGCATATTGCTGCTCGTCGCTTTCCTTCCAGCCGGCACCGCACATGGTAGCAAGCAACAACTGCCGAACAGCTTTCAGTCGTCCGGTTATCATCTCGTTGTAACACATCTTTCAACACTTTTCCGACTGTGTGTGGTGGTGGGAGTAGTGAAGCGTGTAGGCTTTCTTGTCGGATGCTGGCTGAATGCTGATGGGGAAGAGAGAGTGATGTTGCCTGGAGCAGGACGAACAACGACCACTTTCATGAGGGTTTCCGGCCAATAAACAATCTTGAAACGATACGCTCTGTAAGTGACAACTTTTAGCACCTTCCTGAAAACCGGGTGAGTGGTGCTTGTTTGGAGTGTTGAACAGAGCGGAACGAAGTTTGGTTGTAAGTGTTGTAATGTAGTTGCTGAGAAGTGATTTAAATATGATGTCCACTACTTTCTTGATTGTTCAACCCCCCAGACAACCACAAGTCGCAAAAGGTGGCATGAATAACTTCGTATAAAATAACATTTTACATCACTATCGTATAGCTGTACGGTACAAGTGTAATTTTCATCGCAAAAAACGTTATTTTCCGATCTTAATATGATGATCATTGAGAAGTCATATAATCATCCGAACAAACTCGTATTTTGTATGACTTAACTCGTAAAAGTTCCACAAAGTGACGATTAAGTATAAACTCGAATTACAACCCGTATAACATCTATATTTACTCAATTAAAGTCGCAAAGTGTGATTGAATGTTATAATTTCTATGATATAAGTTGTAATAACAATACACTCCTATTTGAAGTTGGATTTTGCAAAATTTAAATACTTTTATAAAAAACTAGCTTTATGTACCCGGCCTTGCTCGGAATTGCCAGTTTGGTTCGCGGTTTTTTTCACAATCGGAAAATGATTAAACCAATTGGTCAACAGGGTTATTGTGTTTTCTTATTGATGCTTATTCCGGGCAAACGTCTATTTCTCAAGAAGGAAAAATATCCATCGATGCATTATTCCGGGCAAACGCCAATTTTAAAAGAAGGGACCACACCCACCATTGCATTATTCCAGGCAAATGCCTACTTTTAAAGAAACAATCAAATCCCCCATACAGAGGGAAACAAATTATTAATTGCTTTTCACTGGGCAAACCATGATTTCGATGAAGGGTAACAATTATCATTGCTTTATACCCAGCAAATGCATGCTTTCTATGAAAGATTTTTCTGATGCTGTTCATAATTATCCGAAATGCACTTCATGTCGAATGACCTTAGGCCAAATGGTGTTATGTTAATGGCCTGATTCATTCAAAGATATGGGCAATTTGTTTTCGGAGCATTGTAGAATGTCAAAGAACCTCGAATTAACTAAATAAGAGGGATTTTAAATTAAGTGGTTTGCTAAACAATACCTAACCCCAATAACCTCCCGCATTGCAAAAGTCCCTCCCAGACTCTCTATAATATAGTTTCTATCGGGTAGAGAATACGTGTTTACAAATTTGGTTTGAATTTACTCATGCAATAAAAAGGTATACTAAACTGTTCGTGTAATAAATACACCCTCTCTCTCATTCAGCATTCAGCCTCCCAGTCTGATATATTCTTCCTTAGACAGAGAATATGGGTTCCATATTTGGTAAACATCGGTAAATGGGTTCAGAAGTTTCACTGAGATCAATAATTAAACAATACCCCTCTCTCACACCCTCCCCTTTTTAAAATGACCTACCCACATCCACTAAAATCGTTTCCTTAGGAAAGACAATATTTAATACAAAGTTGGTTCAAATCGGTCATGGGGTTCAAGACTTACATTGAGTTGATAGATTGCTGAACAATACCCCTTCCACCCTAAATTTGTTTGAAATCAGCCAAGGGGTTCAGAAGTTACACTGAGTTGATCGATACCTTAACAATACCCCTCCCCCATACCTTCACTCTTTTCCAAAGAGCATCCCTAACCCTCTATCGTCGTCTCTTTATGATAAAGAATATGTGTTCCAAATTTGGTTCAAATTTTTTTTTCTTTATTAAAGTGTCAAAGGGTTCAGATGTTACACTGAGTTGATAGAAAACTAAGCAATACCCCACCCCACACACCCTTCCTCTTTTCCAAAGAGCATCCCTAACCCCCTATCTTCGTCTCCTTAAGATAAAGAATGTGTGTTCCAAATTTGGTTGAAATCGGTCAATGGGTTTAGAAGTTAAACTGAGTTGATCGATAACTAAGAAATACCCCTCCCCCTTTTCCAAAGAGCATCCCTAATCCCCCTATCTTCGTCTCCTTGAGATAAAGAATGTGTGTTCCAAATTTGGTTGAAATCTGCCAAGGGGTTCAGAAGTTAAACTGAGTTGATCGATAACTAAGAAATACCCCTCCCCCTTTTCCAAAGAGCATCCCTAATCCCCCTATCGTCGTTTCCTTAAGATAAAGAATGTGTGTTCCAAATTTGGTTGAAATCGGTCAATGGGTTCAGAAGTTAAACTGAGTTGATCGATAACTAAGAAATACCCCTCCCCCTTTTCCAAAGAGCATCCCTAACCCCCTATCTTCGTCTCCTTAAGATAGAGAATTTGTGTTCCAAATTTGGTTGAAATCTGCCAAGGGGTTCAGAAGTTTAACTGAGTTGATCGATAACTAAGCAATACCCCTCCCCCTACACCCTCCCCCTTTAAAAATAATCATTCGTCTCCTCAAGATAAAAAATTTGTGTTCCAAATTTGGTTGAAATCGGCCAAGGGGTTCAGAAGTTAAACTGAGTTGATCGATAACTAAGAAATACCCCTCCCCCCACACCCTCCCCTTTTTCCAAAGAGTATCCCTAATCCCCCTATGGTTGTTTCCTTAAGATAAAGAATGTGTGTTCCAAATTAGGTTGAAATCGGTCAATGGGTTCAGAAGTTATGCTGGAACATACATACAAACATACAAACATTGAGTTTTATATATATAGATAGATAGATTGGAAAAATCTTCGCACATCTAAAAAAAACTTTTACTTGTAAGAGCAAAATAATTTAAAAAATGCGCGAATATTTGAATAAGAAGCGACTAATAACAGCCCGGAAAAGCGGAACCTATAGCAGATTACTTCAACGATATAGACGAAAGTGGAACAGTTCGCGTAACGAAGTTAAAGGTGGAAACCCAGAAAATGTTGTGCAACAGAGTAAAGAAGCTCCCCAGTTCGATAACATACCCGAAAATGAAATATCCGGAAT
The DNA here is from genome assembly GCF_024139115.2 of Armigeres subalbatus. NCBI lineage: Eukaryota > Metazoa > Arthropoda > Insecta > Diptera > Culicidae > Armigeres > Armigeres subalbatus. The sequence goes on from NC_085140.1 coordinate 305,360,806, forward strand.
TTGCGATGAATTTCCAACCATTTGTGATGACTTCTCAGTAATTTACAAAGAAAGTTCATCGGAAAACATCCGTAAGAATATTTTAATCAAATGTGCCTCATTAGATAGTAATACAGTTATTTTCAGCTGGTAAAATTGATCTTGCCGCAGCTATTCGGAACTGGTCTACGGAGTTCCATATTACTCAGGCAGCAGTTAAGTCCTTAGTATCTATCCTCAACACTCACTTGGATTTAAAACTGTCAAGAGATGCCCGCACTACACTATGGGGGATCCCCATACAAGCGAGCGGTCAAAAATAAAATTGGACTTTTAAAGTGATTTTCCACTTAGTTTTAGCTGTGTATGGTCGAAATAGCATGAATATACAATTTCCATCCCCCCCCCCCTTTGGGGATCGTCTATGAATTACGTAATTATTTTTTTCATAGGTTCGATTAACGTGACAAAGCAAACCTATTTGGGAAGTTGAAATTTCGTGCGTTTTCTTAAGGAGAAGGAAGGGGGCTGTACAAAAACTAAGTTCAGCAATTTATGGACATTATGGCGGCGATCATGTTAAATGACATTAATTTCATGACATTCCGTGATATTTTTTGTTCTCACTCTCATGCCTCACAATTTGTATTTAGAACAATTTGTTTGATAATGTACTAGTATGTTAAGGATCATAATGCATTAAATGTTAGTTAATTAATCAGAATTGAAATTAACTTTTGAGAAGGTGTATTAGCAAATTAGAAATCGCAATCGCTTGACGTTTTTACGTGTACAAGTTATTCAAAAAATGAGATTAATATATTCTCAAAAAATGTGGACATTCATTGTGGAATGTAAGAATGCTCCATTCTTCGAAAAGCAAAATTCTTTTAATTTAAATAACAACACTATATGAATTACTTTTGATTTGTTTTCATGATTTCTACAAGTTATATACAGCATCATTCTTTTCTGTGTCAAGGTTTAAGTCTTCAATGATATTTTCTTCAATTCCATCAACGATGGAAGATGAGATAAATTCATCTAAAGTATTAGAAGATAAAGAACTTTTGAAAATCTTCAAATATTACAAAATTACGCATGGCATAAGAATAACTAAGTGAAAATTTTTTCCAACGTCTCCTCGTTATCCAAATCGAGCTTAAAATGGATCTGATTCATGTAAGGCACGAAGGAAAATGTCAACATTTGCCTCTCTTGATCATTTTCTTGCATTATGAGTTCTAAATTTCTTCAACTGTTTATATTGACTTTCCGCTGGTTGTTCAGCCAGTGAACCTCAAAGTGTAGATGAGTGAATAAATATTTCCCTACCATTAGCCAGACATTCATGAACACTAGCAGGAATTTCATACGCTCCGTTCTAACTAAGATATTGTTCGTCTTTACTTTTGCAATAAACATGTCGGGAATTATTGATTCCAGGAGATTTATAAATATTTACATATTATGAAATCTCATATTTAGTTCTCCATCAGTAGCTAATGAATAGCTCAGAAAATTAGGTTTAGAGAATGACTCAAACCACTCAAGCCCCAAACGCATTTTCAGCGGAATGGCGAAGGAAACAGTAAAATTTGACAGGAAATATATGAGCGAACTGTTAAATCCTTCCGTTACCGTTGTGCTGCATTGCATTGGGGGTTTTATTCATTTACTCCTTTGAAAAGTTAATTAAATGAGCTCAAATGGTTATAAATAAAGTCGAAGTTATTACCAATAAATGTATTTTGACCATACCCTTTGAGCGCATAGTTCAGTCTGACCCATTTTCAATAGGAAACGATGGGACTAGATTTCCCGTCGAATGAAACTTGTTGCGAGAAAATCGGACACAAATAAGTGTCTAAATGGCGATTGCGTTCTTTTGCGCACATACATACAGACGCGCATGCACACACATACAGACATCACCTCAATTCTTCGCGCTGAGTTAGTTGATATATACCACTAGGGGTCTCCGGGCCTTCTATCAAACATTCGTTTTGGAATGAGCATTAACCTTGGAGTACGAGAGAGGCAAAACACGGTAAAAACAAATGAAAAAAAAATCAGAGTGACTTAACTCTGTTAATTGCAAATACTGGCAAGAAATTCTTTCAGGACATTTTAGTCGAAGCTTTGTCCTTGATGTGTATCATAAAAGAACCCGGGGATTCCTGAGGAAAAAGTTCTTCACTATCAAAGTTGAAAATAGCGTCGTTTTGGAAAAAATATTGCTTCCGCATTTTTCAATTTTTTCACAGTGTAACCATTAGTTTTTGCACACCATTTAAAAGCTTATACAATAACCTTTGTAATGATGTATTAACATTGAAGAAAAAACATTTAAAAAATATTTCAATAAATAGTTGAAAATAAAATATTTTTTCAGAAAATTTGCTAACTTTTTTACCCATTTCTGACTTTGCCACCTTATATCTTTGGAACTAGTGCACCTAGAGACTTCAAATTCAGAATTTCTCTTAATTAGAGTATTGACAATGGAGAGAAAATATTTTAAAATAATTCGGAAGACATGACATTTTCGATTAATGACCGCCCGAAATCCTATAGTGCACTATTATGAGGACTCCTAGGAGCATTAAAATCGTAGATATGTCGGAAAGTGGACGGTATTGGCACCAAGGAATTGAGAACTGCTTGCGAAATGCACTAATTCAACTTGACCGGCCATTGTCAATATCATTGGATATCAACACTGATGGATTGCCAGTTCATAAAAGCAGTACTAAGAATTTTTGGCCTATTCTTTGCAAGGTTTTTGAGTTCCCGGAAATTCCTCCCATGGCAGCAGGAATTTTTTATGGAACAAGTAAACCAAAAAGTGCTACTGAATTCCTCAGTCCGTTCATTGATGAACTGCTACCTATACTGGAGAAAGGATTAAAGATAAATGGTCATCAGGTTGACGTCAGAATCCGCTGTTTAATTTGTGATTCTCCAGCACGGTCATTTATCAAGGGCGTTATTAACTTCAACGGAAAACATGGTTGTCTAAAATGCACAACTAAGGGTAAATACTGCCACACCGCGAGTACCATGGTCTACCCGCAAATCGACGCACCAGTACGAACCAATGAGAAGTTTCGAAATCAGGAATATCCTGAACACCAACGCAGTGACACGCCATTGATTCGTTTGCCGATTGATATGATTGAAGATATCATAGTGTCCGATGCTCTACACCTACTAGAATTGGGCGTTATGCGAAGATTACTGAATGGATGGCGTACAGGATCAATGACAAAACGTGCAAAGTGGAGTACTGCAGAGAAGGACGAGATATCGAGATTTCTTGTAGGAATACGGTTCCCAAAAGAAATCCACCGTAGAATGCGTTCGTTAGAATTTGTATCCCTATGGAAAGGTTTAGAGTACCGTAACTTTCTAAATTACGTGGGATTAGTCTTACTAAAAGACTATTTGCCAGAAAAATTCTATCTACATTTTCTCACATTGTTTTGTGCTGTCAGAATTTGCTCGTCAAACACATACAAACGTTTGTTGCCGGTTGCCAAAGATTTATTCAAGGATTTCGTTGAGGATTATAAAAATATGTACGGCATAGAATAAATTACAAGTAATGTTCATAACTTGATTCATATAGTTGATGAAGTTGAAAAGTTTGGACCTCTATCAACATTGTCGGCATACCCGTTTGAAAATTATCTTCATTCTATAAAGAAAATGATTCATACAGGGTTGCTGCCTCTAAATCAACTTGCAAACCGATTAACAGAACTCTGTAATAGTGATACCCCGATAAATATCAATAACGCTTATCAGGAAAAAGTTAGATCCGTTCACTCAGTAGAGAAAAAAGAATCGAAAATAATCGTTACCCTGACAGATTTTATTTTGAGCACAAACTTTGAGGATAAATGGGCTCTCACTAATGATTTTTCAATAGTTTGCTTTGAGAATGCGGTGAACGAAGAATCTAATTGGAAGTTAGAATGTCGAGTAGTACTGAACAAGTATGACTTTTTTGTAAAGCCGTTTAAGTCTTCGTTCATTCATATCTATGCTATGACTAATGAAAAACCTAATTTTGTGAAACGAAAATCGATTGAAATCGATAGCATACTTTGCAAATTAGTTGCCATTCGTCTTAAAAAATGAGATTGTTTTTATTTCTTTTAATTCGCACTTTTTGATCAAAAACACGTTTCTGAATAGTACGCCAAATGTATTGTTAAATGTTCATTCATTTATTCTCGAATTCATTCAATTTGATTAGAAAATATATAGTCAATATTACAAACTATAAAAAATAGCGAATCACACTATTCCATGTCAGAATGTAACAAAACTTCAACATGAGGGGCCATGTCTGGTCCGTAATCTGTATCGTCTTCAGTTTCACCTTGGTTAGAGTCTGTAGTAATATTATCCATCGGTTCATCATCATCATCGCCAACGCTATTATCTACTGAAACACCATCCGCCACGTTACTCACGCCGCTCACATTGCTTTTCTTTCCTCTTGTACGACATGTGGGCTTCCGTAGTTTCTTACTAGTAGACCTTGCTTTAGAGTACCGAAAAAGTCGATTCTTGCAGAAGGATTCTAGCTTGATGCTGGTGTACGTTGGATCTCCAGTGCTTACTATTTCAAGTAGCAATTGTAATACATTTGCAAACTCACGGAACCCACGTTTGGATTTGTTTCCTCTGTTGATACCGGTCCAGGTAAAATTGTTCCAGAATGCTCGGGTGAACAAGCAGTCTACAATTAAGTAACATGCTGAATCCCCTCGTTCATAGTAAGCAGCCGGTGGAATGATCTTTGTGAAATACGTGACCTGAAACATGAATCGAATATAAATATAAATTTGTATCAAATAAAACACACAAGGAGACGAAATATAATTCTACAGATTTCCAACACCTCGTATAAGAAAAAAATATTAAATAATACTTAATCACATCAAAGAACTTACGTAATCCTCGGATAATTGTTTGTTGCACAACTTCTTGTTGAAATCAATTAAGTCGTTCTCGTCGTTTATTAATACGTGTTCCGCTACCGATCCGCCTTCTTGCAATTTGGAGGGCTCTTTTTTATCTATATCAAGCATTGTTGCCAAACGTGGAAAGCTGTTTTCCAAACAGTCCAAACAGTCTTCTACAACCTGTTTAACTTTCTTATATATTTTTTTCATATGGAAAACATGTGAAAGGCATCAGTACCGATAGGTGGATTAATCAGGCATTTTCTCATTTATATGAGTCCAATCACCACTGGAATCACCATGATAACAAAGAAGGAACATATTAAGATTCACAGCTATCGAAATAAACCCTGGAAGGAAGAAAAAAATTGCGTAATTAGAACATTATCCACTTCCCCCGCAGTGTTTGATACCTGGGGTAAGTGTAAAATCTTTGAATTATTTGCTTTCTTGGTACAAACCACTACCAATTGAATGGGATTAGTTTAATTGTATTGTAATGGTCACCTGTGATATAAATTCACTTGAAAAAAGAACAATTGGTGCAAATAAGAATTAATTTTATGAATGCAAATATCAATTTTTCGCGAAATCTAAAATTACAGTTCAAGCGTTAACCGTGTTAGGGTATGTGTTATACAAATTTCAACATAGTATTAGTGTGAGCATCAAAGTATAACATTGCATGATGCTATGATGTGGTGAAAACTGTGAAGTTGTACAATTTCAATTTTTCGAGTCGATTTTTACACTTACCCCCTTTTTCCACTTCCCCCAGTGTACCTTATGTATATATAGAAAAATATTGTTATAAGCATTATGTTGATTCATTTTTGGAAAACTATCTGCATATATGCTTAAAATCGTAAGAAGTACCTGCTGGAAGAATGCTGTCCTTCTGGTTTCGCTTACTTTGCGAATCAAGTGGCAAAACCAAATTAGGTAAATTCGAAGAATGACCAATATCCAGCATAACTCCAGAAGTGGGTTTCTGGACAGTTTGTACTAGTGAACTTTGTGCTCCCGTTTGATTTCCGACGATGTGTAATGACGCAGTTGAATTGAATGGAGTCTGTATCATTTTTCGAGCTCCTACGGATTTTATTGGCTGGTAGCAAGGCTTGGAATCCTTCATTGTTTCTGCGGTCATTTCAAAAATCTGGCTCTGCTGTGATCGTTCTTGGACATAACTTGTTGTCGCTCCGGTATCGACAAATCGTTTCTCCGGCGGTGAATTAAGCAACAAACAAAGGTCGGCTCCTTGATCTCCACGGTCTTGTGACTGAAGAGGCTCATTTGTGTTCAAGTGCATCGGAACATCCAACGAAGAAATGTCTACAAATTGGAAATATAGAATGGGTGTTCAAAGAACTAATAATATCTAACTTACCCTGAATGATCTTATTGTAGTCTTTAGAACGCACTTCTGTAATCTTGATTTTGCGGTGTTTTAATAGTTGCCGTTTTGTTTCTATATCGGAAACATCTTGTTTGAGAAGGTCGTCAGCAGCAGCTTCTGCGGCCTGAAGGGTTTTGTACTTCCGACTCGTTATGACCTGAGACGAGACCTGCAAAGACGGCTTTCTTTTTCCTTGTTTTGACACTTGTTCTTCTTTTCATCACAGTTGATCATCAATTCTCAACTGTTTCCTTGAGTGTTTCACCTAAATCCCGGGTAGAATCTTCTGAGCACAATAAACGTGTTTGCAATTTACGAATTTGTAAACTTATTTTTATAAAGATTTTCCTATCGGAAATAAAACATGTATTTATAACTGTTCAATAATAATCTGTCTGGCTATTGTAGAATACTTTTTAAAGTGAAAAAGTACTCGTAAAATAAAATCATTCGGAATACTTTTCGAGGGATACCAATACTTTCACACAAAAAGGTGCTGGTTGCATCTGACAATTCGTGACAGCGCTTGCTGGTTGCAGATGAAGTTACATTTTTTCCTCTTTGCAAGTCCCGTCCCAGGTTATGACCGGAATTTTCTTCGTAGCCCCGTGAAATTCTGTCCCGTCCTTCCGCAGTTTGTCCAGCTTTTCATTAGATGGAATCTTTGGCCACATCAAAAGACCGTCACGTACCCAAGAAACCGGAACTGGAAGCACACGTAGCTGTTGCTTCTCGAAAAATTGTGCCACTGTAAACATCTGTAAATATGTGGAATAAAGTCCAAGTTACAGAACAGAGAATTTATGAACTTACCTTAAAAGAGATTAAATTAGAAATCGAAATTGTTTGCACTATTTGATGGAAGAAACTAAGTTACTTTTTATTTGAAATCATGAACGCCCGTGACAGTTCGATGCGAATATAAACAATGAATTTCCCTGTACAAGTAAACGAATTATGTCGCACAGTGAGAATCAACATGGCCACACTACTGCGACTAATGATGGTTATTTATGCGATGAATGTAGAATGTCATTGCTAAAAATTATCATATCTTGCAACTAGAGGATATAGAGGAGAGGAAACGATGCCGCTTCATAACCCAGAAGTTCGGGATTCGAAACTGGATGGATGACTTTCAACACAAATGCAATCATGGAATAAATGTTAACTCATAAATGAGGAAAGCAGTTGACAATGAATTTACAAAAATAGACTATTTTAAATACGGATTAGAACAGACTTTTTATTCATATCTATCATTTTTTTCATATTTATAATAACTCGCTTAAATATACGTTTTGCATCGTAAAAATGTAGTTTTAAAGTCGCATTTGACGACAAATTCACCCGTAAAGTGCTTCTCGAAAGTAAACAAAGTTTTCACAAAATAAGTCGCATAAATCTACTTTCTATATCGTTTAATGGATTTCATTTTGGAAAATGTACGTAAATCGCCTCCAGTTTTACACGCATAGGTCATGTTTGCAGCATCTTAAGCGATTTAAATTGCACGCATGAATGTAGATATAATTTAAACACAATTTACGATATTTAATTATCTTAAGATTATAATTAAGATAATTAAGATTATCTTTAGTACTTAGTGCCTCATTTTGCCAAATAAGCGGATTTATAGGAAAAAATCATTACTTCAGTGCACTACCTTCGCAATCAAAATAATTTATCAGTTATCAATTTTTGCACGATGGGTCACGCTGGAAAATTAGGAGGAAAACATATTTTCACAAAGAAGTTGATATTTTAGCAACAAAGTATCTACAGCAAATTGAAAGCTGATTGCTTAAGCTTTATTTAAATGTTTGTTGCAATAAAAAAAATCATATTTGCAATTTTAGTATTGCATGACGTTCTAGAAAATTGTTCCTTATTCAATTTTAAGGCACTCTGCCGAAGAAACCATTGTTGTACGTCGTTTATTTCATTAGTTATGACAATTTCAAATAATAACGTTAGGGTGACCCTAAAAAATCAATTTTGTGACTGATCAAATATGACGTCCACTATTTTTGGAGATTTCCCCTCTCTTCCATCCGTCACGCTTTTTGTATACCTAGTATGTGTATTGTTAAATCATTATTGAACGATCTCGTAACTGTTTTAGTTTATTTTTCATCCAAATTATGTGTTCCACAAAGTTTTGGAGTATAGAAAAATGCTCGATAAGGCCGATGGTTTTCTCAGGAACCCCCTTGCGTCTCAGGGTGCCCCACATATTCTCGCGATTGAGACGGTTGTAAGATTTTTCGTAGTCAATGAATACCCAAGTAAAGAGACTCTTGCAATTCGTTGACCTGTTCCAGAATGATACTGAGCGTGATAATATGCTTATTTGGGAAATATTTGGCTTCGCAGTCTTGAAGGGAATTGAAAACTATGTTTTCAATCTTTTAATGATGTTTCGGTCCATTTAGGGCTTCTTAGGGCCCATTGAAAAAGGCCCTACATGGATCGAAACGTCGGGAGAAGATTAAAAACATAGTTTCCAACTCCCTCTAAGACTGCGAAGCCAAATATTTTCCAAATAAGCTTAATACTACAGTCGAGCGAAAAAGAAAACGTGACAATATGGTCCACACATTATCTTCCGGCACGATCTTCCGAACTCAGAATGATGCTAGTAATTATTACTGGAGAACCGCTAGGAAGCGGTTGCACATTGGAAAAAATATCGCAACTTAATTTTCATTCCAAATATAAACGAACATGTAGCTCTATAGCGGGCAGCAGGGACTATGTCCAAGGGCTTGACGATCCCTCCCCAGGCCATCTGCGAGTTGTGGCGCCTGCCTAGGATGTGGTGGAGTTTGACAGTGGGCCCTGTTAAACCTCTATAAAAAGCTGCATGAATCCGCAAGTAGGTTCCGCCAAAGCGACCGTGTGCCGCTCAAAGCGCACAAGCCCAAGTCCTGGTGTTGGGTGGGACGCTAAACAGCCCTGACACGACGGCCCTCCGACGAGACAGGAGGTTTGCGCAGGCCCAATAAGCCGCCCTTAAAAACAACTATTACGAACGACATAGAAGATAATACGACTCGATACAATCGGCAACGACCTAGGCGCCAAATAAAGGATCACGATTGAAAGCTTGGAACATGGAACTGCAAGTCGCTAGGCTTCGCAGGTTGCGACAGGATAATCTACGATGAATTACATCCCCCAACTTCGATGTCGTAGCGCTGCAGGAAATCTACTGGACAGGTCAGAAAGTGTGGAAAAGCGGGCATCGAGCGGCTACCTTCTACCAAAGCTGTGGCACCACCAACGAGCTGGGAACCTGCTTCATAGTGCTGGGAAAGATGCGCCAACGCGTGATTGGGTGGCAGCCAATCAACGCAAGGATGTGCAAGCTAAGGATAAAAGGCCGTTTCTTCAACTATAACATCATCAACGTGCACTGCCCACACGAAGGGAGATCCGACGACGAGAAAGAAGCGTTCTATGCAGCAGACATACGATGGATGCCCACTGGGTGACGTCAAAATCGTCATCGGTGACATGAACGCTCAGGTAGGAAGGTAGGAAATGTATAGACCGGTCATCGGACCGAATAGTCTGCATACCGTATCGAACGACAACGGCCAACGATGCATAAACTTTGCAGCCTCCCGCGGAATGGTAGTCCGAAGCACTTTCTTCCCCCGCAAGAATATCCACAAGGCCACATGGAAATCACCTAATCAAGTAACGGAAAACCAAATCGACCACGTTCTAATCCACGGTAAATTCTTCTCCGACATCACGAACGTACGCACTTACCGCAGTGCGAATATTGAATCCGACCACTACCTCGTTGCAGTATGTCTGCGCTCAAAACTCTCGACGATGATCAACACGCGTCGGAGTCGTCCGCCGCGGCTAAACATTGGGCGGCTACAAGACGGTAGACTACGCGCAGCAGCTGGAAGTGGCACTCCCAACGGAAGAGCAGCTAGGCGCAGCATCTCTTGAAGATGGCTGGAGAGATATTCGATCCGCCATTGGAAGCACCGCAACCGTTGTACTAGGCACGGTGCTCCCGGATCACAGAAACGACTGGTATGACGGTGAATGTGAGCAGTTAGTTGAGGAGAAGAATGCAGCATGGGCGAGATTGCTGCAACACCACACGAGGGCGAACGAGGCACGATACAAACGGGCGCGGAACAGACAAAACTCGATTTTCCGGAGGAAAAAGCGTCAGCAGGAAGATCGAGACTATAAAGAGACGGAGCAACTGTACCGCGCTAATAACACACGAAATTTCTATGAGAAGTTGAACCGTTGAAGTAAGGGCCACGTGCCACAGCCTGATATGTGTAAGGACATAAACGGGAACCTTCTTACGAACGAACGTGAGCTGATTCAAAGGTGGCGGCAGCACTACGAAAAACACCTGAATGGCGATGCGATGTAGCAGACGAAGATGGCGGTATGGTGATGGACCTGGAAGAACGCGCGCAGGACATAATTTTACCGGCTCCGGATTTCCAGGAAATCCAGGAAGATATTGGCCGGCTGAAGAACAACAAAGTCCCTGGGGTTGACCAACTACCAGGAGAGCTTTTTTAACACGATGGTGAGGCACTGGCTAGATCGCTGCATTGGGAAATTAGATTTGAGAGGAGGAAGTTTTGCCGCAGGAGTGGATGGAAGGTGTCGTTTGTCTCATCTACAAAAAGGGCGATAAGCTGGATTGTTGCTACCGAGCAATCACATTGCTGAACGCCGCCTACAAGGTACTCTCCCAAATTTTATGCCGTCGACTAGCACCAATTGCAAGGGAGTTCGTGGGGCAGTACCAGGCGGGTTTTATGGGCGAACGCTCCACCACGGACCAGATGTTCGCCAAGTTCGCTTAGTACTGCAGAAATGCCGCGAATACAACGTGCCCAGCCCACACATCATCTATTCATCGACTTCAAAGCCGCATGTGATATAATCGATCGGGACCAGCTATGGCAGCCAATGCACGAACACGGATTTCCGGATAAACTGACACGGTTGATCAAAGCGACGATGAATCGGGTGATGTGCGTAGTTCGAGTTTCAGGGGCATTCTCGAGTCCCTTCGAAACCCGCAGAGGGTTACGGTAAGATGATGGTCTTTCGTGTCTGCTATTCAACATCGCTTTGGAAGGGGTAATACGAAGAGCAGAGATTAACACGAGTGGTACAATTTTCAATAAGTCCGTCCAGCTATTTGGCTTCGCCGACGACATAGATATTATGGCACGTAACTTTGAGAAGATGGAGGAAGCCTACATAAGACTGAAGACGGAAGCTAAGTGGATTGGACTAGTCATCAACACGTCGAAGACGAAGTACATGATAGGAAGAGGTTCAAGAGAAGACAATGTGAGCCACCCACCGCGATTTGGCATCGGTGGTGATGAAATCGAGGTGGTAGAAGAATTTGTGTACTTGGGCTCACTGGTGACTGCCGAAAATGATACCAGCAGAGAAATTCGGAGGCGTATAGTGGCTGGAAATCGTGCATACTTTGGACTCCGCAAGACGCTTCGATCGAATAGAGTTCGCCGCCGTACCAAACTGACCATCTACAAAACGCTCATTAGACCGGTAGTCCTCTACGGACACGAGACCTGGACGATGCTCGTGGAGGACCAACGCGCACTCAGGAGTATTCGAAAGGAAAGTGCTGCGTACCATCTATGGTGGGGTGCAGATGGCGGACGGTACATGGAGGAGGCGAATGAACCACGAGTTGCATCAGCTGTTGGGAGAACCATCCATCGTTCACACCGCGAAAATCGGACGACTGCGATGGGCCGGGCACGTAGCCAGAATGTCGGACAATAACCCGGTGAAAATGGTTCTCGACAACGATCCGACGGGCACAAGAAGGCGAGGTGCGCAGCGGGCAAGGTGGATCGATCAGGTGGAAGATGACTTGCGTACCCTCCGTAGACTGCGTGGTTGGCGACGTGTAGCCATGGACCGAGCCGAATGGAGAAGACTCTTATATACCGCACAGGCCACTTCAGCCTTAGTTAGAATAAATAATAAATAATCCGAATCTTTCCCTTAGACAACGTTCAGATTGGTGATGTAGCTACTTGAAATAGAGAATCTTGACATGAGAAGTCATATGCATTATTTACGAAGAAAATAAGATATGTAAACTTTGATGTCAAGTAATATAGCTCATAGTCTGGAAGGCACATTAGACGTAGTTTACGTGTAAATTCTTGTATCATGTAGGCCTACTATTTGCATAAGGTAGTTCAAACAATCTGATTTTCAATCAAAAGAGAAAATTTATGAAAGTCTACTCTTATACATTCCATCCCCATGAGATGCATTGCAAATTCACGTCTCATAAGTTTGTCTACTTTTCAGCAGAACTGTATTCATTTACTTTCGATAAAATAGCACTTACTCGTAGTATAAACTCTTTGCTTGCCGACCATATCCGGCATATTGCAAAAAAGTTACTTCCATCCGAATAGGCAGCAAACTTTCGCCGCACACACTCCTTTATCAATCTGGTGAAGAACGACGATGACGTCGTCGGACGCTTTCCCACAATGCACTGCTTCACCAACACCGCATCGTAATTTCATCTTTCTTTGTTTTCATTCACTGTCTAGCAGATGCATTGACGCTGAGAATAGTGCCTTACTTCTTGGTGAGGAAAATTGGAAAATTTATCGTCCTCACATATGTTACCAGTAGTTAGCGTTGTTCAACTGCCAGAGGCTTCCTCACGTTTCAGCACCCATCACGTCGAATGGAACAAACGGTCGAATTGTATTTGGTCGATTCATATTTTCGACCATAACGAGTGTGAAATATCGTTCAATTATATCATTTTTTTTTATAAGAAAATTATTTTGAGCTTTCTAGTGGAATGTCTTCACTTGTCATAAGACGAGTTTATACAATCCCATTGAATTCCACCACTTAATTGTATCTTGACAGATACGTATTTCGACCTCAACAGTAAGGCCGTCTTCAGTGTCTTGTACTTGACTCGACTTGTAACGGATTTCACAAATGAAACACACGAAGCCATTTTCGAGGAATTGTGAAAAAAGCTTTTATTAAATTGAACTATTTAGTGTTTCATATTTAGAAAATAAAAACAATTAGATGAATAATTTATACAATCTATATTTGATGTTCAATCTATATTCAAATTTCTATATTTTATAATGTTTTGAAAGGATTGATCGAGACGCAATTGTGCTATGGACCAAATATTCTCGTCTTCTATTCTGATAATCCTGCATCTACTGTTTTATTTCTTCCTGCCAGAACGAGAACATTCATAGAACAATAAAGCAAAGACGAACCCGGTACGAGAATGAAGGAGATGTCTGAGGACGACCCACTTCCGGGTTTGCACTCCCCGGTACCAGTCGGTCCGCAAAGATCGAGCTTGCCTGCTTTGGGCATCAACTTTAACTGACAAAGTACAAAGTGGCGTGAGAGGAAGTCATGTCTGTTGATGCTGCTGTAAATTTGACGATGGCCGACTTTGTGCGGTTTCAGCCACACATGCTGGTTGCTCGACAAACACACTCGGAGAAGGACGGCTTTGTGTCTTATAAAGGGGATTGTCTTTTGATAGGCATTTGATGAAGGGTTTTATTTATGGTGGATTTATGGCGTAAAAATTTCCATATGATTGTTGTAGACTGGAGGAGAGTATGCGTATATCATTTTGTGCTAACATTTTTGATATTTCCGCTCTTTTTTATTATTATTCAACTAAAGCCGAAGTGGCTTACGTAAAAATTTGTAGTATGCAGATAAAATTAGCACACCTAATCTCATCAAATAAAAACAGATCTCCACTTCAGAAATAATAATCTAACACCAACTAGCTTTACTTAGTTGAAAATTCATTCGAATAAATTGAGAATGTTTTTATGTTTGTTTTTATTTCAACTCCATAAAGTAAAATTTCAATGATTATTTCGTTGATGAGTATTACTTGTACAAACTCAAGTTTTTTATTTATCATCAGACTAAGGCCGGAGTGGCCTGTGCTGCACATAAAAGACTTCTCCATTCAGCTCGGTTCATGGCTGCACTTCGCCAACCACGCAGTCTGCGGAGGGTCCGCAAGTCGTCCTCCACCTGATCACAAACTCAAGTTTGTGTGTTTGAATTCGCCATCTTTACCGTTAACAGTTCTGTTTCACTGATTTTGAAGTCGTACCTGTAGAAAAGTACTATAAAAAGAATTTTCTCCATTAGATCTCACGATTATCTACTTAACAACAATTATGTCTGTTCCTGATTCTGTAAATCGCATCGCTGTTCTACCAGATAATAACACATCATATTACCCGTACCCCCACTCGGCCAGCATCCCTCGTTCTATACCGCCACTCAACGGCCCACTAGAGAGATTCTTTTCTCCACACATTTCCACACGCCTTGCAAACAACTTCCGCCGCCGTATTGCCTCATCGGCAACCCACCCCTTCCACCTTCGTCCTCTCAGCTCAACTGACAAGTGCTAAATTGTTTTATAGTGTTTCCTGTTGTGAAGCGAGACGAGAAGCCAACCGCGCGCGGGCAGGCAAACCCGCATTGTTTCGAGTGTATACACACGGTGAAAAATATCCATAAAGCATGGCAAATAACAGAATTTTCCCCAGTGGGGCACTAGACGTACAGTCCATTCCGAAGTCAACGGTCCACAGTGGCCGAATGCCATGCCGTTTTTCATCTCTCGCTTTTACATTTTTGGATTTTTGCTACATCCTATCAAAAACGCTTTGGAAATTAAATTCAGCTTTTCAGTTATGTCCTTTTTTGAAACGTCGCTCTACTTGTGTTCTGTTGCACTTCACTGCGTTTAGTTCTTCTTTGTCGTATGCCACCGGAACGAGAAGTGAGCAGCCGGTGAAAAAATGAGAAGCAACAGCAACGGCTAAACTTCCGGAAAACGACCATTCTGAGGAAAGGAAGAAAGTGGCGGACCGGAATAGAATCGAGTCGTGTGAAAGTGAGAAGCCAAGTGAAACAAGAGATAAAATATAATAAATTCACATCGTTGTTGTCCGCGCCGCCCCCAGAAGGAGGAGATCCCCCACGTAGAAGACCGAAGCGGGGTGGAGAATAAGGAAAATACACAACAAGAAAAATTCACGGTGAAAGGCATCATTTCCCAGATTGCTTGTTTCGACCGTGTTGCAGACAATAGCACCGGGTCTGTCTGCCACTCATTCAGTTCAGCTGGACCGGTTGAAAGCTTATTTTCTTCGTCATCTCCTCGGTAGATATTCCGAGAATTTCTCAGGGGATCATTTTAGCAACAAAGTAAGTGCAGACAGCGTGCAGCATGGTTGGTCGTTCTTGCTGTCTATTATAGTTAAGTAGTTTCAGGAACTCGTTCAGAATAAATTCATTTATGTTGAAGAATTTATAGTAAAACAATTATTTATGCAAAAGTCTTACTCAGGTCTGCATTTTTTGATTTTTTATAATACATATTAATAGATTTGAATTTAATTTCACATATAGGAATTACAATGCCTCTGGCTTCGACAATTAAATTTGTCAAAGATACGAGATACGAGGCCCCTCTTGAGGACCGCTGGAGTACAGTTAAAGCAGCCATTAACGACGCAGCGGAGAACAACGTCGGGTATATGGGTCGAAGTCGACGGAACGATTGGTTCGACGAAGAGTGCAGACAGATTCTGGAGGAGAAGGACGCAGCGCGGGCGGTCGCGCTGCAGCAAGGTACCCGGCAGAACGTGGAACGTTATAGACGGAAGCGGAGACAGCAGACCCGCCTTTTTCAGGAGAAGAAACGCCGCCTGGAAGAAGCGGAGGCGAGGAGATGGAACAGCTGTGCGGTTCTCAAGATACACGCAAGTTCTATCAGAAGCTCAACGCATCCCGCAAAGGCTTCGTGCCGCGAGCCGAAATGTGCCGGGATAAGGATGGGAGCATCTTGACGGACGAACGTGTGGTGATCGAAAGGTGGAAGCAGCACTACGAGGAACATCTGAATGGCGCTGAGAGTACAGGCAGTGAAAGTCAAGGCAGCGGAGGAGATGACTACGTCAGTTCAGCGGACGATGGAAGCCAACCAGTCCCCACCTTGAGGGAAGTTAAGGATGCCATTCAACAGCTAAAGACCATGACCATGACCACAACTAAGACAAGGTGATGGACTTTCGTGCCTGTTGTTCAACATTGCGCTAGAAGGTGTCATGCGGAGAGCCGGGTGTAACAGCCGGGGTACGATTTTCAACAGATCCAGTCAATTTATTTGCTTCGCGGATGACATGGACATTGTCGGCCGAACATTTGCAAAGGTGGCAGAACTGTACACCCGCCTGAAACGTGAAGCAACAAAAGTTGGACTGGTGGTGAATGCGTCAAAGACAAAGTACATGCTTGTGGGCGGAACCGAGCGCGACAGGGCCCGCCTGGGAAGCAGTGTTACAATAGACGGGGATACCTTCGAGGTGGTCGAGGAATTCGTCTACCTCGGATCCTTGCTAACGGCTGACAATAACGTTAGTCGGGAAATACGAAGGCGCATCATCTGTGGAAGTCGGGCCTACTACGGGCTCCAGAAGAAACTGCCGTCGAAAAAGATTCGCCACTGCACCAAATGTGTCATGTACAAGACGTTAATAAGATCGGTAGTCCTCTACGGACATAAAACATGGACAATGCTCGAGGAGTACTTGCAAGCACTCGGAGTATTCGAGACGGGTGCTTAGGACCATCTTTGGCGGTGTGCAAGAAGACGGTGTGTGGCGGCGAAGAATGAACCATGAGCTCGCCCAACTCTACGGCGAACCCAGTATCCAGAAGGTAGCTAAAGCCGGAAGGGTACGATGGGCAGGACATGTTGCAAGAATGCCGGACAGCAACCCTGCAAAGATGGTGTTCGCTTCCGATCCGGCAGGTACGAGACGGCGTGGAGCACAGCGAGCGAGATGGGCAGACCAGGTGCAGAACGACTTGGCGAGCGTGGGGCGTATCCGAGGATGGAGAGATGCGGCCTCGAACCGTGCATTCCCAACAAACAACGACAAGCTACAAATAAGCATCTAGGTTGAATTATTGTTTAATTGTGATCTTCATAGCTGAATAAAATGGATGCTGAATAATACGCTAGACAGATTTTATTTCAGCATTTAATTTTACTAATATTCGACATGGCCTATTTATTTGTTTACTACCTTTATTTGAAGTCGAACTAACGTTTTCGTTTTATCACATTTCAGCACATTGGGGAAGTTTAACTATGTGCTGAACTAATGATTTTTAATGTTCTCTGTTCGACTATGATGTGATGCTCTGAAAGTGTGGTCGAATTGAGTTTGAATAGTAAGTTAATAAGCAAGCATTAGACATCCTTCTTAACCTTTGTCCTTCTTAACCATTGGATTTCACATTTATCAGATCTATCGCACAGTGGAAAAATATTATGCTTGAAGTTTGAATTAGAGAAAAAATCTGAAAAGTTTGAAAAAAATCTGGATTCTAGATATGGAAAGTTTTATTTATAGGAAAATAATGATTTATTTTCAAGACATGCTTTTTATATTCGTGATTTATTAAGCTGTCGGAGATTATAACGAACAAAACTGCTGGAGCAATGAAAAAAAATCATGCATTCATGCGGAACTAAATTTACTAAAAGCCGGACATAACGCCGTTGAATAACGTCGGAAAATTATTGAATCTTTGACGTGTGGAATCCCAATATTATCCCATGGATGTTGATCTTTATTGCGGCGAAATTGGAATAATCTTAATATTTAACAATCATATCGCAACCGTTTATCAAGAGATTCTAAGGAAGGCCGAATATACATTGATTTTATTTTCATAAATTCATAAATAGCATTGGAGACGGATTTTATTTTATCGTTTATCGACATTATTTTTACGTATTTTTCCTAGTATTGCGACGGTTACGACTGGCTGAACAATGGTTGAAATTAAAATCTTGTACACTTATTAACAAACTGTAGTTTGACAGATCGACTTATTGAATAAGAGTCCAATTATGATTCATATTCAGCAATAAGATTATTTATGTTATGCATTGAGTGAGCCATATCTAACAAATCAAGGATGGCGCGGATGACAACGTTACCGGCGGATGATCAAATGACAGCAGTTCGAGACCCGATTTAGGAAAATTTTAAAATGATTATATGAAAATAGCAATTGATTCAAAATACGTTCATTGGAGATCTTGATGATGTTACCTTCTATGGGTTATTATGTTCGAAAAATTTACATGTAGCCGAATTGAGGCTTAGTAAAATGCTTATTAAAAGGTTTAACGAATCAGTTAATAAAGTTGTTTTTCAAAATGAGATGTTGTAGTTGTATAACTTCGCCAAAATTGTGTGAACAAAGCTTGAACAGAAGTTGTGATAAGAAATAGTACAGACATAATTCAACACAGCGCTGAATTAAATCATCACACTGATGTTAGTTCAACTAGTGAATGTTTGTTGGGTTGTGGCGTCAAATTGTTGATTCAGTGTTATCTGTTTAGATGTTAACTAAATAAATGAAATGAATGAACGAGAGCATTATCAATATCACTTTTGGTATCGAGAGGAATCTTTTTCTTCTTATTGGCATTACATCCCCACACTGGGACAGTGCCGCCTCGCAGCTTAGTGTTCATTAAGCACTTCCACAGTTATTAACTACGAGATTTCTAAGCCAAGTTACCATTTTTGCATTTGTATATCATGAGGCTAACACGATGATACTTTTATGCCCAGGGAAGTCGAAACAATTTCCAATCCGAAAATTTCCTTGACCGGCAACGAGAATCGAACCCAGCCACTCTCAGCATGGTCTTGCTTTGTAGACGCGCGTCTTACCGCACGGCTAATGAGGTCCCCGGGGGAATATCAACATCAAAATTCCGATCGATATACATTTTATATAAATCCCAATCAGCTCTATGATAAGTAAATGTGGAGCTGATTGGATTATTAATGGCTTCTTGTGAGATTTCAAACGTCACAGGAAGATGATCAGAGTCAAAGTCAGCATGAGTTACCAATTGGCCACACAGCTGACTTGAATCCGTTAAAAATAAATCAATCGTCGAAGGATTTCGACTGGAGGAAAAACAAGTTGGTCCATTGGGATATTGAATAGTATAATATTCCGCAGAATCAATATTCAAATAAAATTTTAATATTGGAATTGCTTTGAGCATTATTTTATGAACAGGGTTTGGCATTGAAGTGTGGCCAATGATATTACGTATGCATTAACATAAGGTTCGTGCACCATTGGTAATAAACATAAACCTATGCTAATGGAAAGCTAGGCTAGGCGTAGATAAACTCATGCGGAAACACAAAACATGTATGTCAACATATTCAATAAACAAATATGTAAATTATCATAAGGCGCGTGCATCATAAAAGAGCCAACGATAACAAATGTAAATCTAGGCTAGTCGTAATATCAGACAAACCCATCAGGAAACACAAAAGATGTATTTCAACATAATTGATACCGATGCGCGTCGATGCACTTTCAAATTCCATCTTTTATTATGATACAAAGAAACGCATCACAATAAATGTGAATGCGCCGAATAGGAATTCAGGTTAATTTGCCCAAAGGGCACCCACTAGTTTTATGGTTATCCATCTGCGTATGGAAAAACACGTTTGATAATAGAGAAAGGTATAGATTTAAGCATATATAAATAAAGCGGAGCTTCAGCTCCAGGGACAGATCCAAAAAGTATCTTTTAGTCAACGGCCACGCCACAATTTGGTGGCAGCGGTTTAACCGTAAAAGTCAAAAATGTAACGACACACGCCACGCCACAATTTGGTGGCAGCTAGGTGGTTTCGATCCACAGAACCCCAGTGTTTGTTCTTTGTAAAGTTTTGTTCAAGTGCTTTGCTAATTGTGTTAGTCTTTCGGTGGCCATAAAAAAAATCCAAGCGAGTGAAAAAACCAGGGAAATCAGCAAACGAATCCCTTGTGTTCATCGTACGTGGCTGTTTAGAACACAATCAAAAGCCATAAGTAAAGTACGAGACACGGAAGACGGTCAAAATACGTAAAGTTGCAATCAAGTGGTGGAACTAAGTGAAAGGATCCACAGTAAGTTTTGCACGAGAAGATTTGTTTCAACAAAAGAAGACGATTCCGGCTTCTAAGCCGAACAGTGTTAAAACCTCCGGCAATAGCCGAACAGTGATTGTGAAGGAGCATCCAATACGGCGAAAAGAGAGCGGAGCAACTCTCTGTGAAATCGAAGCGAGTCACACAGGATAACAGCGTAGTCACCCGCAACGGAAAACAGCGCAGCCACCCGAAACGGATAACAGCGTAGTCACCCGCAACGGAAAGCAGCGCAGCCACCCGAAAACAGAAGCAAAGGCAAGCCATACTTTATCATGATTTTTATTTTTTCTTCTATATAATTATGTATATAAGAAATATTTTCTTTATTTAAAAATTTATAAAATCACAAGGATTTTTTTTTTTTTGAATAAATTTGTTTTTGGCTTTATTTTTTTTTTTAACAAATATAATAAAAAGAACAAACACTGACATTTTTTTTTTCATGTCACTTCGAAGAATACTTGGTCTTCGAAGTAGAGACATTTTTGTTGACGAAGAAAATAATTCTTCAAATAATTCTTTGTCCAGTTCAGAATCAGATCTTCCGTCGTTACCAGATCTTGATACTGACATTGATTTGGTTGTTGAAAAAATGCCTTTTGATGCAAAGGAAGCCCGTGAAGATATACCTGAGTTGATCGGTAGAGGAAACTTCCAACAATTTATGGCAATATGTGAAGATTTTTTTGATTCACTTGGTCAAGCACCAGAAAATGATCTGGTACGCATTATAAAAAGAAAATTAAGGAATATAGAAGCCTTTACGTTGTGCAGAAATGCCACAACATTTGAAGAAATAAAAACAATTTTGTCAAATAAATTTGGTGAAAAGGCTCCTTTGAATGTCTTGATTTCAGATATGGTAAATCTTAGACAGAGAGATAACGAAGACGCCAAAACATATGGCGATAGAGCAATTTTATTACAGGAGAAACTTGAGTTTGTCTCCGATGAGCTTTTAAAACAATCAACGCTTAATAATAAAGATATATCACCCGTAAAATATATATATTCTCGAGTGATTATCACATATTTTATAAATGGTTTAAAAATTTCAGATATTAAAAATATTGTGAAATCAAATAATTTTTCGGAATTAGAAAAGGCGGCAATATATGCAAATTCGTTAGAGACTAGCTTTAAGTCTAGTGCCATTTTAAATAAAAGACAATTTATACCAAACTTTAATAAACCAAACAGAGATTTTAAGATTTCTGGTGGATTTTCTAACAATAGACAGCAAAATAACAATTCTTCAAAAATTAATTTCAACAATAATCCTGGACCATCAGGATATAATAGTCCGAAGAATTTTTCTACAAATAATGCTGGACAATTTGGAAACCGAAATAATCTCAATAATAAAATGCACATAAAACAAGAATTTAAAACAGAACCCATTAATAATATTAAGGCAAGAACTTCATCAAAATGTTATTTTTGTGGTAAAATTGGGCACATCGAAGCCAATTGCCTTGAACGTCAAAGATCAAGAATAAATATGCTCGAATCAAAAAACGAGAAGAAGTTAGTGAAAACTGGTCCAGACCCAGAAGAACTTCAAATAATAAGGTCTCTAGGGATTTCATAATTCCTTTTCTTAAATTGAAAAACACAAATAGGCCTATTGTAAACATAAAATTGGATTTCAAAAACAAATTTGTACATTTTTGTTAGACCCAGGAGCAGAAATAAGTGTAATAAAAATAGTTGCCTTTAAACACAAGAAATGCAAGACGATAAAATTGAAGTCTTGGGAATTACATCTCAATCAGTAGAAACATTAGGAACAACCTATGTATCATTCGAATTTGAAAACCATAAAGAGAATTTTAAATAAATGTAGTTGATGAAAACTTTCCCATTCCTTCCGATGGAATTTCAGGAAGCGGTTTCTTTAACAACTATCCTTGCAAGATTGATTACAGAGATAAGTGTTTTAAAATTTTGATATCTTAGATTGCAATTCTATCAATTTGTTACGAAAGAAAATATAGTAAAAATACCTGCACGATCGGAAATTATTAAAAAGATTTTTGTTGAGACCAATGATGATTTAATTTGCCTATCTAAACAATTTGATAATAAACAAATTTATGTTGGTAATTGTATTATCAGTCCAATTAATAACTATGCTTTTATACCCATTATTAATGCTACACATGAAGAAGTTGATGTTGATTTGAATAATCTACATTTTGAAAAAATTAAATAATTTTAATATAATGACCCTCGAACGAAAACAAAATATTAGGTTACAGGATATATTGTCTAAAGTAGATCTTGATCATTTGAATGAAATTGAAAAATCAAGTATTATTGACGTTATTGAGAAGTATAGCGATGTTTTTTATGTTGATGGTGATATATTATCAAGCACCGAAGCAACAACCCATACCATTAAAACCTCTAATGAAACACCAATATTTACAAGACAATACAGATTACCAATATCTCATAAGGAAATAGTAAACTCCGAGGTAAACAAAATGCTGAAAGATAATATAATTAAAGAAAGTAATTCTCCTTGGAATTCACCTTTACTAGTCGTTCCAAAGAAATCTTCAATAGATGGTCAGAAAAAATGGCGTGTTGTCGTTGATTTTAGAAAGTTGAATAATGTTACAGTGAGTGACGCATATCCACTCCCTTTAATTACAGATATTTTGGAACAATTGGGAAAATCGAGATATTTTACAAACTTAGACTTAGCTAGTGGGTTTCATCAGATTAACATGGATCCACAAGATGCTGCTAAGACTGCATTTTCAACTCCGTATGGGCATTATGAATACGTTAAAATGCCATTTGGATTGAAAATGCTCCTGCAACGTTTCAAAGGTTAATGAATACTGTATTGAGCGGTCTCCAAGGAATCAAATGTTTCGTGTATATGGACGATGTTGTAGTATATGGTGATAATTTAGAAGATCACAATAGAAAATTATGCCAAGTGTTAGATTGTTTGAGAAAATTCAATCTGAAACTTCAAACAGATAAGTGTAACTTTTTGAAGAAAGAAATATTATATTTGGGACACAGAATTACATCAGAGGGAATATTGCCTGATGAATCTAAAATAGTAGCAATCAAAAATTTCCCCACACCAAAAAACGCAAAAGAAGTCAAAATGTTTTTGGGAATTTTGAGTTATTATAGAAAATTTATACTCAAATTGGCTAACTTGGGAGAGCCGATAAATAAGTTGTTGAGAAAAGGACAGAAATTTATTTGGAATCAAAATTGTCAACGATCTTTCGACGAGTTGAAGTCGTTGTTGACAAGCTCACCGATTCTACAGTATCCTGATTTCAACAAGAAATTCGTAATTACTACTGATGCCAGCAATGTGGCAATAGGAGCTGTTTTAACCAATGAAGGTTCAACCCTGCCAATCGCGTACGCTAGTAGGATTTTGAATCCAGCGGAAAGGCATTATGCTACAGTAGAAAAAGAATTACTCGCCATAGTATGGGCAGTAAAGCATTTTAAACCATATGTGTATGGCTATGAATTTATTATCTATTCAGATCATAAGCCATTGGTTTATTTATTCAATATTAAAGAATCATCCGATAGATTGATGCGATGGCGCATTCAATTAGAAGAGTATGACTTCAAAGTTATGTATATTCCAGGCAAAGGAAATACAGTAGCAGACACATTAAGTCGCATTGAATTAAGTAATCTTGACACTGCAGGTCAGATTACAAACAGTATAAGCGATGAAATAAAATCGCATAAAAAGAAGATATTAAATCGGATTAATATCGTAACAAGACATCAAGCACAAGTCGCAAATAATGATGAAAAACTAAACGGAATAGCCGAGGATTATTCATGTTTTCTTTTACTTAAAGATCCGAATAAAGCAGAAAATATATGCGATAAACTTGACGAGTCAAGTAACGTGATAAACGTTTATATCGTACCGAAAATAATAAAAGCAGAAGTGAAAATAATTTTTGATAAAAATAAAATCAAATAAAAAAAATTCAGTATTGTGAATATAATATTATTGAAAACATATATTGATGTTTTATAAGTTAAGCATAACTACATCAATACTGAATGAATGTTAAATAAATACAAACATAAGCAGTCTTATTCTTAATCAGCAGCTATGATTGCAAACTGCTGACAAAAACATGTGGATTTACGCAGTCCCAAATTCATATTGCAAAATGGAAAAATGTCCCATACAGAACTTTCAGGAGTTGGAAAATTACGAATAACAGAGCCATGCTTAATTTATTTCAATACAATATATCTCCATTATTATACAAAGGGATCAACAGACTTTGAATTTGAAATTCAAAAGATAGATTTTCCTCATATCCAACAAGAAACTTCAATAATAAAAGAGAAAATTCCGAACACTATCAAACATAATGTTATACCTATCATTAATGAAAAATCTTTATTTGATGAAATTAACAATCTAAAAGCTATGAATTCTGGAAAAATTCAATTAATGGATATTGAATTAGAAAACATTCAATTTCATTCTGGAAAATATTCCTCGTACTTATATCAATTTCAATTATATCTTGGTTGATTATTGTTATATAAATTTCTGAAAACTAAATTTGCAAAAGGAAACAACAATATGACATCACGTCGCCAAAGGTCTCCACCACATCCATCGGCTCCTTTTCAACAATCAGAACCTTTACGGATTATCTATTCAACAAATAATGAAGAAGAAAATGAAGGTGTTTTGTTCTTAAATAATAAAAAGATTACCTATAGCCAAGAAACAAATGTTAGGGCAAATTTCATTTTAAAACATAAACTATATACAAGACAAATATTTTTTTAATGATTTAAATATTAATTAAGAATAAAATAATAAGTTGGTAACAGTATCAAAGGACAAGAAAAAGTTTCCATTATCCCAAAAATATAATAAAACTTTTTTTAGGGGATAGTAATGTGGCCAATGATATTACGTATGCATTAACATAAGGTTCGTGCACCATTGGTAATAAACATAAACCTATGCTAATGGAAAGCTAGGCTAGGCGTAGATAAACTCATGCGGAAACACAAAACATGTATGTCAACATATTCAATAAACAAATATGTAAATTAACATAAGGCGCGTGCATCATAAAAGAGCCAACGATAACAAATGTAAATCTAGGCTAGTCGTAATATCAGACAAACCCATCAGGAAACACAAAAGATGTATTTCAACATAATTGATACCGATGCGCGTCGATGCACTTTCAAATTCCATCTTTTATTATGATACAAAGAAACGCATCACAATAAATGTGAATGCGCCGAATAGGAATTCAGGTTAATTTGCCCAAAGGGCACCCACTAGTTTTATGGTTATCCATCTGCGTATGGAAAAACACGTTTGATAATAGAGAAAGGTATAGATTTAAGCATATATAAATAAAGCGGAGCTTCAGCTCCAGAGACAGATCCAAAAAGTATCTTTTAGTCAACGGCCACGCCACAGAAGTCACCAATTATGAACAATTCGAAGATCAGCTCTCAACAATTTTCTTTGCTGCCCATTGCACTGGAAAGGCAAATAGGCAACAATAAAAGAGAATTGTCTAAAACTTGTTTCAACAGAAACTCCCAAGGTTTCAAAAACTTTGGTTTGGTCTATTAATGACAATGGTGATCCCGCCACAGGCGCTATCCAGACGATCATTTCTGTAGATAAAATAGTTTGGATCACTTTTGATGAAGAGTCCAGGTTTTAAATAAGTTTCAGTTATAATAGCAATGTGCACATTATGAACTGTCAACAAGTTGAATAATTCAACTTCATTACCCTTAAAGTGCGGGCATTGCAATTTAAAATTTTCAAAAAAAAATTTGGATCCATTAAAAATAAGTCCAATAACAATTTTTTGAGTAAACATGATACCAACCTGAACAGCTTCAGTTTTGGTATTTGCTTTAAGCATTGCATCAATCATGTGATGCAATTGTTCAGTTAGAAAATCAAAATCGGAAGCAGACATGTCTCCAGTCTCCATCACCACCGAAGAGCCGGTAAGCTCATCAGCTTTGATCAGCCTCGGAGACCCATATACCAATCGACTCAGCTTGAGAAACTGAGCAAATGTCTGTCTGTGCGTGTGTGTATGTGTGTAGCCCTTTGATTGGAGTGAAACTGGTTTTAATAGACGAAAAAACGTTCCTAGTTGGACACTATTGTTTTTGTTTTGCAATAAATCAAGCAGTTTGAACAATATTTTTATTTTTAACCAACAAAAAAACATTGTTCACATTCACACACTGAATCATGATGACGCCATCGATTATTCTCATAATTGGGTATTTTTTCAGCAGCGTGTATAAAACGCTTCAAAACTTTCAACCACCAAAATGTAGGCAATTAACGTTGCATTTACCACACCTTACCACAATAATTCGAATGCACCAGGTGGAATCGAGAAAGGGTTTTTATAGTACAGTCGCCTTTCCCCATCTCGATATTGAAGGGACCATTGAGATAAGGGAAGCACAGAGAACAGGCGTTCATTTTGAATCGTGCAGTTGTGTAACACTTTGTACAGATCAATTTAAAGTATGCCCCCGTAGCGTAGTGCTAGTACGCTAAGGGTTTTTGCGAAAATTTGGCGTATTTTGCTTTTTAATAAAGACCCTTATACAAAGACGCGAAATCTGATCCCTGAACAAACAAACCAACCGGCAACCCCGAATGCGCAACACTGTTGATGCTGCATAAACTTTTCAAATTGGTCAATCACTGAAAATATCCTACATGTTCGAATAATATTGTATTACACGTGAGTCTAACGTGTTTCATCAACCCCCATTTCTATAAACGAACCACGTTAAATCCACAAGAAATAAAACTTAAATTGATACCACTTGAAAACATGGGTATCATGACGTGTTTTACACGTTATTATTCCTCGTACTGATTAGTGACGATAATAACATGGCGCCTGACAAATATTTCTGCTGTAAGTGAGCGAATGAGTTATTATCATCGAAATATTTTTTTCAATTCCTCGGTCAAAACTAATAATTGTGCAAAAAAGGGTAAGTTTATTCTCATGTTTAATTGGATAAATCATTTTGATGCATAATAACATTTTTAGGTAAACTGCAAAACGGTAACTAATCATCGTTCAAAAATATACGAGAAAGGCGAAAAAATATGGACCCGCTAAGCAATACGATACTTTTACGGCAATAGGTAATACTTGGTAATACCTTTATTATGAGCTGCTCTACCATCTATAAGTTCCACGGAGAAAAGCCGGTAAATCCCGAGGTAAATCCCGCGGAAATTTTTCAACTTCACACCATGACTTTGGAAGCATTAAAGATTGCTGTAAATATATTTCGAAACAAGTTACAATGAACTTATTCACCTCAAAGGCTTAAATAAATAAATGTTCAACCAGTAGGTTCTATAAATGCGTTTAATTGTTTTAAAATAAGCATAATTCAAATATTTTGAAAGTAATGAATAATCTGAAAGGATACGGTCTGGTGTTTAGTCACAAAAGAACAGAAGGAATTCGTGGCAATTTAACGTGTTTTTCATTATTATTCTTCATGAAGTTCAATTTAATCGTTCGTTCTATATTTTGACATTTGGGACTGGATTTACCAGGCTATAGACATCCCTATCTAACTCCCTTAGCCTAAAAGTAGCCACCATGTCCCGGGCACAGTGTGCAGATAGACCGCTGTCAGTTGCATGAGATGTCAACAATCGTCAACAACACCAATGATTGTAGCTTGATAATTAAAAATATCCACAACAATAAAAGAGCAGGATTTATTTTTAAATTCTGCTCAAGCTTTTCACGGTGAAATAAAAGACAAATTGTTGTTCTCTCTCAATTAAACTCATTAGTCATATTTAATCAATATTCCCGATTAAAGTTGAATATTAAAGAAAGCTGAATTTGGATGTTTTATGATGTTAAGCTTTTTTAGATTTGACGTACGTTGCTCGGCGTTGGTGTAGGTGTTGGCTACGCTAAACATGAGGTCTTAGCATAGGGCTGGGATTTACACGTTATTTCGCCATACTTCTCAATTAGTGAAAATCACGTGTAAAACCATTAGCATAAGCGTGTAGAATATTGTCAGTGTAAGATTTTCATGATTCAACAATATTGAATTTGTAACGCATTTACCAAACCGAATCGCCCAAGTAACATTTTAAGTTTTATAATGCTCTTGAAGACCATAATTTACTCCTCAAGAGTGTTATAAAACCAGCATAAAACCAAAATGTTACTAGGGCGGGTTGTGAATTCAAAATAAACAAATGAACTTCATTTTCAACCATTTGTTGGGGTTGATTAGCTCAAAATGATCTAAAAATAACAAAATAATAATTAAAACATGTGTATTCGTGATAATTGGAATAGTCCTTACCCAATGTTACGCGCGATTTTTTGGAATGACAGGTCTCTTGCTCGATTGGAATGACACTGACAGTAAATTTGGAAATCCAATTGGAATATTTCCTGTCTTTATTTATAGTGTCTTTACTTTTTAGTGCTAGTGTACATTTCGATTTGTCACTAGATGGTAGCATCATCTTGTTTACGTAGTGTAAGCCAACGCCATTGCTAGGTGTGGGCAGTCTGCGTTGGCGGCATTGGTGAAACCTGGACAAAATATGATAAGAGCACTTCGAGATAGATAGATATCAAGATGGGAAAGTTATCGAGATGTAGAATGCCCGAATGTACACTACCCGCCAAAAAAACAGAAAGCACAAAAATAAGTAATGCAACAACTGCTTTAAATATTGCAAAACTCCCCAAAAAGTTTAACATATGTTATCATATTGATATCACTCCAGAACTCCTGTATTCGTGATGCTGTAGGAATTCCTAGAGGAAGTTCCGGAGGAATTTCTGGAGGAAGTTCCGGAGAATTTCTTAGGGGTAGTTCCGGGGGAAGTCCTAGAGTTAGTTTCGGAGGAATTCCATGACGAATTCCCGGTCGAATTCCTTGATGAACTCCCGGAGGAGTTCTTGGAGGAACTTCCGGAGGAACACCAGGAGGCACTTTCGGAGCAATTCTTGGAGCAGCTTTCAGAGCACTTCCTGGTGAAATTAACGGAGGAATTTGTGAAAGAATTTCGGAAAATTATTATTACTTCTGGAGGAATATTGGAGGAACTTTCGAAGGAATTCCTAGAAGAAGATCCGGAGGAATTCCTAGATGAAGTTCAGGAGGAATTCCTAAAAGAAATTCCGAAGGAACTCCTAGAGGAAGTTTCGGAGGAATTCCTAGGAAAAGGTACGGAGGAATTCTTAGAGGCAGATACGGAGGAATTCCTAGAGGAAGTTTTGGAGGAATCCATAGATGAAGTTCAGGAGGAATTTCTGTAGGAAGTTCCGGAGGAACTCCCGAATGAAGTTCTGGAGAAATTTCTGGAGGAAGTTCCGGAGGAACTGCTGAATGAAGTTCCGGCGAAATTTCTGGAGGAAGTTCCGGAGGAATTCCTGGAGGAAGTTCCGGAGGAATTACTGGAGGAAGTTCCGGAGGAATTCCTGGAGGATGTTCCGGAGGAATTCCTGGAGGAAGTTCCGGAGGAGTTCCAGGAGGAAGTTCTGGAGGAATTCCTAGAGGAAGTTCTGGAGGAAGTTCCGGAGGAATTCCTAGGGGAAGTTTCGGAAAAATTCCTGGAGGAAGTTCCGGAGGAATTCATGGAGGAAGTTCTGGAGGAATTGCTAGAGGAAGTTCTGGAGGAATTCCTAGAGGAAGTTCTGGAGGAATTCCTAGAGGAAGTTCCGGAGGAATTCCTAGAGGAAGTTCCGGAGGAATTCCTAGAGGAAGTTCCGGAGGAATTCCTAGAGGAAGTTCCGGAGGAATTCCTAGAGGAAGTACCGGAGAAATACCTAGGGGAAGTTCCGGAGGAATTCCTAGAGGTAGTTCCAGAGGAATTCCTAGAGGAAGTTCCAGAGGAATTCCTAGAAGAAGTTCCAGAGGAATTCCTAGAGGAAGTTCCAGAGGAATTCCTAGAGGAAGTTCCAGAGGAATTCCTAGAGAAAGTTCCAGAGGTATTCCTAGAGGAAGTTCCAGAGGAATTCCTAGAGGAAGTTCCGGAGGAACTCCTAGAGGAAGTTCCGGAGGAATTCTTAGAGGAAGTTCCGGAGGAATTCCTAGAGGAAGTTCCGGTGGTACTCCTAGAGGAAGTTCCGGAGGAATTCTTAGAGGAAGTTCCGGAGCAATTCCTAGAGGAAGTTCCAGAGGAATTCCTAGAGGAAGTTGCAGAGGAATTCCTAGAGGAAGTTCCAGAGGAATTCCTAGAGGAAGTTCCAGAGGAATTCCTAGAGGAAGTTCCAGAGGAATTCCTAGAGGAAGTTCCAGAGGAATTCCTAGAGGAAGTTCCAGAGGAATTCGTAGAGGAAGTTTCGGAGGAATTCCTAGAGGAAGTTCCGGAGGTACTCCTAGAGGAAGTTCCAGAGGAATTCTTAGAGGAATTTCCGGAGGAATTCCTAGAGGAAGTTCCGGAAGGATTCCTAGAGGAAGTTCCGGAGGAATTCCTAGAGGAAGCTCCGGAGGAATTCCTAGAGGAAGTTCCGGAGGAATTCCTAGAGGAAGTTCCGGAGGAATTCCTAGAGGAAGTTCCTGAGGAATTCCTAGAGGAATTCCTAGAGGAATTCCTAGAGGAAGTTCCAGAGGAATTCTTAGAGGAAGTTTCGGAGGAATTCTTAGAGGAAGTCCCGGAGGAATTCCTAGAGGAAGTTCCGGAGAAATTCCTGGAGGAAGTTCCGGAGGAATTTCTGGAGGAAGTTCCGGAGGAATTCCCAGAGGAAGTTCCGGAGGAATTCCCAGAGGAAGTTCCGGAGGAATTCCTGGAGGAAGTTCCGGAGGAATTCCTGGAGGAAGTTCCGGAGGAATTCCTGGAGGAAGTTCCGGAGGAATTCCTGGAGGAAGTTCCGGAGGAATTCCTGGAGGAAGTTCCAGAGGAATTCCTGGGGGAAGTTCCAGAGGAATTCCTTGGGGAAGTTCCAGGGAAATTCCTGGGGAAGTTCCGGAGGCATTCCTGGGGGAAGTTCCGGAGGCATTCCTGGGGGAAGTTCCGGAGAAATTTCTGGAGGAAGTTCCGGAGGAACTGCTGAATGAAGTTCCGGCGAAATTTCTGGAGGAAGTTCCGGAGGAATTCCTGTAGGAAGTTCCGGAGGAATTCCTGTAGGAAGTTCCGGAGGAATTCCTGGAGGATGTTCCGGAGGAATTCCTGGGGGAAGTTCCGGAGGAATTCCTGGGGGAAGTTCCGGAGGAATTCCTGGGGGAAGTTCCGGAGGAATTCCTGGGGGAAGTTCCGGAGGAATTCCTGGGGGAAGTTCCGGAGGAATTCCTGGGGGAAGTTCCGGAGGAATTCCTAGAGGTAGTTCCGGAGGAATTCCTAGAGGAAGTTCCGGAGGAATTCCTGGTGGAAGTTCCGGAGAAATTCCTGGAGGAAGTTCCGGAGAAATTCCTGGAGGAAGTTCCGGAGGAATTCCTGGAGGAAGTTCCGGAGGAATTCCTGGAGGAAGTTCCGGAGGAATTCCTGGAGGAAGTTCCGGAAGAATTCCTGGAGGAAGTTCCGGAGGAATTTCTGGAGGAAAATCCGGAGGAATTCCTGGAGGAAGTTCCGGAGGAATTCCTGGAGGAAGTTCCGGAGGAATTCCTGGAGGAAGTTCCGGAGGAATTCCTGGAGGAAGTTCCGGAGGAATTCCTGGAGGAAGTTCCGGAGGAATTCCTGGAGGAAGTTCCGGAGAAATTCCTGGAGGAAGTTCCGGAGGAATTCCTGGAGGAAGTTCCGGAGGAAATCCTGGAGGAAGTTCCGGAGGAATTCCTGGAGGAAGTTTGGGAGGAATTCCTGGAGGAAGTTCCGAAGTTCCGGAGGAATTCCTGGAGGAAGTTCCGGAGGAATTCATGGAGGAAGTTCCGGAGGAATTCCTGCAGAGAAGTTCCGGAGGAATTCATGGAGGAAGTTCCGGAGGAATTCCTGGAGGAAATTCCGGAGGAAGTTCCGGAGAAATTCCCAGAGGAAGTTCCGGAGGAATTCCTAGAGGAAGTTCCGGAGGAATTCCTAGAGGAAGTTCCGGAGGAATTCCTAGAGGAAGTTCCGGAGGAATTCCTAGAGGAAGTTCCGGAGGAATTCCTAGAGGAAGTTCCGGAGGAATTCCTAGAGGAAGTTCCGGAGGAATTCCTGGAGGAAGTTCCGGAGAAATTCCTGGAGCAAGTTCCGGAGGAATTCCTGGAGGAAGTTCCGGAGGAAGTTGCGGAGCAATTCCTGGGGGAAGTTCCGGAGGAATTCCTGGGGGAAGTTCCGGAGGAATTCCTGGGGGAAGTTCCGCAAGAATTCCTAAGGGAAGTTCCGGAGGAATTCCTGGAGGAAGAGGAAGTTCCGGAAGAATTTCTAAGGGAAGTTCCGGAGGAATTTCTAGGTGAAGTTCCGGAGGAATTCTTAGAGGAAGTTCCGGAGGAATTCCTAGAGGAAGTTCTGGAGGAATTCCTAGAGGAAGTTCCGGAAGAATTCCTAAGGGAAGTTCCGGAGGAATTTCTAGGTGAAGTTCCGGAGGAATTCCTAGAGGAAGCTCCGGAGGAATTCCTAGAGGAAATTCCGGAGGAATTCCTAGAAAAAGTTCCGGAGGAATTCCTAGAGGAAGTTCTGGAGGAATTCCTAGAGGAAGTTCCGGAGGAATTCCTAGAGGAAGTTCCGGAGGAATTCCTGGAGGAAGTTGTCCTCCTTCCTAATGCTTATCGTCGTGAACAATTTTGTTGAAGGTTCATTCAAAATAAAAAAGATTCGATGATACATCATCACGAATATAGGAGCTCTGGAGTGATGCTAAACTTTTTAGGGTGTTTCAATATTCGAAACAGGTGTTGCAATACATATTTTTGCGCTTCCATAGTTTTGGCGGGTAGTGTATGTACCATAGGGAGAGATATCGAGATATAGTACATCGAGAAGTAGAGAGTCTATTTGAGAGTCCGTTTCGGAACCATGAAAAAATGCCTATATAGGTATTAAATTTGGCAAAAAAGGCAAAAAAATAAAAATAATGTGTTTTGTCTTTCTCGTACAACAAAGTTGTGCCGAAAGGCTCTCATTTCACTCCAAGAACGAACTTTTTATACAAGGCTCGTAGATCTATAGCTAATAAGCTAAAGAATTGACTGAGACAATTAAACGAGATACTTTTTTTTGACGGGAAAGGTGAAATTGTAGTTTCAGAAGAAAGCATGAAACAGGATGAAGGTAAACGTCACATAAATTACAAGCAAAAGAAAAAATAGTAGTTTGTACAACAAGTTTCAAAAAGATGATTTTTTCAGCACGAGTTGTACGTTTATTCAACGAAGCTTGCCGAGTGAGTGCTGGAAAAATCGAGTTTTGCAACGAGTTGCACACGCAATGACGAAAAATGGACTTTAGTTTGATAAATCTGTACCAAAATTTAACAGTCTAATTTACTCTACATGATCATTCTTGCCAATAAATTATGTTGCTGTAGAGAACAATCCGATTCCATGTTACCGTGCCACATCGCATTGTTATGAGTGTTATAATGAATTTAAGTTGCATTATGTTCATTGAAGACCCTCCTTAGCCGTGCGGTTAGATGCGCGGCTACAAAGCAAGATCATGCTGAGGGTGGTTGGGTTCGATTCCCGGTGCCGGTCTAGACAATTTTCGGATCGGAAATTGTCTCGACTTCCCTGGGCATAAAAGTATCATCGTTTTAGCCTCATGATATACGAATGCAGAAATGGTAACTGTGCAAGTGCTTAATGAACACTAAGCAGCGAGGCAATGTCGCAGTATTGGATGTAATGCCAAAGAAAGAATAAAGAAGAATGTTCATTGAAGCACCTATTTTGTTGGTATGGAAAAGTAGGCCGTTTTACAACTCAAAGACGAACTGTAAACCAGATATTATGATCAGGAGTAGCAAAAATGTATTTAAACATTCCCTCGGAAAACCCGGAATATCTCCGATGGACCGATCTGAGATTTGGAATGGGGACAGAAAACCCGGAAAGTGTCTGCGTCATGGTCCCGGTTTCGTCAAAATTATCAGATTATTGTAAACAAAGTTATGCTGATTTGAATTTGAACAACATTTTGCCCATCTCAACCTTTTTGTCTAACCCACGTATAAGCTATTAAGCTTATTTAATTGTTCTATTCCAAACGTTGCGATTATCTTTTATGTTTGCGAGGATATTTTTGTAAATGTAGAATTAAATCGGAAGTAGGACTTCTATAACATTCTACAGACTTTAATCTTGTAACAATCTGTGATTATTGTTAAAAAGCTACAAAGATACACTTTGACAGAAAGAAGAATGCTCAAAAACTGCGAAAGCTTGTTTAAGTTACGATTATGATTTGATTCGATGGCGATTGAAATTTACATACCAAGTTTCAGATTTAACAGTGGAACTTTTTCCCAAGAAACTGACTTCCACGGGGCCAAGACCCAGTGCCCCATACACGGCGATAACCTTCTTAGGAGACGATGAATTATCATCACTTTTGGACTCTCTTCAGTAGTTAACTACAGCGACGACAACGGTAGGCACAACTTTTAATCTGAAACGACATAAAACTTTGCTCCAACCACTTCGTCGAAGCAAAATGTGAAATCTTCTGAAAACAGTCTTCACAGATGTACGGAGATTCAAAAAGTTTAACAGCGAGTGGCGTGGGATGCAGGGTGGGCGTAATGTTATGCCATTAAGCAGACACGGATGGAACTTTTGCACTCGCAGCATCTCGGAAACATAGACGCACGTTGCCGGTGATGGACGGACGAAATGGAATTGCAACGTTCGCTGTAAAGCTGCCTTATGGATGGTCACGAAGAATACCCTGGTGACGGGGAATATAGTACGACACAAATGCTTGCTTTATGATACTTTTTACGCGTCAGTGCAATTTTATGATTTTAGCTCTTACCCCTTTGCGGGAATAAAATAAATAAATTTATGGAGATAGTTCTGAAGAAAAAGACATTTGATTAGAACTAGTAAAAATAGATTTAGGACAACTTTTGCAGTTCCTTCTGATTACTTTGATTTGTATGATTGTTCATCTTTTTTCTATCTTTTCATACTTGTCAGTAAACACTTATTTTTATTAATTTATTTATCTCTATCTTGTTTTATTTTCTTCCTTTCAGATTTTTTTACTCTTCTTTCTATTTTTTGGTATGATTTGTTTATTCACTGACTTTTTCGCCTTTTCGCTTCTTAGGTTTCATGATTTATTACATATCAATATTCTTTTTTAGAACTATACCGTCTAGAATTCAGATATCGTACATAAAGTGCAAGTCAACAAGTCAAATTGTAAACAATTCAAAATTCTTTAAATTCCTATAACCAACTTTCAGCTCCTCAACTGCACTATGGTAATTAAGCAATTAAAAATATGCGAAGTTTCCGCTATCAAAGTCATATTGCACCCCGTTAGCTGGAAGTAAATTTAAAATACATTACTTCCGAACTTTTAATAATACTTCCAACAACCGACCATCCTTCCGTTAACCTTCCTTCAGCATTCCCATCTGATCGGAAGTCGACTGGCTGTTATATTGTAATGGCTGCGTCTGAAAGAAAAATGGGAAAAAGTACGGAAAATCAAACCAAGAATCAACGAAGCTCATAAAATGTTCAACCTTATGTATGCAGCAGCACACTCTCGGCGCTGCCAGCAACCCAGAACCAAAACGGGTGAAAACTTTGCGAGGAGGTGTGAGAAGAGGGTATCGAATATGCTTAAGTAGAGAAGTCGGGGTTTCAAGTAGCCGGAAAATTGTTGCTGCTGCTGCTACAGAACTAGCACAATGTTGAAGTAGAGCACGACACTGGCATTGGAATCGCATCGCAATTTCAACCAACCAGCAGAGAAGCAACAGCACGAACAAAAGCAACAAATGCGTTTTATTGTAATAATAGCGGAAAGAGTACGTACATAAACTTGAGCTGCTTACTTTTACAAGTGGTAGCTAATGCTGCTTTCTTCAATTGGAATTTCCTTGCCGTATATTCGTAGGGAATGGAATGATGTAGTTAGTAAAGATAATGAAATATTTCAGAGCAAGACTCACAAACTATATTTGTAGTGCTGGGCATCTTTGGGAATTCAGATAACAAAGTCTTTTTCAATTAATCCGGAAAATGAGATCAGTTCCATTATTTGATCGAACCGCAATAGGCTAGTTATGGTTTTTATTTGAGGACCTCAGTT
This sequence comes from Armigeres subalbatus, assembly GCF_024139115.2. Classification (NCBI taxonomy): domain Eukaryota; kingdom Metazoa; phylum Arthropoda; class Insecta; order Diptera; family Culicidae; genus Armigeres; species Armigeres subalbatus. The sequence continues at coordinate 305,397,524 of NC_085140.1, forward strand.
TGCATTTTATCGAGAATGCGACGGATATGATCTTCCTAAGCAGCACGCGCAACATCTTTCAAATAGCTGACTCTGGCAGTACATCAAGTCACATTGAAGCCGCTTTCTAGTATCAGATACACATAATGTTTCATTTCGTCAATGTGAAGTCTCAATCTGCCTCGTTTCTGATATTAGCTTGGCTTTGTTTAGCTTAGCTTAGCTTTGGTAGCGGGTGGAGCAGAACTACCAAAGCCGACAAAATGTGCACAAAACTGGAGGGCTAAAGCACCAACCAAAACCAAAACGCCACAAATCTAGATTTTCAAACCTACATGTATTTCATTTAAGTATTATATTTCATCTTCGTTTCCTAGCCTCCTACTTCTTGGCCTTACTCCTCTACTCTTTCTCTATTCATCTCTTCTTACATGCTAACATATTTTTTCCGTACTCACGGTCAGTCCTCTCGTCAGAGATGACGCTGTCTTCGCACGCCATAGTCACCAATCTCGCATCAGTACACACCACCCGACAGTTTCGAAGCCGTTCCGCAACGATGATGGGTTGGATCCCCTCGTTGGGGCTAGAGCGCACCTTTTCTCCAGCCAAACAGCATCGATCGAAAGCCTCCTTTCAAGAGGCTCGGAAGCCTCCTTTCAAGAGGCTCGGAAGCCTCCTTTCAAGAGGCTCGGAAGCCTCCTTTCAAGAGGCTCGGAAGCCTCCTTTCAAGAGGCCTGGAAGCCTCCTTCAAGAGGCCTGGAAGCCTCCTTCAAGAGGCTCTGGAAGCCTCCTTTCAAGAGGCTCAGAAGCCTCCTTCAAGAGGCCTGGAAGCCTCCTTCAAGAGGCTCGAAGCTCCTTTCAAGAGGCCTCAAGCCTCCTTCAAGAGGCCTGGAAGCCTCCTTTCAAGAGGCTCGGAAGCCTCCTTTCAAGAGGTTCAGAAGCCTCCTTCAAGAGGATCAAGCCTCCTTTCAAGAGGGCCTGGAAGCCTCCTTTCAAGAGGCCTGGAAGCCTCCCTTTCAAGAGGCCCAAGAGCCTCCCTTCAAGAGGCTCGGAAGCCTCCTTCAAGAGGCCCGGAAGCCTCCTTTCAAGAGGCTCTGGAAGCCTCCTTTCAAGAGGCACGGAAGCCTCCTTTCAAGAGGCCCTTCAGCTCAGAAGCCTCCTTCAAGAGGCCCGGAAGCCTCCTTCAAGAGGCTCAAGCCTCCCTTCAAGAGGCCCGGAAGCCTCCTTTCAAGAGGCCTCAAGCCTCCTTCAAGAGGCCTGGAAGCCTCCTTTCAAGAGGCCCGGAAGCCTCCTTTCAAGAGGCCCGGAAGCCTCCTTCAAGAGGCCTGGAAGCCTCCTTCAAGAGGCCTGGAAGCCTCCTTCAAGAGGCCTCGGAAGCCTCCTTTCAAGAGGCCTCGGAAGCCTCCTTTCAAGAGGCCCGGGGGCCCCCCTTTCAAGAGGCCCCGGAAGCCCCCTTTCAAGAGCCCGGGAAGCCCCCTTTCAAGAGGCCCGGGGGCCTTCTTTCAAGAGGCCTCGGAAGCCTCCTTCAAGAGGCCTCAGGGAAGCCTCCTTCAAGAGGCCCAGCCTCCTCAAGAGGCTCGGAAGCCTCCCTTCAAGAGGCTCAGCCTCCCTTCAAGAGGCCCGGAAGCCTCCTTTCAAGAGGCCCGGAAGCCTCCTTCAAGAGGCCCAGGGCCTCCTTCAAGAGGCCTGGAAGCCTCCTTCAAGAGGCCCGGAAGCCTCCTTCAAGAGGCCCGGAAGCCTCCTTCAAGAGGCCTGGAAGCCTCCTTTCAAGAGGCCCAGGAAGCCTCCCTTTCAAGAGGCCTGGAAGCCTCCCTTTCAAGAGGCCTGGAAGCCTCCTTTCAAGAGGCCTGAAGCCTCCTTCAAGAGGCCCGGAAGCCTCCTTCAAGAGGCCCGGAAGCCTCCCTTCAAGAGGCCCGGAAGCCTCCTTTCAAGAGGCTCAAGCCTCCTTCAAGAGGCTTGGAAGCCTCCTTTCAAGAGGCCTGGAAGCCTCCTTCAAGAGGCTCCGGAAGCCTCCTTTCAAGAGGCCTGGAAGCCTCCTTCAAGAGGCCTGGAAGCCTCCTTTCAAGAGGGCCCGGAAGCCTCCTTTCAAGAGGCCCGGAAGCCTCCTTCAAGAGGCCCGGAAGCCTCCTTTCAAGAGGCTCAGGAAGCCTCCTTTCAAGAGGCCCGGAAGCCTCCTTTCAAGAGGCCTCGGAAGCCTCCCTTCAAGAGGCCTGAAGCCTCCTTCAAGAGGCCCGGAAGCCTCCTTTCAAGAGGCTCAGCCTCCTTCAAGAGGCTCGGAAGCCTCCTTTCAAGAGGCCTGGAAGCCTCCTTTCAAGAGGCTCAGAAGCCTCCTTCAAGAGGCCTCAAGCCTCCTTTCAAGAGGCCTGGAAGCCTCCTTTCAAGAGGCCTGGAAGCCCCTTTCAAGAGGCCCAAGCCTCCTTCAAGAGGCCTGGAAGCCTCCTTTCAAGAGGCCTCGGAAGCCTCCTTCAAGAGGCCTGGAAGCCTCCTTTCAAGAGGCTCCAGGCCTCCTTCAAGAGGCCCGGAAGCCTCCTTTCAAGAGGCCTGAAGCCTCCTTTCAAGAGGCCTGGAAGCCTCCTTTCAAGAGGCCCGGAAGCCTCCTTTCAAGAGGCCTGGAAGCCTCCTTTCAAGAGGGCTCAGAAGCCTCCTTCAAGAGGCCCGGAAGCCTCCTTTCAAGAGGCTCGGAAGCCTCCTTTCAAGAGGCCTGGAAGCCTCCTTCAAGAGGCCTCGGAAGCCTCCTTCAAGAGGCCCCAGCCTCCTTTCAAGAGGCTCGGAAGCCTCCTTTCAAGAGGCTCAGAAGCCTCCTTTCAAGAGGCCCGGAAGCCTCCTTCAAGAGGCCTCGGAAGCCTCCTTCAAGAGGCTCGGAAGCCTCCTTTCAAGAGGCCCAGAGCCTCCTTTCAAGAGGCCCGGAAGCCTCCTTTCAAGAGGCTCAGCCTCCTTTCAAGAGGCCTCGGAAGCCTCCTTTCAAGAGGCTCGGGAAGCCTCCTTCAAGAGGCTCGGAAGCCTCCTTTCAAGAGGCCTGGAAGCCTCCTTTCAAGAGGCCCGGAAGCCTCCTTTCAAGAGGCTCAAGCCTCCCCTTCAAGAGGCCTGGAAGCCTCCTTCAAGAGGCCTGGAAGCCTCCTTCAAGAGGCTCGGAAGCCTCCTTTCAAGAGGCCTCAGCCTCCTTCAAGAGGCTCAGAAGCCTCCTTCAAGAGGCCCGGAAGCCTCCTTCAAGAGGCCCGGAAGCCTCCCTTCAAGAGGCTCAGGAAGCCCTTCAAGAGGCTCGGAAGCCTCCTTTCAAGAGGCCCGGAAGCCTCCTTCAAGAGGCCTGGAAGCCTCCTTCAAGAGGCTCAGCCTTCAAGAGGCTCAGGCCTCCTTTCAAGAGGCTCAGAAGCCTCCTTCAAGAGGCCTCAGCCTCCTTCAAGAGGCCCGGAAGCCTCCTTTCAAGAGGCTCGGAAGCCTCCTTCAAGAGGCCCGGAAGCCTCCTTCAAGAGGCTCAAGCCTCCTTTCAAGAGGCTCAGAAGCCTCCTTTCAAGAGGCTCGGAAGCCTCCTTCAAGAGGCCTCAGGAAGCCTCCTTTCAAGAGGCCCGGAAGCCTCCTTCAAGAGGCTCCTGGAAGCCTCTTCAAGAGGCCTGGAAGCCTCCTTTCAAGAGGCTCAAGCCTCCTTTCAAGAGGCCTGGAAGCCTCCTTTCCAAAGAGGCCCGGAAGCCTCCTTTCAAGAGGCCTGGAAGCCTCCTTCAAGAGGCCCGGAAGCCTCCTTTCAAGAGGCAGGAAGCCTCCTTCAAGAGGCTCTGGAAGCCTCCTTTCAAGAGGCCTGGAAGCCTCCTTTCAAGAGGCTCAGCCTCCTTTCAAGAGGCTCAGCCTCCTTTCAAGAGGCCTCAAGCCTCCTTCAAGAGGCCTGGAAGCCTCCTTCAAGAGGCTCAGAGCCTCCTTTCAAGAGGCCCGGAAGCCTCCTTCAAGAGGCCCGGAAGCCTCCCTTCAAGAGGCCCGGAAGCCTCCTTCAAGAGGCCTGGAAGCCTCCCTTCAAGAGGCCCGGAGCCCTCCTTCAAGAGGCCTGGAAGCCTCCTTTCAAGAGGCCCGGAAGCCTCCTTCAAGAGGCTCGGAAGCCTCCTTTCAAGAGGCCTGGAAGCCTCCTTTCAAGAGGCTGGAAGCCTCCTTTCAAGAGGCTCGGAAGCCTCCTTTCAAGAGGCCTGGAAGCCTCCTTTCAAGAGGCTCAAGCCTGAAGCCTCCTTCAAGAGGCCTGAAGCCTCCTTTCAAGAGGCCCGGAAGCCTCCCTTCAAGAGGTCTGGAAGCCTCCTTTCAAGAGGCCCGGAAGCCCTTCAAGAGGGCCTGGAAGCCTCCTTTCAAGAGGCCTGGAAGCCTCCTTTCAAGAGGCCTGGAAGCCTCCTTCAAGAGGCCTCGGAAGCCTCCTTTCAAGAGGCTCGGAAGCCTCCTTTCAAGAGGCCCAGCCTCCTTTCAAGAGGCCCGGAAGCCTCCTTCAAGAGGCCCAGAAGCCTCCTTTCAAGAGGCCTGGAAGCCTCCTTTCAAGAGGCTCGGAAGCCTCCTTTCAAGAGGCTCAAGCCTCCTTCAAGAGGCCTGGAAGCCTCCTTCAAGAGGCCCAGCCCTTCAAGAGGCTCTAAGCCCTCCTTCAAGAGGCCTCGGAAGCCTCCTTCAAGAGGCCTGAAGCCTCCTTCAAGAGGCTCAGCCTCCTTTCAAGAGGCCTGGAAGCCTCCTTTCAAGAGGCCCTGGAAGCCTCCTTCAAGAGGCCCGGAAGCCTCCTTTCAAGAGGCTCAGCCTTTCAAGAGGCCTCCCTTTCAAGAGGCCCGGAAGCCTCCTTCAAGAGGCCCCAGCCTCCTTCAAGAGGCCTGGAAGCCTCCTTCAAGAGGCCCAGCCTCCTTCAAGAGGCCCGGAAGCCTCCTTCAAGAGGGCTCAAGCCCCTTCAAGAGGCCCGCCTCCTTCAAGAGGCTCGGAAGCCTCCTTTCAAGAGGCCTCGGAAGCCCCTTTCAAGAGGCCTGGAAGCCTCCCTTTCAAGAGGCCCGGAAGCCTCCTTTCAAGAGCTCAGGCCCCAGCCCCTTTCAGGAGGCTCAGCCTCCTTCAAGGCCCGGAAGCCCCTTCAAGAGGCCCGGAAGCCCCTTTCAAGAGCCCGGCCCTTCAAGAGGCCTGGAAGCCTCCTTCAAGAGGCCCAAGCCTCCTTTCAAGAGGCTCGGAAGTCCCTTTCAAGAGGCTGGAAGCCTCCTTCAAGAGGCCTGGAAGCCTCCTTCAAGAGGCCCGGAAGCCTCCTTCAAGAGGCCCGGAAGCCTCCTTTCAAGAGGCCCTCCCTTCAAGAAGCCTCAGCCTTTCAAGAGGCCCGGAAGCCTCCTTTCAAGAGGCCCCAGCCTCCTTTCAAGAGGCCTGGAAGCCTCCTTCAAGAGGCTCGAAGCCTCCCTTTCAAGAGGGCCTGGAAGCCTCCTTCAAGAGGCCCGGAAGCCTCCTTCAAGAGGCTCAAGCCTCCTTCAAGAGGCCTGGAAGCCTCCTTTCAAGAGGCCCGGAAGCCTCCTTTCAAGAGGCCTGGAAGCCTCCTTCAAGAGGCCTGGAAGCCTCCTTTCAAGAGGCCCGGAAGCCTCCTTCAAGAGGCCTCGGAAGCCTCCTTTCAAGAGGCTCGAAGCCTCCTTTCAAGAGGGCCTCAGCCTCTTTCAAGAGGCCTGGAAGCCTCTTTCAAGAGGCTCCGGGCCTCCTTTCAAGAGGCTCAGGCCACCAAGGAAGCCTCCTTTCAAGAGGCCTGGAAGCCTCCTTCAAGAGGCTGGAAGCCTCCTTCAAGAGGCTCGGAAGCCTCCTTCAAGAGGCCTGGAAGCCTCCTTTCAAGAGGCCTGGAAGCCTCCTTTCAAGAGGCTCGGAAGCCTCCTTTCAAGAGGCTCGGAAGCCTCCTTTCAAGAGGCTCGGAAGCCTCCTTTCAAGAGGCTCGGAAGCCTCCTCTCAAGAGGCTCGGAAGCCTCCTTTCAAGAGGCCCGAAAGCCTCCTTTCAAGAGGCCCGAAAGCCTCCTTTCAAGAGGCCCGGAAGGCTCCTTTCAACACGCGTCGTAGTCGAACGCCGCGGCTTAACATTGGGCGGCTACAAGACGGTAGACTAGCCCAAGGAAACGTGCAGCAGCTGGAAGTGGCATTCCCAACGGCTGGAAAGATATTCGATCCGCCATTGGTAGCAACGCAACCGCTGCATTTGGCACGATGCCCCCGGATCAGAGAAATGACTGGCATGACGGCGAATGTGAGCAGTTAGTGGAAGAGAAGAATGCAGCATGAGCGAAATTGCTGCAACACCGCACGAGGACGAACGAGGCACGATATAAACGGGCGCGGAACAAACAAAACTCGATTTTTCGGAGGAAAAAGCGCCAGCAGGAAGATCGAGACCGTGAAGAGACAGAGCAACTATACAGCGCTAATAGCACACGAAAGTTCTATGAGAAGTTGAACCGTTCACGTAAGGGTCACGTCCACGTGCCACAGCCTGATATGTGTGAGGACATAAACGGGAACCTGAACCTGAATGGCGATGTGGTAGACGAAGATGGCGGTATGGTGATGAACCTGGGAGAACGCGACTTCCGGCTCCGAATCTCCAGGAAATTCAGGAGGAGATTGGTCGGCTGAAGAACAACAAAGCCGCCTGGGGTTGACAAACTACCAGGAGACCTTTTTACACACGGTGGTGAGGGACTGGCTAGAGCGCTGCACTGGGTCATTACCAAGATTTGAAAGAAGGAAGTTTTACCGCAGAAGTGGATGGAAGGTGTGTGTGTCCCATCTACAAAAAGGGCGATAAGCTGGATTGTAGCAACTACCGTACAATCACATTGCTAAATGCCGCCTACAAGGTACTCTCCCAAATTGTATGCCGTCGACTAACATCAATTCCCGAGCAGGATAAATTGGCTCAATAATATTTAATTTTGTTATTGATACTATACTCTGTCATGAACTAGCCCTGCAAAAGAGGTAAAATACCAAAGGAATAATACCAAAAACTAATATGCACAATACTTAAGCCATAACAAATTCAGTTTTTAAATTGAATTTCGATTCCAAAAGCATAACCAATTATTATTCGTTTAGTATTGAAATAGCTAATCATGGTATGCCTCAAGTATTCTGCATATAAGTTGTTGGTATTATTTTTTGGTATTTTACCATGCAATGCTAAATCATACCAATTTCTTTTATCGAGGTGGTCGCTCCTGCTCGGGTTGCAACAGAGTTCGTGGGGCAGTACCAGGCGGGTTTTACGGGCGAACGCTCCACCACGGACCAGGAGTACGCCATTCGCCAAGTACTGCAGAAATGCCGCGAATACAACGTGCCCGCAACGTCCATCGACTTCAAATATGATACATGATACAATCTATTGGGACCAGCTACATATGGCAGTTAATTCACGAACAAATTGTGGACTTGGACTTCACACTACAAAAGAAAAAAGGTTTTGTTGTCCATACTTTAACACTGATTTTGACACTACGGTTGCGAGTACATAGCGCACTCTTCTCTGTACTTATCTACTCCAGCCGTGCAAACAACCGATATCTCACTTCCGGATCTCATTCCGCATCATGTTAAAGCGACACATTTTGTGGGAACTAGACGTCTAGCTCTTTTTTCTCGGTCTTGGCCAACCACGTGGAGATGGTGCTTCCAATGGTGATGGCATGCGGAGACTTCCTACCGTTTTATAAATTGGACAAACTTGCTCTAAGCGGAAATAATAACTCATGGCGGCGAGAAGTTTTGCCCGAGCTATGCAAAGCAAACCAAGAGGAGGGCAAAAGTATCAAACTAGGTAACCGCACCCGACGACCGTGCCTAACCCTACTTGCTGACTGGCGAAAAGTGGTGGTGGGAAAAGTTTCATTCATGCCTCCGAGCTACATTCAGTTTAGGAAGGAAGGAATGCACACGAGACACGCCGGCTACCCGTCGGCGTTGAAGACCCCAAGTTTGCTCAACGCTTTATTCTGTTATAAAACACATATTTTAAGTCGGTCTCGCTTCTGCATTGTTGTGTGAATGGCTTCTGGGGTAGGGATAAATAAGTTCGAAGTTTTTTTTCGTAACGTATAGAATTTACTGAAAAGATTCTTTAATATTAAAGCGAAACAGGTCGTCCCTGAATCAATCAGTTGTCATCCGTTTCGGCTGCCTCTGGAGCACAGATTTCTTACAAAATGCAAGAGACGTTCAAGGCTAAGTGGTAATTGGAGTGGAAAGATATCGCATTGCCTTTTCGTATTCCCTTGTCTGCCCATTTCCACACCGTTGTCGTCTTCACTGTCAGCTTTTCTCATTGTGGGACATCATCTCCATCATCATCAACAGTATCATCATCATCATCATCATCATTTATTAAGGGGAGCGATGTGTCTAACTGGAAAACAGTCGAAACCATACTAAACCAAAATCGAAAAGGAACAAACAAAAATCTCAACTTCAACAAAAAAACAGAATAACCCATACAGGCTGGTTGTGCCTTTCTTGTGCATTATAGAACAATATAAGAAAAGCACATTAGAAAGGTTAAGAATAAGACACAATATTCCCATTAATTTTCTTTTTTGCATTACAAAATTTCTGGATTGCCAAAAAAGGGAGATAAAATAACGATTTTATCAAAATCTCGGAACGTAATTGCCAATCTGTTTTTATTTTTTTTCTTAAGCAAATAAACGGAAATTGGTTAAGGATAAGCACCTTAAAGACAAGTGAGCTAGTTCGATTGGTATACAAAACTAAGGGTCTTCGTATCTTCTATAAATTCATTTTTATAATGAATATAAAGCCAATCAGAGTACACAGGAACTAAATCAGTGATCCTATGGTCTTCTGATTTGCATAAAACTGAGTATGTCATTTAATTTTTAATTCTTGTTAAATATTGACAAATAAAATAAAATCATTCTAAATAATACATACCCTTATTACTATCGTCATCGTTCCACCAAGATTTTCTGAGTAAAAGCAGAACAGATTTCACACAGAGAAAATGGTTCAAATGCTTAAAATGAAATATAATTAAAGATTATTATCGCATGGATTACGATTTTTTGCTTCTGTTTTTTTTCTGCACTCGGAATGCCGTTTTTCTTACAGTTCTAGTTTTTTTCCTTCCTTTTCGGTGCATTTGGGTACGGGTAATCCTCGGGGCTATACAGATATGCGATGGTTGTGCTCTACTCGGGAAGAACATTTCAAAGGATTTAGCGTTAATTGAAAGTTGTGCTTTCGTCTCGGCAGCCAACGAGCAGCGGCAGCTGCCTGCAATTGCGTATGTCTTTGAGGGTTCAGTCAGAGCACGAATGGAGAAGTTTTGCGTTGCTGAAAACAAAAAATATAACTATTATGTTTGTACACTTGAAAGGTTTCGGAGGCTTCGAAAAAGTTCTGTTTTCGGGAAGTTGGAAATATGTTTCGCTCAATTTAAGGATGTTTTAGAAATGAAAGTTGGTTGAAGAAGAATGTTGAAAATAGTTTGAGTCTTCGGATGAACCCGGAATGTTCTGTACTATTCCATATACTGTTTTTGTGAAGAAAAGGTTGAAAAGAAGCGAGCTCTACGTTAAAGTTGTAATGCTGATGATGGTGATACCAAGGGCTGAAAACCTCTTAAATAAAGACGATAATAATAATAATGATGGTGATAATTTTCATTTTTTTTTTCAACCATTTTGCTACCACACCAAATTATGGTTGCTTACCCTGTAGCACTGCATGGTTTTATCGATATTTCTCGCAGGAGCTCCAGCAGCTCCACTTGAATGTCTTAGGCCATGTAATCTTCCAAAGGGTTTATCATCTCTTTGAGAATAAGTCATCCTTGCTCACTATGGTTGAGAAAACGCTATTTAATGATTTAAAGTATTGAAGGCCAGCACTTATTTCAATCACAGTGATTGCATTTCCGGCAAAGGATAAGACGATATAATGTGCTCCTCTCCCCCAGCCAAAACGCCCCTGTGAGATTTCTAGAAAATTATAACTAACCAAGGATAAAATCAGTTAGTACCTTTTAATATTTGTAAGGGAAGATCCATAAAGTACGTCACGCAAAAATGGGTGATTTTGGACCCCCCCTCCCCCCTTCATCACACTTTTTGTATTAAACCTCTAATTTTTTTGTATGAGTCGTCACGCTGCTCGGAACCCTTCCTCCCCCTAGAAGCGTGACGTACTTTGTGGACGGCCCCTAAGACTGTCATACTATGTAAATGTGAAAGTATTTTTGTATTAGCGTAATTAAAATAGAAGCAAAATTCAAAAGTTAAAGAATTGAGGTCTGCAAAACTTGCACTGGAGCACTCAGTTGGACAAAAAAAACTTCCTAATTGGCCTTCGTATTTCTCGACTAAAATAACAAGGATCCAAGGTAGACGAATTCCTCGAACACCTCGAACGAAGGTATCGCCGTCTATCGTAAGACTGCTTCTCAGGCGGGCCCTGTCGCGCTCGGTTCCGCCCACTAGCATGTACTTTATCTTCGATGCATTCTCCACCAGTCCAACTTTTGTTGCTTCACGTTTCAGGTGGATGTACAGTTCTGCCACCTTTGCACATGTTCGGCACACGAAGCCGGCTTGATAACCTCCCACGAAATCATTCACTAATGGTGACAGACGACGGAAAATGATCTGATATATCACTTTGTAGGCGGCATTAAGGATGGTGATCGCTCGAAAGTTCTCACACTCCAGCTTGTCGCCTTTCTTGTAGATGGGGCATATAACTCCTTCCTCCCACTCTTCTGGTAGCTGTTGAGTTTCCCAGATTCTGACTATTAATTTGCTCAGCTCCGATATCATCCTTACCAGCTGCTTTATTGGTCTTTAGCTGTTGGATGGCATCCTTAACTTCCCTCAAGCTGGGGCTTTTTTTTTTCTTCCTAAACAATGGAGGGGGAATCTGCTCAACAGACATCCTGGGTTGCCCAGGAAGTGCGGGGTTAGGGATCACCTCCAGCAGCAAACGAGGGAGGCAGGACTACATCCCGAACCGCTAAACCGTTTCCATTGCCGCTGCCCAAGTCCTTTCGGTACAACCAGAAAGTAATGCTTCAAAGGGGGCCAGTGCACGACGCACCCTCGAGGTTAACTGCGTGTCCTTGCAGCATCGAACATCATAACTTTTTTAGAAGAACACCATGGTATCGTGCCAGCACGATGCCGGCTTTCCAGGTGGCCTTACCACGCCCTATGTCCTCGGAAGGTGGGAAGGGTCGACTTCGCGCCTGCTTCCCTCTGCACGACTGGTATCAAGAATGATGATGCCGCGTGCACCCCAAATTGACCTTTCTGCGATAAAGCTTATTCGCCAGCACACAAAGGGACTAGCCAACGCGGTGCCTACGCCTGCCCCAGCCTTGACGAGGACCCCTTTCCGTCCTCGGGCTCGGAACCTGCCCGGTTGACCGACGCCGCGAAATCGACGATACCATATTGTTCTTCGCGCGGTCACTTGTTCGATAAAAGGATCGAGTTCGACCACAGAGCAAGACCACCGGTATGACCCATGAAGCCGACTCCGATCCCTTGGACCACCTCTTATTTGCGCCTGAACTAGCCATCCTTGAGTCCACGCGCCACCCTCTGTGTAGCTTCGAGACGATTTGGGCGATAGCCGATAAAACGGCGTTCCAGCCAACTTCATCTTTACACATCCTCCGAACTAGGTTGTCCGGGGTAGTGTCCAGACCACATGTGGCAAGCATCTGGTCACGCATTGCGCGAAAACGTGAGAACACGAACAACACGTGTTCCGCCGTTTCCTCCAAACCTGCGCACACCAAACACTCGGGCGAGGCCGAGCAAGCCAGCTGCGTTACCTGCACTGTGATTTTACAGCACGCTTAAACGCCGGGCACATCAAACCCCCCATGGGGTGCTTGCTGTTCACAGCTTTGCTGGAACAAATCAAACAATTGGTAGGGTTCGTGCAGCATTGTGCCTTATGTCCCTCCAATCCGCAGCGTCGGCAGATATTGCTTCTGTCAGGGCCTTTGCAGTCCCATTGCTTGTGCCCCAGTTCCAGGCACTTGAAGCAAACTTCGGGTTGCTCGTATATGCCCACAGGGCATACCGACCACCCCACCTTGACACTCCCTAACTTGACTACCTTGGAGGCGTCCGCTGCAGATAGCCGAACCAATGCTACCTGCGTCCCTGCCGGACCTTTCCGTAGCCGAACGGCTGCGGTGGGCGTCTCCACTTCACACTGTCGCCGCAGTACCGTGGCGAGCTCTTCGACTTCGGTGATCTCGTCCAGGTCTTTAACCCTTGGATTCACCTCCGTCGTGAGTGCCCTCACCTTGACCGTCTCGCCTAGGACTTCCTCAGCCAACTTCTTGTAGGCGACGCCATTTGCGAGACGCCCCGCTTCAGCTCGAGGAACATCTCGCCCATCCGGGTACATCTTATTCGACGTACGTCGGCGCCGAGTTCACCGAGCTTGACGTCACTCCTCATCGCCTTCAAGACATCCGAGTACTTAGCCTCGTCTGCCGTGATGACTAGGGCATCACCTCTGGAGCGTTTGGCGCCTACCCTAGACTTCTTGCTCCCCTCATTCGCCTGGGCCTTCTTTTCGGCCCTTGACGTCTTCGGTTTCCTCTTGTTCTTGACCAGGGTCCAGGAGGCGTCATCCCCCTCTATTTCCCTGGTCTGGTGCGGCTGAGAGCTCTCAGCCTGCCGTAACCCCTTACCACCGTCTTTCCTGGGTGGACGGACCTTTCCAGGTCCTTCCTCCCCCGGTTTTGGAGGAACCTGGCCGGGGTTCAGCTTCCCAGCCCCACTACCCTTGTTCGGGGTAGTAATCCTCCGCGTTTTGGGGCGGCCCCCAGGGAGCTCATCCCCTGGAGACTGTCTCCCCCGTTTTTGTGTCTGCTCCGTTGGAGCAGTCACCCCCGACGTACCCGCAAATACTTGAGCCTCAGTCTGGGTAGACTTTGGTACCACCGTCTTCGCTGGCACGCCTTCGGTCGATTCGACCTTGCCCGAGTCCGCGAATCTTTGGGCCTCAGTCTGGGTAGACCTCGACTCCACGGATTTCATGGGTTTACACTTGGCCGTCCCGACCGCCGTTTCCAGCTTGGCGTCCAGCATCGACTTTCGAAGTTTCTGCAAGCTCCTCTTGAGGTCATTACTGATATTATGCTTCGATGACGCAAAGTCGATGATGGCGTTCAGCTGTTCCGTCGCCACCTCGAAGGCCGAAAGCCCATCGCGTTTGCGGTTCATCGCCTCCACAAGCCATGGGCCGCCAATAACCCCTACCGGCGTTTTTAGCCGAGATGAAGGTTAAGCGACCCACGCTGGCGCTGCGCACTGAGCTGCCGACTATTGCCTCTGACCTCCTAGGCGGAGACCTGAACAACCCACCTCTTGCGAAGGGGCTGTCGCCTACACTACTACCACTAATTGAAGAATTGACTTGGTTTTCCATTTTGGTCCCGGGGGTTGCTCGGGAAGAGGTCCACCACGCCAGAGCCCAGCATGACGTGGTAAGGGACAATTACTGTGGAGGGTGCCCAGGTACCCCACAGGCTCCGTTAAAGGCCTAGCTTATTATTTCACCCCCTGGCCATGCATCCCCTCGGCTCGGGTCGCTTGACGCCTTGGGATTAGGGGTTAGGGACGATGGTCCCGGTCTAACTCGCAGTGGCCATGGGGAGAGGCCGTCAAGCCCTTGGACAAAGTCCCTGCTGCCCCAAAGCTAGGGGCTGGTTGGCTTCCATCGTCCGCTGAACTGACGTAGTCATCTCCTCCGCTGCCTTGACATTTACTGACTGTACTCTCAGCACCATTTAAATGTTCATCGTAGTGCTGCTTCCACCTTTCGATCACCACACGTTGGTCCGTCATGATGCTCCCATCCTTATCGCTGCACATTTTGGCTCGCGGCACGAGGCCTTTGCGGGATGCGTTGAGCTTCTGATAGAACTTGCGTATTTCTTGAGAACGGCACAGCTGTTCCATTTCCTCGCACTCCTCTTTTTCCAGGCGGCCTTTCTGAAAAGGTGGGTCTGCTGTATTCGCTTCCGTCTATAATATTCCACGTTCTGCCAGGTATCTTGATCTCTCTGTCGTACTCACGTTCCAGCTGCGCGTATAGAATGCGCCCTTATCATCATCAGTGCTTCCGGAGTGTGGGGCTATGGACGTTGGTTATGCTGAAGTTGAAGAACCGGCATTTGATCCTCAACCTGCACATTCTTTCATTGATCGGCCACCACCCGATCACACGCCTTTGCATATCGCCCATCACTATGAAAGCTGTTCACAGCTCGTGTGTGTTGCCGCAGCTCTGGTAGATGGTATGATTACCTCTAAACGTTCGCACCATTGATCCCTTCCAAAAAACTTTTGTAGAGATACGATGCCGAATCCACGGTTCTTGAGCACATCGGCGAGTATGCGTGTGCTTCCGATGAAGTTGAGAGTATGCAGTTCCACGAACCGAGTTTCCAATCGCTAGTCCCTTTTCGTCGTAGTGATCTTCGCCGATGGTTTCGATTCGTACTCTCTTGATTATACGTTGCGTATGTTTTTTTAAAGGCTGGCTTGTAGGGCCTGACACCAGATCCCCTAAATTTCTGAAGGACCATTCCTCTTTATTCCCGGTGGACCATGGTGCTGAGTTCCACTTAGAGTCTCTCGCTGGCACTCGGACGATGATCAGCCGCTCTTAACATGAAGAACAGATGTTGTTGTGAGCCGCTCCTGACATGGAGAACAGACGCTCAATAAGATTAGCACCTCCGGAAAGGAGCAAACACCCCCCCCTCCCTTTCAGCATATGACCATAGTTCCCACCGGTCTTCCCTAAGGTTGCTCGTATCCCGGCCAGCGCCACGAGGCAGTGGTGATAGGAGTTGCTGGGTAAGAGGTTAAGGACCGCGAGATGGGGTCTATTTTATTCCACCAGGTACGCGAAGTACCAATGGCATTTGCCGTGCCATTGAATACATGTTCAAAGGTTAATCGGCATTGTGGTTTGGTGTTATGTAGGAAAATAAGTTCAAAAAGTAGCATTTACCAATACTTCGAATCTTTCCACAAGGCCACATGGAAATCACCTAATCAAGTAACGGAAACCCAAATCGACCACGTTCTAATCGACGGTAAATTCTTCTCCGACATCACGAACGTCCGCAGTGCGAATATTGAATCCGACCACTACCTCGTCGCAGTATGTCTGCGCTCAAAACTCTCGACGGTGATCAACACGCGTCGGAGTCGTCCGCCGCGGCTTAACATTGGGCGGCTACAAGACGGTAGACTAGCCCAAGACTACGCGCAGCAGCTGGAAGTGGCACTCCCAACGGAAGAGCAGCGCAGCATCTCTTGAAGATGGCTGGAGAGATATTCGATCCGCCATTGGAAGCACCGCAACCGCTGCACTAGGCACGGTGGCTCCGGATCAGAGAAACGACTGGTATGACGGCGAATGTGAGCAGTTAGTTGAGGAGAAGAATGCAGCATGGGCGAGATTGCTGCAACACCGCACGAGGGCGAACGAGGCACGATACAAACGGGCGCGGAACAGACAAAACTCGATTTTCCGGAGGAAAAAGCGTCAGCAGGAAGATCGAGACCGTGAAGAGACGGAGGAACTGTACCGCGCTAATAACGCACGAAAGTTCTATGAGAAGTTGAACCGTTCACGTAAGGGCCATGTGCCACAGCCCGATATGTGTAAGGACATAAACGGGAACCTTCTTACGAACGAGCGTGAGGTGATCCAAAGATGGCGGCAGCACTACGAATAGCACCTGAATGGCGATATGGCAGACAACGGTGGCGGTATGGTAATGAACCTAGGAGCAGGCGCGCAGGACATGCGACTTCCGGCTCCGATTCTCCAGGAAATCCAGGAGGAGATCGGCCGGCTGAAAAACAACAAAGCCCCTGGAGTTGACCAACTACCAGGAGAGCTGTTTAAACACGGTGGTGAAGCACTGGCTAGAGCGCTGCACTGGGTGATTACCAAGGTTTGGGAGGATGAGGTTCTGCCGCAGGAGTGGATGGAAGGTGTCGTGTCCCATCTACAAAAGGGCGATAAGCTGGATTGTAGCAACTACCGCGCAATCACATTGCTGAACGCCGCCTACAAGGTACTCTCCCAAATTTTATGCCGCCGACTAACACCAATTGCAAGAGAGTTCGTGGGGCAGTACCAGGCGGGATTTATGGGTGAACGCTCTACCACCGACCAGGTGTTCGCCATACGTCAGGTATTGCAGAAATGCCGCGAATACAACGTGCCCACACATCATCTATTTATCGACTTCAAAGCCGCATATGATACAATCGATCGGGACCAGCTATGGCAGCTAATGCACGAAAACGGATTTCCGGATAAACTGATACGGTTGATCAAGGCGACGATGGATCGGGTGATGTGCGTAGTTCGAGTTCCAGTGGCATTCTCGAGTCCCTTCGAAACCCGTAGAGGGTTACGGCAAGGTGATGGTCTTTCGTGTTTGCTATTCAACATCGTGATAGTCTGATGATAAATAAATAAATAAATCGAATCAAGATACAATTATCGAGCGATTCTTACTCTCTAGTGAGTTTTTACCAATTGATAGTTTGTACCGCTCATAAAAAAATCTACTCTTCCGCTGGTGGTTCCCGTGGTTCGTCTTGGTTTACGAGCTGCCAATGTTCATTTCCAATTCTAGAAATTACTGCTAGAATAGTCAACTTGAAGGTATAGTTTAGAAATGGAAACGGTATGTAAGTCCATTTCCAGTTCTAGCAATTGCTAGAACATGAGAAATACAGAGAAGGAAACAAAGTAGGAGAATGGAACGGACCTAGGATTGAATCCACGACCTCCTGCGTATGAGGCAGAAGCAGTAGCCATATGACTACCAAGCCCGTTCATTTGATAGCACGTGCTATGTGTACTGTTGATAAATTTTACTGATCTATGAGAGCCTAGGAAAATGATCACAAAAGTTGTCATTTTGTTGCAATGCACAATATGTGATCACTGGAGAGGGTTGTTCATCTTCGATTATTTAAAAAAATTATTTTTATCGTCCTTTTCAAATGGTGGTCTATAAATTATATACATCACTAGGGTTCATTATGCTCACTCAATCTTATTTATTCTTATTTATTATTTATTCAGACTAAGGACGAAGTGGCCTGTGCGGCGTGTGGAATTACGTTCCATTTATGTGCTTGATTCTTAGCGTAAATTTCAATGGATTTTTCTATCTGTGTACCATAAATCCGCTCAAAAAGAGTCGCGTGTGCGAAATTTATGTAGTGTGGCGAATGTGTGCCATTTAAAAGATCACTTAGGGTTCACAAGTTGAGCACAATTTGTGACATGTGTATTTTCTTTTTGCCAAAGGAGCCCTCGATGCTTTGTTGTTCTATACTGCTTATTTTTCAGAGATAGCAAATAATCTAAAAATAATCTACTATCGGAGCAGTGTGCACCTTACGCATGATGGAATTTGTAAACAAACAAATTGTACTTACCAATTACCACACTCATCATAACTTTGCAGCAGTGGGTGGAATGAAAAACGAGAAACCGGAAGCAGTACAAAAATGACAGAGGAGGGATAACACCCCGGGGGCGGGTGGGCGAAAGTTTTGTAATAAATTAATTTTGATTATGATGATGAGTACAAATTTATTATCCCTATAATTGAGTTTCATTTGTTTATTACATTTTCGGCTCATGAAAGCACCGGAAAAGTGTATCGGTTTGGTTGCGGTACGGTTGTCTGTTTGCTGTGCTGAGTCGGAGGTGGCTGGGAGTGGGTGTTTGTGAATTTTTTTTCACTCTCTCTGCAGCTGGATCTCAAAGGGAACGTTAGATTTCAGCGAGCGGGCGACGACGGACGCAGGGTGGAAACCACCGAATGACGGCTGGCGCGAGCTTTTCTTCTCTGGTTGGTGTGGTTTGGACGGAAGAGGTCGTTGGTTGTGTGCTGTAAATTTATAGTCAAAGTTAATTTAATGAATTATGAAGCTGGGAAAGCAAAGCATAGTCGGTGTTGCTTTATTGTAAGATAGACTTTCCCTTTACAAATAATGGCATTCTGTGTTGGAGCATCGCTCTTGTAGATGAATGAAGCATTGGAAGGCATTGCATTGTTGGTGTGTAGCACAGGAAGTGTTCTATTTCCAAGATTGATGGGAAAGGATTTTCGGGGATCGTTTAAAAGCAGAATAATGACTCACTCGTGCTTTCTTCCTGCAGTATAACAAATGTAGGTCAGTGACGCGAGTTTGTAGTATGAAGCATCAGTAGCTACTGTTTAACAGAGCGAAAACGGTTCATTAGCACAATCAGCTATTTATCTCCGGATTGAAAAATGATTTACCCTAGTGGTTATTTGTGGAAGAAACTTGATTTATCGTTTGCCGGACGATTTGACCGAATAACGTTTGGACGATTCCTCGTAATATTGAATTTTTATCCTTGTCTAGCGGAGAATTTCCCGAACTATGGAAACTGTCTGAAATCATACAAATTAATAAGACGGGAGGCTTACACTACGCCGAAAACTACCGCGATATTTCTATACTCAGCTGATTGTTGAAAGTTCTTGAATGTGTTTCCCATGGCACTTTGTACGAAGTTGTAGGTTTTTTGATATTCGTACACCAACACGGGTTTGTTAGGAACCGCTCGGCTACAACAAACTTGATGTTTTTCGTAATCAGCATAGGAAATAAGAAGGAGAAGCGACGCCAGGTAGATGCGGTTCATATAGATTTTGCAATTAGACTTTCGATAAAGTGCCACATGACCTGATGATCGCGAAGCTACGGAACATGGGACTCCCGGACTGGATAACCGCCTGGCTGCTATCATACTTGACTTCTCGGCTTGCATTTGTTAAAGATGATGGCTAAGAGTCAGCGCGATTAAGTATTCCCTCTGGTGTTCCTCAATGTAGCCACCATAAATGATTTGTGTTCACTGATCGAATCGGATAAGTTGCTATACGCGGACGACCTGAAAATTTTCCGAACAATTCTCTCGCATTTGGATTGCTTGATATTACAGCGCGACTTGGACAATCTGAATATGTGGTGTCAAGCGAACAGAATGCGTGTCAACGCTGGTAAATTTAAAACAATAACGTTCACTCGAAGACAAAGTTTTACGCTGTATACTGCTCTGATTCTTCCGGTGGCTTTATACGGCCATGAAACATTGACGTTAAAGGAGGCTGACCGGAGAGCTTTCGGAGTGTTTGAGCGTAAGGTGCTGCGGATAATACTCGGCGGTAAACAGGAGAACGGTATCTGGGGGCGTCGCATGAATCATGAATTGTACCAGGTGTATAAAGGGCTGGATATTATTTAGCTTATACAAAACGGCAGACTACGGTGGGCTGGTCTCGTTGTTCGTATGTCGGAAGAACGTCAAGCGAAAACGATGGCTTTTTGCAGTTTAAGAGGACCTGAGGGCGCTCAATGTTCAGGGCGACTGGAAGCGATTGGCCCAGGATCGAGTCCAGTGGAAAAGGATACTCCATTCGGCGTAGGTTCATCGAAGAGCTGTAGCCCATCAAGTATCAAGTAAGTAATGTTCACTCGCTCACGATCAGTTTTCCGTCACGACTACGTAGTGGCATTGCTACCAATAGAACGCGTGGGTTTCTCATCGACAGCAAAGTTGACTTCAACGAACACATTGCCGTTACCGCATCAAAGGCCTTTGGATTTCTGCGTAGAGTTACCAAATCATTCACCGATGTCTATGCTCTAAAATCAATCTACTATGGAATAGTTAGGAGTGTGCTAGAGTATGCAGTTGTAGTTTGGGCTCCGTATCATCAGGTACAATCCGACCAAATGGAACGAGTGCAACCAAGGGCGTATCCAGAGAATGGGGGGAGGGGGGGGGGGGGTCGTCACCCCCCGCCCTAAATGGTGGAAAGATTGAACGGGTACTGAAATGAATTCGCTTAAACATGTGCACTTTACGATCCAATCATATTCAGAAATAGGTTTTTGAAATTCAAAAGATTCCCAAAAAACTTATAAGGGTATCCAGGATCCATACTATATGAAATTTCAAAACAACTCGAAACATTTCGGGCTCAAGAATTCTCCTAGAAATCCTTCTAGAAGCTCTTCTGGGAACTTTTAAATTCCTCCGGAAAGTAATCCATAAATTCCTCTGAAAATCGTTTGAAAATCATTCTCCTGTAATTGTAATTTCTCCTTATGTAGAAACCCCCAACTTATTTTTTTTAGGAAATTCATGTGTTCTTTTCTTCCCTCCAAGTTTTATTTCTAGACATTTCTTCGGCTATTCTTCCAGGAAAATCTGCGACATTTCCTTCAGGAATGCATTCTAAAGTTCCTCCAAGAATACATACGGAATTTCCTCTCAAAATTCCACTAGAAGTTTCTTCAGTAATTTATGACGGAAATCCTCCGATTTCGCTCCATAATTTCATCTGCTAATCTATAAGAAACTGCTCCGATTATTCCTCCAGCAACTCTTTCTTAAATTCCTCCGGGATAACTTCCAGGACTTTTTCCGGGAATACCTCTATAAATTCAATAGCGAAATCATATAGAATTACATTTTGGAATTCTTTCCGCAATTATTTCAGAACATCCTTCAAGAATTCCTCTAGAAATTTCTTTAGGAATTTTTCCAAGAATTCGTCCAAGTATTTCCCCGGAAGTTCTTCTCTTCCTTCAGGAATTTCTCCGGGATTTGCTGCCGCGAACTTGTCCTAGAATTCTTTCCGGACTTCACTCGGAATTTACTCCAGAATTTCATTCGGAAATTAATGTTAGAGTTCCTCCAGGATATCTTCCAAGAGTTCTTCCAGGAATTTCTTCAGAACAAACAAAGAACAGCAATTCATCTGGGAATACATCTCATTTCATCTGGTAATTTCTGCATTAATTCCTCCTGGTTTTTTTTTTGAAAATTCCTTTTGATATTTCTCCAGAAATTCCTTCATGAACTTCTCCAATAATTATTTCAGTACTACCTTGTGAGAATTCCTCTGGAAGTGCTTGTAGGAGTTCCTCCGGGAGCTCCCCTAGGAGTTTTTCCAAAAGTTCCTCTAGTAATCTCTTCAGGAACTTCACAGGGGATTCTTTGAAGATATTTGGCAGGAATTTCAAGGGAAATGGGATTTCGAAAGTTCCTCTAGAAATTCAACTCCGGGTATTCCATCGGCTGTTCCTCTGAAAATTTCTCCGGGAGTTCCACTAGTAGTTCCTCCGGAAATTCATTCAGACTTTCTTACAGGAGTTCATTAAGGCTTTCTTTGGGTATTTATCTACAAATTCCTTCAGAAGTTCCTCGGAAAATTTCTCTGGGAGTTCCTCCGGGAGGTACTTTAAGAACTCTTCCAGGAGTTTGTCCTGGAATTCATCCAGAAGTTCTTGCGAGAGTTCCTCCAGGATTTCCTCCGGAAATTCTTCCTGTAGTTCTTCAATAAATTCATCTAGAAGTTCCTCTGACAGTTCTTCCGAAAATTCCTCTGATACTTTCTCCGGGAATTCCTACAGAATTTCCTCTGGGAGTTCCTCCGGAAATTACTCCGGGTGTTCCTTCTCAAAGCAACTGCCGGTGAAACTCTCGGAGAAATGCTCATGAAAACTGCTGGTGGATCTCCCGGAGGAATTCACGTAGGAACTGCCGAAGGAGCTCCCGTTTTTTTTCCCTTTTGGGTATTTTAATCACTGCGACCATTTGTTAGATCTATTGTGATATATGCCCCATTTCATATAGCTTTGTCAAGTTGACGCATCATTGCTTTGTAGAGCGATTGCATCACCTTGACTACCAGCGTCTTCCCAATACGGTATTATGGTTCTGATGAATCGTACTACCAAATTGGGCTTGTTCTCCAAACTTCAGAGGGTTCTATCAGCCCCCTGTTGAAGAACTGTAATCTTTTTCTAAAAATTGCCGGACAATGGCATAACAGATGTTCCGAGTCTTTCACATGTATACCGCAGTAGCGACATACATCATCTTGAAGTTTTCCTAGCAGCTTCAAGTGATAACGGCTCGGGCAATGGCCTGTTACAAGACCTGTATATGTGTTAAGATCTTTTTTTGAAAGATCTAAAATTTTGCGAGTGATAAATACGTTTGGTGTGATGAAACGTTTAGACTGCCTCGCAATCAAGGTGTTCTTCCAAATGTCCTCTATTTTTTAATGTTCCCAAGATTTGAGTTCCATTCTAAGAGAACACGCAGATACACCACAAAAAGGTTCTGGACCTATGAATTGTCGAGATGAACCAAGTCTTGCCAGCATATCAGCTTGTTCATTGCCTTCAATGCCACAATGACCAGGAACCCAATATAGGTTCACTTTGTTACGACTACCCAAGGTTTGGAGTGACTGAACACATTCCCAAACGAGTTTAGATGTGCATCTTGCTGATTTCAGAGCATTCAATGCTGCTTGACTATCAGACATTATGCAAACATTTGAATGCCTGTAATTTCGACGTATGCATAAATTAGAGCATTCAAGAATAGCCTGAACTTCAGCTTGGAAAACAGTTGGCCACTTTCCCATGGGAATCGAAATATTCGTCCCTGGGCCAGTCACGCCTGCTCCAACTTGATTGTTCAGCTTTGAACCATCGGTGTAAAACACCATCGATCCTGAACGAAGATTTGGTCCACCATTTGTCCATGTGCTTCGCTCAAGATTAATTACATCAAAACATGGATAAAAGTTGTATCTTCTTCTCATCCAATCATCGTTGTTTGTGATCAGTGAGTTGATACTTATTTTGTTTAGAATACTAAGATGTCCTGTTAGGTCACCTTCGAAGAGCTCCCGTAAGAACTCCCGGAGGAATTTCAGGAGAAACTCCTAGAAGAATTACTAGAGGACCTCCAGGAGGAACTCCCAGAAAAACTATCGGAAGAGCTTCGGGAGGAATTTGCAGTTAATTTTCCGAAGAAAGCCTAAATGATTTGCTGAAAAAATCCTGAATGATCTCCTGGTGGAACACCCGGAGGAATTTCTGAAGAAACTCCCGGGAGAATTTTTAAATGAACTTCCGGAGAAGACTTCTTGGAAAAAAATCTTGGAGAATTCATCTTATAGACAAATCTCATCTAGCTGAAACCTTTGTAGGGGTATGTAGCAGGACCATCATCATCATTAGAGGACCTCCCGGAGAATTCCTTGAAGAGCTCCCAGAGAAATTCTCGGAGAAGCTTCTGGAGGAATTTCTGTATAATTCCCGGCGGAAATTCTGGAGAAATTCCCGGAACAATTTTCAGAGAGCCCCCGTAGGAACTGCCGATAGAACTACCGGAATAATTCTCGGAGGAAAACCTGGAGGAATTCTTGGAGGATCTGCCGGTTGAACTCCTGGAAGAATTCCCGGAGGAACTTTCGAAGAAACTCCTGCAGGATGTCCAGTGAAAATCTTGAAGTTTCCACCGGAATTCTTTCTAAATTTCTTTGGGAATTAATCTAGAAATTCCTCCAAAAAATCCATTGTTGATTTTATTTTCGGTATAATTTTTGTATAAATTTTCGGTGGAATTCCTGGAGAAATTCTTTGAAATATTCACAAGAAATTATTCGAAACTTTCACGGAAAAAAATATGGAATTTACACAGGAAGTTCGAAGATTTTTCGCGAATCTCTCAGGAATGCTTATTGGAAATTCTGTGGAATTTCCACGGAATATTCTTAGGAATTCCACGGTGCAATTTTTCAGATTTTTTTATGAGAAACAGCACGAAAGAATTATCTGAAGAATTCCCTGCAGAACTTATAAAAGAATTCGTGGAGTAAATAATGGTGGAATTTTCGGTCAATTCCCGGCGAAATTGATGGTGGAATTCCTGAAGACATTGCCGAAGAAATTGCTGGAGGCATTCCTGAAGAATCCGGGCGTGAATGCGTCACGTTTATTGGCATTACGTTTTAGTACAAAACGCTGACTTCAACGCTGACGCGCAACGCGCTGTTGAGATTCAGCCTTTAATGTTGGTTGTGGATTTGGTTTCAAAGTGTTTGGAGATTAGAAGGAAACAGTACCAAGCACTAATGTTCATGTGTTTTTATAAAACTACTATAAAACTACGATTCAGAAGACCTAAAAAATGTGCCCCCCCTAATCGAAATCCTGGCTACGCCCATGAGTGCAACGATCGTTTGTGCGTTACGACTTGAGATTCCTGCTGTGGAATAATCGGAATACCTCCGTATGAAAACCGCTGCAAACTATTCGCACGCTGCAAAGTTTCAGCACGCTGGGCTCTAGACGAGTTCTTCTACAGAGAATGTTTTGTTTTGATCTTTTGGCAAACAGAATTGACTGCGCACCTACAACACCACGCACCACGCTCCACGTCGTTTGCTTCGCAACCGTATGGTCACAATAGTCCCCTGCTCAAGTGTTGTAGACTCTTTAACGAGGTTGATAATATCTTCGATTTTAATATTTCCAAGACGATCTTCAAGAATAGATTAAGATCACTACTTTAAGTTATACAATCTGTGCAACAAACAAATGTTGAAGATGGTGAATAAATAAATAAATAAAATAAATAAATGGGTCATATGCTTGTATGACATTTTCCTTTCACTCCTCCGAATATGATTGTTATCGCAGTAAGGTATAAATAAACGAATGAATTGCCTTGTTGGGAGAAGTTATCCAAACATCCGAGGGTTCAATAAAGCCCTTACCAAAAAAAATCTCCTCGTATGAAAAAGTGCTGTACAATCACAAAGAAAATATTCCTACGTTTTATTTTCTTACAGAAACGACTGATATCGTCTTCCAGATTTCCCAATTGTTTTAAATAGTATTTACTGATACAATGACCTGTTATTAGTCCACTGAATGTGCATAAGTCTCAAAACCCTTAGAGTTATTGTTGCATTGGGAGTTATAAATCTCCTTGATTGTCGAGCTGTCCTTGTATTATTCCAGATATCATTTATTTTCAGTTTTTCCCAGTTCTTTAATTCCCTTTTGAGAGTAACGGATGGGCACTAAATATCGAGAATGGAAAGAATGGCTCGGGAAAAAACTACCCGAGTAGCCACATGATGCACTTCAGTTGCAGTAGCTTATGTGACTGAATTCGGTCGCATTGAAGTTGCTGCAACCAAATCTGTTCGAAGTGTGCTATTTGGGTACAAAGAAGTGCAGTTTAATCTGATACACGTTATATAAAGATTTGGTCTTAGTCTTTAATCTTAGATTAATGAATAATAGCATATGGCCCGTGGTTCATCGTGTGGCGTAGTTTAATCTTGCAGGTATCACATGACCGCTGAACGGCTACCATTTCCGTTTCTGATCCTATTGATGAGTTGCTTCGTGTTTTTGGCCTTCCAATCACCTTCGTATACAATGGCGCTCAGTAGACCATCCGGTCGTCATAGCAGGAGATTTTAACGATTGGGAAGCTCAACGCAGTGCTTGTCAATGATGGTCCCGCTAGCATATTCAGAAGGAACGGGGTCGAGTCATGGATTGAAGTAACGTTTGTCAGTCCTGGTCTGGCACCAGACTTGGACTGGAGGGTAGATAAGGGTTACACTCAACGCAATTATCTAGCAATTCGCTTTAAGATCAACTATGGCGTGCAACATCCGAGGTCCGGGGATCCCTGTCAGGTCCGTGGCACTTCGACAGTGAAACTTTCGCCGCTACCCTGGGACTGGAAGCCAACACTGAAGGTCTAAGCGGGGATGCGTTGGTAGCTGTCCTATCACCCGCGTGCAACGAAATCATGCCGAGGAAAGCCCTGCCGAGAAATGTCAGATGTTCGGTATACTGGTGGAGTGCCAAGATTGCGGCCCTTCAATCAACCTGCCTCAATACTAGACGAAGGATGCAACGTGCCCGTACCGAGGATGAAAAAGCGAACCGCCGTGAAGTGTTTCGAGCAGCAAAACTGGCCTTTAACAAGGCAGTAAGTAGCGGTAAGTAGCAGTAAGACAGCGTGTTTCGACAGCCTATGCGAAGGAGCTAACGCGAATCCTTGGGGTGACGCCTACAGAATAGTGATGGCCAAGACCAAAGATAGCTCTTTACCCCTCAAACCGTCTCCGGATAGGCTGGCGAGGATTACGAGGTACTTTTCCCGTCCCGAGCCACAAGTCCCTGGTCTCCTGCACCGCAAGGCAATATAGGTGCGTCCGAAATGGTGGCTCCGGTGACGAACGAAGAGTTACTCGTGGTGGTCAAATCCCTGGTAGCGAACTAAGTTCCAGAGCCTGATACAGTTCCGAACAGCGCTTTCAAGGCAGCAATCTTATCGAACCCGAACATGTTCAGGCTAGCTATGCAGAGATGACTTGATGAGTGTAGATTCCTCAAAAGATGAAACAGGCAGAAATTGGTTCTGTTGTCGAAGACATACGATAGATACGACGGGCAAGTTGCTAGGGAGGATCATCCTCAACAGCTGACCGCGTACTCAGAGCGTATGGTCGGCCTGTCAAGCTATCAGTTCGGTTTTCGCATGGGTAAGTTCACGTTGGACGCTTTTAACACGGTGGTAAAAACCGCCGAGATAGCGATCTAACAGAAAAAAGCGAGGTATTCGTTACTGTGCGCTAGTGTCACTTGATGTGAAGAACGCATTGAACAGTGCAAGCTGGGATGCCATCGCGTGCTCTTAGCCTGTACTTAGGGTCTGTACCGGATCTTGGAAAGCTATTCCCAGAATCGTGTACTATTATACGAGACCGATGCCGGTCAGAGAAGCGTTCCTATTACCGCAGGAGTTCCGCAAGATGTGTGCCTGTACGCGCAAAAAAAGCGTTCATGAATTCGTGAACTAACTATGGTGTATTTTTTCGGGAACAACAGTCACGGATTCGGGAATACAGTCACGTTTTCTGGAACGTTCTGGAAAACGTGACTGGTGTTCCCGAATCCATGAATTAAATCACGGTGTATTTTTGCTGGTTCACGAATTCGGGAACGCTTTTATTTGCGTGTAGGTGTAGACGTATGTTGCTGGCAGGCGTTGCCGTATCTATTCATGGATACGGCGGCCCGTCCTGGGCGAGAGCTCTGGGGGTAACCAATTACCTACGGAAACTGGAGAGCACGTACCGCTTGATGTGTCTCGGAGTGATACCTGCCTACCGCACGATATCACACGATACCGATCGTGATTAAATATTGACACAATATTTACATGATTAATGATTAACGGTCGATATGACTAATAATTAATGATTATGGTTAATGATATTAAATGATTTGCATAGTGATAAATAATCAAGTGATCTTTTTCTAAGGTCAACAAGTTAGGTTTATAAAAAGTTTAAAAGTTATATGATTATGATTACAGATTCATGAATTCAAACGATGTATGCTATGATTAGAATTGATGATTAATGATTAAACTTAAAACAATTATGAATATGATTAAACCATTTTCTGTATGATTATGATTAAATAACCCATTATTCATTATTCATGTTTAAACATATGATTCATCACTAATGCTCTGGTATAAATTACTGGAACTAGCGCTTCAACACTTTTATTAGTGGAATTCAAGCAACGAGGCACTATGGGGGATCCCCATACAAGCGAGCGGTCAAAAATAAAATTGGACTTTTAAAGTGATTTTCCACTTAGTTTTAGCTGTGTATGGTCGAAATAGCATGAATATACAATTTCCAACCCCCCCCCCCCTTTGGGGATCGTCTATGAATTACGTAATTATTTTTTTCATAGGTTCGATTAACGTGACAAAGCAAACCTATTTGGGAAGTTGAAATTTCGTGCGTTTTCTTAAGGAGAAGGAAGGGGGCTGTACAAAACTAAGTTCAGCAATTTATGGACATTATGGCGGCGATCATGTTAAATGACATTAATTTCATGACATTCCGTGATATTTTTTGTTCTCACTCTCATGCCTCACAATTTGTATTTAGAACAATTTGTTTGACAAAGTACTAGGATCTGAAGGATCATAAAGCATTAAATGTTAATCAAATAATCAGAATTGAAAATAACTTTTGAAAAAGGGTATTAGCAAATTAGAAATCGCAATCCCATGACATTTTTACGTGTACAAGTTATTCAAAATGAGATTAATATATTCTCAAAAAATGTGGACATTCATTGTGGAATGTAAGAATGCTCCATTCTTCCGAAAAGCAAAATTCTTTTTAATTTAAATAACAACACTATTTGAATTACTTTTGATTTGTTTTCATGATTTCTACAAGTTATATACAGCATCATTCTTTTTCTGTGTCAAGGTTTAAGTCTTCAATGATATTTTCTTCAATTCCATCAACGATGGAAGATGAGATAAATTCATCTAAAGTATTAGAAGATAAAGAACTTTTGAAAATCTTCAAATATTACAAAATTACGCATGGCATAAGAATAACTAAGTGAAAAATTTTTTCCAACGTCTCCTCGTTATCCAAATCGAGCTTAAAATGGATCTGATTCATGTAAGGCACGAAGGAAAATGTCAACATTTGCCTCTCTTGATCATTTTCTTGCATTATGAGTTCTAAATTTCTTCAACTGTTTATATTGACTTTCCGCTGGTTGTTCAGCCAGTGAACCTCAAAGTGTAGATGAGTGAATAAATATTTCCCTACCATTAGCCAGACATTCATGAACACTAGCAGGAATTTCATACGCTCCGTTCTAACTAAGATATTGTTCGTCTTTACTTTTGCAATAAACATGTCGGGAATTATTGATTCCAGGAGATTTATAAATATTTACATATTATGAAATCTCATATTTAGTTCTCCATCAGTAGCTAATGAATAGCTCAGAAAATTAGGTTTAGAGAATGACTCAAACCACTCAAGCCCCAAACGCATTTCAGCGGAATGGCGACGGAAACGGTAAAATTTGACAGGAAATATATGAGCGAACTGTTAAATCCTTCCGTTACCGTTGTGCTGCATTGCATTGGGGGTTTTATTCATTTACTCCTTTGAAAAGTTAATTAAATGAGCTCAAATGGTTATAAATAAAGTCGAAGTTATTACCAATAAATGTATTTTGACCATACCCTTTGAGCGCATAGTTCAGTCTGACCCATTTTCAATAGGAAACGATGGGACTAGATTTCCTGTCGAATGAAACTTGTTGCGAGAAAATCGGACACAAATAAGTGTCTAAATGGCGATTGCGTTCTTTTGCGCACATACATACAGACGCGCATGCACACACATACAGACATCACCTCAATTCTTCGCGCTGAGTTAGTTGATATATACCACTAGGGGTCTCTGGGCCTTCTATCAAACATTCGTTTTGGAATGAGCATTAACCTTGGAGTACGAGAGAGGCAAAACACGGTAAAAAACAAATGAAAAAAATCAGAGTGACTTAACTCTGTTAATTGCAAATACTGGCAAGAAATTCTTTCGGGACATTTTAGTCGAAGCTTTGTCCTTGATGTGTATCATAAAGAACCCGGGGATTCCTGAGGAAAAAAAGTTCTTCACTATCAAAGTTGAAAATAGCGTCGTTTTTGGAAAAAATATTGCTTCCGCATTTTTTCAATTTTTTCACAGTGTAACCATTAGTTTTTGCACACCATTTAAAAAGCTTATACAATAACCTTTGTAATGATGTATTAACATTGAAGAAAAACATTTAAAAAATATTTCAATAAATAGTTGAAAATAAAATATTTTTTCAGAAAATTTGCTAACTTTTTACCCATTTCTGACTTTTGCCACCTTTATATCTTTGGAACTAGTGCACCTAGAGACTTCAAATTCAGAATTTCTCTTAATTAGAGTATTGACAATGGAGAGAAAATATTTTAAAATAATTCGGAAGACATGACATTTTCGATTAATGACCGCCCGAAATCCTATAGTGCGAGGCAGAGTTGTAGAAAAATCTTCACGCTAAAAGTTTGTGGTACTTCACATTTTGAAGTTCTTCACAAGCTACTTAATAATCGAACCCAAATTACTAAATGATCGAAAACATTCTTGGGTATACAAATGCGATAAATTTATGTAAACTCAAATAAATAATAATAAATTTATTCATGAAACCATTGCTTTTACATCAACGCTAACTTACTCTACTACTTATACCAGAAGCACATCCTCAACAATTCAAAATTTAAAGCTGGGCACATCCACTTGAACCACAACACGTACCCCGGAAATAGTCTTACACTTGTGCCCTGCTGGAAGTATTAAGAAATCCACTTCAGCCAGTGCAAGACTCCATCTGCCAGCCCGGGAACGGCATTCGTGCTTGGTCTGCTTACAAGCTGGTTAGCTGGAAAATCTTTCGCCGAAAGCGCGCTCGCCCGCTGCATATCATACCTATACTGAGTCTCTCGCTCTGCATCATTGCCACCATCATCGTCGTCGTCACCGTCATCATCGCCGCCTTGGCCAATCTAAGGGCTTCCGTCCGCAGACCGACTTAAGCCTGCCTTTAAGGAAAAGATCCAACCAACGCAAGGAAGCGAAATACCAGATTTATGTGAACTGAGCAAGAATTATGGTGAGAGTTTTATCTTGCTCGTTGCGGATCATAAATTCTTTCCTCTCGAGCGGCACTAGCACCAGCAGCAGCTTCGTTTTCCTTCTCCATAGCCACTGCGAAGTAGCACGACCAGTTCCGGCAGTCCTAGTGCGGTAGCATATCCAGAATGCCATTCCAAATCTCGGAGCTCACAGCTCGCCGTTTCCGGAAAATATTTCCTCGAATGGGTCGAGCGGGAGGGCGACGGTGGGGGAGATGCGAAAAAATGTACATTTAATTGAATCACTGCATCGAATGGGCTTTCTCCCACCACACAGCTCCCCTTACGCAGTCTGTCAGAAGCCATCGTAGAGGTGGCGTAGAGTGAGTTTAAAGTGGCATCTCATATTTTTACGCTCGAGTGGAACTGGGACAGCATAGCGTCAGCAGTTTTTCGGCGCAGACGAGCCGGACGGAAGACGTTCGACTTTGTGCCGATCGAGTTCAGCGCTTTCGGATGGAAGGTGAGCGATAAGGAAGATATATCGATGGGTGCTGGACGATGATTAATAACCTTATGTTTAGCAGGTTTCGAGGGATTCCGTAGTCAAGCGGTGAGAATAAATAATACCATGGTGAAGGTTGCTATGTTCGAATCACTGTGACAAGGAAATTTGAACACCTTCACTGAGTATAGAGAATGTTACGTTGGCCGCATGCTATCTGGATGTTCAAATGGTGGTTTGCCGAGGGATCTTACAGTTAATGACTTTGAAAATAATTGACACAAATTTAAATTCAATCAAAGTTAATTTGAAGCTGTGAAACAGTAATGGAAATTCCCGTTCACTAGTACGATTATATATTCGCTCCAAAACCAAACTTTTTATAGAAGGCCCTGAGACCCATAGTGTTATATACCAATCGACTCAGTTCGACGAATTGAAGTGATGTCAGTGTGCGTGCATGTGCGCAAAAGTCTCGCCAATTTTTCTGCTCCTTAACCGATTAGCTCGCAATAAGTTGCATTCGACGCTGTCTCATTGTTTCCTATTGAAAATTAGCTCGGATCGGACTATAGGATCTGAAATTATCTCAAATGTGCGTACAAATTTCTCACTCGAAAGAAACGAGAAAGGCACCATCACGCTAGGTGGATTAATCTGTTTTTTTTTTTCTGATTTCACACGGGATATATGCGAATATACACAATTCCCCAGACCTAAGCGATTTCATCGTCACCAAGGGCGACAAAATCACACTCGCCAAGCGATAGAATCGCGACGCGTGTGTTCGGGGGAACCTTTATATAGGTAACAAAAACAAAATTTCCATAAAGAATTTGATTTGTTGTGTTATGCATGTGAATTTTTCAGTCCGACGATAATCGAAACGTCTATGTTTTGGATAACCCGTATTGATTATCCTAATATTGAGAAAGATTAATAAAAAGATCAAAACAGAAGCAGTAGAAGAATTTAAAATTCCCCTAAAAAATGTTAAATTAGATAGACTTCAGAGAATTTTACAACAACCAACAATATTTATGTAAAGAAAAAAAAAGAAATTAGTAAAATTTTCCTCATAAATATATTTTTTTCTCAACAAGAAATTTAAAAATCACAAAATAATCAATAATAAGCAATAGACAAAATGAACATACATAAACAAGAAATATATTTATTTTATAAAATCGAATGAATTTTCCATGACCAATAAAGAGTTTAACAAATTCAGGACATATTGTTCATATAGACTGTATAAAGAAGACACAGAAGAGAGAACAGAAGAGAGCTATGTTCACACTTCCTTCTGCAAAATTGATCCTGGCTCAAATATGCTAGCTATGCATCTCAACGCAATTCTCTTTGTAGGCCAGACACCTTCTCCAATATATAGTTGAAAATCTTCCCGAATCGCCGTAGAAATAAACGAAAGCAGGTTCTTCAGGATCCCAGAGCACTCCGAGGATTCCCTCCATTTGATTATTCTTATTTACTTCTGGCGACTTTGGTGTACTGTTCGCTTCTCCGAGCTTCCGTAAAATTTCCAAACCTCCTCTAGCATATACGTTTCGCACGTCGAAAGTCTCACTGCTTCCTCTTTAGCATCCGCGCTGGCGAAGTAATCATCGACGTAATGCTTTCGGGGCCGTCCTTTGCCGTGTGGTAAGATGCGTGGCTACAAAGCAAGACCATGCTGAGTGTGGCTGGGTTCGATTCCCGGTGCCGGTCTAGGCAATTTTTGGATTGGAAATTATTTCGACTTCCCTGGGCATAAAAGTAGCATCGTGTTAGCCCCAGCTTCAGGGAATTCTCCAGCGTGTTCTTGGGCATTCAAATTGTGCTAAACAGGGTAAGCAGTCTGATCCGAAAATCACGACGTCCATCAAAAAGATTTCCGCCTCTCCCCCGGACGAACAATGACCTGGTGAAACATTTCCCTTATATCACCTCTGAATGCAATTCATCTTTCACGGAAACTTTTGATCACGGCCGATAGTGATGCAATCATGTCCGGCCTTTTCAGCAACTTATCATTTATTGGTACTCCTTCCCGAGCAGCACAACTCAGGCAAAAATCGTCGCAGCAACTTGATTTTGACTAAATCTGGTCACATATGTGTCGCAGTAGCCTTGGTGGAACATATGTGCTGGTAGGGTTGTACTCTCGCAGATGTATCCCAGACCAGGCGCACCTTGCCAGGTTTCTTCGGATTGACCACGTAGTTCAGTGGCAAGTACTCCTTCTGACTCCTCAGAGTCTCCTTCCATTCACGCTCAGTGATGCGATATGTATAACCCTTGACTAGGCAGTCGTTCCCCTGCTTCTGCAGGGCTTCACGTGATGGTGGCATTACGCATCTCGATTCGAACGAAATTCTATAGAATCGAGCATGGTAGGCATTACGACTTTCGATTCAATCTCGAAAACGAATAATCGTTCGAGAAGGTTCTAGAATAGCGCGATGTTTATTCGTTATTCAGCTCTAGCGAAATAAGTTAAACACTGTTTGCAGACGGGACAAGAGAGCGTGGGTGGACTCCCTGGCCGACGAAGTGGAGAATGCTGCAGCAACTGGGGATTTTCGCCTTCGCGACGATATCTCGAGACGCCCGACTGGAGCAAGGATATTTCCGAGGATGCCGGTGAAAGACGGGTCAGGTCAGGTCAGGTCATATACGTTGGTTCGAGCACTTTTAACAACTTCTTCGAGTTTCGACGTCCGATAGTTCAAAATCTGGGCATGAGCCACCAAGAGTGCGACGTATTACCGGCGTCAACTCCGAAGCTCCATCATTGTAAAAGATTGAAGCAACCATCCAAAACATGAAATCCAGCAAGGATCCCGGGGTCGATCGCATTTAAGCAATTATTCTGCAATATCTGGACAACCGCGACTTTTCCGGCCCACTGAATGCAGATCATCTTGGGGGCAGCAGGGACTTTGTCCAAGGGCTTGACGAGCCCTCCCCATGGCCACTGCGAGTTAGACCGCGACCATCGTCCCTAACCCCTAATCCCAAGGCATCAAGCGACCCGTGCCGAGGGGATGCATGGCCAGGGGGGTGAAATAATAAGCTAGGTCTTTAACGGAGCCTGTGGAGTACCTGGGCACCCTCCACAGTAATTGTCCCTTACCGCGTCATGCTGGGCTTTGGCGTGGTGGACCTCATTTCCCGAGCAACTCGTGGGACCAAAATGGAAAACCAAGTCAATTCTTCCATTAGTGGTAGTAGTGTAGGCGACAACCCCTTCGCAAGAGGTGGGTTGTTCAGGTCTCCGCCTAAGAGGCCAGAGGCAATAGTCGGTAGCTCAGTGCGCAGCGCCAGCGTGGGTCACTCAACCTTCCGCTCGGCTAAAAAACGCTGGTAGGGGTTATTGACGGCCCATGGCTTGTGGAGGCGATGAACCGCAAACGCGATGGGCTTTCGGCCTTCGAGGTGGCGACGGAACAGCTGGACGCCATCATCGACTTTGCGTCATCGAAGCATAATATCAGCAAGGACCTCAAGAGGAGCTTGCAGAAACTTCGAAAGTCGATGCTGGACGCCAAGCTGGAGAGGGCGGTCGGGACGGCCAAGTGTAAACCCGTGAAATCGGTGGAGTCGAGGTTGTAACGTTTTACGTTTATTTTGATTAAAATTTAAATAAAAATATTCGATTAGAACCGATGAAACAAAAATACAATTTTGTTTTAATTTATGATCGTGTGTCGTGTTTCGTTTGCGTTCGTAAAATCTGTTCGTTCCTGTATCAATTTCAAGTTTATAGTATTTGTTATAAAAGCTCAACTCATTATGGCACGCAGGTGCGCTGGAAATAGGCGCCATGCCAATCGGTTGGCGCAATTTTATTTGAATATGCTTTACAATAAAATTGAATGATAGCTCAGATTTGAATAGTTGAACAGTAAAATGATTTCAAAAAAATTAAAATTTCTTGGCGCAAGTACGACTCAGACTCGCTCATTTCGTCTACGAATCGGCTGGAGAGCAGAAGTGCGCGAATTAAATACTTACGTTCAGTTCTTGAAAGTTTAAGATTTTGCTTGAGTAATTTTAGATAATTTGAAGGTAAAATTAGTGAGTGAGTTTAAAAAAAAATAAGTGGTGTTAAATGTTCTGTGTTTTTCTTCCTAGTTTAGTGGACCGAGGTCCAATCGATTGCGTTTTCTGCTCAGATAATTTTATTAAAGTGAATTAATACGAAAAAAGGTAATTATATTGTATATGTTGAGCAATTCCTTAAATTTAATGTGATTTCGTGTTGGACACGCAGCGCCCTGCGCTTTTTTCGTACGGCTGGATTTTCTGTCGCTAATCGGCGGCATTCATCATCTCATCGAGATTCCGTTCGTGGTATTCCACCACGACTTCGTCCGTTGACCGTCCGAGGACCGTCCGACCCGTGTGCCAAGCGAAGGCCCGCCTCAAGTAGGTAGCCAAACGGAGGTGAGTGAGGTCGCTAAGTCAATCGTAGCGAATTTTCCACGTCGGTCGTTAATTGCCGACGGAAAGGTCCTTTACGTTACATTTTCGGACCAGTGTTTTAGAGAGTGTAGGTTCGTCTTTCTGCGTGTCGTAAATTGCACGCCACGAACCTCGATCCTAACCAAAGGATAGAGGACACACCACTCCCCGCTCGGTGAACCGGAAAGGTACGCGAAGCCGGGTCGCTTGGGTACGTGTGCCTCTATTTGGCGGAGCCGATCGTCCCGGGGAATCCAGGCCAAGTGCCACAACACTCTCTCCGATCGAAATCGGAAGCTTCCGTTCCAGCCGCCACTCACTCCGCACCTTTAGATCGGCCATATCGCACACGGGTCATCTCCATCGCTGCGCGCCAAATCGCAGTACGGACACGCCGGTGACCGCCATCGTGTTACCGCCATCTTCGAAGTAATCGTCGCCATCACCGAGACAACGATAGCCTCATCGTTCCCGGCAGCACCGAGTCATCAAAATCCTGCGCAGGTACGTGAAGAGCTTTTTATTACATGGCCATGTTTGCTCTTCTCCATTCCGTACGTTAAATACGCGTCCAATGCGAATCTAAAATATAGTGTTTTGATTGAATATTGTTTTATGCTTGGTTGGATTTCAGTACGTTTAATGCCTGAACTATAATAAACACTCTCACTAAATTAAACTACGTTTCGTTATTGCTCGAATGAGTGAACACTCCTTCCACGTTCCCTAAGTTTCGCTTCGTCAGAAATCAGAGTCAGAAATAGTGCATGCGTTACGAAATTGATCATTATTCCGCGAACCGTTCGAGAAGTTTCCCTGAGCGAAAAGGTCTCCAAAAGTCGGGCAAACCAAACACGACCGGTGGTCTCTCTTAGAGAGTGGCGCTTAAGCCATCGTTTAGCAAATCCTCGTAAACATTCCCCGAACGGTTACAAGGTCTACCCAGACTGAGGCCCAAGAATTCGCGGACTCGGGCAAGGTCAAATCGACCGAAGGCGTGCCAGCGAAGACAGTGGTACCAAAGTCTACCCAGACTGAGGCTCAAGTATTTGCGGGTACGTCGGGGGTGACTGCTTCAACGGAGCAGACACAAAAACGGGGGAGACAGTCTCCAGGGGATGAGCTCCCTGGGGCCACTCAAAACGCGGAGGGTTACTACCCCGAACAAGGGTAGTGGGGCTGGGAAGCTGAACCCCGGCCAGGTACCTCCAAAACCGGGGGAGGAAGGACCTGGAAAGGTCCGTCCACTCAGGAAAGACGGTGGTTACGGCAGGCTGAAAGTTCTCAGCCGCACCAGACCAGGGAAATAGAGGGGGATGACGCCTCCTGGACCCTGGTCAAGAACAAGAGGAAACCGAAGACGTCAAGGGCCAAAAAGAAGGCCCAGGCGAATGAGGGTAGCAAGAAGTTTAGGGTAGGCGCCAATCGCTCCATGGGCGATGCCCTAGTCATCACGGCGGACGAGGCTAAGTACTCGGACGTTTTGAAGGCGATGAGAAGTGACGTCAAGCTCGGTGAACTCGGCGCCGACGTACGTCGAATAAGACGTACCCGGATGGGCGAGATGATCCTCGAGCTGAAGCGGGGCGTCTCGCAAAAGGGCGCCGCCTACAAGAAGTTGGCGGAGGAAGTTCTAGGCGAGACGGTCAAGGTGAGGGCACTCACTACGGAGGTGAATCTAAGGGTTAAAGACCTGGACGAGATCACCGAAGTCGAAGAGCTCGCCACGGTACTGCGGCGACAGTATGAAGTGGAGACGTCCACTGCAGCCGTTCGGCTACGGAAAGGTCCGGCAGGGACGCAGGTAGCATTGGTTCGGCTATCTGTAGCGAACGCCTCCAAGGTAGTCAAGTTAGGGAGCGTCAAGGTTGGATGGTCGGTGTGCCCTGAGGACATATAAGAGCAACTCGAAGTTTGCTTCAAGTGCCTGGAACCGGGGCACAAGCAATGGGACCGCAAAGTCCCTGACAGAAGCAATCTCTGCCGACGCTGCGGATTGAGGGACATAAGGCACAATGCAGCAAGAACCCTCCCAATTGTTTGATTTGTTCCCGCAAAGCTGTGAACAGTAAGCACCCCATGGGGGTTCGAAGTGCCCGGCATTTAAGCGTGCTGCAAAATCACAGTGCAGGTAACGCAGCTGGCTTGCTCGGCCTCTCGCCTGAGTGTTTGGTGTGCGCAGGTTTAGAGGAAACGGCGGAAACACGTGTTGTTCGTGTGCTCACGTTTTCGCGCAATGCGTTACCACATGCTTGCCACATGTGGTCTGGACACTACCCCGGACAACCTAGTTCGGAGGATGTGTAAAGATGAAGTTGGCTGGAACGCCGTTTTATCGGCTATCGCCCAAATCGTCTCGGAGCTACACAGAAGGTGGCGCGTGGACTCAAGGACGGCTAGTTCAGGCGCAAATAAGATGTGGTCCAAGGGATCGGAGTCGGCTTCATGGGTCATACCGGTGGTCATGCTCTGTGGTCGAACTCGATCCTTTTATCGAACAAGTGGCCGCGCGAAGAACAACATGGTATCGTCGCTTTCGCGGCGTCGGTCAACCGGACGGGTTCCGAGCCCGAGGACGGAAAGGGGTCCTCGTCAAGGCTGGGGAAGGCGTAGGCACCGCGTCGGCAAGTCCCTCTGTGTGCTGGCGAATAGGCCCTATCGCAGAAAGGTCAATTTGGGGTGCACGCGGCATAATCATTCTTGATACCAGTCGTGCAGAGGGAACAAAAAAAAAAAGGGAAGCAGGTGCGAAGTCGACCCTTCCCACCTTCCGAGGACATAGGGCATGGTAAGGCCACCTGGAAAGCCGGCAACGTGCGGGCACGATACCATGGTGTTCTTCTAAAAAGCGAGTTACGATGTTCGGTGCTGCAAGGACATGCAGCTAACCTCGAGGGTGCGTTGTGCACTGGCCCCCCTTTGAAGCATTACTTTCTGGTTGTACCGAAGGGACTATGGGCTTGGCGGCAATGGAAACGGTTTAGCGGGTCGAGGATGTAGTCCTGCCTTCCTCGGTGATCCCTAACCCGCACTTCCTGGTCAACCCAGGATGTCTGTTGAGCAGATTCCCCCTCCATTGCTTAGGAAGAAAAAAAAAAAAAAAAAAGAGTGCAGATCATCTTAGTGAAGGTCCCACATCGGTTCGAAGTCGGCCAGGTTCTTGAGATGGTCGTCGAATGGGATTCGGGCTTGACCTGAAGTCGATTACTGGCTGGTACCGACGGGACGCTAGCGATGGCAGAGGCCGGTTGGGGTTCGGGATCGACCTGATATCGGTCATCGATCGGTACTGACGAGACGCCAGCGATGGCAAAGGCTTGCAGGGTTCTTGAGATGGTCGTCGGGCGGGGTTCGGGATCGATCTGATGTTGGTCACCGGCAGGTACCGACAGGACGCCAGCAATGGAAGAGGCCTGCAGGGTGGCAGAGGCCGGACGGGTTTCGGGATCGACGTGATACCGGTCATCGGTAGGTACTGACGCGAAGTCAGCGATGATAGAGGTTAGCAGTTCTTGAAATGGCCGTCAGACGGGAATCGGGCTCGACCTGGTGTCGACTACGGGCTTGTACCGACGAGACGCCAGCGATGGCGGAAGCACTACGATTTCTTGGAAAAGTGGAAATCGGCCACGTGTCCAAGCAGAGCAGATCCCCACAATGGTGGAAGGCGAACGGCTTTGTCGCGGAGGTTGGAGGTCACACCAAGCGCTTGGTCCGATGTCGTCTTTTTCTGTTCAACGGAGATCCTCTGAGGGCGATAGCTTCGTGTTTCTCAGCTGGTCGCAACCTAGGCACAACCTTCTAGGAGCGTGGACTTCGGCCAAAACTGGCGGTAAAGATGGCGACTTTCTACACTTGCTTGTCGGTGTTATTGGCAACTTGAGAGACACTTCTGAACACGTTAATAGTCTATTCCCGACTGACTTTTCACCCACTCATCCTTCTTTTTCTTTCGACTTCGCCCTCGGGGTTGGGCGAGAAAATTTCGGCACTACATGCGGAGTTTCACAAATTTTCGTTAGTTTTTGTAGTTGTTATTTTTGGATGAAAGTACGTTGATTCAACGTGTTTGTCTACGTTTTATAATTCGGATCACAATCGGACCTCGAATTCCGAACTCCATCGACAATGTCATCAAATGCCGATATCAACAGATATTCGAGAACATTAATGGAGTTGGGTCGACCACACGTTACGAATGAGCGGAGACCAAGGTGAAGACGAAATTTGCAAGCAAGCGCTGGACTGGAATCCGGCAGGACATCACAGCAGAGGCAGACCCAAAGGCTCATGATGATGGACAGGAATTTGATCTGGGCCCAGGTCAAGGCTAAAGCGAGCAGCTGTCCAGGATGGAGATCTTTTACGTTGGCCCTATGTTTGCTATGGGTGCTCAGGACACATGAGTCGAGTGAGCGTGAGATAAGTGTTTGGAGATTTCCAGATTTTGTCGCGAACAAGGCACCACAGCAAAAAGTATTGAAGGTTCAACGACGTGTGAAACGCAGCTATTCCCAATACACGAATAAATATTAGATATTTAATTGAATTGGATTGCATTTTACAAGCTAGTGCAGGTTGACTTTATTTCAATTCAAAATAACATTTTATTCGATTGAATATTGCATTTCTTTGCATGCTCCAAACATGTGCATGACAAAACATTCAATTTAACTTTTTTTAAACTTTATTTATGTGTTTTTTTTAAATTCTAGGATTAAGTTCAACACAGATTTAATTTCACAACTTCTGTTTTATCAATACCTATCGCAGGTATAGATGGAGTGTGTCATGTGCCCTATCTACAACAGTAATGTGATCGATTAGATCAGCGGTTCTCAACCTTTTTCTTGAGTGGTACCCCTTGGAGCTTTTGCATTAATTGAGGTACCCCCTATTTTTTGTGAAAGAAAATAAGCGTTACTTATAACAGATGTGCAAACTAGACCTTAAAACCAACGGGATATATGTCTCTTC
Organism: Armigeres subalbatus; assembly: GCF_024139115.2. NCBI lineage: Eukaryota > Metazoa > Arthropoda > Insecta > Diptera > Culicidae > Armigeres > Armigeres subalbatus. The sequence continues at coordinate 305,437,875 of NC_085140.1, forward strand.
ATGAAGTTGGCTCAAATTTTCATTATTACGTGAAATTTCCCAATACTAATTTAAGCATCCGTTTGTCGAGTCATTAAGTGTACAGTGTATTGATGTTAAACAGTGTCTCATCTAATGTAAAAATTATGATAATGACAGTCAAATTATGTGTTCAAATACCAGAAGCTCCAATCCTAGCATATGTGTTTATAGTTAATAACTGTACGAAGAACGGCAGACAGCTTTTCCCTTGAAAAAGACCCAATAAACGGGCCGAAACGTCGGGCAATGCAAATATAAACCCGTTTGAATATATCAGACTGAAAAAGCCAAATTAATTCAATACAAATTTAGTTTATACATCAAGCTTTCTACAAGGAAGGTTCCGAACCATTTGAAGGGAGGCCTTTTAAAAAGAGGCTCCGAACTTGGAAAGAGGCTTCCGAGAAGCGTAGAAATAGGCTAACAGCTTCATACAGGACTTTTATGATTATTGAGGGCTTCCGAGCCTCTTGAAAGTAGGCTTCCGGGCCTCTTGAAAGGAGGCTTCCGGGCCTCTTGAAAGGAGGCTTCCGGGCCTCTTGAAAGGAGGCTTCCGGGCCTCTTGAAAGGAGGCTGCCGGGCCTCTTGAAAGGAGGCTTCCGGGCCTCTTGAAAGGAGGCTGCCAGGCCTCTTGAAAGGAGGCTTCCGGGCCTCTTGAAAGGAGGCTACCGGGTCTCTTGAAAGGAGGCTTCCGGGTCTCTTGAAAGGAGGCTGTCGGGCCTCTTGAAAGGAGGCTTCCGGGCCTCTTGAAAGGAGGCTTCCGGGCCTCTTGAAAGGAGGCTTCCGGGCCTCTTGAAAGGGGGCTTCCGGGCCTCTTGAAAGGGGGCTTCGGGGCCTCTTGAAAGGAGGCTTCCGGGCCTCTTGAAAGGGGCTTCGGACCTCTTGAAAGGGGGCTCCCGGCCTCTTGAAAGGAGGCTTCCGGGCCTCTTGAAAGGAGGCTTCTGGACCTCTTAAAAAGAGGCTTCCGGGCGTCTTGAAAAGATGCTTCCGGGCCACTTGAAAGGAGGCTTCCGGGCCTCTTGAAAGGATACTTCTGGGCCTCTTGAAAGGAGGCTTCCGGGCCTCTTGAAAGGAGGCTTCCGGGCATCTTGAAAAGAGGCTTTCGGGCATCTTGAAAGCAGGCTTCCGGGCCTCTTGAAAGGAGGCTTCCAAGCCTCTTTAGAAAAGGAGGCTTCCGAGCCTCTTTAGAAAAGGAGGCTTTCGAGACTCTTTAGAAAAGGAGGCTTCCGAGCCTCTTTAAAATAGGAGGCTTCCGGGGCTCTTAAAAAGAGGAGGCTTCCGAGCCTCTTTGAAAAAGGAGGCTTCCGAGCGTCTTTAAAAAAAGAGGCTTCTGGGCCTTTTGAAAAAGGAGGCTTCCGAGCCTCTTTAAAAAAGGAGTGTATGGTATGTAATCTACTTGGAAAGCGAAATTTTCTTTTAAATAGAAATTTTATTGGTGAAACGGTGTCTTGGGAAAAATTCGAGAAACTTATGTGCACCTCCCGGGATTCAGGAATCCTAGCCTAGGGCTGCAAGTCTCTCTAATAAGGACCAAAAAAATATTTTCTCTTGCGCTCAGCCTGAATTAAATGACGGAACCACATCGTTCTTTGCTTTCTGCTGGGTAAATGCATGCCTTGTTAGAAGAAATCATAACCTTCCTTGTCTTATAGTGAGCAACTGTTCAAATTGAAAGAAGGAATCATATTCTCTCTTGTCTTCTGCCGAACAAAAAAGATGGTTAAGTGGAAAAAGCGGATATAAAAACCAGAATCTCTCTTATTATGTAAAAGCGACAGAAATTATGAAGAATTGAACATATTCTGCTTTTTTTTTTTTCTGAAATTGGTGATAACACAACTATTACACCAAATGACCATTGTGCTAAACGACCATTTTGCCAAATGACCTACCACTCTCTGATGCCATTGATGACTATTGAAGAGGAGCATAAACGACGGTGATTTTTTTGTCATGACAAGGGCAGACATAACACTTAAAAAAACTTTAAATTGTTATTACAGTCGCCTCTCGAAAAAATCGTAGCAGTCTTTACCGTTAATGGACGTGTTTTTCAAAACTTCAGTTTTTTTCTTCTGTCAAAAATCATTGAAGTAATTCAAAATCCAATGAATATAACTTCTCAAAATCGAGTATGTTATTCCGACCAAAAAAATCAAGCATTGAAAAATTGTTCAAATATGAAGAGTATCAAAAATGTATTATACAGTGGATAATTGAGAATGATTTAATACTCCAAATGAGCCCTCTGTCAAATGCAGTTCCCCTCAGCCTTTCTACAAATAAATCAAGAGCTTCAGCAGCGATAATAACCACAACACAACCAGCTCTAGCAGATGACAAACGCGCTACCTTGAACGAAGAACTCGTTATCGGCGGTAGCAGCAGTTGACAGTGAATTCCAAGTCCGCCCCATCCAATTCGCCGGCTTGAAACGGAAACGAATACGTACATTACTGTAACAGAGATGGATTCAACCACACAAGCCCATACGCTCGCTGTAGTTAACCAGTGTGTGCCACTTCGGTCGTATGCCATGATTGGTTTATGAAGACAGGATTGATTTGCTACGAACTACACGAGAACCTTCGCAGCTTTATAATATGAAACATACTTTATAAATTGAAAAAAAAAAAAAAAATCAAAATTGAACACCAGATACGTACAGGGCATCATTTGCTGCTTTTGTCGCGGATATTGTGGGAATCCCAGGTATCCGGTTCACGCTTTAGTTAGCAACAGTGGCTCTTATTGACCTTCTATTCCCTGAGTAGTTAGTACGAATAAGGGCGTCCTTGTGAAGCTTTGCTGTACGTGTTACGAACAACTAGTACATCCCGATCCCTACACTTTTTGAAGAAACCTTTTTTGCTTCAGAAGTGAATCCTTTTTGTAGGACTAGTCTTCGCGACAAAAAGGACACCATTACGGAGCATGAGATATAATCAAATTATACGTACTACAGTAATATCCCGATTTTATCACCCCCCTGGTGAATTTTGAGGTGATAAAACAGGGTATGTGACAAAATTGGAAAAAAAATATTTCCATTTTTTTTAATTCATTCCACAAATATGAATCATTTTATGTCTTGGAAAGGCCAAATGCGTGAACGGTACCCGTTATTTCTTGTCGAAATTGCTTGCAGAGTGTTTCCCAGGTACTCAGAAGTCGTTCGTAATAAACTACAGGCGGTGAAAGTTATTTCATGAAAACCAATGTTGTTTGTGGTATTATTTACAAAAATAAAAAAAATGACAAAATTTTTTGGGATGACAAAATTGGGTCGAAAACGTGATAAAATCGGGACGTGATAAAATCGGGGCGAAAACGTGATAAAATCGGGGGTAGACAAAATCGGGGAGTGACAAAATCGGGTCAACACTGTACTACTAAAATGACCAAAACACATAAAAAAACATGACCTGACCTGAGATATCGAGATAGGGAGTGTATCGAGATGTAGAAAACAAAAATGTATGTAGATTGAAGGGATCAAGCAAACCATCGACATAGGGAGAAATATCGAGATATAGAACATCGAGATGTCAACTGTAAATATATCGGCAGCTCGGCCGTACCATTTTTTTTTGCAAAATATCTTGGCTGTGTATATGCACAGCACATGTTTCGAAATGGGCAGATTGATATGAACTTTGCGAAAACAGAATCCACGTGTCTTGGGGGGACTCGAACCCTCAACCTCCTACTTTCTAGATAGGCGTGATAACCCCTACACAACAAGTCCACTTAAAGGTCATTTTTGCGGAACAGTCATCAGAATCCGAGTATCAACCTCCACCGCGGTTATTCTAATCTAAAATTATGCGGATTTCTCGTGATATGCTCATTTCATATACCTGAATAGAACACCTTGTTATACTAAGAAAGTCTTTTAATATGGAAAGTTAATATATGGGTAACAAACTAGAGGCTTCGTAACGAACGATATTGCACAAAAACTTAACGCAGATGCTAGTAGTATAGACGAAGTCGAGCAAAATCAAGGAAATAGGTATTTTAACACCTTGCCTACATTGGAAGCAATTGTGAACATTTAAATGCTATTATCTCATGGTATCAAATCGGTCCATTCAAACGTAATCCAATCTGTCCACGTTCGGGAAACTTTTTGATCCAAACACGGCTGCAGGAGATTACCGGTATGGAATTTCTGCTGAAATCAATTCATCACCGCGACCGCTCCCGGTAATGGGCATTATATTACTATTGGATTTAACCTCAGCCCATTCGGCCATATTCTCGTTGTATTGGATTGGAAGCAGCCCATATCAATGAATGCAATTAATTTAGCTGATTAGTTCGATTTACACCAAATTAACCCTAGTGGTGATGGTGGTTGTACTTTGTCCCGTATGGCCAGAAGCTTTAATCTATTGATTTCAAACTCGCGAAGCTTGACCGCTACCTTCCGGCGATGTTGAACGGTACGTTGTATGTACCAAATATCCCTGCGAAGCTTTCCGCCTATCTCCCGCATCGACCCATTGTTGCACGGACGGCTGCATTTGATTTAAATTTCATTTTCATGTTTGATTTCCACTTATTTACACCTCTTAAGCGCATTAGAGCATATAAACGCTTTGCTCTCGTTTCGACACACAACTGGCGACGGAACTGCATGATGCGGAGCCTCATTGTTTGTGTTTGCATAAGGTTCAATTCCACCTCGACGGTTGGCGACACCGCCGGCAAGGTTTGGTTTGGCACGCTCGATGTTCGCTTTGGCATGTGCTATCTCGATTTGGACAGAACTAATAAATTCCGTGCCCAACAATGACCGCACCTAATCGATAGGAGGAGTTATTGGGTCAACAGGCCGCTTACCGTTTAACGCGTGTGACATTGTTGATCCAATTGGCTGTTGCTGGCCACGCCGGGAACTATGTAGCGCCATACTGTATCAAAGGCGGAGAGGTGGTCGGTGGTTGTGGCACCTTCAATTTCGATGCGCGATAACACTTGCCGCGCTCTAAGCCTTCCTGTGGTGTTGATGACCTGTCTTCCAGCTGGGAAGGGATTTGGTGTGCTTGGTGGGTGGTTTCGGATGTGTTGTTTGCTACCGCAGCTAATGGAATAAACTATTGTTGTGGTTGTTCTGCTATAAATGGCTATTTTTAAGTTAGGGTAAGGCATAGGAAGCTTATTGGTTAATCCAATTTAGTGGCATTTTACAGCCCAAAACAAAATATTTACGCTTATTATTTGCATAGAAATAAATTTAATATAATACCTACCTGGTACCTAGATACCTGGTTGGCTACAGCATCGATACACCTATACCTGGCGTATTGTAGAGCTCCATAATCGTCGGTCTTGGGCGATATTCCTCCAGTTACCCTGAACGTTCAGGGTCCCCAGGTCCGATTCCACCGCGTGCAGCCAGCGTGTTCGTGGTCTTCCACGAAGTCGCCGGCCCCTATCTGATTCCCTGTTGAATATTGTTTTCGCAATTCTTTCTTCCGACATTCGCACTAAGTATACTTGATACAGCCCATGATTCATGCGTTTGCGCCACACACCATTTTCTAATTTCCATCCGAGCAGCGTACGCAGCACTTTTCGCTCGAAAACTCTGAAAGCTCTCCTGTCCGCTCTTTTAATGTCCATGCTTCATGTCCATAAAGGGCCACTGGTAGAATCAAAGTTTTGTATAGAGCAAATTTCGTTTCCGTATTTTATTTTTGACAGTCCCCTGCATGTTTCGTATAAGGTACAATGAAGTTACAAATGAGTTTGTTGTTTATGTAATGCACTTGTAGCAGAATCTACAAATAGAATTGATGGTGTTACGGTTATAGTAGAAGGTTACGAATCTCAAGGTTCATGGTTCGATTCCTGGTTGGTTTTTGTGTTTTTATTTTCATTGTAGCCGCAAGATGTTGCAAATAGGCTCCACCTCTTGCGCTTTTTGTGTCACAAAGAAGTTCCAAATACGACGCGTTGTGCATAAGTCAGACCTTTAGTAAGTCACACCACAGTTGTTATTACTCACTGAGAAACAAGAGGTATTGCTTGGGTCTGCACATCAGATCTCCTAATAGCGCCCTCGAGTGCAATGTTAAACAATAAATTTGAAAGTGCATCACCCTGGTTCAATCCGTCTAAGGTCACAAACGAGGTTGACACTTCGTCTGCAAACCGGATACTTGATTGGAAAATGGAAAACCATGTTCGGACATTATCTGCCACAGCTCATTTCTTTTCACTGAATCGTACGCTGCTTTGAAATCAATGACCATATGGTGAGTCTGCAAGTTGTACTCCCGGAATTTATCAAGGATCATCCGCAGGCTAAACATCTGATCCGTCATCGATCGGCACTCACGAAAACCTGCCTGGTATTCGCCGACGAAGGACTCCTCAAGCGTTCTCAGTCTGTTAAACAGGATGCGCGACAGGATTTTGTACGCCGAGTTCAGAAGGGTGATCCCTCTGTAATTGGCACACTCTAGTCTGTGCCCTTTCTTATAGATTGAGCATATGAGGCCATCCAACCAGCTGGCAGGCTGGTTTATACCCATGTTCTCCCTGCGCTTCAGCTATCACACTCTCTTCTTGTTGCTTTTTTTCCTTTGGTGGATTCGTTTCTCTTTTGACCTTGATACACTGTACCGCTCTCTGTTGGAACGGGTACGAGCCACTAGCATTCGACCCCTAGCATCATTTTTCTCGTCCGTCACTCGCTGGCACTCCCCATCAAACCAACCATTTCGTTGGCGTCGCTGCAGAGGGCCTAACACTTCATGTGTTGTAGTCACAGCTTCGTGGATATTTTCCCACAATCTGTTGACGTCGCCAGATCCGGTGGCATCTCCTATCCGCTCGTCCAGCGTTGGATATTGAAACGCATCGTTCTGTTTCATGAATTGGTGAAAGTCGCGCCCAAATTTTTGCAACTACAAGGTAGTGATCCGAATCAATGTTCGGACCTCTGAAGGACCTTACATCTATAACATCCGAGAAATGTTGTCCGTCGATCAGCACGTGGTCTGTGAGCAAGTGTCTCCAATCGGATGTTGCCTGGTGTGTTTGCGGATATTCTTACGTGCGAAGTAGGTACTGCTTACTGCCATTCCTCTAGTAGAAGCAAGGTTACAAGTCGCAGACCATTATCGTTGGTAACGGAATGAAGGGTTACCGTACCAATGACAGGGCGAAAAACTTTCTCTTCCGATCTGCGCATTTGCATCCCTGATGACAATCTTTACATCATGTGTTGGGCACTTTCCGTAGACCTTATGTAGGCTCTCATAGAACTCATCCTTCACGTCATCCGGCTTATCGTTCGTTGGGGCATAGTTGCTGATCAGGCTATAGTTGAAGAATTTGCCCTTCATTGTCAACACGCAAATGCGGTCGCTTATCGTCTTCCACCGGATAACACACTTCATCTGCTTCTCGATCACCATGAAGCTAACTCCTCGTTCTGCTCTGTCTCCGCCGCTTGAGTAGATGTGGTACTTGAATGAAGTGTACGCTATGGGATCCACCGCCCAGAATTCATGTTCTCCAGTTCTGGGCCACCGTATTTCCTGGATTGCTGCCACGCTCCCGCCGACCTTCTGCACCTCACGAGCCAGGAGCCCAACACGTTCGGGTTCATTCAAAGTTCTCACGTTTCAAGATCCGACTTTCCAATCGATGTCCTTTATCCGTTGCCGTTGAATCAATCCGTTTGCTCTACTTTTGCCTTTCTTGGTAACTGCACAATCTTCGGTAGACTACCTTACCAGGGTGGCGCTACCTACATTGCGTTGAAGGGGCTGCCTTCTCGATGCTGACACGATGCAACATGGTGTGCACAGTTTAGTTTAGAGTCACTCGCTGGCACTCGGACGATGATCAGCCGCCCCTAGCATGGGGAACAGACGTTCGATCAGATTTGCACCTCCGGAGAGCACCCCCTCCTTTCCTGTCAGCATACGACCATAGCTCCCACCGGGGTTGGTTACCCGATCTTCCCTAAGGTTGCTCGTATCCCATCGTCACAAGGAGGAAGGGATAGGAGTTGCTGGGTAAGAGGCTATGGAACGCGTAATGGGGTCTATTTTATTCCTTCAGGTACGCTAAGTGTAACGCTTTACCCAGAATTTGACGTGCCATCGTCGTGGGTACAGTGTAGATAATGCCAATCCGTAGATGGCAATATTGGCCATTGGTTCGCTTTAAGATGTTTGTATATGAAAAATAACATCGACTCCCTGGGCGTAATGTATCCTTTGTGTCTGCCATATTGATAGCTATAGAAAATGCTAATAGAATTTTAAGTTGAAAGACAGGCAAGGGTCCAGTCAGGATGTAGAGCCAAAAAAAATGGTAGGATATCAAATAATTTGACTCTCAATTGGAGACGCAGTTCTGTTTTATCTTACATCTTCCCATAGAAAACTAGATTGAGAATTGTATCTACATTTGAACCAAGTTGGTTAATCAACTTTGCTTATTTATTTCGGTACCTACCCGGACACCCGACTAGACGAAAATAGCTCAATAATATCAAATGTTGATAAGATAGCAAAATGAGATATGGACATGATTGATATAAGAGATAAAAGATCAGGCGACAATATCAATATTTTGCACTAAAATATCATGAGGATATCAAGATATGTTATTTGTAATAAGTGATCGATTATTATTTTTATTTTTATTATTATTATTTATTCAGACTAAGGCCGAAGTGGCCTGTGCGGTATATAAGAGTCTCCTCCATTCGGCTCGGTCCATGGCTACACGTCGCCAACCACGCAGTCTACGGAGGGTCCGCAAGTCATCTTCCACCTGATCGATCCACCTTGCCCGCTGCGCACCTCGCCTTCTTGTGCCCGTCGGATCGTTGTCGAGAACCATTTTCACCGGGTTACTGTCCGACATTCTGGCTACGTGCCCGGCCCATCGCAGTCGTCCGATTTTCGCGGTGTGAACGATGGATGGTTCTCCCAATAGCTAATGCAACTCGTGGTTCATTCGCCTCCTCCACGTATCGTCCGCCATCTGCACCCCACCATAGATGGTACGCAGCACTTTCTCTTCGAAAACTCCAAGTGCGCGTTGGTCCTCCACGAGCATCGTCCAGATCTCGTGTCCGTAGAGGACTACCGGTCTAATGAGCGTTTTGTAGATTGTCAGTTTGGTACGGCGGCGAACTCTATTCGATCGGAGCGTCTTGCGGAGTCCAAAGTACGTACGATTTCCAGCCACTATGCGTCTCCGAATTTCTCTGCTGGTGTCATTTTCGGCAGTCACCAGTGAGCCCAAGTACACAAATTCTTCTACCACCTCGATTTCGTCACCACCGATGCAAACTCGCGGTGGGTGGCTCACATTGTCTTCTCTTGAACCTCTCCTATCATGTACTTCGTCTTCGACGTGTTGATGACTAGTCCGATCCGCTTAGCTTCCTCTTCAGTCTGATGTAAGCTTCCTCCATCTTCTCAAAGTTACGTGCCATAATATCTATGTCGTCGGCGAAACCAAATAGCTGGACGGACTTATTGAAAATTGTACCACTCGTGTTAATCCCTGCTCTTCGTATTACCCTTCCAAAGCGATGTTGAATAGCAAACACGAAAGACCATCACCTTGCCGTAACCTCTGCGAGTTTCGAAGGGACTCGAGAATGCCCCTGAAACTCGAACTACGCACATCACCCGATCCATCGTCGCCTTGATCAACCGTATCAGTTTATCCGGAAAACCGTGTTCGTGCATTAGCTGCCATAGCTGGTCCCGATCGATTGTATCATATGCGGCTTTGAAGTCGATAAATAGATGATGTGTGGGCACGTTGTATTCGCGGCATTTCTGCAGTACTTGGCGAATGGCGAACACCTGGTCCGTGGTGGAGCGTTCGCCCATAAACCCGCCTGGTACTGCCCCACGAACTCCCTTGCAGTTGGTGCTAGTCGACGGCATAAAATTTGGGAGAGTACCTTGTAGGCGGCGTTCAGCAATGTGATTGCGCGGTAGTTGCTACAATCCAGCTTATCGCCCTTTTTGTAGATGGGACACACGACACCTTCCATCCACTCCTGCGGCAAAACTTCCTCCTCCCAAATCTTGGTAATGACCCAGTGCAGCGCTCTAGCCAGTGCCTCACCACCGTGTTTAAATAGCTCTCCTGGTAGTTGGTCAACCCCAGGGGCTTTGTTGTTCTTCAGCCGGCCAATCTCCTCCTGGATTTCCCGGAGATCCGGAGCCGGTAGAATTATGTCCTGCGCGCGTTCTCCCAGGTCCATCACCATACCGCCATCTTCGTCTGCCACATCGCCATTCAGGTGTTCTTCGTAGTGCTGCCGCCACCTTTGGATCACCTCACGCTCGTTCGTAAGAAGGTTCCCGTTTATGTCCTTACACATATCAGGCTGTGGCACGTGGCGCTTACGTGAACGGTTTAACTTCTCATAGAACTTTCGTGTGTTATTAGCGCGGTACAGTTGCTCCGTTTCTTCACGGTCTCGATCTTCCTGCTGGCGCTTTTTCCTCCGGAAAATCGAGTTTTGTCTGTTCCGCACCCGTTTATATCGTGCCTCGTTCGCCATCGTGCGGTATTGCAGCAATCTCGCCCATGCAGCATTCTTCTCTTCCACTAACTGCTCACATTTATTGTCATACCAGTCGTTTCTCTGATCCGGAGGCACCGTGCCAAGTGCAGCGGTTGCGATGCTACTAATGGTGGATAAAATATCTCTCCAGCCATCTTTAAGAGACGCTGCGCCTAGCTGCTCTTCAGATGCGAGTGCCACTTCCAGCTGCTGCGCGTATCTTTGGGCTAGTCTACCGTCTCGTAGCCGCCCGATATTAAGCCGCGACGTCCGACTTCGACGCGTGTTGTACACCGTCGAGAGTTTTGAGCGCATAAGTGATCGATATCAAGTGCCATTAGTTTGTTCTTATCCATAGCATATCTTGATATTTAAATGATATTTCGGTGCAAATTTTTGATATTGTGGCCTGTTCTTTTATCTCTTATATCAATCAAGTCCATATCATGTTTTGTTATTCTGTTCATAGCTTCTGCCCGGGCAGAAGCCATGAATAGAATAACAAAACATGATATGGACTTGATTGATATAAGAGACAAAAGAACAGGCAACAATATCAAAAATTTGCACCGAAATATCATATAAATATCAATATTTGCTATGGATAAGAACAAACTAATGGCACATGATATTCATCACTTATTACAAATAGCATAACCTGATTTTCTCATGATATTTTAGTGCAAAATATTGATATTATCGTCTGATCTTTTATCTCTTATATCAATCATGTCAATATCTCATTTTGCTATCTTATCAGCATTTGATATTATTGAGCTATTTTCTTCTACTCGGGTACTTTCTGAAAAACATTTCTGAGCGAACTACACCCACTTTGCTCTGTTCTATCTCAGATTTAACTTGTTTGAATTTTTTAATGAATCTGTGTCACTACTGATGTTACTCGAGATTAAATTATGTATAAAAACATCACGCCTAAGTTTCTTCTTTGATTAGTGAAGTGAGTCCGGTTGTCTTTGGTTCGTGCTTGATTTGAATCCTGCATGAGTTTTAAGTTTTTCCCTTTGTTTTTGTACATTGATGAAAGAAATTAAAAAAATACTTAGCTGAGATGTACAATACCAAATATTTCTTCAGATATTAAACAAATTACATAAGGGAAACAAAATTCTAGAAATTTAAACTCTTATTCTACGATTGCCAAATTATCAATGAATTCAGTTTCTAATACTTTATTGATTTAAAAGCCTAATCGCTCAAAGGCATCACGAAGCCATTTCACTTTTTTTAATTTTCAAATTCTAGTTTCATAACAACACAATGTTTAGCAAGAATTAAAAATATCATTTGGATGTTTGTCCGAAAGTTTCACCACAAATCAATCTGAAATTATAGATAAATGTAATTGCCAGATAAAGCAGCCGATGTTGCAACAGATCACCTACTTGCTTCAATTGGCACACCCGAAGGTGAATATTTCGATTCAGTATGGTATCTTAATGTGAGATTGGTATGCTTTGTGTGCAATGGGATGATGGAAAGCATACAACATTTCTCGCACAGTTCATTTGCAGAGTTTGTATATAATGCCCTATAAATTCCTGAGAACTCTCCTTGGTTTGGATGTGCCTACCCCTTACGATCCACGGATGCTAACATTTTATATTCTAATTCTTATTTGATTTTCTTTTTTATTTCAGGTATGTTTCGGCTGTAAATGTGCAATTGTGGCATCTTCCAGTGCTAATACAGTTGAAATTGGGCTCATCAATTTAGAATGCTGTTAACCTGATATGCAACTGCTGTTCACAGGTATTTGGGAGGGAATATGGTTCGTTCTCATTTAAATTCAATGAAATTCATGTTGTATGCAAACTGAACAAATTTTCAACTTGTTGGTCTCGAAAAACAATCTTGTGTATTTACCGAGAGAGGGTATCCGAGTTAGAGATTACTTGTCAAACTTTTGTTTTCAAGTGCATTGAATATAGACATTTCATAACATTTATAGTAGGGTATCATGTTTTTCCGGCAGGCTATTGCGCTTCGGCTCATCCATAAAGCCATAGAATAAATATGGTATTTTGGACATCCGAATATATGTTGGACTTTTGGCTATATTTTCTTAAATGTGTTGGATAAAAATGTTTAGAAATGTGATTATGAAAGAGGCTGTCATGGTTTCTATTTGTTTGAAGAAAGCTAAGCAGAAAAACTCGCAAAATATAACCAAAAGTCCAGAATATATTCAAATGTCCAAAATACATTATCTACCCTATAGAGCCCCAATTGCATTGCTTTCTTACTTTCGTATTGGTAATCTTTCTTACTAAACATCGATGATTACCAATAAAGTCATCTCAAGATTTGAAAGTGCTTTGCTAAGAAATTCAAAGATGCAAAGCGACTGATTTGAAAGATGAGCAGCATTGGTATATTGCTCTGACAATTCTTTCAACTCATCTGTTTTGTCCAAGAGGCATTACACGCTGTAAAGAATAGATTACTAACGAAGTTTCATGTACCTCTGATTTTTTTACACAGAAATTTAGGCCAGGTCATTAGAGATGAGGCGGATGGTTTCAAATATTTCATCGGAGATTTTTTTTGAAAAAAGTGATTTTTAATATTTTCTTCTCGGTATAAAAAATCAATTGATATCTCAGCAATGGATATATCATAGTAATTAACCCTCAAAATTGGTAATATACACATTTGTAGTTTTTCTATATATAGAACCAATATTTAAAACGGATCTAAAATGGTAAAAAATCATCTTTTATGTAATTCATGCGTTTCTTTCTTAGGAGTTCTTTTTTGTTATTTTTTGCGTGACTTACAATCTTCATTCAGCAATTATCATCTATCTCCGGCATCTATTCTGTTCTCTGTTAAATAAAATATCTGCAATTCCATCTTCCAACATTTGTGCCAGATGACCTGCCCACTGAAGTGCGCCGTATTTTATAAGATTTAACATATTAACATATGATACAGCTGCTTATAATGGATCAATCGCGGCGAAATTGCTGGTGGGGATTCTCATCGATTTGTTTTCGGCGAAAAATGACAAAACAAAACTTTGCCAGACTGTCCGGACGTTTCGGTCGATTTACTGGCCTTCGACCATCTTCTGCGGACACTAAAAATCACATAAATTGTTAAAAAGCACATTGAATTTTACAAAATAATAACATACAATCTTTCTAACAGACAGCCATTACTACTAACTAACATTACTACCAACTAACTAACTAATACCAAATATATTATATTAACAATATGGTTCACTTCGAGTTTTTCCATACAACGAAATGGCGAACAATTTGCCGGTGATAACAACATCATCTAGCGAGCAAAGAGGAATCTAAACATGCTAGAAAATAGCTTGTGCTGGAAAACCCTCCTGCCATCTTCCGGTGAGTAGTCATACAGTTGTTTGATGACATTTTACAGTGTGGGGATGTCCATACATTTTTGAATAAATCGATTACCGGAATATCGCTAACACTACTGTAAATATTTCGATGAAGCAGTGCAAAGCAGACAAACTACACCTTTGCTTCAATCGTTCGGCTTGTGAAAGCCGTTCCGCAAATATTAAAATGATTGTTCCACTGTAAACATTTCTATCATTTTCTTCAGCAAGAAATTTGATTAATTCTTTCTGAATATTATCGATATTATTCCAATGCATCATTCTTCTTCCTCTTCGGTGTCCTAAATTCCTACTGTAACTTAACACCTGCGTTGCAACTTATTATGAATTGAAAACTTTTTGCTGCCCACCATTGATTGAATGAATATGTATCTTGAGTGGAAAGCCATGAAGATGACACTCATCCCATTGCGTTTTGTTATGTTGCGCTTATCATAATGGGTATGATTATTTTGTTACATTTAGACATGGAAAGTGAATTGAGCAAGTCGCTTGGATTAAACGCGTCCAAACACCTTCGCTCAACTCACTTGAACGGACAGTAAGTTGAACATGTTCAACTCTTGGCAAGTAAATTGCATTAAACTAAGCTGTTCAATTCACTTGCCCTTTCAAAACGTAGCATTACGGTGAGATATTTCGGCTAAACTTAATTAAGCCTATTTTATTGTGCTTTCTCGATTTCGTACCCATTTTTTGGGATTTAATAGATTATTTTTCGACACTTTCGCAAGAAAAAATAGTTGAACGTACCCGACCTTGATCTCCACATATCGATATTGAAGGGACCATCGAGATAGGGAGAGATCGAGGAATGGAAGGACAATTTAAATGGGTACTAGATCCAAAACAGCTTGTTGCTATGAAAAACGACAACAAAACAAATATCATTGCTTATTGTTGATCTGTATTGTTATCGTCCAAATATGGTCTAGTAGCCTAAAAATTTGAACATATCGACATAAGGAGAGTGAATCCAGAACAAAATACGATTTCAGCACATCGAGATAGAAAGATGTCAAGATAGGGAGGTTATCGAGATGTAGAAAACAAAAATGTATGTAGATTTAAGCGACCGAGAAAACCATCGACATAGAGAGAAATATCAAGATATAGAACATCGAGATGTAGAGAGTCTACTGTATTTTGCATTCTTACTGTCAATTGTTCATACAGCGCCGCACTCTAGATCATTTTTAGCGCGATCGTATTGGGTTTGCTTTAAACTCGCATCAAAATTGTATTTTCACAATTTCTCAACTTTCTCCTCCAAATTTAGTGATATTTTATAACACAGCAGTCCTCAAGACGAATCGATTAATGAGAAACCTGTACAAATCGGTCAACCTGTTCGTGAGTTATATTGCCTCAAAGGAAATGCAAACTCATTTTTATATAGAGAGATTGTTCACAAAAAGTACGTTTCTCTCTGTCAAATCATATTCACAAATTGATAACAATTTGGGAATTCTTAAAATGGGATTATGCATGCGAGTTAATTTGAAAAGAAATCTTCATTGATTTTATAAAATCAAGATAATTCAACGAGGTGTGTGACAAAAAAATTGAGTATCGCTAATACTTTCACTACGTGAAAATATAGCTCTTATGGGCCAAACACATGGGAAAACTGTCAAAACGGACGCAAACGTGTCCATTGTGTTTGACCCTTTAAGCTTTCATTTCGTGACTATTTGAAAAAAATCTACCGAGGGGTCCCAAACAACTTTTTTTCTCCCTTAAACGGAACCAATTATTTACCACGTCACTACTAAATGAGTTTCCTCGATTTTTTTCTTCCAATCATCATATAAAAAAATTAAGGAGGAATCGATTATTACCAAGTTATAGTCTAAATAACTTGTCATAAGACGAGTTTATACAATCCCATTGAATCCCACCACTTAATTGTATCTTGACAGATACGTATTTCGACCTCAACAGTAAGGCCGTCTTCAGTGTCTCGTACTTGACTCGACTCAAAAGCTCAAAATAATTTTCTTATCTAAATAACTTGTTTATTGAAGCTCAAGCGTCGAAGAGCATAACGAAGCCAAACTCGATAAATGTATGTAATCCTCTGAAAATAGCTGAGAAACGCTTGGATGGAGATTATGCACTGGTTCTGATATCTTTTTACATATATACCCAATTATTTCCCAACACATGCAAAAATTGAATTGTTAAGTGAATGAATAAGTTTAACTGGTGTCATAAATTATTCAAAACGATTGATCATGGTAAACAATAATCTACCCTAGTAATATAAAAGCCTTCCATAGCCATGCGGTGATATCCCAAGCCAACATTACAAGTTTTATTCCGTTCTAGGGATGGTTTTCAAATATCAATTTAAAATAATTGTAACAGCAATATCCCTGATCTCCCTTGAATATATTGATAATTCTCCCTAATATATTTTATAATGCAAATCAACTACCAAACATGTGTTTTTACGTGGTGAAAACATTGTCTAATCATGAATTATTGGAACGATTAATTGAGATGCGGTTTACACTGGAGTGAAAGCTGTTGAGTATTCCTTTAGATATGTAGGTTTTCTTTAACCTGCGCTTGATGGGGAAACGTCACAAATCGGCCATCTTGGAAACCACGTGCTTTTTTCTTGTGATTTTTCAAGAGCACGAATTAAGAGAACCACAATGCCCATGAAGATGAAACATCCGTAGATCGTTTGTTTACTTGTGCTGAACAATCGACTTTAATTTCAGCATTGTACGAAAATTATTACGCTAGATTTAAATTTACCAGTTTTACCAGAGTTTAATCATTGCCTAGCGGTAATGTTTGCTAGCCAAATGTTGAATTCAATAAATTCGGCTCCGTAAGTGTGTGTTTATAACGATCGTCATATGTTGGGTAGTTTAATTATAACGTATCGTGTATCGTGGCGCCACATGTGGGGTCGCCAGAATTTCCTGAGAGGAATCATATTGTTAATATATTATGCATCTCGAGATAAAATAGAATACTGCGGCTTCCTGCTGGTTGCTTCTCAGGTAAACGGTTACTAAACACAACAGTGTCAATGAAAATCTCACCCACTGTATGCACTTGCCATCATAAACACTCTCCATGTACTCAGTGACCTGGTTGCCTCTCACTAATACAATCGAACACTGTTGTCATTTCGCGAAAAGCTTACGTGGTTTTGTTTTTGAGCGGGAAAATTCTGCCTATCTTTTAACACGGCGGCTATCTTGACGTTTACCTTCACAGTCGAGTATGTGAGTGTAAGACCGCCGCAGCATTCTAGGAAAAGATTAGCGCGACAATAGTACATTTGATAAAAGTGTTGCAGTCAAATGAGCAAACAGCAACATAGTGTGCGAAACAGAGAGCGAGTAGGTGCACCGGCATGGTCCCGCCGGATACAGTTCAACGAGCTATATCAAATTTATTATACATTTCCACAAAAAATATGCCTACCACACTTCTGCTACAACATTTGATTTTCCATTTGCATTCGATTAAACATAATCGATTAAGTTTGCAAAAAAAACATCAAGCATCCCTATTTTTTTTCATGATGACATTTTGAAGTGTGTGTAAAACGATCGTCATATTTTGGGTAGTTCGATTTACGTGTGTATCGATCCTTTCGGACGCAAGTTGGCGCCACATGTGGTGTCGCCAAAATTTCGTGAGAGTGAATCATATTGTTAATATAGTATATTTGCAAATACGCAAACAAGTACAATCTTTACATTCTAACTGCTATTGGTATTAGTTCTAAGTTTGCTAATAAAAGAGTTGTACGCATTTTTAAAATTTGCTGAGTCTTTTTTGCTTATTTATTACATTTTCGTCTCCTTCAATCTTAATGTAAAATGTTTCTGCAGTCAGTCTTGTGTTGCTTTTGCATGGAGCATTTGTGCAGCAAAGGGAAGCGCGCCAGAAACGTGCTTGAAGGTCACGCATAAAAAGGAAATAAATAGGACGGTACTATAGAAGCGGATTAAAACATGATAGCTTAGATAACTAAATCGTTGCATGATTGAGTAAAGAATGCATCGCCATGACGAAAAGTTGGTGTAGAATTAACACATTAGATTTAGAATGAAATCGAGATGTTACACATGTTTGGGTAGGCTTATTCGCCTTCATCTTTTGGTTCTTCTTAAGTGAAATCGGTATCTTAAGTATCGGCAAAGTTTGTTGACATAGAAAGAGAAAAGCAACCGTTTGGAGCTTGTACCAGGGCCGGATTTAGATCCTATGTATCGAAACCAACCTTTTTTGTACATTTTGGGACCCCCTTCCGGTTAATTCTGGCCCTGGCTTGTACGGTTTTTCTCGGGATACCTCGGGACCGGATAAATTACCACGATTCTAGCAGTCAGCTTGGCTAGGCCAGACCAGGAAATTGGAGGATCACTGTCGTCCTTCACGATATCCAGCTGATTAGCAATGAATATCAATCAAAGAGTTTTACCACTTCATGTGAGATTGAAGTGTAGATAAATATTCCGATTGCCGATGTTTCCAGATGATTGTGGAAATGTGTCTGGAACAGCCTTCTATGTGGGCTCGACAAGAAACTGTCGTTATGTTAGGGGTTGGCAATCAGTAGGTTAATCGTTGGGCAGCATTCAATTCGGGTCAGTATCGTGTCCATATCATCCTGCGCTTGAGTATGGATAATAATAATTGGGTATGCCAAGCACTCGAACAAAATGCTTCGGTCTGGCACGTATTGGAACTTACTTGAGTCCGTCGAAGCGAAATTCTCTTGGTGGGTTGAAATGCCAACGGATGTCATGGTTGGTGCATTCATAAAGCAACTTGCCGATGATGTACACACTTAAAATAAATCGCCGAATTCGGTAAAATTTTACCGAAATCTCAACAGCAGAACTGTTCGGTAAATAATTTAACTGATTTTCGGTGATTTTGACAGTTGAGCAAATGGAAAAATTACAAAAATCTGTAAAATAAATTACCGAACAGTTCAGTTGTTGAGATTTCGGTAAAATTCTACTGAATACGGTGAAATGAGTTAAGTGTGTAACGCATGGAGAAATTTTGCTGTTCCCAAATCAGCAATCAATTCGAAGTGTACAGCGCGGGTAGAGAAAGACAAAAATACTGAGGTGAACGCTTTGAGTGGCGCAACTCGGCAATGCAATCGTTAAAAAGAAAATGGACCTAAACAATTAAATGCACTAACGAAGAAATGACGAGTAGCTGTCATGCACAAAGCAGAGAGCTTCGATATAAATTTGCTCCAGAAGTTACGGCCGTGATCAACATGATTCAATCGTATAGTAACCCGGGTTTTGCATAAAGAGGTTACTCGCTACCTTGAACACACCTTGAATGTCAAATTTATTGTTTTGTTTGCTTGGTCTCAAGTAAGGAAATTGGGTTGAGGTGATGGAAACAATGACATCTGGCTCATAAAAATACTGTTTTGGACGTGTTGATCATAAGAATCGGAGCGCTGTTAGCGATCTAATACTTATGCATCTACTCTGGATGGTCAACAGCAGCTGTGGTTTGATGTTTGTTGTCATACGGCTTCGGATAAATAGGTGAAACCGCAGACCAGACTTTTTTGTCGTTTTTTATTTTGCCTTTCTCGTACAACTAAGTTGTACCGAAAGGCTATTATTTCACTACGAACTTTCTATAGGAGCCTCTGAGACCCATAGTATTATATACCAATCGACTCAGCTCGACGAGCTGAGCACATGTCTGTCTGTCCGTGTGTATGTGTGTGTACAAAAGCTATAAAAAACATTAGACAACTTTTTGTATAGTAATCCTTAATCGATTTTCTCGCAACAAGTTTCATTCGACAGGAGACAAAGCCTTGTTGATCACTATTGAATTTCATAACGATCGGTCATTGCGTTTCAAAGTTATGAAGAAAATGGTACATCGGACCATATAAATCCCATATAAGGTTGGTGTCTTAACTAAATGCGAGAAAGGCACCACCAACGCTAGGTGGATTAATCTCGTTTTTTTTTTTAAATAATACCGCAAACAACAATGATTTCCATGAAATAACTTTCACCGACTGTAGTGAAAACAATCGTAGCAATCACCGTGCACGGACGTAAAAAAAAATCTCGTGTCAAAATCCCGCGATTGAAAATCATCAGCAAAATAACATGATTGTGTCGTTGCTGTGATTAATCTATTTAGATTTTGTGATTCTAGAGATAGTGTGACGAAGTGGTTTCAGTGGTTTCAATGTCGGTTTGAAGAAAATAGAATTTTGGGGGTTTTTATAACTATCCGGAATCTTGGTTCATCGAGATTAAGCTGTTCTTACCACTCACGCTACCACGGTCGTTAATATTGTTCGGGCTGCAGGAAAATGCCTAGAAGATTATAATGGGTGTAATAAAAAGCAGAATAGAAAGTGAAAAAAAGTGTTGTCAAATTTAAATTGAATGATTCATTTGTTTTCTACTGATTTCCGCCAATGAATATGTGTATGTTTGGAAGAAAAACGGAGTTGCTTGACTTTTTAATCTTTTGTTCAGTGTTGACACAGTGCTCATTCATCGAAAATGAATTCCATTTCGGGCTAGGGACCGGGACCATTTAGAGCCTATTCACCTCGTCCGAAACGTTAATAACTTGACCGCGTTCCAACCAAATGGCTTGATTGTTTGTACGTCACTAGATATCGACAGAAACTAACCATGTACTAAGAAACAAGTAATTCGGTTGTAATGCGCTCGAGTAATGAACGTTGCTGACGGGAATAGGGGGTGCTGCCCAAATGGTTCTCTACCCTATGTGTAGCCATTCTAGGATTATTTGACTTGATCCAGGAAACCTCTGTGCTGAATGATGAAAAGTTCTGAATCCTCGGTGAGATCTATCCTTGTACTCTTATAATACCATAGTGTATCTTGACAGATACGTACTTTCGGCCTCAAGCAGGAGAGCCAGCCTCAGTCTCGTACTTGACTCGACGAGTCGACGAAGCCTTTCTGTTGAGGCCGAAATACGTATCTGTCAAGATACAATTAATGCGTAATTAATGGGATTGTATTAACTCGTCTTATAACAAGTTAAATTATGTGTTTTCTGTTCAGCAAAGCATATTTTCTAGTAATGTCATAATTAGGAAATATAAACAAAACATCGCAAATATAGCATTAGTTGCTTTGATCACTAGCCTGGAAAATATTCATTGTAGGCTCTTTGATTTTCCAGGGCTCCAAATTTTTCTTGCAATGCGTAATACAACTGATCTTGTAGATGCAGATCACGTCAGCTAGTGTGGGAGAACGAAGTGATAAAACTTATGTCTGCATCGAAGAGCACAAAATATTGTGCAGAACTGATCGTATTGTAGAAGCTTATTAAACAAAATTGATCTTGCGTTGGATTGATTTGAAACACAGTTTTCGTCTTCTTGTTTTCAAAATAACTTCGTTTACAATAAATTTTTGTCGGTTACCAAGAGGAACATGAATTACCTTTTCTACTAACCAACGATTTCTTTCCCGTAGCGCTCACGGAGATGCAGAGCATTCCTCGGTCTTTTATAACAATGAGTGTTAAATAATTTTTCCTCACCTAATCCTAAATTGATTGTAAGAGTGACCAGCATCGTTATTGGTATTGGAAACTACGCAGCAAGTATACAATAAGAATAACTTTGTTCGTATCCCAAGAATATTATTTAATTGGTGAGCTGTGCATACTGGATATGTGCTGTTTCTCGCCCAATCACGATTAGCAACTACGATGTGTACAGTTAATCAAGCTAAGCTCTTCTTTGACTATTTGCATAATATGCAAGGAACATTGAAGATTTGTGGGCATTTCTAGATATTCGCATGGAATCTGCAAAAAAATCAGAACGGGTTGAATGATCATTATAATTGATGAAAGTTCTTTACTTATGATTGCTTTCAGCTCATTCTGACCATAACAGCTGTTCTCATATGCCAAGGACAAACAGACAATAGCTCAGTTCGTCAAGTGATTGTATATAAGACTATGGGTCTGTGAAATTCAATCTGAAATATATATAGTGCATTTTAGAAAGGTGCACAGGATTCTTCTAGTGTAAAAAATCCATGCAAAATTTTTGCAAAGTTGTCAATTTGCATGAGTTCGAGAAATCATAAAAACTTTTTACACGGATTTTAGAATTTTGAACTAAAACTTTTTATACGAAACGCATCCTCCGTGTTGAAAAAGAATCGGTGTATCTATATATGTAGACAAATAATAAGAAGGAATAATTTTGGCTCACGAATCTAGGACGAGTAGTAACTCCATTAATTCACAATTATTCGATATCTTTGAATACGTATTTCGACACAACTGTGGGTCGTCTTCAGTCTCTTGACTCGACGATACACTAAAGACGTCCACGGTTGTAGTAATCATTCGCAAAGTACATATGAATAAATGTATTACATTTAACTCGACGGTTGAATACATTCCAGTAAAAAGGCTTGAAATATTTTTCTGAAGTTTTGGCTGTTACGCCCTTTTCAAATTTCCATTCTCAATCTGTATGCGCCTGGCAGATGTGATACATAATTGAGTATCCCACTAAATAAATAAAAATTAAGCGTTCATTTTCTAATTTTGACTTAATCGTTAAATCACAAAACGCGATAATGCGATGATTTATCACCGACTGCATCTTCTGTTATTTTAAATCTATTGGTCAAAACAGTTATTTGACTTCGAAAATGAAATCAGAATTCGCCAATACAAAACCAATTTAAAAAAATTCCGGAAAAAAAAATAAAATTTCGTTTCGTTTCGAAAATTCGAATTAAATGAATCTTGATTTCGTATCGTTTCGAAGTTTCGAAAGTAAATCTATATTTCGTTTCGTTTCGATCCGAATCAACATAGACATTTTAAATTTCGTTTCGTTTCGTTTCGTTAGGAAAAGTGTGTTCGCATACCCTTAGTGGTCTGTGAGCAAGTGTCTCCAATCGGATGTTGCCAGGTGTGTTTGCGGATATTCTTACGTGCGAAGTAGGTACGCTTACGCCATTCCTCTAGCTGGTAGCAAGGTTACAAGTCACGACCATTATCGTTGGTAACGGAATGAAGGATTTCGTACCGATAAGGCGAAAAACTTTCTTCCGATCTGCGCATTTGCATCCCGATGACAATCTTTACATCATGTGTTGGACTCTCCGTAGACCTTATCTAGGCTCTCATAGAACTCATCCTTCACGTCATCCGGCTTATCGTTCGTTGGGGCATAGATGCTGATCAGGCTATAGTTGAAGAATTTACCCTTCATGTGACAACACGCAAATGTTGCTTATCGGCTTCCACCGGATAACACGCTTATCTGCTTCCCGATCACCATAAAGCCAACTCCTCGTTCTGCTCCGTCACCGCCGCAATAGTAGATGCTACTTGAATGAAGTTTCGCGATGGGATCCACCGCCGGCACGTTCGTTCTCAGTTCTTGGATTGCGCCACCACTCACGCACCAGCTGTAGCTCACAGCCAGGAAAGCCCAACACGTGCGGGTTCATTCAAAGTTCTCGTTCCAAGATCCGACTTTCTTCGTTGTTCTTATTCATTGCCGGGTCTGTTGTCGTGAATCAATCGTTTGCTCTACTTTTCCTTCTTGGTAACTGTAGAATCTTCGGTGCTACCTTACCAGGTTACGCTATCTACTGCGTTGAAGGGGCTGCCTTCTGATGCTGACACGATGCGACATGGTGTACGTTTAGTTTAGGCTTTCGCTGGCACTCGGACGATGATCAGCCGCCCCTAACATGCGGAACAGGACGCTGTATGCCGCTCTAACATGGAGAACAGACGCTCAATCAGATTTGCTCATCCGATATGAGCAAATCCCAAGTTTTTCAAGTTTTATTCGCTCTAGGATGGTTTTCAAGATCAAATTAAAAGATCTACTAATAAAACTACCTTTTAAACGACAACCTTGATTACCACTATAAAGTATACTATGACCAAGTGGCCTTCTCTGATAACCACTATAAGCCTTCTATAAGAGTAAATGAAACCCTTTTAACCACCCGTAAAAGGAATTTGGCTGTGGCAGCTGTCAAAATGTGCTTTGAAAAAAGAGAAATAGATTTGCAGAAAAATAATAACAAAATGAATTGTTGATGCCAATCGTAAGAATGACAGACAAATATTATTTTCAGGTTTGTTTTCGATGTACTTCAATCGAAATAAAGTGCGCGTTCGATTTCATGGTGAAATTAGGTGAATTAGCTTAAACACCACGCGCCAGCAAAGTTAGGTAGTTCTGGGCAATGAATTAAAAATAATAACAATAACAATATTATACAAGCCTACTGAAACTATTGATTCCACCACAAAATATTGTGTAATTTATATCAATTGACTGAAAGTGCTTCACGCGTTGAAAATATCGTTTAGTCAGAATTCAGTGATAAATTTCACGGACTTGAAAATGCTTATTTTCAACATGGCCATCATTTTCGATCAGAAAAATATTGCTCTTATTTTACACCGTTATAAACTCTTCGTAATGCAAATATTCTTTATTGCGGTTGTTCATTTGACCATATTATGACCAAAAATTGTAGCTTCATTCGATTTTGAAAATAGGATTTATTAGCTCTTCATTACAATAGCAGAGCTGCTTATAAGATCAATCGGCATAGACGTTTGAAATTTTTTCAGCGGATTTATGAATGGTTTATTAATAGCAATAAGATCGCCAATAAAACTAAGCAACTACCACGGTGATTGTTTTCATAAATCCGTTATAAATTGAATAAATCCAACCAGCATGGAAATTGTTCCTTGGATCCCCTTCCTGTAGTCTATACGACCGTTCCCACCGGGTTGGTTACTCGATATTTCCTAAGGTTGCTCGTATCCCAGCCAGCGCAACAAGGAAGTAGGATAAGTTGCTGGGTAGGGCTAACAACGCCTAATAGGGTCTATTTTATTCCTTCAGTACGCTAAGTGCCAATCAATGGTACGCTTTGCCAGCATTGCCGTCCATCCTCGCGACAGTGTAGATAATGCCAATCCATAGATGGCAATATTGGCCGGCTCGCTTTAAGATGTTTTAGATGGAACATTTATCTTACATCTCCCATAGAAAACTAGATTGAGAATTGTATCTACATTTGAATCGTTGGTTAAGCAACTTTGCTTATTTATTTCAGTACTTCTTTCTTAAAAACTATTCTGAGCGAACTACACACTTTGCTCTGTTCTATTTCAGATTTAACTTGTTTAAATTTTTAATGAATCTGTGTCACTACTAATGTTACTCGAGTAAATTATGTATAAAAACATCACGCCTAAGTTTCTTATTTGATTAGTAAGTAGTCCGGTTGTCTTTGGTTCGTGCTTGATTTGAATCCTGCATGAGTTTAAGTTTTGTTTTTATACATTGATGAAAGAAATTTAAAAACACTTAGCTGAGATGTACAATACCAAATACTCAGATATTGACAATTACATAAGAGAAACAAAATTCTAGAAATTTAAACTGTTATTCTACGATTGCCAAATTATCAATGAATTCAGTTTCTAATACTTTATGATTTAAAAGCCTAATCGCTCAAAGGCATCGAAGACCATTTCACTTTTTAAATTTTCAAATTCTAGTTTCATAACAACACAATGTTTAGCAAAAAATTAAAAATATCATTTGAATGTTTGTCGATGTTTCACCACAAATCAATCTAATATATATAAATGTAATTGCCAGATAAAGAGCCGATGTTGCAACAGATCACCTACTTGCTTCAATTGCTGCAAGGTGAATATTTCGATTCATATGGTATCTTATGTGAGATTGGTATGCTTTGTACAATGGGTAGATGGAAAGCATACAACATTTCTCGCACAGTTCATTTGCAGAGTTTGTTATAATGCCCTATAAATTCCAGAACCCTCCTTGGTTTGGATGTCCTACCCTACGATCCACGGATGCTAACATTTTATATTCTAATTTTATTTGATTTTCTTTTTATTTCAGGTATGTTTCGGCTGTAAATGAGCAATTGTGATCTTCCAGTGCTAATACAGTTGAAATTGGGCTCATCAATTTAGAATGCTGTCAACCTGATATGCAACTGTTGTTCACAGGTATTTGGGAGGAATATGGTTCGTTCTCATTTAAAATCAATGAAATTCATGTTGTAACTGAACAAATTTTCAACTTGTTGGTCTCGAAAACAATCTTGTGTATTTACCGAGAGGGTATCGAGTTAGAGATTACTTGTCAAACTTTTGTTTTCAATGCATTGAATATAGACATTTCATAACATTAATAGTAGGGTATCGGCATGTTTTCCGGCAGCTATTGCGCTTCGCTCATCCATAAAGCCATAAAATAACTAGGTATTTTGGACATCGAATATATGTTGGACTTTTGGCTATATTTTCTTTAATTTGTTGGATAAAAATGTTTAGAAATGTAATTATGAAAGAGGCTGTCATGGTTTCTATTTGTTTTGAAGAAAGCTAAGCAAAAACACGCAAAATATAGCCAAAAGTCCAGAGTATATTCAAATGTTTTTTTTCTTATTTAGGTGTTTTTAATTCTAGATTAATTCAACACGAATTAAATGTCAACATTATCTACCCTATAGAGCCCCAATTGCATTGCTTTTTTCTTTCGTATTGGTAATCTTTCTCACTAAACATCGATGATTACCAATAAAGCATCTCCAGATTTGAAAGTGCTTTGCTAAGAAATTCAAAGATGCAAAGGACTGATTTGAAAGATGAGCAACATTGGTATATTGTTCTGACAATTCTTAAACTCATCTGTTTTGTCCAAGAAGCATTACACGCTGTAAAGAATAGATTACTAACGAAGTTTCATGTACCTCTGATTTTTCACAGAAAGTTAGGCCAGGTCATTAGAGATGAGGGCGGATGGTTTCAAATATTTCATCGGCGATTTTTTGAAAAGTGATTTTTATTATCTTCTC
Organism: Armigeres subalbatus; assembly: GCF_024139115.2. Lineage (NCBI taxonomy): Eukaryota > Metazoa > Arthropoda > Insecta > Diptera > Culicidae > Armigeres > Armigeres subalbatus. The sequence continues at coordinate 305,464,795 of NC_085140.1, forward strand.
GGTATAAAAATCAATTGATATCTCAGAATGGATATATCATAGTAATTAACCCTCAAAATTGGTAAATATTTGTAGTTTTTCTATATATGAACCAATATTTAAAATGAATCTAAAATGTAAAAATCATCTTTTATGTAATTCATGCGTTTTTTCTTATGAGTTCTTTTTGTTGCGTGACTTACAATCTTCATTCAGCAATTATCATCTATCACCGGCATCTATTTTGTTCTCTGGTAATTAAAATATCTGCAATTCCATTTCCAACATTTTGAGATGACTGCCACTGAAGTGCGCCGTATTTTGTAAAATTTAACATTAACAAATGATACACTTATATGGATCATGCGCGAAATTGCTGGTGGGGATTCTCATCGATTTGTTTTCGGCAAAATGACAAAACAAAACTTTCCAGACTCTCCGGACGTTTCGGTCTTTACTGCCTTCGACCATCTTCTGCGGACACTAAAATCACATATATTGTTGAAAAACATTGAATTTTACAAAATAATAACATACAATCTTTCTAACAGACAGCCATTACTACTACTAACATTACTAAACTAACTAACTAATACCAAATATATTATATTAACAATATGGTTCACTTCGAGTTTTCCATACAACGAATGAAAATTTGCCGGTGATAACAACATCATCTAGCGAGCAAAGAGGAATCTAAACATGTTTTTTCTAGCGTGCTGGAAAACCTCCTGCCATCTTCCGGTGAGTAGTCTACAGTTGTTCGATGACATTTTACAGTGTGTGAGTGTCCATACATTTTCAATAAATCGATTACCGGAATATCGACTTTGTTAAATGCAAACACTACTGTAAATATTTCGATGACAGTAAAGCAGACAAACTACACCTTGCTTCAATCGTTCAAGACTGTGAAAGACGTTCCGCAAACGAGGCATTCCACGGGGCATGTTCAGTCGATCCTGAGCGACCATTTCGAAAATATTTGAAACTCTGCACAGTTTTTCAATTTCATCTAATCGTCATTTTCGATATCAAATCTTCATATGAGTCGACTAACCTTTTCAAAAGGGTGTATGTGAAAATGGTTCAAAATATTTAAAAACTGCACAGCAAAAACGGAATGTTCGATTGTTATGATTTTGTCAGAAAGTTAGACAACATGTGGTGATTCTTAAGAAATGTTTGCACTAAAATTTTTTGTTAAAAATATCATTTTGTCACAAAACTCAAATATCTCAAAACCTATCTTTTTTCAGACAATTTTTAGGCGAAAAATTATATTTATCTATTTAATTTGTGATAGTAACATGGCTAATAAACAAAGTTATGACATTTCAAACATTTCACAATTTTTCACATTTAGTAAAAATTTTTTTTCTGTGTAAGTTATTTAGAATGCAGTTTGATGCAGATTTTATTGTTAAGGGACGTGATTTAAACAATTGTTTTCAAGATATTTTGATTTAATTATTCATAGCATCTATAAGAAACTTAGACACGATCCAGTGTTGTGATCAAATATGATAGTGTCATAATTTTCATTGCACGTGACTGGAAAATTCTTTTAATAGTGTTGAAACCTGTTGATAATAACGTTGATAGAAACATATCAAAATGTTATTTTTGAATAAAAGCTAAAATCAAGATTTTATATACACGTGTACGTCTATAGTTTACCTGCAAAAATATACCTCTTAGAGAATAGACTTTATGATCGGGAAAGGGTATCTTCAACAACAACAATGCATGATAGGTACATACCATGACAATGTTCACGAAAAGCAAAAAAATTACTACTACTAAGGTTGTTAAAGATCTTATTTTTTTCTTCAGTCACAATGACACCAAACTAGTCAGTAAAAACTTAAAGAGTGATTTTGTTTATTGAACTACGACAACATGAGTAGCCGCTTTCCCTGTTGTAGGCCGTTTGATGGAAAAAGTGTTCAAAAGAGTACGAAATCTCACCGAAAGCACCATAGATAAACTGAAAGCGACTGGTTATGCTCAATGTCCACATTGAATACAATTTACGCATTTGCACGTCCTGCCGTCTAAACGTTGACAAAAGAGCAATCTGTATATCATCGAGTTAGCAGGAGCGCAGGAAGTTCGAAACGACAACAACTGAGGAATTGCCAGATGTATCGACAACAACTGAGGAATTACCAGAAGTATTATAGTAGAGCCTTACCGTACCATCAGCGAAATCGTTTCAACAAATCAATCGAGAGAGTGTATCCAAAAGGTAACATCAACGCTTTAACGAGGGCATAGCTGGGATAAAAGGACCTGATTAAATGAAGAAGATGGACTACGTTTATTCGAGAAAAATACCGTGAAATAAACGAAGCTGTACGAAGAAACCTCTTCAAATTAGGACTGATGATGTGGAAAATACAGATACGATGAGGTAATTATAAATATGAAGGAAAGGTTCAATGCAGCCACGACAAGGAAAGAACAATTATTGATTTTGTCGATGCTGCCAAGTTCGTGTCTATTCAGGATGCCATTGATGAGTTCAAAACCAATAGAAATACAGTAAAGAGAAAACAATTGAAGAATAACTGTCTTCAACCAAAATACTGGTCTAGTACTGCATTAACAGATGAGACAAAAGAAATAGTAGTTCAATATTTTGAAGATGATGAAGTAAGTCGAGCTATGCCTGGTCAAAAAGATTATGTATCAGTAAAAAAGATGGAAAGCGTCAACAATCCAAAACGATTAATGATGACGACTTTGAAAGAAGGTACACACCGCTAAGGAAATTCGATAATATTAAAATAGGTTTTTCCTCATTTGCAAGCCTTCGCCAAGCAATGTAAGCTTCTTTCCAATTCAGGAACAATAATGTGTGTGCACAACCCATGAGAATATTAATCTTATTTACATAGTTTGAAAAGAATCAATTTAACAAAGGATTTAAAATGTTAACTGGTAGTCTTTTGTGAAAATACAACATCAAATTGCTATCTACGATCTTGTTCGGATTGTCCAGATTCTATCATTGGAAAATACTTTATTCGCTGAGTTTGAAGAAAATATATTGATCAGTTATCATTTGAGCAATGGGTGACCACGGATAGGTGTGACATAGAAACTATTGTAAAACCTGTAGATGAGTTTGTGTCATATTTTGCTTGAAATTAGAAAGTTTAATCCTCACGATTTCATTAAACAGAACAATCCAGCTTTTAAAAATAGAAAAATACATTACAAATGGTGAATTTTAGTCATTTGTGATTTTCTGAAAATTACAGCTTTGTATTGAAGATGAAGTGCAGTCCCATCACTGAACGTACAACAAGCTACAATTCATCCATTCGTTATTTATTTTAATGGAAGTACGCAAATTGAACACTTAAGTTTTATTATAATTTCCGAAGATTTAAGACACGATTCAGTATCCGTAAACTTGTTCATTGAAAAATGATTAACTTTTTACGCGTTGATAAGCATAAAGAAGTCAAAAGATATATTTTCATGTCTGATGGAGCAGCGTCGCAGTACAAAAATCGTAAGAATTTTTCGAGCCTATGTCAATTTAAATCAATGTACGGAATTGATGCAGAATGGCATTTTTGCTACATCACATGGCAAAGGTCCTTTGATGCTATTGGAGGAACAATAAAGCGATGGCCACAAGAGCAAGTTTAGCCAGAACGTGGATCCAATTAAAACTGCGAAAGAACTTTGATTGGGCAAATCAGAAAAGAAAAAGATTTAACAAATTATCATTTGTTGTTTACTACTACTGAAGAGTACGAAATAAAGGCTTGAGCTCAGCGAGCAATTTAATAGCGCAAAACGATCCAAGGAACCCAAAATTTCACTGTTTCATTCCATTGTCGGAAAATAAAATTAAAGCAAAACTATACTCAAACTGTGCTGTAATAATTCAAAAGTGTTCGATATTTTAAAAATTTGAATAAAAATAAATAAAAATAAGTATTAATAAACTGTTTTCAGATATCCCTTTACCAAAATTCAAACCCAAAACTCTTAGAGTTTCTATAACAACATTGTGTAACTGCCACATTTAATTTAATTCTTAGGATATAATTTTTTTTTATTTATACATATAATATTTATACATATAATATACATAATATCGATGAATACATAAATATGGAATATCTTACAAAACAATTGTTTAACTCACGCAAGGCCCTTAACAATAAAATCAGCATCAAATCATGATTCTTGAAAAAAAATACACGGAAATTTTTTTTGTTTACTATATGGAAAATTGTGAAATGTTTGAAATGTCATAACTTTTTGTTTATTAGTTTACCATCACCAAATTTTTATGGTGATAGCTAATATAATGGACCGTTTTCCTAAAAATTACGTTCGAAAAAAGATAGGGTTTTGAAATATTTGAGTTTTGTGACAAAATTATATTTTCAAAGGCAAAAAAATTTACTGTGCACATTTTCTTAAGAATCACCATTTAGTTGTCTAACTTTGCTGAAAAAATCATAACAATCGAACATTCCGTTTTTGCTGTGCAGCTTTTTAAATATTTTTGAACCATTTTCACATACACCCTTTTGAAAAGTTAGTATGACTCAATATGAGAAGATTTGATATCGAAAATGACGATTTAGATGAAATTGAAAAACTGTCAAGTTTCAACTCAATAGAAAATCATGAATTAAAATTTTCTTAAATTTTGATGCTTTGTTGCTTGGAATCGCTCAAACATTAAAAGATTGTTCCACTGTAAACATTTCTATCATTTTCTTCAAAGAAATTTGAATAATTCTTCTGAATATTATCGATATTATCCAATGCATCATTCTTCTTCCTCTTCGGTGTCCTAAATTCCTACTAGACTTAACACCTGCGTTGCAACTTATTATGAATTGAAAACTTTTGCTCACCATTGATTGAATGAATATGTATCTTGAGTGGAAAGCCATGAAGATGACACTCATCCCATTGCGTTTTGTTATGTTGCGCTTATCATAATGGGTATGATTATTTTGTTACATTTAGACATGGAAAGTGAATTGAGAATCGTTTGGATTAAACGCGTCCAAACACCTTGTCAACTCACTTGAACGGACTGTAAGTTGAACATTTCAACTCTTGGCAATAAATTGCATTAAACTAAGCTGTTCAATTCACTTGCCCTTTCAAAACGTAGCATTACGTGAGATATTTCGCTAAACTTAATTAGCCTATTTTGTGACTTTCGATTTCGTATCCAATATCAGATTTTTGGGATTTAATAGATTATTTTATACTTCAAGAAAAACAGAACGTACCGACCTTGTGATTATATACAATCGCTCTCCATCTCTGATATTGAAGGGACCATCGAGATAGAGAGAGATCGAATGGACAATTTAAATGGGTACTAGATCCAAACAGCTTGTTGCTATGAAAACGACAACAAAACAAATATCATTGCTTATTGTTGATCTGTATTGTTATCGTCCAAATATGGTCTAGTAGCCTAAAATTTGAACATATCGACATAAGGAGAGTGAATCCAGAACAAAATGCGATTACAGCACATCGGGATAGAAAGATTTCAAGATAGGGAAGTTATCGAGATGTAGAAAACCAAAATGTATGTAGATTTAAGGGCTGAGGAAACCATCGATATAGGGAGAGATATCGAGATATAGAACATCGAGATTTACAGAGTCAACTATATTTTTGCATTCTTACTTCAATTGTTCATACAGCGCCGCACTCTAGATCATTTTTAGCGCGATCGTATTGGGTTTGCTTTAAACTCGCATCAAAATTGTATTTTCACAATTTCTCAACTTTCTCCTCAAATTTAGTGATGTTTTATAACACAGCAGTCCTCAAGACGAATCGATTAATGAGAAACCGTACAAATCGGTCAACCTGTTCGTGAGTTATATTGCCTCAAAGGAAATGCAAACTCATTTTTTATATAGAGATTGTTCACAAAAGTACGTTTCTCTCTGTCAAATCATATTCACAAATTGATAACAATTTGGGAATTCTTAAAATGGGATTATGCATGCGAGTTAATTTGAAAAAAATCATCATTGATTTTATAAAATCAAGATAATTCAACGGTGTGTGACAAAAATTGAGTATCGCTAATACTTTCACTACGTGAAAATATAGCTCTTATGACCAACACATGGGAAAACTGTCAAACGGACGCAAACTGTCCATTGTGTTTGATCCTTTAACTTTCATTTCGTGACTATTTGAAAAAAATCTACTGAGGGGTCCCAAACAACTTTTTTCTCCCTTAAACGGAACCAATTATTTACCACGTCACTACTAAATGAGTTTCTCGATTTTTTCTTCCAATCATCATATATAAAAATTAGGAGGAATCGATTATTACCAAGTTATAGTCTAAACTTGTCATAAGACGAGTTTATACAATCCCATTGAATCCCACCACTTAATTGTATCTTGACAGATACGTATTTCGACCTCAACAGTAAGTGTCTTCAGTGTCTCGTATCTTGACTCGACTCAAAAGCTAAAATAATTTTCTTATCTAATAACTTGTTTATTGAAGCTCAAGTCGAAGAGCATAACGAAGCCAAACTCGATAAATGTATGTAATCCTCTGAAAATAGCTGAGAAACGCTTGGATGGAGATTATGCACTGGTTCGATATCTTTTACATATATACGCAATTTTTCTCAACACCTGCCAAAATTGAAACTTGTTATGCGAATGAATAAGTTTAACTGGTGTCATAAATTATTCAAAACGATTGATCATGCTGAACAATAATCTACCATAGTAATATAAAAGCCTTCCTAGCATGCGGTGATATCCTACAACATTACAAGTTTTATTCCGTTCTAGGGATGGTTTTCAAATATCAATTTAAACAATTGTAACAGCAATATCCTGATCTCCCTTGAATATATTGATAATTCCCTAATATATTTATAATGCAAATCAACTACCAAACATGTGTTTTACGTGGTGAAAACATTGTCTAATAATGAATTATTGGAACGATTAATTGAGATGCGGTTTACACTGAGGTGAAAGCTGTTGAGTATTCCTTTAGATATGTAGGTTTCTTTAACCTGCGCTTGATGGGGAAACGTCAAAATCGGCATCTTGGAAACCATTCTTTTTCTTGTGATTTTCAAGAGACGAATTAAGAGAACCACAATGCCCATGAAGATGAAATATCCGTAGATCGTTTGTTTACTTGTGCTGAAAATCGACTTTAATTTCAGCATTAGAAAATTTACTAGATTTAATTTTGATAATAGGAGTAAACTTGTAATGAATTCACCATATGTGATTAATCACTTAACAGTACAACGGAAAATAATATTCCCATACAATTTGATGCAACTTGAACGTTTTGTGCTAAATCGTTTAACCAAAGACTCAAATTTCGGAACTCAGAACATGGTAGATCAAAATCAATTTTGAACCATGTGCTCATCTCAAGTAGGTAAATTTGATCTATTATCATCCTGAAAATGTGATAAAAATTCGTTTTCAAAATCAAGTCTAATGTCTTTTCTGAGTTCAAACAATCATTTGTAACTCTAGCATCTATATTCATAATAATAAATCTATAATCTCTGCGAATTTTGTAATTTACATTTAAATTCAAAAGTGTAACAAAACATAAGTAAATTGATCAGGTCACTTCTTTTGTTAAACTCAGTTTTACAGAGTTTAATCATTGCCTAGCGGTAATGTTTCTAGCCAAATGTTGAATTCAATAAATTCGGCTCGTAAGTGTGTGTTTATAACGATCGTCATATGTTGGTGTTATATACGTATCGTTATCGTGGCGCCACATGTGGGTCGCCAGAATTTCCTGAGTGAATCATATTGTTAATATATTATGCATCTCGAGATAAAATAGAATACTGCGGCTTCCTGCTGGTTGCTTCTCAGGTAAACGGTTACTAAACACAACAGTGTCAATGAAAATCTCACCCACTGTATGCACTTGCCATCATAAACACTCTCCATGTACCAGTGACCTCGGTTGCCTCTCACTAATACAATCGAACACTGTTGTCATTTCGCGAAAGCACGTGGTTTTGTTTTGAGCGGAAATTCTGCCTATCTTTAACACGGCGGCTATCTTGACGTTTACCTTCACAGTCGAGTTGGAGTGTAAGACCGCCGCAGCATTCTAGAAAAATGTAGCGACAATAGTACATTTGATAAAAGTGTATCAAATGAGCAAACAGCAACATAGTGTGCGAAACAGAGAGCGAGTAGGTGCACCGGCATGGTCGCCGGATACAGTTCAACGAGCTATATCAAATTTATTATCATTTCCACAAAAATATGCCTACCACACTTCTGCTACAACATTTGATTTTCCATTTGCATTCGATTAAACACAATCGATTAAGTTTGCAAAAAACATCAAGCATCCTATTTTTTTTCATATGACATTTTGAAGTGTGTGTAAAACGATCGTCATATTTTGGGTAGTTCGATTTACGTGTATCGATCCTTTCGACTGCAAGTTGGCGCCACATGGTGTCGCCAAAATTTCGTGAGAAGAATCATATTGTTAATATAGTATATTTGCTAATACGCAACAAGTACAATCTTTACATTCTAACTGCTATTGGTATTAGTACTAAGTTTGCTAATAATAGAGTTGCACGCATTTTTAAAATTTTGTGAGTCTTTTTGCTTATTTATTACATTTTCGTCTCCTTCAATCTTAATGTAAAATGTTTCTGCAGTCAGTCTTATGTTGCTTTTGCATGGGCATTTGTGCAGCAAAGGAAGCGCGCCAAACGTGCTTGAAGGTCACGCATAAAAAGGAAATAAATAGACGGTACTATAGAACGGATCAAAACATGATAGCTTAGATAACTAAATCGTTGCATGGTGAGTAAAGAATGCATCGCCATGACTAAAAGTTGGTGTAGAACTAACACATTAGATTTAGAATCAAATCCAGATGTTGCACATGTTTTGGTAGGCTTATTCGCCTTCATCTTTTGGTTCTTCTTAAGTGAAATCGGTATCTTAAGTATCGGCAAAGTTTGTTGACATAGAAAGAGAAAAGCAACCGTTTGAGTCTTGTACCAGGGCCGGATTTAGATCCTATGTATCGAAACCAACCTTTTTGTACATTTTGGGACCCCTTCCGGTTAATTCTGGCCCTGGCTTGTACGGTTTTTCTCGGATACCTCGGGACCATTGGGACCGGATAAATTACCACGAATCTAGCAGTCAGCTTAGCTGGCAGAGACCAGGAAATTGAGATCTCCAGCTGGGGAGGGATTTGGTGGGTGGTTTCGGATGTGTTGTTTGCTACCGCAGCTAATGGAATAAACTATTGTTGTGGTTGTTCTGCTATAAATGGCTATTTTTAAGTTAGGTAAGGTATAGGAAGCTTATTGGTTAATCCAATTTACTGGCATTTTATACCCCAAAACAAAATATTTACGCTTATTATTTGCATAGAAATAAATTTAATATAATACCTACCTGGTACCTAGATACCTGGTTGGCTACAGCATCGATACACCTATACCTGGCGTATTGTAGAGCTCCATAATCGTCGGTCTTGGGCGATGCTCCTCCAGTTTCCCCGAACGTTGTGGGTCCCCAAGTCCGCGTGCAGCCAGCGTGTTCATGGCCTTCCTGTTGAATATTGTTTTCGCAATTCTTTCTTCCGACATTCGCACTAAGTATACTTGATACAGCCCATGATTCATGCGTTTGCGCCACACACCATTTTCTAATTTCCATCCGAGCAGCGTACGCAGCACTTTTCGCTCGAAAACTCTGAAAGCTCTCCTGTCCGCTCTTTTAATGTCCATGCTTCATGTCCATAAAGGGCCACTGGTAGAATCAAAGTTTTGTATAGAGCGAATTTCGTTTCCTTCTGCATGTTGCGGGACCTAAGCTGGTTACGTAATCTGTAAAAAGCGCTATTCGCAGCAGCAATACGTCTTTTCACTTCACGGGAAACGTCATTATTGTCACATGTTAAAAGCGTTCCAAGGTAAACAAATTCTTCAACAACTTCAAACACATTCCCATTAAGCACTACATCAGCACCAACACCACTAGGTCTTCCTCTATCTCTACCTGCCACCATGTACTTTGTCTTGGTAGGGTTATTGGTTAAGCCTATCCTCGCCGTCTCACTCTTCAGTGGGACAAAAGCCTCCACTACTGCTCTGCGAGCCTAGGAGCATATGCGACCATGTGCTGATAGTGTCGTTCCTCCTGCACACCAGATCTCCTAATAGCGCCCTCGAGTGCAATGTTAAACAATACATTTGAAAGTGCATCACCCTGGTTCAATCCGTCTAAGGTCACAAACGAGGTTGACACTTCGTCTGCAATCCGGATACTTGATTTTGAGCCATTATCTGCCACAGCTCATTTCTTTTCACTGAATCGTACGCTGCTTTGAAATCAATGACCATATGGTGAGTCTGCAAGTTGTACTCCCGGAATTTATCAAGGATCATCCGCAGGCTAAACATCTGATCCGTCATCGATCGGCACTCACGAAAAACTGCCTGGTATTCGCCGACGAAGGACTCCTCAAGCGTTCTCAGTCTGTTAAACAGGATGCGCGACAGGATTTTGTACGCCGAGTTCAGAAGGGTGATCCCTCCGTAATTGGCACACTCTAGTATGTACACTTTCTTATAGATTGAGCATATGAGGCCATCCAACCAGCTGGCAGGCTGGTTTCTACCCATGTTCTCCTGCGCTTCAGCTATCACACTCTCTTCGTGTTGCTTTTTTTCCTTCGGTGGATTCGTTTCTCTTCTGCCCTTGATACACTGTACCGCTCTCTGTTGGAACGGGTACGAGCCACTAGCATTCGACTCCTAGCATCATTTTTCTCGTCCGTCACTCGCTGGCACTCCCCATCAAACCAACCATTTCGTTGGCGTCGCTGCAGAGGGCCTAACACTTCATGTGTTGTAGTCACAGCTTCGTGGATATTTTCCCACAATCTGTTGACGTCGCCAGATCCGGTGGCATCTCCTATCCGCTCGTCCAGCTTCTGCGTTGGATATTGAAACGCATCGTTCTGTTTAATGAATTCGTGAAAGTCGCGCCCGAATTTTTGCAACTACAAGTGATCCGAGTCAATGTTCGCACCTCTGAAGGACCTTACATCTATAACATCCAAAAAATGTCATCCGTCGATCAGCACGTGGTCTGTAAGCATATGCGGTATTTCGAAAAATTTCGTTTCAGGTGGTTCGAAACGAAATTCCGCGGAATTTCGCGGAATTTGAACATGGCGAAATCTCATTTCTTGATTTCGTTTCGTTTCGTAAAATTGCAAAAATTTCGCTAGAAAAAACTAGCTTCTAACGAAATTTAACGGAATTCCGCGGAATTTCGAAACAAATTTAAACTTAAACCAATCTTTATATTATCAAAAATTTTGGCTGCGCCGCTGAACAAAATCGTTAAGAAAAAAAAATTATTTCAAGCTCTTTTTAGTGGAATGTATTCAACCGTCTAAGACGAGTTTAGCACTCTCCATTATATTAAATTAAATTAATTTATTTATTAATATCAATTTTACCGCAGTTTAGTTCTTTATTGATGTTTTCTTCACAGAAATTGTATTTCCAGTGGTTCAGTTACTTATGGTTTTAGAAGCTAATCAATAAAATATTTTACATAATCTTGACATCATTATGTTAAGAAAATTATTTTGAGCTTTTTAGTGGAATGTCTTCACTTGTCATAAGACGAGTTAATACAATCCCATTGAATTCCACCACTTAATTGTATCTTGACAGATACGTATTTCGGCCTCAACAGTAAGGCCGTCTTCAGTGTCTCGTACTTGACTCGACGAAGTCGACGCAGCCTTACTGTTGAGGCCGAAATACGTATCTGTCAAGATACAATTAAGTGGTGGAATTCAATGGGATTGTATTAACTCGTCTTATGACAAGTTAAATTATGTGTTTTCTGTTCAGCAAAGCATATTTTCTAGTAATGTCATAATTAGAAATATAAACAAAACATCGCAAATATAGCATTAGTTGCTTTGATCACTAGCCTGGAAAATATTCATTGTAGGCTCTTTGGATTTTCCAGGGCTCCAAATTTTTCTTGCAATGCGTAATACAACCAATCTTGTAGATGCAGATCACGTCAGCTAGTGTGGGAGAACGCGAAGTGATATAACTTATGTCTGCATCGAAGAGCACAAAAATATTTAGTGCAGAACCGATCGTATTGTAGAAGCTTATTGAACGACGCACATTGATCTTGAGTTGGATTGATTTGAAACACAGTTTTCGTCTTCTTGTTTTCAAAATAACTTCGTTTACAATAAATTTTTAGTCGGTTACCAAGAGGCTTAACATGAATTACCTTTTCTACTAACCAACGATTCCTTTCCCGTAGCACTCACGGAGATGCAGAGCATTCCTCGGTCTTTTATAACAATGAGTGTTAAATAATTTTTCCTCTCCTAATCCTAAATTGATTGTAAGGAAATGACCAGCATCGTCATGAATTGGAAACTACGCAGCAAGTATACAATAAGAATAACTTTGTTGTATCCCAAGAATATTATTTAATTGGTGAGCTGTGCATACTGCATATTTGCTGTTTCTCGCCCAATCACGATTAGCAACTACGATGTGTACAGTTAATCAAGCTAAGCTCTTCTTTGACTATTTGCATAATATGCAAGAACATTGAAGATTTGTGGGCATTTCTAGATATTCGCATGAAATCTGCAAAAAAAAAATCCAGAACGGGTTGAATGATCATTATAATTGCTGAAAGTTCTTTACTTATGATTGCTTTCAGCTCATACTGACCATAAAAGCTGTTCTCATATGCCAAGGACACACAGACAATATCTCAGTTCGTCAAGCTGATTGTAAATAAGACTATGGGTCTGTGAGATTCAACCTGATGTACATATCTATGTGCATTTTAGAAAGGTGCACAGAATTCTTCTAGTGTTAACAAAATCCCATGCAAAATTTTTGCAAAGTTGCTTAATTTTGCATGATTCGCCGAGAAATCATAAAACTTTTTTCACACGGATTTTAAAATTTTGAACTAAAACTTTTTATACGAAACGCATCCTCCGTGTTGAAAAAGAATCGGTGTATGCTATATATGTAGACAAATAATAAAAAGGAATAAGTTTTGGCTCAACCGTCTAGGACGAGTAAGTAACCTCCATTTAATTCCACCAATTATTTCGATATCTTTGCAGATACGTATTTCGACCACAACTGTGTGGTCGTCTTCAGTGTCTCGTACTTGACTCGACGATACACTAAAGACGTCCACACAGTTGTAGTCGAAATACGTATCTGCAAAGATATCGAAATAATTGGTGAATTAAATGAGGTTACTTTAACTCGACGGTTGAATACATTCCAATAAAAAGAGCTTGAAATATTTTTTCTGAAGTTTTGGCTGTTACGCCCTTTTCAAATTTCCATTCTCAATCTGTGTATGCGCCTGGCAGATGTGGATACATAATTGAGTATCCCACTAAATAAAAAAAAATTAAGCGTTCGTTTTCTAATTTTGACTTAGCTCAATTCTATAAAATCACAAAACGCGATAATGCGATGATTTATCACCGACTGCATCTTCTGTTATTTTAAATCTATTGGTCGCAAAACAGTTATTTGACTTCGAAAAAGTGAAATCAGAATTGCGTACATAATGCAAAACCAATTTAATAAAAATTCTGCGGAAAAAAAAATAAAATTTTGTTTCGTTTCGAAAAATTTCGAATTAAATGAATCTTGATTTCGTATCGTTTCGAAGTTTCGAAAGTAAATCTATATTTCGTTTCGTTTCGATCCGAATCAACATAGACATTTTAAATTTCGTTTCGTTTCGTTTCGTTAGGAAAAAGTGTGTTATCGCATACCCTTAGTGGTCTGTGAGCAAGTGTCTCCAATCGGATGTTGCCAGGTGTGTTTGCGGATATTCTTACGTGCGAAGTAGGTACTGCTTACTGCCATTCCTCTAGCAGTAGCAAGGTTACAAGTCGCAGACCATTATCGTTGGTAGCGGAATGAAGGCTTTCCGTACCAATGACAGGGCGAAAGAAACTTTCTCTTCCGATCTGCGCGTTTGCATCCCCGATGGACATCTTTACATCATGTGTTGGGCACTCTCCGTAGACCTTATCAAGGCTCTCATAGAACTCATCGTTTACGTCATCAGGCATATCGTTCGTTGGGGCAAAGATGCTGATCAGGCTATAGTTGAAGAATTTGCCCTTCATTCTCAACACGCAAATGCGGTCGCTTATCGGCTTCCACCGGATAACACGCTTTATCTGCTTCCCGATCACCATAAAGCCAACTTCTCGCTCTGCTCTGTCACCGCCACTGTAGTAGATGTGATACTTGAATGAAGTGTTCGCGATGGGATCCACCGCCTGAAATTCACGTTCTCCAGTTCTTGGATTGCTGCCACACTCACGCCGACCTGCTGTAGCTCACGAGCCAGGAAAGCCCAACACGTGCGGGTTCATTCAAAGTTCTTACGTTCCAAGATCCGACTTTCCATTCATTGTCCTTTATTCGTTGCCGGGTCTGTTGTCGTTGAATCAATCCGTTTGCTCTACTTTTGCCTTTCTTGGTAGCTGTAGAATCTTCGGTAGGCTCCTTACCAGGGTTGCGCTACCTACTGCGTTGAAGGGGCTGCCTTCTCGATGCTGACACGATGCGACATGCTGTGCACAGTTTAGTTTATGGTCCCTCGCTGGCACTCGGACGATGATCAGCCGCTCCTAACATGGAGAACAGACGCTGTTGTGTGCCGCTCCTAACATGGAGAACAGATGCTCAATCAGATTTGCTCATCCGGATATGAGCAAATCCCAAGTAACATTTCAAGTTTTATTCCGCTCTAGGAATGGTTTTCAAGATCAAATTAAAAGATCTACTAATAAAACCAGCTTTTAAACGACAACTTTTTGATGACCACTATAAGAGTATGACCAAGTGGCCCTCTCTAGATGACCACTAAAAACCTTCTATAAGAGTATATTGGAACCCTTTTTAAACCACCCGCAAAAAGGGAATTTGGCTGCGGCAGCTGTCAAAAGTGTGCTTTGAAAAAAGAAAAAAATAGATTTGCAGAAAAATAATAACAAAATGAATTGTTGATGCCAGTCATGAATAGAATGACTACAAAACATTATTTTTTTCAGGTTTGTTTTTCGATGTACTTCAATTGAAATGAAGTGCGCGTTCGATTTCATGGTGAAATCTAGTGAAAAAATTAGCTCAAACACCACGCGCCAGCGAAATTATGTAGTTCTGGGCAATGAATTAAACATAATTACAATAACAATATTATACAAGTCTACTGAAACTATTGATATTCCACCACAAAATATTTGTAATTTATATCAATTAACTAGAAAGTGCTTCAAGCGGTGAAAATATCGTTTAGTCATAAATTCCAGTGATAAATTTCACGGACTTGAAAATGCTTCCCCATTTTCAACATGGCCATCGTGAATTTCGATCAGAAAAATATTGCTCTTATTTTACACTGTTATAAACTCTTCGTAATGCAAATATTCTTTTATTGCGGTTGTTCATTTGACCACATTATGACTAAAAATTGTAGCTTCATTCGTGCTTTGAAAATAGGATTTATTAAGCTCTCCATTACAATAGCAGAGCTGCTTATAAGATCAATCGGCATATGCGGATTTATGAATGGTTTATTAATAACAATAAGATCGCCAATAAAACTAAGCAACTAGCCACGGTAATTGCTTTCATAAATCCGTTATAAGAATTGAATGAATCCAACCAGCATGGAAATTGTTACTTGGGATCCCCCTTTCATGTCAGGATGCGACCATAGTGGCCTCCGGGGTTGGTTACCCGATATTTCCTAAGGTTGCTCGTATCCCAGCCAGCGCCACAAGGAAGTAGGGATAGGAGTTGCTGGATAAGAGGCTAAGCAACGCCTAATGAGGTCTATTTTATTCCTTCAGGTACGCTACGTGCCAATGGTACGCTTTGCCCAGCATTTGACGTGCCATCCTCGCGGGTACAGTGTAGATAATGCCAATCCGTAGATGGCAATATTGGCCATTGGCTCGCTTTAAGATGTTTTTAGATGGAACATTTTATCTTACATCCTCCCATAGAAAACTAGATTGAGAATTGTATCTACTTTGAATCAAATTGGTTAATCAACTTTGCTTATTTATTTCGGTACCTCCTTTCTTAAAAACATTTCTGAACGAACTACACCCACTTTGCTCTGTTCTATCTCAGATTTAACTTGTTCAAATTTTCTAATGAATCTGTGTCACTACTGATGTTACTCGAGATTAAATTATGTATAAAAACATCACGCCTAAGTTTCTTCTTTGATTAGTGAAGTGAGTCCGGTTGTCTTTGGTTCGTGCTTGATTTGAATCCTGCATGAGTTTTAAGTTTTGTTTTTGCACATTGATGAAAGAAATTTAAAAACACTTAGCTGAGATGTACAATACCAAATATTTCTTCAGATATTGAACAAATTACATAAGAGAAACAAAATTCTAGAAATTTAAACTGTTATTTTACGATTACCAAATGAACAATGAATTCAGTTTATAATACTTTATTGATTTAAAAGCTCAATCGCTCGAAGGCATCACGAAGCCATTTCACTTCTTTCAATTTTAAAATTCTAGTTTCATAATAATACAATATTTAGCAAGAATTGAAAATATCATTTGGATGTTTATCCGAAAGTTTTGCCACAAAAGTAATCAATCTGAAATTATAAATAAATGTAATTGCCAGATAAATCAGCCGATGTTGCAATTGATCACCTACTTGCTACAATTGGCACACCCGAAGGTAAATATTTCAATTCCGTATGGCAGAAAGCATCTTAATGTGAGAATGGTATGCTTTGTGTACAATGGGCTGATGAAAAGCGTACAACATTTCTCGCACAGTTCATTTGCAGAGTTTCTATATAATGCTCTATAAATTCCTGAGAACCCTCCTTGGTTTGGATGTGCCTACCCTTTACGATTCACAAATGCTAACATTTTATATTCTAATTCTTACTCATTTGATTTTCTTCTTTCTTTCAGGTATGTTTAGGCTGTAAATGTGCAATTGTGGCATCTACCGGTGCTAATACAGTTGAAATTGGGCTCGTCAATTTTGAATGCTGTTAAACTGATATGCGACTGCTGTTTAAAGGTATTTGGGAGGGAATATGGTTCGTTCTCATTTTAATTTGATGAAATTCATGTTGTATGCAAACAGAACAAATTTTCAACTTGTTGGTCTCGAAAAACAATCTATTTATTTACCGAGAGAGCGTATGCGAGTTAGAGATTACTTGTCAAACTTTTGTTTTCAAGTGCATTGAATATAGACATTTCATAACATTTATAGTAGGGTATCAGCATGTTTTTCCGGCAGGCTATTGCGCTTCGGCTCATCCATAAAGCCATAGAATAACTATGGTATTTTGGACATCCGAATATATGTTGGACTTTTGGCTATATTTTCTTTAATTTGTTGGATAAAAATGGTTAGAAATGTGATTATGAAAGAGGCTGTCATGGTTTCTATTTGTTTGAAGAAAGCTAAGCAGAAAAACACGCAAAATATAGCCAAAAGTCTAAAATATATTCAAATGTTTTTTTTTCTTTATTTAGGTGTTTTTTTAATTCTAGATTAAGTTAAACACCGGAATTCAAATGTCCAAAATACATTATCTACCCTATAGAGCCCCAATTGCATTGCTTTCTTTCTTTCGTATTGGTAATCTTTCTCACTAAACATCGATGATTACCAATAAAGTCATCTCCAGATTTGAAAGTGCTTTGCTAAGAAATTCAAAGATGCAAAGCGACTGATTTGAAAGATGAGCAGCATTGGTATATTGTTCTGACAATTCTTTAAACTCATCTGTTTTGTCCAAGAGGCATTACACGCTGTAAAGATTACTAACGAAGTTTCATGTACCTCTGATTTTTTCACAGAAAGTTAGGCCAGGTCATTAGAGATGAGGCGGATGGTTTCAAATATTTCATCGGCGATTTTTTGAAAAAAGTGATTTTTATTATCTTCTTCTCGGTATAAAAAATCAATTGATATCTCAGCAATGGATATCTAGTAATTAACCCTCAAAATTGGTAATATACACATTTGTAGTTTTTCTATATATAGAACCAATATTTAAAATGAATCTAAAATGGTAAAAATCATCTTTTATGTAATTCATGCGTTTTTTCTTATGAGTTCTTTTTTGTTATTTTTTGCGTGACTTACAATCTTCATTCAGCAATTATCATCTATCTCCGGCATCTATTCTCCTCCCTGTTAAATAAAATTCCTGCAATTCTATCTCCCAGCATTTGCACTAGATGACCTGCCCACTGAAGTGCGCCGTATTTTATAAGATTTAACATATTAACAAATGATACAGCTGCTTATAATGGATCAATTGCGGCGAAATTGCTTTCAGTGAGGGATTCTCATCGATTTGTTTTCGGCGAAAAATGACAAAACAAAACTTTGCCAGACTGTCCGGACGTTTCGGTCAATTTACTGGCCTTCGACTATCTTCTGCGGACACTAAAAATCACATAAATTGTTAAAAAGCACATTGAATTTTACAAAATAATAACATACAATCTTTCTAACAGACAGCCATTACTACTAACTAACATTACTACCAACTAACTAACTAATACCAAATATATTATATTAACAATATGGTTCACTTCGAGTTTTTCCATACAACGAAATGGCGAACAATTTGCCGGTGATAACAACATCATCTAGCGAGCAAAGAGGAATCTAAACATGTTTTTTCTAGCTTGTGCTGGAAAACCCTCCTGCCATCTTCCGGTGAGTAGTCATACAGTTGTTCGATGACATTTTACAGTGTGGGGATGTCCATACATTTTCAATAAATCGATTACCGGAATATCGACTTTGTTAAATGCAAACACTACTGTAAATATTTCGATGAAGCAGTGCAAAGCAGACAAACTACACCTTTGCTTCAATCGTTCAAACTGTGAAAGACGTTCCGCAAACGAGGCATTCCACGGGGGCATGTCAGTCGATCCTGAGCGACCATTTCGAAAATATTTGAAACTCTGCACAGTTTTTCAATTTCATCTAAATCGTCATTTTTCGATATCAAATCTTCATATTGAGTCACGACTAACTTTTCAAAAGGGTGTATGTGAAAATGGTTCAAAAATATTTAAAAAGCTGCACAGCAAAAACGGAATGTTCGATTGTTATGATTTTGTCAGCAAAGTTAGACAACTAAATGGTGATTCTTAAGAAAATGTGCACAGTAAAAAAAAAAATTTTTTGTCTTTAAAAATATCATTTTTGTCACAAAAACTCAAATATCTCAAAACCCTATCTTTTTTCGAACGTAATTTTTTTAGGGAAAACGGTCCATTATATTAGCTATTTACCATAAAAATTTGGTGATGGTAAACTAATAAACAAAAAAGTTATGACATTTCAAACATTTCACAATTTTCACATTTAGTAAAAAAAATTTTTTTTCTGTGTAAGTTATTTCGAGAATTGCAGTTTGATGCAGATTTTATTGTTAAGGGACGTGATTTAAACAAGTTGTTTTCATGATATTTTGATTTAATTATTCATAGCATCTATAAGAAACTTAGACACGATCCAGTGTTGTGATCAAAAGTATTGATAGTGTCATAATTTTCATTGCACGTGACTGGCGAAAAATTCTTTTTAATAGTGTTGAAACCTGTTGATAATAACGTTGATAGAAACATATCAGAAATGTTATTTTTAAGACAAAAGCTGCAAAATCAAAGATTTATATACACGTGTACGTCTATAGTTTACCTGCAAAAATATACCTCTTAGAGAATAGACTTTATGATCGGGAGGAAATGGGTATCTTCAACAACAACAAATGCATGATAGGTACATACCATGACAATGCTCACGAAAAAGCAAAAAAATTACTACTACTAAGGTTGTTAAAGATCTTATAGTAATTTTTTCTTCAGTCAAACAAATGACACCAAACTAGTCAGTAAAAACTTAAAAGTGATTTTGTTTATTGAAATATTACGAACAACATGAGTAGCCGCTTTCTCAACTGTTGTAGGCCGTTTGATGGAAAAAAGTGTTCAAAAGAGTTACGAAATCTCACCGAAAGCACCATAGATAAACTGAAAGCGACTGGTTATGCTCCAATG
Organism: Armigeres subalbatus; assembly: GCF_024139115.2. Lineage (NCBI taxonomy): Eukaryota > Metazoa > Arthropoda > Insecta > Diptera > Culicidae > Armigeres > Armigeres subalbatus. The sequence continues at coordinate 305,484,974 of NC_085140.1, forward strand.
TCCACATTGAATACAAATTTACGCATTTGCACGTCCTGCCGTCTAAACGTTGACAAAAGAGCAATCTGTATATCATCGGTTGAGCAGAGCGCAGGAAGTTCGAAAACGACAGCAACTGAGGAATTGCCAGATGTATCGACAACAACTGAGGAATTACCAGAAGTATTAAGTGCTGAGAGCCTTGCCACCGTACCATCAGCGAAATCTGTTTCAACAAATCAATCGGAAGATGAGTGTATCCAAAAGGTCAACATCGAACGCTTTAACGAGGGCATAAGCTGGGATAAAAGTGACTCTGATTAAATGAAGTAAGATGGACTACGTTTATTACCCGGAGAAAAATACCGTGAAATAAACGAAGCTGTACGAAGAAACCTCTTCAAATTAGGACCTGATGATGTGGAAAATACAGACTACGATGAGGTAATTATAAATATGAAGGAAAGGTTCTCGAATGCAGCCACGACAAGGAAAGAAAAATTATTGATTTTGTCGATGCTGCCAAGTTCGTGGTCTATTCAGGATGCCATTGATGAGTTCAAAACCAATAGAAATACAGTAAAAGAGGCAAAACAATTGAAGAATAACTGTCTTTCAAATACTAGGTCTAGTACTGCATTAACAGATGAGACAAAAGAAATAGTAGTTCAATATTTTGAAGATGATGAAGTAAGTCGAGCTATGCCTGGTCAAAAAGATTATGTATCAGTAAAAAAAGATGGAAAGCGTCAAGCAATCCAAAAACGATTAATGATGACGACTTTGAAAGAAGCGTACACACGCTTCAAGGAAATTCACGATAATATTAAAATAGGTTTTTCCTCATTTGCAAGCCTTCGGCCAAGGCAATGTAAGCTTCTTTCCAATTCAGGAACACATAATGTGTGTGTGCACAACCCATGAGAATATTAATCTTATTTTACATAGTTTGAAAAGAATCAATTTAACAAAGGATATTAAAATGTTAACTGGTAGTCTTTTGTGTGAAAATACAACATCAAATTGCTATCTACGATCTTGTTCGGATTGTCCAGATTCTTCATCATTGGAAAATACTTTATTCGCTGAGTTTGAAGAAAAATATATTGATCAGTTATCATTTTGAGCAATGGGTGACCACGGATAGGTGTGACATAGAAACTATTGTAAAACCTGTAGATGAGTTTGTGTCATATTTTTGCTTGAAATTAGAAAGTTTAATCCCTCACGATTTCATTAAAACAGAACAATCCAGCTTTTTAAAAATACGAAAAATACATTACAAAATGGTGAATTTTAGTCATTTGTGATTTTTCTGAAAATTACAGCTTTGTATTGCAAGATGAAGTGCAGTCCCATCACTGGAACGTACAACAAGCTACAATTCATCCATTCGTTATTTATTTTAATGGAAGTACGCAAATTGAACACTTAAGTTTTATTATAATTTCCGAAGATTTAAGACACGATTCAGTATCCGTAAACTTGTTCATTGAAAAAATGATTAACTTTTTACGCGTTGATAAGCATAAAGAAGTCAAAAAGATATATTTCATGTCTGATGGAGCAGCGTCGCAGTACAAAAATCGTAAGAATTTTTCGAGCCTATGTCAATTTAAATCAATGTACGGAATTGATGCAGAATGGCATTTTTTGCTACATCACATGGCAAAAGGTCCTTGTGATGCTATTGGAGTGAACAATAAAGCGCATGGCCACAAGAGCAAGTTTAGCCAAAGAACGTGAGCATCCAATTAAAACTGCGAAAGAACTTTTGATTGGGCAAATCGTAGAAAAGAAAAAGATTTAACCAAATTATCATTTTGTTTTACTACTACTGAAGCGTACGAAATAAAGGCTTCAGAGCTTAGCGAGCAATTTAATAGCGCGCAAACGATCCAAGGAACCCAAAAAATTTCACTGTTTCATTCCATTGTCCGGAAAATAAAATTAAAGCAAAACTATACTCAAACTGTGCTGATAATAATTCAAAAGTGTTCGATATTTTAAAAATTTGAATAAAAATAAATAAAAAATAAGTATTAATAAACTGTTTTCATGATATCATAACCCATACCAAAATTCAAACCCAAAACTCTTAGAGTTTCTATAACAACATTGTGTAACTGCCACATTTAATTTAATTCTTAGGATAATATTAATTCTTTTTTTTTTATTTATACATATAATATTTATACATATAATATACATAATATCGATGAATACATAAATATGGAATATCTTACAAACAACTTGTTTAACTCACGCAAGGCCCTTAACAATAAAAATCAGCATCAAATCTGCGATTCTTGAAAAAAAAATACACGGAAATTTTTTTTGTTTACTATATGTGAAAATTGTGAAATGTTTGAAATGTCATAACTTTTTTGTTTATTAGTTTACCATCACCAAATTTTTATGGTAGATAGCTAATATAATGGACCGTTTTCCCTAAAAAAATTACGTTCGAAAAAAGATAGGGTTTTGAAATATTTGAGTTTTTGTGACAAAAATGATATTTTCAAAGGCAAAAAATTTTTTTTTTACTGTGCACATTTTCTTAAGAATCACCATTTAGTTGTCTAACTTTGCTGAAAAAATCATAACAATCGAACATTCCGTTTTTGCTGTGCAGCTTTTTAAATATTTTTGAACCATTTTCACATACACCCTTTTGAAAAGTTAGTCGTGACTCAATATGAAGATTTGATATCGAAAAATGACGATTTAGATGAAATTGAAAAACTGTGCAAAGTTTCAACTCAATAGAAAATCATGAATTAAAAATTTTCTTAAATTTTGATGCTGTTGCTTGGAATCGCTCAAATATTAAAAAAGATTGTTCCACTGTAAACATTTCTATCATTTTCTTCAGCAAGAAATTTGAATAATTCTTTCTGAATATTATCGATATTATTCCAATGCATCATTCTTCTTCCTCTTCGGTGTCCTAAATTCCTACTGGAACTTAACACCTGCGTTGCAACTTATTATGAATTGAAAACTTTTTGCTGCCCACCATTGATTGAATGAATATGTATCTTGAGTGGAAAGCCATGAAGATGACACTCATCCCATTGCGTTTTGTTATGTTGCGCTTATCATAATGGGTATGATTATTTTGTTACATTTAGACATGGAAAGTGAATTGAGCAAGTCGCTTGGATTAAACGCGTCCAAACACCTTCGCTCAACTCACTTGAACGGACAGTAAGTTGAACATGTTCAACTCTTGGCAAGTAAATTGCATTAAACTAAGCTGTTCAATTCACTTGCCCTTTCAAAACGTAGCATTACGGTGAGATATTTCGGCTAAACTTAATTAAGCCTATTTTATTGTGCTTTCTCGATTTCGTATCCAATATCAGATATTTTTTGGGATTTAATAGATTATTTTTCGATACTTTCGCAAGAAAAACTAGTTGAACGTACCCGACCTTGCTCGGGATTATACTACAGTCGCTCTCCACATCTCGATATTGAAGGGACCATCGAGATAGGGAGAGATCGAGGAATGGAAGGACAATTTAAATGGGTACTAGATCCAAAACAGCTTGTTGCTATGAAAAACGACAACAAAACAAATATCATTGCTTATTGTTGATCTGTATTGTTATCGTCCAAATATGGTCTAGTAGCCTCAAAATTTGAACATATCGACATAAGGAGAGTGAATCCAGAACAAAATACGATTACAGCACATCAGGATAGAAAAGATTTCAAGATAGGGAAGTTATCGAGATGTAGAAAACCAAAATGTATGTAGATTGAAAAGGCCGAGGAAACCATCGATGTAGGGAGAGATATCGAGATATAGAACATCAAGATTTACAGAGTCAACTATATTTTGCATTCATACTGTCAATTGTTCATACAGCGCCGCACTCTAGATCATTTTTAGCGCGATCGTATTGGGTTTGCTTTAAACTCGCATCAAAATTGTATTTTCACAATTTCTCAACTTTCTCCTCAAAATTTAGTGATATTTTATAACACAGCAGTCCTCAAGACGAATCGATTAATGAGAAACCCGTACAAATCGGTCAACCCGTTCGTGAGTTATATTGCCTCAAAGGAAATGCAAACTCATTTTTATATAGAGAGATTGTTCACAAAAGTACGTTTCTCTCTGTCAAATCATATTCACAAATTGATAACAATTTGGGAATTCTTAAAAATGGGATTATGCATGCGAGTTAATTTGAAAAGAAATCATCATTGATTTTATAAAATCAAGATAATTCAACGAGGTGTGTGACAAAAAAATGAGCATCGCTAATACTTTCACTACGTGAAAATATAGCTCTTATGGGCCAAACACATGGGAAAACTGTCAAAACGGACGCAAACGTGTCCATTGTGTTTGACCCTTTAAGCTTTCATTTCGTGACTATTTGAAAAAAATCTACCGAGGGGTCCCAAACAACTTTTTCTCCCTTAAACGGAACCAATTATTTACCAAGTCACTACTAAATGAGTTTCCTCGATTTTTCTTCCAATCATCATATAAAAAAATTAAGGAGGAATCGATTATTACCAAGTTATAGTCTAAATAACTTGTCATAAGACGAGTTTATACAATCCCATTGAATCCCACCACTTAATTGTATCTTGACAGATACGTATTTCGACCTCAACAGTAAGGCCGTCTTCAGTGTCTCGTACTTGACTCGACTCAAAAGCTCAAAATAATTTTCTTATCTAAATAACTTGTTTATTGAAGCTCAAGCGTCGAAGAGCATAACGAAGCCAAACTCGATAAATGTATGTAATCCTCTGAAAATAGCTGAGAAACGCTTGGATGGAGATTATGCACTGGTTCGATATCTTTTTTACATATATACCCAATTCTTTCTCAACACCTGCCAAAATTGAAACTTGTTATGCGAATGAATAAGTTTAACTGGTGTCATAAAATTATTCAAAACGATTGATCATGCTGAACAATAATCTACCATAGTAATATAAAAGCCTTCCTTAGCCATGCGGTGATATCCCAAGCAACATTACAAGTTTTATTCCGTTCTAGGGATGGTTTTCAAATATCAATAATTGTAACAGCAATATCCCTGATCTCCCTTGAATATATTGATAATTCTCCCTAATATATTTATAATGCAAATCAACTACCAAACATGTGTTTTACGTGGTGAAAACATTGTCTAATCATGAATTATTGGAACGATTAATTGAGATGCGGTTTACACTGAGTGAAAGCTGTTGAGTATTCCTTTTAGATATGTAGGTTTTCTTTTAACCTGCGCTTGATGGGGAAACGCCACAAATCGGCCATCTTGGAAACCACGTGCTTTTTCTTGTGATTTTTCAAGAGCACGAATTAAGAGAACCACAATGCCCATGAAGATGAAACATCCGTAGATCGTTTGTTTACTTGTGCTGAACAATCGACTTTAATTTCAGCATTGTACGAAAATTATTACGCTAGATTTAAATTTTTGATAATAGGAGTAAAAAACCGTGTGGTGAATTTGAAATTCACCACATGGCTTGATTGTATAATCACCTTAACAGTACAACGGAAAAATAATATTCCCCATACTAATTTGCATGCAAACTTGAAACGTTTTGTGCTAAATCAGTTTTAATCCAAATGAGCTCAAATTTTCTGGAAACTCAGAACATGGTAGATCAAAATCAATTTTTGAACCACCCTAGTGCTCATCTCACAAGTAGGTAAAATATTTTGATCATATTATCATCCTTGAAAATGTGATAAAATAGTTACGTTTTCAAAATCCTTAAGTCTTGAATGTCGGAATTTCATCGTTTTCGAGTTCAAACAATCATTTTGTAAACTCTTATGCATCTATATATCTATAAATAATAAATCTATAAATCTCTGCGAATTTTGTTAATTTACATTTAAATTCAAAAGTGTAACAAAACATAAGTAAATTGATCAGGGTCACTTCCTTGCTGTTAAATTTACCAGTTTTACCAGAGTTTAATCATTGCCTAGCGGTAATGTTTGCTAGCCAAATGTTGAATTCAATAAATTCGGCTCCGTAAGTGTGTGTTTATAACGATCGTCATATGTTGGGTAGTTTAATTATAACGTGTATCGTGTATCGTGGCGCCACATGTGGGGTCGCCAGAATTTCCTGAGAGTGAATCATATTGTTAATATATTATGCATCTCGAGATAAAATAGAATACTGCGGCTTCCTGCTGGTTGCTTCTCAGGTAAACGGTTACTAAACACAACAGTGTCAATGAAAATCTCACCCACTGTATGCACTTGCCATGATAAACACTCTCCATGTACTCAGTGACTCCGGTTGCCTCTCACTAATACAATCGAACACTGTTGTCATTTCGCGAAAAGCACGTGGTTTTGTTTTGAGCGGGAAAATTCTGCCTATCTTTTAACACGGCGGCTATCTTGACGTTTACCTTCACAGTCGAGTCTGTGAGTGTAAGACCGCCGCAGCATTCTAGAAAAAGATTAGCGCGACAATAGTACATTTGATAAAAGTGTTGCAAATGAGCAAACAGCAACATAGTGTGCGAAACAGAGAGCGAGTAGGTGCACCGGCATGGTCCCGCCGGATACAGTTCAACGAGCTATATCAAATTTATTATACATTTCCACAAAAATATGCCTACCACACTTCTGCTACAACATTTGATTTTCCATTTGCATTCGATTAAACACAATCGATTAAGTTTGCAAAAAAACATCAAGCATCCCTATTTTTTTTCATAATGACATTTTGAAGCGTGTGTAAAACGATCGTCATATTTTAGGTAGTTCGATTTACGTGTGTATCGATCCTTTCGGACGCAAGTTGGCGCCACATGTGGTGTCGCCAAAATTTCGTGAGAGTGAATCATATTGTTAATATAGTATATTTGCTAATACGCAAACAAGTACAATCTTTACATTCTAACTGCTATTGGTATTAGTTCTAAGTTTGCTAATAAAAGAGTTGTACGCATTTTTAAAATTTGCTGAGTCTTTTTGCTTATTTATTACATTTTCGTCTCCTTCAATCTTAATGTAAAATGTTTCGGCAGTCAGTCTTGTGTTGCTTTTGCATGGAGCATTTGTGCAGCAAAGGGAAGCGCGCCAGAAACGTGCTTGAAGGTCACGCATAAAAAGGGAATAAATAGGACGGTACTAATAAGTGGATCAAAACATGATAGCATAGATAACTAAATCTTTGCATGAGTGAGTAAAGAATGCATCGCCAATGACAAAAAGTTGGTGTAGAACTAACACATTAGATTTAGAATCAAATCCAGATGTCGCACATGTTTGGGTAGGCTTATTCGCCTTCATCTTTTGGTTCTTCTTAAGTGAAATCGGTATCTTAAGTATCGGCAAAGTTTGTTGACATAGCTAGAGAAGCGACCGTTTGGAGCTTGTACCAGGGCCGGATTTAGATCCTATGTATCGAAACCAACCTTTTTTGTACATTTTGGGACCCCCTTCCGGTTAATTCTGGCCCTGGCTTGTACGGTTTTTCTCAGGATACCTCAGTACCATCGGGACCGGATAAATGTCTACGACTCTAGCAGTCAGCTTGGCTAGGCCAGACCAGGAAATTGGAGGATCCCTGTTGCCTTTGACGATATCCAGCTGATTAGCAATGAATATCAATCAAAGAGTTGTACCACTGCATGTGAGATTGAAGTGTAGATAAATATTCCGATTGCCGATGTTTCCAGATGATTGTGGAAATGTGTCTGGAACAGCCCTCTATGTGGGCTCGACAAGAAACTGTCGTTATGTTAGGGGTTGGCAATCAGTAGGTCAATCGTTGGGCAGCATTCAATTCGGGTCAGTAACGTGTCCATATCATCCTGCGCTTGAGTATGGGTATGCCAAGCACTCGAACAAAATGCTTCGGTTTGGAACGTATTGGAACCTACTTGAGTCCGTCGAAGCGAAATTCTCTTGGTGGGTTGAAATGCCAACGGATGTCATGGTTGGTGCATTCATAAAGCGACTTGCCGATGATGTAATGCATGGAGAAACTGTGCTGTTCCCAAATCAGCGATCAATTCGAAGTGTACAACGCGGGTAGAGAAAGACAAAAATACTGAGGTGAACGCTTTGTGTGGTGCAACTCGGCCATGCATTCGTTGTAAAGAAAATGGACCTAAACAATAAAATGCACTAACGAAGAAATGACGAGTAGCTGTCATGCACAAAGCAGAGAGCTTCGATATAAATTTGCTCCAGAAGTTACGGCCGTGATCAACATGATTGAACCATATAATAACCCGGATTTTGCATAAAGAGGTTACTCGATACCTTGAATCACACCTTGAATGTCAAATTTATTGTTTTTGTTTGCTTGGTCTCAAGTAAGGAAATTGGGCTGAGGTGATGGAAACAATGACATCTGGCTCATAAAATACTGTTTTGGACGTGTTGATCACAAGAATCGGAGCGCTGTTAGCGATCTAATACTTATGCATCTACTTAGGATGGTCAACAGCAGCTGTGGTTTGATGCTTGTTGTCATACGGCTGCGGATAAATAGGTGAAACCGCAGACCTAATTAAACTTTTTTGTCGTTTTTTTATTTTTGCCTTTCTCGTACAACTAAGTTGTACCGAAAGGCTATTATTTCACTACGAACTTTCTATAGGAGCCTCTGAGACCCATAGTATTATATACCAATCGACTCAGCTCGACGAGCTGAGCACATGTCTGTCTGTCCGTGTGTATGTGTGTGTACAAAAGCTATAAAAAACATTAGACAACTTTTCGTATTGAAATCCTTAATCGATTTTCTAGCAACAAGTTTCATTCGACAGTGGACAAAGCCTTGTTGATTGATAACGATCGGTCATTGCGTTTGAAAGTTATGAAGAAAATGGTACATCGGACCATATAAACCCCATATAAGGTTGGTGTCTTAACTAAATGGGAGAAAGGCACCACCAACGCTAGGTGGATTAATCTCGTTTTTTTTTTTAAATAATACCGCAAACAACAATGATTTTCATGAAATAACTTTCACCGACTGTAGTGAAAACGATTGTAGCAATCACCGTGAACGGACGTAAAAAAATCTCGTGTCAAAATTCCGCGGTTGAAAATCATCGGCGAAATAACATGATTCGGCCGGTTGTGTCGTCGCTGTGATGAATCTATTTAGATTTTGTGATTCTAGAGATAGTGTGACGAAGTGGTTTCAGTGGTTTTTATGCCGGTTTGAAGAAAATAGAATTTTGGGGGTTTTTATAACTACCCGGAATCTTGGTTCATCGAGATTAGGCTGTTCTTACCACTCACGCTACTACGGTCGTCTATATTGTTCGGGCTCAAGGAAAATGCCTAGAAGATTATAATGGGTGTAATAAAAAGCAGAATAGAAAGTGAAAAAAAAGTGTTGTCAAATTTAAATTGAATATTCATTTGTTTTCTACTGGTTTCCGTCAATTAATATGTGTATGTTCGGAAGAAAAACGGAGTTGCGAATTCCATTTCGGGCTAGGGAGCGGGACCATTTGGGCAGCACCCCCTATTCCCGTCCGCAACGTTAATAACTTGACCGCGTTCCAACCAAATTGCTTGATTGTTTGTACGTCACTAGATATCGACAGAAACTAACCATGTACTAAAAACAAGTAATGTGGGTGTAATGCGCTCGAGTAATGACGGGAATAGGGGGTGCTGCCCAAATGGTTCTCTACCCTATGTGTAGCCATTCTAGGATTATTTGACTTGATCCAGAAAACCTCTGTGCTGAATGGTGAAAAGTTCTATCCTTGTTCTCTTATAATATTCTAGTTAAATAAATTATGTGTTGTTTTCATGTCTCTTGAAAACCTTTTGTAGAACGTTTGTTTATAATCATAATTATATCTCTTGACAAATTATTTGTTGTTCGTTCTATCAATACTAGCAGTATTAATTAACGTCAATGGGTCTAGAGTTAGATTGGATCATCGCTCTCACCGACAGTCTGGAGGTCGGATAACAAAATTGTTCAAAAAGGTCTCTTACAATTTAGTTTTCTTGCCAATCAATCTATTCTTTTGTCTTAAATAAATTGCATTTGCAAGTAACTTTCACTCTTATATTCTATAGCTTGATATAATCTCTGAAGACCATGCTGAGGGTGGCTGGGTTCGATTCCCGGTGCCGGTCTAGACAATTTTCGGATTGGAAATTGTCTCGACTTCCCTGGGCATAAAAGTATCATCGTGCTAGCCTCATGATATACGCATGCAAAAATGGTAACTTGGCTTAGAAACCTCGCAGTTAGTAACTGTGGAAGTGCTTAATGAACACTAAGCTGCGAGGCAGCTCAGTCCCAGTGTGAGGATGTAATACCAATAAGAAGAAGAAGAAGAAGAAGATTGTATTCTTCAATTTTATAAAGTGGTTATATTTGTTATGATCTCTATATTACTTCTTTATTCTCATGAAGAAGGATGATCTCTTAATTAGACTCTTGCAGAGCTGAATGTATTTATGGTAGTTCTATTTTTTAAGGTCACTTCTGACGAAATCCAAGTTTCAAAGTGCTCGCGTTTTCGGGGGCACACCACTCGATACGGAAGCAACGCACAACTGTCATTTTTAATTTTTCACGCATGCTGCGAAGCAGCAAAGCTAAATCAACAAAAATGACAGTTGTGCACCGCCTCCGTATCGAGTGGTGTGCCCCCGAAAACGCGAGCACTTTGAAAATTGGATTCCGTCAGGAGTGACCTTAAGCAAATAAAATGTATTTAGAAAACTTACTATTATATTCATAACTAATTGAATTTGACTTTATAGTGAACGATCTAAATTGATGTACACGTAGTAGCTCTTTATCTTTCTAACCTTCATCGTTTTATCAATTTAAATATTCATAAAAATAACCACATAATACGTACAGGGCATCGTTTGCTGCTACTGCCGCGGATATTGTGGGAGTCCGGTATTCGGTTCACGCTTTAGTTAGCAACGGTGCCTCTTCTCGACCTTATACTTCCTTAGTAGATAGTACGAATAAGGGCGTCCTTGTGAAGTTTTGCTGTACCTGTTATCAAATATATTATATTAACAATATGGTTCACTCTCACGAAATTTTGGCGACACCACATGTGGCGCCAACTCGCGTCCGAAAGGATCGATACACACGTAAATCGAACTACCCAAAATATGACGATCGTTTTACACACACTTCAAAATGTCATCATGAAAAAAAAATAGGGGTGCTTGATGTTTTTTTGCAAACTTAATCGATTATGTTTAATCGAATGCAAATGGAAAATCAAATGTTGTAGCAGAAGTGTGGTAGGCATATTTTTGTGGAAATGTATAATAAATTTGATATAGCTTGCTGAGCTGTATCCGGCGGGACCATGCCGGTGCACCAACTCGCTCTCTGTTTCGCACACCATGTTGCTGTTTGCTCATTTGACTGCAACACTTTTATCAAATATACTATTGTCGCGCTAATCTTTTTTAGAATGCTGCGGCGGTCTTACACTCACAGGCTCGACTGCGAAGGTAAACGTCAAGATAGCCGCCGTGTTAAAAGATAGGCAGAATTTTCCCGCTCAAAACAAAACCACGTGCTTTTCGCGAAATGACAACAGTGTTCGATTGTATTAGTGAGAGGCAACCGGAGTCACTGAGTACATGGAGAGTGTTTATCATGGCAAGTGCATACAGTGGGTGAGATTTTCATTGACACTGTTGTGTTTAGTAACCGTTTACCTGAGAAGCAACCAGCAGGAAGCCGCAGTATTCTATTTTATCTCGAGATGCATAATATATTAACAATATGATTCACTCTCAGGAAATTCTGGCGACCCCACATGTGGCGCCACGATACACGATACACGTTATAATTAAACTACCCAACATATGACGATCGTTATAAACACACACTTACGGAGCCGAATTTATTGAATTCAACATTTGGCTAGCAAACATTACCGCTAGGCAATGATTAAACTAACTGGTATTTTTAACAGCAAGGAAGTGACCCTGATCAATTTACTTATGTTTTGTTACACTTTTTGAATTTAAATGTAAATTAACAAAATTCGCAGAGATTTATAGATTTATTATTTATAGATATATAGATGCATAAGAGTTTACAAAATGATTGTTTGAACTCGAAAACGATGAAATTCCGACATTCAAGACTTAAGGATTTTTGAAAACGTAACTATTTTTATCACATTTTCAAGGATGATAATATGATCAAAATATTTTACCTACTTGTGAGATGAGCACTAGGGTGGTTCAAAAAATTGATTTTGATCTACCATGTTCTGAGTTTCCCCAGAAAATTTGAGCTCATTTGGATTAAAACTGATTTAGCACAAACCGTTTCAAATTTGCAGGCAAATTAGTATGGGGAATATTATTTTTCCGTTGTACTGTTAAGGTGATTATACAATCAAGCCATGTGGTGAATTTCAAATTCACCACACGGTTTTTTACTCCTATTATCAAAAATTCAAATCTAGCGTAATAATTTTCGTACAATGCTGAAATTAAAGTCGATTGTTCAGCACAAGTAAACAAACGATCTACGGATGTTTCATCTTCATGGGCATTGTGGTTCTCTTAATTCGTGCTCTTGAAAAATCACAAGAAAAGCACGTGGTTTCCAAGATGGCCGATTTGTGACGTTTCCCCATCAAGCGCAGGTTAAAAGAAAACCTACATATCTAAAAGGAATACTCAACAGCTTTCACTCAGTGTAAACCGCATCTCAATTAATCGTTCCAATAATTCATGATTAGACAATGTTTTCACCACGTAAAACACATGTTTGGTAGTTGATTTGCATTATAAATATATTAGGGAGAATTATCAATATATTCAAGGGAGATCAGGGATATTGCTGTTACAATTATTTTAAATTGATATTTGAAAACCATCCCTAGAACGGAATAAAACTTGTAATGTTGCTTGGGATATCACCGCATGGCTAAGGAAGGCTTTTATATTACTATAGTAATATATGGTAGATTATTGTTCAGCATGATCAATCGTTTTGAATAATTTTATGACACCAGTTAAACTTATTCATTCGCATAACAAGTTTCAATTTTGGCAGGTGTTCAGAAAGAATTGGGTATATATGTAAAAAAATATCGAGCCAGTGCATAATCTCCATCCAAGTGTTTCTCAGCTATTTTCAGAGGATTACATACATTTATCGAGTTTGGCTTCGTTATGCTCTTCGACGCTTGAGCTTCAATAAACAAGTTATTTAGATAAGAAAATTATTTTGAGCTTTTTAGTCGAGGTCAAGTGCGAGACACTGAAGACAACCTTACTGTTGAGGTCGAAATACGTATCTGTCAAGATACAATTAAGTGGTGGATTCAATGGGATTGTATAAACTCGTCTTATGACAAGTTATTTAGACTATAACTTGGTAATAATCGATTCCTCCTTTATTTTTTTTTTATATGATTAGAGAAGAAAAAAATCGAGGAAACTCATTTAGTAGTGACGTGGTAAATAATTGGTTCCGTTTAAGGAGAAAAAAGTTGTTTGGGACCCCTCGCTAGATTTTTTTTCAAATAGTCACGAAATGAAAGCTTAAAGGATCAAACACAATGGACACGTTTGCGTCCGTTTTGACAGTTTTCCCATGTGTTTGGCCCATAAGAGCTATATTTTCACGTAGTGAAAGTATTAGCGATGCTCATTTTTTTTTGTCACACACCTCGTTGAATTATCTTGATTTTATAAAATCAATGATGATTTCTTTTCAAATTAACTCGCATGCATAATCCCATTTTTAAGAATTCCCAAATTGTTATCAATTTGTGAATATGATTTGACAGAGAGAAACGAAGTTTTGTGAACAATCTCTCTATATAAAAATGAGTTTGCATTTCCTTTGAGGCAATATAACTCACGAACGGGTTGACCGATTTGTACGGGTTTCTCATTAATCGATTCGTCTTGAGGACTGCTGTGTTATAAAACATCACTAAATTTTGAGGAGAAAGTTGAGAAATTGTGAAAATACAATTTTGATGCGAGTTTAAAGCAAACCCAATACGATCGCGCTAAAAATGATCTAGAGTGCGGCGCTGTATGAACAATTGACAGTAAGAATGCAAAATATAGTTGACTCTGTAAATCTCGATGTTCTATATCTCGATATCTCTCCCTATATCGATGGTTTCCTCGGCCCTTAAATCTACATACATTTTGGTTTCTACATCTCGATAACTTCCCTATCTTGAAATCTTTCTATCCCGATGTGCTGTAATCGTATTTTGTTCTGGATTCACTCTCCTTATGTCGATATGTTCAAATTTTTAGGCTACTAGACCATATTTGGACGATAACAATACAGATCAACAATAAGCAATGATATTTGTTTTGTTGTCGTTTTTCATAGCAACAAGCTGTTTTGGATCTAGTACCCATTTAAATTGTCCTTCCATTCCTCGATCTCTCCCTATCTCGATGGTCCCTTCAATATCGAGATGTGGAGAGCGACTGTAGTATAATCCCGAGCAAGGTCGGGTACGTTCAACTAGTTTTTCTTGCGAAAGTATCGAAAAATAATCTATTAAATCCCAAAAAAATATCTGATATTGGATACGAAATCGAGAAAGCACAATAAAATAGGCTTAATTAAGTTTAGCCGAAATATCTCACCGTAATCAAATATACTATATTAACAATATGATTCACTCTCACGAAATTTTGGCGACACCACATGTGGCGCCAACTCGCGTCCGAAAGGATCGATACACACGTAAATCGAACTACCCAAAATATGACAATCGTTTTACACACACTTCAAAATGTCATCATGAAAAAAAATAAGGATGCTTGATGTTTTTTTTGCAAACTTAATCGATTATGTTTAATCGAATGCAAATGGAAAATCAAATGTTGTAGCAGAAGTGTGGTAGGCATATTTTTGTGGAAATGTATAATTAATTTGATATAGCTCGTTGAACTGTATCCGGCGGGACCATGCCGGTGCACCTACTCGCTCTCTGTTTCGCACACCATGTTGCTGTTTGCTCATTTGACTGCAACACTTTTATCAAATGTACTACACTGTGCCGCCAAAGTACTCTTTAATGGGTGAAAAAGTACCCATTATGAAGTTAAATAGTTCAACTCATTAAAAGAGTAAACAACGTTTACTCATTAATGAGTAAACAAACTGTACGTCAAAAAACAAGTAAATTTCACCCATTTTTAGAAAAAGTTTTTTGTTGCCAATGGGTAAAATTCACTCTTTATCATTTTAAAAATTGCTAATAATAAAATTAAATTCATTTGTAATTCAATCAATTAAACATTTGCCGAATATTTGCATTAATTATAAATAAAATCATTTTATTTCACCAATAATAAACCACATCTTTATATGGCAGTATCGTACACCACGAGAGCATTTTCTCTTCACAAATTCAGCTGGCACATTTCGTTAATGAAAATAACCCTCCTCTTTCAATGCTTCCGGCATTTCTCGGAACCATCGAATATTTTTCACGGGGATTTAGCGGGCCAGCGATTATTTTCAATCGAACTCATCCATCGACATTTTTCCTCCAACCTAATGCGTTTCCAACAATCAGTTGTCCGCGAAGATTGAAAAAAATTCGCTTCGTCAGTAAAGCGTCGACCAATTTTCATGACCTCGGGCTTTTCTCAAAGAGGTTTAGTAGAGCTTCCTTTTGACATAGGTGCCGCCACGCTAGAGCCCTCCCCGCGTTCATGGGTTTCGAAAATGTCTGTGTTTTTTTTTCTTCTTATTTTTTGCTATGATGGTCAAATTTCTTCAGTAATCAAATGCAATAAAGTTCTGGTGTCATAAAATAAAGTAGATACATGAAATATATCAAGTAGAAGTGATCTGATTACTTTAATTACCGATATTGAAAGCCATATCCCTGATCTAAGATTTATGGTCATATTTCTTAAAATCTGATCACGAAATAAACCAGACAGGAGGTAAAAATATCACAAAAAGACTGTAGACATATGTGTAATCAATTTTATGTATTGAAGATACTATTTTGGAACATTCCAGTTCATCCAAAATATCCGTGAGTTCAGGTCTTGAATTCTACCATAGAAGCGAAAGATAATGTGCACATAAAAATACTCAGAGTACATCCTACTCAGTTCAAAGATATCAAATGACTCATGGGAATTTTTTCTGCGTGCCCCAGACTGCCATGCTAGAAAGCGCGAAATGTTCTGAAGTTCGGCTCATAAACCTACGCAACAAATGAAAACAAATGAAAATGTTTTCGGCAGGTATCAAAACCCTTCCCAGCAGCTCCTTGGATACCTGCCAAGAAAGGTTATACCGATCTTCCTGCACTTTAGTACACTGCAGGTCATTCAAAACGTTCTTATTTTCAGGTCGTCAGATCTACAATCAAGTAGAAGCGCAATGGTTGTTTCAAATCAAGCTCATGTCATCCTGCCCAGTTCAAAGAAATAAAATGAATTATTGGAAATTTTGCTGCGTGCCCCAGAATGCCATTCTAGAATGCGCGAAATGTGCTGAAGTTCGGCTCGTAAAACCTACGCTACAACGGCCTTGAAAATGTTTTCGGCAGCTATCAAAAACCTTCCCAACAGATCCTTGGATATATGCCAAGAAACGTTATACCGATCTTTCTGCACTTCAGGATGCAATCAAGGATTCAAGAAATCTATTTCAATTGAAGCAAAACCTATATGCTGATTTTATCAAAGATATTCCTCGAAGGACAATTGGTTTTCCCATCTCTGAAGACAACAGTTAATCACTAAACGAACTGATATTGAAGAAAGGATCTTGTAGTCAAACCAGGTCAAACGATTTGAAATTTGGTGAGAAAATTCCATTATATTTATTATTAACGTATATTAAAACTTTATGACTATATATTCAAATCAAACCATCAGGGCACCCAATTGAAGCGATTTGGATAGGAAGAGTGGAATTGCCAACTTCCTATTGTTAACATTTCGTGGATAAAGGGCGGGCTCTTCTCCCCATCTATTGGGTCAATCTGGGAAACGAGGGCTAGGCTATATTATTGTATGTACTAACTTTCTTCTGGAAGGAGATTCTCTATTCACCCCGTGGATTCGCATAAGTGTCTCTGCTTGTGGAACCACCCCACCCATTTTTGGCCCTTTATACAGGAGTTTGATGAAATACAAACAATAATATAATCATGATTAAATCGTTTGTCAGATATGGCCATTGCTATCGGCAGGTGCCTTGCTACAATAGATGGTAGTATCATCATCATCATCTATCGAAAACCTTCCCAACAGATCCTTGAATACATGCCAAGAAATGTTATACTGCTCTTTCTGCATTTCAATACACTGAAGGCCATCCAAAACGTTCTTGTGGTTAGGTCGTCAGATCTACAATCATGTAAAAGCGTAATGCTTGTTTCAAATTCAGCTCAGGTCGTTCTACTCAGTTCAAAGAAATCAAATGAATTATTCATCAAAAACGTTCTTGAGTTCAGGTCGTTATGGAGCACGCAGAAACATTTTCAATAAGTCATTTGATTTCTTTGAACTGAGCAGGATGACCTGAGCTCGATTTGAAATAAGCATTACGCTTCTACTTGATTGTAAATCTGACGACCTGAACTCAAGAACGTTTTGGATGGCGTCCAGTATATTGAAATGCAAAAAGATCGGTATAACGTTTCTTGGCAGGTAGCCAACGATCTGTTGGGAAGGGTTTTGATAGCTGCCGAAAACATTTTCGAGGTCGTTGTAGCGTAGGTCTTACGAGCTGAACTTCAGAACATTTCGCGCATTCTCGAATGTCATTATGGGGCACGCAGCAAAATTTTCAATAGGTTATTTTATTTATTCAGACTAAGGCCGAAGTGGCCTGTGCGGTATATAAGAGTCTTCTCCACTCGGCTCGGCCCATGGCTACACGTCGCCAACCACGCAGTCTACGGAGGGTCCGCAAGTCATCTTCCACCTGATCCATCCACCTTGCCCGCTGCGCACCTCGCCTCTTGTGCCCGTCGGATCGTTGTAAAAAAAACCATTTTCACCGTGTTACTGTTCGACATTCTACCTACGTGCCCGGCCCACCGCAGTCGTCCGATTTTCGCGGTGTGAACGATGGATGGTTCTCCCAGCAGCTCATGCAACTCGTGGTTCATTCACCTCCTCCACGTACCGTCCGCCATCTGCACCCCACCATAAATTGTACGCAGCACTTTCCTTTCGAAAACTCCAAGTGCGCGTTGGTCCTCCACGAGCATCGTCCAGGTCTCGTGTCCGTAGAGGACTACCGGTCTAATGAGCGTTTTGTAGATTGTCAGTTTGGTACGGCGGCGAACTCTATTCGATCGAAGCGTCTTGCGGAGTCCAAAGTACGTACGATTTCCAGCCACTATGTGTCTCCGAATTTCTCTGCTGGTGTTATTTTCGACAGTCACCAGTGAGCCCAAGTACACAAATTCTTCTACCACCTCGATTTCGTCACCACCGATGCAAACTCGCGGTGCGTAGCTCACATTATCTTCTCTTGAGCCTCTTCCTATCTTGTACTTCGTCTTCAACGTGTTGATGACTAGTCCGATCCGCTTAGCTTCCCTCTTCAGTCGGATGTAGGCTTCCTTCATCTTCTTGTATCATATGCGGCTTTGAAGTCGATGAATAGATGATGTGCGGGCACGTTGTATTCGCGGCATTTCTGCAGTACTTGGCGAATGGCGAACACCTGGTCCGTAGTGGAGCGTTCGCCCATAAAACTCGCCTGGTACTGCCCCACGAACTCCCATGTAATTGGTGCTAGACAACGCCATAACATTTGGGTGAGTACCTTGTAGGCGGTGTTCAGCAATGTGATTGCGCAGTAGTTGCTACCAGTGTTGGTAAAATCACTCATAAATCTCAATCAACGAGCGTTCCCGTGCGAACGAAATCGTCTGCAATTTTAAAGGAATGCATCACGCTTGAATTTTCATGCCAAAACGCATCATTTCACTTATCTGCTAAAAAATCATTTTGGTTCAAAAACGCATTTGAAATCAATTTGGGAGTAATTTATTGCTTATACATAAAAGAGTGTATAATATTTTATGCGACAAACGTCAATTAACTGTTTTAACGGGATAGAACAAACGGAAACCTACGATAATTCAAATGGATGATTCAATTCATCCATGAGTTTTAGGTGCTGAGTTGGGTACGTTTCAACTCACGCTTGATTTGAATCATCCATGAGTTTTGAGATTTTGAGTTTTTACCAACACTGGTTGCTACAATCCAGCTTATCGCCCTTTTTGTAGATGGGACACACGACACCTTCCATCCATTCCTGTGGCAGAGCCTCATCCTCCCAAACCTTGGTAATGACCCAGTGCAGCGCTCTAGCCAGTGCCTCACCACCGTGTTTAAATAGCTCTCCTGGTAGTTGGTCAACCCCAGGGGCTTTATTGTTCTTCAGCCGGCCGATCTCCTCCTGGATTTCCTGGAGATCCGGAGCCGGTAAAATTATGCCCTGCGCGTGCTCTCCCAGGTCCATCACCAAACCGCCATCTTCGTCTGCCACATCGCCATTCAGGTGTTCTTCGTAGTGCTGCCGCCACCTTTGGATCACCTCACGCTCGTTCGTAAGAAGGTTCCCGTTTATGTCCTTACACATATCAGGCTGTGGCACGTGGCCCTTACGTGAACGGTTTAACTTCTCATAAAACTTTCGTGTGTTATTAGCGCGGTACAGTTGCTCCATCTCTTCACGGTCTCGATCTTCGTGCTGGCGCTTTTTCCTCCGTAAAATCGAGTTTTGTCTGTTCTGCGCCCGTTTATATCGTGCCTCGTTCGCCCTCGTGCGGTGTTGCAGCAATCTCGCCCATGCTGCATTCTTCTCTTCTACTAACTGCTCACATCCGCCGTCATACCGGTCGTTTCTCTGATCTGGGGGCACCGTGCCAAGTGCAGCGGTTGCGGTGCTACCAATGGCGGATCGAATATCTCTCCAGTCATCTTCAAGAGACGCTGCGCATAGCTGCTCTTCCGTTGGGAGTGACACTTCCAGCTGCTGCGCATATTCTTGGGCTAGTCTACCGTCTTGTAGCCGCCCAATGTTAAGCCGCGGCGTCCGACTTCGACGCGTGTTGTACACCGTCGAGAGTTTTGAGCGCAGGCATACTGCAACGAGCCCGAGTAGCACATTTGTCGCACATCAGTTACTGTGACTCATATGCAACCGAATCCAGTCACATTGGAGTTGCTGCAACAAAATCGATCTGAATTGTGCTACTAGGGAGGTAGTGGTCGGATTCAATATTCGCACTGCGGTAAGTGCGGACTTCGGATGTCGAAGAAGAATTTACCGTCGATTAGAACGTGGTCGATTTGGTTTTCCGTTTCTTGGTTAGGTGATCTCCATGTGGCCTTGTGGATATTTTTGCGGGGAAAGAAGGTGCTTCGGGCTACCATTCTGCGGGAGGCTGCGAAGTTTATGCATCGTTGGCCGTTTTCATTCGATACGGTGTGCAGACTATCCGGTCCGATGACCGGTCTATACATTACCTCCCTTCCTACCTGTGCGTTCATGTCACCGATGACGATTTTGACTTTTTGATTTTGATTTTCAATAGGTAAGTTATTTGATTTCTTTAAACTGTGCAGGATGATATTAGCTTGATTTGAAACAACCATTGCGCTTCTACTTGAATGTAGATCTGACGACCTGAACTCAAGAACGTTTTGGATGGCCTCCAGCATATTGAAATGCAGAAATATCGGTATAGCGTTTCTTGGCAGGTATCCAAGGATCTGTTGGGAAGGTATTTGATAGCTGCCGAAAACATTTTCAAGGCCGTTGTAACGTAGGTCTTACGAGCCGAACTTCAGAACATTTCGCGCATTCTAGAATGGCATTCTGGGGCACGCAGCAAAATTTCCCATAACTCATTTGATTTCTTTGAACTGGGCAGGATGACGTGAGCTTGATTTGAAACAACCATTGCGCTTCTACTTGATTGTAGATCTGACGACCTGAACTCAAGAACGTTTTGGATGACATGCAGTGTACTGAAGTGCAGAAAGATCGGTATAACGTTTCTTGGCAGATATCCAAGGATCTGTTGGGAAGGTTTTTGATAGCTGCCGAAAACATTTTCAATGCCGTTGTAGCGTAGGTCTTACGAGCCGAACTTCAGAACATTTCGCGCATTCTAGAATGTCACTATGGGACACGCAGAAAAATTTTCCATGAGTCATTTGATATCTTTGAACTGAGTAGGATGTACTCTGAGTATTTTTATGTGCACATTATCTTTCGCTTCTATGGTAGAATTCAAAACCTGAATATTTTGGATGTTTTGGATGAACTGGAATGTTCCAAAATAGTATCTCCAATACATAAAATTGATCACACATATGTCTGCAGTCTTTTTGTGATATTTTTACCTCCTGTCTGGTTTATTTCGTGATCAGATTTTAAGAAATATGACCATAAATCTTAGATCAGGGATATGGCTTTCAATATCGGTAATTAAAGTAATCAGATAACTTGTAAACGTTCAAAATCACTTCTACTTGATATATTTCATGTATCTACTTTATTTTATGACGCCAGAACTTCATTGCACTTGATTACTGAAGAAATTTGGCCATCATAGCAAAAACAAGGAAAAAACACAGACATTTTCGATACCCATGAACGCGGGAGGGGTCTAGCGGGGCGGCATCTATGTCAAAAGAAAGCTCTACTAATCCCTTTGAGAAAAGCCCGGGGTCATGAAATTAGGTCAACGCTCTACTGAGAACGATTACTTTGAAGGAGGTGACTGTCGTCCCGGCCTTTTAAGGGTTAACAAAATTCGTAGAGATTTATAGATTTATGATTTATAGATTTATAGATGCATAAGAGCTTACAAAATGATTGTTTGAGCTCGAAAAACGATGGAATTCCGACATTCAAGACTTAAGGATTTTCGAAAACGTAACGATTTTTATCACATTTTCAAAATATTCTACCTACTTGTGAGATGAGCATTAGGGTGGTTCAAAAAATTGATTTTGATTCACAGTGCTCATCTGATTCTTTACCATGTTCTGAGTTTCCCCTGAAATTTGAGCTCATTTGGATTAAAACTGATTTAGCACAAGCCGTTTCAAGTTTGCATGCAAATTAGTATGGGGAAAATTATTTTTTCGTTGTACTGTTAATGACGTTTCCCCAACAAGCGCAGGTTAAAAGAAAACCTACATAGCTAAAAGGAATACTCAACAGCTTTCACTCAGTGTAAACCGCATCTCAATTAATCGTTCCAATGATTCATGATAAGACAATGTTTTCACCACGTAAAACACATTTTTGGTAGTTGATTTGCATTATAAATATATTAGGGAGAAATATCAATATATTCAAGGGAGATCAGGGATATTGCTGTTACAATTATTTTAAATTGATATTTGAAAACCATCCCTAGAACGGAATAAAACTTGTAATGTTGCTTGCAGGATATCACCGCATGGCTATGGAAGGCTTTTATATTACTAGGGTAGATTATTGTTTACCATGATCAATCGTTTTGAATAATTTTATGACACCAGTTAAACTTATTCATTCGCATAACAAGTTTCAGTTTTGGCATGTGTTGGAAACAAATGGGTATATATGTAAAAAAGATATCGAACCAGTGCATAATCTCCATCCAAGCGTTTCTCAGCTATTTTCAGAGGATTACATACATTTATCGAGTTTGGCTTCGTTATGCTCTTTGACGCTTGAGCTTCAATAAACAAGTTATTTAGACTATAACTTGGTAATAATCGATTCCTCCTTAATTTTTTATATGATGATTGGAAGAAAAAATCGAGGAAACTCATTTAGTAGTGACGTGGTAAATAATTGACTGTTTTACAACTAAAAAGTTCCGTTTAAGGGAGAAAAAAAAGTTGTTTGGGACCCCTCGGTAGATTTTTTCAAATAGTCACGAAATGAAAGCTTAAAGAGTCAAACACAATGGATACGTTTGCGTGCGCTTTGACAGTTTTCCCATGCACGGGTAAAAATCCGTAACTGAATTCATGACTAAAAAGTCATGATTTCATAAAACTGGTTGGTTCATGATATCATGACTACAATTCATGATACAATAACCCAAACGGCGATTAGTATTAGAACTTTTTCCTGAGCTAAGTTCATATGTGCCCGAAGCGTTATCAAAATGCTAGCCGTATTTTCATAAATAAAATTTAATGATATTTAGCCATGTTTTCATGACTCTGAGTCATGAAATCATGAAGTCGAGTCATGAAAACTAACGCTGAGTCGTGAAAACATGACTCAGAGTCATGGAATCATGACCTAGGGTCATGAGAACATGACTAAGAGTCATGAAAATATGTCAAAATATTCTAAATCAGCGTTACGCAACCTTGTCAAATTGTTTTTTTATTTCATTCCTGTCAAGGCGTCCCTTGCAGATGTTATAATTTTATAATATAATAGTTCAATAATTATAAGATTTAGTCATTAAAAATATTTTTGCTATGGACGAATTTCCACTTTTTGTCAAACACATCGGAATCATAAATGACAGATGCCAGATTCATAAATTATGATTCTGTTTTCATGACTTCAGTTCATGGTACCGGAGCCCATACTTCATGATAATGACTCAGTTTGCCAGTTTTCGTCGTCAAATATTGAATACGTAACGCCAAGCTTGCGTTACAGCAAAATGAGTCATGATTTCATGACCTTTTTTCATGGTGTATTTTCATAACATAAAAACACACATTTTTCTTGAAATCATGACTCATTTTGGCAATTTTTGGTTCCGGATTTTTACCCGTGTGTGTTTGGCCCATAAGAGCTATATTTTCACGTAGTGACACACAGCGCGTTGAATTATCTTGGTTTTATAAAATCAATGATGATTTCTTTTCAAATTAACTCGCATGCATAATCCCATTTTTGAGAATTCCCAAATTGTTATCAATTTGTGAATATGATTTGACAGAGAGAAACGTACTTTTGTGAACAAACTGCCCGATATGAGAGTCTGATATAAATACAATTCAAACATAATTACGTTTGTGGTACAATCTCTCTATATAAAAATGAGTTTGCATTTCCTTTGAGGCAATATAACTCACGAACGGGTTGACCGATTTGTACGGGTTTCTCATTAATCGATTCGTCTTGAGGACTGCTGTGTTATAAAATATTACAAAATTTTGAGGAGAAAGTTGAGAAATTGTGAAAATACAATTCTGATGCGAGTTGTAAGGAAACCCAATACGATCGCGCTAAAAATGATCTAGAGTGCGGCGCTGAATGAACTCAACAATTGACAGTAAGAATGCAAAATATACACACTCAGTTTTTATTTCTGCAGTTCGGCAAAAATCCGCACAGCCGTGCGCCAGCAAAATAAATAACTGATATTCCGGCAAAAATAGCGTTTGTTAGCTGATTTTCGGCAAATTATTTGCTGGTTTCCAGCAATTTTGACAGAAATCTCGGCAAAAAACATGTTTGCTGGGGCACGGCTGTGCGATTCTCGGTAAAAGTTCAACATTTTGCTGAGATCCCGGTATAAAAAATTTAGTGTGTAGTTGACTCTGTAAATCTCGATGTTCTATATCTCGATATCTCTCCCTATATCGATGGTTTCCTCGGTCCCTTCAATCTACATACATTTTGGCTTTCTACATCTCGATAACTTCCCTATCTTGAAATCTTTCTTTCCCGATGTGTTGTAATCGTATTTTGTTCTGGATTCACTCTCCTTATGTCGATATGTTAAAATTTTTTGGCTACTAGACCATATTTGGACGATAAAAATACAGATCGACAATAAGCAATGATATTTGATTTGTTGTCGTTTTTCATAGCACCAAGCTGTTTTGTATCTAGTACCTATTTAAATTATCCTTTCATTCCTCGATCTCTCCCTATCTCGATGGTCCCTTCAATATCGAGATGTGGAGAGCGACTGTAGTATAATCCCGAGCAAGGTCGGGTACGTTCAACTAGTTTTTCTTGCGAAAGTGTCGAAAAATAATCTATTAAATCCCAAAAAATATCTAATATTGGATACGAAATCGAGAAAGCACAATAAAATAGGCGTAATTAAGTTTAGCCAAAATATCTCACCGTAATGCTACGTTTTGAAAGGGCAAGTGAATTGAACAACTTAGTTGAATGCAATTTACTTGCCAAGAGTTGAACATGTTCAACTTACTGTCCGTTCAAGTGAGTTGAGCGAAGGTGTTTGGACGCGTTTAATCCAAGCGACTTGTTCAATGAATCGCCTGCTTTGAGCGTAATTACAGCGGCACACTAGGAGTTAACTTTCTGAAATCAGTATGGCGAAAGGCATCTAAGGTTCGATTTCTCAAAATTAAGCGCCCTCATCGAAAAATATTTAGTAGGCGTAATAGCGGACACCTTCCAATCGGTACCAAATAGTTTTTCATGGAAAGTTTCTTATTTTGAGAAAACCCGCGTTAGATGACTTTCACCATACAAATTTCTGCCGGTTAACTCTTGCTGGCTATTTTGCGCATATACTATAGCGCCTGGATGTGACAGCGGCGAGTAGCAAATCAGCCACTGCCAATAATTCATTCACTTTCCATGTCTAAATGTAACAAAATAATCATACCCATTATGATAAGCGCAACATAACAAAACGCAATCGGATGAGTGTCATCTTCATGGCTTTCCACTCAAGATACATATTCATTCAATCAATGGTGGGCATGTTTAGATTCCTCTTTGCTCGCTAGATGATGTTGTTATCACCGGCAAATTGTTCGCCATTTCGTTATATGGAAAAACTCGAAGTGAACCATATTGTTAATATAATATATTTGCCGTAATGCTACGTTTTGAAAGGGCAAGTGAATTGAACAGCTTAGTTTAATGCAATTTACTTGCCAAGAGTAGAACATGTTCAACTTACAGTCCGTTCAAGTGAGTTGAGCGAAGGTGTTTGGACGCGTTTAATCGAAGCGACTTGTTCAATTCACTTTCCATGTCTAAATGTAACAAAATAATCATACCCATTATGATAAGCGCAACAAAACGCAATCGGATGAGTGTCATCTTCATGGCTTTCCACTCAAGATACATATTCATTCAATCAATGCACACTGGGAAATCCGATTTCAAAGGTGGAAAAAATTGATAACTTTCTCTACGAACAACTTACAGAAGAGATCAAGAGCTTATTCGAAAGGGAATTTTGCAAAGAATTCAGTGAGTGCTGTTTTATGGACGTGGAACGCTTCTGTATGTAGTTATTGAGCTCGTTTTGCCCTAATGCCCCATATATTGCGAGTTTCCAAACTATTTGTCTTTTTATCTTTAAGACATTGTTCTAAAATTGTGTTTATCTCTTCACTGTGGATCCATAGAAGGGCACTAAATATATTTTGTTGGTAAAAGTTGGAAATTTAAGGGATTTTGGGGTCAAATAAGCATCAAAGTGCATTTTATGTGCAATTTTCATGTATTCTGTAAAAATAGTAATATTTACAGATAAGTGTTGATATTATTGTCCCAAATTGTTGAACAGATATTGACAAATGTTTGCTGAACGAAAATGAAATAAATCGTTTCACAAATGTTTTATTTGGTTATTTGTTGAGTAAAAAACGATTTTTAAAAACTTTTGAATAGCACCGATGCCAAACATTTCCAAACCATACCCGAT
This sequence comes from Armigeres subalbatus, assembly GCF_024139115.2. NCBI lineage: Eukaryota > Metazoa > Arthropoda > Insecta > Diptera > Culicidae > Armigeres > Armigeres subalbatus. The sequence goes on from NC_085140.1 coordinate 305,511,605, forward strand.
AGCACTACTAGACAAGAATAGTCATATGTTATGAGTCTTGATGTGATCATAGATAGGAGGTGATGGGAGATACTCTTTTTCCTACCTTTTTGCCCAAATTCCCTATAAAATAATATAGCTCAATGATTTCGAGCAAGGAAATGATGTAGTAATGTTAATTTAGTCGATGTTTTCCAATGATATAATGAAAATAACAAATAATCATATAATTCATTAAAAATATTGAATTATAGGGGATTTAGGGGTCATACAGCTCATTTAATGTAATTTTTTATTCAAAATAGGATAACATTTTTCACAGACGACGCACATAGATGATTAAGGGCTTATTCGAAAGGGAGTTTTCCAAAAAATTCAGTTCGAGATGTTTTTTAGACGTGAGACACTTCTGTATGTAGTTATTAGCCTGTTTTGCCCCAATGTCGCACACATCACAGTTTATCATATTTTTCGTGCTTTTATCTTCCAAGTATTGTACTAAAGATGTGTTCTCCTCTTCATTATAGATTCATACATAGGACTATACATATTTTGTTGGAAAAAGTTGGAAATTTAAGGGATTTGGGGTCAAATAATCATCAAACTGCATCTATGTGAATTTTTCATGTATTCTGTAAAAAATAATAATACCCAAGAAATCATTTGCACTATATTACGTCAAATGATCATTTAGGGTTAATATACGGTGGTTTAAAAACATGTAAGTATTGAAGTAGCTCTAAATATGGTCAATTTTATGAAATCTACAGCATCAATGTTACTCCATCATTTATTAACCCAGAATCATTGAGCTATATTATTTTATAAGGGGAATTTGGGTGAAACGTCATTAGAAAAAAATATTCCCTAATTACTCCTATCTATTGTCACATCGACTAACATATTTACTCTTATCTAGTTGTGCAAACGGGTATGGTTTGGGAATGATTGGCATTGGCACTTTTCAGAAGCATTAAAAAATCGTGTTTTACCCAATAAATCACAAAACAAAACACTTGCGACACTAACTTCATTAGTTATTGTTTCGCAAACATTTATCAATATCTGTAGAACATTTTGGGAGAATAATAATAATTTTATTATTTTTTACAGAATACATGAAAAGTTCACGTAAAGTGCAATTTAATACTTATTTGACCCCAAAATCCCTTAAATTTCCAACTTTTTCCAACAAAATATGTATAGTGCTATGTATGGATCTATAATGAAGAGGAGAACACATCTTTAGTACAATACTTGGAAGATAAAAGCACGAAAAATATGATAAACTGTGATGTATGCGACATTGGGGCAAAACGAGCTTAATAACTACATACAGAAGTGTCTCACGTCTATAAAACATTTCTCACTGAATTTCTTGGAAAACTCCCTTTCGAATAAGCCCTTAATCTTCTATGTGTGTCGTCTGTGAAAAATGTTATCCTATTTTGAATAAAAAATTACATTAAATGAGCTGTATGACCCCTAAATCCCCTATAATTCAATATTTTTAATGAATTATATGATTATTTGTTATTTTCATTATATCATTGGAAAACATCGACTAAATTAACATTACTACATCATTTCCTTGCTCGAAATCATTGAGCTATATTATTTTATAGGGGAATTTGGGCAAAAAGGTAAGAAAAAAGAGTATCTCCCATCACCTCCTATCTATGATCACATCAAGACTCATAACATATGACTATTCTTGTCTAGTAGTGCTATCGGGTATGGTTTGGAAATGTTTGGCATCGGTGCTATTCAAAAGTTTTTAAAAATCGTTTTTTACTCAACAAATAACCAAATAAAACATTTGTGAAACGATTTATTTCATTAATTTTCGTTCAGCAAACATTTGTCAATATCTGTTCAACAATTTGGGACAATAATATCAACACTTATCTGTAAATATTACTATTTTTTACAGAATACATGAAAATTGCACATAAAATGCACTTTGATGCTTATTTGACCCCAAAATCCCTTAAATTTCCAACTTTTACCAACAAAATATATTTAGATCCCTTCTATGGATCCACAGTGAAGAGATAAACACAATTTTAGAACAATGTCTTAAAGATAAAAAGACAAATAGTTTGGAAACTCGCGATATATGGGGCATTAGGGCAAAACGAGCTCAATAACTACATACAGAAGCGTTCCACGTCCATGAAACAGCACTCACTGAATTCTTTGCAAAATTCCCTTTCGAATAAGCTCTTGATCTCTTCTGTAAGTTGTTCGTAGAGAAAGTTATCAATTTTTCCACCTTTGAAATCGGATTTCCCCATTGTGCAATGGTGGGCAGCAAAAAGTTTTCAATTCATAATAAGTTGCAACGCAGGTGTTAAGTTCCAGTAGGAATTTAGGACACCGAAGAGGAAGAAGAATGATGCATTGGAATAATATCGATAATATTCAGAAAGAATTAATCAAATTTCTTGCTGAAGAAAGTGATAGAAATGTTTACAGTGGAACAATCTTTTTAATGTTTGCGGAACGTCTTTCACAGTTTGAACGATTGAAGCAAAGGTGTAGTTTGTCTGCTTTGCACTGCTTCATCAGAAATATTTACAGTAGTGTTTGCATTTAACAAAGTCGATATTCCGGTAATCGATTTATTGAAAAATGTATGGACATCCCCACACTGTAAAATGTCATCGAACAACTGTATGACTACTCACCGGAAGATGGCAGGAGGGTTTTCCAGCACAAGCTAGAAAAAAACATGTTTAGATTCCTCTTTGCTCGCTAGATGATGTTGTTATCACCGGCAAATTGTTCGCCATTTCGTTGTATGGAAAAACTCGAAGTGAACCATATTGTTAATATAATATATTTGATTTATGCTGGATTTTAAGTTCTGAAAATGTATTGCGAGAGTTTGGTTAGCCCGGTGCTGGGACGGGGGTCCTTCGTGGCTTAGCAGGGAAAGCATCTGTCTAGCGTACTGGATTTGTGGGGTCAAACTCCACCGGAGGGAGGGGTTACCCTCCAATACCTTTTCCGAACTAAATCTATCACATGTTGTGCATATGCAAATCGAATTTCAGACATAGTAGAGGAAGTGATGTTACTCTCATACAATTCGTTTTTTTTTTTTTTAAATAGTTTATTTATTTGAAAGGCTCAAACGCCCGGAGGCTTTACGGAGCCGAAATACTAGTTTTATATTGTTACAATATAAAAATGTATAATAAAAAAAATCACTTTTTGGACTTTCTCTTATCCAGAAATCCACTAGTTGCGCAGTCGATCTGGGAACCCTGGCTAGAGCATATCTTTTTTCGCTCTTTCGTGCGCCTTGTTGACATCCGTCGCTTGTTATTGCCATCAGCTTCGTGTGGCGATGTACTATCGTTCTCGTCTCCCTTGTCGTCGTCGTCATCGTCACTGCTATTGGTTTGGTTTTGGTCCGGTATTGAAACTGTAGGTACTATTGGTGGGATGATTTCTGTTTGCTGTGATGAATGTGGTTTACGGATGATAGGAGGAAAGTTATCGGTATCGAGTGTTGGTGGGTTTGGTTATATTTCGGATCTGCAGTTGTGGTGTTCATTGATGTTTTTTTGATCGTCAGTTGAAGTTTGTTGGGTTATGTTATTGTCAATTTGCGTTACATCCGAACATTTCTGTTTTGGATGGGCCGTGTTATGACATTTCTGGCATATTTTGGGCTGCCCCGGATATGTTATCAGGTGACATTTTCAGCAATTGTAGCTACAGACGGTATGGGATGCTTTATCTTTAGCTTTATCTTCGACGACTCTGTTACCGCATTCTATCGCACAATCGAACAGATCATCCAAGAAAACGTGCCGGTCAAAATTTGCCGACCATCGAAGAAGTACAATCAACCCTGGTGGACGCCACAGCTCCGAAATCTTCGCAATCGTCTGCGGAAATGCAGGAAGAAGTTCTTCCGAAACAGGATTGAAGCGAACGCGGCTAATCTGCGGTTAGCTGAAGAAGAATATACTCGTATGCAGCATTGTCGGTTCCGTGAGTACATGGAAAGTCTTCAAGCAAACTTGAAAAATGATCCTTCATCGTTCTGGGCCTACATTAAAAAAAGGAAGGGGTCGATTAATATCAAGGGGTCGAACACTTATCGTACGCTTTCCTCCCGATCACCTGACGCAACAGCAAATTTGTTTGCCAGCTTCTTCCGCTCAGTACATGACGACAATCCTCCTCCATTGGATCAAAGCTACATCGAAAGTCTTCCGTCGTATTCCGTCCGGCTTCCTCAAGTCACTTTTAGCAATGCGGATATTTTTGAAGCTCTCAGCTCGCTTGACACATCAAAAGGTCCGGGACTCGATCACCTACCGCCCACCTTCATCAAACAATGTAGCTTCATCGCTGGCAATGCCCATTGCTTCAATTTTCAATCGATCTATAAGCGATAGTGTTTTCCCGGAAGCTTGGAAGCTTGCTTCGATCGTTCCGTGTACAAATCCGGTAACATACATAGAGAACTACCGTCCGGTATCAATCCTTAACTGTTTCGCCAAAGTTTTTGAGAGTCTTTTGCACGAAGTATTATACCCAGCAGTACAGTCTGTCATCTCCGAGTATCAACATGGGTTCATGAAAAAGCGCTCGACGACATCCAATCTAATGGTATTCACTCATACAGTGCTAGACGAATTGGAGAACCGTAGCCAGGTCGACGCTATTTATTTTGACTTTTCAAAGGCGTTTGACAAGGTGCCACATGCACTAGCGATAGAAAAACTTGACCGACTTGGCTTACCTACTTGGATCATTCGGTGGTTAAAATCGTACTTATCCTCTCGCAAGGCTTTCGTCAAAGTACTTGGCGCCAAGTCTGATGCCTATGACATTCCCTCTGGAGTACCGCAGGGCAGTATTCTAGGTCCGCTCATCTTTATTCTTTTCGTCAATGATCTATGTAGCAACCTGAGCTCTGGAAAACAGCTTTATGCAGACGATTTGAAAATATACCGTGTCATAAAATCGCTCGTAGACTGCTGTGCTTTACATACTGATATTGTGAATGTTGCAAACTGGTGCAAAATCAATGGTATGCAGATGAACCCGACTAAATGCAAAGCCATAACATTCACTCGTTGCCGATCTTCTATAACCTATGACTATTGTCTGAATCACACAGCGCTTCAGAGGGTTACATCGATCAAAGACCTTGGAATCGTTCTCGACAGTAAGCTTCGTTTTACGGAACATTTATCAGTTACCATTGCTAAGGCCAATGCTATGCTTGGATTCTTACGGCGGAATACAGCACAGTTCGATGATGTCCATGCTCTCAAATCATTATATTGTGCATTAATTCGGAGCATACTAGAGTACGGAGTGCAAATCTGGGCTCCGTATCATTCCGTTCACATTGAACGCATCGAGAGAATACAAAAACGCTTCATCAACTACGCCTTGCGCCGCTTACCATGGAACGATCCATCAAACCTGCCTCCATACCGAAATCGTTGTGCTTTGATTGACTTACAACCAAACTTACAAGGGCTCACGAACTATCACGGAAACATGTCTTGCCTATTATATCCACCACATGCCAAATTTGGTTACATTTTGCTTGATCAGTTTCCGAATTATGCTGACATTTATGTTTCAGTTATATGAGAGCCCTCCCTCCCAGCAGGGGGTGGGATCCCGAATCACCACAGAAACATTTCTTGACTTCAAAAACCTTGACATGCCAACTTTGGTTGCATTTGCTTGATTAGTCCTCGAGTTATGCTGGATTTTTTTTATTTATGTGGAAGCCCCCCCCCCCCAATTCAGAAGGGGAGGGGTCTCCAAGCATCATAAAAACCTTCTCGACTCCAAAAACCCCTGCATACTAGTTTTCGCGCCGAATGGTCCAGTAGTTTCCGACTCTATAATGATCAGCCAGACAGACAGATATCCATTTGTATTATTTTACCCCATATTCCCCTAAAACTAACATACTCTCCAGATAAAATACCACTGCGCTTACCCAACAATATTCTAATCATTCAGATTCAATCATAAATATGCCGTAAACTGCTCATAACGGCTGCATTCCGTTCGTAATACTAAAGTTCTGGGGGAAGTTGGGGAAAAACGTCCAAAAAGTCCTATTAGAAATGGCGTGCCGTCTCCGAAATTACCTCCATTCGATTCCTGGGAAAATTTTATTTAAGAAAAGTTGTTGGTCACAATTTTCGTTCAGCGGCCTTTTGAGTTATTGAATTTTGCCCGAAACATGCAACATTTTCCCCATTGTGCAATGGCAGACCGTCGTGTGATGCTTCAGAGGATGTTTATTTTCGACGTCATAACGTGCAACATCGACTGCCGTTACATCCTGGAGAACTTTCGATTTCATGTACCGTCTCGTCAACTCAGGAATCGTCACCTGTTATGGATCCGTGGTCACCGCACACACTACGGTCAAAATAATCCATTGGACTTATGCTGCAGACTATTCAACGAAGTGTGTTGTTTTTCGACTTTAATGTTACCAAATTAGTTTTAAAATAGGATTAAGTCAAACAATCAGTCTGTGCAATTTACAAGTTGAAGACCATGTACAATAAATAAATAAATCTTCGTATGAAGAATTCTTACCCCATTATAAACTCCCGAACAAACTTCTTCCAACGCTGCGCTCTCGTGTCACGGACACGACCTCAACATACCTCTCCAGGAACGCAATGACTGTGGTGTGCTTCATCGCCGGCGGAAGATCGTGTACACGCACCGGGATAGCCTCACTCACTCTCCACGTACACTGGTATCTTGAAACCTTTGTCTCCGTGATAAATAACATGCCTGTTATTATGCAGTCTTTGGCATCGAGCAGCAGCTTCACTATCCTTGAATTCAATATATACACAATTACGTATATTGTGTAATTGAATGTTTTCAGTCTCCGCCAGTTGGAGTTGAATTTCTTTCTCCAGGAACTGGTGGACTTTCACTGCGTTGGGCCTTTCTGGCAGAATGTTAAAATCAATCACCACCGTATTTTTGCGCGCAATACTCATTATGAAGAGAGGAATCGAATCAAAGCGATAAATGAAACACGTCCGTCGTCTAAGAGAAGCGGCTGTCAACTCTACAATTTGTTTGATATACTTAATGCTAGTTTTATCACTGATTATTATTGAAACTCATGGCAGATGATCAATAACTGTACCAATATTGAAAATTCGTTACTTTCTTAGCTCACTGCTTCCACGCCATGCCACAACACAATTAACCAAGGAAAGTCTGCTGTTTTTCCTAAGGTTATTTCCCTCGTATAAAATATTAGCCCAACAAATAATATGCAATATACGTATCTATTACACTTCACGTTTATGACTCTGACATTTGGTGGATATAACCTCGTTACACTCAAATTGTGGATGTAAACGAATTTGATCCTTACACTCTACCGGTGCGGCGGTGGCAAAGTCAACGTCGTAAAATTTACGCTTCTCGACATCGCCAACCGTAGCTACTAAATAGCTGATCGAACACGCAATCAACCCCGAATTACCAACCGGGCTTGCTAGCATCCAGCAAGTGTCAGCGAATTTCCTATCCAATGCAGTATGTTATTATCCTTCTGTTCCAGTGTGGTTCAGTCCTTTTTTCAGGGAAACTCGGCGAAGTATAGGTATAACGAAACGGAAAAATAAGCAGACTTTGCTGGTATGGTGTGGTGGTTGGTGGCAAGCTGCCAAGAATATATTGGAAAGTGGGATACGAAACGGAAGCTTTTTCATCCTGAAGGGATTGAAGAAAATAATACCCGTTCGAAAGTAAGTAACAAGTCGTATAATGGCGATCGACAAACTCTATTATGGCGTTTCGGACCTTGGCTTTGTTCGGTTCGGCACTCTCCTAGGTGCCGTTCCTTATTCCGAACACGAGTGCTCCGTGCTGATGGTATGGGTAAAGTGAAGTGCTAGGAAACGTTCGACCATTCGGTGCTAAATTGACTGCTATTCAATCTTTTTGCTTTGGATTTAAATCCAGAGAACCGAATCAAGCGCTAGTAACAAAATTTCTATAATATGCATTACTCACATTTTGATTACGCTTATCATGTGAAAATTAGGTTTAGGGTCATTTGGCCGAATGCCGTTTGGCCGAATGTCGTTTGGCCGAATGCCATTTGGCCGAAAGGGTCATTTGGCCGAACGCCATTTGGCCGAATGCCGTTTGGCCGAATAGTTAAAATTTGTTTCCGTATTAAGGGAAGAAGAAAGAAGGAAGGAGAAAGGAGCAAGAAGGAAGAAGGGAGAAGGGAGGAGGAAGAAAAAAGAAAGAAGAAATAAAAAGGAAGAAGGAAGGAGGAAGAAGATAGAAGGAAAAAGGAAAAAAGATGGAAGAAGGAAGAAAGAAAAAAGAATAAGAAAGAAGGAAGAAGGAAAAAAAGAGAAGGTAGGAGAAAAAAGAAAAAAGGTATAAGAAAGAAGGAAGAAGGAATAAGTAAGAGAGAAGATGGAAGAAGGAAGAAGGAAAAAGGAAGAAGGAAGAAAGAAGAGGGAAGAAGGAAGAAGGAAGAAAGAGGAGGGATGAAGGAAGAAGTAGAAGGGATGAAGAAAGAAGGAGGAGGGATGAAGGAAGAAGGAGGAGGCATGAAGGAAGAAGGAGGAGGGATGAAGGAAGAAGGAGGAGGGAAGAAGGAAGAGCGAAGAAGAAAGAGTGAAGAAGGAAGAAGGAAGAATAAGGAAGGAAGATGGAAGAATAAGGAAGAATAAGGAAGAAGGAAGGAAGAAGTAAGAAGAAGGAAAAAGGAAGAAGGAAGAATGAGGAGGGAAGATGAAAGATGAAGGAAGAAGAAGGAAGAAGGAAAAAGGAAGAATGAAGAAGGAAAAGGAAGAAGCAAGAAAGAAGAAGGAAGAAGGAAGAAGGAAGAAGGAAGAAGGAAGACGGAAGAAGGAAGACGGAAGAAGGAAGAAAAAAGAAGGAAGAAGGATGAAGGAAGAAGGAAGAAGGAAGAAGGAAGAAGGAAGAAGGAAGAAGGAAGAAGGAAGAAGGAAGAAGGAAGAAGGAAGAAGGAAGAAGGAAGAAGGAAGAAGGAAGAAGGAAGAAGGAAGAAGGAAGAAGGAAGAAGGAAGCAGGAAGAAGGAAGCAGGAAGAAGGAAGAAGGAAGAAGGAAGAAGGAAGAAGGAAGAAGGAAGAAGGAAGAAGAAAGAAAAAATAAGGAAGAAGGATGAAGGAAGAAGGAAGGAGGAAGAAGGAAGAAGGAAGAAAGAAGACGGAAGAAGGAAGAAGGAAGAAAAAATAAGGAAGAAGGAAGAAGAAAGAAGGAAGAAGGAAGAAGGAAGAAGGAAGAAGGAAGAAGGAATAAGGAAGAAGGAAGAAGGAAGAAGGAATAAGGAAAAAGGAAGATGGAAGATGGAAGAAGGAAGAAGGAAGAAGGAAGAAGGAAGAAGGAAGAAGGAAGAAAGAAGAAGGAAGAAGGAAGGAGGAAGAAGGAAGAAGGAAGAAGGAAGAAGGAAGAAGGAAGAAGGAAGATGGAAGATGGAAGATGGAAGATGGAAGATGGAAGATGGAAGAAGGAAGAAGGAAGAAGGAAGAAGGAAGAAGGAAAAAGGAAGAAGGAAGAAGGAAGAAGGAAGAAGAAAGAAGGAAGAAGGACGAAGGAAGAAGGAAGAAGGGAGAAGGAAGAAGGAAGAAGGAAGAAGGCAGAAGGCAGAAGGAAGAAGGAAGAAAGAAGGAAGAAGAAAAAAGTAAGAAGGAAGAATAAGGAAAGAAGGAGGAAAGAAGGAAGAAAGAAGAGAAAAGAAGGAGAAAGATGGCAATAAGGAATAATGCCACAATTTTCACTTCTCACTTCTCGCTTCTCAATTATCACATCTTATTACTCACTTTTCATTACCCACAATCTGAGGATTTTTTCAACAATTCGGCCAAACGGCATTCGGCCAAATGACCCGTTCGGCCAAACGGCATTCGGCCAAATGGCGTTCGGCCAAACAACATTCGGCCAAACGGCATTCGGCCAAATGGCCCGACACCGAAAATGAGTGCATGCTTCATAGCACTGTATTCAAAACTTTCACATCGTCCAGTGTATTGCGCTTCTTCAACTCACGAAAGCAATTTTACGATCCTTGGAAAGCATTCCACAATAGCCAACCCGTATTGCTTCTACGCTCTCAACGAATCTTCACTTCTCCAATAGACGGGCTTTGTTCGGTCCTTTTAAACCACCTCCTTCCGGCTTAATCGAATCCAAATCCATCAACGATGTACCCAATAATAATGGCAATGGCACTACATAAAATATAATAAACTTTTATCCCTTTTTCTTCCGCCCTTCCGCCGCCGAGAGAAGCCTTTTTATTTTCCACGGATCACATGACACAGTGAACGTGCGGTTCTCCCGGACTGATGGCGCTGCCGATGGATATAGCGTTTAATGGATGGCGAATGGTTGGGCTCTCGGGCTCATTGGAGAGGTAATAATATTTCACTCCCGGATATGGATGGGGTATCCGTCTTTTCCGGCCCGTCTCGTTCCGACCAACTAAGCTACCATCCGTTTTGTTGTGTCACATAGTGGCCTTTCAAGTGGTTTTCTTCCTACCGTGTGACCGGCGATGTTCGATACGGTTCAAGTTGGTAACTCTTTATTTTACGCTGCCTTCTGGGTTTACGTGAACGGACAGTCCGTCGTCCATATGCACGAAAACGAACGAGTATTGGGTACCATGGTCGACCGTAATGGTTATTGAATTGTGGTTAAATGTCACCAAGAGCTTTCAGTGAAATCGTGCCGAGGGGTTTTCACTTGGGAAAGAGAAGCACAAAATGCTATGGAATTCGACCATTTTACCGTGAAATTTTACAAATTGGGAAAGTGGAATGAATTATGGGAGGGTGTAAATGTTTGGCAATAATTTTGAGTTAATTGTTCATAACCCATCAAGATTAAACGCGAGCACATAATTCAATTCTTAAATTGACTGCTTAAATTTTAAAATTGATAGTGATTGATTGAAAATGAAATGAGCGTCTCTCCTGTAAAATGATTTTTCGCTTAACTTTCCAATGGGACCTAAGTAACATTTTTTTCATGAAATGATTTAAATATTGCAATCAACAGACCAATATTAAAGTTTTTTTTATTCTTTATTAAAGAGGCTTGCAGCCCAAGGCTGGCGCTGCTAAAAGTGTTTGATTGCACTACTCAAATTAATTCATGAAAATATTATGAAAACTCATATGTGAATATGTACGTTATGTGGAAGATATTGATTTGGAAAATGTATTGGAGGTAACCACTTTCCCTTCGATGGGACTCGAACCCATGACTCTACATTAGGCTAGACTGGTGCTTTAACCAAATAAGCTACGAAGGACCTCCGTCGGCCTTCGCAACCTAGCGGCTACTGAACGAGCTCGAGATTCCCAAATTGGACGCATAGTCAACTCACTCGCAATCCATTTCTCAAGCCAACACTTCCACATGTGTATAGTACACGTCCACATTAGAGGAGCGTGAGTATTTAGAATGTCTGGCGGCTATACACATTCTTCATCAGCAACTGTACTGATCAAGTGAGGTTGTGTAAGCTATTTGCCAGTCGGTCCTCAATCTCAGACCCGACCGCATTGCGTAGGCAAGAGCACGCAACTCATATGAGTTTTCACAACATTGTAACAACAGTTGCTGATAAAAAATGCGTACAGCCGCCAGACATTCTAAATACTCACGCTCCTCTAATGTGAACGTGTACTATACACATGTGGAAGTGTTGGCTTGAGAAATGGATTGCGAGTGATTTGACTATGCGTCCAATTTGGGAATCTCGAGGCTCGTTCAGTAGCCGCTATGTTGCGAAGGCCGACGGAGGTCCTTCGTAGCTTATTTGGTTAAAGCACCAGTCTAGCGTACTGTAGGGTCATGTGTTCGAGTCCCATCGAAGGGAAAGTGGTTGCCTCTAATACATTTTCCAAATCAATATTTTCCACATAACGTACATATTCACATATGAGTTTTCATAACATTATAAATTAATGCCCAAGTCGGGTGGTTTAACCCCCGGAAATAGGCAATTAACTTTGACTGAATAATTGAGATGTGATATCAACTCTTTCTCGCTCATCGCTGGCATCTGCAGAGCTAATTCGAAAAATGATTCCATCACATGGAAGTTTTCGAAAAAAGATGGGCGGGAAGGGGTTCGACCGTAATCCAGAATACGATACACGGAAGAAAAAAAGTACCCAGCGTTGAGTTTTTTGACGTAAACTACGTCTAAGGGGAAGACTCAGATACAGGGTGTAAAACCGAAATTTCCAAATTCGAGACCGTCACGAAATTTAAAAATAAATCCCCAACACGGACATCAGATTGCAGTAAGGTACGGGCCTTTTGATCCACTGCTTCGCTCATTCCAGTTCGAGACAGCAACACGTACGGACGTGTTTTTTGCTCGCGCATTTTTCCAAGTGTTTTTTCTCGTTCGTTCGCTGTTTACGTTTTCGCTTGTCGCGTTGGCGTTATTTTCTCCCGGTCCCGTCATGGGAGACTCGGTGGCCGATTCGGTCGCTGGAAAAGTGCCTAAGCGCACTGCTCTTGGAGGCGGGGGTAACCCCTCCAAGCAGCTTTTGCAGAGCAACGTGCTCTCTCCGTTGCCACTTGATGACGCCGGCAATCCGCCGAAAAAGAGGAAGAAGCAGCAATCGCAGCTGCCGCAGGTGCAACCGGAGCGAAGGAGAAGTGCCCGCCCGTGTTTGTCAAGGGCGATCCGCCGGATTTGCGCCCAAAAATTCGCCAGCTGATCGCTAAAGGGCTGAAATGTACTTTCGGCTCTGCAGCGAGGGAGTGAAATAATGCCGGCAAACAAGGACCATCATCAATCCGTCGTGGAGTTCCTTGAAGTCCACAAGTATGAGTACTACACTCATGACCACCCCGGCACGAAGCCGCTAAAGGCTTTGCTACGAGGACTCCATGACATGAAGGAAGAGGAGTTAAAAGCTGACCTCGAAAGTTGCGGATTGAAACCGGTGGCCGTTCACAAGATCGCTCGTCACGACTAGACGAGGAAATATCACGTCCCGATTTACCTGGTCCCCCTGGAGCACGGCTCCACCATGTGGAAGAACCTGAAGCTGGCCAGAGTTATAAATTACACCGTCGTTGACCGGGAGCGATATTGGCCAGTGCACTGTAAACGTCATGCAGTGCACCAACTGCTTCAATTTCGGACACGGCACCAGGAACTGCCGCATGAAACCGCGCTGCAACAAATGTGGCGATTGCGAACTCCATCCGACCGAAGAGTGCGACAAGATGGAGGTTGCTGATCCCAAATGCGCCAATCGGGCTACAATCACGGACTGTCCAAAGCGGGCGGCGTTTTTGGAAATCAGGAAGAAGGTCTCCGCCTGGTCCCAGCCGAAAAAGAACCGAGTTCCTGCTCTCAACGAGGTGAACTTTCCGGCCATCCCGGCTCCCCGGTGAGCGATACCAATTCTTCCACCTTTGCAGCCACACAAACGGCTGGCGGCTGCTGCAGTATCAGTTCAAGCTCCAACACCATCCACCAGCGATTGGCCCCCGCTTCCTCCCCCTGGATTCCGTCGTCAGGATAATGAGCCTCTTCCGGCCGAGGGCGACCCACCGCTCTACACATCGGAGCAGCTAGTTCCGATTTTCACCCAACTGGCAACGCGACTACACGGTTGCAAAACTCGCTTCGACCAGATCTTCACCCTGGGCATGTTCGTCATTGAAAATGGCTGCTAGGGTGGGTCTGGTCAATTGGAACGCTTGCTCACTAAAGAGCAAAATCATCGAGCTCAGCGATTTCTTTCAGAAGAAGGAGATTGACGCGGCTTTCATCACCGAAACCCACCTGAAGCCCGAGGTAAGTGCAACAATTCCGGGTTTTAGGTTGGTGAGGTTCGATCGAACAAGCTCCAGAGTGAGAGGAGTGGCAATCGCCTTGCGAAGCACCATCGCCTGCCGCCTGCTGCCGGACTTCAAGCTCAAATTCATCGAAGCCGTTGGAGGGGGAGTCGCCAGTGGAGTCGTCACTCTCTTCCTGGCTCACTGTCCCACACAACCAAAGTCGACGATGGCTCGTCGGCTGAGCTACGAAGGGACATAGTCAAGCTCATTCGGCGGCAGGGCAATTCATCATCGCCGGAGACCTGAACGCAAAGCACCAATCGTGGGAAACACCGTCTCCAACTGGAACGGAGTCGTCTGGTCCAACGACGAACTAGAGGGCCACTACACACCATCCTGAGCCCTGACAGCCCTACCCGGTTGACACCGTCCGGGGCCCATGCTACGCTCGACATCTACATCACGAACATGTACGATCACGTTTCCCAGCCGGTCGTCTTCCAAGAACTTAGCTCGGACCACTATCCGGTGGTGGCTGAGGTTGGATCTTCAGTAAATCGGCACAAGATAACAAGGCGAAATTACCATCGAGTGAACTGGCAGCGGTTCCAGCAGTGCGTCGACAACTTCGTCGATTACGAGGTGCGTCCGGAGACGCCAGAAAGTATCGACCGCCAACTGTGCGCCATCGAAGAGGCAATCTCGGTGGCCTGGAGCAGCATGTCCCGAAGGCTCGGCAGGTAAGCAACTCCTTAAACATAGATACACTCACCAAAGATTTGATTCGATTGCGGAATGTCACTCGCAGGCAGTTTCAGCGTACTGGACTGACTTGAGCTTAAGGCACGCTGCAATCGAATCACAAAATTATCAAGGCCAGAATGGTCGACCTCAAAATAACGACTTCTCTACGACGAATAAGATCCGCACTATCCCAGATTATGCTAAGCCGTTCTGGAAAATGAACAAAAATTTTAAAATCCAAGCCTCGACCCATTCCACCTTTGATCCCCCTAGACAATAATGGCTCTAAGGATCGCTTGATAACTCCTGCAGAGAAGGTCGCTGAAATAGGTCGTCACTTCGTCAGCTCACACAATCTTGGGCAGAACATCGTCAGTCCACACGAAGCAGCCGTCAACGAGCTTTCTAACAACATCCATTTGATTCCCAACGACTTCTCGGAGGAGTTGGAGATCTCAGCTGGTGAACTGACGGCCTATATCAAATCGTCGAAGAACATGAAGGCCCCAGGCTTCGACAGCATCCTGAATCTCGAACTCAAACACATGAGTGCTCCGTTCTTTGAGCACCTCTCACTGATATTTAATCAGTGTCTCCGGCTCAGCTACTTCCCATCGTCCTGTAAGTCAGCGAAAGTCATCCCCATCCGGAAGCCTGGGAAGGATCCTTCCTCTCCCAAAAGTTATCGACCCATCAGCCTTCTCTCAGGGTTATCCAAGCTATTCGAAAAAGCTATTCATCATCGGTTACTTGAGTCTGCCGAAAATCTCAACATCTTGCTCGAGGAAAAGTTTGGTTTCCGACGCAGTCGGTCAACTGTACACCAACTGACCCGAGTTACCAACGTCCTCAGACGGAACAATTCATTCATTTTTCAGGTTATCAAATTTTTATTGTAAATATTAGTGTACATAGTAGTTAGGTTATCAAATATCACAAACAAATCGATGCCTCCAAAAGGCTAAACTGTAAAAATAGAAAATAAGTTTCATTATATAAAAATTACATAAAAAAAAAGAAATACTCATAACCTAAGATGAAGGGCCAGGAGGCTAAACACTTTAAATGTAAAAGTGACTGTGAAAAACATAAAGATCAAAATAAATGGATTTAAAGTTAAAAAAAAAAGATCCACTGCTTTTCCCTGTGTATAAAAAGCTCCGTGTTTCGCGTGCGCGTGTCATTTTCATTCTGGATGTCGCGGAGAACGGGCCAGCGCAGTTCCAACGATAACGCCTGTGGTTTGGTCTGTTGTGGTAAAAACTCATGGACGATTCAAATCAAGCCCAACTCAGCACCTAAAAACTCATGGATGAGTTGAATCATCGTATGTTTTCTGTATGTATGTAGAATCACGAGCGCGCGTCAAACGGAGAAGCTGCAAAAATGTATTCGCATGGATGACTATCTACTAAAATTATAAGTCTTTCTCTGAATCGTGATCTCGTGATTCTACTACCGACGGAAAACAATCTGGCATCACCAAGCAATCAAGTTTTACTTTGATCAAAATTCATCTCGCCTCAAGTTGTGACTTAAGAGCTACTTTCATTGATGAGAGCCAATCGTTAGTAGGGAAAATTACGGCTTTGGCAGGTTTTGTTCTATTATTGTCAGGGGGGTTTTCTGTAACTAATTATGCTCAAATTTGGCCTAAACATTCTTTGCATATCAAAGAATATTGTGGCCAAATTTCATAAAATTTGGTCAACAAACCCCCCCCTGACAATAATAGAACAAAACCTGCCAAAGCCGTCATTCCCCCTACTTTCATACAAGAAAATTTAAACTGAGCGCTGCTAATGTTAATGACGACGACCGAGCGACCCACACCATCGCCGGGAATAAAATTTCTGGTGGGAGCTCCGCCGATGCCGAAGGTGGTACCGCGGTCTGCTCTTCGCGACATCTTGAACGAAATGGCTCGCGCGCGCGGGAGAGCTGCTTTCTTGTAATCAATAAAGTAAACCCTGTAGCCACGCCCTTTTGATAAGTGTTACGGTTACACAATATTTGCAGCCATACCGGACAACAAAGAGGCGGGACTAATGAGCCATCTTTATTGATGATAAGAAAACTGCTCTCCCCCGCGCGCGTGGCATTTCATAAGAAATGTCGCGGGCGGCGGTCCCAGCATCGGCGGAGTTGCTGAACGAATCAATCGGTTCTTCTCAGGGCCACCATCCTATACAAAGGAAGAGGTGAGGCGAATATTGTTCAAAAAGCAAATTAACCACTTGGCGACGCCATAATGTTGCCGTCCGTAGCAGAATCACGAGTGGAGGAGATGCTACAAATATGAATTCGTATGGATGGCATTAGTGGCAGCCAGGTGAAATTTTCTCAAGATCTTATTTGGTTTTGTTGCAGCTTGTGATTGGGAAGGCGGATTATTAACAATCAATCGAAAGATGGAGATGGAGACAGTTCAATCGAAATGATGCCGTCAGTAGCGAAATCACGAGTGCGCTTTGACGCATGGTCTTTGCAAAAACGTGTGTGCGTCTTCAGTGATTTGACGGTAGTTATTTATCCTCATTTCTAAAGTTTTAATGGTTAAATACAGTAAAAAGTGCAATTAAACCTGATAAATTGAAATTTAGAAATACCCAAGTTTAGTTAAGCTCATTTAGAATATTTTTCGAAAAATTCGAAAAACAACAATGAATTGAATTTAAACAAACAAAACTAAACTACTCATATTATACAAAACTCGAGAATTCAATAAATTTGTTTTAATTACATAAATATATTAGTTCCTTTTAAAATGTAAATTTCATAAGAAATCCAAAGACTAATTTTGTAATACTCATGGATAATGGCACTAGATTCTTCATTTCACCAAACTGTTTCACGTAGTTTACGTCGGGCGGTCGTGTCTTGTACACAACCCTTATGATTTTTAAACTTATTTTTGAGTTATTTTTTCTCTTCTCTTTCATCCACTCTTTGGGGCCATCCAGAAACCACGTGGTCATATTTTTGAAGATTTTCAACCCCCCCTCCCCCCATGTGGTCTATCGTGGTCATTTGACAGACCCCCCCTCCCCCCCTCTATGACCACGTGGTTTTTTCTCAAGTACAAAAATTAAAAAAAAAGCTTATGTAACTAAAACATATGGTTAATCCGATCAATTTTGAAGATGGACAATTTCAACTGATTCAAAATCAAACTAAAACCCAGCATGGAAATTATAAATTTTCACGAATTCGAACATTTTGATGATGTTATCATGTTGTAATGTGTATCAGGTATTAGGATATCTAGAACTCACACACCTTCGATGCATCAGGAGGATACAAAAAATGTGGACTCGCGAATATGTTATAAAAATTTCGAGAAAAATTTGTAATGGTTTAGAAATATTCCAAAATATCCCTATATATATATTTTTTTATTTCTTTATAATTATATAATATAATAATTATAAAGTTCGTTACTGAATATCCCTATAGATTTCTAAGAGTATTTGGGACCTTCCGTAGCTCTGGAGGTACTGGAAATTCTTAATATATATTAACCTCAGCGAAGCATCTGAACTGAACTCTTACAACAAAAAATTTATCAGAGAATCACAAAGTTAATATGTAATCTTAGAGATGCAAATAAAACCTCCTACTGTTGTTTCTTTTGAGTAGCATTCCTGTAGAAATTCCAGTTTTGCTTTCAGAATCATCAAATTAGTTTACATTCCAATATTAACAGGTATTAACAGGTTTCAGTATAAATTAAAAAAAAATCAATTTTTCAAAATCCTGGGCAACTTTAATGAATCTTCCAAGGAAATTCTTCTAAATTTACAATGGAAATTTTTTTCGTTTTCCAAAAGGAATTCTTAGAAATTTTCAGCAGTTTTTTTTTATTTCCAAAATAAATTATTCGGAATATGCCAAAATATTTCCGATGGAAATTCCTAAGATTTTCCAGTAGAAAATCGAAAAAAGTTCATCTGAAACACCAATAATGAATTTCCCGAGGAAATTTCGATGTTTTTACAAGTGAAAATAACGAAAAAAAATGTACTTTTGAAGGAATTCCTTAAAACATTAAATCAAAATTTAAAGATTTTCTGATGTGGAAATTCCTTAGAAATTTCTGAATTATTTCCTGTACATCTTTGCATGGTTAAGATTTAAATCAATGATTAGCTGAACCTACACAGAAATCAAAATGACTTTCCGAAGAAGAATGAATTCCCGGTTAAATTTAGGAAGAATTTATGGGACAAATTAAAAATACAAGAATCTCGAGAATTCTAAAGATTTATTTTTGAAAATCCAAAGATTTTTTTAAATAATGCATAGACTATTCCGTGGAAATTCTAAATAATGCCTCGGAAAAGAGTATTCGAAAAATTTTCATTTCAAAATTCCAAATTTGAAAAAATCCAAAACAAAAAAATCATCGGAAATATCAAAGTGTTTCATGTGACATTGGCTGTTTAATATCTTTCGGAAATTCAGAAGAGTTTTTTATTGAAAAATTTAGAAGTCTTCTTCTTCTTCTATGGCTCCATATTCCAACTGGAAATTGGTCTGCTTTTCAACTTAGTATATTCTATTAGCATTTCCTTTTTTATAACTAAATTGAAAGCTTTTATATGCCAGCCATTGCACGATTATGTATCTTGTTTAGCTAGAACGATGGATACACTATACCTAGGATGTCGAGACAGGAACGAGAATCGAACTCGTCATCTCCGGGTTGGCAACCCTACGCCTTTGCTCGCAAACCTAACTGTAGACTGAACATTTCGAAGTGCACTCCTTAAAATGTTCGAAAAACTTCTTTTGGAAATAAAGAATTATTTCTGGTGAAGATTCAAAAGAACTCAGGTAGAAAATTTTTTCGGAGAGGAGATGTTTGTTTTTTTTTCATTAACAATTTAAAGCAAAATTTTTCAGGAGAATTGTTCAAAAAATCATTCTGAATGCCAGCACTTTATCAGGATTATATGAAGTTATGTCAAAAGTTTTACAGGAAATTTCTTTACTGGATTTTACTGATCATCCACAAGAAATTCTTTTGAAGTTTTTTTCTTGGATTATTGTAAAAACATGAATATTTTTTCAAATTTGTAGCTGCAGTCCGTTGATGCAAAAGTGTCGGCGGCGTGATGCCAACAGGGACGGGAACGGTTGACATTTCTTTCTATCATTCAATCTGCCACGAAGTAAAAGAAAAACAAAAACACGGCAGCCGCAGCAGCAGCCACGACCAAGCAGACGACAGTCAGCACATGATTTTATTATTTTCTCTCGCCACAATTAATGTTTCTGTACGCTCATTTCACGACGTACGACCGTTTTTGGTGGTAAATGATTATTTCTTTACTCCTTGCTCATTTTTAGAGACTAGAACTAATGAATTAGTACCAACGGCTATCATTCTTTCTAGGCTTTGCGCCACAGGCAATTAAACTCGATTCTGTTCTGTTTGCGCTGCGCACGAACCGAAACATGAAATCTGCTGACTGCACCGACGGCTCGACTTTCACGCAGCAGCAGGCAGGAACATACAAACAGTTTGCCTCATCGGTAAAAAAAATGTCACAATGAGGCGTACATTTTTTTGGAAAACTGTTTCGGTTTGTGGGGTGCGTGAAATTTGACCGGATAAAATGTAAACATTCGCATAATCACAGTGTTTTACTGTACATTTCCCAACACTGGATGCCAAGAACCATGTGCGGCGGTTGCACGGCGCGGAGAATTCTTTTTATATTTTTCCATTTTTCCTTTCCAAATTTTTGTTGTGGAAATTGAGACTGAATCGCAACCTGTTTTTTCGTTTATTTTTTTTTTATGGAAAAAGGATCTAAGGCTAAGATGGTCAAATAGCGCAGATATGCATCGGCATTACGACCAACGCTGCGTTACCGGTTTTTCTCGATGTACACCTGCGTCTTTTTAACGCTGAGTTGAAAAGACGCTACGTGAGCATCGGCCCTAAGATGCGCTTTGCGTTTAATGATTAAATCATCAAATTTTAATGATTTATATTTTTTACACCGCTATTGTTATTCACCAAAAGTATTTCGTGTAAAAAAAACCACGTGGTTCAAGAGCAACACCCCCCTCCCCCCATGTGGCTTATCGTGGTCATTTTCCAAGCCCCCCCCTCCCCCCATATATGACCACGTGGTTTCTGGACGGCCCCTTTCTTCTGTTGTCAAAAAACAAAAGAGCCAAACAATCCAACGACGCCAGTTCAATACGGGAAGCCAATTTTGAGTTTTATTACCTGAGGTTGAAATTGAGTGAATTAAACTTACATTTGGGTAAATAAATTTTCCGTTGGGTACTTTTTTAACATGGAAGTAAAGGCAAACTACTTCGACCCAATTTACTCAATTTTTGCTTCCCGTACGGATGTTCGAGATTGGGTGAATTAAACTCACTATTGGGTAGTTTGTTTCTTCCGTGTATATTCTAGTATAGCAAAAAAAAATGTGTGTGATAGAGTTAGAAGGGTGCTTCGTGGTTGTCCATGTCATTAAATAATAATATCGCAGGTCTTTGAAAAACTTGAATTGATGCAACATTGGGTCTAAACAAACGACACGAAATCTGATTATCATTATGATTCCATCCATTTTTTTAGTTTCCTGGTTTAGTTTAAGTTAAAGGTGATTGTTGGATATTTTTTAATGATTCTGCTGGATTATTTTCGACATGACATGGCTATGACCAGTGTTGTAAAATGTCATTTGCATTCGTTTGTATAATTTTCCCAGAACTTCTTTCAGTAGTTAGCTATCAACTATCAAGTATGACGAACTTATACCGCTTAAATGTGGCTACAACTTTGTCTAACAAGACATTGCTGTAAATATGTAATCTGGGGCGTGGGAGACAAAATGTCATTCAAATGACATTATGTCAAATGACACGTGACATTTTGGAGAGATTTCACTCTCTAGCCTTAGATGTTATATTTAGAGCAATGTACCCTTGGACAAAAATATAGCACTACTCAAGCGTTATGACTACATCTAAAATTTTGAAGTAAATTTTGCTTCTGAAGAAAGTTATGAACAAATTAGTCAAATGACATGCAGATGACATTTTACAAGCCTAACTATGACCAAGGATATGACCAACATTTTCTACAACCAGATAATTTGTGGTTTATGAACTGCTGCTTTCAAATTAAAGTTGTTGAAATTCAGGAATAACAGATTGGTTCATTTATCAAGGTTAAGTGCAGAATCAGCGAAATGTAGTTTTCGAGATATAAGTCTGATAATATGCAAGTCAAGTTGCGTTAGAGGGCAGCAGAGATTCGAAGTTTGTTCCCATAAGTATATGAGTCAAAACCCCAAACGCAATTAGGTCCTAAAGCCCTACATCGTTTATGATTGCAAACGATAGTGCATCGGTCAAAAATACACGATCCGATGTTATATACTTTTTGATTATAGTCTAAGTCAGTAAAAAATATATTTTTGTGTTTGAGACTTTTTAAGACATGTTTTGGGCTGAGCATCTTCTGTTGCTGAAAAGCCAACATATCAGAACGAATGAACTATCAGCCCAAATCGTCAGGGCCATATTAACTGTCAATAGTCGAGTCATGTGCTCTGCGGTGTTTTGCTAATGCGTTTGAATCATATTATTCCGTTTCTCCATTATGTCCATTAGTGCAAAATAATACATATATTATCTGCTACAACATATCAAACAATAAAAAATATCAAAAAAATATTTGTTGAGAAAATCGATTTTAAGTTTGATTGTGCATTTTTTTCACAGTGTATATTTTTTCACATAGCGTAATTGAGTATATATAAAACATTGCCGAATACACTAAAACAATTAGACAAACCGTTTTCAAGTTATATTGTTTGAAAAGTTTCCCAAGTGTTTTTGCTTGGGCTGTTGTCAAAAGTTAGGCTAGAGTCAAAATGGCAAACTAACGATGCAAATTATGTTTTATGATTATAAAGAGTGTAGGGTAACCGTACCCTTAGTGGAGGTAGCGCCAATAGTGGAGGTTGTGGGGTTTTAATGACATTTATCATAATTATACACTTTACGATGGTTTCAGTCGATGCGTCGTGCTTTAAATAACCTCTTGAATGCGACTTATTCTAAGATTTAGCCTGAAAAACTATTGAAAACAATAATTTTCTCTAATAAAATTGACTCCCTTTGGACCTATAGTGGTGCAACTGTACCAATAGTGGCGAGTCTCATAAAAAATCAATGGATAGCACCACTAAGGGAATTAAAATTATTTTTTACCGCCACTAAAGGAACAATGTACCAATTATGGTGCAAGCATTATTTGGCAGTTGTTGATGTTAAATGACATTAATCTCATTTTTTAGCAAATTCATTAGTTTATCTATTGGCTACACATATTACGTAAGCACTTATGGAGGGTGGGAGGGTTCGTCGTTTTCTTATGCAACATTTAAATAAAAAAACATTTGTATGAAATAAGTCTTACATGAGGGAAGGGGGGGTTGAACATCCAGAAAATATGATTACGTAATTTGTGTACGATCCCTAAGATATTAAACTGTACGTTTTGCATAATTATTAATTTTTAACAAATATTTTCTTCTGTGGATCTACTAATACCTCGACTATTGTTACCGTTATAATATACGCAAAATTTCAGGGAAATCAAAAAATACAAAAATAAATGGACCT
Organism: Armigeres subalbatus; assembly: GCF_024139115.2. Classification (NCBI taxonomy): domain Eukaryota; kingdom Metazoa; phylum Arthropoda; class Insecta; order Diptera; family Culicidae; genus Armigeres; species Armigeres subalbatus. Next base: position 305,534,829 of record NC_085140.1, read on the forward strand.
TCGATTTCACAGAGAATTGCTTAATAAGAGTCTATCAAGATAAGCACTTCCATAACATTTTTTACTCTTTTTAGTTTATGTCTATTAAATCCTTTCAACCTCCCAAACTATCATTGTCCTGGTGTGGCTCTGCTGAACACAATTACAGAAGCTAATGAAGCACACCATGAAATAAATGAATGGTAAAACGCCCTCGGGAGCCGCCAGCAATTTCTAGTCTCTGTGTACCACCCACCATATTCTCTCAACCACGCTACCAAACACACTTTCCATGAAAATATTTCAGCTATTACATTCTGCTTCACTTGAAATGGAAAGCTGTTCTGGTTCTCCACCATCGCCGCATTCGTGTTGTGACTGAACCTACTTCTATACTGTTCGCCGCATGCTGGGGCCTGGCCGGGGCAGAGCCAGCCATAATTGATTTCGCTTGGAATTTTATTCAACATACAATAATTAAATTCGCCGCCTGCAAACAACTTGTTGGTGTTCGTTTCCAAGCAAACTAGGTACGTCGGATTCTGAACGCGAACCGGCCGCCAACTGTGGGTAGGCACCGGGCAGGCATTGTGCCTCCTTCCTTTCTGCTGCTACTGCACTATAAGCCGAATTACGGATGCTTGACTGCGCCCGGACGGAGAACTTCATGAGGCTCGACGACGTGGACCGGGAATGTTGCCACCCGCCGGAAGCATATTCTCCCCGGACTCTATCATCTTGCGGTGCAGCAGTATAGTGATGGCAGGTCCTTTGCTGGCGTTCTCATGGACCATTGCATTGCAGAACGGGCGGAAAAAGCAAAGCATTGGTATTCATAGTTCGTATCTGTTTTATGATTTTATTATTATATCTTTTCGGTTTCTTTGTGCACCACTGCACGTTCGGTAGCGACGCCTTCGAGTATTATCGCAGTTAGTTAGGAGGACTCATCGAGGTGAGGATATTGATGTCGGACAAAGAAAAAATTTCATATCTACACATATTGCCTCAACTAGTGCGTAGGCGGACTGGTTTAACGATTAGATTTATACGGAATAGAATTTTATGTAGTACATACTAATTTGTGTTGGTCTATGTATGTCCTAGATTTAGCATTTGATTATGTGAATGTTAGGCTTAAATCTTGACTTAGGCTTGGGTGCAGCAGGGACTACCTCCAAGGGCTTGACGATCCCTCCCCATGACAACTACGAGTAGTGGTGCCTGCCTAGGATGTGGTGGGGTTTGACAGTGGGTTCTGTTAAACTTCTATAAAAAGCTGCATGTATCCGCAAGCAGGCTCTGCTCAAAGCGCACTAGCCCAAGTCCTGGTGTTAGGTGGGACGCTAAACAGATCTGATACGAAGATTTGCGCAGGCTCACTAAACCGCATTTCAAAAACAATCATTACAAACGACATGGAAGATAATATGACAAGATACAATCGGCAACGACCTAGGCAAGTCGCTAGGTTTCGCAGGTTGTGCAGGATAATCTACGATAAATTACTTTTCCTCAACTTCGACGTCGTAGCGCTGTAGGAAATTTGCTGGACTGAACAGAAAGTGCGGAAAACGGACATCAAGCGGCTACCTTCTACCAAAGCTGTGACACTTCCAATGGAAGAGCAGCTAGGCACAACTTCTCCTAAAGTTGGCTGGAGAGATATTCGATCCGCCATTGGAAGCACCGCGACCGCTGCACAAGGCACGGTGTCCTGGAAAAAGGAGGGTATGAGGCAACTAATGGAAGAGAGGAATGCAATATGGGCGAGATTGCTGCAACACCGCACGAGGGTGAACGAGGCGCGGAACAGATAAACCCGATTTTTCGGAGTAAAAGCGCCAGCAGAGACCGTGAAGATACGGGAAACTGTAACGCGCGAATAACGCACAAAAGCTCTATGAGAAATTAAACCGTTAACATTAGGGGCACGTGACACAGACAGATATGTGTAAGGACTTAAGGTGGTTATACAACAAACCCACAAATCGGCCATCTTGGAAACCACGTGCTTTTTATTGTGATTTTTCAAGAGCACGAATTGAGAGAACCACAATGCCCATGGGGATGAAACATTCGTAGATCGCTTGATTACTTGTGCTAAGCAATCGACTTCAATTTCAGCATTGTACGAAAATTATTACGCTAGATTTGATCTTCTGATACTAGGAGTAGAAAACCGTGTGGTGAATTTGCAAGGTGATTATACAATCAGGCCATGTGGTGAATTTCAAATTCACCACACGGGTTTCTACTTCTATTATCAAAAGTTCAAATCTAGCGTAATAATTGTCGTACAATGCTGAAATTGAAGTCGATTGTTTAGCATGAGTAAGCAAACAATCTACGGATGTTTCATCCTCATGGGGGTTATGGTTCTCTCAATTCGTGCTCTTAAAAAATCACTAGAAAAAGGACGTGGTTTCCAAGATGGCCGATTTGTGGCTTTGTTGTATAACCACCTTAAACGGGAACCTTCTTACTAATGAGCGTGAAGTGATACAAAGGTGGCGGCAGCACTACGAAGCGCACATGAAGGCGATGTGGCGGGAAACGAGGGTGGCGTTGCGTTGCGTTGCGTTGTAACGGAGTATTTCGTAGATTGCATACTAATAGCTGTCATGTATATTCTTCAAATTTCTTACTCCAATTGTTTATAGATTACTACTTGGGATTTAATAGCAACCCAATTGGAGGTCCAAAATGATAAAGCATGAAAGCTACCATTGCCGGCCACGCCCATCTTCTCCGTTACTAGGGAAAGGAAGGAAATGATGATATGACATCTACTTAACGAGAGGCCAGCGACTCACCGACGCCCTCATAGATGTCAAGGAGTTGGATGGTTTGTAGGGTATATAGTTAAGGAGTATCATCATAAGCAAATGATAATAAGTTTGAATAGACGTTGGGAGTGATCACGCTAAGAAATTTATGTCACTCCATTGTTGATTTCCTTGGGATGGGGCAAAGCTATTAAACTTGCCCTGGCTAATTAGCCTAGGTTTAAGCGCCATTGTTCGCTCTCTGAAACGAGAATAAAAATATGTTAAATGTCCCTTCCCCCAATTTGTTTCCAATTGAGATAATGAAGTTATTAATATATACCCTTATCAATAACGGGAATGAAACATGTAACCTGAAGGAATATTTTTTTTCTTAAAATAGAAAAAAAACTATTGATTCGCATTTATTCAACGAGAAATATTGTTTAAAGATCTGTCAGGCGATTAAGTCTGTATGAGCAACACAACTAAAATTCAAGCTGATTCAACCTAGAGATGAATTGATTCACACATATTTTGCAAGTTGAATTTTGAAAGCACTAAACAAGAAAAGCATGTACGGATGGAACAAAACGGGGGAAGGTTGGTTTGTAAATGCATGTGAAGACTGACCACTCCATACATGTATCAAACTTTGCAATTCATCACAATGAATAGTTTTAGTTATACATTCAAAATAGCATGAAATTAGCTCACCGGATAATAAAATGTTGCTCCCTCGCAGGAAAATCTAACTCCCGATCTGACACGAAAAAAAATCTGATCCAGGACGAAACATTCGCGCACTCCGCGGAAGTAATCTATGCGACAAGATCTTAAAAGAAAAAATCCCGGTGGCGTAACACCAGTCAAATTAGAAAATACGAGAGCAGAAAAATTGCTGTCATTAAATAAAACACCACCGGCCGCGCGCAAGGCTTACTTCGATCCTCTGGCAGGAAACGAGGGTGGCATGGTGACGAACCTGGGAGCACGCGCGGGACATACATCTTCCGGCTCCGAATTTCCAGGAAATCCAGGAAGAGATCGGTCGACTGAGAAACAACAAAGTCCCTGGGATTGACTGACTACCAGAAGAGCTGTTTGAACATGGTGATTATGCTAGAGCGCTGCACTAGGTAATTACCAAGTTTTGGGAGGATGAGGTTCTCTCGCAGGAGTGGATGGAAAGTGTCGTGTGTCTCATCTACAAGTAGGGAGGTGAGCTGGGTTGTAGCAACTACCGCGCAATCACATTGCTGAACGCCACCTACAAGGTACTCTCTCAAATTGTATGCCGCCGTCTATCCACTAATTGCAGGACAGTTCGTGGGACACTACTAGGGGGATTCATGGGAGAAAGCCTTAAGGTGTTCAGGGACATTCTCGAGTGCCCTCGAACTGCGCAGAAGGTTACAGCAAGGTGATGGTCTTTCGTGCCTGCTATTTAACATCGGAGGGAATAATGTTAAGGGCAGGGAGTGAGAAGGATTTGAGAAGGTGGAAGAAACCTACATCAGACTGAAGAGGAAGCAAGCGGATCGGACTGGTCATCCATACGTCGAAGACGAAGTACATGATAAGAAGAAGGTCAAGAGAGGACAATGTTAGCCATGCATCAGTAACAAGCCAGCTTAAATCGAAGCAGCGAAATTGACCATAAATAAGTGAGTACATAAATGACTATTAACTTCTTACATGATATCGGCTGGCATCTCTCCAATGGCATTATAGCCAAAGTTTGTAAGGAGAAGACAGCAGCTCTAGATCCGGATATATTGGCGAAAAGTGTGTTCTCTCGGAAGAGTTCAATCCGATCTGGAGTGTGGTGTTCGGAGACTCGGAAGACATAAAGTAGTTGATGTGTGACCACGCTAGAAGTAAGACAAGCCTTAGCCGTGGCTAAGCGGATCAGCATCAGAAAAGTCCGGATGGTGTGTAAGAGTGAGTGATCGGCACAAGCCGGTGATGTCAACTAGCATAAGTGACAAGACGCTGCACGTAGCCACCCGTCATGAAGAAACTTGCCGGGTTTCCTGGCTTTGTGAAGCAAAAGTGACAATCCACGGCGCTTCTGGACCCCAACCCTACCACCTCTCGTCCAGAGGTACTCCACGGGACGCTAGCCATCATTAATGGCCCACCATAGCAAGTCATCACCAATCGTTCATTGCCTGCCGGAGCAAGTTTTCGTGGCTACCCACATTAGCCTACTGGGGAGCACCGTTTCGTGAATAAAACCTGACGATGGCTAAACGTCGCCATTTGACCCATCCGAATAACCGTATACCGTCAGGTTTGTTACAAGCATGAAGACAGGGCCCCATCATTCGTAGGAGGCCGCATCCTCTTTCCTTTTGTGTATGTTCAATAAAAATTTAAATTTATAGAAATTACGAATTTCAATTCAATCTGCTGCCACCACAATCCCGCTCTCCTCTACTTTTTTTTATGAAACCCTAACTATTGATTTCTGACCGTAGACAGTCACTTTCTTGTATTCTAGATTTTCAATTTTGATTTTTTTCATGCATCAATAGCAAAGAATAAGTTCAGTTTTCCGGTTCGGTAAACAACAAAGTCAGAAGTTTTCAACCATCATTTTTTTTACCAACGCTTTTTTGTTCATTTTTTTCTCAAGTGGATTTACTCTTCTACTTCTTGTGGCTCTCCATCTATCACTACCGAAGGTCAACAACTTGTTTTGTTGTTTTTTTCTTTCGTACTTTTCTTTTTTTTCGTTCTTTTCTTTTTTATCTTGTACTCTAGCTTCTCCGTCTATTTCCACCGGAGAGCTGTTATCATTTTCCTTTTTTATCACATTTTTCTTTCTTACTCATTTTGTTCTCCTCCTTCCTCTCTTTTGCACAAAAAATACCACCACATGGCCAGCTACTAACTACGCCATGTCGCGGCCGAGCGAATGTCTTAGACGTCCTACGAATACCAAATTATACCACTATTGAGCTAATTACTCGTACAAATGTGTGGGCATCATAAACGGGTTAGAGACAAAAATCGAAAGGACAAATAGTCGAAAGACATAGGGTCGAAAGACAAAAGGGCGAAGGGTCAAATGGTCGAAAAGGACAAAAGATCTAAAGGGACAATAATTACCCAAAACTTTTTTGGACAATACTGGGGGCACCCGTAGCCAAATGTTGACATGCGCTTTCGATTTGTAGCACTACGTTAGTATAGATGAAACTCTAAAATCAAAACATTCTCACCAATAACCCGTACTGGAGAAAATGACCGAAAGCTGCAGATAGAATAATCCGATAGAATATTTTTTGTAAAAACAGGTTAATCCACTCAGCGGTTAAGTTTCATTCGCAAATTACCTAACGCTAAACTTAACCCACACCAAGCCTCTAGTAATGCTTCATGTATGGTAGGGTTCTGAAACTTATAAAGTCCTTAACGCTCAGACAAGTACCCTCCCACAACCTAAAACGTCATGTAGTTTGTGAATGGGCCCTCATGATGCTTTTCTCGAATCACGATATACTCGATTAAGTTGAAAACCGGAAAAAGGGGCTAGCGAAGTTAGATTTCTCTCACAATCCGTACGTTAAACCTAACTTCGCTAGTGGTACGCTAGTCTAATTAGGGGCATAATAGTATTTTCGTTAGCATGTCCTTGATAAGCGTGCTATTGGGGGAATCTAAAACGCGATCTCACAATCAGTATGGTAGTATTTTACATGCAACCAATTAGAATTCACGCTCAATAAGATGATTTGATTTTCTCTATTTGTTTGCATGCTGCCTCTATTCAACGCAAGCAAAATGACTGGTACTATAAACAGCAACCCATCTTTATCACTCGTATGTTCGAAATCAACAATTGCTCGTGCTAAGTGGGCTGAAAAATTATCCACCTGATAGGGACAAGGATGCCGACATTTTGTCAATTTCTCTCGAGACTTTCGCTGGTTTAAATGAGATATTGCGGACATTCATCGTCGTATTTTGCTATTTGGCGTCAAAACCAAATGTAAGCAAGCCGGCTGGTGGAATAATTCTGGTTGGAAATGCAATATATGAAGATTTATAACGATAAATGTGCTCACCCGTAGCATAATGGGCCAAGGTTTGAGCCGTTACCCCTACAACATATTTTCCCCATCTTGCCGATCGTAGCAATATTTTAATTTCTGAAACAGGAGAACTTTTTTAGCATTTTGCTGTGAAAACAATCTTGAATGGGTCACTGTAAGTGTTCAGTAAGTGGAAGTGCTGTAAGAAAATAAACTGTACGGCTAGATATTGAGTGACACGAGCATTATCTATACTTCCACAGCTTGGGACAGAAAATCAGCAAGAAAATTTCTTTTGCTTGGACGCGCTCCCGCTCGGAAACGCGTCATAATGTCACCGGCCTTTGTTAGCTTGCGGGAAGCCCGAAGATGCGTTGATTAGTCCGGTATATACGCACTGGCCCAGTGCTCGTATTTAGGGGGTTGATACCCCTACCCAGGGTTGAAATATGTCAAAGTCAATGCAGTGAAATACATGGATCACAGCATATTCTACGGTCAATCTCATCGCCACCGTCGTGAGTGCGACTGTAGGGCAGCCAAATAATCATTCCAGCACCAACCATTCAATTTAGTGTTCAACCCAACACAACAAGTTGCTCGCAGTTGCTCAACCCAACACAACAGGTTGCTCAGACAGGCTGCTCAGTTCGTGCGTTACTGCATGAATATGAGTGGCCCATATAAACGCGTGGTGTTTTTTTTTATGTCATTTGCTGGGTGAATGTGTTCATTTTACTGTGGCGAATTTCATATTCGTGGCGCATACGCTAGCAGAAGAATGAATTCTGTCATCAAAAGCAAAAGTAGAATCATGAAAATAATTTCACAGCGAGGTATGGGATGCAGTTTTCAAAATAATTTTCAAAATTTCAAAATGCAATTTATTTACAAATAATTTATAGCATGAGGTTAGAATTTTGATTATCTACTTTATATATAAATTAATTTGATTGTTAATGACAATGAAGTTTTTTCTTGAAATGATTCCGGAGATGGTACTACTTTAAATCTTTATTAAATTTCTAATCCCGCCTAATAAATCATTTTCAAAAAAATCTCTGTTTGAAATTTTTAAAATTATTTTCAATTCCATTGCCTATACCTTGCTGTGTTGAATTTCAGTGATTCTACTTTTCCTCTGATGACAGCGTTCATCCACTTCTCCTCGCGTATTGGGTGATGTGAGCTGTTTACTCCTCTCCCTCTTCGGGAATGTGAGATCGATTTCAAGGAAGGAAGAAAATAAAAAATATTTAAAATCCTGCCTACCACACCTTTTTATGCTGCAGTGTGGTGGCACAAATAAAAATCCTGCCATGAAATACCTTGAGCTTCAACATAGGTTCTCACGGAACTACACCTTTCGGCAATACTTCGAAAAGTAGGTTATAGGTTATACACGGTTACTGGCTAAAACCCATTATTGGGTACTATAGTACCCATTTTCGTTGAAACCGCCGCTACTCATTTAATGGGTAAAAGCGATTTACCCATTATTGGGTACGGGTATTGTCTGTCAAAGAATGGGTATTTTTTTACCCATTAGAAAAAAATTGTTTTCTGCCAAAATGGGTAAAAAAATACCCATTTTGAGAATGAAAAAAAGGTAAATCGACAGTGAAATCATTAGTTTTCGAGAAATTGTTTGTTCGAAATAAAAATAGTCATATGTACATTCCACAACAATTTTTATTTGAAATCATTGAAGCTGGACAAGTAAAACATATGGTACCAGCTAGAGTGAAAAATCATTCGCAAACTTAACAATTCGAATGTGTTACTTAATCGCTATTCATCTCAGCAGTCAGCGATTCAGCAAATAAAGACACAAGGCGCTTCACTCCTACTGTCCTGCTATTGGCCTTAATCTTGTACGATACTATTTCGAAAAACTCGACCAACTTTCTTATAGTCGCTGGAACCGGAATGCCAAAAACGCAAAATGTTTTTATGAAAACATCAATCGCTTGGATTGAAGATTTTCCGCAATCGATTATTTCGCCCTCGAGATATATGTAATAGTTTTCGTTGTTTGTAATAAGATGCGGCTCCACTTTGTGTGTTACGTTTAGACCCACATATTTTGCTAGCTGTTCAGCTAGAGCGGTTCCGTGATCCTGTGAATAAGGAAATATAATGTTATTTAAAACCTTGTTTAAAACATACTATTTTATTTTTCGAGAAATCTTACTGGAATCCATCGAATTAAGGGTGCTGCGATCTGTTCCTCTATCTCTAAGGTTTCTACTCCAATGGGCTTGCGGGTTCCTCTTTTTCCAAGTACCATTAGAATACGTAAGCAGCCCCGGAGATTATCTGTGCGAAGAATAACAAAAATATAAGACAAATATTTGATCGTATTGAAACAGAAAATTACCATCATGAACTGCATTGAAATTATCGTTTTCCAACATTAATCCCCTTGAAAAGATTTGCTTCAAATGAGACGACTTATTGTAGTTTACGTTTATCCGTTCATACGCTTTTTGGATCTGTGAAATATTGAAATAATTTTGTATAGTTAATTACAGTCATTGCATGTAATAAAGGTGACTTTGGCCGAGGACTACCATAACTCCATTGTAGGCCTTCAAATGCGGAAACAGCGAAAGGATATCTGCAACTCGTTTCTTATCTCGTAAGCACATCGTAAGAAGCTCATGCGTTTCATTCATCACTCTCAATATATTATGAAAATTTGATGAGATTGGATCGACACACGCAACTTCTTGGGCTTTCTGGATGCCATCAGGTGTGATGCTTGTCATGGTATTTGATTTCCGATGGACAAATTTCCTCCGATCCGATGGAATGTCCTTACAAGCATTCCGGAGATGCGATTGAATCAAGCCACTGTGCTCCGCACCAGGTTTATTTCCTCCATTTCTCCAGAAAAATAACGACTATAAATAAAATAAAAAAATACCTAATGAAATTAAAAATATTTTGTAGGTATTAGTAATTTTAGTAAGCTCTAAGCATCTATTCTTCTACAGAAGAAGAAAATATGTTTTTTCTTACGTAATCCGGGGCATTTTCCGACATCTTCGTGTTTCGTAATATTGGAAATGCGTCTACAATTTGCTTTGCCAATCCTTTCTTCTCGTTGAAGGTGGGATACCTGAAACAAATTTTAATGAACTTAGATCTGCTTTCAAAAATGTTGTTGAAATACATACTCTTGGTTGTTGACAAGCTTCCAAACCATATCTCTACATAAGAGACGAACCATCTTGAGTAGCTCCGTATGAGTAGGAACTACATTTGCGTCAAGTTTCGTATACAAAATGCGTCGAAATTTATTGTCACTTTCGAGCCGTTCTCGTATCTGAAATCACAAAAATAAATTTCTTTCATTAATGATTAAATTCTAGTGTTTTATACTGTTGAGTCTATTTTACATGCTACTCTAGGTTTGTCAAAATAGTTTAGTCCATTTCATATAGTACTCTAGAATTGTCAAAATATAAGAAAAAGGGGAAGCAAAAAAATATGTGATCGTAACAAAACAAAACAAAAAAAGTGTAGTGAAATATTGCAAATGCAGATAGGTATTGTGAAAAATTTATAAGATTCATAGTTTAATTGAAATGTGATTAAATGTGAAAATCGAGAACCGTTTTTGATATCTAATCATACCTGAGCGACGGATGCAAAAGGCAAGGCTCCCTCTGTGGTTACGTTCTTGTGTCTTGATGCAGTTGAGATACCCGGTAAAACTGATCCTGTTCCAGATGATGATGGGCCGGCTACTGCCGATGATTCAACTTTGAATGACGGTTCGGTGACGAGTGATGATGAGCCCGATCTAAATGAGGATGTTCCTGCTTCGAATGATGGTATAGTCACATCGGGGGATGATGGAATGGTTACATTTTCACGAGGTTCCAAAAGCATTGATATCGTCGAGTTGATTATGAGACGAGGTCCCATTTCAGTAATACCAATTTTGGTAAGGTAATCATCTGTGATGTACTTTAACGACTCGTCGGTGAACTTGTGCTCTAAAACTACAGTGAAATTAGAAAACAAATATATAGGTAATTGCAAAATGGATTCCCCATTCTGCGATATGACTGCTAAATGCATATTTTCATTGATGGTTCCATATCAACGCGTCAATGAAGCACTGCGAAGCCTATTCACAGCAGATTAGAATCGCGTTGCGCAGTTTTGGGAAAACTTTAGTTGTCATCAACATGATTGATAGATTAAGATGAAACCTACATGATTCATAGAACCCATGAAATTTATCCAATGAATGCCGCCTTCATTTGTATATTAAATATGAGCTGTTGTGTGATTTTAAATAAAAGATAAGCATTGCAAATAAATGTGTGAACAATCTTTATAAATTTATTGATAAGCAATCGCCAAACTTAACAACTATCATTGTATTTCAAACTTATAAAATAAGATTCATCTACGCCGTGCATCTGCCACAAACTATACGACTTTCTACTAAAAATGTTTTTAGGTGATACCCTTACAGTTGTGTTCGTTGGTACAACTTTGTAGCTATTTGAGTATTTATCAAGTTCAATTATATACAAAGTTTGTAGGATAAAACAAGGATCTTCATTATAAGTAGTGGATTTGATTATTGCCTTAATGATGCCATATCTCTCATTATTGCATGTTTGGTATTTCGCAACCAATCCAGGGCGAAAACTAGTACCATTGACGAGAACATGATTGACTTTTACAACAGTTTCGGGTAAGTCAAATACTATTGTTTTAAAATCTAATGTTTCTTTCTGTACAGTTATGACCGATTTGATTGTTAATTTATCAGTAGAATAGTTATGGTTGATGACAGAATTGACCTGTTTTAAATTTAGCCTTTTCAACAAACTAAATGTTATATTCCGGAAATTGTAACACGTTTTTGACTGCGATTTCGATACTTTGAATTTCGCCTCGAATTGAAGACAATTCATTTTACCAATAGGCCCACTTTGGCGTATGACGTCAACGTAATGCGAGATATGGTGAAGCTTGTTAATGGGATTCTTCTTAGGAAAACAAAGTTTAAAATTCGCATGAAAGCTAGAAATTAACAATTCTAAGTGGTCAATCATACTGATAGTGAGCACGGTAGAAAACGAATAGTAAGTAATCCCAAGTAAATCAGCAATAATTGCTCTGAAATTCTCGTGGTCGTCTAAAAGACCTGCCATAAAAAATGGAAATGCTCTTAACAACAACCATGTTTGCGATGCCGACTGACTTAATGTATTCCCATTTCCTTTGAGTCCCTTTGCAGTGAAATTTCCCATTGGACGATCTTTAGATTCTACTTCACCATAATCGAATGATGTAATCCTTATATTCAAATCTGCATCAGATATTGTTTTCTTTTGGTTAACCATGTAATTTAATATTTCTTTAATTACCATACTAGCAACGCCCTCCAAATCGTCATGCATCGGATCAAAAGAAACATACTCAGCGAAATGAAAATACTTTAAGGAGCTTAGAGCAGTTTCTCGTAGCAAGCCACATGGAGAAGGAACAACTGTATTCTCACGTAAAGCTTTGAGATCGGTAGCAATACTGTTTCGAGTCCTTGGTTGATGCTCAGACCCAAACTTGCCACTGTGAAAAGATGCTCGGGTTATGTAACATGCTCTACAAAATATATTGGACTGTGGTGGCATAAGCTCAAATAACTCGTGGATGGCCAATGTATCTCCCAACACATGCACCACAGTTGCATGTAACGTATAGTTTTCAAACTCTGAAAATCGTAATACGACTCCATCGTCTGTCTCTAACACTGTCAAATCCTCCATGAGCGGTTGTAGTACCTTTTTGTAACCATATTTTTTCACCAACTTCGATTTTACAATAAGAACAGTATACACTCGGTCCAGACACGAATTCACACGGTCATCAAAGTTTTGCACTTTGAAGCTTACTGTTGTTACTTTCTGCTGGCCCTTGCGGGACCCCAGGGGATTGCAGTGTTCCACATCGTCAATATGGAGAGACAAGCGTACTGCGAATGGATACTTTTGTAAGAAGGCATTTTCCCGAAAAAGCATACCATCCTTGAAGCTGCGAATAGTACCGACCTCCTTGGATTCATTCTCGCTGTGTATCATTTCTCTAGCCGAAGGATTTTGAAGTATTAGCCCTAGAATATCTTTTAAAGAAACATAGTGCATAACATCTTTAATGTGCTTGGTAGTTTTGGTAGATTTGAACATTCTCCTATGTTTATCGCCTGCTATATGGATTCGAGCTACTTTTTGAATTTTACGGCGACCCAATACAAATTCTTTCGATTCGGGTATGTTATGTTTCGTTATCCCACAAAGATATTCGAGATTGTCAGCTGGCGTCGTAACCTCAAGGAAAGGATTGGTAACCTCTAGATCGTTAAACATTTTCACAGCTATTTCATTATCGACAGAAATACTCATATCGATAAGAAATTTTCTGATAAAATTCATGGCATATTGCTGGTATATATTGAGCATATCAGTAGTTTGCTGAACGAAACATTGAATTTTAGATTCAGGTAAACCAACGTCACAACGAAGTACGGTCACCGACGTTGAAGCTTGCTTAAGTAAAGTATCCTTCGAAATCGGATCCATGTAGAAAAATGGATTATGTATGCTTGGGTTCACATCTTCAAGGGTGTGGTCGATCTCCATAGGTTCACTTCGAGGATCGGGTTCTGCAGCTTCCACATCTTGATTGACCCTCGGATGACAATGGACTGTGTGGCGAGTAAACGTCCAAAACGTAGATTGCAAAGACCCACATCTTTTACAAATGAACGGAAAGGTATTTTTATCGCTGGTTTTAAGGTTATGGAAGCTTTTTACGTGTTTTTTCACATCCTCCAAGCTATATGCAGCAGAGTTGCAACCAGAAACAGGACATTCATAACCTTAATTGGTAATTCAATTTTTACATTTTTTCCCTTTAATGCATTAAAATTTACTTACTCTCCAGTTTTTTGAAAGACTCGAAGTCTAGTTTCTTTCGAAGCTGTTCCATTTTTCAAAAAGTCTGGAAATGGCGATTTTGGAAATGAATGTTATTTATTATTATTTAAATATTTAATTCAAGGCGATTTTCTTACATACTAACAATTCACTTTCGCTGAGGTAAAAGCTGAATTATGTTAATGCTAGTAAGCAGATTCGAAACAGATTTATTTTATTTGAAATTCAAACCAGTGTCAAGCTCTAATGCGACCAGCGATACGCACAACGAATACTGAACTAAGTTCTGTAATATTCATATCTGTTTTTCACCCATTAATGGGTAAAAAAATGCACATTTTTGAGCTGCATATAAATTCTTCGCAATGATTATTTTTTTACCCATTTTGACAAATTTAAATATACGCATTTTTTGACATAATCATGTAGGGTTAAAAAATGCGTTTTTTTTTACCCATTAATGGGTTTTAGCCAGTAACCGTGTAGGTTATAGGTAGGTGCATTCAACACTCTATCTAAATTGGCTCCTCCTTTGTTCTGACTAGCGTCGTTCCGTTTGACCCCCTTTTACTTCTTTCGTTGACCATTCTTGAGCTCTTTCTCTCTCTCTCTTCACACTCCCTTTAGGCTTTCTAAAACCCTCGAGCCATTCAGTTCCTACCTTAAGGCCTCTTACGGTGTCATTCAGAATGGCTACCCTGCGGCTCACCAACACAATCTTACAATTACCCACCTCCTCACTGCGAATAGCACCGATCACATTAGGTTTATTATAAAAACCAAACCTGACCACCATTTCACAAGAAAAAGTATCAGAACTAAGTTTGAACCTAAACCTACTTATTGACAAAATAATCGAATCATTTAGTGCACATTTGGCGTCGATTCAATGAAAATAAAACTAAGTGAAAAAAATTCCTCTTCCCACCGCGCATGCCAACGACGTCGTCGGTTGCTCGTCGTCGGCAGCGTCGTATGCAAGCAGTCATTGATCATTACCTATCGCAGCAAGCAGTGATGTCAACATGAAATTCTGTGAAATCATAGTGAAAACATGTAAGATATTGAAAAAATAACAAATCTCTCTCCAACCTGTTATCTATTGATGTCATAATTATATCTTCATTATTCTACTTTGGAACGCCTTGAAAAATTAAAAAAAAAACGCAGTAAATTTCAATTATGCTATTGGTGTGTTTGAACATTTGGCAACAATGTCACGATATGTGAACATAAACAGCTAGCATCATGAAAAAATAAAACATAAATATCAACGTAAATCAAAGCTAATCTGTTGATTTTCGGACACATTTCGTTAGTTTATGTCATAGTTAAACCGTATTGAGTAAACCTGCGTACAACTCAGACTGAAATCGTTCACATTAATGCAATGTTTACGGTAGTCGGATGTTAACAAAACAAGTGGTTATTTTGTCTGTAGATTGGTAGGTGTTGGTAGTCAAGTTTCTCACGACTACTAATCTCAAGTTGATGATTTTATGGTACAACCACAAAGAGATTGGAGTGCCACCGCAAGTCTGTAATCGAAAACAAATAATGGAAACCGTGTTTCTAACCAATTTAACGAGTGTTTTGTATTTCGGTTGATACGCGATCGAACCGATGTGCACTACAGAGGCACGGTCCATTAAGGAGAAGTCTCCCGGAATCCAAAATTAAGTCTAATCGTTTTTTTAACGGCACCCCAGTCAACACTAAATCGTATGTGATGCAACATAAGATGCTAAAGTGGGGGCGATATATGTACAATGTACATGTTGTATGAGAAAGTACCAATATCGCCTCCACTTTAGTATCTTATACGATCTTGTACTGACTGGGACACCACACGATACGGAAGCAACGCACAATTCAAGACAAAATTTGCAAAACGACTTACCTGCTAACAAAGATTCAAACGACGACTCGACGAATCTGATAGCTCTCCCACGCAAACCAACACCACCAATAGGTAGGATTAGGTTTCCGCTACCTGTTGGTGGTGTTGGTTTGCGTGGGAGAGCTATCAGATTCGTCAAATCGTCGTTTGAATCTTTGTTTACAAAAGCAGATAAGTTGTTTTAAAAAAATTGTCTTGAATTGTGACTTGTATTATTTCAGCTTTGCTGCGTCAGAAAGTTGTGCGTTGCTTCCGTATTGATTGATCCCAGTCCTCCTTGGGCGCCGAAATGATGAATTACGATTTGAGAAACTGAACAATTTTATTAGTAACAGGGCATGGGTGACGTCAAACGTGTTTCAGTGGCATTTCGTCGAGTGGCTGACGATGGCGTCAGTAGCAGTCAAGTAAAACTTTATTTCAAGATTCATTCCCATGGATGTCGTCTATCGCGTATCAGCGGCAAATCATCGCAACGACAAATTTGATAACGGCCACGACATCTTAAATCAGCGTCAGAATAACAAAACCTTATATTTTACACTTTACGTAATCTTACTTTCAATTGACGATAGTGTCACGGATACAAACTTCTACTTTTGTTATAATGTGTGAAAAGGATCCATTACCTATCAATTCTGTACTTTCGCCTCTAATTCTACCTTCTACTACCGCCTCTAATTTTTTCGCCAATTATTGAACGCACGTGCATTTCTAATGGGTGTTCAACAATAGGCAAGAGTTTTAGCCGTACAGCATTTGGCGGTTTCCTCTTTGTGCTGAATTTAAATAAATTTTGAATGATCAACTGCTACAATACAGCAAAAAAAAAATCTTTTCAACAGGTTGTTTTGTATTCGGTGTTCGATGAATAATACCAATTTTGTTAATTTGTCGTTACTGAAAATGTATTGGATTCTCGCTTTTTGTATTTTTTTGGAACCACAAATTGAATGCATAGGGTTCTTTCACAAATTATGTAAAGCTAAATTTGATTATTTTAGACCCCCACCCTCCCCCACGTAACACTTTTTGTAAGGAAGGTTTGTTTTTTGTATGGATCGTAACACCCGGCCTGACCCCCTCCCTCCCCTACAGCGTAACGTAATTTGTGAAAGGCCCCTAAGTCGTGTTATCCTGCAAATGAAGAGAAATTACTTCCACAGACTCTTGAAAAAATACCAACCATAGTTCATCCACGCAATGGTCCGTCGCATCACTAAACTATCTGGTAAAAAGCATCACGTTACTGCTATCGTAAGGCGGGAACTTTCGCTATCTCGCTACCATTCCCCACTCAATGCTATATTTATGTGACAAGTGCAGAGAATTTGTCATGAACCGAAAAAAAAACTCCGTTAACCCTTCTACCCGACCACTGCTTGCTCAGTGTAAAACTAAACATACCTACGTATGTGAAAACAGTATGAGCGGCAAACGAACATTTTATGGAATTTCACAGCCACTCGCCGGCAGTTCTGACTGATGGGAAAAACGCCATGAGTTGGGGAAAAAAACATCTCATTCCTTTTTCACTGGCAGTTAGCATTTTCAGCAACACCCCACCCCCAGTTGGCCTCTTTCACTTACAACCGAAGCAGCTGCGCCGGTTGGTTGGATGGTTGGTTCGCGAGCTCGGTGGGTGGTGCCACACACGTGCTGCTTCGTTCACTGTTTCGATTGTGTTTTTCCCGCTGGCTGCCACACCACATTGCTGCTGCCATCACGCTCAGTTATGGATGCCGGCTTTCACCACGCATCGTCATCCCGAATATTGTGTGTGTACATTCTTAATTCGTCATTGTTTTATGGTAATGTTCCATATCAAACAGAATTAACTTTTTATCCCCAGCTGTCACGAGCAGCTTTGTGTGCAAGTATTTCTTTTTTTGCTGTTGTGGTGCAAGTTCTACCTAGCTGTTTTGGTTTTATTTTATGCAAAGCCATGGGAGTGATCAATGGGATACATCACGTTCAGAGTTCGCATGGGTACTGGATTGATTTATAATGGATGAAGCTTGGAATCAGATGGTTTGATAATTGCAAGGGTTTTGATTTTTGCTTATCCTTGATATGACAATAGTATAATGTTGATTAAGAATTTCAACAGTTGTTAACTATGACCTATCTAAGTTATGAGTTTGCGATTAATACAAGCAGCTGGATATTGAACTATTGTATCCTTAGCACATCTTATCGATTCACGAACGTTCTTCACTGTTCGGTACATATAAGATGTGCTGGCAGCAATTAACATCGCTTTGTGGATAATGTTCGAGCAGCCTGTAGCCCATTATTTCATCTTTTCGGATAGTCTATCGAGGCACACTGCTCGATGAAACCAGGTAAACTTGCATCTTACTTTCTTACAAACATAAGAAAGCAGATGCGTGATTTTGTCGAAAGGTCATTCAAGATTACCTTTGTAGGGGTCCCATCCCATTGCCCAATCTATGGCATTAAGAAGGCGGACTCGCTGACACAGGAAGGTGAAGTTTATGAATTCTCGCTTAACTTTTCAAAAGAACCTAAGTAACATTTTTATCATGAATTAATTTGAGTACTGCAATCAACACATATCATATTGGTCTGTTGATTGTAATATTCAAATTGATTCATGAAATAATATAACTTAGGTTCTTTTGAAAAGTTAAGCGAGAATTGGTCACACAATGAACTTGGTCGGTGGCGTATAAGGAACTTCCAAGAGACTGAGTGCGCGATGTTACCACTTGATACGCCAACTTGTTCGGTAAGAACGTGAAGTGAAAGCAAAAATCAATTTCTTATGTGAAATCTTATGAGATCGATCACGCGATCCGGTAGATTTTGTTCGGATTGTGAGAAAATTCATTATTGCGCTTTGCTTGCGTTTTTGTTCAATTCCAATCGATGCTGGGTCATTAGGCCGAATGGTCATTAGACCGAACGGTCATTAGGCCGAGTGAGTACTGGAAAGTGAAAAGTGACTAGTGCGAAGTGAGGAAGAAGTGGAACGGGAGAGGAAAAAATGAAAAAGGAGGGAGATGGAAGAAGTAAGAAGGAAGAAGGAAGAAAAAAAAGAAGAAGGAAAAAAAAGAACGAAGAAGGAAAAGGAAAAGGAAAAAGAAAGAAGGAAGAAGGAAAAAGGAAGAAAGAATAAGGAATAAGGAACAAGAAATAAGGAAGAAGAAAGTAGATAGAAGAAAGAAGGCAGAAGGAAGAAGCTGGAAGGAAGAAGGAAGAAAGAAGAAGGAAGAAGGAAGAAGGAAGAAGGAAGAAGGAAGAAGGAAAAAAGAAGGAAAAAGGAAGAAGAAAGAAGGAAGAAGGAAGAAAAAAAAAAAAAAAAAAAGAAAGAAAAAAGAAGAAGGAAAAAGGAAGAAGGAAGAAGGAAGAAGGAAGAAGGAAGAAGGAAGAAGGAAGAAGGAAGAAGGAAGAAGGAAGAAGGAAGAAGGAAGAAGGAAGAAGGAAGAAGGAAGAAGGAAGAAGGAAGAAGAAAGAAGGAAGAAGGAAGAAGGAAGAAGAAGAAGGAAGAAGGAAGAAGGAAGAAGGAAGAAGGAAGAAGGAAGAAGGAAGAAGGAAGAAGGAAGAAGGAAGAAGGAAGAAGGAAGAAGGAAGAAGGAAGAAGGAAGGAAGAGGAAAGAAGGAAGAAGGAAGAAAGAAGGAAGGAAGAAGGAAGAAGGAAGGAAGGAAGAAGGAAGAAGGAAGAAGGAAGGAAGGAAGGAAGGAAGGAAGAAGGAAGAAGGAAGAAGGAAGGAAGGAAGAAGGAAGAAGGAAGAAGGAAGGAAGAAGGAAGGAAGGAAGAAGAAGGAAGAAAGAAGAAGGGAAGGAAGGAAGAAGGAAGAAGAAAGAAGAAGGAAGAAGGAAGGAAGGAAGAAGGAAGAAGGAAGAAGGAAGGAAGGGAAGATAGAAGGAAGGAAGGAAGGAAGGAAGAAGGAAGAAGGAAGGAAGGAAGAGGAAGAAGGAAGAAGGAAGGAAGGAAGGAAGGAAGGAAGGAAGAAGGAAGAAGGAAGAAGGAGGAAGGAAGAAGAAGAAGGAAGAAGGAAGAAGGAAGAAGGAAGAAGGAAGAAAGAAGAAAGAAGAAGGAAGAAGAAAGAAAGAAGAAGAAGGAAGAAGAAAGAAGAAAGAAGAAGGAAAACAGAAGAAGGAAGAAGGAAGAAGAAGGAGGAAGGAAGAAGAAGGAAGAAGAAGGAAGAAGGAAGAAGAAGGAAGTAGGAAGAAGGAAGAAGGAAGAAGGAAGAAAGAAGAAGAAGGAAAGGAAGAAGGAAAAAGGAAGAAAGAAGAAAGAAGAAGAAAGAAGAAAGAAGAAGAAAGAAGGAAAAAGTGAGAAGAAAGAAGGAAGAAGGATGAAGGAAGAAAGAAGAAGGAAGAAGGAAGAAGGAAGAAAGAAGAAGGAAGAAAGAAGAAGGAAGGAAGAAGAAAGAAGAAAGAAGGATGAAGCAAGATGGAATAAAAAAGAAGGAAGTAAGAAGAAGGAAAAAAGAAGAAAGAAAAAGGAAGAAGGAAGAAAGAAGAAGGATGAAGGAAGAAGTAAGAAGGAAGAAGGAAGCAGGAATAAAGAAGAAGGAAGAAGGAAGAAGGATGAAGGAAGAAGAAAGAAGGCAGAAGAAAGAAGGAAGAAAGAAAGAAGGTTGAAGGAAGAGAGAAAAAGAAAGAAGGAAGGAGGAAAAAAGAAGAAATAAGGAAAAAAAAGAAGAAGGAAAGAGGATGAAGGAAGAAGGAATAAGGAATAAAGAAGAAGGAAGAAGGATGAAGGAAGAAGGAAGAAGGAAGTGGGAAGAAAGAAGAAGGAAGAAGGATGTGGGAAGAAGGAAGAAAGAAGAAGAAAGAAGGCAGAAGGAAGAAGGTATAAGGAAAAAGAAAGAAGGAAGAAGGAAGAAGGAAGAAGGAAGAAGGAAGAAGGAAGAAAGAAGAAGGAAGAAAGAAGAAGAAGAAGAAAGAAGAATGAAAAAGGAAGAAGGAAGAAGAAAGAAGGGAGAAGGAAGAAAGAAGAAAGAAGAAAGAAGAAGGAAGAAGGAAGAAGAAAGAAGGAAGAAAGAAGAAAGAAGGAGGAAGAAGGAAAAAGAAAGAAGGAAGAAGAAAGAAGGAAAAAGGAAGAAGGGAGAAGGAAAAAGAAGAAGGAAGAAAGTAGATACAAAAAGGGGGAAAAAAGAAGTGCTAAGGTGAAGAAAAGGACTTCTAATTTTTCTCTTTTTGCTTCTTTTTGCAAATTCGGCCTAATGGCAATTCGGTCTAATGACCGTTCGGCCTAATGGCCATTCGGCCTAATGACCTTCGGCCAAATGGCCTTTGGCCTAATGGCCTGACACCGTTCCAATCATACTACACTACACGTCAAACACGGCATACCGTTCACCAAAACGAACCCCGCAACACTGCCCATCCCATTTATCCAACATCCAGTGATAACTATAGACACTATAGGTTCCATAGACGAGCGCAGGAACGGTTGGATAATTTTGATTAAGTGTGTTTTTTCACTTTTTCACAGTGTACCACGTGAATTTGATGTCACACACTCCGTTCCTTGGATTGCTATCGTGACGTCATGCTCGTTTGGCTACACTAACAGACTGTTCGTTTGGCTACACTCGACTTCGCCTCAGCTCGTCTATGGAACCTATAGTGTCTATAGTGATAACTCGTGGAAGTGCAGATGACTCGTCGGCTTCTATCAAAGTGAGTATCACGTCAACAATTTCCTACCTATTCCTTAATTGACCTGCATTCGGACACGGCCGGCGCTGGTATTGCTTAATTTTTGTTCACCAGTTTTTACACATTGAGGATGATGTTAGTCCCAAGCATCAGTTGGTTCTCTGTGTAATTACAGCTGACCTGGCAAAATGGAGTAGCAATCGGTCGGCGGTCAATCATGCTCATGCTCAATGTTTTTTAATCCTTTAGAGACGCAGGACATTTAGTTTAATGACATTTGGTCGAAAGGGCATTACGTCGAATGGATATTTGCTCGAAGGGACATTTAGTCGAAATGTTTTTTTTAATCCTTTAGAGACGCAGGACATTTGGTCGAAAGCACACTGAGTCGAATGAACATTTGTTCGAATGGACATTTAGTCGAAATCAGATTCTAGAATTAAGAATTAAAAATCTTGGTACATTTAGTCTAATGACGTTCCATCGAATGGCTATTTGAAAGAAAAGAACTTTAGTCAATAACAATTAAAAAATAAATGGTTTATTGTGGTGTTTCTAAAAGTCACATAATTATTGCTCCAATATTGTCCAAAAAATTATCATAAATATAATAGCCCTGTTTGTCTGTCCGGTGACTAGCCAACTAGGCGCAGCACTCGGGGAAATTTTCACAAATAATAAAATATTTGACACTTCAATTCTTTTTTACTTTAAGATGCAGAAATCAAAACCAGTGACAACCTTAGACAACCAGACACAGCATTTGATGAAACAAAATCACAGACAACAGACGTTGAAAATTTTGATTGTTTTTAATGTAGAAAAAAAAGCTAAATACCTGCCACGGGCGCTACTGCGTCTACAAATAAACTAGTAGGTTCATAAAAAGAATAAATAATACGAAAACGGTGAATATTCCGAGAATATTCCCGACTGCATATTGACTTTGGAGAACTCCTCTAACCGACAACAATGAATCTATACCACCTGGTCAAAAGAAATTTAGTCGAATGATGTTTTGTAGGGGGTCCCGTAGCGTAGTTGGCTACACGTTCGCCTTACAAGCGGATGGCCATGGGTTCGATTCCCAGCCCTTCCATCAAACCCTCGTCAGCCACCGGATCCGCAGCCCCTACGGTGGCGTTTGGGGCACTTTGACAACTTGTTCTTCTCGGAGACATTCCTCCAACGTTACCTGGATAAATGGAAATCGAACAATACAACGATCATTGGATACACACGACAAGGACAAACGGACACAATGGACTCACGATCAGGGATGCCAGATGATATTTTCCAATGTCTTCACAGTCGTTTAAAAATGTCTTCAATATTAAGATTATGATTATCAGCGAAAAATTTCAAAATCCAATAGGTTCTTCTTCTTCTGCAATGGCTCTATATTTCCAATTGGAACTTGGCCTGCTTTTCAACTTAATATTCGATTAGCATTTCATCAGTTATTAATTGGAAGCTTTCTATGCCCGCCATTGCATGAGTGTGTATCTTGTGTGGCAAGTATGATGGTTACACTATACCATGGTGTCGAGAATGTTTCCAACCTGATAACACCCTGAACTGAACCGAGAGTCGAACTCACCATCTCCGGATTAGCAATACAATGCCTTTGTTTCGCAATGCTATTGGAGAACCCAATAGGTGTGTAAATTCAATAATCTCCTTGTATTACAGTTGTTGAATAATGTTTATTTTTTTACATCTGAATTGTTACAATTCAAAAGAATATATTTTTTCCTTATTTTTTAAAAATAGTTTCCCCTGGATTTTGTACTGAGTCACGTAATTTTCACAGTAATTTTCAAGTGGAACTCTTCCAAATTTCTTTTCAAAGAATACCCTGTTGGGATTCAAAATTTACTGTGAAATACTTGAAAAAATCCAGAGAATTTTTTAAAGGAACGTCTGGGTAAATATCTAGATCAACTTCCGGATAAATTCCCAATGGAGCTTAAAACTTTCTTCTGGATGTAGCTTCTTATAATTTCTGAAAGTCTCCTGAAAAAAATTCCCGAGGAATTACTGTTGGAACATCCAAAGGATTTACTGAAGGAACTTGGAAATAAAATCTGAAGGAACTACCGAAATACTTGGAAAAACCTAAGAAGGAATTCCTGTAGAATCTTCAGGATGAATTCAGGAGGGATTTTCTGGAGGAATAGCTGAAGGATTTTCCTGATGAATTTCTGAAGGATATAGTTGGAGGTAGTTGGAGAAGCTTCTTGAGGTATTGCTGCAAAAAATTTCGAAAGAAATCCTGGAGGAAATAAAAGTATACTTCCAGAGGCATTCTTGGAGAGTAATTCGGCAACCTTGAAGGATCTTTCAGAGGAGGAACATCCGGAGAGGGATCCCTGGAATAGCTTCCGCAGAACTCCCAGAACTTTTAAAAGAATTTCTGGAAGAACTAATGGAGGAATTCGTGAAGGAACTACCGAAGGAGTTCTGGAGGAACTTCTGGAGGATCTTCCAAATGAATTCCTGGAGGATTTTTTGAAAAATCCCTGAAACTTCCGGACAATTTTCCTGGATGAATTTCGGAAAGAAAACCAGAACGTATGTTTGAAGAAATTCCTAGAGGAATTCTCAGGAAAAATACTGGAAGAATGTTCAAAGATATTTCTAGAAGAATTACCATAGGAATTCAAGGAAGAATTGACCGAAAGTGTGTTACAAGTTTCCTCTGATTTTGCTACTTAGTCCTTAATTAAAAATCCCTTAAATTTATTGTGGAATTTATCTGATTTTTTTTAGGAAGATTTTCAAGTAGAAATTTACCATGGAAATAATGAGAAATAATCCGCATGCCTTCAGTTTTATTTTTTTAAATTTGTAACGTTTTTGAAAAGATGAGGAGGTTTTGTGCCTTTTTGAGAAGTAATTCATAAGAATTCACTCAAAGGGTTTTGCTTCCTCCAAATTTTGTGTTAAAAATAATAATAATAATAATAATAATGAGAAATAATCATTTAACACCAGAACAAATTCAATTTCTTGTCGACATTCGTAAAAATTTTCTATTAAAATTAATTGAACAAATTTTCTTGTGGAAATTAAAAGGATTTATTGTGGGAGTTCAGAAGAGCTTGTGGAAACTAAGGAGAAATTTTATTTAATTTTATTTAATTTAATTTTAGAGGATTCCCTTTATATCTTTTTACGGAAATTATTAGATATAAATTTTGAACTGAATTCCAATTTCAATTCTCTTGAGTTCAGACAAGAAATTTCCCATAATTTTCAGTGGAAATTCTCCTTATTTTACACGAAAAAGTCTTTTAAATTTTCTCAGATTTTTTTTAATCCACGGGAAATTCAAAGAGTTTCGACGGATATTCAGAGGAAAGTCACATGGAAATGCTGAAAAGATCAAATGAAATTAAGATTAAATTCAGGTTCTAGCTCAACGGTTGAATAGATTCAATCAAGTCATAGAAGAATTCAATCATTTTTCGCGTTCCGATGTAATAATAAAATACGAAATACGAAAAACGCCGCCGCCGCCAAGGAAAATTCAAACAAATTCTGCCATCGGGAATTTTTTAACCAGCGCACAACTCAAAGTCAAGTGCGTATGAGGTCTGAAATGCGTTGCAGTTTGCAGTCCGCTAGTGTGAAGGTATCTTTATGTTTGAGATTCTAGGCCCGAGACAAAGACTTTTATAACTTTTGTAATTTTTTTTGTATATAATTTACATATAGAAGTCGCAGAATTTATAAGTAAAAAATGAAATTGTATTTTCCACTTGCTGGCTTATTGGTTGTCTTCAGGTATCTTCAAATAAGTAGATATATCTAGACTTATAAGTCTTCAAATATTTTGAAAAGTCTTCAAAATGTCTTCACGAAATGAATATCTTCACAGAGATTCAAATGTCTTAAAATTGAAGACATGTCTTCAAATCTGGCATCTCTGCTCACGATGAGACGGACTGGCAACGACAACAATAATGCATAATGCACGGAGAACACGTTTACTCATTAATGGGTACTTTTTTCTTTATCTCTTTCCCTCTGCTGAAAAATTTACCCATTTTGAGAGAATAAGTGGATCTACTCATTTAAATGAGTAAATCCACTTATTCTCCCAAAATGATAAATTTTTCAGCAGAGAGAAAGAGATATAGACAAAAGTACCCATTAATGAGTAAACGATTTTACCGGGTGGAAATCTAAAGCAGACCCCACACGAGGCATATATTGACAATACATTGTTCGTCAAACTTTTCATCAATATTTTCACTGATTAGCCGGCATGGCCGTAGCTGAAGAAAACTCAATTTTTCTCTTGAACTAATACGAATCAAATAGCCAGCGGTATTACGCACAAAACACGCACACACCTTCAACCGTCATCGACTCCTGTGGGCAAACTGCCAGGGGAGATAAGGGAAAATATTGAAAGAATATCAAACTTTTCTGATTTCCCTCAATATTTACTTCAATATTTTGGGTTCACAGTCACACCATCAATCTTTTTCTTCAATAATCAAGAGTTTGTCAAACTTTTTCCGTCGTGTGGGGTCTGCTTAAAAATAGATTCCTTGTGGATTATGTACAGCAGAATACCACAGTAACGGTTAAGAAACACAGAGTGCCTACTAAATAAAGAAAGGAATAAAAAAAATGATGTTTTGTCATTAGGTTATATGACTATTTGGCTCGAATTAAATTTTCGGCCAATAATTAACGAATTATGGTTGAAACACAATTTCATACTCAGCTATTTTTTTATAAATATTGAGTGAAAGAAAGAGTATCAATTCGCTGTTACCATCTAATGGTGACGGGTGTGTGCGTGAAATCACTGTTTTTCAACATGGTATAGGAAGTATATTTTAAAATGTTATTAACAGTGATGTGTTGAAAACTTTTAAATACATAGAGTTTTTATTTTGCAAAAACTACATTTTAGGCTCCTTATCTACACATGTTTTTTTAATCAAAATAATTCAACTTTTGTGTTACCAATATAAAAGTAAATTAAATTTCTAACCCAAAAAATTGAACTATTTCCCGCTAAAATGTATTTTAACCCTTTAATAAGCATTAATAAAATTGACGTCCTATATCCCTTGCCGGGTGAAATAAAAAAGCATCACCCGGCCCCCATTTTGTTTTCTCGCTTTCGTCAGGACCAATGAAAAGAATTAGAAAACCATTTCTATTCGACCAAACGTCGCTTCGATCAAATGTCCCTTCGACTAAACGTCCTTTCGACGGTCATTTGACCAAATGTCTTTAGACTAAATTTCAATCAACGATGTGTTCCGAAGTGACCATGTGCCGGAAAATAGAATGGAGGGTATTCCACCATATGTACCTAATATTAGACTATTTCTGAAGGTTTTCAATTTTTCTATAATACACCAGGGTATACTCCAGAAGTTTCCCAGTTAGCTCAAGTGAAAAATCCTCATTGGCACCCGTATTCGTTTCATCCACTGCTGCTTCCTAACGTCTACTGAATTCCTCTTATCAGTTTATCCATGTATCTTGTGGATTATTTATTCAAATTAACCAAAAATCTATTGACGAATTATCCATTTAATTAATTACCCATTCGATCAAATGTCCTTTCGACTAAAAGTCAATTCGATCAAATGTCCATTCGACTAAATGTCCCTTCGACCAAATTTACTTTCGACTAAATGACATTCGACTAAACGTCATTCGACGAAATGTCATTCGACGAACTGTCCCAAAGCCAAGAAAACAACATTCAGACGAGTGCTCGATTGTCGTACTTTAATGATCGTGACTATAATATTGTTTTCAGTCAAACTTTGTTTGAAATGCCGAACAGCACCTAAAACGCATCAAAATGCAAAAGTTGTGCGAGTACTTGTCGTTAGGCATAAGTACGTTAGTAATAATGGACGTTGGGCACAATGCACGATAGGCATAACGAACGTTAGGCATAATGTACGTTTGGCATAAAATGATCCAAAGAACAGCCTATGACATAAAGAAGCCAGAATTATGCCAAAAGTACATTATGCCTAAAGTACATTATGCCTAACGTACTTATGCCTAACGTCTTTATGACTAAAATCTGTTTTTCCTTCATAGTGGGCTTCGTGGCCGTGCGGTTAGCGATATCAATCGTCTAGACGCATGTGCTGTGGAGTGTGGGTTCGATTCCCGCTCCGGTAAAGAGAATACTTTCCGGAAAGCGAATCATAAACTCACTAATTTATTTTGTCCGATACACTAACTTCGATCAAATATATTATATTAACCATATGGTTCACTTCGAGCTTTTCCATACAACGAAATGGCGAACCATTTGCCGGTGATAACGCATCATCTAGCGAGCAAAGAGGAATCTAAACATGTTTTCTTGTTGTTTATTCTAGTAAATCCCATGGCGACGATGGCGAAAAGTCATGCAGATGAAAAGATGACATTCAAAAGGTATAGGGATGCCCATACTTTTTGAATAAATCGATCATCAAATGATCGATTTTCCTCGTTTTATTAAAGTTTTTCGATAATAAATATAGAGAAAAACTAATTATGCTTCGTTTGCTCCAATAGTAGAAGCTGCTCCAACGTGGAAATGCTTGCTGCGCTGGTTTTCTACCCACAGCTGTTATAGCATCTGGATGTACATATATGTATATGCGCGGGAAGCCAGAAATTTGTATGGCGAAAGCATAACAAGCGGGTTATCAAACTGTCGGAACTTGTTGTTAAAAAAATGTGGTTTTACAGGTGTTAGCTACATCCAAAATAATCTTCCCATCATATCTACGTGAAAAACAACGTGTTTTTTTTTCACAGCACTATTCACGTACCAATTAATTGATTCAAAGGTCGAGGCACTCAATTTCACTCAATCGGCTAGCACTAGTGTGTCACATGAAGATTACATGACTGTTTTATTGCTTTCATGACTGATCTAAATTAGATTGTTTTTCTTTTAGTTTATCGAAAATTAAAAATATAACACGAAATTCTACACCGGTTTTTATTTCAGAATGAAAATCTAAACATAAATATGTACATCTTTGGGGTAATCAAGGGGAAAGACACAAGTTTTTGTGAACCAAGAAATCCCGAAACAGCATATTCCGCTAAAAGACAACATATCTTGTGCGGGTTTCATGTTTTTTTTCGAGATTTTTGGGTTTGAAAAACTTGTGTCGTAACTTCCCGTAACAGTTTTGTCGGACAGATTTGTTCATGGTACAATACATTTGGTGGACACTTCTGATGCTCGCGAACCGAATCAGAAAGCCGGAGGAAATCATGTACATCGTGCGAAAATAACATGGGATGAGCAGTTGAGGTTAGGTTTGAGTTGCAAAACTTTTCGGACAAGATCCGACAATATTTCTCTGCAAATAATTAGACAATGCTCTAAAGTATATATACAAAACGGCATAAAACAATCGATTCCTGCATAGCCGCTGAGAAAATCAGGACTTTAGATAAAATATTTCTATCGATAATAATTATATCCCATTTGGATTACTGACTGACTGACTGATTGACATTTCTGACAGGACAAACAACAATCTGAGTGATTTCCCATCTAAGTGACATGTACACTTGTACAGTTATATGAAATTCACGTAAATCATATAGTTTATTTAGGTAAATTTTACGAAATATGATTTAATTATCATATCACATCGCTTATGTTTCATGACTATCAGGTATAATCAGTAGTGTGAGTGAGATTTGGTAGTTACGTGAATTTTCACGTAACCTTAACGGGTTGATTATTTTGAGTGACATCTCCTACCAAATATTTTTCGATAAAGTTGGATAATACTACGAGTGCTGAAAAAATCGAGTTTTGTAAACGAATTGCATACGCTTTTTTGCAATTTTTGAAAATGGACTTTAAAATATGACAAATCTGTACCAATATTATACTTGTACATGTCTAATTCCTTTCAGAATTTACTCAACATGATCATTCTTGACGTGCCACATTGTATAGTTCGATAAACCGTGAAGCGATAGATGTACCGTGGACCCCCGGTAATATGACCGTTTTTAATCTGAACACTTTTAAATTTGAACACCGTTGGTTTGCACATCGTTCAAATTAAAACTGGCTCAAACGTCATTTACCACGTGGAATCAAGAGAAGAAATATTGAACATCGTGAAATGGAACGCAGAATCAAAACAAAGAGCAGCCAGAAACCAGTTTTTCTGATGCTTATAGTGTAACCAGAGGTTCAAATTAAAAATGAATCCCGTTAATTTGAATGAGGTACCGTTCAAATTATCGGGGGTCCACGGTATTTTAGTTCTATAATAGAGTAACAGTGACATATAGATTGTCTGCTTTATCAACAAAGTTGGAATGCTGATTATGTTCACTCCATTCCATTGAAAGAAAGTGGTCATATTACGACAACTATGATGTTTCTAAGAGGATCTCTATGTGTGCCGTCTCAGGTAACTATTAGCACTTTTATTTCGCCATTTCGGTTATATAAGGCTAATATAGAGGCAGTAAGATCATCATAGATCTGTGACAGCATTACAGTCGTTTAAGCATACGGAAAATTGAATGCTTACGGTTACCCAACAAAACGAAGCAAAAAGCGTCACTCATTTTTCGGACATTTATCCTCAACTGATTTGTTTGCAACAAGAAGTTGCATTCGACGTAGAATCCTGTCCTATTGCTTCCTTTTCAAAATTGGCATGAGATTGGACTACAGGATCGAAATTATGGCTCAAATTATAATAAAAATGCGAAAAAATGTAACTCATTTTCAGGCACTTACCCTTAATCGATTTGCTGGTAACAAGTTGCATTCAAAGCAGAATACTCTCCCATTGTTTCATATTGAAAATTGGTCACATTGGACCATTTGCAACATGATATTCAATTCAGTTTGGGTTGTCAAAAGAAATCTTTTCAAACAATATAATGAACATTTTAGTATACTAATTATTAGGTTAAAAGACTATTATTCTTCCATTTACTTCCACTATTAACTTTTTTATGTATCAACAAGCAGATACGTATTTCGTTTCCTACTTGGAAACTTCTTCAGTGTTTGTTATGATCGTCCCCTAAGACGCTCTAAAAAAATTAATCATACTAATTATCGTAAGATAAGTTTTTCTGAGACCGCGCTAGAAACGCATGTGCAATGCAGAGAGAAATCCAGTAAGACTCGACTGTCTAGCACTTTGCTATCTCGTTTTCCCAGGGATTATATTCTCTCTATGTTAATTTTTTGTACCAAGCGGTCATGCTCTCTGCATAGATGGTAGAATTCATATTTGAAGTATCAAAGTCTTGTAAGTGTAAAAGAATTACTCTGATTGACATGGTTCTGTAGAAAACATTTAAGTTATATGACATAATGAAGAGGAGATTCTTTCCACCAATTCAATAAGGAATTCGATAATATTTGAATTAAATTACTATATAAAGTCAATGTGGCGGACCAATAACAAAATATTGTTCGAAGACATAACATTAACGAAGTAAATAAATAAATTAATAACAATAGTTAAGTTGAGTTTCAGTTTTGAAAACGATTATCAGTTATTACAAAATTAATCTGAAAGAACACACTGTTGTGGAATTTTCAGCGGAACCAGAATAAATACATTGGCTATAATCTAAATGGTATAAATATTAAAGGAAAAGCATAGTCCAAATCCAGTGTTTTTACGTTATTTGGCTTCCTAATGAAAAGTGTGGTATCTCACAATGGTGTATATTAGAATCTATTTTCTTCATAGACAAATTCTCCCGTAGAACTAGCCATTAAGTATTTTCCATCTACGTTGGGTTCTTTTTGAGCCTATTGGAAAAAGCGGTTAGCAGAAAATGTGACCTTCCAATTTCCATCTTTGGTATTTTTAATCCACCCTTTTAATCCATCCACCCTAGTTCCATTAAACTCGTGTACTTTACGCAAAATTTTCAATAAGGTTTTGCAACCAAACTGTCAAATCTTAGCTGAATAATTCCTCATTCTATATGTAAATTTAAATGCATCTCCAAATGTTATATTTAAGCTATTCTTTAACTAATACTTTCAACCAATTCAACCAAAAAAAAAAACAATAAAATGCGGATTAAATAGTTACAAAGGATATCTCAACTAATTTTGGACACGTATAATAAGCCATGCAGACAACTTGCTGTTTGTCTCAGACTCAGACTCAGAATTCATTGACTTCTTTAATGTCAAATTTCCCAAAGAATCATGACTTTTACTTTAATTAAAAACAAATATAAAAGTGTTGCAGTCAAATTAGCAAACAGCAACAGCAGTTGTGCAAAACAGAGTGAGTAGGTACAATGCGAGAAGAATGTAAACTTCCAGCAACCTCGTATAGCGCTCTCTTCAACTTTCGCTTCCAGCGTGCGTCAATTTCGATATGGTGCACCGGGTATGGTCCCGCCGGATACAGTTCAACGAGCTATATCAAATTTAAGTGATACATTTCCACAAAAATATGCTCTACCACATTTCATAAGCACAACATTTGATTTTCTCGTTTGGATCTGATTAAACATAATCGATTAAGTTTGCAAAAAAGTATAAGCTATCCCTATTTTTTTCATGATGACATTTTTGAAGTGTGTGTAAAACGATCGTCATAATTTTGGGTAGTTCGATTTACGTGTGTATCGATCCTTTTGACGCAAGTTGGCGCCACATGTGGTGTCGCCAAAATTTCGTGAGAGTGAATCATATTGTTAATATAGTATATTTGCTTCGATACAGGGTAATCGAAAAAATCAACATTTTTGAAAAAATGTTTTTTCAAAGCATAATTTTTGAACTACTGAACAAAGAACGATTCTTGGTGGGAGCTATGGAGCGCAGGTTCGTTTCCTACACCGGTAAAAAGGAAACTTTTCGTGATCGAAAAAATCTCCACCGGTTCACTGGGTGTTATGTGTCCTGTCCATTGTCTAGATGTTAAGTATTCAGTCTGTACGACCTCTGATCGAAGACGGAGCTCCTGTCTTTTATTCTACCAAATATTGCGAAAATCCAAAAGATGGTATATGTGTTTCACATGAAATTCCTTATTTTTCGTACAAAACTAATACCACCCTATCTAAATTGACTAATTTTGTCGTAAAACATTACCTATATGAGATAAAATAAATGTTTATTAAGCAAAAATACTTAGAATTAAATTATCTACAACTTTGTAGAATAATATGATCTCCCAACTCAAAAGGTTAAAAAAATACATTCCCAAAAAATAAATACAAAAGAGCCACCCTAATGGCAATTTACACCAAAAATAGATCTTTTCTTGTAGATCATTTCTTCTGAAGACGTCAAAACTCTAGCACTGATGGTTTTGAGTTATCGATTTATGTTTATTATTATTTCCGGGATTATTTCCTCTACATCCGTTGAAGCTGCCCGTGTCGAATCACTCCTACCGATAAACTGGTCCCAGTCCTGATTGATTCCGCCAGTGCCATCGCTGCGGTGCAAAGCAACCACTCGAAATACTCATGGATCACTGCGCACAATCTGGCTGAAGTCAGTCACCAAGACCGTCGTTTTGCGACACCGGTTCCCCGGCTGGCGTTAAAACCTGGATCAAAAAAAATATCTGTCTGGATTGGGAGTACCAATGACCACGCAGCTACGGTACTCCTCCACGTTAACTCATGTGTAAATGCCGGTCTAGCCAACCGGGAGCACTTCTGAGAACTCCCTGAATCAACTGCCTCAGGGTCGGCACACGGAAGTTTATCGCGGTACAGGGAATCTTCGCACTCGAAATTAAGGAAACCTACCAGCACTTTTAACGTTTTTAACAATTTTATTAGCTACACTCCTTCTAACTTTTCCTTCCTCCCGCTTTCTTACTAACTATTTAGCTAACCTTTACTGTTGGGGCCCCTTCTTCTTTCCAACCACCTCTTTCCTTTTCGCTGCGTCCTTCCTCGTTTTGACCGCAAGCTTCAGCCACGTCTGGCTACGTTCCGCGCCTTATGATCCAGTTGCGCGTCCTAGGCTACCGATGTGTTGTCGGATCGGTCTTCGGCCAATAACGGTGCCGGAATCTACCCGGCGAGGGGGTTCTAGGACGGTGCAGAACTTAACCGAAAACTGGGCACAAGCACGGCGTTGACAAAGCACAGGGACAGCAACGAATCCACGGTAGAACAACGGGGTCCTAAGTGACATTTGAAACGAAAGCACACATCACAATCACGGTCACAATTTGGGGAACCGGAAGATATCTGGAGATGGGGGCTGGCCAATTACCTGATATCCGTGTCTTAACGCTTTCAATTTTATTTTCCGAAAATAAACGATCTCCTTGACTACACTTCTTAACTCGTTCACGATTGCCGGGTAAGTGAACGAGCTTATTACTATGATTTTCAGGCCCCAAGGTTCATGACCCCCATCTCCGGTCATCGACTTTTCCAGTCTCCATCCCTGTTTCGTACCACCCATTTGTGCAACCCATCATGGCCGCTCAACTCCTTATCCTGCGGCTCCTGGTGGTGGAGTTGAAGAAGCAATTGGGTGGTTGGTAACAGTTAAGGTGGTTGCACCTAATGACTATCTAGTTGTATGCTAAGTGGGCCTACTGGGGAAAAAACCTTCGCTTCTCATACAAAAACTACCTGTCATAATTTTTCGCATTATTTACAAACAAAAATCTCAATACACACGATTAACAAAACCAAACACTTACATGTGTAGCAGGAATACGAAAACTCTCGCTCTCAGATTGAGCCACACATTCTATGAACTTTTTTGTCTTTTACTTAACTGAGATCTGGATATTGCTATCGATTAACTGACGATCTGACCAGTTTAAATATTGCGGAAGTCCTCCGTTCTGAATAGTTTTTTTTGAAGGAACTCTCCGCTCTGAAAAGTTTCCATTTTTTGTCGGTTCTTTGGATCGCTGTTATGCGCTAAGTTTGAGCTTCCTACCGGGATGCAATGATTCAACTCCGGAGAACATCACGTTCTACGTCATAGTTGGTTCTTGGTCATTGTTGGCCACCCGGCCTTAGTTGTTAGTGTCGATGGTGATTCCCTTGGTGATTCTTCTTACTTCCAATTTCCCCTCTACATAATTGATGTCTTCTGTACTGTATTTTCATCCAGCTTATTTTTTGACCAATTATTAATGTTTTTTAAAGTGCGTAGTTCTAATTTGTTATCTTGGGAAGGTCACTAGCTAGGACCTGAGGGTCGCTACTTTCAGGTAACTCCGTTAGTATGACAAGAGAAAAACAAGTTTTAAACTCATCGAATCCTGTGTAAAAATTTTACATCATGTAGTAACAAACATCATTATCATTACTCAACCGATGTTGGTGATCTGGATATAGGCACTAATATTTCCTGGAATCAAACAACATTCGCAGAACAGATTGCGCTGTCTGTCACAATAAAGTGTTATAGGTTGTAGGCACTTAACCCGTGCTTTTTCATTCCCAGACAGGTTTAAATATTTCACGCACAACAGACAACAGTAATGCTATGCAAAGCCATACCCACCAGTCCCGGCTTCGCCATCGAACATTTAATCCTTTTTATGAGTTATGTAAATGGATCCCATTTTATATTGAGCCTGTTTCCATATTTCGCATCATTGTTAAAATCTCGTTCTGTTTCATCGTTCGTTGGCTGCCTCAGTGCCGTTTCATATTGCTTTCGGTTGAGTTGCCGTCGGGAGGGCGGAGGCTGGCTGGTGAGTTTCGTGCTTTCAAACCAGTAGTCAACACCAACACGGCCTATACCACTCTGACTGGTTGGTTCGGTGAACAGTTGATTAACGCCATCAAGCTCTGGGGTAAACATGGAGGGTTTACTGTGCTCATAATTTCAATATTTTCTGAAATGGAGATTTACAAGCATTGCTGTGGATTACAGTGGTCATATATTCCGAATCGAAATGGCCATTCTGAACTGATTTTTGCGGCATAAATAGGGTAACAGGAAGTAATGTTAACCCTGGATGCAACGGTGGCGAACGGTCACGAAAATTAATCAATAATTCAGCGATAATTCATCGTTTTGTAGAGAGATATTTGTCACTGCTTCGTTAAACAAGCATATTTTAGCATATTCAAGCATATTTTAGTTACATTACGCAAGGTTCGTGAACTTCTTCAGCTGATAAACGCAATGAAGTTGCGAGGAAAATCACTTTTACTCGTTGTTTTTGGCAGCCATATATTCAGGCAGTCTGTGCAAGAGTGTTTTTGCCGAATAAAGTAGTTTTCTGATGGACTTACTTATTTTCGTTTTAAAGAGCGGATAACAGTCACACTATTTTAGTATTCTTATTAAGTTCACAATTTGCAATAGTATAGCGACACGATAATTTCGGTTAGAATTTCAATATATTAACAATATATTACAACAATAAATGTGCTCAACCACAGCATAGTAGGCTAAAGTTTGGGCCACATACCCACATACATAGGGTCTATTCGAATAAAACGATTTGCACAAAGATGTGGGGATATTCTTACGGGTTAGCGAGGAAAGTTGAGGGGGATTTTATCGAGAATCAAAGAAGTTTTGATTTTTCATTTTTTTTCATCCATTGTCTGCGATATTTATTTTACGGTGTGTATTTAGGCCCTTCTGTAGATTTGAAAATAACTTTTCATAACAAAGACCAAATACAATAATTACCCATAAAACAATTTGGAGAAAAAATTCAATTTTTTTAACCCTTTTGTTACCGACAAAAAACACCCTTACGTTAACGACAGAGTACCCGGGTACCCACGGATTTAAAATGATCATAACATTGTCGGTTTTTCACCGATTTTGACGATTTTGAATTTTGAAATTTCTGAATCCAGAGCAAACGGAATCGTCCAAATCGGTTGAGAATTGACGAAGTTATGGTCATATATAAACGTGAGTACCCGGGTACTCTGTCGGTACGTTATGGGGTATATTTAGAAGACCCTCCTCAAGCCCCGCCCCTTACTGGATTTTCATTCTGATACCACCCAAACCTATATTTTGCCGAGTTTGAAGATGTCACGGAGTTTCAATTTCCTACGATGTTTAGAACCCTAAACAAATGCAGCCATTGCTTTGCACCGTTCAATGTGCAAAAACGATCCATAAAAATTGAAAAACGATCCGTAAATAACATCTTAATGTTCCATAAAACGCTATCATAAATCCATAAAATAGTTCGGGAGATTCCAAGAAGAATAATTTTATGATCCATAAATATTTGAAAAATGATCCATAAAAACTATATTTTGATTCATAAAATTTCAAATTTGCGCAATTTTTATCCATAATATGATCCATAATTTTGTTTATAAGATCCATAATTTTGATAATGTGATCCATAATGCTTGGAAAGAAGGCCAGTTAAACTATATTAATTGATCCACACATTTTTTTTTAAAT
This sequence comes from Armigeres subalbatus, assembly GCF_024139115.2. Lineage (NCBI taxonomy): Eukaryota > Metazoa > Arthropoda > Insecta > Diptera > Culicidae > Armigeres > Armigeres subalbatus. Next base: position 305,571,521 of record NC_085140.1, read on the forward strand.
CTATGGATCATTTGGCAAAATTTATGGATCATATCACCAAAACTATGGATCATTTGAACAAAGTTATGGATTCATAATCCATAATTATGGATAATTTAACCAAATTATGGATCATATTACTGCAATTATGGATCATCATCACGATAAAAAAATGCGCAAATTTGAAGTTTTATGAATCACAATACATATAGGTTTTTATGGATCATTTGTCATACGTTCATGGGCAAATAGCAAGAATTGTATTGTTTTTCTTGTTAATGGAACATATTTTCCTATTAATTGCTAAATTTTAGCTTAGTTATGGTTCGAAAAATTATTCTATATGGAATCTCCTGAATTATTTGATGGATTTATGGAACATTCAGATGTTATTTACGGATCGTTTTTCATTTTTTATGGATCCGTCTTTATTGTTTTTATACAAAAGTATGTTTTGCCCTAAACAAATTTCACTTGAAAACGAAAAAGGTACCCGGGTACCCTGTCGGTTACATAAGGGTTTAAACTTATTCTCATATGTTCAAAATTGTTTTTTAAAGTTTTGACATAATTGATGAAGCGGAGGCTCGAGATTTATTTGTTGTATAGATATCATAAAAAGAGGATAAATCCAGCCAAATTATAAGACTACATACTTTGTAGAAGTTTCTAATAACATGCGTACATGAATATAGTAAGTTGAAAAATGAATAAATTTTGAAGGAAATTATTGAAAAAAAGGTTAGTTTCTTTTTACTTTATCAAGCAAGTTCTTGGAGAAGATAATTTTGGATATTTTGAAATTGAACGACAACCATTAACTATCGGTATTATCGGTATCGGTATTAACAAAACAACAAATAATAGACTTTCGCATATAATTAAACTAAAATTGTATTTTTTAAGAGATTCTGTGCGAAAATTGTATCAATTTTTATATGTTTAGCTGTGATACATCGGATACTTAGAGACAAGGGGATCAAGTATTCGCAATTTTCCCTACCGAAGAATTTACCGAATTATTCTCGATGGTGATCTCTGCTGTGTGCTGGTAATTATCTATTATGTTTTATGTACGAAACATGTGACTTGTCATCTAATGCTGCATCAGAGCCACAATCTGTCATGAGGCCCACTCTAAGGAAGAAACTGAAGTAAATTTCAGTCGTTAAGGGTTCCATTACTAGCACTCAAGCCCTACTGTTTGTATTTACTAAGTTATTTATTTATTAATAAAAGTGATGATATGATAAATTTAATGACAAAAGTTGAACAAATTGCTGAGATCCCGGTAAAAAAATAAGTGTGTAGTTTGACTGGTAGTATCATGTACACCAAAGCCGCCAAGTCTCCCGGACGCATTTTGTGGTATTCCAATCAATTTTCATCGGTCTTCCAGACGCGCTTTGTAATTTTCCAAGCCACAATTCGTTTTCCAGCGGTCTTCACTACGCGCTCCCAATTTTCGGCGGTCTGTTAGACTCGCTTTGTAGTAATACAAACCACCTTACCTTGTGATTTCATAAACCATTACATATTTTAACAATTAGCACATTAACCTCTTGAATACAAATCCAACTCCACCAACCTTTTTTGAAAAGAAAAGACAGGAACACCGTCTTCGACCAGAGGTCGTACAGACTGAATACTTAACCCCTAGACGACGGACAGGACACATAACACCCAGTGGACCGGTGGAGAATTTCTCGATCACGAAAAGTTTCCTCCTTACCGGAGCGGGAATCGAACCCTCGCCCCATAGCCCATGCGCCTAGACGATTTACGTCGCTAACCGCACGGCCACGAAGCCCACTTGCTTTTGAAGTTAGCAACAGGTGTAACCTGCGGCTACAAATGTTATTTGCAGCTTCTCCGCAAGCGTTAGTTTCCCGTCCATCAAGCCAACCGGGTAATTCACCCATGCTATATTAGCGAGACAAACCATCTCACTAATAAGCATGGTGAATAAAGTGAGTACCGAAATGAGATACATACAAACGTCACTTTTTAATTTACGTACAGCGGTTTGAGCGTGAGCATAAAAAATAGAATGCTCACCAATTTCGTTCATCTGCTCCGTTGTTGCATGAGAGAATGGTTGCCAAATTAAAAAAAAACTAATTATTAGGTTCTGTAGCATGACGTCACGAATGAATTCGGTCCTCGTCAAATGAACTTTTTTGACAGTTCAGTAGTACTTTCCACTGACTCCGACGAGGACTCCGACAAGGTTCGGGTTCGTGATTGATTGGCTGCCCCCGAGTCCAACGCGAAGTACTACTACTAATCAGTCATCAGTTTGAGGTTAGATACAGACGCTGCAGAACCTAATTATAAAGTTCAGCTTCATCCCGGAACAATTTAGTCTGTCCGTAACCTCCTACGGGAATTGAAGTGCGCGTCAGATAAATAAGTTAAAAACAAAAAAATCCAATTATTGGTGAAGATTCCTATATAGTGCTAAGTAAGAAGTGATTGTGTGGTCGAAAAACAAAAGTCTTAATTCTAAATAGTACGGAAAAGAACAATAGCACGAAGAAGAACAATAGTACGGAAGAAAAAGTACATTGAATGTTTTGTAGTACGATCAGTTTTTAGTAGCTTTTTGTTAGTGGCAGTCATTGTTAATTGTTATGTTGTTCGCACGTTATTCTAGGCCAGAGTTATAAAGACCACATTTGTTGAAAAACCATAAATTTGTAATATCGACAAAATCAACGAGAAAAAGGTAATATTTTTGTGTAAAACGATACCTGGTGTAAAAATTTGTAAGAAGTGACGTCACAAGGGGTATTAATTATGTCGGCAGGTCCATTCGGTGGCCTTTTTTCTTTTTCTTTACTGCTTGGCAGGGTGGTGATCGACGACGACGACGACGTTCGGTGGCCTACTGTAGCGCACGTGCATCCCTCATCAAATCGAGGTCTGTGGACAGACTTTGGGCATTCTTTCGCCCGGCCATCTCGCCAATACGGTGGCCAAAGGCCCGATCAAGTCGCCATCGCTGTGAACACCACGTGCATCGAGCCAGCGGCGGCCCTCCAAATCCATCTACGTCACTCGATAGCCCAAATTGAGTACGACAAGCCATCCCGCAACAGCCATTGTCCCCTGCCAAGCCCAGGAACGGCACGGCTACCGCGTCCCCGGAGGACTGACCAACAATACCTCGTGGCAAGCCTTTCGAAGCCATATCCTAGTGCTATCGTGCTGTCATCGCATCGCTACCACGGCAAAGCAACTACTGGAGTAGAAACACCAACCGAGCATCGCGTCTACGGTGGGATTGGACCACAGAATCCCGTAGGTGAACTAGTAAGCATTCCGTGGCCCCCAGCTGCACCACGGCGTGCCGAAGCCAGCAAACCGCGACCGATAAGCCACGCCCCCTGGTGTGATTCGACCAAATCCCGTGGAGCAGTCCGGCAATCAGCAGTCGGACCCAAGAAAAACAGCTGCTACCTACCACCACTCACCGGATGCATTCGACCAAGGAGTTCCAATGCCACAGGAGGCCAACGATTGTTATGTACCCCTATGTCTAGTGACATCACATTTATAGAAGGGCCAATGTAGGCCAATAAACAAGCATGTTAAATTAGAAACTGTTGTGTAGGTAGCATATTACTTTCGAGCTAGCATTCCCTGAGGTTTCTTCTCCATTTTGCTTCTTATTCGTTCCTCCGGACTCGTAAAGGAGTCGTCAAGCCTCGCCCGCAGAGGTCAGTTCTGGATTTTGTTGATTCGGTAAGCTTTTGAGCATCTCATTTGGTACGAACCGTTTTGGCAACCTTTCCACCTTGTCACATCAGAGAGCACGTGTCGCGTAACACACGTGTGTATGCTCCTGCTGCAGGTGAGTTTGAGTGGTGTGTGATCATTAGAGTAAACGACCCTGTAATTGTCTCCCTTCCCTAGCTTCGGAGATAGCTAGCGGGTAACACAGGATTCAAAAAACAACCTGACAGGATCGCCAAAATGTGTGGCAATAAATGGCCGGATCAAAAATGCGATGACAGCAGCTCTCCATGGGTGCGTGTGCACGCCATGCAGATCTGACGAGAAGAGGCCGAGTCACGGCTTGCTGCTTGTTGCTCCACTATAGGTACGAGGGAGTCCGTTTTATCAAAGACCGTTTGGTGTGGCAATGAGTCTAGGTGGTGAGAAAGTGTCATCATCGACCATCACCGACAGTATGGAGGTCGAATAACAAAATCCTTCTACCGTTACCGTGGTTGAATGGGTATGATGGGTACAAATAGTTGTATATGAATGCTTCCAGAAAATCCTGCAATAATTCTACTATAGGCGCTTGGCCATATCTTGCGAATGCTTTTCCTGTACTTCCTGCGAAAATTGTAACGGGAAATATTCTGCCGGGAATACTTCTGGAAACTTCTGCGAATATTTCTTCACAAACACCTGAATAAATTATTTTGAGAATTCCTGCCGGACTTTTTCTTGAATCTATTTGGAAGAACCTACAAAGGAATACCAAGAGAAAGTTTGTCATGGTTGATGGTGATTATTTCCAGAGGGATTTTTAAGAATCTATTACTACAGGGTCTCCAGTAGCCTTGCGAGAAAATGCGTAAGATTGCCAATCCGGAGATGACGAGTTTGATTCTCGTCCGGTCTAGGATGTTTTCGGGTTGGAAACTTTCTAGACACCCTGGGCATAGTGTATCCACTATCCATTGTACTTGCCACACAAGATACATACTCATGTAATGGCGTGCATAGAAAAGCCTTTAATTAATAACTGAGGAAATGCTAATAGAATATTAATTTGAAAAGCAGGCCAAGTTCCAGTTCGAATGTAGAGCCAGAAGAAGAAGAAGAATTACTACAGGAATTTTCACACTTCCCGAGTGGAATTTTCTCATTAATTTCTGAGAGATTTTACTGCAAGAATTTCCTCTAAATAAAACCCATTGGAATTGCAAGGGAAATTTTTCTTGGCAACTCTCGGAGTGTTTACTGATGGAATTCTCGAGATAGTTGCGACCTATAGAAAACCAGTGGTGCTCAATATACGCGTAATTACCAGGCCTTTCAAAATTAATTAAAAATTGTGCACCGAAACTCATCAAATTTTAGATTTAGGTTCAGTTTTTCTGAAAATTTTGAGCTACAGTAAAAGCATCACCGAAATTTGAGGGTGCAAAATAAGAAGGGAACGCAAAAGATTTATACCAATAAATAATTGTTTCAACAATAAAAACTTCTCTAATGTTGTTTGATGGGAGAGGCATTCCACGGGGGCATGTCAGTCGATCCTGAGCGACCATTTCGAAAATATTTGAAACTCTGCACAGTTTTTCAATTTCATCTAAATCGTCATTTTTCGATATCAAATCTTCATATTGAGTCACGACTAACTTTTCAAAAGGGTGTATGTGAAAATGGTTAAAAAATATTTAAAAAGCTGCACAGCAAAAACGGAATGTTCGATTGTTATGATTTTTTCAGCAAAGTTAGACAACTAAATGGTGATTCTTAAGAAAATGTGCACAGTAAAAAAAAATTTTTTTTGCCTTTAAAATATCATTTTGTCACAAAAACTCAAATATCTCAAAACCCTATCTTTTTCGAACGTAATTTTTTAGGGAAGACGGTCCATTATATTAGCTATCTACCATAAAAATTTGGTGATGGTAAACTAATAAACAAAAAAGTTATGACATTTCAAACATTTCACAATTTTCACATTTAGTAAAAAAAAATTATTTTCTGTGTAAGTTATTTCGAGAATTGCAGTTTGATGCAGATTTTATTGTTAAGGGACGTGATTTAAACAAGTTGTTTTCATGATATTTTGATTTAATTATTTATAGCATCTATAAGAAACTTAGACACGATCCAGTGTTGTGATCAAAAGTATTGATAGTGTCATAATTTTCATTGCACGTGACTGGCGAAAATTCTTTTTAATAGTGTTGAAACCTGTTGATAATAACGTTGATAGAAACATATGAAATGTTATTTTTAAGACAAAAGCTGCAAAATCAAAGATTTATATACACGTGTACGTCTATAGTTTACCTGCAAAAATATACCTCTTAGAGAATAGACTTTATGATCGGGAGGAAACGGGTATCTTCAACAACAACAAATGCATGATAGTTACAAACCATGACAATGCTCACGAAAAAGCAAAAAAAATTACTACCACTAAGGTTGTTAAAGATCTTATGGTAATTTTTTTGTTCAGTCAAGCAAATGACACAAAACTAGTCAGTAAAACTTAAAAGTGATTTTGTTTATTGAAATATTACGAACAACATGAGTAGCCGCTTTCTCAACTGTTGTAGGCCGTTTGATGGAAAAAAGTGTTCAAAAGAGTTACGAAATCTCACCGAAAGCACCATAGATAAACTGAAAGCGACTGGTTATGCTCCAATGTCCACATTGAATACAAATTTACGCATTTGCACGTCCTGCCGTCTAAACGTTGACAAAAGAGCAATCTGTATATCATCGGTTGAGCAGAGCGCAGGAAGTTCGAAAACGACAGCAACTGAGGAATTGCCAGATGTATCGACAACAACTGAGGAATTACCAGAAGTATTAAGTGCTGAGAGCCTTGCCACCGTACCATCAGCGAAATCTGTTTCAACAAATCAATCGGAAGATGAGTGTATCCAAAAGGTCAACATCGAACGCTTTAACGAGGGCATAGCTGGGATAAAAGTGACTCCGATTAAATGGAGTAAGATGGACTATGTTTATTACCCGGAGAAAAATACCGTGAAATAAACGAAGCTGTACGAAGAAACCTCTTCAAATTAGGGACCTGATGATGTGGAAAATACAGACTACGATGAGGTAATTATAAATATGAAGGAAAGGTTCTCGAATGCAGCCACGACAAGGAAAGAAAATGATTGATTTTGTCGATGCTGCCGTGGTCTATTCAGGATGCCATTGATGAGTTCAAAACCAATAGAAATACAGTAAAAGAGGCAAAACAATTGAAGAATAACTGTCTTTCAACCAAAAATACTAGGTCTAGTACTGCATTAACAGATGAGACAAAAGAAATAGTAGTTCAATATTTTGAAGATGATGAAGTAAGTCGAGCTATGCCTGGTCAAAAAGATTATGTATCAGTAAAAAAAGATGGAAAGCGTCAAGCAATCCAAAAACGATTAATGATGACGACTTTGAAAGAAGCGTACACACGCTTCAAGGAAATTCACGATAATATTAAAATAGGTTTTTCCTCATTTACAAGCCTTCGGCCAAGGCAATGTAAGCTTCTTTCCAATTCAGGAACACATAATGTGTGTGTGTGCACAACCCATGAGAATATTAATCTTATTTTACATAGTTTGAAAAGAATCAATTTAACAAAGGATATTAAAATGTTAACTGGTAGTGTATGTGTGAAAATACAACATCAAATTGCTATCTACGATCTTGTTCGGATTGTCCAGATTCTTCATCATTGGAAAATACTTTATTCGCTGAGTTTGAAGAAAAATATATTGATCAGTTATCATTTGAGCAATGGGTGACCACGGATAGGTGTGACATAGAAACTATTGTAAAACCTGTAGATGAGTTTGTGTCATATTTTTGCTTGAAATTAGAAAGTTTAATCCCTCACGATTTCATTAAAACAGAACAATCCAGCTTTTTAAAAAATACGAAAATACATTACAAAATGGTGAATTTTTAGTCATTTGTGATTTTCTGAAAATTACAGCTTTGTATTGCAAGATGAAGTGCATTCCCATCACTGGAACGTACAACAAGCTACAATTCATCCATTCGTTATTTATTTTAATGGAAGTACGCAAATTGAACACTCAAGATTTATTATAATTTCCGAAGATTTAAGACACGATTCAGTATCCGTAAACTTGTTCATTGAAAATGATTAACTTTTTACGCGTCGATAAGCATAAAGAAGTCAAAAAGATATATTTCATGTCTGATGGAGCAGCGTCGCAGTACAAAAATCGTAAGAATTTTTCGAGCCTATGTCAATTTAAATCAATGTACGGAATTGATGCAGAATGGCATTTTTGCTACATCACATGGCAAAGGTCCTTGTGATGCTATTGGAGGAACAATAAAGCGCATGGCCACAAGAGCAAGTTTAGCCAAAGAACGTGAGCATCCAATTAAAACTGCGAAAGAACTTTTTGATTGGGCAAATCGTAGAAAAGAAAAGATTTAACCAAATTATCATTTTGTTTTACTACTACTGAAGAGTACGAAATAAAGGCTTCAGAGCTCAGCGAGCAATTTAATAACGTGAAAACGATCCAAGGAACCCAAAAATTTCACCGTTTCATTCCCTTGTCCGAAAATAAAATTAAAGCCAAACTATCCTCCAACTGTGCTGATAACAATCCAACAGTCTTCGACTATTTAAAAAACTTGAATAACACTAAATAAAAAATAAGCACTAATAAACTGTTTTCATGATATCATAACCCATACCAAAATTCAAACCCAAAACTCTTAGAGTTTCTATAACAACATTGTGTAACTGCCACATTTAATTTAATATTTAGGATAATATTAATTCATTTTTATTTATTTATACATATAATATTTATACATACAATATACATAATATCGATGAATACATAAATATGGAATATCATACAAACAACTTGTTTAACTCACGCAAGGCCCTTAACAATAAAATCAGCATCAAACTGCGATTCTTGAAAAAAAAAATACACGGAAATTTTTTTTTGTTTACTATATGTGAAAATTGTGAAATGTTTGAAATGTCATAACTTTTTTGTTTATTAGTTTACCATCACCAAATTATTATGGTAGATAGCTAATATAATGGACCGTTTTCCTAAAAAATTACGTTCGAAAAAGATAGGGTTTTGAGATATTTGAGTTTTTGTGACAAAAATGATATTTTAAAGGCAAAAAATTTTTTTTTACTGTGCACATTTTCTTAAGAATCACCATTTAGTTGTCTAACTTTGCTGAAAAAATCATAACAATCGAACATTCCGTTTTTGCTGTGCAGCTTTTAAATATTTTTGAACCATTTTCACATACACCCTTTTGAAAAGTTAGTCGTGACTCAATATGAAGATTTGATATCGAAAAATGACGATTTAAATGAAATTGAAAAACTGTGCAAAGTTTCAACTCAATAGAAAATCATGAATTAAAAATTTTCTTAAATTTTGATGCTGTTGCTTGGAATCGCTCGGGAGCAAAACCGATTGTAATTATTTTCGACTACGTCTTCCAAAACTTTACCAGAAATATTTGTGTTGGCCATCCCGGGGAAACCCAGAAAGTACCCGAGCCAATGAGCATGTGCACCGAAAATTCAATTGATAGTGTTTTTCCACCAGTGTATGTTCACTGTTCAGTGCGCGCTGCTGTGACTCTGGCGTGCATTTTGTTTTTTAACAGATTATATTGCGAGAAGATAGAAAAATTCGAACGAGGGTCCGACGGTCGACCGTCGGAAAGTGGTTCCGCAAACGTCAAATCACTTGATGCACGGAAAATAATGTTGGTTGATTTTTTCGGTTTGAATGTTGATTATTGAAATCAAAGATAATATGCAATTTTAAACGAGTGTTACATGCCGCTATATATTTTAAATAAGTTTTATGGTACTTTCAAGGCATTTCGGACCGTATTTATGCGATTTCGAAACAATTTAGATTCTCGAATATTCTTGATATAAAGGAATATCAACACTTTTCGCACAGTGCATGTCATTTGAAGTTTCCGACACTCAGTCTTCTTCTTCTTCTTTGCTCCGCAAAATTAGAAGTTTTCTCTGTTCTCGCAATATTTCTATGACTGCAAACGATACTTACAGAATGGAGTTTATATGTGAAGAAGTATTTTGTAAGATAAGAAATGTTCCATCACTACTTGGTGATTTTTTTCTCTAAATTCCTGGACTCGAATTCAGCAAACGTTTACTCACACATCTCAACTGAACCGTATAGTTCTGCTCATCTGATGACGTATTGGCTTATGCCATAGAAGATCCCGTTTTTCGTCGTCAAGGAGCTTCCGAATAGTGGGAAAATATGATACCACTCTGTTTACGATTTCATTGCTTTTCAAAACGTCAATAACGTTTTGTTGCGTCATTGTTAACATTCGTCAACCACTTTTACCCATTAACTGTTGTTTCTCAAATTTTAAATGATTTGTTTATCGGCTAGATAGGCAAGAAGATTTACGCTTCGATTGTGGGCTGTTGAATAGATGGTCTTCCTCTCTCCCTTTCACCCTTTATCGTTTCATACTTGTTCGCGCCTTAGCGAACCGCTTTCAATCTGATGATTTTCAATTATCTTTCGATTATTTACTCCCTCATACTTTGAGTAGAACTGACCGACAAAGCCGATAAATAAATAATTTTCGTAATCCAATACAAAGTTTTCTTCATATTTTACCAAAACTATGATAAATTTGTTTCGCCCTAACTTCCATTTGCAATAGGTCGAAAAGCATAGCCTCCATATTGTTCCATTGTGCATACTGGGTGTTGCTTCAAACGCCTCTCCTGCCCGGGCAGTATTGCACACGTGGGTATGATTCAATATTCCACACTCAATTTGCGATTATCATGCATGCATGCATGCATACGTTTGAACAGCTACCGACCGCACCGTGCACCATTGAGCAGCGTCAAAGAAGCCGAACTAACAGCGGTTTGGTTTGGGTGGGATATGTTGATGGTGCCGGTGGTATGCAAAAGCGATTGGTTTCCCGGATTTGCCGAACAATGCGAGCAGCAATTGCACCGGCAATATCATTCCGATGCTGTTCCTTCTGTATGCAACCGCACCACCAGCACCAGACCATCATCATATATACGAAAACGAGATAGCGCCCGGCAGAACTGGCATTCTACGCGGCGCGGCAAAGAGATATCCTTATGCGATGCGATGCGCGATGGTGCTGAAGATATGTGCATATTTGCTTGGAAATATTTCCGTCTTGTGTATGCCGGGTGTGAAAGAAACAAAGCGGATGCGCAATCTTTCGGTAGTTTGACTGGGACGAACAAAAAATATGGAAGGAAATGAAATTCAGTGAAACCGTGGAATAGGTTTTTATTTGAATTTTGATCTGATATGTGTTGTGTCACATTGGTTGTGTAGCGAAAAATCTATTGTACAGTCAAAGGAACAGTGTGTTCTGATTTACGTACCTTTCTAGAAATTAAAATTCAGATTGTTTATGAACATACCAATATACAAAATTCGTGAACATTTAGAACGAACGCGTCGAACGCCACTCATCATTGGGCGGCTACAAAACGGTCGACAAGTTCAAGACTACGCGCAACACTTGGAAGAAGCAATGGACGATCGCTTGAGAGATATTTATTCCGCCATTCTAGTAGCACCGCCACCGCTGCACTATGGACGGGCCCGCAAACGTCTTCCACCTGATGGATCTACCTTGCACGCTGTGCACCTCGCCTTCTTGTGCTCGTCGGATCGTTGTCGAGAACCATTTTCACCGGGTTACTGTCCGATATTCTGGCTACATGACCGGTCCACCACAGTCTTCCGATTTTCGCGGTGTGAACGATGGATGGTTCTTCTAACATCAATTGCAACTCGTGGTTCATTCGCCTGCTACATGTATCATCTTCCATCTGCACCCTGCTATAGATAGTATGAAACACTTTCCTCTCGAAAAATCCAAGTGCACGTTGATCCTCTGCGAGCCTTGTCCAGGTCTTGTGTCCATAGAGAACTACCGGTCTAATGAGCATTTTGTAAATATGTAGTCAGTTTGAAACAGCGGCGAACTTTATTCGATTGGAGCATTTTGTGGAGTCCAAAGTACGTACGATTTCCTGCCTGCGTCTCCAAATTTCTCTGTCACCAGTCACGACAAACTCAAATTTTATTTTAAGTCAGTTTCAATTATTTGGAAAACTGACCCAAAATTGTGTAGAGTCAGACGAGCGTGCTACCCTTGTAATATTTGTTAGTTTTTCTACTCATCGAGCCAGCCTTGGGCTGAAAGTCTCGCTAATAAAGACAAAAAAAATCTACTAGGGGAACTGTACCGGTTTTGACCATGTTCCTAATTTGGCCAATTTTGCGAATAACTCCAAAAATAAAGCAATTCACTAGGGTTTTATTAGTTCCAACAAGAGATATATCTCTAACGGTTCTACGCTGCTTTTAACTGATCGATTATTTTTGATAGATGTGTATTTTTCAGGGTTGGCCAAATTAGGCACTAACGTGGCCAAAAAAATAATGAATTTTAACCCTTTATAAGGCAGTGCACTATGGTCCAGGATACAGATTTACGCGGAAAGATGAATTTTACGCCAAAACTATATTTTTTCAGAAAAAAACTGTTGTTCTACAAAATTGTTCGAAATAGTCAGGCCATCATTATGGTTCTACCAAAAAATAGGGTAGCCCATCATATAAAAAAAAATAGAACTTTTTTTTTTATTTCTCGGAATATTGACATGTTATGTTCTACAAAGCTGTAGCGCAGCTTATTCCAATCAATTTTGCTTTTACAAACGTTTTCTGTAGCTTTTAAGTTAGCTGATTTAGAGCAATTTTACCAAATTTGATTTGGGTGTACCTAAAAAAACAGTATTTTTTATCTCCTTTTTTTGTTTTAGATTTCTCGAAAAAGTCGTCTTCAGGTGAGCTCAGAGCTAAAAAAAATGCAACTTTTGATGGGTAAATATGCTCAATATCTTTTTCCGATCAAAAGTTATAATCGTTTTTCTGTCAAAATTACATTTTTTTCATAAGTTGATATCTCCGGTTAGGGCAGACCAAAAAAATATATTTACACGGCATCCGAAAGAGAAATTTATATTCTTTATTATGTCAAAAAATTGGGGATATGTTATTTTTTTATTTCAAGTTTCACCAATTTTACTAAAAACATGTTTTTTCAAATAAATTGATATAACTCGACAACGGAAGAAGATACAGACGATATTCTTATAGCAAAACACGCGTTTCAAAAAGCCCCAAAAGTCGTCAGAAGGTGACATCCGTGAAAAATAAAAAATGAAATGAGCAGATCATAAATATTGTTTTTTGAGGGACACCCTAATCCTGGTAAGTAAAATTACTCTAAACATGTGAGCTTAAAAGCTACATAAAAAGTTGATTAGAAAAAGCTGTGCTACAATTTTGTAGAATATTTAATGTCAATATTCCGTAAAATAAAAAAAAATAAAATTTTACATTTTTATAAAATGGCCCACTCTATTTTTCGATAACTCTATAATAAGGGCCCAAGTATCCAGAACAACTTTGTGGAACAATTGTTGTTTTTTAAAAGCATGCTTCTGACCGAAAATTCATCTTTCTCGTAAGTCTTGCAATACGATGATTATGATAAAACTTATAAAAAGTGTTAAAGCTGTAGATTTTTTATTTTTCATTTCTCACGAATGTTATCTTCTGAAGACTTTTTGGGCTTTTCAAAACGCGTGTTTTGCTGTCTGTATCTTCTTACGTTTTCGAGTTATATTAATTTATTTGGAAAAACATGTTTTTAGTAAAATTGGTGATGAACTATTGAGAAATCGACTGTATATTTTTATTTCGATTTTAAGGACGGCTACGCAGTCTTGAATTATTGAAACAAGATGTTTATTTATCCGACGTTTCGACACGGGGATGCTGATGAATGTGACACCATCCCCGTGTCGAAACGTCGGATAAATATACATCTTGTTTCAATAATTCAAGACTGCGTAGCCGTCCTTAAAATCGAAGTAAAATTGGTGAAACTTGAAATAAAAAAATAACATATCCCCAATTTTTTGACATAATAAAGAATATAAATTTCTCTTTCGGATGCCGTGTAAATATATTTCTTTGATCTGCCCTAACCGGAGATATCAACTTATGAAAAAAATGTAATTTTGACAGAAAAACGATTATAACTTTTGATCGGAAAAAGATATTGAGCATATTTACCCATCAAAAGTTGCATTTTTTTGAGCTCTAAAAGTCACCTGAAGACGACTTTTTCGAGAAATCTGAAACAAAAAAAGTAGATCAAAAATACTGTTTTTTGAGGTACACCCTAATCCAATTAGGTAAAATTGCTCTAAATCAGCCAACTTAAGAGCTACAGAAAAAGTTTTTTTTAGCAAAATTGATTGGAATAAGCTACGCTACAACTTTGTAGAACATAACATGTCAATATTCCGAGAAATAAAAAAAATATTTTCTAATTTTTGTATATGATGGGCCACACCCTATTTTTTGGTAGAACCAAATGATGGCCTTACTATTTCGAACAATTTTGTAGAACATCAGTTTTTTCTAAAAAATATAGTTTTGGCGTAAAATGCATCTTTCCGCGTAAATCTGTATCCTGGACCATAGTGCAGTGGCAACTATATTGCCACCAACAAATTATACATGGGCGTAGCCAGGATTTCGAGAAGGGGGGGGGCAACTTTTTTGGTCTTCTAAATCGTAGTTTTATAGTAGTTTTATAAAAACACATGAAACCAAATCCAAACCAAATCGAAACAATAATGATTAAAACAATAATGGATTTAAAAATGCGTGATTTATTGCTCATCAGATATTTTTAAATAAAGTGAGAAAAATATTAACGAACTTAGTATTCAGTAAATCGGCTATAACAATTATTATAAAAATCCTGCATTCTTCCATAAGTTTAAGAAAACTAGAACCATACATCTGAATTTCTAAACAAATCCTTTCTGAAATAATATTTATTATAAAATAGGCAGAAAAATCAATATGCAAGCTTTATCCAGAAATTCCTTCGACAATTGCTCCTGGCATTCTATCCGAAATTCTATCAGGGATTCTTTAGGAATGCCTCCAGCAACTTCTTCGGCAGTGCCTTCAGGAATTCCACCATAAATATTGCCGGGAATTGATCCGAAAATTCCACCATTATTTACTCCAAGAAAATCTTCATGAACATTTTCACACCCAACCAGCGGATGGCAGATTTTAATACAGTTCTGCATAAGAACCTTACAGAAACTGTATAATAATTGGGCATATACAATTTCGGGAGATTCTAATACAATTATTGTATTTAAATAATACAGATTTGTATTATTTTTATACAATATTTGTATAAAAAGCTTACAGAATTGTATATGCCCATATTTTATACAATAATTGTCAGATTTGTTTTTTGGGTGCATAAGTTCTGCAGAATTCCTTGCAATAATTCAAATAATTTCGTGCTGTTTCCCATAATTTTTAAGAATAAGAATATTCCGTGGAAATTCCGCAGAATTGCCAGTAAACATTCCTGAGAGTTTCACGAAAAATCTTCGAATTTCTTGTGTAAATTCCATAAAATTTTCCGTGAATTGTTTCGAATAATTTCTTGTGAAAATTTCAAAGAATTTCTCCAGGAATTCCTCCGGAAGTTTATACAGAAATTGTATCGAAAATGAAATAAACAATGGAATTTTCGGAGGAATTCCTAGATTAATTCGCAATGAAATCCTGAAAGAATTCCGGTGGAAACCTCAAGATTTCCAATGGGAGATCCTCCAGGAGTTTCTCCGAAAATTCCTCCTGGAATTCTTCCAGGAGTTCCACCGGCATTTCCACCAAGAATTTCTCTAGGATTTCCTTCGAGAATTATTCCAGTAGTTCTATCGGCAGTTCCTCTGAAAATTCTTCCGGGAATTTCGGCAGAATTGGAATTTATTTAGGCTTCTTCAGGAATTTATATAGATTTTCCACCAGAAGCTCCTCCGAGAATTTCTCTGCGAGCTCCTCCGGGCTCCTCCGAGAATGCTTCTGGTAGTTTCCCCGGGGTTCCTTTGAAAATTCTCCCGGGAGTTACTTCAGAAATTCTTCCAGAGAATTCCTTCGAGAGTTCCTCCGGGAGTTCCACCAGAAGCTATTCCAGGGAATTATTCAGGCTTTTTTCAGGATATCATTTAGGCTTTCTTCAGAAATTAAGCTGGAAATTCCTCCCGAAGTTCTTCCAATAGTTTCTCTGGGAGCTCATCCGGGAGGTCCTCTACGAAATCTTCTAGGAGTTCCTCCTGAAATTCCTCCGGGAGTTCTTACGGGAGATCTTACGGAAGCTCCTCCGGCAGTTCCTTCGGGAATTCCTCCGGGAGATCCCGCAGCAGTTTCTACGAAAATCCCTCCGGGAGTTCCACCGGCAGTTTCTCCGTGTGTTTCTCTGAAAAGGAACTCCCGGAGAAAATCCCAGAGTAATTTCCGGAGAAACTCCCGAGGGATTTTCTATAGGAATTTCCGGAGAAATTATCAGAGGAATCCTCGGAGGAACTGCCGGTGGAACTTCTGGAGGAATTTATTGAAGAACTACAGGAAGAATTTCCGGAGGAAATACTAGAGGAACTCTCGTAAGAATTCTAGGATGAACTCCCAAAGGAACTTCTGTTAGAATTCCAGGAGGAACTCCTGGAAGAATTCTTAAAAGAACCTCCCGGAGGAATTCCTCTAAGAACTCCCAGAGGAATTCTCCGAGGAACTTCTGGAGGAATTTGTAGATAAATGCCTAAAGAAATGCTAAATGAATTCCTGGAAGAAGCCTGATTGAATTCCCGAAGGAACTACTGGTGGAACTTCAGAGGAACATCCGGTGGAATACCCTACAGGAAGAGAAAAAATATTTCTGAAGGAACTTCCGAAATCCCATTTCCCGTGAAATTCCTGCCAAATATCGTCCAGGAATTTCCTGTGAAGTTCCTGGAGGTATTACCGGACAATTTCTTGGAAAAACTCCTGGAAGAACTCCCGGAGGAACTCCCACATGGAAGTCCTGAAATAATTCTTAGAGAAGTTCCTAAAGGAATTTCCGAAAAAATATCTGAAGGAATTCCCAGAAAAATACCAGGAGGAATTAATGCAGAAATTCTCAGATGAAATCCTGACAGTATTCCCAGATGAATTGCTGAAGAAAATCCCTGCGGATTGTTCCGAAGAAATTTCTGGAAGCTTGGTGGATATCCGAGTAAATTCCGAGTGAAGTCCGGAATAAATTCTAGTACACTTCCGCGGAAAATCTCCCGGAGAAATTCCTGGAGAAGTACCAGAAGAAACTCCCGAAAAATACCTGTAAGAATTTCTGGGGAAATACTTGGACGAATTCCAGGAGAAATTCATGAAGATATTTCCAGAGGATTTCTTGAAGGATATTCTGAAGTAATTGCGAAAAGAATTCCAGATTGGAAAGCTAGATGATTTCGCTATTGAATGTTTGGAGGTATTCCCGGAAAATTTCCTGGAAGAAATCCCGGAGGAATTAAAGGAAGAGTTCCGAGAGGAATGCCCGGAGAAGTTCCTAGAAGAATTTCCGAAGGAATTTCTTATAGATTTACAAGTGAAATTATGGAGCTAAATCGGAGGATTTCCGTCATAAATTTTTGAAGAAACTTCTGGTAGAATTTTGGGAAGAAATTCCGTATGTATTCTTGACGGAACTCTCAAATGCATGCCTGCATGAAGGAAATGCCGGATTCTTCCTGAAGAGAGAACAGCCGAAGAAATATCTAGAAGCAAATCTTGGAGAGAAGAAAAGAAATCTTCAAGGAATTTCCTCGTGAATTTCCTAAAAAAAATTTAGTGGGGTTTCTAGATAAGGAGGAATTAATTACATGAGAAGGATTTTCGAACGATTTTCGGAGGAATTTGTGGATAACTTTCCGGAGGAATTCAGAAGTTCCCAGGGGAGCTTCTAGAAGGATTTCAAGGAGAATTTTTGAGCCCGAAATGTTTCGAGTTGTTTTGAACTTTCATATATTATGGATCCTGGATGCCCTAATAAGTTTTGGGAATCTTTTGAATTTCACCCACCTATTTCTGTATATGATTGAATCGTAAAGTGCACATGTTTGAGGGAATTCATTTCAGTACCCGTTCAATCTTTCCACAATTTTTACGTGATTAGCGTGAAAAAAGCTTTGCCTTTCTGTATATTTGGTTTTTGGATTTTTGACGAAATTGTGCATATGCACAGCCAAGATATTTAACAAAAAAATGGTTTTTGTACGGCCGAGTTGCCGAATAACATACAATTAATTGACGAAATTGTGTTTTTTTTTCCAAGGGTTCCCCCTTGGAAACAAAATAGCAAAAAAATCATTTATATTGCGTTTTCCGAATAGAGCTCTTCACCAAAAAATGTAACGTGCCTTGATTTGACTGGTAAAACCTAATTTTAAAAAATCTTTTAATTATTTTTGTTATTGCCTGTTTTACCGCTTGCCGGGCAGTGGCAACTATATTGCCACCAATGTTGTCCCGCTTGACGGGCAGTGGCAACTATATTGCCACCAATTTTTCAATGTTTCTGAACTATTTAATGTATAACAAACATACATTTGAGTTTAATACCATGTCAACATTGTGTCCTATTGTTGTTTTTGTTAATTTATTGTTTTGATTCGTCTGCCTTATAAAGGGTTAACCCCAAAATACAGGTATAGCTTAACTGGCATACATTTGTTCGCTCTTGCTTGATGATTGGTACAATTGGTACAAAAATCACTTGAGCATTTATAATGCAACGAGATGAAATTGAACTTAAAGATACAATTGTGACTTCACAGGGGTGTGCCGAAGGGCAATGCTTGAAGGAAATACCAGCCGATACCCTATTAAATTATGCTTTAAAAATGTGGTTTTAAAGCAGTTTCTGATGATCGATCTTCTGAATTCATACCCGAAGTTGTTATTCGTGTATGCTCTAATTATATGCTAGATATTATTAATAATTTCTTCTAGTTAACTTTAACAACCATAAAATCCTTGTAAAATGCTTCCAACATCTCCTAACCTGTTTCATTACACCCTGTACAAAACAAAGAGAAAAACAAACTATCCGTGACATCCATTACACCTCCGGTAACAGAACCGTCACATCCCTATCTGTGTTGCCCTAAATCACGCCGTGGTCTCCCTTTTGCTACTCACTGCTGACCGGCACAATACCTTAGTCGGAATCATGGAGGGCGTATCCGCTGCTGTCGGTGTCGCCGTTCCCCGTACGTGAAACAAACCATGAAACAAACTTTTTCCAAGATAAACTTTACTGCATGACCATTTTCTCGCTAGGTCTGTGTTCTCGTATCACTTAGCAGCCCCACGGTCAACTGTCGGAGTTCGTTGATGAAAAAAAACGCACCTACCCGGCAACGAAGATTGGAGTACGGTGGGGGGACATACTCATAAACCAAAGGTCAAACCAGTTGTTCGGATGGTGTTACAACGGATAGCCTGAACTCAGTGGACCAATTAAAGAGGCACCGTTCAACTAACGACTACATGGATGGGTAAGGACAAGGGTCACGTAGCGGAGCACACCTGTTTTATGGCCGTACGTTCTGTTTCGATGGCCAAGGTAGTCGAGTATGTCCTTCAATAGCCGCCGACCCCCCACTCGATTGGGTGTGTTTTGTGGCTTCGGTGTATCACTGTTCTGCATTGGAAAGTGTAATCTGGGGGGTACGGGTTGAAGAGCATGAACAGCTTTTACAGTACGGTGCTGGTGTCATATCATATTTATGAGATACTTTGCTGGTTACCAGGTTTGGTGAAGTGCAAAAAGTTCAAGTAGTTTTTGGTGCTTTGGAGTTGGACGATTTGGTTTAACCCTTTGGATACGTGTGATTAATGCATTCAAACTATGTAAACGATGTTGATAGCTGTTGTTGCTCGAGCCTTGGCCTATAGTATATGAAGAGGTGTTCGAACTATACCCACAAGAGGTCGAATGGAGCCAACCATTACATTTCCGAAGGGTTTTAAATATCAGGCTCGAAAAATTCAGCCGTGTTAGAGAGATAACGAAACTTTACCAATCAGTCCGGTGGGTCCAATCGAAATTGAATACGATAGGTGGTACGTAATTTGAAATTCATTCGATTATTCCACTTCGTTACTGCTATTGTGGGAAACATTTCTCGGTATGGATACCGGTTTCATTTGCCAAGCAATTTTCCCCATTCGAAATCATTTTCACACCCAATAGACATTCTAAATATACCCATCAGGAGCTCGCCCGCACGCTATTCCCATAATGTTGCTCTCGGAACGACGACAACTGTCTTCCCATAAACTACCTTTCCTTGGAAGTGCTATCATCTAGCCTTTTCCGGTTACCTGCTCCACCGCTAGCTCCGGGCAGGCGTAGCGCACACGACCACAATAGCAAATTATGGAAATTGAAAAGGAAGCCCATGAAATTTGATTTCCTTAATCAAGTTGTTGTTATTTATTTGCCTTCGCTTCCGGTCTATTCCCACCGATCTACCTCGGACGACGGCATCACAAGCGATGGAAGCAGCTACCGCGCCGCAACGGTGATGACGGCAGAGAATACTCACCCGTTTGCCTTATCAGTACCGGAGGCTCTGTTGTCGAACGTGGTGACATCACGATGACACGGGACGGGGCGCACCAACCGCAAAGAGTGGCTCGCACACAATGCTTCCTCTTTGTAAAGGGATTCGATACCCGCAATCGGGGACGACCATCATCGTCTGTCGTGGTTAGAGGAGGTGTGACTGGCAGCACAGCTTGATGAATGGGACACCTTAACGTAACCACGCTCATCCGGACGTTGTCGGCGCTAGCTAGTTGCTCTTTTCATTTCACTGCTCGCCATTGAGCCATGTGTGTGTGTGGAAAGGGTTGGTTCGTTCTCACGGTCTTTAAGAACGTGGATCGTTGCGTGCGACACAGTAACAGCTGGTGGACGCTTAACAACTTCCGTTTTGGTTGGGGGTCGTGACCGTACGTAAAATAGGTTATTTGCAACTCAATCAAAAGGGAGATATTCATGTTCTTCTTCTTCAACGGTTCTACATTCCATCTGTAACATAATATGCTTTTCAACTTAGTACTTCATTAGTTTTCCCACAGTTATTAGCTTTGATAGCATTTCTACAGACACATTTTTTTCAAGAGTCTCAGCAAATTGTTAATCTTTTACTGGGATTTGCATAGCCAAGCCCCAGCAAACATATTTTTTGCTTGGATTTGCTGAAAATCGCAAATAAGGTGCCGAAAATTCTAGAAAGTCTTAGATAATATTAAAATACGCCGTTTGGTGGCTATTGCGACTTAAATACTTGAAAAATTAAAGAGCTGTAGTACAAGTAAGTATAGTAAATAAATACTATGAAAAGCAGAAATCAATCTTCCATCACAAGGATTTGATGAAACAATGCACCATGCGTCTCCATATGCTTGTCCAAAAGTAATGAAATTACGAACTTAGTGTCTTCGACAAAGTTTTTCAGGAGAACTTTTGCTACAACTCTCGCGAAGACATATACCTTGCATGTTTTAAAGTAGTTATTTTTATCTCACTTCTAGAGGTTTGATCATGAGGCTGAATACCTTCAAAGAAGCGCATCAACTTACTGATGCCTCGAAGAAGTACTATTAAATAAACGCGCCTAAAACACGATTTAGGTTGGTTGAAAAAAAGCAAGTCAATCCTCCTCAATACATATTTTTATTACACAAACAAATATTTTAGCATGAAATGAACGAATGAACACTTTCAATAACATATGCATATAGGTAAGCCATATCCATGATGATAATTGTTGGCTATCCATGTTGATCTGCATGCATGATATGCATATTTTCTTCCCCGATTTTTAGTCCAGTCATTGGAAGTGGAATATGTTGAATCAGGTCAAGCACAATCGTTGCTGCAATTTTCAATATGCAATTAGGTCGATACGAATATTTAAAAACCAATATGTCTACCTCCTCCCCCCCCCTTTTTTTTGCCCAAAAATTATATTTTGAGGGGCATCAAACAAAAATTCGGACAATTTTGAGGATTTTCAAAACATTCCTTAAGAAATCCGAAGAGTTTTATTGATTTTTTTTTTCAATTTTAATATTTGTTTTTTATTATCCCCCCCCCCCTTGACCTTTCGATGACCAGTAGGACATAATTTAAATTAAATATTTGTAACGGACTTAATGGACTTGATCCAAGAATACACAAATTATAAAATCAAACATACCTGGAAGAAATAAACCTGAAAATCTCCTCAGCCTTTTTATTTATCCTCGAGATGGCTCTAGTATCCAGCTTCTTTGATAATATTCGGGTTGAGATGCGAGATAGAAGATTTGATTCCAAATGGTAGGGGGACGAAAGGGTCTTCCGAATGGTAAAAGGGATTACGCTTGGATCTTGATCTAAGGATCTTATAACTGCGATCTGGTCTGTGGAAGAGGCGAGAGCGGTCCAAATTCAGTCCCGCACCGTGGTAGTGAAGTTCAGGTGTGAACCTAAAGCAAACGTGAAAACCTTTTGATTTATCCTAATTAGATTTTCTTTTCCCATTTCCCTAAAAAGTAGAAAGGCAGAATAGTAATAGTGCCTAAGTGCGTGCGTGCGAGAGTTAGAATAGTGCGTGCGAGTGCGTTGATTTTGGATGCGACAGGTAGGACGGGTGTTAAGGGGCCCTCCTTAGCCGTGCGGTAAAATGCGCGGCTACAAAGCAAGACCATGCTGAGGGTGGCTGGGTTCGATTCCCGGTGCCGGTCTAGGCAATTTTCGGATTGGGAGTTGTCTCGACTTCCCTGAGCATAAAAGTATCATCGTGCTAGCCTCATGATATACGAATGCAAAAACGGTAACCTGGCTTAGAAACCTCGCAGTTAATAACTGTGGAAGTGCTTAATGAACACTACGCTGCGAGGCGGCTCTTTCCCAGTGTGGGACGTAATGCCAATAAGAAGAAGAAGTATGTCACACTTTTTGTATGAAACAATCCCGCGATAGATCTGTGGCAAGTGTTGCGAAGCCCGTCACTCCACCATCATCGTCAGCGACCGTTTTCGACCCCACAGCTGCTTCGAGACATTTTCCCGGCGGTACACGTGGTCGGCTGGAGAGGGCAGCGAACGATAATTCTCGCGCACTAGGAAGGTTTAGAGCAACGAGCTGTGAGCTAATTAACAGCAGAAGCGAAGAAGTCGGCCAACCGTTACGGTCGTGAACAACCGCAAAAAAGTTTCCCGGAGCCGGGTTCGAACCGACGACACCCGCGTGCAAGGCGCGCACGGTAGCCCTTGTGAGACGACCGCTGCGACAATTAGACACGACCAGGCATTGAAAGCGTGAGTAAAGCGGACGGGCATTGTTCAAATTCAGTCAGCCTTGCTCAGATGGATACCAAACAACGATTATGAGCGATCGTTGCTGCGTAAACAACGAGCAACAGAGTTCGCCAAGCTAAACTTGGTTTGGTATCCATGGAAGCTGCAGTTCGAGCATTTGTTTTACGCTTGCTCTACTTGAATAAAACCAAAACATCAAAACACATCAGGTGTTCTCCTTTATCCACTCTGCCTGGGATGGAGGAGAGAAAATAGCAAAGCCTCCCATGCAGTCTATGAGAGTTCCATACTCATAGCGGAATAAATTTTTCTAATGTCTGAAAACATTTTTCTAACAGCATATGGAAACAACACTCTTTGTTAGGCTACCTAGTGATTTGCTTCGCTCAGTTGTCTCCCATTAGTAAGCGATGAGGATCTTTAAACTTTGAATCAACGATCGCCAAATTTCAACGATCTAGAATGCTCCATCGATTAGGCCGCAGTAGAGCATCAAGTTGACATGAATTTAGTTTATTTTTACTCATGATCTGATTTTTTTCAATGCCTGGACACGGCAGCTAGAAGTCACCGATCCACGCGCAGGAGGCGTCGATGGCGTGAAGCACAACGGCAGCCATCGAAAAATCGTTTTTCGGAGTTCGCAGGAGTTAAACGGCCGCGTGTCGAACACGTGGCGACGGCCAACAGATAGTAGGCACGCCCGTCGAACCGTGAGTACATGCATGTTCCAATATTCCCAAGCGCTTGGTGATTTTTGCTCCTAGCCCGAGTTAGAGCGCTAGCGTGGCCGCTGTTCATCCAGCCCTACTGTGCTTCCTGTTTATGCGTCGGTAGCCAGCGAAATCTAAATTGCACTCCTATTACCATCCACCGATAGTCGCACCGCACTCTAATGAATTTATCGAGTATGAAGTTAGATAGAGAGAGGGAAGTAAATGTAACGTACACGGTTAGAAAAAAGTACCTAATATTAGGTACTTTTCACTTAAATCGGGAGTTTAGCGTGGAAACCCTACATTAGGTAAATTTTACTTGAAGTTGAGTAAAATTTACTTAGTATCAAGTAAAATGTACCTGATTTTGAATAGAAACTAACTAAACGTTAGGTAAATTTTACCTAACAGTTGTAAACATGAGATTACTTAACGTTTGGTTCCCACACTTTACTGCCCTTGTTGAGTAGTTTTGCTCTTCATTTTATGACAACAAAGGGAAAAGGGAGGGAGATGCAAGAGAAAAAAAAGTACCTAAAATTGGTACTTTTTTTCTAACCGTGTAGGCCTAGAAACACGAATGTTGGTAAAGAAGAGTAGATACAGAGCTATCTTGTTTAACTGATGCATACTGTAAAAATACTCATGAATAGCGTTACAAATAAGACAATAGAGCAGTGTTCGCTTAGATAGGGTATATTGCCCCCCCCCCTTCCCCTAGTAGCAATAAGAAACTCACGTGTTTGCACTCTGTGGTCGACTTGGTTATCGAATTAACACTTCCGTGAAGTCACTTGAAGGGTTGATCAAAAATAAAAGATACCAACATAATAACAAGAGCATAATTCAGAAGAAGTGCAAGAAGATCCTCTATGCGCAACTTTATAATCAGAAACTTTGAGTAGATAGAATAAAATTCGAAACGAAAATGTGTCGAAAATTAACACTTACACTACAGCTCGAATGTTTTTGAACCGCTATAGTTAATGGGAGGAATCTGATGAGGTAAAAGAGAAAGGATTTTCACGTTTTCGAGTCGTTTTGTTTTGTTTAGGGTGGATTTGATTTTCCCGGGAGGTTGGCCAGAACCCAACCACGGAGAGCTTTTCGAGTTCCGGTGATGATAACGGCCGTGAAGG
Source organism: Armigeres subalbatus (assembly GCF_024139115.2). Classification (NCBI taxonomy): domain Eukaryota; kingdom Metazoa; phylum Arthropoda; class Insecta; order Diptera; family Culicidae; genus Armigeres; species Armigeres subalbatus. The sequence goes on from NC_085140.1 coordinate 305,596,460, forward strand.
CAATAAACTCGTCATCGAGGAAGTCATCATTCCGTTGCATTTTTTGTTGCATTTTTTTTCTTTATCAAAATCTTTGACTTTTCTATAATTATTTTTTTTTCTCTTTTTCAATACCATTATGATTATTATTCTTATTATTATTTGTAGATTAGGTTTTATTTTCATAGTCGTGATTTTTTTTCTGTTTGACTTAACTTTTTAGCATTAGCATTTAGCAGTTCGCACAAATTCGTAGGTGGTACAAGCCAAGACTATTGTATGAGAGTAGCATTACTTTCATCCGTTACTTCAGATATTGATTTGGAACTAATCACTATCTCTTATGTCGAATTCGTTTTTAAACCTGGGTCAGTGCCAACCCGAACCCTAAATAAAAAAACATTTTCAGTTCCATCTGTCATTGGATATGTTGGTGTGCGTAGTAGCATCGTGTTTGTTTTGATTCGAAACATATGAACAAGGACATCCAGTGCACTGGCAGTTTGTTGGCGTTGACTAATCAGATCATGATGAATAAATATGTGAACCGGTGCCAGCGAAAGTGGTACATAAACCATTTTTGTCGATTTTGTGTTTTTTACACCAACGGCTTCTATTAGCAAAGATCTGGTAAGGAAATGACGAAAAGTGATTTTGACAACTAAATCTGGAGATATGCACTTTTTAATTTCTGGTATATATCACAATGGCAATTTCGTTGACAGGAAAAGTGGTACATGTACAGTTCTACCCACTAAAATCAGCTTTTTGAAAAGAAAATTTAACAACAAAGATGTTCCCGCAACAGATTTTAACTCTATTTTAAATTTCAAAATGGTTTACTACCGTTTAAAATAATTTTATAAATGAACATGTACCACTTTTTCTGGCAACGATTTTCGGTTTCTGTTGCATTTTGTTCCCATTAATAGTGGTACATGTGCATTTTGTTCAAACAAACTTGAAATTTGTCAAGAAACTTCGCATATTTCTCATTATTACCTTTAGGCACAATAGTCATAACACTGTACCAACAGTTCAATTGCAAAAATAGCTAATTCGAATTTTATTTTTGAGGTTTTTGGAAAAATGCGTCTCCTGTAAAATTTACTCAATGTAACATGTACCACTTTCGCTGGCACTGGTTCATGTTCAAGTGCGTGAACTGATTTTTGCGGATAGTGGAAATAACTTTTGGGTGAATATAAACAGGGAAACTGCTCCTGGAATTCATCTCATGGCTTCGATATTCATCCCACCAAAAACAAAGCAACGGAAAGGAATTTGGATTATTATTTTTTTTTTTTCTCAGCATTGAGCATGTTGACAAAAAGAGACGACGAAATTGGTGCTGCATTTCTTTGTTTCCCGTTGAGATGAATATATGTTCAGTGAGATGGAGATCGGTACAGTTCCCCTATTTAATTATATTCAATAATCCCGTGCACATTTTTATACCACGAATTCCGTATTTCCGTAAATTCATCTATTCCTGCAAAAGTTTTTTTTTTCGGAGAACACTCAGAAGTATGTAATAAAAACTCTCCAGGATTCACTATTTTTTTTTTCTCGCTACTTCTCCTGATAAAGGTAGCCTCACACCTCGGAAAAATTTTCCGCCGGATTTTGGGCCCTGTGCATTTTCAATTTTCAAGAATCTCCCGGAGGAATTGCTTAAGGTACTTCTGGGGGAATTTATGTACAAAACTTGCGTAGCAATTCCTGAAGGATACTTCGAGTAATTCTCTGTATTCTAGAAGGATTTCTGAATGAATTATATTGTAGGAATTTCCAAATTGATTCCTGGAGCAACTTCCAGAGAAAATCCTGGAACAGTATTAAAAGATATTCATAGAAGAATTTTCAAAAGAATTCATCTCGAAAGGATCCCTTGGAAAAAATATGGAGGAATGTCTAAAAGATATCGCCAAAAATTAAAAAAAAATCTGAAGTAATTTCTGGCAGAATTCCCGAAGAAAATTCTGAAACGCACGAAAGAGTTTTTGGAAGAATTTCAAAAGAAATTCTACATAAGAAATAATTCTATTCGGTATTCCTCAAATATATTTTTTTGACAATTCTTAGCAGATTTGGTGAACGGGTTTCAAAGGGAATTCCCAAACTACATAATTCCATCCACCGACCTAATTTAGGACACCATCTGTGAGGAAAACCTGAATGAACTTATGAATACATAACTTCCCTAACAATTATTTTTAAAACTGAATCTAGACAACAGTACCGGATTAATTTCATTTTATACAACAATAACAAATATCACAAAATTCCCGGAAAAAAGATGTTCAACGCGCATTTTATTTTAATAAACAGACAGTTTCGTTTCTCCCTTCTGCTTGTTTATTCCGCCCAGTCCCACCCACCCACGTGGTTTTGACAGTTGTAGTACAGTTGTATTGGTGAACCCGGTGCGAAACCGTGAAACAACACAGTGCGAACCCGACAGCTTTGGGGTTGGAACTAGTGCGAACCTAGTTCCAACCTGAGCGAATAAAAAAACACTTTGACAGCACTTAGTTTGGAACTGGTTCCAACCTAGGTTGGAACTTTTTAAAAACGAATTCTACATTAGATGGAAGCAATTTACTCTCCAATAGTCGAGATCTGTCCTGGCCACGTCCTTGCGAATGCTGAGGAAGGGGAAGGATGGTTTGTTGGACACCTACTTAAGAAAGATGCAGAGAACTCTACGACCTCTCATAGGTGCCACGGGAGGTTTTGGGATTGTGTGGAACGTTATAACAGTAGGAATCGTTTTGGTATAACGTGAAACACAGAAAGAACTAAGATAGAAATACAAAGTAGGAAAGGGACGAGCCTGGAATTGAACCCACGACCTCCAGCTTATAAAGCAGAAGCGGTAGCCACTAGACCACCGAGCTCGGCTTTTCTGTTTGACATAACTTTTTACTCTATTAATTATTTTTTTTAGTATGTCTGAAACTCGATTATGCATATGCACAACATGTATTCGCTCCTTCTGTGTATTTTTTGTTTGATTTGATTATTAATTATTTTATTTCGCATTCTCATCTCTCATAAAATGGATAAATTTCCGTACGCTGAAAATTGAAACTTGGATTAAACTTGGGGCCCTCCTTAGCCGTGCGGTAAGACGCACGGCTACAAAGCAAGACCATGCTGAGGGTGGCTGGGTTCGATTCCCGGTGCCGGTCTAGACAATTTTCGGTATGGAAATTGTCTCAACTTCCCTGGGTATAAATGTATCATCGTGTTAGCTTCATGATATACGAATGCAAAAATGATAACTCGACTTAGAAACCTCGCAGTTAATAACTGTGGAAGTGCTTAATGAACATTAAGCTGCGAGGCGGCTCTGCCCCAGTGTGGGGATGTAATGCCAATAATAATAAGAAGAAGACATTATTATTACCGCGTAAAAAGGTGGAAGTGAAAAAAAGGAAAGTGAAATTCAAATGAAACGAAAGTTAGTGCGAAGAGTGTATGTAAGAGTAAGCATATGCGGTATTTCGAAAAATTTCGTTTCAGGTGGTTCGAAACGAAATTCCGTGGAATTTCGCGGAATTTGAGCATGGCGAAATCTGACTTCTTGATTTCGTTTCGTTTCGTAAAATTATAAAAATTTCTCTAGAAAAAACTAGCTTTTAACGAAATTTAACGTAATTCCGCGGAATTTCGAAACAAATTTAAACCATACTGCCTCGAATGGTCGTTTATTATAAAAAAATTTGGCTGCGCCGCTGAACAAAATCATAAAGCTGTTTTCACAACATAATGCTATACATATTTATCTATTAACGCTTACTACATAATCCCATTCTGAGTCGATGAATACGTATTTAGTTTTCTTATATAAAACGTCTTTAGTGTATTGCTAGAAATGTCTAACAAAAAACAAAAATCATCTTTAACTATTCTATCCTATTGTTTTTTCCAAAAGTGATCCGACACAATATTAAAAATGACAGGCTCATAATGTAAATGTAATCAGATATGAATCAGATCAGTATGATTTTGACAAAAAGGCAAAGCCATGGTGCGGATTTAGGGCCCTTATGGAGTCTTTTTTAGAGCGCCTGTTTTTTATGTAAGGCCGATTTCTTCAATGCCGCTTGGTCCTCAAACCAGGTTTAAGCGCATGGGTGTGCGCAGCTTGAAAGTTGAGAAGGCCACACGTAAGAACAAAAAGTAAGTATAAAAAGTTAAGAGGTTTGAAGATACCACACACAACAGTCAATATATAAATAAATTCAAATTTTGTGATATGTTTTGACTATTTGCACTATATCGATCATGTTGCTGCTAGTCATGCTCGTGCAGCTATTCGCAGAGCAGAAAATTTATTTTATCAGTGCGCGATCGATCGTGTTTATGCTGGTCACGCTGTTGATGCTAGCTGGAGAACACGAAGTTAAAAAATTAATGTCTGTTTCGAATAGCACAAAACTATTTATAGCAGTATCAATCGTGTTGTAGGAGCTTATAAACGAAGCACATTGACTTTGCGTTGGATTGATTTGAAACACGGTTTTCGTCTCCGAGTTTCAAAATAACTTCGTTTACAATAAATATAAAGTCGCTTACCACTTTTTACTGTTTCTCGCCTAATAGCAGATCGTCGAGCTGATTGTATATACTGTGGGTCTCCGAGCTTGCTATAAAAAGATAGAATTGGAAAGGAAATTCTAGCCTTTCGTGCAACTTTTTGTATGAGAAAGAAATAATTTCTTCATATCTGGCAAACTGTTGACGTAAAAAAATTGCAATCACATTTCCGAAATAAAATCTGAAATACATATCTTTGTGCATTTTAGAAACATGTAGAGGGTTCTTTTAGTGAACAAATATATGCTTTTTACAACTCTTTATCTGCGTATACGCCTGGCCACTTGGTTCAGGATGTTGTAAAAATAACTAAATTTTCTAACAAAACAAAGAAACATAACTAATTCTGTTATAATTTTGTTAAGAAAAAATGAGACAACAATTTATCATGACTCAATTATATCAACGGTTGTTATAAATAACTAATGTTGTTACAATTATGTCATAATCTTGTTTTGCCTTCCTAGTCGGGTACACACTTAATTTCTTTCGCCAACAGCTGATATCTCGGTGAAAGTTCGAATTATCGATTGGTAGACACCACTCAGCTGTCAAAATTTACCGTGATGTTCGGTAGTGCGTTGCCGATCAATTCGGTAAAGGGATCTGCCGAAATTCAGTGAATAATTATTTTTATTTATTTTCAGATGAATCAGAACAGAAATAAAAAGCCATAATCAATACGAAAGAAGATTTGATTTTTGGTAATTTTTGTTTGAAAAATGATATGAAATGCTATGCTTTATATTATATAAATCAAACCTGATTTGCCTACCAAAGTGAACAGAATTTCCAGAGAGAAAGGCAGCCATCACACTTAAAAGACTATTCCTTAAAAGAACATAATCGTAAAAGCTTATTTTAACTGATATCTCGTCAATAAATATGACGTTCACATAAGTTACTGAAACTCGGCAGTAAAGTTTGCCATCGTCATCGGTAGTTCGGCACGGTGTGTTTGTCCTAAGAGGTTTATTTTCAAAAAATCAGTACCTCTAAAACACTCACTACACGAAAGTATAGGCTTTCCACTTTCACGTAGGTGCATTTTTTAAATGTTCTATCGGGGGTCATTTTTCCATACATTTGGGGGGGATTAAATCGGCTATCATTTGAGATTTCTATGGAATTTGCACCAAAAATAGTGAAAAATTGAAAATTGTTCTAGATCCTCCTATAGAACATTTTAGTTTACCCAGTCTCAAAAGTAAATCTTTATTTCGTTTCGATTCGTTTCGAATCAACATAGAAATTTTAAATTTCGTTTCGTTTCGTTTCGTTAGGAAAAAGTGTGTTATTGCATACCCTTATGTAAGAGTACAAAATAAGACCACCAGCTTCCCAGTTTATAGAGAAGAATGATATTAATATTATTATATATTAATATTAATATATATCATATGACTTGCTAAGCGAAGCAGATAATCGTAGGTCTTTTCAAGTGGAGCTACCTGCACCTAAGAGCAGCACCCCAAAACACCAGGTACGATTCCGAAGACAGTCCGCAGAACACCAACCGAACAAAACCCAACGAGTATAGCAAAAACTGAGGGACAAGGTGACCAGATTCATTCATTTATTTAGTCTACATCTAAACAGATAACACTGAATCAACAATTTGACGCCACAATACACGGTTCGAGGCCGCAGGTGACCAGATGCACCAGCGAATAGATCATTTAGGACGGATGCTCGAAAGTGTAACGAAATTGTTGACGGAACGGGAACCACCGGTTGCCCAAGCGGCGGAAGCCAGAAGAGCTCAGCAAAGCAGAGTACGACGGTATTGGAAGCCATCCCAAGTAACATTTCAAGTTTTATTCCGCTCTAGGGATGGGTTTCAAGATCAATTTATAAGATCTAACAATAAAACCCAATATTACACGACAATTTTTAGATGACCACTATAAGTGTAAGATATGACGAAGTGGCCCTCTCTAGATAACCACTATAAACCTGTTATAAGAGTATTTAAAAATCCTTTTTAAACCGCCTGCAAAAAAAAAGGAATTTGGCTGCGGCAGCTGTCAGAAATCTTGCTTTAAAAAAAGGGAAACAAAACTTTGCAGAAAAATAATAACAACATAAAATGAAAATCATGATGAGGATGACTACTAAAAAATATTATTTTCGGATTGTTTTACAATGTGCTTCCATCGGAATGATGTGCGCGTTCAATTTCATGGTGAAAACTAGGAAAAAAGTAAGATTGAACACCACGCGCTCTCAAAATAATGTAGTTTTGGCCATTATATTTATAATAATTGTAGCAGCAATATCCCAGGTGGTGGCTGGCCCAATTATTACTTCCGGTCTTTTACTATACTTAGTATAGTAATAGTCAACCATTCGTTCTACATATTACTAATATGGGGGGTAAGCGTGGTCAATTGTTATAGAATTTAAAAAGAAAACGAATGCTTAGACCAAGTGCCTCCGGTTGACACCAAGCGGGCCAGTGTAATGTGGGGTAGTTAGGGTTTAACGAAATTAACTTACAGTATAACTTATTTTACCACGCACAATTTTAGGATAGTTTAAACGCATCATATTACTGGAAGGTTTGTTTTCAGTATTACTTAGCGCAAGAGAGGGTTTAAACTCTGCGTCTTCTTCTTCTTATTGGCATTACATCCCCACACTGGGACAGAGCCGCCTCGCAGCTAAGTGTTCATTAAGCACTTCCACAGTTATTAACTGCGAGGTTTCTAAGCCAGGTTACCATTTTTGCATTCGTATATCATGAGGCTAGCACGATGATACTTTCATGCCCAGGGAAGTCGAGACAATTTCCAATCCGAAAATTGCCTAGACCGGCACCGGGAATCGAACCCAGCCACTCTCAGCATGGTCTTGCTTTGTAGCCGCGCGTCTTACCGCACGGCTAAGGAGGGCCCCTCTGCGTACATTGCATTTATTCCTCAATTCAGTGAGTTAGGATCGATCAGGAGAGTTAGGTTTGGTGTTGATATTTTAATTCAGTTTGATTATTTATATTCTTATGCAGCAAATGATAGGAAGCTTGTTTTTCAGCATGGCGCGACGCAGGAGAGGGTGTAAACTCTGCGTTGTATAGTGTGGTGTAGGTGGTCCTCGATTCGGTGCATTGCTGCATTGTCATGTGAAGCATAGTTGTCCCATGCCGTCGGGGCGGTGGGAGGGACATCGCCTGTGGTGGCATCCCGACTAGAAAAGCATAACAAAAATTTAACACAGTTTTAACATATTGTGATATTTATAACTTATTTTGATACAATTTAGTTCTCAGTAGCCATTATCTTTCAAATGTTGTAACAGGATTATATCATAATATGATTTGAAAAATGTTTAACACCGAATTGCCCAACAGTAGGCAATTAAAATAGATGTAGCAAAGTCTCCCAGCTATAGAGATCACAACGCTGCACTACTAGAAATCCACACATATTTATTAGCAAAAATCCATAGATTTAACTTATGATGTATATCAGCGCTCACATAATCATTCTCCACGCGAACTACTGATAAAATATATATCCAAATAAATTTTATGTGTGCACAGTTTGGTTTGGTTTCGAATTAGCAATTATTTAATTTATGTGTGGTTCTACATCGATTATATTAGGGTACAGCTATTGCAAAAATGTATAACGGCGACACATATATCTTATATAGATATTTTTGGCAGTGTGATATAATTTGAAAAGGTTGCCTTATTTGTAATGTTGGTAATTTCATGTTCTCTAAAAATATTATTGTTCAGACAAAAACAAAAAATTATGATTGTTGATCGCAATCTGTAGCCCTATCACGACCTGTAAAATTTCCAACTGCACAGTAAACAATATATTTTGTAACTGATTCTATTATAAATTTCTAACAAAATATGTTATTTTTATGATAAAATTGTAACAAAATTTTATAGTTTTTTGTTTCCAGTCGTACAGTTTTTGATAGAAATTTAGATATTTTAACAACATCCTGCACCATGTTTCTAACACATTTTGTTATAAAAATTTAGTATAACATAATAACATAGGATGATATAATTTTGATATGACCTTCTAGTCGGGATGGGACGGCCGTGCTTTGGAGGCGATGTAGTGATGAAAGTTTCGGGAAGTTAAGTTCAGTTAACTTAACATAGAGGTTTAATATTGATTTTTAATAGTTGTTATATATAATTGTGTTGTCTAGTTGTAAGATTCAAATCTTCATTGTTTTATCCATTAAATAAATAGGAGCAATGTAGCAATGTGGTGTAATACACTTGAGATTCGAAACGGGTAGACCTGGGCTTAAGAATCAAATATTCTAATAGTAGTGGAAAAAATTCGGTTGAAAATACCTACCTTTATACAATGCATATATTCTCCAATTAATATCGTAAAAACGGTCTATAGAACAATCACTAATGCTTTGGGGCCAATGATGGAGCCCCCCCCATTATTTTTTTGTTACAGACGACCGGCTTTTGAAGAACAGCAACATCCAACATGGAGTACATGGAGTTACAATTGACAGAGAGGCATGGAGTTGAATACATGGATCTAAGAGATAATCGTTATTTATCTTCGTGGAGTTACTATACTAATCATAAAATCATTGTCTCGTTTCAGCAAACGTAAATCTGCTCTCAACTACATTTCCCTTCCTATCAACTCTCTTTTCTTTTAATGTATCCGATACTTGTGGGACTGGTTAAAACCAAGCGCCTGCTTGTAGTTGGAAACTGGTGTACTCTACGGTCTAGCGCATGATAACGGTGAAGGCTTGGTAGGTCTTCACCTAACGTAAGTGTAGATGGGCGGACGCTGTTGGCCAGGGTGAAGGCTGATAAATTACAATTACAATTACAATAATTGTAGCAGCAATATCCCTAATTTCCCTTGAATATATTGATATTTCTCCCCAATATATTTCTAATAAAAATCAATGATCAAAAAAGGGTTTTACGCGGTGAAAACATTACCTAATCATGCATGTCAGTGATAAATTTTACCGACTTGAAAATGCTTCTCCATTTTCAATATGGCCATCATGAATTTCGATTAGAAAAATGTTGCTCTTATTAAATACCTTAATAAGCTCTTTGCAATGCAAATATTCTTATTGGGGTTACTCATTTCACCACATTACGACCAAAAATTTTGGTTTTGATCGAGTTGTGGAAATAGGATTTATCACACTCTCCATCACAACTGTAGACTCTGTAGAGTCGCTCATAAGATCAATAAGCTTTTGACGTTTGAAGCTTTTTCAGCATATTTATGAGAGGTTTATTGATAGCAATAAGATCGACAATAAAACTGAGCAACTAGCTATGGTGATTGCTATTATAAATCCGCTATAAGAATTAAATAAATCCAAGAAGCATGGAAATTGTTACTTGGGATATCATCACCAGCGAACCAGAATACGTCAAGCGAAGAAGATGAACTCTAAAAGATGATGAAATCTACAAATTGCTTCAAAATGTCAGCAAATAAATAAAAAAGAACGACAGGCACAGGAGATAAAAAAAGGTCCAAGATCGGGTGAACATTAGGCTGATGCGATCTGGATTGTTTTCACCGATTGTTCCGTGGGAAGAGGACGCCAGACTTGGAACTGGTAGAAGAAACCGGCACAGGGAGATGGCACAAACCCAGAAACTGGAGCCAGCACGAGGAACGGTATGACTCTGAAGATTCAGAGGGAAGCAGCAACCGATCAAGAGGAAGCCATAGGTATGGGCGATATTAGGGCAATCGCAGGCCACAACATGGTATGAGAGATCATCTCAACCGAGTGGAGAAATGGAAGCTCAGATTTAGTGGCGATTCGAGGACGGTTAGTGTAGAGAGCTTTTCTTTACAAGATTGAACAAGATTGTAGAGCTGGAAGGGGTACCAAAACGGGATGTTCATCTATTGTTGGAAGGACCGGCATCTGACTGGTTTTTCACCTTTGTGGACGAGTTCGAGGATTGGCCAACGTTCGAGAGGCTCATCAAGTATCGTTTCGGCAATATAAACCAAGATCAAGGGATTCGCTAGAAAATCCAAGGAAGGAAGCAACAACGCGGAGAGACGTTTATCGCATTCGTTACAGAAATCGAGAAACTGAACCGGATGCTGTCAAAGCCGCTATCGACAACAAGAAAATTCAAAGTAACCTAGGACAACATGAGGCAGCATTACCGATCGAAAATATCAATCGTTGAAGTAAGAGATCTCCAACAGTTGGTCAGGCTAAATCACCGAATTAACCATTTTTTTAGGCTGAAAAACAACTATAGCTCGTCCGTATGTCCACATCAATCAATCTGATATTCGACCAAACGTTCAATTCCAAATGGAATTCGGCTGGATAACTTTCGGTCTAACGTTTTATTCGGCAAGCAGCATGCGGCTACATGACTTCCAGCTGAATGAGTTTCGGTCAAACGACAATTTCTCCTACTTTATTCATGGATTGTTTGTATTTTTAGTAAAATTACCAGGAATTATACTGGTTTTAAGATCTGAGAAGAGTTTTTCGCTGGCATTGTTGGATTATAGCATTCTATTGCACAGTTCAGTGTACACAGTTAGTTTGACCTTCAATTTTGAATCAACTGGCTTGCTGCTGGTGTGCCTTACAGATAGGTTCGATTCGATTCTAAATGCTAATCACATCAACAGCTAAAAGTGGCTTGATTGGTGAGAATTATTCAATATGGAAAATAGTTCCAACAGATTTTTTTTGGGGTAGTACCTGCCATATATCATCACGCAGAGCACAGGCTAACAACACCAAGAAAGGTTTATCAGCAAAGGCATAAAGGTATTTGATTTCCTGACCTTTCTCCAAGACAGAAAGAATGTGCAGCAAATTGTGGAACGGTATAAGGTTTAGCAAACATGTGCCTCACTGTTAAGCATTCTCAAAGGTTCAAATATACAATGGAAAAGAAAACTATGATCATTACGCAATTATTTGGATTCATAAACGAAAGAAAAAGCTTGCAAATGTGGCACTTTGAAACGGAAATGTACATTCTGATGCAAATATTTCTGAAAAAAAAAACAAGTCAATGCAGTTCCCATTTATTTACTCATAAAAAAATCTGCACAACATGCAACGTCAGACGAATATAACTGAGAGGAAACTGCGGTTTTATTCTCATTATTTATATTTGTTCTAAAGCCATTAAAAGTTACACATGGCACCTGTAGCAACAGGATGTGCGGTAACCCTCCTCCTTTCACTTTAGTTTGGTGGATGGTTCAGACGTAGGTTTACGCTGCCGGTTTTCAATGGGGTGGATGGTTCAATATGTTCTTCTTTAATCTTACTACAAACCTTTTTTGAATATTGTTGTTATCATTAACGTCAAGAATCACTAAATTAATGATTTCGTGTGTGTTACTTCTACGTGAAGTTAAACGATTTATCGCATGATATGGAAGTAATATCATCTCCAGTGGACGATATATCAGATAGCATTAGACCATATACCATTGATATTCCCCTTCACACGGGAGCATGAAGGAAGGTCGTGCGATATGTGCCATCACAAATATTGCCCTCCGCTCGCTTTCAAATCGACTTCTATAAAAACATTCTTCATGCCTGCCGTATCCTAACGGAACTATCAATTCTATACTTTCGCCTCTAATGCTATCATGAACATGTACGTCCAAGTTTGGAGATGATATTAGCATTTCCATATCATTGTCAAGAATCAGTTGATTCGCCAATGGCATACTATTGATACATTTTCGGGCCCTTTGTTTTTTTATTCAACTAAACTAAGAGAAAAAAAATGCAAATTATTGAAAACCGTATTACTAAAAATGAGTTGGGGTAGCTTTTGTCACGAAAGGACTCACCAACGATTTTTTAAAATTTGGATTTTGTTTTGAGATCTGGCGCTTATTGCGGCATTATCAAATGTACAATTTTGTCAACGCTGTTTTTGAAACCTAGTATATTTATGCATCACGCTTCACCGGGGTGCATTTCAGTCGTATCTCCCCCATATGGATTGCAGGCAATGGAAACTAAACATATCCGTTTTGCTAAGCGAGACCGCGTGGCACCTGTGGAAAGTGCGATAAAGAGCCATAAACGTTAACGTTTATTGATATTTACTTCTGTTTGCTACCGCCACCAGCCAGCACGATACGCTCTAACGTTCGACGATGGCAGCAGTAGATGGAATTGTGTTTTTTGATTGCCTTTTTTTTTGTTTTTCGAAAATGTGAACATTTGGCATTTTGACAGAATTGTTTTGACGGAGGGCTATTAACTTATCTACGATCGTTTATTTTTAGTGGGGTTAATATAACAGAATATCTATACACTATTCAGTGTCCTAGAAAATAAAGGCAGAAATGATAGAAGTCATCCCCATATGTATCTGTTCTTGTTTCTCCTTTGAAATAGGGAAAGAAAATTTTGAGTTTTGATATATCGATAAAAATATCTTTTTGTTGAATTTGATAAACTGTTTTTTATTCTGTATAAAAAAAATATATATATATAAAAAACATTTTTTGAAGAATAATTATTCTAACATCATTAGAAGATAAGAAAATTATTTTGAGCTTTTTAGTGGAATGTTTTCACCTGTCATAAGACGAGTTTAAACAATCCCATTGAATTCCACCACTTAATTGTATCCTGACATGTCAGGATACAATTAAGTGGTGGAATTCAATGGGATTGTTTAAACTCGTCTTATGATCATTAGAAGATCAAGTCGTATTTTTTCTTATGTCATTAGTGATGATTGTTTTAACATATGGCTTATTAGGTCTGAGTCGTTTGAAATTGGGATTTATTTTAAATATTTTGAGCCTTTTTTCAACAACTAACAGCCGTCAACCGACAATTTGTTTCAATCGGACATTTTAAAATTTATCATTCAACAAAATCAAGTATCACTCTTTTGGTTCGAACTTTTTCACAGTCAAGCAACCAGCATCACTTGCAAAACTAATCGGGATTCAGTTCGATTGACTTTTGCAGCACGTTTACGTCAGAAAATTTACATCAGCGCTCTTGCAGTTACTGCCCTCGATTTCCATCGTTCACTTTGTCTAGCGACTTGCAGAGAAACTGAATCGACTTTCGCATCAGGTTCGAAGTACGCCAGAAAAAGCAATTCACACCTGCGAAAAGGGAGAAAGTTTTTGTATGAATAGACTGAATCGTGGCAAAACTATTGCCGGACGAAGTGCAGGTGTAAAATTTCAAGCCAGCCAAAAAGGTGCGGCGATGCCAAATGGAAATAAATCTTCCCGAACGAAGGTAGGTACAACAGTCAGTGCCAGTGCGGTGAAAGTTTTCCGATAAAAAACAAGTGCAGTTCTATTGTCCGAGCGATGGGTGCGGGTGCGAGACAGGGCACTAAGTACACTTGTGTTTATTTCCTCTCCAACTTCGATTGCGGATATCCATCTCCCTTACCAAAGGGAAAGTTGTTAGAGCTGTCGGTGCAAGTTTTTTCTTCTGTGGCGCTTTCTTGTTGGAGCAGGTCAGATGAGTTAAACTGTTTTTTTCGTATCCTCCTTTTACCATCGTAAGACTATAGGATTTCAAGCGGTCATTAATCGAAAATGTCATGTCTTCCGAATTATTTTAAAATATTTTCTCCATTGTCAATACTCTAATTAAGAGAAATTCTGAATTTGAAGTCTCTAGGTGCACTAGTTCCAAAGATATAAGGTGGCAAAGTCAGAAATGGGTAAAAAGTTAGCAAATTTTCTGAAAAATATTTTATTTTCAACTATTTATTGAAATATTTTTAAATGTTTTTTCTTCAATGTTAATACATCATTACAAAGGTTATTGTATAAGCTTTTAAATGGTGTGCAAAAACTAATGGTTACACTGTGAAAAAATTGAAAAAATGCGGAAGCAATATTTTTCCAAAAACGACGCTATTTTCAACTTTGATAGTGAAGAACTTTTTTTCCTCAGGAATCCCTGGGTTCTTTTATGATACACATCAAGGACAAAGCTTCGACTAAAATGTCCTGAAAGAATTTCTTGCCAGTATTTGCAATTAACAGAGTTAAGTCACTCTGATTTTTTTCATTTATTTTTTTACCGTGTTTTGCCTCTCTCGTACTCCAAGGTTAATGCTCATTCCAAAAACGAATGTTTGATAGAAGGCCCGGAGACCCCTAGTGGTATATATCAACTAACTCAGCGCGAAGAATTGAGGTGATGTCTGTATGTGTGTACATGCGCGTCTGTATGTATGTGCGCAAAAGAACGCAATCGCCATTTAGACACTTATTTGTGTCCGATTTTCTCGCAACAAGTTTCATTCGACGGGAAATCTAGTCCCATCGTTTCCTATTGAAAATGGGTCAGACTGAACTATGCGCTCAAAGGGTATGGTCAAAATACATTTATTGGTAATAACTTGACTTTATTTATAACCATTTGAGCTCATTTAATTAACTTTTCAAAGGAGTAAATGAATAAAACCCCAATGCAATGTAGCACAACGGTAACGGAAGGATTTAACAGTTCGCTCATATATTTCCTGTCAAATTTTACCGTTTCCGTCGCCATTCCGCTGAAATGCGTTTGGGGCTTGAGTGGTTTGAGTCATTCTCTAAACCTAATTTTCTGAGCTATTCATTAGCTACTGATGGAGAACTAAATATGAGATTTCATAATATGTAAATATTTATAAATCTCCTGGAATCAATAATTCCTGACATGTTTATTGCAAAAGTAAAGACGAACAATATCTTAGTTAGAACGGAGCGTATGAAATTCCTGCTAGTGTTCATGAATGTCTGGCTAATGGTAGGGAAATATTTATTCACTCATCTACACTTTGAGGTTCACTGGCTGAACAACCAGCGGAAAGTCAATATAAACAGTTGAAGAAATTTAGAACTCATAATGCAAGAAAATGATCAAGAGAGGCAAATGTTGACATTTTCCTTCGTGCCTTACATGAATCAGATCCATTTTAAGCTCGATTTGGATAACGAGGAGACGTTGGAAAAAATTTTTCACTTAGTTATTCTTATGCCATGCGTAATTTTGTAATATTTGAAGATTTTCAAAAGTTCTTTATCTTCTAATACTTTAGATGAATTTATCTCATCTTCCATCGTTGATGGAATTGAAGAAAATATCATTGAAGACTTAAACCTTGACACAGAAAAGAATGATGCTGTATATAACTTGTAGAAATCATGAAAACAAATCAAAAGTAATTCAAATAGTGTTGTTATTTAAATTAAAAGAATTTTGCTTTTCGGAAGAATGGAGCATTCTTACATTCCACAATGAATGTCCACATTTTTGAGAATATATTAATCTCATTTTTGAATAACTTGTACACGTAAAAATGTCATGGGATTGCGATTTCTAATTTGCTAATACCCTTTTCAAAAGTTATTTTCAATTCTGATTATTTGATTAACATTTAATGCTTTATGATCCTTCAGATCCTAGTACTTTGTCAAACAAATTGTTCTAAATACAAATTGTGAGGCATGAGAGTGAGAACAAAAAATATCACGGAATGTCATGAAATTAATGTCATTTAACATGATCGCCGCCATAATGTCCATAAATTGCTGAACTTAGTTTTGTACAGCCCCTTCCTTCTCCTTAAGAAAACGCACGAAATTTCAACTTCCCAAATAGGTTTGCTTTGTCACGTTAATCGAACCTATGAAAAAATAATTACGTAATTCATAGACGATCCCCAAAGGGGGGGGGGGTTGGAAATTGTATATTCATGCTATTTCGACCATACACAGCTAAAACTAAGTGGAAAATCACTTTAAAAGTCCAATTTTATTTTTGACCGCTCGCTTGTATGGGGATCCCCCATAGTGCGTAAGCGTTCGATATTGCTTGAAAATCGACTTCCCATACGAGGTCATATGGGTAAGTGTCTGGTAAAATTCGACTAAACTGTTCAATCACACGAATTGAAACCTTGATTAGCCAAATCCTCTGTAAAGCAATCGATAATGCTCGTGATGAACTTTCCTTTAAGATAAAAAATCACGTTAATAAAGTAATTAAAAAAAAAACAATATATAATCTATAGTGCAGAGCCTCTTTGTTCTGCTACAACTATCAATTAGAGACGCCGATATGTTTGTATCGGTGTACTGGTCCCAAGGAAAATTCTAAAGAATTTTCTGAGGAAATTCCGAAAAGTATCTCGAGGAAACTGGAGATTTTTTTAGGAAACAATCCGGAGAGAAAACTTCCGAGAAAACTTCAAAAACATTCTTGAGAAACATCCTAATAATTTCTCTGGGAAATTTATGAGATTCCCGAAAGAATTCCGAAGATTTTCCCGATAAAATGTCTGAATTATTTCTCGAGGAAACTACGAAAAATTTCCAAAGGAGATTCCGAAGAACTACTCCAGGAAATGCCAATTAATTTCCAGAGTTTATTCTTTTTCTCGAGAACATTCCGCAGAAATTTCCTTGGAAATTTCTAAGAATTTCCCGTGGAAATTCCGGTGATAGCCAGCTGAAAATCAGCTGGGTGTAGACCTGTGCGCCGGTCATATAATCGGCGGCGGCGGCGTAGTGGTCACTTTTGCCCCGGCGGCGGCGGCGTCACGGCGGTGGCTTTCAATTCAGGATTTTGATAAACTCCAGTCAATTTATTTCTCAATATATCTAAATTTCAGAAAAATTCTAACTACTATTCTTTGAGTTACATATACAATTGGGCAATGTTTTCTTGATATTTAGAGAATTTGCAGTGCTACTTCGTTCATCTGCTGTGACCCTTAGTTCCTGGAAGGGCATTCACGATGGAGTCCACTAATGACAACCATAATGGACAGTTTACTCCCCACCTCGCGTTTTTGTATGGACAAATCTCAATAGATGATCAACATAACTAAATGAGCTCTGGCTGAATAAGACTTGGGCACGATAACCAACCAAATTGAATATTTTTCTTAAAAGTTGGTAAAATATGCCAAAAAAGTTCTTCGTGGAGTTCCTGAAGTGATTTCCGGAGGAAACTACAATTTTTTTCTAAGTTTCATTAGAAATTCCTTTGTAAAACCCTATAAGAAATTCTGCGGAAACTTCATGAAGGCATTTTTTTTAAAACCGTTAAGGTTCTCGTTGGGTAAAACCACAGGTAAAACCGTAGAACAGCGGTTCTCAACCTGGGGTATATGTACCCCTGGGGGTACCTTCACTGGCCCTAGGGGGTACCTCGGGCAAAAATGCATAATGGCGGACGTATATCAATTCCAATCGGAGCTAATTGAAAAAGTTTTGATAATTGTGTATATTTTATTTCAAAACTTTGTCTTGTACATAATATGCATGGCGATCAGTAAACCAAAGTCAATTGAACCCTGCCCTCCTAAACCAGAACAGCGTATGAAGGGTTGCTGAACGAAAAAAAAAAACAATCGGACAAAAAGCAAATTTAAAAAAATATTTATTGCAATCTACCTGATCTAAACAAAATGTTGACAAATATGTTAGAAACATGGTTTTGAACCAAAATCTAGAATCTAAAGGTTAGGAAGCCTCCGTTTGAGAGGCATGAAGGCTTTTTTTACAGAAAAGCTCGGTTGCTTTGTGGCAAGAGAATAAGAAGCATTCTTCTACGCTTATTGGAAGCCTTCTTCAGAGCAGCTCGAAGGCCTCCTTTTAAGATGTTCAGAAGCCTTTCTTTAAAAAGGTTCGGAAGCCTCCTTTCAAGAGGCTCTTGTCTTCTTCCAAAAGACCCCGATGCCTCGTTTTAAGAGATTCGGAAGCCTTCTTTCAAAAATCTCTGAAGGATCCTTTCAAGAGGGTCGGAAGCCTTTTTCAAAAAAACTTGGAAGGCTTTTTTCAAGAGGCTCCGAAGCCTCCATTGAAGAGGCTCGCAAGCCTTCTTTCAAGAGGCTTAGAAGCCTATTATCAAGAGCTGCGGAAGCCTACTTTCAAGAGATTAAGAAGCTTCTTTTTGTAGGCTTGAAAGCCTCCCTTCAAAAGGCTCGGAATTATTCTTTCAAGAGGCTTGGAAGCCTACTTTCAAGAGGGGGTACTCAATTAATGCAAAAGTTTGAAGGGGCACCTCTCAAGAAAAACGTTGAGAACCGCTGCCGTAGAATATTGTTTCAGGATTTCATTCGAAAATTTTTTTTCCGAAAGAGTATACATAAATAGTTTCCGAAAGAATTTCTAAAACAATTTCCGAAGAAATTGCTGGAAAAAATCTTCGGAGGGGTTCAGAAAGCACTCTCCGAGAGAATAGCGAAAAGAGTTTATAAAGACATTTCTTGCAAAATTTTTGAAAGAATTTTCGAAAGAACTTAGTGTAAGATTCACTATTGATCCCACGACTCAATCACACCAAGAAAATACAAAACCTTGCTTAATGTGGACTCGCTTAATCGTCATAAGGAACAAAGGTTTGGGCACGCAGGCCTTGCTTATTATATGTATAGGTATTTTATAATTTTGCCCGGAAGCACCAATTTCAAAAATAGTTTACATTAGGGAACCGAAGGAATTCCCGCAGAAAAATCAGAAAGAATCTTTTCAGTAAATTTCGTAAAAATGTTCTTGGGAATTTTTAGAAGAATTTCCGAATGGATCCCAAAAGCAATTTCCGAAGAAATATCTTCGAATTAATTTCTGAAGTGATTACCGAAAAAATGCAAAAGAAATGGAGAATGTTGTGACGGAATTATTGAGGGAAATGTCCAAGAACTTCTTTCTAAAGTTACCAAAGAATTTTCAAAGGATTACCCGTAGAAATTCCCAAGGAATTGTTTAAGGTAGTTCTGAAAGTATTCCTATGGGAATTTCAGGAAAAGTTGTCAAAGAACTTGCTAAGGAACCCCTAGAGGAATTTCTATAAAATTTCCAACGTTTTTTATTCTAAAAAACCCAGATTAATCCACCTAGCGGTGATGATGCCTTTCTCGTGCGGTAAAAAAATAGTATTTTGGGCATTACATCTGAGCTCATCGTCCGATCGGGCCAATTTTCAATAGGAAATAATGAGACAAGATTCTGCGTCGAATGCAACCTGTTGCGAGGAAATCAGGGTAAATGCATTAAAAGTGAGCTAGATTTTTTTGCGCGTTTTTTTATTGAGAAAAAAGTATTTTGGCCATAACTACCCAGCCCATTGTTCGATCCGTCCAATATTCAATAGGAAACAATGGGGCAGGATACTGCGTCGAATGCAGCCTGTTGTGAGGGAATTCGTTTAGGGTAAGTGCATTAAAAATGAGCTAGACTTTTTTACGTGCTTTTTTATGAGAAAAAGTATTTTGGCCATAACTACCAAGCCCATTGTCCGATCCGTACAATTTTCAATAGAAAACAATGGGGCAAGATACTGCGTCGAATACAGCCTGTTGTGAGAAAATCCGTTCAGGGTAAGTGCATTAAAAGTGAGCTAGACTTTTTTACGCGCTTTTTTATGAGATAAAGTATTATGGCCATAACTCCCAAGCCCATAGTCCGAACCGGCCAATTTTCAATAGGAAACAATGGGGCAGAATACTGCGTCAAATGCAACCTGTTGCGAAGAAATGCGTTGCGGTCCGTTGCGGTAAACGATAAGTACAAAAAAAGTGAGCGAGACTTTTTGCTCTTTTGGTGCGCACATACACACACACATACACACACACACACGCACACACACACAGACATCACCTCAATTCGTCGAGCTGAGTCGATTGGAATATAACACTATGGGTCTCCGAGCCTTCTATAAAAAGTTTGTTTTTGGAGTGAACATATAGCCTTTACGTATACTTAGTATACGAGAAAGGCAAACATCCGAAGGAATTCCTAAAATAATCCTCCGTATTAATTTCTGAAGAAATTCTTAAGCAAACTTTCAATGGAATGGAAGGATCTGTAAATAAATTCCTGGAGGAATTCTAAAATATTTTCCGTCGATATTTCAAAAGGAATTTGCGAATGATTTTCGGAAGGTATATCCAAAAGAATTTCTAAAGGATTTTATGAAGCAATTCCTAAAGCAATTTTCTAAGAAATTTTCAAAGGAATTTCTAAAAGAACGAACCTTAACGAATTTCCTAAGGTTTTCCTAAACAAAGGAAAACGTGGAGGAAATTCTGACGTAATCCCGAAGTATATTTTAAGAAATATCCGAAAGAATTTCCGAAGAACTTACTGGAATTCGTTTACGGAGGAGTTTTTGTAGAACTTTTTGAGGCAATTTCCTTAGGAATCCCTGCACGAATCTTCAAAGGAATCTCTGGAGGAAATTGCGAATAAATTGCTGAGAAAAATTCCAAAGGAATTTTTGGAGAAACCTAGGAATTACATCAGAAAAACCAGTAGGCATTTACTCTGAAATTCTATTAGGATTTTCTCCGTAATTTTCTTTGAGAATTCCTTCGGAAATTCCATCATAAAATCCTTCAAAAATACCTTTATCGATTCCTCTGAAAATTCTTTAGGAAAGTATTTTACCTTCAAAAAATCTTTTAGAAGTTCCTTTAGGAATTATTTTCGAAAATCCATTCAAATCCAAATTCCTGCAGGAAGTACCGGAAGAATTCCCGAAGAATTTTTTAAAGGAGTTGCTGGAAGAAGTTCTGAAGAAATTCCTTAGGCAAAATTTGAATTAATTCCTTATGAATATCTAGAAAAACTTTTTCCTGTGATTCATGAAATAAATGCCGAAACAATTTCAAAAGGAAAAATTTTCGAAGAAATTCTCAACAAAATTCCGAAGAAAAGAACGAATGGAATATTTTAAGGAATTCCTTAAGGAATTTTCACAGGAATTGCTAAGGAAACATCCAAAGGAATTCCTCAAGGAGTCTCCGAAGGAGATTGTAGGAATTCGTGGGAAAAAATCCGAAAGCATTCCTTAAGAAATTTCCGAAAGAAATTCGTAAAGGATTTTCTGGATTTAATTATTTTGCTAAATCAGTTTGCCTTATAAGCCAACTATCCTAATAGCACAAATCTTAAAACAAAGAAAACTGATTTATATAAATAAAAAAAAAGTCAAAATAACTAATGTGCAACTTAAATTTCTTAATTTTTTTTGCCTTTAAAAATATCATTTTTGTCACAAAAACTCAAATATCTCAAAACCCTATCTTTTTTCGAACGTAATTTTTTTAGGGAAAACGGTCCATTATATTAGCTATCTACCATAAATGGTGATGGTAAACTAATAAACAAAAAAGTTATGACATTTCAAACATTTCACAATTTTCACATATAGTAAACAAAAAAAAAATTTCCGTGTATTTTTTTTTTTCAAGAATCGCAGTTTGATGCTGATTTTATTGTTAAGGGCCTTGCGTGAGTTAAACAAGTTGTTTGTATGATATTCCATATTTATGTATTCATCGATATTATGTATATTATATGTATAAATATTATATGTATAAATAAATAAAAATGAATTAATATTATCCTAAGTATTAAATTAAATGTGGCAGTTACACAATGTTGTTATAGAAACTCTAAGAGTTTTGGGTTTGAATTTTGGTATGGGTTATGATATCATGAAAACAGTTTATTAATACTTATTTTTATTTATTTTTATTCAAATTTTTAAAATATCGAACACTTTTGAATTATTATCAGCACAGTTTGAGTATAGTTTTGCTTTTAATTTTATTTTCCGACAATGGAAAGAAACAGTGAAATTTTTGGGTTCCTTGGATTGTTTTCGCGTTATTAAATTGCTCGCTGAGCTCTGAAGCCTTTATTTCGTACTCTTCAGTAGTAGTAAAACAAAATGATAATTTGGTTAAATCTTTTTCTTTTCTACGATTTGCCCAATCAAAAAGTTCTTTCGCAGTTTTAATTGGATGCTCACGTTCTTTGGCTAAACTTGCTCTTGTGGCCATGCGCTTTATTGTTCCTCCAATAGCATCACAAGGACCTTTGCCATGTGATGTAGCAAAAAAAATGCCATTCTGCATCAATTCCGTACATTGATTTAAATTGACATTGGCTCGAAAAATTCTTACGATTTTTGTACTGCGACGCTGCTCCATCAGACATGAAATATATCTTTTTGACTTCTTTATGCTTATCAACGCGTAAAAAGTTAATCATTTTTTCAATGAACAAGTTTACGGATACTGAATCGTGTCTTAAATCTTCGGAAATTATAATAAAACTTAAGTGTTCAATTTGCGTACTTCCATTAAAATAAATAACGAATGGATGAATTGTAGCTTGTTGTACGTTCCAGTGATGGGACTGCACTTCATCTTGCAATACAAAGCTGTAATTTTCAGAAAAATCGTATTTTTTAAAAAGCTGGATTGTTCTGTTTTAATGAAATCGTGAGGGATTAAACTTTCTAATTTCAAGCAAAAATATGACACAAACTCATCTACAGGTTTTACAATAGTTTCTATGTCACACCTATCCGTGGTCACCCATTGCTCAAATGATAACTGATCAATATATTTTTCTTCAAACTCAGCGAATAAAGTATTTTCCAATGATGAAGAATCTGGACAATCCGAACAAGATCGTAGATAGCAATTTGATGTTGTATTTTCACACAAAAGACTACCAGTTAACATTTTAATATCCTTTGTTAAATTGATTCTTTTCAAACTATGTAAAATAAGATTAATATTCTCATGGGTTGTGCACACACACACATTATGTGTTCCTGAATTGGAAAGAAGCTTACATTGCCTTGGCCGAAGGCTTGCAAATGAGGAAAAACCTATTTTAATATTATCGTGAATTTCCTTGAAGCGTGCGTACGCTTCTTTCAAAGTCGTCATCATTAATCGTTTTTGGATTGCTTGACGCTTTCCATCTTTTTTACTGATACATAATCTTTTTGACCAGGCATAGCTCGACTTACTTCATCATCTTCAAAATATTGAACTACTATTTCTTTTGTCTCATCTGTTAATGCAGTACTAGACCTAGTATTTTTGGTTGAAAGACAGTTATTCTTCAATTGTTTTGCCTCTTTTACTGTATTTCTATTGGTTTTGAACTCATTAATGGCATCCTGAATAGACCACGAACTTGGCAGCATCGACAAAATCAATAATTTTTCTTTCCTTGTCGTGGCTGCATTCGAGAACCTTTCCTTCATATTTATAATTACCTCATCGTAGTCTGTATTTTCTACATCATCAGGTCCTAATTTGAAGAGGTTTCTTCGTACAGCTTCGTTTATTTCATTTCCGTTTATTTTATTTCCGGGTAATAAACGTAGTCCATCTTACTCCATTTAATCGGAGTCACTTTTATCCCAGCTATGCCCTCGTTAAAGCGTTCGATGTTGACCTTTTGGATACACTCATCTTCCGATTGATTTGTTGAAACAGATTTCGCTGATGGTACGGTGGCAAGGCTCTCAGCACTTAATACTTCTGGTAATTCCTCAGTTGTTGTCGATACATCTGGCAATTCCTCAGTTGCTGTCGTTTTCGAACTTCCTGCGCTCTGCTCAACCGATGATATACAGATTGCTCTTTTGTCAACGTTTAGACGGCAGGACGTGCAAATGCGTAAATTTGTATTCAATGTGGACATTGGAGCATAACCAGTCGGTTATCTATGGTGCTTTCGGTGAGATTTCGTAACTCTTTTGAACACTTTTTTCCATCAAACGGCCTACAACAGTTGAGAAAGCGGCTACTCATGTTGTTCGTAATATTTCAATAAACAAAATCACTTTTAAGTTTTTACTGACTAGTTTGGTGTCATTTGCTTGACTGAAGAAAAAAATTACTATAAGATCTTTAACAACCTTAGTAGTAGTAATTTTTTTGCTTTTTCGTGAGCATTGTCATGGTATGTACCTATCATGCATTTGTTGTTGTTGAAGATACCCGTTTCCTCCCGATCATAAAGTCTATTCTCTAAGAGGTATATTTTTTGCAGGTAAACTATAGACGTACACGTGTATATAAATCTTTGATTTTGCAGCTTTTGTCTTAAAAATAACATTTCTGATATGTTTCTATCAACGTTATTATCAACAGGTTTCAACACTATTAAAAGAATTTTTCGCCAGTCACGTGCAATGAAAATTATGACACTATCAATACTTTTGATCACAACACTGGATCGTGTCTAAGTTTCTTATAAATGCTATGAATAATTAAATCAAAATATCATGAAAACAACTTGTTTAAATCACGTCCCTTAACAATAAAATCTGCATCAAACTGCAATTCTCGAAATAACTTACACAGAAAAAATTTTTTTTTACTAAATGTGAAAATTGTGAAATGTTTGAAATGTCATAACTTTTTTGTTTATTAGTTTACCATCACCAAATTTTTATGGTAGATAGCTAATATAATGGACCGTTTTCCCTAAAAAATTACGTTCGAAAAAAGATAGGGTTTTGAGATATTTGAGTTTTGTGACAAAATGATATTTTTAAAGGCAAAAAAATTTTTTTTACTGTGCACATTTTCTTAAGAATCACCATTTAGTTGTCTAACTTTGCTGAAAAAATCATAACAATCGAACATTCCGTTTTGCTGTGCAGCTTTTTAAATATTTTTGAACCATTTTCACATACACCCTTTTGAAAAGTTAGTCGTGGCTCAATATGAAGATTTGATATCGAAAAATGACGATTTAGATGAAATTGAAAAACTGTGCAGAGTTTCAAATATTTTCGAAATGGTCGCTCAGGATCGACTGACATGCCCCCGTGGAATGCCTCTTCCATAAGACTAGTTTAGTACTATTCCAATTAACTCTACCACGCTGTATTTCTTCACAGATACGTATTTCGATCTCAATTATTAGGCCGAGACACTGAATCTCGTGCTTGGCTCGACTCGACTTAAGTTAATTGATTTTTTTTATTGCGATTAGTCACCGGCGTGGCCAAATTATGATCGGCGGCGCACCGACCCAAAATCGTCGGCGGCGGCGGCGCGAGTAAAACCACCGGCGGCGGCGGCGTGGCGCGGCGGCGCACAGGTCTTCTGGGTAGTCGTTGACGAAGACTAAACCGGCTAAATATTCCCAGCGAGCTTTGGCGAGAGTTTTCTCTTTATTTCTAGAATCACTGACCTGCATTCATAATGTTTTTCTTAATACTCCTGAAGGGCACTTGCTTTGTTAGGGTGCACCAGGGTCATGACCAGCGGGAAGTCTCCGTAGCTCAGAGGGCCACCCGGCGCGTGCCGTCCGACCACCAGCGGAGTACCTTTAGTCCTGGCCGAGTGCTAGTTTGTGGTATGAAGGGAACGGCGGCATCGAGGACGATTTTGGTGAAATCGGGAAGCGTTGTTGGTGTGTTTCGTTCAAAAATTCGTGTCGAAGGTGGTGGTCATATGCCTCCCAGTTGGTGGCATCGCAGCGCCATCTTGTCCTCCGGGTGTGGTCCGGGGCAAAGCGAGGACAGTGACCAAAATCGGATAATGATTGCTCTCGAATAGATCGGAGGACACTTTCAATTTAAGAGATGCGAATATGGACCGACTGGCTGCAGTCGCATCGATGGCGATGGCCGAGTGGCCGTTGAAGAAGGTGGAGGAACCGTCGTTAAGAGTTACTAGGCCAGCGTTCCTGAAAGATTCGAGAAGCGTGATACCGCGGGGATCAGACCTGGGATCACCCCAGGCTGGATGATGCGCGTTCATATCCTCCATGAGGAGAATAAGGGCGGCGAGTTGTTCTTGATATACCCAAGCAGCACGCGCAACATCTTTCAAATAGGTGTTTGTTCCTAATAAATTGCATTGAAGACACTGGCAATACATCGAGTCACATTAAAGCCCCTTCCCAGTTTCAGAAAATCACAATGTTTCATTTCCGTTTAAGTGGCGTCGCAATATTCTACCCATCTGACTTCTTGGGTGGTTTAAAATTCGATGTGTTTCATATCAGAAACAAAACAGATAAGTTGCAGAATTAATAACACTTCGGTTCATTGCTGTTACGACATTGTTTCTAATATGTTGCAAAACACTTTGAGCTCAGCTGATCAGTATTTTATTTTTGACAGTCCCCTGCATGTTCCGTATAAGGTACAATGAAGTTACAAATCAGTTTGTTGTTTATGTAGTGCACTTGTAGCAGAATCTCCAAATAGAATTGTTGGTGTGATGGTTATAGTAGATGGTTGCAAATCTCAAGGTCCATGGTTCGATTCCCGGTTGGTTTTTGTGTTTTTATTTTCATTGTAGCTGCAAGATGTTGCAAATAGGCTCCACCTCTTGCGCTTTTTGTGTCACAAAGGAGTTCCAAATACGACGCTTTGTGCATAAGTAAGACCTTTAGTAAGTCACACCACAGTTCTTGTTACTCACTGAGAAACAAGAGGTGTTGCTTGGGTAGCTTACCTTTCTCTTGATGCCTGATAGAGGGCCATAGGGTAAATACAAATTTACCACGCTGACTTGGAAATTACCTCGGAGCCGGACTCCGACAACTGGAAGGTCTTCGTCGAGCTAAAATACAGGGGTTAGACAAAAAAGTTGAGATAGGCAAAATTTTATCGAATATCAAATCAGCATAACTTTGCGTAGAATAATCCGATTTTGATAAAACCGGAACTATCAGACGCAGAAACTTTTATAGTATTCTGTCTCCATCTAAAACCTCACATCGAACGGGATATACCGAAGGATCCCAATCGCCACCGTTCGCCGGATGATCGAACCTACCTTGATGGTTCATTTGTACTTCCCTCCAAGAGAGCGGTCCATGGAAAGCGTCGAAAAACTCTACGGAATTTTGCCGTAGATCTTTGTCTCTCACCATTTCGAGTCCCTCCGGATCATCAAAACTCCAATTTTAATTCTCCAATAAGTAGTTCTGTCAAATACAAACATTAGTGTTACATTTTTCCCAGCGACTGGAAGTAGAATTTGTTCGTTCTCTGAATCTGGAATGAAGTCAGCGGTGCGTTGATAAAGTCTCCGTAAATATGTACTTTTGACTTCAGGTGGAAGTTCCGATAAAATTTCTTCTGCAGTTTTTAAAAAGCTTTCATAAGATGTTATTTGCGCATGTTCCGGTGGAAAATACTCAGAGGAGAAAACTTGGGTTTCTCTTGCAATATTAGATTTCACCCAAACATGCTCAAAGTTCTTATATTTTTTGGAAGTTATTATTTCTGAATCAAAATTGGTAGAGATTGCGATTAGAACTCCACGGCTAGATTTTTTTTTTAGATTCTGAGAAATCGTGGTCGTCCCTGAATACATTAAAGCTGCTTCCAAAAAGTTCCTCGCTATTCACGCTTTCATCCCAGCTAGTTTCAGTTGCCAAAATAACCGAGAAGGACGAGCTTAAGATGTTATTGTGAATTTCCTTCATTTCAGTTGGGCTTTTCATGCGATTGAAATTTTGACAGTAAATCAACATTTCAGTCCGCATTCTGTTTTGATGTATACCATATGTATACCAATTTCTGTTATCGAGGTCGTCGCTCCTGCTCGGGACCTCGTTGTGCTCTCCCGTAGTTGTTGTAGGCGATGTGTCCGCTCGCTGGACAGGTATTGTCGATATGACTGTAGATCAGCTGCAGCTTCAGCTGGCCCAATTCCGTATTCCTGGTGAACTTGGCTGAATATTTGATGTAGATATTCTGGTGCTGTCGGCTGTCCTTCAGATGCAAGGAGCATCATTAGCAGACTGGTCCGTCATGTATGTCAAAAACAACCGGACAACCTTCATAATCCTCGGGTCACGTAGTCTGGCTTTAAGAAAACGGCCGTCTCCTTCGGTGGATAGCTGAGTGAAACGGACGATAGGTGGTCTCATCAGATCTAACTCAAATTGGCTATCAGGATTCGGTAGTTGTATTTCCTGTTGTTGTTGCTGATCTATTTGGTGTTGTTGATGATTTTGTTATTGTTGTTGGGTTGTGCTGTTGTTAAAGGCTTTGCAGATTTCCAATATTTGGTGCACTCTGTCGTGAAGATGTGGGTTTTGTTTTTTTGCCGGGTTTATCGTTTGCATTACGGTTGCATTACGAGCAGTTGTTTGTCTGTAGATTTGTTGTTATTGTTGTTGTTTGTAGGTTGTGACGTATGTTTGCTTCTGATGGGGATTATTGGTGGGGATTTTTGCGGATTATTGGTGAAGGTGTTTCTGGAAATTTCATTCTGCCGGTATTCTTCCAGTTTTAACCAGTCTGGGCTCCAGCTACATTTTTTACCTGGCAGAAAGTAAACTAAAACAACTTCCCTTGACTTGCACTTCAGCACTTAGTTTCACTTAGTCGCTCAGCGAAAAGCTCAGCAATGGCATCATGCGCAATGTTATGCCTGGTAGAAGATGGGCTTGGTTGGTTCTGTTTTACGTTGATGTTGAGTGGAGATTGTGGATTGTGAGGGCAGCAACTAAATAAATTTCGGTGGAGTTTTTGTCTTGGGATTCCTCTGCTAGTTCATCCGCCAAAGTCTTGTTTGCGAGCGTTGAGCTTTTATCAGTACTGCAGTCAATATTGGAAATAGCAGCATAAACTGACCTGACCTCCTCTAAAAGTTGCTCACACAAAGAAATGAAATTAGAGAAGTCTCCAGTTGTACTTCGTTTTGCTGCTGCTGATGTAATTTCAGTTATTGCTGCAGTCACAGCTGAATTGCTTAGAGTTACCAAGTCGCTCTTGACTACATTCAAGAGGTCCGGTAGTAAGTCTGTTGAGTGTTCGGCTTCCGTAGTTGTTGTTGTTGTATTAGTTATTGCTTTTATAGCTGCAGCTGCTGCGTACAGGTGAGTGCTGAAGGTGTGTCAAGTAGGACTGATAATTTGTTTTTTATTTCCGTAGCACTATTTTTGCAACTGCTGGTGACGTTTGACACCAAACATTTTTTCTACGCGTTCAAGCGTTTCGTCGTGAGTGGCAGCTAAGCTTTCGTAATTAGAAAGCAGTTTATGGTTTGCAGACAATGTGCGCTCAATGTATTCTTTAATATTACAGAAAGATTCTGATAAATGTTGCAGGTTTTGTTCAAATGCGAACTTTTCCTGACAGTCTTGACATAGTGGGAGCATGAAAGTCCGCAATACTTCCTCGTGATTGCGGTGCACTCCTACACATGTTTCGTGAAATGTACGTCTGCAGCTGCCGTGACATCGCCAAAGAAAACGATTATCGTGTTGTGCACAG
This sequence comes from Armigeres subalbatus, assembly GCF_024139115.2. Taxonomy (NCBI): domain Eukaryota; kingdom Metazoa; phylum Arthropoda; class Insecta; order Diptera; family Culicidae; genus Armigeres; species Armigeres subalbatus. The sequence goes on from NC_085140.1 coordinate 305,626,085, forward strand.
TTCACTATTCCACACTTCATTGTCACACACGGGTACTTACTTACGAGAGAAAAAAAAATACGAACGCGGAGGACGTGCGCGGTCAGTTAATAGCATTTATAAAAAGTCAAAATAATAAAAAGCGCGTCCGAATTCAAAGGTGGTTCAGACAGCAATGGATATATCCAAGGCCTTCAACAGTAATTGAACACCCTTCGTCCTCCAACTGTTGAAAGAGTTGGAATTTTCCGGCAATCTCCTTGCTTTTGTTCGGAATTTACCCACAGGGCGCTCTTTTCGGAAATCCACAGGGCTCCGTTCTAGCAGTCACTATGTCAGCCAGAAATGCGTAAGAGGACACGTCAGTAGGTGGAGGCACCAGCTGTCCGGACCGAGCATAAAGTTGGGTGACCAGTCCTACCCCAACAAAAAGATTGTGAAAGTTCTCGAAGTCTCCATTGACCGGAGCCTTTCGTTCCTTCCTCACTTACGCGAAGTTAAAGTAAACTGTCGGATCAGAGTCAACCTAGTTTGGACCATGTATAAGCCTCATCGAATCAACAACAGAAGGCTTTGGCTAAAGATTGGGAAGGCTATCATTTATATCCGCCTTCACAAGGGCCTCAAACTGACCTGTATCGCCCACCGTAACCTCATCGAAACTCTGTCACCGACTTTTAATTCCTACGTTCAATCCGCCTCATGATCGTTACCCTCAACACCAGCCGAGTCTGCCGCAAAGCCGTCACGCTCGCCACAGGCCTCTCTGGAGAATACTGAAGGGGACCGGATGTCCGCTGGCATGGAGCGAGGAGCTGGCACTCCTCATCAGCCATTATAAATAGCTCCATAACTTGCAACTTTCGCAGGGGTGACAATTCCATGGCATGGCTCTTAGAAGGTCGGTGGCCGAGCTCCTCAACAGAAATTTTCATAACCTCGAACACAGGTTTACGGATGATCGGTTTCGGGCCGTGAAGTCGGCAATGGGGTCACTGGGATCGGTTTCACTGTCTCTGGCAGCTTCCCGGATATGTGCAGCATCTTCTTGGCTGAGGCAGCCACGGCATTCATCGCCGCCACCTACCCATAAAACCTATTCTCGTGCTGTCTAACTCTGCCAGCGTCATTTTCGCACTCCAGAGTGACGAGCCTAAACACCCCTGGGTCCAAAACATCTTAGCGAACATGCTCCCGAACACGACCTTCGCTTGAATTCCGGGACATTGATGATTGCCTGGAAACGGTAGATCTCCTAGTTGGAGTTGGATATCAGGACCAGCGTTTCACGTCATCCTTCCCGTTGGGTGACGTCAAAACCTGGATTAGGAAAGCCGTACAGGAGAATTGGGAAAGTTCCTGGATTGCCACTACATCTGGATACCTCCGGCAAATTAAGGGAATCACATCGGCATGGGCAAACTTACCCAATTTGTGTCCGAACCGGACACACGCGGCTCTCGCATAACTTCGGCGGGAACCCTTTTCATATAATCTGCGACGTCTGTGATGAGAACACCGTACAACATTATGTCTGTCGATGCCCTAAGTATCAGGCTCCCAGGGATGCCTACGGGATACCTGTTAGCATCAGGGATGTACTCTCCAACGACGCTGCCAGCACCGCCGTCCCCCAACTTCTTCCTAAAAGATGGGGTCCTATATGAACTAATTTATCACAAGCGGCTTCACAGGCATCCCGAGATCTACCTCGGGAGTAAATCCCCACAACAGGAGGGTTTCGGGCATGCTTTGGTTTACTCCAAGGCTATAAGTCTGCGCCCCTCCTGTGTAACCGTTCGGTTCCAAATGTATCTTGCTGGCTCTACTGGCAAGTCCAAATTCATGTCCCACCCTAATGAAATAAACTGACAGCATCATGACTCTCATTCTTTCCTTTCGTGACAACACTCATTTGCAGTGGTGTGAATGCTCTGTCAAAACAATAGCATGTCAAAATGATGTCAAGCGCGACACATAGAGTACGCCAGTGAGGCGCACGGATGTACATGTGAGGTAAGGAGGAAAATGTTCAATGTAAAATCAATTTATATTATGATTTTTGCATTCCGTTCTTACAAATTAAAATCTTATAAATACTCGGCCATGGCTAAGAAAGCTCTTTTCTGTCTCAACCAGCGGACGAAATAGTAGTGCGCGTCGTGATTAGCGAAATGTATTAAAAAAAGTACGGTTTGTGTTCCTTAAAAACTATTAGTACGGGCAGTAGTACGTAAACGTTATATTTGAGAAGAATTAGAAGAAATAGTACGATTTTGCCCATAATGTGCCTGATCTAAATGTATAGAGATCTATAAGAATAGTTGCTGTGAAAAGAGAAAGTTCCGGCTAGCCACTGGACCGACAAAACCTCGCTAGATGCGCACGTCTATCCGCAAAGTCATGGATGAGCAGAAAAGGAAGGCATTCGAGAACCCGCCCCCCACCCCCCTTTGGGCAGCATACGTCGGAGAACGGTGAGTCAGCCATCTTGGAAGGCCTTTCTATGCGGGAAGCCGTCTGTCTCCGTGTCGAGTCGGGAAGCATCGATAACTGCCCCGAACTTCCGACGAAAGTTTCACCGAGCTACTACGAACCACCCACCAACATCATCATACGCCACCGGAATCAACAGCAACGCCATCTGTCAACTGCCACCTACAAGCCAAAACCACTACGGATCCGGATCCCAACCAACAATATACGCAAGTACCCTATGTGACGTCAGACGGTAGGAGAAGAGGTGTCCAAAATGGACAATAGGGTGGCTCAAATTAGTATGGGAAAAACTTTTTTCAAATTTTTTGATGGGCCGCTCTCTTATTTAGTTCTATTTAATGCCCTGATGCTCTGGACAAAATTTCAGCCTATTCGGTCAACGTTTGGGCGGTGCTAAACTCGTTGGAATTTTATATGCAAAAATGTATACAGAAACATAAAAAAACAGTGGTTTGCAGTTGGACGGAACAACTTACGATAAAGAACTATGATACTCATTCAGATCTTGAAGAATTTAATACAGAATGATAGGCAGAAAACCGCGAGAAGATTAGAGTTTGCCCGGCTAAGTTATTAGCATTTCTCTGAAGTGGGGTTTGAGCAAATTTCGTTTCTTTTACCTTTGAAAAGAAATAAATTCACCCTACAACACTCCAGTAAAATGCTAATATCTTTGCCTAATAAACTCTAATCTTCTCGCGGTTTTCAGCATAACATTCTGTATTTAATTCTACAAGAACTGAATGAGTATCATTGTTCTTGATCGTAAATTATGCCGTCCAACTGCAAATCACTGTTTTTGGATGTTTCTGCATACACTTTTCCATATAAACTTCCAACGAGTTTAGCACCACCCAAACGTTGACCGATTTGGCTGAAATTTTGTCCAGAGCATCAGGGCATCAAATAGAACCGAATAAAAGGGTGGCCCATCAAAAAAATTGAAAAAGTGTTTTTTGAGCCACCCTAATGGACAATTTGTGAATAAATAGTTTGTAATTGGAACTTAGTGGTGCCGTCTACTTTTATTAGAGCGCAGCCCTGAATTATTTAGTTTTCACTTCTTATTGTTTTTCGTTGTCCGTGTTCAAAAGGGAACATTCAAGCCTCGTCTTCCTCTGGTGAATATAAAATTGCTTTCTTACGGCTTTTGAGCACCCTTGTTGTAAGGCTTTATTTGTATGTCCGTCGTTCTCGTGCAAACTCCTAAAGCAAGTGTTGTTTTACCATTGTGTTCCCCGTGCCAATGAGCCTCACCAAGGAACTGAATGAGATTGGAAAGATGCTGCTCAAACGACCCTGTGAATCCTTCCCATCCGGTGAGCCGGCGGGTTTCACATGTGATCGGGTAACCCAGAACCTTAACCCGGGTTCTAAGTACCTCGCCTTCTAAGTCCTTTATCTGGAGGCGCTAAAACCATATATGTCGCCTCATCTACACAGCCATACATTGTTTTTTTTACTGCAGCAATGCAAGAACGAAAATGCTGCTTTCAACAATTGCAGAGCTCTAAGGATGATATTCAACTTTATGATTTCGTTTAATTGATTTTTCGGCGTTCTATATATTTGAATCTACGGTCGGATAAAATTAAACATTTTCGGAATTTTATTTCCGTTCTTTCATGACCAGAGGGAATAAGAAGCTTGATTGCGACAGTTGGGGTAAGTTATCAATTATTTCCGGAGAGCAGCCCACTCAACGAACCCTGGACCTGAATTAATAAAACCAAACTTTACCTGGATTTCTCGTACTACTTTCATGGAGTTGGAGTTATAACCTTATTGTTTGTTATGTTACGTTAAAGTTTCCGTTTCGTCGACCATTTTTGCTCACTAACTAGCTCTACACTAATTTTGAAGTGTTAGTATTAAGTTTTAAAATGTTAGTTGGACCTGAGGGAGGCCATCCTGCCTCCTTCCACTGCCAAGTGCCTTTTTGGCTTAGTGCTCTTGACAAGTGAACAACTTAAAATTTGAAAATTCACATAAATAAAGGAAGAAAAAAAGTTATTACGATATCTGAATGTTCCCATCAGTGTTTTTCAGGCAAAAAATGGGCTTTCCAGGGGAAACGATAAGTAGAGATTTTAAAATAAAGTTCCCCCATTTCAAACTGATTTCTACATATAATATTTTTTTACTATAAACATTAATTCTAAAAGACATGTTCATTAAAGTTATAATAGTTTCGGAGTCAGACTCTTCTGATGGTCTAATAAAATAAACTTTGCTTTTATTAAAGTGGATATTTTTCCGTTGCTTGAGTATTGACCTGATAAATAACAGAAAAAACTAATGCTTACTTGTTTTGTCTATTTTTTCTTCCACAGATTATCGACTCAAAGATTGTTGCAACTCCAGACAGGACCTGAGGCCAGTATAAGCAGCTAAGCCGATTACGGTGTCTGTCACATGCGGGAGCAGCAGCTGCTGGAGGTGTCGCACGTCATCTTTTCCGGACGAGCAGTATCCTACCGGAAGAAAAATCACCGCAGTCAGTCAGGTAGGTGCTGGGATTTCCTCCCCCTCCCGTTCGGGATAAAGGCTTCGAAGGCTGGCTGAGGTTGAGCTGTTAATCCTTTACTTATATATAAGTTGCCATAAGCAGTGGAAGCGTGTCCTGTAGAGGTTGGCTGCAAAATACAACACATCTTTTCACTGCCGACACGGGACTATGGCTTCATCGGAGGAAGCTTTCGAAATGCCGTTCGCCGGATGCGACCTAGGCTATAGAAATAGGATGCAAAAAGCGGAGCATTCAGCCCAGTCAGCGGTGTTTACTGTCGGCTCATGGCTGTCGTATAGCTATCCTCTACCGAGGGCGAATATGCGCTTATAGATATTTACGTTTATGCACCCATTTATCAATGGTTTGAAAGTGGGGGAAGATCCCACCGGTGTGGATGCAGCACGATGGATGCTTCTTTGAGTTGGGACCTGATGTGAACACGTGAGAAAAAGATGAATCTGGTGTTACATAAATATATCCCATTGCCGGTGAGGAAGGAAAGTTACTAACCATGGGGTGGAATGATGGCTGATGGAAATCCTGTGCCACACTCGTTGATCCTCAAGGGGACGCGAACAGGTGCACAGCTGTTGTTGAGATTTAATGCATCACAGGTCGAGTGCCCTCACGAGCTTTATGCAGGCTTAAAGTGGTTGGATAATTGATTGTTACTATCTAGTTAAATGCTTCCTTGCTGATGCCGAGAGGGTTTTGATTGATTTACTCTTGCACCAAGGGGTATGAACTTTGAAAATGACATGATTTATGGCGATACTTTCAGTATAAACATTCGTTTTTTGAGCTAGACCGCTGAACATATCAAGATCTGCAGGGCGGACTCGATTATCCGAGGCTCGATTATCCGGAGAAAATGGCTCGATTATCCGGTGTTACAATTTAACCCATTTTACAAAGATAGAAATGTAAGCCGTGTTTGGCACAACATAGCACAAAATCAAAACAAACGGAGCCATAACGTATCCAATGTGTGCCAGACTTATTAATAGTCAGATTATTCCACCTAATGGTGATAGTGTCTTTTTCTCTTTTCTAAGGGAACAAAAATCATCAACATTAATAATAATGGTAAATTTATGAATTTCATTTCAAAGCACTGTGATTTTTGGAAGCATTTGTAAGTACACTCTGAGTACGCCGAGTACCCCGGCCATCCGGAATATTTAAATGAAAAAAATGGCTATTCTACCAACCGTTGGCCATGCATGAATTATAAAAAAATAGCTCCATACTCCTAACTAACGGGTGGCCACTAAATAACGGAAATTTAAATACTTCAATACTTTTCTATGAGCACTTTTTGCTTTCAGAGAAATATTTCCTTATGTGAATTAAAGCCTGTCCACGTTAAATTTCGGACACTTAAGTAATGTCTAATTGATTTGTTGTCATTTTATCAGTTTGAGCGTGTTTAAAACATGCCGAAAGCAGCACATAAGCAGAAAGATTCAGCTGTCATGTAAATTGTTCGTCTCAGTGGTTCGTGGAAATTTTCAAAAATCGAATTATCAGATGGGTGTCCGAAATTTAACGTGGACAGGCTTTAATCCTTAGAATATTTAGGGGTGATAACCCACACACTTTTACTCCAACATGTTCAGTTGTTCAAAACATGCCGTCAAAACAGGAAGTACTGCGGCGCGCATTGTACAATTCTTTCAAGCGATCAAAAGTACAAGTACACGGTGGACAATTTTAAACGTGAAAATGTTTCGAAAACTGTAAAAGGATTTTTGGTGAACTGAGCTCCGTTGTATACAAAGGTGATTGGAAAACCAGAACACAAAGCAACTCATCAATAGGATCAGAAGCACCATCCGGAAATGGCAGTCGCCCAGTGGTCATCTGATACCTGCAAGATTAAATTACGCCGCACGGCGGACCGCGGAACGAACCATTCAGTACAGCGGTTCTCAACCTGGGGTACATGTACTCCGGGGGGTACCTTTGCTGGCCCTAGGGGGTACCTTGAATAAAAATACATAATGGCGGACGTATTACAATTCCAATCGGAGTTTATTGATAAAGTTATGATAATTGAAATTTTTTACAATATAAGCATGGCGATCAGTAAATCAAAGCTAATTGAACCCTGTTCTCCTCAACTAGAACAGCGTATGAACGGTTGCGGAACAGAAGATCAAACGGGCATATGTGGAATGAGTAAATTAAAAAAAAAATCTTCAATGTAATCTGCCTGATCTGAACAAAATGTTGAATAATATGTTAGAAACATGCCTTTGAACTAAAATCTAGAATCTAAAGGGTTGGAAGCCTCCGTTTGAGAGGCATGTAGGCTTTTATTTTTAGAAAAGCTCGGTTGCTTCGTTGCAAGAGGTTTAGAAGCATCTTTCTACGCTTCTCGGAAGCCTTCTTTAGGGCACCACGAATGCCGCCTTTCAAGAAGCCTTCTTTCGAAAGGTTCGAAAGCCTGTGTCTCCTTGCAAGAGGCCCGCATGCATCGTTTTGAGAGAGTTGATAGCCTTCTTTCAAAAAGCTCGGAAAGATCCTTTCTCCCTGCAAGAAGCCTCCTTTTAAGTGACTCTAAAGCCGCCATTGAAAAGACTCGAAAGCCTCTCTACAAGAGGCTAAGAAGGATCATATCGAGAGCTGCGGAAGCCTACTTTCAAGAGGGGGTACCTCAATTAATGCAAAAGTTTGAAGCGCTACCTCTCAAGAAAAAGGTTGAGAACCGCTGTAATTAAGGGATTGGGTAAAATATTGCGTATGCTGAAGTGACTTGAGGTATCCCGGAAAAGCCATCGCTGTGATTGAAATGAGTGCTGCACCTCGTTAATTTAAATTGAGCATGAGCATGATGACCGTGCATTTCGTAGTGCTACTCCGTGATCGACCAGAACAATCGCAATTGCACAGGGAACCAATGGATGGAAGTATGGGATTTAGTCTCCAACCTCAATGTGCACAGTCCGAGAGCTCTAGTATTGTTGGATAGTCGATAACGGCGCTGGCCACGTCCTCACGGTCATCGGGGATGGGAAGAAATTGATGATGTAGTCACTCGCCCACTGCAAGCCGAGAACACCTCTGCACTCGCCACGAGTTCCTGCGGAATTTTATTGGAATCTTGAGGTTAAGGTTTTATGGCAGAGGTTCGTCTTGGTTAACGGGTTGCCAATGTGATAGTTATGAAAGGGTGGTGTAGTATTCTAATTGGATTCCGAAATGAACTTTTTCGCTCAAGTCGAATTCTAACAGTTACCTGCTAGAACTAATCAAGTTGTAGGTATAGGGATAGAAGATGGAAACGGTATAAAAGCCCATTTCCAGTTCTAGCGATTGCTAGAACATGAGAAATATATGAAAAGATACAAAGTAGGAGGAATGGAGCGGGCCTGGGATTGAACCCACGACCTCCTGCGTATGAGGCAGAAGCGGTAGCCATATGACCACCAAGCCCGTGCTGCACCTCGTTAATTTAAAATAAAGCAAAACTAACACAAATCGATCTTTCTGTTATCTGATGATAATGTCAACTTAGATGACATGATTTGAAATTACCATACAAAATGCACGACAAACCATTTCATCGGAGAGATTGGATTTTGATTGTCAATTTTTTTCAACTTCATCGTAAATAGAAGAAGGAAAGGGATATAAATTAGCAAAAATTGAGCTATATATAAGAAGAAGAAGAAGAAGAAGAAGAAGAAGAAGAAGTGCACATTCCAGAAAAGTTCCCGAGGAAATGCTGAACAATTTCCCATGAGAATCTATATACACAGAAAAAAATAATGAAAAATTAACAGCGCGTAAAACTTGACATGCGGAAATTTATGCTATTCTACGCTAAAATGGACCTCTCCCTAACAAGATTGCTTACAACTAGTATGCAATAATAACGATTTTTCTATCTTCTGTGTAATAAAAATGAGTTGAGGTTTCCTCCTGACGATTTAACTCGCGAACGGATTGACCGGTTTGCAAGATTTTCTGCTTAATCGATTCGTTCTGGGATCCGCAAGGTTCGTATATATAAACAGTTGGTGAACTTAAAGCGGGCATCGAGCGGCTACCTTCTACCAAAGCTGTGGCACCACCAACGAGCTGGGAACCGGCTTCATAGTGCTGGGTAAGATGCGCCAACGCGTGATTGGGTGGCAGCCAATCAACGCAAGGATGTGCAAGCTGAGGATTAAAGGCCGTTTCTTCAACTATAGCATCATCAACGTGCACTGCCCACACGAAGGGAGACCCGACGACGAGAAAGAAGCGTTCTACGCACAGCTGGAGCAGACATACGATGGATGCCCACTGCGGGACGTTAAAATCGTCATCGGTGACATGAACGCACAGGTAGGAAGGGAGGAAATGTATAGACCGGTCATCGGACCGGATAGTCTGCACACCGCATCGAATGACAACGGCCAACGATGCATAAACTTCGCAGCCTCCCGCGGAATGGTAGTCCGAAGCACCTTCTTTCCCCGCAAAAATATCCACAAGGCCACATGGAAATCGCTTAACCAAGAAACGGAAAACCAAATCGACCACGTTCTAATCGACGGTAAATTCTTCTCCGACATCACGAACGTCCGCACTTACCGCAGTGCGAATATTGAATCCGACCACTACCTCGTTGCAGTATGCCTGCGCTCAAAACTCGCGACGGTGTACAACACGCGTCGAAGTCGGACGCCGCGGCTTAATATCGGGCGGCTACGAGACGGTAGACTAGCCCAAGAATACGCGCAGCAGCTGGAAGTGACACTCCCAACGGAAGAGCAGCTAGGCGCAGCGTCTCTTGAAAATGGCTGAAGAAATATCCGCCATTGGAAGCACCGCAACCGCTGCACTATGCACGGTGCCCCGGATCAGAGAAACGACTGGTATGACGGCGAATGTGAGCAGTTAGTTGAGGAGAAGAATGCAGCATGGGCGAGACTACTGCAACACCGCTCGGGGCGAATGAGGCACGATACAAACGGGCGCGGAACAGCAAAACTCGATTTTTCGCAGGAAAAGCGCCAGCAGGAAGATCGAGACCGTGAAGAAACGGAGCAACTGTACCGCGCTTATAACACACGAAAGTTCTATGAGAAGTTAAACCGTTCACGTAAGGGCCACGTGCCACAGCCTGATATGTGTAAGGACATAAACGGGAACCTTCTTACGAACGAGCGTGAGGTGATCCAAAGGTGGCGGCAGCACTACGAAGAACACCTGAATGGCGATGTGGCAGACGAAGATGGCGGTATGGTGATGGACCTGGGAGAACGCGCGCAGGACATAATCTTCCCGGCTCCGGATCTCCAGGAAATCCAGGAGGAGATTGGCCGGTTGAAGAACAACAAAGCCCCTGGGGTTGACCAACTACCAGGAGAGCTACTTAAACACGGTGGTGAGGCACTGGCTAGAGCGCTGCACTGGGTCATTACCAAGATTTGGGAGGAGGAAGTTTTGCCGCAGGAGTGGATGGAGGGTGTCGTGTGTCCCATCTACAAAAAGGGCGATAAGCTGGATTGTAGCAACTACCGCGCAATCACATTGCTGAACGCCGCCTACAAGGTACTCTCCCAAATTTTATGCCGTCGACTAGCACCAACTGCAAGGGAGTTCGTGGGGCAGTACCAGGCGGGTTTTATGGGCGAACGCTCCACCATGGACCAGGTGTTCGCCATTCGCCAAGTACTGCAGAAATGCCGCGAATACAACGTGCCCACACATCATCTATTCATCGACTTCAAAGCCGCATATGATACAATCGATCGGGACCAGCTATGGCAGCTAATGCACGAACACGGTTTTCCGGATAAACTGATACGGTTGATCAAGGCGACGATGGATCGGGTGATGTGCGTAGTTCGAGTTTCAGGGGCATTCTCGAGTCCCTTCGAAACCCGCAGAGGGTTACGGCAAGGTGATGGTCTTTCGTGTTTGCTATTCAACATCGCTTTGGAAGGGTAATACGATGAGCAGGGATTAACACGAGTGGTACATTTTCAATAAGTCCGTCCAGCTATTTGGTTTCGCCGACGACATAGATATTATGGCACGTAACTTTGAGAAGATGGAGGAAGCCTACATCAGACTGAAGAGGGAAGCTAAGCGGATCGGACTAGTCATCAACACGTCGAAGACGAAGTACATGATAGGAAGAGGTTCAAGAGAAGACAATGTGAGCCACCCACCGCGAGTTTGCATCGGTGGTGACGAAATCGAGGTGGTAGAAGAATTTGTGTACTTGGGCTCACTGGTGACTGCCGAAAATGACACCAGCAGAGAAATTCGGAGACGCATAGTGGCTGGAAATCGTACGTACTTTGGACTCCGCAAGACGCTCCGATCGAATAGAGTTCGCCGCCGTACCAAACTGACAATCTACAAAACGCTCATTAGACCGGTAGTCCTCTACGGACACGAGACCTGGACGATGCTCGTGGAGGACCAACGCGCACTTGGAGTTTTCGAAAGGAAAGTGCTGCGTACCATCTATGGTGGGGTGCAGATGGCGGACGGTACGTGGAGGAGGCGAATGAACCACGAATTGCATCAGCTGTTGGGAGAACCATCCATCGTTCACACCGCGAAAATCGGACGACTGCGATGGGCCGGGCACGTAGCCAGAATGTCGGACAGTAACCCGGTGAAAATGGTTCTCGACAACGATCCGACGGGCACAAGAAGGCGAGGTGCGCAGCGGGCAAGGTGGATCGATCAGGTGGAAGATGACTTGCGGACCCTCCGTAGACTGCGTGGTTGGCGACGTGTAGCCATGGACCGAGCCGAATGGAGGAGACTCTTATATACCGCACAGGCCACTTCGGCCTTAGTCTGAATAAATAAATAAATAATGGTGAACTTTACGGGGAAAGGTAAAAAACAAATCATTTGAATACAATTTTAGGTCGGCTGTTAAGGAAAACAAAACAAACGCACGGAAATTGATCTAGAGTGCGGGCTGCAAATAGTTCATTGTGACATTTGCAACACCCGGGCAAAGCTGAGTTTCTTTAGCTAGTCCTTGATACTTGATACTTGATGGACTACAGCTCTTCGGTGAACCTACGCCGAATAGAGTATCCTTTTCCACTGGACTCGATCCTGGGCCAATCGCTTCCAGTCGCCCTGAACATTGAGCGCCCTCAGGTCCTCTTCAACTGCAAAAAGCCATCGTGTACGCGGCCTTCCACGAAGCCTGCGGCCTCTTCCGGGTTCTCTACTAAATATTATCTTCGCTTGACGTTCTTCTGGCATACGAACAACGCGACCAGCCCACCGTAGTCTGCCGTGTTGAATAAGCTTAATAGTATCCAGCCCTTTATACACCTGGTACAATTCGTGATTCATGGGACGCCGCCAGATACCGTTTTCCTGTTAACCGCCGATTACCTTACGCTCAAACACTCCGAAAGTTCTCCGATCAGCCTCCTTTGACGTCCATGTTTCATGGCCGTATAAAGCCACCGGAAGAATCAGAGTAGTATACAGCGCGAGTTTTGTTTTCGTTTGCAGACTACGAGACTTAAACTGATTACGAAGTCCGTAATAAGCCTACGCCTTTACGTAATAAGCAATACGCCTTTTCACCTCGCGGGTAACATCATTATCGCACGTCACTAATGTTCCAAGATACACAAATTCTTCTACCACTTCAAACTTCTTGAATAGCGGCCACGTTTACTCCAACCTTATGCAGTTCACGAGCCAGAAGGCTCACTCGTCCAGGTTCATTTAGGGTCCGGACATTCCAGGTGCCGAGTTTCCAATGATAGTCCTTATTTCGTTGCCGGGTCGGTTGCCAAATATAAGGTAGCTAGTATTTAAATAAAAAAAATAATGCAAATTTTGAACAGCTTTTTATGGAAACTTAGTTAGACCATATGATCACTTCGTATGTCGTTTTCAGCCAAATGACCTTTTCTTTTCGTGACTAAACTGTTTTCGACCTTATGACCATTTCGTCCAAATGGAAGTCGGCTAGCCCTCCCTGGCTTTTTTTTCGACTAAATGCAATTTTTGGTCACAACCTCTTTGGCCAAACGAACATTTCGGTTAAACGACCTGTTAGTCCGTAATAAGCCTACTCCTTTACGTAATAAGCAATACGCCTTTTTCACCTCGCGGGTAACATCATTATCGCACGTCACTAATGTTCCAAGATACACAAATTCTTCTACCACTTCAAACTTTTCACCATCCAGCACCATTTCGCTACAACCACCACTAATGAACCCACGTTGATTGCCGGCGACCATATACTTCGTTTTGCTGGTATTGATCGTGAGTCCAATCCTCGCTGTCTCCCTCTTAAAAGGCACAGAAGCCTCTTCCACGGCACGGTGATCAATCTCGATAATATCGATATCGTCCGCAAATCCCAGGAGCATATGCGATTTTGTGATAATGGTACCGCTTCTTTGCACACCAGCTCTCCTAATCGCTCCCTCTAGCGCTATATTGAACAGTAGATTTGAGAGTGCATCACCCTGCTTTAATCCATCTAAGGTAACAAATGACGTCGATGTTTCATCCGCAATCTTTACACTTGATTTCGATCCGTCCAACGTTATACGAATCAGCCGTATCAGTTTCGCCGGAAAACCAAGTTCAAGCATGATTTGCCATAATTCATTCCGTTTCACTGAATCGTACGCCGCCTTGATATCAATAAACAGATGATGTGTCTGCAAGTTGTACTCCCGGAATTTATCAAGGATTTGTCTCAGGGTAAACATTTGATCCGTCGTTGATCGGCCCTCACGAAAACCTGCTTGTATTCGCCGACGAAGGACTCTTTAAGCGGTATCAATCTGTTGAACAGAATACGGGATATAATTTTGTACGCCGAATTAAGGAGGGTTATTCCTCGGTAATTGGCGCACTCCAGTCTGTGCCCTTTCTTAAAGAGAGGGCAAATGAGGCCGTCCAACCAGCTAGCAGGTATTTCCTCGTCTTCCCATATTTTCGACATAATATGGTGCAGAACTTCATAAAGCTGCTCACTGCCATGTTTGAGAAGTTCAGCCGGGAGCTGGTCCTTTCCCGCAGCCTTATTGTTTTTCAGCTCTGTAACAGCTTTTTTAACTCATCTAGTGTAGGCGACTCCACAGCTTGTCCATCGTCGCTAATATTTATTCTGCTTACCGATGCACCGTCACTTCCACTATTCAACAAAGTCTCGAAGTGTTGCTTCCACCTGGCAGCCACTTCGGTTTTATCTGTCAGCAAATTCCCTTGTTGGTCGTTGCACATGACGGGAGATGGCGCTGTCTTTCTCCGCACGCCATTGACAGACTCATAAAACCTCCGCATATTGTTCTGCTCCATTTTTTCCTGCGCCTCGCTAATCACTAGTTCTTTATGTTCTTTCTTCTTCCTGCGGTGGGTTCGTTTTTCGGCTGCTCTTGCTTCCTTTTACCGATCTCTATTCGATCGGGTACTCGACACCAACATCCGGCTTCTGGCAACGTTCTTCTTGTCTGTCACTCTCTGACACTCCACATCGAATCAACCCATCCTGGCTGGGTCGCCTCTGTGCAGTGTCTGCCACTTCTCGTGCTGTTGTGCTCACCGCTCCATGGATCGACTCTTATAGATCGTTGATGTTGTCGCTGACGTTGATTACACTTATCCGTTCGACTAGCTTCTGGCGGTACTCAGCCGATACTCCTTCCGCCGACAATCGCTGGATATTGTAACGCATCGTTCGCTGTGATCTTTCGTTCGATACAGTTGACAACCGTTATCGAATTTTACTGACAACGAGGTAGTGGTCAGAGTCAATGTTCGGACCTCTGAATGTCCGCACATCGATAACATCCGAAAATTGGCGCCCATCCACCAGAACATGGTCTATCTGGTTGTAAGTTACAAGTCATCATTTGGGTGTCTCCAGGTGTGCTTTCGGATGTTCTTTCGTGCAAAGTAGGTACTACTGATGACCATCCCTCTGGCAGCAGCGAAATTTACTAGCCATAGGCCGTTGTCATTGGTAGCGGAGTGAAGGCTCTCCAGGGAGAGAGGGACCTACCAATTATGGGACGGAAAAAGTCCTCTCTACCGATCTGAGCGTTAGCGTCTCCAATAACAATTTTCACGTCATGCTTTGGGCACTCTCCATAGGCTTTATCAAGACATTCATAAAACGTGTCCTTCACGTCATCGGATTTATCGTTTGTCGGTGCGTAAACGTTAGGCTGTAACCGAAGAATTTGCCCCGTATCCTCAACACACAGATTTGTTCGCTAATGGGTTTCCACCGCATCACTCGCTTCATCTGCTTGCCCATCACTACGAAAACAACTTCATGCTCTGCTTTTCCGCAGCCGCTGTGATAAATGTTATACTTGAATGCAGTGTTGGTCGTGGAGTCCACGGCTCGGAATTCACGTTCTCCGGTTCAAGGCCATCGGATTTCTTGAATAGCGTCCACGTTCACTCCAACCTTACGCAGTTCACGAGCCAGAAGTCTCACTCGTCCAGGTTCATTTAGGGTCATGACATTCCAGGTGCCGAGTTTCCAATCATAGTCCTTATTTCGTTGCCGGGTCGGTTGCCAAGTATAAGGTAGCTAGTATCAAAATAAAAAACAATCATGCAAATTTTGAACAGCTTTTCAAGGAAACTTTAAAGAATTTCCTGTGCAAATTCCCAATGTTTTGCCATTTAAATTCAAAGAATTTCACGTTGAAATGAAATTTGTTGACTGAAAGGGCCGTTTGGTCGAAGGCCACAAAGTCGAAAGTTGTTTGGTCGGATATGTCATTCGGCCGAATAAACCATCAGACCTAAACTTGTCTGACCGAAAATGATTTGAGTTCAAGAGACATAATGTCATTCGACCAAACAGGTTGTTTGGCCGTAAAAGTTGTCTGGTTAAATTTTTGGCAGAAGGAGCCATTTAGCCGAACGAGGAGACATTTTTGGCTATATGACCTATTCAGCAGATGATATTTTCAGCCATAATCGACCAATTTCGGCCAAACGACCATTTCGACCAAACGATCATTTCGGCCAAACGACCATTTTAGCCAAACGACCATTTCGGCCAAACGCCATTTTCGGACAAATGATCTTTTAGGGTAGATGACATTTTCGGCCAAATTATCAGTTAGACCGTATGATACATGATATTGATTATGAAACCATTATATGATACCATAAATATATAAAATAACCATCAGGGCACCCGATTGAAGCGATTTGGATAGGAAGAGTGGAATCGCCAACTTCCTATTGTTAACATCTCGTGGATAAAGGGCGGGCTCTTCTCCCCATCTATTGGGTCAATCTGAAAAACGAGGGCTAGATTGTATTAGTGTATGTGCGAACTTTCTTCTGGAAGGAGATTCTCTATTCTTCCCGTGGATTCGCATAAGCGTCTTTGCTTATGGAACCACCCCACCCATTTTTGGCCCTTCATACAGGAGTTTGATGAAATACATACAATAGTATAATCATGATCAAATCGTTTGTCAGATATGGCCAGTGCTATCGGCAGGTGCCTTGCTACAATAGATGGTAGTATCATCATCATCATCATCATCATCAATTATCAGTTAGACCGTATGATCACTTTGTATGTAGTTTTCAGTCAAATGACCTCTTTTTTTCGTGACTAAACTGTTTTCGACCTTATGACCATTTCGTCCAAATGGAAGTCGGCTAGCCCTCCCTGGCTTTTTTTCGACTAAATGCAATTTTTGGTCACAACCTCTTTGGCCAAACGAACATTTCGGTCAAACGACCTGTTAGGACATATTTTGCGGCCAAATTCGGCCGCAATACTATTTTCGGCAGAATAATCGTTTCAGCCAAATACACTTCAGCAAGATGGCTTTCGGCTTAACGTGTTGTTCGCCGAAGTGGCATTTCTCCGAATGGCCCTTCGCGTTTGAAAAAAAATCTCGTACAATTTTCGAATGAGTGACTTAAGAACAAAAAATACACAAAAGTGTCACTTATTCTTTAAGCACTTATCCGTAATCGATTTTCTTGAAACAAGTTGCATTCGACACAGGATTCTTCCCCATTGTTTCCTATTGAAAATTGACCAGATCAGACTATGGGCTCGGAAATTATAGCCAAAATACTATAGTAAAAAGTAAAAAATAGTAAAAAAAAGTCACTCATTTTTCAAACACTTATCCTCAACTGATTTTCTTGCAATAAGTTGCATTCGATGCAGAATCATGTCTTATTGTTTCCTTTTAAATACTGGACATATCGGACCATGGATCCGGAAGCTATGGCTAAAATGCAGTTTTTATAGAAAAAAATCGTAAAAAATGTCACTCCTTTTTGAGGCACTTACCCTTAACCGATTTGCTTGTAACAAGTTGCATACTCTCCTACTGTTTCCTATTGGCGCTTTGATGTTGTATGAAGAAGAAGAAGCAGAAAGGTGATAATCGAAAAAATCTCCACGGCAAACCATACGAAGAAGTTTTTAGAACTCTTCTCAAAATAAACCAAATAAACTTTATGTGTGGTCTCGAATTAGCAATTATTTAATTTATGTGTAGTTCTATATAGATTATATTAGGGTGGAGCTATTGCAAAAATTTATAACGGCGACACATATATCTTATATAGATATTTTTGGCAGTGTAGGTTTATGGTTGATAATTTTAAAAAAGTCCCCCATTTATATCGCACAATACTCAATATTTTTCAACCATTTATTTCACTCCTAATTGGTCCAATTATAGAAAATAAAAATGTGCATTCCGAACAATCACTCTCCGTTGCTACACCACTGAGCCGGAGTGAATCTTTCCACTTTTACAAAACGGTATTTTCATGTAAACACCTACCTGAAAATCGTCACAGTTCTCGATACAATCATTGCTGGAAGCTGTTTATCACCACACAATAATTATAAACTCACGCACTTTAATCTTTTCCATTTGTTTTTTCACTAGAACTAATATAAATATATTAGAATACATTTAAAATGTATCCTCAAACCGAACAAAAATTCACCTCGGCCTAAGAACTTCTAGCCGCATCGTGCTGCCAGAAGGCCAGGAGTCTTGTTTAGTAATGAACAAAATCCTTCAACGTTCATAGGAAAACTATCCAATTAGTTGACCGTATCAGGTTATTTGTAATTCTCTCGATTTCACAAAGTGACAAAAATATAGTTTTTAAGCGTTTGGAAGTAATTTGGATGAGTGAATATCTCCTTTCAACCAAATAACAATTATTATAAATAATACCATCTGGCATAATGTCGGCGTTGAACGTGCTTATTTTTGTTTACGCCGCATTTTCTACCGTAACCAGAGATATAATGAGAGTAAGGTGTTGAGAGATTGAGTGAAATTTTGCTTAGGCCGGGAAACGGTTTGGAAGTGGGCCGGAAATGAAATCGCTATGACTGAAATTAGTGCTGGACCTCGTTAATTTAAATCAAATAAAAGCATTTTCAAACGATGTTTACCAAGAAAAGCTATTTTTAAGCAGAAGTGAACCCCATTGCAGTATTGCACGGCACACGAAATTTAGGAAAAGTTGCTTCCTGTCATAAATATCAATTAAATAATGCAGTCGCATGCATGTTAGGCCGGGAATGGGGTAAGAAACCCTATTTCTATTCGAAATTTTATTTGGTAATATTACGCTTATAACACAGTGTTTTAAAAACTTCTTCGTATGACCGTCTGAGACGAATTAAGTACCGTCAACTGGGGGGAAGATGATCATTTTTAAGACAAAACATGCAATAACAATGTGTGTTTACATTTTAAATCGAAACAAATATTTTCAAAACATGTACTGCTATACGTTGCAATAATCAACAACTTTAGTTTTCTGAAAAGCGTTCGCATTTATTAAAATAAATTAAATTATCACACATTTTTTGAATAATCTGGTTTGGGGTGAAGTTGATCAAGACAGCTCTACTAAAACCATTATGACCTAGTAGTCAAAATACACTAGGTTATTTGTATGAATGTTGAATTTACTACGTAAAGAAGTCTACGAAGTCAATATTTGAAACGAAAATAGCGTCATTTATGACTATCTCTCTCTTTCTTCCACAAAATACATTTTCATGATTATAATCGAAAAACTCGGATTTCTACCTAGCGGTAACATTACTTGAACGGAGAATATTGTTGACTACCGTTTCATAAAAAAATTTGGCACTTTTGACTGACACATCAAATGATCATCTTCACCTCAATGATCATCTTCCCCCCAGTTGACGGTACTCTCCATTTAATTCCACCAATTAATTTTCGATATCTTTGCAGATACGTATTTCGACCACAACTGTGTGGTCGAAATACGTATCTGAAAAGATATCGAAAATTGAATAGTGGAATTAAATGGAGAGTACTTAATTCGTCTCAGACGGTTGAACACATTCCACTAAAAGAGCTTTATATATTTTCTTTCTTCGTATGGTTTGCCGTGGAGATTTTTTCGATTATCATCTTTCTGCTTCTTCTTCTTCATGCAACATCAAAGCGCCAATTGAATACGTTACCACGCGGACGATCAGCTTATGCTGCTTATGCAGACGACGATACAACTTCGCCTCTTTTGAGTTCCCCAGCGGTTCTTGAATGGAGGAATCGAGGACTGCGGACGACAGCTTGTCCTCATTGGGTACCTCGGAGCACAAATCCAGTTTGCTGAGCCGATGTGGATGGGAAGGGTGCGCGTCGCTATTGCGGCCTTCTCCGACGGTTCGTCCACACCTATGCAAGGGATTCGTAGATGTTTAGCTATTCTGGTCGACTCTTTCGAGACCAGCCGGATGCTCGGAGCTGGCCACAAAAGCTTAGGTAAAAAATTCCTATGGGTCCAGAAACGAGGATAATGTTCGCGTAAACTGGTCCACTTACATATTCTCATACATGGTTCTTGCTTGTTCTCTATACAAGCAGACTTTCACCGCAAGCCAATTTGTAGCACTATAACACGGCTTCACTTCTTCTAGATTAATAATCACTGAACTTTGTAGACTTCCAGAACCATCTATCTAGCTTGCTTGAAATTTTCTTTCCTCTAGGACCAGTAGCTGATCCCCATCCCTTTTCCAAAAGCTCCTTGCACATATTCTGTCGTCTAAACTTCCTTTTAAATTTCATATCCCAAGTACAGCTTGTATTTGTTTAGTGTATGTATTTATCGGTGTGCTGTTTTATAACTTGTTTGATGTCCTAAGCTAATTGTTTATGGCTTAATCCTTGTAAAGTTTTAAGACTTTACTATGAGGTGAACCGGTCAAGGGCCGAAAACCTCATTAATAAAGACAAAAAAAAGACTTTACTATAAGATATTCATTGTTTTCCTCTATGCTTAATTAGTATTCAATAGTTATAGTTTAATTAGCCAACCATTATAAATGACATATTTCAAAGATAACTCATTCTCTTCATGACGAACAGTAGTATGCTGTTCGTCTCTGGCTCTTTTATTGTTGCCTCTCTCGCTCTGCTTCGACTACTTCCCTATAGGTGGAGTGGAGATGCCTAAGCGGTAACACATTTCATCTACTTTTGGGTGTTGTAGACCTTCATATTTGTTGTTCGCCATTGTGTTAGATGGTGTCGGTTGGAATCAACAATCGAGATAGGATTTCAAACCGATCAAAATATTTTATCAAGGCTTAACATTTTTTCTAAGTTCTACCGAAAGGCTATAATTTCACTCCGAAAACGAACTTTTGATAGATGTTTTGATAGATATCTCTTCACAGGTTTCCACGCTGATACCCTTTTCTTTCCCTTTATGCTGAAGCTTGACAGAAGGAAGGTCGTGCGATTTATATCGTCACCAAAATTTACCTCCGCTTGCTTTTAAATCCACTTCTATAAAAAAAATCATTATGCCTACCGTATCCTAACGGAGCTTTCAAATCTGTACTTTCGCCTATAATTCTATCATAAAAAGGTATGTCATTGGAAGATGATATTAGCATTGCAATATCATTGTGAAACGCGTTTAACGTCACGCAGAAGTAACAAACTCATCTAATTAATTATAATAAAAAGAGAATTTGTACAGCGAGTGTTATAGAGATATATTAGTAACTGATGTTTGATACTTTTATGGTATTTTGTGCTTCTAAAATCGTGATCAAATTGAATTCGTCGCGTATCACTATTATAGCTATTTTTTAAACCTCAGTCCTTGGTAGACAGACCATTGGAGCTCAATACGAAGAATGGATTCAGACACACTAATGTAAAATAATAATAATTCTCACGAATCACCGATGAATGCTGCTCATAACTTCTCACAATCCTGGCATTATCGCATCGCTGATCTCCTCAAACAATTATGGCCAGCAGCAATTAATCTCGCCCTAAGCCCCCCTCCGGATACGGAGAATCACTGCTAAGCTTATCGGTGACCTCGACCCATACCACTCTGACAATACTTTCCCAGAAAGACATGTGCCCGACCACCATTTGTTATGTCGAAAAGTGCTCCAAGCGGCTCAAGCTGAGTTGAGATGAACTGACGGAGGAGAATCCACTCGAAATCCCCAATTTCGTTTGCTTCCACTACTGCTGCTGCTGCTGGGTGTGTGTGTTCTGACGCAAACAACAATCATTTATCTGGTCTTTTAATTCTTGTTTCTCGTCTTCCACTCGTGGAACTGTGTGGTGGAAGCATTAGAATCAGCATCAGCATGTGATGGGAGTTTTCGCTTTCGCCTTACCCCACACGATGGTGACGGTGATGAGATGGTTGTTCCATGTGTTCGTTAGTTCTAAACCCCATGATTGCGATTTTATCTTCATCAGCATCAAATCTGTCTTACAGTGGCACATGAATTCACACGCATCCACCCTTACAAGGATTAGTTATGATGAGTAGTTTTGCGCTTTGTTTTGAAATGTTTTTGGAGAATAAAAATGATATCCCATATAATAGTTTAATTTTTATTTATTTTCAAACTAAGGCCAGAGGGATTCCGATGGAACTTTCGATATAATTTCTGGGAAAACTTCCTGGAGAATTTCTGAATGAAACAATTCTTGGAGCAACTTGGAAGAGCTTGCGCAGGAATTTCTGGAGGAACTTCCGAAAGAATCCCTCAAAGAACTTCCGGAGGAATTCTTAGAAGAGCTTCCGAAGGAATTCCAGCAGAAACTTTCGGAGAAATTCATGGAGGAGCTTCCGGTGAAATTCCGGGAGAATCCCTGAAGAATCCCGGAGGAATTCTTGAAAGAACTTCTGGAGGAATTCCTGGAGAAACATACAGATGATTTTCTGGAGGAACTTCCGGAAGATTTCCTGTAGGAACTTCTGGAAGAATTTCTGGATAAACTGCTCGAGGAATTCCTGCAGGAACTTCCGGAAGAATTCCTGGAGGAGCTTTCGGAGGAATACCTGTAGGAACTTCCGGAAGAAATCTTGGAGGAACTTCCGTATGAATTCCTGGAGGAACTTCGGGAGGAATTCCTGGAGGAATTTCCGGAAGAATTCCTGGAGGAACTTCCGAGAGAATACTAGGAGGAACTTACGGAGGAATTCCTGTAGGAACTTCCGAAGAAATTCGTGAAGAAACTTCCAGAGGAATTCCTAGAGAAAGCTATGGAGGAATTCCTGGAGGAACTTCCAACCCGAAAACATCCTAGACCGGACCGAGAATCGAGCTCGCGAGAAAGCTCGCATGGCTACTGGAAACCCCAATATAAAACATCATAATAATAAATATGTCAAACTTCCTTAGGATCAGAGTAAATGAATCATCTGCCGAAATATGTTATACTGTTTTCGGGAGTGACAATTATTTTTGCAGATCAAAGGCCAGAACCTTGAAAATGGGTAGGGTTACGGCTCCTGGATTTCATCTCATAGCTCCGATATTCCTCCCATGAAAAACAAAGTAACGAAAAGGTTTAGAATTTTTGTGATTTTTTCAGCAGTGAGCACGCATGTTAGCAAAAAGAAGCGACGAAATTGGTGCTGTATTTGTTTGTTTCACAATGAGATGAAAATATGTTCAGTTCAGTGCGATGGAAAACGGAACTGTTCCCTTAGAATTTAATGTAATTTTGTTATTCCTAAATAGTGATGCATCCGAAATAAATGTGCACTAGTCCACTATATGCTGTGCTTCGATCTGAGAGAGTAAATGTTAATAATATTTAAAAAGAATAAATACATTTTTGAACTCCATTGATCATTACATAATCAACGCGTTGTCATTATTTACCGGTCGTTTGAAATTTGATAAGTTTAAGAAGAATGCATTAATGGGTAACAGTTCAATTTTGGGTTCAATATTCCATATTTCTACTGCCAGTTTACATGCCATCATACACATCGTTGTTGAGATACTTTCTGGTCTGTTCGAGTGTACTAAAAAGCCGGAACATTGAAATCCCTTCCTGCCAATCGACTGTCCACTTCTGGATTTACAAGATAATGATAAAGTAATAGAGGACCCGTGATCCTTATCGTTTCGCCATGTATACTCCGGAGGAGAAATGAAAGGGCTTACAATGATGATGATGCGTAAGATAGCATACGGTTACTGGTGTGAGGTGGCGGTGGGTAGGGACAAAGGCATTATCCTGACTGATGATGCTTGAGCTGTATCAAAACCAAGGAAACTGCTGGCTGTTGGCTGATGGCATACTGTGGCACACTCCTGCGCTCCGAACACCACCGACTGAAAGCGAGACAGACAGAGCAGCAATGGACACATCCAGGTCAAAGGAGTATCGTACATTGGGTCAACCCCAAAGGGCGAACGGAGAAAAATGAACGTAGGTAATCTATTGTTGCTGTCCGATGGGGCTTTTCCCATCGTAACGAAGGAGACAACGACGAAGCAATCAGATGGGGAATTCTCACGTGGCACGGGGGACCCATAGTAGAGTGGTAGTACTGGTTGATTAAGGATTACAGCCGGCCAAACGACGTGGAATAATGAGAAAAATAATGCCGGTCTGGTGGTAAATAAGAGATAGTCAGGGATTAATCTGGCTTCTCGGTGTATAACCTTCTCAGCTGACTTCCTCCGACACAGATTAAACGTAAACTGAAAACGGTCTTTCGAACTGTTAGGCAAGTGGAGCACCTGTTCAGTCAGGTTAAAGTTGGCATTATTTAGAACGAGAATGGGTATACATTAGTTACATTCATTGCAAACTGCTACTCGGTAAGGACATCTTATCGCAAATTTCCCAGGAACAGGAACTCACTCGTCTAAATCTCAGCCAGACGGATCTAATTTTCTGTTTAGTCCGCTCCAAACCGCACAAAGAGGGGACCTACTTGAAAAACCACTTTGTTAACATAAACTACTTTCAATCCTAATGTAGCAAAATTCGTTCTTCAAACGCATTCGTCGTCGTCACAGGAAATCTGCCACAAAACGACGTGAACGATGGTGCTTCGTCCCTACATTCTATAGCACTATGGCTTACGCCCTAAGTTGAAAAGTTGAAGCCCATTGAAAGTGTTTTACCTTCTCGTCTACTACTTCCTGAGTTAAAGGAGTGCCGTTCCGTATTTTGTCGTGAAAATGTTGAAGTACCACTACAGCGACAACACAGTTAGCGCAATGGCACTTTACGGACAGGAAGTCGAAAAGACAAGGGCGAACGAGTGCAACATAAACAAAATTACACTTTGATACGCTGTTGTCAGTGGCAGGAACTTTCAGATGCCAGCGGTAACACTATTGGAAGATTTTTGCGTGCTCACGGAACGTGATTGCGGCCGTGAATCGATTTTCAGAACCAAACGTTTTCGGCTAAGTTCAGTTATAACCATGCACTTCTGCGATCAAAGCTGATATTATTTTCACGGCATAATTTATTAATTAAAAGTACAGTCACTTGGAGGAAGTTTAAAAATTAAAGAATGCACATCTCTGCCCATACAAAAATATATTATAGGTTGTGTTATAGGGATTAGTCCATGGCATTCGTCTTAATGCGAATCTGACGAAGCGTGATTGGATGCTTTCTATGCGTGAGGCATGAATTGCATAGTAACGAACCCATGTTTGAATTCCGTACTCAAGAAGAATGCTTCCAGGCCAGTGTGACAGATCGGCGTAAGAAACCTGATTCACAGTGGCCTGGCTTTAGTTCCTCATTAGTTTTTGATATTTTCCTAACGCTATCACCAGAATACTATCCGCGTATACAAGGATAAAGTTATTCTTATTAGAAAGTTTGGAACACTGAGTATTGTACACAGGACGTTTCACCCGAAAACCCTTTTGACGTAGTCTGTTTTTTCTATATTGGGGTACACTTTACGATTGCAAAAAATCGAAAAACGTCACGAAAATATGATAGACTTTGATCGTTAATATCTCAGCCGTTTATCGATGGATTTTAAATTTTCTTGGACCATTCGATCAAGGAAGAGTCAACGCTCCATACCCGATGTACACTGAAGTCATATTTTACGCGGTTATTTTTACAGGCATATCTTTTTATGCGATTTTTTTTACTCGAATGTCGGGATTTCCGCGGTTCATTCAGACATATTTTGGGATGAACGAGGTTTTTCACGTTGTTTTTCTTTACGCGCCCCATATCATCCGCGTAAAAACCAACTCCAGTGTGTTACAATATTTATGTATGATAATATTTACTATTGAAAACTTGCTAAAAGTTTAGCACTCGGTTTCGGTGAATCAGTTAATCTCGTAAGTGCATCGTAAGCTTCTTCTTCCATAGCACTACATTCCAACTGGAACTTGGGCTGCTTTCAACTTAGTAATCTATGAGCATTTCTTTAGTTATTGCTGTTCCAGAGAGAACTTTCCATTTTCAAACTATCACAGCTGACACTTCATACTTTTTCTTTGCAGTTTGGCATGGCATTCTTCGATAACAACACCAAAAAATAAATTTTTGTTTCAGTGTATTGAACTTTTTTGTAGAACTTTGACAGCTGCGGAAGAACATTTTGGAATCCGCAAAATGAAATTTTTTAAAAAGATCCGCAATATCATTTGAAAGCTTTCTATGCCCGTCTTTGCATTAGTATGTATCTTGTATGGCAAAGTCAATGGATACACTATGCCCTGTGTGTCGAGAATGTTTCCCACCCGAAAACACCCTAGATCGGATCAAGAATGGATCTTGCCATCACCGGATTCTTGCGCCTTTGTTCGCAAGGATAACTGGAGATCCAAGCCAGTATAGAGGTCATATTAATGCAGTTCGTGTCTGCTAACTTACACGCGTGTATTCTTTCGAAAGCTTGGGGGCGTTTGACAGCAGCTTCTCGCTATTGATGCCTGTAGAGCAGGGTGCCAATGAAAATGACATTTTCGAATTTTAAAATACGACATTGCTCACAAATTTCATTACCCTAAAATATGATCCCATGCAAAATTTGAGCTCAATCGGACATGATTTTGGGGTGCCTAAAATTCATCAAAGTTTTGAAATTTTCTCATGAAAAATTTCCCAAAGGGGGGTTAAAGGAAAAGTCGAAAATCGAATTTCGTTTTTGATGCCAAATTATTTAAAAATGCATGAAACGTCGAGATCTGATGTTACTTCAATTTTTTTTTCTCTTAGAACATTTTTGGGACATTTTTTTCATCGAATTTCAACACCGGACGATACGAAAACGTTTTCGTAGCATGGGCGTAGCCAGGATTTCGAGGAGGGGGAGGGGGGGGGGGCGGCGCAACTTTTTTGGTCTTCTAAATCGTAGTTTTATAGTAGTTTTATAAAACCTCGTGCATATTAACACATGAAACCAAATCCAAACCAAATCGAAACAATAATGATTAAAACAATAATGGATTTAAAAATGCGTGATTTATTGCCCATCAGATATTTTTAAATAAAGTGAGAAAAATATTAACGAACTTAGTAGTCAGAAAGAATATAAAATCGGCTATAACCATTATTATAAAAATCCTGCATTCTTCCATATGTTTAAGAAAACTAGAACCATACATCTGAATTTCTAAACAAATCCTTTCTGAAATAATATTTATTATAAAATAGGCAGAAAAATCAATATGCAAGCTTTCTCCAGGAACTCCTTCGACAATTGCTCCTGGCATTCTATCCGAAATTTTATCAGGGATTCTTTAGGAATGCCTCCAGCAACTTCTTCGGCAGTGTCAGGAATTTCACCATAAATTTTGCCAGGAATTGATCCGAAAATTCCACCATTATTTACTCCAAGAAAATCTTCACGAGCTTCTTTATAAGTTCTGCAGAATTCCCTGCAATAATTCAAATAATTTCGTGCTGTTTCCCATAATTTTTATAAATAAGAATATTCCGTGGAAATTCCGCAGAATTGCCAGTAAACATTCCTGAGAATTTCACGAAAAATCTTCGAATTTCTTGTGTAAATTACATAAAATTTTCCGTGAATTGTTTCGAATAATTTCTTGTGAAAATTTCAAAGAATTTCTCCAGGAATTCCACCGGAAATTTATACAGAAATTATACTGAAAATGAAATCAACAATGGAATTTTCGGAGGAATTCCTAGATTAATTCGCAATGAAATCCTGAAAGAATTCCGGTGGAAACTTCAAGATTTCCACTGGGAGATCCTCCAGGAGTTTCTCTGAAAATTCCACCGGCATTTCCACTAAGAATTTTTCTAGAATTTCCTTCGAGAATTATTCCGGTAGTTCTATCGGCAGTTCCTCTGAAAATTCTTCCGGGAATTTTGGCAGAATTGTAATTTATTTAGGCTTCTTCAGGAATTTATATAGATTTTCCAACAGAAGCTCCTCCGAGAATTTCTCTGCGAACTCCTCAGGGAATTCTCCGGGAGGTCCTCTGATAATGATGATGGTCCAGCTACAAACCCCAACAATGGTTCTGGTAGTTTCCCCGGGGTTCCTTTGAACATTCTCCCGGGAGTTTCTTCAGAAATTCTTCCAGAAAATTTCTTGGAGAGTTCCTCGAGGAATTCCACCTGCAATTCATCCGGGAGTTTCTCCGGAAATACCTCCGAGAGTTCCACCAGAAGCTATTCCAGGAAATTATTCAGGCTTTTCAGCTCATCCGGGAGGTCCTCTAAGAATTTTTTCAGGAGTTCCTTCTGAAATTCCTGAAATTCCTTCGAAATTCCTCCGGGAGATCCACCAGCAGTTTCTACAAGAATCCCTCCGGGAGTTCCACCGGCAGTTTCTCCGGGTGTTTCACTGAAAAGGAACTCCCAGAGTAATTTCCGGAGGAACTCCCGGGGGATTTTCTATAGGAATTTCCGGAGGAATTATCAAAGGAATTCTCGGAGGAACTGCCGGTGGAACTTCTGGAGGAATTTATGGAAGAACTACAGGAAAAATTTCCGGAGGAAATCCTGGAGGAACTCTCGTAAGAACTCTAGGATGAACTTCCAAAGGAACTTCCGTAAGAATTCCAGGAGGAATTCCTGGAAGAATTCATAAAAGAACCTCCCGGAAGAATTCCCGTAAGAACTCCCAGAGAAATTCTCCTAGGAACTTCTGGAGGAATTTGTAGATAAATGCCTAAAGAAATGCTAAATGAATTCCTGGAAGAAAGCCTGATTGAACTCCCGAAGGAACTACTGGTGGAACTTCAGAGGAACATCCGGTGGAATACCCTAGAGGAAGAGAAAAAATACTTCCGACATCCCATTTCCCGCGAAATTCCTGCCAAATATCGTCCAGGAATTCCCTGTAAAGTTCCTGGAGGTATTACCGGAGAATTTCTTGGAAAAAACTCCAGGAAGAACTCCCGGAGGAACTCCCACAAGCACTTCCGGAGGAATTCCCACATGGAAGTCCTGAAATAATTCTTAGAGAAGTTCCTAAAGGAATTTCCGAAAAAATATCTGAAGGAATTCCCAGAAAAATACCAGGAGGAATCAATGCAGAAATTCCCAGATGAATTGCTGACGAAAATCCCTGCGGATTGTTCCGAATAAATTTCTGGAAGAACTCTTGGCAGATATCCGAGTAAATTCCGAGTGAAGTCCGGAAGGAATTCTAGTACACTTCCGCGGAAAATCTCCCGGAGAAATTCCTGAAGGAATTCCTGGAGAAGTACCTGAAGAAACTCCCGAAAAAATACCTGTAAGAATTTCTAGGGAAATACTTGGACGAATTCCAGGAGGAATTCATGAAGATATTTCAAGAGGATTTCTTGAAGGATATGTAAAGGAAGTAATTGCGAAAAGAATTCCAGATTGGAATGCTAGATAATTTCGCTATTGAATGTTTGGAGGTATTCCCGGAAAATTTCCTGGAAGTAAACCCGGAGGAATTAAAGGAAGAGTTCTGAGAGGAATGCCCGGAGAAGTTCCTAAAAGAATTTCCGAAGGAATTTCTTATACATTTACAAGTGAAATTATGAAGCTAAATCGGAGGATTTCCGTCATAAATTTTTGAAGAAACTTCTAGTAGAATTTTGGGAAGAAATTCCGTATGTATTCTTGACGGAACTCTTGAATGCATTCCTGAAGGAAATGCCGGATTCTTCCTGAAGAGAGAATAGCCGAAGAAATATCTAGAAGTAAATCTTGGAGAGAAGAAAAGAAATCTTCAAGGAATTTCCTAAAAAAAATTTAGTGGGGGGTTTCTAGATAAGGAGGAATTACAATTACATGAGAAGGATTTTCGAACGATTTTCAGAGGAATTTGTGGATAACTTCCCGGAGGAATTCAAAAGTTCCCTGGGGACCTTCTAGAAGGATTTCAAGAAGAATTTTTGAGTCAGAAATGTTTCGAGTTGTTTTGAACTTTCATATATTATGGATCCTGGATGCCCTAATAAGTTTTGGGAATCTTTTGAATTTCAACCACCTATTTCTGTATATGATTGGATCGTAAAGTGCACATGTTTGAGGGAATTCATTTCAGTACCCGTTCAATCTTTCCACAATTTAGGGGGGGGGGGTTACGCCCCCCCTGCCCCCCCTTGGCTACGCCCTTGTTTCGTAGACAAGAATATCCCCCTATGCAAAGTTTTAGCTCAGTCGGATATGATTTAGGGGTGCCTAAAATTCATCAAAATTTTACCCATGAGTCCTTTGACATCAAAAAACAAAAAAAAATCTTTTTTTTTCTTTCAAAGTAACATTAGATCTCGACGTTTCTGCATTTTTCAGTCATTTGGCATCAAAAACAAAAATTCGATTTTCGACTTTTCCTTTGATCGCCCCTTGGGAAAATTTTCATGGGTAAAAATTTCAAAACTTTGATGAATTTTAGGCACCCTCAAATAATGTCCGATTGAGCTCAAATTTTGCATGGGGTCATATTTTGGGGTAATGAAACTTGTTAGCAATGTTGTTTTTTGAAATTCAATGACAAATTTTTTCCCATACATTCCATTGGTACCCTACTGTAGAGGGGCTAGGAATCTTCTTCGCTGTTGCAGTGGATGCGTTCTCGGCTCGTTTTCGCTGATTCCTAGGTGTCTGCGGGAGTAAACGCAAACTCCGACGCAACTCACGTGAAGGAATAATAATTATTATCAATTAGCTTTCAAACTGCATTGTCGTGTCTACTCTGACTTCCTCCATAGGATGACCACCAAACGTCGTTGACAGTCCAGCTACGATGGGCTTTACTGTAATAAGCTACCGGGGTCTTAAACTGACTTAGTGGGGGTGTTTAGTCTCTGATCCAGTTTGCGTCGGTAATGGTTGTAGCGGTACACTATCAGTCAGGGTTGTGATGAACCATTCTCATACGATAATTATTGGAAATATCATTTGATAACTTCTCAGATGTGAAAGTAGGCGAGTTGTCATCGACGATAACTTTTCAAATTTTGGAATTGTTTGATAATTAACACAAAATTATCCAAGAAATTACCATTTTAATGTAAACCTTACTAATACCAATTTAATGCCAACAATGATGTTCAATCGGATGTTTGGCATTGTGTTTTGGTGTTATATGTGAAAATAAGTTCAATAGAAGTATTTACCAATGATTCCAATCGAGATACAATTATCGAACAATTTTTACTCTTATTTACTCTCAATTCAAATGTTGGTTTGAAAATTATATAGGGTAGAGAACCATTTGGGCAGTACCCCCTATTCCCGTCGACAACGGTCATTACTCGATCGCATTACAACCGAGTCACTTGTTTTTTAGTACATGGCTAGTTTTTGTCGACATCTACTGATGTTAAAAAAAACAAGCCATTTGGTTGGAACGCGGTCGAGTTATTAACGTTGCGGGCACGAATGTGGGGTGTTGCCCACATAGTCCCGCTCCCTACATCATCAGGGCTCGTAATGTTCACTCAATCTCAGGAGCACAGGATAAACAACGAAAGCTGATTCACACTGGGCTTGAAAAACGCTTGCATGTACATTACATACAGCTACGTAGTTCAACGTCACCTTTGCGTACAACCCGTTTGGGCTGCACCTTTGAGTTTTTTGTAGATGGGACACACGACACCTTCCATCCACTCCTGTGGCAAAACTTCCTCCTCCCAAATCTTGGTAATGACCCAGTGCAGCGCTCTAGCCAGTGCATCACCACCGTGTTTAAACAGCTCTCCTGGTAGTTGGTCAACCCCAGGGGCTTTGTTGTTCTTCAACCGGCCAATCTCCTCCTGGATTTCCTGGAGATCCGGAGCCGGTAAAATTAAGTCCTGCGCGCGTTCTCCCAGGTCCATCACCATACCGCTATCTTCGTCTGCCACATCGCCATTCAGGTGTTCTTCGTAGTGCTGCCGCCACCTTTGGATCACCCAACGCTCGTTCGTAAGAAGGTTCCCGTTTATGTCCTTACACATATCAGGCTGTGGCACGTGGCACTTACATGAACGGTTCAACCTCTCATAGAACTTTCGTGGGTTATTAGCGCGGTACAGGTCCTCCGTCTCTTTACGGTCTCGATCTTCCTGCAGGCGTTTTTTTCTCCGAAAAATCTAGTTTTGTCTGTTGCGCGCCCGTTTATATCGTGCCTCGTTCGCCCTCGTGCGGTGTTACAACAATCTCGCTCATGCTGCATTCTTCTCTTCCACTAACTGCTCACATTCGCCGTCATACCAGTCGTTTCTCTGATCCGGGGGCACCGTGCCAAGTGCAGCGGTTGCGGTGCTACCAATGGCGAATCGAATATCTCTCCAGCCATCTTCAAGAGACGCTGCGCTTGGCTGCTCTTCCGTTCGAAGTGCCACTTCCAGCTGCTGCGCGTATCCTTGGGGTAGTCTACCGTCTTGTAGTGTTGTTGTCTGTGTTGTACACCGTCGAGAGTTTTGAGCGCAGGCATACTGCAACGAGGTAGTGGTCAGATTCAATATACGCACTGCGGTAAGTGTGGACTTTCTTGATGTCGGAGAAGAATTTACCGTCGATTAGATCGTGGTCAATTTGGTTTTCCGTTTCTTGGTTAGGTGATCTCCATGTGACCTTGTGGATATTTTTGCGGGGAATCAAGGAGCTTCGGACTACCATTCCGCGGGAGGCTGCGAAGTTTATGCATCGTTGGCCGTTGTCATTCGATACGGTGTGCAGACTATCCGGTCCGATGAGCGGTCTATACATTTCCTCCCTTCCTACCTGTGCGTTCATGTCACCGATGACGATTTTGACGTCCCGCAGTGGGCATCCATCGTATGTCTGCTCCAGCTGTGCGTAGAATGCTTCTTTCTCGTCGTCGGGTCTCCCTTCGTGTGGGCAGTGCACGTTGATGATGCTATAGTTGAAGAAACGGCCTTTTATCCTCAGCCTGCACATCCTAGCGTTGATTGGCTGCCACCCAATCACACGTTGGCGCACCTTACCCAGCACTAGGAAGCCAGTTCCCTTCTCGTTGGTGGTGCCACAGCTTTGGTTAAAAGTAGCCGCTCGATGCCCGCTTTTCCACGCTTTCGGTCCTGTCCAACAAATCTCCTGTAGCACCAAGTCGTCGAAGTTGCGGGGATGTAATTCATCGTAGATCATCCTGTCGCAACCTGCGAAACCTAGCGACTTGCAGTTTCATGTTCCAAGCTTTCAATCGTGATCCTGTATTCGTCGCCTAGGTCTTTGCCGATTATATCGAGGCGCAGTATCTCTTATATTGTTCGTAATTATTGGTTTTCTAGGCGGCATATTGGACCTGCGCAAACCTCCTGTCTCGTCGGAGGGCCGTCGTGTCAGGTTTGTTTTGTGTCCCACCTGACACCAGGACTTGGGCATGTGCGCTTTGAGCGGCACACGGTCGCTTTGGCGGGGCCTACTTGCGGATACATGTAGCTTTTTATAGGAATTTAACAGGGCCCACTGTCAAACCTCACCACATCCTAGGCAAGCCCCAAAACTCGCAGATGGCTTGGGGAGGGATCGTCAAGCCCTTGGACATAGTCCCTGCTGCCCGACAAACTATGGATACAATGAGTAATGGACCATGTGCTGCCGCGCGTTTAATTATGTAAGTCACGTGTTCGACTTTAATATTAGAAAATTGATCTATAAGTTAAGAATACTAAACCTTGTATAACTAAGAAATATCTGTGCAATTTTGCGTTGAAGATTTTAATAAAATTAGGAAAATAATATGTTCAAGGTTATTCAAGGAATCCCTGAAGTAAGACTTTAAAATGTACACTTCTATCAGCTTGTTTCAAATATCGAAGAAATTCCTTGTGGTACTTGAAATAGAATATGTTCAGAGAACATTTTCTGAATCGTCTAAGAAATAGCAAGGTCACATTCTGCTTGAACGCGTATGGATCCTAGGGCCTTACCCCAAAAATTTCTTGGATAACACAGAACATATGTTGTGATCGCATTCTATTTCAAGGACTACAACGAGCATGTATCATTTTTGAAACCAGTTGACAAACCTATGGTTACGTGTGTATTCTAAAGACAACAAAGAGCGTTTACCTCTTTCGAAACAAGTCGATAGACCCTTGGTTACGCATGTAGACTATAAGGCCTTACTCCAGAGATTTCTTGGATAACGCAGTACATATGTTGTGATCGTATTCTATTCCAAGAGCCACAAAGAGCATGTACCACTTTTGAAACTAGTCGACACACCTTCTATTACGCGTTTAGACCCTATGGATTTTCTACGTAGATTTCTGGTATGATTGAGGCTTTATCCGAGATATTTCTTGGATAGCGCTGAACATATGTAGTAATCGCATTCCATTCAAGGGTCACCACTTTTGAAATAAGTCGATAGACCTCCTGTTACACGTGTAAACCTTAAGGCACTACTCCAGAGACTTCTTTGCTACCGCAGAACATATGTTGTGATCACGTTTCCTGAGAACCACAAAGGGCATGTTGCAATTTTGAAGCCAGTCGTTACACCTTTGGCTACGCGTATATACCCTAAGATCTTTCTCCAGGGATTTCTCGTACGACTGGGGTCTTATATGAGAGATT
Source organism: Armigeres subalbatus (assembly GCF_024139115.2). Lineage (NCBI taxonomy): Eukaryota > Metazoa > Arthropoda > Insecta > Diptera > Culicidae > Armigeres > Armigeres subalbatus. The sequence goes on from NC_085140.1 coordinate 305,660,354, forward strand.
TCTTGGATAGTGCAGAATATATGTTGTGATCACACTTTATTCTAAGGATCACAAAGAGCATGTACCTCTTTTGAAACGAGTCGATAGACCCATGGTTACGCGTGTAGACCTTAGAGTCTAACTCCAGAGATTTCTTGGATGGCCCGGGACATATACTAAGAACAATTCTATGCTAAGTACAGCATGTATCGCATGTATCGTATTTGAATTAGAACGATGATATGTCTTTGTTCACGCGAGTAGACCTTAAGGCTTAACTCTTGGGTTTCTTGGATGACTAAAACATTGCTACAGGGGTTTTTTGAATGACCCGGAGCATATACTGTGAACACTTTCTGTTCTAAGGACGGTAGAGCACGTAGCAAATTTGAAACTAGTTGAAAGACCTTCGGTTACGTGTGTAAACTCTTAGGCCTTACTTCAAGAATTTCTTGTATAACCATGGACAAAAACTGTAAACATTGAGAGCGGACAAAAAGGGTATGAGTTTCTGTTTCCAAAACGGCCAAAATGATCTAAATTGGTTGAAAATTGTTGAAGTTATGAAAATATCAATTTATGGGAACACGGGTGCCCTGTCGGTTATCCACGTGTTTTTTTGTTGGCCGCATTGCCCGGGTTAACTTGGGGGTGTGTTTAAATAATGTTTTCTCTGCTTTGCATATTATATATAATATGGATGTTAGGACTTTCAATTCGAGCGGCTTGTTCAATTTAGTTGCTCTGTCTAAACTTATCATTAGAAAGAATGTTCAGCATCTTGATATCGATATCGCGAGATTGTAATCAGTGCCATATTTGTATCTAACTTTTTCACGTCACAAAACGCTAGTTCTAAGAGAAAAAGAAAAGTTTATAGCGTCAGTAAAACGTCGTCGTTACGGAAAATTTTCTCCTAAGGTCCGGATTGATTAATTTGTGTTTTTTAGAGTGGAATTTTCTACAATTCTCAGTTTTGTTTTCTCAATCTGCCTTTCTAATAACTAACAGCACCGCTAACAGAGATTGTTTTTTTGTTTTCCTATTTCTAAACTGTTTGCCAACTTTTGATACTAAATATAGTATAGAAAACACAGACGTAGTCCTACGTCAAAATCCACTTGACCGTATTGAACTTTTGTAGTGAATAGGTTTATAGGAGGTTGTCATATTGTACCTTATTTTATAGTGAATTGTAATCATTTGATCGTTATCCTCCAAAATCCACTTTCACATTTGAAAAAATCCACTACCTCCTCTTATCTTATCACCTCATTAATGCTTTAAATTATTTCCGGCATCACTTAGGACAAACCACTGGAAAAATACTCTCGTATCCCACCAGAAGCCAACAAGTGGTAGCTGTCTGCCATCGCCGTGAACCTCAACGATTCTGGGTGAGGAACGCGTCACCTTTGGGAGCCATTCCTCACACAGACTGTTTTCGTCAGCAGCGCCACCATTCTCGGCATAACCAACTGTAGTTATCTATCGTGGACCAGATGGATCCCCACCTTCGTGTGGCATATCCAAACTTCAGGTGGAAGCACTTTGGTATACAAATAGACGGCAAACGATGGCGACGGCAACGATGGTGTTGCTGGGTGATGAGCGTGTTAATTTATTAAAATTTTAATCCGTCTCATGGCAGACAAACGACAAGGAGTTCTTTAGCCACCTTCACTGCAAGTGATTCGGAGGTTGTATGTGTTCTGAAATTTGCAGGTGATGGCAGAAGGGTGGAATAAGAGCAGCTTGGCAGAACTCAGGATACGGTGGGTTTAGAGAGTTTTACCATAGTGTTTAGTTGGAGTTCGCCTACTCAAAGCCAGGCATGGTTGTTATGTCAAATGTTAGATCTTGGGAAAGCACTTGTTAGTAGATTATGAAGTGTTATGGTATCAAAGTTATCTCTTGCATATGATGTGGAAGTTACACGGTTTTAAATTTGCGGTACAAATTAGGTCTAAACGTTCTTGCCTGCACAGCTATGGAAAGTATTGAACAATGATAAGTACTTTCGAATATGCATAACAGTTAGCATAAAAGTTATTCAAATGTATAATTGGATTTTGCAAGGTTGTCCCAATTAGCTTCAGTTTTCTAACAATGGTTCAAGTCTGTTGCCACTAATCCATACTACTCAATTCCGTTCTCTCCAGCCTCGCCTCTCTCAACCACACGAGGGGGCAATTAATTAGTGAACAAACACTCTTCGAAATCCGACTGAAGCTTTGTGGGAAACAATTCTTCCTTTTTCGCATCGAATGACTTTTCCCAGCTTTAGAGCAATTGGAAACCAACCTCTGTATAGCTGGTTTGTGTGCATGCGGTCTGGTAACAGCAGGATTGCAGTTCCTATTGACCCGAAGGAGTTGTGCGAGAGCCATCCGACAAACCAACCAACCGAAGCAAACATTCATCAAAAGCTGTTCGACCGTTCGCCTCTCGGGGCTGAGGGTTAAGTTGTTCTGCGGTGTCGAATCGAGTCTCGGTGGGAGAGCATCGAGAGAAAGTCAAGACTGCCGAAGGACAACGCACGGGGGATGGGGATGGATACCCATTAAGAACAGCAACCGGAAAACATTACCCCGAACTTGTGTTTTATTTCCTTTCTCGGGCAACAAATTAAATTACAAATAGGAATTTTATTGCCAGTGCTATTAGTTGAGCAGGGAGACATGGTGAGTTCGTAGCTGCGAGTTGCGAGGAAGTAGCGCACGGCAAGTAAATCTTGAGAAAATGGCCATCCACTTTCGAGTGTTTGAGGACATCCGAGGGCGACTGGGATCGGCAACGAGAAGATGTTTGTACGAACAACTTTAGTGTGGTTGCTTTTGCTTTGGGACAAGACAAATAAAACACTTGGTGTCGTTTTCCGTTTATGGAGAAGTGTGTTTTCCGAAACTAATTTGGAGTAGTAGATTTCGACTTCCTCTCGGTAAGTCCGAATAAGTTGGGTCAGCCTGGCGTGAAAATCAATTAGCAGTTTGATGTTTGGTTGCCGGTATTTCAAATTGGTTTCTCGCATGTCAGTATCGCAATCTGGAGGTGAATTTAAACGTTTTTGTTTGCTTATTCCAATCAAATGAACTTCGGTACTTAAAACTGTAGGTAACTTATGATCGGATATGGAAAATTGCTTAAAATTCTGTTAGAAATCGGCTAAGCAACATCATTTTCAAACTTGACGTTCAACATTAAATAATGGTTGGAACGTATACGTGTTAACTTTTATATTATATACTTTACATTATATACATTTTCAAAATACTACAACCCAAAATACTTCATTTTGGTGTAAGCTTTGCCTAAAGAAATATACTAGTGACAGTAAATGTAAATTACATGCAATAACTACACTCGTAAGGGGGTCCCGTAGCGTAGTTGGTTACACATTCGCCTTATAAGCGAATGGTCATGGGTTCGATTCCCAGCCTCCCCCACCAAACCTCTCGTCAGTCGCCGGATCCGCAGCCCATACGGTGGCGTTTTGGGGTATGCGCCTTACCGTCGCGGCTGCCTGATGACGACTGACAATTTGTTCTTCTCGGAGGCATTCCTCCAACGTTACCCGGATTAAATGGCAACCAAACAATGCAACGATCATTGAATAGGCGACATGGACAAACATCCCAAGTAACAAACTCAATGCTATCTGGATTTATTTAAGTTTTATTAGGGTTTTGTTTCAGCTTTGGCCAATACCATAAGATTGCCCTTCATGTTACTCTTATAGCTATCCTCAAAACTGTAATAAATCATCCAATAAAACCATGAATGTCAAATGCTTTATCAACTTATGAGTGGTATTATGGTTATCTTGAAGAGCCCTATAAATCTAATGTTAAAAGCTGTTATAACACCACAATTTTTTGGTCTCATGTTTATCCTACGAGTAACCTCAATAAAACTTCGTAGTTTCTATAAGATTTGAAATTACATTGAACAAGAACAAAACAGTCGTGCTTTATGAAATATCAGGTGGTCAAAATATTCGCAAATGTTGCGGGTAAGCAGTTTGCTGGACTTGATATAATAGATATCTGTAGAAAATATAAATACTTAGAAGAAATACAAATTCTTAGAAGATTCAATTGATGTGCTTGATGAATAATATGCGTAAAGGCAAGATTCTTTTTTGGAATATCAGATGATTTACTAAAATTTAATTAATTATCCTATTTTAATTTTTATATTTGAGTTCACCTATGACTGTGTTTTGTTCATTATTATCCAATAGAGATATCCAATCTAATTTTTGTTCATTATTATTTAATGAATTTATGATACGAAAACGAACACCACGGTGGTCAATAAATACTTATTTCGTTAAGTAGTATTGAATGAAACGAGTGACATTCTGCAAAAATAAGGTATTGGGGTTCCGATGTCATTTCAAGTATTCTATTTTATATTTTTCCTGCCTATTACTTTCCATGTGGAAATTCTCACCAAAAAATATTGCTTCCACCCAATCAACATCAGGATAATCAAACAGGAAAATGAAAAAGTGTGAGAAAGTAATCTAGCTTATTATTTCTAGGCTGTTTTCTCCAATTATTGAATGTTCTATAGAAATGAAAAAAATCTCTTCGGAAACAATTAATTTTGACTGCTATGTTATAAGATAACTGCTCATAGTGTCATTGCATCCATGTTGAAATGAAATATCCTTCTTATCGATCAACAATTTTTTTTGCGTAAACCCATTCTAATCACAATATTCACTGCAATTAAACACTGTTTTTTATTATTTAAAGCACTTTGAATGTTTCTTGACGATTTTTCGATAAACATTGTGAAGCATTATTGCAGCGATGAAAAATATGTCCAAATTTGATTGATTCAGATGACATCATTTTGGTGGCGCGCTGCAAAAAAGTTATTTTCTCATATACTTTTACCAGAAATTCGAACGCGCACCAAGATTCTATGTACGCGAACGAATTCTGGATCACTATTTTATTTCCAATGAAATTGTTTTGCCTTCATTAAAATGGTTGTTATCATTTTTCCAAGAGTATTCCTCGGACCATGCCTACCAATTTCTCTTTTTATCTCAAACAATAACATTAACAACTGCTGACACGAAAATCCCTTTTTTTGACAGCGCGCAGCGGTTTTATGACGCTCTTATTATCAGCCTTGAAATGCCTTTGAAGACGTTCTCAAGAGTGGTCCATTTGGTCATAATCTACTCTTATAGTGATCATCAGGAGGTTTTCATGTAATTTTTGGTTTTATCATTTTTATTAGAAATTTGCTCTCTAAAACTGCTAATAGAGTATCATAAAACTTGAAATGTTACTTGGGATACACAATGGGCTCACGACAAGATGAACTGGCAACGACAACAATAACGAATAATGGATATCTCAAAATAGATTCTGTGTGGATTCTGTACAGCAGAATACCATAGTAGATCACGGCACAGTAGCGGTCAAGAACACAGAGTGCCTATCAGTATCAAATAAATACATGAATAAAAAAAACTACACTGGTATTATATAATAAAATTTTGCTTTATTGCCACAATTTCACCAACGACCCTAACCAGAATTTAATTGAAGTACTAGATTGAGAGATATCGTTAGAGAAGTTTGAATATTGCTCTCGTAGATAGGCTCCACTGCTCGATATGTATCCAAACACAGCCACCCCACTGGACCACAAGAGTATTCGTGGAGGCAAGCTCATGCGCCTCACTATCACACCCTACCCAAAATGATATGGATGGAAAGAACCCAGAAAATCGCCTGATCATTACTGATGAGATGATAGTGGTACCTAGAAGCTATATAAGGGACAAGCGTCCCCCACATGGGTCTCTTAGATCCTGGGAAGCCAAGATAGACGGTGCCAAGTATTTTAATATACAGTGTTCAGCAAGTGTGAATCCGTTTTCTTTACCGGTGGTTATTGACCCACGTTTATTCGCTCGGCAAGTTTTACCCGATAGTGAAATATATCACACGGTAGATTCATAAAAGACGTTTTAGTAGTGTGACTACTTCTAAAATACCTAGCATGCAAGTTGTGCTTTTAGTGGCCACCTAGTGGCATTCCTGGTCCTCCTAATAGCTAACGTTGAGGCCAGTTAGTCGACGAGGTCGTCTTCCGGTTTGTACGTTTAAGTCGACACGAGTGGGAACTGTCCGCGAGTTTTGACCGGTTAGACAAGTTGTCGCACTGCATGCTAGGTTTAATTCCTCCCGAAGAAAAGTGAAGTGAATTGTGAAGCCTTCCCAGATGCGCTGAACTGGTCGTACGTTAACAAACGACCTGGCACCACCAAGTTCGATAATCGAACACCAGCCCTGCGACGGGTGAAGCGATCCAGAGAAGCAGTGTTCCAGAGGGCGGCGGAACGGTTAAACATTTTGAATGGCATTTTCGCCCATTCACATATACACAGAAACACATTTAATATTTACAAAATTCTGACCGTTACAGTTCTTGCAAAGATCGTAACGGGAACAGTGGGTACAAATAGCGCTGAGAAGCACTGTTGAAATTAAAATAACCTCGGGTAGTATTAAAAACTTCCTTCCGCAAAGAGAGAAAAGAACCGCACAGCAGCAACATCACATCATGCTTCGACATCAATTCTGTAGATTCGCTTACAAATTTTGGCTGGCCCTATTTCGGCGCTCTTCTACAAACCTAGTATATAGAATATTACACGACTGATCTGTAACTTTTCTCAATGCATATAAATCACAATAAGGCCATTTAATGTCAAAATTTAGAAGTTACTAACTGGTCTTGCTAGACCAGAAAGGCCAAAAATGAAAGGATTCAAGGCATAGTGCCCTATACACACTTCCACACTCGCCTTAATGGCAGATGCTATACATATTTTTGACAGTATCTATTTCCAACGCTGATACCACCGTTTTCGCATTTTATTTATTGTACTCTGTTGAGAATTTCAACATAGAAACAGTTCAATATTATGGACTTCTTATTTGAATTATTGAGCTGTAGCGCTAGCCATAGTTGTGGTAATGCTGGTTCACCATTTAACGTAACTAGTTCGTTCATATTTGGCCGTCAGCAGTAAGAACTATAAGGTCAGAACTAGTCCAGTACAGCATGAGCATGAGCATGAGCATGATTGACCGCCCACGGTTGCTACTCCGTTATTGCCAGGTCAGCTGTAGTTACACAGAGAACCAACAGATGAAGTTTGGGACTAACATCATCTTCAATGTAAGAACTGGTGACCCAAAAATAGGCAATACCAGCGCCGGCCGTGTCCGAATGCAGGTCAATTAGGGAATGAGTGGGAAATTGTTGACGTGATACTCGCTTTGATAGAAGCCGACGAATCATCTGCACTTCCACGAGAGATCACTGGGATGTTGGATATATGGGGTAGGGAGTGTGGCAGGGTTCGTTTTGGTAAACGGTATGCCGTGTATAGCGTGTAGTTTGATCGATGAAAACAATACTAATTTTTTTAAAGACCGCACAAAGCAGAACAAAATTTCGGTGATCGGCTGATCGTTCTGCTTACCGCACAAAGCAGAATAAAACTATGATGACCGGCCGATCGTTCTGCTTACTGAAGAAAATATGTCTAGATGCGATTTAAACTTTTACTTTCTAATTAATTTACACACACGCACGAAACAGAACAAAATTTCGGTTACCGGCCGATCGTTCTGCTTACCGCACTGCAGAAAACACGTCTGGACGCGATCTCCGATCGTTCTACGTTCAATACAATACACGAACAAATCTAGGCCAACATTTGAAAGGGCGTAACAGCCAAAATTATTCCTTCTGATTCTTTGCCTACATAATAAGCTATATATGTGGACGAAGAATCAGAAGGAATAATTTTGGCTGATACGCCTTTTTTCAAATGTTGGTCTAGAAATCTGCACTGAACTGATTGTTTCACTTTCCCAGTTTACTCGCCCACACAGGGTATATTTTGATAACCGCGCGACCGTGCTGCTTCCAACTCAAAATACGAACACACTTGCACTCTTTACGATTTGTCAACTTTACGATTTATCAATTTCCAAGTACCTCTAGCTAATAATAAGTATAATTGATAAACTATATTGACTATAATAAAGAATAAATTAAGTTTACCGAACCCGAAAATAATGATAAAGTATTATATTTTTCAATCCGATAAATGAATTTGGTTACACTTGCATCCCACGCATCGGACGAGTAAGGCAGAAAGTAATAAATATAAGAATCAAATGTATTAAAATCAAAAACATAAAATCTCCTTTGGACGATCCTCCTGTTAAGCCAAAAATCAACACTTTCTATAAGTAGCTGCATGTGTTATGCTTATATAAAACAATATAGCTACTTCGGAGAAAACTTAGCTAAGCTCTCTAGATTTCCATAGGCGTTCATATCACACATAATATTGACTGGAAATAGAGCAAAAAGCGCAAATAGACCCACAATCATTGATGAAATAGTTTACCAAACACATTTTTGCACCTCCTACCAGTGGTAGGCTACCCTGCCGTACATGTTGCCTGGTGTTCATTATATCGAATATATTTTACAGTGGACAAAAAAAGTTTTCCATTCTATTTGTTACTGGAGTTGATTTAAAAAAAAATGATCCGTCTGGTATAACATCATCTGACTTTATAGTTTTTCGGAGATTTTTTTTACCTTTCGTTACATGCATAGCAATCATTCCGAATATTATCTATACACTATGAAACTAATTATTGGTAATGTTTACCATACACATCGCCGAACTTTCAACTGTCGGCTTGGCAAAAAATGTTTTTTTGGAAGGGAAGAAAAACATTCATATTGAATAGGGTTACGGCAGGCATTTTCGTCTTTTCGTCATAGTCTTGAAAACCAATAAAAGAGACATTTTTTTGCCGAACTCATCCGCACCGAATCGTAAGCTCAGGAGAAACGTTCTGCTAAAGTGTAGTTCCAGCAAATGGACGTTGCTTTCATAGGTTTTGGCCCATACGACGATGGACGAAAATACCTGCCGTGTCCCTATAAATCAAGGAATTTGAATAGAAGGCCATTAAAATCGTATTCATTTAACGACGATATACATGAACATTTAAAAGATATGAAAGTACAAAAGGAACGGACTTACCAACATAGTTATACATACTACTCTGTAACATCGTTGTCCATATCCTTCCTTAATCGTCTGCTCGAATTTCACACCAGATATTGATGCCTATGCGAGCTCAGATCTGAAATATATTGACATCTGCTACGCATTCCCAGCAATGTCTTAATTTCCTGAAGGCGCTTAAAGATCTCGGCCAGATATTGTTCCTGCTTGAGAAGATCCTGGAATGGCTTCATTTGAGTATGCAGTATGTCGCTCTGATTCATCTGTACTTCCTAGCACTGTCTAATGTAGTCCAAATTGTCTAAACGTTATTGTTTCAAAACTTCCTTTTTGAGTCGCAATCTTTTCTTCCAGTCATCAGTTTCTCTGCCCGTCTTTTGGGTGGCGATGGACGAACGCTTCTTGATAGGTTATAAATTTACAAAACCATTGGTATAATTTTTGGAAATGTTGACGGAAAAAGCGGAGCATGTAAAAATTGCATCCATTTTTTTCAAGGTCAGAACTAGTCCAGTACAGAAGAAAAACAAAACCCTATTTTGACACTGAAACTAAGATTGCAATCCAAAAAAACAGTCAAAATAGCGAGATTACAATCCATCCATTACCAAACTTCTATTTGATCCAAGATTCGAACGAATTACAAAAGGAATTTCTGAAAAATTGTAAAATAATTTTCGACATTCATAAGTCTTAAGAAGAATTTTCAGAGGATTTCCCGTAGAAACTTTCGAAGAAACTTCTGAAGAAATTTACAACGGCTTTTCCGAAGGTATCCCTGGAAGAATGTCCAATGGAATGACTAACGGATTTTTTGAAAATTATTTGGAATTCCTGGAGAAGCTATCGAAAGTATTTTTGGAAGAATTTACAAATAAACTGTTGAAGGATTTTTCGAAGGAGAACCTGAGTAGATTTTCGAAAAGTATTCCTAAAGAAATTTCTGAGAGATTTGCTAAAGAAATTCCTGAACGAGTTTCTAAAAGAATTCCTTACGGACCTTCCGGATGAATACCTGAAGGAATTTACATCGGAATGTCAAATGAAATTTCCTAAGAAAATGCTTAGATTTCTTCAGGAATTTCTTCGGGATTGTCTATAGGATTTATAGAAATTGACGAAAAATCATTTTAAAAACAATTTTGCCATTAACAAACAAATTTGAGGGAAAATATTCAGATTGGTGGGTCACGTGCATCATTGTGCTGTGCCCCAGTTGAGTTCCACCAGCACAAATTAGTTAACTCATGGAAGAAGTATAGCTAAGACGAATTTATTGTGCTCAATGTTACATGTTCATGATCCTGTAAATACATATATGGTGTTTTAAGCAATGTAATAAAATGTTCAATAAATGTTTGAGCTGTGTTATGAATTGAGCAGTCAAGAATCCAGACGACTGGGTTTGCTTGAGCCTTGAAATTAATTACGTTTATGGCAGTGCACTTTAATTATCTTTTTCTATGTTCGTTAATTCAATATAATGGTCCTTCGAGCTGGATGATTGGGAAACTAAGCTCTTCGAAGGACCAAATATTGGCTATCTGGCTTACGTCCTTCGTTTTCAATCCTTTACTGACTTCCAATTGGTTGAGGGTGAATCCTAAATTCCACAAAGATTGCACACACGGCTGTTCAAACTTAGCTTCAGAATTAGCACACAAAAGCAAGAATGTTAACCAAGAATTTAAATAAGATATTCGGCTTCAGTGAATGAATTGGTTGTTTACAACAAGCTTCAAAGATCATACACAAGAATTATTTTCAATGAGACTCTTTACTGGATTTTAGGTCATGGTAATCTCGGTCAATGACCGTACCAGAAAAAAATTAAAATTGCTTTCATAATGGAAAGGGGAAGAGTATCAGCGTGAAAATTTTCTTCTACGTTGATACTCTTCCCTTTCTCTTCAAATGGAAGCTTGACAGAAATTCGTTCGATTCAAATCGTAACTAAAATTACCTACCGCTCACTTTTTAAAATCCATTTCTACACATTTTTTTTTATCTTCTGCCGTATCTCAATGGAACTATCAATTCTATACTTTCGCCTCTAATTCATTATGAAAATGTACATCTGAGTTTGGAAGATGATATATATTAGTATTTCCATATCTTTGTAAATACAGTTAACCTTACGCAGAAGTAATCTACTCATCTCATAAATCAAAGAGATTCGAATGTGTTTTAATTGTTTTGGTGTATGAATGTGCCATTTTTTGTACGGATAAATTCACTTTAAGATTTTTATGCATATAGCCTAAAGTTCTATATTCATATTTAAAATTAAATTAAGCCGATACAATTATTTAAAAAAATATGCCCTTCCTCGGATTATTTTTGTCTGAAATTCATAAATTGAGGGGGCAGCCATTAAACTTCCAATTTTTTCAGGCTTTTCAGAACATTCTTAAATAAATCCAAGGAGATTTTGTTTTTTTTTTCATTTCAAAAATAATTATTTTATCTCCCCTTGGCCTTTCGGAGACTAGTGGGACATAACTTTTAAAAAATATTTTTAACGGTCTTTCCCCTTTAAATAGAAACCCTATATGTACGTTCCTGTACATATTGTTTACTAGTGTGCTAGTAAAAAATCCGTAGATTTCCGCCGAAATTTTCAAATTTCCGTAGTTTTTATCTACGGATCCGTAGATCCGTAGAAAGCATTCAATTCCGTAAATCTACGGAAATTTTCGTAGATCTGGCATCGCTGCCGCACAGCATGAAAGCACGATACGGTCTGATCAATTCACACTTATTTGCTTTCATTTGAATGCATTGCAGTAGTTTAAAAAATATCGGTTTTCATTTTTTTTCCAAGGGAGGACCATTGAGAAAAATGAAAAAAAACAAGGTTTTTAATAACTCCGGAACGCAATGGCCAATTGGGCCAGTTTTCAATAGCGAAACATTAGGAAGGATTTCTGGAAGCCAGTGGAGATATATCAGCTTCCACACTGATATTCTTCCCTCCCCCTTCATACGGGAGTTTGGCAGAAGGAAGGTCGTGCGATATATACCATCACAAATATTCACCTCCTCTCGCTTTGAAATCGACTTCTATAAAAAAAACATTCTCCATGCCTGCTGTATCCTAATTCTATAACTTCACCTCTAATTCTATCATGAACATGTACGTCTAAGTTTGAAAGATGGTATTAGCATTTCCATATCATTAAAAAATAATTGGTTGATCGCGAATGGTGCAAAGGAGTCTCCTGAAAAAGGAAGTAAAGATGAAATAGGAAGCAAAGCTGGCGAGAATAAGGAATCAGATGAGACACAAATTGATACCTCATGAGCAAAGCTGGCGTGACTAAGGACAGCTTTGATGATGTAGAATATTTTATTATCAAGACAGAGAGAGGACTGTCGCTGGCTGTCATACATTAAAAATGAAGCTATTCTAGCGAAGTGGTGCATGTAAGGAGAGTTTTTACTCAGAAATAAAACGATCTGGCGGGAGAAGGACAAATCGGTGACAGGTAACAGTTTAATGGAGAAAAATAAAATACCTGTTCATTCTTGTTTGCTTAAAAGGGATTAGAAGCATATAAAAAGTCTAAAATAACATATTGTAAAATTGATTGCCAAGCGAAAACAACTTGTTGCAAGCGCAACGAATGAGTATGGGAAGTAATAAAGTGTCAAAGAAAGAATTGTCTTATACAGGTTATGAAATTAATATTTTGACAATAAGATTTGATCCCATAGTTCGATTTGGCCAATTTTCAATAGGAAGCAATGGGACAGTATTTCCCGCCGAATGCAACTTAATGTAAGCAAATCAGTTGTGGTCAAAGGCTCAGATAGGACGAGTTCGCGTCCAAATGTGCTTCATCTAGCATGCAGAACGATCGCGTGATCTTCGAAATAAATATTCGTTTTGCTTTGCGCGGGTGAATGAATTAATAAGCAAGTGAAGGTTTAGTTCACGTCCAAACGTGCCTCGTCCAGCATGCAGAACGATCGTGTGACCATCGCACTATGGGGAAAGTGGTGGCCAAAAATAGAAAAATTGACTTGCTTTGAATGACGTGTCTTATATATCATTTGATAGCCAGATAGTTCAAACCTAGATTCCCAAAATTTCAGCCCTCTGTGATGAAAACTCATTGCGCCACAGACATCAGACTTTTTCTCAGCGAATAACTGTCCAATTTTGGAAATTAATACACCGTTGGAAAGGTAATTTTCTAAACTTTAAAAAGGGTACGTTGTTGAGGTTGCACGGTTGATAAAAATTAGTGAAAAAAGCGCAATTATTGAAAAAAAAAGTCTTTTTTTGCCTAAGTTGGACTATATCTAACAAGCAGGGCCGAGCTGTCTCAAGAGACCACCACCACAGTTTAGTTTGGGGTCTATACTATCTGCGGAACGAGAATCCAGCTGCGGATAGCTGCGGATGAGCGTCATTTTGGCACAAGGCCAAAAAAATGTTTTTTTTTTTTGTTAATTACGATTATCGATTCTGCGAGCATAAACCAAAACGCGTGTCGAAAAGCATTTTCAATTTCTGAATTACTTTCCAATGTTTTGGACATCGACGAAGAACTTATTGTTAGATTTTGTTATATTTTATTAGTAATCAATTGCCAAGATCCGTTCAATCTTAAAAAAAATTATGACTGTTATATAGACACAGCAACCTTATTCTAACTTTGATTTGCATTTGAACTTCCCCTAAAATTAAAAATAAACGATCAAGTTTATTGCTCAGGCATACGGAGCTCATTGCTGGGTTAAATACTAGTTACACCTTCCGGATGCTAAGGAAATACATAAATATGACTAACTTTATGCTAAACTTAATAAAATATTTTTAAAAAAAATGCGTAAAAACCAAACAAATATTTTCTGCTATCACTTTGTATGGAGCCGCCCCATAGTGCATCGGAATAAATATGTGTTCTGCTTCGGGCAGGTTAGTAAATTAATTATCAAGTGTGTGCGTGTTTGTTCGTGTTTTCGTGAAGTATGCAGAACTAACGCACGATCATTCGAAATCATTTGTTCTACTTTGTGCGGCTGCTAAATTAATAGGTGTGCGTTTGGTCGTATACCACGTCGGTTCGATAGGAAGGAACGTGAGTAGAATATTTTAAATGCGCATAATTATATCTCATTCCATAGATCGCATCACTTACCGAAGTGAATCCAGATAAATTATCTTCTGTGACTAAAACAAGACAGTCGTGAAGATGCAGAGTAGACTGGCCCAGGAAACAAAAAGTTCTCTAATTCCACGGGGCACCCCCCAGGATTGTGTCTTTGGATGAGAAAATCAATCTCTGAAAATTTCAGCTAAATCGCTTGTTGCATAAGCTGGCGCATTTGATTTGAAATTTGTATGGGGATTTCAGCCAAAATGTATAGGAAAATACACCTCCATCACTTATTCGATCTGGCAATTCGGTCTGAATGCTCAATTGAGCTCAGAATTGCAAAAACGGCAGTTAGACAGAACATTGTATGACTATTGAATATACTTTTATATAGTTTTCGGATGATACGATTCGATCAATAAATTCAAAAATACACAATTCAGCACCTAATGAATCTGCCGAAAGCTAAGTAAAAGTTCAATCATCGTACAATGTTTTGTGAAATTGTTCTGTAGCATGCCGACTGCCGTTTTTGCAATTCTGAGGTCAATCGAGCATTCAGAACCAATTTCCAGATCGAATAAGTGACGGAGGTGTATTTTCCTATACATTTTGGCTGAAATCCCCATACAAACTTCAAATCAAATGCGCCAGCTTATGCAACAAGCGATTGAGCTGAAATTTTCAGAGATTGACTTTCTCACCCAAAGACACAATTCTGGGGGGTGCCCCGTGGAATTCGCCAAAAAAAATTTCTCCCCATACTAAGCTGGGCCAGTCTAATGCAGAGGTATACTCGGTTTTTAGTAGCAACAATCCTTCTCTTCCTATATGACCATAAGGACATGGCCGGTGTCGTTATTAACTGAAAATATTAGAGCTCATGTTCATATTTTACATTTTTTCCAAAAGATACCTTCAAAGTTCTTCCAGAATACCTTCAATTATGTTTTTTTTTAGATTTCAGCATAAATACCTCAAAAGGTTTCTACCGAATTTTCCTTCTAGGCAATTCTTTACAAGTGTCAAATAAGCCTTGTCAGGTCAAATTGAAGGCTCTCCCCAAATCAACTTAATTTTCCAACTATTGTGAAATAAATAAACAACCAATTTTACGGCCTTGATTGTACAATTCAATCATCGGTGCTGGATCGTTTTCTCAACTCGCGGTGAGTTCAAATGTAGCCTTTCGCCAGGATTTCAATCCTAAAACCAATCATTCCTATGCTATCATCAATCCTGTCGCTATCAAATCTCGAATATCACGTTCTAGCAAGTGACTACTGCATCCTTCGGTTTCGGTGCCGGAGGCTTGTAATCGTATCACGTTTTCACGGTTGCCTCTTTATTACTTCCCATGGCGGCTGAGGAGGCATCGGCTGTCTTACTCTTAGCCATCGCTGCGCCCGGTCGATTGCTTTGGCAGCAATTTTCTCTCCATTAAAAAGGCATTCCGATTTAGGAACATCTCCATTGGCTGGCCGATGTGATGATGCTGTGTTCTATGAAGTAAAGGAGGGTGGTCTCATATGCGCTCCATTTACTATTTTGATTTTCCTCAAATGCAATAGCAATATTTTGAACTATCGAGTTACCTGAAAAGTCTCGGAATAAATAATAGCTATCAAAAATTGCTATTTGAGAGAGCAATTCAAAATAAAGTTTGTGGTGTTGACAATACTGAACGCTGGTAGAGTCCTTAAAAATATTTGTTGTCGTCCAATTTACGCAAGACTGACAGTTTTGGGTAATTTTGAACAGCCAATTGACACAATTGACAGAATTTTTCGACCAGTTGCATTTTGTACCTTTCTCCCCTAGCTATCGACATCAAACCGAAAAGTGAGGCACTTTTCCTTTTCTTTTCACGGATGAAGGTGCTGAAACAAAGAAAACCGTTCGCCACCGATCGTTGAAAAATCCGACCGCCTGCCTGCCCGGAGGGAGTTGGATGTTTTCTTTGTTTGTGGTGTTTTCTGTGACCTTTGAACACACTGCTCACCTTTTGTCGGTTCTGTTGCGGCACAGCCAATGAGATAGAAGTTTTCTTTGGAACGAAAACTTTCGAAAGCGTTTTTTTTTGTTTGCAGAAAAGGTGATTATTTGCAGCAATTTAGGTAGACGGAAAGCAAGGTTACGGTTGGTAGCAAAGGCGAATGAACTTGTACGAAAAATGATAGCAATAATGCCTCCAGACATGGGTTATGTATACCTATGTTCAGTGGATTGCACCTTGTTTCAAGAAAAAGGTTATAGTTCTGTTAACTTGTTTATTACTTGTAGGCATAAGATAAAATCCACTAGTTATTTTTCTCCTCAATTGACCTATTTTTAACTTCATCATTATTATTTAAAAAGGGTAATATCGCTACTGAGAAAGGCTAGTCTAAAATTTTGATCAATAATTCGTACGGAGCAGCACACATATGTTGTACATAGATCACAGTAACTTATGTGACCTGATTTAGTCACAACTAGGTTGCTGTAACCAGTTTCATTAGACTAGTGCTGCTTGGGGTAAGGGATATTAAGTATCCAATATTCCGGAAAAAATCATTTCTTTTTTTAACTAGTTCAAAGATTCAGGAAATCAAAGTTTCAGAAAAATTATTCAAGCTTTATTAGTGGAATGCCTTCAACTGTCTAAGACGAGTTTAGTACTTTCCATTTAATTCTATCACGTTTTGTTATCTTCTTCTTCTTTTCCATTGGCATTACACCCCCACTGGGACATTGCCGCCTCGCAGTTATTAATTGTGAGGTTTCTAAGGTTTCATGAGGATCACACGATGATACTTTTATACCCAGGGAAGTCGAGAGGATTTCCAATTCGTCTAGACCGCCACCAGGAATCGAACCCAGCCACCCTCAGCATGGTCTTGCTTTGTAGCCGCGCATCTTACCGCAAGGCTAAGGAGGGCCCGTCAACTGTGAGGCCGTCTACAGTGTCTCATACTTGACTCGACTTGTAGTCGTATACGTATCTGTAAAGATAACAAAACGTGGTGGAATTGAATGGAAAGTACTGGAATCAAAGTTTGTTTAAATAATTTGAAGAGTATTTTTGAAAAAAAAACCTGAAGAATTCTTGAACGTCAACCATAACATGCACATGGCAGTCGATGTCGGAGGACTAGGTTCGAAAAGCGTATTCTTGCTCTGGCGTCATCCTGAGGATATTATTAATAAAAATAAAGCACACATTCAACATTTGTTTGAAAGGACCTTATAATAACAACTGAACTCTGAGCTGCTCGGGAAGCAAATGCATCAATGATTTGTGAAACCGTCATGGCTGCGTTCTCGCACAATCCATAACAGGATTATTCCACCAGAATCATTGGTGAAATTCTTTTTCGAATTTCTGGCAAGGTTCACTCTGAGCTTTTGATAATAGTTACTGTGTGGTATGAACCTGGCTAAGAACATGGACCGGTCTAATTCCCACTCCTCAACTGTCATATGTCGCATCTTCTGCGGGAGTGTTCGGCCATTCCCGCGATCGGCTGAGTGCGTCAAGAGGTGAGCATCATACGCCGCATGTTGAATGATATGGTGGAATCATTCGAAGTTGCACAGTTACTTTGAATCCTTAGCAGACTCGTCCCGGAATGTTGGCAGGATTTCCTTCGAACACTTGACATTTCCTCAGCTTTTGCCATCACTGGTTGGTCGGATGGCACGGCTAATGCTGGGTAAAGCGTATTTCGCGTACATGAAGGAATAAAATAGACCCCAATGCGCGGTCCTTAGCCTCTTACCCAGCAACTCCTATCCCTACCTCCTCGTGGCGCTGGCCGGGATACGAGCAACTTTAGGGAAGATCGGGTAATCAATACCGGTGGGAACTATGGTCGTATGCTGACAGGGAAGGGGATTTTCCTCCAGAGGTGCAAATCTGATCGAGCGTCTGTCCTCCATGTTATGAACGGCCCACAACAGTGTGTGTTCCCCATATGTTGCGGCCAGAGATTGGGCCCTACGTTGTGTGGAGATGGTTGGATCGACGACGACGAATAAACGACACTTTTTTACTTTTAAATTTGAATCTAATTTATTGCCACCGAGAGGCAGCGTGCCTACTCGGTGGGGAACGATAAACACTATATAAAAAGTACGGACAAGATTTGCCTTTTATAGGCAATAGAACAATTAAAACAGCACAGACAATTAACAAATAAATTCGGGCGCGTGCACGTTTGGCGCGCAAACCATGGATGCAGCATTTGCGCGCGTAGCTGTCTATCGAAGCAGGGATGATGTGATGAATGGCTACAAAGCAATATTGTTTCCTATCTGCGCGCGCTGCAGCTCGATGACGCCGTTCGTTGGTGCGAGCGCAAACACCATATGTTAAGGGCGGCTAGCGAGGGACTCTAAACTAAACTGTGCACATCATGCTGCATCGTGTCAGCATTGAGAAGGCAGCCCCTTCAATGCGATGTAGGTAGCGCAACCCTGGTAAAGTAGCCTACCGAAGATTCTACAGCTAACAAAAAAGGCAAAAGTAAAGCAAACGGATTGATTCAACGGCAACATACCCGGCAACGAATAAAGGACAACGATTGGAAAGTCGAATCTTGGAACGTGAGAACTCTGAATGAACCCGCACATGTTGGGCTCCTGGCTCGTGAGCTGCAGAAGGTCGACGTGAGTGTGGTAGCCATCCAGGAAATACGGTGGCCCAGAACTGGAGAACGTGAATTCCGGACGGTGGATCACATAGCGAACACTTCGTTTAAGTATCACATCTACTATAGCGGCGGTGACAGATCAGATCGAGGAGTTGGCTTCATGATGATCGGGAAGCAGATGAAGCGTGTTATCCTGTGGAAGCCGATAAGCAACCGCATTTGCGTGTTGAGAATAAAGGGCAAATTCTTCAACTATAGCCTGATCAGCATCTATCCCCCAACGAACGATAAGCCGGATGACGTGAAGGATGAGTTCTATGAGAGCCTTGATAAGGCCTACGGAGAGTGCCCAACACACGATGTAAAGATTGTCGTCGGGGATGCAAATGCGCAGATCGGAAGAGAAAGTTTCTTTCGCCCTGTCATTGGTACGGAAAGCCTTCATTCCGCTACCAACGATAATGGTCTGCGACTTGTAACCTTTGCTGCTGCTAGAGGGATGGCAATAAGCAGTACCTACTTCGCACGTAAGAATATCCGCAAACACACCTGGCAACATCCGAGTGGAGACACTTGCTCACAGATAGACCACGTGCTGGTCGACGAACGACATTTCTCGGATGTTATAGATGTAAGGTCCTTCAGAGGTCCGAACATCGACTCGGATCACTACCTTGTAGTTGCAAAAATTCGGGCGCGACTCTCCAGCGTCACGAATTCACGAAACAACAGAACGATGCGTTTCAATATCCAACGCTTGTCAGTTGAAGGAGTTGCTGAACAGTACCACCAGAAGCTGGACGAGCGGATAGGAGATGCCACCGGATCTGGCGACGTCAACAGATTGTGGGAAAATATCCACAACAGCGCAGGAAGTGTGAGGCACTGCACAGCGACGCCAACGAAATGGTTGGTTTGATGAGGAGTGCCAGCGAGTGACGGACGAGAAAAATGTTGCTAGGAGTCGAATGCTAGTGGCTCGTACCCGTTCCAACTGAGAGCGGTACAGTGCAGCAAGAGCAGAAGAGAAACGAATCCACCGCAGAAAAAAAGGCAACACGAAGAGAGTGTGATAGCTGAAGCGCAAGAGAACATGGATAGAAACGATATGCGGAGGTTCTACGCAACTGTCAATGGCGCGCGGCATAAGACTGCGCCAGTGCCTGCCATGTGCAATGACCGAGACGGGGAATTTGCTGACAGACAAGACTGTGGTGGCAGCCAGGTGGAAGGAGCACTTCGAAGATGTTGTAGTTGAACGGTGAAAATGAAGGTGTATCAAGGAGCAGGATGAACATAGTCGGCGACGGTCAAGCTGTGGAATCACCAACGCTGGACGAGGTTTAGAAGGCTCTAAACGAACTGAAAAACAGTAAAGCTGCTGGGAAGGACGAGATCCCGGTCGAGCTTCTCTCACGCTGGCCGCATATGCCCAATCTATAAGAAAGGGCACAGACTAGAGTGTGCCAATTACAGAGGGATCACCCTTCTGAACTCGGCGTACAAAATCCTGTCGCGTATCCTGTTTAACAGACTGAGACCGCTTGAGGAGTACTTCTCCGGCGAATACCAGACAGGTTTTCATGAGGGCCGATCAACGACGGATCAGATGTTTAGCTTGCGGATGATCCTTGACAGGACTACAACTTGCAGACGATTCAGTGGAAAGAAATGAGCTGTGGCAGATAATGTCCAAACATGGTTTTCCGACGAAACTGATTACACGAAGTGTCAACCTCGTTTGTGACCTTAGACGAATTAAAGCAGGGTGATGCACTTTCGAATTTATTGTTCAACATTGCACTCGGAGGCGCTGTTAGGAGATCTGGCGTGCAGAGGAACGGCACTATTATCACACGGTCGCATATGCTCCTAGGCTTTGTGGATGACATCGACCTCATTGGAATCGATCGCAGAGCAGTAGTAGAGGCTTTTGTCCCATTGAAGAGGGAGACCATTAACTCTACCAAGACAAAGTACGTGGTGGCAGGTAGAGATAGAGGAAGATCTAGTGGTGTTGGAGCTGAGGTGGTGCTAGATGGGGATGTGTTTGAAGTTGTTGAAGAATTTGTTGGCGCGCTTGTGACATGTGACAATGAAGTTTCCCGTGAAGTGAAAAGGCGTATTGCTGTTGCGAATAGGGCCTTTCACGGATTACGTAACTAGCGTAGGTCTCGCAGCATGCAGACGGAGACGAAATTTGCTCTATACAAAACTCTACCAGTGGCCCTTTATGGACATGAAGTATGATGCCGTGAATCGCATACCTGTTCCATCTTTGCTGGGTTTCCTATTCATTTGGGACAAATATGCGATTCACGGTAGTATGAACGTTAAAAGAGGCCGACCGGAAAGCTTTCGTGGTTTTCGAGCGCAAAGTGTTGCGTACAATACTCGGAGGAAAATTAGAAAATGGTGTGTGGCGCAGACGCATGCATCATGAGCTGTATCAAGTATACAAAGCAGAGATGCATCCTGAACAGAACATGAGCCAAGAGCGTGCCTTGGTGTTCTTAGTTTTGAACTTTGAACACAGTTCAGTGTGCACTGGGTTGGTAGCAAGCAACAACGACCATGGTAACGAAGGTTCCCTAGATTTGGAAATTTGTAAAAACGTACGAGCATGCTTGATTTCTACTATCCGGTAGATGCCCACGCGTTCCATTACTAGACGAAAAATGTGTAACATGCCGTCACTTGAATTTGTTTTCCTAGGATACAAGTTGCTATGTTAGGTCAGTGCTGCTGTGTTCTTGAACAGTGTGCTGTGTTCTGAGCGTTTTGAACACGAACACGCGTTCTCGTGATCAGAATGCATCTCTGATACAAAGAAGAAAATATTGTGAATTGTATAAAATACGGCAGACTTAAGTGGGCTGGTCACTTAGTGCGAATGTCGGAAGAAAGAATAGCGAAAAGAATATTCAACAGATAACCAGATAGGGGCTGGCGACTTCGTGAAAGGCCACGAACACGCTGGCTGCACGCGGGGGAATCGGACCTGGGGACCCTAAACGTTCTGAACGGAAACTGGAGGAACATCGCGCAAGACCGACGATTATGGAGCTCTACAATAAGCCAGGCATAGGTGTATCGACGCTGTAGCCAACCAGGTATCCAGGTAGGTTGATCGGAAATGTCATTGCTTAGATCCTCTGCTTATTATAGTAAAGATCGCAAGACAAGAGTGTACTGAATCGCAAGAGACGATTCATTCTCAAATAACGATCTATGACAAAACTGACATCCGGTTTGCATCGTTAAATGTTAATGGCTGTCGAACAATATAAAACATGAAGTTATATTAAGTACTGTCCATTGAATTCCACCACTTAATATCAAGTCGAGTCAAGTACAAGACACTGAAGACGACCACACAGTTGTGGTCGAAATACGTATCTGTAAAGATAATGAAAATTAAATGGTGGCATTAAACGGACAGTACTTAATTCGCCTTAGACGGTTGAATACATTCCACTAAAAGAGCGATATATATTTTTCTGATGAAGCCATAGATAACTTCTTGTTGGATAGAGACGACCATCTGGACGTATTACAAGAAGTCCTAGGTCGAAAATCTAATAGAACACTTCTCCAACCATTACAGATTGCCCACTTGTCATAAGACGAGTTTGTACAATCCCATTGAATTCCACCACTTAATTGTATCTTGACAGATACGTATTTCGACCTCAACAGTAAGGCCGTCTTCAGTGTCTCGTACTTGACTCGACTTCAAGTCGAAAGTCGAGTCAAGTACGAGACACTGAAGACGGCCTTACTGTTGAGGTCGAAATACGTGTCTGTCAAGATACAATTAAGTGGTGGAATTCAATGGGATTGTACAAACTCGTCTTATGACAAGTGAAGACATTCCACTAAAAAGCTCAACATTATTTTCTCAACATTACAGATTGGCCAAATGATATCATTGATGCACTGCCACTGACCACGATTTCCCTGATAACACTTTCAATTAGGTTCTCCTCAACAGTAAGCCCGCCTTCAGTGTCCCGTACTTGTTGTACTACGGAATGTTTTCTGGCAATATGTAGTAATCCCTAGTAGCACACATGTTTCTCAAGGATGACTGCAACTTGTGACCAGAATCAGGTTGC
The DNA here is from genome assembly GCF_024139115.2 of Armigeres subalbatus. Taxonomy (NCBI): domain Eukaryota; kingdom Metazoa; phylum Arthropoda; class Insecta; order Diptera; family Culicidae; genus Armigeres; species Armigeres subalbatus. Next base: position 305,683,290 of record NC_085140.1, read on the forward strand.
TTGCAACAATTTTAAATTGATTTGTACTGCTTGATATACATAAGTTATTCTTGCCAAGTTTATCAACTTTTCTAGTTCATCAATCTTCTTTTTTCGCCCACGTCTCGGAACGGGGCTGCGCCTCTGACACTGGACTAATCGAATAATGCCTTTTAATGGTAGCTAGAAATGAAACGGCCTGTAAAATTTAATTTCCGTTGACCACAATTTAATTTGCTTTCATTTCCCTATGAGTTGATTGGGAATGAAAGGCTCTATAAAATTATGCTTCCGGGATATTGCAGCCATTGTACATCAACCGGTACCCTCATTAATATTGCCAGGATAGCTATGAAAAAAAGTTTATTACGATATTCCATTTCCTTATACCTAGTCGATCTTTATGGAATCAACAATTTTATCTGCAAGTTTCTCCTTCAATTAAAAATACCAAGAATAAATAATTCTACGTAGATATCTCCAGCTACTTCTCATTGAAACCCAATCAGCCAGTTACTTTCCATTTCGTTCAAAATATTTGTCACCATCCGTCGGAAGGGATCACAATTTTATTGAAGTCAAGTGTGTAAGCAATGAGCCTGATTTCTTCTAAGAAGAATCAGCTCCCCTCTCTGGGTGATAGTTTCCCGTCAGACAAAGGCGACGGCGATGATGCTTTCAATCCTTTCGTCGGAGCCGTCAGTGATGGAGCGAGGTTATAACGACGACGGGACATCATTATTCGGTGTCATGGCATAATAAAACATCATCATTACCATCGTCATCATCGCCGTCATTCATATCGACAGCCCGAGCGGATGGAGTTTGAGAAATGGTGCGGAGACCCCCCTTTAACAAGAGGTTCTTTGTTGAATTCTCGAAAAGCCAAGCATCTTCGGTATCGGCGTTGTGCCAGCTCGGTGCTTGAGGCTTTCAAGTTAAGTTGCCTAATAGAGAGGATTATGCCAGCAGTGTTGGAGGCTGGTGCCATGGCATCCGATCCCCGGAGAAGACGCTCGGTTCGAATGGAAGGCAAGGGGACTTGCCGCCGGTCTCACTTAGCCCTATTAAGGAGAATGGGAAAAGTCAAGCCCGTTTTGTTGAGAGTTAGTTGGAAACCTGGGGATGGGGGGAAATGATTCATTCAGCTGATTTCCATCTGCCATCATCATCGTCTTGGGTGCTCCTGTATGGTGTTTGCTGCTGGATTTCGTTTCTGCAGGACCGGTTTACAATGGAAAGATGTTCTCTGTGTTGAAGGCATTGTAATAAATTTCTTGCCTGTTGTCACCAATAGTCAGACAAGTTTGGGAGGATTTGAGATGTATGTTTTTACGTTTATTGAAGCATCAAGTTGGTGCAGATGTAGAAGAATATGGGGGTTGAAATTAAAGGTCAGGTGTTTTCAGAATTTGGATTTGTTTTTCGTATGTGGGATGGTGTGATACAGAAAGATGTTTCTTGGTTTTTTCCTTTCTTGTACATTAAGTGTACGTAAAGGCTATTTGATTTCACTGAAAACGTACTTCTGCTAGAAGGTTATGTCTGTATATGTGTATATGTGGGTAAATGTACAAGACAATTTTTTGACAAATCTCTTATTTTTCCTTGCTATAAGAAGAAATAGAACTGTGCCATTCAATTGTAGCTTCACAGATGCGCATTTCTACGGGGAAGTACCGTTTGGGCTTAGGTAATTCGGTTTGGCCGAATGCCGCTAGGTTGAAAGTTGGGTGTGCCGAAAAAACCATTAGGCGAAACCCATCTTGCCGAAAGTCATTTGACCGAAAAAAAAGTTGTTTTGCCGAATAGGTCATTTGGTCGAAACGGTCATTAGGTCGAAACGGTCATTAGGTCGAATAACATATTTGGCCAAAATGGTCGATTGGCAGAAAGAGCTGTTTTGTCGAAAATGTCATTTGGCTGAATGGATCATATACGGCCGAAAATGTAGTTTCGCTGAACAGGTCATATGCCAAAAATCCAATGGGACTTAAAGCCCATACTGGTGATGCAAAAAGTGCACGCCGGCTTGATAAACGCCTTTTAAAATTGTATTTGCTCAAAAGAATTCAATATCGTAGAAAAAATGAACCCATCTAAAAGATCATTTCATAATTTGTTCCAAATCCGTTGCCTAACCAGCTGGCGTAGAGCGCACCAATTGCGAAAACAAACCTCGAAACCAGCGAAACTTAATTGGAAATCCAATCGCATCCACCCGCGCGCGCGTGGCGTGTCATCATTTGGTGGTCTTTTTATTCGACATCCGGCCACTTCCTGCCCCGGTCAGGACGTCGTGCTCCGGAACGACGTTCCCACAAATGGCTACCACTCATTTCCGGATGGGTCCGCATCATCATCCATCGTCATCGTCGTCGTCGTCGACGACGCCGTCGCCGTGTCATCGTCAGGGCTCCGGCAAGGAAATTAAGCCGGATTTCGCCTGTGCTATTTTGAATCTCTCGAGGACGCAGTCTCACAGCCACATCAACCGAGTCGAAATTAGCTGGCCGGGAAATTAAATTAAAAAATACGGTTTTTATTTTTTGTTTAGCGCTGATGGTTGGGCTGATGTCATCTTTTCCAGCGTGTATTTTTTTCGCTGTTCGCAGTCGTCCGTTTCCGAAAGTTTTGCCTTCACGGACTCGTCGCAGGGTGGTAATGGAAATGCACGCTCGAATAGTTTGTTGCGGATTGTTTCGTTTATTAAAAATATTTTCCTTCTGTTCCGAAAAGTTGCTCGTTATTTTTTATTTCATAGTCATCCAATGTGTTCTGAACGTAAGCTCGTGTCAATGGCCAATTCATTTTTACTTCAGTCGCTTTTTGTCACGAGTTTGTCACGGAAGTCACGGAACGGGGATAAATTGATCAGAATTCAGATCTGTGCAAAAATAACAAGAAATATATACACAGATAAAAAAAATTGTTGAAATTTACACCAAAAATAATGCACATACAGGGAATGCCAAAAAGAGCGTGAATTTAAACGATTTCATCGCTTGAATGTATGCAATCTCCAGAGTGTATGTAATTAAGAGTAGCGACACTGTCAGAATTGGAATAAAATTCATCTGTCATTCCCATGCAAAATCGTGTTCCAAACGAGCAGGAGACCTGTCAAATACGGCACATGTCGCCACTCTTAATTACATACACTCTGACAATCTCTACACAGAAAAAAATAATGAAAAGTAAACAGAACGTAAAATTTGATATGCGGAAATTTACGCTATTCTACGCTTAAATGGTCCTCTTCCTAACAAGGTTGCTTACAACTTGCATGAAATATCGACGATTAACGCCAAATATTGTATACATTTAGGCTATATGCCGAGCGGAATAACACTGATAATGGCGTTCCATTTATATGCATGATTTTTAGCGTAAAATTCAATGATTTTTTTCTATCTGTGTATAGAATTATGTTTCTAAATCGTATAAATAGTTTATTGTTAGAAAGTTTGAAATCTTTTTTTGTCATCTCTCAAATAGACACAAAACCAACAATATACAATTTAACTCCTAATGATACAATTATTACGTACAACTATGTACAATGATTTGCTTGGTTCCAGATCTAGTATCTACAAATAAACTGCTTTCCTAAGAGTGGACTAGGACGAGGGAAACCCTTTTCCGAAGAGTGTTACGACTCGAATAAAAATCGAATTCATTTGAGAGGCGATTGAAAATTCTGCACATGCTCATAAATGGTTCGTTGTGCCCATAATTCGTTCAAGCACCGCGGAGAAAAAAGTATGGTCTAGAACGAAGGTGACAATGAAGTTCAGCTATGTTTTTCTATGGAACCTTTTTGGTAGAATTACTGGGATTTTTTAGGAAGTAATTCTTTACTAAATTCTAGAAGGAATTTCTGGTAATATTTCCTGAGGAATCCATTTTGAATTTGTAATTCTTGGACAAATTCGTAGAAGTATTCGCATGAGAATTTTTATAGGAATTTTCTTAAAGACTTTCGATAAAAAAAAACTTGTGCATTTTTTATTTTTGTCTTTAGTGGCTTTACTGATACCTACACTGTTGCTACCATTACCTTAATCGACTGAAGACATTTGCTAACAAAACATGAATGTTGAATAGGCCAATGCGCTGTCGCGCCACGCCGCCGCCGCCGCTGACGATTTTCTTGTGCTACTGCTGCCGAACTTCCGGAAGACTTCCTAGAGGAACTTCCGGAGGAATTCCGTGAGGAAATTCCGGGGGAATTCCTGGGGGAAATTCCGGGGGAATTCCGTGAGGAAATTCCGGGGGAATTCCTGGGGGAAATTTCGGGGGAATTCCTGGAGGAACTTCCGGAGGAATTCCTGGAGGAACTCCCAGAGGAACTTCCGGAGGAATTCCTAGAGGAACTTCCGGAGGAATTCCTGGAGGAACTTCCGGAGGAATTCCTAGAGGAATTTCCGGAGGAATTCCTGGAGGAATTTTCGGAGGAATTCCTGGAGGAACTTCCGAAGGAATTCCTAGAGGAACTTCCGATGGAATTCCTAGAGAAACTTCCGATGGAATTTCTAGAGGAACTTCCGGAGGAATTCCTAGAGGAACTTCCGGAGGAACTTCGGGAGGAATTCCTAGAGGAACTTCCGGAGGAATTCCTAGAGGAATTTCCGGAGGAATTCCTAGAGGAACTTCCGGAGAAACTCCTAGAGGAGCTTCCGGAGGAATTCCTAGAGGAACTTCCGGAGGAATTCCTAGAGGAACTTCCGGAGGAATTCCTAGAGGAACTTTCGGAGGAATTCCTAGAGGAACTTCCGGAGGAATTCCTTGAGGAACTACTGAAGGAATTCCTAGAGGAACTTCCGGAGGAATTCCTAGAGGAACTTTCGGAGAAATTCCTAGAAGAACTTTCGGAGAAATTCCTAGAGGAACTTTCGGAGGAATTTCTAGAGGAACTTTCGAAAAAATTTCTAGAGAAACTTTCGGAAGAATTCCTAGAGGAACTTCCGGAGGATATCCTAGAAGAGCTTCCGGAGGAATTCCTAGAAGAACTTCGGGAGGAATTCCTAGAAGATCTTCCTGAGGAATTCCTAGGGGATCTTCTGGAGGAATTCCTACAGGATCTTCCGGAGGAATTCCTGGAGGAAATTCCAGTAGAATCCTTGGAAGAAATGTCAGATGAACTTCCGGTGGAATTCCGTGAGGAACTTCCAGAGGAATTCCTAGAGAACCTTTTGGAGGAATTCCTAGAGAAACTTCCGATGGAATTCCTAGAGGAACTTCCGGAGGAATTCCTAGAGCAACTTCCGGAGGAATTCCTAGAGGAACTTCCGGAGGAACTTCGGGAGGAATTCCTAGAGAAACTTCCGGAGGAATTCCTAGAGGAACTTCCGGAGGAATTCCTAGAGGAACTTCCGGAGGAATTCCTAGAGGAACTTCCGGAGGAATTCCTAGAGGAACTTCCGGAGGAATTCCTAGAGGAACTTCCGGAGGAATTCCTAGAGGAACTCGGAGGAATTCCTAGAGGAACTTCGGAGGAATTCCTAGAGGAACTTCGGAGGAATTCCTAGAGGAACCTGGAGGAATTATTAGAGGAACTTCGGAGGAATTCCTAGAAGAACTTCGGAGGAATTCCTAGAGGAACTTCCGGAGGAATTCCTAGAGGAACTTCCGGAGGAATTCTAGAGGAACTTCGGAGAATTCCTAGAGGAACTTCCGGAGGAATTCTAGAGGAACTTCGGAGGAATTCTAGAGGAACTTCCGGAGGAATTCCTAGAGGAACTTCCGGAGGAATTCCTAGAGGAACTTCGGAGGAATTCCTAGAGAACTTCCGGAGGAATTCCTAGAGCAACTTCGGAGGAATTCCTAGAGGAACTTCCGGAGGAATTCCTAGAGGAACTTCCGGAGGAATTCCTAGAGGAACTTCCGGAGGAATTCCTAGAGGAACTTCCGGAGGAATTTCTAGAGGAACTTCTGGAGGAAGTCCTTAGGGAACTTCCGGAGGAATTCCTAGAGGAACTTCCGGAGGAATTCCTAGAGGAACTTCCGGAGGAAATCCTAGAGGAACTTTCGGAGGAATTCCTAGAGGAACTTTCGGAGGAATTCCTAGAGGAACTTCCGGAGGAATTCCTAGAGGAGCTTTCGGAGGAATTCCTAGAGGAACTTCCGGAGGAATTCCTAGAGGAACTACTGGAGGAATTCCTAGAGGAACTTCCGGAGGAATTCCTAGAGGAACTTTCGGAGAAATTCCTAGAGGAACTTGCGGAGGAATTTCTAGAGGAACTTTCGGAGAAATTCCTAGAGAAACTTTCGGAGGAATTCCTAGAGGAACTTCCGGAGGATATCCTAGAAGAGCTTCCGGAGGAATTCCTAGAAGAACTTCGGGAGGAATTCCTAGAAGATCTTCCGGAGGAATTCCTAGAGGATCTTCTGGAGGAATTCCTAGAGGATCTTCCGGAGGAATTCCTGGAGGAAATTCCAGAAGAATCCTTGGAAGAAATGTCAGATGAACTTCCGGTGGAATTCCTGGAGGAACTTCCAGAGGAACTCCTAGAGAACCTTTCAGAGGAATTCCTAGAGGATCTTTCGGAGGAATTCCTGGAGGAAACTCCAGAGGAGTTTCTGGAGGAAATTGCAGAGGAATTCCCGGAGGAAATTACAGAAAAATCCCTGGAAGAAATTTCAGATGAACTTCCGGAGGAATTCTTGGATAATCTTCCGGAGGAATTAATGGTGGAACATTCGGAGGAATTCCTGGAGGAACTTCCGGTGGATTTTTTGGATGAACTTCCGGTGGAATTCCTGGAGGAACTGTCAGAGGAATTCCCGGCGAATCTAGTAGAGGAATTCTTGGAGCAAATGATGTATGAAAATGAATGCAAATAACATGACGTCGCCATGCTGCCGCCGCGCCAAAGCCATGGCGCGCCGAATGAAAATGATCTGTCATGCAATAATGAAATCAGTCGACAATGTCTATTAGTATCTAAAAGTATAAAAATCTGACTAAAAATCCCAACACATTAAAATCTTAAACCTAAGGAACAATAAAAACTTTTGAAAGCCTTAAATCTAGAAACTTTTATATTAAAAGCAGTTTTTAAAGCTAACGTGTCTCGAACATCAATAATTTTTATTATACTTTATGTTCTTGAACATAATTTTTTTAAATAAAATAATGTATTGCATTTCTTCAACGTGTATTTCGAAAGCATGAAAGAAAATTCCCGAACACCCCTAACCCAGCTGCCGAAAGCGAGGTTTCTACGGACTGATTTTTACGTCGATTTGATTATTACGTCGAAAATATTACGTCGCAAATCGCATTATTTTGATGAGAAAATTCCAAGTACGTCACTTTTTGTAACACAAAACTGATGTAATATCACATACGATTTGCGATGGCGATAATGTGCATCAAATCTGATGTGATATTACACATTTTTTTTACTGTGTACTCTTCAGTGGACGGGTCACATGGAACGGAGTGAGTTTAAGAAATCAAGTTTAGAGAAAATGCTACTTACAATTGCTTACGTCCTTCGTTTCATTTCAAACTTACGTTACAAGTGGAGCGGAAAGAGTTTGAAGATTACCTCTCTCGAGCAGGAGGAGTTGCAAAGAGCTGAGGAGACTGTGTGGAGAATAGCTCTAGGAGAACGCTTTTTCGGAGAGATTTCGGTTCTGTCCGCAACTAAAGGGGCACCGAGGATGCAACGCGCTTACGTTTCTAAGGCAAGCCCGATTTACAAAACGTGGCCATACCTCGACGAACACGGAGTTCTTCGTATGCGGAGCCGTATTGGTGCTGCAGCGTACGCATCGTATTACAAAGCTTATCAGTGATTGGTATTACCGTCGTTTTCGGCACGCTAATCGGGAGACTGTTGTCAACGAAATGCGTCAACGATTCGAAGTCACCAAGCTAAGAAATCTCATTGATAAGGTATCGAAAGAATGTGTAATGTGTCGGGTGAAAAAAGCGAACCCTAAGCCCCCTGCAATGGCTCCGCTTCCATCGTGCTGTCTGCAACCATTCGTTCGGGCATTCACATTCGTCGGCGTCTATTTCGGGCCAATCTTGGTCAGGGTCGGAAGAAACAAAGTAAAACATTGGGTGGCTGTGTTCACGTGTCTCACAATGCGTGCAGTTCATATTGAACTTGTGCATAGCCTTTTCGCAGAATCGTGTATCATGGCAATTCGACGGTTCGTTGGACGTCGTGGTCCACCCGCTGAGGTCTACAGTGACAACGGTAGGTGACAAGGTGCTAGCAAAGAATTGACTTCCACATTTACAAGTGCCGACACCAAGTGTTTGTTTAATCCCCCGGCAGCTCCCCACATGGGATGAGTTTGGAGCGCCTCGTGCGCTCTGTGAAAATAGCAGTGGGTGCAGTAGCCGAGGCCCCTCGGAAACCGGACGATGAGACGCTGGAAACAATCTTGGTTGAACCAGAGTTCATCATCAACTCGGGGCCTCTTACTTACATTTTATTAGATTCGGCAGACTAGGAATCGCTTACACCCAACCACTTCCTGCTAGGTAACTCTAGTGGCCTGAACATTCTGCCTTCTGAATCGGCGCTGCAACGAGGAGTTTTACGACATAGCTAGAAGCTGGCACAGTCATTCTGCGATGACTTCTGGTGTAGATGGGTCAAAGGAGTATAGCGCGTAGATCCAAATGGTTTGAGGAAGCACGAGATTTGAAGGTTGGAGACTTGGTATTGGTCGTCGACGGTTTAAGAATTTTATAAATAATGCCAATAAATTCATAATTCGTAGCTCAAAAACCTACCAATCACAAATGAGGTTTGCTTATGAGATTTTGGGGAAATCATCCGTACAACCATGATAATCGGATTTTTTTTTTCATTTCAAGGAATCAAATCTGCAAATCTGAGGTAGATTCGATTTGATGCTTACATTCATTATTTATTAGTTGTTTGCTCAGTTTGATGGAACAATTCATTGTGACATTATTATTCGGAAGAGAAACATACACAAACAAAGAACTGCAGATTAAAGTTTTCTCGAAGCATGAGTACCATAAATAGACTCAATGGTTACACCTATATTAAGAAACTTGACAAGGATACTTCAACTATTTAAATTTAATGCAAACTGCCGACCCTTCAGCCTCAATTCAATTTAAAGTTTGATTTGCAGAGGCATTCCATTTCAAATTAAACAAGATAAGCTTCAAACAGATCCTCGCCTCAGCCACTCATCTGAACTGGGTGAAATAGGAGAAAATAAAAAAAGAGCAAAGCAGTTTGTTCGGTTTGTGGAGCATTCCCGACTTCTAATTTCCGACGATCCCGCAATGCCTTTGGAAAGCATTCTCGAAAACAGAGCATTCCACCCTCAAATTTGGCATTCTTCTGCAGCTTCCTTTGTTCGGAACTGTTCGTCTCCCTCGTCGTTCCGTTGTCAGTCCGGGGCCAAACTGTCAATTATTCCACTTGGTGCGCGCTTTTTACGCCTCACGGATGAATAAACGGTCCTTTATAGCCAGCCAGCCAGCAGCAGCACCAGCACGACCGAACATCTTTAGGAATAGATAGCAAAGGCTGAAGTTGGGCAAGGTCATGTTGCCACACGCGTACGTACTACAGGGGTTTGTCAGGAGTAGAATCGAGTCGAAAAACAATTTTCTCGAGGCGTACTCCTATCAGGATTTGAATTTTTCCGACCCGAACGGACGCACCAGGAGTTCAGTGGTGCGGAAAACTGGCGACGATTCTCCGGCCAGATGGGAATAGCATTAGTCACTTGGGTTCCGATGTTCTGCTTCATTTAGCTGCAGGGTAAGTGGTGAAAAAAGGAAGATTCAGTAGAGTCATAAATCAGAGTTGAGAGCGAAGCAATACCAAGTGAATAATAAAACCAGATTAATCCACCTAGCGGTGATGGTGCCTTTCTCGACCTTCGTAAAATGTGTGTGCTTGAAAATAGATGAGCTAGTAGCTAGGAGTAAAAAGACAAATTTCTTTGTCCGTTCTATGAAAATCAGATTATTTATGGCAAAGATATTGTAGATCCAGTTGAAAACCGAAAATCATATTTTGACCCATTCCCGGATGTCGCGACTGCATCGCGAGTGGTGCCCGACTAAGGCACAGTTGCGCACTACTCGCGATGCAGTTGCAACATCCGGAAATGCGAGAAAATGCGATTGTCGCGAAACCTCGGTTCGGTTTTCAGCTTGATCTACAATATGCTAATAAGAATTTCGACATTTTTGTTTCCTTTTCCAATCTTTTTGACGTACATACCCCTGTTTTATTTTACCCAGTCATATATTTTAAGGAAGCTCTCCGACTACACAAAAAGAAAACGAAAATGTCATTCCCATCAAGCGAGCGGAGGGCAATATTTGTTATGATATAAATCTCATGACCGTCTTTCTACCAAGCTCCCGTATGAAGAGGAAGGGAAGTGTATCAGTGTGGAAGCATCCGATAGTTCGTTTTCGGACAGAAATTATAGCCTTTCGGTACAACTTTGTTGCACAAGAAAGGCAAAAAGTATTTTGACCATAATTTCAAAGGTAATAGTCCAATCTGGCCAACTTTCTAAATAGAACAGGATTCCGTATCTAATGCAATTTGTTGTGAGTAAATCGGTTGAGGGTTCTTCTTCTTCTTCTTATTGGCATTACATCCCCACACTGGGACAGAGCCGCCTCGCAGATTAGTGTTCATTAAGCACTTCCACAGTTATTAACTGCGAGGTTTCTAAGCCAGGTTACCATTTTTGCATTCGTATATCATGAAGCTAGCACGATGATACTTTTATGCCCAGGGAAGTCGAGACAATTTCCAACCCCGGGAATCGAACCCAGCCACCCTCAGCATGGTCTTGCTTTGTAGCCGCGCGTCTTACCGCACGGCTAAGGAGAGCCCCATAAATCGGTTGAGGGTAAGTCCATTAAAAGTCAGCTAGACTTTTTTACTCGCTTTTTTATAACACATAGTATATTTTGGCCATAATTTCTGTGCCCATGGTCCAAATTTTCAATAGAAAACAATACGACAGGATTCCGCGTCGAATGAAACTTGTTGGAATTATAGATAGTGGAATATATAGATGAGTGAAGATAAATCCTCTGTCTCCAAACGAACTGTCAAACGTGTCTCCAAACGAGCATGACGTCACGATTTCAATGGAAACGTTAAGGGCTGTGACGTCATATGTGCGTGTGCACGGGCAGTAAAATCGACTCAGCCATGCTTTCGCTCATCTATATATTCTACTATCTATAGTTGGAATTAAATCGGTTGAGGATAAGTTTCTAAAAAGTGAGCTAAACTTTTCGCACTTTTGGTGCGCACACACACACACACAGAGACATCATCGCAGTTCATAGAGCTTATACGTATATAACACTATGAGTCTCCAGGCCTTCTGTAAAAGTTTGGTTTTGGAGCGAACATACAGCCTTTTCGTAGAAAAGGCAAAATGGTGTTTCAGCCATAATTTCCTGATCCCATAGTCCGATCTAGCCAATTTTCAATAGAAAACAATGGGACAAGATTCTGCGTCGAATGCAATCTGTTGCGAGCGTCAATAGATGAAGTCTAAGTGCTAAAAAAGTGAGCTAGACTTTTTCGAACTCTTTTTCACAATAAATAGTAATTTGACCATCCCAAGCAACACATTAAATTATAATTAAGTTTCTGTGATTTATTTAGAACAATTTTGATTTCCGGATTCATGGTTTTAGCCCTTCTATATAACTCATATATAACGGAAAAAGCGCAAGAGGTGGAGTCATTATAAAACACAACCAAGTTGCATTTGATATTTTTGTGCAACACAATTATTATTGATATACAACATATTGCAAAATGAAAATGAAATTAGTCTGTCACTATACTCATCTATTGGAAATAAGATCGTGTTTCTGTGTCTGACAAGTTTCATGATAATTATTCAAATCAGTAAGCTTTATCTTTATGCTGATATTGATTTGACATTATAAAATTTTTATGGCGGATTACAATTTTTGGTAAACATGTATATGAAAGTCCTGTATTTCACACGCGCCCACTGAAAAACATTAAATCATAGCATAAAATTTGATTTTTTTTCCTGAAATTGTCGCCATATTTTCCTTTAAGTCTTTGTGTCTAGGGTTGCCAAATGCAGAGGCGTCGCGTCCGCATGTGCAACCTGTGCACTGCACATGTGGCAATTTTATCCCCAACACTTAAACTTTCGACAGATTTCTTGTCTTTCTAATCCAAACATATATTTGAATTATGTGCATTTGATAGATGTTTCATGCAAATTTGACTATTAGATACATAAACGGAAAATATGAATGATTTTTTTATAGGCGGCATGTGATGTGAGGAAACCAAATACTGAACCGACCCTCCGACACCACATGTTGTATCAACACGGAACTTTCAGCCGAGAACGCTTTGTCATGCATCATACACGCATTATTTTGTATGTGTGGATCATCTGCTCTAACCGCAATCGGCGATGTATAGGTAGTCAAAGCGTTATACGCTGGCAATGCACGGTTTGGTGCCTATCGAGAACCGCTTCAAACAACGCATGCGCGATTCGGTGAAGAGAGAGTGATCGGAAAGAGAATAGTAAAGCGCGCTCATTTCTGCTCCCTCAAAGCGTTCCATGACGAAAGTTCCGCTTTGAATAAGCACCGCGAAGCAAAAGCGCTTTTGATATTTGATTGGGATGGCCCGTTTACATATCCACTAATCCTGGCGACAATGTACTGTCCGATAATACTAGCGCGACATTAGCTCAATTTAAGCAGAAATCGTCATCTGTTAATAAGCGTTTGCAATAAAGCCTGATGTTTACAAATACGCTTATAATATTCAACATTGAAATATACGACAATATTAACATAATGTAAACAGACATTTCATCTTCTGATGAAATATGATGAAACGATATGAAACGGGCAATATTTTCAAAGAAATTTATTTCTGAAGGTTTTTTTTCGAGAAATCCAATATATTTAGTTGGCGAATGTCAATGGTCAAAACAAATTTATGAGCTATTGTCCATGCTGATGGGCGGAAAACTGTTCGAAATCTACCCAGTTCAGATTATTGATCAAAGAAATAAATTGTAAATAGAATAATTATTAATTGAAAGGAGTTAAGGCTATGAACTTCATTGTTCTCTTTATTGTACAGACTTTATTTTTCTGATATGACATGCTATTACATGCTAATTTATTATTAGTAACTTTGCATGATTGATATATTCAAATATCCTTTTGTCTATTTAAAACTTCGTCTCATTTGCGAAATGACTCAAATTAGAATTGAAAGTCAGCTCAATAATTTCCGATATGTCTTATATGCCACATTGGAAACGATTCTGATGACAGTAATTTTAATTTTACGTACTATCACTTTTAAGCTTAGTTTAGTTTGAGTTAATTCAGAAAATAAGAAGTAGCTAAGAACCAGTTAGATGCAACAAAATAAACAAACATGTTGAGAAACGCGCTGAAAAATGACTCATTTATCGTTTCTGGTCCCTTTTATGTGTTTTTCTCGAATTATTAAAATAGTGCACAGGTTGAAGAATTGGTCACGCGACGCCTCTGGCCAAATGTATTTTCGCTTTCTAGTAAAACTATAAATAATTGCATAAATCTCATTTAAGCATAAAAGTTTGAGATAACTCGATGAGGTTAATTGTTCTGAATCAAAAACATTATGAAAATTATCAATATGGTCGAAACTTAGGTCGGGTTCAAGTTATATCTGAGCTCTGGTTAAATTTTCAGCAAAATTGGTTCACACACAACCAAGATCTAGATCTCCAAAGTTGACCATTTTGTATAGAAAATGACAAGTGGGTTTTCTATTATTCAGGTCACTGCACACACAAACACACACACAGACATCACCTCAATCCATCGACCTCAGTCGATTGATATATAACACTATGTGTCGCCGGGTCTTCTATAAAAAGTTTGTTTTTGGAGCGAACATATAACGTATACTTTGTATCCCAGAAAGGCAAAAATTAAACACATATATTATTGATTAAGATTTGGTGGCATGATCAGTTACATAATATTATAATGTTTATATGTTGAAGTACTGAACTGATGCAATGAGAACGGATGTTATAATAAAATCATCCACAAAAGTAGTTTTCTAACAAATTAAAATATTTGTAAATGCATTGTTTTTCTTCTGAAATTGAAATGTTTGAACAAAAAAGTCGTAGGAAAACAACATTGAAAAAAATCTCCGGTGTTTCGATGTAGAAATTGTCAATACACCCAGGTTTTTGCCTTTCTCGTACAACAAAGTTGTACCTGAAAGGCTTTCATTTCACTCCCAAAACGTACTTTTTATAGAGCGCTTGTAGACCCATAGTATTATATACCATTCGATTCAGCTCGACAAACTGAGCAAATGTCTGTCTGTCCGTGTGTGTGTGTGTGCGTATGTGTGTGCACATTGAAACATTAGACAATTTTCCTACTACTAAACCTGAATCGATTTTGCTACAACAAGTCGCATTCGATGGGGAATGTTTTCTTCTTGTTCGCTATTGAATTTCATAATGATGGCACGGCTCAAAAAATAGTAAATATTCAAAGAGTTATGAGACATCATTATTTCGTAACAAATAAGCTATCGATTTTCTAGGTTATGTTCTCCCAAGACACAATTTATTCAAACCGGCACACTGACAGCATAGAATACACAGCTTCCACGGAAGAAAACAAAATTCACAAAGAAACATAGAAACCCATTAATGAGTTAAAAGTACCTATTTTAAGATTTCATGTATACACTGAAAATTCTAGTTTATTTTTCAAAATGACCTAAGAAACATATTTTCATGAATGAATTTTAATATTGCGATCAACAGACCAATATGATAGCTTTTGATTGCGGTACACAAATTAATTCATGAAAAAAGGTGACATATGTTCTTTTAAAAGTTAAGCGTCATTTCTGCCATTTCTTTCCCCTATGGGCCGATGTGAGCAGTGAGAAGTGAAAAGTGAGACGTGAGAAGTGCGAAGTGAGGAGTGAAAAGTAAGAAGAAAGAAATGAAAATGAGAAATGAAAAATCACCAGATGATCCGAAATGAAAACAAAATGTTTTTCCAAATTTAATCTAGACTATCCTTTGAAAAGAGCTGAAATTTTTTGCTAATATTTTCAAATGGATATAATAGAAAAACGACGCATCCCACAAAAAGTGTTGTATGGGTGACCATCGCAAAATCAGTCAAAATTTCTAGTGAAAATATCGGAAACAATCCAAATTGAGCCCTACACTGAAAAAAATCAGTTTAAAATTTTAAAGTCGATTTGCGAAAAATGCTCTTTTATTTAAATGAAATTTTGTCTCAAGATAGGTGATTATGTTCCTACCAACCGTCCATACATCGCAAGCTGGGCACTCTTAAGGAAAAAAGTTTTTCTAACAAAATTTTTTTTTGTCGGAATTATTTTCAGTGTATTTTCATCTGAAACTAAACCAATGAAAACCATCGTTATAGAACCCCAAGCAAATCTATTTTTATGATACATTGTCTAATTTAGTCACTAAATATAGTTTGTTTTTAAATTAAGAGTAATATTAAAAAGGGGTTTATATCTTCAAAAAAATATTATATTCCATTATTAGCTTCTTTAGTTGCGACCAGTTACGACCAAAACATTGTACTCTGCCTGACTGTACAGGAATACTTAATATGAGTATATATGTTAGGGTGGTTCAAAAAATCGATTTTGCTCCACAGTGTTCATCTGATTCTTTACCATGTTCTGAGTGTCTTCTGAAAATTTGAGCTCATTTGGATTAAAACTGATTTAGCACAAGCCGTTGCAAGTTTGCATGCAAATTAGTATGAGGAAATTTTTTTTTAAATTATACTGTTAATGCCGTTTCCCCATTAAGCAGATTAAAGAAAACCTACATAGCTAAAGGGATACTCAACAGCTTTCTTAACGAAAACCGCATGCTGATTAATCGTTCCACTAATTCGTCATCGATTTTAATACAGGTTGCGAATCTTCAGTCATGATCGTTAAGCTTCTTTGAGGGCATCACTGAAACGTGCAGTGCAACATAGTAGCCTGAATTTGTGCGTGCTATCTTTCGCGCCAAGAGCAGCAATGTTGCCTGTTGAGTAGTTACGTAATTAGCTCCAGAAAATCAAGATATAGAATAAATTCGATTACTAATTATTATAACGATTAATTAACATGCAGTTTTCACTGAGTGAAAGCTCTTGAGTATTCCTTTCAGCTATGTAGGTTTTCTTTTAACATGCGCTTGATGGGGAAGCGTCATTAACAGTATAATGAAAAAATAAATTTCCCCATACTAATTTGCATGCAAACTTGCAACGGCTTGTGCTAAATCAGTTTTAATCCAAATGAGCTCAAATTTTCAGAGGACACTCAGAACATGGTAGAGAATCAGATGAGCACTGTGGAGCAAAATCGATTTTTTGAACCACCCTAATATATGTATACATATGTTAAATCCACCCCTTAAAGACACTGAAAAATCAATTCCGTCAAGAAAAAGTTTTGTTAGAAAAACTTTTCCATTAAAAGTGCCTTGGCTTGCGATGTATGGACGGTTGGTAGGAATATAATCACCTATCTTGAGACAAAATTTCTTCCAAATCAAAAAGAGCGTTTTTTTGCAAATTGACTTTTATTTTTTTAAATTGATTTTTTTAGTGTAGGGTTCTATTTAGAGTTTTTCAAAAAGTTTTATTAGAAATTGTTAAATATCTTGGCTGTGCATATGCACAGCATATGTTTCGAAATGGACAAATTGATATGAAATTTGCGAAAAAGAATCCACGTGTCTTGGAGGGACTCGAACCCTCAACCTCCTACTCTCTAGATAGGCGTGATAACCCCTACACAACAAGACCACTTAAAGGTCACGTTTGCGTTCACGTGGATTCTTTTTCGCAAATTTCATATCAATTTGTCCATTTCGAAACATATGCTGTGCATATGCACAGCCAAGATATTACACAAAAAAATGGTTTTCGTACGGCCGAGTTGCCGAATAATATGCAATTAATTGTTTATTAGAAAGTTTGAATGATTTTGCGACAGTCACCCATACAACACTTTTTTGTAGGAAGCGTCGTTTATCGATTATATCCATTTGAAAAAATCAGTAAAAACAAGTTTGACCCTTTTCAAAAGATAGTCTGCATCAGATTTGGAAAACCTAAGTATGCACTTTTCTTTTTACAGCACCTTTTAAGTATTGACCAATAAATTGACAAAAAGTCAACATAAACAATAAGAACACTTGCAAAGTTCCCAAAAAGTCCTATTTGGCTTCATGCATTTCTATTACATTTCTCGCATAACTTTCAAAAGGACCTAAGTAATATTTTTTCATGAATTCTCGCTTAACTTTTCAAAAGCACCTAAGTAACATTTTTTCATGAATTAATTTGAACACTGCAATCAATAGTTTTCATCTGGGTGCTGCGGATAGAACCGCTTTTCTGCGCTCAAGCGAGTAGAGGGATATTTTGAAATCACTCCCACAAACAAAATTATTTTGCAGTTACTCGGCTGTCAAACATTTCCCGCTCTTCGAATTTCTCTTTCCACGCTAAATAAGGGCGCACAAATGCGCTAGACTCTACATGACTTAACGATTGTTTACATACATTCATGCTACAATCAGCTGCTGAATCTCAAGAAATTTCGTAACGAGTGCTTTTTAGTTGCATTCCTACTAATTTTCCACTCGAAATATAATGTGAGAATATTTGTTACAAAGAATACAAAACTCAAAAAAAGTTAATTTTTATTTTTTCACCAAATAATAACAATACTTCTCAATATAAGATATGAAACGAACATAACCACAATCTCCAATGTTTGGCTCCGGCACAATAGAAAATTTTGGCTTCAGTTTGACAACCAAATCGATTCTATCCGCACCACCCAGGTTTTCATGTTGTTCTGTTGATTGCAGTACTCAAATTAATTCATTAAAAAATTTTACTTAGGCCCTTTTGAAAAGTTATGCGAGATTTATAGTACAGCAAAAAGCCATCTAGTAGAAAATCTAGATGGATTATTCCATTGCTGACAAACGTTCATTTCGAACCAAAAACCGCAAGTTGCTGGTTGATTTTTTTGTCATATAGGTACTCTGTCTCGCTCAAACCAACAGCGAATAATCTAACGACTACTTTCACGAACACTTTATTGTCAGATTTTCTGGATATGATACACTGCGCGGCGTTTGTAATGTTCCCAAATGGGTACTTGCACAAAACTTCACGCGGCGAATGACTGTCGAAAGGTACGGCCGCGACAAACGATACACCGCAATGCTATTCATCCATAAGAATCAAGTAAACGGGGTGCAGAAAGCGCGGCGGTACCTTTCATGAAAGGTTCGCCGCGTGCAATTTTGAGAAAATCAGGCAATAAGGACCAGCCACTTTAACCGACCGTGTCCATTTAGCAAGTATGGTGTTGAATATAATCTGTAGATTAAAAAAAACAGTTTAATAAAGTAAAAAAAACTCAGCAAGTAACCGCACAATATTGAGTAAAACAAATTAAGTGTGTAGCATTTCCACATTCAATGAATAAATTTCGCACCGTGTATACTGACAGCATTAAAGTTTGTGTTGCTTCTTTCGTGCTTTATTGATGATGCTAACCTCTCAAGCAAAGCTTTCCAAAGCTTCAAATGTGGAACACGAAAACTAACACACGCGCTATAGAGACCGAAGCCGATGACTTTATCCGCTCGCATCAACACAGCTGTAAAAATTTCATCGTTGGAAATAAAAATCGCATTCGTACATGCTTTCTCGTGCGCTCGTTACGTTTGCTGCCATTTTTTTCCTGCTTTGGAAGGAAAGAAGAGGCGTGTCATTGAGGCTAACTGCTTATTGGGTTGGGTGGTTTGGGTGGAATGATGGTGTAGTTTGGGCATTTGGGTGATTTGTATAACGTTCGTTTTCATACACCTCATTATTTCCATATTATGCGGCTTTTTTCCATTGATATTTATGTGAATTGTGTTGTTAATTTTCACAAATGTACTTGTACAATTATTACACAAAGGCATGCAAAATCAATGTATGACATACAACTAGTTTTATTGAACTTTAATATTACATTGGTGAAAAAACACTACGTGGGAATCGGCCCTAAAACAATTGTAGACGCGCTGCTGTCTGGACAGTTAATCCATATTGTATTTTATAATGTATTTTTTAAAACGTGCCGCTGCGCTAATTATTGTACTATTTACCCACGATCGCATATTTGTAATTGGTGATATTTAGACACACGTTTTAGAACTTAGAATTATCCGATTTACTCGCAACAAGTTGCATTCGACAGGGAATTGTTTGCTATTAAAAATGGGCCCGATCATTGCTTTTCGGAATTATTGAAAAATCATTGTTTTTTCCCACAGGTCCCCCTTGGAAAAAAATCAAAAAACAATTGTTTTTGAATGGTGGCAAGGCAAAAATATTAAAAATGATCGAAAAAATGTGATCTATTCACCCAAAGAGCTTTTTTGACCTTTTTAAAGTGATTTTTTCAATATATTTTATAATGCACGAGAAAGGCATCATCACTGCTAGGTGGATTAATCTGGGTTTTTTACACGGTTTGGTTTTGGTCATTTAAGATCTTCAGCGTCAATAAAGCACTGAGTTAATACCACGAAAAAATTCACAAAAAATCAAAGAAAATTCAGGGGTATTTGAAAAGCTGAGGAATTCCAGGTTAACCTAGAAATTAATGAAATCCAACCGTGTAAAAAAAACCTGGGTGTATACAGATCGCAAAATAAACTTATTTTTCCGTGTTGCATGAAAAAGCATGTATATTATTTCAAATATGTTGAAAAAGAAATTTAATTGCAGTTGAAATATTCAATCACACTCGCCAGATCACATTCAGTGTAGGGCTACGGAAGGACCTAATTGACTGAAAATCTCTATGAACTTTATTATTTAGTAACTAACTGACCCGGCAGACGTTCTCCTGCATAGTCAAGCGAGAACGCGAGGTGTGAACTGTCCATGCAAAATTCTCATGTGAATCCTTATTCCATTATTTTACGATATCTCAATTTAATCTTTGATTTTCACATGAAACATATCCTCCAAACCGTCGGAGATTATACAGAATAGATTTGCTGAAGGACTGAAGAAAACCAAAACAGCCATTTCAAGTTAAGTGGATACGAACACAGACCAATTTATTTTTATGTATAGAGACTAGTTGACCCGGCATACGCTTTTCTGCATAGGAGGTGAAATGTGCATTATGAATTTCCATACACACTTAAATCATATCACAGATTTCGGTGAATTTTGCTTCAATTCACCGAAATCTCAACAGCAGAACTGTTCGGTAATTATTTCACCAAATTTTCGGCGATTTTTCCTTTGTTCAACTGTCAAATCCACCGAAAATCTGTAAAATTATTCACCGAACAGTTCTGCTGTTGAGATTTCGGTGAAATTTCACAGAAATCTGCGATTTATTTTAAGTGTGTACGAATCTTAATGTTAGTTTTTCAAAATTTACTCAACTTTGCTCGTCATTTTCGCATGAGGAAATATCATACAAACCCGTCGAAAGCTATAAGGAACTTATCTGTTGAAGGAATGAAGAAAATTTATCCACCCGTTTTCTAGTTATGCGGATACGAACACAGACCATTTCATTTGTATACATACAGTGTAAAGTAGCTAACACTTAATATTCGACCATTTGATAATTGTGTGATGTAAACCAAATATTAGCATTTCTTGATGATTTCTTCTCAAATTCACAATTCCAATAAAATTAGGCGAGTAAATAAAAATAGTAACCCTACCCATATTGCTTTCGTTTTGTTCTATATAAGTCACTTGAGGAACTTTTAAATAACACTTCTGTAATGTCAATTATGGTATATGTATTAAATAAGGTATAAAAAAGTTTCAATGCAACAATAATAAATCCGCAAGCACAAAATTTTTACTCTAGCTTAATCAAACGATGAGATTCAATAAACGGTGAAACATAATGGAAATAGTTATTCAATTGATAATTTCGAACCTGCAGGTAAGTAATTTAATGCATTAACTATTAGCGAGTGAACCTAATTGACTTTTATCCTAGTTAAGGATGAGGATTAGCCACGGATAATGTCGACTCCAAAAACAAAATCACCTGAGTTATCAACAGTACATTTTCGGAAATCCTGAAATCATCCTTGTAAAAGTGGCTGCTCTTCCGTGGAATTCAAAAGGATTACGGAAAGCTCATTGGATTCCAACGCCCTTAAAAACTGGAATTGTTCCTTTTCCACCGTTTTGGATTCCTAGTGTGCATGCAGAAGAAGCTGAGCATTATTTATATTTGGCATGATATCGAACACAGTATTAATAATAGAGTGAATAATCTTAATTTCAAGTTTAACTTGTTTTACTTATTTATCGAATCAATTAAAATTTGTTTGAATTAATTAATAACGATTGGTTTTGTCTTTCTTATTAATTCGTAAGTTGGTAAGCGGTTTCAAAATTACTTAATAGTAACAGAGCACTATTTTATGAAGTGGTTATTTGGTTGCAAAATTGTTAATCCCTAACTAAATGTTTTTATTGAGTATTATTGCAACTTTAGTCGAAACATGAGAAAGAAAAACATGGGTGACAACACTATCACAAATTTATAACTTATTGTTCCTAACTAACTTAGATACAACTCATTTACAACCCATTTTAATATTTTTCTAATGCTATGAAGTTGCATGTGTTACTTGGGATAACATCTAAGCCCATAGTCCGATCTGGCCAATTTTCAATAAAAAAATATGAGACATTCTGCGTCGAATGCAACTTGTTGTGAGCAAATCGGTTGTGGATAAGTGCCCGAAAAATGAGTGACATTTTTTACGCGATTTTTTCGTATGAATTTGTATTTTGGTCATAACTTTCGATCCCATAGTTCGATCTGGCCAATTTCAAATAGGAAACAATGGGACAGGATTCTGCGTCGAATGCAACTTGTTGCGAGCAAATCGGTTGAGGGTAAGTGCCCGAAAAATTAATGACATTTTTTACGCGATTTTTTCGTATGAATTTGTATTTTGGCCATAACTTCTGATCCCATAGTCCAATCTGGCCAATTTCAAATAGGAAACAATGGGATAGGATTCTGCGTCGAATGCAACTTGTTGCAAGCAAATCGGTTGAGGATAAGTGCCCGAAAAATGAGTGACATTTTTTACGCGATTTTTTCGTATGAATTTGTATTTTGGCCATAACTTTTGATCCCATAGGCCGATCTGGCCAATTTCAAATAGAAAACAATAGGACAGGATTCTGCGTCGAATGCAACTTGTTGCGAGCAAATCGGTTGAGGGTAAGTGCCCGAAAAATTAATGACATTTTTTACGCGATTTTTTCGTATGAATTTGTATTTTGGCCATAACTTTCGATCCCATAGTCCGATCTGGCCAATTTTAAATAGGAAACAATGGGACAGGATTCTGCGTCGAATGCAACTTGTTGCAAGCAAATCGGTTGAGGATAAGTGCCTGAAAAATGAGTGACATTTTTTACGCGATTTTTTCGTATGAATTTGTATTTTGGCCATAACTTTCGATCCCATAGTCCGATCTGGCCAATTTCAAATAGGAAACAATGGGACAGGATTCTGCGTCGAATGCAACTTGTTGCAAGCAAATCGGTTGAGGGTAAGTGCCCGAAAAATGAGTGACATTTTTACGCGATTTTTCGTATGAATTTGTATTTGGCCATAACTTTTGATCCCATAGTCCGATATGGCCAAGTTCCAGTAGGAAACACTGGGACAGGATGCTGCGTCGGATGCCACTTGTTGCGAGCAAATCAGTTGAGGACAAGTGCCCGAAAAATGAGTGACATTTTTTAGTAGTTTTGCGCACACACACACATACACACATACACACCCACTCACATACACACACACACGCGCACAGACCTCCCCTCGATTCGGCGAGCTGAGTCGGTCGGTATATAGCACTATGGGTCTCCGGGCCTTCTATAAAAAGTTTGTTTTTGGAGCGATCATATAGCCTTTACCGTATACTTAGTATACGAGAAAGGCAAAAATGACTTCTTGATGAAAAGAAAACAAACATTAAAAATTTTAGGAATTTATTCTAAAGAACTGAATTTGATTAAATGATAAAGATTATCATCAGAAGCCATACGACGAGTTTTAACAAAATGCAGTGTAATGAATGAATTGGCTTGACTTACATAGGTTGATGCACATTGAATTTACCCACACGAAAACGACTATAATAACTCTTTCAATTATAATATTCCATTTGTAACGAACCTTTGCGAAGACCGTTTCCTCACAAGCTATATTTGCACTATCTGTAGGACTATATGAATCGACCCTTGGGGGTTTGATCAAGAAAGTTTGAAGACAGCGAGCTGTAGTGAATAATGGTCTATTATGAAATATCTCTCCCTCGCTTTACTAATCCCCATAAATGGCGTCTTCCAGCTATTGGATTGGGTCCAACTTTAATTGAATTCGACATTTATGATTACGGTTCAAGTTTGTGTTCTCCCTACGCTAAAACTCGGACAGCCATTACTCACTATGGCCATGGTCATGGCCACAATCTTCTTTGACACAGAACGCGCGCGTGTTTTTTGCCCGAAACCACACAAATCTCGTTTTCCATTTAATTAGATTCATCATTACGGTCTTCCGCCCATTACTGACTGCGGCCAGTTCGAAAACGCGGACCAACGTTTCCATCTGCCAAATGATAGCTTCATAAATTTCACTTTCCACTTTGTCGTAAATCTCCTCAGGAAATTGCTTCCATCTGGTGGCGGCAATCCACGGGTGACCGACTCCCCATGGCTCGAATAAAAAAAGATGCGTGTACTTTGGGAGCCCCACTTCCCGGGATCAGGTTGTAGACTTAGTCTGAATAGATGATACTCTTCTCTGGTGGAATTCTTTCGGCAAGCGACAATTCAACCCACCCCGAACGCTGTGTGGTCTATTGAGCAAATTGACATGCGAAAGCTCGGTTTCAATTTGATGCTGTTTTGTTGTCGGTACACGACGACGGTGAGGATGAAGGACACACACAGCAAGGAAAAAAACCGAACGGATTTTTCTGGGGGAGCTATTCTTTCCGAAAGCAATCAACTGTTTGACGTTTTTCAATTGAGCTGCCGCTCTCGGTTGCTCGCTCGTGCTAAACTGTATTGGCAGAGTGCCATTGTGGCCCGCGCGTTCGCAGCCGCTCATCGGGAATAGAAATGAATCCAAATCCCCTGTCGATCCATTAGCAATTGACGAAGATGACGACGGATTGCCGGGGAAGCACTCGCTACACGGGAATGTCATCATCTAATCAAAACTGGAATGCGGGATTATTGGGGGTGTGGATTTCCTTGACAAACAGTGAACGCATCAAGCTTTCTTTCGCTTCTGGATTAGACGCTATTTGGATCGACAAATAATCATTTTCGAGAAATTTTACTTCTTTGGAATGATTCTACAAGCTTTACAAATATTCAATTCAGACGGAATTTGGGTATTCATTGGAGATTCAGATTGAAAATAAACACTTTTCTGTGCCGGCGAAATCTGAGTTTAATGAAATTTGAATATAAGGTATCCCAAATGACATTTTCTGTGTTTTATGACCTTGAGTGTTTTATGAGGATTGTGTAGGGTAAATGTTCCTTTTTGGACCCCTGGAGGAAGTGCTTACATATATCTGCTGATATGTACCAAATGGCTCGTTTGATATATGCGGAAATCACACTATTTCATGACACAATCTTTCAAACACACAAGAAGTTTGGCTTAGACTGAATGCACTAATAGGAAAAAGACGTTGCACAGGTTTTAATTTAACTATTTGATGCCATCAGACCGACGATTCTAAACTGATTGCTGACGAGTTGGGAATATATTTTAGTTCTATTTCGGCGACATCGTTGTATCCAGACTCGTTCCTAAGGAAAAAAGAACAAATTGAGCAGAATCCAACAGTTTTTCCTATCAATAAAAATCATCCCTGTGAACTGTACAACAAACCCTTCTCGATGTCTGAACTCCTATGGGCATTAGACCACGTTACAGGACAATCCCACGGATCAGACCTAATAGCGTACCCAACGTTACAACGACTTCCTATACATGTGAAATATAAGCTCCTACACAACTACATATAACCATCTTTGTAGCAAAGGGGACTTTTCTAAAGAATGGAAACAAAGCACCGTTATCCCGATTCCAAAATAAGGAGCGAGATCAAAAGAAGCGTGCGATTTTCGTCCCATAAGTTTGACAAGCTGTAATCGGAAAATTTTGGAACGAATAGTGAATCGTCGCCTGATGACATGCCTTGAAGAACGACATCTCTTGAATCTTCATCAACACGCCTTTCGTCAAGATCGCGGAATATCAACGTACTTCATAGAGTTGGGAAACGTACTTGACCAAGCGCTGAAGGAAAATCTCCATGTAGATATAGCCGCTCTTGATATTTCAAAAGCGTACAATCGTGCATGGCGTAAAGGCATTTATCCGTCTACTTAAGGAATGGGGATTTGAAGGTAATTTACCCGCTTTCATTCGATCATTTTTCTCCTTTCGCTGCATCAGAGTAGCTATCGGAAACCAACTTTCACGCTCTTATGTAGAGGGAAATGGAGTCCCACAAGGATCGGTTGCATCGGAGTCGGAGTCCCACAAGAGCAGTTGCGAGATGGGCAGCTACAGTGGGATTCCAAATGGTGACTTAAAAATGCTCTATTTCTCACATGTGCGCAAGCATAGACACAACCCTTGGTCTCGAGTTATTACCGTAGATGGCACTCAGATTCCCTACGAGAAAACAATCAAAATAGTTGGAGTACCTTTAGATAGACACCTCTCGTTGAACCACTATTTTGAGCAAATGAGAGCAGATCTATACAATGGGATTGTATTAACTCGTCTTATGACAAGTGAAGACATTCCACTAAAAAGCTCAAAATAATTTTTCTTATCAAAAGGAATAATCTCGCGAGAATAATTAGTCGATACCAGACAACCAGTAGCCGTAACACTATCCTAAATATTGCCAATAGTCTAATTCTTTCAAAAACCTTCTACGGTGTAGAGATTACATGCCGTAACTACGACCTTTCTATAAAGACGCTGGCACTATTTTATAATAAAATGGTCCGTGAAGCTTCAGGCGTTCTCCCCTCATCACCAATAAAATCTGTTTGCGTCGAAGCCGAAGTTTTACCATTCAACTACTTGTTGACACTTGTAGTTGCTAAACGTGCAGTTTCATATATTTAAAAATCAAACCCAAAACCCCCTGGGAGTCTTCTTTTTACGGTAGCAAAAAACCTCTATCGTACTCTAACAGGATGTCGATTTCCAAGAGCAGCACCTTAAGGAGAGTGAGTGACCGGAGTTGGATTGAATCGGACCCTAGAATTGATTGGCGACTAAAGCAAAAATTATCAACTTCAGACTCTTCATTGAAAACTCAAGCAGAATTCCATTCGCTAGTAGCAAGCAAGTACAAGTCCCACCACAAATTATTTACAGATGGATCTAAAATCCGAAGCAAAGTTGGATTCGGTATCTACGGTCCAGATATTGCTATATCCTTTAGATCACCTAACCTTTGCTAAAGCTAGCCGTAGAAGCAATAATCCCTTGCAGTTGTCCTGTAGTAATCTTCATTGATTCTGATTCAGCCAGCGCTCTGAAATCTTAGGAAAGTGGTAAATCCCGAAACCCTTGGATTCAAGCTTAGGACAAGTACGGAAACCCCAACAAAATATTTTGTTGGGTTTCTGGACATAAAGGTATTGCTGGCAACGAAGAAGCCGATAGACTTGCTGCTTCGGGGAGAACCAATCAGCGCCAAAGAACTAAAACCCCCGGCGGCAACGTTCGACATCAAATAGAATGAAATAATTAATATTGAGCGTCTTAGGGGAAATTTTTTAATCAAATAGAAGCAGCCATAAAAAGCGCAGATGTGACAGAAAGTGTGGAAAAGCGGGCATCCAGCGGCTACCTTCTACCAAAGCTGTGGCACCACCAACGAGCTGGGAACCGGCTTCATAGTGCTGGGTAAGATGCGCCAACGCGTGATTGGGTGGCAGCCAATCAACGCAAGGATGTGCAAGCTGAGGATTAAAGGCCGTTTCTTCAACTATAGCATCATCAACGTGCACTGCCCACACGAAGGGAGACCCGACGACGAGAAAGAAGCGTTCTATGCACAGCTGGAGCAGACATACGATGGATGCCCACTGCGGGACGTCAATATCGTCATCGGTGACATGAACGCTCAGGTAGGAAGGGAGGAAATGTATAGACCGTTTATCTTTCTCCGCAAAAATATCCACAAGGCCACATGGAGATCACCTAACCAAGAAACGGAAAACCAAGTCGACCACGTTCTAATCGACGGTAAATTCTTCTCCGACATCACGAACGTCCGCACTTACCGCAGTGCGAATATTGAATCCGACCACTACCTCGTTGCAGTATGCCTGCACTCAAAACTCGCGACGGTGTACACCACGCGTCGAAGTCGGACGCCGCGGCTTAACATTGGGCGGCTACAAGACGGTAGACTAGCCCAAGAATACGCGCAGCAGCTGGAAGTGGCACTTCCAACGGAAGAGCAGCTAGGCGCAGCGTCTCTTGAAGATGCCTGGAGAGATATTCGGTCCGCCATTGGAAGCACCGCAACCGCTGCACCTGGCACGGTGCCCCCGGATCAGAGAAACGACTGGTATGACGGCGAATGTGAGTAGTTAGTGGAAGAAAAGAATGCAGTATGGGCGAGATTGCTGCAATACCGCACGAGGGCGAACAAGGCACGATATAAACAGGCGCGGAACAGACAAAACTCGATTTTCCGGAGGAAAAAGCGCCAGCAGGAAGATCGAGACCGTGAAGAGACGGAGCAACTGTACCGCGCTAATAACACACGAAAGTTCTATGAGAGGTTAAACCGTTCACGTAAGGGCCACGTGCCACAGCCTGATATGTGTAAGGACATAAACGGGAACCTTCTTACGAACGAGCGTGAGGTGATCCAAAGGTGGCGGCAGCACTACGAAGATGGCGGTATGGTGATGGACCTTGGAGAACGCGCGCAAGACATAATTTTACCGGCTCCGGATCTCCAGGAAATCCAGGAGGAGATTGGCCGGCTGAAAAACAACAAAGCCCCTGGGGTTGACTAACTACCAGGAGAGCTATTTAAACACGGTGGTGAGACACTGGCTAGAGCGCTGACCCAGTGCAGCATTACCAAGATTTGGGAGGGGGGAGTTTTGCCGCAGGAGTGGATGGAAGGTATCGTGTGTCCCATCTACAAAAAGGGTGATAAGCTAGATTGTAGCAACTACCGCGCAATCACATTGCTGAACGCCGCCTACAAGGTACTCTCCCAAATTTTATGCCGTCGACTAGCACCAACTGCAAGGGAGTTCGTGGGGCAGTACCAGGCGGGTTTTATAAGCGAACGCTCCACCACGGACCAGGTGTTCGCCATTCGCCAAGTACTGCAGAAATGCCGCGAATACAACGTGCCCACACATCATCTATACATCGACTTCAAAGCCGCATATAATACAATACATACAATCGATCGGGACCAGCTATGGCAGCTAATGCACGAACACGGTTTTCCAGATAAACTGACACGGTTGATCAAAGCGACGATGGATCGGGTGATGTGCGTAGTT
The DNA here is from genome assembly GCF_024139115.2 of Armigeres subalbatus. Classification (NCBI taxonomy): domain Eukaryota; kingdom Metazoa; phylum Arthropoda; class Insecta; order Diptera; family Culicidae; genus Armigeres; species Armigeres subalbatus. Next base: position 305,712,025 of record NC_085140.1, read on the forward strand.
CGAGTTTCAGGGGCATTCTCGAGTCCCTTCGAAACCCGCAGAGGGTTACGGCAAGGTGATGGTCTTTCGTGTCTGCTATTCAACATCGCTTTGGAAGGGATAATACGAAGAGCAGGGATTATCACGAGTGGTACAAATTTTCTATAAGTCCGTCCAGCTATCTGGCTTCGCCGACGACATGTTATGGCACGTAACTCTGAGAAGATGGAGGAAGCCTACATCAGACTGAAGAGGGAAGCTAAGCGGATCGGACTAGTCATCAACACGTCGAAGACAAAGTACATGATAGGAAGAGGTTCAAGAGACGACAATGTGAGCCACCCACCGCGAGTACGCATTGGTGGTGACGAAATCGAGGTGGTAGAAGAATTTGTGTACTTGGGCTCACTGGTGACTGCCGAAAATGACACCAGCAGAGAAATTCGGAGACGCATAGTGGCTGGAAATCGTACATACTTTGGACTTCGCAAGACGCTCCGATCGAATAGAGTTCGCCGCCGTACCAAACTGACAATCTACAAAACGCTCAATAGACCGGTAGTCCTCTACGGACACGAGACCTGGACGATGCTCGTGGAGGACCAACGCGCACTTGGAGTTTTCGAAAGGAAAGTGCTGCGTACCATCTATGGTGAGGTGCAGATGGCGGACGGTACATGGAGGAGGCGAATGAACCACGAGTTGCATCAGCTGTTGGGAGAACCATCCATCGTTCACACCGCGAAAATCGGACGACTGCGGTGGACCGGGCACGTAGCCAGAATGTCGGACAGCAACCCGGTGAAAATGGTTCTCGACAACGATCCGACGGGCACAAGAAGGCGAGGTGCGCAGCGGGCAAGGTGGATCGATCAGGTGGAAGATGACTTGCGGACCCTCCGTAGACTGCGTGGTTGGCGACGTGTAGCCATGGACCGAGCCGAATGGAGAAGACTCTTATATACCGCACGGGTCACTTCGGCCTTAGTCTGAATAAATAAAATAATAATAAAAAGCGCATGGAATAAGATATGGTTCAGTGAAACCCAACAATTCTTCAGCAAAGTGAAAAGTACCACAGAGAAATGGATCGATAGAGAAAACCGTAAGGAACATAGGACCATAGGACTCTATCGCGGTTTAGAGTTGGACATACCAAGCTAACACGCACACGCCCACTACATCGGAAGTGATAGAAATACTCCCGAGTGCGAAATATGTCAATGTCGGCTCACAATTGAACACATGCTTGTTTCTTTTCCAGTTTACGAACACCTCAGAGATACCGCCGGACTGCCAAGTTCTATTCGAAATATTTGAAGCAACGAACCCACCGCTGAAGATAAATTGGTCGTGGTTCAGCCAAACCGCACCAAGCGGCTTTTCGACTGACTTGTTATATTTTGTTAGTAAAACGACAACGAAAACAGTTTCATATCAATTTAGGCGTACGTTTGCAGTAGGATATCCTCAGTTATGTGGTTGAGGGACATCCGATACGATTCGTAATGGTTGTTTTTAAAGACGGCTTATTGGGCCTGCGCAAACCTCCTGTCTCGTCGGAAGGCCGTCGTGTCAGGGCTCTTTAGCGTCCCACCTAACACCAGGACTTGGGCTTGTGCGCTTTGAGCGGCACACGGTCGCTTTGGCGGAGCCTCCTTGCGGATACATGCAGCTTTTTAAAGAGGTTTAACAGGGCCCACTGTCAAACCCCACCACATCCTGGGGAGGGATCGTCAAGCCCTTGGACATCCCTGCTGCCCGCAATTGATTTCGCTCTCAAGATGGCAATTTTCGGGATAGGGTTAATTTAAAAAAGCGGCATCCTAAAAAAATCAAACCTTCATAACTTTTGGATCAACGACCGATTTGCAAACTTTTTGCACGATTGAAAAGATTTTCAGTAATAGATTTTAGAGAAAAATATGGTTTAAGAAAAATTGTAAGCTTTAAGATGTTTACTTAATCAAAACAATTTTATTTTCAACTCTCTGGACCACAACGACTATAGTTTTAAATTTTTTCAAATTATTTTTTTTTCAAAGCTCTGTCGCGGCTTTTAAAGCGGGCTCTATCGCTCTCGGGTTCGCCCATTAGCATGTACTTTGTCTTCGAAGAAGTCACCACCAGTCGAACTTGTGTAGCCTCATGTTTTACAGGGTGTACAGATCTGCCACCTTTTCAAATGTTCAGTCGATATATCCGTCTGTAGGGGCCCTCCTTAGCCGTGCGGTAAGACGCGCGGCTACAAAGCAAGACCATGCTGAGGGTGGCTGGGTTCGATTCCCGGTGCCGGTCTAGGCAATTTTCGGATTGGAAACTGTCTCGACTTCCCTGGGCATAAAAGTATCATCGTGCTAGCCTCATGATATACGAATGCAAAAATGGTAACCTGGCTTAGAAACCTCGCAGTTAATAACTGTGGAAGTGCTTAATGAACACTAAGCTGCGAGGCGGCTCTGTCCCAGTGTGGAGATGTAATGCCAATAAGAAGAAGAAGAAGAAGATCCGTCTGTATCATCAGAATCGAATGGAATTAATTTACTGGATTGGTTGAAACCCGTACCGCGGTGCAATATTGAGATCAATGAGCAGGTGGTACATTGGATTTAGATATTGACGGCATTTCTGAAGCATTTGCCTATAATAAACTGCTTCTCGTATGAATTTTCGTCGTTTTCGAGTTAGAACCTGTAACGGTCATATTCATCATAGTATTATCGAATGCAACTGCTAAATAGGAATGCTTGGTCAGGAAAAGTCGAAAAAATATCAAGCCAGTTTGTCCTAAAGGGAAAATGGCCGCATATGAGTCCCTTCTTCCTTGATAATGGGATTCTTTTCAAGATAGGACAAGTAGGCTTGACGTTTGGTCATCATTTTATGTTGTTATTTTTCTCGAGCGGCCGTCGACCAAGACCAAGATGAATACACAGCTAGGTGTTCCAATCTGCCAAGTTTATGGAAAAGAAGAAGGCGGGGGTGAAAAATTCATTTTCAGTGCAAAGCGAAAACAAACCCGCTGGCTCTCCCATAATAAAATCCAAGATGGCTGAATCGTGAATTTGGCAGATTGGAATACCTAGTGGTGTATTCATCTTGACCAAGACGGCTTGCTAACTTCCCACGAACTCATTCACTATGTGCGACAGACGATGGAATATGATCTGGGTTATCATTGGGATGCATTTAGAATGATGATCTCTCGAACGTTCTCATACTCCATACTCCATACTCGAGGAGTGCAACGTCATCAGTCAATTCGAGGTCGTTTAGGTGCTCCATGGTTATAGGCTGCCATAACAGCCCGCGGTTTGGTTCACCATTCAGAATCTCATCGATTACGATGAGGAACAGTAACGGTGATAGAATACATCCTTGCCTTACACCAGTTACGATCCGGATAGGGTCGGACAGGACCCTATTGTGCAGCACTCTACACGAAAAGGCCTCGTACTGTGCTTCGATGAGGCCGATGATTTTCTCAGGAACCCCCTTGCGTCTCAGGGCGTTCCACATATTCTCGTGATTGAGACGGTCGAAAGCTTTTTCGTAGTCAATGAATACCAAGTAAAGGGACTCTTGGAATTCGTTGACCTGATGCGGAGCGTGACAATATGGTTCACACAGGATCTTCCGGCACGGAATCCGGCTTGCTGCCGCCGGAGAGTCGCATCGATCTTTTCCTGAATCCTGGCTAGGATAATTTTGCACAGAACTTTGGGAACGGTACACAGCAACATAATGCATCGCCAGTTATCGCATACAGTCAGGTCACCCTTTTTGGGCACCTTCACTAAAGTACCTTACATCCAGTCGACCGGGAAAGTTGCGGTGTCCCAGATATTACGAAATAAACGAGTTGAGCGGATGTCATGGGGTCAGCTTTGAGCATCTCGGCTGATATGCGATCGACCCCTGGGGCTTTATTCGATTTCATGCTTTGGATGGCTGTTTGAATCTCTAGCAGTGATGGAGCTTCGTTATTGACGCGGAAACTTTTTTTTGCAATTCCTGATCATAATACCTGCTTTACAGTTCGTCTTTGAGTGATAAAACGGTCTACTTTTCCATACCAACGAAATGGGTGCTTTAAGGTGAAGGTATTGGCAGGGGAGAATGTTCGGTTGTGGGCACTCCTATGTATCTTTTTACAGATAAGAGATGCTGTCATTCTGACAACCGTCATTTGTTTGCTATAGTAGCATGATGTTTTGTGCCGAATATCAAACCGGATGGGCATCTCTACTTTGAACTAGAAACAAATCATTTTTTTGTACAAGAAAAACAATACGCAAGTTTTTTTTGCCTTTTTCAAAGTGTCATAGGGGAACTGTTCCGTTTTCCATCTCACTGAACATATATTCATCTCATCGCGAAACAAAGAAATACGGCACCATTTTCGTCACTTCTTTTTGCTAACATCCGTGCTCACTGCTGAAAAAAATCTCAAAAATAATAAACAAACCAAATACCTTCTCATTGCTTTGTTTTTCGTGAGACCAATATCGGAGCTATGAGATGAAGTCCAGGAGCAGTAACCCTATATTGAAGTGTTTTAATTCAAAAAGTGAATTCTAATATATACAGTAAATTAATTCTATTTTGAGGCTCAATGACGATTGCCCTCAAAATTTTAGCGCGGATTTTTTTTTTCTTGGTGCGAAATTTGGTTGTGAGCACCCTCATTTTATTGATAAATCATTCAATATCGTTTCAGTTGTCTCTTAACTTATTTTAATAACGTATTTATGCTGTTTTTATAAGTATTTAGACATAATTGATTGAAATAATTAGTTTATTTCATATTTTTGTTCTTTGGGCATGTCACGTCTTTATACACACACTTTTTAGAACAAAGCGTTGATAGATTTGCTTGCAACAAATTGCATTCGACGCAGAATCCTTTCCCATTGTTTCCTATTAAAAAATGTCAGATCGGACTATGGGATCAAAATTGATGGTCAAAATATTATTTTTTGTAATAAACGAGAAAGACACTATTACCGCTAGGGTGATTAACCAGTTTTTTTTTTCAGAAAAATATATAAATCTGTTTTTTTGCCTGTGATGCATACCAATAAAACTTAAAACAATGAAAAATTTAAACCCATTTACCTAAAGTGCTATTTTAGACCTTGGTTTTGTGATTTTCAACATCCTTCTTAATGCACCGAGGGAGGCATCATCAGTGCTAGATGGATTTATTTGAGTTTTCAAGTGCCTCCTGGCTATTAGAATAAATGAACTACTCCTTTTCTTTATATTTGGATGCTTTTTATTCATCCTTCCTTATTTTTAGCTAAGTTTTCGAGGGTTCCCACAACCGAACCACAAAATGGAAATGTCCAAAAATGTGAAATTTTCTAAATACAATAGTAGTCAATATTTTTTTTCCAAATCGATAGAATCATACAATTTGTTCAGCTAGTAGTAAGGTTATACGTCTAGCTTTTCATTGCTATACAAATTTTGATATAAGACTAACAGGGCCAAAGTTATGGACCAAAGACAAAAGGATGACCACAACCGAACCTCCTCCCCTATCATTTTCATTTGAATCTTTCTTAACATTTACATTAGTAAGCGAGGAAAAATCTCTTGTAAATATTCCTTCGGAAATTTAGAGGTACATTTTTTTTCATGAACTACTGCTATGTATTCAAATAACTGAATCTATCTCCCTAAAGTGGAATAATACACGAGAAAGGCACCATCACCGCGGGGTGGTTTATTCTGGGGTTTCAAAACAGAATGAGTTATTTGTAAATGAGTCAAACTCTAACTAAACGCTTCAACATGAGACGTGTAAAATTAGTTCTGTTTAATTATTTTAATACTCCACCTGCGGGCTTTGGGACAGAATGTCGAAAGACAAATGGTCGAAGGACAAAAGGTCGTCGGACAAAAAGTCGAAGAGACAAAAGGTCGATGGGACAAAAGGTCGAAGGGACAAAAGGTCGAAAGGACAAAAAGTCGACGGGACAAAAGGTCGACGGGACAAAAGGTCGACGGGACAAAAGGTCGAAGGGACAAAAAGTCGAATGGACAAAATTTAAAAATCTATACTTCTGTATACATGAAAAATACTAAATATACGACAAGTTTGAAAACATGTTTCTGAAAAAAAATTTAGCTTGTTACATTTCCCAGAGATTTCTCCTTCTTTATTTCATGGGCAGTTCTTTAACCAATTTACGGTGAATATTCAACAGCCAGGGCGAGCATTGTATGATTTTGATTAGTTCGAAAACTGAAAAATTAAAACTTGTTAGATCGTATCTTTGATTCAGTGTCGTATAATTAATTATTTCACCAACGCGACTTCCTATACATTACATTCCGATGTCGATCATGGAGAATCAGAAGTCTCTTGTATAAATGTGTGTCAAATTCATTTTCCACTCATCATCATGTATTAGATGGGAATATTATTGGTTTTAATTCAACGTGACGTTATTATTGGTTTTAAATAAGAAATAAACACTGAATCATGTACACAAAGACTGGCCTTAAGCCGTACATAACAGTTTACATTATGCACATTATTCGGTGATTCAACCGTACGAATCATTTTAACACTCAAACATGCGTGATGTTGTATATTGTTCAACATTAACGAAAAATCTCTCTCATGGTACACAGCATGAACGATCCTGCATTAGTGTTTCAGTATAAAATCATGATTGTGCATATGCAAGCACTCTGAGTATTCGAGAAACGGGTGCTGAGGACCACCTTTGGCGGTGTACAAAAAGACGGTTTGTAGCGGAAAACAATGAACCACGAGCAAGCCTAGCTCTACGGCGAACCCAATATCCAGAAGGGAGCTAGAAGGGGTACGATGGGCAGGGCATGTTGCAAGAATTCCGTACAACTACCCTGCAAAGATGGTGTTCGCTACCGATCCGGAAGATACGAGACGGTATGGAGAACAGCGAGTGAGGTGGGCAGACCAAGTGTAAAACGACTTGGCGAGCGTGGGGCGCATTCGAGGCTGGAGAGATGCGGTATCGAACCGTGAGTTAACGTCGTTGCCGATAGGACTTTGTGAATTTCCATCGACGTTCCCATCGGTGTCAGCATTTTGGAGTTGACAACATCAAGGTGCATCAGCAGAACCAAGCAAACGATATCGAGGGCGATCATCAAACCTGTACCTACCGAGCCAGTGCAGACTTAGCATACTTGTAATGTAGTTAAGTTAAGGAAAATAAATCACTTGGTTGTGTACAGTGAAGGTAGTGAGACGTTTAATTTTTTTTTTAAGCAGAACTCCGTGTTCTCGAATTATTAACTCGTGTATTGTGGCGTCAAATGGTTGATTCAGTGGTTTCTGTTTAGATGTAAGCTAAATAAATGAATGAATGTGCTTATGCATATTGCATATTAGTGGTAGAGTTTTGTGTAGAAATTAGAGTCTGTAGGTCGGCTATCTGAATCGCTCGAAAAGGGTCTTATATTACATTTTCCTTGTGCTGAATTTGTTGAAAACATGGGCCAATATGACCCTTATTTGGCCAAGTGTCACCCCCGATGACGGTACTCACATCATAGTTTTCATTTTGTAACCGTTGGTCACAAAATACAGCTTGTAGCTCCACCACAAGCAAATATTCCTTGTTTTCCTGTTAATCCTTCGTGAGTTTTTTCTGTTTAGTAGTCCGACCCTGTCCTTGTCAAAAGAACTCACACGTTTATGCTGTTATGTCTGTCATCCAACTGTCATATTGTTTGTTTGCAACGGTTTGAACGTCTACTTGTTTGCAAGAAAGTACGCAAAAGCAAATTAAAAAGGTAACAGAGAGGACCGTTAAACCATAAATTAGTAAATGTTCGTGTCCGTTTCTCAAATTCATAGGTTTTATATGCTTGGCCTAAATCGATGTCGTTCTTTCTGTTCGTGTCCATCAAAGGAAATAGAAGTGCGCGACGTGATCCTAAAGTTAAAGTTAGTGTTAAATGTTAAAAATTAAATGGTGTAAATTATTAAACTTTTTGGTGTCATTGTAGGTTAAAACTTAAAAGTTACGATAGTAGTAAATCTTAAAAACTATTATCGCAGTTCGAAGTAGTACAGTTAGTTGTTGAACAAAAGTGTATGTTATATTGTTCTAATTGTTTCATTGTTTCTATTATAATAGAATATAATAAGCCACAAGAAGAGTGAAGTGAAGAAGCATTGTTTAAACCCAATTAGCCTCACAAAAGGTAAATGCAAATATGTTAGTTTTAAGGAAGTTTATGGATGTAATGTGGTACTGGCGGGATGGGCAAAATTATGTGTGATTATGTGCTAATCTGCTTTGGCAGGTCCGTCCAACAGGCCTTTTGTGTTTTTTGCGAGTGCTTGCCTGGCAAGCCGATCTTCCCAGAACTCCCGGAACAACGTCATAAAGGCTGAAGGATTGGAATCCGTCAACACATTCCGATCGGGAATATCCCCAAAACGGACAGAAACCCCATCCAGCCCCAACGTTCCACCAAGGTTCATCGAGGAGACCGACCGGTTTATGTTACGGCGTAAATTCGGTCTAGTCCATCCGAACCCAGCTACGAAACGCCATTGCTTGACGCCAACGAAACCGAGCATCCCAGACCGGTTCATGTTCCGGCGTGAATTCGGTCACCCCTCAAACCAAGCCCTTGGAATCCGCCACCGCAGCCCGCACACCACCAGTTCCCGTACCACCTCTACCAACCAACAAGCGCACAATCCCGAAAAATTGTAAACCGCAAGTACCACAAACCTAATTTAAAGTGACGTCACTAATAGGCCAGCTTAGGTGAATAAATAGTTGTAAAACGATTATAGTTGGTGGTTAAGTTTTTATGCAGTGTTCCCTAACAGTTGCGTAGTTTACACCTAATTTCAATTTGTTTCCGTTTTCCGTGCTCAGAAAGGAGTTCCAGGCCTCATCCTGGTTGGACACTTTCTGAAGGGTCGACACGTGTGGCTTTTGAGCACTCAGCATTTGAGAACTGTGGTTTCCCTTTTCCAGCGTAACGTAGTTTCTGGTGATTTTCCTTTCTGTTCCCTCTCGGATGAATTTGTATGACTGTGAGAGTGTAACCGACTGACAGCATAAGCGACCCAGTCTCAGCATAATTATCCCCGTGATAAATTCCTACCGTGAGTTGCGGCTAGGCTATAATTTGTTTTGTTCTCAATACTATGGCTTTTCAATTTTAACCAATTTTGTAATTTCGACGTTTTGTCCCTTCGACTTTTTGTCCTTTCGACATTTTGTCCCGTCGACCTTTTGTCCATTCGACCTTTTGTCCCGTCGACCTTTTGTCCCTACGACCTTTTGTCTATTCGACCTTTTGTCCTTCGACCTTTTGTCTGTCGACCTTTTGTCCCTCGACCTTTTGTCATAGATTCCACCTGCGGGTATCAAAACAGACTCATTCACAACAGAGATTAATGCCGAAAATAGGCTCAAATGCTTATGCCGATACCACTCGACTTGGCAAACAAACAATTACCGAAAGCCGTCAAGCTCACAAACAGAGAGTGGAAAAAGATTGGTAATTGAAGCGATTATCTCAATTAGGCGAATAAATTAGCTTCTCATCCAGAGCCGGCGTTCACTTGATGTTGGCCGACACCGTGGTCCATTTAGTTGGGTCCATTTCTGGCTGAGGAAGTGGCGGCCGACGGCACAAAAACAACTTAAATCTCCACTTGAACTAATTGGCAGATTATCCCACAACCTTCTTTATTCACAAGAATATGGAAGGTTGCCCACTCGGTGGATAAGGTTCTTCCAACAATAATGCCCGGCTGCGGAGGGCCGCTTCACTGCTGTGGTACTAATTGGAAAAGATTTTTTCCGTATCCACTCGGCTGGAGAGAAGTCATAAACAAACAGGCTGATTTCTTGCCAAATCATTCACTTTTTTTTGGAGAGAAAGAGTGGCCTTACTGGCGAAAGCAAACGCAAAGATGCCTTGCTAATCCGCTCCAAGCCGATTAGGCAGGGTGTTAGGCAGTTGTTTCGATATTTTGGTAATTTTTGATCGCAGACAAAGCTATCAAGAGCAAACCAAAGTGATGGAAACAAAGATTAATGTTGTATGCTTGATTTTGCCCTGGGTACATGATTGATGTTCTTGTGTTTTAAATCGAGTAAAAAGTGGTATGATAATTGAAAATAATTAAAATACAAAACGATGGCTCATGAATCATGTTATAAATATTCAACAATAGCCAGCAATAAGTTTAAAGGCTGGGTGAGTTTCAACGAAATTTTGTGATGCTACTAAAAAGTGGCTCGTGACCGTTGCTCTTGTCCATAATATGTTTTACTTAGATAACATTCTTCATCCCTAATCTTAGAGTGGACATAAGAAATAAAAGATGACCAACAAATGTCCAAACTAATCTAACTTAACAAATCTCTGAAATCGTGATTGAAATTGAAAACCTCCAAAATCCTGTCTTATCAATCGTACGAAACTTCGCCACCTTGCTGTATCCGATCCATCTCATTCAATTAGAAAACTCAAATGATTCAATTTCGCCAGCATTTATTGTGGATCTTCCCTAGAATCGACCCGGTAAAGCCTCTACATTCAGCCCCGCGGCGGAATGATACAAACTTTTCCCATAAAAACACAAAGTCCTGGGAAAATGAAAGTTCCACAATTCGGTAAAAGTCTCCCTCTTTCCCCGCTCGGGACAGAGTTCGACTTCTATTGACATCTTCACTTGATGGCAATGCCAGCACACCGCGTCAATGCAGAAGTGGGGCGGCCGGATGGGAGTTTTCCATCGCCCCTGTTGGCTTCGTGTTTAACATTCAAAGATTTCCGCTTCGGGATACTTCTCCACACCGCCCTGGCGTCCTTATCTAAGCTGAATGAATACGGCCACCATCCGCCGCGGAACCGCGATTATTATTCATTCTCCTTCCTCCACGCGACGGCGCTTACTTGCGGTGTGGTGGGAAACGATTCCTGAAAAGTGGATGGGAGTTTGTGGGTCTGGCATCAGATTTACAATGTTTACCTATCGCCTTGCCGCCGCCGCGCGCGTGGAAGGGGCCGTGGCTGAGCGTCGAACGATGGAAGCCTGAGCCAGAGGGGGGTAAACATTCAAACAAGATTTTAGAAAATTGTACGATTTTATCCGCTTGTAAGCCGAAGGGAAGCTTTTCAGGGTGTTCTATTTCCGTTTGATGGATTCTGGAGAGTATGGATTCTTTTGTCAATAATAACAATCATTTCGACGGGTGGCAGAAATATTGTATGTGCATGAAACTTTTTTGAACGAAAGACATTTATTTAATCGAGTAGTGGAACAACGGACATCTCACAATAGCCGGATTGGAAATAAATTACTATCTTTGAAGATTTGTGCAATTCTACAACATGTGAAAGATTTGGATCGAAAAATGTATTGTCGTGGGGTTTGAACCCACGACCCCAGTGCTTTCTCAACCAAGCTACGAAGGACCTCCGTTCTTCACAGTTTCCCAACACATAGGAATTAAATTCAAATCTAACTGAAGGAAGTGGTCACCCTCCAATACATTTTTCGAATTAATTTTTTCATATGTTGTGTGTAGAATTGTTTCTCTGGGAGACTTTCCCTTCAATATTTCTTATTTGATTAATAATTGACACATTCAATTTTTTAATTAAACTCTTCCAAAGAACGCATATTTTGGACGCAGCAGGTAAATTCCGGTTCACACCGTAGCACTTTTTTGATTTTAAATTGTCGATTTCTAAAATAGTTGGTGTTAAGACTATGACTTCTTTGGGAGATTTATCCTCCAATAAGTGAATAAATTGACTGAAATAATAAAACAAGAAAAAGTTTTGAATGCTTACGAAGTTCGTGCTTCATTCTAACCCAATATGTTTTGGGAAATTAAAATGGGACACTAAATTGGAATCCCACCATCTACACGTACTGTTCCATCGATTTGATTTAAATTAACCTTAAACATGCCGCATAATTATAAACTTTTTATGGATAGGTATTTTGGGCTCGGCAAGATCGAATACAGTTTGTCGCCGTACCAAAACGACTATTTACAAAACGCTTATTAGCATTCTTTCCTCAACAAACTATCTTTTCACAGCAGGATCTTCTAGTCGGGAGCAATGCGTAACCGGGTCTCGTTAATTATAAGGTGATGGTCAGACTCGATGCCAGTCCATCATAATTTTCGCCTGAATCAGATGTGATCGATTTGATTTTTAGGGGAAAAAGCAATCCTACAATTAGGTACCATGTCATTATTACAACCGACTTCTGTAAAAAGCTCACCGTTTTCGCTTATTACTCCAAGACCATAGTACGCCCATGTTCCATGTAGATCTGTGCGCTGATTGGTGGTGACGTGATAGATTAGCCAGCGGCGGTGGCGCCACGTAGGTAATTAGCAGCGTATGTCGGCGTGAATTTATTTCGTGCATTACAAAATCAATATCAAAATTCCTTCAGGAGTTCCTCCAGCAATTCCTCCGGTATTTCCTCCAAGAATTCCTCAAGAAGTTCCTCCAACAATTCCTAAGAAAGTTCTTCCAGCAATTCATCCGGATGTTCCTCCAGCTAGTCCTCCGGAATTTCCTTCAGCAATTCCTCCGGAAGTTCCTCCAGCAATTCCTCTGGAAGTTCCTCCAGCAATTCCTCTGAAAGTTCCTCCTTGTGGGATTCCTGTGGAAGTTCATCTAGAAATTCCTATGGAAGTTGCTCAAAGAATTCCCTCGGAAGTTCCTTCAAGAATTCCTTCAAAAGTTTCTTGCAGGATTTTATAAGAAGAATTCCTCAGGACGTTCCTCTGGAAGTTTGTCCAGGAATTCGTCCAAAAGTTTCTCTGGAAGTTCTTCCAGAAATTTCTTCGGAAGTTCCACCAGGAATTTCTCCGGAAGTTCCTCCAGGAATTACTCCGGAGGTTCCTCCAGAAATTTCTTCGGAAGTTCCACCAGGAATTTCTCCGGAAGTTCCTCCAGGAATTCCTCCGGAAGTTCCTCCATAAATTCCTCCGGAAGTTCCTCCAGGAATTCCTCCGGAAGTTTCTCCAGGAATTCCTCCGAAATTTCCTCCAGAAATTCCTCCGAAAGAAAATTCCTTCGGAAGTTCCTCCAGGAAATCCTCCGGAAGTTCTTCCAAGAATTCCTTCGTGAGGAACTCCAGGAATTTCATCGGAAGTTCCACCAGAAATTCCTTCTGGAAGATATTTGAGAATTTTTTTTCGGAAATTTCCACGGAAACTTGTACAGAAGTTTTGCCACAAATTCCTGCCGGCAGATCCCACAAAATTTATCTAAGAACTCACCTAGGATAGCCTCCAACATTTTCTCATTTCCCTAGAATATCTTTAAAAAAAAACAGTTATTCTACCAGAAAATCTCCCGATTTCCTCCACAAATTCCTCTAGGAGTTTCTGCGGAAATTACTCCGAGAATTCTTCCATAAATTTCTTTAAAATCTATAATTTCTTACCGAAATTTCTCCAAGAATTCCTCCGAAAAATCATTTTGAATTTCTTTTAGGAATTCATCAATATTCATTTCATTCATTTATTTAGTTAACATCTAAACAGATAACACTGAATCAACGATTTGACGCCACAATGCACGGTTCGAGGCCGCATCTCTCCATCCTCGGATACGCCCCACGCTCGCCAAGTCGTTCTGCACCTGGTCTGCCCATCTCGCTCGCTGCGCTCCACGCCGTCTCGTACCTGCCGGATCGGAAGCGAACACCATCTTTGCAGGGTTGCTGTCCGGCATTCTTGCAACATGTCCTGCCCATCGTACCCTTCCGGCTTTAGCTACATTCTGGATACTGGGTTCGCCGTAGAGTTGGGCGAGCTCATGGTTCATTCTTCGCCGCCACACACCGTCTTCTTGCACACCGCCAAAGATGGTCCTAAGCACCCGTCTCTCGAATACTCCGAGTGCTTGCAAGTCCTCCTCGAGCATTGTCCATGTTTCATGTCCGTAGAGGACTACCGGTCTTATTAACGTCTTGTACATGACACATTTGGTGCGGTGGCGAATCTTTTTCGACCGCAGTTTCTTCTGGAGCCCGTAGTAGGCCCGACTTCCACAGATGATGCGCCTTCGTATTTCACGACTAACGTTGTTGTCAGCCGTTAGCAAGGATCCGAGGTAGACGAATTCCTCGACCACCTCGAAGGTATCCCCGTCTATCGTAACACTGCTTCCCAGGCGGGCCCTGTCGCGCTCGGTTCCGCCCACAAGCATGTACTTTGTCTTTGACGCATTCACCACCAGTCCAACTTTTTGTTGCTTCACGTTTCAGGCGGGTGTACAGTTCTGCCACCTTTGCAAATGTTCTGCCGACAATGTCCATGTCATCCGCGAAGCAAATAAATTGACTGGATCTGTTGAAAATCGTACCCCGGCTGTTACACCCGGCTCTCCGCATGACACCTTCTAGCGCAATGTTGAACAACAGGCACGAAAGTCCATCACCTTGTCTTAGTCCCCGGCGCGATTCGAACGAACTGGAGTGTTCGCCCGAAATCTTCACACAGTTTTGCACACCATCCACCGTTGCTTTGATCAGTATGGTAAGCTTCCCAGAGAAGCTGTTCTCGTCCATAATTTTCCATAGCTCTACGCGGTCTATACTGTCGTATGCCGCCTTGAAATCAACGAACAGATGGTGGGTTGGGACCCTGGTATTCACGGCATTTTTGAAAGATTTGCCGTACAGTAAAGATCTGGTTCGTTGTCGAGCGGCCGTCAACGAAGCCGGCGATAACTTCCACGAACTCGTTCACTAATGGTGACAGACGACGGAAGATGATCTGGGATATCACTTTGTAGGCGGCATTAAGGATGGTGATCGCTCGAAAGTTCTCACACTCCAGTTTGTCGCCTTTCTTGTAGATGGGGCATATAACCCCTTCCTTCCACTCCTCCGGTAGCTGTTCGGTTTCCCAGATTCTGATTATCAGTTTGTGCAGGCAAGTGGCCAGCTTTTCCGGGCCCATCTTGATGAGCTCAGCTCCGATACCATCCTTACCAGCTGCTTTATTGGTCTTTAGCTGTTGAATGGCATCCTTAACTTCCCTCAAGGTGGGGGCTGGTTGGCTTCCATCGTCCGCTGAACTGACGTAGTCATCTCCTCCGCTGCCTTGACTTTCACTGCCTGTACTCTCAGCGCCATTCAGATGTTCCTCGTAGTGCTGCTTCCACCTTTCGATTCCCCCACGTTCGTCCGTCAAGATGCTCCCATCCTTATCCCGGCACATTTCGGCTCGCGGCACGAAGCCTTTGCGGGATGCGTTGAGCTTCTGATAGAGCTTGCGTGTATCTTGAGAACGGCACAGCTGTTCCATCTCCTCGCACTCCGCTTCTTCCAGGCGGCGTTTCTTCTCCTGAAAAAGGCGGGTCTGCTGTCTCCGCTTCCGTCTATAACGTTCCGCGTTCTGCCGGGTACCTTGCTGCAGCGCGACCGCCCGCGCTGCGTCCTTCTCCTCCAGAATCTGTCTGCACTCTTCGTCGAACCAATCGTTCCGTCGACTTCAACCCATATACCCGACGTTGTTCTCCGCTGCGTCGTTAATGGCTGCTTTAACTGTACTCCAGCAGTCCTCAAGAGGGGCCCCATCAAGCTCACCCTCTTCCGGCAACGCTGCCTCGAGATGCTGCGCGTATGCAGTGGCGACATCAGGTTGCTTCAGTCGCTCTAGGTCGTACCGCGGCGGTCGTCGGTACCGAACATTGTTGATGACGGATAGTTTTGGCGCAGTTTAACCATCACCAGATAGTGGTCAGAGTCGATGTTAGCGCCACGATATGTCCTGACGTCGATAATGTCGGAGAAGTGCCGTCCATCAATCAGAACGTGGTCGATTTGTGATTCTGTCTGCAGTGGTGATCTCCAGGTGTACCGATACGGGAGGCTGTGTTGGAAGTAGGTGCTACGAATGGCCATATTCTTGGAGGCGGCGAAATCAATTAGTCGAAGGCCGTTTTCGTTCGTCAGCCGGTGAGCGCTGAACTTTCCAATAGTCGGTCTAAACTCCTCCTCTTGGCCAACCTGAGCGTTCAAATCTCCTATGATGATTTTGACGTCGTGTCTTGGGCAGCTGTCGTACTCACGTTCCAGCTGCGCGTAGAATGCGTCCTTATCATCATCAGTGCTTCCGGAGTGTGGGCTATGGACGTTGATTATGCTGGAAGTTGAAGAACCGGCCTTTGATCCTCAACCTACACATTCTTTCATTGATCAGCCACCACCCGATCACGCGCCTTTGCATATCGCCCATCACTATGAAAGCTGTTCCCAGCTCGTGTGTGTTGCCGCAGCTCTGGTAGATGGTATGATTACCTCTAAACGTTCGCACCATTGATCCCTTCCAACAAACCTCCTGCAGCGCTACGATGCCGAATCCACGGTCCTTGAGCACATCGGCGAGTATGCGTGTGCTCCCGATGAAGTTGAGAGATTTGCAGTTCCACGAACCGAGTTTCCAATCGCTAGTCCCTTTTCGTCGCAGTGGTCTTCGCCGATGGTTCCGGTCCGTACTCTCTTGTTGATTGTTCGTTGCTTATGATTTTTAAAGGCTGGCTTGCAGGGCCTGACACCAAACCCCTAAATTTCCGGAGGACCATTCCTCCTTATTTCCGGTGGACCATGGTGCACAGTTTCATAGAGTCCCTCGCTGGCACTCGGACGATGATCAGCCGCCCTAACATGGAGAACAGACGCTGTTGTGAGCCGATCCTGACATGGAGAACAGACGCTCAATAAGATTTGCACCTCCGGAAGGAGCAAACCCCCTTCCCTGTCAGCATACGACCATAGTTCCCACCGGGGTTGGTTACCCGATCTTCCCTAAGGTTGCTCGTATCCCGGCCAGCACCGCGGGGAGGTAGGGATAGGAGTTGCTGGGTAAGAGGCTAAGGACCGCGAGATGGGGTCTATTTTATTCCTTCAGGTACGCGAAGTACCAATGGTACGCTTTACCCAGCATTTGCTGTGCCAATATATTTATCAGAAAACTCTTTCAGGATCTGCTCCCGGAAAATCAAGAATGTATCCAAACCAAGGAAGAATTTCCTTTGTTTGGATACATTCTTGAAGGAATATTTTATGTAATGTCGGGTGGTTTCCTAAAAGGACTTCTTGGGAAAGAAAATCCTGAAAGAGTTGTTTCCAGGACAAATTCGCAAAGAATTCCTGGATTGAATTCTATAGATTTTTTTTGGATAAATTCTTAAATGAAATACGGGTGAATTTCCCGTTCCAGGAAAATAATCGAAGAATTCTGTGTAAAAAAAATCCTATAAATTGTTTTTGCAAAGTTGCTCCATTTTGCATGATTTGTCGAGAAATTATAAATTTTTTTTTACACGGATTTTCGAGTTTTGAACTGAAAACTTTTTTTACACGGAACGCATTCCCCGTGTAAAAATAGAATCGGGTGTAATATTTTCAAAGGAAGATCATTAAGAATTCGAATTTCAAATGTCAGGTATGTATTGACTTTATCGGATATTAGCAAGGTTTGTGCGTTCGTTCGGTGAGACGAAAACTTGCGATTTCCGGACCGAAGGAGACTCTTTTTTTCTAAGTAGTTGCGAGAAACATTTTTCACTCGCTACTTTTTTCTTTAGAACAAGTCTGAAAGACAAACGAAAAGCGTGCATACATGATACAATTCCTTTTTCGTTTTATCATTCTTACGCCTCACTCATTTTACGCGAAAATTTTCGGTTTACATTTATAAAAAAAATTATGACTGCAACGGGATTCGAACCCAGAACACTAACAATTGCACTGGGTTGTGCTCACTCGAGTGCATTCTAGCCACATCACCACATTGGCTGCTCATTGGGGATAGGTTATTTGTTCCATAAAAGCTACTCTTGTTTGCATTGGCGAAGGCACGAATATGATAAAAGAAGTAAGAATCAACCTTTTGCGGCACTCATAGTGTGGGAGAAATAGTTATCTCTTATCAGGCTATTAATTTTTGACGGCGGCAACGCACAGGTCCAGTTCCGTGTTACAGGAGCCAATTTACACATTGGAGTTGACGGCAATTCACTGTAACTCAATTAGGAATAATTTTATTTCAATTAACTTTTAGTGCTGCAACAAGGTCTACATGTCTGTCTGTTGGATATTATATCTTGTGACGACGTTTTATTTGACCGGTCTAGTTAAAGGATTATTTCCATTACTTAATAGGAAATTGATACATTTTTACAGAAGAGTCAGTTTTGTACGCAAAGATAATCCGGCTCTCTATTTATTTATTTTCCTTTTTTTCAATAATAAGACTTATTTATTTCACTGAAAAAACTAGAGTAGGTAACACAAATATTTAACTTTTCTTACAAATATTTGATGGGTATATCAGTAATAATTCTTGCGAGCACACTTTTGCGAAGCCTGGTCAGTGGAATCTTCTCAAAAAACATCTTTTTTTCCAATTTCGTTTATTTGGTAGGCTCAGGCGTGTATAACACTTTACGGAGCCATTGTTCTTTGTGATATATACAATCAATATCATTTTATTATACGGTTAGTAAGAGGGGGGTAGAAGCCAGCGTACTCGTGGTGACTCGAGGTTAGTTTACAATGTTTAAGGATGGACGGGGCTTAGGATTTGGGATCAGGAAATTTCAGCTTCTCATCCGGGCATTTGGCGTCAGTGACGGCGTGGCGTGTCGTCGTGCTCGAGGAATGGTTCGACTGGGAGCATCTTCCGGATGGCAAGAGCTATGGAGCTCTATGGAACAAAAAGGTAGAGACAGAACAAAAAAAAACTTTAAAGAAAGAAAAAAAAAATTAGATTTTTATGTCAGAAGCACAAAGAAAACTATAAATGGCCTGCATATAGACAACATCACGATCTCCCAAAACACTTCGAATTTCCCTGAAGGGTTGTTTACCTCGGGCCACAAGGGTATCCAATAATTGCTCTCTGGAGGCGTCATTTTCCGAGCAGGACCAAACTACGTGATCGATGTCATCATAATCGGCTCCGCACCTACATAAGTTGCTATCGACAAGGTTTATTCTGTACAGATGTGCGTTTAGTGAATAATGATTAGACATAAGTCTCGACATCACGCGAATGAAGCCTCGACTTAAGTCCTCACCTCTGAACCACGCTCGCCCAGAAACTTTTGGAACTATGGGAAATAGCCACCGTCCAAGTTCGTTGTGTGTCCAATTTCTTTGCCAACTTTGAAGAGTACTCTGACGGACTAATGGGAAAAACTCGTTGCTCGAGTATTGTCTATCATAAACCTCACCTTCCTGTGCGCCCACCTTTGCCAGCGAGTCTGCCTTCTCATTGCCGTAGATTGAGCAGTGAGATGGGACCCAAACAAAGGTAATCTTGAATGATCTTTCGACCAAAACACGCATCTGCTCTCTTATGTTTGTAAGAAAGTAAGATGCGTGCTTAACAGGTTTCATCGACCGGAGTGCCTTGAAAGAACTAAGACTATCCGAGAAGATGAAATAATGGTCTACGGGCTGATTGGAAATTGTCCCCAAAGCGAAGTTAATTGCTGCCAGCTCAGCAACATAAACCGAACACGGTTCCTGAAGTTTTCGGAAGGTGGTTGAAGTTACATTGAAAACACCGAAGCCAGTGGATCCGTTAATGCGAGAGCCATCAGTGAAATATCTGTTGTTGCAATCGACATGTACATATTTTCCAGAAAAATGGAGAATAGAAAGATTTCGAAGATGATCTGGTATTCCTTGAATAGCATGTTTCATGGACAGATCGTATTCAATTGAGAAACTGTCATTGGTGAAGTCAACTCGAGGGGAGTATAACATGGAAGGCAAAGATCTGACGATATGTAGTTGAGATAAACTCTAAGAATCTTGACCGATGAACCAGTTCAAGCATCTTATCGAAGTTGTGTAAGACAAGTGTGTTACTTGTTCCTCATTTGATTAGTATTCTGAATGAGAGCTCCCAGTAGCGGTGCTTTAAAGGAGTGACTCCAGCAAGCACCTCCAGGCTCATGTTATGCGTTGAATGCATACAGCCAAGGGCAATACGCAAACAACGATATTGAATTCGTTCCAATTTGATAAGGTGGCAATCAGCTGCTGAGAGGAAGCAGAAAGAGCCATACTCTAAAACAGAGAGAATAGTCGTTCTATAGAGTTTGATGAGGTCTTCCGGGTGAGCACCCCACCAGGTTCCGGAGATAGAACGTAGAAAATGGATCCTTTTTCGGCATTTGTCTATCAAATACTCAAAATGGAGTTTCCAAGTACATTTAGAATCAAACACGACCCCAAGGTATTTAGAAGATAAAGATTGGTTGATGTCATCATTCAACAGTTTTAGTTTCAGTTGAGCTGGGTACCGCTTCCTAGTAAACACAACCAACTGAGTTTTTTGCGGTGAAAACTCGATCCCTAGATGTCTGGCCCAAACAGTCAGATTATCCAGGGTACTTTGCAATGGTCCTTGCAAGACAGCTGCTCATGAACCTCTTAGAGAGACCACGGCATCATCTGCAAGTTGTCTGAGCGTGCATTGTCCTTCCAAACAATTGTCAATATTTTTAACATAGAAATTATAAAGCAAGGGACTTAAACATGATCCTTGGGGAAAGCCCATGTAGCTATTTCTGGAAGTTGTCAGAGTGCCGAGTGTGAAGTTCATTTGTTTTTCTGACAACAAATTATACAAGAAATTGTTCAAAATAACGGGTAATCCACTACTGTGCAGATTGTCTGACAGTACTTCAATGGAAACTGAATCAAAAGCGTCCTTAATATCCAAGAATACTGAAGCCAATTGCTCCTTGTGGGCAAAGGCCAGCTGAATATCTGAAGAGAGCAACGCTAGACAATCGTTTGTTCCTTTACCTTTTCGAAAACCGAGTATTTGAGAGTAATGCATTTTGTTCGACCCAATGGTCGACTCTTGAAAGGATCATTTTCTCTAATAAATTTCTCATGCATGATAGCATGGCAATCGGTCGGTATGAATTGTGATTAGACGCTGGTTTCCCAGGCTTTTGAATAGCTATTACTTTGACCTGTCGCCATTCAGGTGGCACAATGTTGTACTCCATGAAACAGTTGTACAGGTCAAGTAATCGTCTTTTTGCGATATCTGGGAGGTTTTTCAGAAGATTGAATTTGATGTTATCGCATCCCGGAGCAGAGTTGTTCGATGAAAGAAGAGACATAGAAAGTTCCAGCATTGAGAATGGTCCACCTAAATAACCGGGATCAGTTACTGATTCTCGAAATAGCGGTTCTGCTGGTACGGAATCTGGGCAGACCTTTTTGCGAAGTTGAATATCCATCGATTGGGTATTCTTCACTCTAATTGGTGGAAATGCGGGCCCGCATGCTGGGAGCCGTTTTCCAAAGTGTTGTCCTTGTGGTTTCGTGTGATAGTCCCTCAACAAAACGTCGCCAGTAGCTACGTTTTTTTTGCCTTGAGAAGATTTTTGAGTTTTCTTTCGAGCCTCAAATACTCTTCAAAAAGCTCTGACCTTCCGTGTTTACGGAAGGCCTTGAAGGCATCAGATTTCTCAGAATACAACTTAGTACATTCATCATCCAATCCAGGAGTGGCTGGTCTTCTGATGACAGATGCACTTGGAACGGGTCGTTTCTGAGCTTCTAGTGCGCTTTTTTGAATCAACTCAATAAGGAATCGATATTCATCCAAAGGTGGAAGAGTATCAGTTGATTCAATACCAATTTTTACCGCCGATGCAAATTTTTGCCAGTCAATGTTCTTCGTGAGATCGAAAGGAACATTAACTGGCTCAGATTGCTGATAGCCACTCTTAATTGTGGTGACTATCGGCATATGGTCACTACCATGGGGATCTTGAATTACCTTCCACGTGCAATCTAATGATAGTGAATTTGAACATAAAGACAGATCAATACGGCTTTGTTGACCATTTGGTCCTATTCGAGTTACTTCACCAGTGTTCAAAATATTCAAATTGAAATCGTCACACAAATCATAGAAAATAGGCGCTCTATAATCGTCATACGTTTCGCCCCACCCAATACCATGTGCGTTCATATCACCCAATATCAATACTGGAGATGATAGGAGGGAGACTGCGCTCCAAAAATGTCGACGATTAATAGAGGCATTTTGAGGAATGTACACCGAAGCTATGCAAAGATCTTTATTCTTCACATTTACTTGGCATGCGACGATTTCTAAGCCGGGAACAGTCGGAATGGGAATTTTGTAGAAGGAGTAGCATTTTTTGATCCCCAAAAGAACGCCACCATAATGATCATCCCGATCTTGGCGAATAATATTAAAATCGTGGAAGTTGATTTCATCTTCAGAAGAAAGCCATGTTTCACAGAGTGCAAATATATGGCAATCGGAATTGCGAATCAAAAACTTGAACACGTCCAATTTATTTTTCAGACTATGACAGTTCCACTGCAGCACAGTGATTGTATCTTGGGTATTGGCCGTATTATCCATCGAAAGATACAATTCCTGCAAGAAGAGGCCATGAAACAGTCAATTGCTTCAGATAACTTTCCACTGTTGGTATAAAAAGGTCAATGATAGGCCTCAATGAATTCGGAATATTAAATAAATTCAAAAAACGGTCCACAAGGTCCTTAAAGGAGATCAATCCTCGCTTGGACGGAATACTTTTACTAGAAGTGCGAATTACTTTTTTTTCTTTCGTTGATTCTTCCTAGCCGGATGTTTTTTCGAAACATCGGATTTTGGCAATGGCGGGAATGTCTTACTGCAACTAGGATCAAAAGAAGCAGTAGGAACAGGTTGCTTCGGGATTTTAAATAAACCCCCATTACCTTCAGATTTTGCCAAGCTTTTATGGATGATTTTTGTTGCTTCCTCTTTTCGGGCACGTGTACCTCCGCAGGATCATCCATATCGGCTGCGTCAGAGTCCAATTCATCAATGGATATGGAATCATAATAATCACTTACACGAACGGTGGCTGAAATAGCAGTCGATGCAGTGGCTGTGGCGGATGTGTCTTGCGACTTAACCATTTCCGCATACGACTGCTTGGAGCGCTGTACCAACGAGCGCTTCACTTTTTGGGTGCGCTTTTTGTACACCGGGCATTCTTGCAAACCATGTGGAGGGTTCAAACCACAATAAGCACATTTTGTTGCCTGATGCTGGCAGGACTCCTACCGATGCCTTTCAGAACATTTGCCACAACGTGGTTTGTTGTCACAAAACTCGGCAGGGTGACCAAGTTGTTTGCAATTGGTACAATTAAATACCCTTGGCACAAAAAGACGCACCGGAAATAGCATGTTTTCAATATCAACATATTTTGGGAGCATCGAACCGGCGAACGTCACCCGAAGCGAACCTGACTTGGAATATACCTTCTTTCCATCTACCGTGGCTGCTGAATGCAATTCCTTGCAGACCAGAATATCCACGGTAGACTCCATTGCATTCTTTAGGCGGCCTTTTCCCGCAAGTACATCCTTGCAAGTCAGGCTCGCTGCGTTGATCACACCTTCAATTTCGACCTCCCGCGAGGGGACATAAACCATATATTCAACATTGTACGCCCTGTCGCCAGCAATTTCATTCGCCACCTGGTGTGTAAGTGCGGTGATGCGTAGTTTGTTCCTGTTGATCTGGCTAAAATCAAGCTTCGGAAAACGACGCGTCAAATCTCGTTTAATGCCGAGAAAATCTAGGCTTTTTACTTTCTGCCGAAAGTAAACAACCCAAGGCCCAGGCGAAGCCGCATGGTACAATCGAGTGCGCCCTCCATCTTTAGCAGGCACACTGCCTTCTCCAGTCTCCGCCTCCATTCTCACCCCGCAAGGTGGAAGGATAATTTTGCTTATACTAACTTAAAACTAATAGCAAATTAGAAAAAAAAACTAATTTGATTAATTCTAAGCAGTCCCACTCTGTATCAAACAGAAGGGAGAACAATAAAAAGTTTTGCCACTTATCTGCCCCTGCTGCTGTATGTAGCAGCAGTAACAATAGCCTGCTTCACTGGCGTCGCCAGAAGCAGCTACTTCGCTCGCCGACAGCGATCGCCTTGGATCCGTATGTAGGAGCACAACACAATAGCCTTTTCACTACCGAACACAATCCGCGATGAGACACAGCACACACGTCTGGCTCGTTCGAACTATCGGCACGGAATGATAAAAAAAAAACATCTTTATAAAGAATTAAAAAAGGGAAATCTTCTACAAGAACTTCGATCATATTGTTCTATCTTGTGGCCTACAATATTCGCTCTACTGCATCTCTTGACACAACTCAACTTTGCAGATTTTTTTTTTTTGCGTTTCTATTATCCTGTTTATTTCGCACCTAATGTGGGGGCAAGATTCCTTTTTGTGTTTCAACGTTCCACACAAAATCCACTTTTCTTTCATTTTTTTATAAAACAGTCTTTCTTTCCGGTCAATGACGTCGAACTCCATGAAAGCCGATAACAAATGTTCGAGTCCCATGCCCAGTGGAAATTTCCAAATTTGGCCAACGTGAATGATAAAGCATCATTATCGAGCTCCGGTTGCAGATCAAACACACATATTTACATTTGTTCCTGCAACGCACATATGCACTTCCACAGGCCTTTCATTTGAATATATAAACTGCTGTGGGGCTGTATTTTTACTTGCCCCAGGAATCGTAAACCCAATTAAACAGTTATCGCTTCATCACAGTTCGATACGCTGTCTCCACTAGCATAACATTCATATCCAACTGCTCAAGAATTTGGCTACCTCTTCCTATGACGGTCCTGGGTTGCCAACCGGGAAACGAAACGGGCTCTGAATTTGTATCGTTTGAAAGTCTCAAAAGAAAATCTATTTTTTTTTTCATTTGCACAGGCATAATGGACGTTAGACATAACGGACGTTAGGAATAATGTGATTATGCCACAAAAGTCACTGTAACAGTGCGCGAAAAGCTGTATGGAATGGACCGCGCGTGGAGACGCGTGGTACATGTTAGGTTGTCGTAGCAAGGGCGTTTTGTCATGTAAAATCTTCGAATATTTCATCCAAATTTTAATGGATTCGCGTTTTCAAAAGCACACCATCCAACACAGAAGCAACACACAAATGTCATGTTTATTATTTCATGCAAGCCATGACGCAGCAAAACTGTAATAATAAAAATGACAGTTGTGCGTTGCTTCCGTTTTGAGGGGTGTGCCCTCGAAACGAAAGTGAATTTATTTTTGGATTCCGGTAGGCTTGAGTCATACAGACTCTTCTTCCCCTTCAGCTCGAACCTAACTGGCAATTGAAATGAGATTCACCTTTGATGGATCGTTTTCGTCGCTAAATAGCGGGCTTATATCGATCTTCGATCTGGGTTTTTGATCAGATCTGTACGGCAATTTACGTAAATACATATGCAGATGTCATTCTACATGTGGCGAGTTATCCCAAAGATAATAATTAAGAGTTTTAAATGCCAACACTAATACATGAATATAAAAAATATTATGTGGCGAGCACTGTGGTACTGTGCCAGAAGAAGTCAAGTAATTTTACAACCTGAAAGAATCGCTCGAACGGACTGAAAACAAAACACAGGAAGGTTTGAGGAATTCATAGAACGTTATGATGCGAGCAGGCTAATGTCTTACTAAATATGCAGGCTCTGTTTTTATTAAAAAAAAAACTTCATTCTCACCACTGTATTTAATGAATAACATTATTTTTCCTCTCGTTTTTCCAGATCCAAACACCCCTGATGATGGCTGCAACACAATTAGACAAGAATTCAACTCAGCGTAGCTCTCAATTACGGTGAAACCTATTATCATCAGCGTGCCATCATCATTAGAATGAAGCAATGCCCGAAGATCCGCTCCTGAAAGACCAACGAACACTTTGTTGTGGTGAAAATTTCGCATCCTCCCGTAGAACACTGAAAGCACCATCTGCTGGCAGCCACCGACGACGTTCGGTTTATACATTTCCAATGCAATTTGAAATTGCTTTCCGCCGAAAATACCCCTATCTGGCCACGTGACTGTGCTGGGAAAGTGAAGATATAAAAAAAATAACAATACGATAAATGGAAGTGCCATTCGGAGAAGAAGCCAAATGTGCATAATAGTCAGTAATCGTAGCAGGAGAAGCCAATGGTCTTGTTGTGTGAAACAGTGAATCGTACCTCATGCACATGGTGCAGTGAATGAGTAAGCGGGAAAGCATTATAATATCACAAAGTGGCGCTAGAAATAGTAAAAGTGAAACCTGGAACCGAGCAGTGCCGAAACGGAGCATAGAAATGGGACACATAAATTTTGTGGAGCTCAAGCTTTTGTTGAATATATTGTTTGTGGCCATACTGGTGAATGGTAAGTTCGTGGGTGTGTACAAACTGCATCCTTATGGATTTATTCAAATTAAAAAGTAGCCTGGATTAATCCACCTAGCGATTAAATGGATTTTGTTGAATAGAGTTTTTCTTTGTTTTACTTATTTTTCTTTCAGTTTCTATCAATCTTGCCTTTGTAACACGCTTTCAACATATATGTTATTATTTTCATTATTTATGAATATTGTGCAGTTGAAGTTTCGCTTATATTCATAAGAAAAGCTTAATGGGGATTTTTCCACTTCTGCGATGATAAATTGTCATAATTGTTTCGTTGGTTTAATTTGTTGAATTTAATTATGCCAGTTTCCTTTCACGTTTGCACCAGAACTGTGCATAGTGGAATCCGTAAAGACGATGCTAGTTTTGTGCAACAACTGGTGCAAGTTACTGAACAGGATTTGCATTTTACTTCTTCCAGGACATGGATCACAAACGGAGACACAGCCGGAGTTTTTGGCTCCATTGGACAATCTTACGGTGACACAGGGACGAGATGTGTCTTTTACTTGCGTGGTCAACAATCTCGGACAATATAGGGTAAGTGGGAAGGGGACTAAGGGGTGACACGCAGATTTTTTTTAAATGTTCATGAATTTGTGAGACCTATTTTATACTATTGCCGTTTAGTGTTGATGTTTGCATCAATGAAATTGTTCCATATCTGTAACGAGAAGAAAATCAATCTTGAAGCAGCAGCAAATGAAATTCATTTAACAACAGAAACGGAGAATTACAACAAGAGGTGTTGAATGCGCAACGTCTAAAAACAGAAATACACCCCTGAAGATATCAGGGTTCTGATCTAATCGTTTGCTAAAAAGAATTTGTTAATATTCTCTTTGCTAATGGTTTACATGAGTGGAAAGAATGAAATGAATGAGAATTCAATAATCTATTTGAACTAAATTTGTTATCCTAAAGCAGCGGTTCTCAATCTGAGGTACATAAACCCCTGGGGGTACCTTCGCTGGCCTCAGGGGGTACCGACAAAAATGCGCAATGGCGAATGTAATAAAATTCCTTGATTGATAAAGTTTTGATAATTTTGCATTGTACATAAAATGTACGCAAATTAATCCTAGTTAATCTAGCCTACAACAACCAGCACAGTGCATGAACGACTGTAGCACCTAAAGGATAAAGGCCAAACGAATAAGGAACAAATTTTGAAAATCTGATTGAAAGAAAAAATAAGTATATGTTAGCTAAACATTGATGTATTAAGAATATGCTTCTGAACTAAAATCCATCCGCATTTCAGAGGCTTAGGATTTTTTCATAAAAGATAATAAGCTTCATTGCAAGATGCTTTAAAGACCCCTTCAACGTGGCTCGTAAGCCCTCTTTCATGAGACTCGGAAACCAATTTTTAAGAGGCTTGACCTCCTTTCAAAATGCTCGGATACCTCCTTTCAAAATGGACGGAAGCATTCTTTCAAGAAGCTTGAAAGTCCTATCCAAACGCCTTTAAAGCCTCCTTTCAAGAGGCTCAGAAGTCTCCTTTCAAGAGGCTCGGAAGCCTCCTTTCAAGAGGCTCGGAAGCCTCCTTTCAAGAGGCTCGGAAGCCTCCTTTCAAGAGGCTCGGAAGCCTCCTTTCAAGAGGCTCGGAAGCCTCCATTCAAGAGGCTTGGAAGCCTCCTATCAAGAGTCTCAGATGCCTCCTTTAAGAAGCACGGAAGCCTCCTTTCAAGAGGCTCGGAAGCCTCCTTTCAAGAGGCTCGGAAGCCTCCTTTCAAGAGGCTCGGAAGCCTCCTTTCAAGAGGCTCGGAAGCCTCCTTTCAAGAGGCTCGGAAGCCTCCTTTCAAGAGGCTCGGAAGCCTCCTTCAAGAGGCTCAGGAAGCCTCCTTTCAAGAGGCCTGGAAGCCTCCTTTCAAGAGGCCTGGAAGCCTCCTTTCAAGAGGCCTGGAAGCCTCCTTCAAGAGGCTCGGAAGCCTCCTTCAAGAGGCCTGGAAGCCTCCTTTCAAGAGGCCTGAAGCTCAAGCCTCCTTTCAAGAGGCTCAGAATCGTCATTTCAAGAGGCTCCGAATCGTCATTTCAAGAGGCTTGGAAGCCTCCTTTCTAGAGGCTCCAGAAGCCTCCTTTCAAGAGGCTCAGAAGCCTCCTTTCAAGAGGCTCAGGAAGCCTCCTTTCAAGAGGCTCGAAGCCTCCTTTCAAGAGGCTCAGAAGCCTCCTTTCAAGAGGCTCAGAAGCCTCCTTTCAAGAGGCTCAGGAAGCCTCCTTTCAAGAGGCCTGGAAGCCTCCCTTCAAGAGGCTCAAGCCTCCTTCAAGAGGCTCAGAAGCCTCCTTTCAAGAGGCCTGGAAGCCTCCTTCAAGAGGCTCAGAAGCCTCCTTTCAAGAGGCCTCAGCCTCCTTTCAAGAGGCTCAGAAGCCTCCTTTCAAGAGGCCCGGAAGCCTCCTTTCAAGAGGCTCAGAAGCCTCCTTTCAAGAGGCCTGGAAGCCTCCTTTCAAGAGGCTCCAGCCTCCTTTCAAGAGGCTCGGAAGCCTCCTTTCAAGAGGCCTGGAAGCCTCCTTTCAAGAGGCTCGGAAGCCTCCTTCAAGAGGCCCGGAAGCCTCCTTTCAAGAGGCCTGGAAGCCTCCTTTCAAGAGGCTCAGGCCTCCTTTCAAGAGGCCTGGAAGCCTCCTTTCAAGAGGCTCAGAGCCTCCTTTCAAGAGGCCTCAAGCCTCCTTTCAAGAGGCTCAGAAGCCTCCTTTCAAGAGGCTCCAGAAGCCTCCTTTCAAGAGGCTCAGAGCCTCCTTTCAAGAGGCTCAGGCCTCCTTTCAAGAGCTTGGAAGCCTCCTTTCAAGAGGCTTGGAAGCCTCCTTTCAAGAGGCCTGGAAGCCTCCTTCAAGAGGCTCAGAAGCCTCCTTTCAAGAGCTCCAGAAGCCTCCTTCAAGAGGCCCGGAAGCCTCCTTTCAAGAGGCTCGGAAGCCTCCTTTCAAGAGGCCCGGAAGCCTCCTTTCAAGAGGCTGGAAGCCTCCTTTCAAGAGGCTCAGGAAGCCTCCTTTCAAGAGGCTCAGAAGCCTCCTTTCAAGAGGCTCAGAAGCCTCCTTTCAAGAGGCCCGGAAGCCTCCTTTCAAGAGGCCTGGAAGCCTCCTTTCAAGAGGCTCAAGCCTCCTTTCAAGAGGCTCGGAAGCCTCCTTTCAAGAGGCTCAGCCTCCTTTCAAGAGGCCTGGAAGCCTCCTTTCAAGAGGCTCAAGCCTCCTTTCAAGAGGCTCCAGCCTCCTTTCAAGAGGCCTGGAAGCCTCCTTTCAAGAGGCTCAGAAGCCTCCTTTCAAGAGGCCCGGAAGCCTCCTTTCAAGAGGCTCAGGAGCCTCCTTTCAAGAGGCTCAAGCCTCCTTCAAGAGGCCTCGGAAGCCTCCTTTCAAGAGGCTCGGAAGCCTCCTTTCAAGAGGCTCAGAAGCCTCCTTTCAAGAGGCTCGGAAGCCTCCTTTCAAGAGGATCAGAAGCCTCCTTTCAGAGGCTCCTTCAAGAGGCTCGGAAGCCTCCTTTCAAGAGGCTCGGAAGCCTCCTTTCAAGAGGCTCGGAAGCCTCCTTTCAAGAGGCTCGGAAGCCTCCTTTCAAGAGACTCGGAAGCCTTCTTTGAAGAGGCTCGGAAGCCTTCTTTGAAGAGGCTCGGAAGCCTCCTTTGAAGAGGCACGGAAGCCTCCTTTGAAGAGGCTCGGAAGCCTCTACGCCACAACAACTTCACATAACCTCACACGACCCTACTTCATTGAGCACCGTTGCTGATGAAGCAAGTGTGTAGGAGCCGGACAATACTAAATACTCATCCTACTTGGTTGGCATGTGTACAAAAATACATATGAGAGAGTTGATTCTGAAAATGTATTGCGAGAGATCGGCTGGTACCTGGTGCTGGGAATTTGGTTTCATCAGTACCCGCTAAGCTGCGGTGGACGACGGAGGTCCTTCGTAGCTTAGTAGGGAAAGCACCTGTCATGCGAACTGGGGTCGTGGGATCAAAGCCCACCGAAGGGGCGGTTACCCTCCAATACCTTTTCCGAACTAAATCTATCACATGTTGTACATATGCATGGATTTCAAAAAGTGCCTGGGCAATACGCCCCACCGTAACCAAAGACGTTCCATAGCCCTTCATTAGTATTTTATCTAGCCCTTAGTAAAAAGGTTCCAAATCCTTATATGTGCTTGCCATTAAAAAGCAACATAAGTCCTTTTAAGTAGGTTTAAATTACATTTCAATATTTTCCCTATCATTTGGAAGCAACTGCTGCAGGCTCACTGCGCTTGTGTCCAGTTGGTATGGGCATATCATCCTGCCTACACTGGGGCGTTTTGGCCAGTGGAACATATTTTCGAAAATCGTTACATTTTTAAAGATGAAAGCAAATTTATATCATATTAATCACTGAGAAAAGTTATTTTGTTGCCCAACTAAGTGTTCTAGGTCAAGTTCTACGGACAGTATGCTAGCATTGCTCCAGAATGTTGACCGCACAAACATTAAAAGTTACGTCAAAACTGTAACTTTTTGTATTTTGCTATTAATTTTATTATGTAATACAAAAATACTTCCACATTGACATAGTATGATGGTTTCACAAATATTCAAACTGATTTTTACCCTAAATTAGCTATAGTTTTCTAGAAATCAAAGGGGGCGTTTTGGCCAGGTAGGGAGCATTATACACAGGGTTGCCACATACACAGATTTTTCTGTATTCTACAGATTTCTGAGGTAAGGCTGTGACCAAGAATCTGTATATACAGATATACAGATTTTTGCCAAAATTGACAGATTTTACAGATTTCTTGAGGGTTTTAGTACCAAAAGATATTGTAAATTACTTTTATGCTACTCTAAAATTATCTTATTAAAAGCCATTTAGAGATTAACTAAATTCCAATTTAAAAATACAGAACATATGGTCTCTGGTAGATTTTGTTCTTAATTGGCAATTCAATGATTTTGAAATTCGATCAGATTATGATCCGGAAAATGTTCAGATAATGTTTTAATACATGTGGTTTCGGAAAACGCTCTAAAAATAATACTTAAGAATCATGTCTAACTATCATTGATCATATCTGAAATGATTTGAAACAGTTTATCAGTGCTTCTTTTCAGTGTGGCTGAAGATTAGTCCAATAAAGTTGTTGTGCATATGGCTATAATGGATCCTTGACATATGTTATGAATAAATGATCAATTTTTAAACCTTGAGGAAGCAAACATTGTTGCTTGTATTCCTTTATTTGTAATCAATGGAAATAAATGTGCAAAAAAATTGCTAAATATTGACAATTTGACATGTCTTTCAAATCTAACTTCATTAAAGACGACTTTAATTTGGTTCAATTTTCAATACAGATTTTTTGACTTGAGATACAGAAATAAAGATTTTCTGGGGCAAAAATACAGATTTAAATGTGGCAACCTAGTCTCACCCTATTAAGTCTGAGAAAAAGAGAAAACAACACCCGCAGAATCTACCGGTGTTGTTTGGCAAAAGCTAGCTTCGTATGGCGTCTTTGTTGATTTCAACGCTTATCGACCATGGAAAGTCCATTAATGCTATACAAACGAAAACATGAACCATTTCAATCCCTCATAGCCGACTGACATGCAAAAACTTAAATGCTAAAGAATTTATTATTTCCATTCACGATCCACTGCCAACAACCGCAAAAACTAAGCATCACGCTTCTCCCCAGCTCCCCAGCCAGCGTTCGAAAAATACGTTATTAATGAATTCATTTGATCCAGGCAAGGACGTACTCAAAAAACGGTTTGCCTGCTTCGGATGTCGCCTCATCATTCTCCCGGAAAGTTTCCTGGCACGGGGAATGACTATGTCGAATGGCACAATTTAAACTGCTCGCACAGCCAGTGGCCGAGCCACCAGGGGAAAAATCGAAAACGCTTTTAATAAACTTCTAAAATCAATTTCGAGCCGATCGAAAACGAGATACCGATACGGGAGCCTGAAAGTCCCAAGTCACGCAGTTGACCCCAGTGCGGGTGACGGAACGAAAACCACAGCTGCCGGACAGGCAGGGGGCTTCTGGCTCAGTGGAGCAGGGTGGCAAGTGTGAGGATCAAACGAGAAATTTATCTGGCGTGACTAGGTCAAAAATTGAAAACTTTGTACATGTTCTTGAAACACTTGGACGCAATCAAGTGGCTTTTTATTAAGTGTGTTAATAATAAGGGTATGCGATGTGGATTAGTTGAAACATATTTTAATACGGATGATTGATGTACGTTTACGACAAAACAAAATGTGGATCGTCGTTCCAATGCCAAGTTTTAAATTGTCTGGCCCTTGAGATGTCACACGAAGCTGGTGACGAAGCGTCACTCAGAAGAGGCAAAGCACTTAGTTATTATACTATTTCTACCATTTACCTATCAATGCAACAATTAACAGAATTGGAACTAAGTTCCTTATCACTTATCGCATTAAGTTAAAATCAACCAGGAATTATTTTCGATTCTATGCTATTAAATTGTTATTAACTGATACATTCAAAAAAATGTTACATAAAAGGGTGTTTTGATCTACAGAGGATGATATCTTAGAAAAGAACTAAAAAGCAATACAACCATTAGGTGGATGAACTAGCGTGCTTTTCTATTGAAAAAATATCTGCATTTTATTCATGATAGATGATGTGTAAAACTATTCTCAAAAAATTCGAAGTTGGTATCTATGACCAGCAGTTTTGGCCCAACACGAAATCGGAATTGTCGAAATAAATGTTTCATCGTTGCAACTTTTACTTCCGCAGTTGTTCAATGGCAACAGTTTCACCTACTTTTCACATATTCCAACATGCGATCGCATTTTCAGCAATGGGCATGGGGGGTGAGTTCGAGCAGCTGCTGACGATAAGTGAATGGAAGTGTAGTGTCTCATGGTTTTATTCATGTGACGTTATTTTTCGTTTTTTTTTCATCCTCTCTTGCAGGTAGCATGGATAAAATCCGACACGAAAGCGATTCTGGCCATCCACACCCACATGGTGGCCCTGAATCAGAGGCTGTCGGTCACGCACAACGGACACAATACCTGGAAGCTGCACATCTCGCACGTTCAGCTCAACGATTCAGGAAGTTACATGTGCCAAGTCAACACGGACCCGATGCGGCATCAGGTGGGTGGACAATCGTTGGACCGTTTTTTGTCTTTCTTGCAAACTTGTTTCTCGCCGATAGAAATGCGATGTACTTTGTGATAACGTGTCAGTATATCAGAATAGAATTGAAATTCAGAGCACGTAGGTGCCCGGTATTGTTGATGATATGACGTTTGATGTGGGAATTTTCGGCTAACCATCGCGGTGGCACGGAAAAGCTTTTTGCGATTCAAAGCTTGTTAATTTTGCTACGTGATATTGCAATCAAGGCGTCTTTCAGATTATTATTTTAATATGTGGAATTAATTGTAGTATGACTACTCGAGGAAATGTGTCTAAGGGGCCCCATACACGCTCCGACATGTTGTACAACTTTGACTCCGCCCCCAGGAAATTTGGTCCGGTCGGAGTAAAGTCGGACCGTCTGTGGGCAAGTTGTACTGTTCAATGGTCGTACAACTTGCCCACAGACGGTCTAACTTTACTCCGACTGAACCAAATTTCTTGGGGGTGGAGTCAAGGTTGTACAACATGTCGTAGCGTGTATGCCTCCATATACAGATGTGCTCGACTTGCGGTTAGCGGCAGTATAGGTATGACTAAAGTTAAACGACTGTTAGGGCACATATCGAATGTAAACAAAATAGAAAAATTCACGTAGGAAAAAAATACTAATACCGATACAACAGCTAAAAATCTAATAGAAACGACAATAGCTCTAATCTAAAACTAAAGTGTGCAGTAAGAAGCTAGAAGCAAAAATTCAAAAAAATTAGCGCAATTGCCGGCAGGCCATTGGTTTTTAGTGACAGTGGTTCCGAAGAGATTCCGTGAGATTTTGAAAACCTAACTTTTTAATGAAAATAAGTATAAGAGATATATCATCTTCAGAATGTACCAACAAACAAAATTTCGGAAAGTTCCTCCAGGAATTCCGTCGGAAGTTCCTCCAGGGATTCGTTCGGAAGTTCCTCCAGGAATTCCTTCGGAAGTTCCTCCAGGAATTCCTTCGGAAGTTCCTCCAGGAATTGCTTTGGAAGCTCCTACAGGAATTTCTTCGGAAGTTCCTCCAGAAATTCCTTCGGAAGTTCCTCCAGGAATTCCTTCGGAAGTTCCTCCAGGAATTTCTTCGGAAGTTCCTCCAGGAATTCCTTCGGAAGTTCCTCCAGGAATTCCTTCGGAAGTTCCTCCAGGAATTGCTTTGGAAGCTCCTCCAGGATTTTCTTCGGAAGTTCCTCCAGAAATTCTTTCGGAAGTTCCTCCAGGAATTCCTTCGGAAGTTCCTCCAGGAATTCCTTCGGAAGTTCCTCCAGGAATTCCTTCGGAAGTTCCTCCAGGAATTCTTTCGGCAGTTTCTCAAGGAATTCCCTCGGAAGTTCCTCCAGGAATTCCTTCGGAAGTTCCTCCAGGATTTCCCTCGGAAGTTCCTCCGGAAGTTCCTCCAGGAATTCCTCCGGAAGTTCCTTCAGGAATTCCTCCGGAAGTTCCCCCAGGAATTCATCAGGAAGTTCCTCCAGGAATTCCTCCAGAAGTTCGTCCAGAAGTTTTCAGAGAAACTTTTGGAGGAATTCCTAGGGTAACTATAGAAGGAATTCCTGGAGGAACTTACGGAAGAATTTCCAAGGGCCCTAGCAGCACACATGTTCCACTTAGGTTACTGCAGCTCGTATGTAACCAGATTAAGTCACAAACAAGTTGCTGCAACCGATTGTGACTGACTTGTGCTGCTCGGCAACTTCCGGAGGGGAACTTCTGGAGGAATTCCCGGAGGAACTTTTGGAGGAATTCCCGGGGGAACTTCCAGGAAAATTCTCGAGGGAACTTCCGGAGGAATTCCTGGGGGAATTTCCGGAGGAATTCCCGGGCGAAGTTCCGGAGGAATTCCTGGGCGAACTTCCGGAGAAATTTCCGGAGGAACTTCCGGAGGAATTCCCGGGGGAACTTCAGGAGTAATTCCCGGCGGAACTTCTGGAGGAATTTCCGGGGGAAATTCTGGAGGAATTCCCGGGGGAACTTCTGGAGGAATTCCCGGGGGAACTTCTGGAGGAATTCCCGGGGGAACTTCTGGAGGAATTCCCGGGGGTACTTCTGGAGGAATTCCCGGGGGAACTTCTGGAGGAATTCCCGGGGGAACTTCTGGAGGAATTCCCGGGGGAACTTCTGGAGGAATTCCCGGGTGAACTTTTGGAGGAATTCCCGGGGGAACTTCTGGAGGAATTCCCGGGGGAACTTCTGGAGGAATTCCTGGGAACTTCTGGAGGAATTCCAGAACTTCTGGAGGAATTCCTGGGGAACTTCTGGAGGAATTCCTGGGGAACTTCTGAGGAATTCCAGGGGAACTCTGAGGAATTCTTGGAGGAACTCCCTGAGGAACTTCTGAGGAATTCCAGGGGAATTTCGGAGGAATTCAGGGGAATTTCCGGAGGAATTCCAGGTGAACTTCGGAGGAATTCTGGGAACTTCCGGAGGAATTCTGGGAACTTCGGAGGAATTCCCAGGGAACTTCGGAGGAATTCTGGGAACTTCGGAGGAATTCAGGGAACTTCGGAGGAATTCCTGGGAACTTCGGAGGAATTCCTGGGGAACTTCGGAGGAATTCAGGGAACTTCGGAGGAATTCCAGGAACTTCGGAGGAATTCCTGGGGAACTTCGGAGGAATTCCAGGGGAACTTCGGAGGAATTCCCGGGGAACTTCGGAGGAATTCCAGGAACTTCGGAGGAATTCCAGGGGAACTTCGGAGGAATTCAGGGAACTTCGGAGGAATTCTGGGGAACTTCGGAGGAATTCCAGGGAACTTCCGGAGGAATTCCAGGGAACTTCGGAGGAATTCCAGGGAACTTCGGAGGAATTCTGGGAACTTCGGAGGAATTCCTGGGAACTTCCGGAGGAATTCCAGGGAACTTCGGAGGAATTCTGGTGAACTTCCGGAGGAATTCCCTGGGAACTTCCGGAGGAATTCCTGGGGAACTTCGGAGGAATTCCCGGGGAACTTCGGAGGAATTCCAGGGAACTTCGGAGGAATTCCTGGGAACTTCGGAGGAATTCAGGGAACTTCGGAGGAATTCCAGGGAACTTCGGAGGAATTCCAGGGAACTTCGGAGGAATTCCAGGGAACTTCCGGAGGAATTCAGGGAACTTCGGAGGAATTCAGGGAACTTCCGGAGGAATTCAGGGAACTTCGGAGGAATTCCCAGGGGAACTTCGGAGGAATTCAGGGAACTTCGGAGGAATTCAGGGAACTTCGGAGGAATTCCAGGAACTTCGGAGGAATTCAGGGAACTTCGGAGGAATTCCAGGGAACTTCGGAGGAATTCAGGGGAACTTCGGAGGAATTCAGGGAACTTCGGAGGAATTCCAGGGAACTTCGGAGGAATTCCAGGGGAACTTCAGGAGGAATTCAGGGAACTTCGGAGGAATTCCTGGGAACTTCGGAGGAATTCCTGGGAACTTCGGAGGAATTCCAGGGGGAACTTCGGAGGAATTCTGGGGAACTTCCGAGGAATTCCAGGGGAACTTCGGAGGAATTCCAGGGAACTTCGGAGGAATTCCAGGGAACTTCGGAGGAATTCCTGGGAACTTCGGAGGAATTCGGGGAACTTCGGAGGAATTCCCGGGGAACTTCGGAGGAATTCGGGGAACTTCCGGAGGAATTCTGGGAACTTCGGAGGAATTCGGGGAACTTCCGGAGGAATTCAGGGGAACTTCGGAGGAATTCCAGGAACTTCCGGAGGAATTCCTGGGGAACTTCGGAGGAATTCCAGGGAACTTCCGGAGGAATTCCTGGGGAACTTCCGGAGGAATTCCAGGGAACTTCGGAGGAATTCGGAGGAACTTCCGGAGGAATTCCAGGAGGAACTTCCGGAGGAATTCCCGGAGGAACTTCCGGAGGAATTCCGGAGGAACTTCGGAGGAATTCCCAGGAACTTCCGGAGGAATTCTTAGAGGAACTTCAGGAATTCCTGGAGGAACTTTCGGAGGAATTCACGGGGGAACTTCCGGAGGAATTCCCGGGGGAACTTCCGGAGGAATTCCCGGGGGAACTTCCGGAGGAATTCCCGGGGGAACTTCCGGAGGAATTCCCGGGGGAACTTCCGGAGGAATTCCCGGAGGAACTTCGGAGGAATTCGGAGGAACTTCGGAGGAATTCGGAGGAACTTCCGGAGGAACTTCGAAGAAATTCCTGGGGAACGTCCGTAGGAATTCCCGGGGGAACTTCCGGAGGAATTCCCGGGGGAACTTCCGGAGGAATTCCCGGAGGAACTTCCGGAGGAATTCCCGGAGGAACTTCCGGAGGAATTCCCGGAGGAACTTCCGGAGGAATTCCCGGAGGAACTTCCGGAGGAATTCCCGGAGGAATTTCCAGAGGAATTCCCGGAGCAATTTCCGGAGGAATTCCTGGAGGAACTTCCGGAGGAATTCCCGGAGGAACTTTCGAAGGAATTCCCGGAGGCACTTCCGGAGGAATTTTTGGAGGAACTTGCGAAGGAATTTCTGGAGGAACTTCCGAAGGAATTTCTGGAGGAACTTTTGAAGGAACTTCTCGAGGAATACCTGGAAGATTTTCCGCAGGAATTTCGTGAGGAACTTCCGGAGGAATTCCCGGAGGAACATCCGGAGGAATTCCCGAAGGAACTTTCGGAGAAATTCCTAGATGAACTTCCAGAAGAATTCCTGGAGGAACTTCCAGAAGAATTCCTGGAGGAACTTCCGGAGGAATCCCTGGAGGAATTTCCGGAGGAATTTCTGGAGGAACTTCCGGAAGAATTCCTGGAGGAACTTCCGAAGGAATTCCTGGAGGAACTTCCGGATGAATTCCTGAAGTAACTTCCGAAGGAATTCCTGGAAGAACTTTCGAAGGAATTTCTGGAGGAACTTCCGAAGAAACTCCTGAAGCAACTTCCGAAGGAACTTCCGAAGGAATTCCTGGAGAAACTTCCGAAGGAATTCCTGGAGGAACTTCCGAAGGAATTCCTGGAGGAACTTCCGAAGGAATTCCTGGAGGAACTTCCGAAGGAATTCCTGGAGGAACTTCCGGAGGAATTCCAGGAGGAACCTCCGGAGGAATTCCAGGAGGAACTTCCGAAGGAATTCCAGGAGGAACTTCCGAAGGAATTCCAGGAGGAACTTCCGAAGGAATTCCTGGAGGAACTTCCGAAGGAATTCCTGGAGGAACTTCCGAAGGAATTCCTGGAGGAACTTCCGGAGGAATTCCCGGAGGATTTTCTGGAGGCAGTTCTGGAGGCACTTCTGGAGGAATACCTGGAGGGACTTCCGTAGGAATTTGTCTTTTCTGTCTTATTTGTCCTATTTGTTATATTTGCTTTATTTGTTTTATTTGCTTTATTTTGCTTATTTGTTTATTTTTCTTATTTGTCTTATTTATTTTCAATTGTTTATTTCATCTCATTCCTATATTCGATTTCAGTTAATATATTTGGTATCCTCGTGTTCACAAATAGGAATACGCTTTTTTCTAGTGTCACGCTAGATACAAAGTTGACGGGCTTTCTATCGCTCTCATCGCTCCTTTCCTGCCGTGCGCCACAAGAAAATATGTTGTTGGCTGCTCTCCCGAAATGGTAACTTTTGTATAGAATTTAAAAAAACTTGGTTGAAGGAAAAAGAGCTTCCTGCAAAATTTATTGCGGTGACATATACTTTTTATTACATCAAAATGATCGTTGGAAAAATTCAAAACTTTTGTCAGCTGGGTTTTGGAAAATTCTTTCCTTTTATGCTTCAAATCATTGGAGAAAAGTACTAAGAAGCCAAAATTTCAGTTGTACAATAGTTCAGTATTTAGAGCTTAATTCAAATTTGGGAAATAGTAGGTCCATGAAATTTTGTAGGAACATTCCTTGATAAATTTCAAAGAGATTGTCAGTTGGGATAAGCGAAATTCGTTCCCAATTCCAAGTTATAGACATTTTAGTACGAAAATAGCGCTCTACCGCGAGAGAGCTTCCCTCAGACCTTAATAGCTAGTACAAAGTTAATTGCCTACATTATGGATGGAAATCCGGCGTTGTAGCGTACCACATTTTTATACGTGATGTAGGCAATTACCATGAAAGTAGATTTTTGTACCTCATAATCATATAAACGGTTGTTATAATGTTGAAATGAAGGTAACAACCTCTGATATAATTATTTTACGGCTAGAGGGAATTTTGATATAATTTTTGTTATTTTAACAACTAACCAGCCAATTTTATAACACATTTTGTTACATTATTTTTCTGAAATAAATAACTCCCCTTGTTATAATTTTGTTATGCATTCTTGATCGGGCATGTTTAGGCCTCTGAACAGTTCGCCAGCAATGCACAATGCACATACAAATGACCGCTTCCGACGAAGTGCATTGCTACAATTCCCATACAAAGCCTGTTGCTAGATACCAGTTGGACCTTAATCTTACATTTAGATTAATCGATTCTACTAAGAAGCCCAAAAATAATTATTCCACTTTATCTGTTTATCGACAGTCCGGAAACCTCGAGGTTGTTGTCCCACCGGACATCCTCAACACCAACGATCCGAACAGTGCCTCACTAGAGGAAGGCGTTGCCAACGAGGGTGGCAACATTCAACTTTTGTGCCAAGCGGTTGGAGTGCCGCTTCCGAATGTGCAGTGGCGCCGAGAGGGCGGTAAGGACATCGTGGTGCGGACCGAAGGCCGAGAGAAACAAGGTGGGCTCAAGTCATGTTCTTGTCAATTGTAGTAATAAATCAATATTGAAAGCATAAACTAAACTTCATTGTGTTCAACCTTCTTCTTCATTGCAGTTGTGAAGTTCGTCGAAGGCGAACGGTTGATGCTGAACCAGGTGCAACGAACCGACATGGGTGGCTATCTGTGCATTGCTTCGAATGGGATTCCACCCTCCGTTAGTAAACGATACGACGTGCAAGTGAACTGTAAGTTGATTATTAGGATTGATTAGGGATTAAACGGTGATGCTGGTTTGTTGCGAGAATGTCATGATATGCAGCTTTGAGAATTGAACAAAATATCTAATGCCTTTGTTTGCTCGATGCTTCCGCATCTGATCTGGCACTGGTAGCTGCTGTCAATTAGCAGCATCATTCTGCCAAGACAAGTACAACTTTGACATCCCTAAGGGACCATAGCGATCTGCTTCCGAGTGGAACCGAATATAGTAAGTTGTTTCCATGGTGTTTCTCCTCTTCGAGAAAATGCTGCTCTGATTTTAGAAGCAAAATGACAGGGCTGAGAATTACGGAGAAGTGAATTTTCATCAGAGGACATGAATAGAAAAATAATTGGCTGTTTGCAAATGGAGCTATCAGATTGTTATTTATTTTTAAATTTTATGTTTCCCTGTTGGAATAGTCTATTTTTATGAATGCTTTCAGTTTTGGAATGCTTCAGCTAACGGAGCACTACACTGTTTTTCGATGTTTATGTATACATTTTTCCATATAAACTTCCAACGAGTTTAGCACCGGCAAAACGTTGATCGATTTGGGTTAAATTTTGCCCAGAGCATCAAATAGAACCGAATCCGAGGGCGACCCATAGAAATTACATAAAATGTTTAGGAGTCAAACCCTAATAATCCATTTATATAAACAATTTACACTAACCACTCAAATTCCACCATTACTAGCTGACCCATCATAATCAGCACCAATAAAATAACCACTGCACATCAGCATCAATTCAACCTGCTTCCCTTCTTTTCTGCCATTTTATTCCCTGCTGTAGTTCCACCCAGTGTCAAGGCGGGCAATCAGTTGGTAGCCGCCCCGGTCGAAAGTCACGTCATGCTCCAGTGCATCGTGGAAGCTTTCCCAACGCCCCTCAACGGGTGGTACAAAAATGACGGTAAGTGCACACCAATTTTCTACATACACACACATGCTGAAAGGAGAAGTGATTCAAAATGAACACTTGAATATCTTTATTTTGAGAACTCCATTGAAAAATATAGTAAAATTTACCTTACAGTAGTTGCAATATATTCGTCGGATGTTCATATAAAGGTTCTTTTCTGGATACGTATTAATGTGTTGCTTGTATTACTAATAAAATTCGAACACGTTCTTTTTGAGTCATCCCCCCCTACGCGAAATAAGCA
This sequence comes from Armigeres subalbatus, assembly GCF_024139115.2. Lineage (NCBI taxonomy): Eukaryota > Metazoa > Arthropoda > Insecta > Diptera > Culicidae > Armigeres > Armigeres subalbatus. The sequence continues at coordinate 305,753,548 of NC_085140.1, forward strand.
TGCATCCAGCTAACAATTTCGTTTCGTATGGACCAGTTGGGGATAATGTAATAAAAAATGCCTTTTTTGTGTTCCTCCTAGTGGCCTCGGCTTTGCTTCGTCGTCCGGCGGTTCACGCTGGCAGGGCTGGAAAGCTTGTAGTCCCAATAATAATGTTACCGAGCCCTCCTGCAGGAATGAAGCCGCACGATCTGTGACTGGCAGACTGCGCGGGAGCTTGTTGTTTTTTATTGATGATGCCGTTGGAAGCAGCTGCCTGAAATGCTGAGCAGCAGCAGCAGTGCTTTTTTCTCTGATGTTGGCAGTGGCAGCCGTGGTGGTCTGTTCTCGATTTTTCCAATTTCACAAGTCATTTGGTACGATTTCACATGTAATTTTGATTTATTTTTCCGTGTTATTGTAGGGGTAGGATCATTTTGATTGTATTTTCCGAGGCCGATGAATGCCATGTTTTGTGGGGAGTCTTGTTGGATAAACCAAGCCTCCGTATGTGCTTTCAGTAGTACAATACATCTACAAACTTTATTGTTCATATTCTGGATACAGAAATTCAGGTAAATTCAATGGAAACTATGCATGCAGGATTATTTTTGTTCTAATTTTCTGGAGATGCTAATTTCATTTTCAAACTTGAGCGTAAAGTGGCGAAAGTGTAGACTACTAAATTCCATTAGGATATGGCAGGCATGATTATGTTTTATTTAGAAGTAGATTCATTTTCAAAGTGAGCTAAGTGTAATTTTTGGTGATGATATAAATCGCGTCATAGTAAGAAGGAATATGAATTTGTATTGCATTGTCACCCCGGACGACGGTAGCTGTGAAAGGGAGATTTCCAAGCGACCCTACAAATAAATTCCAACGATGTCTTAACTTATTTGTTGAGTATTAGCACATGGCAAATAAAAATGAATCCCAATAAAACCAAAACAATAATGTTCATTAAATGAGCTGATTACGCATGGCACAAGTTTTAAGTGGTCCTCTGAGATTGCTCGACATTCTGGCTACGTGCCCGGCCCACCGCAGTCTTCCGATTTTCGCGGTGTGAACGATGGATGGTTCTCCCAACAGCAAAAGCAACTCGTGGTTCATTCGCCTCCTCCACGTACCGTCCGCCATAGATGGTACGCAACACTTTCCTTTCGAAAACTCCCAGTGCGCGTTGGTCCTCCACGAGCATCGTTCAGGTCTCGTGTCCGTAGAGAACTACCGGTCTAATAAGCGTTTTGTAGATAGTCAGTTTGGTACGGCGGCGAACTCTATTCGATCGGAGCGTCCTGCGAAGTCCAAAGTACGTACGATTTCCAGCCACTATGCGTCTTCTAATTTCTCTGCTGGTATCGTTATCGGCAGTCACCAGTGAGCCCAAGTACACGAATTCTTCAACCACCTCGATTTCGTCACCACCGATAGAAACTCCTGGTGGGTGGCTTCCATTGACCTCCCTTGAGCCTCTTCCTATCATGTACCTCGTCTTCGACGTGTTGAAGACTAGTCCAATCCGGTTAGCATCGCTTTTCAGTCTGATGTAGGCTTCCTCCATCCTCTCAAAGTTACGTGCCACGATATCAATGTCGTCGGCGAAACCAAATAACTGGACGGACTTCGTGAAAATCGTACCACTCGTATCAATCCCTATCCTTCGTATTACTCCCTCCAAAGCGATGTTGAATAGCAGACACGAAAGACCATCACCTTGTCGTAAGCCTACGCGTTTCGAAGGGACTCGAGAATGCCCCTGAAACTCGAACTACGCACATCACCCCATCCATCGGCGCCTTGATCAACCGTATCAGTTTATCCGGAAATCCGTTTTCGTGTATTAGCTGCCATAGCTGGTCCCGATCGATTGTATCATATGCGGCTTTGAAGTCGGTAAAAGGATGATGTGTGGGCACGTTGTATTCGCGGCATTTCTGCAATACCTGACGTATGGCGAACACCTGGTCTGTGGTAGAGCGTTCGCCCGTAAAACCCGCCTGGTACTGCCCCACGAACCCTCTTGCAATTGGTGTTAGTCGGCGGCATAAAATTTGGGAGAGTACCTTGTAGGCAGCGTTCAGCAATGTGATTGCGCGGTAGTTGCTACAATCCAACTTATCGCCCTTTTTGTAGATGGGACACACGACACCTTCCATACACTCCTGCGGCAGAACCTCATCCTCCCAAACCTTGGTAATCACCCAGTGCAGCGCTCTAGCCAGTGCCTCACCACCGTGTTTAAACAGCTCTCCTGGTAGTTGGTCAACTCCAGGGGCTTTGTTGTTTTTCAGCCGGCCGATCTCCTCCTGGATTTCCTGGAGATTCGGAGCCGGAAGTCGCATGTTCTGCGCGCGTGCTCCTAGGTTCATTACCATACCGCCACCGTTGTCTGCTATATCGCCCTTCAGGTGCTCTTCGTAGTGCTGCCGCCACCTTTGGATCACCTCACGCTCGTTTGTAAGAAGGTTCCCGTTTATGTCCTTACACATATCGGGCTGTGGCACGTGGCCCTTACGTGAACGGTTTAACTTCTCATAGAACTTTCGTGCGTTATTAACGCGATACAGTTCCTCCGTTTCTTCACGGTCTCGATCTTCCTGCTGGCGCTTTTTCCTCCGGAAAATCGAGTTTTGTCTGTTCCGCGCACGTTTGTATCGTGCCTCGTTCGCCCTCGTGCGGTGTTGCATCAATCTCGCCCATGCTGCATTATTCTCCTAAAATCCTAAAAAAATCCGGAGCCACCGTGCCTAGTGCAGCGGTTGCGGTGCTTCCAATGGCGGATCGAATATCTCTCCAGCCATCTTCAAGAGATGCTGCGCCTAGCTGCTCTTCCGTTGGAAGTGCCACTTCCAGCTGCTGCGCGTAGTCTTGGGCTAGTCTATCATCTTGTAGCCGCCCAATGTTTAGCCGCGGCGGACGACTCTGACGCGTGTTGTACACTGTCGAGAGTTTTGAGCCCAGACATACTGCAACGAGGTAGTGGTCGGTAGTGCGGTAGGTGCGGACGTTCGTGATGCCGGAGAAGAATTTGCCGTCGATTAGAACGTGGTCGATTTGGTTTTCCGTTACTTGATTAGGTGATTTCCATGTGGCCTTGTGGATATTCTTGCGGGGGAAGAAAGTGCTTCGAACTACCATTCCGTGGGAGGCTGCAAAGTTTATGCATCGTTGGCCGTTGTCGTTCGATACGGTATGCAGACTATCCGGTCCGATGAGCGGTCTATACATTTCCTCCCTTCCTACCTGAGCGTGCCTTGAGTGTCTTACTTGAGCTGTAAAACTCAATAGAATACATTTTCAAAACTACACACTTAGATTCGATTTTGCTGTTCGGTAAAAAAATTGACGAAATACTTCGGTAAACATGAAATAGTACCGACTTTTCGGTACAGTTGATCAGTTTCACCGTAAATTTTTAAATATTTACCGAACGATCCGTAAATCTTGAATTTATTTAACGTGTTCGGTAGAAAAAAAAAACAATTTATTCGGTAAAAATTCACAATCACTGAAAACGGTAAACACATTACCGAACAAAATGTAAAATTTCATGTGAATTGCCGAAGTACGGTAAACTTAACTCAACTGTCAGCCATTTTCTGAAACAAAAGTCTTGCGGTTATAGTGATCGACGGTGAAGAAGTTTTGATCTCGTGGCCGGAGTTTTAAGGCAATTGAACAGGTATAGCAGCAGCTACAGAACCAGGATGCTCGTATAATCGGGCCTAAGCTTGTATTTAACTATTTCACAATCAAAATTGTTTTCAGGTTTCTCCGGTTCTTCTGACCGGAACATGTGTCTGGATATGATTCTGGGTCCAACCGTCAAATCAGCCATAACCTTAGAAACCAACAATTTTGGAACACATTTTTTGATTACACATGAGGCACTTGCAATGGGTGGTATGCACATTTTGATTCCCTAAAATGCATAGTACACAAACATCATGCTGTTGTGTCCGTATTCGCATAAATCCATTCAAGATTTGGAATCTTCGAATATACAGCAAGAAAATTTTAAATTAATTAAGGAAGGGTAATTTGGAAGCAACAAAGCTAGTCATTAATTTAAGCATGTTTAAGTACTTGTCGTGTAATATACGGTGAATTTTGATTCATTCTTCTGGACATAAATAATAATAAATAATCTGCAATTTTAGTATTGTTTTATTTATTAAAGTTTGAAAATAATGAATTACCGAATTGGTACGGTACCTGCGTTACAAAAATTACCGAACGGTACGGTAGTTTTTGACAGATCATAAATTTTTTTGTTACCGAACTGTACGGTATTTTTTGACAGTTTATCAAAATGTTCAAGTACCGAACGTTCGGTAATGTTTTTGATTACCGAACAGATTACCGTACGTTCAGCTGTTGAAAGTTCGGTAAAAAATTACCGTATACTGTAAATTTTTTTAAGTTTGTATATCACGCTTTCAGAGGTATGAGCTATGACTAACACGGGCCTTATCTACAGTATGATGAAGAAATAATAAGCTTATTTTCGAATTTGCTGAAAAATGCTTTACAGATCTCATTATTTTTTTTTCGATGCCACTTCGATCAATCCAGAGATTGATTTGTTTGTAACAAATGAATCAATTCAAGTCACTTGAGTTGGCACCGTATGACTATGCACATTTTGTTTTTGCTCTCGGACCAAACCCTTCACTTATTTTATTTTCATTCCCAACAGGTATCAAGCTGTATCAAGGGGAAAAGTATGTGATCGACGAGGAGAAAATCAATGCGTTCACCTGGCAGCTCAACCTTACGATAAAGCATCTGCAGAAGACGGACTTCGCTCCGTACGTTTGTTCAAGCATCAACGCCTTGGGAAAGGCCGATGCACGGATTCGGTTGCAAGGTAAGTTTTAATTGCATTAAATATGACATATTAAAAACTTGTATGCCTCATTTGATAAATGTACCTATTCGCATAGAAAAGGGGTCAAGCGCCCTTCACCAGTTTTATTAATACAAAATATAAAACAAAGCAAAAATTTCAAATCTTCACCCATCCATAAATCCGGTTATCCCTCGAATGATGTGAGTGACAGTTAAATTGATGGAAAATTACTACGGTCGAGCGAATGCCCCAAATGTGTCGGCCCTTTTATCCAACCTTCCTGCTTCGCTTCGCAACATGATTTGATATTCTGACTTTCCGTCGTTCGCTTCCGGAATTGATTGATTCATTTTTGATCAGCTCAATTCACTTCGACCCAATTGCCCAAAGCCCCGCTGCTCCTGACAAGTGTTCGTTTTGTGTTGGTTGATGAAGCCCATTCAAATGGTGCGATCGTTATATTAATTGCATGTAAATTTGTTTTAATAATTTTGCTCTCCGTCGCACGGTTTCATTCCTTTTTCCGTCTTATGTTTCCTGCAGAGCTGCGATTGCCGCCGAAACCGACCACAACTCCGACGCCGTACGTGCCGCCGACACCGAAGCAGCCCCGCCGGAAGCAGCATCATCAGAGCCACGGCAAAGGAAGCCACGATGGCAACGGAAAGGGCGCTGGCCTCGGCAACGGTTTCAACCGGGACAGCTACATCATCAATCACATCCAGGAGAACGATATGCTCGGAGGGTTCGCCTCGGAAGGTGAGTTTTCGCGGAGGTGGCCGCGAATGATGGGTCCTATTGAACCAGCTCACGCGGCATTATTGGTCCCGGATTCCACTCGAGCAAAGCTACCAAAGTTTAACAATTTAGTTGTACTCTAACCGAGCGTTGGATGCTTTGCGTGTCGATGCAATTGAATTGAGGCCAACGAAGTTGTTGATTAATAGAAAATTCCGATTGAAGTGCTTATCAGCTTGCCTTGTAATAGGATTCACTTGCAATCTTGGAGTAAGAGCAATAGCAGCACTCACTACTGAAACATAATATAGATCTGAAATGACGTACCAATATATCACTTTTGTTTATATTTTCTTTATAACTATTTGAACTCAACTACTGGAATGCTTCTCATAGGATTGGACTTTACCTCTAAGAAGTTGCTGTGCAGATTTAAAGTAATGCTTCATGTGCCAGCAACAGGCTCAACAAGCTTCGTCCAATTATTTTTCAGGAAATTCATTGGATATTGATGAAATTGGCAACATGACCATGGTAGAGTTTACTCTGTAACAAATCCCATAAATGAGTGCTGCCCGCGTTGATTCAGATCTTCCAACAGGTGAAATATTTTGTGAGGACATCTATAGTCTTCGTTGGAGATCCCATGCGAATGCTCCGATCAATCTACCTTTGTTTATGAAGGAAGCATCATCTACGAACAAAGATAGTGTGCCACCATCCGGAAGTTCTGGCATGTCGGAGGTAAACAGGTTGAACAGCAAGAGCCCAAACATACTGGCCTGGGGGATGCCTGCAGAACTGCCGCACTTCCGCATCGGAAGTAGCACCACCGATTTAGACCAGGAATGTTCTCGTCTACAGAGAGCTTTTGATAGTTTTGCCAATAGCTGAGAAGGCTGTACATCAGATGTCAGACATTGACGAAGCTAGCCGACTTTGAATAGCTTTTTCCTCAAGCTTAATAACGCTGAGATAAGGCTGGTAGGGCTGGTTCGTCAGCTGTTATCATCAACTCCTCCAAGAAAATACTAATAAGTTGATGGATATTGTTGACTGGCAGAAGACACACGCGAACTGCCATGGCAGTATTTCAATACTTTGCCTAAGTTTCTGTGTGCGAGCCTGGAAGATGAATACTTGAACAAACAAATTTCGGGAATTCGGTCCTCGTCTTCTGACCCCATGTTTTTTTTTACATTTGCGATGTTTTCTTGATTTGGGCACGTCCGTGATTTGGGCAAAATCCGACAGAAAATTTTCTCGAGGTGTGATGCTACCTTCACGTAGACACACCGATCTGGATGGAAAATCCCTGCTTTTGATTTCCCACATAGCCTTGATGATGTTGGTTACTCCACATGCATACGATCAGGCAGGGTCATTAGACCGAAGACCATTAGGCCAAAGGTCATTAGATCGAAGGCCATTATGCCGAATGCCCATTAGGCCGAATCAGCAATGGGGAGTTAGAAGTGAAGAAGGAAGAAAGAGAAGAGAGAAGAAGGAAGAAGAAGGAAGAAGAAAGAAAAAATAAGAAGAAAGAAGGAAGAAAGAAGAAGGATGAAAGAAGAAGGAAGAAAGAAGAAGGAAGAAAGAAGAAGAAAGAAGGAAGAAGAAAAAAGGAAAAAGGAAAAAGGAAGAAGGGATAAGGAAGAAGAAAGAAGAAAGAAGAAAGAAAAAAAAAGGAAGAATGAAGAATGGAGAAGAAAAAAGGGAGGGGATGAAAGAAGAAGTAAAAAAGAAATAAGGAAGAGGGAAGAAGGAATAAGGTAGAAGGAAGAATGAAAAAGGAAGAAGAATAAAAAAAGAAGGAAACCGGAAGAAGGAAGAAGAGAGAAGTAAAAATGAGGAAGAAGGAAGAAGGAAGAAGGAAGAAGGAAGAAGGAAGAAGGAAGAAGGAAGAAGGAAGAAAGAAGAAGGAAGAAGGAAGAAGGAAGAAGGAAGAAGGAAGAAGGAAGAAGGAAGAAGGAAGAAGGAAGAAGGAAGAAGGAAGATGGACGAAGGAAGAAGGAAGAAGAAAGAGGGAAGAAGAAAGAAGAAAAAAGGGAGAAGGAAGAAGATAGAAGAAAGAAGGAATATGGAAGAATGAAGAAGGGTGATGGAAGAAGGGAGGAGGATGGAGGAAGAAGTAAAAAAGGAAGAAGGAAGACGAAAGAAGGAAGAAGGAAGAAGGAAGAAAGAAGAAGAAAGAAGAAAGAATAAAGAAGAAACAAGAAAGAAGGAAGAAGGAAAAAAGAAGACGGAAGTAGGAAGAATGAAGAAAGAATAAAGAAGAAAGAAGAAGGAAGGAAGAAGTATGAACAAGGAAGAAGGAAGAAAAATAAATAAAAGGAAGAATGAAAAAAGAAGATAAAAGTTGGAAAAAAGAATAAAGAAGGAAGAAGGAAAAACTAAGAAGAAAAAAGTATGAGGAAGGGAGCGAAGAAGAAAGAAGGAACAGCATAGAACAAAGAAGGGAGAAGAAATGAGGAAGATGAAAGATGGAAGAAGCAAGGAGGAAGAAAGAGGAAGGACAAGTTCATTTCTCAAATTTTGCTTTTTACTTCCCATTCGGCCAAATGACCTTCGGCCTAATGGCTTGACACCTACAAACATTGATTTCGCCTCCTGGGAATTCTGTTTGATCGTATGTTCGCCAAGTTTGTTCGAACAAAAATACTATTGAACGCACACCAACTAACTTGCTTATCGACTGCTCAAAGCCGAACAAAATATTCTGATGATCCTGCAATTGTTCTGCGCAAGGATGTTATCGATCATTTAGAAATTTGCGTTAGATCATTTAGTAGTTTATCAATTAGTCATTCCAGAAGCTGAATTGAAAAATGTGTTGTATGGTGGACTTCTAGTGCGAAGCTTTTTCTACAACTCTGCCTAATGGTTCGTTGTTAGAATTCAACTAATAACGGAGCTATAGCGCTAGTTGCAGTAACTTAGACTAAATGATAAGAAAATTCCAATCAATTAGTTTAATTTACTGCAACTAGCGCTAAAACTCCGTTATTTCTTGAATTTTAACAACGAATCATTAGGCAGAGTTGTAGAAAAACCTTCGCACTAGAAGTCCACCATACAACACATTTTGAAATTAAGCTTCTGGAATGACTTATTGATAAACTACTAAATGATCGAACGCGAATTACTAAATAATCGATAACATCATTGGTTCTGCGTTCTAAAGGAAGCACAACCGGGCCCGCACTCCTGGGCATGTACAGATTCTGCAAGGTTTTAATACGAAAAATGTTTACTTGTTATACAGATACATTGATTGTTTTAAAGTCATCCAAATTTGTATATGGCAAAAAGTTATAAAGATTTTGCGAGGTTTTAATGCAGAACTGTATTAAAATCTGCCATTCGCTGGTTGGGTGTACACGCGGTCAAATGCTGCACCAATTTGTCAAGTAAATCCCTGGGGCGGAGTCATTGTTGGTCAAACATGTCTGAGCGTATGTTGAGTACGCTGTATTATGTAGCATAAACAACGCTCATGCGCGTTGGACCAACATTGACTTCAACCCCACGGGTACCCGAACATACACTAAGTTCCTCCAACAGCGGAACGAACACTCAAATTGTTCGACCAACAGTAATACACACGGAAGATCCAAGCACGAACTTAAGCACTATTCTAAAATAAATAGACTTTTACAAACACTCAAGCATATTTGGATTAGCTTGGCTCCGTGTTCGATAGTTTAAACCAAAATCAAACCGCTTTGATTTTTAAGGGAGGTATTTTCGTCTTCATTTGATGTTACACAAACGGATTAAATCGTTGGTAAATGCTTCAATGGTCAAATCATCGGTACATGTTGTTCGTCTGCCAACGAGATGGTCTCTTCCATGGAAAGCAGTTGGCAATCAATGGTCTCGGACGTTTCTGGAAGAGCTTCTTAGTCAACTAATCCATTGACCTCAACCCAATCGGCGCAAAATAGTTCCGTTTATCAAGTAGGTATAGGTTAACCGTCTACTCCCCCAACGGATATTCAGAGCTGAGCTCTTAGTAGATCGTATGATTCTGTACTGGGTGGGGCAAAATTATCCGTGTTTAATTCTTTAGGCATAACTTTATTATTAAAATATTAAATAACGGAATATTTATGGACAACGTTAATACATTACTATATATTGTAATACTCATATCGATGCCTCCAAATATACTCATTTGGCTAATACTTTCGCCTTTTAACGTTTACGAAAATCATCAACAATGCTCGTTACATGCTCCACGGATGAACATTCATGCTGCTGAGCCAGTACGATGATGTAATTTTACAGGATAACTGCGTCTGAGATACGTCTTCGTGATGATAGCTCCCAAATAACACACAAAAAGTGAAAAGTGAAAAGTGAAGTGTGACGATCCATACAAAATTTTCAGAAGCTCCATACAAAAAGTGTGACATAGGGAGGAGGGGTGTTGAAGAAGTCCAATTTTTGCCTTACGTAATTAATGGATCTTCTCTTTGCATCATTGCATGATTTTTACGTGTTTTGCATTGTTGAATGCATTGAATTAACTTTTTTCGCTTAAAACAATTAACAATAAATCCATATGTAAACAAAACATACGACTCGATTACGTTTTGACGCTTTTTAGATCGAAAACACTTCTCGGTGAGTGAGCGAAGCGACGCTATTATGTCCGAAAAACTTAAGCGCGATGCTCTTTCTACAGAATCGCAAACGAATTAGCTCGTGTATGAAGCCTCAATGATTGAGATTTGAGTATGATTCTACCAGCACTGGAGACAAAGTGTGTTACTTGGGAGCTGTGTCGATATCCCGGATGTTCAGGAAATATCTAAGTTCATAGTTTTTGCTCTTGATAGAATAAGTGTACCGATTCAGAATGTTTAAAACTCCTTGTTTCCAGAGCAGAAGCGACGACCTCGATAACAGAAGCTGGTATGAACCTGCCTTCCATAAGACGTTAAATACCAAAGGAGTAATATTAGAAACTAATATACAAAATACTTCAGCCTGGGAGCACGCGCTCATGACAAACGTTTTCCAGCTCTGGACTTCCAGGGAATCTTGGAAGAGATTGGTCGGCTGAAACACAATAAAGCCTCTGGGGTTGTTCAACTACCAGAACAGTTGTTTAAATATAGTGGTGGAGCACTGGCTACAACGCTGCACTGGATAATTACCAGGATTTGGTAGGAGGCGGTTCTGCTGCACGAGTAGATGGAAAGTGTCGTGTGCCTCATGTACAAAAAATGACGACAAATAGTAGCAACTACCACCCACTACATGGGCGAACGCTTTACCACGGACCAGGTGTTCGCCGGTCGCCAGAAATTGCAGAAATGCGGCGAATATAATGTGGTCACACATCATCTATTCATCGACTCAAAGCCGCATATGATACAATCGATCAAGAACAGTTATGGAAACTCATGCACGAAGACTGATTTCCGGGTAAACTGATACGGTTGATCAAGGCGACGATGGATCAGGTGATGTACGTAGTTCGAGTTTCAGGGGCATTCTCGATTCCTTTTCAAACGCCCTGAAAGTTACGACAAATTAAGGTTCTCTCGTGTTAAACTCGCTGTTATACATCGCGTTGAATAGAGTAATACGACGGGCAGGAATTGAATCACTCCTGAATTTCACGAAGTCCGTTCAGCTATTTGGTTCCGCCGAAGACGTCGAAATTATGGCTCCTAGCGTTAAGGAGATGAAGGAAGCCTACATCAGACTGAAGACATTAAACATCAGTACGACCGCCGAAAACGAAACCAGCAGATCATTTCGGAGACGCAATATGGCAGGAAATGTGCGATTGAACAGAATCCCCCGCCGTACCAAACTGACTGTCTACAAAACTCCAGAATGTCGGACCAATGCCCGGTGAAAGATGTTCTCGATAGTGATCCGACTTGCCGAGGAAGCGAGGTGCGCAGCGAGTAAGGTAGATTGATCAAGTGCAGCTATGGTCAGTTAAAGATGAATACAGACAACTTGCATGTACTGCAAAGACTATTCCGTTGCTCAGTTTATGGGTGTCTTTCGTAGTTCCCGTTTTCAGCCCCACGAACAGCATGGCAGGGTGCTATTCTTTACCTAATCTGATGTAGCTAGACTATTTTTTGGGCTTTCTCGGAGTAGCGGCCTTCCAGTATGGCAACGAAATGCAGAAGCCACATTTTTTTTTAAATTTCCAGCGTTTCGGCCTGTAGTCTTGGCCTTTTTGAGGCTTGAAAAGGAACAGTCTCTCGTAGATTGCAACAAGCCAAACTTAATTTTAAGATTTAAAAAACGTCTACATAAAGACAAAAAAATAAAATGGCCATAAGCTTCATTACTTAGTTTTTCCAAACCGAAAAATCCCGAAAAAGATGGATCATACCTCGAGAAAGATGATACAACCGGTATAATATATGTCATATTTTTAGCAGAATATGCAGTCTTTTTCGGGATTTTATCGGCTTGGAAAACTTTGTGTCGTCCCTGTTGCTTTCGTTGAAGTCAACGTAAAATGTTGTATTAACATTGAACTATAGTGCCCTGCGCGTAGAGGAAATTGAAATCATATTGAATACTTACCAACAAATCTAAAAAGGAAAATTTCTTTTTTCCATTGCTTTCCTTCTGATTGGCATTACATCCTCCACTGAGACTTTGCCGCCTCGCTACTTAGTGTTCATTCAGCACTTCCACAGTTATTAACCGCGAGGCTTCTAAGCCAGGTTAATCCCGTTACGCTGGGATATGGATACTCTGAAGTAGTGCGTAACGATGTAAATCCGGTCGTAGCGCCAGGCTCGGTACAACACTGAAGCTGACAATATGACGTCCCTAACCCCGAATCCCAAGGTGTCAGGCGACCCGTGCTGAGTAGACGAATGGCCCTGGGGGGGGGGGGGGGTGAAACAATTAGCCAGGCAGTTAACGGAGCCTGTAATGCTGGGTAGACACTCTTCGTGTTGCATTACGGAGTAAGATCTACCACACTGTGCTCTAGTTCTTACTATTCTTGTTAATACTTATGAGTGATAATCGGAAGAGTATGGAACGACTTTAATTTACTTTTAGATGACCCATTTTTTGCTCCTTTTGGATGTAGTCAATGGAGTAAATTGTAAAAACGTAACTTAACCTTAGGCTGGTTTTCGAAGCTGACGACATGAATCTCCAAGCTCCAGAGCGCTGATTCATTAGGAAAGAAGCGGATACGAATTTGGTGGATCTGCTGAACCCACTGACTGATTAGAGCTCTGTGTAAAGGTGAAATTCGTTCATTCCAAACGCAATGAAATCAGATCTCTATACAAAAACGAATTCGGAACTCATAAGAAGAAGCAAAAATATGTTTGAACTTCAGTACCGATGCATGGTCAAAATCAGTATTATCCCACTTATTGTTGAGCCGAAACTGATTGAGAGTTGGTATAAGCCATTTTTCGAAGGGTATAAATAGCGGTACCTTAATCTAAAGAGGCCTTACATTAAGCTTGAGAAATATATGAATAAAAAATGACTACTTCATTTCTTCTCAATTCGCGAAGTCGAAGCAAATTCTGCTCTGCTCTATGGGAAATCCCATTGCTATCTGTCAGAGTTTGAGTGAAACTTGGCCGCCATCTCCTCCTCTCTGTTGCTCTACTGTAAAAACCCATAAAGAACTGTCATTGTGTGTGTGAAGAATTTTGCTTCGACTTCGCGAATAGAAATGGAGCTTTACCTACAGATAGACTTACCGAGACTCAGTCAACCGAACTACCGGTTACTATAGCAAACTTGACTTTCGAGTTTCAGTAGCTTGTGTAATCGTCTTATTTATTTACGAGAGATCAGTTGAAATATACTTTTACGGTCATGTTCTTCAATTTTTTTTACCGACAAAAAGTAGTGGCATACTCCCACCTCGGCAGAAGGAGTTCGGAAAGATGTACGTATTGTTCGTGTAGTTAGTGCTTAATGTAGTTAGTAGGTACCTGAAATTTAGACCCGAGCGGTTAGGGACAAAAGGTCGAAACACAAATCGTCGAACGACAAAAGGACGAAGGGACAAATGGTCGAAAAGGACAAAAGGTCGAAAGGACAAAACGTCGAACTGAACAAAAGGTCGAAAGTACGAAACGTCGAACGGGACAAAAGGTCGGAAGAAACAGAAGGCCGAACAAAACAAAAGGTCGAAAATGACAAAAGGCCGAAATAGACAAGACACTGAAACGGAGAGAATCATTTTCACACAATACAAGTTTTATTCATTTATCAAATTAACACTTATCTCTAACAGAAAAATAATGTTTCATAGTTATTACTCCTTCTTTGAAAATTGCTCATTCTTAAACTTTGATGGATGAGATGAGTGCTTGAAGTTAAATGCATTTCACAAATTTCTGTGGAATAACCCAATTTGTTATCAACTTGTTCTTGTTCGACCTTTTGTCCCTTTCGACCTTCCAAGTAGCACACGCAACATCTCCAAAAAGCACATTGCTAGACTAACATTTGAAAAGGGCGTAACAGCCAAAATTTATTTCTTCTGATTCTTCATCTACATATATAACTATATATGCGGACGAGGAATCAGAAGGAATCAATTTTGGTTGTTACGCCCTTTTCAAATGTTGGTCTAGATTGTTTCTATTCAGTTTCATTAAAGGCACGGAAAAACAACAAAGCACGAAAAAGTTGCATCAAGATGTCAAAAACGATCGAATTGTGATCAATGTTTCTTTAAGATGACACGGGAAGCACGAACAATCATCGAATCGTCATCATTTTCATCATTGAATGCTTAATTTTTTCTCTACAACAAATATGATTTGTGAAAAAGTATCACCAACGCGTGCTTACTCGCGATCTACATGCTGATACATGTACAGTTACATCAAACAACTGAAAACCGAAATACCGAAAATGTCATTCGGCCAAATGTCAATGACTGAACGGGTAATATGGTCAGAAATAGTCACTCGTGTGGCGAAATGGCCTTTTTGTCAATTGACCATTGAACAAAATTCCGTAGCCTCTCAACTTTTAAGTCGATACTCTTAAAAGACATCTAACCAAGTACCATTTAGTAAAACTAAACGTTTAACGGAAACTGTAATCAGGTCAATACTGGTTTGACCGAAGATGTAGTTTGGCCGAAAGCGACGTACAGCCAAAAGGAACATTTTGCCGGACTTGTAAAAAGTTGTTCGCCCTAACAGGTCATTTGGCTGAAAATTCCGTTAGGCCGAAAAAGTCGTTTGACCGAAAAAGTGTCATTCGGCTGAATTGATCATTTTGCCAAAAAGACGTTGAGCCGAATAGGTCATATCTGCGAGCAAGAAACAGATTCAAAAAAGCGTGTGTCAAGCGGAGCTGAAATCTAGCTGTCAGTGTGAGCCGAAAACGAAACACTCGGCAAGAAAATTTTTGAAGGCAATATAACATCAATAACACGCAAAACAAAATTTTGTCTTTTCAGGTGGTGCCTACGGGAATGGTTCGGCACTTCATCCCATAGCTCCTATTTCCATCCCATCAAAAACAAAACAATGAAAAGGAATTTGGTTTGTTTCCCATTTTTATAATTTTTTTCAGCAGTGAGCACGCGTTTTAGCAAAAAGAAGCGACGTAATTAATGCTGTATTTCTTTGTTTTGCGATGAATATAATATGTACAGTACAGTGAGATGGAAAACGGAACAGTTCCCCTATTTAATGTGATGTGTAGTATCGAGAGCTCCCTCCCAGGGTCATATAACAGAACATGCTGTTTCGCCGAAAGAATTGTTTTGCCGAAAGAACATTTTCGGGCCAAATGACCATTCCTACCAAACGGCATTTTCGGTCAAATGATCTATTCAATTAAACGATATTTTCGGCCAAATTATTAGTTCGACTGAATGTCCATTTCGGCTGTATGTCGCTCTCGGTCAAACTACATTTTAGGTCAAACCTTTTTCGACCAGTTTCGGATAAACGTTCAATTCGGCTTAATGGGATTTGGTCAGATAACTTTTGGCTTAGAGCGGCACACGGTCGATTTAGCGGAGCCTAGGGAGTGTATGCTAGTAATGAATCCGTGCGTATAATGGACCCCCTGAACAAAACCCCTAATTAAACGCTGGAATGGACTATTTTCTGCAAACTTCCGTCGGATGGAGTTGCTCCATGTAACAGGACAACAGTTCCATGCATTTGTCATAGACTGGGAAGTAGGGATTTAGTTATATTAATTAATTTGTAAATGTAATTACACTAAAGGGTCCATTACTAGCACACAAAAGGGGGTTCATAATATGAACAAGGTACATGTGGGAATAGAGCATGTAAACCAAATGGGGGACCATCATACGTATATAAACAAACTCGACGTTGCGTATTATGGACCCGGAGGTGGCCAGAATAGGCATGCTAGCTACATAATTTTAAAATGCTTGCTTTAGTAGTAAAAATGAAAGTTTTAGTTAGTTTTATGTACGAAACACGTTGCTGATACCTGTTGCTTGTCATCTGGTGCAGCAGAGCTACAATTTACCAAGAGGAGCGAAGCGACTGAAGTAAATTTTAGTCGTTAAGTGGTCCATTACTAGCACTCACTCCCTACTTGCGGATCCATGCAGCTTTTTATAGAGGTTTAACAGAGCCCAATGTCAAACCCTACCACATCTTAGGCAGGTGCCACAACACGCAGATGTCCTGAGGAGGGATCGTCAAGCCCTTGGAGATAGTCCCTGCTGCCCGCTAATAAAAAAAACTATTCGTTCAGTTATTGCCATTTGGCCGTATGACCTTTTGGCCCAAACGATATTTTCGGCCAAATGGCCATTTTTGTGAAACGAACATTTCGGCCAAACGGCATTTTCGGGCTGATGACCTATTCGGTCAAACGACATGTTACAGCAAACGACTTTTTCGGTGAAATAACAAGTTCGGCTGTAAGTCGCTTTCGACCAATGGAATTTCCTAAGAATTTCTTATGAGCAATACACTAGTCGTTCGATAACTGCAACATGTTTTCGTTTCAGTTAGCGAATGCCATCCGATAACTGCGACGTATTTTAGACGTCAAACTATTGTCAGACGACGTCAGATGCAATAGAACTGCACGCACCTGATTATGCAACGCAATGCAGCTATCATCGACTTTGACATTTCTCGTGCAAATTCCAGAGCATTTTTCTTGAAAACTCCTTAGAGTTATTTCCCACGGAAATACATGAGAATTTACCGTTTTATCGTTGTCATATCAAACTAGCCGTCTCAATTATTCTAGACTAAGAAAATCAACGTTGAAACACCAGCCGCACTCTCCTACAATTATGAAGATTTTTTTGAGCAAATTTTGAAGAATACTCATCAGAAACTCAACAGGAACTTTACGTGAATTTACAAAGATGTTAAAAACAATTTTTCATGAAAATTCTGAAGTTTCTCAGGTAAATTGCGAATAATTTTCTGTTGAAATTTCGAACAATTTTATTTGGTAATTCCAAAGATTTCTCCTAATTTCGTAATAGTTCCCGTGGAAAATCCGAAAATGATTTTCAGATTTTGGAAAAATCGTATAGAATTTTCTGGAGAAGTTCATTAGATTTTTGATGTTGAACCTTAAAGATTCTTGAAAATATCTTGAAAATATCCCGATGCCACCAACGCCGCCGGCTAAAATGGCTTTCGGCGTGACGCCGAAAACGCCGCCGCCGACCAAAATTCTGGCAAACGCCGCGGCCGACGAATACCGAGCATATTTTTAGTAGGGATGTTTTAGCAACAAGCATTCGATTTTGATAACAGTTTTTTTTGTATTGCTTATAAACCATGTAAATATCGTAATCCTCGTAAAAAAATAGTTTAGACTCCTAAACCGACGTAAAAAAATTTGTTAAAAAATAGAGTTTTTTTAGATTTTTTTTTTTTATCTTTCGTTTATTTGGAAGGCTCATTTGCCGTGAAGCGTTACGGAGCCGAAATCAAGTTTAACAATACATTTCTTGATTCTTATACATAGTGTTAGTTTTGGGGAACCGAAAGACTCGCGGTTTAGTCGAGGTTAGGGAATACAATAATACAGTAGGAAAGGAAAGGATTTTAGGGTGCTTAAGTAATTACTATACTGATGTTCACAAAGTTGACATTCCTCGCATTTTTACATCTGTAACGGGACAAACAAACTTTTTGGGAGACAACGACGAGAGGAAGACATACGGAAGGGATTAACGACAGACATGGAAATGTACAACAAGAGGAAGACATTCGATATGGGGTACGACAGACAAGGGAATGGGCAGACAATGATTACGGTTTTACATCAGCAACTTTCAGAAATTGGTGGACCAGGGACATGTACTCGAGATCAAGGCCCGACAACACTTCCCTAATAGGCTTTGGTTGTTTTCCTCGGACCCGGAGATGTTCAGTTAGCGCAGATCTGGGGCCACGATGCTCCTCGCACGCCCACACGACATGATCGATGTCCTGATAATCCTCGCCGCAAACACAGAGATTTCCTTCCGAGAGCCCCACTCTGAAAAGATGTGCATTTAGAGTGTAGTGATTGGACATTAGACGACACATGGTTCGAATGAAGTCTCGTCCCATATTCAATTTTTTGAACCATGGACGCTTCGACACCTGCGGGCGAATTGAATACAGCCATCTACCCAACTCCCCATTTGTCCATTTCTGTTGCCAGCTGTTCAAGGTTTCCTGACGAACTAATGAGAAAAATTCATCGAAGGTGATTTTCCGATCGTAAATATCACCTTCCATAGCGCCCACCTTAGCCAAAGAGTCCGCTTTCTCATTTCCCGGGATCGAGCAATGAGAAGGGACCCAAGCCATGGTGATTGTGTAAGACCGTTGTGATAAGGCACTCAAAGCTTTCCGTATCCCATTTAGAAGATACGCTGAGTGCTTAACTGAGTTTCATTGACCGAACAGCCTCCAAGGAACTTAGACTGTCGGTGAAGATGAAAAGTGGTCAGGAGGTAGGGATGCGATTTGCTCGAGTGAATAGTGTATAGCTGCTAGCTCAGCAGTATACACGGAACAAGGCTCTTTGAGCTTAAAGTAGGCGCTATGAAAAACGTTGAAAACACCGAAACCAGTGGAGTCATCAATTTTGACCCGTCTGTAAAAAGCTTCTCTCCTCACTGGCGTGCCCGTATTTGCTTGCAAATAATGGAGGTATGACCTCCGCACACAGAAAGTCTGGTATTCCATGAACCTCCTGCTTCATGGACAGATCAAAAGTAACAGAGGAACTGTAAGAGTCTAAGAAGTTAGCACGATTGGTATCTACCGAAGAAGGGCTTACCTCCAGCGTTATGTACCAGTGGTAAATACTCATGAATCGAGATTGAGGGTTTTGTTCGAGCAGCTTCTCGAAGTTATCAATGACCAATGGATTGAGAACCTCACAGCGGATGAGGAACCGGAGCGATAATTCCGCGAAACGATCTGTTAGTGGCAGTACTCCCGCAAGTACTTCCAAGCTCATTGTATGTGTCGAATTCATACATCCTAACGCGATACGGAGACAGCGGTACTGAATCCTTTGAAGCTTCAGCATGTGTGTTTTAGCCGCGGACTGGAAGCAGAAACTACCGTATTCGAGGACCGACAAAATGGTTGTTCTATACAACGTCATAAGATCTTCGGGATGCGCTCCCCACCATGTTCCGGTTATTGATCGCATGAAGTTGATCCGTTTCTGGCATTTTTGTGTCAGATACACAATGTGCTTCCCGAAGGTACATTTCGAGTCGAACCAGACCCCGAGGTATTTAGAAGAAATGCTATGAGTGATTGTCTTACCCATCAGTTGGAGCGGGAACTTTGCCGGCTTATGCTTTTTTGAAAAGACAACCATCTCAGTTTTCTCCGGAGAGAATTCGATACCCAGCTTCGTAGCCCAAGTGGACAAATTGTCCAGAGTATCTTGCAACGGTCCTTGCAGATCAACCGATGTTGGCCCCGAAACGGATACAACACAATCATCTGCAAGCTGTCTCAACGAGCAATTTGGCATGAGACATTCATCAATGTCTCTGACGTAAAATTGTAAAGAAGGGGCTCAAACATGAGCCCTGGGGAGACCCATGTAGCTAATTCGTGAAGTTGCCGAGTCACCATGAGAAAAACTCATACGCTTCTCTGACAACAAATTGTACAAATAGTTGTTCAAAATTGGTGAAAGTCCACACTCGTGGAGTTTGTCAGATAAGACATCGACGCAAACTGAATCAAAAGCCCCTTAATGTCCAAAAACACTGAGCCCATTTGCTCTTTTTTAGCGAAAGTAAGCTGAATTTCTGAAGAAAGCAACGCAAGACAGTCGTTCGTTCCCTTGCCCTGCGGAAACCAAATTGTGTATCTGACAACAAACTATTCGATTCAACCCATTTGTCTAGCCGGAAGAGAATCATCTTCTCCAACAGCTTCCGAAGACATGACAGCATCGCGATGGGGCGATACGAGTTACAATCCGACGCGGGTTTTCCGGGCTTCTGGATGGCTATCACCCTCACTTCCCTCCAATCATCCGGAACAATGTTGCACTCCAGTAACTGATTGAACAAGTTCAATAAGCGCCTCTTCGCGACGTCTGGGAGGTTTTTGAGCAAATTGAACCTGATTCTATCCATCCCTGGAGCGGAATTGTTACATGAAAGGAGAGCAAGTGAGAATTCAATCATCGAAAAGGGACGATCCATATCATCCCTGTCTGCAAAAAGCATCACGTAGCTCTTGCCTCACCGGTACCGAATCCGGACAAACTTTCTTTGCGAAGTCAAGTATCCACCGCGACGAGCTTTCACGATCTTCGTTTACGGACGACGCGTTGCGCATTCTTCTCCCGACGGTCCACAGAGTTTTCATTGAAGTCTCGCGCGATAAACCTTCAACAAAAGTGCGCCAATATCCGCGCTTCTTCACTTTGACCAGTTTCTTGAACTGGATTTCGAGCGCGGTGTATCGTTTGTGAAGAACGATCGCCCCGTGTTTCCGAAATTCTTTGAACGCGGCGGATTTCTCGCGATAAAGTTGCGTACACTCGATGTCCCACCACGGACTGTAGGGTTTCCTACGAACCGAAGCTCCTGGCACCGGCCGACGTTGTGCCTGAAGAGCGCTTTCAAGAATCAACTGCGATAGAAACTTGTACTCTTCCCGCGGGGGAAGTGTTTCTATCGACTGTATGCCATCGCTGATGGCGTCCGCATATTTGCCCCAATCGATGTGCTTCGTGAGGTCATATGAAAGATCGATGGAAGCAGATTGCTTATGTCCATTGGAATCGAAACTTCGATCGGCAAATGATCACTACCATGGGGATCTTGGACCACCTTCCAAGTACAGTCCAACGATAATGAGCTCGAACAAATGGAAAGATCTAGACGGCTATCTCTTGCTGGAGGAGCCACTCGTGTAACTTCTCCTGTATTCAAAATTGACATATTGAAGTCGTCGCAGAGGTCGTATATCATTGATGAACGGTTGTCGTCGTACAGTTCCCCCCAGCCTGTTCCGTGGGAGTTAAAATCTCCCAGGAGCAACCGTGGCTCGGGCATAACCGAGCAGATGTGCGAGAGATCTCTTCGAGATATCGCGGTGTTTGGAGGAAGATATATCGAGGCGATACTGAGGTCTTTTCCTCGAATAGTCACCTGACATGCGACAGCTTCTGTGCCAGACATCGACGCAAGATCGACTCTATAGAAGGAGTGCTGTTTTTTGATCCCTAAAAGCACCCCCCATATCGATTTGCCCGATCGCGGCGGATTATGTTGAAATCAGGAAAATGAAGGTTCACATCTGGTGTTAGCCATGTTTCACATAAAGCAAAAGCATCGCATTGTAATTTGTTAACTAAAAATTTAAAAATATCTAATTTTGGAAGAATACTTCGACAGTTCCACTGTAGAATCGAAATCATGTTACCCTTATTGACTAAGTTAGCCATCGAAGGATACAAATGACTCGAGGAGGGGCATTTTCGAAGCCAGCTGCTTCAGGAGAGGAGTCAGAATAGGAAGAACAGTTTTGACCATGTTCTTCACGGGGTCGGAAGCATCAAAGAAGTTGAGGATGAGCTCCACGATGCCAGAAAGTGTGAACATTGGAGCGCTCGGGAGTTCTTCTGCTCGCTCTGTATGCTCTCTTTCTGGCTGAGAAATCGCAAAAATGGGGTATCTGGGATTTTAGATGTTCCGGAAGCGGTGGAAACTCTCGATCATCCCGATGTGAAACCACAAAAGTTGATCGTTTTGAGTATTTCCACCCGCTTTGAATTTGACCATGTTGGATTGGGGCTCACTTTGAGGCTGTTTTCTAGGCTTTTTCGAGGGTCGCTGACTCTGTTTTATTCTCTTCCTCGTTGAGCCATTGAAAACAAAGGGAACCCCATTTCCAACCTCGGAGTCAGAGCTACCTTGATCGTCCAAAGGAAGAGACGAGTAGATGGTGTCAGAAACAAGTGGAGGAGCGGCCTTCCTCAACATTTCGGCGTAACTTCGCCGAGAACGTTGCTGAAGAGACCGCTTCTGGTGGATTCGCTGCTGTATGTACGTTGGGCAAGCTTCAAGAGCATGTGGAGGGCTTTCGTTACAATAGACACATTTCGGTGCCGTCTTGCACGCGCCCTCCACATGTTTCTCTCCGCATGATGCACAGCGAGGTTTATTGCAGCAGTACTGAGCGGTGTGGCCCAGCTGCTTACAATTAACACAATTCATCACCTTCGGTACATACAGCCGAACAGGTAGACGAAGTTTGCCAATCACTACGAAGTCAGGCAGTGCGGACCCGGAAAAAGTGACGCAGAAAGAGTCAGACGGGGAATAACTCCGCTTCTCTCCCTCCTGCGACACCGAATACATTTGTTTGCAATCCAGTATCGCAACAGGAGGCAAAGAAACGTTCTTGAAACGACCGAAACCTTGTTTCAAATCGTCGCATGTCATACTTTCCTCCGTCACCACCCCCGCGATCTCACACACTGCTGACGGTAAATACACCCTATATTCGAGAGTGAAAAGCTCACAGGTGACAATCTCGTTGGCCTGTTTGCGATCACTGACCGTGACACGGAGTTTACTGGACCCAACCATGTCAATGGTCGTGACAGACGAAAATCGCTTTTCCAGATCTTTGCTGATCTGGCTGATATTCAAACGTTTGCCTTTGGGTTGAAAGAAAACAACATACGGCCCACTAGAGTCGTGAGGGTAGACCTTGGGACGGGGGCTCGTATAGGAAATTCTAGCGTTGCTGGTGTCCATTTCTTCGTTTTGGTTTGGAACACCCGAATGCAACGAAACATCTGACATGGAATACGAAGTACCCCGCCAACTTCGCCTTCGCGCATTGCGGACACGAAATGCGCCGCTGCAGCGAGGCACAATCTCTTTAAAACTAAACAATTATCACAAGGGCAGAAAAAAAACACACACAAACAAAATAATGATTTGGGACAGAGGGAAGACGAGTAAAAAGAAAGAAAAAACTATTCCAATAAGATGGAGAAGAGAGGGAACAATGAGAGGGAGCTCAATTAAATACTTGCGTTCACACTGCTGTGTCGCCGGCTAACGGTTCTGGCAGCACACACTGGCAGGATGGACAATCGCCGGGGCGATGGTGCGGTCGAAGCGAACCACGCTATTGTTGGTGTTCTCGCCGCACCCAACACTGCAACTGGGTGGATGGATGGTGGCAGGACGGCAGCGTCTGTGTTGGTGGAGACGCACGATGGATGATGACTGTCGGCGTGGGACGATGATGCCTGCGCCTGCGATGGACGCCGAATAAACTGCAAAGTTTTGCGTAGTTGCAAAACCAACGAAATGGCTACTTAACTGCTACAGCTAAGCACCACTTCCACTCAAGCACTATGCTTCAAAACACTTTCGGAAAAAAAACCACTACCTGTATTTCAGGAAAAAAACCGAATGAGAAGCAGACCGTACGCGGACTTACAACTGTCTGGCACGGATGCTCGACGTGGAAATGAGTTTTTTTAGATGAACGCATAAATATCGAATTTTTCGTAAAAAAAATTAGTAGACCCCAAAAACGACAGAAAAAAAAATAAAAATAAACCGCCGTAACAAATTTTTAGTGTAAACGTTTAGATTTTAAAATTCGCGTAAAAAAGGGTCACAGTATGTCTAGCGTCACAAAAAGTGAAGAAATGTTGAAGTATCATGAGAAAACAAAAACCATTCGATTTTGGCAACACAAATGTTCCGAACGTGTTGCCAAAATCGAATTGGGTCTGTACCTTCAATTGTGATGGCCTGGAATCTATGATAAAAAGTCGAAATACAAAAGGTCGAAATGCACCCATTACATCAATCAAAGTTGAAGAATGAGCAATTTTTCAAGAAGGAGTAATTACTTTGAAACAATATTAGAGATGATATAGATTGTTGATTGAAGAAATGAATAAAACCTGTTTTGTGCGAGATTGATTCTCTCCGTTTCAGTTTCTGGTCTATTTCGACCATTTGTCCCTTTTGACCTTTCGTTTTTTTTTTTATTTTCTCCTTAAAAACTCCGTCAAACGCTAAAACTATTTGCGTGCTGATTTGACAAACTATTCTAAATAAAAATAGCACATAACATATTTCTATTCTCGTTGTCATTATTTATGCTATGATAACAGGTAGAATCGAAAAGAGAATATCCAGAAAACTATGTTATCAAAAAACCAATCCGATCACGTATGACATCAATTTTAATCAGGGAAGTAGTGCAGCGACCATATTTTAAAACATGAAAAATATAAACACGAAAAGCATTAAACCTCAATTCAAGATAAAAAAAAGTACCGAGCAACAACATAAAAAAATCCAATAAAACACCATCAACATGCTCTGTGCAGGGCAAATGGCGAAATCACAGCATGTTCATGTCCGTCCAGCCGTCTGTCTGTCCAATAGTGAGAAATTCCGATGTTTGGTCGCCGCCGCCGGAAAAGAGCTGATAATCGCATTAATTAATTTATTGTATTCGCGCTCGCGCACAACCTGGCCTCGCGTATAGCCGCGCTTACCGGTCCCTGTTACGGCTTAAACTTCGACCCGAATGCAATAAAAATTAATTGAGCCTTCATTTTCGACGCTATTTTAAATTAATAATGCAGCCGCCGTTTTTTGCTCGTCTCACGTTAACGGGTTCGTAGCGCGGATCAAAATGGGTTGGTTAGAAGGAATTGTGTGCACCCCACAAGGAGAGAAAATCTAAAAAAAAACACGAAATGAACTTTGTCGGGGTAGCTGGGTGGAACAGACAAGTTGTTCGCGTTATGGACTGCATCATTTGGTCTGGTTTTTCAGACCATTATTATTATTCCAGATTAGCGCTGGTAATTTCATTTAGTTTATTTGCAAAGATTTATATAACTTCGACTAATGGAGGGGTCTTTGTTTGCAATTGTCGTACCCAAAAAAATGCATTTTATCCATAAGTATTTTGAATCGAAAAAAAAACAGAATGCAACATTGTTCACTCGTTTGTTCGATAAAAAAATTGTACATTTATTTTCCGCAACAAGCAAATCTAACTAAAGGTATGTTTCCCGTTTCTCGCCACCTTTTCTACTTTCAGTGCCACCGAAGGGAGCCTATGGAACCGGCGTGGGATACGGTTCCGGTGCCGGCGGAATGTACGGCCCGGGATCCAACCTCGGCACCGGTCCGGGTGGCAACAGCCTGGAAAAAGTGCGCAACACTCAGATGCCAGCGTCGATTCCCTCGCGGCAACCGCCCCACTGGATACTGAACAGCAACGGGGCCGCACTGAGTACACGGGCGGGGTCGACCACGCTGCTGGTGGCACTCGCTATGATCCTTCCCCGGTGGTCGATCCCCCGGCGGTGGTGGAGCGGGGTGTCGCTGGTGACGGGCCTCGCGAGCAGTTGTTGTTCGCTGATGATTTATAGTCTGTTGATGTTGCTGACATTTACATGAAATTATGTCTACTGCTGTTGGGTGTTATCATTACTGTTAGGATGCGTGTGCATATTATCATCATTATAAATACATCTATAACACTAAACGAATATCGGGATCCAACACGCGCTCGTTCGCTCATTAGAGTGCAGGCGCGGGTTGGTGAGCGGTCAGATGCGTGGCTACTGTGGAATTGACAAACTGTTGCTGGGTTGACCCTTGATAGGGATGGTATGTTTGCGGTATGGTCGAACTTATGCTGGAATGTCGACATGTAGGTCAGTGTAACAATTGGTAACAGTGAAATTCCCGGTTTTTATCTAGCTCATCGGGCTTACCACGATGATTGGTAAGTAACTGTTTTATGGCTTCCTCAGTGGTGCATTGTGTGGTTTAACCAAAATGTCAACTATAGAACTGAAGTCTACTATTAATGAGTCCGGTGAAGTGCACCATAATACTGCATGCTAGTTTCGACATTCCTCATGAAATTCCTTTAGAAATTATTTTCCAAAACCGAAAAATCTCACGGAAGACCTTTGAAAATTTTTCCAGATGTTCCTTCAAAAATTTTTGGTAGACATTCTAGGTAAATCTTCGGAAAATTTGTTGGGAGAATTCTTCCAGAAATATATTTTAATATGAAATATAATATATTATAATATAATTTTAATATATTAAAAAGAATGAAATATTTTCCAAAAGAACTCCAAGAATTTTTTCTTTCAGTTTTAGAAAGAGTTCTTCCTAGAGTTTCCTTGCTGAAGCACTAAAGGAATTTTACTAAGAAATTACTGTCAAAAGGAATACCTGGAAATTCTTTCACAAATTCCTTAAATAATTGCTGAAGAAATTTCTGAAGGAAATTTAGAAATAATTCCCAAAGTATTTTCCGGTGAAATTCTTCAAGGAATTTACGAAAGAGAAAAGGCATAAAAATTAAGTTCCTTATAAGACTCAGATAATCTGTTTCCAAAAACAAAACAGAATCAATAGGTATTGCTCTAATGAGTGCCACAATAAAAAATAGGTCAAACTTAGATATGTATAAATCTGTCAAACTTTGTCAATGTTTTTAGAATGTTAGGCCTTTCCACGAGACGTGTAAAATCAGCTGATTTTATCGTCAATTGACAGTTCTTCTATGAAAATGACAACCTCGGGTACAACGTGGTACAACCTACAGTATCAGTAGTGTTACATGAAAAGGCTTATTTTTTTATTACAGGATAATGAAATTATTCAATCAAGTTTTCTTTCAGCAAATGTGAATTGCCATTAGTCGAATTATTGCCGTTTGCCGAAATGCGTTAGGCGACTTATTCAAGTTTTGCGCAGTCCCCATGGTCACTTTTCTAGTCGTGAAACTGTAACCGTTCGGAAAATCGTCTGAGGTAATTCAAAAACTTTAGCTTTAGCGCCACTCTCACGTACGATAGACCACCAGTCTGTTGTGTTGCCCGACTATTTTTGAGAGAACTATAATCCTTTGCTCCAGTTACCCTCAAAATCTCTAGACTAAATCGTAGAGCCAATAGAGGAATAGAAGTCTGAGGTGCAATCTACCAACGGAATAACAGGAACGTAAAGAGAGCAGCAGGTTCCCACAGAACTGCTGAAACAAAATCAATTGACTCTCAGAGCTTTTAATTCAACCTATTTATTATTCTACGAAAGGAGATTAATTCTTCAAGATTTTAGGATGCCATAGAGAAATCCTTTTGGGATGCCGAAAGGAATCCACTTAAGGTGATTATAGAATGAAGCCAGAAATCGGCCATTTTGTAAACCACGTGCTTTTCCAATATTTTTTTCAAGAGCACGAGATGAAAGAACCCTAACGCGTATGGGGCTGAAATAATGGTAGATCGTTTGCTTAGTTATGCTGAACAATCATAATTTAAGTTTCGGCACTCTACTAAAACTATTACGCCAGATTTGGGGTTTTGGAAATTTATGTAGGTAAACGTGTGGTGAACTTGAAATTCACCACGGTCTTCATTCTATAATCACCTTAAGTCGCCGGAGGAAATTTTTCGGAATGGTGGAGGGACTCCTTCTGGGATGCTGAAGGAATCCTATTCAAGAGTTGGAATTCGAAGAGAAATACTCTTGGGATTCCAAAAAAAAGTCCTTCTGGAAATCCTATAGAAATATAAGGGAATTCTCTTATAATTCTGAAGAGAATCCAGGAATCTAAGATTCCTAAAAGTGCTTTATTACATGGGAGTTCAGCCCTCGATTGATTTTTCTCTGAGCCATTGAATTGCAAGACTGAGTACCAAGATGTTTCGTCTTAGAACCTCAAAGGATTTTTCTTGGAATCCCAAAGCATTTCTCAAAAATCTCCAAAGAATCCCAAGAAGAATCTTTGCAGGATTCCAAGAGAACGCTGTACAGGATTCTGAAAAAAATCTTCTAAGGATTCCAAGAGAAATCATTTTTGGATTACAAGTGAAATGCTTCTAGGATTCCGAGGGATACTTTTAGGATTTTGGGTTCCAAGAAGAATCCTTTAGAGATTCCAAGAGGAAACTTTAAGGGACTCCAAGAAGAATCCTTTTATAATTTCAATAGGAATCCTTTGGAATTACAGGAATATTTTTGGGATTCGAAGAGATTTCAAAAGATATCCTTTTGCGATTCCAAAAAGATGTTATTTTGGGTTTTCAATAGCCTTTGGGATTCCAAAAGGAAACCTTATGGAATTTTGAGAGGAATACTTTATCCTTTGGGATTTCAACAGATAGCCTTTTAGAGATCTAAGAGAAATCCTTACGGGATTTCAAGATAAATCTCTTGGGGTTACAAGTGGAATTCTTTTGCAATTCTAAAAGAAATTCTTTCGGATTCAAAAAGCGATCCTTTTGGGACTCCAAGAATAGTGCTTCAGGAATTTCAAGCGGATTCTTTCTACGATTTCAAGAGAAATCTTTTAGGGATTCTAAAAGGAATCAATCTGGGATTCCAAGACAAATCTTTTTGGGATTTCAAGAGAAAACCATTTGGGATTGTATTTTAAGAAGAATCCTTTAAGAATTCCAAAAGAAATCTTTTAGAAAGGAGTTCTTCTGGGATTCCAAGAGGTATCATTATGGGGTTCCAAGATAAATCTTTCTGGGAGTTCAAGAGGAATTCTTCTCGGATTCCATTAGGAATCCTTCTGGTATTCTAAGGGGAATATTTATGGGATTTCAGGAGATCACACTGGGAGGATTGCCCAGAGGAATCCTGCAATTATCCGAATAGGAATCATTATAGGATCCCTAGAATTTGTTTTGTTAAACATTTCAAACGGAATCCTTCTGGGATTCCAAACAGAATCCTTTTGAGCTTCAAAGAAAAATCCTTTTGGGATTCCATGAGAAATCCTTTTGGGATTCCAAGAGAAATTTGTACTCCTAGAAGGATTCCTTTTAGAATTAAGGAAGAATTCCAGTTGGAATCCAAAAAAAAATCCTTTCGGATCCCATAAGGATTCCTCGTGTAATCCCATGAGGATTCCTCTTGGAATCTCAAAAGGATTACTTTTTGAATCGCAAAAGGATTTCTCTTGGAATTTTACAAGGATTAATTTTGTAATCTTAGGAGGATTCCTTTTCGAATCCCAGAAGAATTCTTCTTAGAATCTCAAATAGATTCTTTTTGGAATCCCAGAGGAATTTCTCTTGGAATCGCAAAAAGAAATATTTTGGAATATCTAAAAGATTCCCTATGGTATCCTATGCGGATTCCTTTTGGAATCCTAAAAAGTTTCCTTCTGGAAGCCCTAAAAGAATCCTTCTTAATCGATTTTCTATTTTGTCAATAACTAAATTTTATCAAAAGCTACAACCGTGATTATTGATTCTGGTGCAAGATACATTCATCCTTTATCGCACCAAACCATTAAATCATCGACAAACTAGCGCAATTCGCTACAATTCGCAATTCGTGTAAATGAAAGGCGCACAACTTTTACCTCCCTACTTCCTCCGGAACAGTAGCCCCGAAAGCTGCCGGAAATCCCCTTTGAAGTGTGTCTCATCATCCGTGACGAGACAATATGGCTTCTTCAGCATCTGGGTGTAGTTTCCGTAGTTTGCCGTTCGTCACGATTTGACGCTATCTGCACTTTGTATGCAGTCCCTCCCAATCCTTGGCTCACTGAACAAAACTCTTTAACAAATGCAACTTTTTTGCCACATCCCTGACCGAAGCATTGGGATTCCGCTCAAACACTTTCACGACGCGATCACTATAATAGAACCCCGGGCAGAAGCCATGGACAAAATAACAAAATATGATATGGACTTGATTGATATAAAGAGATAAAAGAACAGGTAACAATATCAAAAATTTGCACCGAAACTTCATTTGAATATCAAGATATGCTATGGATAAGAACAAACTAATGGCACATGATATTGATCACTTATTACAAATAGCATAACTTGATCTTCTGATGATATTTTAGTGCAAAATTTTGATATTTTCGTCTGATCTTTTATCTCTTATATCAATTATGTCCATATCTCATTTTGCTATCTTATCAACATTTGATATTATTGAGCTATTTTCGTCTACTCGGGACATCTATTCTGATCGCGTTTCTCCTTCCGTTCGATGCTCACAGCTTTGTAGTAACGTTCAATCACACGACTACCGTTGACTGCTCGATATCGTGTTGTATTCCAATGTCTCGATGAGAGAGCTGAGGATTTTAATTGAGCTATGTGTAAAATCAATTTGCGACGTTGGTCATTTTTTACAATTTTCATAAAACTGACAGCCTCAATAAAAATACAGTGTAAACAATAAACTCTACGCTACTTCTACACAAACTACACAAAGAGAAAATACGCAATGGGTAATTTTCGCCAGCATTTTTTCCATGATTCTATTGGGTCCCAAAATGAAGAATCGATATTCCATTTTCTTTCAGGGAACGATGAAGTTAATCATCCTGAACGCGTCAGTTTTTCTTTTGACTCAAAAATCGAAAATTTACAATGATATGGAAATGCTAATATCATCTTCCAAACTTAGACGTACATGTTCATGATAGAATTAGAGGCGAAAGTATAGAATTGATAGTTCCGTTAGGATACGGCAGGCATGAAGAATGTTTTTTTTTATAGAAGTCGATTTGAAAGCAAGCGGAGGGCAATATTTGTGATGGCACATATCACACGACCTTCCTTCTGCCAAGCTCCCGTATGAAGGGGGAGGGAAGAATATCAGTGTGTAAGCTGATATATCTCCACTGGCAAAAGGAAGGTGGTTTGACATGCTCATTAGACCTCTTCATGTTTTCAAAAAGTATCAAAAATTCAACCGGTCAGCCCAGAATCACAATTCTTATGCTAAAATAAGTCTCCTGTAAAAATTTCAGCTAATTCGGATAAAATTTCGAGGTAGCTCAAGTCGATTTTGTGTTTTTGGGCTATTTTCAATTTTGGAAAAAAAATATAACAAGAGATATAAACGTCGAAAACCATCGCAACAACGTCTATACGGAAGCTTTTGGTGTGCTCTGCAGGTCTTGTGAACATTGCGATTTGTTCCGTTCACGTTTTGTCCATGTTAAAGTGATTTTAAGTGCATAAAAATACTGTTTCCCCCAAAAGTCGTTGTTCTACAAAATTAATGAGTTTATGACAAATGATTGTTAATTTATTATATTATTATTCCTCTTTTATCCCTGGAAATTTTAGTAATATAATTGCTTATGTGCGATTTACCGTTAAATTCTTAAAAATCAGAAGCTGAACATTTATCATAAATTTGCACGCAGAGATTTCTTCAAACAAGTTGTTAGTAGGGTAAAAATATTTAGGTTTTATTGATACAGTATCACAATGGCTTAGAAATTGAGAAAAAGTTTCTTTCAAGTAAATCAAGGCTTGTACATGGATATCGTAACAAAATTGGGGGTGTACTGGGGTGTGTCATTTGGTAACTGTCCATACTACAAACAATGGGTTCCCTACCAAAATGTTACGGTGTGGTGAGTGGCGAAGTGATTTTTTTTTATTCGAATGGATTGTGAGGCGTTTCCAAACCTATCTCTCAGCGCTCAATATCACCATGCACTCATTTGGGTAAACGTAACGAACAATTTGCTCTCGAACACGGTTTCCTTCTACCATGTCACGAACCGTCAAGCTTTTTTTTTATGTCTGCATTATTTTTTTTTTCAATTGTTCGCTTATTTGAAAGGCTCATTTGACATGAAGCGTTACGGAGCAGCAATCATGTTTTTCAATGCAAGTTTTATCTTGCTTCTTAAACATATCTTTAGCTTCGAGAAGCCAAAAGACTCGTGTTTTGATTCTGCATTTTAATTTCCACTATTTTTATTTTTTTTTTGATAATTTTCCTTTCGTTTGCACTCACTAGCTCGGCAATTTTGTTTTTTTTTCTTTAACCGAGATCGTCATAGCTGAGTGCTCGGTCCGTATTTTTTTTAAATGTTTATTTAGTACAGCACTCAAAGAAGCAGTCGTAAACATATGTTAATTTAGTCGATAATTCAGCTTAAGAATTTTAACAGAGATTTGCACAGTCAATATCGGTTAAATAAATCGAAAATATAATGAATAGCATCAGGCAAAAAACTTCACCAAACCACTGCAAGAATAATGGCCTATTGAAAAAAGTTAACAGAGAGTTACTAAGTGATAAATTGAAAATTAATTGATTTCCATGTTAAGTTAATCGAGAGGAACCAGCCTTGGACTAAAAATCTCGTTAATAAAGACATGTTATATCAGGCATCCGAATGAAGTAATGAACTTCGCTTCGACCTGAGTGAATATACAATAATGAGGCAATTATTTTTCACCAGGACATAAACAATATTTTCAAAATTGATTAATTATTTTCTGAGTAGCGTTGATGAGAGCGTAAAGATTTAAAATGCATATAAGTAGTGCACTCAGTGCACATTCGCTCTTGTGATAAACATTGGTTGAGACATGAGACGTAAACCAATCTCATCGGGAATAAATAAGAAGTTGAAAACAGACCACGTTCCAGTAAAAACGTGGAGTAAAAAACGACAAAAAGATTCCTTTTCAACATTGCTTGGTTTCTTTGGCCATTATCACCTATCAAAATGGTTAACGTAGAAAAAGGCAATATAGAACTTTTCAGTGTAAAAAAACTCACTTCTAGAGGGATCGATCTTCTGACCACGTACTTAAAAACCGATCCGAATTATACTTGGGAAAACCCATTACCATTTATTTCGTTTTAAAAACTGATATGCGATATTAATGAAATTGGTTCAGTTTTAAATTTGTGCCGGTTAGTCCTTCAAACCTTAATAACCGAAACTCCAAATCGTGACCACCAACTCGAACTACATTCAACGATAGGTAATGTGACAATATTCTGTGTCGAATACAACATATGGGCCCTCCTTAGCCGTGCGGTAAGACGCGCGGCTTCAAAGCAAGACCATGCTGAGGGTGGCTGGGTTCGATTCCCGGTGCCGGTCTAGGTAATTTTCGGATTGGAAATTGTCTCGACTTCCCTGGGCATAAAAGTATCATCGTGCTAGCCTCATGATATACGAATGGTTAACCTCGCAGTTAAAAACTGTGGAAGTGCTTAATGAACACTAAGCTGCGAGGAGGTTCTGTAATTTTCCTTATAATCTTCGTTTGTTCCCACGATTTTAATTCACAGCCTCATTTCTGTTGACGCATACGAGAAATGCTTAGAATAAATCGAGACTCCAAACCGTATACCAGAGTTAAAAAACGCACTTGCATTTCAAAATGCGAAAAAGTGCAATTCAGCGATGGTGTCGCGTTACGAAATGCAGCGCGTTATATTTATCATATATTCAAAGCGAAAAATCTTAAAATGAATATTCTATCAGAAAGGAAATTTAGTGAGAATAATTTTACACCTGTTTAATCATATGTCCCCGAAGCTAATTTTCGAATGCAGACCTAATTTCTCACTGGAAGTTGGCTCCTCAAGGTGTCGCGTTACGCTGGAACAGGGTAGAAATATTTCACAGTCAATGCAGTGAAAAACATGGATCTCAGTATAATCTGCAGTCGCCTTCATCGCCGCCGTGGTGAGTGCGACTGAGTGCAGCCGAAAAATCATTTCCAACACCGACAGTTCAATTTCGCATTCAGCCACTCACAAGTCGCTCTGACAGGCTGCTCAGTTCGCGCCATACCGTATGACTGTGAGTGGCCCATTTAAACGCGTGGTGAATTTTTTCAATTTGCTGGGTGAATGTGTACATTTTGCTGTGGTAAATTTCATCTTCGCGGCGCAGTGGGTGATGTGAGTTCTGTTGTTTACTTTTCTGTCTCTCCGGGAATGTGAGGTTGATTTCAAAGCAGGAAGAAAATAAAAACATGATATAAAAAAACATCACCTTCATCCAGTGCTGCCGAAAATTTACAACCCTGCGCTGGAATGTGTCATTAGACAGTTTTCTTATTAACGATGAGGAGTATTTTCATACTAAAATAAGGCTCCTGGCCTTTTGACAACATGGTGCGGCTAGACGTTCTTGGGCCGAACTGATTTTCTGTTCGGTTTGAGGTGTATTGTATTCTTATATGTTTATATAATTTCTAGTTATACGAACAAATAGAAAGGATTGAAGTGTGTGATTTTAGAATTATTGTGTGGTAATTAACAGCTTCAAGCAATGATTGTATCAAGCACTGTGACGATTTTCAGATAGGTGTTTATTTGATGATACCTTTTTTTAGATGTGGAAAGAATTACTCCGGCTCAGTGAAATTGTAACAAAAAGTGAAAGTTGATTTTCTATATTTTAATCAATAAGGAATAAATTTTGTATATAGACTGTTCCAGAAATTATAAGCACACTTGGTTTTGGAAATATTTCGATCTTTTTATCAATTTTTAAGAAGTTTTTGGCTACGTATAGTTTATTATCTTGTCTATTTTCTTTTAGTGTCGACTGTCGAGTTTTACCAAATTATTCCATAAGTAATGTTTTAGGATTTTGTCCTTCACATGGCTTTAAGGTGTTTGCACAGCACAGTTTCAAGTAGTTTCTTCAAATTTCCCATCAATATCCACACTAAATTCATTATAAATCAGATATTGCAACCGAAGTAGAATTAGAGACATTTAAAATTCACATGGAGCCGCTCCGAAAAACGTCAAATAAATGTCAAGCCCTCGTTTCCACTTACTTAACATGTTTTTTATTTTATTTAATCAGTGTTGGCTTATGACTAGGATTTTTAATGAACCTCAAACGCCAAAGTAATTTGATTTTTATGTCACGCTGGTATCATTTTTTATTATTTACTTAGATAAACTTTTGCAATTTTTCGAGGCTTTTTAACCTTTGCAACATATTCGCAACCATTTGCAGACGTCATTACTAACATTTCTATACACTTTCAATGGAAATTCGACTAATCTAATAGCTCTATGTTTTTTTACCAGCTGATTTTTCGAAAAAAAGCACAATAAAAATGGTCAATTTATGCCATTTTCTGACCCAAAATAGAACTCAAATATATTCTAAATTTAACGTAAAGTATTTAGAAAAATCGCATTACGTTTATTAAATGTTTATTAAATGAATAATATCTATAGGATGCATTGAAATTTTTATGAAACATTATTCACCTCCATCAAAAATGTATGGAAAAAATGCCCCCGATAGAACATTATATAGTTGCACTTACGTGGAAGAAGAAAGTCTATACTATCGTGTAGTGGGTGTTTTCAGAGATACTGATTTTTTGAAAATAAGTTTCTTTGGACGTGCGTCTGCTCACGTCGGTCGACAAACGCCAAGAGTTTAGGGCCTAAGTTCAACACCCGTGTGACCAAATTTTTTGTCCACAAGTTGAGATTGTAAAAATATTTTAAATGTAGACACAAACATATATCCAGTTCTTATTTTCTCTTGACCGGGAACCTAGGTTGTAGTAACAATAGGTCGAGGGAAAAAATGTTTCTATGAAAATTAAAATATTGTATGCATGCACACATTCACCTATTAAGAGTAAGTGTTATGCTATTTACATGAAGCAAATTGTTCAAAACCCACAAAACATTAAATTTCTACTATTACCGGTATAGCCTCTCTAATACTTTAATTTACGTTCATCATAAATTTATTCATGGCTGATTGCTGGGTGCGTGGCAATCAGCTAATCTAGCACTAATGCTTTTCAGCCCAGCATGGATGCGTGACCAGTACTCACTCATTATGGATAAATAGCGATAATGCGTAGAGCCTCATTGCAAAACAAAGCCATTGATGGTTGTTTTTCCCAAGTTTGCTTTATTCATCGATGTCAACAAACAACGGCTGAGGGTTTATGAAGCTGGCGATAAAAAAAATGACAATCCTGTAAATTACGATTATATATTCATTCGAAAACAAATGATAACACTCGACTGCCGATATGGGATGAGAAATTGCTTTTGGTTTCCCAGCGTAGATAATGGCATCCAGTTACTCCCATTAAACGGTTTTTGCATGGAAATTAATCCTCTTTCTGGAATTCCGACTTCCCCGGCACAAACCAGTTTCCGTTTCGCTGCCATTCGCGTTCTGAGCGAGCCAAGGAACAATGATTCATCAAAATTCGCTCCGCTGATGGTTGACGGTTAATATGCGATGACGGGGACAGAGGGCGCCATGACTTAATTGCCGAAATGCTCCAGGGACAACTTTTGCGCAACGAAAACCAAGGGAAGCAAAATGGGGATGGAAATCTTAATTAAAATTATGCCGTGAAATTGCAAACAGGAAAATTAAGCGCGAGAAAGGTGTAAAAATAATACCCTCATTTGGGCCCTAGTTGGTGGTAAATACTTAGTAGGAATGGCGGAACAAAATGTGGGCGAAGCAGTCCGAAAAAGCGATTTTCTCTGCACAGTGGGAAAACCGTCGTTAAAGTCCTTCGAAACATTTGGATTTGAAACGAGTGAACCAGAATCTTTAAAAAGACCTGCAATTAGATAAGAAGTTTTCTTGGGTGGAAACTGTTGCGGTGCCTGTTAATTACTTTCTTCACTAACGTTGTAGTGCCATCAACCTCGTCATTCTGGTCTCAGTTGTAAGCAAATGAACTTCCTCAAGTCGCTAATGGTTGTGATGGAAGATGCTGGTTTCAAATGCATCGGTGAGCAACATAAGCCAAAAGAAGAGAGCCGTTAACATGTATAAATCATATTTAGGGCACATTTAGTTCCTAATTTCCATTCACTAATATCGTTCTTTTTGGGAGATTATTTCTCAGAAGCGGGACGATGTATACGCTTTTGATAGAGGTTCAATAAAAATAAACGTGGTGAAGTTCGAAACAGCTTATTTGGTGAAGATGATTTTGATATGCATTCTGAACCATGCTCCCCACATCATGATTCTTGAGGATATCCGTTTTGCAGAGTCGTGAGCAAATCACCACCACATCACGTAATGAACCACCATTGTAAAGGGCAGCGGTCTTACTGCTCTGCCATTTCCCAGATTTGTATTTTCACGCAAGAAGGGAAGCAAGCACCCTACTACAGGTGAGGAACAGCTACAGCGAAATCCTTTAACAAAAGCCGTTGACGACTCTGGTTTCCACCCACCCATCTGCAGTTTCCCCATTTATGAGGACTCTGTTGCTGACTGCAATCCTCGCGTTCATTCGCGGCTATCCCTAGGAATTCGCATCCGGTTGAACCCGCCGACGTAGTTGGTCGCGTACCATCCGACCGAGCCACTCGCCCGGAGGCGATGAGATGGGAAAATTGAATTAAAAACTTCTGGGTGTCGCATGGCTCCCGCGGAGGGTTGATAGCAAAACAAAGAGCTGCGAGGCGTCGTCGTCAGTTGAACCGCCTGTGTCGCTGTGAGCACGACGACGATGACTGCCGGCCACCGGCTGCCGCTGCTGCTGCTGATGCTGGTGGATCACACGCTCGACTCGATGAACCGAGTGGGTTATATTTCACTTTGGCTGATCCAATTTTTCACTTTTACCCTCGGTTGGCTGCTGGTGCAGATTCCGGTGAAACTGATACCGACTGCCTACGGTGAAGTTTGCTTAAACTTTTCGGGGCTCGGATGATAGAGAGTATTTTGATCAGGATTTGTTGCTACAAATTGGGTTAGACAACAGTGGATTTCCTGTTTGGAAGTGTTTTGAAATTTATTATGCAAATTATGAAATTCGATTCTAAGAAAAACCAAACAATAAAAAAGTGATAAAGACACGACAGGTATTTCGACTCGATTATTGCGCGCCGGATCAACCCTCTTAAATGATAATTGTATCGTTGAAGTCAGGCGAAACGTATAGATATTCAAATTGCTATAATTTTCTATTATTGACGCTTTAAGGTGAAGGTGGGTTGAGTACCAAAACAAAGCTTTGAAAGTATTGGTACAATAAAAACTGTCATATACTGTAGTAGTATTGGTGTCGTATTTATTAAAAACAAATAATATTAGTAGGGTGGTTAAAAAAAACGACCCAGTTCCACCACGCTCACTCGATTCCGTCCCATGCTACGAGTGTCCTCCAAAAACCGATTTGAACAAAAACTGGTTGAACACTAGCCGGTCCAAGTTTGTATGAAAACTAGTATGAGAAACTAAACTTTTCCTTACACTGGCTACAGCGCCTTCCCTCCAAACGCGTGCGAAAAGAGAATCCACATAGCTTAAAGCAACATTTCGGAGACTTCACTGAACGAAACCCGCACCGCAGGTAAGATCCATTGATTATGTAACGCAAAAAATAAGCCTAATTATCATGCTAGAGATTCGCAACCTCAATTAAAATCAACTCCCAACCATTGAAGCCACCATTCAATGACCATTGCCTATGGAATTGAAGCTCTTGAATATTTCATCCAGTCATCCCTCGCCAGCGCCCAATGACGGAGTGCCACAATCAAAATAATGTAAAATTCAACCTCGCCATATCAACTGTCATACAAACCTGAAATGACCTGTGCACGGTAAGCCTCATTCAAACCAACCCAAACCATCGGATGACACCCAAATTATGAATCATAATCGACTGAGCGCGGCGGAGCAAAATCATTTTTTGAACCACCCTATGTATTAGTTTGCTGCTGCCGCTGCCGCTGCCGGTGTTTACATTCGCTCCGCGGTCAGTTTTCAATCGTTTTTTCGGGCAAAAATAGCAGTTTATATTAGGTTTTCGGTTCAAACGAGTGACTTATATCAAAAAGTGATGTTTAATTTGCATTCTATCAACATTTCGGGCTGCTCATGTGCGGAGAAGTGAGTAAAAACTTGATTTTTCTATGTCCTTTGAGAAGGAGTGAAGTGCAGTGATAAGCCCACCGAATCGCGAACGGCTATTAAATTGGCACGAAACTGCTGATTTACGATAAAATTTGAGCCGAAATTCATAGGACTCTTTGAAGAAACATGTTCATTATCACGGGAAGTGAATAAATATGCTGTAAGCAGGTTAGTAATTTGAATATTATACTTTTGTTCGATGCTGTTCGATGCATTCGAATGTTGGTGAGAGAGGAGTGCGGGAGGTGTGGGGTTGACCCGTGGAAGGTCCGGTGCCATATTGACTGCCATCGTGGTACTCCTCCAACTATGTCCTTAACCGTATGGGTATATGAAAAACGCATCACTCTACACGAAAACGAGGAACAAGTCAATTGATGTGACATTCCCACTCATCTTCCTCTTCTTCTTCTTCTTATTGGCATTACATCCCCACACTGCCGCCTCGCAGCTTAGTGTTCATTAAACACTTCCACAGTTATTAACTGCGAGGTTTCTAAGCTAAGTTACCATTTTTGCATATATCATGAGGTTAGCACGATGATACTTTTATGCCCAGGGAAGTCGAGACAATTTCCAATCCGAAAATTGCCTAGACCGGCACCGGGAATCGAACCCAGCCACCCTCAGTATGGTCTTGCTTTGTAGCCGCGCGTCTTACCGCACGGTTAAGGAGGACCCCACTCATATTTGTCTGATATTAAGAGTTGAATAATCCTAATTAAAAGTCAAAATGAATCTTTCAATCGCACCATTCAATATATTTTTGTCTATATTAAATAGACTTTAAGCTGGCTCGTCTCTTTAAGACAATACATGGAAATTAAACTCTACCATTTTGGGATCTGACAACATGACGAAAATATAATACTTTACGAACAAAATCAATTGTTTTCCATCGAATGCAACACTAGTAAGGTAATAATAGTGAAACAGTTGCTGTTAATACTTTTCTAGGGGAAAGGGCAATATGCTTTAGCAAAGCAAAAACTGCTTTAATGCCTTAGCTGTAACAATTTTCATGGGTATTTTTGCCTCATGCAACAGTTTATCCAGATAGCTGGCTGATGCCATCTTAAATTTATAGAAAATCTCAATCATATTGATAACTCTTATTACTCTTGATACTCTTAACTGGCAACTCTTTGGGAACGCGTCATCGAATCAGAATTTTTCTATGAACAGTGCGTGGAGGCGCGTAGTATCTTGTAGATTAGTCCTACTAGGGCGTTTTGCTTCGCCACCATGCTAGATGTTTCATCAAAATATGGAAAATTTCGAATTGCAGCATCTTCCCCTTCTACGATCGGCAAATGAAATTTGTTCTAAGTCCTTGGAAAGAAGGATATGAGTAACGTTTACCAATTCCCGTAATACTGGGTAGACACCTTTACATGGTGTGTTACGGAGTAAGATCTTCTAAACTATACTCTAGTTATATTTATGAGTGATGGAACGACGATAATCAACCTTAGGCTGGTTTTAGAGTTGATGTGTTGAATCTCTAAGTTCCAGTGCGCTCAATAATAATGAATAAAGCAGATACGAATTTGGTGGATCTGCTGATAAACTCGATTAATATCGATACATGATGACAATCAGGTTTATCTCACTTTTTCCTGAAGCTGATTGAGGGACAAGCATTTGAAAGTTGATGTAAATCCAATTATTGAAAGGTATAAATAGTGGTTCCTCAATCTAAGAAGGTCTCACATTTAGTTTGGAAATATCTAAATAAAAAACGATCGCTTCATATCTTCTCAATAGCATTGGAGTAAAAAGACATGCAATAATTAAAGGACATGAATTGAGTATACTTCAATGGTTCAATTTAATGGACACAGTAGTATCAACACAGTTAAAAATTCTGAAAATTACACGCTATGGAAATATTTGAACATATATTTTTGTGTTCAATAGCCTCTAATTTTATATCCAATTTTTTTCTTGTACGCAATATTGAATACAAGCGCCATAGTAACGACGACCTGTAATTTAAAAAAGTGATGGAAAAAAGAAGTGAACTGAACGGAATCTTTTTGTTACATCATATATGCTGTAACATTTTTATACTGTGTAGCAATACAACGCATGGAATAAATATTTACCTATGCTGAGAATCCGATGTAAATGTTAGCATGGCTTTGTGATAATCAAAAGAGAAAGTAAACAAAGAGAGCCTCTCTTTTGAGCATACGACGTTTTCAAAAATCACGCGGGATTTATATTTCTGTTCGAGTTCATTCTTTTCAGCTCCCGAGGTTGGTGATTGAGATGCACAGTGAGTTATCTACACAGTTAAAATTTCTGAAAAATACACGCTATGGAAATATTTGAACCCATATTTTTGTGTTCAATAGCCTCTAATTTTACATCCAACTTTTTCTTGTAAGCAATATTGAATACAAGCTTCATAGTAACGACGACCAGTAATTTTCAAAAGTGATGGAAAAATGAGTCGAATTCAGCGGAGCCTTTTTGTTACATCATATATGCTGTAACATTTTAATACTCCCTGTGTATTTTAAAAAACGTATCTGGCTTCTTCACTTTCGCTTTCACATCTTTGGCGGTGTGAGCATGATCACCATTCTGGATACAGATCTTTTGTCATTGGGGTCATTGCTCAGATCAACGCCAGCTACAAAATCCCAGGATTTGGGATTGGATTTTGCGTTAAGTTAGGATAAAAATAAAAATACAAATTTCAATTTCATATATTTTTAAAATTCAGTGTACCACATCACCAGCTACTGCCTTTAAACCTGCTTGTTTGCTTTTCTTTTGAAAAATGTTGTGGTGAGCTTATCAGATTTTCTTCGAAGAATCTTAGTCCTTCACATTATTCGCCTCTAATAGCTTTCGGCGACGGTCGAGTTCAATACGATTCGGCATTACGGCTCTAAGCTATATACCGGGCAGTGACGTAGCCATAGAATTGTTCTGAGATTTTTTTATGGGTTGTGTTCGATGAAGCAATTTCATTATTTCAGCTCTGAAACTGATTACATACCTGATACCTGGTTAACTACCGGGCCCTCCTTAGCCGTGCGGTAAGACGCGCGGCTACAAAGCAAGACCATGCTGAGGGTGGCTGGGTTCGATTCTCGGTGCCGGTCTAGGCTATCTTCGGATTGGAAACTGTCTCGACTTCCCTGGGCATAAAAGTATCATCGTGCTAGCCTCATGATATACGAATGCAAAAATGGTAACCAGGCTTAGAAACCTCGCAGTTAATAACTGTGGCAGTGCTTAATGAACACTAAGCTGCGAGGTGGCTCTGTCCCAGTGTGGGGATGTAATGCCAATAAGATGAAGAAGACCTGGTTGACTTCAGTGTCGATACACCTATGCCTGGCGTATTGTAGAGCTCCATAATCATCGGTCTTGGTGGGGGAGGTTCCTCCAATTTACCCGTACGTTCAGGGTCCCCAGGTCCGATTCCACCGCGTGCAGCCAGCGTGTTCGTGGCCTTCCATGAAGTTGCCAGCCCCTATGTAGTTCTCTGTTGAATATTGTTTTCGCTATTCTTCCTTCCGACATTCGCACTAAGTGACCAGCCCGGGATCTCGTCCTTCCCAGCAGTTTTACTGTTTTTCACTTCGTTTAGAGAGCCTTCTTAACCTCGTCCAGCGTTTGTAGTTCCACAGCTTGACCGTCATCAACTATGTCCATCCTGCTCCTTAATACATCATTTTCCCCGTTCAACAAATCTTCGAAGTGCTCCTTCCACCTGGCTGTCATCATAGTCTTGTCTGTCAACAAATTCTCCTCTCGGTCAATGCACATGGCGGGCACTGGCGCAGTCTTATGCCGCGCGCCATTGACAGTTGCGTAAAACCTCCGCATATCGTTTCTATCCATGTTTTCCTGCGCTTCAGCTATCACACTCTCTTCGTGTTGCCTTTTTTCTGCGGTGGATTCGTTTCTCTTCTGTCCTTGCTACACTGTACCGCTCTCTGTTGGAACGGGTACGAGCCACTAGCATTCGACTCCTAGCAACATTTTTCTCGTCCGTCACTCGCTGGCACTCCTCATCAAACCAACCATGCGCTGTTGTAGTCACAGCTTCGTGGATATTTTCCCACAATCTGTTGACGTCGCCAGATCCGGTGGCCTCTCCTATCCGCTCGTCCAGCTCCTGGTGGTACTGTTCAGTAGCTCCTTCAACTAACAAGCGTTGGATATTGAAATGCATCGTTCTGTTGTTTCGTTACATCCGAGAAATGTCGTCCGTCGACCAGCACGTGGTCTATCTGTGAGTAAGTGGCTCCACTAGGATGTTGCCAGGTGTGTTTGCGGGTATTCTTACGTGTGGAGTAGGTACTGTTTATTGCAATCCCTCTAGCAGCAGCAAAGGTTACAAGTCGCAGACCATTATCATTGGTAGCGGTATGAAGGCTTTCCGTACCAATGACAGGGCGTAAGAAACTTTTTCTTCCGATTTGCCAATTTGCATTCCCGATGACAATCTTTACATCGCGTGTAGAGCACTCTTCGTAGACCTTACTAAGGCTTTCATAGAATACATCCTTTACGTCATCAGGTTATCGTTCTTTGGGGCATAGATGCTGATCAGGCTATAGTTGAAGAATTTGCCCTTCATTCTCAATACGCAAATGCGGTCGCTTATCGGCTTCCACCGGATAACACGCTTCATCTGCTTCCCGATCACCATGAAGCCAACTCCTAGTTCTGCTCTGCCACCGCCGCTAGAGTAGATGTGGTACCCCAAG
The DNA here is from genome assembly GCF_024139115.2 of Armigeres subalbatus. Classification (NCBI taxonomy): domain Eukaryota; kingdom Metazoa; phylum Arthropoda; class Insecta; order Diptera; family Culicidae; genus Armigeres; species Armigeres subalbatus. The sequence goes on from NC_085140.1 coordinate 305,797,062, forward strand.
TAGCACACGCAACATCCTTCTAAAAGCACCTTGTTTCTATTCAGTTTCATTTAGACATTGGAAAAACATCAAAGCACGAAAAAGTTGCATCAAGATATCAAAAACGTTCAAAACGTGATCAATGTTTCATTAAAATTGCAATGCAGTACGCGTTTGACATTTGGAAACAAACAAACAAAGAATACTGCACTTCATGTTGCAAATACGAAACAAAATCATTAAGTTGCGTATTTTTTACCATGTAACTTCATTGCGTCTTTCAAAATTTAAATGTTTGTTTAAATTAAGTTGCAGATAAGTTGAGTGTATCTTCAAGTTTAATTTAGCATCGTTCAACGTTTTGACAACTCACCTTTTTTCCTGTGATGGTGCAATCAAGTAACAGGAAACCCGAGTACAAAACTTCATAATCGTATGGTTTTTATTGTTAGTCAACATGCAGTCCCTTCGAAGTGTTGAATGGTGCTGTGGTAGAGTGAAGGGCTATCAATCACAAGATCCATAAATCGAATCCAGTTTCATATTTTTATTTTTTTTCGCTATAATATTTTGCACCATTATTGCAATTTTAATGCAATCGAAGGATGTTTCCGTAGGCTCCAGCTCTTGCGCTTTTTAAATTGCAAGAGATTTATATTTGATGGCACATACGCAAAGATTGTTTCTTTCCGAATAGTTGCAACACAGTGAAATGTTCAGTAGTGAAACAATTTGTGCTGCTTGGGACTTGAATGAAGTGTTCGCTATGGGATCCACCGCCCGGAATTCACGTTCTCCAGTTCTGGGCCACCGTATTTCCTGGATGGCTGTCACACTCACGCCGATTTTTTGCAGCTCCCGAGCCAGAAGCCCAACACGTGTGAATTCATTCAAAGTTCTCACGTTCCAAGATCCGACTTTCCAATCGTTGTCCTTTATTCGATGCCGGGTATGTTGCCGTTGAATCAATCCGTTTGCTCCACTTTTATCTTTCTTGGTAGCTGTAGAATCTTCGGTAGGTTACCTTACCAGGGTTGCGCTACCTACATCGCGTTGAAGGGGCTGCTTTCTCGATGCTGACACGATGCAGACGCTGTTGTGAGCCGCTCCTAACATGGAGGACAGATGCTCGATCAGATTTGCACCTCCGGAGAGGAGCAAATCCCCTTTTCCCTGTCAGCATACGATCATAGTTCCCACCGTGGTTGGTTAACCGATCTTCCCTAAAGTTGCTCGTATCCCGGCCAGCGCCACGAGGAGGTAGGGATAGGAGTTGCTGGGTAAGAGGCTAAGGACCGTGAAATGGGGTCTATTTTATTCCTTCAGGTACGCGAAGTACCAATGGTACGCTTTACCCATCATTTGCCGTGCCACAACTTGACAGTAGTAGCTTTACCGCTACGTATTTTCACCTTAACCTTCCGGGACTCGTTGTAAAAAGTACAACACAATGAGTAAAAATGAGATATCTTTTCAGTCAGTTGACCAATTTGCACCAAACCACCATGTATTCCTCAAAAAATTAATTCTTCATCAATTGAAAAGATCATAAAAATGATTCGATAGAAGGCTCGGGTAACTATAGCTAAATAAATGGCTCAGGTGCACAGGGAAAAGTGAGCAGTAATGAATTATTTATTTATTTCATTAACAATTCATCCTAAATTAACGCGATTTTTTCTATATCATTTCTGATAATAACCTTGGAGTTCTCATTCATCTATGACCGTAGGTGGCCACCAGGCGGCCTTCTGGATAATCCGGAACGTCCGTAAAAATGGTCATTCTGGAAAGTTCGTCCGAGAGCAACGCAGTTTTTTCTAAACCATTTCTGACAATAACCTTGGAGATAATTCGCAGTTCTCACTCACCTATGACCGTAGGTGGCCACCAGACGGCTTTCCGGATAATCCGGAACGTCCGTAGAAATGGTGATTTTGAAAAGTTTATCCCAGAGCAGCGCAATTTTTTGTAAACCATTTCTGACGGTGATATATATTCGAGTTAATACACAGCTCCTACTCTGCTGCGACCGCAGTGGTCACCAGGCGGCCTTCCGGAAAATCCGGAACATCCGTAAAAATTGTCATCTTGTGAAATACGTCCTAGAACAGAGCAATTTTTCAAACCATTTCTGACGGTGATTTTGGAGATATTTCAAAGTCTTAATCAGCTATGACTGCGGCCAGGCGGCCTTCCGAATAATTTAGAACATCCGTAAAATGGTCATTTTGGATGGTCCGTCCTAGAGCAGTGCAATTTTTTCTAAGAAATCTTTGATGGTGGTCTTAGTGTTATTTCACAGTTCTTACTCTGCAACGACCGCAGGTGGCTACCAGACGGCCTTTCCGCAAATTTGGAACGTCCGTGAATGGTCGTTTTGTACAGTTTGTCCTAGACCAACGATTTTTTTCTAAATCATTTCTGATAATGACCAGGAAGGTTATAAATGCTCTCTACCATAAAATATTGTATAGAGTTTTCAACCTTCGCCAAAGGTATAATAATGGCCCAAAAATATATGTACTATGCAAACCAATGAATGATAAATTCTATCATAATAATACTTAAACAGTAGTCATTGATGATAATAACCACATCAGGTATTCGAGAGATATTGAATACCAAATCAATACGTTGTCTAAGTTAAGTTATTCCGCAAGTATGATGTGTTCGTAATAGCCATCTGAATTCTTCAAAATACCTCAATGAGGTACCATATCTACTTGAGGTACTTACAGTGCACTTTGCCTTACTCGATGTACTGTTTTTTATTTTATTTCTTCATTGAAGTGATTTTTAAATTATAAATAAACTCGATGTACTGTAAATCTATATGAATACTGGCTAGTATGATGAGTTTTTCGATAATAATAACGAGTGGCCAATCCCAACAAACATTGAATGCTGCTTATTTAACCAAAAAGAAGCTATTTTAGCTAAAAAAAACTTTGTAAGGATGTGATAGGAATGCAAAATCATAATGGGATGTAAGAAACAAGTTTTTCCTGCATTTCCAATTCTAACAGTTACTGTTAGACTAGTCAAGTTGAAGGTACAGGATTGGAATGAAAACGCTACGGAAATCCATTTCCTGTTCTAGCGATTACTGTAACATGAGAAATATACAAAAAATACAAAGTAGGCGAACGAAATGGACCTGAGATCGAACCCAAGGCATCCTGTGTATGAGGCAGAAACGTTAGTTATATGACTATCAAGCACACTTTTCTGAACACATAGGTTTTCAAATCCCAAATAAATGTAAATGACGGCACTTCCAAATCCAACATATCCAGCGATATCTAACAAAACTGGTTGATCCATATATCACCACCCAGCGGATGTAATCCAAACTAAACAGTTCTTCAGAAAAATGGTTTTCATCCTCAGAAAAATGGTTTTCATTATCACAGATCCGGGGCTATATATTCAAACTAGTGGTCTCACATTTGCTATCACTACTCTACGGATAAATTAAAATGAACAGTTTCTCAACATATTGGTTTCCAATCCTCGAACAACTTTGTAGAAGACGGCAACTTTCTAATTCCCATAGATCCCGAGATATCTAACCAAACTAATAACTCATATACACTAGCGCCGCCTTACGGCTGAATTCTGAACTAAACAGTTTATCAACATATTGGTTTCCAATGCTCGAACAACTTTGTAGAAGACGCCAGCTTTCTAGTTCTTACAGATCCCGAGATATCGAACCAAACTGGTATTTTCAGTGGGAGAATTCTAAATCAATTTTTTTTCTTGACTCATCCGCATGGGATTATAGATGGATTTAGAGTTTTTTTTTCGGAGTTTCTAGAGTTTTTAGAATTCTTATAAGAAACATTGTGCCATTTATTGAGAAGATGGACTATTTTCACCGGTGTTCCGTTGGTTCCGGATCTTCCGGATGTCCAGCAGAAGATCCATTGGACTTAAAAAAAATGTCCTCAATGAGAGTATATATCCCCTTTATTATTTTCCCGAAAAAAATCATGTTGATATCATTTGAATTGGCTTCATTATAACGGATTTTAGGACTGTTGTACTTTTTACAACACGCGAGTTCTCGTGTTATGAAAGTTGAAGCACAGACAAACAGACGTAACACTAGACCATCGACCATGACTTCAACGATCAATTTAAATTTGATCGATTGTGCGTTTCACAACTAGAGGCACTAGCGTCGTAATTCTTCGAGTTTGACATTTCAGTCCAGCGCCTTCTGGTGACAATGTCATACGAAACATTGTTTCGTGTAACATGCTCGAAAGATGGTGGTAGATAAGTTGAGCGATGGGTTTTTTCAGACAAACAGACAAACAAACGTAACAGCTAGAATATTTTCCTGAAGAGTTCATCGCTCAGTTGCACGAAGTCAAGTTTAGTACAACAATGTCAACAGAAGGCGCTAGTGTGAAATGTCAAACACGAAGGTTTACGATGCGAGCGCCTCTAGGTGTGGAGCTCGCAATCAATTGAATTCATGGTCGATGGGAATGTCTTCAGAGTTACGTCTGTTTGTCTGTATGATTAAATTACATTTAAAAAATGAAGGTTGTTTATTTTAAGTAGATCTTTCAAAAATTCCCAAACCGTCGGTCCTAAAAAAAATATTTTTGTTGCTCGTCCATGAATATGGCATTCTGCCAGACCACTTGCGGCTCAGCTTCAATTTTTTTTGAATATACCCGTCGCTTCTCCACATTCTTGGCAGATATGAACGACATCTTCCGTGAATTGTGAACACGGTATCTGATAACGTTCTGGAATGTTTGCGGACACTGACCTTAGAATTTTTCCTAATTTCGTGGAGAATAATACCGCTGTGATGGTCAGTAAGCTTCGGCTTACGGCAAGTCCCGGGAGCAGTTTCGAGCGATTTTATTCTCTGAATGTTTTGTATCACATACTGTACCGACAATTACGACAGATTATCAATAACGGCTATTTCAGATTTTTCCTACCATAGTTGATCAATTTTTGCGTTATTAACGGGATTTTTCTATGAAGAACAGTCATTTTCTTACAGAACACAAAGTTTTATTTATCACTTTACAGTACTTTTGATCACTACAAAGTCTATTATATAGAGTTACGCAAAGAGGATCTTCTTACACTTATTCTGAATGATGCTCTTGTTATTCTGTTGCCAACTTTCACTTTTGTTCAACCCTTCAAGTGACTTCACGGTAGCGTTCCCTTCTAAAGCTTTTTAATTCGATAACCTTGGTATCAGAGGAATGCTGTTCGAATGGATTAAAACATATCTGTTGAGCAGAATTCAGTATGTGAAAGTTTTCAACAATTCATCGGCTTCCTTCGAAGTTAATTCAGGAGTATCGCAGGGTAGTCATTTGGGCCCACTACTTTTTTTCATGGTCATGGATCAGTTGCCTTCTTTCATGACTAACGCGATAGTGCTTATCTATGCTGACGACGCAAAACTGTTCATGCCAGTGAAAGTCCTTAATGACTGCATTTTGCTGCAAAAGGATCTTCACAACTTCGAAAGATTTGTAAGCGAAAATGGACTAAGCGTTAATCCAAGCAAATGCTCGGTGATTACTTATACCAGGAGAGTTCAGCCGATATCATTTACGTACAGTTTGGGACATGCAATTCTTCAACGAGTAGATAACGTTCGGGATTTGGGCGTAATAATGGATCGCAGTCACTGACATTCAACGACCATATCAATGGAGTCGTTAAAGAGTCACTGCAACTTTTTGCGCTTATCCGAAGATTTGGCCGTGATCTTACCGATCCTCACGCAATTCTAACAATATATACCGGCCTCGTGAGGACTAAACTGGACGTCGCGAGTGTGGTGTGGCGGCCCCAATACGACGTACATATTCAACGGCTGGAAGCAGTACAGCGGAAGTTTTTGAAATTTGCTGTGAGAAATCTTGGATGGAGAGAACAGTTACCGGAGTATGAAGATCTCTGCTCATTGGTTGATTTCGACACCATCAATAGCAGGCACAAGATCGCTGACATAGTGTTTTTCTGCAACATCTTGAGACGACGGATCAGCAGTCCGTATCTTTACAACCGGCTTCACTTCAACACTAGTCCGGTTACTGTTCGTCGTCGGAGAGTCTTTGATCCTCCATTAATATCGAGAAACTACACGCAGCATGAGCCAACTAGTAGGTTCATGAACGATTTCAACAGACTACATGATGTTATTTCCACAACTATGACAACAGAAGTGATTCGTAATAAGTTAAGATCATATTTAAGAGGACAACTGTATGTGTAACGTTAATTTTGTGTATAATATTTAAGCAGGGTAACGGGCTTACAGCCTATAGTCCAATAAACCAAACAAACACCCCACAGAGTACAAACATGTGAGTTTCTTGTTGCTACTTTATAGGGGAGTGTATTGATGTTTTTTGAAGCTGTTTCTAGATCAAATCTAATACATTTCAATTCATGCGTTTTAATTCGCCATAATAATCATTAGGCGATAACAATACTTCCGCCTCACCAACAAGCATTTGTTTACTTTGCTCGATAGGTAGACGGTTTGACAGTTCAATAGGTAGATTTGGCTTCACTCTTTGCGCAACTCTATATATAATAGACTCTGGATCACTAGATAAGGTTTTCCTACAAAAATGTACATGCGCCAGATTCTGATAAACTGACAGATCATTGTTTAATTGACAAACTTTTTAAAATGCCTTCAGTGTACGGACAACTTCTTGCCGTCAGTTTTGTGTCTTTTTAGGTAATCAAATTCAATTTAATGATTAGACATATTTTTTTATATTTAGATTACTCACATACCAAAGGGACTTAATTAGACGGTAAATAAATTAAGGGTGCAGCATCTCTGGTACGGTATTAAGTATAGTATTATTAATTTTGTATATGCACATACGCTGTAAGGACAATTTTTGACTCAGATCAGGAGCACGGCGGATCAAGAATACTAAGGTTGCTTTTGCGAGTTTACGAAATATATGGTGATCCAATCAGATTAGTCAACGCATTCGAATCCAACGTGAAATCTCTGTTGTTATACGCCAGTGAGACTTGGTGTGTAACAGCAAAGATCACGCAGAAATTGCGAGAATTAATTGGCCGATGTCTACGTTTGATAATTCTGGCCTGGTTGCCTTACAACTGGATCTCGAATGCTGAGCTCTAACGACGATGCCAACGAAAAATGATGTAAACAAATATTTAAGAGGGTAAATTGAGGTGAGTTGGCCGTACAAAAAATTATTATCACTTTGAAGATGATATTTTAGCAAGAAAGTGTCTTCAGCAAAGTCCGAGCATATTACTTAAGCATATTACTAATTGGCGACGTGAGAACCGAATTAGTGTTAAACGACATTATTGTCATGACATACAGTTTTAAATTTCGCTCGCATGCTTCACCCTCTATATTTTGAGAAACGATCTGTTTGACGATGTTCTAGGATCCTTTCAGCGTTACATGGTAATCGAAAAATCCGAATTGTAAATAATTTTTGAAAAATGTTGTTAGAAAATCAGTTATAGCAATCCCATGCCATTTTTATTACATTTCCTATTACTATTACCAATGCAACATACGTCTATAAACGAGAACGCAGCGTTTAATATAGCCTGCGTCTCCTATTAAAGCCTGTCCACGTTAAATTTCGGACACTTAGACAATGTCTAATTGATTTGTAGCCATTTTATCAATTTGGACGAGAACGAAAACATGCTGAAAGCATCACGGAAAGCTGAGAGATTCATCTGTCGTGTGAATTGATCTTCTCGGTGGTTTGTGAAATTTTTAAAAAATCGCATTGTATGATGGGTGTCCATGGTTTTACATGGACAGGCTTTACTAAAATGCTGTTGATGGCCAGACAGTTTTTGTTTTTTTTTTCAAATACAGTCGACTCTTCACATCTCGATATTGAAGAGACCATCGATATAAGAAGAGATCGAAGAATGGGAGGATAACTGAAATGGGTGCTAAACCGGAAAAAGCTGCTATGAAAAACGACAACAAAACAAATGTCATTTCTTGTTTTTGATATGCCTGTTATTGTCCCAAGGGGGTCTAGTAGCCTACAAATTTGAATATGTTGACATAGGGGTAGAGAGTCCTGAACAAAAATCAGAATACACTCACGTAAAATCAAATTATGTTATTTATTATTAATATTTCTAATACTTTTTTGTCAAAGCAGGCGCATAATGTTATGTATAAGAAAAAACTTATATATTGCATTATTCACATACATTCCAAAACTTATACTTTTCATTAACTTATGAATATTGTTAGCTTTTTGGTATTGGATCATTTATTATGTGGCATAATTAAACGTTTTAGTATTTTCGAATAGGTGTTTGCCATAACTTATACGATTTTTTCTGTACCTGTCGAGAGATGCAAATATGTTTGTAGATTGAAGGGACAGATCAAATTATCGACATACGGAGAGATATCGAGATATTGAACATCTAGATGTAGAGAGTCGACTGTATTAAATAAACATTGTATGCATAATGGGAAAAAACTTGAATCGAATTGGACCTATCGATTCGAAATGACGATAATAATCTATGTTTCGTTTTGTTTAGAAGCAACATGGACATTTCCAATTTCGTTCCACTTCGTAAAAAAAAGTTTATTAACGCATACCCTTAAATACAACACTTTTTAAATTTGCAGTTGTAATTATATAATTAAATTATGCTTATACACTATTCCTTCCTGCTGTCACACATTTCGCTTAAATACAACTTTTAAACATTCGAATAAGTTCGCACCATTGATTGATGAACATATATTATAATTCGTTGCCACGCATGATATCCGTCGTAAATCGAGTGTCATCTGTTTCGACATTACACACCCACCGCATGTGACGCCCGGAGTACGGAAAAAAATCTACATCAATCCATTCTGTCCTCTGTCACGTCGTGACATGGCAAACAACCTCTCCCACTCAATCCCTTGGGATACACCCAACACCCCCGCACACAATCGGTCTTGGCAATTTAATTGAAAACTTCTCCCGAACGACAGCGGTAAGGATAAATAGGTACAGTCTGCACAATTGCTGCTCAGCATAATGAAAATGTAATTCATTCCCAAGTGCTACCATTCGAAGGGCTCTGTCAGTGAAATAGAAAGTTTTCCTTTTATTGAGATGATTAAACTTAGGTACGAATCACGCCCCGGAGTAACGCTTTTGTAAACTGCCCGAATTGGATATTGCCACTCTGCAGTTGCTGATGATGACGCTGATGATGGCACAAAGTTCTGTGCCCTCGTAAAACTTTCAATCATCTTCGGAGAGCAGCAGCCCGGGGACCAGAGGGGATCGTTCCTACGTAAAATTGCTTACGCGCCCGCTTCTGTAGCGCATTGAAACTTGAACTCTTTCCGACCGAGTTAACATTGCGAGAAGTTCGCCATCGCCGCCACCGCCGCACCGCATCGTGTCGCGATGAATGGTCCAAGTACGGGACCTCGCCATCATATCACCAAGTTTCGATGTCAAGTCAAAGGCAGGAACGATTTACTTCGAGCCGGTGAGTGTTGAGTGTGTCACTTTTGAAAAGCAATTTAGAAGTTATTTTGAAACTCATTATAACTCAATTAATTGCTTGACACATATGTGACACCGATTAGAGACGACTGGATAATCGGGAAGCACAACAAATGCGTGGGTTCAGCAAATTTCCGATTTGAACGTGCGTCAAATTACTTTAGTCGAACGTAGTTCGGCTTTGTGATTTATAATTTGTCCTATGGTAAATTGAGCTGAAAAACTTAATCGCATGTGACAGCTGGTGTGAAAGAAAGAGAATTTGCCTTAATGCAAGTTGGCAGAAAATCGATAAACGAACTGACTGGTTTGATGGACAATTTCCTGGCAATCTCATGCATCGAGTTTTGTGTGCAGTTTCCAGATTGCGGAACGCTTCATCGTCTCCCTCCGAAAATCACCCACAAATTCCCGGCGAGCAGATATCAACCCACCAGAGCGTACCGAGCATTCACCAACGAAAATATGCTCATAATAATAAACGTGCAAACTTTTTAACGAGACTTCTCACCGACGTTGTCCGTGTCCCAAACGGCTCATTCGTTCGGACGGATACGCCACGCCACATAGACTACTGTGGTGACGACAATTCAAGCAGTTTGCAAACTCAACCGCGTTGTCGTCGTCCATAAATGCTGCAATTCCTTACGCCTCGCCCCTTGCGTTGGTCTGGAGGCAGTAAAACGTACGAAATCTAGCCATGGTGGCCGACTGTCGCTTCGTGGGGTAATGTTGTGGTTTGTAAAATATCGTACGCATTGTGTTGCTTTAATGCTGAAAATTTTGAAAATTTAAATATCTGACTTTGAAAAGGCTTAAATTCCGAGGAGATTTAATGCTAAAAATGAATCAAAGGTGACCTTTTTAAAGACGTATGTTTTAAAGACGTACGTTCGTTAACACTTAAATTTAAAAAAACGTATACTTCACTTTTCCATAGCAGTAATGTGTGCAGCAAAGATATTTACATCAAATATAAAAATTTCCAAGACATTTCAGAAGAAATTACCTCAAATGCACCCAGATGAATTTTTGTCTAAATTATTAGAAGAATTTCCGGAGGAATTTCCTTAGTAATATTCTCGAAGGAATATCCGCATAAATTTCTGGAGAAATATACATTAGCACGGGATGAATTTTCGTAAGAAAACATGAAGGATTTTTCGCAGGGATATTCGAAGGACTTTTTGCAGGACTTTCACGGAGAATTTTCTGCAGAGATTCCTGCAGAAACATGAGCACTGAGCAGGAATTTCCTTAGGAATTGTCGCAAGAATTTAACGAGGAAAAAACAAAGATATTTTCGCAGGAATTACTAAAGTAAGATTGCCGGACATATTCACGGGGGAACTTCTAGAAGCTTATGGACATATTTGTGTTGGAATAAATTTGGGATTCTCCGCTGGATTTGCCGGAGGAATATTCGCAAGAATTCCCGAAAGAGTTAACGCAGGAAATCCGGAAAGAATTTTCAAAGCGTCCTCCGGAATTTCCATTAAAATCTATCACCGTAGAAATTCCCGCAAGAATTTTCGGAGGAAGTCGGGGAGAAATTTCCTCATGAGTTCTTTGATAAATTTACACACAAAAAACTGTGGAGTAATTCCTGCATGACCTTCCAAAGGATTACAATTTTGAATTAATCCATTTTTTCCGGAAACAAAAATAATGAGGAAATTTTAGGTGGTTCTTTTTTCATTAATGATTGGATGAAATTCACAAATTATTTTGTGCGGCAGTTCTGGCATATCTCGGAAGAATTTCCTCAGTTGTTACGGAAGGAGTTTTCAGAGTGATTTTAAAAAAAATTCGAAAAGGACTTCAACAGAATTTCTGAGAGGGAATTCCTTACTAAATCTTAGATGAAGGAGTTTTCCATAGAAGTTCTGTATGGATGTTTACAGGAAATATGAAAAAACTTCCGGGGACAGGAATTCATGAATATAATTCACACATATAATAATGAGTTTACACTCAACGTTTCATTAAAAAAAATATTTTATTCTATCGATTTTCACTTAATAACATCTCAACACTTCTTACAAACTACCTATTACCTCAAGTACCTGAACTAAAAAGAGATTGATCGGGGTTCGACCCAGCTATTTGTATACTAAAACTGCTGATGGGGCATATCACATCTGGGTCGCTGGTCATTGGACTTTGCTCGTGTGGTCTGACTCCTTTATTGCTGATCTATCGGTTTGGTCGTTGCTGGTTGGTCGGTGTCGGGTGGGCCATCACGTAATTCCTCCGGGGGGTAAGATCGAACGTCCTCGTTCGATTGGGGAAAAACTCCTTGCGCTTTCTTGGGGATTCTGGTTGTCCTGGGATATTTGATAGTAAAATGACTTTTTCCTGCGGAAACAGAGAATCGCTATTGTTATAAGAATTATTGCGGTGGTTGAAAACCGCCGAAGAGTCCATAGAACCATTTCTTGTGTTCGAATTGTTGTAGTTGTATGTGGTCAATTCGATGTCGATTGTTTGAAGTTTCCAGACTCAGAATTGATAAGTTTTGCTTCTGGATTAGTTTCCTGTTGATCGATAAGTTCGGGAATATTCCTGTTAGTTGAACTGTATTGATGAATGTTTCCTCTGAAGTGAAGGTATTGTTTGCAATAATGATAGTGCAGTTTTGAAAATGCAGTAGAAAATTTCCTGTTAGGTTTCTATTATGGGGTCCACAGTTTGATCTGATGTGTTCATCTTTCCCGTTTCTAATAAGTACCTTGTTTCCCGGTAGGACTATAACATCTGTGGAATTTGTCCATAGTACTGAACAGTGGCTTTCCAATCCCATTATGATTGGGAACAGGCATACATCTGAGAAAGGTTGAATGTCGTGGAATTGTTGGATTATGTTTTCAGGATGAATGGTAGTGTAGAGCTTCTTCTGCGACTTCACGATATAGTTGGGTGTATCTGTTATGAATGTGTTGTTAACGGCTAGTGGGATGATTCTAATTATCTCACAATTGTTACTGGTTTTGAACTTCCAGGATGTAAACCAGAGTATCAGATTTACTAACTATTTTGGGTTTTGTATAGCTTAATGCTTCCTCTGGAAAGTCAGTCGTTATCCCTTGTTTGTTGATAATCGTTTCGATGAGAAAGATTTCCTTAAGAGTTAGTAACTTACTATTCGAAAGTGATACACGAGCCCTCAAGATGGCGTCTTCAATCTCCTCGAGGATGTTGTTCATCGTATCCAAGGATAAAAGTAGGGTGATAGCGTCGGTCTCCTTAAGAAGAATTTTGTTCACTGATGTGAGTTGATTGACGGTGTTAGTTATCTTCGAAATCCTTTCGTTGATAGCTCGGTTAATTTTGATCTGTTCGTTGGACTGGTCGACTAGGGCGTTGAATGTACTGTTGATTATACGCAGATCATCTGCGTCTGGGGTTCCTGCGAGCCATTTCCAGCCTTTGCCAATGCTGTCCCATCTTTTATGCCTATTTCTTCTGACTGGTTTTAATTTATATAAATTATCAGCTAGCTGTCTACTTTTTCGCAAGATGAGGTTTGACATAGGTAAATCTTGATCGATTTTTCTTGAAAACTCTAAAAACAAAGCAACATTAATTTCTAATATTGTCAAGTTTATTGGGTGCAAAATTTTAATAATCCCTGTTTGAATGTAGCAATTTTGTTCTTTTAGCATGAGTAATGGGTTATGGTGAAGGTCGTTAATTTCTAAATATTGGCCTAGTATCTGTTTGATTGATATAAACAATAATACATTGAAAAACTTCATACTTTTTTCAATCTTTTAATTTTACCCTTATGTCTTTTTATTCCTCTAGTGTTTTCGAAGGTTTTCTCTTTAATTTGTTTTGCTGCTGTAGGGACTGCTCTAGGATCTAGCTTTTTCCTAATATTGGGTCTAACGAACACTCTTTGGCCTTCTTCGACTATCGGTGGGTCTTCTTTATGAGAATTACTTTTTGCTTGAATATTTCTAGCTTTTTCTATGTTTTGTTTTACTTTTGAAAAAATTTCGTGGGCCTCTCTAAAAATATCTTGTGGGTCAATTTGATTCCGTTGATTAAATAGAATCTCGTTCGGTGTGAACTGTGTTGTTGAGTGCACGCTGGAATTATATAAAGAAATACAAATTGAGATTAGTTCTCGTGTGTGTTCATTTCTGGGAAATTTGTGTTTGTTTGTATTATAAATTTCTATTATGGTCGAGTGTGTTTTTTCAACTTGTCCATTGCTTTCTGAAGATGAAGCATAGGCAAGAGAAACTCCAAGGTTACTTAAGAAATTCTTAAGTTGAATGGATCGGAATGTTGTTTCATGATCTGTAATAATTTGTGCTGGTACTCCGTAGTGACCAAAAAACTCGGTGAGGGCGTTTCTCACGTCTATTAGGTTCTTAGTGTCCATAGGGATCATTTGCGCAAATTTGGAAAAAGAATCGACCATTGATAGAAAATTATATGAGTTAATTGAAAAAATATCCATGTGAACTCTGTCCATTGGTTTCCTTGTTGCTGGCCTTGGTGAGATCTTTATGTTGTAGGGCTTGCGTTCGTATTTGTGCGTGTTGCAAATCGTACAGGCGTTGATGGCAGATTTTATTTTATTATGCATCTTTGGGAAGAAATACGCTCGTTTCAGTTGATTTTCCACTTCTGCTATTCCGCGGTGTGCCCTTTCGTGCTCCTTCGTGATGAGAAGATTTTGCCTTTCTTCGCTGGTGACGTCTTCTACTTGGAAGTGTGTTATAACGAAAAATCCAGAGCTACTGAAATGATTTTTATAAGATTCTTGAATAAGGTGGATAAGGTTTTCAGGGGCGAGGATTGCAGTCTGTTTTCCATTGTGGTATTTTTTTATGTATGCTGTCATTGAAGTCTCGTTGTAGTTTTCCATACTTATAGTCGCTCTTCTATAATTCGTAAAGGGTGATTCTGTTGCTTCTATGTTCAATCTTGATGAGCGAAATATTATTTGATTTCTGTAATAGTTTATTGGTCGTTCAGTTGATTTAATGAAGTAGTCGTCGGAGGTGTCAGCGGAATGAATAGTTTCCAAGTCTTCAGATCTATTATCCGAAATGTCATTAGGTTGTCTCATTTCGTCGTCGTCTGATGTATCAGTCTGTAACATTTCAGGTCTTCCTTCGTCTATGTTCGCGTTAATTTCAGTGGAGTCGTCAGTTTTGCGGCTAAGAGCGTCTGCCACAACGTTCGTTTTTCCTTGTTTATATTCCACTGTGTATTGATAATTCTCTAGTTCAAGTCTCCAATTTAGTATTCTATTGTTTTTTGTCGAAGTTTTGATAAACACAAGCGGCTTATGATCGGTAAATAGTTTGAATTGGTTTCCGTGTAAATATGATTTGTACTTTCTGATAGCCCATATGATAGCGAGTGCTTCTTTTTCTATAGTTGAATAGTTCGTCTCCGCTTTATTGAGTGTCCTACTTGCGAAGGCGATCGGTCGTTCTATTTTGTCCTGTATTTGGGACAGCACTGCTCCCACTGCATGGTCGCTAGCGTCCGTGGTTAAAATAAAGGGGAGTTCGAAATCTGGGTATGCGAGGATTTGGTCTGAAGCTATGGTTTGTTTCAATTTTGAGAATGATGCAACGTATTCCGGATCTTCTATGTTTACGGGTATATCTTTTTTCAAGAATTTGGTTATTGGTTTAGCTATTTTAGAGTAGTCCTTAATAAAACGACGGTAGTAACCAGATAATCCTAAGAACTGTCTTATCTCTTTCTCATTTTTCGGAATTTTCCAATCAAGAATCTGCTGGATTTTATCAGGGTTGGGTTTGACTCCTTCGGGTGTTACAATGTGTCCTAGAAATTCCGTTTCTCTTCGTAGAAATTCACATTTGTCTAACTGAATTTTAAGGTTAAACTGAGCGAGTCGTTCTAATACTTTGCATACATTTCCTAAATGGTTTTCGAGGCTATGCCCGATGATAATAATATCATCAAGATAGACGTAGCAGATTGAACCTATATAGTTAGATAGGATATTGTTCATAGCCCTTTGAAATGTGGCTGGGGCGTTTTTTAGACCAAAGGGCATTCTGGTAAATTCAAAATGTCCTTGGCTGGTAGAAAATGCAGTTTTCGCACGATCTTTTAGATCCATTTCGATCTGGTGAAAACCAGATTTAAGGTCTAGCGTTGTAAAGTATTGAGATTTCCCGAGATTATCTAGAATATCTTCAATTTCTGGCATGGGGAATTTGTCATTGATTGTTTTTTCATTAATTTTCCTGTAATCGATAACAACTCGAATTTTCTGTTTTCCCGAAGCATCCTTCTTTTTGGGAACAACCCAAATTGGTGATGAATAAGGACTGGTAGATGGAGTAATAATCCCACAATCAAGCATTTCTTTAATTTGAGTTTCTACATCGGTTCTAAAATGGTGTGGGTATCGATACGTTTTTGTATAAACTGGGTTGTCATCTTTTGTAACAATTTTGTGTTTAACTATTGTCGTGGAGGTTAGCTTCTCGTTATTCCTAAGCAAAACTCTATGGTTCCTTACAATCGTGTCAATGAGTTTGTCTTTTTCTAGCTTTGATACATGCCCTGTTCTAATTAAACTTTCTATTGTCTCCTTATCGGGGGCTTCATTTGAATCTATTGGAATTGGGGTTAACGTTTCGAAATTATTGACTTTCAATTTAAGTTTGGGTAGCTCAGGTGCCTTTTTATCTTTGGAAATAATCTTTATGGTGCTTTTATTATCAATGGAAGAATACAGTCCAGGCTGAATAACGTTGCCTTTTGCGATTTTCTGAAAGGAAGGCACAAACCAGTCGCCGTTTTTATCAGTTTCCACAGTAACTGTATAACAATGATATTTTCTTGCTGGATAGTATTTCTTAAAAGGGATATCTACTTTGTTGATTGAAATTTTGTTCGTATTGAAATCAATGAATGTGTTTGTTTGGGACATAAACTCTGTACCTAAAATACCATCGAAGAAATCATGAAATTTCAGTTCATGATACGTTTGCACTGGAATATTTGGACCTAGAAGATTGTATTTTCCTTTTTATTAATAACTTGCGTTCCAAATATGATTTTCACAGTAGATGTGCTCTTAGTTTTCATAGGGGGGATAATACCAGCTCTAATTATATTTTTGTTGGCTTTGATTTGTATCGATAAGTAGCCGAATTTTTAAGTCATTAACTTTATCCTGAACTAAAATGTAAGGTAGAAAATCAAAATCTTGTTTTATTTGGGGTTTGTGGATGCCGTTGCTGTGCAAAAATTTACGTTTCCTCAACAACTTCCTCTTCATCATCGTCTTCAGAACAATCATGATCCGATGATTCTAGTTCCGTATTATTGATTAACTTTCTATTCAACGTTAATCTGCTTTTGAGATATGGGTCTATTTCCATCGAAGAAGATTGCCTAGGTTGAAATACCTTTGAATTTTCACCTTGTAACTGTGGCTGAAATGAAGGTTTTGAATAGTTTCTTTGATCGCTTTTTGAAGTATTGTCGTGTTTAAAAGGTGGTTTGTTCGATCTGTCTGAAAGAGAACTGGCTGAGATTTCTTGAGATTTAAACTTGCAGAGAAATGCGTAAGCATCCTCTATGTCTTTCGGGCGGGCCGCTTGAACATGTCCGAAATATGTGCCTTTCAAGCCGGATATGAATGCAGCAAGGCCATCTTCATCAATAAAAGATTAATTGCTGCCCAGTTAGCTTTATATGTGGTATTTTGCTTCGCTAATGTTTTTATATTTTGAATCAACTCTTTAGACTTTTGATAATATTTATGGATACTCATTCCATCTGTCATTCTATGTTGCCATAACTGGCTTTTATAGGTCGACAATTCTTGTCGATCACCTAAAGCATTAATTCAGATACTCTTGATGGTGTCGAAATCTGGGGGGTTTCCTGCTAAGCAAAGAATATCTTTGGCTCTTCCTTCAATTTTGTTCGTCACAGCGGTGACGTACATCTTAAATAATTGTGGAGAAACCTCTTCTTTGAAATAATCTAAAGTTTCCTCAGCGGTGGATAGCCATGCATGTAGTTGTTTTCTATTGCCTTCAAAGTGTGGGAGTGATTTAATTGGGTCGGGAATACGGAAGAAATCCTCTACTCTACGGTTTGATACTTGTACTGACTGTTGTTCACTTCGGGGTTGCGGTTGTGCTAGTGCGTGAATGGCTTGTTCTTGGTTTTCTTGTCGATGCGACAGAGAAGCGATATTTTCGTTAATTTGACGGAGTTGGTCCATCATTTGAGTCAGAGCTTGTTCCATTTCTACGGTTTCGGAAATGAACAGATTTGAAATCGGAGGGATAATGTTACTTTTTAGGGGGATATGAGAAAGGTCGCCGGAGTCGTCCGAATCCAAGCTATCTTCTGTCTCTGAAGATTGAATATTTTTCAATGTAATATTCAACTGTTTCCTTGCTTGTTTTAATGCCTTGTCACTGACAATTTTCGGCATTGAATTATCAAATAGTAGCTGTACTTGGCTATCGTAGCTGCAAACTTTGCTTTATGCTAACGAAGCCTAATGCGCACCCGCTGCTGTTTTGATTGGGGGGAGGAGGAGTAAAAACAAACGTAAGCTCGTTGCTCGCTGTTTTTTCAAGTGTAGGGAATGTAGAATTAATGTCGCCTTTGCTCGCTGCTCGACTGAGTGGTGGGCTAGGGCTAACAAACAAATAATCGGCCTATCTTGTAGTACTGAATCAATGTTTCTACACTGTCTGTTCGGTCTATCTAGTAGTGCCGATCCAGAATTTCGTAAATTATCACTTCACAACACAAGTAAAAGTATGTAAAAGTTTCAAATTTACTTACCGGTGTCCTCTTGGTTCAGTTGATTTTCTTTGTGCCGGGGGGATCCTCAAATCTTCACAGCGGATGTAATCCTTCAGCTGCAGACGCGTTAGCGGGAACCACTTGAGTAGCGTTTTTTTGTGCACTACTATTCCACTGTTATAAACACAAGTTTTTTCAACTTTACCGAACTGCTACAGCGCCA
Source organism: Armigeres subalbatus (assembly GCF_024139115.2). Classification (NCBI taxonomy): domain Eukaryota; kingdom Metazoa; phylum Arthropoda; class Insecta; order Diptera; family Culicidae; genus Armigeres; species Armigeres subalbatus. The sequence goes on from NC_085140.1 coordinate 305,815,605, forward strand.
ATAATGAGTTTACACTCAACGTTTCATTAAAAAAAATATTTTATTCTATCGATTTTCACTTAATAACATCTCAACACTTCTTACAAACTACCTATTACTTCAAGTACCTGAACTTAAAAAAGATTGATTGGGGGTTCGACCCGGCTATTTGTATACTAAAACTGCTGATGGGGCATATCACATCTGGGTCGCTGGTCATTGGACTTTGCTCGTGTGGTCTGACTCCTTTATTGCTGATCTATCGGTTTGGTCGTTGCTGGTTGGTCGGTGTCGGGTGGGCCATCACGTAATTATATATTAACTTAAGGGTAATTTGTCGAACATTTTCTTCAATGGCAGCAACTTCCCAAAGAAATACATGAAAAAATTCTTATACTAAATCCCAGAGACACAGGTTGTAAAAGTTGATGCCAAGAACACAGAAAAAACTGTTTTGCTTTGTTGTGAAAGAGAATCTGAATGTTCAAGCAAACGGCAGCGCAAGATTCCTAGACGCTGTTCCTCCAGAGGACTCCGTTGAAGGCAAGCGACATCTGTCCGGTGTTATCGGGACCAGGCTTCGGAATTCTCACTCATATGAATAAAAACCGAGGATTGATCCAAACAGTGGAGTGCAATTTTTCCATATTCTCCTTTGAGCAAGTGTTCTCACACAATATTTTATCCGGATAGAAATACGGGCGATAAACTCACGAGCGCCGGCTTGCCGGATAATGTAATTTTGGGCCTCTAAATTCTCCACCTCGCAACTTCTCCAGATAAGTTTTAAGAGCATATTAACAAAAATTTAAGTCCGCGAGGGGATTCGAACCCAAAACAATTTTGAAATGTGTAGAGCGCCCACTATAACCACGCCACCACACGAACCGATTGATATCAAGTAGAAAAACTGCTGTCTTGAACCTACTACTTATCGTGGCGCATCGTCGTATGCAATCAGTTCGGAGAAGCAAAGTAAGCAGCATTTGATTTTCGCGAAACATGGGAAGAGGGATAACAATTTTTCGCACCATCGCTTGTGCCGGAGTTTATCGCACTGTAATTTATCCGGATAAAATGGATGGTGGAGCGATCTGTTGTCGCGTGAGTGAGTGAGAAATCCGAACCCTGATCGGGACGCTTTGTTTTTCACTGACGGACAACGATGGATGCAAGCCATTGAGTGTCAGTAGACTGATCAGCCATAACCGTGAAGCAGTCACGGTATACAGAATCGTACGTGCGTATCGATAGTGTCTTGTTTTAGTATGCCGAGTGAAGCAGTTAGAACATTAAACGCTGTGAATACAATGAGATTTCATTTGTCAGAGATGAGCCAGCGCCAGGCGAGGGCTGCAAATCTATAATAAAAGCAAAAAACAGCTTTCATTGGCACCCCTGGCACCCCACCTCTTCATTCCGGGTGATCGTTTTCTGAGCATTCCGGGGACACAGACCCGGGTTATAAGTCCCAATAGACCAAACGTTCTCAGCTCCGCATCAAGGCAACTTTCAACAACCTCTTCTCCGACTCCTATTTATAAACTGGAGGCAAAAATCTGTCTTCATTAACGGGTTTCGGAACAACTCGGCCAACCCTAGTAGCACAATGCAGATTCATTTTGTTGCAGCAACTCCTGGATCTGTTCGCATATGAGTCACAGTGACTGGTATATTACAAGTGTTCTACTCGGGAACATGGACCTGTTGACCACCGACAGTTCACCTTGGATTGGAGCTCTCCGAGAGGTCAACCGTATCTAATCAGTCTCCATAGATCGTTCATTGGAGGCAAGTACAAGAAGGTTAACAGATAGGCACCAACTGCCGGCATTCCGTGATGATCGGGATCCTTCGGAAGATCCCCTTTGACGTAGTTCAGCGAAAGCTTACTAGTCGTTGGAATATCTTCTTACTCTCAAATAAAAGGTAAGTCATCATCAGTGATAAAGGTGTTCGGAGGTGCCGAAATCGTTGACGGCGGCGTTCTCGGTGTCACATCCGAAGTCACTTCAGCTGACGGCGGCGGTGTGTTCTTGTGTTTTTTTTCGGACAGTTCTCCAAAACCTTCCTATGTTCCTAAAATAGAAATTTCTCTGAATTTTTTTTCTAACTTTCCTCGGAAAATTCTTCGAAATATGCACGAGAAGTACTCCGGAAAACTCTGCGGAATTGCGCCGTCAAATTCTTCGCAGTTCCTTCAGAAATTATTCGGAAGTTCTACTGCAAATTCTTCGAAATTCACTCTGAGAATTCTTCGGGATTTCCTAGGCAGAAACTTTAGTACTTCCTCCTCAAATTCTTTGAAAAATTATTGGCAAATTCTTTGGAATTCTTTGCACATTCTTCGTAATTTTTAGGAATTTTTTTAAAAAACGCCTGAGAAGTTTTCTGATAATACTTCGAAATTTCCCTGACATGAATTATCCATGGCAAATACTTCAGAATGCATCGCAATTTCGTCAGAAAATATTCCGAAGTTCCTCGGCAAATTCTTCGGAATTTTCTTTTCAAATTATTCGAAATTTCCTCGTTAAATTCTTCAAAGTTTCGTCGCGAAATCTCACCAGAAGTTCCTTGCTTAGCAAAGCATAACGAGTGTCCACTAAAAAAACTGGAATTTCAATACTTAAATTATTTTCTATGAGAACAATAATGCTTTTAGAATAAATAATAGGGGAACTGTTCCGATCTCAATCTCACTGTACATATATCAATCTCATCGCTAAACGAAGAAATACGGCACCAAATTCGTCACTTCTTTTTGTCAACATGCGTGCTCACTGCTGAAAAAAATCACAAAAATAATAAACAAACCAAATTCCTTTCCATTTCTTTGTTTTTGATGGGATGGAAATAGGAGCTATGAGATGAAGTGGCGAACCGTTCCCCTACCTTATGTGAAAAAATCCTCAGAATGTTCAAAAAATTGTCGCTCTCACACTTTTACTCCAACATTTTCAGTTTTGAAACATACCGTCAAAACAGAAAGTACTGCGGCACGCGTTGAACAGTACTTTTAAGCGAACAAAGATCGTGAGAAAAGTACAAGGTGGTACAAAAGTGATTGGAAGGCCAAAGACACGAAGCAACTAATATATAGGAACAGCATCTGGAAATGACATCCGTCCAACGCTCATGTGATATCTGCAAGATTGAACTACGCCGCACGGTGGACCACGAACCATATGCTATTATTCATTAATCTAAGTTTAAAGACTATCAGATTGAACTGTACTTCTTTGTAGTACTTCCCGAGCCATTCTTTCCATTCCCGCTATTTAGTGGCCACCCGTTAGCATATGTGATTGTACAACTCGTGGGTGGTTATCAGGGTTTGCAGGAATTGCTCTCAATAGATAACGAACAACGATAAAAGAAACGCAAAAACTGTTAAGAATCATAACGAGCCATGATAAAAAAATTATCAAACTTGTATACAAGTGCAAAAAAAACAGAATAAGTGGGCACTGAGAAGTAATGATTCTCGCTTTGTTCTCTCTTATTTTCTGTTGGGGACCGTGCCGACCCGTGCTCTTCGCGTTTGAAGCTTTTTCTAAAAAAAATCATCATGGGGTATAGCCTGTTGTATACCTGGCCACGTTCTTACAATCAAGACAACGAAGGGAAGGAATGTTAGTTCAACATCTGTGTAAGGTGAATAATAGGAATCTCTATTCGACAATATAGAGCGTTTGTCAATAATAGTAGGGGAGACTGGGTAGACTTTATCCCCTTTTCTGATTTTTGATGTATCACAGCCAAAAATAAATAAACATACGCGATTTCCACACAGACTCTCTGAAAAATATAGTATTTAACATTACTGATGTATGACGGTCCTTAAATTATTGTTGTTATTGATACACAATAGATTTTTTGAATTGCTGTCAAAAATCGACTTTCAAAATATTCGGGGGAAATTGATCCCTCTCCAATAACTTGCTTTGATAAAATTAGAAAGGTGCCTCAGATTTTTTAAATATTTTTCCTTCAAAATACGCGTGATTTTCGAATTGTTGTGCTTATACATGAACGATTTTTGTTATTGAATTCTACAGCACATGCAATTTAAAAATTTGGGAGACGCAATCCTTTATCAAATCTGTCAAATCTACAAAAAAAAATAGAAGCCTGAGATCAGATTTATATTTTTTTGAATTTTTTCGCCAAATTTTTGCATGGGTGACTAATAGGGGATCAAGTGTCCCCATATTGAGGCAATAATTTCAAATCCAAATATCTTAAAACTTTGATGGAATGTTGACATCAGTACAGATCATTAAGCATATTTATGGCTTTGTGCTGTGAAAAAATGAGAGCATTTGGTCATTGTTATAAAAAGTTGTTCAAATTTTGCGTGGCAAATAAAAAAATCTTTTGGAAGGTCAAAACATGCAAACCGCCCGGCAGAATCAATAAGTTTGTCAATCCAAAAAATATCTCGCCACATAAAGGTCATATGTCTAGAGGATCTGTACTAAAAAATACGCTAGAACAAAACTACTTTAGTTCTCGATAAAACAGGGGGTGATCAAGTCTCTCGTGGATCAAATCTACCCACCTTCCCCTATATGGTGAAAAATTATTAAAATATATTCATTAGTTTACTTACGAATCGTCCAAAGCAGATCAAAGTAACCCGGATCTTGTAAATATTTGGCATCTTATACAAAACACTTTCAATCGCACACTTATTTGCCGCACGCTAAAAACAGAACCATACAAACTCGGATTTCACGGATGTTCTGCGTGCTACCTAAAACACGTCCGAACGCTCACCAATTAATTTACTCACTCGACCGCATGAACTATTTGCTATGCAGAAACACGACAAAACAGGCAATGATTGATTTTCATTTCTACCACACAGAACAATAAAATCGGACCGCGCGAGCTATCTGCTTACTGATTAAAAACACAACAATACAGATTAGACCTCTTCATGTTTTCAAAAAGTATCAAACATTCAATCGGTCAGCCCAGAATCACAATTCTTATGCTAAAATAAGTCTCCTGTCAAATTTTCAGCTAATTCGGATAAAATTTCGAGGTGGCTCAAGTCGATTTAGTGTTTTTGGGCTATTTTCAATTTTGGAAAAAATCTAACAAGAGATATAAATGTCGAAAACTATCGCAACAACCTCTATACGAAAGCTCTTGGTGTGCTTTACAAGTCTTGTAAACATTGCGATTCGTTCCGTTTACGTTTTGTCCATGTTAAAGTGATTTTCAAGCTTTTAAATGCATAAAAATACTGTTTCCCCCAAAAGTCGTTGTTCTACAAAATTCTTGAGTTCATGACAAATGATTGTTAATTTATTATATTATTTTTCCTTTTTTTTCTGGAAATTTGAGTAATATAATTGTCTAAGTGCGATTTACCGTTAAATTCTTAAAAATCAAAAGCTGAGCATTTGTCATAAATTTGCACGTTAGGATTTCTTCAAGCAAGTTGTTCGAACAAAACTTAAATTAAATCATATGATATTTGATGCTAACAACAAACGACTTCCAAATTTTGTTAATTTCCTCATATGTCTGCATGTTTTTAACATTGAGTGCATCTTAGTAACACGTGAAATCGAAGCTTCTTTGTTTGAACAACTTGTTTGAAGAAATCTCAGCGTGCAAATTTATTACAAATGTTCAGCTTCCGATTTTTAAGAATTTAACGGTAAATCGCACATGGGCAATTATATTACTCAAATTTCCAGGGAAAAAAGAGGAATAATAATATAATAAATTAACAATCATTTGTCATAAACTCAAGAATTTTGTGGAACAAAGACTTTTGGGGGAAACAGTATTTTTATGCACTTAAAAGCTTGAAAATCACTTTAACATGGACAAAACGTGAACGGAACGAATCGCAATGTTCACAAAACTTGTAGAGCACACCAAAAACTTCCGTATAGAGGTTGTTGCGATAGTTTTTGACGTTTATATCTCTTGTTAGATTTTTTCCAAAATTGAAAATAGCCCAAAAACACTAAATCGACTTGAGCCACCTCGAAATTTTATCCGAATTAGCTGAAAATATGACAGGAGACTTATTTTAGCATAAGAATTGTGATTCTGGGCTGACCGGTTGAATTTTTGATACTTTTTGAAAACATGAAGAGGTCTAATACAGATGCTTAGAAATTTCGCTGGAAGTTCCTCTGCGAATGCTCCGTTTCTTCTCCAGCAAATTCTTAGAAATAAGCTGGATAAATTCTCGGAAGTTCCTCGGCAAATTCGGATTTTCTTCGGATTTTTTTTCGCCAAATTTGTAAAAATATGTTCGGCTGTTTCTCCGGAATTTTTGACGTTGGACAACGTCTTACCCGAAGGTACTGGTCGTGTCAAATCAGAATCTGAAAATGGGGACCGTCACGAAATCATGTGAGATTTTGAACGTTATTTACGATAAACTATTGAAACTTTCAGTTCTTGTCCTATCCAGTAAAAATATCAGAACCAACCAATCCCGTTCATGCACTCCCAACACGGATATCAGAATGAGGTAAGTTATGAGCCTTGCGACCCACCGTTATATTCTTAGCCAGTGGAGACATATCAGCTTCCACACTGATATTCTTCCCTCCCCCTTCATACGGGAGCTTGGCAGAAGGAAGGTCGTGCGATATGTGCCATCACAAATATTGCCCTCCGCTCGCTTTCAAATCGACTTCTATAAAAAAACATTCTTCATGCCTGCCGTATCCTAACGGAACTATCAATTCTATACTTTCGCCTCTAATGCTATCATGAACATGTACGTCCAAGTTTGGAAGATGATATTAGCATTTCCATATCATTATAAATTGTTTATTTTTATGGTAAAAAATTTAACATAAGAGACAATTTGTGTGCCTGATAGGAAACTTAAACGGGCTTAAATTCTAAAAATCATTAAAAGAACTAAAGAATATTTGATTCTTTTTACCAGTATATGGTCTTTTGAATCAATTCGAACAATGATTAAACTCAAATCGATAATATCCCTCTTCCAGTGATTATTGTGGCCCTGAAAAAGGCCGTTTGGTTTAATATATCAGTTCTAATCCGCTTGATTTCCTCAGCGACACCAAGCTACATGTAACTCGTAACTGTCGTAATGTAGCTGTTTTCGTTGTGAGGAAATCGATCTCTATAGGTAGATGTACTTTGATTTTCTCCGCCTGCGCTTCCGCTTCCGCTTGCTGTTTTCTACAACTGCTGCTAGCTTCTTCCCCTGTTCCTGCTTTCGACCAGCTATTTTGCAAGAAGAAATCGCGTCTGATCATTTCGATATGTTCGACAAATCAACAGGCAAGCAGGAGGGCGCTTTGTTAGTATCCAGTAAAATTTATTTAGGAACTTCACCCATACAATGGTATCATTTTTTAAAACGGAGGAGTTCCGGCAATGGACGATGAGGAAGTCATGCCAAGAATTAACCTTTTAGATCCCCAATTAACGAGTTTCAAGTAGAAGAAAAGTAAAAAATAGTTTTAAAATTTGTGCAAAATCATGGATTTTAAGCATTTGTTCAAACACATTTTGTGAACTACTTTGCTCAATTAAATCGAGATTAAAACTCTGCGTATTTGATTGTTGTTGCTTACCCAACAGAAATGTTCTGATTTAGGAAAATCCCTCTCAAATTCGATTGCGATATCCCTAATTGCTGTCGGAGAAAGTCATTTCACGTGGAGCTTTCTGGTTTCAGTGTTACGTTAGACATTGTATTATTGTGGAACAACGTCGAAGCAGTTATCCTAATGCGATATCGAGGAAGTGCCTTGCTTTCAAGGTAAGGCTTTTCAAGACGGAATGGATTTGCAGGACAACACCAATCGAAACAAATTTCACTGAAGAAAAGGAATTTCTGAGGGAAGATAAACAGCACCTCATTGTGATGTGAATATTCCACAATCTACAACATGTTTGATCAAAATGTATCTCAGATACTTATACTTGAACCATAATCATATTTTATCCAACAAAACAATAATACATTAGATAGCACTAAAATCATAACCATAATAAGCTATAATGCGTATTGTATCACAATAATATCCTTACGTTGTCCAACGTCTACCTTATGGTCGTGTCTTGTACACAACCCTTCAGATTTTTTTATACAGAATTTCTCCTTGACAAGTTTTTCACAATAAGAATTTTCGTAGTTTCTTTCGGAAGTTGTTTGTAATTAGGAAATCAGTTAGAATTTCCTCGGGATGTTCTTTGAAATAACTTGAAAAATTCCTCGGGAAGTTCTTCCAAACTCCGTCCGGATTTTCTTCAGGATCGATATTGAATTATGTAGAATCATATAAACACATTTACCTGGCGTGAGATTAGATCAGCGATGTGATTGCCCGTTGAATGATATCAGCTCCTATTTCGCTGGATTGGGAAACGTCCACAAATACGCAGACCCAATACCCCTCAACATCTCGAAGGCGTTCAACCGCACGTGGATTGCGTTAGTGTAGCAGCAGCGAAGCGAATGGTTTTTTTCCGGCAATATTTTGACCTTTGTTCAGAATTTCTTCATGAAACGCTCGTTTTAAGCTGATCAGAGTGTGCCGCGAGTGATTAGAGGTGTCAAATTTTTTTCTAGTGATTTTTTCAGCAATAACCCGCCTTTTAGAATACAACACTTTAGATGACTAACAAAAAATGTTCTTAGTGAAGTGCCAAAAAGGTTATATGAAATTTCAATCAGAAGACACTGAGCATGGACTGGACATCATATCTCGGACTGCTATTGCTGACAAGCGACACAAAGTTGGGGCCCCGCAGCTTGTGTTCCGAAACGAAACAACCAAACGATGTGTTAAAGCAACAGTGTCTACAACGCCAGATCCAGAATTTCGTGAGATGTTTCCAATCGTTATTTCTTATAGCAATCATTCCCAAACTACCAACATACTCTCTAACTTTATGGAATTTGAATTATTAGTAAAGTTCTGTTATCACTCATTCTGCATCCGCCAGGCTACCTCTCCCACATTGATATGAAATCCATTCCAATATGCAACAGTTATATTTGCGGTATACATCCCCCCTTTTTTGTCTGTTGTATATTCAGAAGAAGTATCGATAAGATTTTCTGCAACAGTTATCAACAAGGCGGATTAACCCGTTTTTAGAACAAAATGGCCAGATATCGTACCATTTTGTCGTTTGTATTTTTATTTTTGCATCAATAATAGAGGTTTGAGAAAACGACGTGATTTCTTCGATAAATTGATTTTCCTATAAATCTAATATGCTTTAATCTGATTTCGTTGAATGCATCGTATAATTAGACTCTAGTAGCAATGAAGTCGCATAAACATTCCATGTTGAACCATAATCGTGACTGGTACCAAGCTCTATTTTCAATTTTGCTTTTACTGCAAAAAAAATGTAACATGATCGTTTGTAAATTATTCAAAATCACTGATAAACTCAATTTTTATTCACTTGTAGAGAGCGTTATTCAAGGTGGTGATATTTAACCAAAGAGCGAAATAATTGATAGACTTGATGTGGTCACATTGGGATTTTCGCAACCACTGTCTGGCCTTTCAAATTAACAGCCATCGGATCTTCCACACCTACGGAACTTACGAGCATCTTCACAGTAGCTGATTCGGCTACAGTTGAACATTGCGGCCCCAATTCCGGTGGAAACAAAATAAAATGAGAAGTGTGAAACGCATGAATCTTCTTGGATATAGTGTAGGAGCTAAACCGGTGAGCACGTTCCAATTAATTACTTTTGACTTAACTTGTATAAACTTAAATTCTCAAATATACCACTAAATACGTACAGGGCATCGTTTGCTGCTATTGCCGCGAATATTGTGGGAGTCCCAGGTATTCGGTTCACGCTTTAGTAAGCAACGGTGGCTCTTCTCGACCTTCTACTCCCTGAGTAGTTAGTACGAATAAGGGCGTCCTTGTGAAGTTTTGCTGTACCTGTTACGAACAACTAGTACATCCCATTCCCTACACTTTCTGAAGAAACCTTTCTTACTTCAGAAGTGAATCCTTTTTGTAGTACTAGTCTTTGTAACAAAAAGGGCACCATTACGGAGCATGAGATCTGATCAAATTATTCGTAGTACTACTTGACCAACACCCCCAGCTGGGTGAGGGATAGAGGATGACACACACACACATGAAACGCTCGTTTTAAGCTCTGATCGGCCATCAGTCTTCAGGAATCTACTATGACGAAGCAAGTGTGTCCCAAGTGTCCCATACTCTTTTGACGTAAACTACGTCTAAGGGGAAGACTCGGATACAGGGTGACAAATGAAAATTTCCAAATTCGAGACCGTCACGAAATCATGTAAGATTTTGAACGTTAATAGCGCCCCTATCTTCCGCTGGATTTTTGAGATTTATATATCAATCGACTCGGAAATTCTCTACCAATTTGTCAATTATATTGAAACTTTGGGTTATGAACGTCGGATCATTTTGGCAGCACCCTCTTTTCTTGTCCGCTAGAGCCTCGTTTCGGCCGTCGCCGTTCAGTGCGGTTGGCTTTTGGAATCTGCTTTTTGTGCGGTGTTTCGCACAAAAAGTAGAACAATGGAGCCGGACCAGTGACCGCGGTCGAAACAAATGTAACAAAAATGCGTAATGTAGTGCATGCTGTATAAAAAGTGATGCAGATAGGGGCATGTTTGTGCAGGCATGAGACGATCAATTGTTATCAATGCCAATGCCCTTGCTAGTAATGCAATCATCGCAATGTAGTCGCATATTAAAAAACGACTTTGGAAAAATGTTGAATTTTTTTTTACAAACTGAAAACTAATAAGGCCGTTACACAAACACATATTTATGAAAAATTATGATCACCGCAAAGTCAAGGGGGAGGGGGTAATCTTCTTTTTCTTCTACTGAATCAAGCGGCGTTAAAATTTGAATGCAGAGGTTTTTGGGGCCGGGGAAGGTTCTTAAGATGGTTCGAGACCCCATCTCCTCTTTGAAACCTGGCTCCTATACAAATGAAACACCAATTTCATCATAACTCGAGATCAAGCAAATGGAACCAAATCTGGCGTGTGGAGGATTTTGAAGGAAAGATATGTTTCTGTGATGGTTTGCAACGCCTCCCCCTTCTGAAAGTGGGGCTCCCATACAAATAAACCAAAACTTTTTGCATAACTCGAGAACTAATCAGAGAATAAATCAATTTTAGGCAAAACAAAGTTCGTCGGGTCTGCTAGTAAAAAATAAATATTAAAATGGAAAAAAAAAATAAAAAAAACTCCTCGGATTTGTTAAAGAATGTTTTGAAAGTTCTCAAAATTTACCGGAAAATTTTTATTGTTGCCCCTCAAATTGTTATTTTTGAGCAAAACAATCCGAAGGGGGGGGGCATATTTTGAAAAAAAAAATTTATATCGGCCTAATAATATTTTGTATTATAATTGTGAGGGCCCTCCTTAGCCGTGCGGTAAGACGCGCGGCTACAAAGCAAGACCATGCTGAGGGTGGCTGGGTTCGATTCCCGGTGCCGGTCTAGGCAATTTTCGGATTGAAAATTGTCTCGACTTCCCTGGGCATTAAAGTATCATCGTGTTAGCCTCATGATATACGAATGCAAAAATGGTAACTTGGCTAAGAAACCTCGCAGTTAATAACTGTGGAAGTGCTTAATGAACACTAAGCTGCGAGGCGGCTCTGTCCCAGTGTGGGGATGTAATGCCAATAAGAAGAATATTTTGTCCAATTAATACGCGCCTGAATCAGAAGGATTTAACTTTGATTCAGGAAGTGTGAATGCACTTAAGATATTTCTATAATACGTGGGTGCAATCATGCGGTACTTATTGTATACGACAAAAGCTTCGGAACGCATACGTTCTTGAAACGGGCTATATGAGTTACAATAGAGCTATCACCTTCTTGCTCCCTGATTCAAAAGTCTTGCAATGATATTAATAAAATGTTTGCACGAATATTATATCCATAGTGACACTCAGTGTTGATAGAATCATACTCAAATCTGAATCATCGAGGTTTCATGCACGAGCTAACTCGCCTGCGATTATGTAAGGGGAGCATCGCGCTTGAGTTTCTCGGCCAGAATCGCATCGCTTCGCTCACTCACCGAAAAATAATTTCGTTCTAAAAGCGTCAAAACGCAATCGAGGCGTATGTTTTGTTTTTATGTGCAATTATTAGCCATTGTTTTAGACGCCAACAATTTTCATATCTTAAGATACGCTAGTTTTGTTCGAAACCAGTGACATAAGTAATCAAATGTATTTTCTAAAAATAGTCATGCACTACAATTCTCAATGAACAAAACTGCCTGACGTAGTTTACGTTGGGCGGTTGTGTCTTGTACATAACCCTTCTGATTTTTGTTACCATGGACGAGGTGTTACAATTCCTACTACCCAGCATCTACAACTACAACTTTACATACGTCGACGAGGTTTTTGGTCGTCGTCGGAGACACATCTTTACGGACTCTGTTTAAGACGTATTCGCCATTCAGCCTTTAGCGCAGTTTTTCGTTGGGTCACTACGGTACCAGCAAGTGCATCCGTACACGCGTCTGTCTTGGAAGCTACCAATTGTTCAGCCCGATGTCAAGATCCCACAATTCCCTACTCCCAACCGCAAAATCGTTACCCGGGCAGAAGCCATGGACAGAATAACAAATCATGATATGGACTTGATTGATATAAGAGATAAAAGATCAGACGACAATATCAAAAATTTGCTCCAAAATATCATTTAAATATCAAGATATGCTATGGATAAGAACAAAATAATGGCACATTCTATTAATCACTTCTTACAAGTAGCATAACTTGATCTTCTTCTGATATTTTAAAGCAAAATATTGATATTGTCGCCTGATCTTTTATCTCTTATATCAATCATGTCCATATCTCATTTTGCTATCTTATCAACATTTGATATTATTGAGCTATTTTCGTCTACTCGGGTATAGTGTTTGGTATTCCTATCGACAAGAATCTAACCTTCCTTAACCATTTCCTAGGGGTTAAGGTCAGCTGTAAAACCAGGGTCAATTTGATAGAAACTCTTTCCAAGCTCCAACCTGACTAAACTTGGTTAGTTGTAGCCATGGGTATTATTCGATATTTATGCATCTTTCTCTGGTTTTCACTATTTGTTATTATGTATTTAGACTAAGGTCGAAGTGGACTGAAACTGGACAGAGCGGGAAAGCTTTTTTGGTTTCAACAACCAACCAAACGATATGTGGTATTCTATGTGCTGACTACTAAATATGATCAATTGACTAAATTCATGAAATACTCAGCTGCTCACAAAAAAAAACTTGTTGAAAGTGGTTTTAAAAAAGTTTGTAACTATAGGAGATCTCAATAAATAAAAACAGTATAAGGGTACATACCTACACAGTTCAAACAAAACCTGTAAATTTCCGTTCAAGTCGATGTAACAAATTGACCTCCGTGTTGAATAACATAAAGTTATAGGTTGATTTGAATTTACACGTGCTGGAATCTCATGGCTCATATTTTTAATGTAAGAATAAAAAAAATAGGTCCAACACAGGGAATCGAACTTCGATCCGTAGAGTGAGAGCCCATCTCGTTAGCCACTCGAGTATTTCAACTTCTCGAAAGCGAGCCTAACCAGGTATAACAGGTTAAGTATTCTGGTGATTGATCAGACTGAACGATAGCTTAAATTTAAATTTGATGACACGGAATCTCTTCGAGACCGATCTGCTGGAGGTTGAGTCTAATGAAAGCATTACAGATTTCTCGTCGGAGGGAGCAAAAAACTTAAAGTTTCAGCGATTCAATGCAGCGTCATAAAGCTTGCTTTGTTTTCATATGCGAAGATATCCATTTTGGTTGATGTTCATATGAATAAAATAGGTGCCAGCTGAAATTCAGTGAAGTTTGTTTTGATTTTTTTTTTGACAGCCACGTGCTGGCTCACCAAGGTTTCCGATAGAATCATGTAACATTAAAATATATTGAACAGAAATTTCAATGATCTTATCATTTACATAGCAGAAACTTTAAATTATGATCTGTTTCAGAATTTTACATTCAATTATGAATTCCATTGTGGCTAATTTTCATAATATTTTACTGTGTACCCCATTCTATTTTGGCAACATTTGGTTTTGGCAACATTCGACAAAGCCATTAGATTTTGACAACAAAACCATTCGATTTTGCAACCCCCTTTTTTATTTTTTATATATATTGCTCATAAACCACGTAAATCTCATAGTGCATGTAAAAATAAAACTGGTTAGAGCCCTAAGCCAAAAAGAAAAAAACTTGTGAAACAATGCACTATGGGGAAAAGGGTGGCCATTAATCGGAAAATTTACTATCTCTAATTTGTCTAATGTATATATCATATGAAAGTATATACTCTAGATAAGAGAATCGGAAAATATTGAAGCGCTGTGTTTATTCAGTCAAAAGATATGGGCTGGTGAAGTGAAAAAAGCTGATAAAAATAAAAAAATCATTCCTAACTTTGATTTGTATGTTATGAAGCCATTTTTTCTCCAAATATAAGGTTTTATATACCATTTTAAAGCTTAAAACTTTAGCTTTTCGATAGATTGGTTTGTTTTGCACTCGAAGTTTATTATCAAAAAGTTGTAGAAGAAAAACTTTAATTATCACATTTCTTTGCTATAAAATGGTCCCGCAAACCTAATGTTCCCAAATGTCCCCTGATCTGTAAATAGGGGATTGAAATATAACCCTAGTATCACCTTCTAGTGAGTGGTTTGCTTGCGCATATTTGCGCGTTTACGAGAACGCTGCAATCAAAGTTTTCTTGAAAATTGTGGTTTTTATTCTCTATATCTCGTTATGATTAGAAAATTATCAACATTATTACTAGAAAAATAGTTGTTTGCTATTTTATGCATGCTGTATTGGAAAAAGAAAATAAAAAAAAATACCAAAAAAAATTTGTTTTTTTGCGGGTGACATTTTTTGAAGGGCCCTTAAAGGGTTAAAAAAGGTTCATAAATATTCCTGCACATGAAATATGTTACATAGATACAGTTTTCATTAAAAAAATATTTTTGGCCACCCATTTGTATGAGAATTCCCCATAGTGCATTGGCGTAAATTTTTTTTCAGGAAGACGCTTAAATTTTTAAATTTTCTTTAAAAAAATGGTTAGACCCCGTAACCGACGTAAAAAATGTAAAAATCAGTGTAAATGCTTACATTTCAAAATCCGCTTAAAAAGTGTAACAATGTCTGTAGCACAAACAAACAGACGTCACAGCTTGAACATTTTTCTGAAAATTCATCGCCCAACTTCTCTACCACCATCTTGCGAGCATGTTACACGAAACAATGCTCCGTATGACATTGTCACCAGAAGGTGCTAGAGTAATATGCCATACTCAAAGGATTACGACGGTGGCGCCTCTAGTTGTGAAACGCGCAATCAATCAAATTCAAATTGATCGTTGAAGTTATGGTCGATGGTAATTTCTCTAGTGTTACGTCTGTTTGTCTGTGTCTGTAGTGTCACAAGTGAAGGAATGTGAAATATCATGAAAAAACAAAAACCATTCGATTTTGGCAACAAAAATGTTCCGAACGTGTTGCCAAAATCGAATGGGGTATGTATTTAGAAACTGAATATTTTCGCGAAACTCATTTGGCAAATTATTTTCCACCCTAATCTAAATCACGCATTCTGCAACAAAAAAAAAGACGTCAGTTGCTGTTTTCCACCCCACTCGTATGGCGGAAATTTTTGTTGGCAATAAAAACCGAACACAGATAAAGCAAAGTTAGCTACGCCATAAACAACAATTACGCAAGCAAGTAAGCACTGTTTACAGAACTGTAAAAGGCAACGGAGGCCAGTAAGCCCGGTGAAACGAGGGATGACTCCATCACAGACTTTCCACCAACCAACCGCAGTCATGCATACCATCGTCGTAAAGGCCACATTAAATACAACTTGATATAAATTCCACCGTTTCCAGCGCTGACCCCATATAGTTAGTTAACCAGTAAGAGAGAAAAGCAAGCGAAACAAAATCGAGAGAGCGTGCACAAAAAAAAAGTATTATCATAATAATAATAATAGATGTCTTCCGTAATTTATGCTAAATGAAGAACAAGAGCAAATTGTAAAAATTAATAAAAGCAAAGCGAAATGGCACTTTACGGTGTGGGCACCCACAGCAAAGGACATAATGTAAATAAAGTAGATTAAAGCGGTTGCGACCACGGGCTAACATGATCAATATCCGAAATCTAATGACTGGCTGTTTGCGTTATTTTATATGAAAATTACGACATTAAATATGCAAAATTGTTTGGAGAGTAAATATTGAGGATTTGATTTATTGCACAGATTGTGACTCAATGATCATCTTGTACTACTAAGCAAACTACTGGTTCAAATTTTCGAGCGGTCAAAGGCCCTGGCTCTGAAGTAACCTTTATTACAACCGAGGTCAAAACGAGCCAACTTTGCCCAGTTCAGCTCCAGCGACGCATCCCAACGCACACACAATTGAATTTATCGTAATTGCTTATAAAACTGCAGTTTTCGGTTGTTTGGGCCAAACTTTGTCTATTAATTATCTTTTCGCCCCATTCCCACCACGGGGTGTGCCCTCCGGTGAACACTCCAGAGCGGCAACAGACCGGAAAGGATCCCATCGATTGTCATCGGTTGTCGCTAGGAAGGCTGCATGCAACGGAAGTTGCCCATGGGTGGTTTCTAGCGTCGAAACTCACACCCCAGCACTAGTTCTGGTTCACTTGTAGAGGTACGTAGCTGCTGCAAACAAGAAGAGGTGTCGAAATAATAGTCCATTATCAGGGAACAACTTTCTGGAAAACTGTTCCGACGATGTCGTCGTCCTCATGTCAAAAGTTAAGCATGCCATGTTCTTGGCTGCGGTAGTGGTTGGGACACGTTTGAGAACTACGTTCATACGAGCTTGCGTGTTAAGAGCAATTCTACGAGTGTGTTTTACAATTTGCGAAATTGGCATTACGTATTTTGCAAACGAACCCACAGGAAATAGCATTTCGTGTAACAGGCAGTGTGAATGCGCTAACCATATATGACCCTAATTTATTATATGAAGGAATGGTGAACAAAGAATTCTAGTAATCGATTTTTATATGCAATACAATAATAGACACAGCATTGCATACTGATGCAATATGAATCTTCTGCTACTAAGTAACTTTACACTCAAGTTCAAGCTTCAAGCCGATTCCGTCGCGAAAACCGGACCCGGTAAAGACATCATATAGAAAAGTGATACTTTTCGCTTGCTTTATGTTGTAGATATTAAAATGTGTTAATAAACCTTATTGACTCTCCATTTAAATTTCTTACACTCTACTTCAAATTCCGACCTTTTTTTCAATGACATCTCTAATTTCTGTGGCTTTCTGATACCTTAGCAAGAAGAAACAATTGAATTGAAGTAAGTTTAACAAAACAGGTGTAAAAAATGGCTATTTGATCACATGAAAAATCTCACTGTCCGGTCCCGGGGGACAGCTACCGGATCAAAAATTTAATTTGACACCACAGTTACATGACATATCTAACAAATCATGCTCTTGGTTCAAAATATGGTTAATATTGACCATCTTCTGATAATCAGAATGCTTTAGATCGATTATTAATATTGTTGATTCAAATTTAAAATATTGAGAATTATTTTTTCACCTCACTTTAATTTTAGTGATTGAATCCACTATTTCGTCGAACATATGAAGGTCTACTTGCACTTAATTTATTGTTGGGAGGATTTCGGGTCGACGTATTTTTAACGTTCAATAACTACACCAAACCAATATAATGTTTTCGGCTACAAACACAACACATCAAATGTCAAAATTATCATTCTAATCCAGCATAATCCAGCCAATGTTCGATTTCACTGAGCCCTGTCGGTAGCGAAAACAACCAGCTGCCAAATATGAACTTATAGTGCTGATCCATCATAGTTGGACTATCGATTGAGCCTCTGTATTTTGTAAATATTGCACATAAAAAGCAAACAGACGGAAATGACTCGCTTTGATAGGACGTTGACTCGATACAATATCGCAAAACAGCGTCCAACAGTCGACAGAACAACATACGGCATGTATCTATCAAACTGTTGAACTGTTTATACTAATCACAACACTAATATGTACGTTTCGGCGATAATCGACAACATCAAAGCAAGAATGTTTCACGTACAAATAACACAATGCACCAGGCAAAGTTCTGAATGAGCTGCATTCTCCGAGTAATCGGTCGGTCTAGTTAATTATGTAATTTATTTCTGTTTACGGAATGTGTAAAGCTGCTGAATAGTAATATAGAAAAAGAATGTGTAATGCTTGGTGGGAGAGAGTGAATTTTAGATAAACGGAAACACATATTAATTAAAAATCAAACATGTTCAAATTAAATACACCGTTTAAAAATTAATCATCATGAGAAACAAGAATAAGGTTTTCTATAAATGCTACTAAACAAATTTTATGCTACACTACGATGAGCAGTTTGAGTGAGAATTAAAGGTATGACTAAGAGTGAGTGATCAAAGTTCATAAACTAATGGAAAATTCCAATGACAATAAATAATTTAATTGTGAGAATTGAAACAAATATGCATATACTCCACAGATACTGACTCGAGTAAATATAAATATGACAGTAAACATTGGATATGTAATCAAAAATATTAAGATCAAAATAGTTAAAATATCAAAAGCAGGTAACACAGAGGTAATCCATTATTAATAAAAATGATTGAAAATGTTTAAATGTGTTACTGAACTGGCCCCAGTGATCATCACAGTCCAATGCGCTATTCGTGCAACATTGGCTTTACATTCCTTGAAAAATAACAAATTATACCAAGGATGAAACGAAGTCGGTTTGACTAAACAGGAACTGGTCACGACAGTAAAAAGTCTAAAAACTAATAAGACTATGGGACTAGATGGTATCAAGGAATCAAGACCAGAGGTTCTAAGCATTCACTGGACACGAGATATGGTAAGTAGTGGAGAAACTTAATCAAAAACCATTTCCTACTGTTCAAAGCAGAAATCAATCTTCGGTATTTTGCCATTACCCCTGTGATACTTCAAGTAGGCCTGAGCATCATGCCAGGTTGTTTTGATCATAATTTCATAAGAAAATTATTTTGAGCACTTAATTGTATCTTGACTGATACGTATTTCGACCTCAACAGTAAGGCCGTCTTCTGTGTCTTGTCAAGTCGAGTCAAGTACAAGACACTGAAGACGGCCTTACTGTTGAGGTCGAAATACGTATCTGTCAAGATACAATTAAGTGGTGAAATTCAATGGGATTGTATAAACTCGTCTTATGACAAGCATAATTTCATGCAAATATGGTATGTTGGTATGCAGAATATTACAAACCTTATTTTTTTGCATAAAAAGATTAGTCCCTTGGAGTTTATGATACGATGCACCATGCGTCTCCATATGCCTGTATGTATATAAGATGAACTAGACCTGTTCACCATTTTCAAATATATACCAGATCCAAAGTGCCACCCCTCTATTGCAATCAGGGTAGAAATATTTCACAGTCAATGCAGTGAAAAACATGGATCTCAGTATAATCTGCAGTCGCCTTCTTCGCCGCCGTGGTGAGTGCGACTGGGTGCAGCCGAAAAATCATTTCCAACACCGACCTTTCAATTTCGCATTCGGCCACTCACAAGTCACTCTGACATGCTGCTCAGTTCGCTCCTTATCACATGACTGTGAGTGGCCCATTTAAACGCGTGGTGATTTTTTTCAATTTTCTGGGTGAATGTGTACATTTTGCTGTGGTAGATTTCATCTTCGCGGCGCAGTGGGTGATGTGAGTTCTGTTGTTTGCTTTTCTGCCTCTCCGGGAATGTGAGGTTGATTTCAAAGCAGGAAGAAA
The DNA here is from genome assembly GCF_024139115.2 of Armigeres subalbatus. Classification (NCBI taxonomy): domain Eukaryota; kingdom Metazoa; phylum Arthropoda; class Insecta; order Diptera; family Culicidae; genus Armigeres; species Armigeres subalbatus. The sequence goes on from NC_085140.1 coordinate 305,835,510, forward strand.
ATAAAAACATGATATAAAAAAACATCACCTTCATCCAGTGCTGCCGAAAATTTACAACCCTGATTGCAATGAGTATCTTGAATGGAGTCTCCTGACGAATTTTCAGCGAAATCCATGAAGATTAAATGGTGCATCAAACGAAATTTGTGATTTTTCAGACTTTTTCATAGAAATGTCGTCTGAATGCATCAATTTTACTCCACATAAGAGAAGCATTAGTCGTTAATAGCTTCTTGAGACTATTATCTACCACTTTGTCATTGATACTAGGATGTTTAAAGGGCTTATTCTATGATTTTTTAGTAGATTTAGGTTAAACATATACCTAAAAACCAAAAAAATAATGTTAGGTGCATCATTCATGCCACTGACTAATTTCAAACAACCTTCAATTATTGAGATTATAATAAGTTCATGTCCATCATTGCAGTCACCAATTGTAAAGTAATGGTTTGTTAATGAGAGGGATCTATCCGGGTTTGTTTGTGCCATGAGTGTAACCAAGGAGAGGGTAACACATAAATCAGGGTGTTTTTGAAGTAGAACTACGTCTGTCTTTTCTATATTGGGTTACACTTTACGATTGCAAAAAATCGAAAAACGTCACGAAAATATGATAGACTTTGATCGTTAATATCTCGGCCGTTTCACGATGGATTTTCAATTTTCTTGGACCGTTTGATCAAGGAAGAGTCAACGCTTCATACCCGATGTACACTAAAGTCGTTTTTTACGCGGTTTATTTTTATATGAATCGCTTTTTATGCGATTTTTTTTCACTCGAATTTCGGGATTTCCGCGGTTTATTCAGACATATTTTGAGATTTACGTGGTTTTTTACGTTGTTTTAAATTACGCGGCCCATATCCTCTGCGTAAACCGACTCCAGTGTGTTACAATATTTGTGCATGATAATATTTACTATTGGAAACTTGCTTGTATAGGGATCGGTTTCGGTGAATCAGCCAATCTCGTAAGTGAATCGCGAGCTTCTTCTTCCATAGCACTACATTCCAACTGGAACTTGGTCTGCTTTTCAACTTCTTCAACTAATCTATTAGCATTTCTTTAGAAAGATGCCCGCCAATGCATTAGCATGTATCTTGTGTGGCTAATATAATGGATTCACTATTCCCTGGGTGTCGAGAATGTTTCCCACCCGAAAACATCCTAGATAGGATCGAGAATCGATTTCGCCATCTCCGAATTCTGCGCCTTTGTTTGCAAGGCTAACTGGAGACCTCAAGCCAGCATAGACGTCAAATTAATGCAACTTACAGGGCTTTTACCTTAGGCAGTTCGTTTCTGCTAACGTATAAGTGCGTTTTTTCTCGAAAGCTTGGGGGCGTTTGGCGGCAGCTTCTTGCATACGTCTATTGATACCAGTAGAGGGGTTGGCATCATCAATGAACAAATTTCTTCAAATTTCTCTAATTTCAAAAAATTAGCGTCTACTCTGACTTCTTCCATATGATGACCACCAAACGCCGTTGACAGTCCAGCTTTCACGATGGACTATGCTGTAATGAGCCACCGGGGGTTAGACTGGCTTAGCGGCGGATGCTTAGTCTTGTAATGACCGACTGGCCCCGTGGCTATACCCTCTCAGGGTCGGCGAAACTTGCTGGGAACCACTTACCTCACCAACTATGTGGACAAGGAGAATCGAACACGTCACAAAGAAGAAGACTATCAAGGACAACTAAAGAATAATAGTAAGGAGGACAGGAATTTAGCTTAACATTATATATTATATTTTTATTTGTTTTACAAATAACCATAACTTTTAGAGCTTGTTGCGGTCGTTTCGGGATCCGGTGGGGCCTTCGCGTTCAAAATACATAGAGTGGAAGGAAGGGTTTCATACGTTTGATGATCAGAGGGGGGGGGGGTTTGCAATGGCCCCACGTCGCAAATGCTACAGGCTCAGATCCTTCTGTCGTAGTTTTCGTGTCAAAATGACCAGGGAGGGGGTCTAGCTTCCTCACTCTCCCAGTCCTCGCCAAGGCTCATTAATCGGGCTCCTGCGTCGGGTCTGTCGAACAAGATTTTGCAGACAGGATTCGTCGCGAATACGGATTCTTTAGGGCCAACGGGGTTTCTTATAGAGCTATAGAGTAGGAAAGTTTCACGTCCTTCCCGTAACCTCCAAAATGGCGCTCGTTCGATCCGCGTGGGGGACCTACCAGATGGGTAATCGTTAGATAGCTTGTTTGGCGAAAGATGTAGACTTATTATTCGCCGAGTGCCACAAACCAGGATTACGGGCTATTCCGGGAACGAATTGAGTTCAAACTGTCTGCAAGCCCTCCGGCGAAGCTGGGCGGTTCTTCCGCGAAGCTGGGCGGTTCTTTCGCGAAGCTTCCGCACTAGAGGTTCAACAAAGTGGTATTAGGGTTCTTTAGCCGCCGATACACTACCACGGGTAACTCGTTTATCATTTTATTCTTGTATTCACTGTTGCAAAAACGTCTTCCACGAATTTATCCATGCAGTCCGTTTTTTTTTTCATTCCTCGACCGCACTTGTTCTCTTCGTTGCTACCTCTTTGGACGGTTCGACACTCACTCCCCGATCTCCCGCTTGTTCGGCCTTTTCTCGATCTCCTCTTCCTCCCTTTGTCCTATCCCCTTCCTTCCTCCGATATCTTCCACCTACTCTGGGATGTGTGGTGCCGCATGGATGCTGTGATCCCATAGTGACATTTTGTTTTATGGTTAAGCCAGTGGAGGGCCCTTATTATAGCAAAATTGATTTTAAATTTAATCTAGGATTTATAAATTTCGTGTCGAATCAAAAAAAGTTTTTCTATTTAGGTAGAAAACTAGGTCTTTAATAATTTCCACATTGTGACGGCTATTTTACGCGGTAACAGTCTTTGTTCCAGTTTGCGTCGGTGATGGTTGCAGGGCCACACTTTCAGCCAGGGTTGTGCTGAATCATTCTCATACGATAATTATTGGAATTATCATTTGATAACTTCTCAGGTGTGAAAAGTGGGCGAGTTGTCATCAGCGATAACTTTTCAAATTATGGAATCGATTTATAATAAACATAAAATTATCATTTTATGTAAACCCAACTTATACCAATTTAATGTCAACAATGAAGTTCATTCTTCATTCATCAATGAAGTTCATTCACATATTGTGTTTTGGTGTTATGTAGGAAAATAAGGGCAAAAGTAGCATTTACCAATGCTTCAAATCGAGATACAATTATCGAACGATTTTTACTCTCTAGCGAGTTTTTATCAATTGATAATTTGGATTATGTGATAGCTTGTCAATGAGCTTGTCAGAGAGTGTCAATCTCAGGAGCACAGGAAACAGATTCACCCTGGGCTTGGAAAACGCTTGCTCTGGTCTCATCGAACAGAAAAGTCGAAAACCTGTACATTACATACCGTCACCTTTGCGTACAACCCGATTGGGCTGCACCTTTGAGTTTTTTAACTATATTAAGATTTTTTCATCACGTTTAATTTAAAGTAAGTTTCCGACCGGGACAGATTATCGACAACATGGAATTATCCACCTGGCTTGATAGAAAAAATAACTGTAGGGGGTTAGGCACCTCGAACCGTAGATCTTTTGATCTGCAGGGCCTGACACTACCACATAGCCCACTCTTGATCCATACCATTGGCTTGAGTATACTGGATGACATTGCTAATAAATCATAGTCAATTTTGTTTTGCCATGAGGGGAATGGTCTGGCTTGACTACCCTGTTCAAATGTTGAGTATTTCATAAAAACTGCATTATTACATGCCGAAGATTATTTTTCAGAATAAAGTGATGTATGGACGAAGCTTCCACAACACTCGAAGGAAAAGAACGGCAAAATTAAATTGTGCACAAATTGAAATTTGAACTACCCCCCGAAGCACCTAACATTATTTTTCTGGTTTTTAGGCATATTTTTAACCTAAATCTACTAAAAAGTCATAGAATAAGCCCTCTAAACCTAGGATGTATCAATGACAAAGTGGTAGATAATAGTCTAAAGAAGCTATCACCGACTAATGCTTCTATTATGTGGAAAAAAATTGAAAAATCACAAATCTTGTTTGATGCACCTCTAAAACTTCATGGATTTGATCGAAAATTGGTAAGGACACTCCATTAAAGACAGTGGTTCCCAACATCTTCGGAATCGCGACCCATTTTATGATAAGCCAAGTGGCCCACGGCCCCCTGGAAATGTCATGCTGAAATCAAGAACAAACCTAGATACAGGGGTTAGGCAAAATGATTGAGATAGGCAAAATTTGGCCCAAATTCAAAACCTTATAACTTTTTGAAAAATTAATGAAATTGTACAAAACCAGAAGCATTCGACGGCAAATTTAGTCAAGATTTAGGAACATGCATGGCCACGAATACTGGCCACCGGACACCGGAGATGTTCCGGATTTTCGAAGGTCATGTCAAAAACACATTTTTTCTGCCGCTCGTATTTTTGTGTGGTTTGAAGTTACATCGATGAACACTATTTTCCTAGAAACGAGATCTTATTGATAACTGAATGCGGGTGGTTGCGCTAAGATCCGTTGAAAACCATCCGAGATATGGCCATTTCAGTAAACCTGTTTCCGGATACTATGGTCAATTATGTATATCCTTCGAATCACGTATATATTATCCGGTAATCAAACTTCAAGATATCAAGGTATCAAACTTCAAGATTTTTCATGGAGATGCTTCAGGAAGCACATTCAGGACGATCAGTTGCCCTGACCACTCTGTAATAGGTTCCAGGTGCCCCGGGGGAAGTAGCCCTGGCCAATTTAAAAAACGTTCAGAACCCTATCAATATGGGTAGGGTAACTGTACCAGTTTTGGCCATGTTCCTAATTTGGCCAATTTCTCCTCAAACTCCAAAAGTAAAGCAATTTTCGAATGTTTCACTACCTCTAACATGAGATATATCCCTTATCTTTCTTCGCTGTTGAAACTGATCGATATTTTTAGGAAATCATACATTATTTAGGGTTGGCCAAATTAGGCACTAAGGTGGCCAAAACCGGTACACTTCCCCTATCAAACTACAAGATTTTTCATGAAGATGCTTCAGGAAGCATATTCAGGACGAATAGGTTCCCTGACCACTCTGTAGTAGGTTCCAGGTGCCCCGGGGGAAGTGGCTAATATGAAAAACGTTCAGAACCCTATCAATATGGGTATCAAACTTCAAGATTTTTGATAGGGTTATGATGCCCCTGAAACCTACTACAGAGTGGTCAGGGCAACTGATCGTCCTGAATATGCTTCCTGAAGCATCTCCATGAAAAATCTTGAAGTTTGATACCCATATTGATAGGGTTCTGAACGTTTTTCAAATTGGAGCATCTCCATCAAAAATCTTGAAGTTTGATACCCATATTGATAGGGTTCTGAACGTTTTTCAAATTGGCCATTTCCCCCGGGGCACCTGGAACCTACTACAGAGTGGTCAGGGCAACTGATCGTCCTAAATATGCTTCCTGAGGCATCTCCATGAAAAATCTTGAAGTTTGATACCAATATTGATATGGTACCGGATAATATATACGTGATTGGAACGATATACATAATTGACCATAGTATCCGGAAACAGGTTTACTGAAATGGCCATATCTCGGATGTTTTTCAACGGATCTTAGCGCAACCACCCGCATTCAATTTTTAATAAGATCTAGTTTCTAGGAAAATAGTGTTCATCGATGCAACTTCAAACCACACAAAAATACGAGCGGCAGAAAAAATGTGTTTTTGACATGACCTTCGAAAATCCATCTCCGGTGTCCGGCGGCCAGAATTCGTGGCCATGTATGCTCCTAAATCTTGACTAAATTTGCCGTCGAATGCTTCCGGTTTTGTCCAATTTCATCACTTTTTCAAAAAGTTATAAGGATTTGAATTTGGACCAAATTTTGCCTATCTCAATCATTTTGCCTAACCCCTGTATATGTCATTTTATTTCAATATCTAGTATTCCATTCTTCAGCAGTAATTCATTCAGTGTGATTTTTATACTTGCATTTGCATACGAGTCCAATGTAAACAAAAACGGATGGCGAACTAAGGAAGCATCTTCTTGAGCCAGCTCTGGAACATATCGACCAAACTGTTGCTTCAGTGAGTCTAGATGAGCCATAATTTCCAATTTTAGAATTGAGATCTGCAACAAAATTAGTTAATCCTTTTTCAATCAAAATGTACAGTTCATCGAACATTGTAATATTTCCGACACTTACTTTGCGTTGCCCGTTTTTAGCCTTTGCTTGCATATTGTCTCTGAACAGAATCAGATTGGTTTTCTTGCCCTGTAACTTCAAGTTCAGCGAGTTTAGCTGATGTCTGAAAGGTGAGCGAGACGTTTCTGCCATTCTTCTTCATTGATATTGATTGATATTGATATTGATATTGACAAGCAAAAAATGTCTATCTAGGCTTTCCAAGAAAATAGATTTCATCGTTAAGAATATCGTTAAAAATATTGCCTTTTGATAACTAACAAAATGGCAATATAGAAAAGAAGTAGGGGGAAAGACGGCTTTGGCAGGTTTTGTTCTATTATTGGCAGGGGGGTTTTTGTCGACCAAATTTTATGAAATTTGGCCACAATATTCTTTGACATGCAAAGAATGTTTAGACCAAATTTGAGCTTAGTCAGTCATAAAAAAACCCCTGCCAATAATAGAACAAAACCTGTCAAAGCCGTCATTCCCCCTACCTCGTGATCTGCATTCATTTATTTACGGACATGTGTTGAGAGCTAAAGATTTCATTCACAATTAACAGTATCCAGCTCTTTTTTGTAATTGGTGCGTGTCTTACAAGTAAACCAATATAGGTGAATCATGCAATGAACTGAACAAGCATGGTGCACCATTAGTACGAACTCCTCCAACTGAAAAATATTTTTTTCATCTCACTCGATCATCAAGCTGAATGCCGTCCGCTGACATGCATGCCCCAAAACTTTCATTTCAGTCACTTACATTCAACTCCTCTATCCGAAGTCCTTTTCCAGTCTCATGTTGTACTCTTTCTGATCACATCCGTGCACAATCACATCCAGTACTGCAGTTGCTCATTTTCAGTAAGAAATTTCACGCGACGTTTTACATATCTGCTCCTTTCAATATCTAAAGAAACACGAAGGATGAAAGGCATGCTACAAAAATCTCAAAAGAATTTATTTCGTGATAGGGTATGAAAGTGTGCAATATATGCTTTAAATTTTGTGTTTATCACCACCTTAAGCTCAGTGGACTAAGAGAATATGGTGTATTTATCGACTAGTCATTATTCTTTGCATATATCTTTTAAAATAGAAATTAAGTAATTTTAATTTTAAAACAAAGCACAACATCCTTTCATAACTTCTTTTCATGCGAAATTGAACAAAGATCCCACGATTCTTTCATTTGGTCGCCCGAGGCGCTTTGATCTCTGTCTTATGACGATCACGACCTTTTGCAGTACTGCAAAACCTCTTTTTGCCCCCAAACGGGGGAGCGTAAATTGAATCAGAGCGTAAAAAGAGGGAACGTTATCTCGACTTTAGGGCGTAAAAAGAGGGAGCGTTATTTGGAATTTAAAACGTAAAAAGAGGGAGCGCTATTTGGAATTTGGAGCGTAAAAAAGTTTGATATTTAACTTACTTTAGTCATAGGATGTGTCTTTAAGCAATTTCAGTATTAGGGTCGTCCAAATTGTTTTCGTTAGCATGGTCGTCCAATTGTGTGAGTCCTGAGGCCTTGAGATGTTCTTGGTGTTAAAAAACAGTCTTGAAATTGTAATAAAGGTCTAGCAACTAAACAATAGCTATTTCAAGTGAATTAAAGCGCCTATGGGTTCATGTAGATATATGAATACATAATAGGCAAATCTATTTTCCCTATTTTCAAGTATTATGATGACGCACAATAAGCAGTTTATCATCTTTTTCAGGTATTTAATCGACAACCTCCTAGAGCTTGGGATACATAGGGTGCGTCCATGGAATATGTCGATAGTCATCCAAGAAACCCCTGGAATAAAGTCTGAAAGTTTGGTGAAAGTTTAGTCTACACGCGTAGCCAAGGACCTTTTGGCTTGTTTCAAAAGTGGTACATGCCATTTATGGTACATTAATAGCAGCCGTATATTGCATATGTTCATAGTAATCCAAGAAACCCTGGAGTAAGGCCATAGGATCTACACCCGTAACCATAAAGACCTTTCGAGTTGTTTCAAAAGTGGTAGATGCCCTTTATGGTACCTAGATTGAATTGAATATTCAATCTCGTCTATTGAATATGTCCATGGTCATCCAAGAAACTCTTGTGTAAGGCCTTAAAATCAACACGTGTAAGACCTTTCGGCTTGTTTGTGGTACATGTCTTTTGTGGTACATAGCCTCTCGGAATCCAAAACAAAATGCACTCGCGTTTTCAAGGGCACAACACTCAAGACGGAAGCAATGCACAAGTGTCATTTTAATTATTCCAACTTTGCTGCGTTGCGGTATGCGTAGAATAATATAAATGACAGTAATGCGTTTCTTCCGTTTTGAATGACCTTGAAAACGCGAGTGCTTTTAGTTTTGGATTCTGAGAGGCTTGTCTTTAAGGTTTTGATTTTTTTTTCTTGGTCGCCATGTTTACATTCGAATAATGCGTACAAGTAATACAAGTAAAGTATTCCAAAAACATTTTTTTTCTTCCAAACTCGACATGTTTACCAACATTTATACTATTCCGAATCATTGATAAAGGGAAAATAATTTCATAATAGAAATATAATGGCAGCACCAATGTGTCTGGTTATGAAGTTGCGCAAAGAGGATCTTCTTACACAGATTCTGAATGATGCTCTTGGTTATTATGCTGGCAGCTATCATTATTGTTCAACCCTTCAAGTGACTTCACGGTAGTGTTCACTTCTGAAGCTTACGATAACCAAGTCACCCACGTGGGCCCTCCTTAGCCGTGCGGTAAGACGCGCGGCTACAAAGCAAGACCATGCTGAGGGTGGCTTGGTTCGATTCCCGGTGCCGGTCTAGACAATTTTCGGATTGGAAATTGTCTCGACTTCCCTGGGCATAAAAGTATCATCGTGTTAGCCTCATGATATACGAATGCAAAAATGATAACTTGGCTTAGAAACCTCGCAGTTAATAACTGTGAAAGTGCTTAATGAACACTAACCTGCGAGGCGGCTCTGTCCCAGTGTGGGGATGTAATGCCAATAAGAAGAAGAAGAAGAAGAAGAAGAAGAAGAAGAAGAAGAAGAAGAAGAAAAAGAGGAAGTCACTCACAGAGGGGAAACACGTGAGTTTCTTGTTGCTACTTTATTGGGAAGTGCATTGAAGTGTTTTGAAGATGTTTCTAGAACAAATCAAAAACATTTCAATTCTCTAGGGGGGTCCCGTAGGCTACACGTTCGCCTTACAAGCAGATGGTCAGCTTTTTTTTTTAAAGCTTTATTATAGTGATTTTTCAAAATTATAGAGTTGATCACTTACAGATGGTCAGCGTCCTTATCGTTACGACTGCCTGATGACGACTGACACATTGTTCTTCTCGGAGGCTTTCCTCGAACGTTACCCGGATAAATGACAACCGAACAATGCAACGATCATTGGATTCACGACACGGACAAATGGACACAACAGACTCACGGTGAGATGGACCAGCAACGACGATAACAATGACTAATGGAAAAATTTAAAAATAGAGTATGTGTGGATTTGGGCTGCAGAATACCACAGTAAATCTCGGCACCGTAGCGGCTTAACACAGAGTGCCAACCATATAAAAGAAATTTCAGTTCTTGCTTTTTAATTCGCCATAATAATCATTATTTACTTACTTATGGGTCCTGTACACCACCGGTGTTGCAAAGAGCCGACTTGAAAGATCTCCATCCTGAGCGATGTCCAGCTATCGCTTTAACCTGTTGCCAGGTAAGACTTCGCTACAATGAGCCTCTGCTGTGATGTCCCGCTGGGTTCCATGGTTGTTTACAGCTTTCGTTTCCGCCCCTACGTAGAGTGTGGCCGACCCAGCCCCACTTCCGATCCCGAAAGTCTGTTACTATCGGCCTCTGGTGACAACGACGATGGAGCTCGTTGTTTGAGATCCAGTTGTGAGGCCACCAGGCCCGAAACATGTTCCGCAGGCATCTGTTGATGAACACCTGCAGCCATCGAATCTGTTGTATTGCAAGAAGTTTCAGTCACTAAAAAACTTTGAACATCTTCTGGATATTCCAGATTAGATTTATTTTGAAGTCGCTTACCTAAGTTGAGGGAGCTTATCAAAGGATCCGACGAGTTCATAGCACGAATGAAAACGTCATGTAAATTTTCTTCTCTTGAGGCTTTCCTGGCATGATGAGTCCGACTTTTTTTTAAGTGCTTGTGTTGACACTCAGCTGCTTCTTCAGCCAACATTCCAAGTGGTGCTGGTGAATGAATAATTATATCCCCAGCATGGGCAAGGACTTTATGCACTTTCAAATGAAGCCTAGAGTATTTTCGTAACCCTCAAGAGTATATTGTTTTTTTTTTTTCATATTTATTTGCTTGATACTTGATAGATAATGAGTTGCCTCCTCTTGGTGAGCCTACGCCAAATGGAGCTGCATATATATAGTTGCATAAGCTATCGTGTACACGGCCTACCACGAAGCCTACGACACTTTTCGTGTTATCTACTATCTCTATTTTAACTGTTCTTGATGCTCTTTTGTCATACGCATGGGATTTGTATCCAGCCCATCACAGTCTGCCGTGTATTATGAGAATAATTACATTTAATGTTTCAAAATTAATGACTTTTTTTCGAAAAAGTGATCGGAATCGCAGATTTGCAGCCATAAGCAGCTGGAATTTGTTTAAATGCCTTCTGGGAGGTCCAAAGAAAGTCGTAGTGGTAGTCGCTAAGCGAAACTTTGAGAAACTTTTTTTGCATGGAACTCTTTGTATGAAAAAAAAAAATTTCTTCGGGTTATTTTCGGATGTTTCACTACCTATTTTCCCATAACTAACCCGTTCTACGCAAGTCCATGAAACAAGCTTTCAGAAACTTTTTAAAGAGTTGGAAAAGAGCTACTGTAGCCGAAGATATTGACAGTTGAATAATGCATTGATTTTTCAAGAACTAAAAAGTGTCTGGCTCTAATGCCTATATCTTGATAACCATATGGCTTAGAGTGCTGATATGCTGGGGTTTAATGCTCCAAAGCATTAGCATTTAGTAGGTCAACTTGAATTACGAATCAGAGAAAGTCGATTTTTTTATTTTCGGCCACCTGATTCCCCATAGTGCAGTGGAGTCATTTTGGGGTTCCCGTCCGAATTTCGTTGTGGGTCAGTTTTCGCTCGACTGACTGGCGAACTTCACTCCTCTCCGTTAAGCTACCTCGAAAGGCGGGCCTTAACGGACACACGAGCTCGAATGGTCGCTCTGCGACCCACAACGAAATTCGGACGGGAACCCCAAAATGACTCCACTGGTCGCTTTCAAATCTCCAGCCCGTACAAAAAAAGCGGTCCGAACATTGACTCTGATCACTACCTCGTTGTCAGTAAAATTCGATCACGGTTGTCAACTGTATCGAACGATGCGTTACAATATCGATTACAATAGCGATTGTCGGCGGAAGGAGTATCGGCTGAGTACCGCCAGAAGCTCGACGAACGGATAAGTGCAATCAACGTTAGCGACAACATCAACGTTCTATGGGAGTCGATCCATGGAGTGGTGAGCACAACAGCACGAGAAGTGGTAGGCACTGCACAGAGGCGACCCAGGACGGGTTGGTTCGATGTGGAGTGTCAGAGAGTGACAGACGAGAAGAACGTTGCCAGAAGCCGGATGTTGGTGTCGGGTACCCGATCGAATAAGGATCGGTACAAGGAAGCAAGAGCAGCTGAAAAATGAACCCACCGCAGGAAGAAAAAAAAAGTACGAAGAACAAGTTATTAGTGAGGCGCAGGAAAAAAAGGAGCATAACGATATGCGGAGGTTTTATGAGTCTGTCAATGGCGTGCGGAGAAAGACAGCGCCATCTCCCGTCATGTGCAACGACCAACAAGAAAATTTGCTGACAAACAAAATCGAAGTGGCTGCCAGGTGGCAGCAGCACTTCGAGACTTCGTTGAATAGAGGAAGTGACGGTGCATTGGTGAACAGACTAAATATTAACGATGATGGCCAAGCTGTGGAGTCACCTACACTAGATGAGGTTAAAAAAGCTGTTAAAGAGCTGAAAAACAATAAGGCTGCGGGGAAGGACCAGCTCCCGGCTGAACTTCTCAAACATGGCAGTGAGCAGCATTATGAAGTTCTGCACCACATTATGTCGAAAATATGGGAAGACGAGGAAATACCTGCTAGCTGAAAGAAAGGGCACAGACTGGAGTGCGCCAATTACCGAGGAATAACCCTCCTTAATTCGGCGTACAAAATTATGTCCCGTATTCTGTTCAACAGATTGAGACCTTGGGGAAGAAGGCGACGGCTTGAAGAGTCCTTCGTCGGCGAATACCAAGCAGATTTTCGTGAGGGCCGATCAACGACGGATCAAATATTTACGCTGAGACAAATCCTTGATAAATTCCGGGAATACAACTTGCAGACACACCATCTGTTTATTGATTTCAAGGTGGCGTATGATTCAATGAAACGGAATGAATTATGGCAAATTATGCTTGAACATGGTTTTCCGGCAAAACTGATACGGCTGATACGGCTGATTCGTATAACGTTGGACGGATCGAAATCAAGTGTAAGGGTTGTGGATGAAATATCGACGTCATTTGTTACCTTAGATGGATTAAAGCAGGGTGATGCACTCTCGAATCTACTGTTCAATATAGCGCTCGAGGGAGCGATTAGGAGAGCTGGTGTGCAAAGAAGCGGTACCATTATCACAAGATCGCATATGCTCCTCCTATATTATCGGGATTGATCGCCGTGCCGTCCTTTGTGTCTTTCAAGAGGGAGACAGCGAGGATTGGACTCACGACCAATACCAGCAAAACGAAGTTGGTGGTCGTTGGCAATTAATGTGGGTTCATTAGTGGTGATGGTAGCTAAATGGTGTTGGATGGTGAAAAAATTGAAGTGGTAGAAGAATTTGAGTATATTGGAACATTAGTGACGTGCAATAATGATGTTACCCGCGAGGTGAAAAGGCGTATTGCAGCTGCAAATAGAGCTTATTACGGACTTCGTAACCAGCTTAAGTCCCATTGTCTGCAAATGAAAACAAAACTCGCGCTGTATACTACTCTGATTCTTCCGATGGCTTTATATGGTCATGAAACATGGACGTTAAATGAGGCTGATCGGAGAGCTCTCGAAGTATTTGAGCGTAAGGTGCTGCGGACAATACTCGGTGGTAAACAGGAGAACGGTATCTGGCGGCGTCGCATGAATCACGAATTGTATCAGGTGTATAAAGGGCTGGATATTATTAAGCTTATACAACACGGCAGACTACGGTGGGCTGGTCACGTTTTTCGTATGCCGGAAGAATAATATTTAAGATAATATTTAATAGAGAACCCGGAAGAGGCCGCAGGCTTCGTGGAAGGCCGCGTACACGATGGCTTTTTGCAGTTGAAGAGGACCTGAGGGCGCTCAATGTTCAGGGCGACTGGAAGCGATTGGCCCAGGATAGAGTCCAGTGGTGAAGGATACTCCATTCGGCGTAGGATCATCGAAGAGCTGTAGCCCATCAAGTATCAAGTATTCAGTGATGAGCTTAGCCATACTTTGGCTAAACTCCACAGCATACCAGTATCAGATTAGTATTTGGGGAGATCGAAAGCGTCGAATGGGGAACTCAATTGATTTGACTGCTGCCAGTGCCAATTGGTAATACAGGTCGGACTCGATTATCCGGGGTTTGATTATTTTAATATTATACTATACAATATGATTATTTTAACAATATGGGACGTATCTAGGGCGTTTGAGGGGTTGAAAAAGGGGTTGTTTTGTATATAGAAATTTGATTTTAGACTAGGCTTGTACATCAAATTCATAAATTCAAATGAACATATTACTACTATATTAATACAAAACATTATTATTTGAAGAAACATGAACGGAGCTGAAATGGGAGGGACTGAAGTGGTGGTGTTCTAGATATTTAATCTCAATTTCATTAATCAATTATTTTCGCTAGAACATGTCCACAAACTTCTAGCTTCAAGATCTTTCCCATATGGTAGTCCGTTTCCTCTCTTTTTCTTTCATGCAATTACTTGATCATTTGTCAATTAAGCTGTTACATTTGAGACAAAATTTTCATTTTTAGTCAAAAGATTTTCCATTTATATTAATCCATTGTGGTTCCTGTGGTGACCGATGTCTCGGTCATATATACGCATCATATCATGTTGATCTACTCTACGTTGCATCTATGAAGTACATCCGTGTACGCTACACTATCTAAGTATAAGTGCAACAGCAACTGCATGCTGCACATCGTTATTGAACAGAAGTCAGTCTTATATACATCTTTGTGTGTGTCAGTCTTATATACATCGGGTACCACAGTTCCAAAACAAATAAAGCAGTCGCTCATTCGACAGATAAAAACGTAACCTCGTCACCATAGAACGATGTGTTTGGTTGTATAACAAGTATTGCCGATTTCTCTCTCACTAAAACACTTTGTTCTAGTACAATTGCAATTAAGGATCATGTGTAAAACAAGTCGAAATGCGTCATCAGCAGCGATGTCGTTCCAATTGGAGATTTTCTAAAGGAGTTAATCTTGCAGAATATCACCCTTAAAGTATAATCCATTAATTTCGTAACGCAAAAATCAACCATTTTCAACCCTGGTTATTTTATGTGAGACCGTTGCTTATTGTTTTGATTCTCAAGACCCATTTTCATCTTTTTCGGACACGAAGTGTACCGTATAGTACCATATTATTATATAGGGGAGACTTGATTTCTGATTTCCGATGTATCACAGCCAAAAATAAACACACGCGACTTTCACACAGACTCTCTAAGAAATATAGTATTAAACTTTACTGATGTATGACAGTCCTTAAACTATTGTTGTTATTGGTACACAATCGATTTTTTGGAGTGCTGTCAAAAATCGGCATTTAAAATATTCGGGGGAAATTGATCCCTCTCCAAGAACTTGGTTTGATAAAAGTAGAAAGGTGCTCTCAGATTTTTTAATTATTTTTCTCCAAAACACGAAGAATTTTCGAATTTCTGTGCGTATACATGAATTATTTTTGTTATTGAATTCGACAGCTCATGCAATTTAAGAATTTAGGGAGACTTGATCCCCTTTCCATGATACGCAATAAATAATTATTCCTGCCTACCCTTCATCAAATCTGAAGCTAGAAAACTAGAAACCTGAGAACAGATTTATATATTTTTTTTTCGCCAAACTTTTGTATGGGTGACTAATGAGGGATCAGGTGTCCCTATATTATGGCAACAACTTGAAATCCAAATATCCTAAAATTGTGATGGAATGTTGACATTTTTATCAGTACAGATCATTAAGCATATTTATGGATTTGTGCTGTGAAAAAACGAAAGCATTTGGTCGTTGTTATGAAAAGTTGTTCAAATTTTGCGTGGCCAATAAAAAAATCTTTTGGAGGATCAAAACATACAAACCGCTGTGCAGCATAAATAAAGTTGTCAATCCAAGAAATAACTCACCACATAACGATCATTTGTATAGAGGATCAATACTAGAAAATACGCTACAACAAAACTACTTTAGTTCTCGATAAAATAGAGGGTGATTAAGTCTCCCCGGGGACCAAGCCTCCTCCACCTTCCCCTACCGACAGTCGATGGTCGACGAATTGAGGTGATGTATGTGTGTTTGAGAGCGCAAAGTTCTAAACAATTTTTTTTGCATTTATCCTCAAGCGATTTGCTTCCAACTGATTGCATTTAATGGGAAATCTTGTTAAGGTTCCCCCAACCTCAAGTGACGCGACAATCGCGACGCAATTCTATCGCTTGGTGAATGTGATTCTGTCGCCGTTAGTGTGGAAGCTTAAATGGAACATTGACTACAGCAACCCAACGATAGAATCCCGGCGACTAGTTCTCGCCGTTGCGGCGATGAAATCGCTTAGGTCTGGGGGAGCCTTTACATTGTTTCCTATTGACAATTTTATGGATCTGAAAATGGACTCAAAAGTTTCAATGCTTTTTGTTGAAAACTGACTAGATCAAACTTTGGGTTCAGAAATAAGGGCCAAAATATTATTTTTTGTACAAAAATAGTGTGAATAAGTCATTTTTTTGTTACGTATTCTCAACTAACAAGTTGCATTCAAATGGGAATCCTGTCTTCTGATTTCATATTGAAAATTAGCTGGACGCACTATGGACTCAAAAATTGTGGCAAAAATACTATTTTTTCCATAATACACCAGAAAGTCATTGATGCCGCTCGGTGAATTATTCAAGGTTTTTCCTAAATAATTTCTGACTACACCACTGCAAGTAAAACAAAACATGAGTTTTTCGATATTTATTTGCAGATTTGATTTTTTATGGGGATTCGATTATCCAGAGTGAACATAAAATCGATACTCCGGACCGGATAATCGAGTCCGACCTGTAAGGGTTCTTCCTAAAATGACGTAGGGAAAGGGGGGGCAATATGCCCTAGCCAAGCAAACACTGCTTTATTGTCTTATTTGTAACGCTATTCATGGGTATTTTTACATTATGCATCAGTTAAACAAGATAGCTAGTTGATGCCATTCAAAAATTGTCAAAAATCTCAATCATATTGATATTATTCACATTTCAAAAATCAAAGGCGCAGCCCAATCAGGTTGTACGCAAAGGTGACGTTGAACTACGTGGCTGTATGTAATGTACAGGTTTTTGACTTTTCTGTTCGATAAGAGAAACCAAAGCAAGCGTTTTTCAAGACCAGGTTTTCGTTATTTCTAGATCAACATTTGAAAATGGCGTAACAGCCAAAATTTAATCCTATTTATCTATTTATCGTCTACATATATATATGTGGACAAAGAATCAGAAGGAATAAGTTTTGGCTGTTAAGCCAAATGTTGGTCTAGATTTATCCTGCGCTCTTGAGATTGAGTGAGCATTACGCACTCTGGTCATAGATATAATTATAGATATACACCCGTATTCTTGTTTACGGACGAACGATACTTTCGAACGAATGCGATTCGTTCGAAACGTTTCTCCATTTGATTTTGCTGGCGTAAACGAGAATGCGCTTCAGCTTTCGATCGAAAGCGCGTTCGTACGTAAACAAGAATATGGGTGATAATTATCTCTGTTGGGGTCAGAGCAAATAAGTACTCATTTTATGATGCCTCAGTCTAAAACCCCGGTGGCTCGTTACAGAAAATCACATCGTGAAAGCTGGGCTGATAATGGCGTTTGGTGGTCTTCCTATGGAGGAAGTCAGAGTATACGCGATAAATAAGTTTGATAATAATTATTATTCCTTCATGTGAGTTGCGTCAGACTTTGGACACCTAGGAATCTGCAAAAACGAACCGAAGAAAGTTTCCCAGAACACATCCACTGCAGCAGTGAAGAAGATTCCGAGCTTCTCTACTGGCATCAATAGACGTAAGCGAGAAGCTGCCGTCAAACGCCCCCAAGGCTTCGAGAGAAAACGCGCGTGTAAGTTAGCAGAAATGAACTGCACCACCTGGTGCAGCCCTGTAAGTTGCATTAATTTGACTTCTATGCTGGCTTGAGGTCTCCAGTTAGCCTTGCGAACAAAGGTTCAGAAACCGGAGATGACGAGTTCGATTCTCGATCCAATCTAGTGTCGAATTCGTTTTTAAACCTGGGTCAGAGCCAACCCGAACCCTGAATAAAAAAACATTTTCAGTTCCATCTGTCATTAGATATGTTGGTGTGCGTAGCATCGTGTTTGTTTTGATTCGAAACATATGATCCAGGACATCCAGTGCACTGGCAGTACGTTGGCCTTGACTAATCAGATCACGATAAAAAAACTGCTCCTGGAATTTATCTCATGGCTCCGATATTCATCCCATCAAAAACAAAGCAATGGAAAGAAATTTGGATGGTTTATTATTTTTGTAATTTTTTCAGCAGTGAGCACACATGTTGACAAAAAGAGGCGACAAAATTGGTGCTATATTTGTTTTGGAGATCGGAACAGTTCACCTATTCAATTATATTCAATAATCCCGTGCACATTTTTATACCAAGAATTTCGTATAGAATTTATGCAAAAGAGATTTTCTATTCTACAAAAATTCATCTATTTCCGCAAAAGTTTTTTTTTTCGGAGAACACTCAGAAGCATGTAATAAAAATACTCCAGGATTCGCTAATTTTTCTTCCTCCCTACCTCTCTTGATAGGTATTTTCAATTTTCAAGAATCTCCCGGAGGAATTGCTCCAGGTACTTCTGGGGAAATTTATGAACGAAACTTGTGGAGAAATTTCTGAAGGAACCTTTGAGCAAGTTCCTGTGTTCCAGAAGGATTTCCTGGAGGAATTATTGCAGGAATTTCCGAATTATTCCTGGAGCAACTTCCAGAGAAAATCCTGGAACAGTATTCAAAGATATTCCTAGAAGAATTTCCAAAGGAATTCAACTTGGATTCCTTTGGAAAAAATATGGAGAAATGCCTGAAAGACATCGCCAAAAAATCAAGAAAGAATTACTTAAAGAATTTCTGAAGTAATTTTTGGCAGAATTCCCGAAGACAATTCTGAAACGCTCGAAAGAGTTTTCTGAAGAATTTCAAAAGAAATTCTGCATAAGAAATCATTCTATTCGGTATTCCTCGAATATATTTTTCTGACAATTCTTAGCGGATTTTGTGAACGGGTTTCCAGGGGAATTCCCAAAGTACATAATTGCATCCACCGACCTAATTTAGGACACAATCAGTAAGGAAAACCTAAATGAACTTACGAATACATAACTTCCCTAACAATTATTTTAAAAAAACTGAATTTAGACAACAGTACCGGTTTAATTTCATTTGAAACTACAATAACAAATATCACAAAATTATCGAAAAAAAAAGATTTTCGCATTTTATTTTAATAAACAGACAGTTTCGTTTCTCCCTTCTGCTTGTTTATTCCACCCAGTCCCACCCACCCACGTGGTTTTGACAGTTGAAGTACAGTAGTATTGGTGAACCCGGTGCAAAACCGTGAAACAACACAGTGCGAACCCGACAGCTTTGGGGTTGGAACTAGTGCGAACCTAGTTCCAACCTGAGCGAATAAAAAAACACTTTGACAGCACTTAGGTTGGAACTTTTTAAAAACGAATTCGACATAGGATAATTTCGGGTGGGAAACATTCTCGACACTCCGAGCATAGTGTATCCATTAGGGTGGTTCAAAAAATCGATTTTGCTCCACAGTGCTCATCTGATTCTTTACCATGTTCTGAGCGTCCTCTGAAAATTTGAGCTCATCTGGATTAAAACTGATTTAGCATAAGCCGTTTCAAGTTTGCATGCAAATTAGTATGGGGAAATTTATTTTTTCGTTATACTGTTAATGACGTTTCCCCATTAAGCGCAGGTTAAAAGAAAACCTACATAGCTAAAAGGGATACTCAACAGCTTTCACCCAACGAAAACCGCATGTTGATTAATCGTCCCAATAATTAGTAATTGATTTTAAGACAGGTTGCGAACCTTTAGTCATGATCGTTAAACTTCTTTGAGGGCATCACTGAAATGTGCAGTGCAAAATAGTAGCCTGAATTTGTGCGTGCTATCTTTCGCGCCACGAACAGCAATGTTGCCTGTTGATGAGTTATGCCATTCGCTCCAGAAAACCACGGTATAGATTAAATTCGATTACTAATTATTGGAACGATTAATTGAGATGCGGTTTTCGCTGAGTGAAAGCTCTTGAGTATTCCTTTTAGCTATGTAGGTTTTCTTTTAACCTGCGCTTAATGACGAAGCGTCATTATCAGTATAATGAAAAAATAAATTTCCCCATACTAATTTGCTTGAAAACTTGAAACGGCTTGTGCTAAATCAGTCTTAATCCAAATGAGCTCAAATTTTCAGAGGACACTCAGAACATGGTAAAGAATCAGATAAGCACTGTGGAGCAAAATCGATTTTTTGAACCACCCTAGTATCCATTGTGTTTGTCATTGAAACCTAAACTGCTTAATATTATTATTATTGCCAAACTGTTAGCAAGTTTTCAAGACTAAATATTGTAACACACTGGAGTCGGGTTTTACGCGGAGAGTGTGGGCCGCGTGAATTAAAACAACGTAAAAAACCGCGTAAATCCCAAAATGTGTCTGAATGAGCCATGGAAATCCCGAAATTCTAGTGAAAACAAAATCGCATAAAAAGCGAATCGTGTACAAAAACCGCGTAAAAAATGACTTCAGTGTACATCGGTTATGAAGCGTTGACTCTTCCTTGATTGAATGGTCCAAGAAAATTGAAAATCCATCGAGAAACGGCTGAGATATTAACGATCAAAGTCTATCATATTTTCGTGACGTTTTATGATTTTTCGAAAACGTAAAGTGTACCCCAATATAGAAAAGACAGACGTAGTTCTACGTCAAAAAGTGGTGATATTCTGTTGCCGGAAAACTCATGAGGCAAAATGCCTTTTAACTGGCAGCTCCTAGGGAACAAAGCACCATGCGCTGGCGAATCAGCATTCCGGCATGGCTAGTACGTGGAGACGCAAGTACATTGTAGGTTAGTGCCACTAGGGCGTTTTGCCTCGCCAAAATGTTAGATGTTTCTTCAAAATGTGGAAATTTTCAGTTTTTCCGACTTTCCCATACACTATTTTGAAACTTTTTTCGCTTAACCTACATAATTTTAAATCTAGTTTTGTTACGGACACCTTAATGACGGTAAATATGAGGGAAACCATAAAAGGCGTTTTGCCTCGGGGGGGCGTTTTGGGGCCTCTTCCCCAAACGGTAAATTTGGTGATTTTGGACCCCAACCCTCCCCCACGTAACACTTTTTGTATGGAAGGTTTATTTTTTTTTTGTATGGACCGTAACGCTCGGCTTGACCCGGCCCTCCCCCTTCATCGTTACGTAATTTGTGAAAGAACCCTAACGGCCTTATTTTTGGTATAGTTCGTTTAGTTGTCATCCAGCTCTTCTTACAACGAATTGAAAATTCTAAGCAACAAATTTCTCACAAAACAAAAAAAGCAAAATCTCCGATTCAACTGATGGCAATAGCTCATTTCAACCAATGAGACAATGCTTTACTCTGTAAATCTTGTCATTTTTCTATCTGTTGCCTTAAATGTCCCTCATGTACAACTCTAGTTCATAACAGTTTTTGACAGCGTTTTCCAACCGACAACCGGTCGTTTCTTCCGTTTCTGTCTTTTCCGCACGGACTACTTTTCAAAGATTGCTTCAGAGGACTAGCAATGCTACCCTTACCCATCAGTTACCGTGCCCCCACAATCCGAGTCTTCCAAATTTTCATCTTTTCATTGAGTTTTCTCATGCCCAGTCATCACCTCACCACCACTGGCATCACCAAAAGCAATCCTGAAAATGTTGCTATTTAACCGAATCACCGACTTCAGCTCCGGTTTTTAGGGCACCGTGCTGTGAATGGGAAATTAGTTCCGAAAAATAGCATCATTATCCTTTTCCACTCGTACCTGTCTTGCTGGTTCTTGTTTGATGTGGAACTACACCAACAATAAACTCGAAGCTGTTTTCGGATAGGTTATAAAACATTAAGATGTGTCATTTTATCCATTCAAAATATGTTGATCACTTTTGCTTTACCGACAACTGTAGTCAGAAAAAAAATCAAAAATACCAAGAACCCCACTTCTGTACTTATTATATTGATTTGATTCTAAAACTTTAAAAACGATGAAAAATCTTCAACCGCATTCTGGCTTATCTGATACAACCAGCGTGTACCCCTACTCAGCCCGAGTTACGGAGAATCCCACCGGAGAGGCTTTTCCCAGCTTTCTTTGTCAAAGACACACTTCAACTCCTTCCGGTTGCCATTTAATGTAGCTTTATATTGGGACTGGTGGTCACGGCTGGGTTCCATTTTTAAATGCTACCGACTCGTTGGCATTGATTGGCGGTGAAACGAGCTGCTGCGTGGGAAATGGGTTTCTTTCCGGATGGCTTCTGTTGCTGGATGGAGGCAAATGAGAACATTTACAGAGGGGAATCATGCACTTGACTAGAGACTAATCTTAATGAGTCAACTGGAATGGCTGGGTATCATCTTTTTCTAAAGTTGGAGGAAGGAAACTTTTTTTTATTTTTATGCAAGGAAAAATATTGCGAAATCAATAATAATTGATGTAATCTTAATAAAAGTCTCATTTATTTGGCACCATAATAACTTTAGATATGAGGACCACATCACAAGTCCCAATATGTATTCTGAATTCTGGGTTCCATACAAGTAGAACAGTGATAAAACCAAGCCAATAAGACATAAAATGACGAAATAACAGAAATTTGAATGTTTTCCTTCATTCAGGCAGATACAGGTTAAAGTCCCTTGATGATACTCGGACGACAATTAACCACCCCTAACATGAGGAATGCTCGATCAGATCTGCACTTCCAGAGATAAGTGAACATCCCCCCCTTCTGTATTGAAAAAAATACTGCCCTAGGCTGGCTAATCTTTAAATAATTATTCGTATCTTTACTCACACTCTGAGCTACGTTCCTAGAAATATAAGTTAAATTCATCCCAAGAATAAATTAGGTATAAAGGTCATATGTCTTTACCATGCTAGTAGGGTTGTCATCAAAACAGCGTGAGTGTGATTGCGTTTTCCATTAAGCATGTGGACCGAATGGTGAGAGTATGTGCACCAAAAAATGGCCCAGGGTAACATGCAAACATTTCCTAATCATATTCGACGACGCATTGCAGTGTGACCGTTAATACTCCAGGGTGAACAAATCACGATGCTTTTCATGTGAAACCTGACATAACATAAATCAAATTATCGCTCTGCTATGCTAACCCTTTCGAAAAATGTCCGTCACTCATTCAATAAATTCTTTTTTTTTCTGTGCTGAAGCACGCTATCAAACGTTAGTCTATTCACTCATGTTGAGCAAAAAAAAATTATTTGGTATTTATCATCACTTTCCAGTTTCCTACAGGTTGAGACCCGTAGTAGAGCTTTTGGAAACAATAGCACACGTCTTTTTTTCCTTCATTTATCCTGATGGAGTCAGCTATCAATTTCCAACCGAAAAAAGAATATCCTCCACTTGACTTCACAGTAGTGGCTCTTGCATTGAAAATTCCAGCAGCCTACGTGGCTGCATTGAGGTGGAGCATCAAGCCCCAGAGGTACTTCTGCAATTGGACGGCTCTTCGGGTATGGACCAGAACGAAAAAAAAAATCCGGATCCGGAACAAAATCGGCCATACGGATCAGTAGCATGATTGTGCCGAATGGCAGAAACGTTCCGGTGTAGCCCTCGTTCGTCGTTGTTCCTGTCATGTGCTGACCTCACTCTCTCTCTCTATCTCGCTCTGTTTTCCTGTTGTGTGACTCTCGATTCCATGTGCGGATACGCTTCAAGTACGTTTCAATTTCTGCACTTGACAGGCAGAGTGGATGAATTACAGCTCTATTAAAGTGATTGTTTTTCCAAATGGGACTGCTTTTTTGTGGGTCGGTTTGTGGCGAGGCTGGAAGGCAGGCAGTCACCAAATAATTGGATGGAGTCAATTGTGGATTTTATTGGCTATTGACGTTATTTGGTAGAGCGCCAGTGGTGGGAAACTACTTCAAAGGTCTGTGAAATACAGAAGTAAAGCACTGTTGGATACACGCACGATTGAGGAAAACTGTGCATTGAGTAGAATAGAAATTTTCAAAATACATGGCACTATTAGTAATTTCGATTGAAACGGAACGGATAAATTACATAGGTCGACAGTGAAGAAAAAATATCGGAATGTCCAAGGATCACGATGCAAGCTTAGAAATCGACCGAGAACTGCCGTTTGATCAATGATAGGGAACAATAAGACATTGCTCTTTATTCGCCGTTTGTGATTTTTGTAGAATACTTTGAAGTCATGTGCATAGTGCGACAATAGTAATTCCGACAATCTGATATTTAATTGTCCTTATTAATGTTTTTTTAGAGGAACGAGGGCCTTTTACGAATAGAGTAGGGATCAAAAAACGTGCATTATTCATTAGTATATAAATTAATGGAGACGCATGGTGTATGGCTCCGAACTTGTGATGGGTAACTATTCCAATCAAAAACACAAGAAATTGGAAAATTTGAACTCCCCCAAACCTAAGCTATTTCATCGCAGTGACTCTATCGTTCGGTTACTGCATGTAGTGTTACGCTTCCACATCAACGGTGACTGAAACGCAGTCGCGTCGCGTGTATTTGGGGAAACCTTTAAGGAATTAAGGAATTAGGAAGTTATTATCATATAATGCATTGCAATGTACGGAGAGGACAAACATGAATCAACCGCAGAAGTTCAGTTAAGCATTTAATTTTCATAATAATAATAACAACATTAAGTTATTGTTACGCTCGATATATTTTGATGATTTTTTTGTTGGAATACTTTAAGTGTTAAGAACCTAACAATAAACATCAGTGTGTGCAAAACTCCGTAAAAACTTCCCCGAAATAAAGTGCTAAGCCCTTGGTGATGTTTCCAGTCCAATTCAGTAAAATTCCATTTCATGCAACGCATCACTCTCAGTCTCAGCTCTTCAATTTCATAGTTCAAGAAGCAATTTTTATTCCGGTGGTTAAAGTCCTACAACAGCACACCAGCTCAGCAAAGCAAACGCCACACATGGCGAGCTAAATCCGTAAATGGCAGTCCATTTTGTTTCATACAAATATACTCACGTCCTCGACCACCTTACGGGTTATTTCCTGGCAATGCACTCATGTAGGGAAAAGGAACCGAACCTGACCACCAGCCAGCTTCAAACATAAAGTGTCACAACAAATCTCATCCAATCATTTCTTAGCAGGTTTATAATTCTAATAATCGTGAAATAGCATTAAAAGCAAAGACGACGTCCACCACGAGCAGCAGCAGCAGTCCGAAAGCGGCTTATACGATCGCTACCGGCAATGCTTCCCACTGCAAACGATGGTGCTTTTTCATGCGCTTTATTAGCCGTTTGTACCGTTGGAAAATCCAGCATCGCATTAGAAGCAGTCTTCAGTTTTGCTATTTTTATGTGGAAGAAGTAGGAATCCCGGACAAGAATTCTATAGTTGAGTAGTGATGTCAATTAGGAGATTCGATGACCCAATAGAAAAACATGCTCATAAAATTATCATTAAATCTCAAAACATTAAATTCGATTTAAAATTTTTAAGACAGTAGTAGGAGGAAAAGCTCAATAATTTCAGCGCTATTGCAGTTACAGTTTTATGGACATTGTTATTAAATATTAACATATCCGTTGGTATCTCCTATCTCCTCGTTCACCTTCTCGCAGTATTGTTCAGTCACTTCATGAACTCCCAAGCCTAGGATATGGAAACGCATCGTTCAGTTGTTTCGTAAATTCATTGAACTTTGAATTCTTTTGAAAATCATCCCTATAGCAGTAGCGAAGGTCACATGTCGCGGACCATTACTGTTGGTTAAGAAAAAAGGGTACCGATCCCTATACATGACGAAAATGGCAATTGTAGGCCTTTGTAGGCCAGACTTTATCAAGGTTCTCATCCCGAGCAGGAGCGACGATAACAGAATTCGGTATGCATAAGAAGTAATTTATCGAAAAATAATACTAAAACCGTGATTAATCCACTCACTGTTGATGTTGCCTTTCTCGTACGTTCAAAAATATTGAAAAGCATATAAGCAAAGTCTAAAAATCCCGGATAGGTGGGCAGGTTCAATTGTTTGCATTTGTTTATACTGTTCTATTTGTGCTCACCGATAGTCTGGAAGTCGTATAGCAAAATTGTTCAGAATGGTCTCTTATAATTAAGTTTTCAAGCACTTAGATACATTCAATCTACTCTGATAAAGTAGTTGAAACAATGACCCATTCTCACGACGGCGGTACTCATTGTTAAATTTTTCGTAGCACATATTTATCACTAGCTTTATGTACCCGGCCTTGCTCGGAATTGCCAGTTTGGTTTTCAGTTTTGTACAATCAGAAAAAGATAAAACCAATTGGTCAACAGAGTATTTGTGTTAACTTATAGATACTTCGTCATTTGACTTATAGAAGGCTTTTGGAAGCATTGACTGATCTAGAAAGAGGGATCGTTGGTTTGAATACGCTTATTCCTGGCAAACGTCAATTGCTAAAGAAGGAAAAACATCCACCGATGCTTTATTCCGGGCAAACGCCCATTTTTAAAGAAGGGATCACACTCACCATCGCCTTATTCCGGGCAAATGTCTACTTTTGAAGAAGCAATCGCATCCACCATCCAGAAGGAAACACATTAATTATTGCTTTTCACTGGGAAAACCATGATTCCGATGAAGGGTAACAATAATCATTGCTCTATACCCAGCAAATGCATGCTTTCTATGAAAGATTTTTCTGATGCTGTTCATAATTATCCCAAATGCCCTTCATGTCAAATGACCTTAAGCCAAATATTGTTATGTTAATGGCCTGCTTCATTCAGGGATATGTCATTTTCAGGGAAAAGTCATATTCTGGGATATGTGTATCGGTTAGAATCATTTTTGGGAAATATCATTTTCGTTGAAGTCATTTTTGGGGAAATGTTATTAACGGGAAAATGTTATTGTCGAGGATTTGCTATTTTTAAGGAATTCGGGAAATTTGTTTTCGATGCATTGTACAATGTCAAAGAACCTCGAATGAACTAAATAAGAGGGATTTTAAATTAAGACGTTTTCTGAACAATACCTAACCCCAACAATCTCTCGCATTCCAAAAGTTTCTCCTAGCCTCTATATAATAGTTTTGGGCAGAGAATATGTGTTTACAAAATTGGTTTGAATTGACCCATGCGGTAAAAAGGTATACTAAACTCGTTTAATAAATATACCATCTCTCTCATTCAGCTATGACACTCCTATCCAGTCTGATATAGCCTTCCTTAAACAGAGAATATGGGTTCCAAATTTAGTGGACATCGGTAAATGGGTTCAAAAGTTATGCTGAATTGATCGATAACTAAACAATACCCCTCTCTTACACCATCCCCTTTCAAAATTACCTACCCACATCCACTTAAGTTGTTTCCTTAGGATATACAATATTTGATATAAATTTAGTTCAAATCGGTCATTGGCATTGGGTTCAAGAAATACATTTAGTTGATCGATTGCTGAACAATACCCCTCCCTCCATACCCCCCTTTTTCAAAGAGCATCCCTAATCACGCTATCGTCGTCTCCTTAATATGAAGAATGTGTGTTCCAAATTTGGTTGAAAACGGACAATGGGTTGAGAAGTTACACTGAGTTAATCAATAACTGAGCAATACCCCTCCCCCCACACCCTCCCCTTTTTCCAAAAAGCATTCATAACCACCGTATCATCGTCTCCTCAAGATAAAGAATGTGTGTTCCAAATTTGGTTGAAACAGGCCAAGGGGTTCAGAGGCTACACTGAGATGATTAATAACTTAGCAATACCCCTCCCCGCACATCCACGCCCTTTTCCAAAGAACATGCTTAGCCCCCTCCATTGTCGTCTCCTTAAGATAAAGAATGTGTGTTCCAAATTTGGTTGAAATCGGCCAAGGGGTTCATAAGGTACACTGAGTTGATCAATAACTAAGCAATACCCCTTCCCTCACACCCTCCCCCTTTTCCAAAGAACATCCCCAACCCCCTATCGTCGTCTCCTTAAGACAAAGAATGTGTGTTCCAAATTTGGTAGAAATCGACCAAGGGTTTCAAAAGGTACACTGAGTTGAACAATAACTTAACAATACACCTCCCCCACACCCTCCCTCTTCTCCAAAGAGCATCCCTAACCCATTTATCGTCATCTCCTAAAGATAAAGAATGTGTGTTCCAAATTTTGTAGAAATCTGCCAAGGGGTTCAAAAGGTACACTGAGTTGATCAATAACTTAGCAATACCCCTCCCCCACACCCTCCCCCTTTTCCAAAAAGCATCCATAACCCATTTATCGTCGTCTCCTTAAGATAAAGAATGTGTGTTCCAAATTTGGTTGAAATCGGCCAAGAGGTTCAGAGGCTACACTGAGTTGATTAATAACTAAGCAATACCCCTCCCCGCACATCCTCCCCCTTTTCCAAAAAGCATGCTTAGCCCCCCTCCATTGTCGTCTCCTTAAGATAAAGAATGTGTGTTCCTAATTTGGTTGAAATCGGCCAAGGGGTTCAGAAGTTACACTGAGTTGATCGATAACTAAGCAATACCCCTAACCCCACACCCTCCCCCTTTTCCAAAGAGCATCCCAAACCCCCTATCGTCGTCTCCTTAAGATAAAGTATGTGTGTTCCAAATTTGGTTGAAATCGGTCAATGGGTTCAGAAGTTATGCTGGAACATACATACAAACATACATACAAACATTGAGTTTTATATATATATATAGAAGATAGATAGATAGATAGATAGATAGATAGATAGATAGATAACAATTTTCTTATTGATTAATTAAGCTTCGTGTTGTATACAGATGATCAAGATTTGTTCCTATACAATATGTTCAAAAATCCGTTTTATCGAAAAGATTGAATTTTGATTTTCAAAAATAGATATAAAGTACCCAAAAATGAGCTGTCTATTCTTTAGTGAAATTTCATGCAAATTGTACAAAAAAGTATTTCAGATCTAGTTTTGATTTTCAAAGTATTCCAGTTTCATCATAATGGCAGGTGTGTTAGTCTTTTGTGATGAATGCAGAACGAACGCGCGGTTTTCGAAATGTCCGGTTCTGCTGTGTATGCGAGTGAACTAATAAGAAACCCAGTCATGACAAGATCATATATGATGTCGCATAAGATGCTGAGGTGGAGGAGATATAGGTACTTCAACATGTATGTATATCGCATCCACGTTAGCATCTTGTGTTGCATCATATACGATTTTGTGTTGCCTGGGAAGTGTAACAATTAGTGCAGGTTTGTTCATTTTGTTAATATAGACTAAGTAATTCAATAAGATCAACAATAAATGTGTTTGTGAAAATGAATAAATAAATAAATATTGACATATTCGCTTGAAATCATGCTGGGCAAAGCGTACCATTGGTACTTCGCGTACCTGAAGGAATAAAATAGACCCCATTTTGCGGTACTCAGCCTCTTACCCAGCAACTCCTATCCTTACCTCCTCGTGTTGGCCGGGATAAGAGCAACTTTAGGGAAGATCGGGTAACCAACCCCGGTGAGAACTATGGTCGTATGCTGACAGGGAAGGGGCGTTTTGCTCCTCTCCGGAGGTGCAAATCTGATCGAGCATCTGTTCTCCATGTTAGGAGCGGCACACAAGAGCGTCTGTTCCCCATGTTAGGGCGGAGACAGAGCAGAACGAGGAGTTGGATTCATGTGATCGGGAAGCAGATGAAGCGTGTTGTCCGGTGGAAGCCGATTTACGTGCTGAGAATGAAGGGCAAATGCTTCAACGATAATGGCCTGTGACTTGTAACTTTTGTTGCTGCTAGAGGGATAACAATAAGCAGTACCTACTTCGCACGTAAGAATATTCGCAAACACACCTGGTAACATCCGAGTGGAGACACTTGCTCACAGATAGACCACGTGCTGGTCGACGAACGACATTTCTCGGATGTTACGGATGTAAGATCTTTCAGAGGTCCGTTTCGTTTGATTCGATTTTTTCGATTTTTCGACATTGATTCGATTCTATCTTGAAATTGCAAAAAAATGGGCGCGACTTTCCAGCGTCACGAATTCACGAAACAACAGAACGATGCGTTTCAATATCCAACGCTCGTCAGTTGAAGGAGTTGCTGAACAGTACCACCAGAAGATGGACGAGCGGATTGGAGATCACCAGATCTGGCGACGTCAACAGATTGTGGGAAAATATCCATGAAGCTGTGACTACAACAGCGCAGGAAGTGTAAGGCACTGCACAGCGACGCCAACGAAATGGTTGGTTTGATGAGGAGTGTTGGCGAGTGACGGACGAGAAAAATGATGCTAGGAGTGGAATGCTAGTGGCTCGTATCCGTTCCAACATAGAGCGGTACAGTGTAGCAAGAGCAGAAGAGAAACGAATCCACCGCAGAAAAAAGGCAACACGAAGAGAGTGTGATAGCTGAACCGCAGGAGAACATGGATAGAAACGATATGCGGAGGTTTTACGCAACTGTCAATGGCACGCGGTATAAAACTGCGCCAGTACCCGCCATGTGCAATGACCGAGAGGAAAATTGGTTACAGACAAGACTATGGTGGCAGCCAGGTGGAAGTAGCACTTCGAAGATTTGTTGAACGGTGAAAATGAAGGTGTATTAAGGAGCAGGATTGAGATAGTCGGCGACGGTCCAGTTGTGGAACCACCAACGTTGGACGAGGTTAAGAAGGCTCTAAACAAGCTGAAAAACAGTAAAGCTGCTGGGAAGGACGAGAGACGAATCCACCACATTATCCAGAAAATATGGTGGGATGAAGAACAGCCTGGTTGGATGGCCACATATGCCAATCTATAAGAAAGGGCACATACTAGAGTGTGCCAATTCCAGAGGGATCACCCTTCTGAACTCGGCGAACAAAATCCTGTCGCGTATCCTGTTTAATAGACCGAGACCGCTTGAGGAGTCCTTCGTCGGCGAATACCAGGCAGGTTTTCGTGAGGGCCGATCAACGATGGATCAGATGTTTAGCCTGCGGATAAATTCCGAGAGTACAACTTGCAGACTCACTATCTGTTCATTGATTTCAAAGCAGCGTACGATTCAGTGAAGAGAAATGAGATGTGGCAGATAATGTCCGAACATGGTTTTCCGTCGAAACTGATTTGACTGATACGTGCAAAGCTGGATGGCTCGAAATCAAGTATTCGGATTTATTTATTTATTTATTGGAATATATTCCATCTGGTTTCAAGCCCTTATGATTTTTTTTATGAGGGGAAAAGCCAGTTTGAGTTGACATTATTGGCCATGCTCAAATTGGCGAAAAAACCTCATATCTTTTCTTGAACGAATTTAACATGCAGTGCACAAATATACAAACAACACATTCTAAATAAAACATAGCATTCTGAAACAATTATTTCTCTACTAACAACAAAAACTTATTACTGACGATGATTGTTACGAAGTTGGACTAATAACTCTCTTCTAATTCTATTCCGGAACATGGTGGACGAGATGCCGTTGAAATCGAACAGTGCGTAGAACTCGTTGAAGCGTGCTGAGATAAACCGTATGGGGTCGTGCATGCCATAATTGTATGATCGACCTTCTAGCTGGAGTATGTTCCTGGACCGGAGTGTCCGCTCCGGGGCATAGAAGTTCAGTTGATTCAGGATTTCAGGGCAGTCGGTCTCGTCGATTAAAATTTTTGCAACGAACACCGCCTGAGTGATAGATCGCCTTTGTTCGAGGGTCTCTAGACCGAACAACTGACAGCGTTCTTCATAAGGAGGGAGGTTTGTTGGATCATTCCATGGAAGATTACGTAAGGCGTACCGAACAAATCTTCTTTGAACGGCCTCTAATCTTGTAATCCAGGAAGAATGGTATGGACACCAGATTACCGAGCCGAATTCTAATATTGACCGAACAAGTGAGCAATATAGAGCCTTAAGGCAAAGAGGATCATGAAACCCGTCAGCAATTTTAAAAATAAAACCAAGTTGTCTGTTGGCTCTTGCGACGATATCTACATAATGCTGCTTG
This sequence comes from Armigeres subalbatus, assembly GCF_024139115.2. Classification (NCBI taxonomy): domain Eukaryota; kingdom Metazoa; phylum Arthropoda; class Insecta; order Diptera; family Culicidae; genus Armigeres; species Armigeres subalbatus. The sequence continues at coordinate 305,867,370 of NC_085140.1, forward strand.
AAGGACAAACTGGAATCCAGAATTATACCCAGGTCACGTACACTGCTGGTACGCTGCAGATTTGTATCATGCATCACGTATTGGTAGAGTATTGGGGTCTTTTTGTGGTGGAAGGTAATAACATTACACTTGTGTACACTCAGTGTTAGGAAATTTGTAGAACAGCATTCCTCGAACTTTTTTACCAGATTCTGGAGTAGTAGGCAATCTTGGATACAGCGTGTAATCATGAAGATTTTGACGTCGTCAGCATAAAAATAACGGAATCCTGGTGGAATAGAATCCGACATCGTTCATGAATATGGAAAATAGTAAGACTGCCTTGGGGTACACCTGATGGGTTCGTGAATTCAAACGACTTAGCTGTGCCGATTTTAACGCAGAGCGCGCGGTTGGTGAGGTAGGATTTGAACCAACGAATTAGTAATTCAGACACTCCGAGCTTATTCAGCTTAGCCAGCAGAATTTGTTGATCGACACGATCAAATGCAGCCTTGAGATCCGTGTATATCACATCGACCTGTGCTCCAGAGTCCATACTTCGAAGACAAGTAGACGTGAATGGAATGAGGTTTGTGAATGTCGATCTCCTTGGATTGCAGACGAAGTGTCAACCTCGTTTGTGGCCTTAGAGGGATTGAAGCAGGGATATGCACATTCGAATTTATTGTTCAACATTTCACTCGCAGGCGCTATTAGGAGATCTGGCATTCAGAGGAATGGCACTATAATCACACGGCCGCATATGCTCCTAGGCTTTGTGGACGATATCGACCTTATTGGAATCGATCGCAGAACAGTAGTGGAGGCTTTTTTCTCACTGAAGAGGGAAACGGCGAGGATAGGCTTAACCATTAGCTCTACCAAGACAAAGTACATGGTGGCAGGTAGAGATTGAGGAAGACCTAGTGGTGTTGGTGCAGAGGCAGTGCTTGATGGGGATGTGTTTGAAGTTGTTGAAGAATTTGTTTACCTTAGAACACTTGTGACATATGACAATGACGTTTCCCGTGAAGACGAAAGACGTATTGCTGCTGCGAATAGGGCCTTTTACAGATACACCAAATTGGTTTTGTACTCCTGAACTATATAGTTCCGGACTTCACTCGATCGCTTGGTAGGTATCAAAGGCGATCCTCTACCTCTCGGCGTCACGTGTTCCGTCCCCTCCTTTTCTTCTCTTCTTCCATCTCCCCACCTACCAAGCGTAAATCATCATGGCGTATTCCTTGCCATCCTTACTTACTACCACAGATAACAGATATTGAGGCTGGCATACGATACGTGTGTAAACATCCGCAACCGTTAATTCAAATATATTTTCAATTGGGACCGCGTTTGGCAATCGATTGGAGATGGCGCAAGTATCATTGTTATTGAAAACGCAACCCGAATGCGGTTGTCAAATGCATTGGCTGCGTTCGACACTTGTTAATCAACTGCGTCCGTATGTACTGCCGTAATCAGTTGCGTAGATGGCAGTAGTGGGTGTCGTAACCGGACACAAAAATCTTCAACAGCTTGCACGCATGCAACTGTGTCAAGATTCGCCAACAAAATCCCCTCTTTGTCTCTGTGTCCAGAAAACCTCAACGAAATGCCGGTTCAACGAATACCAACACTGATATCCAGTAGTGGCTACAGTATCGAACGATGAGTCGCTCGCGAAGTGCTTGCATCTAAACATCAGTACATACACATTCACACCCGTTTCGCTTCCCATTTCATTGCTATGTACTTTTCTATGTCATCATCGTCATAATCATCAACATCATTTTGTTCGAAGCTAGCTCGACAACTGAATCGATCCAAATTCAAAACTTAAATCGATTAACTCATTTTTTTCAAGAATTCATTATTAACTATATCTATCACAGTGGGCCAACGTATATCAATTCAAAAGTTTACACAGGATTTTCAATAAAATTTGTTCTAGCTAAATATCTGTTATCTGTGTTACTACCAATATGGAGTCCGTAGCGAACTCTGCTGGTGGGATTTTAAAACCCATAAGGTAGCGTTGGCTGCGTACTACACAGTGGGCGGACAAAAAACCAAAAGACGTATGAAACTGGACTACGCATGCGGACACTATTTGCACTGTTTCTACATTTCCCGACGTAAAATTCACAAAGTATCAAAATTCTCAACACTGAACTAGAACACTTACATATTCCCCATCATATGTAACATGTTGCGTACATAAGTACGTGGATGAGTGCCTAAACAATAAGGGACACGTTTTTACACGAATACTGTATGGAAAAAACATATTTCGGATATTACTTCTGAGCCCATAGTCAATGGTGTCTAAAAATAACACTGTTTTTCGCACAGACACACACGTACACATGTGTATGTTATGCATGAAGTATTTTGCCTATTTTTGTATTGCAGTCGAACCTCGATTTTTCATCTCGATTTTTCCATAAGTCGCTGGTCCCTTTAATATCGACTAATGGAGGTTTGACCGTATTGTTTTGGTAGCTTACTTATTCTGCACACCTGCACCACCTGCAGGTGTGCAGAATAAGTGCACCACACCACACTGCAATAACAGAATGAAGTATTATCAGAATGAAGCTCGGGGTCGGGATAGGACGCATCTTTCACGTCATCGGACTTATCGATCATTGACGCATAGATGAAGAACTATGAACAGCAGATGTGATATCCACCGCTTTCATAGTTCACTTTCCACTCAACACCATCCTTTGGGTTAAAAAGAATAAAGTTTAGACTCAAGTTTCAGCACTCGATCTGCAAGCATTAGACAAACAGATTACGCTGTGAAAACCCTACACAATGCTGTATTTACTCGAACCACACGGCCTATAATATTGGATGTTCCCATAAAACATGTATTTATGCCGCTGTACTGTTAATGCTACAAGTAGCAAATTATCAAATTCCAAACAAAGCCCATGCCGCTGCCCGAAAGGAATGGCACTGTGCTGATAAAACACATCTCACATCCCGGCGACAATGCGGTGGATTCAGCCACATTGACGAGAATTTGCTGTGCCATCCAGCGTACTTACTATCAGTTCCCGGGGGATGCATTCTCTGTGTAGAAGGAACAATGGCTCCCTCGCTGGTTCAAAACTTCTACGACACAGTGGCGGACTGTCTGAGAAGTTTGAATGGGTGTGTTTTTGGAGTTTTAATATAAAAATGGAACACCACTAATATTTTCTAAAGTAGTTCATAATCCCAGCTGCCTAACTTTTAATTTTCATAAAGCCAACATTTTGGATAGAAAGCGCAAAAAAAAAATAGATAATTATTTTGGCCAAAGATTTATTGAAAAATTGAAGTACTTTTTCTGGAACGATGTAAAATGGTGAATAATTACTTCTTCAAATTTTCGCATTTGGTTCTTATTAGGCTATAATCCGCCAACCCATCACGTTCCCCGGTTAAACCACCCACCAGTTTAAGATTTTCCCGGCCTGAGACTATCCAGAGGATAGCGTCAATGTTTCCCGAAATCTCTGTAAATCACGTACGTTCAATTACAAGAACCGCTCCAAAGATATATAACCGTTCACATTTAGTTTTCACTGGCACAACTCCTCGCAATCAAACGTATTCATCACGTTTTGGAATGAAAACTTATCCTACCCGCAAGAAAATTGACTCCTTAAATTTATGTGGAACGACATATACGTGGCTCATATTTTCATTCTCATTGTTTTTATTTTCCCTTATATCCATCATACTTGTGGCACATACCTTGTATATGCGCTGGACTTAAATAAAAAGATTGAATGTGCCCCGAGCATTCGCCGACCAACAGATCTAGTAGAGTCAAGTCAAACGAAAAATGGCGCTTTTGGATTTTAGCTCCGGCTGCTGCTGTTCCACACATTTTTACTGCGTTGGAAAAAATGCGAGTTAGTATTCAATTCTATAGCTTCTTACTTTGAATTGGTAAGTAAATTAGGTATTATTATTATGAAGGAAGTGACCATAATATACAATCGTACTCACACAGTGCTTCGTGAAAATCCGCCGATGGAGTTAGCTGCTGGTAAACAGGAAGAAATTCGGAATTCCATCGTCCAATGTTTCTGTCCTGAAATATGCTGCTGATCCGGAGAAAGAGCTCTTGCCCCGGATGCTGGAAACAAAAAACGTGTTTCCATTTTGCAGATCATGCAAAGCACAATCACCGTATTCCAAATTTCGGTTTCGTCGTCATACTTCCGGATTACCAGTAAATTGTTCCGAATTCCTCAGTAGCTGATCCAGAGGATCGAAGTGCTCATCGGAATCAACAAGTTTAACCTCATCTACTTTTACTTTTCATTTGCATTAATAAAAGTGCGTCTTGCACACATTGAAATTTCTCTGTCTTTATATTGTTCGTTCTTTCATAAACGTATATTGCATAATAAAATAGTAAATATACAACAAAAACCAGCGATTGAAATGATTTGATAAATGAATATATTTCATTTATAGATTCTATCAAAAGTATGTGTCATCTTCATGAATCCCATTTACTACACTAATGAATTTGATGAAAATGAAGATTGGAGGTAATCCATTGAATTCACACATACCTTTCATAAGTTTAACCCTATTGTTAGGTTCTTTAGTATATTAAATTCATTTATTGAAATTTTCAATCAATTATAATTTAAAAAATCAATTTAAAAATCAAAACAGATCTATATTTGCGTGTTTCTTATTGTTTGGCTTAATTAAAAAAAAAATCACCATTGCCATTCCGCATGGTCGATTTATCTGCGCCGCATGGTGGGCGATCTAGAGACGACAAGTATGATCTTTCGTACGGCGACTTTTGCAGTCCGGTAGTAATCCTCCGGTGGCGGTACCGATCAGCTGAACAGCATTCTTCAGACGTAAAGTTTCCATGTCCCAACATCACAACGCATTACCGTTTTGTTGGTGACCCTCCTTCCACGAGTCGTCATTGCAATCACCGAGACAATCACAATCGCCGCCAATATGAGCAGATTTTTTCTGAATTACAAAATAACAAAGTTGGTATAGGAATAAATACAATGATGCGCCTAAATATTATATTACCTGTTTTCCGCTGTTTTCCTGGTGTTTATGCTCGTTTTCATGTAAGCCGTATGAAAACAACGGGAACAACAAAAAGTTAATTTTTTTTACACAACAGTTTGGCTGCAAGATGTATATATACGACGGCTGCTTTTCTATTGTTATATGCGAATCAAAAGTATAAGTTTCGCTTAATACATTTTTGCCATAAAGCGAAACTTATACTTTTCATTCAATACGATAATAATCGATATGCACACTCTAGATGAAAACGATTCAGCTTTATTATGACAATCATATAATGGAAAATGAAGAACATGTATGATGTTTAATTGATAATATCAATCGAATTTAATAAATAAAATAATTGAATTTTTTTACGTGTAGGTATACAAGATTCGTATTCATGATCCGTCCGCAAAATGACATGGGAACCCCTCTCTAATGGTTAACTGTTTGACTACATTTACCGAGTTTCACTATATCATGTTCGAATTCGAGACGAACAGCAGTATGCTATAGCCTACTCTTTTTTCATGTTCGGGTTACCACTACGACCAGTTATTAGATCTATTTATTTTTGAATAGCGTGTCCCGTATACTTATTGTATTAGTGCATGTCGAATAACTCAATTACTATTAAGAAGCAATGCCGTATCGGTTTCAATACAGTTGTTGTTTTGTTTTCTCAAGACCTCCATGACAAGGTCCAGCTATTTAGACCTCTTACTACCATTATTCACCAGTTCATGAAGAGTTAGTACGTATTCAAACCCCTAACTCGATCAGTTTAGCCTACAATAATAGGCTCCGAGGTTTGTTAAACTAATTGCTTAAAAAAATTCATTCGTCGCATTACAGTTTAGCTTCAAATGGAGCTCGAAATTTGAGTCTTTCAACTATCTGCAGGGTAACATTGATTATGTTTTATAACTGAAATTGCTGTTGGTAGTGAGAACTAAATACGATAAATCCCACAACTTATTGCCCTAGCAAGAAAAATGGATAAAGCTAGGGCTCTGTTTGGTAGAAAGGGCACACACTGGAGTGTGCCAATTATCGAGGAATAAGCCTCCCAGCGTACAAAATTATGTCCCATATTTTGTTCAACAGATAGAGACCACTTGAAAAGACCTTCGTCGGCGAATACTAGGCAGGTTTTCAGGCAGGCGAAACTGATATGTAAGGGATGCGAATGAATTTTCGACATCATTTGTAACCTTACATGGATTGAAGCAGGGTGATGCAATCTCTATATTTACTGTTCAATATAGTGCTGGAGGGAGCGATTTGGAGAGCGGGTGTGCAACGAAGCGGTGCCATTATCACAAGATCGCATATGCTCCTGGGATTTGCCGACGATATCGATATTATCGTGATTGATCGTCGTGCGATGGAAGAGGCTGCTGTGCCTTTCAAGAGGGAGAAAGAATTGGACTCACTATCAATACCAGTAAAACGAAGTACTTGGTCGCTGGCAATCAACGTGGGTTCATTAGTGGTGGTGGTAGTGAAATGGTGCTGGATGGTGAAAAATTTGAAGTGGTGAAAGAATTTGTGTATCTTGTAACATAAGTGACGTGCAATAATGATGTTACTCGAGAGGTGAAATGGCATACTACAGCGAATAGGGCTTGTTATGAACTTCGTAACCAGTTTATGCCTCTTGTCTGCAAACAAAAACGAAATTTGCCCTGTACACTACTCTGATTCTTCTGGTGGCTTTATACGGCCATGAAACATGGACGTTAACACTAGGATTCATTCGTTCAGAAAATCGTTGTAACTAAATTTTAAAATGGCTATATCTCAGTGAGTTTTCAATCGATTTTCTCAGTTTTTTCACCAACCTCTTAGCCATCTCTTCTAGTTTCTGGACATTGCAAAATATTGTATCTAGGGGTGTTCAATTTTTCACTAGAGCTGTGGGAGTAAAGCAACGGATTTATAAAAATGCGATTTTGGAGATATACTTATATTTCATTACCAAAAATGATATCTATTCATATAGTGATGATGGAAATGATAAAATAACAAATAAAAGACATCGCCTGGAACATAAGAACACATTTTGAGCATCCCTACTATGCATACGATGATAATTCGGTACCTTTAGGAACCACTACACGATGTATAAAACTTCAGAAAATTTTGTCAAGCGTGTTGTCTACTGTGAACTTGTTACAATAAATGTAAACTATATACGAAACATGTGTGATAATAAATTATGATGTTTTAGGATCTCCGAACTGTACTGGAATTTGAATCAAATGGTCTACCGAATCAACCAAGGCTTCCATGATGTCCCATACCACGGTATAAACCCAATTATGTCCTCCGAGTATTTATCTTTCACCTGCGTCTCAAATCCAGGCATTTGAGATGTTGTAAGATCTCCAAATTGTCCTGAAGTTTGAGTAAAATGGTCTATCGAATCAACCAAGGCATCCATGATGTCCTCAGCCACTGTCAACCCAATTATGTCCTCCGAGTATTTATCTTTCACTTGCGTCTCAAGTACAGGCATTTGAGATGTTGTAAGATCTCCAAATTGTCCTGGAGTTTGAGTAAAATGGTCTATCGAATCAACCACGGCTTCCATGATGTCCTCTCTCGTAGTATGAACCCTATTATGCCCTCCGAGTATTTGTCTTTCACTTCCATCTCAAATCCAGGGAATTGAGTTGTTGCAAGATCTCCAAATTGCCCTGGAGATGTAAACAGGAGAACGGTATCTGGCGGCGTCGCATGAATCACGAGTTGTACCAGGTGTATAAAGGGCTGGATATTGCTAAGCTTACACAGACTACGATGGGCTAGACAAGACACGTTGTTCGTATGTCGGAAGGGCTTCAAGCGAAGATAATATTCTATAGAGAACCCGGAAGAGAACGTAGGTTTCGTGAAAAACCGCGTACACTATGGCTTTTTGCAGTAGAAGAGGACCTGAAGGCGCTAAACGTTCAGAGCGACTGGAAGCGATTGGCCCAAGATCTAGTCCAGTGAAGGAGGGTACTATATTCGACGTAAATTCATTTACAACGCTTCAATAAGTCGAGTCAAGTACGAGACACCAAAGACTGCCTCACAGTTGAGGTCGTAATATATATCTGGAAAGATAACAAAACGTGGTGGAATACTAAACTCGTCTTAGACAGTTGAAGACATTCCACTTCCAAGAGCTTAAATAATTGTTCGCTTCAATAAGTTTATCTTGGATCTTTATTGGGCGTCATGTTGTAGGGTATGTTTTGTGTCATCACCCACACTCCCCCTATTCGTATATGCTTCCCGTGTTTCTATTTTTTTTTGTTCTTGTAGGGTTATGCGCTAATTCGTCCATGGCGCTAGCATTCGTCATATCAAATTCTAAATCACTAAATACTCGCGAATCGTAAACTAAAATAATGAACTAAGCATCTGGCGAGATAGAAAAAAGTGTACACTACGATCTGCATTCATTAAAATTACATTCCGGTGTTACTTACTTGAAATACAGTTAAATTTAACTTTGCGGCAGTGACTTTTTCACAATTTCCTACGCTATCCGTGCGACGAAGGAAAATCCAGTTCGTTCACTGCTGTAGAAGACGCGCAACACCGTCACCAAAATCCCCGTAATTCACTGATTTTCACCGCACTTTTTCACATAAATTTCTCACTGCGCACTAAATAAAAACAATGTTTATTGCTCAAGTGAATAATAATTGCAAAATAACTGCCGGAAGGCGTTCAAATGATCTGTTTTTTCAAACTTTAGAGCGTTTGAAATTTATTTTCTTCATCGCCTTGTTTATAGTCGAAAAACGCGTTGCCAAACTGGCGGTTTGAACTGAAAAAATCTTATGTTACACATCTGATAATACATCATGCAGTCAATAAAAGTGGGTTTTTCAATTATTTTCCGCTAGTGTAATAAAAGAAAAGTCTTCCAAATAAATATTTTTCATACACACTCGTCATTCACACTAAAATTTTCCACTATTCCAAAAGTTTGAAACAGGAGAAATAATTTCATAACAGAAATCTGTTGGCAGCACTACCCACGTGCATGTTAACCATGTGTGTTAGTTGTTTGACAGACTGAGGCATTTAACTGAATGGCAGCACAATCGAAACCATTTTTATGCGGTCGAAATGGGATTGCAATAGGAAATTTTTGTTAACTGGAACCGAAAATAAACTTTTAAGTTTGACTTTCAAAATTGACCGAAATAATAGTTATTTTGCATAAAGTCACAGATAAGTCGTCCAGATATCCAAGAAATGGCTTGAGCTCAGGAACAAAGATTTGCAGTCCTGTTTTAAGTATGGCACATGCTCCTCGTGGTACAGAGAAAGAATACGTAGATGATCAATTTTCCGATTTCAAATATGGTACATGCTCTCTCTCTGGACCTAGGGGAACGCGCGCAGGACATAATTCTACCGGCCCCGGATCTCCAGGAAATCCAGGAGGAGATCGGCCGGCTGAAGAACAACAAAGCCCCTGGGGTTGACCAACTACCAGGAGAGCTATTTAAACACGGTGGTGAGGCACTGGCTAGAGCGCTGCACTGGGTCATTACCAAGATTTGGGAAGAGGAAGTTTTGCCACAGGAGTGGATGGAAGGTGTCGTGAGTCCCATCTACAAAAGGGCTATAAGCTGGATTGTAGCAACTACCGCGCAATCACATTGCTGAACGCCGACTAGCACCAGTTGCAAGGGAGTTCGTGGGGCAGTATCAGGCGGGTTTTATGGGTGAACGCTCCACCACGGACCAGGTGTTCGCCATTCGCCAAGTACTGCAGAAATGCCGCGAATACAACGTGCCCACACATCATCTATTCATCGACTTCAAAGCCGCATATGATACAATCGATCGGGACCAGCTATGGCAGCTAATGCACGAAAATGGATTTCCGGATAAACTGACACGGTTGATCAAAGCGACGATGGATCGGGTGATGTGCGTAGTTCGAGTTTCAGGGGCATTCTCGAGTCCCTTCGAAACCCGCAGAGGGTTACGGCAAGGTGATGGTCTTTCGTGTCTGCTATTCAACGTCGCTTTGGAAGGGGTAATACGAAGAGCAGGGATTAACACGAGTGGCACAATTTTCAATAAGTCCGTCCAGCTATTTGGCTTCGCCGACGACATAGATATTATGGCACGTAACTTTGAGAAGATGGAGGAAGCCTACATCAGACTGAAGAGGGAAGCCAAGCAGATCGGACTAGTCATTAACACGTCGAAGACGAAGTACATGATAGGAAGAGGTTCAAGAGAAGACAATGTGAGCCACCCACCACGAGTTGGCATCGGTGGTGATGAAATCGAGGTGGTAGAAGAATTTGTGTACTTGGGCTCACTGGTGACTGCCGAAAATGATACCAGCAGAGAAATTCGGAGGCGTATAGTGGCTGGAAATCGTGCATACTTTGGACTCCGCAAGACGCTTCGATCGAATAGAGTTCGCCGCCGTACCAAACTGACCATCTACAAAACGCTCATTAGACCGGTAGTCCTCTACGGACACGAGACCTGGACGATGCTCGTGGAGGACCAACGCGCACTCGGAGTTTTCGAAAGGAAAGTGCTGCGTACCATCTATGGTGGGGTGCAGATGGCGGACGGTACATGGAGGAGGCGAATGAACCACGAGTTGCATCAGCTGTTGGGAGAACCATCCATCGTTCACACCGCGAAAATCGGACGACTGCGGTGGGCCGGGCACGTAGCCAGAATGTCGGACAATAACCCGGTGAAAATGGTTCTCGACAACGATCCGACGGGCACAAGAAGGCGAGGTGCGCAGCGGGCAAGGTGGATCGATCAGGTGGAAGATGACTTGCGGACCCTCCGTAGACTGCGTGGCTGGCGACGTGTTGCCATGGACCGAGCCGAATGGAGAAGACTCTTACATACCGCACAGGCCACTTCGGCCTTAGTCTGAAATAATAATAATAAATAACATGCTCTCTGTAGTACAAAGAACAGAATGCGTTCATTGCATTTGTTCTTGGTCATCCCTGGAGTAAGGCCTTCCGATCTACACGCGTAACTGAAGATCAATTTTCCGGTTTCAAATATGGTACATGCTCTCTGTAGTACAAAGAACAGAATGCGTTCACTGCATTTGTTCTTGGTCATCCAAGAAATCCCTGGAGTAAGGCCTTTCGATCTACACGTGTAACTGGAGATCATTTTTCCGGTTTCAAATATGGTGCATGCTCTCTGTAGTACAAAGAACAGAATGCGTTCACTGCATATGTTCTTGGTCATCCATGATTACCGTGGCGTCAGCCACCGCGATCTACACGCGTAACTGAAGATCAATTTTCCGGTTTCAAATATGGTACATGCTCTTTGTAGTACAAAGAACAGAATGCGTTCACTGCATTTGTTCTTGGTCATCCAAGAAATCCCTGGAGTAAGGCCTTTCGATCTACACGTGTAACTGGAGATCATTTTTCCGGTTTCAAATATGGTGCATGCTCTCTGTAGTACAAAGAACAGAATGCGTTCACTGCATATGTTCTTGGTCATCCAAGAAATCCCTGGAGTAAGGCCTTTCGATCTACACGTGTAACTGGAGATCATTTTTCCGGTTTCAAATATGGTGCATGCTCTCTGTAGTACAAAGAACAGAATGCGTTCACTGCATTTGTTCTTGGTCATCCAAGAAATCTCTGGAGTAAGGCCTTCCGATCTACATGCGTAACTGAAGATCAATTTTCCGGTTTCAAATATGGTACATGCTCTCTGTAGTACAAAGAACAGAATGCGTTCACTGCATTTGTTCTTGGTCATCCAAGAAATCCCTGGAGTAAGGCCTTTCGATCTACACGTGTAACTGGAGATCATTTTTCCGGTTTCAAATATGGTGCATGCTCTCTGTAGTACAAAGAACAGAATGCGTTCACTGCATATGTTCTTGGTCATCCAAGAAATCCCTGGAGTAAGGCCTTTCGATCTACACGTGTAACTGGAGATCATTTTTCCGGTTTCAAATATGGTGCATGCTCTCTGTAGTACAAAGAACAGAATGCGTTCACTGCATATGTTCTTGGTCATCCAAGAAATCCCTGGAGTAAGGCCTTTCGATCTACACGCGTAACTGAAGATCAATTTTCCGGTTTCAAATATGGTACATGCTCTCTGTAGTACAAAAAACAGAATGCGTTCACAGCATATGTTCTTGATCATCCAAGAAATCCCTGGAGTAAGGCCTTTCGATCTACACGCGTAACTGAAGATCAATTCTCCGGTTTCAAATATGGTACATGCTCTCTGTAGTACAAAGAACAGAATGCGTTCACTGCATATGTTTTTGGTCATCCAAGAAATCCCTGGAGTAAGGCCTTTCGATCTACACGCGTAACTGAAGATCAATTTTCCGGTTTCAAATATGGTACATGCTCTCTGTAGTACAAAGAACAGAATGCGTTCACAGCATATGTTCTTGGTCATCCAAGAAATCCCTGGAGTAAGGCCTTTCGATCTACACGCGTAGCTGAAGATCAATGTTCCGATTTCAAATATGGCTTATGCTCTCTTCATATTGAATACATTTGTGTTGAACTTGATGTTAAACTTAAAAAACACACAAATAAAGGGATGATTCAAATATGATGTCCACTACTTTTTGAGATTTCTAGACCCCCCCCTCCCTCCTCTGTCACGCTATTTTGTATACCTTGTATATGCAGTGTCACAAAATCTTAGAAACCCCTCCCCCCTGAAACCTGTGACATCATTGTTGAACGACCCCAAAGAAAAAAAAACAATTTAGTTCACCGAATAGTGATACTGCCTTTCTCGCATTTAGTCAAGACACCAACCTTATATGTCGCTCATATGGCTCGGTTCAATGTAACATTTTCGTAATAACTTTCAAACGCGATCAACTAGGCTTTGCTTTCTATCGAATAGAACTTGTTGTGAGAAAATCGGCTGAGGTTTACTATAAGAAAAGTTGTCTAATGTTTTTCTTAGCTTTTGTGCACACACATACACACATGCATACAGTTCATTGAGCTGAGTTGATTGGTATATAACACTATGGATCTCCGGGCTTTCTATAAAAAGTTCGTTCTTGGAGTGAAATGATAGCCTTTCGGTACAACTTTGTTGTACGAGAAAGGCAAAAATAATGGGTACATTATATATTCAAAACAGGCCTTAAGATCGTTGGTTACGCGTGTCGATCTGAAATGATCCACTTCAGGTATTTCTTGGATATCCGCGAACGGCTTTCATACGCAGATTCTGTTACTGTGAAACCTCCATGAGTCGATATTAAAAGGACCTTACATTTACAAAACCATCTTGTAGATCATTGGCTACGCGCGTAGATCTGAAGGCCTCCATTTCGGGTATTTCTTGGATATCCGTGAACGTCTTCGATACGCAGATTCGGTTAAATGTACTACAATGGGTACATTACATTAACAAAACAGGCCTTTAGATCATTGGTTACGAGTGTAGATCTGAAGGCCTCCACTTCAGGTTTTTTTTGGATAACCGTGAAGATCTTCCATACGCAGATTATATCATAGGTACCACCATGGGTATATTGCATTTACAAAACAGGCCTGTAGATCATTGGTTACGCGTGTCGATCTGAAGGCCTTCATTTCCGGTATTTCTTGAATAACCGCGAACGTCTTCCATACGCATATTTTGTTATAGGTACTACAATGGGTACATTACGTTTACAAAGCAGGCCTGTAGATCATTGGTTACGCGTGTAAACCTAAAGACCTTCACTTCAGGGATTTCTTGGATAACAGTGAAGATCTTCCATACGCAGATTTTATCATATGTACCACAATGGATATATTACATTCACAAAACAGGCCTGTAGATCATTGGTTACGCGTGTAGATATGAAGGCCTCCACTTCAGGTATTTCTTGGATAACCGCGAACGTCTTCCATACGCAGATTCGGTTAAATGTACTACAATGGGTATATTACATGAACAAAACAGGCCTGTAGATCATTGGTTACGCGTGTAGACCTACAGGCCTTCACTTCAGGGATTTCTTGGATAACCGTGAAGATCTTCCATACGCAGATTCTATCATATGTACCACAATGGGTATATTACATTTACAAAAAAAAGCCTGTAGTTCATTGGTTACGCGTGTAGATCTGAAGGCCTTCACTTCCGGTATTTCTCGGATAACCGCGAACGTCTTCCATACGCAGATTTTGTTATATGTACTACAATGGGTACATTAAATTTACAAAATAGGCCTGTAGATCATTGGTTCATTGGATACGCGTGTAGATCTGAAGACCTCCACTTCAGGTATTTCTTGGATAACCGCGAACGTCTTCGATACGCAGATTCTGTTATATGTACCACAATGGGTACATTACATTAACAAAACAGGCCTGTAGATCATTGGTTACGCGTGTAGATCTGAAGGCCTTCACTTCCGGTATTTCTCGGATAACCGCGAACGTCTTCCATACGCAGATTTTGTTATATGTACTACAATGGGTGCATTAAATTTACAAAATAGGCCTGTAGATCATTGGTTCATTGGATACGCGTGTAGATCTGAAGACCTCCACTTCAGGTATTTCTTGGATAACCGCGAACGTCTTCGATACGCAGATTCTGTTATATGTACTACAATGGGTACATTACATTTACAAAGCAGGCCTGTAGATCATTGGTTACGCGTGTAAACCTAAAGGCCTTCACTTCAGGGATTTCTTGGATAACCGTGAAGATCTTCCATACGCAGATTCTATCATATGTACCACAATGAATATATTGGATTTACAAAACAGGCCTGTAGATCATTGGTTACGCGATCTGAAGGCCTTCACTTCAAGTATTTCTTGGATAACCGCGAACGTCTTCGATACGCAGATTCTGTTCTATGTGCCAAAATGGGTACATTACATTAACAAAATAGGCTTGTAGATCATTGGTTACGCGTGTAGACCTGAAGGCCTTCACTTCAGGGATTTCTTGGATAACCGTGAAGATCTTCCATACGCAGATTCTATCATATGTACCACAATGGAAATATTACATTTACAAAACAGGCCTGTATATCATTGGTTACGCGTGTAGATCTGAAGACCTCCACTTCAGGTATTTCTTGGATAGCCGCGAACATCTTCCGTACACATATTCTATTCAATGTTTCACAATGTACACATATCATATTCAAAACAAGCCAATATTAATTGAACTTATGTTATTTTTATTTAACAAGGTATGATACCGCATAAAAAACTAATTTGGTGTACTTGTAGAAATCGCACACCAATACCAACAGATTTATTTGACAGCAATCCATCGAGTTTCAGACTGGACGAATGAAAATTCTCATGGACGTAAACAGATTTTCATAAGACAAATTTGAAAAATTTGAAGGGTATTTTTGATTGCCGATTCTCAATAAACTATGATTTGTTCAATGCGCTAATAGTACACAATGAAAACTAGGAACTCTAAAATACGTGTTACATACAACTTAGTTAGAGTAAGTAGTTGGGTTGGCGTATAAATTAGATTTGAAAACCAAGCACTACCTAATACGACGGGAATTAGCTCACTACCCTATTGTTTCTATACTAGAATTTCAAAGTTCCGGCTACTGTGCAGGATGTGACAGCAAAATTCAGGTTCCTTCCAGTGGGGAGTAGAGTCACAAATTCCTTTCCTGCAAGCAGCAAAAGACCGAACGCGTCAACCTGACGACATCGTCGACGCCGACGCAACAAATGAGTAAACGAACCTCAGCTAGGGGTGAAAATGAGCAAATTATGACAAATTTTCGCAAGCACACAACATGCCCGGGGTGTTTTAGCGAAACATATTTTTGGGTAGGGAAATTCTGTGAAGCAAAAATGCTGAATACCATTCCAAGAGTGCTTTGGAGCTCAGTGTACTTTACATGAAAAGCGACTGGGGAGAAGCAACCCTTCGCACAGCTAGCAACCAAAAACCGCATTGAAACAACCGCTCTTGTTTTGATGGATGGAGAAGTGCTTAGTTTCTTATCATCAGAATTTCATAACATTCAAGCACTACTGCGAGTGAATAACAATAGCTTCCTTAATATAGAAACTGTGCCACTAGAGAAGGAATTTCCACCACATTTTTGTTTCTTTGATGGTTGTAGATGCTTGACATAATCTGACTTCAATTATTATAATGTGAATATAACCATTTCAAATTTTATTGGCAGAGCAGCACATTTTTATCCAAACAATCGTTACACAATTATTGGTCGTCTACGGATTGAAACCTGAAGTTTCAATCCGTAGATGACCAAGATATGACCATATATATGTGTTTAGGTAACCATGACTTATTATTGTGAGGCGACTGTACCTTCTAAAGTTTAACTTGATCTTCTATAATTTACACTCTGCTATATTGGACATATTCGTATAAACATATGATTCAATCTCAATTTTCTTCGTTAAGTTCCAAAATCATGCAGTTCTTCTATATATCTCATTATCTTTGAAAGTGTTTCTATAGACGATTTTGTACATTATTAAACACATTAATCGGATCAAAAATTCATAATGCATCCATTACTGCTTTTTCGACCTTTGACAAGGAAGTCAAACAAAATCGATTCACAATGCACATCAAAATTTCGTTGCAGCTCCACTTAATTGTCCTTATCAGCACGGTTACAAAAACCACTCCACGCAGGCAGTCACTGAACGCTGGCTGGCCGATTTTTTATGTTGAATCCATATTTTCCGTTCATAGCCAAACCATCCTGCGGCACCCATCCTTATGCTGGAATTTCCACACCAGGCGGGTCGTGGTGCTGACGTGAAAAAAAATGATCAGCAAACATGACCACATGGACGGTTCAAGTTCAGTCGGAACGGCAGTTCTCGCTATCGCTATCGAACGTCCGTGGCACTCCACCAACTAGATTACTGCTCGGAAGCCACGCAGAAGGCCTTTTGTTCCGGATTTCTGCCGCAATTTTCCGGGAGCGGAAAAACGCGTACTGTCTACACAGGACCAGAGGCAGTTATAGATTACAGTGATGTTTCGAAATGTAACATGCTGAGAGAGTTGATGGACGAAATATAATTATTCACTGAGAAATTTAATTGGAAGCTCACTATTGTTGAGCAGAGGCTGTACAAACGGAATACTCAACACCTAGCCTTGATAATGGACTACCCAACCGGATGACAGATTTTAATAAAGTTCCGTATTAAAACCTTGCAAAATCTGTATATGTCAATATTTTATACAGAACCGCAAGATTTGATTTTTTGGGTGCAGGTTTGTAGATGTTTTCCACGAATTAAAAAAAAAAGTTCTCGGCGACTATTCACAAATTACATAACGCTGTAGCAGAGAGTATTCTTAGGCCAGAATAGGCTAAAGTATCAGAAGGGCGCGGCCACAAAGCATGGTGGTTGGATTCGATTCCCGGTCCTGGTTAATAAATGTTTGGTCACACTCCCAGTATATGTGAATTTAGCAAAGTCTTAACAGAAAGCATTATTTGATTCAACACGAAATGTTCTCACGAAATGTGTGGGTAAATAAGCAACACCACCCAACTACCAGATAAACGAGTCCAACATTGTTTTCCTCAACGTTATTTTTACGTCTGACAGAGCAGAAACGTCATCATTTCGAATCAATTAATGCAACTTCAGTCAAAAGATCTGGTCCCACAATGTGGATTGCTCACGATTTGTATTATTTTTGCTTTTCAATGAACTTTTACACCGATTTCGGGAAACACAGTCCGCAGCAACCGGCAGTGAAAGGTTGTGGCCTGAATCAACCAACATTTGGTCAGCATTCACACTCTGCTTTGTTGAGGTCGGTCAGGAACAAATATGTCGGGAGCCCAAAAAGAGTCGATTGAACCGTCGTTTTTCATTTTTTTTATCATGTGCATTGCAATTGTGTGCACAAACGTTTGTGACGGGCTACAACGCATTTTTGCTCATGGATGCTTTGGAACTGGATATGGTCAACGGTGAAACAGTGCGATAAAAATTAACCTTTGTTGAAATTAACTCGACCAGTGCCAGTAGTTCCGAAACCAGTCGTTAGTGGTGGAAAATGACTGGTCTGCAAATGATGGCAGTATGCACAAACACATCTTTTCGAATGTAATGCACTCAGTGTGAGGCCGAAGCCATACCAAGTTACACTCTGTTACTGAATGCGGTTCTAGAAATTTCGTCATTTTTTAACAACCAATAAACCAACCATTCATTAATAATAGTTTGCTTTTTCAACGAGTTGCAAAAAGATATTTAAATATGAATGTTTAGCATAAATTGTACGTCTATCTAAACGAGGTTTGTCAAGATGCATACGCTTCTCCATCTGCTATCTGTATGTTTCCAGCCGGAAAACATCCTAGACCGGATCACGAATCAAACTCGCCATCTCCGGATTGACATTCCTACGCCTTTGCTCGCAAGGCTACTGCAGACCCTCGATGATACTCTTATGCCCCGAAAATTGTCTAGACTAGCCATCTCCAGCATGGTCTTGCTTTGTCTTCGTGCATCTTACCACCAATAAGATAAAAAGGGATGAACTTATTTTTTTTAAATCACTTTAATGAAGTGATAAAGTCTGTCATCTTAGGACAAACGTGTCGAGGAGTATGGGTTCCATTAATGCCGAAGCAAGGGGCCCTCCTTAGCCGTGCGGTAAGACGCTCGGCTACAAAGCAAGACTTTCTCGTGTGAGGCAAGGACGAGATTTTAGTAGGTGCAATTGACCGTGAACCAAATCGCAGGCTGCTATGGCAGCCTATAATTATGGAAACAAGAATTTTGTAGAACAACCATATTCAAGGGTTTTTATGCACTTAAAAGTTCGAAATCAATTAACATGGTCAAAACGTGAACGGAACGCATCGCAATGTTCACAAGACTTGTAAAGCACACCAAAAGCTTCCATTTAGATGTTGTTGCGATGATTTCAGGCGTTTATATCTTTTGCGAGAATTTTTTTTCAAAATTGAAAATGGCCCGAAAACACTAAATCGACTTGAGCCACATCGAAATTTTATCCGAATTAGCTGAAAATTTGACAGGAGGCTTATTTTAGCATTAGAGTTGTGATTCTGGGCTGACCGGTTGAATTTTCGATACTTTTTGAAAACATGAATAGGTCTAGTATGTATGTATGTATGTATGTATGTGTGTACAAAAAAAATGTTAGACACACTTTTTTGTACTTAGCCTTATTTGCTTGCAACAGGTTGCATTCGACGCGGAATCCTTCCTAATTTTTGCTATTGGAAATTGGCTCAAAAAAATGGGGAAAAACAATGTTTTTTAAATAACTCCGGAACGCAATGGCCGATTGGGCCATTTTTCAATAGCGAAAAATGAGAAAGGATTTTGCGTCGAATGCCTTTTTGTACACACACACATACAGACATAAAAATAGATGGAAATAACTGAATCTATCTCGATAAAGTGCAATTTTAACCTCTCTTATGTGATTTTCTTGTTACATTTAATATTAAACGAGAAAGGCACCATCACCGCTAGGTAGATTATTCTGGGTTTTATATTTAAGTTTGTATTTTTGTTGCATATAAGTGCACATATTTATCTTGAAAGTGGAAAATTTATTGCAAGGCAACTAAAATTTCAGAAATTTTGGTTAAAACTATACGATATTTTTGTTTTCTGTATTCATATTTATTATTTACGTTTATTTCAATAAATTTACATATTTGTTACATCATTGTTAGTTTATTTTATGTAATTTACATTTCTATTTTATTGCGCTTTTTGCACTTTATAAGAATTTTGCGAGAATTTTTTCTCACAGTCATCTTTTTCTCACACTCAATACAGTAAAAAAATGGTTTTCCGTGTAAGTTATTTGTGTGTGAGTGCTCAACCTGAAAAAAAAAGACGTCAAATCATGGCGAAAATCGATTTAGTGTACACGCTTACATGTGACTAACGAGTAATGAGTGATAACTGGGTAGATTTCAGTAATGAAAATCTACTCAATTATCACTCATTACTCGTTAGTCACATGTAAGCGTGTACACTAAATCGATTTAATAAGAGTGGGTGTGTGAAAATGAATCGGACAAACCACAATCTACACATAACTCTTCAAATTGGCGAATTCGGCAATATAATTTATTTTTATTGTTCTATGTTATTTATTGCTGAGTGTTATTTATTCGATTATTTTATTTGAATTGGGAAAATCATTCAAAAAAGTTTATTCGAAACGTATACTAGACTTAACTCATTTCATTACATATTTGCGGTAGGTCTATTGTTGAGTATGATATTCAACCAGTGTTATTATTTTAACATTTAAACTGAATCAAGTTTTCCCCAGAGCCAAAGATTCACACTCAGAGGAGATCGTTCATGAGCTCGCGATTCGACAACCACCAGTAGTTTTAAGCTGGATTTGTCTGGAAGGAAAAGAACAATGAGACGTTCATTTGAGGAAGATCAGGAAGAAGGACGAAACTATTCCATTAGCGAGGAGGCGGCACACTTTGAAGTTAGGACTTAAAATTTGAAGAAAGCATTGGAAAAGACAGTTGAAATTAAACTAGAATATCGAGTGATCCACTACTACCGTGTTAAACGGGCGGTAGCTAAGAACGACGAGGAGAATATTTGAGATAATTGACAAGCAGAATTGAGACTGTTATGCTATGCACAGCTTCTGACTGGTTCTTTTCACGAACTTAAGCAGCAGAGAGGCGAATCATTTATAGCGTTCGTAGCGGAAATTGAGAAGCTAAATAAAATTCTGTTTTGCCCCTTTGTCGTCGCGGAGAAAGTTCAAAATAGTGTGGGATAGCATGCGGCAGCATTATCTAAAATTGAGTTGGGCATTTTGGGTTGGTCCGATGAGGAAAACCCCCGCCTGAATGACTTTGGATCCGGGCTGAATATCGGATCCCCTAAGAAGGTCTCAAGCCGGGCAACGAAAACTCGTTGGGCGGTCTCCTTCCAGAAGTGGCACATAAGCCGCCCAATTATAAACCCGAAATGCAACTGGCCGACCCGTTATAACATTTGGCTTGGATACCTTCAATATGATTTTAAAAAATAAATGTTAGATCTAGCATAAATCCTTAATATTTAGTTTTGCTAGTGACAATATGTCTGCTACATCCAACCAGTGATTGTTAGATTTTCTAACAATTCTGTATAAGAACCTACCAAAATCTGTATGAGAACTGGACATATGCACATATGCTAGATTCTTATACAAATATTATATGAGACCTTACAATTATACAAGCTTTTCTTACAATATTTGTTTGTGAGCTTACATTTTTGTCTCTCTCGTACGCTATTTTGTATAAGAATCTAACAATTTCGTATATGCCAAGTTCTTATACAGATTTTGGTAGGTTCTTATACAGAATTGTTAGATAATCTAATAGTCGCTGGTTGGGTGTAGAAGGTTTCAAATAAGAAGCTCTCGGTTTATGTAGAAAAATTATAAGCTGAGTTGTGGAAGCATTCGATAAACTTTCCAATTTTTACAAATAAGTGGAAAAAGTATCCAGATTTTCTGCAATGACAAAAAAATAAAATAAAGAAATCAGGATAAAAGCAACAAATAAATATAAAGTTTCCACAAATAGTGCACAATTTCCATAAACAATAAGGAATCGTTTACAAAACAAAAAAAGAAAAGCACTTTTAAAAGCAAAAACTGCAATTATAAAAGAAGAATTTTCCATAAAAAATTCAAAATAGTCCATTGAGAAAAAACACAAAAATTTCCAAAAATAAATCAATATCAGCAATAAACAAAATTTCCTAGAATTTTTTTTTTGTCATAAAAAATTGAAACTTCTCACATAATAATCAACAAAAAACAATTTAAAAACCCAAATTAATCCACCTAGCGTTGGTGGTGCCTTTCTCGCGCGTTATAAAAATGAGTAAAACATATAAGAGAGGTCAAATCTGCACTTTAGGGGGATAGATTTTACTTTTTCCTTCAATTTATGTCTATTTGCGGTCATTTGAGTGCATTGCAGCGGTTCCTAAAGATTTTTTTTTTCGAATTTGAAAATTGTTTCCAAGGGAGGACCCTTGCCAAAAACAATGTTTTTTTAATAACTTTAAAACGTAATGGCCGATCGTATCACTTTTCAATAGGAAGCAACTAGACCACAATCCGCGTTGATTGCAACTTGCGAGCAAATCGGCAAATACTAAGTATTAAAAAGTGTGTTTCACATTTTTGTACACACACATGCAGACATCACCTCAATTCGTCGAGCTGAGTCGATTGCTACATACCACTATGGGCCTACGAGCCTACTATCAAAAGTTCGGTTTTGGAGTGATCCTATAGCGTTCACGTATACTTTGTATACAAGAAAGGCAAAACATGAAAATTAAAAAAAAATACAAAAATTTATAAATATGTTTTGATTAAAGTTTCCGCGAACAATAAAAGCGTTTAAAAAGGGGTCATTTATGGAAAAAAATTCTCAGCTTTATTGCCTTTTTATACTTCTTCATAAAAATTTTCATATTTTTTTATTCTATATTGATTGTTATGAGGAATATTTTCAATATTTTGTAGAAACAAAATATTTATTGGTGGTAACTCAAATAAATCTGAAGTAAAAATGGTATACAATATGGGCCCAGTGCCTTACCAGCTCTTACAGGAAACCAATCAGATATCGAATTCTGATAGTTTACCTGCAGTGAGTGACTGGCAATGGTCAGCCATTCATGCAAGCAGGAGATAAATGTCTGATTCAATCATCATTCACATATATACCACGTATTGTTACATGAAAATTTTGATTAATTGCATAAATATAGCAAAATACATTTTCTGGTACTTCAATTATCTTCACCTAACTATTACTTCTTACTATTATCTATCATTCAAACAGTACTGATCATGTTCTGGCTTTTCTAGTTCCCTATAAAAATGATACAATCTTTAGATTGAAGTTCAAATTCCTCGAACGTGCTGCTGAATTTTCCATTACTCTACAGCCATGAACTTGTGTCAGATATTAAGTTTGAGCAGAGGAAAACTTACTGTAAACGCAGGAAACAATTTACAATAGAAATTCCTCGGATAGCACTGGGAACAGTACTTCGAACGGAGGCAAAAGTGAAGAAATTTGCTTCCTCGTCTGTCGTAGTAGCAGAATGAAAGCTTATTACAAAGCAAATGAAGATTATTGCCGAGAAAAATCTCGACTCGCTTACCAAGTTCAGCGGTGCCAGGGAAAGGAACCGAGAGAAGTTCCTAGCGGTGCTGGGTGGGAAGGTTTGTTTCGGTTCTGCTTTGCATGGAAAGATTCTTTCTCGGAGGATGTTGAGGAAAACAAGTTTGTATAACATTTTATTATTATAAAACACATATTTTTATGTTTGTTGATTCTTCCTGGCTTTTCTCTATCTCCCGCAAGTTTCCACCGTTGTGCATCCGACCGACACGGTTTCGGGTCGTTTAAGTTGGGTTTGGCTTTTATTCACACTTTGTTCAGTATGTTTACTTTTGCGCCTTCCTTTTTTCACACAGGATTTGCCTCCCATCGTTGCATCCACGAACAAGGTAGCTTGTTGTTCCAAAGGTTTTCTACTTTTGTTGTTATCACTATCAACGTTTTTGTGCCGTTTGTCGTGCATGAAGTGGCGCCTTAATTTTGCAGTTATTCAGCATAGCAACGATAGTAGAAGGGCTCAGAGGAAAAAAGAAATTATGTTCCACAACGAATTTCAAAATCATCGATATTGTTTTTCCAAAATTTTGTAAAGGGCCTTCTTTGAAAAATAAAAATTAAATAATTTGTTTGTGACTCAAGAGCTTTTTATATTCCAGGTTAGTAACTTCTGATAAATACCCTGTTCCTAGGTTTCCAAAAGGCTACCTTTTTCTTGAATCGTTAGTCTGCCCGAAGTTCAAATTTTCCTTCCAAAGTGTTTTTGGCAAGATGTTGCATATAGCATTACATCCAAAAATCTGACAGTCCTTACAGAATATAGATGTAATAATTACAGACTGTAGGCGTAATGATGTGGTCCAAGTCCAAATTAGTGAACTATTCAAATGCACGGTAAGGAATACAAGCTCAAGCGATGAAAAATCTCAGCTGTTCTTCATTTTCGTTAGTTTTCTTGAGCTTGAGCTTGAGCTTGATTGACTGCTCGTAGTTGCTACTCCATTATGACCAGATCAGCTGTTCTTGCACAGGGAACAAACAGATGTTTGCTTGGGACTAGCACACATCTTCAATGTACAAGTACTGGTGATCTCATTTGTTAGGTCATACTGGCGCCTGCCACGTCAGAATGCAAGTCAATGTAGGGAAGGGGGAGGAAATGATGATGCAATCACTCGCCCACTGCAAGCCGAATATACCTCTGCACTTGCCACGAGTTCATGCGGAATTTGTTGGAATTTCTGGGATAGGTTGGAGAGGCAGAGGTCCGTCTTGGTTAACGAGCTGCCAATGTGATAGATAGGAGAAGGTAACTGATGGAATTTCTAATTGGATGTAGGAAACGAGCTCTATAGTTCATTTCCAATTCTAGCAGATTACTGTTAGAATACTCAAGTTGAAGGTATAGGAATAGTAATGGAAACGGTACGGAAGTCCATTTCTAGTTCTAGCGATTGCTATAACATGAGGTATAAAGAGAAAGATACAAAGTAGGAGAATGGAACGGACCGGGGATTGAACCCACGACCTCCTGCGTATGAGGCAGAAGCAGTAGCCATATGACTACCAAGTCCGCTTCGTTCTTCATTTTCGTTAGTCTTCTGATGACAAAGTGACCTTTTCAAGAATTGTCTTCCCATGTGGATAGAAGCATGTGATTCTGTACCACGTTTAGTTGTTTGTACTTTTTGTAAACATTTGGATATTTGTAGAGTTAATAAGCGTACCATCTAGCGGGGCACCCAAGTTACAGTTCGTTCGAACTGTACAAATTTCCAGATGAAATCCACCATGTTATGATCCAAAAAATGATTAAATATCAATTCCTTAAGGTAGCTGCGGAACAGCTGTTAAAATTGTGGTATTCAATATCAGTTGAACAATATTGCCATTGCAATCACGATGAAAACGAACGATCTTTATCATTATCATCGCATAGGGAAGCTGTAAAGTTTTCCATCTCACTGAACATATATTTATTTCATCGCAAAAAAAAAGAAATACAGCACCAGCCTCGTCGCTTATTTTTTCTAACATGTGTGCTCACTGCTGGAAAAATCACAAAAATAAGAAACGAATCAAATTCCTTTTTATTGCTTTGTTTTTGATGGGATGAACATAGGAGCTATGAGATGAAGTGCCAATCAGTTCCCCTACATGTGGAACTTTATGTTTCGTTATGTTTTTCATTGATATTTCAACTCATCCATATTGTTGATATCTGTCTAAAATCAATACTTTAACGACCTCTACAGTCGGCACAGAATGATATTTGATTGACGCAAATAGGCTTATCACATCACATGACTGAGGATGTTCCGAAACATAATCGGAATTCCACTACCATGGACTACCATCAAAATATGCGTACCGGGCAGCAAGCAGCAACAAAAACAACCCTAAATAATACCTACCTCGAAAATTTATGCAGTTGACGCTGACGTGAGCCCCATATAATTAATTGCCACATAAGCCCTTTGGTACCAGGCAGTACGAGTGCTAGAAGAACCAGTCTGGCAGAGATATTGTTGGTTTGGTGCGGATAGGATGCAAAAGGTGGAATCTCCGAAATGAAATTAATTTTCCACCAGCAGACATCGATGGCACAGTCAGCAAGGGAAAACGATACAAATTGCATTCTCATAATTCAAAGTGAAATTAAAAATAAAAGTTCCATCACAAGGTTTCGTAAATGAGTCATAAAAGATATTTTCTATTTGCGTATTAAGCTGTTATCTATAAGATGCCGTTATACTCAGTTCCGGTTTATTCTATAAATCTTTTTAAAAATGCTTCGATACTTAAGGGTCTATTTTGAACAACTTATTCGTATTTAAACAACACTGCATTGCTAAGCTGATTCCGTGGAGGATACCAACAACATGGACATTTAGGACGGGTCAAATGATGGGAAGCCTTTTTGTTCACAACCACGCAAGCCACGCGTCCTTCTGTTTGTTGAACTCTTCGTTTAGTGGGAAATGTTCGTAGGTCTGAGCGGTGAATCCGTTGAAAAAACTGTCAAGTTCAGACATAATACAGGTACGACTGAAAGGGGACCTGAATTCAAGATCCGCGAAAAAGACACTAAGTAAACATAATTCCCTTGTCATAAAAGGTTGGTACGTGGAAAAATTACTGCTGCTGGCTACCCTCACGAAAATTGTTTTAAATAGCAAACATTAGAAGTTAAACTTCTTTTTCAATGCATACACCCAACCGGTGATTGTTAGATTTTCTAAACATGCTGTATAAGAACCTACCATAACTTGTATAAGAACTGGGCATACGCAAAAATGTTAGATTCTTATAAAAACATTATATGAGGCCTTACAATTTTGCAAGCTTTTCTTGCAGTATTTGTTGAGCTTACATTACATTTGTATAAAAATCTAACAATTTTACACATGCCTAGTTCTCATACAGGTATACACAGAATTGTTAGAAAATCTAACAGCCGCTGGTTGGGTGTATCAAAAACCAAACTAAAAATAGTAAAACAATTAATGAGTAAAATAGTAGCTCGCTTAACTACAAACCATCGAACAAAGCAGCTTATATAGTAATCCCTTGATTGCAATCTAGAAACTAGACCAATTAAAACTCAAGCGTTTTGCACTTTGCTAACAAGCATTTCCATCGATATCGTTTCTCTTTCTGCCTCAATAAGAGAAACCTCTAAGGATAGTTGGCTACAATGTTGCTGAGTATGGTTTGCTATTTGCCGTTTGCTAATGTGTTTTATTGACTTTTCCTGTGATTTGATTCACAGGTGATCACGATAATACAAC
Source organism: Armigeres subalbatus (assembly GCF_024139115.2). Classification (NCBI taxonomy): domain Eukaryota; kingdom Metazoa; phylum Arthropoda; class Insecta; order Diptera; family Culicidae; genus Armigeres; species Armigeres subalbatus. Next base: position 305,894,373 of record NC_085140.1, read on the forward strand.
ATTAAATTCGAGGCGGTTTGGAACATTAACGCAAATAAAAATTTAACACTTACCCCTGGCATCAAACACTGCACTATGCATATTTATTATTATATTTTACCCAGATTTAGGCGGAAAGATGCATTTTACTATATATATTTACTATTTTACTATATATTTTATTATTTCTAAAAAGTATCAAACACTGCACTATGGTCCAGCATCTTTCCGCGTAAATCTGTATCCTGGACCATAGTGCAGTGTTTGATACTTTTTAGAAAAAAATGTTGTTCTACAAAATAGTTCGGGATAGTGAGGCTTAGGCCATCATTATGGTGCTTTCAAAAAATAGGGTGGTTATAGATAAATTGGTCTTTTTGTATTTCTCGGAATACTGACATGTAATGTTCTACAAAATTGTAGGGCTGCTTATTCCAATAAATGTTTGCTAAAAAGCTTTTTTCTAAAACATATAGTTTTGGCGTAAAATGCATCTTTCCGCATGAATATGTATCCAGGACCAAAACATTAGTGTTTATCCTAGATTTAATCATAATTAATGCATAATGGGTTATTTAATCAATCTTAATCAACTTGAAAATATGATTTAATCTTGAATCACAAATCGGTAATCACAGAATTATGCATTCAATCATTAAATACATTCATATTTTTTTTTCGATCGTTAATCATTAGTCATATTGCAAACGTTTTTATTCATTAATCATAATCGTTAATCATTGTCGAAAGTTAATTTAATCGTTAAGCATAATAATTACTCATTGTCAAAAATAAATTAATCATTAATTATAATCTTTGACCACAGAGCTGAATGATTTAATTATAACAATTTTAATCATTCATTGGAAGCTTTATTCGTTAAAGCTCTGTCCATAGTGCACTGTGGGGGAAGTGGGAACTGCTCTGATCACGCATTTTTTTCCTTCACTTCATCAATTTTAATTATTTGTCATTACTCATCACAATTCCAAGTCAAGGTAACTTAGGTTTTCCGCTTATCCCATTCCACTGGGCTAAGTGGAAAAATAACTCCTAGTTAACAAATCATTTTCAATTCCAAGCGACCAAATTGGTATGATTTAACGCACAGCACAGTTAGCTTAGCTTGATTGACTGTACCTGTTACGTGAGAATATATTTGTAAACCTCTGAACATGGACATTATTTTTGTGTTTTCATCTTCGGTGTTGTGATGCTGCTTAAAAACAGCTAATCAGAAATGATGAAGCAACAGCACGGGAGCGACGGAATTGAAATATCCGTTGCCGCATAGCGAAACACCGAAGATGTCAGTATTTAATATTATTTTGTGACGTAGTATTTAATAATACACAGAATTTTGTTTTTACAGGATTTTTTTCGCTCGTATTTTTGATCGTGTGACTTCAATTTGCCACCAAACTCTTCGCAACATGTTTCAAAAAATCCAGAATAAATCAAACAAAAATCACATGATAATTAATATACGTTAAACATTTAGGATGAGTGGAAAATTGAGAAAATGTAAATCGCGTAAAAACAAAATCCAGTGTAATATGGAAGAAATGTAGCTTTATAGCATGATGCAATAAAATGTGTCTTAATTGCCGTGCTGAAAGATCGTTGACTTCCGACCTGTCCGCAACAGTACCCATCATAGTTGTTAGTCGTTATTGGCAAAGAAACAACAAATAATGCACAGCTCACCAATTGAATAGTTTTCTCGCGACTAGAAAGCTATTCTCACTATACATTCTTCGAAGCAGAGTTACTGTGCACGTGCTTCAGTTGGTGGTGCACGAGACGCGTATTTAGCTGTCTCGTATGAGCGAAGTAGGTGATGCGCTTCTAAATCGTGCGCCTCCTGCTAGTAGCTATGTGCCTCGTAGGCAGCACATGCGATCCGTCTCATGCGCTCGTCGCATGAGCTGATATCCTAGGAACTGATTATCTAGTGACCCTAGTGACGAAGTGCTAGGGAAAATAAACAGAGGCAAGAAAAAATCCTATGAAAAAATGCACTGATCCGCTTTTTATAGAACTTGACAACCACACAGGCATGACACGGGATGAAGCTCCTAATAAATTATACGATGATTGCAGCTGATTTAATTAATGGTGAAATATCTTTAGCTGGCGAGAACAGACTAGATGCTGGATGTAAACGAAAAATCAATTCGTTTTGACCGCAGCGAAAATTTTTCATTGATGAACTAGGTGTATGCATGTGAAATAAGTGCACATATACTGGGAAGGTTTTGAATTTTGATAGTGTTGTGGGAATTTGTTAATCGTTCTTTACGGAATCAACCGTAAATGGCAAGATACAGCTCTCAATTTTAGAAGTATTTTCTTTAGAAGTAGTCGTTTTAATCTTGATAATTATCTAGCTGAATTGATATGTGACGGTAATCCATGCGTTCCAACGGTCGGCCAATCTCATTCTAATTTTATTGATTGCATTCCGTCTACTGCCATACAAATGGTTGACTCCGAAATAATCACGATTAATAGATGCAACGATGCAACACATGGAGCCTGAATATGCAATGCATATTATGCATGGATTACACCACATATTCGCTATGTTCCTGTTATGGCCGTTGGTGTTCAAGTTATTAAGATTTCTTCAACTTGAACCTCACTTGAAACAAAAATCATTCACTTTTTGTTGGTGGATTCATCAAAAAACCATGGATACGAACTAGCAATATCATTCAAAAACATTTCGTTCATTTCGAGGGAGCGCATGAGACAGCGCCCGGCGACGAGCGCGGGGCACGCGCTCATGATTTTTCTAAGGTATTACATTTTCTGCGCGCACAAAATTTTTATTTATGCGTCCCTTGACTGCTCAGCACACTTTGATTCTAATGTTCTATGCGCTAAATTGGTAAGAGTCTCAGTAGCACATTTTTGTACGCATGAGAAAAAAGTAACTCTGCTTCGAAGTTTATTTAATTCAAGACCAATAACCGGCCACGTCCTCACATTCAATTAGGATAAGGGGGGGATTGGTTCGACACGCATTGCTACAAGATACCGAGGAACCCTCTGCATTTCCACGAGCGCACTGGAAAGAAATAGTATGTTAGTTGGGAAGGAAATATATTGGAAATCGCCTTGGTAAGCGACTAATTATTTCTTTTGAACGACGCCATATTCATGATGATGATACAAAACGGAAAAGCAACGCGTGTCTAACGTATTTTCCCGAAGACTGATTCGTCATCTTAACCACTTCGTGGCAACCAAAACACGCACTGCACTCGCTGCACTTTCCTGCTTGATGGCTACTGCAAACTCGGTATGATTTAACGCACAGCAAAGTAATGATTGATTGCATTTGGACTATTTAAACTCATTTTACACTAATTCAAACATGAACTATTGATTTTTCCTATTCTACTTCCCCCAATGTACCTTATTTTGTAATAAATCGTTGCACTTCTTAACCACATAATATAAAAATGTTTCAGCGTGAATGAGCTCGGTGGTCCAGTGGCTACCGCTTCTGCTTTGTAAGCGGGAGGTCGTGGGTTCAATTCCAGGCTCGTCCCTTTCCTACTTTGTATTTCTATCTTAGTTCTTTTTGTGTTTCACGTTCTGCCAAAACGATTCCTACTGTTATAACCTTCCACACCATCCCAAAACCTCCCGTGGCACCTATGAGAGGTCGTAGAGTTCTCTGCTTCTTTCTTAAGTAGGTGTCCAAAAAACCATCGTTCCTCTTCCTCCGCATTCGCAAGGACGTGACCAGAGCAGATCTCGACTATTGGAAAGTGCAATGCTTCCATCTAAGAGATAGTGAATAGTCCCAAATCAATATCTGAGGTAACGGATGAAAGTAATGCTACTCTTATACAATAGTCTCGGCTTGTACCACCTACGAATTTGTGCGAATTATTCAATGCTAATGCGAATATAAAAATGTTTCAGCGTGACCGGCATAATAAAAAGGCCACTTTATACAAAATGGTCAACTTTGGAGATCTAGATCTCGGTTGTGTGTGAACCAAGTTTGCTGACCCAGAGCTCAGATATAACTTTATATACCACAGGGTGGGAGTAAATCTGTCATCCACGAACATATCAAGCCTACCCAAGAAGTATTATCCGGGCCACGCCGCTTGGAAAAGGCGGGCCATCCCGCTTGGCAAGTGTAACATTGTTCGAATTGGAATCTTGTAAGATATTGGTTAATACTTGACCTACACTACTGCTACAGGAGGCGTGATGCACCGCATATTACCCCCCCCCCCCTGATATAACACGCCTAAGTTGCGACCATATCGATTCACAGGATAAAAAATTATTGTGATAATACCAAAATGCATTTTCAGGCAATTTATTTTTTAAATATCTTGAATTCTATAGGTTGTAAACTGATGAAAACAGCAAAAACGCGTATTCTGGCAATACAAAAAAGTGGTCTGAACCTACATGTACACAAGGAGTTGTAGTTTTTAAAATATTGAAAAATCCATTTAGGCCAAAAAAATCCTCTCTGAAATAATATTTATTATAAAATAGGCATACAAAACAATATGCAACTTTTCTGCAGGAATTACTTAGACAATTGCTCCAGTTATTTTATCCGGAGTTCTATCAGAGATTCTTCTTCGGCAATGTCTTTAGGAGTTCTACCATAAATTTCGCCGGGAATTGAGCCGAAAATTCCACCATTATCCATTATCCAAGAAATCCTCCACGACCCAGCAAACACAAGATACGAGGTGGAGGTGGAGTGGAGACCATATAGGTACATTTTGCATGCAGTCAAATGGAGGCATGCGCCTGTATCGCCTACACCATGTATACTTATTCGCTAGCATATGCGACTTTGTGTTGGCTGGGGAACTCCTCTATAAGTTCTGTAGGGAATTCTTCAGATAATTCTTGCGTTCTGTTTCTCATGAAAATTCTGAAAAATTGCACCGTGGAATTCCTAAGAATATTCCGTGGATTTGCAGCATTGCCAGTAAATATTCCTGAAAATTTCGAGAAAAAATTTCCAATTTCTTGTGTGAATTCTATAAAAAATTTCCTAGGAGTTTCGAGTAATTTCTTGTAAAAATTTCAAAGATTTTCTCCAGGAATTCCATTATACAGAAATTATACCGAAAATGAAATCAACAATGGAATTTTCGGAGGAATTCCTGGATTAATTCCCAAATAAATCCTGAAAGGCATCCGGTGGAAACTTCAAGATTTCCATGAGTTTCTCCGAAAATTCCTCCGGAAATTCTGCCAGGAGTTCCACCGGCATTTTTTTTTTTTCACCAAGAATTCCTCCGAAATTTCATCCGAAAATTATTGCGGTAGTTCTATCGGCAGTTCCTACGGGGGCTCCTCTGAAAATTCTTCCGGGAAATTCTCCAGAATTTCCTCCGGGAATTCATTCAGACTTTCTTTCTGGAATTCATTTAGGCTTCTTCAGGAATTTATATTGAAATTCCTCCAGAAACTCCTCCGAGAATTTCTCTGGGAGCTTTTCAGGGAATTCTCCGGGAGGTCCTCTGATGATGATGTTGGTCCAGCTACATACCCCCACAAAGGTTTCAGCTAGATGAGATTTGTCTATGAGATGAATTCTCCAAGATTTTTTCCGAGAATTTTTTTGATAGTTTCACTGGCATTTCCTCCGGGGGGTTTCTTTGAGAACTTCCCCGGGAGTTTCTTCGGGCATTCCTCCGGAAGTTCCTTCGTGAATTCCTCCGCGAGCTCCTCCGGGAATTCCGCCGGCTATTGATCCGAGAGTTTATCCGCGAATTTCTCAGGGAGTTCCACCAGTAGCTCTTCCAAGAAATCAGTCAGGCTTTTTTCAGGAAATCATTTAGGCTTTCTTCAGAAATTTTGCAGGAAATTCCACCCGAAGTTCTTCCGATAGTTTCTCTGGGAGTTCCTCCGGGAGGTCCTAGGAATTCTTCTAGGAGTTCCACCTAAAATTCCTCCGGGTGTTCTTACGGGAGCTCCTCCGGCAGTTCCTTCGAGAATTCCTCCGGGAGATCGGCAGTTTCTACGAGAAATCCTCCGGGAGTTTTACCGGCAGTTCCTCCGGGTGTTCCTCTGAGTAGGAACTCCCGGAGGAACTCCCAGAGTAATTTCCGGAGGAATTTCTGGAGTAATTCCCGGAGAAATTATCAGAGGAAATCTCGGAGGATCTGTCGGTGGAACTTCTGGAGGAACTCTCGTAAGAACCCCTGGATGAACTCCCAAATGAACTTCCAGAGAAATTCTCCGAAGAAATTCTTGAGGAATTTATAGATAAATTCATAAAAAAAATTAAATGAATGTTTTCAGAAAAATATATAAGCTCTTTTAGAAAAATGTATTCAACCGTCTAAGACGAATTAAGCACTCTCCATTTAATTCCACCAGTTATTTAACTGGTGGAATTAAATGGAGAGTGCTTAATTCGTCTTAGACGGTTGATTAAATGAATTCCTGAAAAAAAATTTCAATGAATTCCCGGAGGAACTACTGGAAAACCCGGAGTTGAATTTGTAGAGGAAATTCCGAAATCCCATTTCCCGTGAAATTACTGCCAAATATCCTTCAGGAATTCCCTGTGAAGTTCCTGGAGGAATTCCCGGAGGAACTCTTGGTAAAACTCTTGGAGGAACTCCCACAAGAACTTCCGGAGGAATTCCCCCAAGGAAGTCCTGAAATAATTCTTGGAGAAGTTCCTGAAGTAATTTCTGGAGAAATATCTGAAGGAATTCCCGGAAAAATACCAGGAGGAGTTAGTGCAGAAATCCCCAGATGAAATCCTGAATGTATTCCCAGATGAATTGCTATAGAAATTACAGGATAATTTTCCGGGGGTTTGTTCTGAAGAAATTCCTGGAAGAACTCTTGGAAGATATCCTGGAGGAACTCTCAAATTAATTTCCGAATTAAATTCTGGAGTAAATTCCGAGTGAAGTCCGAAAAGAATTCTAGGACAATTCCACGGAAAAAATTCCCAGAGAAATTCCTTAAGGAATTCCTGGAGAACTACCTGAAGGGATTCCCAGAAAAATACCTGGAAAAATTTCCGGGGAACTACTTGGACGAATTCCTGAAGAAATTCATAAAGAAATTCCTAGAGGAATTCTTGAAGGATATTCTGAAGTAATTCCGAAAAGAGTTCCAGAATGAAATCCTAGAGGATTTCGCTATAGAATTCATGGAAGTATTCCTGGAAGTTATCCCGGAGGAATTAAAGGAAGACATCCTAAAAAAATGCCCGGAGAAGTTCCTGGAAGAATTTCCGAAGAAATTTCTTATAGATTTACAAGTGAAATTATGGAGCGAAATCGGAGGATTTTCCTCATAAATTTCTGGAGAAACTTCTGGTGGAATTTTGGGAGGAAATTATGTTTGTATTCTTGAAGGAACTCTTGAATGCATTTCTGAAGGAAATACTGGAGATTTTTCTGGAAGAATAGCCGAAAAAATGTCTAGAAGTAAAACTTGGAGAGAAGAAAAGAAATCTTCAAGGAATTTCCTCATGAATTCCCTAAAAAAAATAGTGGGGGGTTTCTAGATAAGGAGGAATTAAAATTACATGAGAAAGATTTTCGAGCCCGAAGTGTTTCGAGTTATTATGAATTTTCGTATTTTATGGATTCTGGATACCCCAATAAGTTTTTGGGAATCTTTTGAATTTCATCAACCTATTTCTGTATATCGCACATATTCATAGGAATTCATTTGAGTACCCGTTCAATTTTTGAAACTCGATAACTTCAAACTTATTCACTTATGAACGTGATGAAGTACACCCCCGGGAGCAATTAAAACACATTTGTTGATTTTCATATAAAACGGCCATGTTTGTGGTTCAAAATCTCGATTTCTAACGATTAGATTAAGGACATTTTTTGCATCCCAGCCTTAAATGATTTAAGTTTTGAATTATTGATTTTTTTTTGTACATTTTTGTTTACTGAAAATGTAGAGCTGTATGAAGCTGTTGACCTGTTGATATGGCCATTTTGTATGAAAATCAGCGATAGTGTTATAATTATTTCCGGGGGTGTAGAGTAACATTATTTTGAAAAAGTATTTCCAAGATTTCAGCAAATTAAGAAGATTTCTTAAACTGATGACGGATTTACAAATGTATTTTTTTCCTTAATTTTTTAGTGACAAAATGTTTTCAACCACCTACACGTTATCACCTTCAATTGGAACTAATCCTCCGAAAGTTTGAAGTTTAAATGGCCGAACCAGGAATCGATAAACGCAATAACTACATATCACAATCAGGAAGAACGAACTTTAAGCTTCAACCGCTGTGTCCTACCAAATTAGAGGAAAATTCCCCGGTTGGACTGTCGGGTGCGTAGAGTAACCTTCGGTAAGCCGATTTACGCTGCAGCACAGCGCGAGACAAACAGAATTCCACCGGTGCCGGTGCGGTTCTGCTTGGTTTGAATTGTGTTGGCTCGGTTCGTCGAGGGAGAAATGCGGTTCACTGGAGCATAGATGAGCAATTCGGGAATTTCGCGATAAAGTGAATGTGTTTTGATGCTTGATGCCGGTCTGCAGGCCATGAACTGGCAAATGCCGCAAAATCGCTAGCGGTCAAGATAATCTTCAGTCTGTTGACCAATTTTAAAGTGGTTTGATGTGTTCGGTTTGTGTGGCTCAAGCCACAAAAAGATTGAATTGAAGTCAGTTGGTTTGAATTCGGGATGTATTGGATTTGTACTATACTGGATTTTAAAATGATAATTTAAAATGAATATTTAAAACATATTGTTTTACAAAATGACGATGATAAAAGACAAATAGAGACTTGTATTACGATTGAATTCGATTTGAGCTTGAGCTTGAGCTTGAGCTTGATTGACTGCTCGTAGTTGCTACTCCATTATGACCAGATCAGCTGTTCTTGCACAGGGAACCAACAGATGTTTGCTTGGGACTAGCACACATCTTCAATGTACAAGTACTGGTGGTCTCATTTGTTAGGTCATACTGGCGCCTGCCACGTCAGAATGCAAGTCAATGTAGGGAAGGGGAGGAAATGATGATGCAATCACTCGCCCACTGCAAGCCGAATATACCTCTGCACTTGCCACGAGTTCATGCGGAATTTGTTGGAATTTCTGGGTTAGGTTGAGAGGCAGAGGTTCGTCTTGGTTAACGAGCTGCCAATGTGATAGATAGGAGAAGGTAACTGATGGAATTTCTAATTGGATGTAGGAAACGAGCTCTATAGTTCATTTCCAATTCTAGCAGATTACTGTTAGAATACTCAAGTTGAAGGTATAGGAATAAAAATGGAAACGGTATGAAAGTCCATTTCCAGTTCTAGCGATTGCTAGAACATGAGAAATATAGAGGAAGATACAAAGTAGGAGAATGGAACGGACCTGGGATTGAACCCACGACCTCCTGCGTATGAGGCAGAAGCAGTAGCCATATGACTACCAAGCCCGCTTCGAAACAAGAGAGATCACGCACAGAACTGATAAATTTTATTACCGGCCGCGCAATGCAGATCACAATAATTCGTCCGACCGCGCGATCGTTCTGCTGTCCGAAACATGAGAGATCACGCACAGAACTGATAAATTTTATTACCGGCCGCGCAATGCAGATCACAATAATTCGTCCGACCGCGCGATCGTTCTGCTGTCCGAAACAAGAGAGATCACGCACAGAACTGATAAATTTTATTACCGGCCGCGCAATGCAGAACACAATAATTCGTCCGACCGCGCGATCGTTCTGCTGTCCGAAACAAGAGAGATCACGCACAGAACTCTGTATTACGATTGAATTCGATTTGATTGGAATAAATCCATACAAAACTAGACATTTTTGTGGAAAGTCGAAATAACGTTTAATTTTGATTTGTTCAAATTGAATTCAAATCCTATTGCTTGATTCTCTGAAATCATCTATAATTTTGTTTAAATTGAAATTTGTGCTAAGTTGAAAGTTGGAATGGATTATATTTGGATTGAATTTGTAATTTATATACATTTATTTTGGTTTTGAAGAGATACGACAGAGGTTTCCGAGCCTTTTAAAAGGAGGCTTTCGAGCCTCTTGAAATGACGTTGCTGAACCTTTTGAAAGTAGGCTTCCAAGCTTCTCGAAGAAAGAATTCCGAGCCCCTCGAAAGAAAGTTTCCGAGTCTTTGGAAAAAGAGCTTACAACTCTCCTGAAAGGATGCTTTTTGAAAAAAAGGCTTCCCAACCACTTGAAAGGGGGCTGGCTGGAAGAAGAATTGCGAGCCTTTAGAAAGGAGGTTTTCAAGCCTCTTAAAAGGGGGCTTGGAAGGAGGCTTTCGAACCATGTAAAAGAAGGCTTCCAAAAGTTTTTTTAAACCTTCACACCTCAAGACTTCTGCACCTTCAAATTCAATATTTTAGTTAAGAAGTATATTCTTAACATATTTCATAATTTTGTTTCGATCAAGTAGATTGCTTTTGTAGTTTATTTAGAACTTCTGTCACACACTGTGTTGGTGGTGGACATGATTCGATATGTTTTGATTTACTGATTGCTATGCATATAATATACAATACAAAGTCTTGCAATATTAATTTATACAATTATTAAAACTTTACCAATATTTTTTTATTGGAATTGTAATACTTCCGCCATTACGCATGTTAGTCCGAGGTACCCCCTGGGGTCAGCGAAAGTACCCCTTGAGAACCGCTGTATTAGCAAATCATGAACTTTTTCTGAAATTTCATTGCCTCGTCAAATTGACATTTTGTACCGAACAAAAATCGAGGGGTGAAACATAACATTTGAACAAGATTTGTATCGGCCTTGTCGCATACTGAAAAATCACTTAATTTCTGCATAGACGTTTGATTCTTTCAAGATCCGGGCTAAACATTGAGCTCCTTGTGTTTTCATTGATGCTATTAATTGTAGTTTCCTTTTATTTATCTATGCACACAATTCATTCCAGTCAATTCCTTTCACAAATAACAGTTGTTTCTTTTGTTAACACTTTTTTTTCTCTCCAAAGTATAATTTTTCTAGTTTCGAGTTCCAACATATTTTGTGAATAGTTGTAAATGTGTAAGTTGTAAATGGCGTTGTCGGATCTCTGTAGTTTTACTATGATTTTAAATTTTTATATTTTCAATGTAGAGATTTCAAAAACAAATTCTATCATCTTTGTGTAACACTTACATCTATAAATTTCTTTCCCTAACCAAAAGCACTAGAATTATTCCACGCTAAATCCCATTGCATTAGTGACGATTCGGTTTGAAAAAAAAATGAACGCGAAATCGAGACCGAAACCGAGACAAGGACCACCACACCGCAAGCCGAAATAAAACTTATGGTTCCTATCATTGCCTTCACCAGGAAACCGGGCCCGCCGACCAACGGAAAGAAGACGGTTCTGGTACATAATCTCCTCTGATAGCAATCTTTAATTATTTTATGCCATCAACCGTGGGCTGTCAGCGTCGACTTAAATGTTCCGTTGTCGTGAATCGCGTTTCGAATGGTTGGCCATACTTTTTCGTCCCTCTTCATCCAAGGGTTGGCAGATATTTTTAAAACTGTCTGCACTTGGGATCCTTTTGTGAGTGGATTCGTACTTCAAACACGTGGAACCGGCACGGGTTCCGGCGTTCTGCTCCAAACAAGGGCAATCAACGGCCGGTACAGTGGTGAGTAATTTCTTTCCGGTTCATGGAATTTTTGGGTTCTTTAAATGAATTATGTTTTGAAATGCGTTCCGTAGTCATACAGCAAATTGATCACCAGAATAAATTCAATCGGGTACCGTGACCGTCGCTTAGACTCTGAAGGCTACTCAAGTATCTAAAACATCTACTTTGTCCAATAACTAAGAAAACCGTTATATGACTTGTTGTTGCATGTAAAATGATGACATATACAATATTGAATGTTTAGAAACAGAAACTGCTTAACATATTTCTGTTCGATCATAGAAGTTGTATCGTACAAATCGGTGTCCACAGTTAAATTGTTTCAATTTCGAAAGTCAATAACAAGTCGCCATTAAGATTAATTTCAACAAAATGACGTGATATTTACGCTGCGGGAGTTTCATCAAGTTTTCTAGCAGTTTTGGAAATATAGTCGATGGAACAACACGTTTGTACACTCAAAATTCTTCCGGAAAGGAGAATTCCCCCGGAAATTTCTCCGGGAATTCTTCCGGAGATCCTCCGAAAATTTTTCCGGAAGTTTCCCCGGGTATTCCTCTGGAAGTTTCTTCGGGTATTCCTCTGGAATATTTCTGGGAACTCCTCCAGAAATTCCTCTGGGAATTTCGACGGAAGTTCTTTTGGTGATTCCTCTGGGATTTTCTCAGGGAATAACTCCGGGAATTCTTACAGAAGTTTGGGAATCTGTCCTGAAATTCCACTAGGCGTTATTTAATCAAAAAATTTCTCCAAGAATTTCTTTGAAAATTCTTCCCAAAATATCTGGATATTCTTGCAAATACTTCCTGGGAAAATGATAAATTCTATGTTTCAGGTAAGCTTATAGTTATGTTCCGCAGTGCAAGAATCATATTCGGTTACACATTTCAGCAGGGATTGACTAACTCTTAAGAAATACAAGTAAGGATAAGCTCACGGTTTTGCTCCTTGTGATAATCTCATGAAATCTACTTTTAATAAGGGTGGCCATTTTTAATTCGTATTTTCCGTTGATAATGTGAAAGGCATATGACTTTACCCAGCTTCCAATTTTCAGTAGTCTTTATTTATTTTATGAATATTGGTGAACATCAGATTCATTATGTATGGATAAATAGTAGAAAAGACATCTGATTTATGATGTTCCGAAAACATAAATTGGATAAATTCAACAATGAAATAAATTCCACTGTTTAGCATTCGTCACAAATTGGACGTAGATGACGATTGAACCCAATAAACGCAATTCATTCAGTCCGTGTACAACTGTCATTAATTTATCTATATAATGAATGACCACTTCAAAACTCCATGTTTATGCCACTAATCTTCCCAACCAGATGCTTATCAATTGCAGTTAGGACCCAGTTGTGCGTGTAAGCGCCCATCGCGCTCGCAACCATCACCAGCGGCAGCATTCGAGAAAGTTTCTCACTTAAGTATAAATCCCACTGATAAAGAGCCTCCCCGCAACCGCAACCATCATCGCTGTGACCGATTCCCGCTCCCCGTGGACCGTGGAGTAACTTTAATTAACAGTAATTCAATTAGCCCAAAGGCAGCTGCTTAAGACACACTCACTCACCGACCGACCCCGACTGAGTATAGTGGTAGGTATCATTTCCAGTATCTACCACACCGAAGCGAGGAGACGACCCAAGATGACGACGGTTGTGGCCCTGGATATAGCGTGCTACTGCAGCAATGCTAATGATAATAATGACGGGATTAGGGTGACGTTCTCTTAGCCTGAATCCCGGGAGCTCAACCATTCGCCCACCCGCCATTGTCATCTGGAGGGTTACGTTTATGTTTTTCGTTTACAAAGGGAAATCGAAAAGCCTTGTATTCACTTCAAGATGAATTTGTAATTTAGGGTTTGTGACTTTAAGGGTTTTTCCATCGACCCCCCAACCTATGACTAAATGTTTGTGATGCATTTTAACATGTTTACACAGCTGGGAAAACGGCCAAGACGGTTTTGCGAGTTTACGAAACAAAAGCAAATCCAATCAGATAAGTGCACGGAACGAATTACAACTCTAAGATAAAATCAAGACAAAATTTTCAAAACGACTTATCTGCTTTTGTAAACAAAGATTCAAACGACAATTTGACGAATCTGATAGCTCTCCCACGCAAACCAACACCATCAATAGGTAGATGAAAGATTCCGCTACCTATTGATGGTGTTGGTTTGCGTGGGAGAGCTATCAGATTCGTCAAATCGTCGTTTGAATCTTTGTTTACAAAAGCAGATAAGTCGTTTTGAAAATTTTGTCTTGAAATATAAATTATTCCATACCGGTGAGATCAGCAGAAATTATGCAGAAGCTGCAAGTATTAATCAACCTATGTCTACGTTTTATATTGAGTGCGTGGTGGACTCAACTGGATCACGAGTGTTAGCGCCATCGACGAAGCCTTAAGAACCGTTATCAACAAAAATTCGAGAGCTTAAATTGAGATAAAAAAAGCGAAGATGAAGACTTTCAACAAGCGCTGATCTGGAATCCAAACAAGAGGACGCAGCAGAAGTAGTCCCAGGGGCTCGTGGCTACGAGTGGACGATGTGTGCTGCCACACGCCACGCTGCCACCGCTGACAGTATTAGGTATCCGACATATTTTCATTGGCGAGCCGCCGTTTCAAATCAGTTACACCTCTGTTCCATAATTTTCCACGCCGATTTGAATTTGTAAAAGTTCCGCCTGGAGGAGCTTCCGGAGAAACTTCCAGAAGAATTCTTGAAGGAACTTCCGGTGAAATTCCTGGAGTGGAAAATTTCGTTTAGCTGCTTTAGTGTTTGAAATGGCTTATTATTTTAAATATAGGATCTTTTCAGAATCGTCATTGTTGTTTAAACGGATAAATTCTAAAACTTAAGCCGAATAGTCTGTTTGTCTGGGTGAAGATTCTTCCCAACGGTCAATACCTCTTCTTGGATTCCAAGTAGCATTTTAAGTTTTGTAACGCTCTTGGAGACCATAATTCACTCTACAAGAGTGTTATTAAACCAGTATAAAACCAAAAGGTATATAACATAGTTCAAGTCCTGGAAGGCACTGTGTGTAATTAATTCTTGAAGTTCCTCTCACTTTGCCATCGGCGCCGTACGATACACGTACGCTTCCATCGCGGGTGGAAACCGAACGTTGCAAATAAATAGGGTAAGACGGTATAATATGCCCCCCTAAGGCAACTCCTTAATAACTTTTTACTTTTCAACGCAATTTATGCAAACTTTGTGTTATTCGGTAGTCCAGGAAGTCGCAAATACATTGCCCGTGAGTAGTCATATAAAAATATTACAGATAATACGTAATAAAGCATTTTTGAAAAGTCGTGAAAAAATGGATTTCAAAAAGTGCCTGGGAAATACGCCCCACCTTAACCAAAGATGTTTCATAGCCCTTTATTAGTATTTTATCAATCCCATAATAAAAAGTTTACAGATCATGATGTGCTTGACATTAAAAAACTAACATAAGTCCATTTAAGCAGGTTTGAATTACATATCAATAGTTTCCTTATAATTTGAAAGCAACTGCTGCAAGCTCGCTGCGCTTGTGTCCAGTTGGTAAGGGCATATCGCCCATCCTACCCTGGGGCGTTTTGACCAGTAAAACATATTTTTGAGTATTCCAGTGCAAGTTTTGCGGACAGTATGCTAGCATCCCTCCATAATGTTGAGCAAACAGACATTAAAAATTACATCAAAACTGTAACTTTTGGTATTTTGCCAATATTTTCATTATGTAATACAAAAACACTTTCATATTCACATAGTATGATGGTTTTACAAATATTTATAGGTACCAACTGATTTTAGCTCTTAGGTAATTAAAGTTTTCAAAAAATCAAAGTGGGGCGTTTTGGCCAGGTAGGGCGCATTATACCGTCTTACCCTATATTTGCGTTTGGTTTCGCGCCACTTCCGATTCTGCTTGTTTCTCCTTTATTCCGGGCATTTTTGAGGATGGTGTCTTCTAGGATTGTGATGTCCTTCACTGAAAGCCAGTCGAGTGACTCCAGTGGTGATGCCGGCGATGATTCGTTATTTATTTATTTATTCAGACTAAGGCCGAAGTGGCCTGTGCGGTATATAAGAGTCTTCTCCATTCGGCTCGGTCCATGGCTATACGTCGCCAACCACGCAGTCTACGGAGGGTCCGCAAGTCATCTTCCACCTGATCGATCCACCTTGCCCGCTGCGCACCTCGCCTTCTTGTGCCCATCGGATCGTTGGCGAGAACCATTTTCACCGGGTTACTGTCCGACATTCTGGCTACGTGCCCGGCCCACCGCAGTCGTCCGATTTTCGCGGTGTGAACGATGGATGGTTCTCCCAGCAGCTCATGCAACTCGTGGTTCATTCACATCCTCCACGTACCGTCCACCATCTGCACCCCACCATAGATGGTACGCAGCACTTTTCTCTCGAAAACTCCAAGTGCGCGTTGGTCCTCCACCAGCATCGTCCAGGTCTCGTGTCCGTAGAGGACTACCGGTCTAATGAGCGTTTTGTAGATTGTCAGTTTGGTACGGCGGTGAACTCTATTCGATCGGAGCGTCTTGCGGAGTCCAAAGTACGTACGATTTCCAGCCACTATGCGTCTCCGAATTTCTCTGCTGGTGTCATTTTCGACAGTCACCAGTGAGCCCAAGTACACGAATTCTTCTACCACCTCGATTTCGTCACCACCGATGCAAGCTCGCGGTGGGTGGCTAACATTGTCTTCTCTTGAACCTCTCCCTATCATGTACTTCGTCTTCGACGTGTTGATGACTAGTCCGATCCGCTTAGCTTCCCCCTTCAGTCTGATGTAGGCTTCCTCCATCTTCTCAAAGTTACGTGCCATAATATCTATGTCGTCGGCGAAGCCAAATAGCTGGACGGACTTATTGAAAATTGTACCACTCGTGTTAATCCCTGCTCTTCATATTACCCCTTCCAAAGTGATGTTGCATAGCAGACACGAAAGACCATCACCTTGCCGTAACCCTCTACGGGTTTCGAAGGGACTCGAGAATGCCCTTGAAACTCGAACTACGCACATCACCCGATCCATCGTCGCTATGATCAACCGTGTCAGTTTATCCGGAAAACCGTGTTCGTGCATTAGCTGCCATAGCTGGTTCCGATCGATTGTATCATATGCGGCTTTGAAGTCGATGAATAGATGGTGTGTGGGCACGTTGTATTCGCGGCATTTCTGCAGTACTTGGCGAATGGCGAACACCTGGTCCGTGGTGGAGCGTTCGCCCATAAAACCCGTACCTTGTAGGCGGCGTTCAGCAATGTGATTGCGCGGTAGTTGCTACAATCCAGCTTATCGCCCTTTTTGTAGATGGGACACACGACACCTTCCATCCACTCCTGCGGCAAAACTTCCTCCTCCCAAATCTTGGTAATGACCCAGTGCAGCGCTCTAGCCAGTGCCTCACCACCGTGTTTAAATAGCTCTCCTGGTAGTTGGTCAACACCAGGGGCTTTGTTGTTCTTCAGCCGGCCAATCTCCTCCTGGATTTCCTGGAGATTCGGAGCCGGTAAGATTATGTCCTGCGCGCGTTCTCCCAGGTCCATCACCATACCGCCATCTTCGTCTGCCACATCGCCATTCAGGTGTTTTTCGTAGTGCTGCCGCCACCTTTGGATCACCTCACGCTCGTTCGTAAGAAGGTTCCCGTTTATGTCCTTACACATATCAGGCTGTGGCACGTGGCCCTTACGTGAACGGTTTAACTTCTCATAGAACTTTCGTGTGTTATTAGCGCGGTACAGTTGTTCCGTCTCTTCACGGTCTCGATCTTCCTGCTGGCGCTTTTTCCTCCGGAAAATCGAGCTTTGTCTGTTCCGCGCCTGTTTATATCGTGCCTCGTTCGCCCTCGTGCGGTGTTGCAGCAATCTCGCCCATGCTGCATTCTTCTCTTCCACTAACTGCTCACATTCGCCGTCATACCAGTCGTTTCTCTGATCCGAGGGCACCGTGCCAAGTGCAGCGGTTGCGGTGCTACCAATGGCGGATCGGATATCTCTCCAACCATCTTCAAGAGACGCTGCGCTTAGCTGTTCTTCCGTTGGGAATGCCACTTCCAGCTGCTGCGCGTATTCTTGGGCTAGTCTAGCGTCTTGTAGCCGCCCAATGTTAAGCCGCGGCGTCCGACTTCGACGCATGTTGTACACCGTCGAGAGTTTTGAGCGCAGGCATACTGCAACGAGGTAGTGGTCGGATTCAATATTCGCACTGCGGTAAGTGCGGACGTTCGTGATGTCGGAGAAGAATTTACCGTCGATTAGAACGTGGTCGATTTGGTTTTCCGTTTCTTGGTTAGGTGATCTCCATATGGCCTTGTGGATATGGGGGAAAGAAGGTGCTTCGGACTACCATTCCGCGGGAGGCTGCGAAGTTTATGCATCGTTGGCCGTTGTCATTCGATACGGTGTGCAGACTATCCGGTCCGATGACCGGTCTATACATTTCCTCCCTCCCTACCTGTGCGTTCATGTCACCGATGACGATTTTGACGTCCCGCAGTGGGCATCCATCGTATGTCTGCTCCAGCTGTGCATAGAACCTTCTTTCTCGTCGTCGGGTATCCCTTCCTACGGGCAGTGCACGTTGATGATGCTATAGTTGAATAAACGGCCTTTAATCATCAGCTTGCACATCCTTGCGTTGATTGGCTGCCACTCAATCACGCGTTGGCGCATCTTTCCCAGCACTATGAAGCCGGTTCCCAGCTCGTTGGTGGTGCCACAGCTTTGGTAGAAGGTAGCCGCTCGATGCCCGCTTTTCCACACTTTCTGTCCTGTCCAGCAAATCTCCTGCAGCGCCACGACGTCGAAGTTGCGGGGATGTTATTCATCGTAGATCATCCTGTCGCAACCTGCGAAACCTAGCGACTTGCAATTCCATGTTCCAAGCTTCCAATCGTGATCCTGTATTCGTCGCCTAGGTCTTTGCCGATTATATCGAGTCGCATTATCTCTTATATTGTTCGTAATGATTAGGCGGCTTATTGGGCCTGCGCAAACCTCCTGTCTCGTCGGAGGGCCGTCGTGTCAGGGCTGTTTAGCGTCCCACCTAACACCAGGACTTGGGCTTGTGCGCTTTGAGCGGCACACGGTCGCTTTGGTGGGGCCTACTTTCGGATACATGCAGCTTTTTATAGAGGTTTAACAGGGCCCACTGTCAAACCCCACCACATCCTAGACAAGCCCCACAACTCGCAGATGGCCTGGGGAGGGATCGTCAAGCCCTTGGACATAGTCCCTGCTGCCCATGCTGCGATGATTCGTGTTCATCTTTTTTCCACGGTTGTAAACTCAAAGTCCATCCAATTGGGAGCTACTATTCGGCAGAGACTATTCGGCTACAGAGACACAAAATATGATGGCAAATACGTATAGCTACGTAGTCCTACGTCATCTTTGCGTACAACCCGATTAGGCTGCACCTTTGAGTTTTTTTTTCATTTAGGTTAGAAAAAAAGATTTTATTTTGGGATATTTTCAAGACGTTGTTTGGACAATCTTTTTGGAATTTCATTGGAAAAATATAATCCCCCGGAAATTCTCCTGAGCTTTAAAAATATACTAATTTGTTTTTTTTTTATTACTTTCCGCGGCAAACTCCCTGAAATTTACACCAGCAGATTTTTTAAATATTTTATTGATTCTTGATAACTTCCAAAAGCAGCTCTCTGGAATTCCCATGGGAAATTGCTTGGAATTTCCAATTCTCAATAAACATGTTTCTAATTTCTAACTGATTTTTTGGAATTTCCGCCGAAAATTGTTAGAAATTTCCATGGAAGGACATGGGAAATTTATCCAAAACATGACGGCAGAATTTTCATGGGAAGTTCTGCGGAACTTCCACAGAAAATTCTTCGGAGTATCGCGAGAAACTCTTGAGAGTTTTCACGGGAGAAATTTTCACTCTCAGGAATTTTCATGAACAATTCTACAGATGTTCCACAAGAGATTCTTCGAAGTTTTCGCTGGAAATTGTTCAAAATGTGGATTTTAGCCCTTTCGGGACGGATGCCAGCGTTGTTGATTGGCTGCGTAAAAGCACTTTCTTCAGCAAAACTGTTCATCATGATGTTGGTTCTACAGGAAAAATATCGGAGGACAAACTCGACTATACCCTGAAGTGCCAGATATCCGAAATCTTAAGAAGTTTTCCCTTCTGAGAGCATACGAGTGAATCTGAAGGAATTGAATCCTATTTCCCATTTTTTGTCCCTGGACAGGACAGAAAGTGTGGAAAAGCGGGCATCGAGCGGCTACCTTCTACCAAAGCTGTGGCCAACGAGCTGGGAACCAGCTTCATAGTGCTGGGAAAGATGCGCCAACCCGTGATTGGGTGGCAGCCGTTTCTCCAACTATAGCGTCATCAATGTGCACTGCCCACGCGAAGGGAGAACCGAGGGCGAGAAAGAAGCGTTATATGCACAGCTGAAGCAGACATACGATGGATGCCCATTGCGGGACGTCAAAATCGTCATCGGTGACATGAACGTTCAGGTAGGAAGGGAGGAAATTTATAGACCGGTCATCGGACCGGATAGTCTGCATACCGTATCGAACGGCCAACGATGCATAAACTTTGCAGCCTCCCGCGGAATGGTAGTCCGAAGCACCTTCTTTCCCCGCAAAAATATCCACAAGGCCACATGGAGATCACCTAATCAAGAAACGGAAAACCAAATCGACCACGTTCTAATCGACGGTAAATTCTTCTCCGACATCACGAACGTACGCACTTACCGCCGTGCGAATATTGAATCCGACCACTACCTCGTTGCAGTATGTCTGCGCTCAAAATTTTCGATGGTGTACAACACACTTCGGAGTCGTCTGCCGCGGCTTAACATTGGGCGGCTACAAGACGGTAGACTAGCCCAAGACTACGCGCAGCAGCTGGAAGTGGCACTCCCAACGGATGAGTGGCTAGGCACAGCGTCTCTTGAAGATGGCTGGAGAGATATTCGATTCGCCATTGGAAGCACCGCAACCGCTGCACCTGGCACGGTGCCCCGGATCAGAGAAACGACTGGTATGACGGCGAATGTGAGCAGTTAGTTGAGGAGAACAATGCAGCATGGACGAGATTGCTGCAACACCGCACTAGGGCGAACGAGGCACGATACAAACGGGCGCGGAACAGACAAAACTCGATTTTCGTATGAAAAGGCACCAGCAGGAAGATCGAGACCGTGAGGAGACGGAGTAACTGTAACGCGCTAATAACGCACGAAAGTTCTATGGGAAGTAAAACCATTAACGTAAGAGCCACGTGCCACAGCCCGATATGTGTAAAGACATGAACGGGAATCTTCTTACGAACGAGCGTGAGGTGATCCAAAGGTGGCGGCAGCACTACGAATAGCACCTGAATGGCGATGTGGCAGACAACGGTGGCGGTATGGTAATGAACTTAGGAGCACGCGGGCAGGACATGCGACTTCCGGCTCCGAATCTCCAGGAAATCCAGGAGGAGATCGGCCGGCTGAAAAACAACAAAGCCCCTGGAGTTGACCAACTGCCAGGAGAGCTGCAGGACTGGATGGAAGGTGTCGTGTGTCCCATCTACAAAAAGGGAGTTAGGGAGGGAGGGATTGTAGCAACTACCGCGCAATCACATTGCTGAACGCCGCCACCTACTAACACCAATTGCAAGAGACTTCGTGGGGCAGTACCAGGCGGGATTTATAAGTGAACGCTCTACCACAGATCAGGTGTTCGCCGTACGTCAAGTATTGCAGAAATGCCGCGAATACAACTGCCCACACATCATATATTTATCGACTTCAAAGCCGCATATGATGCAATCGATCGGGATCAGCTATGGCATCTAATGCACGAAAACGGATATGGTTGATCAAGGCGACGATGGATCGGGTGATGTGCGTAGTTCGAGTTTCAGGGGCATTCTCGAGTCCCTTCGAAACGCGCAGAGGGTTACGACAAGGTGATGGTCTTTCTGTCTGCTATTCAACATCGCTCTGGAGAGAGTAATACGAAAAGCAAGGATTAACACGAGTGGTACGATTTCCACGAAGTCCGTCCAGTTATTTGGTTTCGCCAACGACATAGATATTATGGCACGTAGCTTTGAGAGGATGGAGGAAGCCTACATCAGACTGAAAAGCGAAGCTAAACCGATTGGAACAGTCATCAACACGTCGAAGACGAAGTACATGATAGGAAGAAGCTCAAGAGAGGACTACGTAAGCCACCCACCACGAGTTTTTATTGATGGTGACGAAATCGAGGTGGTTGAAGAATTTGTGTACTTGGGCTGACTGGTGATCACCGATAACGATAGCAGGAATTTCGGAGCAGAGAAATTCGGAAACGCATCATGGCAGGAAATCGTACGTACTTTGGACTCCGCGAAACGCAACGATCCAATAGAGTTCGCCGCCGTACCAAACTGACTATCTACAAAACGCTTATTAGACCGTTAGTTCTCTACGAACACGAGACCTGGACGATGCTCGTGGAGGATCAACGCGTACTGGGAGTTTTTGAAAGGAAAGTGCTGCGTACAACCTTTGGTGGGGTGCAGATGGCGGACGGTACGTGGAGGAGGCGAATGAACCACGAGTTGCATCAGCTGTTGGGAGAACCATCCATCGTTCACACCGCGAAAATCGGAAGACTGCGGTGGGCCGGGGACGTAGCCAGAATGTCGGATAGTAATCCGGGGAAAATGGTTCTCGACAATGATCCGACGGGAACAAGAAGGCGAGGTGCACAGCGAGCAAGGTGGATCGATCAGGTGGAGGACGATTTGCGGACCCTCCGCAGACTGCGTGGTTGGCGACGTGCAGCCATGGACCATGCTGAATGAAGAAGACTTTTATGTGCAGCACAGGCCACTCCGGCTTTAGTCTGGTAATAAATAAATAAGCCAGTCGCCAACTAGTCGATGGAATTGCTTTTCTTGGACTCAGCCAAATCAACAGGATTTCCAATTTTCAATCAAACATGCTCGACTTGGTGTTTATCAATGATTAATGATTATTCACTGCATGAATGCACTGTCCTCCGAACCCGAACACCGTTGTGCCTCTTGACAACTATAATCCTGCGTTGGATATATCAATTGACAACGGATTTAATCTACGTTTCGATGGACCTATGAGTGACGACCGACTCCATTTTCGCAAAACCGATTTTCAACAGCTCCGACAATGCTTGTCCCGTATTGACTAGAATGTCTGGACGCCTGGACATCTAATCAGCTGTAGACCGCTTCAACTGTCTGCTACGTGACTGCGTTTCGGCCGCTTTACCGAACCGAAAGCCTCCGAGGAAACCACCGTGGACTAATGCTTTATTACGCAACCTGAGCCCTTCGCGCTTATACCTATCGACGGTGTGCCTTCACTAAACAGAACTTCAACATAGCCAGCAATGATTATCGGCGGTATAATAAACTTCGTTACAAACATTATGTTCATCCTACGCAACAAAATCTCCGACGACACCCTAAGAAGTTTTGGTCTTTCGTGAATTCTTAAAGGAAGGAAACTGAGGCATTCCACGGGGGCATGTCAGTCGATCCTGAGCGACCATTTCGAAAATATTTGAAACTCTGCACAGTTTTTCAATTTCATCTAAATCGTCATTTTTCGATATCAAATCTTCATATTGAGTCACGACTAACTTTTCAAAAGGGTGTATGTGAAAATGGTTCAAAAATATTTAAAAAGCTGCACAGCAAAAACGGAATGTTCGATTGTTATGATTTTTTCAGCAAAGCTAGACAACTACATGGTGATTCTTAAGAAACTGTGCACCGTCAAAAAAATTTTTTTGCCTTTAAAAATATCATTTTTGTTACAAAAACTCAAATATCTCAAAACCCTATCTTTTTTCGAACGTAATTTTTTTAGGGAAAACGGTCCATTATATTAGCTATCTACCATAAAAATTTGGTGATGGTAAACTAATAAACAAAAAAGTTATGACATTTCAAACATTTCACAATTTTCACATTTAGTAAAAAAAAAATTTTTTCTGTGTAAGTTATTTCGAGAATTGCAGTTTGATGCAGATTTTATTGTTAAGGGAACGAGTAGTTTTCCGGCTGTAGCAGTCTTGTAACGCAGCAAAAACAAGTTTACTTCTGCATCCGACGGTTTCGGTAATTTATTTTACCTTTTTCAAGGATTGGAAGATCTTCCAATCCTTGAAAAAGGTAAAATAAATTACCGAAACCGTCGGATGCAGAAGTAAACTTGTTTTTGCTGCGTTACAAGACTGCTACAGCCGGAAAACTACTCGTTCCGTTACATACCCACAGTCGTCAAGCATTAATTCGTTTATTGTTAAGGGACGTGATTTAAACAAGTTGTTTTCATGATATTTTGATTTAATTATTCATAGCATCTATAAGAAACTTAGACACGATCCAGTGTTGTGATCAAAAGTATTGATAGTGTCATAATTTTCATTGCACGTGACTGGCGAAAAATTCTTTTAATAGTGTTGAAACCTGTTGATAATAACGTTGATAGAAACATATCAGAAATGTTATTTTTAAGACAAAAGCTGCAAAATCAAAGATTTATATACACGTGTACGTCTATAGTTTACCTGCAAAAATATACCTCTTAGAGAATAGACTTTATGATCGGGAGGAAACGGGTAACTTCAACAACAACAAATGCATGATAGGTACATACCATGACAATGCTCACGAAAAAGCAAAAAAATTACTACCACTAAGGTTGTTAAAGATCTTATGGTAATTTTTTTTTGTTCAGTCAAGCAAATGACACCAAACTAGTCAGTAAAAACTTAAAAGTGATTTTGTTTATTGAAATATTACGAACAACATGAGTAGCCGCTTTCTCAACTGTTGTAGGCCGTTTGATGGAAAAAAGTGTTCAAAAGAGTTACGAAATCTCACCGAAAGCACCATAGATAAACTGAAAGCGACTGGTTATGCTCCAATGTCCACATTGAATACAAATTTACGCATTTGCACGTCCTGCCGTCTAAACGTTGACAAAAGAGCAATCTGTATATCATCGGTTGAGCAGAGCGCAGGAAGTTCGAAAACGACAGCAACTGAGGAATTGCCAGATGTATCGACAACAACTGAGGAATTACCAGAAGTATTAAGTGCTGAGAGCCTTGTCACCGTACCATCAGCGAAATCTGTTTCAACAAATCAATCGGAAGATGAGTGTATCCAAAAGGTCAACATCGAACGCTTTAACGAGGGCATAGCTGGGATAAAAGTGACTCTGATTAAATGGAGTAAGATGGACTACGTTTATTACCCGGAGAAAAATACCGTGAAATAAACGAAGCTGTACGAAGAAACCTCTTCAAATTAGGACCTGATGATGTGGAAAATACAGACTACGATGAGGTAATTATAAATATGAAGGAAAGGTTCTCGAATGCAGCCACGACAAGGAAAGAAAAATTATTGATTTTGTCGATGCTGCCAAGTTCGTGGTCTATTCAGGATGCCATTGATGAGTTCAAAACCAATAGAAATACAGTAAAAGAGGCAAAACAATTGAAGAATAACTGTCTTTCAACCAAAAATACTAGGTCTAGTACTGCATTAACAGATGAGACAAAAGAAATAGTAGTTCAATATTTTGAAGATGATGAAGTAAGTCGAGCTATGCCTGGTCAAAAAGATTATGTATCAGTAAAAAAAGATGGAAAGCGTCAAGCAATCCAAAAACGATTAATGATGACGACTTTGAAAGAAGCGTACACACGCTTCAAGGAAATTCACGATAATATTAAAATAGGTGTTGGATACTCAAGTCCATATAACACTCATACCAAATGTACGGCCCCGTTGCACATTAACCCAATAGATAAAGGGAGCGCTTACCTTATGTGATGAGCCGCCTACTGCAACCCAACGTTCCGTCGGCTGCCTACACCTCAACACCACAGCGGTAGGACGATGTATCGCCAATGGCTGCGCACACACACCACAGCCACCAACGTACGATGAATGAAACCGACGATCGTATCCACCACTGATACGACCACCAATCCGCACGTACAGTCAGTCGCACTCCTCGAAACCGCTGCCACCGATTCGGTTCTCACGAAGGACCAGGCACTTGTGTGCCGACACACACATACACAGCTGGATACGCTTCAACCACCAGATTTGGCGCAATGAATACGCCAGGAGCAATGCCGAAAGCCGATAGGCTATAGAAAATTATAATTAACTCTTTTGGCATCCACTCCTGCGTTCCACGGCCAACACCACGCTCACGGTTGCTGTCTTCAAACGGCACCACTACTCGCTCCGCTCCACCCCTCGCTCCGTTCCACCAACACTCGAAGCGAATAGCAGGAGATTGCAAGATGCAACACGATCCACCTCGGAACCAAGCTCGCTTCGGATTCCGCTGGTCGCCCCGCTGACCAGATGAGACTCAACACTGATGCCCCTCGGGAAACTTCCTCTCGATAGAAACTAACTTGTTTGATATTTCCGATACAAAGGTTTATTACTGAATGAAAATGACATGAATGATACATAGGTTATATAGCAAAATTGTATGCGTTGGCAGAGAGCAACTGCGCACCAAAACCACGCCCCTTCGAGTTGTGTTGCTGGATGTTGGTATTCATATGCCGTCCTGAAACGCGTTCGTCGCGTACAATAGGTTTTTCCTCATTTGCAAGCCTTCGGCCAAGGCAATGTAAGCTTCTTTCCAATTCAGGAACACATAATGTGTGTGTGTGCACAACCCATGAGAATATTAATCTTATTTTACATAGTTTGAAAAGAATCAATTTAACAAAGGATATTAAAATGTTAACTGGTAGTCTTTTGTGTGAAAATACAACATCAAATTGCTATCTACGATCTTGTTCGGATTGTCCAGATTCTTCATCATTGGAAAATACTTTATTCGCTGAGTTTGAAGAAAAATATATTGATCAGTTATCATTTGAGCAATGGGTGACCACGGATAGGTGTGACATAGAAACTATTGTAAAACCTGTAGATGAGTTTGTGTCATATTTTTGCTTGAAATTAGAAAGTTTAATCCCTCACGATTTCATTAAAACAGAACAATCCAGCTTTTTAAAAAATACGAAAAATACATTACAAAATGGTGAATTTTTAGTCATTTGTAAACTGTTTTCATGATATCATAACCCATACCAAAATTCAAACCCAAAACTCTTAGAGTTTCTATAACAACATTGTGTAACTGCCACATTTAATTTAATACTTAGGATAATATTAATTCATTTTTATTTATTTATACATATAATATTTATACATATAATATACATAATATCGATGAATACATAAATATGGAATATCATACAAACAACTTGTTTAACTCACGCAAGGCCCTTAACAATAAAATCAGCATCAAACTGCGATTCTTGAAAAAAATACACGGAAATGTTTTTTGTTTACTATATGTGAAAATTGTGAAATGTTTGAAATGTCATAACTTTTTTGTTTATTAGTTTACCATCACCAAATTTTTATGGTAGATAGCTAATATAATGGACCGTTTTCCTAAAAAATTACGTTCGAAAAAGATAGGGTTTTGAGATATTTGAGTTTTTGTGACAAAAATGATATTTTTAAAGGCAAAAATTTTTTTTTTCTACTGTGCACATTTTCTTAAGAATCACCATTTAGTTGTCTAACTTTGCTGAAAAAATCATAACAATCGAACATTCCGTTTTTGCTGTGCAGCTTTTTAAATATTTTTGAACCATTTTCACATACACCCTTTTGAAAAGTTAGTCGTGACTCAATATGAAGATTTGATATCGAAAAATGACGATTTAGATGAAATTGAAAAACTGTGCAAAGTTTCAACTCAATAGAAAATCATGAATTAAAAATTTTCTTAAATTTTGATGCTGTTGCTTGGAATCGCTCAACTGGACTGCCATCAAGTGTTTTTCCCGATAACGACATTGCGCTGAATACTGAGGAGAAATGCAGCCTTTTCGCTAAATACTTCTATAGTGTAGCTATTCGCCTTCTTAGGATGACACTGATAGAGCTGTGAGTGAAGTACCTAACAAAGTAGTGGATGTGGATGTCTTTGATATAGACGCTCAAATGGTTCTGTCAGCGATACGTCAGACCAAATCATCCTTTTCTCCTGGACCTAGCGTTCTTCCATCGGCCGTGTCTGGTATTCTAGCTGCTCCACTTTGTCTACTATTCAACCTATCACTCCAGCAGAGTAAATTTCCTGTGCAGTGGAAATTCTCTATGTTCCCAGTTTTTAAAAAAGGCAACAAACGTGATGTGAGAAACTACCGTGGCCACACGCTTAAAATGACTTACATATTTTTGTGTTCCGTTCACACAAAACGGGCCTCTCCTGGAACAACTCATATTATGAGTAACTACGATGTTACTCATTTTTGTGTAACCGATGGCCGATGATTTTCGGTGAGTTCATTTTACACAGCGAGAGAGCAGTCGGAAATCGAACCTAACCTCAATTGTATGTTTTCAAATTAATATTTAAGTAAGCCAACTTTTCCATACTTATTCGGAGGCTTCTCCAATCGTTTTGATCAACAAAACAAAGTGCGATGATTGTATTCGCAGTTTTTTTTTTGTTTCGCCATCAAAACAAAAGGAAAAACCTCCGAAAAAGTAGGATTTCTTGCAGCACATTCTGCACACGTTCGCCATCATAGCGACCCGAAGGGACTTTGACAGTTCGAGGCAAACTCACTTACACATATCATGCACATGTGAGACAGTACACAGCGACTGCTTATGTTTCACACAAAATTTTCACTCATAGTGAGAGTTGGCCAAGGCGTCGCCGGGATGTGTGAAAGCTATTCATGCGATGTGTACTTGACTTTAAGCGTGTGCAGGGTTTGAATCCAAAGGAGAATGAGAAAATCTCTCACTTATCATGTCTGTATACACTCTCGATAGGTAGCATACCGTGAGAAACGTTTTTCGGTAGCTGTTCGATAATGAACTGATTTGGGGGGGCTACAACCCATGATAAATTTCTTTTAATAAGCCCCAGATGGGGGGGCACCGGCTTTGATGATGCATTTCAACTTGTTTTACACAGCTGTGCGAAAAAATATGGTCTCCAACATAAAATGAGCGAGAACAACGCGTTTTATCAAACGCCATCGGCGAGGGCCGCCTATCCGAATCAGTTTTTTTCCAACTTGTATACAAGTGCGATAGTTTTGTATTCATGGCTTGATATGATTCGAGGATGTTTTTGCCTCTCTTTTATCGTTGTTCGTTATCTATTGAGAGCGATTTCTGCAATCCCTGACCGTGGCATTACATCACTTCGCTTCCTGCAAGAATTACATCAGCCCCTATCAGCATGGTTTCTTTCCCTGCCGCTCTGTGGAAACGAATCTTACCAGTTTTGCATTAAGAACATGTGTAAAAAATCCAAATAGATGCCGTTTACACCGATCTCAAATCTGCCTTCGACAAAGTTAATCATGACTTGCTGATTGCACAACTAGAAAAAATTGGCTGTTCTTTTGCTTTATGCACCTGGCTCAGATCATATCTGGTTGCACGCCAAATGTCGATTAGTACTGACTGTTTTTAGAACCTTTCTGGAGTTCCACAAGGTAGCACCATTGAGCCGTTGCTATTCTCACTTTTCATAAACGATGTAACCCTTATTCTGCGACGTGGAGGTTTTTTACCGATGACCTTAAAAAGTATGTAGTTATCCGACACCTCACTAACTGCTATGAGCTACAGAACCTTCTCGAAATCTTCCGTGACCGGTGTACTCGGAATATGATGGTTCTGAGCATTTCGAAGTGCTGTGTCATAAGTTTCCAACGAACGACTAATTTCATCCAGTACAGTGACTACATTTTTGCTGGTTCTCAACTTCAACTGGTTGATCATGTTAAAGACCTATGAGTTGTTTTGGATGAAAAGCTTAGCTAAGCTGCCACTTCTCAAATACCATTGATAGAGCCAATCGCCAGCTTGAGTTCAAGTTTAAAATCTCCAATGAGTTCCAAGATCCGTTGTGTTTCAAAGCACTGTACTGCTCTCTGGTACGCTCAATACTAAAGTTTGCATCTGCCGTTTGGAATCCCTACTAGGCTGTATGGTGTGAGCGGTTCGAAGCTGTCCAAAGAAGATTCGTCAGATGCCTTCCATGGAATGACCTGTTGAACATGCCTGATTACGCTGATCGCTGTCGTCTACTCGGGTTGGATACTCTATAGCCAAGCGGAGGAATGTGGCTCAGTGTGTTTTTATTGCTAAGCTTTTATCATCTGAATACGATGCTTCTGAGTTGCTGTCGAGGATCAGTTTATACGCACCTGTCCGAACGCTTCGAGCCCGAGCGCTGCTACACGAGGAGCTACAAGCTACTAACTATGCTGCAAACAGTTCCATTGTCGCCATGATCCATCGCTTCAACGAAGGTCCGATGAATTTGATTTCAACATCTCTACATCCAGATTTCCGATGAATAAAATACAATTACAAATCTTCTGAGAACTTGTTGAATTTATATTACTAGACAGGAATATGTATGATAATAAACTATGATGTTCAAGGATCACCGAGTTATCCAGGAATTAGAATTAAATGGTCTACCGAATAAACCACGACTTCCATGATGTCCCCAACCTCGGTATCAACCCAATCATGTCCTCCGAGCATCTATCTTTATTTGCGTCTCAAATTTTTAAGGTATGAGATATTGTAGGATCTCCAAATTGTCTTGGAGTTCTTATCAAAAGTTCAATCGAATCAATCATGACTTCCATGATGTTCGCAACAGCGGTATCAACCCAATCATGATCTCCGAGAATTTTTCTTGTATTTGCGTCTAAAATCATGGCGTATGAGTTATTGAGGATCGGGAATTGTCCTGGAATTTGAATCAAATTTAAGATAACAGGAACGCTTTGTCAATGCATCATGTAGAAATATATCTTTATATTTATATCGCAGAAAGTCTTACTTTCATCGTTTTCACTTCAGATACTTTGCCGAAAATACATCTTTCGACAAAACTACTTGTAAGTGAATTGGTCCTGTTAAGCTTTTTTGCTTCTACAACGAAAGGTTCATTTCCGGAGAAAAAAAAGCTTGATATATTCTGAATCAATTTAATACTTTAAGAAATCTCTGTTAATGAGAAGCGTGTCGGAAGCAGCAGATGGAAAGTGTTTCGCTCTATGTCTTGATGGGATTGAGTCACTGGTTGGTTGCGTATCCTCTTTGTCGCCGTCCTTTTGTAGGGAAGGCGGAAGGCGAATAAAAAGGGATAAAACTTTTATTGCATCCTCAGACTTATTGCCACGAAAGCGGCCTGGAGTTTTTATACATTCTCCGACAGTGGGATCAGAATGGTTAATGAAAACGTGGAGGGTGCGTGATGGGGGGCAACAGATAACGAGTGTTCAATAAATTTGATTGTGATCAGGATAGTGTTGGTAGAAGGATTGGCAGACAAAAACGAGCGAAATGGGAGATGTGGAGCCCGGAAGAATGGGAAGGTAGAGAGCACAAATAACCAGTGGCTTGGAATGTTTTATAGGCATTTTGTGGCCAATAAAGAAATGGAAAAAAAGGTATTGAACGAAGTACTACGATTCGGGAGAAACGGTCCTTTGCACAGCATCCTCAGATCCTTCAAGATTTCCCGAAAAATAATCAATCGATCTTCCCAACCAAAATTTATTTAATTGAGCTCAGCTTTGCGGAAACCATTTAATTCACATCCCTAATTGGTCAATAAAATGTACACGTTTCCACTCAATTACCACTCATTTACAAGGCATAACCGAATACAGGCATCCCGTGAACACGGTCCACCATTGTCCATCTCCGAGCATTTCCTCATCTGCATAGTAAATCACATCCCGTCCGCGTACCAACCAAAAGCTTCCGAGGCCGCCACGATGCATTTAAATGTGAATAAACATGAGCACACATACAGACCACGCCACCGACTTCGTTTGTGCGTATGTGTGTGTATGTGTCTTCCAGCTGAAGTTCACAGCACTGTGTTGGTCCTTTTGAGACTGCATTATGCAGAACGATTCGACTGTGGATTTTCCTAATTATCAGCACTAATTAATTGCCAGTTCATGACGGTGGACACTCAATCGCCAGCACTACTACTGTGTCGGGTATAATTTAAAGGGGCAGCAAACCCAATAACAATCCACCACGCGGCCGCCACGTACTTTCCATTACTCCGGCCGAGCAGCTTCGTTGCATATTTGGCGTTGAATGGGTGGGTATCGGTTATCCAATAACCACAAATCGTTTTGTTCAACCGCAAAAAGCACACTAGGGGAGCATGGGATTAAAGAAATTTTGGCCTTGTTTTTGATACTCGTTAGAATCATATTTTACTTAAAAATGCATCTTTCAATACTTTTATTTAAAAGAAACAAATTTATGCACATGTTTCAGCTGACTGCTTTCCGACGAATAGAGAAAACGTCAGTGAAGTGTTTTCACTGTAACAAAAGGTGTTAGCTAAATTCAGGAAATCATTAATTTGGAAGCATATAATGAAGACTCATCATTGAAGAGTTCTCGAGAGGTATTGTTAGAACATTGCATTGCAGTACCAAAGTCCCAAATCAAATAGAAGCAACAAAAAGAACCTTCTGCGATTTAGTTAATCGTCTTCCACGGTTTCTCCTATAGCAGTTATCGGATCAATTACCTATTGGACTGGCGTGGAGATTACCGTCGAATGATGTGATTAAAGACTTAAAAATTTAATAAATGTTTTATTCTGAAGCTTAATGAGTTTTATTTTAGAACGTAGAACATTTTCGACTTCGTATAAACTCAATAAGCCATGTGAGCACAGGGTTGCCAATCCGGACATTCCGATTAACCGAGCTCAATTCTCGATTCGGTCAATTAATAGCTATGGAAATGCTAATAAAACACTAAGTTGAAAAGTAGTCCAAGTTTCTAGAGCTATTGAGCTATTGAAGAAGAAGAAAAAGATGAACTAAAAATTTTATTGGAGAATATTTTGACACTGACTGAAAAACCACAGCACAAATTCAGACTATGACACGGTAGTTGAAATTCGACAATATCTGAAAATTGTTTCCCGCTTATATGCATTTCAGATGATTATCTCTGCTCGACCAATTGGTATTGCCGTATTCGAATAAAGTTTTGTGCATGTCGTGAGGATACGAGGGTGATTAAAAATTCGTAAACCATAAGCTACGCTTACTGCCATGTGTTGAGAAATATGGAACTGTTCCATTGTAATAATAATAACCGATCTCAGATAAAAATGTAATTAATGAATTTGAACGTGATAAGTGATCTATTAAAACTTTTCAAAATTGGAATATGATTCACTTCAATGAATAGATTTTCGATATTAAGCGCATTTTACACCTCCCGTGAACGTGAACGTGAACAAACTGTTTTTCGATAATAACTTTTTGATACATACTCAAATCGTGAGGGAATCATGTTCAAATGAAAGGCAGATGCTGCATTTAGTAGTGAGATGCATAAAAACATGAAAAACATCAATAATAAGGCTTGTACGCGACAAAATCTGGACACCTTCAAACAGGTATAACTTTTGAAATAGAACATCAACGAGTGAAATATTTCGTAGATTGTTGAATGTATGTGTGTACTTTCTGAAAATATATTTCTTATAAGTGTTACAAGTTCGTAGTGAATAATGGCGTCGAAGAAATTGTAGGTTCGGAAAGAATTGTGTGCAGTCGCCATTGAAATTCGGGTCTCTCGATCCAGAAACTGACTAAAAACATTTTGTTTTCATGTGAACACTGCTCAAAGCGTTTTAAAATATGTCGATGCTTGTTTGACAATATCTAAAACATCAGAGAGTGGATCAAAAAACGGATTTTATGAGCCACCAGAAGGATACGAGCTCGAAACAGATTCTACTTAGGATGTCAAATCATTCGGCACATATTATTTCTTAGAAAATTCAAATGTCACCAAGTTTCGTGCATACATCGAAGCATCGATAAGGAATGAAGCCATTTGAAGTGAAAAACGTACCGAAATAAACCAACAGCAGTTTATTTTTATTCTTAAAGTTATGTGTCCAGATTTTGTCGCGAACAAGCCTTATCAGATTTATGAGCATTCCACGGTCATGCCTGTGAAATCATCGTGAAATCGTATCTGCGGTGAACTCATCGCAAGTGTAAACGCGACGGGGAACATGAACGTGGAGCTGTGGTGAATTCAAAAAGACAAGGAGAATAGATTGATTTGGATTGGGAGTTCACACCGACCGAGAGTGTTTACTGGGGTGACATTGCGCATCTCGAATCGAATCTCTCGATTCGTACGTTTTTGCATTCGTTTCGAAAAAATTGCGGCATTATGTATTTCGTTCGACTTCATTCAGTCGCAGTACAAGATTTCGAATGGTGCTGTACTAGCTCAATCGAGTATGTTCTGTCAAACGAAATGTAAACAGAGAGAATAAGAGATAACTGTCTCCGTGTTTATTATGCCGCCCGCTGGAGAGACAACCTTCAGTGCATTGCGAATGTGAGTAAACAAAGAGAATAAGAGTAATTTCATCTACGTGCAGCATGTTGCCTGTTGGAAAGGCATCCTTCAGGATATGAATTGGCAGTTAATTTATAAACAAGCAAATCGTGCTCAATGACTATAAAAGCCATATTATTTATTGAGCAGTTGAAACCGATTAAAACATTATGCCGATACGACATGTTTTATAAATTGAGATAAAGTTACGACACAAATTATAAGTTTTATTATTAATTGCATATTATTCGGCAACTCGACCGTACGAAAACCATTTTTTTTTGTTAAATGTCTTGGCTGTGCATATGCACAGCACATGTTTCGAAATTGACAAATTGATATAAAATTTGCGAAAAAGAATCCACGTGTCTTGGAGAGACTCGAACCCTCAACCTCCTACTCTCTAGATAGGCGTGATAACCCCTACACAACAAGACCACTTAAAGGTCACGTTTGCGGAAAAGCCATCAGAATCCGAGTACCAACCTCAACCACGGTTAGCTCGTTTTTGAAAATTGAATATCTTGTTTGAATTGTCCAATCTTCACATGTGCTTTACTGTTGTATATCCATAGTCAAGCGAGTGCACATTGTTTATAAATCGAGAGGATCACACTCTATGCCCCCAACAACAGACTGGGTGAATTTGTGCAAAAGGCTTGCTTGGCTAAAGCATTTGATTACTTTGATTGCTCTAATTGTAATCAAGTGTCGGTCTTCCACCGTCATTTGTCGTCTGAGTACACGCGACCGCATGCTTAGAGCAATCAAACTCATCAAATGCTTTAACATTTTTATTATTTATCATATTTATTCGAGTTTATAACACAGATCCAATTTTGAGCTAAATAATTTAAAGCTAAAGAAGGATTCGATAATAAATTACTTCGATGTTAATATGTGTTACAGTTAAATGCACTTGGGTCATCTCTTGCGCGTTTTTTTTTTAACTCAACTATTTTTACGTAGATTTTCCCCATAGATTTTTCACGCGTTTTATCGAAATTGTCAAGAAATACGTGAAAACTGCAAAAGGTTGAAGTCGTTTTTACGAGGTTTTCGGGATAATTAGAGATTGTTTATTGTCTGGAAACTATAAAAAAAAGATATACTAATAACATTCTTTCCTTTAAGATACAATAATGAAACATTTATTTTCTTCCCGTAGAGAAATAATAATAAATATAATGAAAAACTTTCAGCAAGAAATGACTCTCGAACAACATTCGAAAGCTATAAAGGTGACGAGTGATTTTCATTCGACTTGAGTCGTTTTTCAGTGTGCTATCGAGTCTCCATAATGCCAAAACATCTCGTTATTCTTGTACCTCATCGAGCATACTCGAACGATGAGTCGTTTTCGAGATCGAATCGAAAGCCGTAATGCCAAACATGTTCGACTCGATAGAATTACGTTCGAATCGAGATGCACAATGCCACCCCTGTTCTCGTTGAATCGGTTTCGGTGGGTTCCTGCTTTGTGTGTCGCTGTCGCTCATTTTAATACTCGTATCGGTTTGGTCGGAAGGAAATTAACTCAGTAGTTTCTCATAAATGAATTGTGTTTCTTTTTTATTATTTGGTAATATTATTTTTTTTCTTTTTAAATATTTATTTTAATACTTCAATCATTCGTATGTTCAATCGAAAAATTTATATTTTCATAGATAGATTACTTAATTCATAAAAAAAATTAATTCATTCTTCTTCTTCTTCTTCCTCTTCAATGGCTCTATATTACCACTGAATCTTGGCCTGCTTCTTTACTCAATATTCCATTAACATTTCCACAGTTATTATTTGATGTTTCTATTCTGTACCCGTCCATTGCATGGATATGTGTCTTATGTTGCAAGTACAAAGATACGCTATGCTCAGTGAGTCGAGATTGCCGAAAACTTTTAGACCGCAACGAAAATCGAGAATACTCCGCCTTTGCTGGCAAGGAAACCATTGTATTTATTCATATTTTTTATTTTTTATTTAATGATTTATATTTGATGAAATAGTTAATTTATGTACAAAAGAAATACGACTGGAAGATTTGGGTTTTTATTGGTGTTTTATTTTTATTAAATTATATTAATTTATACGGGTCTCCAGTTAGCCTTGCGAGCAAAGGCGTAGGATTCCCAACACAAATTCCAACGAGTTTTCATATTTTGTCTATATTTTATCTTTAGGAAATTTCTCTAAAATTGTGTTCATCTCTTCACTGTGGATCCATAGAGGTGCACTAAATATGACAATAGTTAGAAATTTAAGGGATTTAGGGGTCAAATAGGCATCAAAGTGCGTTTTATGTCAATTTTCATGTATTCTGTAAAAATAAATAATATTTACAGATAATTGTTGATATTATTTTCCAAAAATGTTGTACAGACATTGATAAATGTTTGTGAAACAATAACTAATGAAGTAAATCATTTCGCAAATGTTTTGTTTTATGATTTATTGTATAAAATACGATTTTTAAATACTTCTTGATAGAGCCGAAGTCGAACATTTCCAAACCATACCCGATCGCACAACCAGACAAGAGTTATCATAGTATTTGAGAGTCGATGTGACAATAGATAGGATGAGATCGGAAATATTCTTTTCTCATGCCTTTTCGCCCAAATTCCTCTATGCAATCATATAGCTCAATAATTTGTCAATTATACTATGAAAATAACAAATACTCGTATATTGCATTGAAAAAATTGATTCGAGGGGTTTTTGAGGTCAACAAGCTCAGAAGCTTATTTTATATTAAAAATAAATTCACAAAAATGCGCTTTGATGACTATTTTACCCCAAAACACTTTAATTTTCAACTTTTACCAACAAAGTATGCATAGTGCTTTTTGAGGATCCACAGTGAAGAGATAAACACAATTTTAGAGCAATGTCCTAAAGATAAAATGACAAAAAAATATGTAAACTCGTGATGTATTGGACATTGGGGCAAAACGAGCCTCATAACTACATACAGAAGTGTTCCACGTCCTTGATTCTTAAATTCTTTGGAAAATTTCTTTTTGAATAAGCCCTTAATCTCTTCTGTAAGTTGTCGGTAAAGAAAGTTATTATTTTTTCCTCTTTTGAAAGCGGATTACCTAATGTGCAATGAAGGAAAAAATATCATTTTTTTGTGTATTTTTTACAACACCATCATTATTGTTCATTAATTATAATTTGTTCATTTGCTTATTTATTAAGTCACTGATTTACTAGGTTTCAAAATAAATTTATTGATTTATTATTTTTTGTTGATGATATATTAGATTTTTGACTTTTCCATATAGATAGCAAATCATGTAAATATTGGACAGTTATGCTTGCAGCGGCAGTTTAGTAATTTATTAATTATTAATTTATTAATTTATCAATTTTTTTTATTCATCAATTTATTAATTTATTATTTCATTGATTTATAAATTTATAAACTTGTTTATTTATCAATTTGGTAATTTAACAATTTATTAACATACCTTTATAAACTTATTATGAAATATTTTTTACTATTTTACTATTTTATTTTTGATTATTTTATTATATTTATTTTTTTATTCGATAATTTATAAATTCATTCATTTCTGAATTTATTAATCTAAAAAATTATCCATTTATTAGGTTTTCAAATCAATAATTTTGTAATTTAATCGATTGTTCATTTTTTTAATTTATCAACCCATTAATTTGAAGTCATTTATTTATTTATTAATTCTTTTGTTTATTCAAAGTCTTAGCTATATCTATATATATATATAAATGAAATGGTCTGTGTTCGTATCCGCATAACTCGAAAACGGCTGGATGGATTTTCTTCATTACTTCAGCAGATATGTTCATTATCGTTTCCGACGGGTTTATATGATATTTCCTCATGCAAAAATTACGAATGAGTTTGAGTAAATCGTGAAATACTAAAATTAAGATTCGTATGGAAATTGACCATGGGCATTTACGCCTCACTATGGGGGATCCCCATACAAGCGAGCGGTCAAAAATAAAATTGGACTTTTAAAGTGATTTTCCACTTAGTTTTAGCTGTGTATGGTCGAAATAGCATGAATATACAATTTCCAACCCCCCCCCCCTTTGGGGATCGTCTATGAATTACGTAATTATTTTTTTCATAGGTTCGATTAACGTGACAAAGCAAACCTATTTGGGAAGTTGAAATTTCGTGCGTTTTCTTAAGGAGAAGGAAGCGGGCTGTACAAAAACTAAGTTCAGCAATTTATGGACATTATGGCGGCGATCATGTTAAATGACATTAATTTCATGACATTCCGTGATATTTTTTTGTTCTCACTCTCATGCCTCACAATTTGTATTTAGAACAATTTGTTTGACAAAGTACTAGGATCTGAAGGATCATAAAGCATTAAATGTTAATCAAATAATCAGAATTGAAAATAACTTTTGAAAAAGGGTATTAGCAAATTAGAAATCGCAATCCCATGACATTTTTACGTGTACAAGTTATTCAAAAATGAGATTAATATATTCTCAAAAAATGTGGACATTCATTGTGGAATGTAAGAATGCTCCATTCTTCCGAAAAGCAAAATTCTTTTAATTTAAATAACAACACTATTTGAATTACTTTTGATTTGTTTTCATGATTTCTACAAGTTATATACAGCATCATTCTTTTTCTGTGTCAAGGTTTAAGTCTTCAATGATATTTTCTTCAATTCCATCAACGATGGAAGATGAGATAAATTCATCTAAAGTATTAGAAGATAAAGAACTTTTGAAAATCTTCAAATATTACAAAATTACGCATGGCATAAGAATAACTAAGTGAAAAATTTTTTCCAACGTCTCCTCGTTATCCAAATCGAGCTTAAAATGGATCTGATTCATGTAAGGCACGAAGGAAAATGTCAACATTTGCCTCTCTTGATCATTTTCTTGCATTATGAGTTCTAAATTTCTTCAACTGTTTATATTGACTTTCCGCTGGTTGTTCAGCCAGTGAACCTCAAAGTGTAGATGAGTGAATAAATATTTCCCTACCATTAGCCAGACATTCATGAACACTAGCAGGAATTTCATACGCTCCGTTCTAACTAAGATATTGTTCGTCTTTACTTTTGCAATAAACATGTCGGGAATTATTGATTCCAGGAGATTTATAAATATTTACATATTATGAAATCTCATATTTAGTTCTCCATCAGTAGCTAATGAATAGCTCAGAAAATTAGGTTTAGAGAATGACTCAAACCACTCAAGCCCCAAACGCATTTCAGCGGAATGGCGACGGAAACGGTAAAATTTGACAGGAAATATATGAGCGAACTGTTAAATCCTTCCGTTACCGTTGTGCTGCATTGCATTGGGGTTTTATTCATTACTCCTTTGAAAAGTTAATTAAATGAGCTCAAATGGTTATAAATAAAGTCGAAGTTATTACCAATAAATGTATTTTGACCATACCCTTTGAGCGCATAGTTCAGTCTGACCCATTTTCAATAGGAAACGATGGGACTAGATTTCCCGTCGAATGAAACTTGTTATGAGAAAATCGGACACAAATAAGTGTCTAAATGGCGATTGCGTTCTTTTGCGCACATACATACAGACGCGCATGCACACATACAGACATCACCTCAATTCTTCGCGCTGAGTTAGTTGATATATACCACTAGGGGTCTCCGGGCCTTCTATCAAACATTCGTTTTGGAATGAGCATTAACCTTGGAGTACGAGAGAGGCAAAACACGGTAAAAAACAAATGAAAAAAATCAGAGTGACTTAACTCTGTTAATTGCAAATACTGGCAAGAAATTCTTTCAGGGACATTTTAGTCGAAGCTTTGTCCTTGATGTGTATCATAAAAGAACCTGGGATTCCTGAGGAAAAAAAGTTCTTCACTATCAAAGTTGAAAATAGCGTCGTTTTTGGAAAAAATATTGCTTCCGCATTTTTTCAATTTTTTTCACAGTGTAACCATTAGTTTTTGCACACCATTTAAAAGCTTATACAATAACCTTTGTAATGATGTATTAACATTGAAGAAAAAACATTTAAAAAATATTTCAATAAATAGTTGAAAATAAAATATTTTTTCAGAAAATTTGCTAACTTTTTTACCCATTTCTGACTTTGCCACCTTATATCTTTGGAACTAGTGCACCTAGAGACTTCAAATTCAGAATTTCTCTTAATTAGAGTATTGACAATGGAGAGAAAATATTTTAAAATAATTCGGAAGACATGACATTTTCGATTAATGACCGCCCGAAATCCTATAGTGCCTACTATGCAGGACAACGTCTGCCGGGTCGACTAGTTAGTTATAAATGTTTGGCATACTTTTTCTGCTTTGCTACTACTGAATCATTTGATATGCTTCCGATATGCTTGTGCATCGTCTCTGTCGTTCACGGTGAACAGATTTTCAGAATGCTTTTGCCATTCGAACGTGAACGAGCTCCGTGGAATTTTTTTACCTGATTTACCAGAGAAAGCTTCTCTCCTCTCTGATATATACACCATATTATCCACCACAGCAATTCAGGGAGAATGAAGAATCTAACAAGATGTGTAGATTGCCTCTCTGTCGTTTTCATCCTGCCTGTCTGTCTGCCCTCGTTTTTTTGGTACACACATGCTCGTATGCTTTTTGCGTTATGACCATCCACGAGGTACAGATATTAATATTAATTATCATTCAGAATGTTTGTGATTAGGTATACCTATATTAGTTTATTCAATAAAGTTGTTTATTTGAAATAGTTTATGTGAGTAATTTACATAATTTGGATAATGACTATCAAAAAAATCTTAGCACAGCAAAAATTATTGAATACATATTAAGACTTTCAAAAGTAAACACAACAATTAAATACGGTACGGATATACGATACGTGATCAATTGAATTTAATACACGAAAACTTGAGCAAAAATTGTTTTTTTTTATTGGCGAACTGGTCAAATATTCAATCAGTAATTAACACTATTCGAACAAATGAATAATAATTTTTTTTAAATGAGATGAAGAAAAGTATTAATCAAATGTAAGCCAAAATAGAAAGTCAAAAATGATATCTAGCAAAAGTAAAAAAAAATTAAAAAACTCCTCATCAAATTAAACTTGTTACTACATGTCAAAATCAATCGTTCAAATGGGATAGAAGTCACTAGATAGAAAATTAGAAGAAATTACTTCTCTTTTCGTAAATTCGTATTTTCTTAACTATAATTGCATTATTGAACATTATTGTATTAATGTGTGGAACAGAATGAATCATGTGAATTACATGCTTCGTGGGTAGTTTTGCCAGAACTCCTTTGATGCGAATAAATCGAAAGATAATATTTGGATTCAGGTCAATTGATCACCGGAACTTGTTAATTCAGCTTTGAACGGTGCAAAATGTATACATTTGGTAGCACAGTTGAAAATTTGCCATTCAGAAATCATTAAGTACATGTACCTACTGGCTTTTCTTTCTTAACAAAATTCCCGAACATTTAAACGAAAAGATGATTAAAATTAATCAACTTGATCAATATCGTTCCGTAGATTACCCACTCAAATAATTCATATACATATATGCGACAATATGTTTCATTTTTATTTTCTTCGTTTACTACTGCACACTTACTTGCTGCCTGCATTCGTGGGCAATAATTCAACACTTCCAACTAGACTCGATTGTCCACGACGATGTTCACTGTGAAATTATCGCTCTGTCTCACCTCTTGTTCATGTTCATGTTCACGGGAGGTGTACAGAGGGCTTTAGCTTCAAATAATCATCGTTGCAGACTATTGAGTTAAAAAATATATTCGATCTAATGACATGTCCTTTCACCGTAACGCAGGGTAGATCACTTTTACGTGGTGTGTTACGTAGTAAGATCTACCAAACCGAGCCCTGACCTAATCCATTTTTTGAGCAAGGGCATTAAGTTGCAGTAACTAAGGACTCATCGTATTTAGCCTTCGCTACCAACAGCAGTGTCTAAAGTATAACTAAATTAACTT
This sequence comes from Armigeres subalbatus, assembly GCF_024139115.2. Taxonomy (NCBI): domain Eukaryota; kingdom Metazoa; phylum Arthropoda; class Insecta; order Diptera; family Culicidae; genus Armigeres; species Armigeres subalbatus. The sequence continues at coordinate 305,936,564 of NC_085140.1, forward strand.
TACCCTGCAGATGATTGAAAGATTTGAAATTCTCTCCGTTTGAGGAAGCAACTTTTCAAGCAATTAGTTCAAAACCTCGGTGCTTTTCTTAAGCTAAATTGGTTGCTAAAAAACAATTCAAATACGTACTAACTTGATCAAGATATGGCTAGGGTTCCGATGCATGGCCAATTAACAGTGTGACATGTGCATTTCTCATGTCATCAAGTTTCTTTTCAACTAAGTTTCTCATAGAATATTTTCCCATGAAATCAAATTGATTGCACAAGCATTACCTGTAAGGAGTCCAATGACTACAGACAAGCTGTTGTCAGCACCTTCTCCATTAGGCACTCCCAATTAAACATGCTATACTCATTCTCTCACTCTCTCTTAATTCAAATATCGATCCAAGCTCAGATGTCTCCAGTAGGTAAACTTATATTCGACAAGTTATGAATAAAGCAATTACAATTCAACCTTCAACGTGATCGTTGGTTATTTTGAGTTATCACTCTCCTATACGAGCACTGAGTGTTCTTTCCGTGACATGGCGATCATTCCAAGTGCCTGTGAAAAGTTATGTAGTGCTCGTTGCGTCCAGAAGAAATTTAAAGTGGAAAAAGTAGCCGTGTCAAAGGCTAGGAAAACTATTTGTTTGCTAAATGACATCGCAGCAGTGACTATTTTAATATAGACAATCAAAGGAGAGAACGTCGTGAGCAGTAGAATTACCACCATCAACAACAATGTGAAACATGAGACAAGTGCAGCGATAAATTGCACTAATCCAGCGCGAGTGGATAACTGAAGCGGAACGAAACACCAGAAATGCGCACAACCTGGTCTGATGAACCGTCCAAATACAAAGGAATACAAATGCATGACAGGTGAGAGTGTATCCTAATTAAATTTAATTTGAATGAGCTTATGTAGATTATTTATTATCATGCAAAACTTTCAATTATTTTCATTTAAATGGATATTGAGCAAATAAAATTTAGAATTGAGTTACTTGTTGGTGAATTGAATGAAATACTGATTAATCTAAAGAAAGCTCCCAACCGAAATTACAGAAAGTGTACTTTAAATAAAAAAATAACTAAAGCTCGGGATAACTATAATTTGATTATCGACATTTTAGCAGATCACGAAGACATATTTCCCAAAAGTGAATTTTTATTTCTTACAAAGTGTACCAGACAACTATACAGTAATATACATACTTCAATTTTATCCAAATTAGAACACACCGGTAGTCACAAGATAAGCATACCCTCGGTAGTATACGTTATAATTTTCATTAATAGACTGAAATCCAAAATTCAAAAAATGGCTGAAGTAGATATAAAACTTGGTACCACCCTCGTTCAAATGTACGATGGGGCACCGGAGAATCTCGATTCTTTTCTCGATGCAGTAAACTTATTTCATGACACTGTTGAAAATGAATTTGCAACCGCTACTGCTGTTCAAAAAGCAGCAGCGCAAACCACAGAGTTAAGATTTGTGAGGTCAAGACTAACTGGCTTAGCTCGACAGATCATAACTGGTGCAAATACTTTACAAGAAATCACAGATGCACTCACACAGCACTGTGAATCGAAAATTACGTCAGATGGATTAATTGCAAAATTGAAGGCTATCAAGCAAAAGGATTCAACCGAAGCCTTTTGCAACGACGTAGAGAAATTTACGTCGCAATTAAAATCTATTTACATCAGGGAACAAATCCCTGTTGAGCGAGCTAGTATAATGTCCACCAAAAAAGGAGTCGAAGCTCTTGTCAGTGGTTCCAAGAGTAATGAAACTAAAACTATTTTGAAAGCGGGAAATTTTGTAAAAATAACAGACGCAATTCAAAAAGTAATGGAAAACGATACCCCTAACAATAACCATAGTAATGGCTCAACCAACACTAACGCTCAAATATTCACTAGTAGAGTGAATTTTTCACGCGGACGTGGAGGAATGAACCAACGAGGACGTGGAAATTATTCACGATGGAATAATTACCCATCCAATCACAATGGGCAAAACGCTAGGTTCCATAATTTTCAATCCTATCGAGGCAACCACGCAAATCATAGAGGACAATGGTCTCAGAGAGGAAATTTCCCAAATAGAGGGATTTGGACTCAGCGAGGCCGGTTCACTCCGAACATGTTTCTAGCACAAAATAATAGTAATCATTGTCAACAAAATGCGCCAATGCCCCAACAATTTCAACAATCATTCATACCACCAAACCAACTGCAACAGCAACAATATGTCCCTCAGTCATTGAATGTCCACCCTTTAGGAGTACAGTTAGGGCAGCATATTCAATAAATGTGACTGCCACAAATTATGTTCAGCTGATGGTTGATATGTCAGATCTGCAACTATCTTTTATTGTTGATTGTGGATCTGATATATCTGTTATCAAGTCTGATGTTGTCAGGAGAACTCAAATCTACTACCCAAGTCATAAATGTAACATAAGTGGAATAGGACAAGGCATAGTTAGTTCATTGGGTACTACAAATGCTAAAATACTACTTAATGCTATCAAAATACCACAGACGTTTCATCTTGTCGGAAACGACTTCCCAATTCCTACTGACGGAATATTGGGGAGAGATTTCTTGGTGAAACATAAGTGTAATATAGATTATGAATCCTGGTTACTTAATTTGACAATAAACTGTGAACATTTTAGTATTCCTATAATAAATAGGCAAATGAATACAAATTTTATACCTGCTCGATGCGAAATTATTAAACATCTGAACAATTTCGATGTTCATGAAGATAGCGTAATTTTGTCAGATGAAATATGTCCAGGAGTAATTTGTGCTAACACTTTAGTGAGCAAAGGGAATCTTTACGTTAAAATTATCAACACCACTTCGGAAGATATGACACTACCGTCTAATTTCGTTCCAAAATTTGAACCACTATCTAACTTCTATTATTGTTCGTTACCAAATACTTCCACCGCACCGTGCACGAAAGAACGAGCCCAAAAATTGATTAGTACCTTGAATATTGAAAATGTTGATCCTCGCATAAAAGATCATCTTGGAGAACTTTGCATGGAGTTCAATGATATTTTTTCACTTGAAGATGATGTGCTTACAGAAAATAACTTCTACAAGCAAAATATCACCCTAAACAATAATAGACCTGTCTACATTAAGAACTATAGGCAACCTGAATCACAGAAAAATGAAATCAATAACCAAGTTCAAAACATGCTTAAAGAAGGAATAATTCAAAATTCTACGTCACCTTACAATTCGCCTATTTTATTGGTCCCAAAAAAATCGTCTTCGTCCGAAAATAAAAAATGGCGACTTGTAATTGATTATCGCCAGCTGAATAAAAACATAACACCTGATAAATTCCCACTCCCTCGGATAGATGAAATCTTGGATCAACTAGGTCGAGCTAGATATTTTTCTACACTCGATTTAATGTCCGGATTTCATCAAATCCCTCTTGATGAGGATTCAAAGCATTTCACTGCATTTTCTACGGATACAGGTCATTACGAGTTCAATAGACTGCCTTTCGGCCTCAATATCAGCCCAAACTCATTCCAACGAATGATGTCCATAGCATTAAGTGGTTTACCCACACAATGCGCCTTCCTATACATCGATGACATCATTGTAATAGGATGTTCCAAAAACCACCATATCGCAAACCTACGGAAAGTTTTTGAAACCTTACGAAACTACAATCTCAAACTAAATCCAACCAAGTGCCACTTTTTCAAAAGTGAAGTAACCTATTTAGGTCACCACATTTCAAAGGAAGGCATCCAACCAGACAAATCGAAATATTCAGTTATACTGAACTACCCTACACCTAAAAATTCACATGAGGTGCGACGATTTGTTGCCTTTTGCAACTATTATCGTCGTTTCATAAAAAAATTTGCTGATTTGGCATACCCACTAAATAAATTATTACGCAAGGACAAACTTTTCAAATGGGATGACGAATGTCAAAAGTCGTTTGAAGCAATGAAGAAGAAATTGCTATCACCACACATAAAGCCTGTCCACGTTAAATTTCGGACACTGAGACAATGTCCAACTGATATGTAGCCATTTTATCTCTTTGGACAAGAAGGAAAACCCGCTGAAATAATAACATAAAGCGGACAGATTCAACTGTCGTGTAAATTGATCTCAGTGGTTTGTGAAAATTTTAAAAAATCGCATTGGATGATGGGTGTCCGAAATTTAACGTGGACAGGCTTTATTAATGTTTCCGGATTATCGTAAATCGTTTATAATTACAACTGATGCGTCCAAAATAGCATGTGGAGCAGTTCTGGCTCAACGTCATGGAGATTTTGAATTACCAATTGCATTTGCTAGTAAGGCATTTACAAAGGGTGAATCAAATAAGTCCACAATAGAGCAAGAATTGACCGCTATACATTGGGCTATTGATTATTTTAGACCATACATATACGGTCGTAAATTTATCATACGAACTGACCATAGACCACTAATTTATCTATTTTCTCTGAAAAATCCTACTTCAAAACTCACACGAATGAGATGGGATTTGGAAGAATACGAATTTGAAGTGGAATACATTACAGGAAAATCAAACGTGTTATCAGACGCATTATCGAGAATCCAAATAACGTCAGATACACTGAAAAACATGTATATAGTAACTCGAAGTATGTCAAAAACCAACACCTTAAAAACAACTGACCTTCAGGCACAGAAGCCTGATCAACTTTCATGTGTATGATGCTGTCAGTAGTTTGGAGGCATTTGATGTACCAAAATTAACGTTTAATCATAGTTCAGACAAATTAAACTTAAATATGATAATATATGATAAAAAATTTAGAAAGAGGTTAACACCAGCTGTTACCCTCGCATTAAACTCTAATAACATTAGAGATTTACAATTGATGTTTCAATATATTGATGGCAGGCCTGCCCATACAAATGTCAATATAAACAAAAATAAAAATATAAAATCATTTAAGAAGCTAGCAATTCAAACAAATGACGTCATTTTTACATACATTGATAAAGAAACTTTTAAAAAAATCGGCAATGCTATTCTTAGGAATACTGCCATAATAATTTATGAAAGACCCATTGAAGTTTCAAATGAAAAAGACATCCAAAACATTATTAAGCAATATCATGACTCCCCAACAGGAGGTCATCTAGGAATAAATAGACTTTACAAGAAACTTAAATCTCTCTACTCGTGGAGAAGCATGAAGCAAACCGTGGTAGATTATGTGAATTCATGTTCTTTATGCAAACTGAATAAACATTCTATAACACTAAAAACACCAGCAATAGTAACTACAACACCAAGCAAACCATTTGAAGTTGTATCTATCGATACAATTGGACCGTTTCCACTTACCGAGAAAGGTAATCGCTATGCAGTGACATTGCAATGCGATCTTTCAAAATATGTAATAGCAATCCCAGTTACCGATAAATCATCCAATACTATTGCAAAAGCAATTGTCAACAAATGCATACTAATATTTGGACCTATGAAACACATTAAAACGGATCAAGGTAGCGAATATAAGGGTGTATTTGATGAAGTTTGCAAGCTGCTCCAAATAGACCACAAATGTTCAACAGCATACCATCCCCAAACGATTGGTGCTCTCGAACGTAACCATAAATGCCTTAACGAATATTTAAGAATATTCGGAAATGAACACAGAAATGATTGGGATGAATGGCTTCCATTCTACAGTTTCTGTTATAATACGACACCAAACATTGAACATTGCTACACACCATTTGAATTGATTTTTGGAAAGAAGTCTAACTCTTTTGAATTCTTTTCTAATAACGTAGAACCATTGTATGATTTAGATTCATATCAAAAAGAATTAAAATTCAGATTGCAAACAGTACACAGTAATGTCACAAAAACTTTACAGTCAGAAAAAACCAAAAGAACAAATTTAGCAAATAATAATATCATTGAATCTGTTATCAATCTAGGTGATATAGTTTATTTACAATCCGAAAATAGACACAAATTAGAACCAGTTTATAGTGGACCGTATAAGATTGTTAAATTAAAAATACCGAATGCAACAATAAGTGATAAAAACAATAAACAACAAGAAGTACATATATCAAGACTTATGAAATAACTGAATAAAATATTGTTACGCAAACATTTCTTTTCTATTAGGGGAAAGAGGTGATCTAGAACAAAATTTGTGAGAGGCATCTGAAACCGAATTGATTTTTTTTTGAAAAGCTCAATCTTTTTCCTTTAGGGGAATGGTGTGACATGTGCATTTCTCATGTCATCAAGTTTCTTTTCAACTAAGTTTCTCATAGAATATTTTCCCATGAAATCAAATTGATTGCACAAGCATTACCTGTAAGGAGTCCAATGACTACAGACAAGCTGTTGTCAGCACCTTCTCCATTAGGCACTCCCAATTAAACATGCTATACTCATTCTCTCACTCTCTCCTAATTCAAATATCGATCCAAGCTCAGATGTCTCCAGTAGGTAAACTTATATTCGACAAGTTATGAATAAAGCAATTACAATTCAACCTTCAACGTGATCGTTGGTTATTTTGAGTTATCACTCTCCTATACGAGCACTGAGTGTTCTTTCCGTGACAACAGTATTACTATTCTGATTTCTCAAGAAAGGATTTATTTATAATTGGTAGAGAAAGGAGCGCCTTCAATGAGAATGCTTTCAATGAAGCATATAAAAAGGACCTTGCCATAAGACACTTGAGAAAACAATTAAAGAACTGTATCGAAGCCCGATACGGAATTACATTACTTCTCAAAAGTTTGCTCCATTACATGCATTTAAACACTGAGAAATTGGGAAATGCTACAATACAACTAAGAGCTGGTCGCAGTGGCACATCCGCAAAAGAAAAAACTCAAAGGTGCAGCCCAATCGGGTTGTACGCAAAGGTGACGTAGGACTACGTAGCTATACGAAATGGAGGGTATTTTTCATCATAATTTGTCTAAATTTATTAGCATTGTGCAAACTGCTCGGAGGTCAACCGAATCAAGAAACTGAAAGCAGCTCCCAGTTGGATGAACCAGCCATGGAAAAGAAACGACTCTTCGGCCGCATCGCCACTGAAGCGACTCGCCTATCTTTCAGTGGATATCATCAGAATCCTAGAAGACATTATGCTCAAAAATGTCCGAAATAAAGGAAAAATAAGCAGAATCGGAGGTGGCGCGAAACCAAACACAAATATATTAATTTGCAACGTTCGACTTCCGCACGCGATGGACGCGTACATGCATCATTTTCTATAGCGCTGGTGGCAAAGTGAGCGGGACTTCAAGAATAAATTACAAACAGTCCTTTTCAGGACTTAAACTTTTTATCCAAAAAGAGGTTTTGACCGTTGGGAAAATTGTTTACCCAGACAAACAAACTGTTCGGCTGTTTAAACGACAATGACGACTTTGGAAAGATTTATTGTTTTTAATAATGCGCCATTTGAAAAACTAAGGCAGCTAAACGACATTTTTCACTAAGGTGGAGTCTTCATCGATTTGTTCGTCGTCGACGGAAAGCGAAATTTTCTGGCAAGATTCTTTGGTTTTGTTTCGTTAGTCAGACAACGGACCGTTCCGAGAATGACAGATTCTGAAAATCCCATGAATTTTTTTCGCAAGATTCTGAATTTGGTTATGAGATGTTGGTTAACTAAGATGCGTATTGCTGCGAGGAATAATAACAAAAATTTGACTCAAGACGAAGTTTCTTCATATTACAAAACATTATCTCTTGGCATCTGTCTGTCCGAGCGAAGTTCACCGATGGGTGGTTGCTGTAGATAGTTTCCCCTGAGGTGGCATCTTCATTGATATTATACAAAAGCCATCATTTTATACAAAAGAAGGTTGATCCGACCATCCGAAATAAACTTTCTTCAAAGTGCAAAACTCAATCGTAAATAGCGAATTGGATGGAATCAAATCAAAATGGATGGAATCACTAACAGCAACCAACCTACCATGCCAAACCGAATGCCACCGAAACAGTCCATTTTTGCAATTAACTCTTTCTTCTCATAAAATGTTGGTCCTGAGAAGAACCAATTTTTCTTTTTTCTTTTCCCAATGCTACTTTTCAACTAGCTGACACCACAATTTGTAATAAATTTTAAGCATCGGCCACAGTGCTATTTTTATGGTCAACCCTGTCTTCATATGAAATGCTGGTTCGTTGACATCGAGCACCACCACCAATGCGATGGATGTCCTTTGAAAATGTTATTAGCGCCTCCGTGACGCTGTGTCCGCTCCGCAGCGATCGCTTTGATGCGTGTGCTCTGCGTGAAACCTTGTTCAAACTGAGGATTAGATCCAAACCATCAAGTGATTGATTTTTGACGTCTGTGCTAGTGATGCGTGTACGTGATTGGTTGGTTGACCTATTTCCAAACTTTTTATCAATTATCAATAATAAATAGTTAAAAATCAGGTATTTTTAAATAAATACGAAGAAGCGTTGACTCATCCTTGATCGAATGGTCCAAAAAAATTGAAAATCCATCGAGAAACGGCTTAGATATTGAAGTTTAAAGTCTATCATATTTTCGTGACGGTCCCCGATTTTCGCAATCGTAAAGTGCACCCCAATATAGAAAACACAGACGTAGTCCTACGTCAAAATGTTTGACGTAGAACTACGTCTTTGTCTTGGATACGAATTGAAAATGGTAAACCTTTAGAGAATGCTTCCTTCACTCACTTATTCGAGAAGCTTCTATATTCTTTGCACAATATTCTCAAATTGTCCTCTATAGGATTTTCAACCTCCTAAAATGTACTTTTCGAAACATTATGCGCCCCTTAGATTTCTGGAATGTAAATCCTTAAGTGCCTCAAATAAAAAATAATCAACCTCTGTAGGATGCTTCTCTCACGGATATTCTCAAATTCTCCTCTACAGAGTATCCTTTCTCCAAGAATGGACTATTCAAAACACCTTGCGCCTCCTGAGATTTGAAATGTATGATTCTTTAAGCAACTTAAATTAGGTAATAATCTGTTGAAGAATTTCCGCTAACCAGGCGCTTTTTCGAGAAGCGTCCATCCTAAGTTTCAGCGTCATTAAAGCTGCACTTTCTCATGTTGTCCTCAAAAGAATGTTTGTTCTCGTGAAATGTACTGTTAGAAGCTTTTAACTTTTTCATAAAATGTAAATCCTCAGGTGCTTCAAAAAAATGAATCCCTGGAAGAGGGTCGGCCTCTCAGTGCGCTCTCTTGAGAAGCTTCCGCCATTTAATATTATCAAATAGTCAACACATTAAAGCACGAAACAAAAGGCAAAGAGCCAAATTGAAATTCGCAACAAATCAAAAGTTATACTAGCTCACAAATGTGAGGGATTTTCAAAAAAATCATATAAATGATCGAATTAATCAATTTTTTGAAGTTTTTGCAGAAATATCTTTGGAATTCGGTAGAGCCATAACACTATTTATATTTCATTTCATGAATGAGAATTTTTAAACTTCGTTTCTGAAAATTGACAAGATTCCGAGTTGTGCCTGACTGGGTTGTGCTGAATCATTCTCATACAATGAAGATTGGAATTGTCAATTGATAATAGCGCGGATGTAAAAAGTAGGCGAGTTATTGTCTGCGATTATATTTTAAACTAGCAGACCCGACGAACTTCGTTTCGCCTAAAATTGATTAGTTCTCGAGTTATGCAGAAATTTCGGTTTCATTTGTATGGGAGCCCCCCTTTCCAAAGGAGGGAGGGGTCTCGAACCATCTTAAGAACCTTCCCCGACCCCAAAAACCTCTGCATATAAATTTTTACGCCGATCGGTTCAGTAGTTTCGGAGTCTACAAGTTTCAGACAGACAGAAATTCATTTGCAATCTAATGATAATACTTGAATTCATTAATTTTTCGGTTAACCTGAACTTTTTGTGAATTTTTTGCGCCTCCTTAGATTTAGCAAATGTAAATCCTTGAACGCTTCGAATAAAAAATATTCAACTTCTGGATACAGAGTTGAACAATATCATCAGCGTAGGCTGATATGTGACTTCCTTCATTTATCGCACATCAGTTGTTTAAACTAACTATAAAGTCTGCACTGATATTGGATACTAGTCTATCAGTTAAACAAAGTCACTGATACTGAAATTATTTCTGTCACTGATAGCCTGATAGTACAACCTTAAAACCAAGGTGAATACAAACAGGTGTAGCAGTATGCCAATTTCATGATTCAGCCATCTTGGATTTTTATATGGGGCAGCCACATAGTTTGTTTATGTTTTGCACTGAAATTGAATTTTTCACCCCCGGCTTAGTCTCTCCCATCGACTGTCGATGTGAGTGAACCCTAATATAAGAACCCTGCTTAAAACTGCTCTTCAGATTAACCATTTTCTTAGCATTTTCCTAAAAGGAGCTTCAGGTGTGTTGAAAATCGAATGATGTTAATACTCTTTACAGCTCTTTACTAATAATATAATCTCATCTCGGACTGTAAACCTCGGACTGTATAACTGTAAACCCATACTTCTACGAGGTGCTTCTCCAGCACCTAATGGAGCATTGAGTTTTTATTTTATAATTTACAATAGTAAAGCTTTGAATAATAAAAAAACTTAGTTGTTTCAACGAAATTCGTCAATGTAATTTTGAACTAAATTTAATGAATGCGTACCATTATGCTTCTGGCGGTTGTCACTGCTACATTAGAACCTCAGTAAGAAAATTCAACCATAAGCGTATCGAAAATTGAAATTGTCCACAGTTTGAAAAAATATCTAACGAACATTCTATTAACCACTTGAAAGGGAGGAACGTTTTCCCCACCCAACGCGTTTTACTTTTATGAGCAACCGAACTTCACCGCTATTCAATGAAGAAAATGATCAGAACAAATATTGCTTATGCTATCAATTTTTAGACTTTTGTTTTAATGTTCAGTTGCATCAGATCCATCCTCACAAATGATTGACCCAGTACCACAAATAGGCGCCCCAATTTGCTTCAAAAACTACTGCATTTTTTATTAGCATTTGGGAGATTCCAGAGCGATTGTTTAATCACTTCATGACTTACCTCAGATTAACTACATATAATTAGGGGTGGTGGAAATTCGCGATTTCGCGGAAGCCGCGAAATTTAAACATTTTCGCGAAAAACCGCGAAATTAACCTTTCCCGTCAATAATTTTATTCCATTTTATTGCCTCAGTCGATTTCTTGACCTAGTCAATACCTGGGTGCTGCGGATAGAGCCGCTTTTCTGCTCTCAAGCGAGTAGCGGGATATTTTTAAATCAATCCTATAAGCAGAATTATTTTGCAGTTCTCCGGCTGTCAAACATTTCCCGCTCTTCGAATTTCTCTTTCCATGCTGCATGAAGGCGCACGAGTGCGCGAGACTCTACATGACTTTACGATACATTTCTGCTCCAATCAGCTACTGAATCTCGTGAAATCTCGTAATGAGTGCTTTTTAGTTGCATTCCTACTAATTATCCACTCGAAATATAATGTGAATATATTTGTTACAAAGAATGCAAAAATCTAACTAAGTTTATTTTCATTTTTTCCCCAAATAATAACAATACTTCTCAATATAAGATCTAAAACGAACATAACCACAATCTTCAATGTTTGGCTCCGGCACAATAGAAAATTTTGGCTTCAGTTTGACAACCAAATCGATTCTATCCGCACCACCCAGGTCAATACCAACTCGACAAAAAACGCATTTTTTGACGTCTCGAAAAAAAATTTTTTTTAAGTGCGATGCCCGAAATTGGTCGAATGTTGAGCCAAAATTAGATTGAAGATCAATTTTGTTTTTCTTTCAAATTTTAAAAATAGTTAGAGACGTAAAAAATATGGATTCTTTAGGAAAGTTTAATATACAATTATTCGGAATGTGCGCACCAAACTGCCAACCGAACGCTGTTTGGGCTGTTGGTTCGAAGCACACAAAACTAACAACACGAATGAATTGAAGCTATACACGATGCTCTGCTTTGCGCGGCCTCGCGGTCCAACCAATTGCTTTTGGCCAGTAATGCAAGGAAATAATAAGAAAAATTAATTTGATTTTTTTTTGTACCGAAATATAATTCATTGCGAAATGGCCGCGAATTTTCTGAAAAAATTTCCGCGAAATTTTGAAAATTTTGCCGCGAATTTCCACCACCCCTACATATAATATTAACGCATTTGCCCAAAAGTACTCGCGGCGCTCCCCACAGGAAACGACGCACCGCGCTTTTTGCTGCCCATATACTCGATTTCTTTGGGGAGATAACATTGCGGCGTTTCCTAAGGTGCGGTTGTTCCTTTCGAATGTGGAACGCCGCGTGGAATCTTGTGCAAATGCGCTTTTGGAAACATTACAACAGCCGCGCGGTGAGTCGTATTGTCAGTACCCTACAATATTTGAAAACGTTTTCAGAAATTGTCAATCCAGCTCAATACGACAACAAATCCACTAGCATTTAAAGAAAGTTGACGGACAAATAATCCCAAGATGGTCAAAACCAAGATGAATACAGTACTAGGTGCTCCAATCTGCCAAGTTTGTGGAAGAGAAGAAAGCGGGGGTGAAAAATTCATTTTCAGTGCAAAACGAAAACAAACCGGCTGGCTCTCCCATACTAGAATCCAAGATGGCTGAATCGTGAATTTGGCAGATTGGAACACCTAATTGTGTATTCATCTTGGTCAAAACAACCCTAGAATAATCCAAGCAAGCACGCAATCATATGAAGATAGTGAGCTGAGGGATCGTTATTGAGCAAATAATTTCAGTTCAGGAGTCTAATAGGGTCAATGATCCGATGATTGTGGGTGTACCAATAGTTGCGGTAGTCCATATTATGTCAAATCTACGAATTAATCGCAGTAACCTACATGATCTATCGGTTGCTTGACATGTCAACACACTATTCAAGGAGAAACAGCCAAGGAATTCACCAAAAATAATCAATTATCATAACAGTCTAATATTTTTTCGTCTATGGATCAAAAGTTGCGATAGTGTTCCTATAGTTGCGAGCCCCATAGAAAAACATTAAATCCGCAACTATTAAAAAAAAAGGCAGGGTAACCGTCTTCGACCAGAGGTCGAACAGACTGAACACAACATCTAGCATTAGACAACGGACAGGACATTTACACTTCACCCAATGGACCAGTCGAAACGTTTTCTCCTTACCGGGGCGGGAATCGAACCCACACTCCACAGCACAAGCGTCTAAACGATTGACGTCGCTAACCGCACGGTCATGAATCCCACTAATGAACACTGTACCAATATTTGGAGGTTAATTTTAGAGTATCATAATGAATACTGTTGCGAAGGCTTTCCGATGGCAAGAAAAGTTATTTAAATAGCTTTTGGATACATCCACAAGGTAAGTGGAACAACATATGTATCAGTTTTGAGAGTACAGTAATGGAAAGTGCTTAGTTCCTCCACTATCATTTACCTTAGGAACAATATACTCAATAACAAATATGTAAGTAATTTCAAAATGATGATCTCTGTCAGTGGCAGCCGATTGCTCCAAATATCAGTCTGATTTGATAGTATTTGCATGGAGCGCTGAATGCTATGATAAATAATAGCTTTGGTTGTAACACGGCTATCAATATCGCTGTAGTGATAGTGTTAGGTGATACTGAGCAACTCTGCTCTGAAAGATGCTGCGCTCACTAAGAGTGCTTTTTCTAGGATTATCCTATCCAATAATATTCTTAAATCGCAATGTACAGGATTTCCGCCCTTTTAAAATGTACTGCTTGGAACAATTGGTACCCCCTTACATTTAGAATTTCAAATATTTCGCTCACTTTGAACACTTTTTAAAAAAGCTTCCGCCCGCCAATATTTTCAAATTGCCCTCTACACGATTTCCGCTCTCCTAGAGTTTTCGCGCCCTACATAATAATTTGCCTATTTTGATCGGTCGATATCGCTTCACAAAGAAAATTGGTTTAAATCGCTCTTTGACTCGGCTAGTGTGCAGTCGCTTCTCAAAACGTCATGAACGCTGAGGAAAAAAATTCAGAAATTGTGTACAAGACACATCCGCTCGACGAAAACTACGTTAAACAGTTTTGTGCATTGAGGAATGTAGTGATCATCATGTTTGAATATTTTAAGATAGTTCATTCGATTACTTATTATTTAATAAAATTTACGTAACTTAAAATATAAAAATTGTTCAATACCGTCGTCAGGAGTGACAATGGGTCTGAAGGTGACAATGGGTCAGCACCCTCACCGACAGTCTGGAGATCGGATAACAAAATCGTTCAAAAGGATCGCTTACGATTAAGTTTCTTGACCTCATATTAAATCTATTCTAAAAGCAATCTATGTAGTTGAAACAGTGACCCCTTTCTCACCCCCAATTGACCCATTGTCTCCCCCGAAGACGGTATGATAACTTAAAATTTAGTAAAGGTAAAAAGCCTACATGTTCAAAGAAAAGAAAGCCCCCCTCCCCTTTTTTATTCCGACCGCAATGTTTACTAATCGAAAGCTTTCCAACTACACAGATAGAAAAAGTTGTTGAAAATCACACGAAAGTAATGTACAGAAAAGGAATGCCAAAAAGAGCATACATTTAAACGATATTGTTACATGAATGTGTGCAATTTCTATTGCATTATGTAACTATTTCTCACATAACTTTTCAAAATGGCCTAAATAACATTTATTTCATTAAATAATTTGAGTAGGTACAGAGAACAAAAGCGTTCGTATTGGTCTATTGATTGCAATATTCAAATTAATTTATGAAAAAAATGTTACTTAGGTCCTCTTGAAAAGTTTAGCGAGATTTATACGATTTAAAAACATAATTCGCTAGAAATTGCATACATTAAGGACGAATTTGTTGGAAAAGATTCTATGCCCAGAATAGTGTAATTTTTGGCGTCTTTATATTTTACGCGTTGATTAGTTTTAATTATCTTTTTTGTACGTATCTTGATTTTTTGTACATCACTAGTAAGTGTAGTAATATATAAATATAAATAGTGGAGTATGATTATTAAATATGGAGTTATTATTTTGAAACAAACAACTCTATGATTGATATCGGTAAAAGAAATTACTAGTTTTTCGAGAGTGCTCATTGATGATGTCACACGATGTCCTTCTCAAGATCCGGGGCAAATCCTTGAGTCGAGGCATCGCTGTTGGAGAACGGATAGTTGGATTGTCGAGTACGACAAAGAAGCGCGGGTCGATAGAACCCGGTCGCGACAACTAGAAATCAACAAATGCTAGCCATATGTACCAAACACCAAGCCATACGGTTGCACGGTGTGCCTGTGACCGTTATTATCGAAAAAAATGTCCATCCATTCTGAACTCGCCTTTCGAAAGATATAATATCCAGGCGTCTGCTATGAAAATTTCAAAATATTTCATCTAGGGAATCGAAAGTTATAGCAGTAACGAATTTAATGCTTTTTGCGTTCGATATTTCACTAATATGCAACCATACATACCGTGAATTTCCTCCTGATTACACCCAAATAAATTATCATCAAATATGAAATTTGCAACCTCAATCAACTTTAACTTAAAACCTATTCTTTAAATAATAGAAAAAATATAGCAAAGACTGTTAGAGATAACATTGTTCTAATATCAATGACAAAATAGACAATACAACCACAATACAGTATTCAAATTACAGAACTATTGCACTTCAATCTCCTAATCATGATTCTACTTTTATTGAATAATAGTTGGTAACATAGAATACCACGCTTAAACAATTTTGTCTTTCCTGGGTACTGGGTAATTAGTAAGACTAGTAACTAACATTTAAACAACAATATGCATCATTTGTTGTCAGTTTGACAACCATCATCCAGTTCGATTCACGCAGTGGTACGAAAACGAGTTCCGTTTAAAAAAAAATAGAAAGTCTACATCACACGAGGAAAACCGCCTTTTCCGAGACCGGTAGATGGAAAAAGCATATATGAAACGTCTCAACAATTTCACTGACTTGCTGAACTACGATGCATTTACTTCATAAATTAATGCATTTACTACATAAATTAATTTACAATGTTATGAAAACTCATATGTGAATATGTACGTTATGTGGAAGATATTGATTTGGAAAATGTATTGGAGGTAACCACTTTCCCTTCGATGGGACTCGAACCCATGACCCTACAGTACGCTAGACTGGTGCTTTAACCAACTAAGCTACGAAGGACCTCTGTCGGCCTTCGCAACCTAGCGGCTACTGAACGAGCTCGAGATTCCCAAATTGGACGCATAGTCAAATCACTCGCAATCCATTTATCAAGCCAATACTTCCACATGTGTATTGTACACGTCCACATTAGAGGAGCATGAATGTCTGGCGGCTATACACATTCTTCATCAGCAACGGTACTGATCAAGTGAGGTTGTGTAAGTGGTTTACTGATCAAGTGAGGGTGGTTTAATCCCCGGAAATAGGCAATTACCTTTGATTGAACTGAACTTGAGTTGCGTGCTCTTGCCTACGCAATGCGGTCGGGTCTGAGCTTGACGACCGACTGGCAAATAGCTTACACAACCTCACTTGATCAGTACCGTTGCTGATGAAGAATGTGTATAGCCGCCAGACATTCTAAATACTCATGCTCCTCTAATGTGGACGTGTACAATACACATGTGGAAGTATTGGCTTGATAAATGGATTGCGAGTGATTTGACTATGCGCCCAATTTGGGAATCTCGAGCTCGTTCAGTAGCCGCTAGGTTGCGAAGGCCGACGGAGGTCCTTCGTAGCTTAGTTGGTTAAAGCACCAGTCTAGCGTACTGTAGGGTCATGGGTTCGAGTCCCATCGAAGGGAAAGTGGTTACCTCCAATACATTTTCCAAATCAATATCTTCCACATAACGTACATATTCACATAGGGTAAATCACTACTTGGGCCTATGGACCCGGTTCCCGGCTCACTACACAGAAAACTAAAGATTTATACTGTTTCGAAGCCGTAGGTTTATGATTGATAATTTTTAAAAACTCTCCCATTTATTTTTCACAATATTCAATATCTTTCAATCACTTGTTTTACTCCTAATTGATCCAATTGTAGAAAATAAAAATGTAGATTTCAAAATCTCACTCTCCGATGCCACACCACTGAGCCGGAGTGATTCTTTCCACTTTTACAAAACGGTATCATCAAATAAACACCTACCTGAAAATCGTCACAGTGCTCGTTACAATCATTGCTTCAAGCTTTTAATCACCACACCATAATGCTCCACACACGCACTTCAATCTAATCACTAGAACGTATCACTAGAACTTATATAAACATAATTAGAATACATTTAAAAATGTATTCTCAAACCGAACAAAAAATCACCTCGGCCCAAAAACTTCTAGCCGCACCGTGCTGCCAAAAGGCCAGGAGAATGAAAATGATCCTTCATTGTTAATAGGAAAACTGTTTAATATGTTGACGCTATCATGTTATTTATAATTTTCTTGATTTCAAAAGGTGAAAAAAATATTGTTTTTAAGTATTTGGAAAAAAAATTGGATGAGTAAATATATCTTCTCAACCAAATAAAAATGATTATGAATGATACCATCTGGCATCTTGTTGTCGTGGAACGTGCATATTTTTGTTTACGTCGCATTTTCTACCGTCCCGAGAGAGAATGAGAGAGAATGAGAGAGAAATGTTGAGAGATTGAGTGAAATTTTGTTTAGGCCGGGAACTGGTTTTTGTGATATGCCGAATGGAAATCGCTATGACTGAAATGAGTGCTGCACCTCGTTAATTTAAATCAAATAAAAGCTTTCTTGAACGATATTTAGCACGAATAGCTATTTTTTAAGCAGAAGTGAACCCCAATGCAGTATTATACAGCCCACAAAATTCAGGAAAAGATGCTTCCTGTCATAAATATCAATTGAATAATGCAGTCGTACGCATGTTAGGCCGGGAATGGGGTAAGAAACCCTATGAGTTTTCATAACATTGTAAATTAACGTTCAAGTCGGGTGGTTTAATCCCCGGAAATAGGCAATTACCTTTGATTGAACTACATAAATTAACTGGCACAGGGAATACTCGTATCCGACTTAGAACTAGAAGAAGAGGGATACCATCGCGTTTCCATAAAGCCAGGTAAGAAAATGAGAGATTTTAAAAGACTGAAACTATTTAAGAAATATTTCACTGTCATAAGATTAGTTCAGTCCAATTCCATTTAATTCCACCAAATCGTATTACTTTTACACGTTTTTGCCTTTCTCGTACAACAAAGTTGTACCAGAAGGCTATAATTTCACTCCAAAAGCCAAATTTTGATAGGAGGCTCGGAGACCCATAGTGTTATATACCAATCGACTCAGCTCGAAAAACTGAGTAAATGTCCGTCTGTGTGTGTGTGGATGTGTGTAGCCCCGGGATTTTTTTTTGTTAAACACGTTTCATATAGAAGGACTTGACCGATTCGAGTGCAACTAGTTTCATTCGACGGAGAAACTTTCCTAGTTGGACACTATTGTTTTTGTTTGCTAATAACTCATTCGGTTTGAATAATATTTCTATTTTTCTTTTAACAAATACGCTGTTTACATGCACACTTTAAGTCATTAATCAATTTAGCCGTGACGCAATCCATTACTCTCATAATAATTGCTTAAAAATTACTCAATTATTGAGCAATTTATAAGCAGCGTGATAGAGTTACATCAAATATTATAACCGCCAAGATGGAGGCAATTAGCACAGCATTTACAACATTAATTCGAATCCAACATATTGAATCGAGAAAGGCATAATCACCACTTGGGGATAAATTTGGGTTTTACGTACTTGACTCGACCCAAGTCGAGACACTGAAGACGACCTTACAAGTCAACAGACTTGAGTCGAGTCAAGTACAAGACACTGAAGACGACCTTACAGTTGAGGTCGAAATACGTATATGTAAAAGTAATACGATTTGGTGGATCTATTGTAACTCGATCTATTGTAAGCTGTACTGCCGTCATACGCATATTTGTCCCATGTTTGCTGGGATTCTCTTTATACATGGGGCAGTTATGCGTATAACGGTAGTATAGTCGTATACAATAAGCCCCGCATGATTGATACATATCATAAGAATATTTGAAGTGCATTCACACTTCCAGAATTAAGATTGAATCGGAATAATTTATCTTTCGTTTGAGTTCTTGCTCTGTCGCTTTCACTTATCAGTTTTGGTGATAAATTATTCCGATAGGGCACCAACGGCTACCAACCAGAATGGAGTTTTCTATGAGGAGATTGTAAAAAGGAAAACTGCGCCATTTACCAGTTATTAGTGAAATGGAAAGTGATTCTGAGACGTACGTTTTATGAAATAGTTTTAATGATGAACGAAGCAAATTTAAAAAAACACAATTTTATTCACAGTATGTACCGACACCATAATAACCAGACAGTTAAAGTTAGACAAAACATAAGACAGAAAGCGAACAAATCATTGTAGGACTAACACCAAACATAATCAAAGACTGTATAATTAGTATATGTATTAAATTTTAGCTTTCCCTAAAGAAGACACTAATCCCGTGTTGAAACGTCGGACGAATAAAAATTCGTTTTAATCATATGAGACTGCGTAGCCGTTAATTAATGATCTATGAAATGATTTATTTATTTTTATTACCAGACTAAGGCCGGAGTGACCTGTGCTGCACATAAAAGTCTTCTCCATTCAACTCGGTTCATGGCTGCACTTCGCCAACCACGCAGTCTGCGGAGAGTCCGCAAATCGTCCTCCACCTGATCGATTCACCTTGCCCGCTGTGCACCTCGCCTTCTTGTTCCCGTCGGATCGTTGTCGAGAACCAATTTCACCGGATTACTATCCGACATTCTGGTTACGTGCCCGGCCAACCGCAGTCTGCGATTTTCACGGTGTGAACGATGGATGGTTCTCCCAACAGCTGATGCAACTCGTGGTTCATTCGCCTTCTCCACGTACCGTCCGCCGTCCGTCAACACCACTGGTACGCAACACTTTCCTTTCGAAAACTCCCAGTGCGCGTTGGTCCTCCATGAACATCGTCCAGGTCTCGTGTCCGTAGAGAACTACCGGTCTAATAAACAGACGAAATTCGGAGACGCATCATGGCAGGAAATCGTACGTACTTTGGACTCCGCAAAACGCTCCGATCGAATAGAGTTCGCCGCCGTACCAAACTGATTATCTACAAAACGCTTATTAGACCGGTAGTCCTCGACACTTGTACGATGCTCGTGGAGGACCAACGCGTACTTGAAGTTTTCAAAAGGAAAGTGAACGACGAACCACGAGTTGCATCAGCTGTTGGGAGAACCATCCATTGTTCACACCGCAAAAATCGGACGCCTGCGGTGAAAATCGGACGAACACGTAGCCAGAATGTCGGATAGAAATCCGGTGAAAATGGTTCTCGATCCGACAGGCACAAGAAGGCGAGCTGCGCAGCGAGCAACCCTCCGTAGATATTGCGTGATTGGCGACGTGCATTCGTGAACCGAGACGAATGGAGAAGCCTTTTATGTACTGCACAGGCCACTCCGGCCTTAGTCTGAGCAAATAAATAAATCTTTAGTTTATGCACAGGGGGGGAGGGGTCTAAGATTTTGTGACACTGCATATACTAGGTATACAAAAAAGCGTGACAGAGGGGGGGGGTCTGGAAAACTCAAAAAGTAGTGGACATCATATTTGAATCGTCCCATACATATTCAAACGCTTACTTTTTAGAGTTCCGGTGGATCCGGAAAAGATTTGATAGAGGAATAAGAAATCCGTCAAGGCTAGTTTTCTCAATAAAAATGAAATAATACCGCCTTCGCAGTGTACCCGATAACTACTATTCATAGTCGTTCACTTTTCATGCATCCTTACTTGGCATTCAAAATATGCTTCAACACGTCCAACGGAAACCATATTTTCGCCACTTATTATTCCTAGCCCGTATCATTGCACTCATATATCTGAATGCTTTCCTTCCACTACATACTTTCCCACTTCATTTTTCACACTAAAATCGCCAACCATCCGAAACAGAAAGCGATCCGTTCCCCCAATCTATCCCAGCCCCCAAAAAAAAGAACCGTAGACCGACAACGGTGACGACGAATGTGCTTTCCAGCTATATCACGCTTCAAATATACGACACACAAATCGACATTCCGGCGACCACGTGTGAATGCAAAATTTCTGCTCCATCTCTTCACTAGAGGCACTCGACGGGTTGCACGGTGGAGTGCTTTTCCAATCTGGTTGGCCTGAAAACGCCTCTAACATGTATCAAATTTATATTTCACCATCACTGTTCAGTCAAAAAAAGAACTATTTATAGGAGGTCCGAAGAAAATGTGGATCTATATACGAATGTCCCACAATGACTCAGTTCATGCCTGGGTGTGAATTTATCAAGAAATCTTATAGAATTAATCTCTCTTCTGAAAATAGGCCAGAATGGTATAAAGAGTTATGGCTAAACAGTATTTTAATATGAATATTGGAAGCTACTTTTTCACAACAAAAATCAAATGTAGCTAATTTTTGAAAAACCTTATTTCAACCAACTGCATCGGTCAAATACCTGTCCGTGTGGCAACGGTGATGACGATGACAGCAGCATCGCTAGGATCAACCACTTTCCTCTCCCGCGCGCACACGGGGAAGGAGCAACAAAAGCGCAGCCAGTTTGCCAAGTGGATCAGAAAGAAAAGCTCCCTTGACGTGCAGATAAAGAATGGCTTTCGGCGTGTGTTGTAGGATGTCGTTCGTTCGTCGGCGCCGTCACTCGGTAACAACTGTCGGGTGCCAGCCATAGTAAGCCAGCACCGTTGATTGTGTGTAGTTCATTTCATTTTCACTTTTCACCCCTTAGCATGGCGAGAAAAAAAACAGAGGGCAATAAATTTATGGCCCCAGTCATAAATCTTCTTAGTAGTCAGTCGTTTTCTACCGATTAAGAAGATAGCAGGGAAATTTGCTTTAATTTGAAGTTTTGTATAAAATTGAACTGACGCAGATATCGATTGAATCAAATGTGGCCGAAGTTTGGAAAATATAAATGTCAAACGTGGTGTATTTTAATGGTTTAGCAAACATGAACATAAGTAATTAATCTATTCGACCCAAAAATCAATTGATACACCACAAATAAAATGTTTTAGTATCAATCGAAATTTAAATTGAAACATATTTTGCGAATTTATTCACTGAACATATGAAAGTGTTTTTGAATGCAGAAAATGTTCGATAGAAGGATAAAAGTTTTATGGTGCTAGAAACATTATCCTTGAAATGATAACCATATGAAATTCCGAATTTCCACATTCCGAAAGGATTTTTTTGTGGTGGATTAACACAGAGTTCTCCCATTAACGTATCCTAGAGGCCAACTTTAACTATCAACTTATCCTCGACTATGAGTATTCCACAACCAGAACATACAATTTAAATCCCCATGAACCACAAACTTTTAAACTCTGACAATTGGTGCAAATCCAAAAACAAACAACAGCAACAAAACACCACGCATCTTGAACTCTAATCCCCAGCACGGCTTTGACTGGAATAGGTCCCGACCAAAAGTTTACAGCAGAAACTTTCAAACACCACACGTTTTACTCGATCTCCCATGAGCCAACCCGCACACCAATGAGTGGTGGAATTCCTTCTTCCCCGCTGCAGAAGCAGTAGACAGTGAGTAATCCTAATTCGAAGAATTAACTTTTGGCGTGAAAGTTTTATTTGTCTTATAGCTTCATGTCAGCTTTAATATGGGGCTCGGTTCAACTTTAAACTTTTTAGAAATGGTATGGTGATGAGGAGAAGTGTATCACATTAGCTTGATTGCTCGTTCTTCGTCACGCTAATTTATTTTGGTTGTAAACCCATAAATAGAAGAAGCTCGTTTCATTGACAATCAAGAAAGATCATTTTTAAGGTTATGAATATATCATATGTCATGTTTAATTCCAACAATTAACTTATTGTGACAACATATATGATTATAATCGGGATTAAACAAGAAAATAGAAAAAGAAGTCGATAGAAAATTAGAAATGAGATAAAAATATTAATAAGAACAGCAAATCATTTTTTTATGTTTTGAAAAGGAATAGGAAAAGGAATAGGAAAAGGAATAGGAAAAGGAATAGGAAAAGGAATAGGAAAAGGAATAGGAAAAGGAATAGGAAAAGGAATAGGAAAAGGAATAGGAAAAGGAATAGGAAAAGGAATAGGAAAAGGAATAGGAAAAGGAATAGGAAAAGGAATAGGAAAAGGAATAGGAAAAGGAATAGGAAAAGGAATAGGAAAAGGAATAGGAAAAGGAATAGGAAAAGGAATAGGAAAAGGAATAGGAAAAGGAATAGGAAAAGGAATAGGAAAAGGAATAGGAAAAGGAATAGGAAAAGGAATAGGAAAAGGAATAGGAAAAGGAATAGGAAAAGGAATAGGAAAAGGAATAGGAAAAGGAATAGGAAAAGGAATAGGAAAAGGAATAGGAAAAGGAATAGGAAAAGGAATAGGAAAAGGAATAGGAAAAGGAATAGGAAAAGGAATAGGAAAAGGAATAGGAAAAGGAATAGGAAAAGGAATAGGAAAAGGAATAGGAAAAGGAATAGGAAAAGGAATAGGAAAAGGAATAGGAAAAGGAATAGGAAAAGGAATAGGAAAAGGAATAGGAAAAGGAATAGGAAAAGGAATAGGAAAAGGAATAGGAAAAGGAATAGGAAAAGGAATAGGAAAAGGAATAGGAAAAGGAATAGGAAAAGGAATAGGAAAAGGAATAGGAAAAGGAATAGGAAAAGGAATAGGAAAAGGAATAGGAAAAGGAATAGGAAAAGGAATAGGAAAAGGAATAGGAAAAGGAATAGGAAAAGGAATAGGAAAAGGAATAGGAAAAGGAATAGGAATAGGAAAAGGAATAGGAAAAGGAATAGGAAAAGGAATAGGAAAAGGAAAAGAATAGGAAAAGGAATAGGAAAAGGAATAGGAAAAGGAATAGGAAAAGGAATAGGAAAAGGAATAGGAAAAGGAATAGGAAAAGGAATAGGAAAAGGAATAGGAAAAGGAATAGGAAAAGGAATAGGAAAAGGAATAGGAAAAGGAATAGGAAAAGGAATAGGAAAAGGAATAGGAAAAGGAATAGGAAAAGGAATAGGAAAAGGAATAGGAAAAGGAATAGGAAAAGGAATAGGAAAAGGAATAGGAAAAGGAATAGGAAAAGGAATAGGAAAAGGAATAGGAAAAGGAATAGGAAAAGGAATAGGAAAAGGAATAGGAAAAGGAATAGGAAAAGGAATAGGAAAAGGAATAGGAAAAGGAATAGGAAAAGGAATAGGAAAAGGAATAGGAAAAGGAATAGGAAAAGGAATAGGAAAAGGAATAGGAAAAGGAATAGGAAAAGGAATAGGAAAAGGAATAGGAAAAGGAATAGGAAAAGGAATAGGAAAAGGAATAGGAAAGGAATAGGAAAAGGAATAGGAAAAGGAATAGGAAAAGGAATAGGAAAAGGAATAGGAAAAGGAATAGGAAAAGGAATAGGAAAAGGAATAGGAAAAGGAATAGGAAAAGGAATAGGAAAAGGAATAGGAAAAGGAATAGGAAAAGGAATAGGAAAAGGAATAGGAAAAGGAATAGGAAAAGGAATAGGAAAAGGAATAGGAAAAGGAATAGGAAAAGGAATAGGAAAAGGAATAGGAAAAGGAATAGGAAAAGGAATAAGGAATAAGGAATAAGGAATAAGGAATAGGAAAAGGAATAGGAAAAGGAATAGGAAAAGGAATAGGAAAAGGAATAGGAAAAGGAATAGGAAAAGGAATAGGAAAAGGAATAGGAAAAGGAATAGGAAAAGGAATAGGAAAAGGAATAGGAAAAGGAATAGGAAAAGGAATAGGAAAAGGAATAGGAAAAGGAATAGGAAAAGGAATAGGAAAAGGAATAGGAAAAGGAATAGGAAAAGGAATAGGAAAAGGAATAGGAAAAGGAATAGCAGAAGGAAGCGGGAAAGAAATAGGAAAAGGAATAGGAAAAGGAATAGGAAAAGGAATAGGAAAAGGAATAGGAAAAGGAATAGGAAAAGGAATAGGAAAAGGAATAGGAAAAGGAATAGGAAAAGGAATAGGAAAAGGAATAGGAAAAGGAATAGGAAAAGGAATAGGAAAAGGAATAGGAAAAGGAATAGAGAAAGGAATAGGAAAAGGAAGGGGAAAAGGAATAGGAAAAGGAATAGGAAAAGGAATAGGAAAAGGAATAGGAAAAGGAATAGGAAAAGGAATAGGAAAAGGAATAGGAAAAGGAATAGGAAAAGGAATAGGAAAAGGAATAGGAAAGGGAATAGGAAAAGAAATAGGAAAAGGAATAGGAAAAGGAATAGGAAAAGGTATAGGAAAAGGAATAGGAAAAGGAATAGGAAAAGGAATAGGAAAAGGAAAAGGAAAAGGAAAAGGAATAGGAAAAGGAATAGGAAAAGGAATAGGAAAAGGAATAGGAAAAGGAATAGGAAAAGGAATAGGAAAAGGAATAGGAAAAGGAATAGGAAAAGGAATAGGAAAAGGAATAGGAAAAGGAATAGGAAAAGGAATAGGGAAAGGAAGGGGAAGCCCAGCCGCATTCTGTATTTTCCAAAATTTAAATAGGGGAAATGTGCCGTTTACCATCTCACTGAACATATATTCATCTTGTCGCAAAACAAAGAAATTAACCACGGATTTCGTCGTTTCTTTTTGCTTACATGCATGCTTACTGATGAAAAAATCACAAAAATAAGAAACATAACAAATTCCTTTTCATTTCTTTGTTTTTTGCTGGATGAATATTGGAGCTATGAGATGATGTCCAGGAGCAGTAACCATACAGAAATGTGAATAGTTCATTGTGGTTTTTATTATAATTTTAATTAAATTTTGAATCCAAGTAGATGCAGTTCGTCATACAGTTACAGAAAAGATAAGTTGTAGCGCTATAGGTTTTGTAATTCAACTTGTGCGCATAATTCCAATCTCGCACAAACTTAGCAAAGTAAAAAACGATGTTATCGCTCACGCTCGCTTACTGCACAGCAGTCCGATGATGATGACGTCCACGAACACTACGCAGAAATGCTTCCTCTTTCTGACTCTACCCAGACCCATTTTTTGCACAAACGGAAAACTTTGGATGATTTATATCACCTTTTTTCTTCTATGTCTCCGTTGTAGTCATCGTCATCATTGTTTTTTTGCCGCTGGAGGTCGTCGCTGCGAATTGGGAGCACTTTGTCTCACAGCTCGTTGACAACACTCTTTGAACCTGGCGGGCAGCACTCGGTGATCAACTTCTTCTGCTGCGCCCTTGCGGATATACATAAGTACCTAGGGTTGGACATACCCATTCGCTGCGCAACAGTTTCTAACCTGGCGTTTAAAGCCGTGGAACAACTTTTGCTTTTACCTTGCTACGTAGTGGAAAACAACTGTTGTTGCACGGGGTTGGTTTTTAGTTGATTTCAATACTCTGGCTGGTAGGAAAAGTTAAGGGAGCAAAAGAAAAGTGAGTTTTGTTGGTAATTGATTTTTCAATTTCAATATCAGAAAGTAGTGTGAATGGAATACATGTACTTTTTTTTTGTAAATCGCATGACAAAGCGAAGCTTGACAGTGGTTCACACATACCTATATATGGAAGTCTTACAATAAATAAGGGTGTGATAGGTCATAATCCAGCATGACTCTTGTTACAGATCAAGAAAGACAAAATAATCATTAAAATATACTTACAAATATGACGTAAGCACGTGAATCTGGGAGTATAAGTCTTTTTTTTATATTTTACTAACAAGCACTTCATTCTCGAGCTACATGAACCAAGACGATGACGTTACTACAGTCCTTGGCAAAAGAAATTCAAGCATGGGGAACCACATATTTGGCCCAGATTGAAGAATATCGATTCTTACTACAGCCCCTGGTCTTCAGGCAAGCTTAACAATCGAAACTCGGAAAACATCCTGTTTGCCGTAAGATTTCCGGAGATTCTTTACAAATCCCTGTATCAGCGTCAATTCCACTTGCATGCTTGGAGTCTTGGGATGGCTCTTTATGCGCTCTCTGATTTCACTTCCATCGCATTCAAAAGTCATAGCGAAGTCGAGCTATGAATAAAATTTTATTATTATGGAACACAATGCCAGGCGACGTATTCGAGTACTAGCCGGTTTGGTACGCCACCATGAGATGCTGGTGTGAACCGATCCACTGTTCAGCACAGTTCCTGGTGTTGAAAGCCAGATTGGAGTTTAGTAAAAGCGAGCACAGAGAAAGGGTGGAGAAAGGCGTCATTCAGCAGCGTGCCAGCCCAACCGAGCCCTTAAAGTGAATATGATATGGTAATTTAACGAGCGATAATCGAATTAGGATTTTCCTCATGAGAACGTTCTGACACCCTAACATCCCCATTTTGAATGCATGCTATAGAAGTACATTTTGAGAGGCTTTTGGATCAAAATAAGAGAAATGATTAATGAATTGAATGTTTATCAGAATATATGTAGTTCGTGCATTTAAGGCAAACGTCTGTGTGCAATATAATTGGGTTAATTATTGCACGTGGTAGATTAGTACAAACATTCGATTACAGTGGAGCAATTACTAATGCAGCTTCATTTTTACGTTATTCTTCATTATTTTAGGTTTGGGAAATAGCATAAATGAATGCTTTGACTTTGTGGAGAGCATCTTTAGAATCCATCGCAGGGTAATTATCCAAGCTTCTCCCAAGAAAGTGATAATAAAGCTTGTTACAAAAAAGTGTTTGCTAGATGAATCAGACCTTGGCAAACAGTACTGGTGTAAAGCAATTTGCTGTTGAGAAGCCGCCATACGAGCTATGATACGGTGAGAGGTCTACTTACAGTGATCTAAGGACCTTCGGATCGGAGGCGAATAGACTGTTCCGATAATTATAAATACACTAAGAAATAGTCGGCAATTGGAATGGCGCTTGATATTTCATGAAAACGTCGATTACTTATAGATTACATCCTACTCTTTCGAATTTTTGCTGAAAATTAAAAAAAGATGAAGGTTTGATTTTTGACCAAAAAATTTTCTTTGCCCCAAACGAGTTATTTTTGTAACGTGTTTTTTTGGTAAATTACCTAGAAAAAACGTATAACTGTTAGATCAATATAATTTTCAATTCAGATACATAAACTTGTCTGTCAATGCGACAATAACAACGAGATCTGGTTGAAAAATAATTTCAATGGCCTGAAAATTCCAAAAAACATCAAAAATTATTTCGAAAATGAAATAATCCTCATGAGTACGGATATGGCTTTAGAATCAGACGAAGAATGAAGCAGGAATAGAAAGAAGAAGAAAGAAGCAAGAAAAAGAATCAGGAATTAAGAAGAATGAAAAGGTAAAAAGAAGGAAGAAAGAAAACGGAAGATTGAAGGAGGATTGAAGGAATAACGAAGAAGGTACATGAAGAAATAAGGAAGAAATTAGAGCAATGAAGTGATGAGCAAGAAGGGACATGATAGTTAGAAGGAGGAAGAAAGGAGGAAAAAAATGAAAATGAAGAAAGAAAGAGTAAGCGTAAATACTTTTCCGAATCTAATTTCACGCTACTCTTGTTTAACGGGCTTGGTGGTCATATTGCTACCGCTTTTGCCTCATACGCAGGAGGTCGTGTGTTCAATCCCAGGCCCGTTCCATTTTTCCTACTTAGTATCTTTTCATACTCTACCACATACCAGGTGTTCGCCATACGTCAGGTATTGCAGAAATGCCGCGAATACAACGTGCCCACACATCATCTATTTATCGACTTCAAAGCCGCATATAATACAATCGATCGGGACCAGCTGTGGCAGCTAATGCACGAAAACGGATTTCCGGATAAACTGATACGGTTGATCAAGGCGACGATGGATCGGGTGATGTGCGTAGTTCGAGTTTCAGGGGCATTCTCGAGTCCCTTCGAAACCCGTAGAGGGTTACGGCAAGGTGATGGTCTTTCGTGTCTGCTATTCAACATCGCTTTGGAGGGAGTAATACGAAGGGCAGGGATTGACACGAGTGGTACGATTTTCACGAAGTCCGTCCAGTTATTTGGTTTCGCCGACGACATTGATATCATGGCACGTAACTTTGAGAGGATGGAGGAAGCCTACATCAGACTGAAAAGCGAAGCTAAACGGATTGGACTAGTCATCAACACGTCGAAGACGAAGTACATGATAGGAAGAGGCTCAAGAGAGGTCAATGTGAGCCACCCACCACGAGTTTCTATCGGTGGTGATGGTTGACGAATTCGTGTACTTGGGCTCACTGGTGACCGCCGATAACGATACCAGCAGAGAAATTCGGAGACGCATAGTGGCTGGAAATCGTACGTACTTTGGACTCCGCAAGACGCTCCGATCGAATAGAGTTCGCCGCCGTACCAAACTGACTATCTACAAAACGCTTATAAGACCGGTAGTTCTCTACGGACACGAGACCTGGACGATGCTCGTGGAGGACCAACGCGCACTGGGAGTTTTCGAAAGGAAAGTGTTGCGTACCATCTATGGTGGGGTGCAGATGGCGGACGGTACGTGGAGGAGGCGAATGAACCACGAGTTGCATCAGCTGTTGGGAGAACCATCCATCGTTCACACCGCGAAAATCGGACGACTGCGGTGGGCCGGGCACGTAGCCAGAATGTCGGACAGTAATCCGGTGAAAATGGTTCTCGACTACGATCCGACGGGAACAAGAAGGCGAGGTGCACAGCGGGCAAGGTGGATCGATCAGGTGGAGGACGACTTGCGGACCCTCCGCAGACTGCGTGGTTGGCGAAGTGCAGCCATGAACCGAGCTGAATGGAGAAGTCTTTTATGTGCAGCACAGGCCACTCCGGCCTTAGTCTGATGATAAATAAAAATCTTTTCATATATTTCTCATGCTCTAGCAATCGCTAGAACTAGAAATGGGCTGTCAACTATCTTCTATCCGTATACCTACCCGAGCAAGAGCGACGACCTCGATAACAGAAATTGGTATGAACTAGCCTTGCATAAGAGGTAAAATACCAAAAACTTATATGCAGAATACTTGATACATGCTTAGGTTTGTCAATACCAAACGAATAATAATTGGTTATGCATTTGGTATTGAAATTCAATTTAATAACTAAGTATGTTATGGCTTAAGTATTGTGCATATTAGTTTTTGGTATTATTCCTTTGATATTTTACCTCTTATGCAGGGGTAGTACATAACAGAGTATAACAGAATTAGGTATTATTGAGCCAATTTCTCCGGCTCGGGTACAACTTGATTCGTTCTAGCAGGTAACTGTTAGAATTCGAAATAACAAAAAAAGCTCGTTCCGGCATCTTATTAGAATAAACGGCATCCTTTCATTACTATCACATTGGCAACCCGTTAACCAAGACGAACCTCTGCCATAAAACCTAACCCCCAGATTCCAATAAAATTCCGCAGGAACTCGTGGCGAGTGCAGAGGTGTTCTCGGCTTGCAGTGGGCGAATGACTGCATCATCAATTCCTTCCCATCCCCGATAACCGTGATGACGTGGCCAGCGCCGTTATCGAACATCCAAAATACTAGAGCTCTCGGACTGTGCACATTGAGGTTGAAGAGCAAATCCCATGCTTCAATTCATTGGTTTCACGCTACTCTTATTTCGCATACCATTTCTCACTCCTCAGTCTCTCATTTCTTACATCACAATTCTCATTTCGCACTTCGTGGTTGTCACTTCTTATTTTTCATGTTTAAGTTCTCAGTTCTTAATTCTCAATTTTCACTTCTCAGTTTTCAGTTCTCAGTTCTCAGTCCACAGGTTTCAGCTCTCATTTCTCACTTCTGATTTCTCACTTCTCACTTATCACTTCTCACTTATCATTTCTCACATATCACTTTTCACATCTCTTTCCTAAGCAACCACTTCCGACTTCGAGTTAGTCGAGTTAGTACTATCCCTTTTAATTCCACCTTTTGATTGTAACTTGACAGTCACGTATTTCGACCTTAAAAGAAGGACGTCTTCAATGTATCGTAAACAGCGCCGTAGCGTGTGGTTGGCCGGGTTGGCCCCCGCCAAGGGCGCCAGCCCTCAGGGGGGCGCCAAAGTCAAGAATTACGGTATTCTAAATAGAACATTTTTTGTTAGTTACTAAACGTGTTGTTTGTTTTGTTACTAAATTATTAACTACAGGGCACATTAATAATGAACCAACTACAGAGTTCAAATATCTATGATGATATTTTGAGAAATGTAGAGCAAATAAAAAATATTCCTTTCAACTATTTTAGTTGTCGAATAGTTTGATCTTAGGTTGAACCGCTATTTCTATTTTTTATGGCTTTCAGAACCGATTACAAAGGGTCATGAATAAGTCTAGTCATCTAATAAGATGATACGACTATTTGAAGAGCCAAAAATGGATTGGGTGGTTCCATAAGCAAAGACACTTATGCGAAATCCACGGGATGAATAGAGAAGCCCTCATTTTCCAAATTGACCCAATAGATAGGGAGAATAGTCCGACCTCTATCCACAAAATATTAACGATAGAAAGTTGATTGAGAGTTCGACTGCTAATGTGTGAGTATTTTTGAGGTTTTGGCTTTTCAGTCTGTGGGTTTTTTAGAACAACCGTTTAAGATCTGAAGGCAACAACAATTTTCCGAAACGTTGGGACAGATCTTAAACGTTTGTTCTAAAAAACCCACATACTGAAAAGCCAAAACCTCAAAATTACTGATAGAAAGTTGGCAATCCCACTCTTCCTATCCAAATCGCTTCAATCGGGTGTCCTGATGGCATTTTCATATAAAAATATGTAATTGTTTCATACGCAATATTAATGAAATATTTAAGATATATATGAACCGGTGCCAGCGAAAGTGGTACATGTTACATTGAGTAAATTTTACAGAAGACGCATTTTTCCGAAAACTTCGAAAATAAAATTCAAATTAGCAATTTTCTGCATCTCAACTGTACCAACGTGTTATGACTGATGTGTCTAAAGGTAGTAATGAGAAATATGCGAAGTTTCTGGACAAATTTCAATTTGTTGGAACAAAATGCACATGTACCACTATTAATGGGAGCAAAATGCAACAGAAACCTAAAATCGTTGCCAGTAAAAGTGGTACATGTGCATTTTTAAAATTATTTTAAACGGCAGTAAACCATCTTGAAATTCAAAATAGGGTTAAAATCTATTGCGGAAACATCTATGTTGTACTATTTTCTTTTCAATAAGTTGTTTTTAGTGGGTATAACTGCACATGTACTACTTTTCCTGGCAACGAAATTGCCATTGTGATATATACCATAAATTAAAAAGTGCATATCTCCAGATTTAGTTGTCAAAAATCACTTTTTTGTTATTCCCTTACTAAATCTTTGCTCCCAGAAGAAGTTGGTGTAAAAAACACAAAATCGACAAAAATGGTTTATGTACCACTTTCGCTGGCACCGGTTCATATTGGAATTCGCTCACTAAATTAACCTTCGGGGAATTTTTCGGAGAATAATTGGAGAAAATGTTTCGTTTCGAGTCAATATCTTGAAAAGGGGGCTCCGAAATCAGCAAGTCTGAAAAATA
Organism: Armigeres subalbatus; assembly: GCF_024139115.2. Lineage (NCBI taxonomy): Eukaryota > Metazoa > Arthropoda > Insecta > Diptera > Culicidae > Armigeres > Armigeres subalbatus. The sequence goes on from NC_085140.1 coordinate 305,969,225, forward strand.
GAATTCTTGATTCTAAATTCTTATCCGCTGGTGGTTCCTTGACGGCCACTGATATCAAGGGAAACCACATACGATTGGCATGGATGGAACACACGCCGATCTTACAGGTTTGAAGGTGTTCCGAAAGATGCGTGCAGGTTGTATACTATTTCGCCGAAAACCATTTTGCGGAAATTTTTTTCGCGGTGCGACATTTCTCGGAATGTATCAACTCTCCGAAACACATTTCGCGGAATGCACATTTTTTCCGAAAGACATTTCGCGGAATGTACCTTTTCACCCAGTCATTCCGCGGAATGCCATTTGGCGGTATTCAGTTAGAATAGTTATCACCCGATACCGACCCGTACACGAGACTTTTTGTATTCGTAAACTCGTACTTACCCCGAACACGACGTAATTTAATTATTTAAGTCCGCACTATTTAATTTCTTAAGCCCGTACCCGACCGTCTGCCCGGTATAAGGCGAAGGGAAGAGTAACGTCTACTTCAAAAGAAAGCATCTGCTTGGTATAAGGCGAAAGGAATTGATAATGCCTTCTTTAAAAGAACGCGTCTGTCCCGTGTAAGGCGGAAGGAGTTGATAATGCCTTGGATGCGTCTGTCTGGTATAAGGCGAAAGGAGGGGTAATGCTTTCTTCAAGTGGATGCGTCTGTCCGGTGTAAGGCAAAGGGAGTTGATAAAACCTTCTTTAAAGAGCAAATCTGAAGGCGGGCAGACACTACCATTTCTCGATATTAGGCACAAGGGAAAAAAATAAATGATTATTCATAAAAAAGCCTATCTGCAACAAAGTAAAAATAGGAAATAATCCCTTCATTATATCTGGCCCGCCTGCCAGATATAATAAAAGATTTGTAAGAGACTATTGGAATTTTGAAAACTTTTTCTACATATTCTGGGAGGCGTTTCTTATGCATGTAACTTGGCTTAGCAGGAAAGCAGGTAATAATTGTGGAAGTGCTGAATAAACACTAAGCTAATATTCCGCGAAACGGTGCATTCTGCAAAATGGTACTTTCCGCCAAAAGTCATTCGGCGAAAAGGTACAAACCGCCAAATGTCGTACCGCGAAAAGTTACAAACCGCCAATTGTTATTCCGCGAAATGTTCAACCGCGAAAATGAATTCCGCGAAATAGTTTTCGGTGAAATGTTATACAATCATGCGTGCATATATGAGCAACGAACTATCATCTTGAAGGTCTGCTTATCATCGGCTGTTCCCCTGTAAAGACTGAATGCATTTTGGAGTTTTGGAAATACTTCCGTTGGATATTGAATTGAAGGGATTCTGTTGGAATGCCTTCTTCTTCTTTGCCCTCGGGACATCAGAATCATTTTCTCGGAAACTTAGGAAACTCGGATTTAGGTAACTTATAAATGTTGTACATTATATTTCGATATCATCTGGATCCTTATCCTGAACGCTGATTTCGTGCAACATTATGTGAAGATCATTCCATTCTTCACTAACTTGTTCAGAATGGACAGTTTTTTTTGTCATATAATAATAATTCATGATAATTTAATTTCTATTAATTTTTTGAAGTTGAATTTGAATGGAAGTTGAGATTATTTTTTTAAAAACATTGTCAGAAAACTTCATACCGACCGCTTTCAATCAGAGCCTACTTCACTCTATTTGAAGCCCATTCAGAAAAAGTCAAAACATCTAATATTCAAAAATTGTGGATCGAATTATTTTCATTTTTGGACATTTAAGGTCACTCCTGACGGAATCCAAGTTTCAAAGTGCTCACGTTTTCGGGGGCACACCACTCGATACGGAAGCAACGCACAACTGTCATTTTTAGTATTTCACGCATGCTGCGACGCAGCAAAGCTAAATATACAAAAATGACAGATGTGCGAAGCCTCCGTATCGAGTGGTGTGCTCACGAAAACGCGAGCACTTTGAAACTTGGATTCCGTCAGGAGTGAACTTAATGTCACCAGTTAGTTGACCGCACTTCGAAGGGTGGACTTTGATTGAAGTTACCACTGATGCGAAGAGAACGTGCAACGTAGCATTGCTGGTTATAACGTTGAAGGGTATGTGTAATCTTATATCGAACTTTGGAGAAATAGTTCGGATATTTTGAGTAGATCTCCTTCTCAGAGTTTTTCAAATTGACTCCCCCTGAGGTAGTCTGAACCGAGAAAATAAGCCGCGTCGTGCGGTCTCCGAATAGAGTGGCGCTTGAGTCGCACGATTTTTAAGAGCATCGGCCAGCGCTGACGACCATGATAAATGGCTACTTCGGTCATCAAGGCTTTCGTAGATTGGCAAAAAAAAATCTACAATATGCACTATCAAAGCACTCACTGCCCCAATTCACCACGTGGTCCTCTTGCTTTTGATGGCGATTCCCTCCACTTCAAAGTTGGATTTTATTAACCCAAAGAAGCAAGGATGTTAACGATCATTCAGTTATTTGCGTTCGATCATTTAGTAGTTTGCCAATAACACATTCCAGATGCTGAATTTCAAAATATGTTGTATGGTGGACTTCTAGTGCGAAGGTTTTTCTACAACTCTGCCTAATGGTTCGTTGTTTGAAATCCACTAGTAATTGCTATTTAAAGCATCTAAATCTTACTTTTGAAGGAGATTCAAAATTATATTGGAATGTAAAATATTGCACATCTTTTTCTTAGTTTGATAGGGGCGCCCAAAACAGATTTCGCCAAGGGCGCCGGGAAGCCACGCTACGGCTCTGGTCGTACACAATTCGACTTGCTGAAAACGGCCTGGCCGTTGAGGTTGAAATATGTAACTGCAAAGTTATAATCAAAAGGTGGAATTAAAAGGGATAGTACTAACTCGTCTTATGACAAGTGAAGACCTTCCACTAAAAAGCTCAAAATATTTTTTTACATCATATTTTCAATATAAAAATTGCAATTTTTTTTTTGAGAATCAGTGTAAAAAACGAATTTTTGATTTAAAAAATACCATCAAAATAAGTAATAAATTATTGCAAAAAAATCCAACGATAAAGTTTTTTATAAACAATTTCTTCTGAATTTTGTTTTGCCTTGGACGTCCTCTTCTTTGAAGGTATTTAATGACATTTTCGTCTAATGACATTTGACCAATTATTGTTTCGTGATAATATATGTAATGATATACACCCCCGGAAATAATTATAAAGGATTCGCATTCATACAAAATGCCTAAATTTCCAATTAATGATAGTATGCATGTTTATTGGAAAGGCACGTTTAAACGGAAACTATTATAAGGCCGCCACTTTTGTATGAACCTCCATACAAGTAGAGTGGCTTTATAATTTTTTCCAACTGAAGCGTGTCTTTTCATTAGACATGGATACAAAAAACAACCATTTATTTAAAAAAAAAGTCATTTTAGGCTGAGATGCCAGAAATGTCCTCATCTACTCGATAGAAATTTTGTATAAAAATCAGCGAAAGCTTTATAATTATTTTAAGGGGTAAAATATTTGTAATTACTAAAACATCTAAATTTTAATAATTGGGGGCGAATTCGGAATATTTGAAAATGAAAGCTGCGTTCTAGTATCTAGTTTCTTTATTTTGTAATTTTTAATCTTTAATCAGCATTTATCAGCAATAGAACCATAATTCTATTTATTCTACAGGCACAAAGCAAATAGGGATCTTTGCCGTGTAATATGGCACTCGTTTGATTTTGAAACACTAGCGATCCTAGTGGTGAAAGGCAAATTTTACTGAACAACAGAGACAGTAAAGTGAGAAAAAACAGTAGCGCATGTTTTCTGTCGTGTTCATTTGCCCGTTCGTCGATTGTTAACATTTTTCCTACACAATGAATCTGTTTTGAAACTTGCAGTTTATTCTAAGATACTTATTTTGTGCTGTGAGCCTTCTAACAGACTTATGCCTTCGTGATACTATTTAGTCTTCTTTCAAGCTTGAATCTTGCAACTAAGAAGGCACTTTTGTATCAATACGAAATCAAGCATTTAAGTAAAAGTTGGTTCCCCCTAAAATTCAGAACAAATCGAAATGAAAGACTGCTGGATCGAACCAAGCATTTCGTTCTATCGAATAGTGAATAACAAAAAAGCACAAGAGATACAACAGACTGGATGAACCGAAAATAAACTTTGATTTAAATGGAGTAGTAGCTTACAAAATAATGTAACTGAGTAGGGTAACCGTACCCTTAGTGGAGGTAGCACCAATAGTGGGAGTAGTGAGGTTTTAATGAGAGTTTTCATAATTATACACTTAACGGTGGTTCCAGTATTCGTCGTGCTATAAATATGCTGTTAAATCCAAATTACCATAAGAATTCGTTTGAAAATCTATTGAAAACCATAATTTTCCTTAATACAATTAATAAAATTGACTGTAAATTTCGCATACTTATCGATTTTTCAGTAATATTTCGATAAGAAGATTATTTTTAGCTTTTAGTGGAATGTATTCACTTGCTCGAGTTAGTCGTATAGATACGTATCTGTCAATGATACAATGAAGTAGTGGAATTAAATGGAATAGTACAAACTCTTATGATAGGTTCAATATTTTGTTTTGTGGATCTACTTCTACCTCCACCGTTGGTACCGCTACCCTAAGCAGTACTGAAGTTTCTGGACAGTCTATCGTTTTCTTCGGAACAAAAATCTTTTCCTTGGATCGGTTAAGAATTGTCTTGCAAAAGAAGAGTGAAGAACAACTGTCTCGCCTTATACGTTCAAGGTTCAATGGTTGCCATTACCAGTGGCATCAATCCAAGCACTGAAAAGTCTAGGAAGTTCTTATCACTGGTTTCCTCCTTCTTGCTGCACGGTGCTTTTAATCAATCTTCTCCAAGGAGGGTAATTGAATGATTCTCCACTTCTCAACTGATTGATTGCCATACTAGTTTTAAGGGATGGATCTAGTTCCACGTTTGATGCAACTTTACTGAAGTGCAAAGTTGAATCAGGATTAGAATCAAGATTGGGCTAATCGTATTTTCTTTTTTTTCCTATTTTTAAAGTAAAGTATACAGGGGATGGACAAAATAATTAGGATAGGCAAATTTTAGGTAAAATTGGATGTGTTGTAACTACCTTGGTTATTATCCGATTTTGACAATTCAGGTATGCCTGAACTAAAAAATTAATGCAGTTTGACGGAACCATGGAACCGACTATGGCCACCGGATTCCGGAGATATTCCGGGTTTTTCGGAGGTAGGTTCAAAACCGTAAATTTGAGGTGGATATTAGGAGAAGTTGTGGTTAAAAATTGAATAATGTTAGTAACCACAAATGAAGTAGGGCTCTTGCTGATTGGAACCATATATTGAGATTTAGAATCGGACCAGAATTAAGTGAGATATGGCCATTTCTTTAAAATCGGTTCCGATCGATACTTATCAAAGTGGTCAGGCCACAACTTCATTTGAATCTCGCTTTTTGATAGATCGTCCACTATGATTTTATTCTAGAAGGCCTCTTATGTGTCCAGAATGAAAAACCAATTGATTAAACGAATCCTGGAGTCGCTGGGATGTCCCCGGGGAACCTGTGAATGGGGACATTTAAGTTTTAGCACCAAAATCAGTCATTCGACGGCTCTTTTTTCGTGGTTTTCGATCAGGAAGCGAAGTATGAATAGAAAATGGCCCATTGACGGCTCTGACCATTTCCAGGATCTACTGATTGCCTTCGAGGATTCTGTGAATGAGGACATTTTAGTTTTAGCACTAAAACCAGTCATTCGATTTTTGATCAGGAAGCTAATTATGAATATAAAATGGTGCATTGACGGCTCTGGCCGCTTCCAAGACCCACGGATTGCTCCTGGAGAATCTGTGTAAGAGGACATTTTATTTTAAGCATCATAACCAGCCATTCGACGTCTCTTTTCTAGTGGTTTCGATTAGGAATCGAGAAATGAATATAAAAGGGACCATTGAGGGCTCTGACCGCTTTTTGGACCTACAGATTGGCCCAGGAAACCTGTGCAAAGGGACATTTTAGTTTTAGCACCAAAACTAGTCATACAACGGCTCTGTTTTCATGGCTTTGGATCAGGAAGCGAAGTATGAAGTAGGCAGGTTCCCCGTGAGCTATCCGTAGGTCCAGAAAACGGTCAAAGCCGTCAATGGTCCATTTCTTATTCATACTTCACATTCTGATTGAAATCCATAAAAAAAGAGCCGTCCAATGATTGGTTTTTGTGCTAAAACTAAAGTGTCCCCTTCCACAGTTCCCCGGGGGCAATCCGTAAGTCCTGGAAGCGGTCAGATCCATTAATGGTCCAATTTATACTCATACTTCGCTTTCTGATCAAAAATCACGAAAAAAAAGCCGTCGAGATATTGGTTTTGGTACTGCAACTTAAATGTTCCTTTCCACTGGTTTTCCGGGAGGAATCTGTAGGTCCTGAGAGCGGTCAGAGTCATCAATGGTCAATTTTATATTAATACTTTGCTTATATTAAAGAAGAGCTGTCGAAGGATTGATTTTGGTGTAAAAACTAAAATGTCCCCTTCCTCAGGTTCCCCGGGGGGAACCAGTTCCTGGAAGCGGTCGAAGCTGTCAATGGTCCTTTTACTTTGCTACTTTGCTTCCTGATCGAAAACCTATAAAAAGAGCCGTCGAATAACTGATTTTAGTGCTAAAACTTATATGTTCCTTTCCACAGGTTCCCCGGGGGCAATCCTTGGGTCCTGGAAGCGGTCAGAGCCGTCAATGATCCATTATTTTCGCTTCCTGATCGATAACCATGAATGAAGTGCTGTCGAATGGCTGGTTTTGGTGCTAAAACTGAAATGTCCCCTTCCACAGATTCCTCGGATCCAATCCGTAGATAGAATCGCTTCCTGATCGAAAATCATGAATAAAGAGCCGACGAACGACTGGCTTTGGTGGTAAAACTAAAATGTCCCCTTCCACAGGTTCCCCGGGACCAATCCGTAGATCCCGAAAGCGGTCAGAGCCGATAATGGACCATTTTATATTCATACCTCGCTTCCTGATCGAAAACCATGAAAAAAGAGCCGACGAACGACTGGTTTTGGTGGTAAAACTAGAATGTCCCCTTCTACAGGTTCCCCTGGGCCAATCCGTAGATCCTGGAAGCGGTCAGAGCCGACAATGGACCATTTTATATTCATACTTCGCTTCCTGATCGAAAACCATGAAAAAAGAGCCGTCGAACGACCGGTTTTGGTGGTAAAACTAAAATGTCCCCTTCCACAGGTTCCCCGGGGCCAATCCGTAGATCCTGGAAGCGGTCAGAGCCGACAATGGACCATTTTATATTCATACTTCGCTTCCTGATCGAAAACCATGAAAAAAGAGCCGACGAACGACTGGCTTTGGTGGTAAAACTAAAATGTCCCCTTCCACAGGTTCCCCGGGACCAATCCGTAGATCCCGAAAGCGGTCAGAGCCGACAATGGACCATTTTATATTCATACTTCGCTTCCTGATCGAAAACCATGAAAAAAGAGCCGACGAACGACTGGTTTTGGTGGTAAAACTAAAATGTCCCCTTCAACAGGTTCCCCGGGGCCAATCCGTAGATCCTGGAAGCGGTCAGAGCCGCCAATGGACCATTTTATATTCATACTTCGCTTCCTGATCGAAAACCATGAAAAAAGAGCCGTCGAATGACTGATTTTGGTGCTAAAGCTCAAATGTCCCCATTCACAGGTTTCCCGGGGACATCCCAGCGACTCCAGGATTCGTTTATTCAATTGGTTTTTAATTCTGGACACATAAGAGCCCTTCTAGAATGAAATCATACTGGCCGATCTATCAAAAAGCGAGATTCAAATGAAGTTGTGGCCTGACCCCTTTGATAAGTATCGATCGGAACCGATTTTAAAGAAATGGCCATATCTCACTTGATTCTGGTCCGATTCCAAATCTCTATATATGGTTCCAATCAGCAAGAGCCCTACTTCATTTGTGGTTACTAATATTATTCAATTTTCAACTACAACTTCTCCTAATATCCACCTCAAATTTACGGTTTTGAACCTACCTCCGAAAAACCCGAAATATATCCGGAATCCGGTGGCCATAGTCGGTTCCATGGACATACCGTCAAACTGCATTAATTTTCTAGTTCGGGCATACCTGAATTGTCAAAATCGGATGATAACTAAGATAGTTACAACACATCTAATTTTACCCAAAATTTGCCTATCCTAATTATTTTGTCCATCCCCTGTAGGTACCTAAAGGCTATATGTTTGTCTCAGACATGACTTTAAAATTAAGTGATAGGATCATAGTACATGGTTGTGCAGAAAATTCATGTATTCATGTTTTGTCTCAGTTTCACCCTTTCGTTTTTCAAATTGTTAATCCAGCGTGATTTCAGATTACATGAAGAATTTCTGTAAATAAATATTTTGCAAAAATGCCTTATAGAAATAATTAAACCCATGAGGAATCTACCAGAAGACGGTTGTACCTCCACAACCAATAATTATTGGAAATTCTACAATTCTAATTTGTTGTTGTTGTTGTTATTTTAAGATGTTAAACAACGCTCCTATACGTGATTATTTGTAAGCATATGCGGTATTTCGAAAAGTTTCGTTTCAGGTGGTTCGAAACGAAATTCCGCGGAATTTCGCGGAATTTGAGCATGGCGAAATCTGATTTCTTGATTTCGTTTCGTTTCGTAAAATTACAAAAATTTCGCTAGAAAAAACTAGCAATTAACGAAATTTAACGGAATTCCGCGGAATTCCGCGGAATTTCGAAACAAATTTAAACTTAAACCATACTTTATATTATCAAAAATTTTGGCTGCGCCGCTGAACAAAATCGTAAAGTTGTTTTCAAAACTTTAGGTTATACAATATTCTTATTAACGCTTACTACATAATCCCATTATTAGTCGACAAATTCATATGTAGTTTTCTTCTATATGAATGCGGAAACGATCGTGTGGATGCTGGTCATGGGACCAGCAAGTCCGGGAGAACGCAAAGTGAAACAAATCTACTTCGCGTAGCAGAAATTTGTTTAACCAGTGCAGTGTGCAATCGATCGTGTTGATGCTGATCACGCCAGCTAGTCGCTTACCAAGGGGTTTCACACGAATTACCTTCTAAACTAACCATAACGATTCCTTTCCCGAAGCGCTCACGGAGATGCAAAGCATTCCTCGGTCTCTTATAACAATGAGTGTTATAATTATAATTGTTATAATTGACTATAAGCACGTGACCAGCATCATTATTGGAAACTCCGAAGCAAGTAGGTATACAATAAGAATAACTTTTTTGTATCCCAAGAATATTATTTAATTAGTGAGCTGTGCATATTTGCGGTTTCTCGATGTGTAAGTTAATCAAGCTAATAAGCTATTTTTGACTATTTGCACAATATGTAAGGAACATTGCAGATTTGTGGGCATTTCTAGATCTTCGCATGGAATCTGCAACAAAAAAAACCAGAACGGGTTGAAAGATCATTAAAATTTCTGTAAGTTCTTTTCTTAAGATTGCTTTCAGCTCATACTGACCATAACAGCTGTTCTCATATGCCAAGGACACACAGACAATAGCTCAGTTTGTCGAGCTGATTGTATATAAGACTATGGGTCTGTGAATTTCAATCGATAATACATATCTTCGTGCATTTTAGAAAGGTGCACAGGATTCTTCCAGTGAGCAAATGTATTCTATATATATAGTATATGTAGACGAAGAATAAGAAGGAATACATTTTGGCTGATACGATCTTTTCAAATGTTGGTCTAGTAATATCAATTTTCTATCTGCGTATACGCCTGGCAGATGTGGATACATAATCGAGTATCCCACTAAATATAAAATAAATCTAAGCATTCATTTTCTAATTTTGTCTAAGTCAGTACTTAGTCCACGCTGACAAGATAATATGAAGTATGATTCAGCTTAATTACATAATTCTTAAGTGAACTAAGGTTTTAAAATAAATTTGAATCTGTATATGAAAAATCACACAATTTCTTTATTTTTATATAGGGGGAGATTTCCCAGCGCCGGACACCTCCCAACACCGGACACTTCTCAAAACGATACTTGCAGAGGTCCTTTCACCATCTAATGTAGTGCAAAGGATAGCTTTTTCAAAGTCCTTTACCTGTAGGAAAAATTTGATCTTTAGGTTGAAAGCTTTGTTCAAAATTTAGGATTTAAAAAAACTGGTCAAAATTTCCTTGTATTAACTACCTTTCTTTAGAAGGTTTGAATCAACAAGATCAAATTCGATCGGAAGAATTCTAATCATCTAGAGATGGTCAATATCAGCCATATTTTTAATAACGATCATGATTTGTTAGATATATTATGTAATTGTGGTGCAAAGTCAATTTCGTCTATCCGGCAGCTGTCCGGACAGTGAGATTCTTATGTAAGCAAATAATCATTTTCACACCAGTTTTGTTAAACTTACTTCAATTTAATTGCTTCTTCTTACTAAAGTATCAGGAAACCACAGAAATAAGTAGAACAAAAATTTGAAGATGGCATTCAAAAAAGGTGAGAATTCGGAGTACACAGTAAAATATTATGAAAATTAAACACGACGGAAGTCATAATTGAATGTAAAATTCCGTAACAAAATGTGTACCAGATCACAATTTTAGATTTCTGTGATGTAAATAATAAAATCATTGAAATTTCAATTCAGTATATCTTAATTTTACATGATTCTATCAGAAACCTTGAGCAGCGAGCACGTGGCTGTCAAAACAAATCAAAACAAACTTCATTGCATTTCAATCAAACCGCAGCTGGCATCTATTTTATTCATATAAGCATCATCCAAAATGGATTTCTTCACATATGAAAACAAAGGAGCCTTTATTACGCTGCATTTCATCGCTGTAACCCTTTTTTTTGTTGCCTGTTCTGACGAGAAATCTGTGTTGCTTTCAGCAAACTCAATCTCCAACAGTTCCGTTTCGAAAGAGTTTCCTGTCGTTTAATCTGATGGAAAATAATTGAATCACCAGAACGTTTAACCTGTACTATCTGGAGCAACTCACTATCAAGAAGTGAAAGTACTCGAATGGCTAACGAGATAGGCTCTCACTCTGCGGACCGAAGTTCGATTCACCATGTTGGCGCTATTTTTTTGTTTTCCAATGAACTGAATAAATATAAGAACTGTAAAATTCCAGCACGCGTAAATTCAAACCAACCTATAAGTTTACGTCGTTTAACACGGAGCAGATTTGTTACATTTACTTCAACGGAAATTTACAGGTTTCTTTCGAACTGTAGGACGTAATAAATTTAGCTGGAGAGTCGAATAAGCTCTATTAACACATTTTAATATCTTCAACTCAAAGCAAGTGAAAAATATTGCTATTCTAAATGATGTTTCTACTCATATAATAGCAACTTCGTTATATTTGAACATGGTGCAAAAGTGTCCGGTACTAGGGTACGCTTTTCTGAAAAGTAAAAACGTGTTCAAATGCTCATTTATAGTTTGTATGATTCATCAATGATCATATTTTGTGTATACGGTATACCAGTTAACATAATCTGTTTAGTTGGTAAGATTTTCGTTAAATGGCTTATGTGTCCGCCACTGGGGGATCTCCCCTCACTTACTGATATAAAACTGATTTAAAATTGAGCAGATTCTGGTTTGCTCCAGGATGAATTCCTTTGAAGCGGCACAAACGCTGGGGTATTGTCTTATCGCCAATGGTATATACGGCGAGAAAGTGGCGATTTAACACAGATTGTCTTTTCTGTTATTGTAACTCTTTTGGTCGCAAAACAGTTATTCGACTTCGAAAAAGTGAAATCCGTATTGGGTACATAATGTAAAACCAATTTAATAAAAATTCCGCGGAAAAAAAATGAAATTTCGTTTCGTTTCGAAAAATTTCGAATTAAATGAACGTTGATTTCGTATCGTTTCGAAGTCTCGAAAGAAATCTTTATTTCGTTTCGTTTCGATCCGAATCAACATAGACATTTTAAATTTCGTTTCGTTTCGTTTCGTTAGGAAAAAGTGTGTTATCGCATACCCTTAATTATTTGCCTTAAATTAAAACCATTTCTTCGTTTGAGATACACTCTAAAATGGCTCATCCAACCGCTACCCACTCAAAGTATTTCATGTCTTCATCAAACGTATGACGGAAATTAATCCACATCAAAACGACACAAAGATATCCCACCCATCCCTAAGTTTACTGATGGCAAATGACCACCCCTAAAAGGATGCTTGCCACGTGAACCAGCTCGACCGACTTGGCATACACATATAAAATGACGTTGCGTATGAACTGAGCAGGCAACAGAGAGAATAGATGACGACTAGTTTACGATGGAAGAAATTTAATTAAAATATATGTTGCAGAACATCACTCGGGCATGGTAAGAGATGGTATTTCAGATTTGCTTATTATTAAAATTTCATTAGTATTTTTTCGTGTAGGGCTGTTTTTTGACATTTTAGATTAGAAGATTCCATCGTCAAATTCACTGTCACTCACGATACAAAGCAAGCTATATCTATGATGTCTTTTAACTCTTCTTGACTAGGATGTTGGAAGAATTACAGATGATATACTATTTATTAGTGTTGCGCAATCAACGATTGTAATTGAGGCTAGTCACAATACTTTAAATTCTTCCTGTGAATTTTACTATGAACATTTGTTTATCGGAACCAAAGTTAATAAAGCAGCATTATTATCCAACCGAGTTATATGACTCGGTTTAATTTTATAAATCAGTTCCATTGTCTATATACTAAATCAGCTCCCGCATCTGTTGGTGTACTGAATGCTCCAAGTCTGCTGCAATGGCGTGTGGGGCCGTCTAAAAGCAGCTTATCAAGTAGCTCTCCAATTTCATTAGTCTTGATGCCTCGGTCCAACACCAGTGGCGCATGTTTTTCAGTGTGATGTGGTCAGTGCGACAGTGTTGTTCAAACTATGGGATGCTTACGTGAATCCTGCTTTTCCAATACCGAGAATATATTTAAATATAGGGGAACTGTTCCGTTTTCCATCTCATTGAACATATATTCATCTGATCGCAAAACAGAGAAATACAGCACCACTCATTTCGCTTTTTTTTGCTAGCATGCGTGCTCACTGCTGAAAAAATCACAAAAATAAATAACAAATCAAATACCCCTTTTCATTGCTTTGTTTTTGATGGGATGGAAATGGGAGCTATGAGATGAAGTGCCGAACCGTTCCCGTATATTCTTTCTTATTGTGTTTTATTCAATACTATATCTGTATGATGCTGGGTCACTAGGCCGAACGGTCATTAGGCCGAATGGCCATTAGGCCGAATGAGAACTGGGGAGTGAGAAGTAAGTAGTGCGCAAAGAGGAAGAAGAAGAAAGATAGAAGGAAAATGGAGGAATAAGTAAAAAGTAAGAAGGAAGAAGAGAGAAGGAAGAAGAAGAAGGAAGAAGGAAGAAGAAGAAAGAAGGAAAAAGGTAAAAGGAAGATGGAAGAAGGAAGAAGGCAGAAGGAAGAAGAAATGAGAAAGAATTTGGCAGGAGGAAGAAGGATGAAAGAAGAAAAGACGGAAGAAGGAAGACGGAAGAAGGAAGAAGGTAGAAGAAAGAAGGAAGAAGGAAGAAGGAAGAAGGAAGAAGAAGGAAGGAGGAAGAAGGAAGAAGGAAGAAGAAAGAAGGAAGAAGGAAAAAGAAGGAAAAAGGAAGAAGAAAGAAGAAGGAAAAAGGAAGAAGGAAGGAGGAAGAAGGAAGACGAAAGAAAGAAGAATAAAGAAGGAAGGTGGAAGAAGGAAGAAGGCAGAATTAAGAAGGAAAAAGGAAGAAGGAAGAAGGAAGGTGGAAGAAAGAAGAAGGAAGAAGGAAGAAGGAAGAAGGAAGTAGGAAGAAGGAAGAAGGAAGAAGGAAGAAATAATAAAGAAGAAGGAATAATAAAGAAGAAGGAATAATAAAGAAGATAGAAGGAAGAAGGAAGAAGGAAGAAGAAAGAAGGAAGAAGGTTGAAGGAAGAAGGAAGAAGGAAGAAAGAAGAAGGAAGAAGAAAGTAGAAAGAAGGAAGAAGGAAGAAGGAAGAAGGAAGAAGGAAAAAGGAAGAAGGAAAACGGAAGAAGAAGTAGAAAAAGAAAGAAGGACGAAAGAAGAAGGAAGAAGGAAGAATGAAGAAGGAAAAAAGAAGAAGGAAGAAGGAAAAAAGAAGAAGGAAGAAGAAAGAAGAAAAAAGGAAGAAGGAAGAAAAGGAAGAGGGAAGAATGAAGGAAGAAAGAAGAAAGAAGATGCAAGAAGGGAGAAGGAAGAAGGGGTAAGGTGAAGAAAGAACTTCTCATTTTGCACTTCTTGCTTCTTTTTGCAAATTCGGCCTAATGGCCATTCGGCCTAATGACCTTCGGCCAAATGGCCTTCGGCCTAATGGCCTGACACCATCTGTATGTACCTTGCACGGAATTGCCAGTTTGGTTATGCATTTACTGATATAATTGAGAAACAATTAAGCTGGCAGTCAGATCAAGGTGGTCGTTGTATTTATTTTATTATTGATGATGAGGGTAAATATGACAGTTAAAAGAATTGATTAAAAGAAGGAAGATTGCAATTTTGAATACATAATTCTTCCTTAAGCTTGGCTTTATTGACTGTACACATGGTAGTTGGTCGTAATTGGCCGAGAAACAACAAATATGCACAGCACATCAATTGAATAGTCTTCTTAGAACTCATACTCACTATCCTCTGCACCTCCATGAGCCATCCTGTAAAGCGACGACTAAAAGACGCACTGTATTGACTTGTCCGATGGTTACTGCATACTATCTGATTACATAATTCTGTCTTAAGTGATAAAACCCAAATAGTACATCTATCTATTCTTCTTCTTCTTTACCCGCTGCTTTATTGGTCTTTAGCTGTTGCATAGCATCCTTAACCTCCCTCGAGGTGGGGGCTGGTTGGCTTCCATCGTCCGCTGAACTGACGTGGTCATCTCCTCCGCTGCCTTGACTTTCACTGCCATTCTCAGCGCCAAATGTTCCTCGTAGTACTACTTCCACCTTTCGATCACCACGCGTTCGTCCGTGGTGATGATCCCATTCTTATCCCTGCACATTTCGGCTCGCTCCACGAAGCGGGATGCGTTCAGCTTGCGTAGAACTTGCGTGTTTCTTGAGAACGGCACAGCTGTTCCATCTCCTCGCACTCCGCTTCTTCCAGGCGGAGTTTCTTCTCCAAAAAAAGGCTGGTCTGCTGTCTCCGCTTCCGTCTATAACGTTCCACGTTCTGCCGGGTACCTTGCTGCAGCGCGACCGCCCGTGCTGCGTCCTTCTCCTCCAGAATCTGTCTGCACTCTTCGTCGAACCAATCGTTCCGTCGACTTCGTCTCACATACCCGACGTTGTTCTTCGCTGCGTCGTTAATGGCTGCTTTAACTGTATTCCAGCAGTCCTCAAGAGGGGCCCCATCGAGCGTACCCTCTTCCGGCAACGCTGCCTCGAGATGCTGCGCGTATGCAATGGCGACATCAGGTTGCTTCAGTCGCTCTAGGTCGTACCCCGGCGGTCGTCGGTTCCGAACATTGTTGATGACAGATAGTCTTGGGCGCAGTTTAACCATCACCAGATAGTAGTCAGAGTCGATGTTAGCGCCACGATATGTCCTGATTTGTGGTTTGTGGTCGATTTGTGATTCTGTCTGCAGTGGTGATCTCCAGGTGTACCGATACGGAAGGCTGTGTTGGAAGTAGGTGCTGCGAATCGCCATATTCTTGGAGGCGGAGGCGAAATCAATTAGTCGTAGGCCGTTTTCGTTCGTCAACCGGTGAGACCTGAACTTCCCAATAGTCGGTGTAAACTCCTCCTCTTGGCCAACCTGAGCGTTCAAACCTCCTATGATTATTTTGACGTCGTGACTTGGGCAGCTGTCGTACTCACGTTCCAGCTGCGCGTAGAATGCGTCCTTATCATCATCAGTGCTTTCGGACTCCTGATTCCAATCTAACGGTTTCAGCTTACAGCTTTCGGCTCCCTTGACCGATTTTCTCCATTTTCTGCTGACATCGGCTCCATCATCGATGGTGCTCAGCATTTGAGATCCAGCTATGAATCTACCAGGCCCAAATTATAAATGTATACATTGGTTAATTGTTAATTAATAGTTGCAGCCTCTGCATAATGTCTTTTCTCGTTAGTGTGCAGTCTGAAATAAAATTGTCCTTCATTTATTTTCTAAAAGATAAAATTCTCACTAAGTTGATCGTGAAGCGTGTGGACAACACTGGTCGCTGTGAGTTTCCGCATCGTACCGCTAGAAAGGCTTTCAGTGTGCTCTTTGAGTCATCTAGCGAGCACAGGCAAAAGCCCCTTTAGGAGAAATATCGCCACTGATTGATTACGGGTAATTGTTTATTGTGCTGTTTACGCTACACTCGGGAGCTGTTGTTCGCCCTCGTTTGCCATGCCGTTGGACGCATATGTACTCCGAATGGCCAGCCGCATGAGCTTGATTGGTCCTATATAGAGTTTTCCGAAAGTAGTCAATCCAACCGTCAGGAGAGTCCTAACAAAGCCATGCTGCAACACAGCAGCGCAGCGTATGTATTCGGACGAGTCAAACGTCAAACTCGGAATCCGGTGCCATTCATTGTTCGGCAGGAGCCGGCAAAACAAGAGCGCATCAACGTCGTCTACCCGCGTCCGCTCTCTGCTCCAAAGGGGTCATCCATAAGTATCGTGGTGATATTTTATTGGATTTTTAGAACCAGCTTCATTAAAATGATCACATGATTGATGGACGGTCCTTAAGAAAACCATCTGAAACAGTCCGAGCCATTCTATTTCTGTTATCGCACTGAAAATCGCTGGTATTCCGAGGGTGTTGCACAAATATGTGGACACCATTAGGAATTTCTTCAAATTCTCGATGTTCACCTCAAAATTTTATGGTTCGATAATTCAGTGAATACCAAATTATTTTTGGCAAGTTCTGATCTAGGGGGAATGACGGCTTTGGCAGGTTTTGTTCTTTTATTGGCAGGGTTTTTTTATGACTGACTAGGCTCAAATTTGGCCTAAACATTCTTTGCATATCAAAGAATATTGTGGCCAAATTTCATAAAATTTGGTCGACAAAAACCCCCCTGCCAATAATAGAACAAAACCTGCCAAAACCGTCTTTCCCCCTATATCAAAATTATAGCAATAAGCTACAATTGTGTAGGTGGGTTGATCTCTCGTTTAAGTATGACGTTTGTCTTATCCTAAAAGTTTCAAAAATATTGTTTGAAGGCACATAAAGATTGGATAAATTATTCGTTGTGTCATAAACATAATCAATTTTCAAAATCAAGATTAATGTAATACATATATCTTTTATGACCTAAAAAACCTAAACTATACGATTTCCTTTACCTACTTCCCACTGTACCTTTCTAGTTAACCCAACAGACGTAATTCATAGTAGGCGAACATGCGATTTGTGACCTTTCCATGCGAAATTTCCATACAAATCTTAATTTCAGTTTTTAGCATTAGCATTAGCGCAATTCGCACAAATTCGTAGGTGGTACAAGCCAGGACTATTGTATGAGAGTAGCATCACTTTCATTCGTTACTACAGATATTGATTTGGGACTAATCAGTATCTCTTAGATGGAAGCAATACACTCTCCAATAGTCGAGATCTGTCCTGGCCACGTCCTTGCGAATGCTGAGGAAGGGTAAAGATGGTTAGTTGGACATTTACTTAAGAAAGATGCAGAGAACTCATCACTCATAGGTGCCACGGGAGGTTTTGAAATTTTTCTAATTCCAACCGTATTGAATTTGAGCAAAATATTGGAGCGTTCATATATTTTCCAATACCTCTTTGTGCCCAAAATAAAACAAAACATAACGTTCTTCATTTAAACCCTACCCATCTATCCAACCAGTCGATGGCTTTTAAGATAGATAGAACGGTGCATCGCTTTTTACGCAGAAGCTACCTCAAGGATACCGACCCCACTGCATCGAAGCAACAACAGCAGGAACTGTAGCAATAAATAACAAATTCATTAACGAAACCCAATGAGGAGCGGAGTGTATCGCTAAATGGCAACATGGCTCGGTTAGCGAACCGAGAATAATAGCAGCCGGAGGGAAATCGAAAAGCACCACCCATTAATTTGTTCCCTGGCCCTCCCGGTTCGGTTTGTAGACCCAGTACGCAGACACTCTCTGTGCTCAATCAAAGGAAGCGTTCTGTGTAATAAATTTTAAGCTTGTTCGACACAATTTAATTGATACTGTTGCTCGAAATTTAATGGCAAATTAATTTGCTGGCTGCTTCGATGCAATTGGCTGTGGCCCCAAAGCATTTATGGGCTCAGAGAGTCGTTTAAGTAATGACATTTTAATGTGGTATAGCTTTTTGATGATACTGCATTGAGACTCTGTTTGGATGTTGTTTCCCCATTGTTTAAGAAGATTGAAATAGAAAATGCTTTGATCGGGAGAGCCACAGTAAACAAATCTTCTTTTTGGAGTTTTTGGAATTCTCAGCTGATGTTATGAAAGATCCATAGTACAGAACGTTCTTCGCCACCGTTACTTCCGCTCTGCACATACGTTTACTCAATTAAAAATTAACTATTGAGAAAATCCAATTTAAATTTTATCTCCAAGCTACTCACCACTTCAGTTCGTTTTTATAAATATAATTTTCAACCTTAGTCAAGGAAATCATTTGGTTATTATTCTCACTGAGTGAGAATCAACATAAACCACTTTTACTGTTGAACTGCGAGGTTTCTAAGCCAAGTTACTGTTTTTTAATTCAAACATCTATATATGGATAGGGAGGGCAAACAAATATTTAACTTATTTTTCTTGTTTCAGTTAGGAATCTTTAGGAAATCTGCAATGCATTTTTATCAGGAACTTCCTCAAGTTAATAAGACGAACCAATGATTCGGATTTCCTCGTAAAAATGCATGCGCAATATTCGAGGCAAACCGAACAATATAAAATGATTTTTTTTAAATAAAACGCTATTTCCTATCATGAACTTCCTCACCTTGTATTGTGGTGAGGAAATCTCTCGCGTGTCCGGTCACGGTCGCCATGTCTGGAGAAGAGTTTTCTTTACATACTTGGAGGTGGTTTCCATCTTATGGTGAGCTTCAGAGCTGCCACAGACTCGGATCAAGCTCAAAAACATGTCAAACTTTATCAGTGTCAAACTTTATCAGATGAGCAATGATAATTTGTATAAAAAGGTCTAAATTTCAATTTAGGTGAATTCCATTTACATCTTAACATTCCTAGTGCATTGGGGTCCATTTCGACCCAAGCACACCCAAAACACCGCTGTAACTTTGAAACGCAATGAGATAAAAATCTGAAAAATTCTGACTTTTCCTAACTTTTGGAAACTAAGACTCCCTGAGAAAATCAGGTTCCAGCGACATCTAGGAGAGGCGCCACAAAAAAAGTGACACATTGTGTCCATTTAGACCCAAGATTTCACAAAAACTCAAGTTTCAACCGATTTTCGATTTTTAACCATTCATTCTGGCAAATTGTGGGTGCAAAAAATAGTTAAAGTCTTCTGTGACCTACAAATGTCCCACAAACGGTCCTCCGGAAGATACGCAACTTCCGTAAGATGGCTCCGTGATTTTTTCGTAATTATTCATTCAGGCAAATTGTGGGTGCAATCAATAGTAAATGTCTTCTGTAACCTGCCCCAGAAATTGTTCTTCAGAAGATCCGGAACATCCATAAAATGGCCAATTCCAAAAGTTCATCCCAGAGCTTCGTATGTTTTTCATAATAATATATCCTGGCGAATTATGGATGCAATCATTAATGAAAATCTTCTGTGACCTCCAAATGCCACAAAAACGGTCCTCCGGAAGATACGGAGCATCCGTGAAAGTGGCCAATTCCAAAAGTTCACCCCAGAGCATAGCGATTTTTTCGTAACCATTCATTCTAGCGAATTGTGAGTGCAATCAATGAACTTCCGAAGGGATTACCGGAAAAACTTGTGGACGAACTTCCGGAGGAAGTGGTGATTTTTTTTTCAATTTGCTGGGTGAATGTGTACATTTTGCTGTGGTAAATTTCATCTTCATTGCGCAGTGGGTGATGTGAGTTCTGTTGTTTACTTTTCTGTCTCTCCGGGAATGTGAAGTTGATTTCAAAGCAGGAAGAAAATAAAAAAATGATATAAAAAAACATCACCTTCATCCAGTGCTGCCAAATATTTACAACCCTGGATTAACCTATTTTACGGATGTTTCGGGTTTCCTGGTCCGTATTGTGGTTATGTCGGATCACAATAGACTTTCACTATTGATTGCATAATCAATTCGCTGATAAAAACAGTTTCAAAATTTAGCTTTGAGATGAACTTTTGGAATTGGCAACTTTTACGGACGTTTCGGATTTCCCGAAGGGCCATTTATGGTCATCTCAGAAGACTTAAACAATTTATTGCGTACACAATTTGCTCGTATGGATGGTTACGAATAAAATAGCAATGCTCTGGAATGATTTTGTGGTATCAGCCCCTTTCGGGAGCATTGCGGGTTGCAGAAGACTTGCACAATTGGTTGCACAGGCAATTCGGTTATGACTAAATTGCGAAGTTCTGAGATGTATTTTTGAAGTTGGCCACTTTTCCCTTTGGTCCGGATCTTTTGGAAGACCGTTTCGGGAGTTTGTTGGGATCACGGAAGAATTTCACTACTTATTGCATCCATTATTAGTCAGGATGGATGATTACGATATAACGCGAATCTCTGGGATGAACTTTTGGAATTGACCATTTTTATGGATTTTCTGGAATATCCGGATGACCGTTCCTGGGGTATTTAGAGGTCACAGAAGACTTCAGTATTGATTGTACCCACTATTTACCAGAATAAATGGTTACCAAAAAATCGCGAAGCTCTGAGATAAACTTTTGGAATTGGCCACTTTAACGAATGTTTCGGATCTTCCGGGGGACCGTTTCTGGGACATTTGGGGGTCACAGAAGACTTTTACTATTGATTGCATCCACAATTTTCCAGAATGAATGTTTAAGAAAAAATCGCGAAGCTCTGGGACTTTTAGAATTGGCCACTTTTACGGAAGTTCCGGATCTTCAAGAGGGGTCTCCGAAGTTCGTCCGTCTTCAAGAATAGATACTGGTAGAGCTCGTCGATGTCTTAGTGGGAACCTCGCAGGTATTTGCGGTTCCAATACATTACCCAATTCGCGTTCGATCTACCGGGTTTGTTTCTCTCCCAGATGTCGTCAATTGATCTTCCATCCTTTTCCGTTGGCAATCGAATTTCTTACCTCCCAAATACATCCGAGTGTCTGCATCGCCACCAGCCCGAACCGAGATGGCGCATAGCTGAGCCGAGAAGACGCGTGGTTGAGAGTCAAGGAGCACTCGGTAACATGAAATGTAACGACCTTGATATGAAGCACCATCAGACACTATTAAATATCCATACTTAGAATTCTGTAGCATCTCGAGCTTGGATGCTGATACCTGGTTTTCTGTTTTTGATTTTCAAAAACCAACTAGCCCAAATATAAATTTCCAGAAGCTTTGCTCAGACCACTAAAACCTCTGAAACGAAATATAGGCCAACTCTTCGTAATATCTTATAATTTTAATCAAAATATCGTCTGTTCACACGAAATTGCCATTAATCAACCATTATTAGACTTCCAATGACTTCTTAGAAAATAAAGTGAACGAAATTACACGCATGATGTATACGTATGGCTGTGAAAAAGGCCACACTCCTTCCTCATCGGTATACAACTTGCTTTTTTATAAAGCCTAATAATTATTGAGCATGTATATTCATAACGGAAATCTTTCATTTCCAGTGTTCATTTTCCCGGCGACGCTTTGCAGCACAGCATAATCGAACTTCAGCCGAGCATGCATCCCGTACATGGCAGCGCGGACTATTTAAGCTCCTCAATCGCATATGAATGCACGATTGTTCACTGTTCGTTCACTCGCTTTGTGCATGGCGTGTGCTTCTCCCGGAAAATGGAACGAGCAATGCGAATACATTTAAATTACCATAACAATAATATTATACGGGTAATTTAATTCACTTGACATTGCCATGCATCGTAGGTCTTCCACATCCAGCCGTCGTCCGTTCGACTTTCCGCATCCGCATGGCCACAATCCAATCCGGCGCAAATTCCCATCTCCGATTGCGATCGGCATCACCATTATGCTGCTGCATTATAGGTTGAATGCTGAGGAGTGAAGGAGTTAATAAAAATAATTACTACAATCGGATTCGCGTCCCATCGGATTTGGGACCGTCGTCAAGTTTCCCGACGCAAACAGAATCTCGGAAAATCGTTTCTCTAACTGCATCACCACCAATTTGGATCGCAGATGTCATTACATTCTCACGTTGTCTTGCTGCTATTACCAACCAGCGCTAAGGCGGAGGAGCAATTTCTTGTTTGCATTTCGAGGGACATCTGCAGCTGTGTATAATTATATTGTGTTTGTATAATGAGTTCAAGCAGAAAGAGCAATCAATTTGCAATTTACTTGACGGTACCATTACTTTAATTTCCCGTTGTATAGCGCAATTGTGAAGAAAATTTCATGTAGATTTAAAAAAATCAAAAGCGTTATAAGTACGTAACACGTAAAAGTACGTTATAAGTACGTAAAGAAGAATAAAAGCTTCTAGTAGGAAATGCTTTTTCCTAAATTCAAAACATACAGAGCCTTTTTTTTTATAATTTTTTTTTTTCATTACAATTATTCCCATTAATAAACAATTGTTGCATTTATGGATATACGCGTTTAAAATGAACTATCGGAACTGTTCCGTTTTCCATCGCACTGAACATATAAATTTGGATTAGACCATCAGGTCTATTAAAAAAAACTTTTATTATTCTTAATAAACACTTTTACACATTTTTGCTTAGCTTATCACTACTGATCACTGCTAGAACGATGTTAACTACTTAATTGCTGATAACTGAAAGAGGCCGATCGAAGGTTCGATCGGGCTTTTGTAACCTAAACTTGCTGACAGGGCAATCCTATGGGCACGTTGGTCGGCTTGGACTTTGGACTC
The DNA here is from genome assembly GCF_024139115.2 of Armigeres subalbatus. NCBI lineage: Eukaryota > Metazoa > Arthropoda > Insecta > Diptera > Culicidae > Armigeres > Armigeres subalbatus. Next base: position 305,992,277 of record NC_085140.1, read on the forward strand.
GGATGGTGTGACTTGATAACTGCTGATCTGGTAATTTGGTTGGTGGTGATTGAACTGGTGCGTCACGTAATTCCTCCGGGGGGTAAGATCGAACGTCCTCGTTCGATTGAGAAATGTTGAACTTTTCCGACTTCTTGAGTTTCCTATCCTTTTTGAGATGTTTTACTTTGATAACGACTTTCTTCCTACGGAAACAAATAATTGCGAGCGTTATGATGATTATTGTTGTGGTTGAGAGACCACCAAAAAGTCCATAAAACCATTTTTTTTGTTCAAATTGCTGCAGCTGAATGTGGTCAATGCGATGTCGATTGTTTGAAGTCTCCAAGCTCAGAGTTGATAAGTTTCGTTTCTGGATTAAGTTTCTGTTGATTGACAAGCTCGGGAATACTCCTGTTAACTGAACTGTGCTGCTGAATGTTTCCTCTGAAGTGAATGTGTTGTTTGCAATGGTAAGAGTGCAATTTTGGAAATGTAATAGGAAGTTTCCGGTCAGTTTCCTATCATGGGGTCCACAGTTTGAACTTAAGTGTTCATTTATTGCATTGTTTACAAGTACCTTGTTTCCAGGTAGTGCTATGAAATCGGTAGAGTTTGTCTGCAGTACTGTGCAGTGACTTTCTAGCCCCATTATAATTGGGAAGAGGCATACATCTGAGAAGGGTGTATGTCGTGGAATTGTTGGATAACATTCTCGGGATGAATTGTGCTGTAGAGCTTCCTCTGCGATTTCACGATAAAGTTGGGTATTTCCGTTATAAGTGTGTTATTAACCGTTAGTGGTATGACTCTAATTGATTCGCAATTTTGTTGGTTTTCAGGACTTCCAGGATATAAATCAAAATGTCGGGTTTGCTAACTATTTTGGTTTCGTATAGCTTAGTGCTTCCTCGGGGAAATTAGTCGTTATTCCTTGCTCGTTAATAATAGTTTCAATCAGGAAAATTTCCTTAAGAGTTAGTAACTTACTGTTCGACAGTGATACTCGAGCTCTCAGGATGGCGTCTTCGATCTCTTCGAGGATGTTGTTCATCGTATCCAGGGATAGGAGAAGCGTGATGGCATCAGTCTCTTTGAGAATAATGTTGTTGACTGATGTGAGTTGGTTAACGGTGTTGGTCATCCTTGAAATCCTTTCGTTGATGACTTGATTTACCTTGATTTGTTCGTTTGACTGGTCAATCAGGGTGTTGAATGTGGTGTTGATTATCCGTAAATCGTCTGCGTCCGGTGTTCCCGCGAGCCATTTCCAACCTTTGCCGATGATGTTCCATCGTTTTGGTCTGTTGTTCCTAACTGGTTTTAATTTATATAGATTGTCGGCTAACTGTCTACTTTTCCTAATGATTAGATTTGACATTGGTAGGTCTCGATCGATTTTCCTTGAAAACTCTAAAAACAAGGCAACATTTAACTCTAACATTGTTAAATTTATGGGATGTAAAATTTTGATAATTCCTGTTTGAATATAGCAATTTTGTTCTTTGAGTAATAGTAACGGATTTTGATGAAGATCATCGATTTCTAAATACTGGCCTAACGCCTGTCCTATTAAGAGAAGCAATAGAATTCTAAACATGTTCAAACTTTTTTCAACCTTTTTATTTTATTTTTGTGTCTCTTTATTTTCCTAGTATTTTGAATGTTTTCTCTTCTACTTGGCTAGCTATTGTGGGGACTGCTCTTGGATCAAGTTTTTCCTAATATTTGGCTTTACAAATACCCTTTGGCCTTCTTCTATTATGGGCGGATCTTCCTTATTATGATTACTTCTGGTTTGAACAAATCTTGCTTTTTCGATATTACGTTTAACTTTGGAAAAATGTCTTTGGCTTCTCTTGAAATATCCTGTGGATTAATTTGGTTGCGCTGGTTAAAAAGGACCTCGTTCGGTGCGAACAGAGTTGCTGAGTGTATGCTGGAATTATATAAGCAAATACAGATTGAAATTAGTTCTCGCGTATTTAGGTTAGGAAATTTATGTTTATTGGTGTTATAGATTTCTATTATAGTTGAGTGAGTTTTTTCGACTTGTCCATTACTCTCTGGTGATGAGGCGTAAGTCAAAGAAACTCCTAAATGAGCCAAAAAGTCTTTCAGTTGAAGTGATCTGAAAGTTGTCTCGTGATCCGTAACAATTTGTAGTGGTGTACCGTAATTTCCAAAATATCTGGCGAGAGCGTTTTTAACATCTACTAGGTTTTTCGAGTCTATTGGGATCATCTGTGCGAATTTAGAAAAGGAGTCAACCATTGATAGAAAGCTATATGAATTGATTGAAAAAATATCCATGTGCACTCTGTCCATCGGTTTTGTTGTTGCTGGCCTTGGTGAAATCTTGATGTTGTATGGCTTACGCTCATACTTGTGTGTGTTGCAAACCGTGCACGTGTTTATCGCAGTCCTGATCCTGTTGTGCATCCTCGGGAAGAAATAGGCTCTTTTCAACTGATTCTCCACCTCCGTAATTCCGCGATGTGCTCTTTCATGTTCCTTGGTGATGAGCAGGTTTTGTCTTTCTTCGGTGCAAACATCTTCTACTTGAAAATGGGTTATAACAAAGTATCCGGAGCTACTGAAATGATTTTTGTAACATTGTTGAATGAGGTTTATTAGATTTTCAGGGGCTAAAATGGCTGTCTGTTTTCCGTTATGGTACTTTTTTAAGAACGCTGTCATCGTGGTTTCATCATAGCCTTGCATACTGATTGTAGATCTCCTGTAGTTTGTGAAAGGTGATTCGGTTGCTTCTATATTCAGTCTTGAAATTTTGAATATGATTTGATTTCTATAATAATTGATAGGTCTTTCCGTGGAATTGATGAAGTAATCATCGGAAGTTTCAGCGGAGTGTACCGTTTCCAGATCTTCAGATGTGTCGTCAGGTGTAATGTCTGCGTCTGCGTTTGAAGAGGGGGAATGATTTGCCATTGAATCCGAATCTGAATTGTCTAGTTCGTTTGCATTGAGTTCATGTTTCCTGCTGAGCGCGTCAGCAACTACGTTAGTTTTACCTGTTCTGTATACAACGTCGTATTTGTATGTTTCCAATTCTAGTCGCCATCTTATAAGTTTTGCGTTTTTAGTCGAATTTTTAATGAAAGTGAGTGGTTTATGGTCTGTAACTAGAGTGAATTTATTTCCGTGTAGGTAGTTTTTATATTTTTCAACCGCCCACATTATAGCTAAAGCTTCTTTTTCCGTAGTGGAGTAATTTATTTCTGTTTTGTTTAGGGTTCTACTCGCAAAGGCAACAGGTTTTTCAATTTTATCGAACATTTGAGAAAGGACAGCACCAAGTGCGTAATTACTGGCATCTGGCTATTTTAGAATAATCTTTTATAAATCGCCGGTAATACCCTGTCAACCCCAAAAATTGTTTGATTTCTGTTTGAGTTCTTGGTAAAGGCCATTCAAGGATTTTAGTGACTTTATCCGGGTTAGGTTTAGTTCCGTCTGGTGTAATTATGTGTCCTAGAAATTCTGTTTCACGTTTCAAAAATTCGCACTTGTCAAGCTGAATTTTGAGATTGTAATTAGTCAGTCTTGTCAAAACTTTGAAAATGTTTTCCAAGTGATTCTCTAAGTTGTATCCCACTATTATAATATCATCCAAATAAACATAACAAATAATGCCAATGAAGCCAGCAAGAATGTGATTCATTGCCCGTTGAAACGTGGCAGGAGCGTTCTTTAGCCCAAAAGGCATTCTTGTAAATTCGAAGTGCCCTTGTGCTGTCGAGAATGCAGTTTTTTCCATGTGTTCTGGGTCCATTTCAATTTGATGAAACCCAGATTTCAAATCAATTGTCGTAAAGTATATCGATTTTCCCAAATTGTCAAGTATTTCCTCTATTTGGGGAATTGGAAATTTGTCATCTATCGTCTTTTCGTTAACTTTTCGGTAGTCAATTACGACTCGTATTTTCTTTTTACCAGAAGCGTCCATTTTTTTGGGAACCACCCAAATCGGGGATGAATAGGGGCTTATCGAATGTTGTACAATTCCATGATCAAGCATTTCCTGAATTTGTTCTTCTACGTCTTTTTTGTAGTGGTGTGGGTACCTGTATGATTTTGTGTAAACTGGGTTATTGTCTCTGGTATTAATTCTGTGTTTAATGGCAGTGGTTGCTGTCAGTTTTTCGTCTGTTTTTAGTAGTGTTTGTTGGTTTTTCAATATGACGTCTATTAGTTTTTCTTTTTCAAATTTTGAAAGATGTTCTATCCTTAAGAGTTGTTCAATTGCTGTTCTGTCTAGTTTGGTCTTTGTGTCCAACGGTATAGGTGCTAATGTCTCAAAATTGTTAACGTTCAATGATAGTTTTCCGATTTGTTTAGTATTGGGAGGATCTTTGGAATTGGTGCTAACTGCAATGGTCGTCTGAAAATTTTGTGACTGATATAAACCGGGTTCCAGAGTTATGTCTTTTGATAGCTGAACTGGTTTCCCTACAAACCAATCACCATTTTTGTCGCTTTTCAGAGTGATCAGATGGTTGAATTGTTCTGAATTGGATGTAATAAAATGTTTCGAAAATGTTATTATGGTATTGTTGATTTCGAGTGTACCTAATTTGTAGTTAAGCTTTCCATTGTACTTTGAGAGGGTTTTGGAGCCAATTAGTCCATCGAAGAAATTGTGAAAATCTAACTCATAAAACAAAAGTGGTGGTAAACAATCAATTATTGGGATTTTGCCTTTCGATGAGATAATTTTATCATTTTTAGCGCATTTTACTGTCAGGGGTTTCGTTTTGACAGGGTCTTTAAGAATACCAGGTTTTAATAAATTCGTGTTTGCGCCAGAGTCGATAAGCAATTTCAAGGTTTTGTCGCCATATCGTAGGTTTAGGTAAGGTAGGTAATTGTGGTCTAATCGTCCGTGTCGCTTGGGGCGTTTATTGAAAAATTTACGTCAATTTCGTTATCTTCGTCCTCGCTTTCGATTATTTCGTGGTTATTCAATCTTTTATTAAGTGTCAATTTGGATCTGACAGACCCTATGTCCATTCCTTCAGTCGACGTTTCAGGGGTATGGGTATTCTGCTGTCTAGTATTGGGTTTTTGATTCTGATAATTTTCTTGTCTCGTGTGTTTGGAATTTTGGTCAAATTTAGGTTTGGATGAAGGATGAGTTTGAGTCAAAGACCTATTCGACTCATTTGAACTGAATTTGCATATGAATGCATACGCATTTTCTATTGTTTTTGGTTCTGCCGCCTGGACATAACCAAAGTAAGGTTTTTGCAAACCACTAATGTACGCGGCTAGGCTGTACTCATTGATGAAATCGTTAATCGCGTCCCAGTGCTGGTTGTATTTAGGATTTTGCTTTGCTAATGATTTAATGTTGTAAACTAGTTGTTTACTTCGCTGGTAATGCTTACTAACACTCCCATCCATCTTATTATGCCAAAGTTGGCAGTTGAAGGTAGAGAGTTCTTGCTTGTCACCAAGCGCGGCTGTTAAGATAATCTTAATTTCGTTAAAAGTTGTGAAATTCCCATTTGTACATAATACATCTTTCGCGTGGCCTTCTATTTTGTTACTGATCGCCGTAAGGTAAATTTGGAAAATTTCTGGGCTAACTAGGTTCTGATAATTGTTCAAGGTTTTTTCGGCGGTTTCGAGCCACCAATTTAGTTGTTTTTTATTCCCGTTGAATGTCGGTAATATTTTGATCGGATCGGGGATGCGAAATGGATCCCCCAACACTCTTGGTTCATGAACCTGTGGGTTGGCATTAGAATGTGATGCCTGGTTAACCTTTCGCTGCTGTAACATGATATCCTGCTGAGCTTGCTTAGCAGTAATTCCTTCAATGGCTTGCATAATGATAGCCAATTGTTGGTTTATTCCCTCCAGCGGGTTAGATGTGCCTGGGTGAGGTTCCATCGTTAAACTTTGCAAGGTTAATTCTAAGTTTTGTACGGGTATATGCGAATACTCTTCCGATACGTCACTTGTGTCTGAATCAGAGCTTGAATCGTTTTCCCTCTGTATGAATAAATTGCGTGCTTTCTTAATTGCACTTTTAACTTTCGGCATTAGTCGCCGTGTGAAAAAAGACTTAGCTTGATCTCTATCTTGTAGTGGACCAAGTTGCGACGGGAGGATCGTCTATCTTGTAGTGCGATTTCCTGTAGAGAATAAGCGCCTATCTAGTAGTACGCAGATCTCCTCGTAAGTAATTCTTGGAAGGAAGGTAGAAATAAATTAAAAATTACTCACGGTTGCTGTCGTGTCCGTAGGTACTCGGTTGACGATGCTGGTGCTCCAGGTGGCTAACAAGGGGGGGTCCTCAAGTCCAATGACGGCTACGCCTTCAGTCACTGATGCGTTGAAAATTTTCACTAGAAAAATGTTCTTCCGCGGAACCACTTTACAAGAGTTTCTTAATCACTTGCTTCCACTGTTATCTCGTTAGTTCACTCAACCGGTTTCCGGACGGCTGCGCCAAATTTGGATTAGACCATCAGGTCTATTAAAAAAAAACTTTTATTATTCTTAATAAACACTTTTACACATTTTTGCTTAGCTTATCACTACTGATCACTGCTAGAACGATGTTAACTACTTAATTGCTGATAACTGAAAGAGGCCGATCGAAGGTTCGATCGGGCTTTTGTAACCTAAACTTGCTGACAGGGCAATCCTATGGGCACGTTGGTCGGCTTGGACTTTGGACTTGGATGGTGTGACTTGATAACTGCTGATCTGGTAATTTGGTTGGTGGTGATTGAACTGGTGCGTCACGTAATTATATATTCATCTCATCGCAAAACAGAGAAATTTTTTTGATAGGATGGAAATGTGCCGAACCGTTCCCCTACTCAAAATTAAGTCGACGCCGACTCATTTTCATTTAAAAGGGGGCTACTCAAAATGTGAGTGAAACATACTACTTCAATAAAATAATGATTGCGCCTAAACTAGAACCCTGTTTGGTGTAAAATGCACTCAGATAGATAGATATATTTGTTTCTCATCAGTCGTATTAAAAAAAAACCATGATTAATTCACCTAGCGGTGTTGGTGCCTTTCTTGTGCAAAAAAAAATACTAAAGAATATGACTTAGTGTTTTTTAGCGTGTTTTGCTCATAAAAATAGTATTTTGGCCATAACTTATGATCCTATAGTCCAATCTGTCCAATTTTCAATAGCAAACTATGACATAGGATTCCTTGTCCAATGGAACATGTTGCGAGTAATTCGGTCAATAATGCTTTCGAAAAGTTCCAAAAAGTGTATCTACAAAATTTTGTACACACACACATACAAACATCACCTCATAACACTATGGGTCTCCGAGCCTTCTATAAACAGTTTGATTTTGGAGTGATCGGCTATAAGTATATACTTAATAAACAAGAAAGGCAAAACATGATCGAAGACCATGCTTAACTTTCACGAAATCATCACCTTATGAAAGTAGTATTTTTTACTAAAACCTAATTTTGAGTAGTTTATTTCTAGAGTGTGAAAGTTTTAAAAAATGTTTGCAATCCTTCACGCTTGTTATCACGAAGGTCAAAACTGCTTATAATCACCGAAAGTATGGACCTGAATCCCCTAACAGGTTAAGTAAGGCAAAAAATCCATCGTTATCCGGCGTATACGCTCATGTTTATAGCGTAACAGAAATCTCGCCTCGCGGGACGAAGCCTATTCGGGATGCGTTGAGTATGTGATAGACCTTGCGTTTTTCTGGATAACGGCACAGCTGTTCCACCGGGTTAGGGACAAATGTTCAAAGGAACGAATGACGAAAACGACAAAAGGTCGAAAGGACACAACGTCGAGAGGGACAAATGGTCGAAAGAGACAAAAGGTCCTTCCTTTTGCCTTTCTGGTATACTAAGTATACGTAAAGGCTGTATGTTCGCTCCAAAAATGAACTTTTTATAGAAGGGCCGGAGACCTATAGTGTTATATACCAATCGACTCAGTTCGAATTGAGGTGATGTCTGTGAGTATGTGTGTCTGTGCGCACCCACGTACCAATGTACTTTTTCTTGATAGAGTTAATGGTTAAGCCTATTCTCGCCGTCTTCCTCTTGTTACCAACAACTGGTAAACAATGTGATCTTAGATAGCATGATATTTGAAATTATAATTGCAAGAGGGATGAGAAGAGAAACCATGATGACAGGACGGGAAAGCGAGGAAGGAGAGGAAGGAGGACAAGAGGAGGGTGGGGGAAAAAAGATGGCGAAGGAATTAAAGCTGCGAGGAGAAGAGTGAATTTTCGTGCCGGGAATAGAGTTCGACAATCACCAGAACCACAAGTGAGGACAATTTTATGGGAGGTTCCGGCGAGTCCCGAGCTGGTGGTCCTAGAGCCGTACGTCATTGCCAGACCACACGGCACGGATAGTAGTGGTAGACGTTTTGGAGGTGAGGGGCTTGTGAGGTCCGCGGGCTTCCCCGCTCACTAGTACCCAATATCCGATGAGCCACTACCCCGTGTTCGAGCCCGTGGAACGTCGGGACAAAGCTCCCGAATCCCCCCCGAACGACACATCGTCAGCTGCAGCATACCTCCAATGACCAAGGTAACCAGATTCCCACTCTCTCTATCGACTGCATGTCCCCACCAAGATGGACGCCACTACCCAGTGCGACAGCCCCTTCATTCACAAGCCTGCCACCTTCAAGCCCTTCCCTAACCCCTAAATCCATGTACTATTTAAGTTAATATAACTATGTTCAAAAGTATTGGTTCTGTGCCGTGTTTAATTTATTTATTATGATAGACGGTCTTGGTCCACTTTGTTCATTTGTTCTTGGTAAGTGTTTTGTGTGTCTTCCCGAGTACGCCGACCCTGTTGGAAAGAACCCCTGAGCTAGCCGCTTCTTACACTCTTCAATGAGACAAAAGCCTCCACTACTACTCTGCGATCGATTCCAATGAGGTCGATGTCATCCGCAAATCCCAGAAGCATATGCGACTGTGTGATGATAGTGCCGTTTCTCTGCACGCCAGATCTCTTGATGTAAAAAACGCGTTTAACAATGCTAGCTGAGCAGCAATTGCTGACTCCCTGTACCGATTGAGAGTTCCGGATTACCTGTGCAGGATACTGAAAAGTTAGTTTCAGAATAGGGTGCTGTTATACGACACTGATGCTGGTCGAAAGTCGATCGTAGTGTCTGCGGGTGTTCCACAGGGATCGATCCTCGGACCGGTTCTGTGGAATATTATGTACGACGGAGTATTACGCTTAAGTTTCCCGGCTGGTTTGAAGATAGAAGGCTTCGCGGATGACGTAATGCTAGAAATAGCAGGTGACACTCTCGACGAAGTTAGACTGAAGGCTTCATACGCGATTGGCAGAGTGGAGGAATGGCTCAACTCGAGACGGTTGTCCCTTGCACACCACAAGACGGAAGTCGTGGTAGTGCATAACCGCCATGGCTTGCAGCGATGATAAGAGTAGGGACCTGCAGAGTTAACTCCGTGAGGTCTCTCAAGCATCTGGGCGTGATGATCGATGATAAGCTCAATTTTACGAACCACGTCGATTATGCATGTCAGCGGGCTTCATTGGCGATAACATCTTTATCACGAATGATGTCCAACAGATCGGCGGTGCATAGTCAAGTGCGTAGGCTGATAGCTGGCGTAGCATTGTCTATCATCCGTTATGGCGTGCCGGCATGGGCCGTAGCACTAAAAACCGAGTACAATGTAAAGAAATTGATCAGAATACACCGGCTGATGTGTCTACGTGTCGCGAGCGCATATCGCACCATATCATATGAGGCGGTGTGCGTTATAGCTGGAATGATGCCGATTGACATACTCCTAGAGGAAGATGTGGAGTGCTACAACGAAAGGGACTCGGTGCAAGTGCAACGTGTCAAGAGAGCAGCTTCGTTGCTTAAATGGCACAGAGCATGGGACACCGCAGTCAAAGGTCGTTGGACCCACAGACTGATTCGAGATGTGTCCAACTGGGTTGATAGGAAGCATGGTCAAGTCAACTTCCACCTAACACAGGTGTTGTCTGAACACGGTTGCTTTAGAAAATTCCTACACAGGTTTGGCTTCGCAGACTCTGCGGAGTGTCCTGAATGTGTAGGTGAGGTAGAATCGGCAGAGCATGTGATGTTCGCATGCCCGCGATTCGAGGTAGAACGCAATGCCATGCTGCTTATTAGTGGTACGGATACAACCCCGGACAACCTCGTCGAGAGGATGTGCCGGGAGGAAGCTATATGGAATGCGGTGAACACAGCATCTCAACAGATTATGTCGAAACTGCAGCGGTGGTGGCGTCTTGAGCAAAACCAACGAATGCAGTAAGGGCACCTGTGATGCAGTGAACACTTTGCTCACCCCGACAACCACCCTAGCAGCACACATGTTCCACGTAGGTTACTGCAACTCATATGTGACCAGATTTGATAACAATCAAGTTGCTGCAACCATTTTTGACTCACTTGTGCTGCTCGGGCAACATGTCGCGGGTGGGCTGCGGAGACCTCAGTATGTAGATATAGAGGTCATTGCAGTTCACGCGCGGTGGTTGTTGTCGGGGTGCTCGTCTCCAACGTGAGATTATGATACGGACCGCTAGGTTACTATCATAGCTTGCGATCGACGGGTGGTGAGGTAGCTACCCTTGAAGTCGATGTTGTGTGTATTGTCGTCAAGTGCGTTAGCATGGGCGTGAGCGTTCTCAATAGTCCCCCTCTGATGTATTGCTTAATTGCGGGCCGGGGGTACGGACTGGCGAAAGGGTTTTGGTTTTAGTGGATCGGGTAAGAGTTACATGACATACCCATCCCCACACTACCTAAGTTACCTCATCAGGTGTCTGGTTGCAGATTTCCGTTTACCCTTGCTCAAGAAAAAAAAAACACTCTAGTATGTGCCCTTTATTATAGATTGGGCATATGAGGCCATCCAACCAGCCGGCAGGCAGTTCTTCATCCTCCCATATTTTCTGGATAATGTGGTGGACTGATTGATACAGCTGCTCACTTCCGTGTTTGAGAAGCTCGACCAGGATCTCGTTTTCAGCTCGTTTAGAGCCTTCTTAACCTCGTCCAGCGTTGGTGGTTCCACAGCTTGACCGCCGACTGTGTCCATCCTGCTCCTTAATACACCTTCATTTTCACCGTTCAACAAATCTTCGAAGTGCTCCTTCCACCTGGCTGCCACCATAGTCTTGTCTGTCAGCAAATTCCCCTCTCGGTCATTGCACATGGCGGCCACAGGCGCAGTCTTATGCCGCGCGCCATTGACAGTTGCGAAAAACTTCCGCATATCGTTTCTATCCATGTTCTCCTGCGCTTCAGCTACAAGGTAGTATCCGAGTTGATGTTCGGACCTCTGAAGGACCTTACATCTAACACATCCGAGAAATGTCGTCCGTCGACCAGCACGTGGTCTATCTGTGAGCAAGTGTCTCCACTCGGATGTTGCCAGGTGTGTTTGCGGATATTCTTACGTGGTAGGTATTGCTTATTGCCATCCCTTTAGCAGCAGCAAAGGTTACAAGTCGCAGACCATTATTGTTGGTAGCGGAATGAAGGCTTTCCATACCAATGACAGGGCGAAAGAAACTTTCTCTTCCGATTTGCTCATTTGCATCCCCGATGACAATCTTTACATCATGTGTTGGGCACTCTCCGTAGGCCTTATTTAGGCTCTCATAGAAATCATCTTTCACGTCATCAGGCTTATCGTTCGTTGGGGCATAGATGCTTATCAGGCTATAGTTGAAGAGTTTGCCTTCATTCTCAACACGCAGATGCGGTCGCTTATCGGCTTCCACCAAATAACACGCTTCATCTGCTTCCCGATCACCATGAAGCCAACTCCTCGTTCTGCTCTGTCACCACCGCTATAGTAGATGTGGTACTTGAATGAAGTGTTCGCTATGGGATCCCCGCCCGGAATTCACGTTCTTCAGTTCTGGGCCACCGTATTTCCTGGATGGCTGCCGCACTCACGCCAACCTTCTGCAGCTCACGAGCCAGGAACCCAACGCGTGCGGGTTCATTCAAAATTCTAACGTTCCAAGATCCGACTTTCCAATCGTTGTCGTTTATTCGTTGCCGGGTCTGTTGCCGTTGAATCAATCCGTTTGCTCTACTTTTGCCTTTCTTTGTAGCTGTAGAATCTTCGGTAGGCTACCTTACCAGGGTTGCGCTACCTACATCGCGTTGAAGGGGCTGCCTTCTCGATGCTGACACGATGCAGCATGGTGTGCACAGTTTAGTTTAGAGTCCCTCGCTGGCACTCGGACGATGATCAGCCGCCCCTAACATGGAGAACAGACGCTGTTGTGAGCCGCTCCTAATATGGAGAACAGACGCCTGATCAGATTTGCACCTCCGGGGAGGAGCAAATCCCCCTTCCCTGTCAGCATACGACTATAGTTCCCACCGGGGTTGGTTACCCGATCTTCCCTAAACTTGCTCGTATCCTGGCCAGCGCCACGAGGAGGTAGGGATAGGAGTTGCCGGGTAAAATTGAAAGATTTGCAGTTCAACGAACCGAACTTCCTATCGAATCGCTAGTCCTTTTTTGTCTTTTTGTTTTTTGGGCCTGACTCCCAAAATTTCCGGTGGATCATGGTGCACAGTTTTGCTAAACATCCCTTTCTGATACTTCGAAGATGATCAACCGCCCCTAACATGGAAAACAGACGCTTGGTGCGTTGCGATAACGCTTTGGAAGGGCCTGCTTGCGGGTACATGCAGCTTTATATAAAAGTTTTAGCAGAACACACTGTCAAACCTCACAACATCCTAGGCAAGTACAACTCATATTGGCCTGGGAAGAGGCCGTTAAGACTTGGACGTAGTCCCTCCTGACCCATCACGCATTACTATGACACTTTTCAAAAAGGGACCGACGAAAATTAATCACCAGGGAATTCGGGGACACATCGGGAATATTTTCAATTTATTTTTTATTTCCTTTTAGGCAATACTATTCTGTTTGCCCACTTCTTTATGTCATTAGGAGCTAAAACTGAATCTATCAACCAGATGTAAATAGGAAAGAATGACATGGAGTTAATTTCATGCAACGAAGAATAGAACCCATACAGACCGACCAATGGGAATTTCATCAACCATACCGCTCCAATCAACAACAAATCAAACATCAAAGATGACGGCATTATCAGTATGTGATTATTATTGTTATTATTTTCCATTATCGTCTCTGCCAACCAACCCTCGAAATATCTCCTCGTCACGATATGTTACGGACACGGCTTAAGGTGATTATACAATCGAGCCATGTGGTGAATTTCAAATTCTCCACACGGTTTTCTACTCCTATTGTTAAAAATTCAAATATAGCGAAATAATGTTCGTACAATGCTGAAATTAAAGTCGATTGTTTAGCATAAGTAAGCAAACGTTCTACGGATGTGTCATCCCCATGGGCGTTGTGGTTCTTTCAATTCGTGCTCTTGAAAAATCACTACAAAAAGCACGTGGTTTCCAAGATGGCCGATTCGTGGCTTTGTTGTATAACCACCTTAAAAGGCGAGGGAAAGCTCCCCGGAGAAACGGAATGGTAGAAGATTATCATTGCCCCGGCAATCCCATCAAAGCGAACCAGAAGCAACACATGAGTGAATCCGGGGCCATCCTTTCGAGCCAGCCACCATATGATTCGTCTGTGTGTTTGCTTTTGTTCCACTTCCTGTCTGGCCCTCGACCCGCGACCCGTTCTTGCTGGAATATCTCCACGGCTTCACTTCACGTATTTGTATCCCCATTGTGGCTGGAAGCGCTGAATCTCTCATCACAAAGGACCACATTTCACATGGTATTACACCGTTCCACAGTGTTGTACGTTGGCTAGGACGAAGCGGCCACATAGGGTAACTGTTGCAGGGTTGCAACTCATGAGTCTATAATAATCTTCCTCCAAAACGGACAATCTAGGCGTAAACTGTTTTGTTGTCTATTTTTTGTGATATTTTTCTTGGTCAGTCGAGTAGAAACGACTTGCCCATTAAAGAATATAGGTAACTAAAATATTGCCGTGCTGTTCATATTGGAGCAGATACCCGTTTCAGATGCCCTCCCCCACAGCAAATGGAACAGATATGTGCGTGCAGAAACCAACATATTCCCAGTGCTGGATGCCACCAAGTCGTTTGTACGAGAGTATTCTGCTGGGTCAATCCGTAAGTCGTGCGTTCGTAAACCCGACCGAAGAGCTAAAGAGAAAATACATTCCCACGTTCGAATGTAGCAGATTCCTCAGGGGACTAATCATTATATCGGAGACTGCTTTATTGTAATCTCCGGAGTGGTGTCCGTTGTCAATATATTCCCTCGTCGGTTGGAAAGCAGGTTGTTAGGGTTATTCTAGAAAAGGTTGTAGTTGATGATAATTGTTAATAATCGAAGGCAAAAGTATATATTGGTTGAATTGTTTAGCTATTCAATTAAAACGCCTAAACGTTCAACAGATAGGGAAACTGTTCCGTTTACCATCTCACTGATATATATTATACAGTAATATCCCGATTTTATCACCCCCCTGGTGAATTTTGGGGTGATAAAACAGGGTATGTGACAAAATTGGAAAAAAATATTTTCATTTTTTTTTTAATTCATTCCATAAATATGAATCATTTTATGCCTTGGAAATGCCAAATGCGTGATCGGTACCCGTTATTTCTTGTCGAAATTGCTTACAGAATATTTCCCAGGTAATCAAAGTCGTTCGTAATAAACTACAGGCGGTGAAAGTTATTTCATGAAAATCAATGTTATTTGTGGTATTATTTACGAAAATAAAAAGAATGACAAAATTTTTTGGGGTGACAAAATCGGGTCGAAAACGTGACAAAATCGGGACGTGATAAAATCGGGTCGAAAAGGTGATAAAATCGGGGGTAGACAAAATCGGGGGTAGACAAAATCGGGGAGTGACAAAATCGGGTCAACACTGTATATTCATCTTATCGCAAAACAAAGAAATACAGTACCAATATCGTCGCTTCTTTTTGTTAACAAACGTGCTCACGGCTGAAAAAATCCCAAAATTAAGAAACAAATCAAATTCCTTTTCATTGCTTTGTTTTCATCGGATGAATATCGATAATTCAAAACTAGAAACAGAGGCATGTGTAAAACTGAAATTGTGGCAACAATGCTAGATAAACTTTTACGTACGATTTCAATGTGATTTCCCTTGGCGCAATTGTGTGATGATTATTTTCTACGCAAATATGTTTTCGATTCCCGCAGTAGCCTTTACGAACTCTCGGCAAACATAATCAGCTTAATTTTGAGCATAATTCTCGCAATTGGTGTTGTAGAGGTGTAACTGTGCAGGAGATGCTGAAAAGTGGGTAAAAGCCTGTCAATCATGTGCAATTAATGGTCTACCTGAAAAACCTACTCCAATGTTGCGAACTGTTATTCCAAATACTGCCTGGGAAACTATCGCCATTGATTTTAATGGGCCTTATAGCAAGTTTGGAGGTGTTTACGTCTTGGTTATTGTTGACTACCGTTCGCGGTACATAATAGCCCGTCCCATAAAATCTACCAGCTTCGAGCAAACCAGGAAGGTTCTTGATGATGTATTTGATAAGGATGGGTTTCCAGAATGTATAAAGAGCGATAACGGACCCCCTTTTAACGGGGATGATTATAGCCGATATTGCCATGAGAGAGGTATAAAAACTATTTTTTCAACGCCCCACTTCCCTCAGCAGAATGGCATGGTTGAACAATATATGAAACTAATAAATAAATCGATGGCCATAGCTGTCTCTACCGGCTCAAATTACAGTGAAGAGCTACAAGCCGCTGTAAGAGCACACAATGCAGCTTCCCACACCATAGCAAAAGTTCCACCTGAAGAAATCATGCGTGGTAGAAGGGTGAAACGAGGACTGCCTCTCGTCAATCGTAGAAAACCGGATCACGATGATGGCATATTGGACGAAAGGGACAAGACAATGAAGCTTAAATCAAAGGAACACGAAGACACCCGCCGTGGTGCTCGGAAGAGCCAGTTGAAACCTGGAGACACGGTGATAATCGAACGACAATCACGAGCAAAGGGAGATTCGAGGTTTTGTTCACAACGCTATACCGTCATGGAAGAAAAAAATGGATGTCTTGTACCGGGTGACGACGACTTACTTACTTACTTACTTATGGATCCTGTACACCTCCGGTGGTGCAAAGGGCCGACTTGAAAGATCTCCATCCTGAGCGATGCCCGGCTATCGCTTTAACCTGTTGCCAGGTTAGATTTCGGTCGACTTCTTTTATTTCTTTATTGAGGCTTCTCCGCCATGAGCCTCTGGGTCTGCCTCTGCTGCGATGTCCCGCTGGGTTCCAGTCTAATGCTTGCTTACAGATTTCGTTTCCGCCCCTACGTAGAGTGTGGCCGACCCAGCCCCACTTCCGATCCCGAATTTCTGTTGTTATCGGCCTCTGGTGACAACAACGATGGAGCTCGTTGTTTGAGATCCAGTTGTGAGGCCACCAGGCCCGAATTATATACCGCAGGCATCTGTTAATGAACACCTGCAGCCGTTGAGTGTTCTCCACTGATACACACCATGTTTCGCTAGCGTATAACAGCACAGATTTCACGTTAGAGTTGAAAATTCGTATTTTGGTGCGTTCACTTATCTGCCTGTTTTTCCAGATATTTCTTAAACTCGCAAAGGCAGCCCTTGCTTTCTTGATCCGTGCGCCTATGTCGATCTTGGTACCGCCGTCTGACGCCATTTGGCTACCAAGATATTGGAAGCTTTCAACATTCTCCACTGGTTGCCCGGCTACTGTGAAACTGGAAGGAGTCACCGTGTTTACATCCAACGATTTGGTTTTGTTGATGACTAAACCTGCCGAGGAGGAGCGATCGGCAAGGTCGTTGAGCTTACTCTGCATATCAGAGCGCCGTTGCGCGAGTAGTGCAACGTCATCCGCCAATTCGAAGTCGTTTAGGTGCTCCATGGTTATAGGCTGCCATAACAGCCCGCGGTTTAGTTCACGGTCAATCGCATCTACCAGAATCTCATCGATTACGATGAGGAACAGTAACGGTGATAGAATACATCCTTGCCTCACACCAGCTACGACCCGGATAGAGTCGGACAGGACCCCATTGTGCAGCACTCTACACGAAAAGGCCTCGTACTGTGCTTTGATGAGGCCGATGATTTTCTCAGGAACCCCCTTGCGTCTCAGGGCGCCCCACATATTCTCGTGATTGAGACGGTCGAAAGCTTTTTCGTAGTCAATGAATACCAAGTAAAGGGACTCTTGGAATTCGTTGACCTGCTCCAAAATGATGCGGAGCGTGACAATATGGTTCACACAGGATCTTCCGGCACGGAATCCGGCTTGCTGCCGCCGGAGAGTCGCATCGATCTTCTCCTGAATCCGGGCTATGATAATTTTGCACAGAACTTTGAGAACGGTACACAGCAACATAATGCCTCGCCAGTTATCGCATACAGTCAGGTCACCCTTTTTGGGCACCTTCACTAAGATACCTTGCATCCAGTCGACCGGGAAAGTTGCGGTGTCCCAGATATTACGAAATAAACGATGCAGTAGTTGAGCGGATGTCATGGGGTCAGCTTTGAGCATCTCGGCTGATATGCGGGTGACGACGACGAACGTATGATTAAGCGCCATATTTCACAAACGAAGAAAGTTTCCGAATGGCGTGTTCAAACTTCAAATGAAGGTGCTTCGAAACAGGATAACAATAAAGGAAGTCTAGGTGCCCCGGAACAGGACAATAATGAAAGTACGGTTCAGCGGACCACTAGACTCAGAAGAATGCCGGGTCATCTACGGGACTATGTGCATATTGTAGATGACAGTTAGTTGCCATGAAAATTAAACACACATGAATCCAAAAATGTATTTTTTCTTCAATAAAAATGTTTTCTAATGTACATATAGCCTGATTTACTTAAACATTTATTCCTGTTATTTTTTCGTCGTTTTATTCTGTGAGAAGAGGAGAGATGTGTGGGTTGGGAATCCCCGAAGTAGAACGAGCCTTTGGTCTACCCCTCACAGCAGTATATGCATCCTACATTCCTTCAACACACCTTGCCCAGTGCTACCAACATGATGGATACAACACGAACAACTCGGCGGTCATCGTGTCGGCTGCCCGAGCATCGCTGCGCTTAGGCGACGGCCGTGAGAGCTTGCTGTGCAAAGACTCATTCGTCGAACAGGTAAGTTCATCATGTGGTGCTGGGCGATTCTCTTTGTGTCAGTTATTGGGCTGGGTGAACTGGGTCGCCACTTGGAATTACAGATGAAAGTCACTGCAGAGCAATCTGTGATTAATGTGAAGTGCGACCCCTCCACATAACATCTGAAATGCTCTATTGCTTCCAGGGCAGCTAAACCTTCTTTGTCGGTTGGACCATATTTCTTTTCACAGGAACTTAGCTTCCTCGAGAAATAGGCAATGATGTGTTCTTTACCATCCAATTCCTGCGTCAATATTCCGGCTATCGCCACGTCACTGGCGTCGGTTTGGATGGTAAACTCCTTCGTCCAGTCCGGGTTTGTAAGGACCGGTTCGGAGATCAAAAATTCTGGAGATCGTAGTGTGCTGCGGTTCAACGCAGAAGCATTTTTTTTCACGCGTCAAAATTTTCCTCCTTCTGCGTCAGCGGAAAAGCAATGTTTCGGCTGACGGTTCTGTAGTTCCGCGGAGTGCGTGAATGTTGTGTCCTGAATCAGTTTTATATTTGGGATTGCGAGTTAAAGTTTTTCGCGAGGATGCAGAGAAACGTGATGTTTGTGTCTTAATCAAGGGTGCGCCGTCCAAGAGTGCAAATTCCAAAAATGGATCGAACTCGATCCATTTTCGCGGGTGTAGTGAAAATATGGGAATTAACCTCTAAGTGGTGGTTTCCGAGCCTATTTTTTTTTCGGTATATCGCTCTCATTTGTGGTTGGTTCAAACACCAATCAAATTCAGACGATGATCAGGTAGCTATCGGAAATGGTCGGTGCGTGGTTCAACTGTTTCCTGAGTATGATGTTCCCGCTTAAGCCGCTTGAACGTCCAATTGAATAGGCCTCTGGAATCCACAACTGGAAGATCATTTTATTATTTGGTGAGCTCATTTCATGCTATTAATGTATAACTAAAACATTCCGTTTTGATGCATTGCGATATTGTATGCATGTATGCATTACTCAGTCTTACATTTCACGCTACATTCACACCAATTTACAAACTAACCTTCACCCGTTTCGTTTCATTTACACCCGCTTTTTTCGTGAAGTGCGTGCAAAATATGTGTGAATCAATACATATCTAGGTGGAATCAAATCAAATTTGAGTAATGTTGCACATAAAGCCTCAATCTGTCACACTTCTTTAATCAACACTTTTAATTGAGAAGAAATTTATTTAAAAAAATTACTTACGGGCTCTCAATTGGAAAAAAATAAATAAGGGGGGAAGGGGCATTTAATATATTTTCTTTTCTTTCTCGTTTCAGAGAGCGAACAATGGCGCTTAAACCTAGGCTATTTAGCCAGGGCAAGTTTAATAGCTTTGTCCCATCCCAGGAAAACCATCAATGGAGTGATATAATTTTCTTAGCATGGTAACTCCCAACGTATGTTCAAACTTATTATATCATTTGCTTATGATGATATTCCTAAACTATATCCCCTACCAACCATCCAACTCCTTGACATCTATGAGGGCGTCGGTGAGTCGCTGGCCTCTCGCTAAGTAGATATCATATCATCATTTCTCGCTTAACTTTTCAAAAGGACCTAAGTAACATTTTTTCATGAATTAATTTGAGTACTGCAATCAAAAGCTTTCATGTTTTTCTGTTGATTGCGCTATTCAAATTAATTCATGAAAAAATGTTACTTAGGTCCTTTTGAAAAGTTAAGCGAGATTTCCTCCCTTTCCATACACAGAAAAAAAATTCCATGGTAGCAATTACTATTTTGTAGACTACGCCATGTTTTTAAAACAACCACAAATTTTCAGTTAAATTAACCATGCATTCGGACAAATTCACCACTGATTCAGTTCATGTAACAACATTCCACCACGACCACAGTATATTTTTACTGCGCGCATGGTAAAATCAAACGGGTTTGTTGTCTGCTGAAAATCGTCGGTGCGTATTCTTAAATTAACCCTCGGAATGGTAGTTTCAACCGCAACATTTTTTTGCGTGTAGTAACGGAGAAGATGGGCGTGGCCAGCAATGGTAGCTTTCATGCTTTATCGTTTTGGACCTCTAATTGGGTTGCTATTAAATCCCAAATAGTAATCCATAAGCAATTGGAGTAAGAAAGTTAAAGAATATACATGACAGCTATCAGTATGCAATCTACGAAATACTCCGTTACAACGCAACGCAACGCAATTGGTGTTGTAGAGGTGTAACTGTATTGACTGGAGTTTTTCAATTAAATTTTTTTCTGCATTCGCTTGATGATGATGAGCTCCAATTGAGGGGCTGAGCAAATCACAGATATACGGCCATGGGGGGGAAGAATAATATAATAAAGGTCTTAACCCTTTATAAGGCAGACGAATCTAAACAATAAATTAACAAAAACAACAATAGGACATAATGTTGACATGGTATTAAACTCAAATGTATGTTTCACGGTGCCCCGGTAGACCGTTATTATAAAATAAAAATGTCCATCAAAACCAAGTACAGGGCTCGATTTCTGTGGTAATTCTGCACCTCTGGACCAATTTTTAAAAAAATCTCGAGAAATCTTGATTTGAAGTTTAAAGTTAAGAATCCATATAGGAATCGAAAATATCACCAAAAACCCTGATTAATCCACCTAGATAGATGTCCTTCAATTCATCTTGTACCTGCCGTTCGGAAGTAACCACCAGCTTTGCAGGGTTGCTGTCCAGCATTCTTGAAATATGTCCTGCCCATCGTACCCTTCCAGATTTAGCTACCTTCTGGGTACTGGGTTCGCCGTAGAGCTGGACGAGCCCCTGTTTCATCCTTCGCCGCCACACACTTTTCTCTTGCACAACGCCAAAGATGGACCTAAGCACGCGTTGCCGTTATTAGAACTATAAATATTTACCAAACTGACTTAAGTATGTTTTTGTATGGCGAACTTGCTCAATTTTAGTATAAGTGTTGCTTTCAATTTCAATGAAAGGTAAAAATTAATTTTAATTTAGTGTTCATGTTCATAATGGAGAGAAGTAAGACCAGAATTCGTGTAGAATAATAGTAGTTAGAAGCTGTTATACTCGATCACAGCACGTATTAAACGAAATTGGCTGCCAAATCTCGGTACCTCATTCCGGTACCTCTACAGAACTCTGAAACATGATAATTCAAGATATGGTACTTTGAC
Organism: Armigeres subalbatus; assembly: GCF_024139115.2. Taxonomy (NCBI): domain Eukaryota; kingdom Metazoa; phylum Arthropoda; class Insecta; order Diptera; family Culicidae; genus Armigeres; species Armigeres subalbatus. The sequence goes on from NC_085140.1 coordinate 306,013,647, forward strand.
GTGAATGGAAGCTGTGGCTTTTTTAAGCTGCTAGCAAAGCTATCAATTGCTTCCTCAAAACCGTGCTCGAGTTTCAAAGAGCTGTATCTTGCGTACACTTTTTTGAAATGATTCAGAACCTGCTGATTAAAATATTAATTAGAAAATTGTTAATGTTTAAGCAGAGTAATAACGTAATCCGAAAGATCGGGATTCTAGTGAACTCTATGCAATTTGTTGATTACTTGGATACTTGGTTCACCCATAAATTTACTCAACATGGCACTTCTCGAGCAAGTTTCGAATCGTATTAAGAATTCCGAACTAGATGTGTAGTGACGGAGATAAGCAAAGGTTCATTTTGTTTCTTTATTAAAGTGTTCTTAAAAGTTCAAAAATTGAATATTTTATCTTCGTCGTAACCGAAAACCCAAAAGAATATGCACAAAGCTTGTATTTTTTTTTCTTTCTCTTGTGTATTTTTCCTGGTGTTTTCCTTGGTTCTCGAGATCTCATTCTATATGCCGAGCTCACTCTTGAAAATCGTAGCTTTTCCTTACTGCCATCTTTGGAGTCATTACCAGTCCGATGATGCTTTTGCGGGGAAATCTCAGAGTATGATAAAGCTCCGTCAATTCAATTGTTACAGCATCTGACGAAGATCTAACCTGTTATATAATGCTAAGTAACTACACTACTTTAAACAAATCTTTAAGCTGTTGGTTTTTTTTCATAATTTTTTTCCGTACTCCAATCTTTACTTTTGATGCTCGAATACATTTGTGAATACAATAAAAAAAATACAAACTTTTAGCTGAATGGCATTCAACAAAGAATCTGCAGCCTGCATGTGAATTCATGAATGGTTCTGAACGAGAGGAAGCATTCTTGAAGACAAATAGACGGCTTCAAGCCATACAAAAAACATACCTAAGTCAGTTTGGTAAACTTAATCAGTTGTAAAAATTTATAATTGTAATGAAGGCAACAAATGCAAACTGGTTGAAAACAACTTGGACCACTTTTTGGACGGCTTTAAAAGTATTTTTTGGATGTTATTGAATTAAAATATACACACCTAAAAATAATCATGTAATTTTAGGTGCTGTGACACCGACATATACGAGCGTCATTTTTGACGTAAAATTAGGTGGTACACCCGATTCTTTTTTTACACGGATTATTTTCGCACGGATTTTTTTTACACGGCTTTTTTTACACGGATTCTTGAAATAACACGGATTTTTTTTGCACGGTTTCTCGAAATAGCACGGATTTTTTTTACACGGATTCTCGAAATAACACGGATTTTTTTTACACGGATTTATTTTTACACGGAACGCATCCCCCAGATAAACACAGACCCGGTTACTTTTTTTACACGGATATTTTTTGCACGGCTTTTATTACACGGTTTCTCGAAATAGCACGGATTTTTTTTGCACGGATTCTCGAAATAACACGGATTATTTTTACACGGTTTCTCGAAATAACACGGATTATTTTTACACGGATTTTTTTCACACGGCACGCATCCCCCGTGTAAAAAAAGAATCGGGTGTACTTTAATTTTACATCACAACTTTATTGACAAAAAAATTGATTGATCAGAACGCGAATCGAACATAAGTCCGCTGAGTGAGAGCCCGGCACGCTACCACTCAGCTATCTCCGCTTCTTGAAAGAGGGATGATCGAAGTAAAACTGGTTCCACGATTTGCACTGAACAAGTATTTCACTGCATCAAGTCATTAACTGCTTGTGCGTTAGGTGCGTTGCAGCGGGTGCTGTGTTTAGGTTCCGTGACATGTAATTTTAAATCATCTGACATTGAGAAATATACGATTCTGTTTTTGTCATGTGGTTTTGTGTCATTTTATTGAAATACATCACCTGTAATATTCATATTTTTTTGGTGTGTAGGTTCTTTCGAAATTTCTTAATTAAAAACTTCAAATCAAGATTTCTCGAGATTCCTCCTAGGGATTTTTTTAAAAATTGGTCCAGAGGTGCAGAATTACCACAGAAATCGAGCCCTGTACTTGGTTTTGATGGACATTTTTATTTTATAATAACGGTCTACCGGGGCACCGTGATGTTTGTTTTACATTAAACAGTTCAGAAAATTGAAAAATTGGTGGTAATATAGTCGCCACTGCCCGGCAGGCGGGAAAACAGGATTTACGTAAAACCAGTCAACTCAAGGCACGTTACATTTTATGGTGAAGAGTCCTAGACGGAAAACGCACTATATGCAAAAAAAAGGGGGGACCCTTGGGAAAAAAAACAAAATTTCGTCAAAAATCTAAAAACCAAATTAACAGAAAGGCAATGCTTTTTTCGCGCTAATCACGTAATAATCTAACACAGGAGATTCAAAATAATTAATACCAACGGGAAAAATCTTTGCCATTTTTTTAACGAATTATAACTGAAAATCCTTCTTCCACTCGAAACTTACGATCTGTTCAATGGCTCAAATTCATCTGGGGTGTTACTAGGAAGCAAATAAAGCCACTACATGGGAAATAATAAGTAGAGCGCTTGGTAATAAATAGAAAAACATATAATTTGTTGGTGGCAATATAGTTGCCACTGCCTTTATTTGTTAAAGTTTTATCACGAAATTGACAATGTGTGTGTCAGGGGATTTAGGGGCCCTCCTTAGCCGTGCGGTAAGACGCGCGGCTACAAAGCAAGACCATGCTGAGGGTGGCTGGGTTCGATTCCCGATGCCGGTCTAGACAATTTTTGGATTGGAAACTGTCTCGACTTCCAAGGGCATAAAAGTATCTTCGTGTTAGCCTCATGATATACGAATGCAGAAATGGTTACTTGGCTTAGAAACCTCGCATCCAATAACTGTGGAAGTGCTTGATGAACAATAAGCTGCAAGGCGGCTCTGTCCCAGTGTGGGGATGTAATGTCAATAAGAAGAAGAAGAAGAAGAAGAGTGTCAGGGGATTTATGCTGAGAGTTGATAGTGACTTTAATCACTAAAATAATGAAAACCGTAACCAAATAGTAGTTGGAGGAACTTCCGGAGGAATTTCTGGAGGAACTTCCAGCAAAATTCCTATTTCCGGACGAACTTCCGGATGAATTCCCAGAAAGACTTCTGGTTTAATTCGTTGAGAGAGCGACGATTGTCAATCTGATGGCCATAAACTTAATAAAACTTGCAGTTTTTATACGATTAGAAGAGGCCTAATTTTGCGCACCGGATTTGTACCGTCAGTTTGCAGAGATGCGTCCCGTTTCAAGCCTGGCGACTTTTTGCAGGGTTGAAGATTACTCCTTGTACCCTTGCGATAGATAGATAGATAGAATGCCAAATTTGATGTTGTCGTATTCTATGTCGAATTCGTTTTTAAACCTGGGCCAGTGCCAACCCGAACCCTGAATAAAAAAAACATTTTCAGTTCCATCTGTCACTGGATATGTTGGTGTGCGTAGCATCGTGTTTATTTTGATTCGAAACATATGATCCTATCACACCTCGGGAATATTTTCCGCCGGATTTTGGGCCCCGTGCATGTTCAATGGGGCCGGGATTTTGATTTTCTGTGCCCAAATCCTGAAAACATATGTAAAAAACTGGAAACTAAAAACTGAAAACATAAATAAATAACTGGAAGCAGAAGATTAAGCCTACGAAATCCCAAAGTCAATGCGACGATAAGCGGAACAGCAGCCATCTACCCATGAACATCCAAGCTTATTGAAACTAGGCTTAAAATTACACTCACCAAAGACAAGCTTTCCTTCCTACTGGAACCTCTTCGATGTCTAACCTCTGCTCAGGTACTCCTCAGCAGGCAAGCTGAACCTAAAAAGGAAGAAAACAGATGAACCCCTAGCATGTCAAAGGGACCGATCGGAACGATACTCACTCTTTTCCATCCCGTCCGTGGATGGAACCGGACAGTCTTCTTTCTCCAACTCCATCGGCTGCCAGTGCCAATGCCCTAACCAACGAGAAGTTGATGAAGGGCCCCCCCGGTGGTCCGATGCGGCTACACCGTAATGGCGATCTGCGGGATTGTGCATCGTCAGACGCCGCATCGCCGGGGAGAACTTGACACTGTTGGTCTACACCAACTATGGTCCAGCCCCTTCAACAGGATAGATGGAGTTGGTCCGTCAACAGCAACCGAACTTCATCCTGTCACCACGAACTAGCCCCGGGTCCCATCGATGTCGCGCCATCTATCTCTCCTACCATGAAATATTCGCCAGCAGCCGCCTCTGAGCACCAGAATCTCCTCAAGCAGAAGTGGACCTGAAAGCAGAAAAAAAAGGAAAAAATCCGGTCAGGCACCATCATAGAGTCATCCGATTAACATCAACTGCGGCAGTTCCTCCTCTTCACTTCACGACCGGATTACCACCCTTAGCACTGCATCCCAGCTGAAACCACTAAACCGATCATACCAAAGACCACACCGAAGCTTAATTACCTGAAATAATAAAACTTAACAACCAGTTGCAAACCCGGCCGCTTTCCGCCGGTGTTCACATTGCCACAACCTTTTCAGAACACCGCACGACACTTCGCCACACTTATTCCTTTATTTAAAACCGGGTTTTTACCACACAACCTGCGGCAGCAAGTGTAGGTAGCTAGATCGTTGCTAACCAAAGAAGATAGGAAACGAAAAGAAATTCACCAGCATAATAGCAACCAAAATACGGAGAAATGTAACCTCAATTCGGCACGAGGTACGATTTTCAAGTAAAACCCCTAATTTTTCATTCCTGCACTCTTACCTGCTAAAAAGCATTTCTTCCTTTTTACGAATCTCCTTGGGCGGACCTGAAACACACCGAAGAAGCAAGTAAATTAATCAATTTTTACCAAAAAAAGAAGCCCTCTTACCGCATACAACACACGAACAGAAAAAATTGTTATAAACAACTATGACAGCTGTCACGGCAAGGTAGCAAAACCACACGGCAAATTAGAATTACCTTCTTGTCACTTTCTACACTCTTGGTTGGTAACCAGTAAGACAGTTAATAGCCACCTAGTGGATAGTAGCATAATCTCTTAACCTGTAACAGTCCGTCAGACTTCCGTATGCCCCATGTCGGCTTTTAATCGAACAATTATTAGCACAAATGTTTTAACGATTAGTCATTATAAGCAAGTCAATTGACCAAGGCGAGACCCCTTGGTTGGGCTCGAAGAAAAGCCCTTCTGGCTTCTTCTCTATGTGATGAACTTATTAGCCAATAAAAAATCACAAAAATAAAGACAAAAAAAAAAAAAAAAAAATATGTAAAAATACAAGGCGAAAAAAACCGCGGACGAAATTCCTGAGCTGTGAAGCTACCTTAACCCTTATCCTCTGAACGTACGATTCACCATTTCATATAATCACTAAAAAAATCATAACTTCCGCATTTTACAACCGATTATGACAATCAACCCCTCAAAACAATCGCTCAGATTTCTAGTTTCTGGAAATGGGATAATATTGTGGATTGGCCACTTGGTTCCGGAGATATTCCGGGGCGTACTGGGGTAGGTTTTTTGGCACTTGTAGGAACACTTATTTAGCACTTCTATAAGTCAACGTGCGACATGTCAAACTTCATGATTTTGCATAACAAGATCGGTGGAACTCATTTTGGGAGTTTTTGGATAAGCTGGACATGTTCCGGAATCTTCCGGAGTCCTGGTCCTCCGGAGAAAATGGCCATTTTCGATCAGTTATAAAACCTGGCTTGCGACATGTCAAACTTCATGATTTTGCAAAACAAGATCGGTAGAACTCATTTTGGGAGTTTTTGGACAAGCTGGACATGTTCCGGAATCTTCCGGAGGCCTGGTCCTCCGGGAAAATGGCCATTTTTGATCAGTTATAAAACCTGGCTTGCGACATGTCAAACTTCATGATTTTGCAAAAGAAGATCGGTAGAACTCATTTTGGGAGTTTTCGGACAAGCTGGACATGTTCCGGAATCTTCCGGAGGCCTGGTCCTCCGGGAAAATGGCCATTTCCGATCAGTTATAAAACCTGGCTTGCGACATGTCAAACTTCATGATTTTGCAAAACAAGATCGGTAGAACTCATTTTGGGAGTTTTTGGACAAGCTGGACATGTTCCGGAATCTTCCGGAGGCCTGGTCCTCCGGGAAAATGGCCATTTTTGATCAGTTATAAAACCTGGCTTGCGACATGTCAAACTTCATGATTTTGCAAAAGAAGATCGGTAGAACTCATTTTGGGAGTTTTCGGACAAGCTGGACATGTTCCGGAATCTTCCGGAGGCCTGGTCCTCCGGGAAAATGGCCATTTCCGATCAGTTATAAAACCTGGCTTGCGACATGTCAAACTTCATGATTTTGCAAAACAAGATCGGTAGAACTCATTTTGGGAGTTTTTGGACAAGCTGGACATGTTCCGGAATCTTCCGGAGGCCTGGTCCTCCGGGAAAATGGCCATTTCCGATCAGTTATAAAACCTGGCTTGCGACATGTCAAACTTCATGATTTTGCAAAACAAGATCGGTAGAACTCATTTTGGGAGTTTTTGGACAAGCTGGACATGTTCCGGAATCTTCCGGAGGCCTGGTCCTCCGGGAAAATGGCCATTTTTGATCAGTTATAAAACCTGGCTTGCGACATGTCAAACTTCATGATTTTGCAAAACAAGATCGGTAGAGCTCATTTTGGGAGTTTTTGGACAAGCTGGACATGTTCCGGAATCTTCCGGAGTCCTGGTCCACCGGGGAAAATGGCCATTTTCGATCAGTTATAAAACCTGGCTTTCGACATATCAAACTTCATGATTTTGCAAAACAAGATCGGTAGAACTCATTTTGAGAGTTTTTGGACAAGCTGGACATGTTCCGGAATCTTCCGGAGCCCTGGTCCTCCGGGAAAAATGGCCATTTTCGATCAGTTATAAAATAATACACGATCTATGGAATTCTGATGATTTTTAAAGTTTTGGACAAGTCGCAGGATGTTCCGATGGTATCAGCCACTTTTATACCCATATTCTGGCCACCTAAATACGTGGATATGATCACATTTATATCCGTTGTGAATCAAAATATGCGAAATTTCAAACTTCATTGTTTTCAAATTTCAAAAGAGTTTTGGACGTATTGTCTATTTCTCATTTGGTATATTTGTTTGTTATTTATATCTTCATTTTACACATGAATAAAAAAGAAGTTTTTTGTTTTTTTTTCAGTATTTCACCCTTTTCTTAATTCGTACAATCTTACAATGGAATACAAGTAATGCAAATTGTCATATGAACTGTTAATCTTGTATGATTTGCACAAATAAACCTGCCACAATTGTGACAAGCCACAGAAGTTTTTCTGTCTTTATTCCGAGGGCAAAATGAACAGCGTTTCACTTCTTTTTGGAGCTTCACATCTCCCACTTCAACATTTTCGCAATCACTGCAACGGTAAAGCTTCTGATTCCTACAGTGACTGCTGCAGGCTGCCGCTTTGCATTTTGCACATATCTCCAAACAAGTGTCTTGATCACACACTTTGCACGAAGCTGTGGGGCTCGACGTCGATCCGTACAATTTGTCAAAGTTCGTCGTAAAGTTGTCCATCAGGTTTATGATATCAGAATGCATACCAAAAGATTGCTGCTTACGTGATCTTACATGACCAATAGCTAAATCTTTCGCCAGCCATTCGATGTATTTTCTCTTGGTAAGAGAAGTGGAAGAATTTGCCCAATTGAACAGAATATATGAATCATGTACAGCGATATCGACAAAATTTTCGAATAAAGCCTTTGACCAACGACGAGTAGCCCTCTGGCAACTATACTTTTTCGTCACTTGATCTGTCACATCAACTCCACCTTTATTCTTATTGTACAGCGATACAACATCTGGAAGCTGAAAAGCCCGTAAACACGTGTTCATATATTTTTATATAGATTTGAAAGCACTCAAGATCATACCTTTTGCGACTCTGAACTTCCCTGTTCTATTTGATCCGCATGATCAGTACTTTTAACAGGAATGACAGATTCATCAGTGGACAACATGAGTACGTGTTTTCCTTTTTTAGGTATCCACGAGGTCATCATAAGTTCGTTGTTGTATACATCAAGACACGATCCAACCTTCCGCTCAGAGTCTTTCAAGGCTGTTTGTATAATCACAGGAATTTCTTTTTTATTTTTACGGAGAGTTCCGATAGAAGGGAGGTTTCTCGTAACGAGCTCTTCGCATAGCGGAATAGAGGTAAAGAAATTGTCGAAAAATATTTTTCGGCCGCTCCCGCTGTACGGTTCCGTCAATTGAAGGACAACTCGACGTCCTTGGCCGACTTCCGCAACATTATTGACCTTTCCTATAATGAAAACATTTTTATAAGAGAAATCTAGAATTTTTTTCAAAGGGGTCTAATTATTTTTGGCCTTAATTTTTGGAACGGCGATTGTGTTTTTCATTCAAACTATTTCAGTCAACTAATGTGCCCAGTAGAAAAAATAGATTCCCATCATCTGTTAGTAACGTCAGCTGATTGAAATATGCTGAATAGAGAGAGTATTAGTCGTTTCAATTTTCAAGTCAAATGCAGTTACGCCTATTTGAAAAAAAATCATAGAAACGTTTTTTTTACTTACCTGTGTAAATATCGAAATTCGCAAAATACGCATTCGCAGCGTCGGACAAACCAAAAATTTTTATTCCGTAGGGGTCGGGTTTTCCCTTGCTGTAAACCTTGAACACCACTCTACCTCTAAAGCTTACCATTCGTTCATCAACAGAAAGGTGTTCCCCAGGCGAATATTTTCCACACAAGTTTTTATGAAAAATGTCGACAATTGGACGAACCAAGGCTAAGCGGTCCGACGATTTTTCATAGGTCGATACCGATTTTTGCCCAACTTGACGTGGCATTCTTCTTGCCACCGAATCGTCAAAGCGAATATACCGGCAGATGCTCTGGTACCTTTCCAGGCTCATTACAGCTCGGAAGAACCCGTTGCTATATACGGAGTCCGTTGTCCATAAATGTGTCACACTGGTGTGGTTTGCGCCCATCAAACCAGCAACTAATGAACAAGCCAGCCATGCTAGCAGTTCCTCTATAGACAGCGGTTTAAACCTGGCATCGCCAGCTGCTAATGCTTCTGCATTTGTGAATTGTACAATTAGTCCCAACATTTCTTTATCGATAAATTCCATGAACGCATCTTTCGGTGAACGGATGCTGTCTCGATTGATGGTGAAACTTCCTTTCGAATGATCAAATTTTGATCGCGATTCATTCCATCCAGTTCCTCGATAATGGGTACTCCAAATCATGCTTTCGGCTTTATTTAGAAACAGTCTTTCTTCCTCTTCGCTCTCTTTGTTACCATCTCCATCATCTCCGAACGGAAGCGGTTCTTCCGCTTCATCTTCTATATCGTATTCGACTCTCACTCTCCCACGGATTTTATCCGGAAGCTCACTATCGGAATCACTGCTAGAATTCATTGTTCACACGCCCGAATTAGAAGACAGTATTCCTAACTCTAACTCTCACGAGACTAACTCGGATAACCCACACTAATACAATGAAATAAAAAGTCAATGCATCAACAACATAGTGGTGTATTGGTACACTTACTATCCGCCCGAAATTATCACAGTGCTCCCAATTGCTTTCACTTTTGTACATCATGTGAAAAGGAAGCAAGTAGAAATAAGATGGTAAGGTTGCTTCAGTACTCGAGCAGAATCTCGATTCCTAATGATTTGAATAGAAAATTATTTTTGGAGATTTGGTGAATTGTCCGTTAAAAGCTCGTCTTAAGGCGAGCACATGATTTGATTTTGAATATAACTTCTATCATACAAGTATTTTTATTTATTTTTTTAGCTTATATCTAAACAGATAACACAGAAGCAATCATTAGACACCACAATACACGGTTCGAGGCCACATATCCCCATCCAATGTTTACCACCAAGATATTTTATACTTAGTCCATCCACCCTGCTCGCTACGCTCCACATCTTTTTGTTCCAACCTACTCCAAAGCGAAACCCTTTTTTTGCTGGGTTGCTACCCTGCATTCTTGTAACATGCCTAGCCCAACGTATCCTTCCAGCTTTCCCCATCTTCTGAATACTGGGCACGCCCTAGAGTTGGGCGAACTTGTAGTTCATCCTTCACCGCCACACACCGTTCTCTTGCACATACGAAACATTCTGAAGAGTGATAACCTGTTTCGCTCACTTCGATTGTTCGTTGGCAATGCCGAATAGTAGTAGTCTTTGTGAAACAAATAACTTAGTACCTACATGCAGATAGCGTGTGGCCAAAGTGAGCGAAAGTGAGTGAGAGCAAAAAATGATGGAACGAAAAAAGAATTCCATCTGATAACCATGAAGTTTGTCATATCGCATACTTCGTTCTACAATGGATATAAATGTGGCAATATCCACGGATTCATGTGGCAGGAAAATTCCGTAGTATATCCAAAACATTCGAGATTCCCCAGCATATTCTCGTTAGGCTTTATTTTGCCAAATCATGAAAATTGACATGTCGCATGTCAGGTTATAGTACGGATATAAAAGTGTCCATGTTTCAGCGCTAGATGGCCAGTCTCCAGAAAATGCTTGATTTGATCTTGCTTTGTTGAACCGTGAAGTTTGCGACTCGTGCTTGAAAAGTATCAAAACGGAATATGAAAAAAGTAATTTTTGTGAATCTAATTAGCAGGCCATGTCACATACATCTAACCCACAGAATCTGTTTGAACCATGAAGTTTGACATGTCGCATGCCAGGTTTGAGAATGGGTATGAAAGTGGCTGATACCATCGGAACATCCTGCGACTTGTCAAAAACTTTAAAAAATCATCAGAATGCCATAGATCTTGTACTATTTTATAACTGATCGAAAATTGCCATCTTCCCCGGTGGACCAGGACTCCGGAGGATTCCGGAACATGTCCAGTTTGTCCAAAAACCCCCAAAATGAGTTCTACCGATCTTCTTATGCAAAATCATGAAGTTTGACATGTCGCAAGCCTGGTTTTATAACTGATCGAAAATGGCCATTTTCCCCGGAGGACCAGGACTCCGGAAGATTCCGGAACGTGTCCAGCTTGTCCAAAAACTCCCAAAATGAGTTCTACCAATCTTGTTTCACAAAATCATGAAGTTTTACATGTCGCAAGCCAGGTTTTATAACTGATCGAAAATGGACATTTTCCCCGGTGGACCAGGCCTCCGGAAGATTGCGGAACGTTTCCAGCTTGTCCAAAAACTTCCAAAATGAGTTCTACCGATCTTGTTTTGCAAAATCATGAAGTTTGACATGTCGCAAGCCAGGTTTTATAACTGATCGAAAATGGCCATTTTCCCCGGTGGACCAGGCCTCCGGAAGATTGCGGAACGTTTCCAGCTTGTCCAAAAACTTCCAAAATGAGTTCTACCGATTTTGTTTTGCAAAATCATGAAGTTTGACATGTCGCAAGCCAGGTTTTATGACTGATCGAAAATGGCCATTTTCCCCGGTGGACCAGGACTCCGGAAGATTCCGGAACATGTCCAGCTTATCCAAAAACTCCCAAAATGAGTTCTACCGATCTTGTTTTGCAAAATCATGAAGTTTGACATGTCGCAAGCCAGGTTTTATAACTGATCGAAAATGGCCATTTTCCCCGGTGGACCAGGACTCCGGAAGATTCCGGAACGTGTCCAGCTTGTCCAAAAACTCCCAAAATGAGTTCCACCAATCTTGTTTCACAAAATCATGAAGTTTGTCATATCGCAAGCCAGGTTTTATAACTGATCGAAAATGGCCATTTTCCCCGGTGGACCAGGACTCCGGAAGATTCCGGAACGTGTCCAGTTTGTCCAAAAACTCCCAAAATGAGTTCTACCGATCTTGTTTTGCAAAATCATGAAGTTTGACATGTCGCAAGCCAGGTTTTATAACTGATCGAAAATGGCCATTTTCCCCGGTGGACCAGGACTCCGGAAGATTCCGGAACGTGTCCAGCTTGTCCAAAAACTCCCAAAATGAGTTCCACCAATCTTGTTTCACAAAATCATGAAGTTTGACATGTCGCAAGCCAGGTTTTATAACTGATCGAAAATGGCCATTTTCCCCGGTGGACCAGGACTCCGGAAGATTCCGGAACGTGTCCAGCTTGTCCAAAAACTCCCAAAATGAGTTCCACCAATCTTGTTTCACAAAATCATGAAGTTTGACATGTCGCAAGCCAGGTTTTATAACTGATCGAAAATGGCCATTTTCCCCGGTGGACCAGGACTCCGGAAGATTCCGGAACGTGTCCAGCTTGTCCAAAAACTCCCAAAATGAGTTCTACCGATCTTGTTTTGCAAAATCATGAAGTTTGACATGTCGCAAGCCAGGTTTTATGACTGATCGAAAATGGCCATTTTCCCCGGTGGACCAGGACTCCGGAAGATTCCGGAACGTGTCCAGCTTGTCCAAAAACTCCCAAAATGAGTTCCACCGATCTTGTTATGCAAAATCATGGAGTTTGACATGTCGCACGTTGACTTATAGAAGGGCTAAATAAGTGTTCCTACAAGTGCCAAAAAACCTACCCCAGTACACCCCGGAATATCTCCGGAACCAAGTGGCCAATCCACAATATTATCCCATTTCCAGAAACTAGAAATCTGAGCGATTGTTTTGAGGGGTTGATTGTCATAATCGGTTAAGAAATGCGGAAGTTATGATTTTTTTAGTGATTATATGAAATGGTGAATCGTACGTTCAGAGAATAAGGGTTAATGCTAGGAGTTCCTTCTGAAATTCCTTATCTTTCAATAGTCCAACATAGAAAACATAACAACATTTATTATTATTATTATTTATTTATTTATTCATGTAACGTAAGATAAACAATCTCTTTTAATGTTACAATTTGTAGTTATTAATGAGGATGTGCAAAAAAACAATATCTGTCAGAAATCATTAATTAATTTCATTCGCTGTGTGTTTGTGTTTAGTTCCTGGAATTTAACTCCAAGAGCAGCTCCCGTTTAAAGCTCGATATATTAGTTGATGTTTTAAGATTAACTGATAGGTGATTCCAATTGATTATACCTCTTACTAGCAGCGACTGACTATAATAAGTTGAGCGATGAGAAGGAACAAGGAAGCTTCTTGTTCTGGTATTTATACATGGCTGCAATTTTGAAAACAAGTAAGTTGGAGAACAAGTTAAAACCATACGAAAAATTGTATAGCATACTAGGGTAAAAGACCCAATAGTGGAGGAAATAAGCACGTTCCGCCACTGTTTCTTCGATCAAATCACATCTACATTTCATGTCGCTTACCTTAAGTACTTATCCAACAGCTCATCAACTATATTTTAAACGAAAAGTATTCCAAAAGCTGCAGAAACCATTATTGTTACCTAAAATGATACCTCCAATTATTGGTGCAGTGTTCCATTAGTTGCGGTATTTTTTAATTTGTGTTCCTATAGTTACGAATCTCATTGTTTTCTTATGGGACTCGCAACTATTGGAACACTACCGCAACTATTGGTGCAAAGCCGAGAAAAAGATCTGGTAATTTAGTGAAACTTTACCGATTTGGAGTGATTTTCTTATCTGTTTTCTTTTATTTCGAGTAATGACAGGTCAACAAATTGATAGACAATATAGATTGCTGCGTTAAATACGTAGATTTTGTTAAAATAACACTACCACAACTATAGGAACACCCACGATTATCGGATCTTTTGCCCTATATGTAATAGCCTTGTTTGTCTGTCCGGTGACTAGCCAACCAGACGCAGCACGCGGGGAAATTCTAACAAAAAAAATTGACGCTTCAATTCTTTTTTACTATCAGATGCAGAAAACAAAACCAGTGACAACTTTAGACAACCAGACACAGCATTTGATGAACAAAATCACAGACAACAGACGTTGACAATTTTGATTTTTTCAAAGCATGAATTAATGAACCGTTTATATTGAACAAAAAACACTTGCCACGGGCAGTAGCGCCCGTAGTCCACAAATAAACTAGTGATCTATATTTATAAAACTCATGGAAACTGCAATTTATGAGCTTATAATGAAGATGGGAGACACTACTATATCTCGTGAGGTTAAACGTGAATCTAATGCAAGCATTCAGTACAATTCGTAGTTTATTCAAAGCATTGGCAGAGGCATTTGAGTAAAGAAAATCACAATATATAAAATGTGGATAAATTAAAGATTTGAAAAGATGATTTTTTGGCAATTCAGATATCTTGCTTTCAGGGAAAGTTGCTTAAGAATTCCATAGATCTTACCTACTTGAGAGTTAATTTGAGGCTCCCAATCTAGCTTGGAAGTGAATATTACACCTAAATTATTCAATTGATTGGAAAAAATAATTGGTTCATTATTCATGAAAAGCTCTGGCGTGGAAAAATCAGATCTTTGTCGGTTTATTAGTATTGCTTTAGTCTTGGTCGTATTAATAGGTAGTAGATTGTGTTGAGACCACAGCCATGTAAATCGTGGTTGATCAATCTCGATATCTGCCTTATACTACTATTAGAATCGGCGCAAAAATAAATTTGAACATCGTCTGCAAACATATGAGAGGAACAGAATTTCAAAACTGGAGGGAGATCATTGATAAATAATGAAAAAAGAAGTGGTCCAATTATTGACTCTTGAGGTACACCGGATTCGATAAATCGAAAAGAAGAAAATTGTCCATTGTAAAATACAGTTTGACTCCGACCCATAAGGGAAGTACTCATGAGGTTATCTGCAGGCCGAGAGAACCCAAAACTTGTACCCAGTTTATCCAAAAGTTTTTTGTGGGACACACGATCAAAAGCTTTGGCAAAGTCGATAAGCAAGAGAACAGCAATTCCTTTTTTGTCTATAGTCGAAGCAATATCATCATGGACCTTCATCAAAGCCTATTGATATACTCCGATATAACTATTGATATACTCCGACATTTGAATTGAAATTATTCTTTCGAATGCCTTCGAGAGTGAATTTAAGCGGCTGATAGGTCTGAGATTCAACAAGCTAGTTGAGTTAGATTTTTTCTTAATAGGAATAACCTTTACATACTTCCAAGCATTAGGAAATTTGGACGTGGTAATAATCGAATTAAATAGATGATTATAAAGCGGAATTGCCAAAGGAAGTAATTTTTTGAAGAAATCAATCGGAAGGTTGTCTAACCCACATGCATTGGATTTTATTGAAAATAATGCATTGATAATCTCAAAATTCTCTATACGCCTAAAGCTGAAATTACCATAATTAGGAACATCGTTAACACAATTTGATCCTACGGAAGAATAGTTAGCGGAAAAGTAATCATTTATATCGTCTGCTGTTGAATCACAATCGACCGAAACTTGCTTTTTATTGGCTAAGCCAAGACTTTTGACATTTCTCCAAAGTTGTTTTGTAGGAACATTAGTATTAATAGTACGATTATCAAAGTTGTTCTTAGCGTTTCTAACAAGCGTGGTCACTTTATTACGAAGGATTTTGAAACATTGATTATCAATTTCCGGACGCCTGATTTTCCAATTTCTATAGGCTAAATCTCGTTCAATAATAGCTTTTTCAATAACATTGTCAAACCATATATTTCTCTTGTACCTATAGAAATTGAGAGGAAAGAACTGTTCGTGAAGACTTTGAAAATGCGTATTCAATTCTTCAAGTATCAAATCAGGGTCGCTAATAGACAAAAGAGGATCCCAATTAATATCATAAAAGGCAGCGGATAGCCTATGACTATCAAAATGTTTGTAGTCACGACGATAAAAACCAGTTTCATTGACGGTGGGTAGAATATCGAGTACTAAAAGAATTAAATCATGTCTAGATACACCAGGCATAGATATCTGATTTGTCCTTATAACTACATCCGGAGAATCAGATATCAACAAATCTAATAAGGAGCAGCCTGTGGCATGGAAATAAGTTGGTTCCTTATTCAAACAATAATAATTCAAGTGTGACAACATATCAAGGAATCTTTTAGTCCTTGCTGTATCCTTCATCAGATCAGTATTAAAATCACCTGTAACAAAACAAAAATCATATTTCATTTTGAACTGTTGTAAATGATCACACACCAAGCTACTGCAATCATTATTGGGAGGATTGTAGTACACGCCTAGGAAAAATTTATCACCGCGAGAAGCAACCTCGAGAAGTAAAAACTCGGTATACTGAGGCGACACAAGCCCTAAGAATAAGGATTTGTTTAAAAATTTTAAGTGGAGTTTTTTTTAAGTAAACGCAGATTCCCCCACCGTGCCGGTTTCGATCATTACGTATGACGCTATAGCCATCAATATGGATCATGGAATCACTGATCGTTTCATTAAGCCATGTTTCAGATATACAGATGATATCAGCTTTGCTTCCGTGAAATATGGATTTCAGTTCCTCGAATTTAGCAAAACCTCGAGCACAAATCTGCCGTAATCTGAAAAAGTGACGTATACGCCATTTTCCAAAAATGGTGTTAACGAGTGCTACTCATCGAGCTCTAAATGGAAAACATGCATGTTGTAAAATGGCTGTTACGTCACTTTTTCAGATTACGGCAGAAATGCTTTGCACATTTAAATGACATACGTTTAATTTATCTGTCCTAAAAACTGAGTTAATTACCGCTTTTGAAATAGCGTTGCTAGAAGAGGTATTATCAATATCTATGTTAGCCATAGTCAAATTGAGAGATTCCATCGAGCTGAAAACGGGGGAACATCCTAGAACCAGAAAAACATAAACTGAACACAACAACTAGATGAAACTTAAAACTACATACTACAATTAACATTTTCAAATTCATAACACAAGTTCAAATTTAAAAGTCCACATCAAACGGCAGATGGCAAAAAACTAATGAAAGAAAAAACTACAAATACAGTCGCGATCCGCTGGTTGGGCCACGACCTCGGCCCAACTAACGAATTCGGTTTTTTAGTTGGGCCAACTGACAGCCATTTGAACACGTGTATTTCGACTTGAACATCACAAATGATGTCAAGTGACGCCCAATCCCGTTTTCCGTGTTTACATTGAATTTTGACGTACGGTTGCTTTTTAGTTGGGCCATGGCCCAAACAGCGGAGGCCCAACTAAAAAGTGACCCAAGTATTAAGATCCCAACCAGCGAATCCCGACTGTAGTATTGAAAGGTATAGAATACAGCGTCCAGCAGCTTCATCGATAGCTAATTGGCACAATCAGCAACAACAGCAGCAACAGCAACATACAGCCCAGCAACACGTATTGACTTTCAGGAAGGAACAATCATGGGAAAGCTTAGGATGGGAATCAAGGGAAGAATGTTGGTAAGGAAAAAATGAATTTGCAAGGAAAGGTTGAACTGAGAAGTGACTTTCAGGAGTGGAAGAAAACACGGAAACAAGGAAAGGCATGACAGGAAGTATGGAAGGAAGAGAGAAAACTTATGCGGAAAGGTTCAATTTTGTCAGCAGCATCTGTTTCGAGTGACATGGAACAGTAGGATCCTTATTGCGAGAAGATTGAAAAATTCGAACCGGGGTCCGATGGTCGACTGTCGGAAAGCTGTTCCGCAAACGACAAGTCACTTGTTGCACTGTAAAAATTTTTGGTTTATTTTTTCGGTGTGAATGTTGATTATTAAAATCAACGAGAATATGCAACTTTAAACGAGTGTTACATGCCGCTATATTTTTTAAACAAGTGTTATGGTACTTTAAAGGCATTTTGTCATATATTTATGTGATTTTGAAACATTTCAGATTTCTCGAATCTTCTTGATATCAAGAAATATCAACACTTTTCGTACAGTGCATGCCATTTTGAAGTTTCCGACACTCAGTCTGCTTCTTCTTCTTTGCTCCGCAAAATTAGAATTCTTCTCTTTTCTCGCAATATCTCGTAGTTTAACAAATACCACGCCGTTCCTTATAAGCACCTTCTCAAGAAGACCTTTTTCCTTTAAACTCCTGCCAAGTGAACGGATGCTACGTACTCGTTTAGACAGGTTCTCATTGACAAAAATACGACAGCTCTTTCCAGATTCATCAATTGTTGGATAGCCAATGTCAGCCAGGCAGAGAGACAGACTAGATAGGTAGCTCCGAAAAAACTTGCGTTTACTGCTACAAAGCGAAAACCTACACAATATAGGCGTTGACGCTGCAAGTTTTGGTTGTTGAAGCCGTTTCAACTCCACCAGAGGAAAATCATTATTGTGGAATCCTAGGCGGTTGGCAATACGACGGAAAATTACAACAAGATTTTCTTCTTTTCGGTAAGCGATGCCAGAAATAGTCAGCTCATTCATGCGTGTTGACTTTTTTGTTCGCAACTGTTTTTCTACGATCGCTTCATCGATCAGGTTTCGATCAGGTTGACGCGATCATTCAGCTGTTGTTGATAGGCTTCGATTTTGGAAGCAATGTTTGTAAAGACTTGCAGAAGCATTGCTTGAATCACCTCCGAGAGTCCGTTGTTTACATTTATCTTCGGCTCAGTTTCAACAGGAATCTCCATTTTGTAAACCCGAACTATGACAGCGAGAATCGTATGACGTTTCTCTAGCCAGGTATTGAAAATTCTGAAGGGCCAAATGAAACGTGGTACTGATTATTTTCGGCCTAATTGAACGAATACGAGTTGTAAGGGCGTAACTTGGAACTGTGCACTTAGCTCAAGCACTTATCAAGCGAGTTCACTCATTTGAAACTTTTGTAGACGCCATAGCACACGGAAATCCAGCCGTTTGGAGAGGACTAGTTTGTTCAGTATAAGTAAATACACATCCCTTCAGATAAACATTTTGCTCCGGAAGTTCCTCCAGGAATTCCCCCGCAGGTTTCATCTCTACATGTTCCTTGTGGATTTTTTCAGGAAGTTCCATGAAGGATTCCTCAGAAAGTTCCTTGAAGAATTCATCCGAAGGATTTCCTCCGAAAGTTCCTTCAGGGTTGTCTCCAGAAGTTCCTTCGGGATTTCCTCCGGAAGTTCCTTCAGGAATTCCTCATTAAGTTCCTCCGGAAGCTGCACGAGGAACTCCTCCCGAAGTTCCTTCAGGAATTCCTCCGAAAGTTCATTAAGAATTCCTCCATTAATTCAACCAGGAATTTCTTCGAAAAACTTCCTGCTTCCTGGAGGAGCTTCCGTAAGAATTTCTGTTTTAGCTTCCGGTGAAACTCGTGAAGGACTTTCGGGGGAATTCCTGGAGGATTTTGCGGAGAATTTTTTGGAAGAACTTCCGGTAGAACTCCTCCAAGAACTTCCGGAAGAGCTCCTTCACTTCCAGAGGAATTCCTCAAAGAACTTTTGGAAGAATTCCTCAAGGAACTTCCGGAGGAATTCCTCAAAGAACAAAGAACAGTATTCAAAGATATTCCTAGAAGATTTTTAAAGGAATTCATCTCGAAGGGATCTCTTGGAAAAAAATTTGGAGGAATACCTGAAAGATATTGCCAATGAATGCATACAAGAATTCAAGAAAGAATTACTGGAATTAAATTCTGAAACGCACGAAAGAGTTTTTGGAAGAATTTCAAAAGAAATTCTGCATATTATTTAAGAAAGAATTCTATTCGGTATTCCTCAAATATATTTTTCTGACAATTCTTAGCGGATTTTGTGAACGGGTTTCAAGGGGAATTCCCAAACTAATTCCATCCACCGACCTAATTTAGGACACAATCTGTGAGGAAAACCCTGAATGAACTTATGAATAACTTCCCTAACAATTATTTTTAAAACTGAATCTAGACAACAGTACCGGATTAATTTCATTTAAAACTACAATAACAAATATAACGAAATTCCTGAAAAAAAAATTTCAACGCGCATTTTATTTGAATAACAGATAGTTTCGTTTTTCCCTCCTGCTTGTTTATTCCGCCCAGTCCCACCCACTCACATGTTTTTGACAGTTGAAGTACAGTTGTATTGGTGAACCCGTTGCGAAACCGTGAAACAACACAGTGCGAACCCGACAGCTTAAGGGTTGGAACCTGGGTGGTGCGGATAGAATGGATTTGGTTGTCAAAGTGAAGCCAAAATTTTCTATTGTGCCGGAGCCAAACATTGAAGATTGTGGTTATGTTCGTTTTAGATCTTATATTGAGAAGTATTGTTATTATTTGGGGAAAAAATAAAAATAAACTTAGTTAGAGTTTTGCTTTTTTCTTAACAAGTATATTCACGATATATTTCGAGTGGAAAATTAGTGGGAATGCAACTAAAATGTACTCGCTGCGAAATTTTATGAAATTCACCAGCTGATTGCAGCAAGAATGTATGTAAACCATCGTAAAGTCATGTAGAGTCTCACGCATTTGTGCGCCTTCTTGCAGCATGGAAAGAGAAATTCGAAGAGCGGGAAATGTTTGACAGCCAAGTAACTGCAAAATAATTTTGCTTATGGCATTGATTTCAAAATATCCCGCTACTCACTTGAGAGCACAAAAGCGGCTCTATCCGCAGCACCCAGGTTGGAACTAGTGCGAACCTAGTTCGCACCAGTTCCAACCCTAAAGCTGTCGGGTTCCAGACCATTTTGGTCTAATTGAGTTGACTACAACAAATAATGCTTTATATATCGAGCTTCGCGGGGTGCAGAGAGGGGGAGATCCCCCAGTGCCGGACATGAGTGAAAAAATTTACGGTTCAGAAAAGTGTCCCCAAATACCGGACACCAGAGCTTAAAATATTCATCTTCATGAAGCAAATTCGGTCCGAATTTTGACAAACATCGCATGATTATTCAAAACATAGAATGACATAGTCAGACGACTACTTCACCAATCCATTCATTCAACTGTCACTGAGTGTGCTTGCCACGTGCAAAAAAAATCCATAGTTAACATTGTTTTAATTGATGTTTACCGTTGAAAGTGCCTCGCGGATGAAAATCGGACGCAGTTCTATTTGATAAATTACTTTACTCATTTAAAACATGCACAGATTTCATGTAATTTAATGATTTGTAAAATGTGCATAAATATTCAATGCCTAATATTCAACCGAATATCGACAGTTCAGAGCCGACTATAAATGTGTCTGGAAGTGAGCTGACAAGTGAAGAAAGGTGGACTTCACTAAAAAAAATCGATTATTTTACACTCTGCCGGACACTATTCCATCATGTTCAAATACGACCAAGTTCCTGTTACATGAGTAAAGACATAATTGAGAATAGTAATATTTTTCATTTGCTTTAAGTTTAAGCAGGAAATATTGTTAACCTGCTGATCATGATGTACCCATTAAAACACCGCCTTCAATAGGAAATACGTTGGCTAAGTTTCTGTAGAAAGACATAACCATGAAACAATAAAGTTAAATGCATTGGACATGAAAATTTGTCCATTAATTATTATTGATAATTACCATCTAACTTCATTTTGTCATGCATAATTCCGATGATTCCTATATTTAGCTCACGTTTGAAGGATCTTCCTGTCGGTACGACCGACACAATAGCTGTGGTCTATCAGTAATTTCGTTTTAATAAGTCGCTAATTTATATTCATTTCAGTGCTGCCGCGGCTCCTCCCGGAATGGAGCCGGCGTGCTCGCTCGGCCCGTTGACGACGATCCGGTCAGTGCAAATTCCGTACCGCAACGTAACGCTAGAGAAGTCACTCACCGAGGATTTGCCGAGCACGTGTCCAATGTTCACAGTTCGCACGTGCCTGGTGGGTTACACATACGTACATGCTGCCGCCGGTATGCTAAACGAAGCAGCAGCATTTCGCCAGGCGCATATACATAAATTAAATTAAATCTCGCCAATGAAAGGCGGAAAGCACTCCAGCTCAAGTAGCTGTGAATAAGTGAGTTTCGTTGTTGGTCACGATTCGCAAACTTTCCATGGGGTTTGCAACGTAGCCACCGGTTGATTGGGCTATTGTTCATATTGGTTTCAGTTGTCAGTCGATTTAGAAGGATGCTTTATTGATTTAGAATTTTTGCTTAATGTGAACCGATTCTATTGAATATTATTTGACAGGTATGCACAAAACTACTAATAATCACTTTAATTATAACGGAAATAATAGATTGAGTGAAGATAACGAAAATCCTATGAACCAAGTATCCACTGAACCTGGTTGCTCATCCCCTCAACTCAGCCAGCGTGGAAGCAGGTGGTCAACTTTAAATTGCTACAGAATGGAACTCTTATCTAGAGAATACAGATGCGCTTCCTCGTTTTTGCTAGATTGTACCGCTACGAGTTCTAATGTAGCGTACACACGATCAAGCACGTTGGACCAACATTGACTACGACCACAAGAAAATGCTTCAGTTGCTGCTTTGTTTGACCGTGTGTGAAGTTGTTCGAACAACCATTTCAAGACAAAATTTTCAAAACGACTTATCTGCTTTTGTAGACAAAGATTCAAACGACGATTTGACGAATCTGATAGCTCTCCCACGTAAACCAACACCATCAATAGGTAGGTGAAGGTTTCCGATACCTGTTGATGGTGTTGGTTTGCGTGGGAGAGCTATCAGATTCGTCTAAGCGTCGTTTGAATTTTTGTTTACAAAAGCAGATAAGCCGTTTTGAAAATTTTGTCTTGATTTGATAGTTGGTGTCCCGGTTGGAAGATAAAGAGTTCGTCGATCGATTAACACCAAAATCTTTAAAATCGCTTGAAAGACGGCTGAGTTATTAGCCCATACTTCCTGTCCACTTTTCGTGACGGTCTCAGATTTGAACCTGCAGAATGACCCCCCTATCTTCCGGAAAGACGTAATCCTACGTCAAAATCAATGTGGTTTGATTTTGATTTGAGCTGTCGGGGAGTCAAGGTTCGCCGAACGAGTTTGAGCGTTTGTAGTGAAGTTGCACAAACCCCCATATATTTGATGGTTGGTGTTCAAGTTGACACTTCGGTCGTTCGTGTATAATATTGTTGGTCGGATAAATTGAGTAGAGGAGGAGTCAATGTTGGTCAAACTGCTTGACCAGTGTGTACATTCCATAACGCTGTGCTCTATCCGTGCCAGTCAACAAGTGTCGTCTTGCCGCAGGGATTAACTTGGGTAGTTATCGAAGAGGACAAATCAAGGACATGTTTTCCCGCCAAAGGTTATAAATGAGTCGGTTCAGGACTGAAGATTGAACGAGGAATGAAATTGCAACTCCCTCAATCTGATAAATCATTTATGCTTAACAGTAAGGAACAGTATAGAAATTGGGTTTTTGCCTTTTTCGTACCAAGATGTATTTAAATGCTGCACCGAACCTACGTTATCAGATTTGTTAACAATTTTGCATAATAAGCTATTAATTATTTTCTGTATAAAATATCATACACGGTTAAAAAAGTACCTAATATTAAGTACTTTTCACTCAAATCTGGGGTTTAGTGTGGGAACCCAAAATTAAGTATTTTTTTTTAAATTAAGTAAAATTCACTTAATTTTAAATTGAAACTAACCAAAAGTTAGGTAAATTTTACTCAACTTTTGTTAACATGAGACTACTCAACGTTGGGTTCCCACACTTTACTGCCCTTGTTGAGTGGTTTTGCTCTTCATTTTATGACAACAAAGGGAAGAGGGAGGAAGATGCAAGAGAAAACAGTACCTAAATTAGGTACTTTTTTTCTAATTGTGTACAAATACTATAAATTTTACTGTTACAGCACCATTTATTACATTATAATTACCATTGAAAGTAATGGAAATTTTATAATAAAATTGTAGTAATTCTCGCTGAGACTGGACCTCTCGTTAGTTATACACGAAATCACTTTTATGGACCCCTCGATTTTTGTCAATTCTCGACTTATCAAACCTGTCATGAATCCAACATTTTTCAACCGATTTCAGAGCTCAGTATATCGTTGGAAAGAGGAAGAGTGTGGCCTCAATTTGCAGTAATGAAATTGAGGCAGCCATTTTACGTTTGGCCGCTAACTTGGATTTATTTTTGTAAACTATTTTTTTCTCCAGATTCGCAACCACCAATTTTGAATATTAATACATCGTTTTTAAAGCTTATCCTATACTATGCTTTGTGTCAAAAAAAAATCTCTGGTGTATGATTTTTCCGATAACTTGAATTATGATCAAAAATTGTGAAAAATACTGTTGTAGATATGCTCTTCATTTTCAAAACATATTTGTACAAACTCGTCTTATGACAAGTGTAGAATATCTAGTTTGTGGCAGCCCGAAAACGGAATATAAACGATTGGAGCTGTTGAAAATCCAATAAATTGAGATTATTATGAATATCCCAAATTACTGAGTTAGAATCGTTTCGTCGATAATTGGATTTCATTTCTAGAAGGTCAGATAATATATTCAACGAAAAGAAAAACATATTTCGAAAAAGATTGATGGTTTAAAAAACATCGATAATACAAAGTGTCCTCTTTATAAACTGAACAGTCCTTATGCTGACCTTTGAAATCGGTTGAGAAATGTTGGAGTTATGACAGTTTTGGTGAGTCAAAAAGTGACAAAAATCGAGGGGTCTATAAAAGTGATTTCGTGTATAACTAACGAGGAATTTAACTCTGATCCTCTATATACTCGCGAAAGCTTTCGAATGAACATAAATTTAGGCATTTTTGAGAACCGCGTGCAAATATAGTGGCCCGGCCTCAGCGATAATTACTCATTGCATAAGAATTTATGGTTTAATTCTGAAGGAACTTTTACTTTCATCTTTTATATAGGGGTTTTATGAATCTTTACACTAAAAATTTTGAAAATTTTCCATGCTAAATTTAGAAAACAATAAATTTTTCTTCAATAGGATATTCTATGGCCAAAACAATAGAAAATATGTTTTTAAGAACAATTGTCATAATACGAGTTTTGTACTTTCCATTTAATTCCACCACGTTTTATAATCAACTGTGAGGCCGTCTTGAGTGTTTCGTACTTGACTCGACTTGGTCATAAATCGAGTCAAGTACGAGACGCTGAAAACGGCCTTACAGTTGAGGTCGATATACGTATCTGTAAATATTACAAAACGTGGTGGGGTTAAATAGAAAGCACCAAACTCGTCTTTTTTCTCAAATGTTTTTAAGGCTTTTGCATACTTATTTAACTATTTTCCCATAGAGGTACAATACACAGTTAAAATTTTGCAACGAGCACTCGGCTGTGCGGATCTCGGCAAAAGAATAAAAA
The DNA here is from genome assembly GCF_024139115.2 of Armigeres subalbatus. Lineage (NCBI taxonomy): Eukaryota > Metazoa > Arthropoda > Insecta > Diptera > Culicidae > Armigeres > Armigeres subalbatus. The sequence continues at coordinate 306,038,773 of NC_085140.1, forward strand.
AATACCGAGCTGAATTAAGTAGAATTTAGAATAGGTAATCTTCTATATTCTATCTTCTATATAATAAAAATGATATGGTCTGTGTTCGTATCCGCATAACTCAAAAACGGCTGGATGGTACGACGGCGAACTTTATTCGATCGGAGCCTTTTGCGGAGTCCAAAGTACGTCGATTTTCTGCCATGATGCGACTCCGTATTTCTCTGCTGGTATCCTTATTGGAGGTCACCAGTGAGCCCAAGTGCGCGAATTCGTCAACCAAGTCAATTTCGTCACCACCAGCAAACTAACGGTGGGAGGCTTACGTTGTCCTCTCTTGAGCCTCTTTCTATCATGTACTTTGTCTTCGACGTGTTGAGGACAAGTCCTATCCGTTTAGCTTCGCTTTTCAGTCTGATGTAGGCTTCCTCCATCCTCTTAAAGTGTTGTGCAATAATATCAATGTCGTCGACGAAACCAAATAACTGGACGGAGTTCGTGAAAATCGTACCACTCGTGTCAATCCCTGCCCTTCGTATTACTTCCTCAAAAGCGATGTTGAATAGCAGACACGATACACCATCATCTTGTCGTAACCTTCTGCGCATTTCGAAGGGACTCGAGAATGCCCGTGAAACTCGAACTACGCACATCACCCGATCCATCGTCGCCTTGATCAACTGTATCAGTTTATCCGGAAATCCGTTTTCGTGCATTAGCTGCCATAGCTGCCGATCCCGATCGATTGTATCATATGCGCCTTTGAAGTCGATAAATAGATGATATGTGAGCACGTTGTATTCGCGGCATTTCTGCAAAACATGACGTACGGCAAATACCTGGTCTGTGGTAGAGCGTTCACCGATAAATCCCGCCTGGTACTGCTCGACGAACTCTCTTGCGATTTGGGATTTGGGAGAGTACCTTGTAGGCAGCGTTCAGCAATGTGATTGCGCGGTAGTTACTACAATCCAGCTTATCGCCCTTTTTGTAGATGGGACACACGACACCTTCCATCCACTGCGGCAGAACCTCATCCTTCCAAACCTGGGTAATTACCCAGTGCAGCGCTCTAGCCAGTGCCTCACCTCCGTGTTTCAACAGCTCTCCTGGTAGTTGATCAACCCCAGGGGCTTTGTTGTTCTTCAGCCGACCAATCTCCTCCTGGATTTCCTGGAGATCCGGAGACGGTAAAATTATGTCCTGCGCATATTCTCCCAGGTTCATCACCATACCACCACCGTTGTCTGCCACATCGCCATTCAGGTGTGCTTCATAGTGCCGTCACCTTTGGACCACCTCGCGCTCGTTCGTAAGAAGGTTCCTGTTTATGACCTCATACATATCAAGCTGTGCCACATGGCCCTTACGTGAACGGCTTAACTTCTCATATAACATTCTTGTGTTATTAGCGTGGTACAATTGCTCCGTCTCTTCACGGTCCTTCATCCATCTTCAAAAGACGCTGCGCCTAGTTGCTCTTCCGTTGGGAGTGCCACTTCCAACTGCTACGCGTAGTCTTGGGCTAGTCTACCGTCTTGTAGCCGCCCAATGGTTAGCCGCGGCAAACGCGGCGCACGTTCGTGATGTCGGAGAAGAATTTGCCGTTGAATAGAACGTGGCCGATTTGGTTTTCCGTTTCTTCATTAGATGATCTCCATGTGGCCTTGTGGATATTCTTGCGGGGGAAGAAAATGTTTTGGACTACCATTCCGCGGGAGGCTGCAAAGTTTATATATCGTTGGTCGTTGTCGTTTGATACGGTATGCAGACTATCCGGTCCGATGACTGGTCTATACATTTTCACCCTTTCGACCTGAACGTTCATGTCGCCGATGACGATTTTGACGTCCCGCAGTGGGCATACATCGTATGTCTGCTCCAGCTGTGCGTAGAACGCTACTTCCTCGTCGTCGGGTCGGGTCTCCCTTCGTGTGGGCAGTGCACGTTGATGATGCTATAGTTGAAGAAACGGTTTTTTATCCTCAGCTTGCACTGCACATCCTTGCGTTGATTGGTTGCCACACAATCACGCGCTGACGCATTTTACCCAAAACTATAAAGCCGGTTTCCAGCTCGTTGGTGGTGCCACAGCTTTAGTAGAAGGTAGTCGCTCGATGCCCGCTTTTCCACACTTTCTATCCTGTCCAGCAGATTACCTGCAGCGCTACGACGTCAAAGTTGCTGGGATGCAATTCATCGTAGATCATCCTGTCGCAACCTGCGAAGTCTAGCGACTTGCATTTCCATGTTCCAAGCTTCCAATCGTGATCCTTTATTCGTCACCTAAGTCGTTGCTGAATGAAGCGAAATATACATGAAGCAAAAATGAGTCGCTAAGGGAAGATCCATTAATTACGTAACGCAAAAACTGGCCATTTTTAACCCCCCCTCCCCCCTATGTCACACTTTTTGTATGAATCATTGAAAATTTTTGTATGGATTGTCACACTTCGGTCAACCCCCCCTCCCCCCTCTAAGCGTTACGTAATTTGTGGATGTTCCCTAAGGAAACGATAGTGATAGTATTTTTATCGATTTCAAAATAAGAAAAGGAATATTTCTGGAAAACCAACCATTTTCAATAAAAATACACAAAGGCTGCAGATTTTGTTTGCCACCAACACGTAAAGAAAAACCTTATAAGTTATGGCAAAAACCTATTCGAAAATACTTATACACTTCACTATGCCACCATACCATACTATGCTCATACCAAAAAGCTCTCCATAAGTTAATGAAAAGGGAAAAAAGGCTATCCATAAGTTAATGAAAGGTATAAGTCTTGGAATTCTATGGCTTATGCAAAGTATAAGTTTGTTCTGCGCCTGCTTTGGGAAAAAACTCAAAGGTGCAGCCCAATCGGGTTGTACGCAAAGGTGACGTAGGACTACGTAGCTATACGAAATGGAGGGTATTTTAAATCATAATTTGTGAAAATTTATTAGCATTGTGCAAACTGCTCAGAAGTCAACCGAATCAAGAAACTGAAAGTAGCTCCCAGTTGGATGAACCAGCCATGGAAAAGGAACGACGCATCGGTAGTATCGCCACTGAAGCCACTCGCCTATCTTTCAGTGAATATCATCAGAATCCTACACGGAAGAAAAAAAGTACCCAAAATTGAGTACTTTTAAACTTACTTTTGAGTTATTTTTTCTCTTCGCTTTCATCCACTCTTTCTTTTGTTGTCAAAAACAAAAGAGCCAAACAATCCAACGATGCCAGTTCAATACGGGAAGCCAATGTTGAGTTTTATTACCTCAGGTCGAAATTGAGTGAATTAAACTTAAATTTGGGTCAATAAATTTTCCGTTGGGTACTTTTTTAACATGGGAGTAAAGGCAAACTACTTCGACCCTACTTACTCAATTTTGGCTTCCCGTACGGATGTTCGAGGTTGGGTGAATTAATCTCACTATTGGGTAGTTTATTTCTTCCGTGTAGAAGACATTATGCTCAAAAATGTCCGGAATAAAGGAAAAATAAGCAGAATAGGAGGTGGCGCGAAACCAAACACAAATATATTAATTTGCAACGTTCGACTTCCGCACACGATGGAAGCGTACATGCATCGTTTTCTATAGCGCTGGTGGCAAAGTGAACGGGACTTCAAGAATAAATTACAAACAGTCCTTTTCAGGACTTAAACTATTTCTCCAAGAAGAGGTTTTGACCGTTGAGAAAATTGTTTACCCAGACAAACAGAAAGAAAGCTGCTTTTCGGCGCGCGCGAGCCATTTCGCTCGGGATTCCGCAGACAACGGACCCGTTCGGAGAATGACAAATTCTAAGAATCCTATTAAATTTTCTCGCAAGATTCTGAATTGGGTTATGAGATCAATCGTAAATAGCGAATTTGATAGCGCGTCGGAGGGAGATGATGTAGTGGCAGTGGCGTACACAGCAAATAAAAATGTAATGTCCATCGACGTAATCAAAACGATTCACTAAAAAAACCTATGTAAACAAAAATTTAATATGCAAAATAACATTGTTTCAATGTAATCCTACATCGCTCTTCAAATTACACAAAACCTAAATCATCATTACACATTACATATTTCTTATGGAATATTAATTGCAGATATTAGTTAAAATTACATCGCAACAAATGCAACCCATTGATTGAATATGGTTTGTGTTAATATCACACAGAATTGATGTAATTTTGCAATCATTGGAAATTAATTTTAAATCTCGCAACCCTGTTCAGACTGACACTGCGCGGTTTCATCCGGCGGCAAGGCGCCATGTTTATTTTTCGCTCGAAAGAACTTTCTTTCTCAATTTGCGAGTTAAATAAATTAACAAGTTAAATTAAGTAGTATGATAAGTAGTAATAGTAACAACTCCTTGAAGATTTTACCCTGTGTAATCGTACTTGAGCTACTCCGGATGTTAGTTTGTTCTCGGTATGATTCCTCGCAAGAAGAACGGTTCTCTAGGTTCTCTGCCAGCAAAACAGAAAGCGTCACCGTTGCCGGTAGCGCATTCATTGGCATTGGTGTTTATTCCGCATATTCATATATTTCGGTAGGTTTTCATTTCATATTTTATAATACAGCTAATTTATATATTCTAATATTTAACAGGTTCAGTCAGGATTGACTCACGACAACTTTGAAACGACCATCGGACTTGCCGTCGGAACATCGGATAAGGCAACCTGAACATACAGCAAGGACTCGCTCCACAACAATAATTAACCGGGATCGTAGTACAGATCAGTTCAGCAGGAATCACTCCTAATCAAAATCGCATTGACTTCGTCTCCTTGATGGAAAGGATTCCGGAAAACTGTCAACGGAGATATTTAGTCTGCGCAACTAGCTATGCTTGGGAAATAACGTAAGTACTGGCCATAATCCGGATCGAATGTGTAAAGTCTATTTTTCCAGTCTGTGGCCTAGTGCTTGCCTGGTCGGCGGACGGCACGAGAAAAAAACCGACTTCGTATCTGATCTGGAAAAGGTTTTCTAAACGTATTCGAAGACATTAGTACAAGAAGAATTTCAGCCCCGAACTCAATGGAAAGGGCCGGCCACGGTAACGGCAGAATTTGATAGAAAGTCCATATATTTTCTCTCAAATTCTGCCGTTACCGCCGCTGTTCCATTCGATTGCGTTTGGGACTTTCTTTAGGAGGCCACGTTACGTATCTCGCCCTTATGTATATGTACATACAACAGTTTTGAGTAAAGATGCTCCATGCCCAGGGATTGTTTTGTGAGTAGAAGACATTAGAAACCCTAAGTAGAAGACATTTGCCCTAAGTTTTTTTTTACGGCTTTCAATGGGAATCCTTCAAAGACAACGGCGCAAATACGCCTCTATAGATATGCCGACAGGAAGCTTTTAGATATTCCGACGGAAATCCTTTACGTATTCTCACTGTACTTTGTGTGAATCTTTTGCGATTTCATTTTCATTTATTCAGCTCACATCTAAACAGGTAACAGTATAAACAATTTGATGCTACAATACACGGTTCGAGGTCGCTTCTCTCCATCCTCGAATGCGCCCCACGCTCGCCAAGCCGTTCTGTGCCTGGTCAGCCCACCTCGCTCGCTGCGCTCCACGCCGTCTTATAACCTGCCAGATCGGAAGCGAACACCATCTTTGCAAGGTTGATGCCCGGCATTCTTGAAACATGCCCTGCCCATCGTACCCTTCCGGCTTAAGTTACCTTCTGGATACTGGGTTTTCCGTAGAGCTGAGCAAGCTCGTGGTTAATCCTTCGACGCCACACACCGTCTTCTTGCACACCGCCAAAGACTGTTCTGAGCGCCCGTCTCTCAAATATTCCGAGTGACTGTAAGTCCTCCTCGAGCATGGTCCAAGTTACATGTCCGTAGAGGACTACGACCGGTCTTATAAGGGGCTCTCCATATACCACGTGAACAGGTTCTGGTTAGTTTTAGATACCCCGTCCACCCGCTGGACTATTGCTCATAATTAAAAAAAATGTATGTTGAACAACAGGCACGAAAGTCAATCACCTTGTTTTAGTCTCCGGCGCGATTCGAAAACCTCCCCTATAGTTCTTCAGGTAATTCCCCTGGACATTCCTCCTTGAGTACTTCCAGAAAATTTTCCGGAAGTTTCTCCAGAAAATTCTTCGAAAAGTCCTCCAGAAATTCTTCCGGTCTATTCAGAAATTTCTCCGTAAGTCTCTCCAAATATTCCTCCGAAAGTTCCTTTTTTTTTAATTTTAATAATGTGTTCCGGAAGTTCCTCTAAGAATTCTTCTGGAAGTCCCTTCAAGAATTTCTTCGGGGTTTCTCCAGATTTTCCTTCAAAATTACCTCCAAAAACTCCTCCGGAAGATCCTCCAGAAATTTCACCGAAACTTCATCTAGAAATATTCCACCTGAAATTTCTCCCGAAATCCCTTCGGAAGTTCCTCCAGAAGCTCCTCCAGGAAATCCTCCGGAAGATCCTCCAGAAATTTCACCGAAACTTCATCTAGAAATACCTCCGGACTTTCTTCCGTAAATTCCACCAGAAATTCCTCCCGAAATCCCTTCGGAAGTTCCTCCAGAAGCTCCTCCAGGATTTCCTCCGGAAGTTCCTCCAGGAATTCCTCCGGAAGTCCCTCCAGGAATTCCTCCGGAAGTTCCTCCAGGAATTCCTCCGGAAGTTCCTCCAGGAATTCCTCCGGAAGTTCCTCCAGGAATTCCTCCGGAAGTTCCTCCGGGAATTCCTCCGGAAGTTCCTCCGGGAATTCCTCCGGAAGTTCCTCCAGGAATACCTCCGGAAGTTCCTCCAGGAATACCTTGAGGAACTCCAGGAATAAACTTGAGGAATTCCTGAATGAACTTCCGGAGGAATTTTTGAGTAATGTCAAAAGAATTTTCCGCAGGAAATCCAAGAAAAACTTCCGGAGAAATTCCTGGAAAAACTTCCGTAGGGATTCCTGGAAGAGCTTCCGGAGGGATTCCTGGAGGAACTCCTCTAGGGATTCCTGGAGGAACTTCTCTAGGGATTCCTGGAGGAACTCCTCTAGGGATTCCTGGAGGAACTCCTCTAGGGATTCCTGGAGGAACTCCTCTAGGGATTCCTGGAGGAACTTCCGAAGGGATTCCTGGAGGAATTTCCGAAGGAATTCCTGGAGGAACTTCTAGATGAATTTCTTATGAAACTTCCAGAAGAATTCCTAAAAGAACCTCTTGAGGAATTCCTAGAAGAACTTCCTCAGGAATTCCTGGAGGAATTTCCGGATGAATTCTTTGACGAACTTCCGGAGGAATTCCTGGAGAAACTTCCGGGGAGGAGGAGCTTCGGTAAGAATTCCAGGGGGAGCTTCGGGAAGAATTTCAGGGGTAACTTCGGGGGAGAATTCCAGGAGGAACCTCCAGAGGAATTCCTGAAAGAATTTCTTAAGGAATTCCTGGAGGAACGACTGGACTCCTGAGGAACACCTGAGGAACTTCCGGAAGAATTCCTGGAGGAACTTTTTCAGGAGCTTCCGGAGGAATTCCTGGGGGAACTTCAAAAGGAATTTCTGGGGGAATTTCCAGAGGATGTCCTGGAGGAATTTCTGAAGGAATTTCAGGAGGAATCCCTGAAGGAAGTTTCGGAGGAATTCCTGGAGGAACTTCCAGAGAAACTCCTGGAGGAACTTCCAGAGAAACTCCTGGAGGAACTTCCAGAGGAGACTATTTGAGGAATCCCTGGAAAAACTTCCGGAGAAATTTCCAGAGGAACTTCCAGAGCTACTCCTGGATGAACGTCCGGAAGAACTCCAGGATGAACTTCCTGGAGGAACTTCTCTAGGGATTCCTGGAGGAGCTTCCGGTAGGATTCCTGGAGGAACTCTTCGAGATTCCTGGAGGAACTTCCGGAGAATTCCTGTGAAACTTCCAGAAGAATTCCTGAAAGAACAGCTTGAGGAATTCATGGACGAATTTCCGGAGGAATTCTTGAAGGATTTTCGGTTTTGAATTCCAGGATCTGGAAGTCCATGAGTATTATATTCGAAATCTCTGGATACCGTTCGGAATTTATGATTCCATTTAAAATCCTTGGAACCTTCCATTTGAAATCCGAGAAGAAATCCATTTGGAATCAAAAAAGGATTCCATTTAGAACCCCAGGAGTTTCATTTTAAATCACATAAAGATTTCATTTAGAAGCTCCAGCAAGATTCGATTTGAAATCCCAGGAGACTTCCGTTCAAAATCGACGATTCCACAAAGAATTCCAAGAACCTTATATTTGAAATCACAGAATAATCCGATTTGGAATTCTAGAAAGGGAAGGAGGAATCCCAGGAGCATTCCATTTGAATTTTCAGAAAGATTTTATTTGGAATCTCAGATGGATTCTTTTTTGATCTTTATTAAAGTGATTTTTCAACATTTGAAGAGTTCATCATTCCGACGGGAATCCTTTCGGGATTCCCGAAAGAAAACCTTTTGAGATTGCCGAATGAAAACCTTTTGGGATTCCAGAAGGAAAATGTTTTGGGGTTCACGAAGGAAAACTTTTTTTCCCGAAGGAAAACCTTCAGAAATCCCAAAAAAAATCCAGAGTAATAGCAGAAGGATTTCGTCACGAATCCCAGAAGGATTTCCTCAAAAATTCCTGAAGTATTTTCTCAGGAGTCCTAGAAAGATTTTCTCAGTAATCTCAAAAATATTGCTTTCGGATTACCAGCAGCATTCCCTCCGGAGTTCTAGAAGGATTATCTTAGAAATCGCAGAATCTAAAAATCTCATAAAAAAATCCTAAGGAATGTCAGACAAAATCGCTTGGGATTCCTATACGTATTTACTCATGAGTCCCAGAAAGATTCCCTCAGGAATCCCAGAAGGATTAACTTAGGAATATCAGAAATATTTTCTAAGGAATTCCAGAAGCATTCCCTAGGGAATCTCAGAAGGAATATCTCAGGATTCCCAAAAAATCCCAAAAGAATCCTAAAAGTATACTTTCACCATTCCCATAAGGATTCTCTCAGGAACCCTACAAGGATTTTCTCAGGAATCCCAGAAGTATTTCTTCAGCGATCTTGAAAAGATTATCTAAGGCATTCCAAAAGGATTCTCAGGAATCACAGAAGTATTCACGAAAGAATCTTAGAAGTACACTCTCTGGACTCCCTCAGGAATCCCAGAAGGATTTTCTCAGGAATCTCAAAAAGATTATCTGAGGAACTCCAAAAGGATTCTTTCAGGAATCCCAGCAGGATTCTTCCAAGAATCTCAGAAGGATTCCCTCGCGAATTCCAGATGGATTCTTTCAGGAATCTCTGAAGGAATCACGTAGGAATCCTAGAAGTATACTCTCCCATCCCAGAAGGATTTTCGGATCGAATCCCAGAAGGATTTTCTTAGAAATCTCGAAAAGATTATCTAAGGAAGAAGGAACCGTAAAAGGATTCTTTCAGGAATCCCAGAGGGATTCTTCCAGGAATCCCAGAGAGATTCTTCCAAGAATCCCAGAAGGGTTCCCTCACGAGTTCCAGAAGGATTCTCGGAAGGAATCGCATAAGAATCCTAGAAACGAGCCTAGAAGTAAACACTCAGGATTCCCAGAAGGATTCCTTCAGAAATCTCAGAAGAATTTCCTCAGGAATCTAGGAAAGATTATCTAAGGTATCCCAAAAGGATTCTTTCATGAATCCCGTTACGAATTCCAGAAGGATTCTCTCAGGAATCTCAGAAAAATTCCCTAACGAATGCCAGCAGAATTCTCTCAAGATTCCCAGAAGGATTTCCTCAGGAATTCCAGAACGATCTCGAAAGATCTAAGGAACCCCAAAAGGATACCAAAAGGAATTCCAGACAGATTTTCCCGGGAATCCCAGAAGAATTTCCCCATGAATCTCGAAAAGATTATCAAAGGAATCGCAGAAGGAATTCTTTCAGGATTCCCAGAAGGATCCCCTCACAAATTCCAGGCTTCTCTCATGAATCTCAGAAGGAATCACGTAGCAATCTTAGAAGTATACTCTCTGCATTCTCTCAGGAATCCCAGAAGGATTTCCTCAGGGATTCCGGAAGTATACCCGCATCATTCCCAGAAAAATCCCCTCAGGAATCATAGAAGGATGTTCTCAGTAATCCCAGAAGGATTTTTCAGGAATCTCAGAAAGAATCGCGTAGGAATGTTAGGAGTATACTCTCTGGATGCCCTCAGGAATCCCAGAAGGATTTCCTCAGGAATCCTAGAAAGAAACCCTTCGGATTCTTATGAAGATTCCGTTCAAAATCCCAGATAGTTCCAAGATTTAAAAAAAATCCCTTCAGAAGTTCAGAGATTCATTAGATCCAGAAACGATTCCATTCCGAAATCCAAGAGAATTTATTCCGGAAAACCTATAATCCTGTAATCCTTCGTATTCAATGGATTTCCTTCAGAATCTAAAAAATTCCCTTCGGAACTACAATTCGATAATTAATCTTACCAGATTACAGATAGAATTTCTTCCGGATTTCATGAAGATTTTTTCATTCCCATGTTGGTTGCATTCGGAATCTATCAACTACAAACGTAGTTTACTCTAGGTGGTTTCGCATCGAAATACCAAAAATTCATTTGAAATCACAGAATTTCTTTCTTATAAAATCGAAATGATTTTATCAAATCAAATAAAAACTAAAAACAACGTAAGGGAACGTCCACAAATTACGTAACGCTTAGAGGGGGAGGGGGAGGGGTTGAGTGAATTGTGACGATCCATAGAAAATTTTTAGAAGCTTCATACAAAAAGTGCGACATATGGGGGAGGGGGGGTTGAAAAAGTCCATTTTTTGCGTTACGTAATTAATGGATCTTCCCTAAGCGCCTAAAGAAGTACACCTAATCACCTCGGGACATGGCTCCTACTGGATCCACATTTTTCTATACCAATACCTTTGTCGGTCATCTTCATAGAACTGCTAAACATATTTGACTCATTATTTTCAGCGGTTTTGAGGCGCCTACGGATGCAGAAGCCTTCCGTGCTATATTGCTCAATATCACTCCGGCGAAGGTAATCCAGTGTATGGGCTACCATTGGTCTGCAGATCGATACTGGAACCACATGGAACCTAGATTCCGAATAATTATGCAGTCTGTGAATAAACAACCTGTTTCCGGCGTGGCATGCAACCTATACGGACGGCAACGGGATTAATGGCAAATCCTCTTTGCAGATCTGCGTCAAGATATGTACCGATGTATTGGACATTTATTTATATATAGATTATAATAAATGTATTAAGTTTACAAATCCCCAAAAAACTAGATTACAAATTATTGAAGGAAACCACGAAAAAAAATCCATGAAACGAATGCTACGTACGTCGCACTATTTTACGTTCTTTCATTTTACGTCACTTCGATTACATCGAATAATTTTTACATCGGGAAAAATCACATCGATTCTGTTTATTACACAGCAAGCTCTTGAGTACATCGCGCAGTGTAATATTCATCAATCGATGGAATCGACGGGTTGCAGCGGTTTCGATGTAATATTCAACAATTTTTTTTGCTGTGTAGCCACGGGGGTGGTTTTGGACAGAAACCCACTCCCCCCCCCAGACCAATTTTCTGGCTACGCCACTGTGTAGTGGATTTTAATGAATGGGATCTCTAACAGCAACCAAGCTACCACGCCAAACCCAATGCCACCGAAACAGTCCATTTTCGCAATTAACTCTTCCTTTTCGTAAAATGTTGGTCCTGAGAAGAACCAATTTTCTTTTCCCAATTCCCATTCCAAACACTAACTGCATCCAATCGCTTGTGTAAATTTGCAGGATTGCCACACTGCCACCCACTTCGTGCTGTTGTGTTCGCTTCGTTGCATCGAATGTCGGCCGCCTTTTGTGGAATTCCGATCAAAATGGCTCGCGCGCGCCGAACAGCAGCTTTCTTGAATTTAATAAATTAAACCCGTAAGCCCCGCCCCTTTGTGAGCTAATATAGTGTAAATATAATGTGCACTCATAACGATTAATGAAGGGGCGAGGCTAAAGAAATTACTTCATTAGATATAAGAAAGCTGCTGTACGGCGCGCGCGAGCCATTTCTATCGGGATTCCGCATACAACGAACCGTTCGGAGAATGACAAATTCTAAGAATCCTATTAAATTTTCTCGAAAGATTCTGAATTTGGTTATGAGATGTTGTTTATCTAAGATGCGTATTGTTGCGAGGAATGACAACAGAAATTTGACTCAAGACGAAGTTTCTTCATATTACCAAACATTATTTCTATCTGTCCAAGCAACGTTCACTAATGGGTAGTTGCTGGAGGTAGATAGTTGTCACAAAGGTGGCGTCTTCATGGGTTTTATACAAAAGAAAGTTGATCCGAAATAAACTTTCTTCAAAGTTCAAAACTCAACTGTAAATAGCGAATTTGATAGCGCGTCGGAGGGAGATGATACAGTGAATTTTAATGGATGGGATCACTAACAGCAACCAAGCTACCACGCCAAACCCGATGCCACCGAAACAGTCCATTTTCGCAATTAACTCTTTCTTTTTGTAAAATGTTGGCCCTGAGAAGAACCAATTTTCTTTTCCCAATAACTAAATGCGTCCAAACTAACTGCATCCAATCCAATCGTGTAAATTTGCAGCATTTGCCACACTGCCACCCACTTCGTGCTGCTGTGTCCGCTTCGCTGCATCGAATGTCGCACCGCCTTTCCGATCGAAATGGCTCGCGCGCGCCGAATAGCAGCTTTCTTGTATTTAATAAACTGAACCCGTAAGCCCCACCCCTTTGTGAGCTGATATGGTGTAAATATAATGCGCACTCATAACGATTAATGAAGGGGCGGGGCTAATGGGATTACTTCATTAGATATAAGAAAGCTGCTTTTCGGCGCGCGCGAGTAGAGATGTCGCAAAATCCCGATTAATCGATTAGTTACTAATCGATTACTCTTGACTCTTGTCGATTATTGAATCGATTAATCATTGTATAGTAATCGATTCAAAATTAATCGATTATCACAACGATGAATCGATTAATCGAAATAATCAATTAATTTTCGACATCCTTATGATGTCGTAAAATTCTGATTAATCGATTAGTAACTAATCGATTACTCACGATTCCTCTCGATTATTGAATCGATTAATCGTTGGGTAATAATCGATTAAACATTAATCGATTATCACAACGATGAATCGATTAATCGAAGTAATCGATTAATTTGCGACATCTCTACGCGCGAGCCATTTCGATCGGGTTTCCACAGACAACGGACCGTTCGGAGAATTATGAATTCAAAGAATCCAATGCAACTTTCTCGAAAGATTCTGAATTTGGTTATGAGATGTTGTTTATCTAAGATGCGTATTGTTGCGAGGAATGCCAACAGAAATTTGACTCAAGACGAAGTTTCTTCATACTACCAAACATTATCTCTTGACATCTGTCTGTCCAAGCGACGTTCACTAATGGGTAGTTGCTGTAGGTAGATAGTTTTCACAAAAATGGCGTCTTCATGGATTTAATACAAAAGAAAGTTAATCCGAAATAAAGTTTCTTCAAAGTTCAAAACTCAATCGTAAATAGCGAATTTGATAGCGCGTCGGAGGGAGATGATGTAGAAAATTTTAATGGATGGGATCTCTAACAGCAACCAAGCTACCACGCCAAACCCGATCCCACCGAAACAGTCCATTTTCGCAATTAACTCTTTCTTTTTATAAAATGTTGGTCCTGAGAAGAACCAATTTTCTTTTCCCAATATTCCTTTCCAGCTAACTGACACCACAATTTGTAATAAATTTTCAGCATCGGCACTGGCGGTGCGGGATCGCCACAGTGCTATTTTTATGGTCAACCTTTTCTTCATATGAAATTCTGGTTCGTTGAGGTTGAATGATCTGCAACAACACATCGAGCACCACCACCAATGCGATGGATTTTCTTTGAAAATGTTGTTAGCGCCCCCGTGATGCTGTGTCCGCTCCGCTACGATCGCTTCGATGCCTCTGCTTTGCATAAAATCTTGTTCAAACTGAGGATTAGATCCAAACCCGCAAGTGATTGATTTTTGATGTCTGTGCTAGTGATGCATGTACGTGATTGGTTAGTTTAGCTATTTCTAAACTTTTTATCAATTATCGATAATAAATAGTTAAAAATCAGTATTTTCAAATAAATACAAAGAAGCGTTGACTTATCCTTGATCGAATGGTCCAAAAAAATTGAAAATCCATCGAGAAACGGCTTAGATATTAAAGTTTAAAGTCTATCATATTTTCGTGACGGTCCCCGATTTTCGCAATCGTAAAGTGTATCCCTATATAGAAAACACAGACGTATTCCTACGTCAAAAAAGTATTATAAATCTTAACAATTAATAACATTAATTTTTTTTATGTGATGGGAGCTTTGGTAAGATATAAATATTACTGAGATATTTATGGTGGAATGTTCTGGGATTGACTATACAAAACTCTGATACTACCAGTGGCCCTTTATGGACATGAAGCATGGACGTTAAAAGAGGCCGATCGGAAAGCTTTCGGGGTTTTCGAGCGAAAAGGGCTGCGTAGAGACGCATGAAGAAGACGCATGAATCATGAGCTGTATCAAGTATGCAAAGAAGAAAATATTGTGAATCGTATAAAATACGGCAGACTTCAGTGGGCTGGTCACTTAGTGCGAATGTCGGAAGAAAGAATAGCGAAAACAATATTCAACAGAGAACCAGATAGGGGCCGAACACGCTGGCTGCACGCGGTGGAATCGGACCTGGGGACCTTGAACGTTCGGGGAAACTGAAGGAACATCGCCCAAGACCGACGATTATGGAGCTCTACAATACGCCAGGCATAAGTGTATCGACGCTGTAGCCAACCAGGTATCCAGGTAGGTTCAGGAATTGAATCCAAAAGAGAATGAAAAACTCAAAGGTGCAGCCCAATCGGGTTGTACGCAAAGGTGACGTTGAACTACGTAGCTGTATGTAATGAACAGGTTTTCGACTTTTCTGTTCGATGAGACCAAAGCAAGCGTGTTTCAAGCCCAGGGTGAATCTGTTTTCGCTGTTTATCCTGCTCTCCTGAGATTGAGTGAGATTTTAGACTAACATTTAAAAAGGATGATAAAAATATTTTTTCAAATAAACGAGGATGAATAACACTCTCAAGCGATCACATATCCAAATTATCAATTAATAAAAACTCGCTAGAGAGTAAGAATCGTTCGATAATTGTATCTTGATTCGAAGCATTATTGGTGAATGCTACTTTTGAACTTTTTTACCTACATAACACCAAAACACAATGCCAAACATTCGATTGAGCTGAATTGTTAACATTAAATTGGTATTAGATTAGTTTGGTTAACGTTAAAATAATAGCTTTTGTGTTGCAAGATTTGAAAAGTTATCGCCGATAACCACTCGCCTACTTTTCACACCTGCGAAGTTATCAAATGATAATTCCAAAAATCTGGCTGATAGTGTACCGCTGCGTTGCCTTGGCCGCTGCTTGACAGTTTGAGAGTTTATTGATAATAATTATCATTCCTTCACGTGAGGAGTCGGACTTTGCATTTACTCCAGCAGACACCAAGAGCCGAAGAAAAATTACCAGAACGCATTTACTGCAGCAGCGAAAAAGATTCCGAACCTCTCTACTGGCATCAATAGACGTAAGCGAGCAGCTGTCGTCAAACGCCCCCATGCTTTACAGAGAAAACGCGCGTGTAAGTTAGCAGAAACGAGTTAAAAGTCCTGTAAGTTGCATTAATTTGACGTCTATGCCGGCTTGAGGTTCCCAGTTAGCCTTGCTTTGTTCTCAAGGCTAACTGGGAACCTCAAGCCGGCATAGACGTCGGTGGCGGAGATGGTGAGATCGATTCTCGAACCAATCTAGAATGTTTCGGGTGGGAAACATTCTCACACCCTGGGCATAGTGTATCCATCGTATTTACCAAACAAGACACAATGGCGGGCAAGGAAAGCTTTTAATCAATAACTAAAGAAATACTAACAGATAAGTTGAAAAGCAGGCCAAGTTCCAGTTGGAATGTAGTGCTATGGAAGAAGAAGCTTGCAATGCACTTATGAGATTGACTGATTCACCGAAACCAATTCCTAAACTGTTAGCAAGTTTCAATACTAAATATTATCATACCTATATATTGTAATACACTGGAGTCATTTTTGATGCGGATATGGGCCACGTGAATTAAAACAAAGTTAAACCCCGCGTAAATTCCAAAGTATGTCTGAATGAACCGCAGAAATCCCGAAATTCGAGTGAAAAAAAAAATCGCATAAAAAACGATTCGTGTAAAAAATAACCGCGTAAAAAACGACTTCAGTGTACATCGGGAATGAAGCGTTGACTCTTCCTTGATCGAATGGTCCAAGAAAATTGAAAATCCATTGAGAAATGACTGAGATATTAACGATTAAAGTCTATCATATTTTCGTGACGTTTTTCGATTTTTTGCAATTTTAAAGTGTACCCCAATATAGAAAAGACAGACGTAGTTCTACGTCAAAAGTCTCTCACTTATCAATATGTAGCATACCTTGAGAGACTTTTTTCGCAAGCTATCATGATTAAGAACTGAAACCTCATGATAAATTTCTTATAAAAAGCTCCAAACACGGGGAGGCCTGCTTCTGATTATGCATTTCAACTTGTTCTACACAACACAAAATGAGTGAGAACAAAGCCTGAATCATCACTTTTCTGTGGGGGCTGCCTATCCAATTCTGTTTTTTTGCACTTGTATGCAAGTTTGATAAATTTGTTATTAATGTGTTTCTTCTACAGTAAAAATGAACTAACCAGTTGGGGGTTCAGATAGCGAATGAGCCCAGCTCATCACTAGTATATTTCAGATCATCTTTTCATGACTTTACAATTCGTTTCATGTCAATTGACAGCTGTTCGCACATATAATTAATAGTAAACAAATTCAAGGTAGTAATTAGGCAATTCAATTAATAAGTTTACACTGAAAGTAAACCTTGTTCGAAAGCGTCCAACTAGACACTACAAGTTCTTCCCCCTTTCAAAATGAGATCTATCATTATAGTATTACATAACTAATCTTTGATTTCAAAATGAATCCAATGTCTTAATTAATTAATTGTAATAAACAAAGTTTGAGTCCGTTTTAGTTTGCTTGACGCGCTTCGATCGCCGCAAGGTCTGCTCCGGCTGATACTGCTCTACGCGTTTACGTTTGATTCCTTGAGTGGGCGATCTCTCCCCACAATCTTCGTTCTGCTCACCACCGGCAGTAACCGGCAGGCTGCTCGTTCGAGCCATGTTATCTTGGATACAGGGAACAGGAAGCGTGATGTTTGGCCGCTCCAGTGGACTCGGATCATTAAACAGTCTGACTTGCGTTCGATGAGCCGTGGTTCGCGCGCTTCCAATTTCCACCTGTAATATATGTCGAGAAACACGTTTTAGAAAGATA
The DNA here is from genome assembly GCF_024139115.2 of Armigeres subalbatus. Taxonomy (NCBI): domain Eukaryota; kingdom Metazoa; phylum Arthropoda; class Insecta; order Diptera; family Culicidae; genus Armigeres; species Armigeres subalbatus. Next base: position 306,056,166 of record NC_085140.1, read on the forward strand.
GCCTTTAACCATCTAGATGGGTTATGGGGATTGTGGTTTTTATACCAAACTATGTCGCCACTTGTCAGATTATCCAGAAGATCAATGGGATCCCCTCTAATACTGGTAGGCATGACAACATCACGAGGGAGGTCGGCTTGAGTAGCCAAGTTATATTTGAATTGCTTCTTAGGATTTATAAGATCTATTATAGTCTTAGGCTTGTATGAGAAAATCTTCTCTGATGGGAATTCCTCATCGTTCGTCAGGCATGTATTGCGATAGTTGAATAAGAACAAATTAATTTGATCCTCCAGCTCATATTCCATGATTTTGGGATCAATTAAAAACTTTTTCAATACTTCTTTTGTTGTTCTTACCATCCGCTCCGCCTGACCATTGCTAGCAGGGTTGTATGGAGGGCTTTTAAGTACTTTTATACCCTGCTTTTCCAAGAACCCCACAAAGGAATAAGAGTTGAATGGAGGTCCTCCGTCCGAGACTAATAAATCGGGTAATCCAAATCTTGCAAAATACTCCACCAATTTTGTCAACACTTTAGCACAATCCGTACCTTTTTTCATCAATTCTATTTCTAACCATTTAGAGAAACTGTCAACAATAAGTAAAAATGTATACCCACTGAGATGAAAAAAATCTATGTGTATTCTACTGAAAGGTTTAGTGGAGGGAGTCCATTTGGATTCTATTTTTGGCTTAGGAACTACTGCCATTTCGGTACACACTTCGCAAATTTTTGAGAAGTTTTCTATTGCGTTATTTATACCGAACCAATACACAGCTCTCCTAGCCAACTGCTTCATCTTGACCATTCCGTTATGATTAACATGCAATAGTTTTAAAATGTCCTTCTGTAGCTTCTGTCTTGATACAATAAGCAACCATCTACCATTTCCAAATCAGATTGATTGGAAAACACATTTAAAAACTTTTTATCCATACGTTCAGGCCAGCCTTTCTGCATAAATGAAATTACCTCCAATAAGAAATTATCCTTTTTTGTTTCATTGGCAATCGCTTTAAAGTCCAGTGGGATTCCCCCGGTGAAATTTATACTTCTTACATATTCAAGACCAAATTCACTTGGTATAGTTTGCTCTAAAGGAAAACGCGAACAGAAATCCGCGTTACCCATCTTATGCGAAGGCCTATAAATAATCTCAAAATCATATATAGACAACTCTATTATAAACCGTTGCAGTCTAGTAACTATGATCGAGTTTCTGCCCAATTTCCCAAATATACCCAATAGAGGCTTATGGTCTGTGAAAATCTTGAATTCCTGACCATACAGATATTTATGGAATTTTTTTATGGTGCACACCAGTGCAAGTGCCTCGAGATGTAAAATGGGGTATGATTTCTGTGCTGTGTTTAAAGAAAAAGAAGTGAAGCAAATTGGCCTTTCGACACCGTCTACAATGTGGGCAATCACCCCTCCTAATCCGTAGCTGGAAGCATCCGTTATAACTGCAATTGGTTTCTTGGGGTCATAGTACTCTAAAAAATTTGCACCTAGCAAAGAACGTTTGGTACTTTCAAAAGCTTCGGTGCAATTTTGATCCCATGTAAATTTAACATTTTTTTTCAAAAGGTTGTACAAATAATACAATTTTGTCGATAAATTTGGTATAAACTTATTGTAGTAATTGATCAATCCAAGGAATGATTTTAGCTCAGTTACATTTTGGGGTATTTTTGCCTTTTGTATTGTAGCAACTTTATCAGGGCAGGGCGATAATCCTTTTCCACTTAGAACATGACCCAGATAGTCCAGTTGTGGAACAAAAAACTTGCATTTGTCCAAGTTTACTTTAATATTAAAGTCATTTAGCCTTCCTAATACTAAAATCAGCTTTTCTTTACAATCATCAAAGTCCTCTCCGGCAATCAAAACATCATCCAAATAACAATACACATATTTCAGTCCTTCTAAAACCTGGTCCATCACCTGCTGAAATATAGAGGCGCTAGAAGAAGCCCCCTGTGGTAATCTATTGTAAACAAATAATCCTTTTATTGTGTTTATAACCATAAACTTTCTGGACCTTTCCGTTAAGGACAGTTGGGTGTAGGCTCCTTCCAAATCCAAGGAACAAAAAATTTTACAACCTGATAGACCGGCAAACAAATCCTGCACCGTTGGCAATGGATATGTGTGTGGAATAATTAATTTGTTTATTGATACCTTGCAATCTATGACAAGCCGAATGTCATTGTTTTTCTTAATTACGACGACCACAGGTGATGCCCATTCGCTGGTTTCAATTGGAGTTATTACTTCTTCCCTTTCCAAACGATCCAAATAATTTAACACCTTATCGCGTAAACGATATGGCACATCATACGCTTTTTTGAATATCGGCGTTTCACTTTTAAGAACTAGATCCGCTTCAAATTTGTTTATTGGTGAAGAAAAATCTTTTTTAAAAACTCCAGGAAATTTCTGCTTTAAATTTACCACAGCTGTGTCCACATCATTTTCAGTCAAATTATTTATCTTCAAGGAAGTGGAAAAAAATTCTCTCCAATTAGAAAAAAATACATCAAGCCATGTTCGCCCTAGTAGTGGAATGAATTCATTCTCACAGTCAATAACCAACAATTGTAAATCAGCTAATTTCCCTCTAAATTTCACCATAACATTTGCTTCTCCTTTTATACATAATTTATTACCGTTTACCACAATTAATTGTTTGTTGCTTTTGCTCAAAGGTTTATCAAAAACGCGGTTGTATTGATTTTTGCCAATGACGGACACGGATGAACCACAATCTACCTCCATTGTTAAATGCTTCCCTTCGACTAAAGTATTAACTAGACACGGATTATTAATCTTATTGATAGAGGAAACCATCATGCATTCCAATTCACATGCGTCATAATCCTCGTCTTCACTGTCTGACTTGTCTGTCCTAAGGCGATTGAATAGTCCACTTATGGTCGCTTCATCTGTAGCTCCGTTGCCGCTATATTCCGCTTGCCATGTATCCATAAATTTCACTGTATCCCTCTTAAGGTTTTTCAATTTGAAGCATTTGCGCTTTAAATGGCCTTTCAAACCGCAAAAATCACACACACGATCTTGATAAGCCCCCCGATTTCCACTGTTATCTCTTTTCCAGTCAACTTGTTTGTTTCTATTGTATGGCCTAAAACCGAGCCTATCCTTTACTGATCCTCTGTCATTTAAAGCTCTAGCTAATTCAAAACTATCTGCAATTCTCTTGTAAGCGGTACCTTTTGCTCCACCATGTTTTAACGAAGCAATTTGTTCAAAACTATTCACTTTCATATGTCTTGCATTATAACTCGCCATTTCCCAGGTTACTACTATTTTTTCCGCATTTGTTAAAGATAAATTTTCCTCGCTAAGCAAACGCTGCTGTAAAGCCTTATCTTTAACTCCGGCAATAATCCTGTCTAAAATGGCCTTTTGTTTGAAATTATCAAAGGAACAAAACTCCGCTTGCAGCTTAACTGAGAGGACAAAGTCCTCTACAGTCTCATCAGGCTGTTGCACCCGATGGTTAAATTTGAAACGTTGAATCATATCAGATTCGGTTTTATCGAATCGGCCTTTGAGTTTCGCTACCATTTCGTCATATGAAATGTCGCCATAATCCGTGTTAGGGAACAATAATTTTACTTCGCTGTAAACAGCGGGACCGCACAAGGTCGCAAAATAATCCTTTTTATCCGCTTCCTGAATTTTATTTAATCTAAATACTGATCCTAATCTCTCAATCCATTCTGTAAAGGATGTTCCCTTCCGATATGGCTCCATAATAGTGGTTAATGCAGCCGACGCCATCTTCACCAGCAACCGTAATAAGTAAAATAATAGCTTACCAATTTACCGGGATCACAATCCACACCAGCCAGTTGGCCTGCGGAATCGCCAAATCAGCGGAAGCAAAGATCACTAGCGATCGAACGAAAATCTGGTCAACTTCAACCGTCGTGTAAAATAAACTCCGTTCCACCGAAACCGTGCCAATTAGCAGTTGTTTTTCAATCCTGAATAATAAAATAAAAAGACAAACGTTAAAACAATGCAGGTATTGTTTGTTCAAACAATTTAAATCACACAAACTTAATTAATTCTTTTTAAGAACAATTACTAGCTTCTTGCGCCGTTTTTTCCATTCACTACCAACAAAAACCAACTTTTGAGCACAATAATGCCGTCAAAATGGCTACCGGCTTCGATACTCACTTCACCGGATAAGCAAAACCCCTATGGCCGCTCTTATATGGTTCGACATGCACCGCTCCCGTGTCGATAAAGGCCTTGCTGCAGGTCTGGTCTCTTCCTGAGATTTGGTATTCCTCTTCAGTTCTGGTTATCAGTAACCCGGAATGGTCTTCAGCTCTCCAACAGGCAAATTTTTCACTAACACTTTACCGGATCTATTTCCTAGAAAACTTTCCAAACTTTTTTTTTTGTTTCACCTCGTCGCCAGTTAATGTGTTTCTTCTACAGTAAAAATGAACTAACCAGTTGGGGGTTCAGATAGCGAATGAGCCCAGCTCATCACTAGTATATTTCAGATCATCTTTTCATGACGTTACAATTCGTTTCATGTCAATTGACAGCTGTTCGCACATATAATTAATAGTAAACAAATTCAAGGTAGTAATTAGGCAATTCAATTAATAAGTTTACACTGAAAGTAAACCTTGTTCGAAAGCGTCCAACTAGACACTACAGTTATCATAGCTAATTAGGATTCGGAACAGTTTTTGCCTTTCTTTTATCGTTGATCGTTATCTTTTGAGAGCGATTTCTGCAAACCCTGCTTATGCTATTTCAGAGGTATCTTCGGAGCCCTATGTCCGACTGCAAAATCTCCGGAGCCCTATGTCCGACTGCAAAATCTCCGGAGCCCTATGTTCGATCTTAGAAAAAAAAAAGACGATGCCTTGAATGGCAATGTTATAGCTTCCCTTCTTCTTATTGGCATTACATCACTAAACTGGTACAGAGCCTGGTTCATTAAGCACTTCCACAGTTATTAACTGCGAGGTTTCTAAGTCAAGTTATCATTTTTGCATTTGTATATCATGAGGCTAACACGATGATACTTTTATGCCCAGGGAAGTGGAGACAATTTTCAAACCGATAATTGGCTAGACCGGCACCGGGAATCGAACCCAGCCACCCTCAGCATGGACTTGCTTTGTAGCCGCGCATCTTGCCGCACGGCTAAGGAGGGCCCCACGCATAGACATACATACATGTATGTACTTAGTTGACCAAGCTATAAGTTGATTGGTATATACAACTTGGGTCTCCGAAAAAAAAGCCAGCGAGCAAAAGTGTGGGATTGTCATTCAGGAGAAGGCGAGCTCGATTCTCGATCCGGTCTACAATGTTTTTGGATGTGATAATTTCTTCCTGGTCATAAAGTATCCTTTAAATTTGCGACAATTGGCTATGTGGTAGGATACCTGCGAATAAATTCAATGGCAGGCTTTCAGAAGCATTCAGAAAGTAGAGCCACATCCATTGAAGAACTGAACTGAACTGAACTTCAGGAGTATATTAAAGAAAGTCAACTAAGGGCTGTATGTAATGGGTAGATTATTACATTATTTGCTCACTAATATTTAGCAAATGAAGCTATCAAAATATCTAACTAATTAATAGTTAAGCTAGGTGAAACATTTAAACCAAATCCAAGTGCCTTCAGTTTGAAGGCCACGAATGACGCTTTTAAAAAACACTACACCACCGAATATTAAGAAATAGTTTATGGCGCTACCGCTCATTCCGTGCTGATGTTCAAAACACCAAAGAGACAAACTTCGTCAATTAACGTTAATTGGTTCCGGACTGAAATGCAGAAGTACCTATCCCTAGCTCATTTTCTGCCAGCACTAAAATCCATTTCAAAGCGCTTGCATTTACATTTAATTGCTGAATCATTACTCTTTAGGACTATTTGGATCAAACGGAAACCAAGTGCTGAGGGATTCCCTCTTTGAAAAGCATTTACTGAAATGCTTCTAAAATTGTGGCGATAAAATGAGGATAACAATAACAAACGCAAAACCAGATTTCCCCCGGCGTAGATCCACTTTACGCTCCACTTTAACAGGGGAAAATCCGGAAAACCGCACGGCATCATTGGAGATTTTCTCGCCGCTTCTGTCGATGCAGCGCAGTGAGGACGATTTCCATACAAGCATCTCGCAGAGTGTTTCGCCATTACCGCCGTGTCAGTCAGCCTCGTTTCCGCGCCCGCCCGTGTTGCATGCCAGTCACCTTGAAAATCGACAAAAGTGCCACCCGGTCCGGACGGGATATAGTCGAGTAGCAGCGGCATGTTTTTTCGAGAGCCCTTCTATTCTAGCAGCCGGCTTTTCCAGCGTCCTGCATCAGTCAGTTTGGGGAGATCGCCGGAAAATGAATGAAAAACCAAAATCCCCTAGCGGGGACGCTATACAGCAACTACGATGCATGCTGCAGCCTGAATGATATCATAAGAGGATGATGATGACAGCAACGATGCTGTTGACAATTGTTCTCTTTGTGGCCAGCGAGTTGCTACTGTCCCTGGAAGCATGGCCCGTACCTAGTCCGCATTCCGAAGCTCTCTCTTTATGTGTGGATTCGATGGCACCTATAGTGGCTTATGGGGTATGATGATTCGGACTGCTGGCATGCAATCATCAACAAGACTGCAACTGCGGTAGCACATTTCGGAGCTAACCTTATCATCACCGCCATCATCGCCACTTGAGCTGCCTGTAGAAGATGCATGGTTTCTGCCGAACACTGCGTCTGATTTGTTCCGGTTATTGTTGGCGTTCGAAGTCATCTGTATCTGTACGCATTTAGTCATCGCATTTGCATTCAACAGTTGGTCTTCTGGAAGCGTGGTAGATATTTTGAAATTACGAATATTGTGTATATTATATAATAAAAAAAAATATCAAAAAAAAATATGACTCATCAGAAATCTAAAAATAAAAACAAATACATTGATGGAGGTATGATAATACGTAAAACTAACGCGTCCTCGAACCTAAACCTATGCCTATGCGTATTGTAGAGCCCCATGATCGTTGGCCTTGACCTTAAGCGATGATCCTCCAGGCATGAACATTTTTTTATTTGGAAGCAAATTTCTGAAGCGAGCGGAAGGCAAGTGTGGTGGTGATATGCCTGCTGTATATTAGAACGGAACTATTAAATCTACCTATTTTGCCTCTTATACTATAGTGTTTGAATTATAGTACATGAAAATGTACGTCTAGCTTTGAAATATGATATTGGCAATTAAAAAACATTGTAAAATGAATTGACCTTCGTGCAAAAGCAACATCTAATTAATCAAAGCATCTTTGAAAAGTAATTTACTCTATGAATGTTTTAAATTTAAATTCTCAAGTGCGTCCTTTTTTTCAGAATGCCACGGTCTAAAAAATTCACCAACAGATATTGTATAGAACTTCTGTAGAAATATACATTCAAAGTTAAATCAACATGTTAACCTATTTAATATCTATCACAACACAATTTCCGCGTAACAAAATACCAACTGTTTCATAAACTGCGTATTCAAATTAGGACTCAACGTTGCTCATCATTTCCAAACTACACGCAGAAAATCCTATCCGAGATGCCATTTCCTCTCACTTATGATCCTGTTATGAAAAGCATTTGCATGAAATTCGCTTCCACCACCTCGCTTGACGGTTGGTTCAAAGCCTCACACTGGTCCTACCCAGTCCCATCAACAGGGCCCACCATAGATCATGGGATTTGGGTGCGCAAACCACGCTCTGTCCGCTTGGTGCCAGATGCTAGAAAACAGAGAGTTTTTCGGGCGTTCGGTTATGCCACTTCCGGCTCAATCCCCTTCTGTGTGCTGCCTCTTGTCAGAGTGTGGCTCTAAACGGCTAAACAAAAGTTTCCCGTGTGTGGAACGTGCGAAAACTAAACAGTGCCGATGGCGTTTGTCGTTGTGGTCATCGTCGATGTCCTTGTCATAGTCATCATCACCATTCGCCAGCGCTCGGTTAACCCAAATGGATGGTATGGGTCCGCCGGAATCGAAACTGGAACCTTGAAACAGCTGGTTCTGTTGGTTGATGTTGGTTGCTGTTGGGGCTTTTGGACATGTAGCATGTACACATGAGGTTGAATTTGATTTGGACGGAGAGGGCTGGATTGCGTAGAACACTCTGAGTTGGTCATTAATTTATTTGATTTTGAAGAAGAAAATTCTGCATCAATATTTTTCGAATACTCATTCAATGTATAGAACAGCATTTACAAATAAACAAATTTATTTGATGTGTTATCTACAGTAGAAGTATTTCCCGTAAGTGGAAGTCCAACCGTGTATCATTTGGCCAGGAAGTTCAGACGATACGATAGCGATACGATAGCAATACGACATTCCGATGCTTATTTCTACGGCCAACAGCTATTGAACGGATTCAACAAACAAGTGACCAGAACAGAACTAATTAGCGATGCTAAAAAATCTTGATTAACATTTTTCTTATCACCTACCAAGACCAAATCTTCTCCCCTTTGTCCTGTTCAGTAGTTTCGATTACTCATAAGTCAACATTTGGGCAAAGGTGAAGGATTCCCAATCCGGAGATGGTGGGTTCGATTTTCGATTCGATTTTAAGATGGGAAGCATCTAGGGCTCCCTGAGCATAGTATACCCATTGTACTTGCTACACAAGATACATAATCATGCGATTGATTGGCCGGCCTACAAAAGCTTTCAATTCATAACTGAGGAAACGACAAAAAAACACTAAGCTGCAAGCTAAGCTGAAAAGCAGACAAATTTTCAGTTGGACTGTAGAAACATTGAAGATGGAGATGAAGAGATAGTTCTGTATGACATAGGGCTTTTCCGTGGAAAATGTAAGCCGATATTTTACGTTCCACACATACAAAAAATAGCTTGAGCGACTTGTTTTCCATGGTTGGAATTACAAGATTTTTCTGTATGTATGTAATAAGTGCACGGTCCCTAACCACAAATAATATCGAACAAACACAAAATAGTCAATTTTATTCGAATACCTATGTAACATCAAAGATTTTAAAGTACAAGATAGTCCACTCTAGAATATCACATACATGCTACTAGCGAACAACTTTTATTGACAGCAGCGCAAACTGGTGGTAAAAAGTCGGACCATTGCAGTAAAAATGATCAAGTTAGCTCTGATTTTTGATTGTTATTGAAATGTCACTGCTTCCTCATGAACTCAATTCAACAGTAATGTTTTCCAGGCAGTTTGCGTTCAAGAACAAGGCGTTTTATTACAACTTGATGGTACTGCTCCTCCGATTTGGATTTGTTCCTACTTGTAAGAAGGATCAAAATGAAGACACAAAGACGGAAGTGACAAGTAAAAAAAATGGGAAAAAGCCTTTGACTCTAATGCTGTCGTTTACCCGGTTTCTCCCGCAGCTGTGGAAGATACAAATTTCGTGAAGTGAAACGGTGGTATGATCTGCAGAAGTCAAGACGAAGAGCCAAGCGTGAGGATGTCTCGACGTACGTTTACTCCAAGTCTACATTAATGGCCTTTGTCACCTCTGGGATGTTCCAGTACAGATGTCAGGACCTTAGACGCAACTGGACTTATTTACTTTTTTTTGCTACGATTTGGTAGCTTGTTACTATAGTAAGACTCCCATACAAGGATCGGGTCTGTGAGACTCCGGAAAATAAACTTAGGCACCCAACAATGAAAGTTGTCTTCCTTCCTCGGTAACCGACTCTTAGCTACATACCTTTCCTTCCTCATGCATGCTTATCAATCAATGTGCCACAGCAGATCCCGAACAGACGCATCCAATTATTGTAATGTATGAAAGATTATTCTGCTGTGTTTGTAATATTCAAACTATCTTGTAGATGGTCATTAACGTCTTCTGTTGGTCCACCTATGCTTTGAATATTTGATTTGTTATATGTCTATCCGAAACATCTGAAAACTGATCGTGGAGTAGTAACTCCATAAGCTAACCGAAAGGCTTTTACGGGAAATTTTATGTTCGCTAGTTCCAAATGTCCTCATTGGGCAACAAACTTTTAAAGCATGTCGGGTTAAAGCCTGTTAGTTGGGAAGAGAGACCCAGAATACTCACGGTGGCTCGGGCTGATGTTAAGAGTGACATGACGTTTAATATTTTGTTTTGTTGACATATTTTTGGAAGCTACGTTGCGCTTCTACGCGTTGATATAGAAGCAATGATGCGCCTCCACGCGTTGCTGTGAATAGATAGTTAGACCGCCATCCGTTGGAGCGCTTTCGTCGCGTTCGCCTGTTTTTAGCAAGAGTGGGCTATATTGTTAATATATAATATTTGGTAACATTCTTATTTTATATTCTTCTCTGACATCAGCCTAGCCATCTAGGGCACCGGTAACGCCACCCATACCACCTTCGCATATTTAGTTCCTCATACAGTTTTGAAACACAAGTTGAATATCTGTTCCCTGTAGTTTAGCGATTCAGGATTAAACCATTAGCCATCGTCTGTCATGGAAATGTGTCATTTCGATTCTGATTCATAGTCTGCGTACAACCTTCAGTTTAAGGGTGTGCGATATGTGATTTTATGTGGTAGTCGAAGCGAGTAATATTGGAAAATAGTAGTTGGGTAAATCTGGGTGAGATATCGTGTTATGGTATAGTTGCCGCGCTTAAGAGATCTCGTAGGACAGACTTAATTTATTGGAGTGAGATGGTGTCTTTTGTAGCGAAAAAACGTAAATAGTAATTGCTGATTCTTATCAACCAAAAACGGCAAACGGAAATCTGCGAACAGACACATGAGGAGGGTAACTCAGGTAGTGTGTTCGCTAGACGGATCCCCCGGCCCGCAATTAACCCTTATGCGGCCGACGGGGTACCCGTGTTCCTTTTTCAAATTCAAGTGGTGATATTTCAATGATTTTTTATAGCTGAAAGCTGAAACTTGGTGACATCTAAGAACTCCATAGAATGTAGCATCTGTGAGAAAATCACGTTGATACAGTGAGGAGGGACGTGGGGAGGGGCATCTGATTTTTTTACCCCGTGGATGGCCGACAGGGTACCCGTGTTCCACTAAATTGATATTTTCATAACTTTAACAATTTTCAACCGATTTAGATAATTTTGACAGTTTTGGAAACAGAAACTCATATACTTTTTGTCCATTGTCTAGGTTTACAGCTTTTGTCCATGGTTATACAAGAAATCTTTGAAGTAAGGCTTAAGAGTCTACACATGTAACCGAAGGACTATCAACCAGTTTCAAATATATTACATGCTCACTGCGCTTCTCAGAATAGCCGGTGTTCACAGTATATATTATGGGTCTCCAAAACCCCTGGAGTAAGGCCTAAATCATCCAAAAAATCCCTGGAATAAGATCTCTGCTAACGTAACCAAAGGTCTATCGTGCAAATTTAAAAACGATACATGATCTTTATGGTGCTTAGCATATAATGCTTTTACAGTATATGTTCCGGGTCATCCAATGACCTTTTCTTAAAACATGTTTGCATTCCAAGTAGTTCTTGTTGCTGTCATTGATTCCAGGTAGTCTACGAACTCCATACAGTCAAGGTCTTCGGATCAATCTCCGTAATGGAGGCAGTTAACGAAGAATAAACAAATTGCGTGACCCCTTCTTGGTATATGTTTGTATTCTAAGTAGTTCTTGTTGTTGTCGTGGGCTCCAGGTAGTCTACGAACTCCATAGAGTCAAGATCTGTGGATCAACCTCAGTAACGGAGGCAGTTATTGAAGAATAAACAAGCTATGTGACCCCTTCTCGGTATTTGTTTGTATTCCAAGTAATTCTTGTTTTTGTCATTGATTCCAGGTAGTCTACAAACTTCATAAATTCAAGGTCTGTGGATCAACCTCCGTAATGGAGGCAGTTATCGAAGAATAAACAGGTTGTGTGGCCCCTTCTTGGCATATGTTTGTATTCCAAGTGATTCTTGTTGTTGTCGAGGACTCCAGGTAGTCTACGAACTCCATAGAGTCAAAGTATGGGGTTCGATCTTGGTAACGGAGGCAGTTATTGAAGAAGTTGTGTGACGCCTTCATGGTATTTGTTTGTATTCTAAGTAGTTCTTGTTGTCATTGGTTCTAGGTAGTCTACGAACTCCATAGAAACAATGTCCGTGGATCAATCATCATAATGGAGGCAGTTATTGAAGAATAAACATGTTTTGTGACCCCTTCTTGGTATATGTTTGTATTCCATGTTGTTCTTGTTGTTGTCGTGAGTTCCAGGTAAGCTACGAACTCCATACAGTCAAGATCTTCGAATCAATCTCCGTAATGGAGGCAGTTATCGAAGAATAAACAAGTAGCGTGACCCTTTCTTGGTATATGTTTGTATTCCAAGTAGTTCTTGTTGTTGTCGTGAGCTCCAGGTAGTCTACGAACTCCATAGAGTCAAGGCCGGTGGATCAACCTCCGTAACGGATGCTGTTATTGAAGAACAACTGGGAGGGACGAAAGGTAGCGGTTTTCCTCCAATACCTTTTCCGAACTTGATCTATCACATGTTGTGCATATGCATTATCGAGTTTCAGACAAAGTAATTAAATTCCACTCCGAGTGGCTCAATACCCGGAACATAGGCAATTAACTTTGAATTTACTAAACTCGAAAGGCGATCTCTCTTCGCTTATGTGGTCGGGTTGGGATCTGACGACCAACTGGCGCAATCTCACACAACCCTACTTCATCAAGCGCCGTTAGTGATGAAGCAAGTGTGTAGGAGCCAGATAATACTAAATACTCATCCTACGTAGTTGGCATTGTACAAAAACTTATATGAGAGAGTTAGTTCTGAGAATGTATTGCGAGAGTTCGGCTACATGCCCGGTGCTGTGAATTTGGTTTCATCAGTACCCGCTAAGCTGCAGAGGACGACGGGGTCCTTCGTAGCTTAGTAGGGAATACACCTGTCTAGCGAACTGGTTGCGTGGGATCAAATCCCACCGAAGTTCTGTAGATCAATCTCCGTAATGCAGGCAGTTATCGAAGAATAAACAAGTTATGTGACCCCATCTTGGTATATGTTTGTATTCCAAGTAGTTCTTGTTGTTGTCTTGAGCTCCAGGTAGTCTATGAAATAGAGTTAAGGTCGATGGATCAACCTCCTTAATGGAGGCAGTTATTTGAAAATAAACAAGTTGTGAGACCCCTTCTTGGGATATGTTTGTATTTTAAGTAGTTATTTTCATTGTCGTGGGCTCCGCAATGAAGGCAAGGCAAAATACGTGAATGGAATCCGTATTTTTTTGTCGAAGAGACTTACAAACTTAAGTATTAACAGGTACTCATAAATGATTCATAATAAGCTACAGGCAGTGAAAGTTATTTCATGAAAATCTTTATTGTTTGCGGCAAATTGGGTCGAAAACGTGATAAAATCGGGTTAGGCAAAATCAGGGGTAGACAAAATCTGGGAGTGACAAAATCAGGTCAACCTCATCTGAGTGAAAGTGAAACGCATTTCTAGTACAGTAGCCGTTCGATAACTGCAAAATGTTTACTTTTCAGTTATCGAATGCCTTTCGATAACTGCAACGCACTCTAGACGTCAAACGGTTGTCAATCGACGTCAGATACAATAAAAGTGCATCTAAATGTGCAGCGCAATGCAGCTGTCATTGAGTCTGACATCGGTTTGAAGTTTAGCGGTCCGATAACTGTAAAACTGTTGCAACTATCGAATTGCAGTTAAATGACTTGCAATTATCGAACGTCTGCTGTAGTTTTTGTTTTTGCCATGATACTAGATAGTCTATGAACTCCATATAGGAATGATCTGCAGATCAACCCACGAACGGAAGGCTATTGGTATATGTTTGCATTTCAAGTAGTTCAAGTTGTTGTCATTAGCTCTGGGCAGTTATTGAAGAATAAACAAGATGTGAAACTTTATCTTGATATATTAGCATTCCAAGTAGTTATTCTTGTCTTGTTGTTGTTGGTTCCAGGTAGTATACAAACTTCATTCATATCACTAATATGAAGTTGTCTATTCTTTGGAAATGCAAAATGTAAATAAATTGGAACGATACAACTTCACGCCGAGAACGTGAGGGAAAAAAAGGGGCTAATATCGCAATGATCATGTACCATATTAAAATTAGATTAAGGACACTCCTCACGGAATCCAAGTTTCATAGGTCTCGCGTTTTCGGTGGCACACCAATCGATTCGGAGGCAACGCACAACTGTCATTTTTGTTGATTTAGCTTTGCTGCGTCGCAGCATGCGACTAAACATGAGTTGTGCGTTGCTTCCGTATCGAGTGGTGTGCCCCCGATAACGCGAGCACTTTGAAACTTGGATTCCGTAAGGAGTAACCTTAAAGACCCTCTATATATTCGTGTAAGCCTAGAAGTCTTACTCCATAAATTTCTAGGATGACCATTAGCATATGCCATGAACGCATTTTATTCATGGACCCCAAAGGCATGTACCAAATTTAAAACAGGCTGATATATCTCTGGTGTAGATCCTAATGCCTTACTTCAGAGTTTTCTTGGATGACCATGAACATTTGAAATGGGTGCATTCTATTCTACGTACCATAAAAGGCATGTATAACTATTCAAATAGGCCGAAAGAACTCTGGTTACGCGTGAAGTTCTTGAGGATTGTTCAAGTGTTCTCTTGGATACCCATGAACATATGCAATGAAAGCGGTATATTCTATGTACCACAAAGGGCATATGCCACTTTTGAAACAATCCGAAAGGTATCTGGTTACGTGTGAAGATCCTGAGGCCTATTCTAGCATTTTCTTGGAAGACCATAAACATATGCAATGGACGTATTCTATTCTATGTACCAGTACCACAAAGGGCATGTACCACTTTTGAAACAAGTCAAAAGATCTCTGGGTACCCATGCAGATTTAAAGGCCTATTCCAGGGATTTCTTGGATGACCATTAACCTATGCAATGGATGCAATCTATTCTATGTACCATAAAGGGCATGTAACACTTTTGAAAAAATCTGAAAAATCTTATGTTACGCGGGTAGATCTTAAGGCCTTTTCCAGGGTTTTCTTGGATAACCATAAACATATGCAATAAAAGCGTTCTATTATATGTACCACAAAGGGCATGTTTCAGTTTAGAAACAATCTAAAAGATCTCTGGTTACGCGTGTAGATCTTAAGGCCTTTTCCAGGATTTTCTTGGATGACCATCAAAATATGCAATGAAAGCACTCTTTTCTATGTACTACAAAGGGCATGCACCACTTTTGAAACAATCTGAAAGATCTCTGATTACGCGTGTAGACCTGAAGGCCTTTTCCAGGGTTTTCTTGGATGACCATGAACATATGCAATGAAGGCGCCAGAGGACTTATCCGAGAGATTTCTTCGATAGCGCAGAACATATGTAGAGATCACATTTGATTTCAAGATGCGCAAAGAGCATGTACCACTTTTGAGACAAGTCCATAGACTCATGGTTATGAGTGTAGACCTTAAGGCCTTACTCCAGAGATTTCTTGGATGACTCGGAACATATACTGTAAACGCATTCTATGCTAAGTACCACAAAGAGCATGTACCGTATTTGAATTTGCATAATAGGCCTTTGGTTACGCGAGTAGATCTTTAGGCTTTACTCCAGAGATTTCTCGGATGACTAAGATCTCATTTCAAGGATTTTTGCATTACCCGAAGCATATACTGTGATCACCTTCAATTCTAAGAAGCGCAAAGAGCTTGTAGCGTATTTGAAACTGGTTGAATGGCCTTTGGTTACGCGTGTAGACTCTTAAGCCTTACTTCAAAGATTTCTTGTATAACCATGGACAAAAGTTGTAAACCTTGACAATGGGCAAAAAGTATATGAGTTTCTGTTTCCATAACTGTCAAAATTATCCAAATCGGTTGAAAATTGTTGAAGTTATGAGAATATAAATTTATGGGAACACGGGTACCCTGTCGGCCATCCACGTGTGTTTTTTTTTGTTGGCCGCATAAGGGTTAAGCAATACATCAGGGGAGAACTATTGAGAACGCTCACGCCTATGCTTACAAACTCGACGTTATTACACATCGACTTCAAGGGTGGTAACATTACCATCCGACGACCACAAGCTATGATAGCCACCTATCGGTCTGTATCATAAACTAGCGTAGGAGACGAGCACCCCGACAACAAACACCGCGCTGTAACCGCAATGACCTCTATATCTACATACGGAGGTCACCGCAGCCCACGCGCAATGTTTTTGTTGTCGGGGTGAGCATGGTGTTCACTGCATCACAGTAGTCTCTACTGCAGCTGCTGGTTTTCTTCAAGACGCCACCAGCGCTGTAGTTTCGACATAATCTGTTGAGACCCCCATTGGGTGTAAATGGCCATCTTGCACAGCCGCACAAAGCAGGCTCTCTTGCTACATTTCATCTCGTAGTTCATAGCTCTACTCGCTGACTGGAATACCCGGCGTCTATCGACTCTTTCAGTGTCCGTTCTAGCACGTCGCAACCTTCATTTAGCTCTAAGACAGGTTCTACGGAGATCTGCAAGCGTGTTCGACCACCAGTACACTGGTTGTCGATTACCGGGAGGTTCGGTCTTTCTTGGCATCGTTATATCGCAGACACGTGTTAGTACCTCGGTTAATTCGTCGCCACTTAGTCTTGTAGTCCGACTTTCCCATCGTAGTGCCTCCGATTGTACGACAATTCCCCGAATAACAATTCCCCGAATGCAATTTCCCCGAATAACAATTCCAGAGGCGCCTCGTCCATACGTTCTACCTGTTCATGGAACAGGTAACCATTTTTAGTTCAGAAGTAAGAAACTTAATGTACTTACAATTAATTTCCTAGCAATTAATCATTAGGGCGAACAAAGTTTCACGTAATATTTCCAATGATGGTTTAATATCTAACGAAACAAAATATTTCGTAGGCAGATCAAGTTAACGCCACATGCTTGGCGTATAGTCAAATTGCAGCTAAATGTGTGTTTCTCCGATACACAACACCCCATCACATAGAAAGCTTTTGCCAGTCGTGCGATCCATAACGAAGAACCAACAGCAGCGCTGCCAGAAGTCAAATTTAAAGTTTTGCGCCATGACAAATGATTTGAAATAATTTCCTCCTTGGTATGCTCACTCGTTCTCCGCGCGCAGAGAACCAGCGTGAGCGTTGCCAGCGTACTCCGTTTCCTCACATCATCCTTTTTCGCATGCGAAGCAAGCACGTTTAGATGCAAATACTGCTATGCGCGCAGCAGTCAAACCCGTTCGACGCGCTGCGAGAACAATCAACGGCGCGACGCACCTTCGGTTAGACTCGGTCGAAGTGTCGGGCTGTGCTTTGTCGAAAGGCGCACCGCGCACGCTTTCGTTCATACTCCGTTGATTGGAAACAGTTTGTTTTTCTTTTTTCTCCTGATGAATATGCAATGCAACAAGAACAATATTAAATTAATGTTTGCGTTTTCAAAAGATACATTCAATAATGCTTTTTTACGAATACTGAAAATCAATCAACATAGAGAAAAAGGTATAGTTTTCATTAAATTTGAAAAATTAAATAATTGGAACACTTTTCAGCTTCTAAATGTGACTCATTGGCCGTCACAATCTGGGGCATCATCAAACAATTATACTAATAATGGTTAATAACATTTCTTTCATAGCAACAAAATATGTGAGAGTTTAAATATTAGCGGCGATGGGTCCCGTGTACCCCGAATGGTGAAATGAGCCGATTTAGAAGATCTCTATTCTGAGAAATATCCAGTTATGTATTGCCAACTGTTACCAAGTTAGATTTTAGACGAGTGTTTAAGTGACTTACTACCGATTTCTTCACCTCCGCTTAGGCGCTAAACCAGGTTTAAACGTATGGGTAAACACCGCTTAACAGTTAAGCGGAGGTGAAGAAATTGGTCCTTAGTGTTTAAGTGCATGTCGAATTACTTCATTACTATTGAGAAGCAATGAAGTATCGGTTTCGATACAGTTCTTGTTTTTTTCCCAAGAGTACATGACACGGTCACGCTATTCAGACCCTTCACAGAGAGCATTCTCATTGAAGGCGCGCCCTTTATCAAATCTTTCCTTGAGAAAACAGAACAGTAATACTGTTAATTGGCCATACATTGGATCCCTAGCCACATCCTTGTCTTGCTTCTAGAATATCACCAGTAAAGCTATAAACCCGGGATTAAGCTCTATCTACAAGCCCATTTCAATCTAGAGAAGTTGTTCAGTAACAAGAATTTCCGCGTGTTCCTCGAACTAACATTGTTTACCAGTTCATGAAGAGTTAGTACCCATAGAACCCTGACTCGATTTTTTTCCAGCAGTTAGTTCAGTATAGGTCGATGGGCCCTGGTTTTTATAACTAATTGCTAGAAAATATGTTTCCGCTGCATACAATTTAGCATCAAACGAGAGGAATTTGAGTCTTTCAACCATGTGCAGGGTAAAGTTAATTTTGTTATAATTCAAAAACTGCAATTGGTAGAGAGGACTAAATACGATAAATCGTTGAAATACCACAACTTATTGCCCTAGCTTGAAGAATGGATTAAGTTAGGGCTCGGTTTGGTAGATCTTACACCGTAAAACACTACGTAAAAGTGATCTACCAGCTTTACGGGGCAAAAAAAGAGATTAATAAGCTATTTATTGTTTTGTAAATCATTTCTATTTAAATGTTTTTTTCTAATATTTGGTTAAGTTGTACAAGAAAAGGTTGTAATATTAAAGGTTGATTAAATGCACAACTTTCATTCGAAGCCACTCAGATTGATTACTATTTTTTACCAGGATGGTAGAACAGGTGTAGCAAAAGTCAACGAGACGCCCCTGAACAATTCCCCGAATGTAACAATTCCCCGAATGTAACATTTCCCCGAATGTAACAATTCCCCGAATGCATCTCCCTTGTTTTTGAGTGCGGCACAAGGCCGATTGCCGATCCGGAGATTGCGAATTCAATTCTCGGTGCGGCCTAAGATGCTTCAGGGTGGGAATCATTTTCGGCTCTTTGAGTACAGTATATCCATTGTACTTGCTACACAAGACAATCATGCAACTGGCAGGTACCGGAAAGCTTTCGATAACTGTGGAAAAAATAATAGAGCACTAAGTTGAAGAACAGACAATGTTTTAGATAAAATGTAAAGTCATTGAAGATGAAGACAATGCGCTGAAAGAAGGCAATGCTTTCTTTGAATGTACGCATTTGATCTGTATAAGACGAAGTGAGGAGATAATGCTTTCTTTAAATTAATGAGTTTGCTCGGTATGATGAACGCATCTGCCCGGTTTAAAGCCAAGGGAATGTCTTCTTAAAATAAACGCGTCTGTCCGACGTCTGTCACGACGGTAGGAGATAATTTCTTCTTTAGATGATAGCATCGCCCGGTATTAGGGGAAAAGAAGTGATAATGTCTTCCTCAAATGAACACATTTGCCCGGTATAAGGCAAAGAGGATAGATAGCCCCTTCTTTAAATAACCTCGTTTGTCTGGAATAAAGTGAAAGAATGAAACATCGCCTTCTTTAAATGATTGCGCATGTCCGGTTTAATTAGAATGGAGGAGATAATACCTTCTTTAAATTAGGGCCTCTCGAGACAGAAATTCTGTGCGCAATAAAGCAAAAAGAGGAGATAATTCGTTTACTAAGCAAGTAGCACGCTTACCAGGTATAATAAATTATTGATGTGAAGCAATTATATGTTTTAAAACTGCTGTTACATTACACCAAACTTATCAAAGAAAATGCTAATTTGTTTAATATAACATTTTGAAAAAACGGCATTCTTCCAATGGTCATTCTGAAAAAGGTAGAATCCATCAATAGTCACACCGTCTAATGCTATGTTGAGAAAATGAATTCGGCAAAATGTTTTTCGGTGAAATATAATACATTCAATACATTTTGCGCAATAAGGGACCTAATTTTTACCTTATTCTGGCCGAATTCGCCTGCATAAAAATAAGAGATCAGATTAGTCCTTATTCTCATTCTAAATTCATTCATCTTTGCATTCTTTCGAGCTAACGCCTGTTTTTGAAGGACCACATCTACCATTTTCTTGCTTTGTAAAAAAGCCTTCTTTCAAAGAATGCATCACATCCCCCATTATCATATTCAGGGCAGATACACATCTACCATTTTCTTGCTTTGTAAAAAAGCCTTCTTTCAAAGAATGCATCACATCCCCCATTATCATATTCAGGGCAGATACATGTTATATTATCATTATCTGGTGAAACACCCACACATTTACCATTGCATTATTCCGAGCAGACGCATTCTTTTTAAAGAAGGAATCACATTCACCATTGCTTCTTTCCGGGCAAACGCATTATTTTTGTTTACAAGGGTTCACATCCACCATTGCCTTATATATTTGAAGAAAGTATATACAGGACAGGAGTCAAGAGGCTTTCAATCGGAATTGCAGTTTGATACTATTTTAGGAAAAAAAACTATCTTAGAAAACACTGTACTCTGATATCTTTATAATTCAACAACACATCTTGGAGGATCAAGAACTACAAATATTACCAAAGGCTATTCAGCTGATAATCTCCAATAAGACACTCTTGAATGTATCTTTGAACGCTGCTTTTTTCGAACGCATACAGTCGATTGCGAGATGTGTTTGGAAGAGGTATTTTATTTTCGGGGAATTGTTCCATTCGGGGAAATGTTACATTCGGGGAAATTGCATTCGGGGAATTGTTACATTCGGGGAAATTACATTCGGGGAAATTGCATTCGGGGAATTGGTTTTCGGGGAATTGTCGTACAATCGTGCCTCCTCTAACAGTTCCGGGTTAAACTGTGAGGTTTGCCATCCTGGATCAGTAGCATCGACCCGCCTTGTGATTCCTTTAAGGATATAACCGACCATAAAACGTACTTCCTGATGGTCACTTGAAATATCCCAAGCAATTTTGTCAAAAATCCAAAACCAAATATATAAGAAAGGCGAAGTATTTTTCACGCTTATCACGCCATAATCTAACACATGAGATTCAAAATAATTATTACCAATGGGAAAAGGTATATCTTAGCCGTCATTTTTTAACGAATTATAACTGAAAATCCATCTTCCACTCGAAACATACGATCTGTTCGTAAAAAGCCGTTCTCAAATTGACATTTCAATTTTTATGGCTCATTTTCATCTGGGGGATTACTAGGTAGTAAATATAGTCACTACATGGGAAATAATAAGTAGAGAGCTCAGAAAAACATATAATTTGTTGGTGGCAATATAATTTCCACAGCCTTATAAATGGTTAAACCTCTCTTTGCGGAATCCAGATCAGAATGGGACGAGCGCTGGAAAGCAGCTTTCTTGTATTCAATAAATTAAGCCCGTAAATTTGAATGGATGCAATCACTAACAGAAACCAAGCTTCCACGCCAAACGCTGATGCCACCGAAACAGTCCATTTTCGCAATTACCTCTTTCTTTTCATAAAATGTTGGTCCTGAGAAGAACCAATTTTCTTTTCCCAATTCCCATTCCAATAACTGCATCCAATCGCTTGTCGACACCTTGCGTTGCAACTGTCCGACCGCCACTTGATGATTTTTCGCTACGCCTCCAAAGGTTGAAATAAATTTGCAGCATTGCCACAATGCCACCCACTTCGTGCTGCTGTGTCCGCTCCGCTGCATCGAATGTCGAACCGCCTTCTGTGGAATCCCGATCATAATGGCTCGCGCGCGCCGAACAGCAGCTTTCTTGTATTTAATAAATTAAACCCGTAAGCCCCGCCCCTTTGTGAGCTGATATGGGTGTAAATATAATGTGCACTCATAACGATTAATGAAGGGGCGAGGTTAATGGAATTACTTCATTGGATATAAGAAAGCTGCATCACTGCGCGCGCGAGCCATTTCGATCGGGATTCCGCAGACAACGGACCCGACAACGCAGAATGACAAATTCTAAGAATCCTATGAAATTTTCTCGATTCTGAATTTGGTTATGGAATGTTGTTTATCATAGATGCGTATTGTTACGCGGAATAACAGCAGAAATTTCATTCAAGAAGAAGTTCGACGTTCACCGATGGGTGGTTGCTGTAGAAAGTTTCCACTGAGGTGGCGTCTTCATTGATTTTATACAAAAGAAGGTTGATCCGACTATCCGAAATAAATTTTCTTCAAAGAGCAAAACTCAATCGTAAATAGCGAATTTATTAATTTTAATGGATGGAATCATTAACAGCAACCAAGCTACCCTTGTTGCTTTAACAGTGATGTATGAACCGCTAAGCTCAGAGGAGATTTTCCGATTAGCTAGCATAGCATGTACCCAGGTAACAATGCATGGGTCGAATTTTCTCCTCAACATTGCTGACCCTATAGACGAATAAAAAGCGTTATCGAATGCGCCCTCAATATCAAGAAATGCTACAAGAGCAATTTCTTTTGCATTAAGTGTTTTTTCGATTTTTTGAACTACCGTATGTAGTGCCGAGATCGTAAATTTTCCACTTTGATAAGCGAATTGGTTTTTTGACAAAGGCATTGCTTTCATAAATTTGTGATTTATGTACTCGCATAGTACCTTTTCCATAATTTTGAGCATTACAGAGGATAAACTTATCGGCCTGAATGCTTTGGGGTTGGTTTTATCTCTCTTGCCTGCCTTCGGAATGAAGTTTAGTATCTCCAGGAAATCCAGGAGGAGATTGGCCGGCTCAAGAACAACAAAGCCCCTGGGGTTGACCAACTACCAGGAGAGCTATTTAAACACGGTGGTGAGGCACTGGCTAGAGCGCTGCACTGGGTCATTACCAAGATTTGGGAGGAGGAAGTTTTGCCGCAGGAGTGGATGGAAGGTGTCGTGTGTCCCATCTACAAAAGGGCGATAAGCTGGATTGTAGCAACTACCGCGCAATCACATTGCTGAACGCCGCCTACAAGGTACTCTCCCAAATTTTATGCCGTCGACTAGCACCAACTGCAAGGGAGTTCGTGGGGCAGTACCAGGCGGGTTTTATGGGCGAACGCTCCACCACGGACCAGGTGTTTGCCATTCGCCAAGTACTGCAGAAATGCCGCGAATACAACGTGCCCACACATCATCTATTCATCGACTTCAAAGCCGCATATGATACAATCGATCGGGACCAGCTATGGCAGCTAATGCACGAAAACGGTTTTCCGGATAAACTGACACGGTTGATCAAAGCGACGATGGATCGGGTGATGTGCGTAGTTCGAGTTTCAGGGGCATTCTCGAGTCCCTTCGAAACCCGCAGAGGGTTACGGCAAGGTGATGGTCTTTCGTGTTTGCTATTCAACATCGCTTTGGAAGGGGTAATACGAAGAGCAGGGATTAACACGAGTGGTACAATTTTCAATAAGTCCGTCCAGCTATTTGGTTTCGCCGACGACATAGATATTATGGCACGTAACTTTGAGAAGATGGAGGAAGCCTACATCAGACTGAAGAGGGAAGCTAAGCGGATCGGACTAGTCATCAACACGTCGAAGACGAAGTACATGATAGGAAGAGGTTCAAGAGAAGACAATGTGAGCCACACACCGCGAGTTTGCATCGGTGGTGACGAAATCGAGGTGGTAGAAGAATTTGTGTACTTGGGCTCACTGGTGACTGCCGAAAATGACACCAGCAGAGAAATTCGGAGACGCATTATGGCTGGAAATCGTACGTACTTTGGACTCCGCAAGACGCTCCGATCGAATAGAGTTCGCCGCCGTACCAAACTGATATCTACAAAACGCTAATTAGACCGGTAGTCCTCTACGGACACGAGACCTGGACGATGCTCGTGGAGGACCAACGCGCACTTGGAGTTTTCGAAAGGAAAGTGCTGCGTACCATCTATGGTGGGGTGCAGATGGCGGACGGTACGTGGAGGAGGCGAATGAACCACGAGTTGCATCAGCTGCTGGGAGAACCATCCATCGTTCACACCGCGAAAATCGGACGACTGCGATGGGCCGGGCACGTAGCCAGAATGTCGGACAGTAACCCGGTGAAAATGGTTCTCGACAACGATCCGACGGGCACAAGAAGGCGAGGTGCGCAGCGGGCAAGGTGGATCGATCAGGTGGAAGATGACTTGCGAACCCTCCGTAGACTGCGTGGTTGGCGACGTGTAGCCATGGACCGAGCCGAATGAAGAAGACTCTTATATACCGCACAGGCCACTTCGGCCTTAGTCTGAATAAATAAATAGTTTATTCAAGTGACGTAAAATATCTAGGTGTCATACTCGATGCAAAGCTTAATTGGAACTCTCATCTCCAATCAGTTGTGCAGAAAGGTCTCAGTACACTTTGGGTTTGTTCAAAAACCCTTGGTAAAAGATGGGGCCTAAAACCAAGTATGATCATGTGGATATATAAAACCATTGTCCGTCCCAGGACAACTTACGCTTCCCTTGTCTGGTGGCCTAAAACTAATGAGGCTGCTGCAAGGGCTAAGCTCAACAAAATCCAACGCACCGCTTGCATAGCCATCACTGGTGCAGTTCGTAGTACACCCACTTTGGCCCTAGACGCAATGCTTCACCTGCCCCGGTTAGATCAATTCATAAAGCTGGAAGCGGAAAAAAGTGCTCTAAGGTTAAAGAGAACAAAAACACTGCTGTCGGGAGACCTTACGGGTCACCTCAGCATATTAAATGAATTTGTCATAAATCCCGCAATAGGAATTTGTAGTGACTGGATGGAAACGGTAGTCAATTATGACTTACCTTACGATGTGTTCATTCCTTCCCGCCAGGAGTGGGAAAAAGGTGGACCCAGCGTTCCAACAGGCTCTATAAATTTCTTCACAGATGGTTCGAAAATGAATAATCTGACAGGATCCGGAATCTATGGCCCTACAACAAAAATTTCTGTCCACTTAGGACAGTGGCCCTGATATTTCAGGCGGAAATATATGCAATATTAGAATGCGTGTTATTATGCCTGAGGAGAAAGTATAGATTTGCAAAAATATGTATTTTCTCTGACAGCCAAGCGGCACTTAAGTCGCTTAATAACTACACTTGTAACTCAAAGCTAGTGTGGGAATGCATTCTGGCTTTGAAAAACTTATCCATACGGAATCGAGTCTACCTATATTGGATCCCAGGACATACGGGTCTAGAGGGAAACGAGATTGCTGATGAGCTAGCCAGGAAAGGATCTAATGAAAGGTTCATTGGTCCTGAGCCCTTCTGCGGGATCTCAGACTGCTCTGTAAAAATGGAACTGAACAAATATATGGTCAGTCAAATCACATCAAACTGGAATGCACTTCCCCATACGAGCCAATCCAAAAGGCTCGTAACGATTAACCCCAAGAAAACCCAACAACTATTAGGTCTCAACAAAGGGATCTCAACATCTACACCGGTCTAATAACTGGACACTGCCCCTGCAGATACCATCTACAAAAGATCGGAGCAATCCAAACCTCAAATTGCCGCTTCTGTGACGACTAGAGAGAAACATCAGAACACATCCTCTGCTATTGCAGTGCACTCACCCAACGTAGGTTCAAAGTTCTCAGCAAGCCCTTTTTAGGGCCTGCTGACATATGGATCTTATCCCCCAAGGACGTGGTTGGCTTCATAAAGCTAGTCGCGCCAGAATGGGGGAGTCACATACTGTAACTCAGGATCTCTATTCATCAATAATAGATGGTCTTGAGTTCAGTCGATACCAAGGTATCTCAGTGACAAACATGTTACTGAGATAACTTGCGTATTTCACAGCAAAAGGGTATATATCACAATAGTCCTAAAATCTGGACGCAGTGATCTTCACCCGACAAACGAGGAAAAAAAAACCAAGCTACCACGCCAAACCCGATGCCACCAAAACAGTCCATTTTCGCAAGCAACTTTTTCTTTTCATAAAATGTTGGTCCTGAGAAGAACCAATTTTCTTTTCCCAATGTTCCTTTCCAAATAACTGACACCACAATTTGTAATAAATTTCAGCATCGGCACTGGCGGCGCGGGATCGCCACAGTGCTATTTTTATGGTCAACCTTTTCTTCATATGAAATTCTGCTTCGGTGAGGTTGAATGTTCTGCAGCAACACATCGAGCACCACCACCAATGTGATGGGTTTTTTTTGAAAATGTTATTAGCGCCTCCGTGATGCTGTGTCCGCTCCGCTACGATCACTTTGATGCGTCTGCTATGCGTAAAATCTTGTTCAAACTGAGGATTAGATCCAAACCAGCAAGTGATTGAATTTTGATGTCTGTGCTAGTGATGCATGTACGTGATTGGTTAGTTTACCTATTTCTAAACTTTTTATCAATTATCAATAATAAATAGTTAAAAATCAGTATTTTCAAATAAATGCAAAGAAGCGTTGACTCATCCTTGATCGAATGGTCGAAAACTATCGCAACAACCTCTATACGGAAGCTTTGGGTGTGCTCTACAAGTCTTGTGAACATTGCGATTCGTTCCGTTCACGTTCTGTCCATGTTAAAGTGATTTTCAAGTTTTTAAGTGCATAAAATACTGTTTCCCCCAAAAGTCGTTGTTCTACAAAATTCTTGAGTTTATGACAAATGATTGCTAATTTATTATATTGTTATTCCTCTTTTTTCCCTGAAAATTTGAGTCATATAATTGTCACTGTGCGATTTATCGTTAAACTCTTAAAAATCAGAAGCTGAACATTTGTCATAAATTTGCACGTTAGGATTTCTTCAAACAAGTTGTTCGAACTTGTCAGCAATCATTTGTCATAAACTCAAGAATTTTGTAGAACAACGACTTTTCGGGGGAAACAGTATTTTATGCACTTAAAAGCTTGAAAATCACTTTAACATGGACAAAACGTGAACGGAACGAATCGCAATGTTCACAAGTCTTGTAGAGCACACCCAAAGCTTCCGCATAGAGGTTGTTGTGATAGTTTTCGACGTTTACACTGACTCCACAATCATGGGTCACGCACTAATATGAGCCATTACCACTTGACCTACATGCAAAATGGAGTGACCAACTATTGTTACAAAGTGACCCATATATGTGCAGTCAGTGTATATATCTTGTGAGATTTTTTTTCAAAAATGAAAATAGCCCAAAAACACTTAATCGACTTGAGCCACCTCGAAACTTTATCCGAGTTAGATGAAAATTTGACAGGAGACTTATTTTAGCATAAGAATTGTGATTCTGGGCTGACCGGTTGAATTTTTGATACTTTTCGAAAACATGAAGAGGTCTAATACTCATGCTATGGCGGACATAGAAAAGCTTTCAAGTAATAACTGAGAATATGCTGATAGAATACTGTGTTGAAAAGCAAACTTGGGAAGTAGAGCCATTATAGAAGAAGATGATCTGTACATTGTCCGATGAGTTTATATGCAAAAATCACAAGTAAGATTGTGAAAATAGTAAAACAATAAAATAAAGATATGTACGGGAGTTTTGCATGGGCGCATTCTTGCCTACTATGCAGAATCTATGTCAGTCAGATCCAGTGGCGTAGCCAGAAAATTAGTCTGGGGGGGGGGGTTTCTGAACATTTTTTTTCGAAAAAAAAAATTCTTCTAAAAATTTTGTCTTTGGGGCCGCAAGGATGTTATCGATCATTTAGTAATTTGCGCTCAATCATTTAGTAGTTTGTCAATAACTCATTCCAGAAGCTACATTTCAAAATGTGTTGTATGGTGGACTACTAGTGCGAAGGTTTCTCTACAACTCTGTCTAATAGTTCGTTGTTTGAATTCCACTAGTAACGGAATTACAGCTATAGTTTCAGTAACTTAGACTAAATGATAATGAAATTCCAATCATTTAGTTTAAGTGCTATAACTCCGTTATCAATTGAATTCTAGCAGCAAACCATTAGGCAGAGTTGTAGAAAAACCTTCGCACTTGAAGTCCACCGTACAACACATTTCGAAATTCAGCTTCTGGAATGAGTTATTGACAAACTACTAAATGATCGAACGCAAATTACTAAATGATCGATAACATCCTTGTTTGGGGGGGTTTTATGTCCAAAACCACCCTAACACACAATTATGTAACATTGCATTTCTTTTCTAATTTCCGAATGGTTACAAGTGCTGCTTGGGAAGGTCCTCTTCCCGGCGATCCTCAGATACCCTCTTTGGTAGAGGCACTGTTTCCGATGATCCTTACGCGGAGATTTTCGTTTACCCATTAATGGGTACTTTCTTGTGCTATCTCTTTTTACCTGCAGTAAAATTTATCCATTTTTTGAAGTTCGGCGGCATAACCCATTGAGTTATGCCGCCGAACTTAAAAAAATGGGATTTTTTTTTCTGCAGGCGGAAAGAGATAGCATATAAAAGTACTCATTAATAGGTAAATTGAGTTTCTCTGTGTGTTTTGGGTTGAAATATAAATATTTATGCTTTTCTGAAAATTACCGTATATTGCAAAAAAAATATATAATCTCATTTCTCCAACATTTTCCAAGTGCGGCGTCCTCCCTGATGTGTGGCATCTCACCCGGATTTGACTTTTTTTCCAAATGTTAATAGTACAGACGGTTTTTGCTTTTCTCGTATTATTGTTTTGCAAATGACTTCTACACTATGTAGTAGGATCCCTACGCTATCAAAAACATTAAGTAGAGCTTCAATTTAACGCATTGTTTCGAAGAAATATTGAAGAAATACCCGCTACCACACTTTTGCTGTTTGATTTTTATTCAGTTGATTTCAACTGATAATCAGTTTGGCCAAACATCATAAACCTCTCATCGTTACAGAACATTAAACCGAATATGATTTAAACCTTATTACGTAAAAATAAGTGAAACTGATTTTTATGTCTTGACCTGATTTTTTTTGCCTGGAAACCCTGGAAAGCTTTGAGTGCTTCATCCAAATAGTCATTCACAATCACCAAAGTCCCTTCTCATTGCTCGATCCCAGGTAATGGGAAAGCCGGCTCATTTTCAAAGGTGGCCGCTGTGAAGGTTATATTTACGAACGGAAAATCACCTTCGATTAATTTTTCACATTAGTTCGCCAGGGGAAAACAACTAAGGCCTATTAGGGACCAAACTGCCAATAGAATACTTAGTTGAAAAGCCGGCCAACTTCCAGTTGGAATGCATGTAGACGTAGAGCCATTGAAGAAGATGAAGGTGTAATTATGTTTTTTTCAGCCAGATCCATCAATTCTAAGTGGGTGCTCATCGAACAGAAGTTTAACCACCAACGGATAAAACTCAAAGGTTCAGCCCAATCGGGTTGTACGCAAAGGTGACGTTGAACTACGTAGCTGTATGTAATGTACAGGTTTTCGACTTTTCTGTTCGATGAGACCAAAGCAAGCGTGTTTCAAGCCCAGGGTGATTCTGTTTTCGCTGTTTATCCTGCTCTCCTGAGATTGAGTGAGATTTTAGACTAACATTTAAAAAGGATGATAAAAATATTTTTTTTCAAATAAACGAGGATGAATAACACTCTCAAGCGATCACATATCCAAATTATCAATTAATAAAAACTCGCTAGAGAGTAAGAATCGTTCGATAATTGTATCTTGATTCGAAGCATTATTGGTGAATGCTACTTTTGAACTTTTTCACCTACATAACACCAAAACACAATGCCAAACATTCGATTGAGCTGAATTGTTTACATTAAATTGGTATTAGATTAGTTTGATTAACATTAAAATAATAGCTTTTGTGTTGCAAGATTTGAAAAGTTATCGCCGATAACCACTCGCCTACTTTTCACACCTGCGAAGTTATCAAATGATAATTCCAAAAATCTGGCTGATAGTGTACCGCTGCGTTGCCTTGGCCGCTGCTTGACAGTTTGAGAGTTTATTGATAATAATTATCATTCCTTCACGTGAGGAGTCGGACTTTGCATTTACTCCAGCAGACACCAAGAGCCGAAGAAAAATTACCAGAACGCATTTACTGCAGCAGCGAAAAAGATTCCGAGCCTCTCTACTGGCATCAATAGACGAGTTAAAAGTCCTGTAAGTTGCATTAATTTGACGTCTATGCTGGCTTGAGGTTCCCAGTTAGCCTTGCTTTGTTCTCAAGGCTAACTGGGAACCTCAAGCCGGCATAGACGTCGGTGGCGGAGATGGCGAGATCGATTCTCGATCCGATCTAGAATGTTTCGGGTGGGAAACATTCTCACACCCTGGGCATAGTGTATCCATCGTATTTACCACACAAGATACATACTAATGCAATGGCGGGCAAGGAAAGCTTTTAATCAATAACTAAAGAAATACTAACAGATTACTAAGTTGAAAAGCAGGCCAAGTTCCAGTTGGAATGTAGTGCTATGGAAGAAGAAGCTTGCAATGCACTTATGAGATTGACTGATTCACCGAAACCAATTCCTGAACTGTTAGCAAGTTTCAATACTAAATATTATCATATGTATATATTGTAATACACTGGAGTCATTTTTTATGCGGATATGGGCCACGTGAATTAAAACAAAGTTAAACCCCGCGTAAAACCCAAAATATGTCTGAATAAACCGCAAAAATCCTAAAATTCGAGTGAAAAAAATCGCATAAAAGCGATTCGTGTAGAAATAAACCGCCAAAAAACGACTTCAGTGTACATCGAGTATGAAGCGTTGATTCTTCCTTGATCGAATGGTCCGAAAATCCATTGAGAAATGACTGAGATATTAACGATTAAAGTCTTTCATATTTTCGTGACATTTTTCGATTTTTTGCAATTTCAAAGTGTACCCCAATATAGAAAAGACAGACGTAGTTCTACGTCAAAAAAGTGGATTGAATGCATTTTCCCATATCGAAGGTTTCGTACTGTCACAACTCACAAATCTCGCTTAACTTTTCAAAAGGTCCTACGTAACATTTTTTTCATGAATTAATTTGAATAGCGCAATCAACAGAACAACATGAAAGCTTCGTTTTTGATACTTTTATGTCAAAGCACGGAAAATGGTAAGAAGTTTCACCTGACAAAAATCCAGGTTTAAATTTACAATAGTTTCTTCTTTTGGGTCAGAAATTTAAAACGTGGTTTCTGAACATTTACAGATTTCTAGTTTTGTCTGTATTGTAGGAAACCGTCGATATGTGAAAATGCATCCAATACACTTTTTTACCCGTTAATGGCGCTGTTGTCATTCAATGCCACTCATTAGTAATAGTAACACATATGTACAATCCTTACATTGTTACAAAGAGGCTCGCGCAAATGATTTTGTAAAAAATTCTGATTTTTTTCATGTACTAAGTGTGGTCCACCTAGACTAGGAACAAACATATTAAAGACATGTGATAAGCAGATTTTGGCACTGGACGGGGTTCGGTTGTAAGGTGAATTACATCTCTTTATGAAAGCTGTTGATATTGCGGCGAACTGTAACTAAGTTAATTGTATTGCCGTGTTCCGTTGGTTCGTGATTATTTTTTCCTTCCTCAAGGGGGTAGCAAAGACACCCGAATAAATCACCGGCGATGGTCCGAGTATTATGAAGAAATCCTTTATGTATACGGCACACGGATTAATAGATAAAATGGATACCCATTTATATAAGTAAGAAGTTAATCAATTTGTTAACTCGATGGTAGAGTAAAAGAAACTGAAGAACAGCCTTACTGTTGAGTTGAAATTTCTTCCTGTGAAGTAACAACCTAAAGAAACCGCATGAAACAAGTTTAGTCGAATAACCGCATACCCAGATTACGATCTACATAAATATAGTATCCAACACAATACACTGTCGGAAGAACAAGCACCGAGATGGTTTGTTTCGCATGTCATTTGTTCGGGATCATACATCTGTGGCGTGGGTGGGTGTAATTTCTCGCCCCATTGCAATGCATCGGTAGTCATGGGGAAACTTGTAATGGTTCCATTTCCGACGGAAACCGCTTACCTCTTGCTCATCATGTTCATCTGCAATGCATATGGTTTCTGGCGGGGATGATAGCATCTTCTATATCGGCATGTGCAACTGTTGTGTGCATCAGATGCCCATTTCGTTATGTTCATAAACACGTGCAGCATAACGACACACTTATTCAATTGCGATTCTGGATCTGAATCTGAATCAGCTGGGCAAATGTGCAGTTTATGGTTCTGGCATGGGGTGTTTGCTGTGATGGCCCTGAGGCTCGGCAACATGGATCATTTATTTCACTGCCCTCGTTTGCCTTCGATTCCATTTCAACCAGGCATGGCAGCTGCACCGGACAAGTACAAGATACATTGTGACAACGTGTTCTTCATTTATCAGTGTTGAAATATGCATTAAGCATGAACGGTGACAAGAAGGATAAGCAGTTACGGGAGGGGGCACAATGTCAGGGCACATCTGTTGTTGCGTGTCATATTAGGTTAAATTAAATCGATAGACCCGAGTCAGCCAATTACCTATTTTCAGGCAAGAATTTCCAACATTTGGCTATGTATATGAATATGGCAGGCCACTCATACCCTGTAATTGTCAATTAGATCCTCCAACAAACGTATCACCTAGAATCTAGACTCAGAAGAAAATTAATTGAGAGATTCAACAAGAAAAATCTTTTCCCAAGTATCCGACAAACCGTAAACTGAACTAGTTTCGAATGCAAAGGAGCAATTCAAACCCTTCGGAAGTTTCTGAGCCGTTGAATGCACCGAAAACACACCGGAGGAGGAGCTGGTGCGAGAATAGAAACAACAAGCAACACAAAGGGTGCCAACCGGAACGCTTTTAGCATGGTAAACACACAATTTGCATAAAGTTTAAGTTTTCCAAGAGCCTAATTAAGATACATTAAAGTTGATTCCACTTTCGGCGTCTTGGCCTGTCACTGGTAGATATTCCGCTGTGGTGGTTGTAGCATCGTACCCTTTCTGATATAATGACTTCATTCTTTGCCGAAGATGCTTACGGACCAGAAGTTGATAAAAACCACCAGGTAACGACATCTTACGAAGCGAAGGTGTGAGAGAAATACTAATTTCAACCAGCATATTGCTATCAACTATCGCTCAACCGAGGGACAAAGGACATCTTATTTATCGTTTTTTCATATATTATGTGAGGCACGTGGAAGTGCGGCGGTCTTGGGCGATCTTATTTATCAAAACACTTTGGGTCCTCAGGACTCAGGCCCTGTTCCGCCACGTAAATGCAGCATTTTCAACCTATATCGAGTTATCCGTTAAATTTAGTTTTCGCAATATTGTCTGCTTTTTACATTTGGTACAGTTTGGGGCCCTCCTTAGCCGTGCGGTAAGACGCGTGGCTACAAAGCAAGACCATGCTGAGGGTGGCTGGGTTCGATTCCCGGTGCCGGTCTAAGCAATTTTCGGATTGGAAATTATCTCGACTTCCCTGGGCATCCGTGTTAGCCTCATGATATACGAATGCAGAAATGGTAACTTGGCTTAGAAACCTCGCAGTTAATAACTGTGGAAGTGCTTAATGAACACTAAGCTGCGAGGCGGTTCTGTCCCCAGTGTGGGGATGTAATGCCAATAAGAAGAAGAAGAAGGAATAATTTCGCAGGAACGTTGATCTTGACATTACTCAGCAGCGTCGGACAGTCAATGTTGTGGGAAAGGATACCGAACACGAACAACCGTTGAAGAAGGATTCTCCTGCTAGTCAGAGATGACAAATGAATTGATCCACAGCGATGCTCATATTGGGGAAGGCGGTCGGGGTCATTCCACGGGAGTCGACGAAGCGTAAATCGAATAAAATTTCATTGAATTCGCTCGATCCGATTACTCTACACTATATGATATGGAGCCCACACGAGAACAGCGTATTCCAGTGTACTGCAGACCAAGGCACAGTAGAGAGTTTTCAAGCAGTATATATCTTCAAACTCCTAAGCGTTTCGTTTTATAAACCCAAACATTGCATACGCCTTGGCCAGGGATTGAAGCCTAAAGAGAATGAACAAGTCTGTCACTTATCATCTCTATATACATATACGATATGTAGCATACCGCGAGAGACTTTTTTCACAAGCTGTCATGATAGAGAACTGATTCGGGAGGCTACACCCCATGATAAATTTCTTTTAGAAAGCTCCAAATGCGGGGAGCACTGGCTCTGATGATGCATTTCAACTTGTTCTACACAGCTGTGCAGTAACCAACACGAAATGAGCGAAAACAAAGCGAGAATCACCATTTTTCTGTGGGGGCTGCCTATCCGATTTTGTTTTTTCGCACTTGTATACAAGTTTGATAAATTTGTTATCATGGCTTGTTATGATTCGGAACAGTTTTTGCCTCTCTTTTATCGTTGTTCGTTATCTATTGAGAGCGATTTCTGCAAACCCTGGCCTTGGCGGTTGTTGTAGTTATGTACAAATTGAAGTATCTTATTAGTTTTATTCTCTTCCTTCTCCTTCTTCACTTCTTCTTTTTTTTTTTACTTCTCTTGCATAACATCCCAAACTGCAACGTTGCCGAATCGTAGCCTAATCTTCATTAAGCACTTTTACAGTTTTTACCAGGAAGGTTTTTAAGCCAGGTTACCATTTTATGTAGAAAATTTCCAACCCGAAATTTTATATGCCAAAATTGTATACAGTTTCTGTAAGGTTCTTATGCAGAATTGTATTATATTCTGCCATCCGCTGTTTGGGTGAATCAACTACCCTAGCAGCACAATTTCGACCAACTGGGTTGCAGTAGCGCATATATGACTAAACATGTTTGTTGCGCGGCTCAAAAAGCGTATGTACTGACATACTGACAACTGAAAGTTTCAAAGGGTAACATCTAGATCTACATAAGCAACTTCAAAGCGAAGATCGGCTCCTACAATACGGACTATGAATGTGTCATGAAATTTTATTTTCTGGGATAATCAGAGTATAACAGCACCAGTGCACAAAGTTACGTGGGTTTCTCGTGATTTGATTACTGATGCAACCTGACGGAAGCATCTGACCCCATGTTGTTCGTGGAAATGTTGCATCCACTATTCTGCAATATCTGAGACACCGAGACGTTTTTAGCCAACTGGATGGAAGGTGCCTACGTGAAGGCCCTAAAAAGGGCTTTAACTGTGTGCGAGTGTTGGAGCATTGTGTTACTGTGCATTATTCTCAAAACTCTGAAAATCAAGGGTAGATAGTATTATCACACCGCGTGCCATCCTGGAGCAGATCAATAAATTCCAAGAGTCCTTTTACTTGGTACTCATTTCCTACGAAAAAGTTTTTAATCGCCTGGGCCACGAAAATGTAGCTCACAAGGGTGCTCCGAATAAAACCATCAACCTCATCGTGCAGAGTCTTGCATAACGGAGCATTGTTTTCAACCCACGACCAACCTAACTACTCTGTGTAAGCCGAACGCTGCGGAGAAGGGGTCCGCAACGTTAGACATAGATACATTAGGCATGATAGACGTTAGATATACAAGTCGTTAGGCATAAGTACGTCAGGCATGAAGAACGTTAGGCACGATTCTGCCTTCTCTATGTCATGGGCTGTTCATTGAGACCGTTTATGCCTAACGTCCAAAATGCAGGGAATCAATATTCGAGCAACGCCCAACAACATACTCTTTGTCATCAACAGAGTTTGTTACTGACAAACGCACCTTGCAACAAGCCTTTGTCAGAACCTGAACACAATATGACAAGAATTATTTGCCTTGCATGCTCCGATATTTTCGAGAATACGAGGCTATTTTTTGTAATCAGCGTTAGATTCTCGAATATTTCCATGCAAGTAGAAACTACGATAGCATAAAACCGAAATTTGCTCTAGAGAGAATGCAAAATAACGGAATGAAAAGTTAGCAACAAAATTGTCTTTTTTTTTGTCGTAGACAAAATTTCTCGGATCTTTGTCATTATTATCTCCGACAAAAACGAAGCTTTGTCGTTGGTTCTCTTTTATCGTTTGTTTCGTATGCGCATCGACGAAAAATTGACTCCCTGCCAAAATGTCTGCGGAGAGGGTTGAAACCTTACAATATCTTGGCAGCCAGTTAGCGCCGGACAATGGAACCAATGGCGACATAGGAGCACGGATAGAGAAGACTAGGGCTGCTTTTGCTAGTTTGCAGAACACATGGAGATCCAATCAAATTAATCAACATACCAAAATTACGAATCTTCAACTCTAACTTGAAATATTTGCTGCTTTGTATAAGTCAATGAGAATCAGCAAACAATGGGTGGGATTATAGGATGTTGAGTGGTCTTGTGTCTGTATTTTGATTTTGAATGCTGTGATGAAGGATTTTGTTGTTATTCAGGTCCGCTTCGTTGTTGGCCTTAAGGTTGGTCATCAGTAGTTTTTAGTTTTCCTAAATCGTGAATTCCAATCTTATGACATTGAATTTGGAGCATAGGTAGAGTATGTGTTCAAGGTCTTCTTCAACGGTCACAGCCAGGTGAGTAAAATGTTTGTCATCCGCGGTACAATGGCACTCTATCGAACATCATTTTGGTACTAATTTTTTTATTAAATAATTAAATTTAGCTGCTTATTATGGGTGACTGACTCGTTCGGCACGGCAAATGCTGGGTAAAGCGTACCATTGGTACTTCGCGTACCTGAAGGAATAAAATAGACCCCATCTCGCGGTCCTTATCCTCTTACCCAGCAACTCCTATCTTTACCTCCCCGCGGTGCTGGCCGGGATACGAGCAACCTTAGGGAAGATCGGGTAACCAACCCCGGTGGGAACTATGGTCGTGTGATGACAGGGAAGGGGAGGGGTTTGCTCCTCTCCGGAGGTGCAAATCTTATTGAGCGTCTGTTCTCCATGTCAGGATCGGCTCACAACAGCGTCTGTTCTCCATGTTAGGGGCGGCTGATCATCGTCCGAGTGCCAGCGAGGGACTCTAAGTGAAACTGTGCACCATGGTCCACCGGAAATTTGGAGGGTTTGGTGTCAAGCCCTGCAAGCCAGCCAAAAAAAAATCACGCAACGAATAATCAACAAGAGAGTACGGACCGAAACCATCGGCGAAGACCACTGCGACGAAAAGTGACTAGCGATTGGAAACTCGGTTCGTGGAACTGCAAATCTCTCAACTTCATCGGGAGCACACGCATACTCGCCGATGTGCTCAAGGACCGTGGATTCGGCATCGTAGCGCTGCAGGAGGTTTGTTGGAAGGGATCAATGGTACGAACGTTTAGAGGTAATCATACCATCTACCAGAGCTGCGGCAACACACACGAGCTCATCTTGGTAAGTAGGCCTTGATCAGGTTAGACGGTTTTTTCTGCGCTTGTCATTTTTTTTCTCTCTATTTTCAGGTTTTGGACTGGACTTCGAAGATTAGAATCACTGTGTGGATGCGGTAGGAGCTTTTGAAGTCCTGCCATTGAGGATTTTGAAGATTGGAATCACTGTGTGGATGCGGCAGGAGTTGGTCTGAAGTTTCGAAGTTTGGAGATTTTAAGTATCACTTTTCTTATTATTTCTTTATTTTTTTATATTTTATATTTTTATTGTTCATTATTTTGTTGGTTTTGAGCCCCCCCTCAATTCTCCGTGATGGAGACTGATGGGGGTGATACAAACTCTGGGAATGATAATGATCCATCTACTGCTCAATCTCATAAACCATTTCGAATCAAAATGTATCCCTCGACTTTTTCTGGCCCATTTGTTGTTTATTTCCGAAAAAAGGAAAAACCAATAAATGTTTTATTGATTTCTTCTGAAGTGTATAAATTATATAAATCAGTTAAAGAAATCAAAAAAAATTCCCTTGACAAATTGAGAGTTGTGTTTGGTTCTCGCAATGATGCCAATGATTTATTGAATTCAAAATTATTTTTTAATTTATACCAAGTATACGCTCCATGCGACTCATGTGAAATCAACGGAATTATTTATGATGAATTTTTAGATTGTTCAGATGTTATCAATCACGGCTCTGGTATTTTCAAAATAAATCTATTAAAGCGGTTAAGATATTAGATTGCACTCGTTTGTCAAAATTAAGATACTCTGACAAAGAAACTAAATGTGAGCACTCTAAGGCTCTGTCTCATTTAGAGAATTAAACTTAAAAGTGACAGTTCGAAAATTAAAAAATCACCCCGTTGTAAGAATGGCTTGTGCTACCCAGCAATTCCAATAGGACATCGATGGAAAATGATTCGATATCTGTCAAAAGTAATCTTGCTCTGCAAGCAGGGTTATTTGATAATTATTGAAATGTCACTTTTAAGTTTAATTTCAGTTTAATTATCCAATTGAGACAGACCCTAATTGTATAAAAGTAACATTTGCTGGATCTATTCTTCCCGATTTTGTTCTTATTGATAATGTTATTTTTAATGTTAGACTTTATTTCCCAAAACTTATGCATTGTAATCGTTGTCTTCTTTTTGGGCATACATCACATTTTTGCTCCAACAAACCGAAATGTTCTAAATGCGGTGATGTTCATAATTCGTCTGATTGCGAGAAACAATCTGATGTTTGCATTTATTGTAGAAAAATTCATCATTCATTCAAGTTCAGATTGTTCAGTTTTCATTTCCAACCAACAAAAATTTAATCAACAATTAAAAAATAAAAATCGATTGTCCTATTCAGAAGTAATTAAATCTTCTGACAATTTTATCTCTTTGAATACATTTGAGCCACTATTAAAAGTTGAAGATGAGAATGTAAATGAAATCAATGATAATTTTGTTTATAAACCTCCTAGCAAAAGAAAAAGGAATCATAGTTCACCCAAAAGACAAGATTACAGTTGCGATCCTCAACCCTCAACATCTTATGATAATAATTTGCCTCATCTTGTTCCTCCTTCTAATTCTATTCCTAATTCTCAAAATAATATTCATAATTCTTTTAGAAATAATTACGATCAAACTAATACTAATACTAATCTTCACAGTAATGATTGTAACGATAATTCTGTTTTGAGTATTTTGGAAGATTTAATAGAGCTTTAGGACTTTAGGAAATATCATTAAGAAATGTTTTCCTTTTTTGACTTCTATTCTTGAAAAAAACAAATTCATTTTGGCCCCTAATTAGTTCTTTCTTTTCATCTTAATGGCTACTAACAATAATAAATTGACCATTTTACAATGGAATTGCCATAGTATTATTCATAAAAACGATAGATTCAAAGCTTTAATACATAATAATAATATAGATATAATTTGTATTAATGAAACATGGCTAGTTCAGGAGAAATCTTTTTGTATTCCTTCATTCAATATTATTCGAAAAGATCGTGATGTTCCATATGGAGGAGTTTTATTTGGCATTCGTAATAATATTGAGTTTAAATATTTAGATATTTCATTAAATTCACAAATTGAATACATTGCAATTTCAATTAATCATTATGGTTTGACGTTTTCAATTATTTGTTTGTATATTCCTCCTAGAGCAAACTTTTCTATTTCTCATTCAAAATATTTATTGGCTGAAATTCCTCCTCCTTTTTATATACTTGGTGATTTTAATGCTGACAATCCTGCTTGGGGTAGTGACAAAACTGATGGTAGAGGTTCATTGATTATGGATTTAATCGATGAACTAAATTTGAATATTCTTAACGACGGCTCATTTACTAGAATTGCTGTTCCCCCTGATCGTCATTCATGTATAGATTTATCGCTTTGTTCTACTTCATTATCCATGAACTCTTTTTGGAAAATCATTGATGACCCAAATGGTAGTGATCATTTACCAATAATAATATCAATTTTTAATAAAACTCATAAAGCGGTATCTGAAGAGATTATTGTTCCTGACTTAACTGTAAATGTTGATTGGAATAAATTTTCTGATTCAATATCTCATTCATTAACTAACTTTGACAATTCAATTTCACCCCTTCAAAATTATAATATGTTTTTAAAAATATTGATCCAATGTTTACAAAAGAGTCAAACTAAAAAAAATCTTTCGACTTCCCCAAAGAAAAAAAATCCTACGTTTTGGTGGGATGACGATTGCTCCGTCGCTCTGAAAAATAAGTCGTTTGCTTTTAAAAAATTTCGACAACTAGGATCTAGAGAACACTATTTTCTATATTGCAAAGCAGAAGCACAATTCACTAGAATAACGAAATTCAAAAAAAGAAATTATTGGAAAAATTTCATACAAAATATCATTGTCATTGCCTCTTTATCCACATTGTGGTCTGTTGCACGTAATTTAAGAAACTATAATTCTTCGTCTCAACCTATCTTGGAATATACAGAGGATTGGGTTGACCAATTTGCTTCTAAAATTTGTCCTGATTTTGTTCCTTCTTGTTTAGGCTTTAGAAATAATCAAAAATTCAATTATTTTCCAGAACTCAATGCAGAATTTTCTGTTGAAGAAATGGACTTGGCATTATCAGTCACCAAGAATACTGCTCCTGGATTAGATAATATAAAATTCATTATATTACAAAAATTACCTTTTGACGGAAAATTACATTTAATTTCTATATATAATACTTTCTTATTCCAAAATATTCAAATCAATTAAAGTAGTTAATATTCTTAAACCTGGTAAAGATCCATCGTTAGTTGATAGTCGCAGACCTATAAGTTTATTATCATGTATACGTAAACTTATGGAAAGAATGATTTTGAACCGTTTAGAACTGTGGGCTGAAAAATCAAATTTATTCGCCTACTCAATATGGCTTCCGGAAAGGTCGCGGTACTCGTGATTGTATTGCGCTTTTAT
Organism: Armigeres subalbatus; assembly: GCF_024139115.2. Lineage (NCBI taxonomy): Eukaryota > Metazoa > Arthropoda > Insecta > Diptera > Culicidae > Armigeres > Armigeres subalbatus. Next base: position 306,096,833 of record NC_085140.1, read on the forward strand.
CTTCGCAAATACAATTGTCTTTTAATAAAAAACAAGATGTTGTTGCTACGTTCCTTGATGTTTCTGGTGCGTATGACTCTGTTCTAATTGATCTGCTATTTAATAAATTGAATGATCTTCATTTACCTTTTATTATTTCCAATTTTTTGTACAATTTATTTTCGTTCAAAATAATGCATTTCTATCATAATGGTTCTTCCAAATTGATTCGTTATAGTTATTTTGGTCTTCCACAAGGATCTTGTTTAAGTCCATTTTTATATAATTTATTTAGTAGTGATATTGCTTCCATTATTCCTAATGGTTGCTATTTAATTCAATTCGCTGATGATAATGCTTTTTTTATAAGCGGAAGCAGTAGAGAAATCATTCGTCATTTCATGCAATGTTGTTTGGATAATATTGATATTTGGGCACATAACAATGGTTTTAAATTTTCTATTGAGAAAACGAAATTCATTTTATTTTCTCGTAAACATTCTTTAATTAATATCCAACTATATTTAAATGGTCATGAAATAGAACAAGTTTTGACTTATAAATATCTTGGCATCTGGTTTGATAAAAAATTGACGTGGAATACTCATATTAAATATATTCAGACAATTTGTTTGAAACGAATTAATTTCCTTCGTACAATTACCTCTGATTTAATAACACTTAAAAAACTACTATTCGCTCAGTCATGGAATATGGTTGTTTTGCTTTTGGAAATGCTGTACAAACATTGTTTTCCAAACTTGAGAAAATACAATTCCGAAGTTTAAGAATTTGTTTAAAACTAATGAATTCCACTCATACCAAAACAATAGAGGTTTTAGCTGGTGTTATTCCTCTGAAAATTCGCTTTGATGAGTTGAATTGTAAATTTTTGCTAAATTGTATGGCCAATAATCATCCAATAATTTGTACATTGAAGTCTTTACTTGAAATAAATCCCACTAGTAGAATTCTGTGTTCATTTATTTATTGTTCCGCTGAAAACATTGTTCCAATTTCTTGTGATGATTTTTATAAATTAAGTATAAATGTTCATTCATATCGTCCATATGTAGATTTATCTTTATTTGAAGAACTGAAGTATATTCCTAATCATCTTTATTCAAAATTTGCTAATTCATTACTCGAACGGAGATTCATTGGGGTCAATTCTGACCAATTTTATTTTACAGATGGTTCTTTAATTAGAAATACTGCTGGATTTGGTGTATATAATAATCATTTAGCTCATTTTTATAAGTTAAAATCACCTTGTTCTGTGTTCATAGCTGAGTTGAATTCTTTGTATTTTGCATGTTGTTTGATTAAAAATCACGAGCCGAACATATTTTGTATTTTTCCTAATAGCTTAAGTTGCTTACATGCTTTAGATTCAATGAATTTCAACTTCAAAAATAATCGTACTATTTTGAAGCACAAAGAATTTATATAAAATTTATATTCTAAAGGTTTTGTTATTAAATTTGTGTGGATTCCAGTTCATTGCAATATTTATGGCAATGAACAAGCTGATGCGTAGGCAAATTTAGGTGTTTTTCGTAGAATTATTTTCAACCAGGATACAGTTCCGGATGAATTTTTTCCAAATTAAAGAAAAAATCGATAAATAACTGGCAAATTTCATGGAATTGTAGTGATAAAGGACGTTATTGCCATTCCATTTGTCTGAAGGTAAATCATTTTCCTTGGTTTAAAAATTTGCCTGTTGAACGAAATTTCATTTGTATATTTTCACGACTTATGTCTAACCATTATATATGCAATAGTCATTTATATCGTATCAATATGAATGACACTAATCTTTGTGATTGTGGAATAGCATATGAAGACATTGATCACATAGTTCTTGTTTGTTCCCGATATGTTTTACCTAGGAAAAAATTCATTGATAACATTACTAACTTAGGCTATTCTGTTCCAACTTCCATTCGCGACGTCCTTGCTCATAGAAATATAATGATAATGAAACATATATTAGTCTTTTTCAGTGATATTTTTTATAATATTTGATGCTCTTTTGTTTCCCTTGTTCTTATTTTATTTCAGATTTTTGATCTAAAGGAACCCCCTTCGTATCTCGTCCTGGTGTGATTTGGCTCCGATATGGATTTCTTCCGGATGAGCCGTTCATTATATATATATATATATTTTTATTTATTGTAATGATTATTATAACGTTTTTTTGAAAAGATGAAGAGGTTTTGTGCCTTTTTGAGAAAGAATTCGAAAGGAATTCACTCAAAGGGGCCTTTCCCTCTTCCTAAATTTTTGTTAAAATAAATAATAATAATAATAATAACACACACGAGCTGGGAACAGCTTTCATAGTGATGGGCGATATGCAAAGGCGCGTGATCGGGTGGTGGCCGATCAATGAAAGAATGTGCAGGTTGAGGATCAAAGGCCGGTTCTTCAACTTCAGCATAATCAACGTCCATAGCCACGACGTCAAAATCATCATAGGAGATTTGAACGCTCAGGTTGGCCAAGAGGAGGAGTTTAGACCGACTATTGGAAAGTTCAGCGCTCACCGGCTGACGAACGAAAACGGGCTACGACTAATTGATTTCGCCGAATCCAAGAATATGGCCATTCGCAGCACGTACTTCCAACACAGCCGCTGCTGTTCCCTTTGTTATCGTCCCCAAACATGTTGGGTACCTATCTGTCAAAACGTACTGATTTTTTCTTCATTGACCTTTAGTGCCCTATCCTCGCCAGCAAAAGATGTTTCACCAGTGACGACAGCGACAATCTTCCTCTATGGTTCATTACCTCCATTTGACTTAGTAATAATCCTATAGTGTTTATAATGTCAATATATATCATGCTGTCCTTAAAATGTGTATTTCCTTATATGTCAGCATTTTAACATAAGGTAAAGTAAAAACGTTGCATGGGAAAATAGCCGATGTTTTATGGTGTGGTGACATTGCTTCAACCCGTTCAACAAATTCCAATAACCGTACCACAAACTGTTAAAACGTTGTCACTATTCTATACCAAAAGATACTTCAGCAAATCAAGAATTTAACTCACTATATGTACACGGAAACAAATGCATACCAACAGGCATGAATAAAAAATCATGAAATCATGAATCAGGTCAGTTCATGAAACCATGATTATAATTCATGATTTCAGGAACATTATTCATGGTACTAAGCAATCCTCATCAGTCGACAGTATGCATAACCGGTTATACTTCGAACACTCCGTTCGCAAGAAGTAAGAACGGCTGAGAGGTAGCACGCCGGACTCTCGCTCAGTGTACTCGAGTTCAAATCCCCTGTTGAACTTTGTTTTTATTCTGCCGATCTTAACAAACAAATTGTAACGCATTGATTGCGTCACGCGAAAATAAATCATGAAATCATGATTTATATTCATGGTGTATTTTCATAGCATGAAAACACGACGGATTCACGGAATCATGAATTATGTTCTCATTTCTGGGAACGGATTTTTACCCGTGAGTTCACAAATGTATAATGCAACGCATTATTCCCGAAACCTGCTAAAGACCACCATCAAAAAATTACATTTATGTAATGGAAAAAATATCAACTTGGTTGATACAACTGAATGAATTTTATGCATCTTTCTGGGATGATTCCGCCTGATAATAAACTTCTTCACTAACTTTTTCTCTGCATCTTGCTGAAAACTTTTCGCAACACTCAAACCCATTTTCTCCTTTTCCATAATCTTGCTAGCTACCCGTCTGCTTCTTCTTAATCAGATAGAATTCTTCGTTAGTATAACAACGATCATGAAAGGAGGACAGCTCCTTGTAAGGAAGGAAGAAAAACAGCGTCATCCTATTAGCAGATAATCCGGTTGTAGAACGAGTGAAAAAACACGAGAAAACGCACCAAAGTTTTGAACATGGAAGCGAAAGATATGTTGGTCAGAGTGGAAACGAAACTTAAATTAAAATACTCCTTGTCTAAGTTCGTGTAGAGTTTTGCTGAGTGTAATTTTCCAAACATATCTTTGAAACAGCCTAGTCGTTTGCGGTGTTGATTTGAGTTGAAGTTATGTACTTCTCGTCTAAAAATGGGAGTAGATATCAATGACAACCACACTTAACAATCATGAAATAAGCTATTCATGCAGAGATACAATAATTTTGAAGGTGCCAAATTCATGCTTTTGGGAATTCACGAGAACAATACCTCTCAAGCATGAGACGTTTGAACGTTTTAAAATGAGAAGAAGTTTCACGCGTTTGTTTTACTTTACGAAACAACTTTCAAGTGCTTTCGTCAGCGACGCTTCAGTCTTCATTTTTCGTCATTCATTCAGAAAAGTGCACGAAGTTCGTTGGAGTTGTTGCGAGTTGGAAATATAAGTGCAGTAGCACACGTCTGATTCAGATATACTCGCATTGTATTTATTATAGGAACAATTCAACTTATCATCCCAGTTGTTTCATGACAAGTGTAACTACGTGGAAGTATCTGTTTGATGACATTGAAGACTCAAATCATAATACTTTCTGTAAAAATAATTTATCTAACATGGTTTGAGGTGAACCGGTCAAGGGCCGAAAACCTCATTAATAAAGACAATAAAAAAAAAATCTTACATGGTTTTACATGTTTTACTCGACTATGCAAACATTGTTCGCATTTTTGTAACTCATAGATTAACCAGCATTCAACAAAATATTCATTGCTTCCAAGCTAATGTTCAATCACAACAACGCTTACCAAGTATCCGACTGTTAAATACTTAACCATCGTTCTTCTCAAATACTTTCTCATAAGAATTCCAATTATAATTCCAGCAGTAACATTCTGCTGCAAAGTAGCAATTCGTCATCCCTCTTCATATCCATCATTACTCAAGTATCGAATTTCCAAACATCTTAGCCTGGACAAACAGTAGTTTAACTAAGTGCTTGCTTCCCGTCACGTAATCTATCTTATACGTCCCCGGAACGAACGTGTTTCCCTTCTCCTCACAAGGGTCGAGAATGACTGTAAACCGCCAAAGATCAACGTACTAATCAAATAACTATCCCCAGTTGAATGGCAGTGTGTATGTATGAGCCCCAGTGTAACCATTTGAGTCGGAGATGCACATCATTCGAACCACTTCCACGTCGACCACAATCTTCGACGTCCTGACGAGAGCAAACATGTCTATATCCCCTCCGTCTGGTCGGCGTGTGAGACATCATCCTTGCATGCTTGCTAGGCGAATCTTTCGTTCGGATGAGCAGCATGCTATCTACTGGGCTCAGAACCATATCGGTGGAATGGAACGAACAGTGGTTAGCCACTCTATCATGACACCATCATCGTGCTACCGGTTCCGGTTAGTCCCTGTCGGTCGCTTCACGGAAGCTTTTCAACGAGAGCGGGAAATCAGATAGATGGGCAAATATTTGATGTTTGCTGAATAATTTTCCTAAATACGTGAATCCATAAAGCTAGATCAACATCAAACAGTTGCTCTCACGTGGACTGCTGCAGGCTGCATTCTACCCGTTTGATACGTTGAAGGGTCTTTGTTCCGGCCACTTTCACTTACTGATGCGAATAAACTGCGTAAAACTGGCGACGTGCAGGGTAAGGGATTGAAATTCCGAACTTTAGGTTAGATTGCTGCTCAAGCTAATGTTCCTTAAGTTAATAATTTTTGAAAGATTAGCGGGTATTCAGGGCAACGAATCCAACGGACACAACGAAGAAAATGAAACCAAGGAGCAACACAATGCACAAAAAAACAAAACATGAAAACAACAAAAAATAGACATGTTTTCAAACAAAATAATATCAGCTACATAATCAATTATTGCAACACATGAGCATTATGACCGCACAATTCGTAGTTGCTACTCCGTGATTGACTAAACTTGCGAAATTGTACAGAGAACACAATGAATGGAGCTTGGGATTAGCTACCCATTCTCAATGTACACGTTTCGGCAGCTCAAATATTTAAAGTCAATAACGGCGCCTGCCACGTCCTTACGGTCATATAGGAATGGAAGGATTGTTAGTCCGACTCTCGTTGCTACTAGAGACCGAGTATACCTCTGCATCTCCACGATTGTTTTGGGATAGGATATCGTCTTAGATACAAAGGATAATTTATCTGGATTCACTTTGGTAAGCGATGCGATCTATGGGATGGGAAATGACACTAATACGAGTTAAAAGTTAAAAAACATGCACGCCCGGTGGCATATGAAAGCTAAGGAGATTCGTGTTTTGGACGACCGCACGGGAGCGCAGCACTCTGTACTCACTTGTTCGATGGCTACAGCAAACTATTGAAAAACTCGCTTTTTTCGACCGCGCGCGACATGCGCATGAGCCACCGAACACAAGATAGATACTTTATTTCTTTCCCGACGACTAAAACACGCACTGCACTTACTTGTTCGATAGCTACTCTTATTACCGGCCGCGCAATGCAGAACAAATATTTCGGCCGATCGCGTCATCGTTCTGCAGTCCGAAACAAGAGAAATCACGCACTGAACTGATTTTATTACCGGCCGCGAAATGCAGAACAAATATTTCGGCCGATCGCGTCATCGTTCTGCAGTCCGAAACAAGAGAAATCACGCACTGAACTGATTTTATTACCGGCCGCGCAATGCAGAACAAATATTTCGGCCGATCGCGTCATCGTTCTGCAGTCCGAAACAAGAGAAATCACGCACTGAACTGATTTTTATTACCGGCCGCGCAATGCAGAACAAATATTTCGGCCGATCGCGTCATCGTTCTCATAATCAATTATTGCAACAAAAAAGACAAACTCAACAAGAACCAGAAAATAACGAAGGTACCGAAGCCAGCTTGAGTTAATGCACATATTCTAGGTGCTACTCCTTGATTGACAAGAATCACCGTAATTGTACATTTTTTAAATTTCTCGGGTACTTATTCAAAAGGACGTATGCAGAGCCGTAGCGTGGATTTCCGGCGCCCTTGGCGAACTCTTTATTGAGCGCCCCTCTCTTACTAAGGAAAAAAATGTAATATTTTACATTCAATCTACATAACAATCTACATAGGTATGTTCCGAAAAGCTTAGAAACTTTGCGATGTTTTTATCATTGTTTGCAAAATATGGCAAAATTTGTCGAGTCGTATGCTTTTATGGTTCTACGTTTAGACTCAGTAAGAGCATCCAGATTGTTAAAATTACTGAAAGTTCTTTACTCATAATTCTTTTCAGCTTATACTGCCCATAACGGCTGTATCTTGCAATTGAAGGAGCTGACGTGCTTTGCAGTACATCACTGAGAAGGACGATTTGAAAAGCGTGACAAATTATGTACACATTTCTGTTGGTTGAGTCAAACAAAAATCCAACTCTGAAATGGATCGATCGAAGGTCGAAATCGCTATCGGAAATATTCGGATCAAGAAAATTTTAAATTTAGTGATTTAGAGACACTGTTGTATTTCGTTGGATCAATAAGTCGAAGTAGTCGAAATCACAATCGGAAGCAAGAGGGCCACGTAATTAAGTGAGGCGATAAATGCTTTGATAACACGTGCTGGTTGTATTACGGAAAAAATAGCTAATTTCACGGGAACTATGAAAAATGATAACCATAGTTATCATTTTCCCATGGTACATTATTACTACCGGGACAAATGCGGCCATGAAGATCGTTTTTCAAACTCAACAAACCTGGAGTTTTTTTCTGAATTATTACTTGCGCTTAGAATCATAAGAGCGTAACTTTATTGATCGACTCTCTTCATCATCAATCATCATTATCACATCAAACTGTTAAATCTTTGGAAAACTACTGCAATTTACTACATTGGTAAAAAGAAAACATCGACTAAGAGAAATCGATCAATGCAGTTACTCCCTTATGATTCTAAACACGAGATTAGAAAAAAATGGCCCTTCGTAATTTGGTCAACTAACCGGTGACAGTAACATTGTCCAAAAAGGGAAATAATCCGAACCACAAATAACCTATCAAATACACCCATGGAAATAATTATACATAACACCACCACTGGTATTACATACAAAATTATCATGTATGAGGATATCTCGATGATATCTCGATTTCTAGCGATTAGATTAAGGGTATATTTTGCGTGAATTTTCAATTATTGATTGTTATTTTAAGCATACAAATAACAATCATTGATTGAAATTTAGGTCATTTCAGGCTGTGATGCAAAATATGTCCTTAATCTAATCGCATCGAGATATAGATCCTCAAACATGATCATATCGTTTGTAAGACCAACGGATGTGTTTTTATTATTTCCATGGGTGGATGAGATTTTAAGACTTTTTCTTGGCCCTTTGTATCCGGTTTCGGAGGTCTTAGAAAACCTGAAATAGCGGGTAAAACTAAGACCAAAATTTTTGACATGTTGATTTGAAATAAAAGTATTAATCTTTGTTTATGTACTCCAAATTACTCAAAATATTCTCAACATAAAACTTTGAAGTTTGTAGTTGGTTTGTTATAATTTGGCCCTTCAACTAAAAAAGGGTGCTATTCCTTATAACGTAATTCTTAATTTCTGCGCCCCCCTGCGGGCTGGCGCCCTTGGCGGGGGCCGACCCGGGCAACCTCACGCTACGGCGCTGGACGTATGTGATTTTGTAAACAAAGATTCAAACGTCGATTTCTCCAATCTGATAGCACTCCCACGCAAACTACATACACTCCCACGCAAACTACATACAGGTAGGGGAAGCCTTCGGCTTCCTATTGGTGGTGTTGATTAGCGTGGGAGTGCTATCAAATTGGACGAATCGACGTTTGAATCTTTGTTTAAAAAATAACATACGTCCTTTTGAATAAGTACCCGAGATTTATTTTATTGATGTACATATTGAACCGGTGCCAGCGAAAGTAGTACATGTTACATTGAGTAAATTTTTCAGGAGACGCATTTTCCCAAAAACATCGAATAATAAATTCATATTTTCAATTTTTTGCAACTGAACTGTACCAACATGTTATGACTGACGTGCCTGAAGATAGTATAGTGAAAAATAGGCGAATTTTTTTGACAAATTTCAAGTTTATTAGAACAAATTGCACATGTACCACTATTAATGGGAACAACAGGAAACAGAAACCGAAAAACGTTGACAGTAAAAGTGGTACATGTACATTTTTAAAATCATTCTAAACGGTAGTAAACTTTTCAAAAATTTAAAATAGGATAGGCAAAATTCAAAATAGGATTAAAATCTGTTGTGAAAACAGTCATGTTGTTGAATTTTCTTTTAAATAAGCTGATTTTAGTGAGTGGATCTGTACATGTACCACTTTTTCTGGCAACGAAATGGCCATTGTGATATATACCAGAAAATAAAATGTGCATATCTCGAGGTTTAGTTGCCAAAAATCACTTTTTCGTTATTCCCTTACTAGATCTTTGCAAATAGAATCCGTTGGCGTAAAAAACCCAAAATTGACAAAAATGGTTTATGTACCACTTTCGCTGGAACCGGTTATATATATTATAAGGGTGTCAGTGGCCAAGTCTCCAATGTGAATTTGGAATTCATATCGTCCATAACACGATAAGGGGGCGTCGCCCCCCCTAAATGGTGGAAAGATTGAACGAGTACTGAAATGAATTCCCTTAAACATGTGCACTTTACCAATCATATCCAAAATTGATGGTTGAAATTCAAAAGATTCCCAAAAAATCTATAAGAAATTCTTTCGGAAATTCTTATAGGAACTTCTCCGGGCATTCCTCTAGGAATTCTTCCTTAATTTCTCCGGGATAACTTCCAGGATTTTTTTCCGGGAATACCTCCATAAATTCAATAGCGAAATTCTCTAGGATTTCATTCTGGAATTCTTTCCGCAATTACTTCAGAATATCCTTCAAAAATTCCTCTAGAAATTTCTTTAGGAATTTCTCCAGGAATTCGTCCAAGTATTCCCCGGAAATTCTTCCAGGTATTTTTCCGGGAATTCCTTCAGATATTTCAACGGAAATTCCTTCAGGAACTTCTAAAATAATTATTTCAGGATTTCCTTGTGGGAATTCCTCCGGAGGTGCTGCTTGTGGGAGTCCCTGCGGGAGCTCCTTCAGGAGTTTTTCCAAGAGTTTCTCCGGGAATCCCTCCAGTAACTTCACGGGGAATTCTTGGAGAATATTTGGCAGGAATATCACGGGAGTTGCTCTAGGAATTCATATCCGGGTATTCCACCGGCTGTTCATCTGAAAATTCCTCCGGGAGTTCCACCAGTAGTTCTTCCGGAAATTCATTCAGGCCTTCTTTCAGGAATTCATTTAGGCTTTCTTTAGGAATTTATCTACAAATTTCTGCTGTAGTTCCTCGGAGAATTTCTCTGGGAACTCCTCCGGGAGGTCCTTTAAAAAATCTTCCAGAAGTTCCTCCTGGAATTCTTACGGAAGTTCATTTGGGAATTCATCCAAGAGTTCTTACGAGAGATCATCCAAGAATTCCTCCGGAAATTCTTGCTACAGTTCTTCAAGAAATTCCTCCAGAAGTTCCACCGGGAGTTCCTCCGAGAATTCCTCAGATAATTTCTCCGAGAATTCCTCAAAAACTTCCTCCGGAATTTACTCTGTGAGTTCCTCCTCAGAGGAACACCCGGAGGAACTGCCAGTGGAACTCCCGGAGGAATTCTCGTGGAAACTACCGGTGGATCTCCCGGAGAAGCTCCTGTAAGAACTCCCCGAGGGATTTCATGAGAACCCCGAGGAATTTCCAGATAAATTTCTGAAGAAAGTCCAAATGAAAGAAAGCCTCAAAAATTCCTGAATTATTTTCTGGAGGAGCTACTGGTGGAACTTCTGAAGGAACTCTCGGGATAATTCTCGAAGGAACTTCCGGAGAAATTTCTGAAGAAACTCCCGGGAGAATTTTGAAAGGAACCCCCGGAGTGAAACTACTAGAAAAGTTCTCAAAAAAAATCTTGAAGAATTCATTTTATAGACAAATCTCAGCTAGCTGAAACCTTTGTAGGGGTATGTAGCTGGACCATCATCATCATCAGAGGACCTCCCTGAGAATTCCTTGAGGAGCTCCCAGAAAAAATCTCGGGGGAGCTTTTGGAGGAATTCTTCTGATTCACGGAGGAAATCCTGAAGGAATTCTTGGAGGAACTGCCGGTGGAGCTCCTGGAATAATTCCCGGAGGAGCTCCTTTCGGAGAAACTCCTAGAGGATCTCCCAGAGGAAATCTGTCGAAGGAATTCCTGGAGAAAGCTTGCATATTGTTTTTTCTGCCTATTTTATAATAAATATTATTTCAGAGAGGATTTGTTTAGAAATACAGATGTATGGCACTAGTTTTCTAGAATTTATGAAATAATGCAGGTATGTATAATAATTGTTATAGCCGATTTTATATTACTGCCAACGGGGGTGTCATTGGGCCAAAATGTGGTATGCTCCAAGTAAATGTTACAAAGCTCTAGTAGTTAACAATGGAATCAAGTTTTAATTAGTTTGGTACAAGCTTGAACAATGAATTTACCAATGTGTGGGGGAAAAATAATAAATGAGGGTAATTCTTCAAAGTTATATGTTGTTTTAAATTGGCCCATTCTCACCCCTCATAGGGGGTGACATTGGGCCAAGTACAATAAAGTTCAGCGGTGACGATGCAACGATTCAATCGTTCATTCAAAATAATTGCCTACATTACGGCTATGTATACCAACTATGTATGGCAAATCAACGAAAACTTGGCCCAATCTCACCTTTTCAGCGTGCATTGCTCGTTGCTAAGAAAAACCAGAACCGTGATATAAATATTCATAAAATTCGATTTCTTAGACGTGAATTTTAATATAATTTCGAATCGTTTGAAGTTTTCATCATAATTCGTAACAGTTTCTGAGATACAAGGAGTTGAAACATTTTTCGTTTTTGGCCCAATCTTATCCCCTAGGCCTAATGTCACCCCGAACGACAGTATTTCTGAATACTAAGTTCGTTAATAATTTTCTCTCTTTATTTAAAAATATCTGATGAGCAATAAATTATGTATTTTTCAATCCATAAAGTACAAAACGCTCCAACGCCCAGCACGATGCAACGCGCAACGCGCTATTGTGATCCAGCCTTTGCTGTTGGTTGTGGATTTGGTTTCAAAGTTTTTGGAACTTAGAAGGAAAGTACCAAGCACTAATCTTCATGTGTTTTGCCTTTCTCGTATACAAAGTATACGTAAAGGCTATATGTTCGCTCCAAAAACAAACTTTTTATAGGAGGCTCGGAGACCCATAGTGTTATATACCGATCGACTCAGCTCGACGAATCGAGGTGATGTCTGTGTGTGTGTGTGTGTGTGTGTGTGTGTGTATGTGTGTGTGTGTGTGTGTGTGTGTATGTGTGTGTGTATGTGCGCAAAAAATCTAGCCCACTTTTCAGGCACTTAGCCCTAACCGATTTGCTCGCAACAAGTTGCATTCGACGCAGAATCCTGTCCCATTGTTTCCTATTGACAATTGGCCGGATCGGACTATGGGCTCAGAAGTTATGGTCAAAATACTTTTTTTTAGGCAACAACGAGTGGAAAAGTCTAGCCAACTTTTCAGACACTTAGCCCGAACCGATTTACTCGCAATAAGTTGCATTTGACGCAGAATCCTGTCCCATTGTTTCCTATTGACAATTGGCCGGATCGGACTATGGGCTCAGAAGTTATGGTCAAAATACTTTTTTTTTGGCAACAACGAGTGGAAAAGTCTAGCCCACTTTTCAGGCACTTAACCCTAACCGATTTGCTCGCAACAAGTTGCATTCGACGTAGAATTCTGTCCCAGTATTCCCCGGAAATTCTTCCAGGTATTTTTCCGGGAATTCCTTCAGATATTTCAACGGAAATTCCTTCAGGAACTTCTAAAATAATTATTTCAGGACTTCCTTGTGGGAATTCCTCCGGAGGTGCTGCTTGTGGGAGTCCCTGCGGGAGCTCCTCCAGGAGTTTTTCCAAGAGTTTCTCCGGGAATCCCTCCAGTAACTTCACAGGGAATTCTTGGAGAATATTTGGCAGGAATATCACGGGAGTTGCTCTAGAAATTCATCTCCGGGTATTCCACCGGCTGTTCATCTGAAAATTCCTCCGGGAGTTCCACTAGTAGTTCCTCCGGGAATTCATTCAGGCCTTCTTTCAGGAATTCATTTAGGCTTTCTTTTGGAATTTATCTACAAATTCCTCCTGTAGTTCCTCGGAGAATTTCTCTGGGAGCTCCTCCGGGAGGTCCTTTAAAAACTCTTCCAGGAGTTCCTCCTGGAATTCTTACGGAAGTTCATTTGGGAATTCATCCAAGAGTTCTTACGATAGTTCATCCAGGAATTCCTCCAGAAATTTTTGCTGTAGCTCTTCAAGAAATTCCTCCAGAAGTTCCACCGGCAGTTCCTCTGAGAATTCCTCAGATAATTTCTCCAATAATTCCTCAAAAAATTCCTCCGGAATTTACTCTGTGAGTTCCTTCTCAGAGGAACACCCGGAGGAACTGCCAGTGAAACTCCCGGAGAAATTCTCGTAGAAACTACCTGTGGATCTCCCGGAGAAGCTCCTGTAAGAACTCCCCGAGGGATTTCATGAGAACCCCGAGGAATTTCCAGATAAATTTCTGAAGAAAGTCCAAATGAAAGAAAGCCTCAAAAATTCCTGAATTATTTTCTGGAGGAGCTACTGGTGGAACTTCTGAAGGAACTATCAGGATAATTCTCAGAAGGAACTTCCGGAGAAATTTCTGAAGAAACTACCGGGAGAATTTTGAAAGGAACCCCCGGAGTGAAACTACTAGAAAAGTTCTCAAAAAAAATCTTGAAGAATTCATTTTATAGACAAATCTCGGCTAGCTGAAACCTTTGTAGGGGTATGTAGCTGGACCATCATCATCATCAGAGGACCTCCCTGAGAATTCCTTGAGGAGCTCCCAGAAAAAATCTCGGGGGAGCTTTTGGAGGAATTCTTCTGATTCTCGGAGGAAATCCTGAAGGAATTCTTGGAGGAACTGCCGGTGGAGCTCCTGGAAGAATTCCCGGAGGAGCTCCTTTCGGAGAAACTCCTAGAGGATCTCCCAGAGGAAATCTGTCGAAGGAATTCCTGTCGAAGGAATATTGTTTTTTCTGCCTATTTTATAATAAATATTATTTCAGAGAGGATTTGTTTAGAAAAACAGATGTATGGCTCTGGTTTTCTAGAATTTATAAAATAATGCAGGTATGTATAATAATTGTTATAGCCGATTATATATTACTGCCAACGGGGGTGTCATTGGGCCAAAATGTGGTATGCTCCAAGTAAATGTTACAAAGCTCTAGTAGTTAACAATGGAATCAAGTTTTAATTAGTTTGGTACAAGCTTGAACAATGAATTTACCAATGTGTGGGGGAAAAATAATAAATGAGGGTAATTCTTCAAAGTTATATGTTGTTTTAAATTGGCCCATTCTCACCCCTCATAGGGGGTGACATTGGGCCAAGTACAATAAAGTTCAGCGGTGACGATGCAACGATTCAATCGTTCATTCAAAATAATTGCCTACATTACGGCTATGTATACCAACTATGTATGGCAAATCAACGAAAGGCTTGGCCCAATCTCACCCCTTTTCAGCGTGCATTGCTCGTTGCTAAGAAAAACCAGAACCGTGATATAAATATTCATAAAATTCGATTTCTTAGACGTGAATTTTAATATAATTTCGAATCGTTTGAAGTTTTCATCATAATTCGTAACAGTTTCTGAGATACAAGGAGTTGAAACATTTTTCGTTTTTGGCCTAATCTTATCCCCTAGGCCTAAAGTCACCCCGAACGACAGTATTTCTGAATACTAAGTTCGTTAATAATTCTCTCTTTATTTAAAAATATCTGATGAGCAATAAATTATGTATTTTTCAATCCATAAAGTACAAAACGCTCCAACGCCCAGCACGATGCAACGCGCAACGCGCTATTGTGATCCAGCCTTTGCTGTTGGTTGTGGATTTGGTTTCAAAGTTTTTGGAACTTAGAAGGAAAGTACCAAGCACTAATCTTCATGTGTTTTGCCTTTCTCGTATACAAAGTATACGTAAAGGCTATATGTTCGCTCCAAAAACAAACTTTTTATAGGAGGCTCGGAGACCCATAGTGTTATATACCGATCGACTCAGCTCGACGAATCGAGGTGATGTCTGTGTGTGTGTATGTGTGTGTGTATGTGTGTGTGTATGTGTGTGTGTGTATGTGTGTGTGTGTATGTGTGTGTATGTGCGCAAAAAATCTAGCCCACTTTTCAGGCACTTAGCCCTAACCGATTTGCTCGCAACAAGTTGCATTCGACGCAGAATCCTGTCCCATTGTTTCCTATTGACAATTGGCCGGATCGGACTATGGGCTCAGAAGTTATGGTCAAAATACTTTTTTTTAGGCAACAACGAGTGGAAAAGTCTAGCCAACTTTTCAGACACTTAGCCCGAACCGATTTACTCGCAATAAGTTGCATTTGACGCAGAATCCTGTCCCATTGTTTCCTATTGACAATTGGCCGGATCGGACTATGGGCTCAGAAGTTATGGTCAAAATACTTTTGTTTTGGCAACAACGAGTGGAAAAGTCTAGCCCACTTTTCAGGCACTTAACCCTAACCGATTTGCTCGCAACAAGTTGCATTCGACGTAGAATTCTGTCCCATTGTTTCCTATTGACAATTGGCCGGATCGGGCTATGGGCTCAGAAGTTATGGTCAAAATACTTTTTCTTTAGGCAACAACGAGTGGAAAAGTCTAGCCCACTTTTCAGGCACTTAGCCCTAACCGATTTGCTCGCAACAAGTTGCATTCGACGCAGAATCCTGTCCCATTGTTTCCTATTGACAATTGGCCGGATCGGACTATGGGCTCAGAAGTTATGGTCAAAATACTTTTTCTTTAGGCAACAACGAGTGGAAAAGTCTAGCCCACTTTTCAGGCACTTAGCCCTAACCGATTTGCTCGCAACAAGTTGCATTCGACGCAGAATCCTGTCCCATTGTTTCCTATTGACAATTGGCCGGATCGGACTATGGGTTTAGAAGTTATGGTCAAAATACTTTTTTTTGAGCAACAACGAGTGGAAAAGTCTAGCCCACTTTTCAGGCACTTAGCCCTAACCGATTTGATCGTAACAAGTTGCATTCGACGCAGAATCCTGTCCCATTGTTTCCTATTGACAATTGGCCGGATCGGACTATGGGCTCAGAAGTTATGGTCAAAATACTTTTTTTAGGCAACAACGAGTGGAAAAGTCTAGCCCACTTTTCAGCCACTTAGCCCTAACCGATTTGCTCGCTACAAGTTGCATTCGACGCAGAATCCTGTCCCATTGTTTCCTATTGACAATTGGTCGGATTGGACTATGGGCTCAGAAGTTATGGTCAAAATACTTTTTTTTAGGCAACAACGAGTGGAAAAGTCTAGCCCACTTTTCAGGCACTTAGCCCTAACCGATTTGATCGTAACAAGTTGCATTCGACGCAGAATCCTGTCCCATTGTTTCCTATTGACAATTGGCCAGATCGGACTATGGGCTCAAAAGTTATTGTCAAAATCAGGGTTCGTAATGCTCACTCAATCTCAGGAGCACATGATTTTCCCTCACGCATGTTTTCGGGGAGAAATCGCTTTTCGGGAAAGAAAAACAGCCTGGAGAGTGATAACAATTTTTCGCTCACTTCGATTGCCGCTAAACGTTGGTTTGCTCGTTTTCTTTCATTTTCGAGTCTTTTCGGGGCATCATCAAGGCAAATGGTAGTAGCTTATGTGGAACAAATAACTTAACGCTTTCATACAGATAACGTGGTGGTGTGGCTAGAGTAAGCGCATCCCCACAGCTATTATTGTTACTATTCGGGGTTCGAATCCCGGCGCGGCCATACAATTTTGTAATTGTTCTGCGATAATTCTCGCGAAAATTGAGTGAGTGTTAAAAGTGATGAAACGATTTTCAACTAATAGGCAAGATTTTAGTTTATCTTCCAAGGCTAACTGTAATGAAAAGATTGATGGGTGAAAGATGTTGCTCAACGTAAACAACGGGAAAAGATTTTCCCTTGGCCCGAAAAAACGCTTGCTTTGGTCTCATTGAAACGAAAAGTCGAAACCCTGGTCAAAATACTTTTTTAGGCAACAACGAGTGGAAAATTCTAGCCCACTTTTCTGGCACTTAGCCTTTTTTGATCGCAACAAGTTGCATTCGACACAGAATCCTGTCCCATTGTTTCCTATTTACAATTGGCCGGATCGGACTATGGGCTCAAGTTATGGTCAAAATACTTTTTCTCATAAAAAGCGCGTAAAAATTATAGCTCACTTTTTTAGCACTTACCCTCAACCAATTTCCTCGCAACAGGTTGCATTCGACGCAAAAACATGTCCCATTGTTTCCTATTCAAAATTGGCCAGATCGGACTATGGGCTCGATAGATATGCCCAAAATATGTTTTTCTTCATTCCAAAAGTGCGTAGAAATTACTCACTCGAAAAAAAAAAAAGAGAAAGGCACCATCACCGCTAGGTGGATTAATCTGGGTTTTTTTTTATAAAACTACGATTCAGAAGTCCTACAAAAGTTACCCCCTCCCCTACTCAAAATCCTGGCTACGCCCATGTTTCTTGTAAATGAGGCATGTGATCCCTTTCTTCCAGTCCTCTGGTAGCTGTTCGGGGTCCCAGGTTCTGACTATCAAACAAGTGGCTTTTTGTGCTGTTGGATGGTACCCATTATCTGTGCAATCTGCGCTATTCAGGTGTTCCTCGAAGTGATGCTTCCGACTTTCAACCAATACACGTTCCCATGTCAAGATGCTCCTATCTTTGTATCTTTTTCGTTTTCGAGTTATATTATTTGAGAAAAAATATGACATTCGTCAAATTGGTAACACTTGAGATAAAAAAAAATATATCTCCAATTTTCTGACATAATAAATAATATTTATTTATTTATTTAGGAGCGGGTAAAAGCTCTCTTGAGTTGAGTATTGTAAAGTCTTACTCAAGAGAGCGCAAAACCTTCTCATCTTTTCTACCAACAGAATAATACATTCCTAATGACAGATTTACCTAATATCTAAATACACCGAAATATATGAATAAATAATATGAGTTGCTCTTTCCCGTTCCGTGTAAACACATTTTTTTTTTTTGGTTCGCTTTGCAGAACATTACATGTCAGTATTTCGTAAAATAAAAAAAAGTATTTTTTTTATTCTGGTATATAATGGACCATTCTATTTTTTGATAGAACCAAACGATGGCCTGACTATTCCATAACAGCTTTGTAGAACAAAAGTTTTTCTAAAAAACCATAGTTTTAGCGTAAAATGCATCTTTCCGCGTAAATCTGTATCCTGGACCATAGTACACTGGAGTCGCTTTTTACGCGGATTTTGGGTTTTTATGCGGTTTTGAACGCGGAATTTCCAAGAAGTTTTTTACGCGGTTTTACAAAAAGGTCGAAAAACACATGAAAATTCGTGAAAAAATAGTTTTTTACGCAGATTTCGGATTATACGCGGCTTAAAAAAAATATTATTTTCAAAGGGAAAAGACTTTCGAATATTTTTTGGGGGAATAATGGATTCAAAAGGGGCCCTCCTTAGCCTTGCGGTAAGACGCGCGGCTTCAAAGCAAGACCATGCTGAGGGTGGCTGGGTTCGATTCCCGGTGCCGGTCTAGGCAATTTTCGGATTGGAAATTGTCTCGACTTCCCTGGGCATAAAAGTATCATCGTGCTAGCCTCATGATATACGAATGCAAAAATGGTAACCTGGCTTAGAAACCTCGCAGTTAATAACTGTGGAAGTGGTTAGCGAACACTAAGCTGCGAGGCGGCTCTGTCCCAGTGTGGGGATGTAATGCCAATAAGAAGAAGAAGAAGAATGGATTCAAAGATCATTTGTATATCTCGATTCGATATGAGTGTCTATCAATCGAGATCGATGAGTACAATTCAAAAATCGATATTTGACTCTATTTTGGAATCCAAGATGGCCGACGATGAGACCTGGAGGAAGATAAAGGGGCGAAGAGAACCCAAAGCCGCGATAGGGCGATCAAAAACCAGAGGAGCCAAAGTCTTAGCACGTCAACGATACTCGGCTCTTGAGAAGGAAGTAAAACCCTGATGTCGACGGGACAAGCGAGCGTGAGCAGACTCTCTGGTCGACGAAGGAAAGAGAGCCGCAGCAACCGGGGACATTCATCTCCTCTACGATATCTTACGACGCTTAAGCGGGGCGAAGAAGAATGCAACGATGCCTATGAAAGACGACGAGCACTTTGAACAACTTTTTCAAGTGCCAGCCAGGCCACCACCACCTCGGCATGATCTGCCTAGGATCCGACGTATAACACCCGTCAATACCGAAGCTCCATCACTGCTAGAGATTCAAACAGCCATCCAGCGCCTGAAATCGAATAAAGCCCCAGGGCTCGATCGGTGTCAGGCCATTAGGCCGAAGGTCATTACGCCGAATGGTTATTAGGCCGAATGGTCATTAGGCCGAACGGTCATTAGGCCGAATGGCCATTAGGCCGACTAAGAAGTAAGAAGCAAAACTTGAGGAATGAAGATTTTCTTTCCTCTATCTTCTTCCTTTTTTCATCTTCCTTATGTCTTCTCCCTTCTTTGTTCTTCGCTGTTCCTTCTCTCTTCTTCGCTCAACTTTTTTTCTTCCTTCTTCTTACTTTCTTCTTAATTTTTCCTTCTTCCTTCTTTATTCTTTTTTCTCACTTTCTTCTTTCTTCTATCTCTCTTCTAATTTCTTTATTCTTCATTCTTCCTTCGTATATTTTCATTCTTCTTTCTATCTTCTTTTTCTTCCTTCTTTATGTTTCTTCTTTCTTTCTTCTTTCTTCCTTTTTCTTTCTTCTTTCTTCATTCTTCCTGCTTCCTTCTTCCGTCTTCCTTCTTCCTGCTTTCTTTTTTGTTCTTCCTTCTTCTTTCTTCCTTCTTCCTTCTTTCATCTTCCTTCTTTCATCTTCCTTCTTTCATCTTCCTTCTTCCTTTTTACTTCTTCCTCCATTCTCCTCCCTTCACCCTTCTTCCTTCATCTTTATTCCTTACTCCTTCTTTCTCCTTTCTTCTTCCTTCTCTCTTCTTCCTTCTTCCTTCTTCATTCTTTCTTTTTCCTTCTTCCTTCTTTCTCTTCCTTTTTCATTCTTCCTTCTTCCTTCTCCTTTCTTCCTTCTTCCTTCTTCCTTCTTCCGTCTTCCTACTTCCTACTTCCTACTTCCTTCTTCTTTTTTCCATCTTCTTTCTTACTTCTTCATTCTTCCTTTTTCCTTCTTTCTTCTTTCTTCTTCCATCCTTCTTTTTCATTCTTCCTTCTCCTTTCTTCCTTCTTCCTTCTTCCTTCTCCCTACTTCCTTCTTCTTTCTTCCTTCTTCCTTCTTTCTCTTCCTTTTTCATTCTTCCTTCTTCCTTTTTCATTCTTCATTCTTCATTCTTCATTCTTCCTTCTTCCTTTTTCATTCTTCCTTCTTCTTTCTTCCTTCTTCTTTCTTCCTTCTTCCTTCTTCCTTATTCCTTCTTTCTTCTTCCTTCTTCCTTCATCCGTCTTCCTTCTTCCTTCTTTCTCTTCCTTTTTCATTCTTCCTTCTTCCTGCTTCCTTCTTCCTTATTCCTTCTTCCTTCGTCCTTCTTTCTTCCTTCTTCCTTCTTTCTCTTCCTTTTTTATTCTTCATTCTTCCTTCTTCCGTGTTCCTTCTTTCTCTTCCTTTTTCATTCTTCATTCTTCCTTTCTCCTTTCTTCATTCTTGCTTCCTCCTTTCTTCCTTCTTCTTTCTTCCTTCTTCTTTCTTCCTTCTTCTTTCTTCCTTCTTCTTTCTTCCTTCTCCTTCATACTTCCTTCTTAGTTCTTCCTTATTCCTTCTTAATTCTTTCTTATTCCTTCTTAATGCTTCCTTATTCCTTCTTCACTTCTGACTCCCCACTGCTGATTCGTCTTAATGGCCATTCGGCCTAATGACCATTCGGCCGAATGGCCTTCAGCCTAATGACCCAGCATTGGGTCGATCGCATAACAGCCGAGATGCTCAAAGCTAACCCCATGACATCCGCTCAACTACTGCATCGTTTATTTCGTAATATCTGCGACACCGCAACTTTCCCGGTCGACTGGATGCAAGGTATCTTAGTGAAGGTACCCAAAAAGGGTGATAACTGGCGAGGCATTATTTTGCTGTGTACCGTTCTCAAAGTTCTATGCAAATTAATCCTAGCCCGGATTCAGAAGAACATCGATGCGACTCTCCGGCGGCAGCAGGCCGGATTCCGTGCCAGAAGATCCTGTGTGGACCATATTGTTACGCTCCGTATCATTCTGGAGCAGGTCAACGAATTCCAAGAGTTCCTTTACTTGGTATTCATTGACTACGAACAAGCTTTCGACCATCTCAATCATGAGAATATGTGGGGCGCCAGGGGGTTCCTGAGAAAATCATCGGCCTCATCGAGGCACAGTACGAGGCCTTCTCGTAAAGAGTACTGGACAATGGGGTCTTGTCCGACCCTATCCGGGTCGTAGCTGGTGTGAGGCAAGGATGTATTCTATCACCGTTACTGGTACTCATCGTAATCAACGAGATTTTGGTAGGTACGATTAACCGTGAACCAAACCGCGTGCTGTTATGGCAGCCTATAACCATCGAATTGGCTGATGGCATTGCACCTCGCTCAACGGCGCTCTGATATGCAGAGTAAGCTCAACGACCTTGCCGAGCGCTCCTCTTCGGCAGGCATAGTCATCAACGTCAACAAAACCAAATCGTTGGATGTAAACACGGTGACCCCTTCCAGTTTCACAGTAGCCGGGCAACCAGCGGAGAATGTTGAAAGCTTCCAATATCTTGGTAGTCAAATGGCATCAGACGGCGGGAAATCGCAACAGAGGCTCATGGCGGCGAAGCCTCAATAAAGAAATAAAAGAAGTCGACCGAAATCTAACCTGGCAATAGGTTAAAGCGATAGCTGGACAACGCTCAGGATGGAGATCTTTCATGTCGGCCCTTTGCACCACCGGAGGTGTACAGGATCCATAAGTAGGTAAGATGGCCGACCAAAATTCAAGTTTGAAATAGTTTTGAAGTGATCTCAACAATGAAATAATGCAATATGGTTTCTATCAATTGAAATCGATGAATAAAATTCAAAAAATTGATATTTGATGCCATTTTGAAAATGAAAATGACCGACCGAAATTCAAATTGAAGCAGTTTCGTAGTGATCTCAACAATGAAGCCATGCAATATGGGTGTAATGTGATCCATGAATAGCTTTCATAAATCGATGTTTGACGCTATTTGGAATCCAAGATGGCGGACAAAAATTGAGGATAATGGCTTTTTCGTGGGGTTCTTGGCAATATAATTATACAATATGGGTGTCTATCAATAGAGATCGATGAATAGGTTTCGAAAATTGAATCCAAGATGGCCAAACAAAATTCAAGTCGAGCAATTTCGTAGAGATCTCAACAATAAAATCATGTAATATGAATGCTGAGCAATCGAGATCTATGAATAGATGTCAAAAATCAATTTTTGACGTTATTTCGAAATTCAAGATGGCCGACCAAAATGAAAGATAATGGCTATTTCGTGGGGATCTTAGCGATAAAATCATACAATATGGGCGTAGGGGAGATACGTATGAAATGCGCCGGTCGGGTAAAATGCGCCACCACGTTTTCTTGATTATCAACCCAAATTTTGTCTCAAAATCGTGGGCGGCTGTAGCCAAAGAACATTTGTAAGCCGTTACGCAAAAAAACTTTGTCAAAAACTCTGCGTTTAAATTTTTAAAAATAAAATGTTTTTTTTGGCTCTTTCCGATGCAATTTCGGTGTTTACGTCAACAATGCTTTTTCTTCAAATACAAAAAATATATCCTCCTCTTCTAAATATTGACTACCTTAAAGTATAGGACTGACACTTATCTTTTGCAAAATAGTGTGACTATTTCAGTGAAAAATATTGGAATATTTTGATTATCATTTTTGGGTGGCGCATATTGCCCAGCGTCGTCCATTTTAAATTAAAATCAGTATTTTGGAATAAAATCGTTTTCTTGTAATATTGTTGGTTTTTCTTGAAAATGGTTGGACCATATAATGACTGATATGCTAGATTATTGATGAACACTTCGAAATTACACTATTTCGGATGAAATCACCATTAAATTAAGAGATTAGCTTAGGGGGCGCATATTGACCGCATCTCCCCTATAACAATCGAATGCTGGCATAGTGCTTCCAATGCATGTGAATTCCTAACCACATGAGAAAGTTATACATTTGTAAGCAGTGTGAGGTAGACCACAGAAAAACAAATCTAAAATTCGTGTCGCTTTAAAACGAACCGTGCAAAACGAAACACGATTTCACAGCGTATTACATATCTCTAATTTCTGCACTTGCACTGGCTTCAACGAACTGCCGTGTTTGACACGCACAAGCTTTCCTGTTGCCGTATAGGATGTAGACAATAGTAAAATGAAATTTGAGCTCAAGCTGCTGTCCAAAACACAACAAGATTAATTTATTTTGGAATTAAAACATGTAACGCATTCCGTACTTTATCCTGTCAAGCGAGAGAATCCTATCGTTGTTATGTTCCTGTTTCCAATTCAACAATTTCTCTTGTGCTTGCCATGACCCAACTTATATCTCACAATGATAACCTGTTTGAATCGCTTCGACCCTACTTAAGGGGATTCCCTCATTCCGGGAATCACACATCAATCCAATCTGCTTATATTTATTAAATTGCCTTCACATTACAGCATCCAGAGCCGGCTTAGGGGATCAGTTTAAAACTTAACGAACCATTTGAATACTGAGTATGTGTCTGAGTCAACAGACGAAGAGGCTCCTGCACTCAGCCTAATCTACGGCAGTCAGTGCTGTTCCATGAGACGAACATGTTCAAGTACGGTATATTAACTATTTTGTGTATGCTGTTATCAACTTTACACGATCAAGCGTATGCTACCGGGTGAGAATTTATTTTTATTGGTGTGGGACACATAACAATAAT
Source organism: Armigeres subalbatus (assembly GCF_024139115.2). Classification (NCBI taxonomy): domain Eukaryota; kingdom Metazoa; phylum Arthropoda; class Insecta; order Diptera; family Culicidae; genus Armigeres; species Armigeres subalbatus. The sequence goes on from NC_085140.1 coordinate 306,120,856, forward strand.
CACGGTATGTTGATTTTTCAGAAACTATGTAATTTTGGCGCCACAATATCTGAGAGCAAAACACCCCTACCAGGTGTCTATTTCCACATTTGACTTCAATGGATTCTCCAAACTACATATGACCATCGAAGGTAATTCGGAGAATGATGAGCCCATCAACATTAATGAAAATGCGTACCTCAAGAGCAGTCAAACGCAAATATTCGAATTTGATGTATGAACGTTCAATTGTAGGCTACGCCGTACTTAAGCATAATTTTATTTTCCAGACAACCATTTTACCACAAGGATCCTACTCACTCAGCTTACTCTCTGGATCGGGAGCTGAAGTCAATCGCACAATTTTCCTTACAAATCTTGATAAATCTTATTCCGTTTTGATTCAAACGGATAAGCCCATCTATAAGCCTGGTAATACGGTCAAGTTTCGAGTGCTGGTCCTAGATCAGGCAACCAAACCTATCGAAAAGCCTAAAGCTATCCGCGTGACTCTGTCGGATCCCGATGGAAATGAAATCAAAGAATGGCCGTATGCAATGCTTCGAAACGGAATTTTCCAATCGCAACTAGAAATTTCGAACGAACCAAATCTGGGAAACTGGTCCATTACTGCTAACATTTATGGCAAGGATCACTCCATTCCGTTTCAAGTAAATGAATACAAAGTGCCAAAATACGAAATAAGGATAAGTACTCCGAAAACAGCAACCATTGATGACAAAGAGTTGATTGTAGATGTTGAAGCATGGTATACCTTTGGCCGTACCGTAAAAGGGAATCTAACGGTAACGGTCAACGGACTTATCAAAACTGCTAAAATTAACGGATATGTAAGATTATCCTTCAGTATGGCTGACTTAGTGAAGCAACGATCGGATGAGAGTGGAAATATTCCTGTAGAGGTCAATGCTGTGATTCGTGATCAATATACAAGTAAGTAGTTTTTGAGTATGTAGTGAAAAAAATGTTTAAAATTCCCTTTCCAGGAGAAAATATCAAAGCGACAAGTTTATTCCACATCTTTGATAAACCTTACAAATTTTTGCTCAAAAAGTCTTCGAAGTACTTTATTGCGGGACATCCGTACCGCTGCGCAGTACAGATCAAAGATCCAAATGGTAACAATCTACATACAGTTCATCAAGCCATCATAAATGTAGTCTTTACGGGAGAAAACAGTTACCAGAAATCATTTGAAATGCGCATCACTCCTGAATCCGATGGTACCATGCCATTAACGTTATCAGTTCCAGAACAAGCTGTGAGCATCGAACTGGATGTTACCTACGGAAATGCGGACGATCAATTCACGCTGCATAGCAAAAAACTGAGTAATCTCGCGCAAATCCAAGCATCGATAGTCACTGAACATGTTACTCCAAACCAACCAATCGTAGTTCAAGTGCAGTCATCCGTTCCTTTATCGCATTTGACGTATCATGTGATAGCAAAAGGGAAAATCCTAGCTATAAATCAGCTACGCTTCGATGAAAGTGATACAATTCAGTTCGAAATTTCTGCCACTCCGGAAATGGTTCCCAATGCAAAGATATTCGTTTTCAGTTTTCACAATGGTCAGTTATTGAAGGACACAGTACCAGTGCAGATGAATAGTTTGAACAACTGGGTATTAAGCTGCGATTGAGCAATGAAATGCAGTGAAAAAATGCTATGTTTATTTTTTAGGTAAAGGTAACACTTTCCAAGGATAGAGTTAAACCCGGCGAAAGAGTACAAGTGACTGTAGAATCCATACCAAACTCGACAGTTGGACTGCTGGCAGTCGACAGGGGAACTTGGCTAATGAGTGATGACAATCAGCTTACGAAGCAGAAAGTGCTAAATGAGATCAAAGGCTTTTCGGAGGAAATTGAAGCAGCTGACGATGATGTATGTATTATGTACGAATGTTTGAATCATCCAAAGGCAATGTCCAGTTAGGGAAGAAATGAACGGGTCAGGTCTATAATGGTATCCAGTTTTGCCCCAAGCTCAGAAAGTCATGGGTTCAATCCCAGTCCCGATCCATTTTCCTACATTGTATCTTCCCATATATTTCTCATGTTCTAGAAATCGCTTCTTTCCTATATTGACTCGCATCTTGACGTGGAAGGTGCCAAAAAGGGACCTAACATTTGTGATTCCAAGTATTTGTACACTGAAGATGAGTATTAGTTCCAAACATTTACAATGTTATGAAAACTCATATGTGAATATGTACGTTATGTGGAAGATATTGATTTGGAAAATGTATTGGAGATAACCACTTTCCCTTCGATGGGACTCGAACCCATGACCCTACAGTACGCTAGACTGGTGCTTTAACCAACTAAGCTACGAAGAACCTCCGTCGGCCTTTGCAACCTAGCGGCTACTGAACGAGATCGAGATTCCCAAATTGGACGCGTAGTCAAATCACTCGCAATCCATTTCTCAAGCCAACACTTCCACATGTGTATAGTACACGTCCACATTAGAGGAGCGTGAGTATTTAGAATGTCTGGCGGCTATACACATTCTTTATCAGCAACTGTACTGATCAAGTGAGGTTGTGTAAGCTATTTGCCAGTCGGTCGTCAAGCTCAGACCCGACCGCCTTGCGTAGGCCAAGTCAGCCAGCCAGTCAGTCAGTCAAATCAGAGGATCTGATCATAATGGAGTAGCAACTATGGGCCGCCCGTAACGGACGGTCAAGCTCAAGCTTCAAGACAATGCACAATTAAGTCAGAGTTAAACGTGACAAAATTTGATTCAGTCTTGGGTAGATTTTAATCGAGTCGACACTGACAGGAGTCAAAACATCGACTAAAGGAAATACCACGCACGTTACAAAATAGGAAATATGGAAAATAAACTGGTCCAATCTAGCATAAGGAGAAAAAATGTCGAATTCTACTGGGCACAAACTAAGATTTGCCTTTGTGAGTGAGAAAGTCATTCTCTACAAATTTCAGGTTGTTGCATAATGGAACGTACACACGGTCAAGCAGTTTGACCAACATTGACTCCACCTCTCGTTTATTCAAACATCCATCAAGTTTTACTAACAGCGGCACGAACAATCAATTTATTCGACCAACAATATCACACACGAACGACCGAAGCGACAACTTGAGCACCAACCATCAAAAAATATATGGGGGTTTGTGCAACTTCACTACAAATGCTCGAACATGTTCGGCGAATCTTGACTCCACCCCCGACAACTCAAACCAAAATCAAACCGTTTTAATTTTTTCCAACCGAGCCGCCAACTGTCAAATGGTTGGTCGAACAACTTCACACACGTTCAAACAAAGCAGCAACCGAAGCGTTTTCTTGGGGGCGGAGTCAATGTTCGTCAAACTGCTTGACTGGTGTGTACGTTGCATAAAAGAGCGCATTTAACTTGACGTTTATTAGGGGGTTTTAGCCTAAATAGAGGAACTGTTCCGGTTTCCATCTCACTGAACATATATTCATCTCATCGCAAAACAAAGAAATACAGCACCAATCTCGTCGCTTCTTTTTGCTAACACGCGTGCTCACTGCTCTTATCACAAAAATAAGAAACAAACCAAATTTTCATTGCTTTGTTTTTGATGGGATGGAAATATCAACTATCCCAAAAAAAACATATTTTAGGACGCCTCTAGGTATTTTTAAAATTTAAAACAGAAATCGAAAACAAACAACGAAAGGAACAAACAAAGCATCGAATAAAGGACAACGATTGGAAAGTCGGATCTTAAAACGTGAGAACTTTGAATGAACCCGCACGTGTTGGGCTCCTGGCTCGCGAGCTGCAGAAGGTCGGCGTGAGTGTGGCAGTAATTCACGAAATACGGTGGCCCAGAACTGGAGAACGTGAATTCCGGGCGGTGGATCCCATAGCGAACACTTCATTCAAGTACCACATCTCCTATAGCGGTGGTGACAGAGCAGAACGAGGAGTTGGCTTCATTGATATTCGGTGGAAGCAGATAAGCGACCGCATTTGCGTGTTGAGAATAAAGGGCAAATTCTTCAATTATAGCCTGATCAGCATCTATGCCCCAACGAACGATAAGCCTAATGACGTGAAGAATGAGTTCTAAGGGAGCCTTGATAAGGCCTACGGAGAGTGCCCATGCCCAACACACGATGTAAAGATTGTCATCGGGGATGCAAGTGCGCTGATTGGAAGAGAAAGTTTCTTTCGCCCTGTCATTGGTACCGAAAGCCTTCATTCCGTTACCAACGATAATGGTCTGCAACATTTGCTGCTGGGCTGCTGCTACAGGGGTGGTAATAAGCAGTACCAGTGGCGTAGCCACGGGGGTGGTTTTGGACATAAACCCCCCCCCCCCCCCAGAGACAAAATTTTCAAAAGAAATTATTTTTTCGAAAAAAATGTCAAACTCCACCGCCCCAATAACCCCCCCCAAACCCAATTTTCAGGCTACGACACTGAGCAGTACCTACATAACACGTAAGAATATTCGCAAACATACCTGGCAACTAAGCATATGCGGTATTTCGAAAAATTTCGTTTCAGGTGGTTCGAAACTAAATTCCGCGGAATTTCGCGGAATTTGAGCGTGGCGAAATCTGATTTCTTGATTTCGTTTCATTTCGTAAAATCACAAAAATTTCGCTAGAAAAAATTACCTTTTAACGAAACTTAACGGAATTCCGCGGAATTTCGAAACAAATTTAGACTTAAACCATACTGTCTCATACGGTAGTGTATTATCAAAAATTTTGGCTGCGCCGCTGAACAAAATCATAAAGCTGTTTTCAGAACTTAATGTTATACAAATTTTCATATTAACGGTTACTGCATAATCCCATTCTGAGTCGACAAATACGTATTTAGTTTTTATCTATAAAACGTCTTCAGTGTTTTGTTAGAAATATCAAACAGAAAACGAAAAATATCTTTAACTATTTTACCTCAATATTTTACAGGCTCAGAGTATAAATGTAATCAGATACGAATCTGATCAGTACAACTTTGTCAAAGAGGCAAAGCCATGGCGTGAATTCTTATGGAATTTGTGAATTATTTTTAAAGTGCCTCTTTCCTATTAACGGCCGACTTCTTCACCTCTTATGCCTCAAACCAGTTTTAGGCGGTTCACTAAGCACCACTTAACAGTTAAGTAGGCCCCAATGAAAACATTATTATTAAAGGAAGCACATTGATTAAACGAAGTTAGATTGATTTGAAACACGGTTTTCGTCTTCGAGTTTTCATAATAACTTCGTTTACTATAAATATTTATTCGCTTACCAAGGCTTCACATGAATTACCTTTTCAACAAACCAAAGATTCCTTTCCCGTGGCGCTCACTGAGATGCAGAGCATTCCTCGGTCGCTTATAATTGTCAAACTAATTTCCCTCTCCTAATCCCAAATTGACTGTAAGGGCGTGAACGGCTCATACCATTACTCATGAATTTGACAGAAATAGTAAAACTCTGAATTCCGATTATTGTTGGTGGCTATAGAAAAAGTATTACATAAAGAAGGTAATTTTGTAAAACGAGGATTTGGAATTATTTACTAATGAAAGGATTTTCTGAATACAGTATCTCTCCGCTTATCCGGACCTCGCTAATCCGACGACTCGTTAGTTCGGATCTCGCTAATTCGGAATTTTCCGGAAAAAAATAATCAACACCCATTTAAATACATAATACTGTCAGTTTTCTAATTTGTGCTGTGATTTTGTTTTGGTTCATTTATACGGATTTGACAGTCGGATTAACGACAGAAACCACGTTAGTCCGGCCACAGATAATATATCTGTGGTCCGGCCATACATTTGTCGGATCAGCGGGGTATACTGTGATTAATTTTTACAAATAAAACTATTTTGTGATTTTAAATGTATTTTCATGCACATATTTGGAGCATGCAAATAAACGTAACATTCAATCGATCTCACTATTCTTTTAAATCGAAATAAATTTAAACTGTGCTTGCTTGTAAAATTCAGTCAAATTTAATTGAATATCGAATGTTCATTCGTTTGATGCGGTAAGCTGCAAATTTACACGTCGTTGAAGTTTCAAAATTTCTTGCTGTGTTCATAAAAGAGACTACACCCAATATTTTTTTACACGGTTGGTATTTTTAATTTCCCGGTCAACCTGATTTTTCACAGCTTTTTAAATACCACCTGAATTTTCTTTGATTTTTTGTGAATTTTTTCATGGGGTTAACTCATAGGCTCATCTACGCTGAAGGTCGTAATCAACTAAACCCAGCCGTGTAAAAACAGAATTGGGTGTATTTAACATATTAGACAATTTTCAGAAAGATGGATACTATTTATCAAAAAAATTACATTCATATTTGTCTTATACCAAACAAACTGTTTACGAATGTATATTCTTTGTCTCATTCCAGACGCAGACTTCATTTCAAAAATTGAATCATATCTACAATTGGATAATATCACTTTAAGTGATCCTAGATAGGTTTTTGCTTTCATTGAAGACATTATATCTACAAGTCTAGGCAAAATGTCTACTTCAGGCTTGTAAAATGTCATCTGCATGTCGTTTGACTAATTTGTTAATAACTTTCTTCAGAAGTAAAATTCACATCATAGTTTTAGATGTACTCATAACGCTTGAGTAGGGCTATATTTTTGCTCAAGGGTAAGCGAATAAATATTTACATTGCTTTAAATATAACATCTAAGGCTGGAGAGTGAAAACTCTCCAAAATGTCACGTGTCATTTAACATAATGTCATTTGAATGACATTTTGCCTCCCAAGCCCCAGATTAGATATTTACAGCAATGTCTTGTTAGACGAAGTTGAAGGCATATTTAAGCGCTATAAGTTCGTCATACATCAAGAATCAATAGCTAACTTCTGAAAAAAGTTCTGGGAAAATTATACAAACGAATGCAAATGACATTTTACAACACTGGTCAACTTCTAGAGAAGGAATCACATCCTAAATATGATAATAAAATGAAATTAGGAACTGTACTAATGCTGGGGTATTGCTTTTTCGCCAATTGTAAACGAAGAAGCGGCGATTTATCTCAGACTGCTTATTTTGTTACTACAGTGACCAGGATAATGAAAAACCCACTTGCAGTTTTTCATACAACATTTTCCATTTTGGAGATATACATCTCGATTGCGTGTGAACCAATGTTGTAAACTTTAAAATCAATTCAATAAAAATTCCGCGGAAAAAAATAAAAATTTCGTTTCGTTTCGTAAAATTTCGAATTGAATGGACCTTGATTTCGTATCGTTTCGAAGTTGCGGAAATAATTAATATTTCGTTTCGTTTCGTTTCGAATCAACATACACATTTTAGATTTCGTTTCGTTTCGTTTCGTTAGGAAAAAGTGTCTTATCGCATACCCTTACTGGCAACATCCGAGGCACTTGCTCACACATAGACCACGTGCTGGTTGACGGACGAGGTCCTTCGGAAGTCGTAGTTGCAAAAATTCGGGCGCGACTCTCCAGCGTCACGAATTCACGAAACAACAGAACGATGCGTTTCAATATCCAACGCAGTTTAAGGAGCTGCTGAACAGTACCACCAGAAGCTGGACGAGCGGATAGGAGATGCCACCGGATTTGGCGACGTCAACAGATTGTGGGAAAATATCCACGAAGCTGTGACAACAACAGCGCAGGAAGTGTTGGGCACTGCACAGCGACGCCAACGAAATGGTTGGTTTGACGAGGAGTACCAACGAGTGATGGACGAGAAGAATGTTGCTAGGAGTCGAATGCTAGGGGCTCGTACCCGTTCCAACAGAGAGCGGTACAGTGTAGCAAGGGCAGAAGAGAAACGACCCCACAGCAGAAAAAAGGCAACACGAAGAGAGTGTGATAGCTGAAGCGCAGGAGAACATGGGTAGTAACGATATGCGGAAGTTCTACGCTACTGTCAATGGCGGTAGCATAAGAACGCGTCAGTGCCCGCTATGTTCAATGACCGAGAGGGGAATTTGCTGACAGACAAGACTATGCACTATGGGGAAAAGGGTGGCCATTAATCGGAAAATTAACTATCTCCAATTTGTCTAATTTATATATCATATGAAAGTATATACCCTAGATAAGAGAATCGGAAAATATTGAAACGCTATGTTTATTCAGTCAAAAGATATGGGCTGGCGAAATGAAAAAAGCTGATGAAAATAAAAAATCATTCCTTACATTGATTTGTATGTTATGAAGTTCAAATATAAGGTTTTATATATTTTCAAAGCTTAAAACCTAAGCTTTTTGATAGTATGGTTTATTTTGCACGCAAAGATTATTATCAAAAAGTTGTAGAAGAAAAACTTTAATTATCATAATTCTTCGCAATAAAATGGTCCCGCAAACCTAATGTTCCCAAATGTCCCCTCATCTGTGAATGGGGGATTGAAATATAACTCTGGTACCGTGCGGGACCGAAATCCGTACTGCACCGAAATCCGTCCACCTAATGAGATATCAATAAATTAAAGGGGGTTAAAGGTAGTTAATGTAGAAATAATTTATCTTGTCCTGTTCAGATATTTGGTAGTAACCTTTTAGGACATAGAAATAGTAAGAAGGCTTTGAAGTTAAAACAACAAAAATCAAAAACAAATCGCCACCCACCAAACGCTGAGTTTTTGCCGCCATTTTGTTTTAGGGTAGAGCATTATTGCACCAAAAGTAACTGTGTTTCATTGCTAATTGCGAATCATCACATAAGATAAGCGGAATACAAATCGAAGGGATCGCTTCTCAAGGTGCGAATCGAACTATTTACAGTGGTAGTTTAGCCAATCAGACTGTTTCAATTTAAATACTTAGTTAAAAAATAGCTGTACGGATTTTGATCCTTTGATTCGAAATCCGTCCACGGTGGACGGATTTCGAGTCAGGAGTAGTTGATTTTATTCATTACTAGTCGACCCGGCAGACGTTGTCCTGCATAGTAGGCGAAAATGCGCGTTGTGAACTGCCCATGGAAAGTTTACATACAAATCTACATTCTAGTTTTCCACGATTTACTCAACCTTATTCGGGATTTTCGCATGAGGAAATATCATATAAACCCGTCGGAAACGAAAATCAACATTCCTACCGAAGGAATGAAGAAAATCCATCCAGCCGTTTTCGAGTTATGCGGATACGAACACAGACCATTTCATTTTTATTATATAGATTTTATCATGTTTTTCGTAGTTTTTAATGAGTCAATGTGAAACACTTCAAACGTAGAAGCCTTCATGCTCCTATGTCAATGAAAAACGTTTTATTTACATTCGATTCCTATTTTCTAATGACTGTTTCATATACTGTGCTTAAGTGTACGAGTTTCGATGCCCCACTGTACCACCTTTTAGTGAGTGATTTGTTTGCGCATATTTGCGCTTTTACGAGAACGCTGCAATCAAAGTTTTCTTGAAAAATGTGGTTTTTATTCTCTATACCTCGTAATGATTAAAAAATGTACAACATTATTACTAGAAATATGGTTGTTTACTATTTGAAAAACACAAAAAAATGCTCAAAAAAAAAATTTTTTTTTGCGGGTGACATTTTTTGAAGGGTTAACGATGGCCCTTAAAGGGTTAAAAAAGGTTCTCAAATATTCCTTCACATCATATATGTTGCGTAGAAACAGTTTTCATTGAAAAAATATTTTTGGCCGCCCATTTGTATGAGAATTCCCCATAGTGCACTACGGCTATCCTACCGCTCATAAAAAAATCTACTCTTCCGCTCATTTTTGGTCGAAACGAAAAATACGCGCCAGTTAGTCGCCTAAGAAAAACATACCTCCAGAAAAAAAGCTACTTTAATATATTTTTTAATTTAGTCGCTACGTGGTGCATTCCGGCGGTGAATGCTTGAATAGTACGTGCTATTTGTACTGCGGAGAAATTTTTCACATCTATGAGAGCCTTGGAAAATGGTCACGAAAGTTGTCATTTTGTTGCAAGGCACAATACGATACGATGTAGAAAACCCTTCACCACTGAAGGAATTTTTCACTGGCCAAAAAAATGTCTCTTGGCTTCAACTTATGAGGAAACCAAGTTTCTTGCCTTTAAATCATTTCCAACGCAAGTAATCACTTGGAATTAGCTTCGCGGGTGAATCATAATGCTGCAGCAAACCGTTTGTTGCCATCGGGTATTAGCCCCAATTCAATGTGTTTGAAGGTTTTTAGCCTTTCTTCACGCGAACACTCGTAAATGTCAAAATCGCCAATGAAACCTACCAAAGCACATTGTTTAACTTAGGATAGCATCTCCGAAGACATTTTGAAGCATTTGATCAATAAATGATTAAAGCAGCTCGCTTCCCATCTGTTTGGGCTTGGTTCTGGATGTTTTGGATCAGTGACACACCAGGAGTTAACTTTCTGAAATCAGTATGGCTCGGCTCGGTTCGATTTCTCAAAATTTAGCACCTTCAATGAAATAATATTTGCTAAGCGGAATAGCGGACACCTTCCTACATAACCGGTACAAAATAGTTTTTCATGAATAGTTCATAATTTTGAGAAAATCCACGAGATGTCTTTCGCCATACAAATTTCTAGCGGCTAACTCATGCTGGCTATTTGTGCATATATATATATATATACGATATACGATACGATACGTATACGATAGCGCCTGGATGCTGGCAGCGGCGGGTAGAAAATCAGCCACTGCCAATAATTCATTCTTCTATTTGCGCCTACTAAGAGCACCTCCACGGGAGTCCTCATCGCTATTCTTATTATAGCGCTCCCTTCCGAGTGCTGTTTTAGGATAGCGCCCCATCTTCCCACCGGTGGTTTCTGTTTTAGGTATAGCGACTTTGTAAACATATTGAGTTCCCACCGCGCGTTGCTAAAAGTAGCCTTTTTTCTACAATGGCTCTACATTCCAACTGGAACTTGGCTAGCTGCTCAACTAAGTATTCTATTAGCATTTTCCCAGTTATTAATTGAAAGCTTTTCTGTGCCCGCCATTGCATGAGTATGTATTTTGTGTAACAACTATGCCCAAGAAGCCCAGTCGAAAACATCCTTGACCGAATCGGGAATAGAACTTGCCATCTCCGGAAGGCAATTCTACGTTTTTGCTCGCAAGGGTAGCTGGAGATCCGTCGTAGTAATTGTTTTCACCGTTATTCCTTCTGGACTTCCTTCCTCCTGGAAGTCGAAAAAAATCTTCCTGAAATTCCCACCAGTTTTCCTACAGGAAACTCTTGACAAAATCCTGCAGGAATGCTTCCACAGTTTTTTTTCTCTGGTGGATGTCGCGGAGAAAAAAAATTGTAACAACATCCGAAAGAATCTAAACAATTCTCTTGAAAAAATTAGGTTTTCAATTGAAACCACCAAAGATATTATTGGGCAATTTCAATAAAAAAAATCGCGAAGGATTCTGGAAGAAATCCTAAAACTATTCTGCGAGAACTGCTAAAGATTCTTAAAAGAACACAAAGATTGCTGGGGAACTCCCGGAGAAATCTGCCAGGGATCCTACATGAATTTCCAAAACAAGAAATTTTTTTTTAATGTTTAAATGAACGCCAGAAGAGAAACTAGCGGAAGATTTTCTGGAGGAACTAGTTGAAGAACATACTGAATAATTACTAAAAGAACATTCTGAGGGATTCCTGGAAGATCTCCTCCTTGGAAAAACCTGCAAAACAAAAACAGTAGAATTTTCTTTTGCAAAAAATCCATGTATATTTCGGGCACTAGCGGGCGCCGGTGCGCATCGCTCCTCATTATAGCTGATCTATTAGAACTACAATTACTACTTCGCGGAGTTGAACTGGGGCACTAGATAAAAACAAATTTCTCTTGCTATTTAATTTCATCGAAATTGTTCAGAAAAAGAAAAATAGATTCTCTGCAATTTTTTATCAAAAACAAAGTGACGTTTCACAAAATAGCAACCGTGCATTGAAATTTAGCAACCCAATATGGGGCGCTAAATTTGGAAACCCACGGCTAATTTTGAGTTGCGTTCTTATTTTACATTCCCGTTTAGATACCTCCGGTGTAAAAGTGGGTCCCTATAAAGGGCCCGGAAATAGCGATAGAGCCCCAGATGGGGACTCCCGTGGAGGTGCTCTAAGCAATCCAGTTTTGAATTACAATATCGCTTAGTTATTTTTTATGCGACTGCACAAATTTTGAGATTCACACGTTTTTTTACACAGTTCTTATTTACGCGGCACGTGTCCCGCACGTAAAACCGACTTGAGTGTACTTAACATAAAATGATGGATTTGTGAAAGTTAAGAATAATATTTTATTATTATTTATACGACACTTGAGAAGCAGGCGCAATCATCATTTAAATGGGGTAGTATATTTTACTCAACTTATGGGCTGTCGGTAGTGTTTGTAATATGAATCTGAATAGTAAAACTTTGGCTCATGAGACATTGCTGTAAAATCGTGAAAATTGAAAGATTTCGGCGTAGTTTACAAAAAGATATTTTAGTTACAAGATAAAGATTGTCGCTGTCGTCGCTGTCCGAAACATCTTTTGCTGGCGAGGATAGGGTACTAAATGTAAATGAAGGAAAACTACATACGAGTTGACAGTTCGGTACCACACATGTTTCGGATAGTAGAACAAATGAAACCGAAGCGACAATCTTTATTTTGTAACTAAACTGTCTTTTAGTTGACATGGTACACCAGTTGACCTCAACTCCAGAACAATTTGGAGAACCTAGAACATATACTATGAACTTTTTTCAATAGTGAAGAGTTTTAGGGACGTACATGGCCATGCTGGTTTTCTATAGGTTTGGTTTGGGACGCAATTACAGTTCCATTGCTTGCTCAACATTTGCACAAATCACATATAAATGAAATCATATTGAATAAAACTTTTCATAGGGGCTGATTTCAGGACCATCAATTCGTCAAATATGACCAGTTTTACACATCCTGCCTAAAATAAAGCTTCAGGCCTAGCTAGTTTTCTCAAGTATGCAAAGAGCTAGCGCATGAAGGGAAGGGTTCCCATGTACATAAAAATATAACTATTCCCTTTGACTTTTCTGAAAATTCCTAGCGAAAAAAACTCATGGTGTTTGAAATGTATACTTCGTCCTGGATATTCACTTGTTAAAAATCCCATACATATGAAGGCACAAATCTCCTAAATTGAAGTGAAAGTGCTCCTGGAGCCTACGTTCTGAAAACACTCATATTATGCTCATTTCTTGCTTGCTTGAGCTTGATTGACTGCTCGTAGTTGCTACTCCATTATGACCAGATCAGCTGTTCTTGCACAGGGAACTAACAGATGTTTGCTTGGGACTAGCACACATCTTCAATGTACAAGTACTGGTGATCTCATTTGTTAGGTCATACTGGCGCCTGCCACGTCAGAATGCTAGTCAATGTAGGGAAGGGGGAGGAAATGATGATGCAATCATTCGCCCACTGCAAGCCGAATATACCTCTGCACTTGCTACGAGTTCATGCGGAATTTTTTGGAATTTTTGGGTTAGGTTCGAGAGGCCGGGGTCCGTCTTGGTTAACGAGCTGCCAATGTGATAGATAGAGAAGGCGACTGATGGATTTTCTAATTGGATGTAGGAAACGAGCTCTATAGTTCATTTCCAATTTTAGCAGATTACTGTTAGGGGCTGTCCATAAACCACGTAGACTCTTGAGAGGGGGGGAGGGGTTCCGAAAAAGTCTACGTTAGTCCACGAAGGGGGACGGGGGGGTATACCAAAAGTCCACGTAGACTTTTTTTTTATTACAATTTATGCAGCAGCTTTGTGGGAAGTTCACTTCTTTAATTTTTAAGGTTTTTTTTCGGCTGAAATACGGCTTAAAACTATCATGGATTTTATCTGGAAATTCTTATATTTTGAGCAAAGTGTTCTATACAAACTTTCGATTTTTTTAAATTTCCACTCGGATTTTATTGCAGATTCTACTAGAATATATTTTTGATTTTCGACAGGAACTTTTATGGGAACGACAAGTGATTTTTAAGAATTTTCACGGGAATTTATGTCGTACTACAACGGAAAGTTCTTTGGAATTCACATTGGAAGCATTTTGAAATATCAAAGAAAAAGTCATTTGAATTTCCAAAAGACATTCTTTAGAACTTGTAAGGGGAATTCCCCGAAATTTCTGCGAGAAATCCTTCAGAATTTCCACTGGAGATTTTCAAGGAGTCCCTGGGAAACTTTTCTTAGTTTCGATAATTTTTCGGAATTTTTGCGAGGAATTCTTCAGAAGTGAAACTCTTCGAAATATTCATGGGAAATTTTTTAGAAAATTCACGGCAATTTATTCGGTAGTTCTTATGCAAATTCTTCGGAATTATTGATGGAAAATCTTCGGAATTGCTATAGAAATTGTTGAAAATTTCCACGAGAAATTATTTGAATTTCCCACCAAAAACTGTATGAGTTTCCACAAATAAAATATTTGCAATTTTTGTAAAAAAGCCTTTATAATTTTCACAAAATTTTATTCGAAATTTTTACAAAAAATTCATCAAAATTTTAACTGAAAATTCTTCATAATTTCCATCGAAAATTATTCGGAAAATTCTTTAGAATGTGGAAACTTCTCCAAATTTGAATCAGAAATTCAAAAATGTCGTAGGAAACCATTCTAAAATTCCACGGGAAATATTTCGAAACGTTCGTTTAAACATAAAATTAACTCGGGAAATAAATTTTAAATTTTCACTGAAATTTACTAATAAAGGGGAAAACTTTTGGATTTTAGAAGGAAATTCTTGGTATTTCAATGGATGATTATTCAACAAGATATTGCACGAAATTTAAAAGAAAAGCAACGTAATTTTCACGGAAAGTTCTTTGCAGTATTATCGGGAAAATTTAAAGGTTATCAATGAAGCTAAAGTTTTTTTATATTGTCTTTATTAAAGGTTATGCAAAAGTGTCGGCGGCGGTGGCGCACATCTCTATGAGGAATCGAGTTCAGCAGAAAAATAAATTGGCTTTGAGATTTGGTTTCGGAAGCTATGGGCAAAATATTATATTTGATTACGTTTTAAATTGATTTTTGTTTTGTTGGGTTTTGTTCAGTTTAATTTTGTTATGTTTGAAATTCGAATTTTATTGTAATAGGGGGAATGACGGCTTTGGCAGGTTTTGTTCTATTATTGGCAGGGGTTTTTTTATGACTGACTAAGCTCAAATTTGGCCTAAACATTCTTTGTATATCAAAGAATATTGTGGCCAAATTTCAAAAAATTTGGTCGACAAAAACCCCCCTGCCAATAATAGAACAAAACCTGCCAAAGCCGTCTTTCCCCCTATTTACATATTGAAATTAATTTGAATAGCTGAATTGCTTAAAACGTGGTTTAACTTCATATTTTTAAAATCGCATATGATATTTTGTAAAATTTAGAAAAGTCTACGTAGACTTCAAAGGGTGGGGGGAGGGGTTTCGGAAAAGTCTACGAAAGTCTACTAAGGGGGGAGGGGGGTTTGAAAATGTGAAATTTCGGTCTACGTGGTTTGTGGACAGCCCCTTAGAATACTCAAGTTGAAGGTATAGGAATAGTAATAGAAACGGTATGGAAGTCCATTTCCAGTTATAGCGATTACTAGAACATGAGAAATATAGAGATAGATACAAAGTAGGAGAATGGAACGGACCTGGGATTGAACCCACGACCTCCTGCGTATGAGGCAGAAGCAGTAGCCATATGACTACCAAGCCCGCTTAACACTGATATTATGCTCATTTCACAGTCAAACAGACATAACGCATTGCAAATTCACTCACCAAATACATCGTCATTCGAACACTAACGACATCTGTTAATTTCAAAGTTGGGCAAATCACGAACCAGATGGCGGTAGTGAACAAACTTCAATCTCGACCAAATCCAATAAGCGTGCCACAAGTTATCGACTGGCCAACTAATGATTATTTGAATTGACCAGTAAATCAGTGAACGATGGAAATTTGTCGTGAGATACATCTGTTTGTCTGTTCTCAACTCTTGATAATAGGCCTACTCCTTTTATGATTCTGAAAAATATAACTGAAACAGATATATTTGGGCATTTTTTGAGAGCTGCAGAGGATTCTTGGCACTGCAGAGTGGCCAAATGCATGCACATATTAATTCCTTATCTGCGTATACGACTGATAGATGCGCGAAAATTGCGGATGATATAAACGAGAATACAAGAAGAAAAAAATATAAGCATTCGTCCTATGATCTTGAAATACCTCAAGACCACATCGATAGGACGAAACTATCCTATCTTCATTTTAAATTGAAAAAGAATAGTTATCAAAATTATGATTACCATACAAAAAAGACTTATGAAAAGTAACGGATCGTTAGAAGCATCTATTTCAAACTAACAACAAATGATGTTATGAAAACTCATATGTGAATATGTACGTTATGTGGAAGAGATTGATTTGGAAAATGTATTGGAGATAGAGAGGGGCGCTCCGCTCAGGAGCTGTTCAGAAGAATCGCTTCCTTACATTGAGCTGATGAACCATGGATCTTTTTTAAAGAACCCCAGCTCAGCAGCACACTTTAAATTGATGAAATCATTGTCAAACACGCGCCTAGAGAAACTCCCTCGAGCGTACGCACTTGAGTACGCGCGCTGTTGTATTTTGTACAACACAAACGAAAATACCACGCTCGCGGTACACAACACAAGCGAGCTTGTATGATCGTTTATTATTTGCACCTCAAGCACCATCAAGCCAAGCGACAGCACTATCTAGCCAAGCAACAGAAATCATTTCTGCTGCAGAAAGGAATCAGAAACACACAAGCAAAAATAATCTAACTTGCCGTCTATTTCTAAACCCATACCCACATACTTGGCGCAGCGAACGGACACACAAAAGATACCTAGTAGTGCGGTAGCGAACGAACCGTTCCAAGCAAAAGATCCGAAGATCCGAACAACTCTCAGTTCCGCTCATGTCGTCGTCCAGCTCGAAATTGCTATATCATGATATGGAAGCGATAGCTGGGCTACCAGCTCAGATCCGTGCGACACGGATCTCGATTCGGATCAGTCGCGACCGATTCTAGCGAACCGTGTAATTCAAACGAACCGAACTGGGAGCTGTGTCTTGCACGGAGCGGATCTTATGCTTGCGACGGGTTTTCCCGCTAGCATACTGCTACATGTGCACTCTGTTTGTTTGTAGCACCGTGCTCTGTATTTTTGCTCTCTTGTTTTTAGTTCTCTCGCACTTCGGGAACCAATGTAGATGAATGGGCTCGCTTGTATGAAAATGTCAACTACGCATGGTTAGAAGCGCGCGCAAACAAGGCATTGATTTACTGCACCAATGAAGAGAAAACTTATGACACGTGATATGGTTCACTATAGCTTAATATTTTAAAAATTTGAAAGTGAGGTTAATAACACGGTGTGTCTGTGACCATTATTAACGAAATAAAATGTCCATCCATTCTGAACTCGCCTTTCGAAAGATATAATATCCAGGCGTCTGCTATGAAAATTTCAAAATCTTTCATCTAGGGAATCGAAAGTTATAGCAGTTACAAATTTAATGATTTTTGCGTTAGATATCTCACTAATATGCAACCATATATACCGTGAATTTCCTCCTGATTACATCCAAATAAATTATCATCAAATATGCAACCTAAAACCTATTCTGAATAATAGAAAATAATAGCAAAGGATGTTAGGGATGACATTGTACAAATATCGATGGCAAAATAGACAATACAACCAAAATACAATATTCAAATTACAGAATTATTGCACTTCAATCTCCTAATCATACCAAAGTGTGAATATTGTCTATGACAGACAAGTAACTACACTCTGTATGATGATTCTGCTTTTATTAAATATGATAATAGTTGGTAACATAGAATACCGTGCTGAAACAATGTTGTCTTTCATGGGTACTGGGTAGTTAGTAAGACTAGTAACCAACATTTAAACAACAATGTGCATCATTTGTTGTCAGTTATACAACCATCATCTAGTTCGATTCAAGCAGTGGTACGAAAACGAGTTTCATTTGGAAAAAAATGGGAAAGGCTAGATCACCCGAGGAAAACCGCCTTTTGCGAGAATGGTAGACGGAAAAAGCATATATGCAACACTTCGGAACGTCTCAACAATTTAACTGATTTGCTGAAAAACGATGCATTTACTTCATAAAATAATGCATTTACTACATAAATTAATTTAAAATGTTATGAAAACTTGTATGTGAATATGTACATTTTGTGGAAGATAATGATTTGAAAATGTATTGGAGGTAACCACTTTCCCTTCGGTAGGACTCGACCCCACGACCCTACAGAACGCTAGACTAGTGCTTTAACCAACTAAGCTACGAAGGACCTCCATCGGCCTTCGCAACCTAGAGGCTACTGAATGAGCTCGAGATTCCTAAATTGGACGCATAGTCAAATCACTCGCAATCCATTTGTCAAGCCAACACTTCCATATGTGTATAGTACACGTCCACATTAGAGGAGCGTGAGTATTTAGTCTGTTGACTTGTAAGGTCGTCTTCAGTGTCTCGACTTGAGTCGAGTCAAGTACGAGACACTGAAGACGACCATACAGTTGAGGTCGAAATACGATATTTAATATGATTTGGTGGAATTAAATGGAATTGTACTAAAATCGTCTCATGACAGTGAAATATTTCTTAAAAAGTTTCAGTCTTTTGAAATCTCTCATTTTCTTACCTGAATTCATGGAAATGCGATGGTTTCTATCTTCTAGTCGGATACTAGTATTCCCTGTGTCAGTTAATTTATGAAGTAAATGTATCGTAGTTCAGCAAGTCAGTTAAATTGTTGAGACGTTCCGAAGTGTTGCATATATGCTTTTTCCGTCTACCGTTCTCGGAAAAGGCAGTTTTCCTCGGGTGATCTAGCCTTTCCCATTTTTTTTCCAAATGGAACTCGTTTTCGTACCACTGCTTGAATCGAACTGGATGATGGTTGTATAACTGATAACAAATGATGCACGTTGTTGTTTAAATGTTGGTTACTAGTCTTACTAACTACCCAGTACCCATGAAAGACAACATTGTTTCAGCACGGTATTCTATGTTACCAACTATTATCATTTTTATTAAAGCAGAATCATCATACAGAGTGTAGTTACTTGTCTGTCATAGACAATATTCACACTTTGGTATGATTAGGAGATTGAAGTGCAATAATTCTGTAATTTGAATACTGTATTTTGGTTGTATTGTCTATTTTGCCATCGATATTTGTACAATGTTATCTCTAACATCCTTTGCTATTATTTTCTATTATTCAAAGAATAGGTTTTAGGTTATAGTTGATTGAGGTTGCAAATTGCATATTTGATGATAATTTATTTGGATGTAATCAGGAGGAAATTCACGGTATATATGGTTGCATATTAGTGAGATATCGAACGCAAAAATCATTAAATTTGTAACTGCTATAACTTTCGATTCCCTAGATGAAAGATTTTGAAATTTTCATAGCAGACGCCTGGATATTATATCTTTCGAAAGGCGAGTTCAGAATGGATGGACATTTTTTTTCGTTAATAATGGTCACAGACACACCGTGAATAAATGAATGATAAATCAGTGAGTGAATAAATGAATGACATAAATTTTTCAAATTTTAGAACAATAATTAAAATCGAAATAATAGTATTACCAATTATTTTTTAATATATGTAGCAATAAAGAACTAAAGAACTGATCTAAGGAGCTGACTCTTTTCAATGAGCTGATCGGATCAGATCCGCTCACTGCAATGAGCTGTTTTGCCCATCTCTAATTGGAGGTAACCACTTTCCCTTCGATGGGACTCGAACCCAGGACCCTACAGTACGCTAGACTGGTGCTTTAACCAACTAAGCTACGAAGGACCTCCGTCGGCCTTCGCAACCTAGCGGCTACTGAACGAGCTCGAGATTCCAAAATTGGACGCATAGTCAAATCACTCGCAATCCATTTCTCAAGCCAACACTTCCACATGTGTATAGTACACGTCCACATTAGAGGAGCGTGAGCATTTAGAATGAAACTCGATTTGTACAATTGCACAACATGTGAAAGATTTAGTTCGAAGAATGTATTGGTGGGTAAATTTACAATTTCCAAATAAGCGAGGAAAGAGATCGCTACTCGAGTTCAGTACACTTAAATTCGTTTATTTGATCCAGGAACATCGAGTTTAGTGGAGTGTTTGCGGTGTTTTCAATGGCGGATCGTAGATCTTTCAAGTCATCTTCAGCTACGCCTATGATTGCGCGGTAGTTGCTAAAATCCAACCTATATATTGCCATTTTTGCATATGGGACTAGACCTGTGCGCCGCCGCGCCACGCCGCCGCCGCCGACGATTTTGGGTCGGCGCGCCGCCGATCATAATTTGGCCACGCCAGTGACTAACCGTAATAAAAATGATCAATTAACTTAAGTCGAGTCGAGCCAAGCACGAAATTCAGTGCCTCGGTCTAATAATTGAGGTCGAAATACGTATCTCTGAAGAAATACAGCTTGGTAGAGTTAATTGGAATAGTACTAAACTAGTCTTACGGAAGTTCATAAATGTTGTTAAGGTGGATCTCGTCAAAATTCAATTTCAAATCTATCTCAAGCGATGGTGTCCCTAAGTCGGTGTAGTGACATACCTTGTCTTGGTTATTTAATAGGTTGGTTGATTAGTTTGAAAGTTTGAATGCGGATTTATCTAGTATAATAATACATAAATTGTTAAACTGATCTTTGGAATGCGTTAAGCCAAAGCCTAATTTAGCCGGGCACCTAAACTTGTAGGTGACTCGCAAATTGGGTCTGTTGTGGGGCTTGGATACATGCCCAAAGCGTTCCCAATTCTTAAAGGATCTGGCATTGGTGCCGGAAAATTATTGCAGTTAAGAAATTTCAAGTCAAGTTGCACATTAGTTATTTTGACATTTTTTTTCTATTTATTTAAATCAACTTTTTTGATCAGTTTTCTTTGTTTTTAGATTTGTGCTATTAAGATAACTGGCTTATAAGGCAAACTGATTTAGCAAAATAATTAAATCCCAACTGTGAATGCTTTACCGATTTTTTTTTTGTTCCGACTCCCGAGTAAGTAATTCATATTTTGAAATCAATTTCTGAATATAATTGACATAACCACTTGCTGAGCATCAGCAAAGCAAATATTGCTGAGTAAATATTACGAGCATCAGTTAAATACGCTTCTTATTTTCTTATTCACAGCTATTGTAACCCAGAACTGGGGTGTTGTCGCTTCGCTGAATAGTATTTAGCCTTATTATTAAGAATAATCGAAGAAGTGTCGTTCAAACATTCATTTATGAATTCCTTCGAAAAATACTCCAGAAATTAGTTCGGACATAAATCAAGAAATATATTTGATAATTCCTCCAGATATTCCTCCGAAAAGTTCCTTTTAAAAAGCCTTAGAAGATTATTTTATTAATTCTTCCTAAATTTTTTTCGGGTATTCCTTCGGAGATTCCTTACAAAATTTCTCCGAAAATTCCTTAAGAATTTTCATTACGCATTTCTTCAGACGAATTTCTTTCGGAAATTGCTTAAGGAATGCTTTCGGATTTTGTTCCACAAATTCCTACAATCTCCTTCGGAGACTACTTGAGGAATTCCTTTGGATGTTTCTTTAGCAATTCCTGTGAAAATTCCTTAAAATATTGCGGATCTTTTCAAAATTTTCCATTTTGCGGATCCCGCAAAGTTCTTCCGCAGCTGTCAAAGTTCTACCGCAGGCCTGGAAATTTTCAATACACTGAAACAAAAACCTGATATTTGGCGTTGTCATCATAGAATGCCATGCCAAACAGTAGAGAAAAAGTATGAAGTGACAGCTGCGGTAGTTTGAAAATTGTTCCGGGAAGAGGAAAGTTTTCTCTGGAACAGCAATATTCCTTAAAAAATCCATACGTTCTTTTGAGAATTTCTTTGGAACTTTGTTGAGAATTTCTTCGAAAATTTTTCCTTTTGAAATTGTTTCGGCATTTATTTCATGAATCGCTGGAAAAAGTTCTACTAGATATCCATAAGGAATTCATTCAATTTTTGCCTAAGGAATTTCTTCAGAACTTCTTCCAGCAACTCCTTTAAAACATTCTTCGGGAATTCTTCCGGAACTTCCTGCAGGAATTTCTCCAAAAATGCCTTCATCTTTCCTAAAGTTCTCGTTTGTTTGTTGTTTATTTTTGGATTTGGATTTTTCGAAAATTCAATAAGTAACTACGTCGCAAACAACTTCATTTTCAATAAATTTCAAAGGATTTCCTGGAAGATCTTCCGAAAAAAAATCTGGAGAAATCTCCGAAGGAAATCTTGAAGGTTTTACGAATAATCTTTTAAAGAAGTCCCTGGAGGAATATCCGAATGAATTCCGGGCGGTATTTTTTTTTGTTAGACCGATACAAATATTTAAAAACTATTTTGTCAACCCACCCCCCCCCCCCCCCGGGGAATTTTTTTGCCAAAAAATAATATTTTGAAGGGGCAACAAAATGAAATTCGGATAATTTTGAGGATTTTCAAAATATTCTTTAAGAAATCCGAGGAGTTTTTTCATTTTTTTCATTTTAATAATTATTTTTTATTATTCCCCCCCTTGACCTTTCGGAGACCAGTAGGACAAAATGTTAATTAAATATTTGTAACGGCCTTTTTAAGAAATAAAATTCTGGAGGAATTCACAAATAAATTTTTGGAGGCGTTTTTAAAGAAATTTGTGTTGGGTTTAGTGCAGGAATTTCCAAATAAACTTTTGAAGGGATTCCCAAAAGAGAACCTGAATGGATTTTCGAAAATAATTCCTAAAGGAACTTCTAAAAGATTTTTTGAAGGTAAGTATTTTACCCTAAAGAATTCCTAAAGGAATTTCCAGAGGAATCGATAAAGGTATTTTTGAAAAAAAATTTGATGGAATTTCCGAAGGAATTCTCAAAGGAAATTACAGAGAAAATCCTAATAGAGAACACAGAAAATGCCTACTGTATTTTCTGATGTAATTCCTAGGTTTCTTCAAGAATTCCGTTGGAATTTTTCTCAGTAATTTATTCGCAATTTCCTCCAGAGATTCCTTTGAAGATTCGTCCAGGAATTCCTTGGGAAATTGCCTCAAAAAGTTCTACAAAACTCCTCCGTAAACGAATTCCAGAAAGTTCTTCGGAAATTCTTCCGGATATTTTTTAAAATTTACTTCGGGATTACGTCAGAATTTCCTCCACGTATTCCTTTGTTTAAGAAAACTTTAGGAAATTCGTTAAGGTTCGTTCTTTTGGAAATTCCTTTGAAAATTTCTTAGGAAATTGCTTTAGGAATTCTTTCGTAATTCCCTTAGACATTCTTTCGGATATACCTTCCGAAAATCATTCGCAAATTCCTTTTGAAGTATTGACGGAAAATATTCTAGAATTCCTTCTAAAATTCCTTCAGAGATTCATTCACAGGAGGATTATTTTAGGAATTCCTCCAGTCCTCCAAAAACGTTGGGAATTTTATAGAAATTAAACAATTCCTTGGGAATTTTTACGGATAATCCTTTGAAAATTCTTTGGTAACTTTAGGAAGAAGTTCTTGGGCATTTCCCTCAATAATTCCGTAACAACATTCTCCATTTCTTTTGATTTTTTTCGGGAATCACTTCAGAAATTAATTCAAAGAAATTTCTTCGGAAATTCCTTTTGGGAACCATTCGGAAATTCTTCTGAAAATTCCCTAGAACATTTTTTCGGAATTTACTGAAAAGATTCTTTTTGATTTTTCTGCGGGAATTCCTTCGGATCCCTAATGTAAACTATTTTTGAAGTCGATGCTTACGGACAAAATTATAAATTAATTAGGAAAGCTTTGATCACCGCGTGACTTTATCGAAATTAATTTATTGGCTTGGCTTAGCCTGTCTTGGTACAGTGATCACCACGTCACTATCCTGGGTATAGTATCCTGGGTATAGGAACGGCTTCCTGGGTGGACGTTAGGCAGAATAACAGCGATTTCAACAATGTTTGTTTTCTCATATGGCCCTCTGCTAATCTTCAGTTTCTATTCATTTCACACTTGCCGCTCGCTTGTGGTGTCAATCGAATCTGTATCTTCATTACATTCATCTACTCCCTTTCGCTTTGAGTAGTATAATTATCACCGAAAAAAGCCAATAAATTAATTTCGATAAAATTATAAAATACCTATATATATAATAAGCAAGGCCTGCGTGCCCAAACCTTTGTTCCTTATGATGAATAAACGAGTCTACATTAAGCAAGGTTTTGTATTTCCTTGGTGTGATTTGTGGGAAGTGAGTCGTGGTCGTGGGATCAATAGTGGATCTTACACTAAGTTCTTTCGAAAATTCCTTCAAAAATTGTCTTTATAAATTTTTTTCGCTATTCTCTCGGAGAGTCCTTTCTGAACCCAGAGATGCATCTGAACACGAGAACGCGTGTTCGTGTTCAAAAAGTTCTGAACACTGCACACTGTTCAAGAGCACTGACCTAACTTAGCAACTTGTATCCTAGGAAAACAAACTCAAGCGACGGCATGCTACTCATTTTTCGGCTAGTAATGGAACACGTGGGCATCTAACGGATAGGAATCGTATGTTTTTGCATAGTTCCAAATCTAAGGAATCTTAGTTACCATGATCGTGTTGCTTGCGTACCAACCCAGTGCACACTGAACTGTGTTCAGTGTTCAAAACTTAGAACACCAAGGCGCGCTCTTGGCTCATGTTCTGTTCAGGATGCATCTCTGTCTGAACCCCTTCAAAGATTGTTTCCAGCAATTTCTTAGGAAATTGTTTTAGGAATTCTTTCGAAAACTATTTCATTCCTTAATAAATTTCCGAATGAAATCCTGAAAGAAAATTCTACGGTTTTTCCTGTGGTTTTATTAAAGGAATTTCCCAACGAGAACCTTAATGGTTTTTGAAAAAATGCCTACATGGAGGTTCCCCAGAATTTTTTATAGGGTTTTACAGAGGAATTTCTAATGAAACTTAGAAAAAAAAATCGTAGTTTCCTCCGGAAATCCCTTCAGGAACTCCACCAAGAACTTTTTTGGCTTATTTTACCAACTTTTGAGGAAAATATTCGATTTGGTTGGTCATCGTGCCCAAGTCTTATTCTGTCATAGCTCATTTTAGTTATGTTGATCATCTTTTGAGATTTGTGCATACAAGAACCCGAGGTGGGGAGTAAACTGTCCATTGTGGTTGTCATTAGTGGACTCCATCGTGAATGCCTTTCCAGGATCTAAGGGTCACAGCAGGTGAACGAAGTAGCACTGCAAATTCTCTAAATATACTAGATATGCAGCCGCTCAAACATTGCCCAATTGTATATGTAACTCAAAGAATAGTAGTTAGAATTTTTCTGAAATTTAGATATATTGAGAAGTAAATCGACTGGAATTTATCAAAATCCTGAATTGGGAAAAGTTTTGGAAAAATATTAACAAATTAGTCCTATGACAACGAAGTTTAATTCTCAATACTGCTCAAGGGTTACGAAAAGTGAAGCAGGATTCGTTGTTAAATTTTGATTCATCCAAATCAGAGAATAATGAAATAGTTTTAATTTAAATAACATTTTGAGATCAGGTACTTATTAGTGTCGCTGGTATTTTACTATAGAATGTACTGTTTGATGATCGACAAACATAGAATATTTCAATTTTAATCCACTGAAGTCGATTTTTATACGGGCGATTCGTACGGTGTGAATCAAAACCACGTGAATTAAAAAATCCGCGTTAAAATTGATTGTTTGCCATTGATTTCTTCATCCACGCCGGTTCACGCCGCCGCCGCCGCCGCCGATAAAAGCCAACGGCGCGCCGCCGTGACGCCGCCGCCGCCGGGGCGAAAGTGACCACTACGCCGCCGCCGCCGATTATAAGACCGGCGCACAGGTCTATATGGGACATACTACAGCTTCCACTTCTGCGGCCGAACCTTCTTATCCAAAATCTTGATTATTACCCGGTGCAGCACCCTAATAAGTGTCCACCACCACCGTAGTAGTTGCCAACCTTGGGGGCTTTATGGTTTTTCAGTTATCCTAAATTTCCTTAAAATCCGTAGCTGAAAAACTTTGTGACGTTTTGCGCGTTCTCCCAAAATCATCATCATACCGCCATTTAGCAATCTGGGCCAAAATTTTCAAAAAAATATTTATGTTTGTCTTCATAGCAACGATATTCTTTATCTATTGTAGATTATGGACATGGAGTTGATTACTAATGCAATAAATCCAACAGGTATCTAAAAAAAACAATAAACGCAATAGTTGGACAACAATGCTTAAAAATAATTTTTCTTTTTTTTTCATGGTGATTTTCAAAACACAGCTATTAGTGCACGTTTCGGTAATTACATGCCAGACGAGGAGGATGCCTATATTCCTCCTCGTAAAGAATTCCCCGAATCTTGGCTATGGTTGGATCAGCAGGAAGTAGGGTAAGAGCTTTAAATGTACTATTCGCAGCGAACTCGTGTTAACCCATTCTAAATCAAACAGGTCCAATGGAAAACTCCACCTCACGGATACAGTACCTGATTCCATCACCAGTTGGGAAATTACAGCGTTTTCCCTTAATCCGCAGCATGGACTGGGCGTTCTCGACGAACCGGTTTCACTTACCGTTTCCAAGCCGTTCTTCATCATGCTCAACGTTCCGAACTCGATCAAAAAGAGTGAAACGGCAATCGTTAAAGTGACTGTGTTCAACGAACTGGACGAAACTTCCTACGTTGGAGTTACACTCAAAAATAGCCGACAGGAATTCGAGTTTGTGGACAATCGTGGACGTAAAGATGTCAGCTACCAGATCCAAAACGTTGTCCTATCGCCAAATTCTGCTTCCACCGTACTGTTCAAAATCAAATCGAAGAAGATGGGAAACATCGTCCTCAAAGTGATTGCAGAATCCACAGAGGCATCCGATTCTTTAGAGCAGTTGCTGCGGGTAACGCCAGAGAGCTTCCTATATACTAAAACGCAAAGCCGCTATATCCAACTAGACGAACGTAGACAAACGTACAACATTGACCTGGCCATTCCGAAACATTTCGATGAAAATACGGTAGAAGTCCACTTCTCGATACAAGGTAATCTGCTGGGGGATGCTGCCGATGGATTAGAAGAGATGATACGATTACCTTCCGGCAGTGGAGAGCTTAATATACTTAAAATGGTTCCAAACGTTTTGGTACTGGATTACATGTTTGGTGTGGGGAAAATAAATGTGTTTTTGAAAAATCAAGCAACCAGATTTTTAAACATGGGATATCAGAACCAACTTAAGTTTAGACATGAAGATGGATCATTCAGCACATTTGGGAAGGAGGACAACATAGGTAGTGTGTTTTCCACTGCATTAGTAGCCAAAACTTTCCAGCAAGCGTCCCAATTTATTACCGTGGATAAGAGAGTTATCGAAAAAGCGTACGACTGGCTCCAACAGCAGCAATCATTCGATGGAAGTTTCAGTGAGCGTGGAGAAGTACCCGAATTTGGATTACAACGAAAGTACAAGGAGAAGGTGATTTTAACAGCTTATATCTTGATAGCGTTTCTAGAGAATGATCACATTGCCAAGAAATATAAATCCGTTATTGACAAAGGAACGAAATATCTTGCTTCCAAAATACAAGATATGAATTCTAAACACGCGCTGTCATTAACGACGTATGCACTACAACTGGCCCAATACGAGCAAGGAAGAGCATTTACAAAACTTATAGAAGTTTCTAATAGTAATAATGAATTTCGCTGGTGGGATGATGATGCAGCTGCTACCGAAGCTACTGCTTACGGATTATTGTGCTACATTAAAAGTGGAATTTATGTTGACTCCTTACCCATCTTGAAATGGCTTATCAGCAAACGACATTTGTTTGGACCCGACAATATCGAAACCACGTTCGTTGAGCTTCAAGCCATTGCAGAACACAGCAAGAAAGTGTCTCCAAATCGGAATAACTACAACGTTTCAGTACTTATGGGGTCGAAAAAGTTAGCCACACTTACAATAGATCCGGCATCATCTCTATCGGTGCAAAACATATCTCTCCCATCCGATGTTAAAAAAGTCGATGTGATGGTTGAAGGCACTGGAATCGGCATCTTCAGTTTTCATTATCATTATAAAACGAACATTTTAAATCTTAGACCTCGTTTTGACGTAGAGGTTCAAACACTCAGCACATCTACGAGTCACTATCTGGACCTGAAAATTTGCGCCAAATTCAAACCCAGCGAAGCATATGAGAAATCAAAACTAGCCCTCATGGAAATAACTTTCCCTAGCGGATACATCGCACTTGATGAGTCGGTAGAGGATCTTGAAAAAATGAGAATAATTAAGGTGATGTTTTTAAATGTTTTTAAATGACAGTTATGTTAACATTGACCAAAATATTGTAATTTATTTTTGCAGAAAGTCACCACAAAGTACGACGATGCATCCCTGTGGTTGTACTTCGAATCACTTCCGGAAGAATTTCTATGTTTACCCGTGACCGGCTTCAGAGAAAGCGAGGTTCTTCAACAAATTCCAGGCAGCGTGAGAGTTTATGACTTCTTCGACAATTGTGAGTATTGTTGAAAGACCGAATCGAGGTGAGCTATTGACTTTTGTTTTATGTTTTTAGCCCGAGTGGCCATCAAGCATTTCGATGGCAAGCAATTGGACGTGTGTGATATTTGCGACAATGGATGTCCACCTGAATGCGGGAAATGAGTTAAGACAAATTAAAGTTGTTTAAATTTAATATAGGAGTTGAACATTCATTACTTGAAAAATGAAAAACTTTCGTCTGAGGAAATAAACACAATTATCACGCTGCTGCTTCTTTTCGCGAAAAAATCATGAGATTCTAAAGTGGAAATTTGAAAGAACTGCTGTGAAACGTCCAAAGTCCATAAAATCAGTTAAAATCGTCCCGGAGATTTAGAATAACTTCCAGATGAAATTTAGAAGAATTTCATGAGGAATTCAGAAATATACTATGAAGGTGCTCAAGAGTGTTTCAAGTTAATTTGACAGGCCACTCCGGCCTTAGTCTGATAATAAAAAAAACCTTCTTTAAAATGGTTCTCCTTGCAAAAGGCTCAGAAACCTCTTTTCAAGATGCTCGAAAGCCTCCTCATCAAAGCCTCGGGGGACTATTTTAAGAGACTCGGAAGCCTCGTTTCAAGAGGCTCAGAAGCCTCCTGTCATATGGCTCAGAAAAGCCTCCTTTCAAACGGCTAAGGCCTTCCAAATGGCTCAGAGACCTTTTTTCATGATGCTGGGAAGCCTTTAAAATCTTCTTTTTTGACATAGCCGGCAAGGTTTCATCATCAACGAGGCTGTAGTGAGATTTGAACAAATCTTGGATTTTGTACGAGCCTGCTCATGACGCAACTGCTGTGATACCAACGGTTGTAGTACCAAATGCCAAGGGGTAACGAACTCTAAACTTCACGATAATATTACTCATTGTCCCGCAATAGTATTTCGTGGTATTCCTATAATATCTATGATTTTCCCAAGGGCCCCGTACGCCAGTCATAGGCGAACAAAGTTCGTGTACTCTGCATCGAAGCTTAGAACCGGTAGTAGGGCGCAATCGTTAAAGCGAATATATTTATATTCGGTTATTTACTGTAAATAAATTCTTATTCGAGTCGCTATAATCCAGCATACCGCATCGCTACATTTCTGCATGATCGAATTTTTGGTTTTGATGAAATATTGAAAACAAAAGTGTGCAAAAAAAATCCCTCTCTATAACAAAGAGGTGGTAGAGAATTAACACTGTTGTTCACATTTTAGAACCAAATCCAGATGTCGCACATGTCGGGGTAGGGTTTCACTGCTCTGCCTTCTTTCCCTGGATTTTACTCAAACAAAGCTATAGATAACGGTATACCGTATACCGTTGCTAGTTCGGTTGTTATTGCCCCTTGGTTGCCAAATGCTTATGCAGCAGTGATGGGTAATGTCAAAAAAATGCCTTGGGATTCCTATTACTAATTCTAGGAACTTTTTGACCTTGAAATTTGAAACGGATATTACTCTCTGTGAATTTAGTTACACTGTAATTTGTTTCCACAGTTAGTAATGTTTCAGGGTAACTCACTTCGTTTGACGTTTGACAGTATCTGGGAATGGCTGGAGTAGCTAAGTAGGTTAATGTTTTTGACTAATTCACGTTTTATTTCAATTATCGAATGCCTTTCCAAATTAGTGAATATATGTACAACAAGCAGGGACTATGTCCAAGGGCTTGACGATCCCTCCCCAGGCCATCTGCGAGTTGTGGGGCTTGCCTAGGATGTGGTGGGGTTTGACAGTGGGCCCTGTTAAACCTCTATAAAAAGCTGCATGTATCCGCAAGTAGGCCCCACCAAAGCGACCGTGTGCCGCTCAAAGCGCACAAGCCCAAGTCCTGGTGTTAGGTGGGACGCTAAACAGCCCTGACACGACGGCCCTCCGACGAGACAGGAGGTTTGCGCAGGCCCAATAAGCCGCCTAGAAAACCAATCATTACGAACAATATAAGAGATAATGCGATCGTTTCTTCGGTCGTTTCTTCAACTATAGCATCATCAACGTGCACTGCCCACACGAAGGGAGACCCGACGACGAGAAAGAAGCGTTCTACGCACAGCTGGAGCAGACATACGATGGATGCCCACTGCGGGACGTCAAAATCGTCATCGGTGACATGAACGCACAGGTAGGAAGGGAGGAAATGTATAGACCGGTCATCGGACCGGATAGTCTGCACACCGTATCGAATGACAACGGCCAACGATGCATAAACTTTGCAGCCTCCCGCGGAATGGTAGTCCGAAGCACCTTCTTTCCCCGCAAAAATCTCCACAAGGCCACATGGAGATCACCTAACCAAGAAACGGAAAACCAAATGGACCACGTTCTAATCGACGGTAAATTCTTCTCCGACATCACGAACGTCCGCACTTACCGCAGTGCGAATATTGAATCCGACCACTACCTCGTTGCAGTATGCCTGCGCTCAAAACTCTCGACGGTGTACAACACGCGTCGAAGTCGGACGCCGCGGCTCAACATTGGGCGGCTACAAGACGGTAGACTAGCCCAAGAATACGCGCAGCAGCTGGAAGTGGCACTCCCAACGGAAGAGCAGCTAGGCGCAGCGTCTCTTGAAGATGGCTGGAGAGATATTCGATCCGCCATTGGAAGCACCGCAACCGCTGCACTTGACACGGTGCACCGGATCAGAGAAACGACTGGTATGACGGCGAATGTTTGCAGTTAGTGGAAGAGAAGAATGCAGCATGGGCGAGATTGCTGCAACACCGCACGAGGGCGAACGAGGCACGATATAAACGGGCGCGGAACAGACAAAACTCGATTTTCCGGAAGAAAAAGCGCCAGCAGGAATATCGAGACCGTGAAGAGACGGAGCAACTGTACCGCGCTAATAACACACGAAAGTTCTATGAGAAGTTAAACCGTTCACGTAAGGGCCACGTGCCACAGCCTGATATATGTAAGGACATAAACGGGAAGCTTCTTACGAACGAGCGTGAGGTGATCCAAAGGTGGCGGCAGCACTACGAAGAACACCTGAATGGCGATGTGGCAGACGAAGATGGCGGTATGGTGATGGACCTGGGAGAACGCGCGCAGGACATAATCTTACTGGCTCCGAATCTCCAGGAAATCCAGGCGGAGATTGGCCGGCTGAAGAACAACAAAGCTGGGGTTGACCAACTACCAGGAGAGCTATTAAAACACGGTGGTGTGGCACTGACTAGAGCGCTGCACTGGGCCATTACCAAGATTTGGGAGGAGGAAGTTTTGCCGCAGGAGTGGATGGTGTGGTGTGTCCCATCTACAAAAGGCGATAAGCTCGATTGTAGCAACTACCGCGCAACCACATTGCTGAACGCCTACAAGGTACTCTCCCAAATTTTATGCCGTCGACTAGCACCAATTGTAAGGGAGTTCGTGGGGCAGTACCAGTCGGGTTTTATGGGCGAACGCTTCACCACGAACCAGATGTTCGCCATTCGCCAAGTACTGCAGAAATGCCGCGAATACAACGTGCCCACACATCATCTATTCATCGACTTCAAAGCCGCATATGATACAATCGATCGGGACCAGCTATGGCAGCTAATGCACGAACACGGATTTCCGGATAAACTGACACGGTTGATCAAAGCGACGATGGATCGGGTGATGTGCGTAGTTCGAGTCTCAGGGGCATTCTCGAGTCCCTTCGAAACCCGCAGAGGGTTACGGCAAGGTGATGGTCTTTCGTGTCTGCTATTCAACATCGCTTTGGAAGGGGTAATACGAAGAGCAGGGATTAACACGAGTGGTACAATTTTCAATAAGTCCGTCCAGCTATTTGGCTTCGCCGACGACATAGATATTATGGCACGTAACTTTGAGAAGATGGAGGAAGCCTACATCAGACTGAAAAGGGAAGCTAAGCGGATCGGACTAGTCATCAACACGTCGAAGACGAAGTACATGATAGGGAGAGGTTCAAGAGAAGACAATGTTAGCCACCCACCGCGAGCTTGCATCGGTGGTGACGAAATCGAGGTGGTAGAAGAATTCGTGTACTTGGGCTCACTGGTGACTGCCGAAAATGACACCAGCAGAGAAATTCTGAGACGCATAGTGGCTGGAAATCGTACGTACTTTGGACTCCGCAAGACGCTCCGATCGAATAGAGTTCGCCGCCGTACCAAACTGACAATCTACAAAACGCGCATTAGACCGGTAGCTTTCTACGGACACGAGACCTGGACGATGCTCGTGGAGGACCAACGCGCACTTGGAGTTTTCGAAAGGAAAGTGCTGCATACCATCTATGGTGGGGTGCAGATGGCGGACGGTACGTGGAGGAGGCGAATGAACCACGAGTTGCATCAGCTGTTGGGAGAACCATCCATCGTTCACACCGCGAAAATCGGAAGACTGCGGTGGGCCGGGCACGTAGCCAGAATGTCGGACAGTAACCCGGTGAAAATGGTTCTCGACAACGATCCGACGGGCACAAGAAGGCGAGGAGCGCAGCGGGCAAGGTGGATCGATCAGGTGGAAGATGACTTGCGGACCCTCCGTAGACTGCGTGGTTGGCGACGTATAGCCATGGACCGAGCCGAATGGAGAAGACTCTTATATACCGCACAGGCCACTTCGGCCTTAGTCTGAATAAATAATAATAATAATGTACAACAAATTTGGCATGTACAATATATCTGGCTCGAAACTAGAATTCATCACTAGCCATCAGTGGCGTTAGAAAACATAGTTTTGAAAACCAGAATAGAGGTTCGGTTACTATAGGTATCATAAAATTGTTGTTGTGCTTTTGTTATTTGGCAACTACCAATCCGCGTGTCTTGCTGTAACTCATTGAGAACTTTATTGTGACTTAAGTACTTATGACAGTTCAATGTTATGGTTACAACCAAATGACTTTGTAACTGCTTGAAAACTTTTAGCAAATTTAGTTTCAGGATGACTGAAAAATCACACAAATTCAAACTACCGTAACTTGAAATGTTTCAAGCATCCTAAATCCAACCATTATGTAACCTTTAATTTTTTTTCACATTCAAGTGTTGTTACATGTGCTACTTGGGAAAGTGTGTCAAAGCTTATTGTCTAAGGTTTATTCTAGGGTTTATTTTGATATTTGTTGCAATAGGGTGGTCCTACTACATTTCGATAAATTTTTAGCTTCTGTGTTTCTGATTTTAGCATTGTAAGATGTTCTACAGGATGTCTGCAAATAATCCATACAAGAATAAATGAATTGGATTCACCATATAGACAAATGGACACAATTGATGAGAGGAACAGGCAACAATAACGAATTATGGATGTCTAATAAAAATAGTAAAAATAATTTTTTTATAGCAGAATACCACAGTAGATCACAGCATAATAGCGGTTAAGAGCTCAGAGTACATAGGGTAACCGTACCCTTAGTGGAGGTAGCACCAATAGTGGAGGTAGTGGGGTTTTAATGAGATTCTTCATAATTATACACTTTACGATGGTTTCAGTTGATGCGTCGTGCTTCAAATATCCTGTCAAATACAACTTATTCTAAGATTTCGCCCGAAAAACTATTGAAAACAATGATTTTCCTTAATAAAATTGATTCCCTTGTACCTATAGTGGTGCAACTGTACCAATAGTGGCGAATCTCATAAGAAATCAATGGATAGCTATTTTGTTAGCAAATTTATTAGTTTATCTATTGGCTAACAGAGGTTCCCAAACTTTTTGAATATGCGACCCCCCTAGCAGCATCCCATGTTGCTTGCGACCCACCAGGTACAAAATGCATTGATTTTAAGAAACTGGACAAAAGTGAGTTCGCGTTTGATTAAACAAATCATGCTCCATACCTCACCATTGTATTTACTAAAATCTAATCAATTTTTTTTTCATGTTTATTGGTTTTGGATTGGATTTGAATTGGATTTGGATTGGATTTGTATTGGATTTGGATTGGATTTGGATTTGGATTGGATTTGGATTGGATTTGGATTGGTGGATTGGTGGATTGGATTTGGATTTGGATTGGATTTGGATTGGATTTGGATTGGATTTGGATTGGATTTGGATTGGATTTGGATTAGATTTGGATTTGGATTAGATTTGGATTTGGATTGGATTTGGATTGGATTTGGATTGGATTTGGATTGGATTTGGATTGGATTTGGATTGGATTTGGATTGGATTTGGATTGGATTTGGATTGGATTTGGATTGGATTTGGATTGGATTTAAATTAGATTTGGATTTGGATTGGATTTGGAGTGAATTTAAATCGCAAGAATTTCGAATAACAGCTTCTTTAAATTTGTTGTTCTCTTACTTAGATTAGCTGGTAAAAATTTGTGTGACAAAATATAGACAAAAGTATGAATCAAGGTCTTTCGCGACCCACCTGGCGTCAGCCCACGACCCCCCTGGGGGTCGCGACCCACAGTTTGGGAAACCATGGGCTAAGGTATTAAAACTTTAAATTTCCCATAATTATCAATTAAAAAAAATATTTTCTTTGTTGATCTACTAATACCTTCACAATTGGTACCGTTACCCTATATGAATAAAATACGAGAAAGGTAAAAAATATATCTTCTATATCAGATGATTGTGACATAATTTCAATTGTGTCAGTTATACATTCGGTGTTCTGAAGGCTCTTATTTTTAGAATGAATTAAACTGAACGATAAATTTGATCCAAATTCGGTGATTCCTTTTCTTAAAAAAAACAGAAAACGTCCGGTATTGCCAGAATGTACATTGGTTATATCCTGCTGAGTTATGACCCGGATAGAAGCAATGAACAGAATAATAAAACATTACATGGACTTGATTGATATAAAATATAAAAGAACAGGTAACAATATCAAAAATTTGCACCGAAATATCATTTAAATATCAAGATATGTTATGGATAAGAACAAACTAATGGCACATGATATTTAACACTTATTACAAATAGCATAACTTGATCTCTTCATGATATTTTAGTGCAGAATAATATTGATGCATATTGCATACTGTCGTCTGATCTTTTATCTCTTATATCAATCATGTCCATTTCTCATTTTGCTATCAAATCAACATTTGATATTATTGAGCTATTTTCGTCTACTCGGCGATGATAACAGAGCTACTAAGTAGAGGGGAACTGTTAAAATCTGTTCGGATAATTAGCAAACACCCTGCAGAAAGATGCTCCTTTTCAAATTTTGAGGCACTTTGCTGATGAAACCATTTTAGAGAAGAAAAGGAAAATCAACGTCCCAAAAGGTCAGAATCAATCACGCCCATCTGAAAAAAGTTCCTAGCATTATAGGGCGCTTGCTGGTCACTTTGCGTGCACAACAGATCCCCTTTGATTTGGCTGGGAAAAGCTTTCAAAATGTCTGTTATTGAAGGGAGAAACGGAAATCCATTTCTACCTTGGTTAGACAGAGAAAGGGCTAAAGATTGCGCTGCAAACTTTGGTTTTATACACATTTCGGATTATTGTCAAAATTGCAAACCCAATCACTAAATCAAATAAATCAGAACTCGTATGCAAACTTTATATGCGTTGCAAGCCACCGATGCAGTCCATGTAGTCCGTAATTCGTCCTTTGCCGTGGTGGTCTAAGCATTCGGCTATTGCGGAGTGTCCTTGGTCGAACATTCAAATTTACCTTCGCAGTCGATTCGTTCCTGTAGTATATCAGCGATCGCCATCGTCCGGGTGGTATCTCTCCTAGCACGACGAAGTTCCAGATCGATCAACTGGCATCGGATCTCATAGCTCGATAGGCATAATGGATTCCTCCATGGCAACTTCCGAAGTGCAAATCGCAGGAACCGACGTTGGACCGATTCGATTTGTTCGACGCCATTGTTGTACGCTGGGCTTCAAACTGCAGAGCAGTACTCCAGAGTAGAGCGCACAAGAGAACATTAGATGGCTTTCAAGCAATAAATGTCGGAAAAATTCTTGGCAATCCTCAAAATTAGTCCTTATGTCCTAGAAGCTTTATCGACAGCGTACAAGATGTGCTGCTTGAATGTTAGCTCTGAGTACAGGACTACATCAAGGTCCTTGATGTGATTCGTGCATTCGAGTGTCGTGTCAAGTAGGTTGTAGATCGGTTGTTTCTTTCGAGTGAACGTTATGACGGAGCACTTGGCTGGGTTTACGACCATGTGGTTTATAGAACACCAGCTGGCAAAATTAGTAAGCTGTCGTTTAATAATGAAACAGTCAGTAGTTGGATCAATTTGGATAAACATTTTCAAATCGTCAGCGTACGACAGTCGAGAGTTTTCGATGACTAGATGGACGTCATTGAAGTAATGTACGAAGTAAGGTATAGCAAATAGCTAGTGATAAAACAACCGGCGGTAAAGCCGTGATGTTGTGGTGTTCGTCAGACTCAGGAAACCGTTTAATCGTATTTTCAAGAAGCTTATATAACCCTGAGAGAAGGCGAATGGGATGATAACTTCTGGGAGAAGAAGGATCCTTCCCAGGTTTCCGGATGACCATCGTCATCGCTGACTTCTAGGATGATGGGAAGTAACTGAGATAGAGACACCGATTGAAGATAAGCGAAATGTTCTCGAAAAACGGAGCACTCATGTATTTGAGCTCAAGATTCAAAATGCTGTCGAATCTTGGGGGCCTTCATGTTTTTCCACGTAGGCCATTAATTCGCCAGCTGACATGCAGACACATTCTGAAGGAGAATGACGCAGTGCGGGTGGTCGCGCTGCAGCAAAGGACCCGACAGAACGTGGCACGCTGTAGACGGGAACGGATACAGCAGACCTGCCTTTCCCACGAGAAAACGCCTGGAAGAAACGGAGTGCGTGGAACAGCTATGCCTTTTTCAAGAAACACGCAAGTTCTATCAGAAGCTTAACGCAAAGGCTTTGTGTCGCGAGCTGTGATGTACAGAAATAAGGATGGGAGCATCTTGATGGACGAACGTGTAATGATCGAAAGGAGGAAACAGCACTATAAGGAACGTTTCAATGGTGCTGAGAGTACAGACAGTGAGTGTCAAAACAGCAGAGATGAGTACGTCAGTTCAGCGGACGATGGAAGCCAACCAGCTCCCGCCTTGAAGGAAGTTAAAGAAGTCATCCAATAGCTAAAGACCAATAAAGCAGTTGGTAAGGATGGTATCGGAGCTGAGCTCATCAAAATCAGCCCGGATAAGCTGGCCACTTGCCTGCACAAATGGTAGTCAGAATCTGGGAATCCAAACAGCTACCGGGGAAGTGAAAGGAAGGGATCATATGACCCATCTACAAGAAAGGCGACAAGCTGAAGTGTATTAGCTTTTGAGCGATCACCATCCTAAATACCGCCTACAAAGTGATATCCCAGATCATCTTCCGACGTCTGTCACCAATAGTGAATGAATTCGCTTAACAACGGACCTGATCCAGAAAACGACGAAAATCTCAAAATTCGCGTAAAAATCGTTTCAAAACGGTTTTCACGTATTCCCGTGCTTAAGAGAAAAAATGTGTGGTGAGCCACAGGGCAAAATCTGCGTAATCTACAATCGAATGAATCCCAAAATCAACATATAAAACAGCAGAAGTCCCAAAATCTGAGCAAAAACTTTGCGTAAAAATATACTCACGTGATAAGCGACAGGACTGTACAGTAACGATTACATTGACTGTGATTTTTCTCCACGCCGATCTACGCCACCGCTGATAAAAGCAAACGACGCGCCGCCGGAGCAAAATTGACCGCCACGTTGCCGCCGCAGATGATATGACCGGCGCACAGGATTAAGCACATCCAGGTGAATTGAGAAGCTGAACCCAAGCGGCATGGACTGAGTGTGTTGACGAAACATTGCAAAGCTATCGACTGCCGAGGTATTCCAGGCCAGATGTTATCTTGCACAGTGGGATTCACCATTGTATACAGTGAAGGACACATTTTTTCGCACATGATGACTATGCGTCCAATTTGGGAATCTCGAGCTCATACAGCAGCCGCTAGGTTGCGAAGGCCGACGGAGGTCCTTCGTAGCTTAGTTAGTTAAAGCACCAGTCTAGCATACAGTAGGGTCGTGGGTTCGAAGGGAAAGTGGTTACCTCCAATACATTTTTCAAATCATTATCTTCCATATAATGCACATATCCACACAATGTAAATTAATGTCCAAGTCGGGTGGTTTAATCCCCGGAATATAGGCAATTAACTATGATTGAATGAAAAACTATTTTACAGAAGAAGTAAAAAGAAGATAGCAAGCATTTAGGGGATTATGGCTCAAACCTTAGCCTATTATGCTGTGATTGAACACATTTATCGATTTAAATATTCATATATCAGAGATCTAACCGATATTATGCCATCAAACGGCTTTCTTACTTTTGGTTATTATGCTAAGTAGTCAAAAACAACAATAATTGTTCACAATCTATCATTTAATTCATCAAAAGTTTCGTGCGAAATGGACTTTATGTTCAGCCAATTTTCCTAATCTCGGCTCTGATGTTGGATGCTTTTGCAGCCCATGAAATGTTGGTGCATTATTCACAGTAATCGTTTGTATAAGCCGTAAGGTAGGCAATTATAATGTGCTGCTTCGAGGGAAAATCGTCACCGGTATTTTGGCAACGAGTGTTCTAATGTGGTTCAAAAAAGTTTTAGTTATTTGTGTCACTATACTAATGAAAATAGTGAATTTAATATGAATGCTAAAACAGTGTGATTGTTATCCGTTCATCTAATGTGCAAAAATAGGTGAGTCCATTCCAAAAACTACTTCATTAAGTGGTTGCAAACAAACATAGTCAAAGCAATTTTTCACGCAGGTTTATTGCGTTTATTAGTTGAGAAGTGCATAAATCTTGCGTAAAATAAATAAAGTCGGCTTGATACACTTTTTCAAAGAAGCATTGGTAAATATGTCTCTACAAAACGATGTATTATTGCTGAATTATTGATTAACTTGCGTGATGAGCCAACGTTGGCCTTATATTTCCATCCAGGCCTCATATTTCATCCCGTTACCCTATGAAACTTTATGATGTTTTTTAACGTTATGTGTTACATGGCACCCAACAGATATGAAAAACGCAATCATCATTATTTAAAATTATTAATTATTATTTACGCATCCCAGTAATAGTGGTCAACAGTGTAATAAAATGCTTTATAAAATCCCTACGATCCTCCATAGCATCTGCCAGTAGGAAGCAGTAGTATGTAGAGATGTGGTCAATAATTATTTTCGCATTATGCTACGTACTCAAGTTCTTTACAGCGGCGATTTCAAACGATGGAGGGTAAGTCAAGTTAAGTAAAATCAAAATTCTTTGGAACTAGCGTAATGGGATAAAAGCTTACTTACAACAAATACAAAAAAACATTACGGTATAGATGCAGTTTAACCTACAAGATGAATTTCTTTACAGCTTTTACATTATGTTGGTGCCCACAATTGTTCATGAACATTCTACGGCCACGATCGCTCTATCCACCATGGGATTTGATAAGGATGAGAAATATCAAGTAGAATTAAGGAAAACACAACTAACTGATGATGGGAATACCAAGATCCGAAATGTGGAAATCAGCCAAGGTAGTGACACAAAATTAGTTCACTTTGAGGTTTGTAAACTAAACACTTGTTCATACAACTATATATGTTATCAATTCTAAAACTATTTAGGTTCCAGCACTCGAAAATGTGCCGCATCATATTGCAGCACACTTTCCTGGAAAAAAGGTTGAAGAATTCAATGTGAAGGTTAAGAAGCGTCCAATAATGGTCTTAATTCAAACCGACAAACCTATATACAAGCCAGGCGATACAGTCAAATTTCGGGTACTGGTGCTCAACCACTTGACAAGGCCGATTGATACTTTAAAAAGTGTAAACGTGCAACTAAGAGATGGTGATGGAAACCTTATAAGAGAATGGCCTTATGCGAAACTGCGTAACGGTGTGTTTCAATCGCAGATAGATTTGGCATACTTCATACCTCTTGGCCGATGGACATTCAAAGTTCAAGCGCTCAATACTGCAGTTCAAGATAAAACTTTTGACGTTGCCGAGTATGTGCTGCCACTGCACGAAATCCGTATCAGGACCTCAAAAAGAGTTGTATTCAAAGATGAATTTCTGGAACTAATAATAGATGCCCAATACACATTCGGAAAACCAATTAAGGGTGTCGTGTTTCTAAATTTCGGTAAAATTGTTTACCCTACAGCAATACAACTCAATGGTCACGCAGTAGAAAAGATTCCCATGAATGCTCTAGTCAGTGCAAAGGATTTCAGTGACGATGAATACCGACTACCAGTCAATGTCAAAATTGAAGAAGCTTCATCCGGACGAGTTTACGAAACAAGTGAAACTATTCCAATACACACCCAATCGCATAAAATAACGCTCAGAAAATCCTCGGAATACCTTCTGCAAGAAGAGTCAATCCGATTTTGGCTAACGCTCACCGATCCGGATGGAGAACCTCTCGCGAATCCTAGCACTATGACTATAAATGTAACGCAATTCTCGTTCAATAAGCATCAGACTTTCGAAGAATTACCGGATGCGGATGGTGTAGTGAGCCTAATGATCGATTCGTCCAACACAACTGATCGAATTGAACTTGAAGTCACCTACGATGGGGAGAAGACCAAATTTGAAGTTCTCCGTGAGAAAGACAATGATAGGGCTTTCCTCAAAGCATCTTTATTGGCAGTTAAGCCAATGCTGCATCAAAATGTTGAAGTTTTGGTACAAAGTTCTTTTCGCATGAATCTCCTGTTGTATCACGTGATCTCTCAAGGAGAAATTATGGCCAGCGGAAGGGTGAATGTGGACAGAAAACGAACTGCAACATTCAATTTTACAACCAATTTTTCAATGGTTCCGGAAGCCAGTTTGGTTGTATTTGCCATCTACGAATCAAGGTTGTGGTCTGACGTAATAAGATTCAAAGTGCATGAGTTGAACAATTTCGTAAGCATGTTAAAACTGGGTTTCATCAGAATTGTAATAACTTAGTGCTTCATGTAATTACAGGTTGGTATTGAGCTATCCAGCAACAGCACAGAACCACGGGCCAAAATTGGTTTGACGGTTAAGTCAAAGCCAGGTTCAATGGTAGGGCTACTGGCAGCAGATAGAAGCTTGCTAAAACTAGGGACTGGTAATGATATCACCCAAAAACTTGTTCTTGACCGGTTGGGTGAACCACGAATTGGTGAAGACGATGATATTAAGGTACGTAGGGACAAAAACGTAGCGCGGTGGGAACTAAAAAAAAACATTATAGTGAAGAGACATTCCGATGGACTTTCCCGTACCTGAAGCGGTTTACTGCTGTAAAAATGGCATTTCTTAATCGATTCCTTCTAAACAAGTTGCATTGTATTCGGATGGTTACAATTTTTCGAATCAATCCATAGAACGGTTCCGGGGTTATTTCAGATTCCGTTGGATCCCCGAAAAAAGTTAACAATTACTAATTTGGCTCAAAACAAGTCACGTGACACTTCAAACTTTATGATTTTACGAAGTAGTGATTGGAACGATACAACAGTAAAGCACATGTGACGATTGGGCAAATCAAGCATCCGAAATATTCCATTTGCAAAAAAAGCTAACCGCGGTGGAGGTTGGTACTCGGATTCTGATGGCTTTGCCGCAAACGTGACCTTTAAGTGCTCTTATTGTGTCATGCCTATCTAGAGAATATGAGGTTGAGGGTTCGAGTTCCTCCAAGACACGTGGATTCTTTTTCGCAAATTTCATATCAAGTTGTCCGTTTCGAAACATGTGCTGTGCATATGCACAGTCAAGATATTTAACATAAACCCAATTGATCCACCTAGCGGCAATGATACTTTAGGGCAGCGGTTCTCAACCTGGGGTACATGTACCCCTGGGGGTACCTTCGCTAGACACAAGGGGGTACCTCAGATAAAAATGCGTAATGGCGGACGTAGTACAATTCCAACCAAAACATATTGATAATGTTTGGATAATTTTGTATTTCTATAATTTCAAAACTTATAAACTGTCTTGTACATAATACAGCTGGAGCAGACATACGATGGATGCCCACTGCGGGACGTCAAAATCGTCATCGGTGACATGAACGCATAGGTAGGAAGGGAGGAAATGTATAGACCGGTCATCGGACCGGATAGTCTGCACACCGTATCGAATGACAACGGCCAACGATGCATTAACTTCGCAGCCTCCCGCGGAATGGTAGTCCGAAGCACATTCTTTCCCCGCAAAAATATCTACAAGGCCACATGGAGATCACCTAACCAACAAACGGAAAACCAAATCGACCACGTTTTAATCGACGGTAAATTCTTCTCCGACATCACGAACGTCCGCACTTACCGCAGTGCGAATATTGAATCCGACCACTACCTCGTTGCAGTATGCCTGCACTCAAAACTCTTGACGG
The DNA here is from genome assembly GCF_024139115.2 of Armigeres subalbatus. Taxonomy (NCBI): domain Eukaryota; kingdom Metazoa; phylum Arthropoda; class Insecta; order Diptera; family Culicidae; genus Armigeres; species Armigeres subalbatus. The sequence continues at coordinate 306,163,845 of NC_085140.1, forward strand.
TGTACAACACGCGTCGAAGTCGGACGCCGCGGCTTAACATTGGGCGGCTACAAGACGGTAGACTAGCCCAAGAATACGCGCAGCAGTTGGAAGTGGCACTCCCAACGGAAGAGCAGCTAGGCGCAGCGTCTCTTGAAGATGGCTGGAGAGATATTCGATCCGCCATTGGTAGCACCGCAACCGCTGCACTTGGCACGGTGCCCCCGGATCAGAGAAACGACTGGTATGACGGCGAATGTGAGCAGTTAGTAGAAGAGAAGAATGCAGCATGGGCGAGATTGCTGCAACACCGCACGAGGGCGAACGAGGCACGATATAAACGGGCGCGGAACTGACAAAACTCGATTTTCCGGAGGAAAAAGCGCCAGCAGGAAGACAACAAAGCCCCTGGGGTTGACCAACTACCAGGAGAGCTATTTAAACACGGTGGTGAGGCACTGGCTAGAGCGCTGCACTGGGTCATTACCAAGATTTGGGAGGAGGAAGTTTTGCCGCAGGAGTGGATGGAAGGTGTCGTGTGTCCCATCTACAAAAAGGGCGATAAGCTAGATTGTAGCAACTACCGCGCAATCACATTGCTGAACGCCGCCTACAAGGTACTCTCCCAAATTTTATGCCGTCGACTAGCACCAACTGCAAGGGAGTTCGTGGGGCAGTACCAGGCGGGTTTTATGGGCGAACGCTCCACCACGGACCAGGTGTTCGCCATTCGCCAAGTACTGCAGAAATGCCGCGAATACAACGTGGCCACACATCATCTATTCATCGACTTCAAAGCCGCATATGATACAATCGATCGGGATCAGCTATGGCAGCTAATGCACGAACACGGTTTTCCGGATAAACTGACACGGTTGATCAAAGCGACGATGGATCGGGTGATGTGCGTAGTTCGAGTCTCAGGGGCATTCTCGAGTCACTTCGAAACCCGCAGAGGGTTACGGCAAGGTGATGGTCTTTCGTGTCTGCTATTCAACATCGCTTTGGAAGGGGTAATACGAAGAGCAGGGATTAACACGAGTGGTACAATTTTCAATAAGTCCGTCCAGCTATTTGGCTTCGCCGACGACATAAATATTATGGCACGTAACTTTGAGAAGATGGAGGATGCCTACATCAGACTGAAGAGGGAAGCTAAGCGGATCGGACTAGTCATCAACACGTCGAAGACAAAGTACATGATAGGAAGAGGTTCAAGAGACGACAATGTGAGCCACCCACCCCGAGTTTGCATCGGTGGTGACGAAATCGAGGTGGTAGAAGAATTTGTGTACTTGGGCTCACTGGTGACTGCCGAAAATGACACCAGCAGAGAAATTCGGAGACGCATAGTGGCTGGAAATCGTACGTACTTTGGACTCCACAAGACGCTCCGATCGAATAGAGCTCGCCGCCGTACCAAACTGACAATCTACAAAACGCTCATTAGACCGGTAGTCCTCTACGTACACGAGACCTGGACGATGCTCGTGGAGGTCCAACGCGCACTTGGAGTTTTCGAAAGGAAAGTGCTGCGTACCATCTATGGTGGGGTGCAGATGGCGGACGGTACGTGGAGGAGGCGAATGAACCACGAGTTGCATCAGCTGTTGGGAGAACCATCCATCGTTCACACCGCGAAAATCGGACGACTGCGGTGGGCCGGGCACGTAGCCAGAATGTCGGACAGTAACCCGGTGAAAATGGTTCTCGACAACGATCCGTCGGGCACAAGAAGGCGAGGAGCGCAGCGGGCAAGGTGGATCGATCAGGTGGAAGATGACTTGCGGACCCTCCGTAGACTGCGTGGTTGGCGACGTATAGCCATGGACCGAGCCGAATGGAGAAGACTCTTATATACCGCACAGGCCACTTCGGCCTTAGTCTGAATAAATAATAAATAATAATACATAATACGTATAGTGATCAGTAAATCAAAGCCAATTGAATCCTGCCCTCCACAACCAAGGGATACGGAACAAAACATCGAACGAATGGACACATTCAAAAGAAAAATCTTCTATGCAATCTGCTACCAGATCGATGCTTCTTAACAAAAATCTAGAATTCGAATTTTCGGAAGCCTTCGTTTGAGAGGCATAAAGGCTTATTTTCGAAAAGGTCGATTATTTCGTTAAATTTGTAAGAGGATTAGAAGCATCTTTCTACGCTTCTCGGAAGCGTTCTTCCAAGCTGCTCGAAGGCCGCCTTCCAAGATGTTTGGAAGTCTTATCTCAAGAGGCTTGGACGACTTCTTTCAAGAGGCCTGGAGGCGTCGTTTCAATAGGCCTGGAAGCTGCGTTATAACAGGCCCACAGGCCTCCTTTCAGGAGGATCGGAAGGTTCCTTTTAAAAGGCTCCTTCAAAGAGACATGGAAGCCAACTTTCAGAAGGACGGAGGCCTCCTTTCAAGGGGCCTGGAAGTTTTCAAGAGGCCTGGAAGCCTCCTTTCAAGAGGCCCGGAAGCCTCCTTTCAAGAGGCCCGGAAGCCTCCTTTCAAGAGGCCTGGAAGCCTCCTTTCAAGAGGCTTGGAAGCTTTTTTTTCGAGAAGCTCGAAAGCCTCCTGTCAAAAAGATTGGCAGGCTCCTTTCGAAAGGCTCGAAAGATTTCTCTCAAGTGGCTCAGGAGCCTTTTTTCAAGATGTTCGGAAGCCTCCTTTCAAGAAGCCCGGAAGTCTGTATTCAAAAGGCCCGGAAACCTCCTTTCAAGAGGCCCGGAAGTCTCGTTTTAAGTGGCCTGGACGCCTCCTTTAAAGAGTCTTGGAAGCCGCCTTCCAAGAAGCTCAGAAGACTACCTTTAAGAGGCTCGGAAGCCTCCTTTCAAGAATCTTGGAAGCCTCCTTTCAAGAGGCTCGGAAGCCTTCTTTCAAAAGGCTCGGAAGCCTCCTTTAAAGGGGCATAGAAGCATCCTTTCAAGAGGCCCGGAAGCCTCGTTTTAAGAGCTTTCTTTTAAGAGATCGAAAACCTTTTAGCAAAAAGCTCGAAAGGCTCTATTCAAGAGACTCGGGAGGTTCTGTTAAAAGGCTTGGAAACATCTTTTCAAGAGGCTCAGAAGCCTCTGTTCTAGGGGGTACCTCAGTTAATGCAAAAGTTTGAAGGGGTACCTGTCATGAAAAAGGTTGAGAACCGCTGCTTTAGGGGAATACATCGCATGTTTTCTATCATTTTGCATGTTTTTTCATTAATTAATACGCAATGCCACCATCCCTGAAAAAAATTCCGATGTTTAATTTTTTTTTTACCAAGGGGGGAAAAACAATGACTTTCAATAATTCCGAAATGCAATGTGCGCTCGGGACAATTTTCATTAGCAAACAATTTGATGCGAGTAAATCGAGTTATACTAGCTTCCAAAACGTGGATCAACAAAATTTGTATACATACACACATACTTTAGTGACCGGTGATGACGAAAAAGTGACCAAATAGTAACTTTTATAAGAAGTTTTGAACGGACTATAGTGCTACAAATTGCATTAGCATTGTTTCGGTATAATTCGTAGATTACAAACTGGTGTTTTATTCTTAAAATCCTTATCTAAAATGCTGTCAGAAATCATGAAAAGGTAAAAAACAACAAGAGCATGAGGATTACTGCGACTGGCCACGCCTCTTCATCAAAAGGAGGGACAGGATGGAAGCAAGAGGCCAGTTACTGCGACGTTCTCATAAGTACCACGGAGTTGGATATTAAGGATAATATTCGTTGGAACAGTCAGAAGCAAGTAGTGTGACCATGGTACCTCATATTAGGTAACACACCACGAGAAAATATCTACCCGGCGTCATGGGAACGGTTAGTTAGTTACATGTTGTGTAAAATGATCTAATTGATTCCTAGACGGTGAACTATTTGGACTCACAAAGCTTACAAATCTTTGGTAAGATCATTTGTAGACAAAATATAAAGTAATTAAAATCATAAAGACCTTTTTCAAATACGATTTTACCTGTTATTAAAGTATGGTTTAATAACAAATTGAAATGAAGTTTCTGAGATTTTGAGCTCGACGTGGCATTCTGAGGAAAATGTTGAAAATTCAATAAAAACATGGTTTCTTATTAGACATCCAGAAATTCTAATGAACTTTAATTTCTAAATGGCAGACTTTAGTATTAAAGTTGATTAAAACTGGGTGGTCAAACAATCTCGAGTTAAAAAAATATTTTAAATCTAATTAGTTTCAAGTTTTATTTTGGATTTTAAAAATTCGACCACATCATCCACCTTGACACTAGTTTTGGGTATCTATTCTTAATTGCTAATATACAGAAACTTTTTCTATAAAAATGTGATATTTCTAAAATAATTACAATGAAAAATGTTTTGAATTTAGTGGCTTGTGCCAGAATTACTTCTGACATAACTTGCATACAATTTTTTTTTCGAGACTTGTCGCGAATGGTCGCAAGGCGGATTTAACAATCATAAACGGATATAACGCGGGCAGCAGGGACTATGTCCAAGGGCTTGACGATCCCTCCCCAGGCCATCTGCGAGTTGTGGGGCTTGCCTAGGATGTGGTGGGGTTTGACAGTGGGCCCTGTTAAACCTCTATAAAAAGCTGCATGTATCCGCAAGTAGGCCCCACCAAAGCGACCGTGTGCCGCTCAAAGCGCACAAGCCCAAGTCCTGGTGTTAGGTGGGACGCTAAACAGCCCTGACACGACGGCCCTCCGACGAGACAGGAGGTTTGCGCTGGCCCAATAAGCCGCCTAGAAAACCAATCATTACGAACAATATAAAAGAGATAATGCGACTCGATATAATCGGCAAAGACCTAGGCGACGAATACAGGATCACGATTGGAAGCTTGGAACATGGAATTGCAAGTCGCTAGGTTTCGCAGGTTGCGACAGGATGATCTACGATGAATTACATCCCCGCAACTTCGACGTCGTGGCGCTGCAGGAGATTTGCTGGACAGGACAGAAAGTGTGGAAAAGCGGGCATCGAGCGGCTACCTTCTACCAAAGCTGTGGCACCACCAACGAGCTGGGAACCGGCTTCATAGTGCTGGGTAAGATGCGCCAACGCGTGATTGGGTGGCAGCCAATCAACGCAAGGATGTGCAAGCTGAGGATTAAAGGCCGTTTCTTCAACTATAGCATCATCAACGTGCACTGCCCACACGAAGGGAGACCCGACGACGAGAAAGAAGCGTTCTACGCACAGCTGGAGCAGACATACGATGGATGCCCACTGCGGGACGTCAAAATCGTCATCGGTGACATGAACGCACAGGTAGGAAGGGAGGAAATGTATAGACCGGTCATCGGACCGGATAGTCTGCACACCGTATCGAATGACAACGGCCAACGATGCATAAACTTCGCAGCCTCCCGCGGAATGGTAGTCCGAAGCACCTTCTTTCCCCGCAAAAATATCCACAAGGCCACATGGAGATCACCTAACCAAGAAACGGAAAACCAAATGGACCACGTTCTAATCGACGGTAAATTCTTCTCCGACATCACGAACGTACGCACTTACCGCAGTGCGAATATTGAATCCGACCACTACCTCGTTGCAGTATGCCTGCGCTCAAAACTCTCGACGGTGTGCAACACGCGTCGAAGTCGGACGCCGCGGCTTAACATTGGGCGGCTACAAGATGGTAGACTAGCCCAAGAATACGCGCAGCAGCTGGAAGTGGCACTTCCAACGGAAGAGCAGCTAGGCGCAGCGTCTCTTGAAGATGGCTGGAGAGATATTCGATCCGCCATTGGTAGCACCGCAACCGCTGCACTTTGCACGGTGCCCCGGATCAGAGAAACGACTGGTATGACGGCGAATGTGAGCAGTTAGTGGAAGATAAGAATCCAGCATGGGCGAGATTGCTGCAACACCGCACGAGGGCGAACGAGGCACGATATAAACAGGCGCGGAACAGACAAAACTCGATTTTCCGGAGGAAAAAGCGCCAGCAGGAAGATCGAGACCGTGAAGAAACGGAGCAACTGTACCGCGCTAATAACACACGAAAGTTCTATGAGAAGTTAAACCGTTCACATAAGGGCCACGTGCCACAGCCTGATATGAGTAAGGACATAAACGGGAACCTTCTTACGAACGAGCGTGAGGTGATCCAAAGGTGGCGGCAGCACTACGAAGAACACCTGAATGGCGATGTGGCAGACGAAGATGGCGGTATGGTGATGGACCTGGGAGAACGCGCGCAGGACATAATTCTACCGGCTCCGGATCTCCAGGAAATCCAGGAGGAGATTGGCCGGCTGAAGAACAACAAAGCCCCTGGGGTTGACCAACTACCAGGAGAGCTATTTAAACACGGTGGTGAGGCACTGGCTGAAGCGCTGCACTGGGTCATTACCAAGATTTGGGAGGAGGAAGTTTTGCCGCAGGAGTGGATGGAAGGTGTTGTGTGTCCCATCTACAAAAAGGGCGATAAGCTGGATTGTAGCAACTACCGCGCAATCACATTGCTGAACGCCGCCTACAAGGTACTCTCTCAAATTTTATGCCGTCGACTAGCACCAACTGCAAGGGAGTTCGTGGGGCAGTACCAGGCGGGTTTTATGGGCGAACGCTCCACCACGGACCAGGTGTTCGCCATTCGCCAAGTACTGCAGAAATGCCGCGAATACAACGTGCCCACACATCATCTATTCATCGACTTCAAAGCCGCATATGATACAATCGATCGGGACAAGCTATGGCAGCTAATGCACGAACACGGTTTTCCGGATAAACTGACACGGTTGATCAAAGCTACGATGGATCGGGTGATGTGCGTAGTTCGAGTTTCAGGGGCATTCTCGAGTCCCTTCGAAACCCGCAGAGGGTTACGGCAAGGCGATGGTCTTTCGTGTTTGCTATTCAACATCGCTTTGGAAGGGGTAATACGAAGAGCAGGGATTAACACGAGTGGTACAATTTTCAATAAGTCCGTCCAGCTATTTGGTTTCGCCGACGACATAGATATTATGGCACGTAACTTTGAGAAGATGGAGGAAGCCTACATCAGACTGAAGAGGGAAGCTAAGCGGATCGGACTAGTCATCAACACGTCGAAGACGAAGTACATGATAGGAAGAGGTTCAAGAGAAGACAATGTGAGCCACCCACCGCGAGTTTGCATCGGTGGTGACGAAATCGAGGTGGTAGAAGAATTTGTGTACTTGGGCTCACTGGTGACTGCCGAAAATGACACCAGCAGAGAAATTCGGAGACGCATAGTGGCTGGAAATCGTACGTACTTTGGACTCCGCAAGACGCTCCGATCGAATAGAGTTCGCCGCCGTACCAAACTGACAATCTACAAAACGCTAATTAGACCGGTAGTCCTCTACGGACACGAGACCTGGACGATGCTCGTGGAGGACCAACGCGCACTTGGAGTTTTCGAAAGGAAAGTGCTGCGTACCATCTATGGTGGGGTGCAGATGGCGGACGGTACGTGGAGGAGGCGAATGAACCACGAATTGCATCAGCTGTTGGGAGAACCATCCATCGTTCACACCGCGAAAATCGGACGACTGCGATGGGCCGGGCACGTAGCCAGAATGTCGGACAGTAACCCGGTGAAAATGGTTCTCGACAACGATCCGACGGGCACAAGAAGGCGAGGTGCGCAGCGGGCAAGGTGGATCGATCAGGTGGAAGATGACTTGCGGACCCTCCGTAGACTGCGTGGTTGGCGACGTGTAGCCATGGACCGAGCCGAATGGAGAAGACTTTTATATACCGCACAGGCCACTTCGGCCTTAGTCTGATTAAATAAATAAACGGATATAACAACCATTTAACAATCATAATGTACTTTCTGTCATCGACGCCCTTATCGTTCATTACTCTCCCTGACGTTGAGAAACATCAAACATCATTGTCATGTGATTAAACTGAGGTAGGTTGTTAACGCTCACCAACAGACGTGGTTCTGGTTCCAATACTCCTCAATTCTGTATGTACCGTCGTTCGGGGTGTCATTGGGCCTAGGGGGTAAGATTGGGCCAAAACGAAAAATGTTTCAACTCCTAATATCTCAGAAACTGTTACGAATTTTGATGAAAACTTCAAACGGTTCGAAATTATATTAAAATTCACGTCTAGGGGTGAGGGGTGAGAATGGGCCAATTTTAAACAACATATAACTTTGAAGATTTTCTCTCATTTATTATTTTTCCCCAACACAGTGGTAAATTTATTGTTCAAGCTTGTACCAAACTAGTTAGAATTTGATTCCAATGTTAACTACTAGAGCTTTGTAACATTTATTTGGAGCATACCACATTTTGGCCCAATGACACCCCGTAGACGGTAGTCTTTATTTGAGGTTAGCTTTTGGCATTTACCAAATTCCATTCGTGAAGAAAAAGATCATAGTTGACATGAATCGGAAATAACCTCACGTTTTTCACAACACACTTGGAACTTCTTTGGTGCATATTCCCCAAATTTAATATATAGCTATCAGATTCACATTTGATTGGTTGAAGTACAAAATTTGTTTTAATGATTTTTATTTTGAGCTTTTTTTTACAACAGGCAATGCAAAAATAGTGACGAATATTCCGAAAAATAGTGACTTTAGTGACTTTTGGATGGAAATAGTGACTTTTTAGTGACTAGACTCAAACTAGTGACCAAGTCACTAAAAAGTGACTCGCTACCAGGCCTGCGATCACATTTTCGTTGAACAAGATCTAATTTGACCAGACGTCCTGCGTTTCGCGGGACGCTGCATTTTTCAACTTCATTTTCCAAATTTATATTAATTTATACGGTCTCACAAATATTTTTTATATGTTTTTGGCCCAAAATCTATGCGGAATGTACTTATTTTATGTAAATTCCAAGTCATTAACGTAATAAAGATAGGCGTCCCGCGTTTCGCAGGACGCTTACTGATCACATTAACAAAATCACTAATACTCTTGGTATAGTGCTAAAGATTCAGTGTCATTATGTCCAAGAGCTTGACGATTCCTCCCCAGACCATAGCAAGTTGTAGGGCTTGTCTAGAATATGATGGGATACGACAATGTACTTATATAACGAGCTGCATGTATCCGTGTACCGGTCGAAACGCATAAGTTCAAGTCCAGTTATTGGGAGGGACACTGAACAGATCTGACACGAGGGTTCTTTGGAGAGACAGGAGGTTTGCGCAGGGCCAATAAGCCGCCTGTAAAACTAATCATTACGAATGATATAAGAGATAATACGATGCGTTACAATCGGCAACGACCTACACACTTAAATTATTTTGTCGACCCCAGCAAAATTTTCGGCTGTTGAATTCTCGGCAATCATAGAATTTCGTATCTTAAGTGTGTTCCAGGAATCCATACGGAAGTACCTCCAAGAATTCCTCCGGAAGTTCCTCCAGAAATTCCTCCGGAAATTCTTCCAGGAATTCCTCCGGAAGTTCCGCCAGGAATTCCTCCGGAAGTTCCACCAGGAATTTCTCCAGAATTCCTCCGGAAAATCCTCCAGGAATTCCTCCGGAAAATCCTCCAAAAATTCCACAGAAAGTTTCTTCAGGAATTCCTCCGGCAGTTCCTTAAGGAATTCCTCCGGAAGTTCCTTCAGGAATTCCTCCGGAAGTTCTTCCAGGAATTCCTGCGGAAGTTCCTCCAGGAATTCCTGCAGAAGTTCCTCCAGGAATTCCTGCAGAAGTTCCTCCAGGAATTCCTGCGGAAGTTCCTCCAGGAATTCCTGCGGAACTTCCTCCAAGAATTCCTCCGGAAGTTCCTCTAGGAATTCCTGCGGAAGTTCCTCCAGAAATTCCTGCGGAAGTTCCTTCAGGAATTCCTGTGGAAGTTCCTTCAGGAATTCCTGTGGAAGTTCCTTCAGAAATTCCTGCGGATGTTCCTTCAGGAATTCCTGCGGAAGTTCATCCAGGAATTTCTCCGGAAGTTCCTCCAGGAATTCCTCCGGAAGTTCCGCCAGAAATTCCTCCGGAAGTTCTGCCAGGGATTCCTCCGGAAGTTCTGCCAGGGATTCCTCCGGAAGTTCTGCCAGGAATTCCTCCGGAAGTTCCGCCAGGATCTCCTCCGGAAGTTCCGCCAGGAAATCCTCCGGAAGTTCCACCAGGAATTCCTCCTGAAGTTCCGCCAGGAATTCCTCCGGAAGCTCCGCCAGGAATTCCTCCGGAAGTTCCGCCAGCAATTCCTCCGGAAGTTCCGCCAAGGATTCCTTCGCAAGTTCCGCCAGGAATTCCTCCAGAAGTTCCTCCAGGAATTCCTCCAGAAGTTTCGCCAGGAATTCCTCCGGAAGTTTCGCCAGGAATTCCTCCGCAAGTTCCGCCAGGAATTCTTCCGGAAGTTCCTCCAGGAATTCCTCCGGAAACTTCTCCGGGAATTCCTCCGAAAGTTCCTCCAGGAATTCTTCCGGAAGTTCCTCCAGGAATTCCTCCGGAAGTTCCTCCAGGAATTCCTCAAGGAATTCCTCCAGAAGTTCCTCCGGAAGTTCCTCCAGGAATTCCTCCAGAAGTTCCTCCAGGAAATCCTCTGGAAGTTCCTCCAGGAATTCGTCCGGAAGTTCCTCCGAAAGTTCCTCCAGGTATTCTTCCGGATGTTCCTCCAGGAATTCCTCCGGAAGTTCTTCCAGGAATTCCTCCGGAAGTTCCTCCAGGAATTCCCCCGGAAGTTCCTCCGGAAGTTCCTCCAGGAATTCTTCGGGAAGTTCCTCCGGAAGTTTCTCCAAGAATTCTTCCAGAAGTTCCTCTAGGAATTCCTCCGGAAGTTCCTCCAGCAATTCCTCCAAGAATTTCTCCGGAAGTTTCTCCAGAAATTCTTCCAGAAGTTCCTTCAGGAATTCCTCCGGAAGTTCCTCCGGAGGTTCCACCGAAAGTTTACTGCAGAAATTCCTCCGAAAGTTCCTCCAGAAATTCCTTCTGGTCTTCCTCCAGGAATTTCTCCTGTCTTCCAAGAATTCCTATAGGAATTTCCTCCCGATATTTTCTCCAGGAATTTGTTCCGAAGTTCCTCCAGGAATTCCTCCGGAAGTTCCTCCAGGAATTACTCCGGAAGTTCCACCAGGAATTCCTCCGGGAGTTCCTCCAGAAATTTATTCGGTAGGGCCTCTAGGATTTTTTTCCGGTAATTCTTTAAAAAACCAAAAATTCCTCCGAAGGTTTTTATGTTAATGCTTCAGGATGTTTGCTCAAGAAATCCCCTAGAAGTCCTGTAGCTTTTTAAATAATTACTCATAGAATTTTTCTTTAAATTTTCTCTGGAGTTCCTCCAAAATCTCTCAGGTAATTCCCACGAAAAAATTCTCCAGAATTTCTCCAAGAAATCGCCCAGAAAACCTTACAGAGGTTTTCCGGGAAATTCCCTTAAAAACTTCTCCCAAATTTCATGAGGAAAATATTCCGAAAATTATCCCGCTTTTTCTTCAGACTTCTTCAGATCAATATTTCTTGAAGAAATTCGCAACGGAATTCCTGATTTGAAACTCAGAAGTAATTTTTGTAATAATTCGTGAATGAATTTCGTGTGGATTTCCCGATGGGCTTACATGAGCAATTTTTGAAGTAATTCCTCAAAAAATTTCTGTGAAAATTCTAGAAGTAGACGTATTAGTTCATAAAGAATTAAAAAAAAATGTTTTCACACAATTTTTAAATGAAGTTCTAAAATATTCTTGAACGTACTGTCGAAGAAGTTTCTAGGAGCAAATTCTTGAATTCCTGAAGAACATTTCCCTTATTTTATGAATAATTAAATGTCAGGTGCAATTTATCTCAACAAATATTGTTTTGTTTGACCGAGCATACGTTGTACAACAAGGGATATATTGGTTCCCTTACAAATATTTCAGGCTAAATAAGCCATTTTTTCAAGTTTCTGTAGTAGCCTATTCCAAAATAAATAAGTCCTCCATCAATTTTCAATTCTGTTGGGTCTAGACCTTATTGGAAATGAGAATAAATGCTGCATAATTGTAAAGAAGATAATTGTCATATGAACTTAATGTTAAATTTTGTTGAAAGTGTAAGCAGCAGTTTCGATATTTCCTTCTTTCCTTATAATTGACCGCCAATTATTAGTATTTAATCATAGTTTAATTCTTTCATAGTATGCTGAATGGTATTCGAAGACTTCCTCGTTCCCAAAGCCGTTGGGTCTTTGGTGGGCGACATTCCTTGGAAAAAAAATCAAAATCGAAAAAAAAAAGTTTTCAATAATGGTGGCAATGCATATTAATGAATGCAAAAACATGCAGAATGATAGAAAACATGCGATCGATTCCCCTAAAGTGATTTTTTGACCTTTTTAATGATTTTTTTCCAAAACATTTTATGATGCATGAGAAAGGTTTCATCGCCGCTACGTGGATTTATCTGGGTTTTTGTATGGTTAATTTAATTGAGCCCAAATTTAGAAGTTGAGTCGAAAATATATTGCAATGTTTCATTGTCCCCAACGACTGGTAGTACAATACTTTCATTTTCAGAGTCCATAATGAAATCGGCATTGCTTTGGTGAAAGTCACCGTAGTTGTGAACTTGTGGGAGTTGTGATAAAATTTGTTGCTCAGCACATTGGATTCCATACGTGCTTTTATAAGCATGGTCAGATGGAAAATACACTGAGGCGAACACGTGTCTGCTTATATGATTTCACCAAAACATGCTCAAATTCTTCAAATTTAGATGTAGAAATGATTTCTGAATTAAAAGTAGTCGAAATAGCTACAAGAACTCCCCCATCTATTCTTTTTCTTCTTCTTATTGGCATTACATCCCCCACTGGGACATTGCCGCCTCGCTGGTATGACCCATAAAAAAATGCGACATGTGACAGTTTTTTAAATAAGTGTGATTCTTGCAAAAATAATTATGAAAACAAATATTTTTATGATCTCCCAAGTTTATTTGACATGTTTTGAATACATTTATTCAATGTGTCCACCCTGATTTTCAATAACCTGCTCCAAGCGGGGTCTGAATCTAGAACACACGGTCGTAATATACGAAGCTGACATTGAGGCCCATGCCTTGCGAATGGATGATTTGACACTAGGATGAGAGCTTTCACATGCCTTAGCCTGAATATTGGCCCATATTGAATAATCCAGTGGATTCAAGTTCGGGCTGCTGGGGGGCCAAAACTCCTTCGACCAAAAATTCAGGTTTTCAGCCAGCCAAGCTTGTGTCCTTTTGGATGTATGACAGGGTGCTCCATCCTGCTGGAATACTACAAATTGGTCTTTTCCAAAGTTGGCCTTGATCCATGGCATTAGATGGTCCTTCAAGATGCCGATGTAGACCTCCGTATTCACTTTTAAACCCTCTTTGATGAATACCGGGGGCATTGCCAATCCATTGGATGCGACTGCCCCGAACACCATAACTCCTGCAGGGTGTTTGGTGGTAAACTTAAACTTTATGTGCTCAGGAACTTCCTCGACCTTCTTTGGCGAAATAAACCGGTCAGTGCGCGTGTTGGACACCGCATCTATATTGAATAGTTTTTCGTCAGAGAACACGATTATTGGCTTCCCCTTTTTTAAGTTGGAGAGAAGCCGCTTGCTTCTCTCAAGCCGCAGTTCCTTAATCCGGTTCGTTATCAGGTGGCGCTTCACCCTAGCCCTAGACGAAGCCTTCAAGTCATCTTTGACCAACCGTTGCATCGAGGTGTTGGAGATATTAGCTGCTTTTGCCAATTTCCGGATCGATCTAATAGGATTCAATGCAATTTTCCTCTTGACCGATTTGATGACCTTTGGAGTGCGTGCCGAGCGCGGACGACCACTTCCTGCCTTCCGTGGCTGTGGTCCATCAAGACGAGAACGTTTAATCTGATGAACAGTGGCCCTGTGGCAACCCACGATCTTTGTTATTTCTTTTATCGGCTTTTGGGCGACAAGCAAACTTGTCACTAAATCTTTTGCGAACATTTTTGAACTTTTTTTAAAAGAAACTCACTGTTTTGTTTACGTCAATTGACAGAAGAGATTCCAACGAGTACACACATATATAACAGTAGTGAAAAAAAAATAATTCTACCCAAAAATAAGTTGAAAACAATGTCGCATTTTTTTATGGGTCATACTGTAGTGCTTATTCAGCACTTCCACAGTTATTAACCACGAGGTTTCTAAGCCAGGTTACCATTTTTGCATTTGTATAGCATGAGGCTAACACGATGATACTTTTATGCCCAGGGGGTCGTTCAATAACTACGTAAGCATTTTTTTTTTTTGGTTTTTCGGACCCCTTTCCCTCCCTTGCAAGATTTTCCCCATACAAATTATTTTTTGTTTACATGAAGAGTAAGAAAATGTCAAATCCCCTCCCCCTATATGTGCTTACATAATTAGTGAGCGACCCCCAGGGAAGTCGAGACAATTTCCAAACCGAACATCGCCTAGACCGGCACCGGGAATCGAACCCAGCCACCCTCTTGCTTTATAGCCGTGCTTCTTACCGCTAGACTAAGGAGGGTCCCTTATTTTCTATTGGACAAAAGTCATACAAAAGTCTGTCGTTTCGAAATACTCTCCCAAAACTCCCAAAAACTTCTTTACTTTTTACGCTTTCGTCGCAGCTAGTTTCGGTAGGCAAAATGGCCGAAAAAGATGTGCTTAAAATGTTTTTATAAATTTTCTTCATTTTAGCTGGACTTTTCATGCTGTTGAAATTTTGACAATATATCAAAACTTCAGTCACATTCTGTTTAAATTCGGAAAAAGTTTTTGGCAGCCCGTCGGTCAATGAAATAGTGCTACTTTCTTCAGTCGAAGAAGGCGTCCTTATTTGTTGGTTACCCGATCTTCCCTAAGGTTGCTAGTATCCCGGCCAGCTCTACGGGGTGCTGGTGATGGTAACCCAAACATATTCGTAGAGTCACAGAAGGCAACATCATGGTCACAGGATCCAACATTACCCTTTTTATTCAACCGAACGATTACTCAATGGGTCATAAGTCATAAGTCCCGTCCCAGCTTAGGATTATCTTTGGCGGTGTGCAAAAAGACGGTGTATGGCGGCGAAGAATGAACCACGGGCTCGCCCAGCTCTACGACGAACCCAGTATCCAGAAGGTAGCTAGAGCCGGAAGGGTATGATCGGCTGGGCAACCCTGAAAAGATGGTGTTCGCTTCCGATCCGGCAGGTACGAGACGGCGTGAAGCGCAGCGAGCGAGGTGGGCTGACCAGGTACAAAAGCGTGGGACACATTCGACGATGGAGAGACGTTTTTTTTACGAATTTCAGTAATTCCGCACGTTTTGGCTAACTTCGGTTATGGCCTCGTAACCGCCATCACAGTTAGCGCACTTCGAGTCGGACGTCCGACGTGATTTGTATTTATATTTGCTTGCATTTTTTTTATTAAATGTACTCAAGCTGCGGAACATTGCTATCATTTGAAATTAATTACAGTTACATCTAAACTGTTTCCAAAATTGCATTATTAGTAAACTTTTTTTGCTTTTCAGAAATTAGGTTTCACCGTATTAACAAATGCGTTTTACCAAACTCATTATGAGTACGATTATTTTATGCCGGAGATGAGATTTAGTTATGATGATACTGTGTTCAACACCTTGGTTCGCATTGATCACAATGAAGGTGCTCAAATGATCCGCAAATACTTTCCAGAAACATGGCTTTGGACGGACATGGTACAAGTGGAGTAAGTTACAATACAATACTAATAGCACGATCGCGATATCTATTATGATTTGTCTTCAAAACTACATTAGCGGTAGTGGAAAGCTGGACCTCAACAATATTGTTCCAGACACCATAACTAGTTGGGCCATCAGCGCCTTCGCAATCGATGAGGCCCATGGACTGGGAGTTACCAAGAGTCCAGTGTCTTTGACCGTAGTAAAAGCATTCTTCATCACAGTTAACCTCCCGTACTCAATCGTCAAAACGGAAACAGCCACAGTCGAAGTGTTTGTGCACAATTACTTGGATCGAAAGCAAACAGCTATCGTTCGGATACAGGTTGAAAACGGGAGCTTTGAAATCGTCGATGAGGCAGATAGTGTTATTTGTGAGTAAACCGTTATTCATCAAATAGAATTATAACTTTATTGATGACATTATTTCAAAACTCCCAGCAAACGCGGAGGACTCGGAAGCAGTTACCGTAGCGGAAAACAGTGTTCAAAAAGTTATATTTTTGCTAAAACCAACTCAATCGGGAAATCCTACCATTACCATACTGGCAAACAGTGCTGATGCCGACGATGCCGTGCAACGGAATTTACGAGTTACGCCAGGTGGTTTACAGTACTTCGAAAATACGGCGCGATTCATAGAGGTAGATGACTCCTCGATAAAGTTTTCTCCTTTCCTGCTAATGATTCCAAGAACGGCAACACCTGGATCAGAATCGATCACGTTCTCAGTCGAAGGAGTTCTGCTGGGGAGCGCCATTGCGAATCTCGGTCATATAATTCGATTGCCGTCAGGATGTGGCGAACAGAATTTGCTGAATCTGGTACCCAGCGTTATTGCTTTGGAATATATGAGTAAAGCTGGTACGTTAACAAACGCTATCAAAGCCAAAGCCATAGGTTTCCTACAGAAGGGGTATCAAAACCAGCTGAAGTACAAGTTGCGAGACGGATCTTTCAGCGTTTTTGGCGAAAACGATGGACGCGGGAGTGTATTTTTAACTGCGTTGGTTGCGAAGGTATTTCGATTTGCTGAAAAGCATATCACCGTGGACAGGGATGTTGTTCAGAAGGCGTTTGATTGGCTTCGCAATAAACAAGCAAGCGATGGACGCTTCATAGAGACAGGGAGAATACTCTATAAATCGTTACAAGGCGGACTTAATGAAGGTGTAACGCTGACTTCTTATATTCTTGTTGCATTTTTGGAGCACAAAACGCTAGCACGGAAGTATCTTTCCGTTGTCCAGAAAGGAGCAGACTTTATTTCAAATCATTACAAATCTATGGAAAATGCATATGATCTTGCTCTAGCAGCATATGTACTTCAACTCGCAAATCATCATCGCAAGGAAGCCTTTTTCGACAAGTTATTAGCACTGTCACAGAGTGACGATGAGAAAACTCTACGCTGGTGGGAAAGCGGATCCACAAGTATCGAGACTACGGCGTATGCTTTATTGACTTACATGAATAGAGGATCATACATAGATGCGAAATCCATCATGAAATGGTTGGTGTCGCAACGATACGACAAAGGGGGATATGACAACACGCAGAACACGTTCGTGGGATTACAGGCACTGGCGCAGTATTCTGGAAAAATGTCTATTTCGAATCATAATTACGATGTAGCAGTCTCTTACGACAATGAGCAACATCAATTTCACATGGATTCAGTATCTTCATTGAACGGCCATCATCTAGCGATTCCTTCACATGTTCGTCGAATAGAAGTCAGCGTTAATGGCACCGGCGCTGGAGTATTTCAAATAGCACATAAATACAACAAAGAGGCCGAGGATAATTCACCTCGATTCAAAATAGAGAAAACATTCAACAAAACCACATTCAAGAATGGTTTAAACATGCATATTTGTGCAACTTTCCAGCCGAAAAGAAGATTCGAGGAAACTAACATGGTTTTGATTGAAATTATGTTTCCTAGTGGTTACATTGTTACAAAAGACTTTCAACAGCAAATGAAAAGGAATAAACTAGTTCGAGTAAGATTCTATCATTAAACACTAATGGTACACTTCTTCAACTCATATTCACGCGTTTTTTCTTCAGAAAACCGAAACTGACGATGATGACACCAAGCTAATATTATATTTTGATCCGCTGCAACCAAACGAGCCTGTTTGTGTAGACGTTGAAGCGTTTCAAAAAGCAATAGTTCTAAATCAAGCACATGGTTGGATCAAAGTGTATGACTATTATGATTCCAGTAAGTAACCATTCGTCTTAAATAGAATTATACTTTTGCTAATCTCTCCCCACTTTCAGCCCGCGAAGCAATCGAATACTTCGATCCTGTTGTTAACTAAATGTAAGCCTAATAAATGATAATAAAAAGAACGAATATTTGATGTAAACGGCGCCAGCCTTTAGGGAGCGTTGAAGCCCAGAATTACATGATAAAGAAAATATTAGTTTTAGTAAAGGACCCAATCAATATCAAACAGACTAAAAATCCAAGATCTATGATAGAGTTATTTTATGCTAGAGCAAACAAAGAACACCTTACTTACGTGCTTACATACTGGGCTACAGCTTTTCCTCGATGAACCTACGCTGAATGGAGTATCCTTCTCCACTGGACTCGATCCTTAGCCAATCGCTTCCAGTCGTCCTGAACGTTGAGCGCCCTCAGGTCCTCTTCAACTGCAAAAAACGGTTCTGTACTGAAAATTATCTTCGCTTGACGTTCTTCCGGCATACGAACAACATGTCCAGCCCACCTTAGTCTGCCGTGTTGTATATGCTTAATAATATTTTTTATTTATTTTCAGAGGTCGCAATGGCCTGCGCAGTGCAAAAAAGTCTTCTCCCTTCAGCTCGGTCCATAGCTGCACGTTGCCACGCTGTCTGCATAGGGTTCGCAAATTGTCCTCCACTAGATCGATCCGTGTACGTCGCCTTTTTGTTCCCGTCGGATCGTTGTCGAGAATCATTTTCACCGGATTACAGTCCGACTTTCTGACTACATGCCTGGTCCACCGCAGTCTTCCGAATTTCGCGGTGTGAACGAAGGATGACTCTCCCAACAGCTGATGCAACTCGTGGTTCATTTGCCTCCTCCACGTACCGTCCGCCATCTGCACCCCACCATAGATGGTACGCAGCACTTTTCTCTCGAAAACTACCAGTGGGCGTTGGTCCTCCACGAGCATCGTCCAGGTCTAGTGCGCGCAGAGGACTACGGTCTGATGAGCGGTTTGTAGATAGCCAGTTTGGTACGGCGGCGAACTCTGTTCGATCGAAGCGTTTTACGGAGTGCAAAGTACGCACGTACGGGTCTCCGAATTTTTCTGCTGGTAACGTTATCGGAGGTCACCAGTGAGCCCAAGTACACGAATTCTGCCACTACCTCGATTTCATCACCACGAATACAAACTCGTGGTGGGTAGCTTACGTTGCCCTCTCTTGAGCCTCTTCCTATCATGTACTTTGTCTTTGACGTGTTGATTACTAGTTCAATCCGTTAAACTTCGCTTTTCAGTCTGATGCAGGCTTCCTCCATATTCTAAAAGTTATACGTGACATAATACCTATGTTGTCGGCGAAACCAAATAACTGGACGTGAAAATCGTACTACTCGTGTCAATCCCTGCCCTTCGCATTACTCCCTTCAAAGCGATGTTGAATAGCAGGCACGAAAGACCACCAACTTGCCGTAACCCTGTGCACTTTTCGAATAGACTCGAGAATGACCCTGAAACACGAAATACGCACATCACCAGATTCATCGTCGCCTTGATCAACCGTATCAGTTTATCCGGAAATCCGTTTTCGTGCATTAGCTGCCATAGCTGGTCCCGATCGATTGTATCATATGCGGCTTTGAAGTCGATGATTAGATGATGTGTGGGCACGTTGTATTCGCGGCATTTCTGCAATACCTGACGTACGGCGAACACCTGGTCTGTGGTAGAGCGTTCACTCATAAATCCCGCCTGGTACTGCCCCACGAACTCTCTTGCAATTGGTGTTAGTTGGCGGCATTAAATTTGGGAGAGTACACACTTAGTTCGGCTCGGCATTTTTTCATTCTTTTACCGAGATCCGCACAGCCGAGTGCTCGGTTCGGGACTTTCTGCTGATATCTCAGCTGAAAAAGCAATTTGTTTACTGTGGCACTCAAAGGAGCCGCCGTAATCAAACGTCGATTCAGCTGATATTTCAGCTAATGAACTTTAACCGAGATTTGCACAGCCGAGATCGGTGGAAATTTTTAAGTGTGTACCTTGTAGGCGGCCCTCATTAGCCGTGCGGTAAGACGTGCGGCTACAAAGCAAGACCATGCTGAGGGTGGCTGGGTTCGATTCCCGGTGCCGGTCTAGGCAATTTTTGGATTGGAAATTGTCTCGACTTCCCTGGGCATAAAAGTATCATCGTGCTAGCCTCATGATATACAAATGCAAAAATGGTAACTTGGCTTAGAAACCTCGCAGTTAATAACTGTGGAAGTGCTTAATGAACACTAAGCTGCGAGGCGGCTCTGTCCCAGTGTGGGGATGTAATGCCAATAAGAAGAAGAAGAACCTTGTAGGCGGCGTTCAGCAATGTGATTGCGCGGTAGTTGCTACAATCCAGCTTATCGCCATTTTTGTAGATTGGGACACACAGCCACCTTCCATCCACTCATGCGGCAGAACCTTATTCTCCCAAAATTTGGTAATTATCCAGTGCAGCGCTCTACACACTCAGTTCAGCTCGGCTTTTTTTCATTCTTTTGCCGAGATCCGCACAGCCGAGCACTCGGTTCGAGACTTTCTGCTGATAAATCAGCTGAAAAGGTGATTTGTTTACTGCGGCACTCAAGGGAGCCGCCGTAATCATACGTCTGTTTAGCCGATATTTCAGCAAACGAACTTAAACCGAGATTTGCACAGCCGAGATCGGTGAAAAAATTTAAGTGTGTAGCTAGTGCCTCACCACCGTGCTCTACTGGTAGTTGATCAACCCCAGGGACTTTGTTATTTTTCAGCCGGCCTCCTGGATTTTCTGGAGATCCAAAGCCGGAAGACGTATGTCGCGCGTGCTCTCAGGTACATTACCATACCGCCACCGCTGTCTGCCACATCGCCATTCAGGTGCTCTTCGTAGTGCTGCCGCCACCTTTGGATCACCTCACGCTCGTTCGTATAAAAGTTCCTGTTAATGTCCTCATACATATCAGGCTATGGCATGTGGCCCTTACATGAACGTTTTAACTACTCATAGAACTTTCGTGCGTTAATAACGCGGTACAGTTGCTCTGTCTCTTTACGGTCTCGATCGAAACTAATGGTTTTCATTAATACATGCAAAAATATACATGTAATTCAAAATAATAACAAAAGTATTGTAGTATCATTTTTGACGTAAACTACGTCTAAGGGGAAGACTCGGATACGGTGTAAAATAAAAATTTCCAAATTCGAGAGTGTCCCAAAACTAGGCGAGATTTCAAACGCTAATAGCGTTTTGACCGCTGTATCCTTGCACTCTACTTTCTTGTTGCTACTTTATTGGGGCTGTATTGAAGTGTTTTGGCCCTCCTTAGCCTAGCGATAAGATGCGCGGCTATAAAGCGAGACCATGCTGAGGTTGGCTGGGTTCGATTATCAGCCGATCTGTCATGTTCCGCTAGAGATTTACATCAAATAACGAGATAGACCACTACTGGTGAAACGCTTCTGGTGCGGTCCATTTTTTTTTTTCATTTGGAACTTTTCATTTGAAGTCCTGCTATTTAGGATTTTGAAGATTGGAATCACTGTGTGGATGCGGTAGGAGTTGTTGGTGTCTTGTGACAGAAGTTTTGATGTTTGGAGATTTTAAGTATCGATTTTCATAATATTTCTTCATTTTCTTGTACTTTATATTTTTATTGTTCATTATTTTGTTGGTTTTGAGCCCCCCCTCAATTCTCCGTGATGGAGACTGATGGGGGAGATACAAACTCTGAGAATGATAATGATCCATCTACTGCTCAATCACATAAACCATTTCGAATCAAAATGTATCCATCAACTTTTTCTGGCCCATTTGTTGATTATTTTCGGAAAAAAGGAAAAACCAATAAATGTTTTATTAATTTCGTCTGAAGTGTATAATCAGTAAAACAAATAAAAAAAAATCCTTTGATAAATTAAGAGTTGTGTTTGGTTCTCGCAATGATGCCAATGATTTATTGAATTGAAAATTATTTTCCAATTTATACCGAGTATACGCTCCATGCGACTCATGTGAAATCAACGGAATTATTTATGATGAATTTTTAGATTGTTCAGATGTTATCAATCACGGCTTAGGAATTTTCAAAAATGAATCTATTAAAACGGTTAAAATATTAGATTGCAATCGTTTGTCAAAATTGAAATACTCTAACAAAGAAACTAAATATGAGCACTCTAATTGTATAATAGTAACATTTGTTGGATCTATTCTTCCCGATTTTGTTCTTATTGATAATGTTATTTTTGACGTTAGACTTTATTTCCCAAAACTTATGCATTGTAATCGTTGTCTTCTTTTTGGGCATACATCACATTTTTGCTCCAACAAACCGAAATGCTCTAAATGTAGTGAAGTTCATAATTCGTCTGATTGCGAGAAACAATCTGTTCAGTTTCCATTTCCAACCAACAAAAATTTAATCAACAATTAAAAAATAAAAATCGATTGTCCTATTCAGAAGTAATTAGAGGACGGGCTTGGTAGTCATATGACTACTGCCTCATACGCAGGAGGTCGTGGGTTCAATCCCAGGTCCGTTTCATTATCCTACTTTGTATCTTTCTCTTATTTATCATAATCTAGTAATCGCTAGAACTGGAATTGGACTTCCATACCGTTTCCATTACTATTCCTATACTTTCAACTTGAGTATTCTAAAAGTAATCTGCTAGAATTGGAAATGAACTATAAAAAAGCTCGTTTCCTACATCCAATCAGTTGCTTTCTCCTATCTATCACATTGGCAGCTCGTTAACCAAGACGGACCTCTGCCTCTCGAACCTAACCCAAAAATTCCAACGAATTCCGCACGAACTCGTGACAAGTGCAGAGTTATATTCGGTTTACAGTGGGCGAGTGATTGTATCAACATTTCCTCCCCTTCCCTACATTGACTTGCATTCTGACGTGGCAGGCGCCAGTATGACCTTACACGGAAGAAATATACTACCCAATAGTGAGTTTAATTCACCCAATCTCGAACATCTGTACGGGAAGCCAAAATTGAGTAAGTAGGGTCGAAGTAGTTTGCCTTTACTCCCATGTTAAAAAAGTACTCAACGGAAATTTTATTTACCCAAATGTAAGTTTAATTCACTCAATTTCGACCTCAGGTAATAAAACTCAAAATTGGCTTCCCGTATTGAACTGGCGTCGTTGGACTGTTTGGCTATTTTGTTTTTGACAACAAAAGAAAGAGTGGATGAAAGAGAAGAGAAAAAATAACTCAAAAGTAAGTTTAAAAATACTCAATTTTGGGTACTTTTTTTCTTCCGTGTACAAATGAGATCATCAGCACTTGTACATTGAAGATGTGTGCTAGTCCCAAGCAACCATCTGTTGGTTCCCTGTGCAAGAACAGCTGATCTGGTCATAATGGAGTAGCAACTACGAGCCGTCAATCAAGCTCAAGCTGAAGCTCCCATTCAGAAGTAATTAAATCTTCTGACAATTTTATCTCTTTGAATACATTTGAGCCACTATTAGAAGTTGAAGATGAGAATGTAAACGAAATCAATGATAATTTTGTTTATAAACCTTCAAGCAAAAGAAAAGGAAACCATAGTATGTATGTATGTATGTTGATAGCCACCATCCTAGCTTGAGTCTTGCTCTGCATGCGGTTCCACCCAACAGTACGTTCGAATTGTATTTCTATTCTGTGTTCAATATATTGCTGTATGAAGGGCCAAAAGGGGGGTGGCGGACCCGTAAGCAGAGACACCTACGCGAAACCCGCGGAACATGAAGAATCTCCTTCCAACTTTATAATCCAACAGACTAACAATACAACTCGCAATACTTGAAGGGCTTTCCACGGGATGGTTTGTAAGAAGAAGAGCGCTTCAGATCCATTATAACTGTGGTGAAAACGTACCCATCTACAAGGATGTTATAGTATCATTTTCGCTCAGACACTTGGCGGCTTCCCACTCCTAGTGTCATTCAGTTATAACTTCCCTGATGCCCTGATGCTCCCTCCCAATTCCATATTATGTTACTGCAGTATAATGGGATATAATATAAAATGAAGTAATATTATGTGTAATTATGTATTATGATTCTTATATTGAGATTTGAATCTCTGCTTTGTAGGAAGGCGAATACAAGATTATTTGAAACACATTTTTCCTGGGCAGTTGATACAGTTTCTGGACAACGAATCCACATCCTGTTCACTACTATGTAGTTTTAGCTTATTCCTATGTAAGGTTGATCTAAAAAGTCGATAAGGATCTTCGGTGTCAATGAAAGAATAAGATACTCCATGAAAAATTTTACAAAAAAAAATCAAAGAAAATTCCGGTGTTAAGCTGGTGATGTTTTGGTTACCCAAGAAATCAATACATTTAGGTGTATCATTAACTAAAAATAAAAAATCATTTGAAGCAGTGCCTCTAACCTAGAAAGTTCGGTGGCTATACTATAAGTATGACTGTCAGTCCGTGAGAACTTCTCTGATGGTACTAAAAAAGAATAATGAATGAAGCACGTAATAATAATTATTATTTTACTTACACTATATAATATAATATTATTAATAAAATAGAATGAGAGGAGATTGAACGATAAGTTGTTCTACCGGTATATGCTATTAAACTATAAAGTTGCTTGATGTTATGCATTTATACGTGTTGTACGTTGATTTTGATAATTATGGAATTATGAAATAATTAGTATGTATATATTTATAGTTTATCTTCTCCTAGGGTTATGAGGAAATCTCCCTTACAATAATTAGTATACTGCTTCATACCTAAATACACACATATGCATTACAAATACAGTCGACTCTCTACATCTCGATGTTCTATATCTCGATATCTCTCCTTATGTCGATGGTTCCCTCAGTCCCTTCAATCTACATACATTTGGGCTTTCTACATCTCGATAACCTCCCTATATCGATATCTCTGTATCTCGATGTGTTCTAATCATATTTTGTTCAGGATTCACTCTCCTCATGTCGATATGTTCAAATTTTTAGGCTACTAGACCATCTTTGGGCAATAACAAACACATCAACAACAGGAAGCGACATTTGTTTTGTTGTCGTTTTTCATAACAACAAGCTTTTTTGGATCTAGCACCCATTTTAATTTTCCTTTCATTCCTCGATCTCTCCCTATCTCGATGGTCCCTTCAATATCGAGATGTGGAGAGGCGACTGTATTTCTGTTGACTGGTATCTTAATCTTTTTCCATAAGTTAAACCGTCTACATTAAGCTGTTGCTCTTCAACGAGGAGAAGGAACTGAAAGAGAAGTTTAAATTATTACGCTGGAATCCTCTGATTGAGCTTACCGCTCATTGAGAGGTTTTAAGATTTTTCTGGAATATAAGATGTTATTAAATTAGAGGGTACTTAAAAGTATTCTTATATCCTACCACCTTTTTGGTTTGATATATTTTTACTTACAAAATGGGGATTAACTGATTTATAAGAATAAACAGCTTTAATGCATCTTCTTCTTCTTCTTATTGGCATTACATCCCCACACTGGGACAGAGCCGCCTCGCAGCTTAGTGTTCGTTAAGCACTTCCACAGTTATTAACTGCGAGGTTTCTAAGCCAAGTTACCATTTTTGCATTCGTATATCATGAGGCTAACACGATGATACTTTTATGCCCAGGGAAGTCGAGACAATTTCCAATCCGAAAATTGTCTAGACCGGCACCGGGAATCGAACCCAGCCACCCTCAGCATGGTCTTGCTTTGTAGCCGCGCATCTTACCGCACGGCTAAGGAGGGCCCCCTTAGCCGTGCGGTAAGAGCTTTAATGCATATTTTTATCAAATAATAGTAACAACCTCCCGACCGCCCTCACGTCTTTTCAATACTATCCGAAGTTTAGAGAAAACTAAGTTCTACAAATTACTTCAACTGACTTATCATTCGTTTATTTGGCAAAAAAATCGGCTCTCAATTTGATTGATTCTATATCATTTATTTATTTATTTATCAATTTATTTTTATTTTTATTTTTTGATTTTTTTTTATTCTTCGGATTGTATTGTTTACTGTTACTATCATTTTTTTATGATAACATTCAACCGCTTATTAGTAAGGACTAATTAAACCATAATGAAATGCAAATGTTACTTTCTCTCAGTGAATCCAACTATTTTTTAAGAATATAAGGGTTGAACGTTATGTTTTGTTTGGTTGACATCAAGATTTTATCGGCATTCGTCTCCTATCTTCACTATTAAACATTTTTAACAGTTCTGGAAGGTGTTCCATGGAGATTAGGGTGGCTCAAATTAGTATGGGAAAACTTTTTTCATTTTTTTTTATGGGCCGCCCTCTTATTCGGTTCTATTTGATGCCCTGATGCTCTGGACAAAATTTCAGCCAAATCGGTCAACGTTTGGGTGGTGCTAAACTCGTTGGAAGTTTATATGAAAAAATGTATGCAGAAACATCCAAAAACAGTGAATTGCAGTTGGACGGCAGACCTTACGATGAAGAACTATGATATTCACTCAGATCTTGGAGAATTTAATACAGAATGTTATGCAGAAAACCGCGAGAAGTTTAGAGTTTGCCCGGCTAAGTTATTAGCATTTTTCTGAAGTGGGGTTTGAGCAAATTTCGTTTCTTTTACCTTTGAAAAGAAATAAATCACCCCTACTACACTCCAGTAAAATGCTAATATCTTTGCATGAGCATGAGCATGAGCATGAGCATGATGACCGTGCATTTCGTAGTTGCTACTCCGTGATCGACCAGAACAATCGCAATTGCACAGGGAACCAATGGATGGAAGCATGGGATTTGCTCTCCAACCTCAATGTGCACAGTCCGAGAGCTCTAGTATTTTGGGTAGTCGATAACGGCGCTGGCCACGTCCTCACGGTCATCGGGGATGGGAAGGAATTGATGATGCAGTCACTCGCCCACTGCAAGCCGAGAACACCTCTGCACTCGCCACGAGTTCCTGCGGAATTTTATTGGAATCTTGGGGTTAGGTTTTATGGCAGAGGTTCGTCTTGGTTAACGGGTTGCCAATGTGATAGTTATGAAAGGGTGGTGTAGTATTCTATTTGGATGCCGAAACGAACTTTTTCGCTCATTTCGAATTCTAACAGTAACCTGCTAGAACTAATCAAGTTGTAGGTATAGGGATAGAAGATGGAAACGGTATGAAAGCCCATTTCCAGTTCTAGCGATTGCTAGAACATGAGAAATATATGAAAAGATACAAAGTAGGAAGAATGGAACGGGCCTGGGATTGAACCCACGACCTCCTGCGTATGAGACAGAAGCGGTAGCCATATGACCACCAAGCCCGTTCAATGCTAATATCTTTGCCTAATAAACTCTAATCTTCTCGCGGTTTTCAGCATAACATTCTGTATTTAATTCTACAAGTACTGAGTAAATTGGGCCGTCCAACTGCAAATCACTATTTTGGGATGTTTTTGCATACATTTTTCCATATAAACTTCCAATGAGTTTAGCACCGCCCAAACGTTGACCGATTTGGCTGAAATTTTGTCCAGAGCATCAGGGCACCAAATAGAACCGAATAAGAGGGCGGCCCATCAAAAAGTTTGAAAAAGTGTTTTTTGAGCCACCCTAATGGAGATGTACAGATTAGACGTCTTATCGAATGACCCTATTGTAATCCAGATTCACTTCTTAAGTTTTAACCAACTGTCTACACTGTATTCATATCACTTTTACTTTTCGCTCACGCAACTTGACTCATAAATTTCAGCAACTATCTGATCTTCATAGCTTACACTGAATTGCATATCAAAATATTGCACATTCGTCCCCACATTCATTCACATCCATCTAAATCTTTAGCCACTCTTCCTATCTATTTCTAACCACCTAGCTGCAACTCCTATATCCAACCGTTATCTAGCCAGTTAACCTTCAGGGAGAATTTTTTGGTTATTTTTATTCATTGGTTTTCTTCATTAGTCTCTTCTCCGATATCTCACTATCTTCTTCTAGGTAAATTTCTTCTGCTTTCTTTTTAATTTCGTTCCTATCTTTCGCCAGTTCTCTCCACTCCTCTTCATTTGCCCCATCGTATCTTTCGAAGTCTTGTTTTAATGAGTCCTTCCAAGTGCAACTTGGTCGTCCATGTTTCTTTTTACGAAATTGTAGTTCCATTGCCATCTTGATGGGATGTCCCTCTGGCCTTCTCGTTATGTGCCCGAAATAACTTATTCTGCTGACCCGTACTCGTCTGTTAATAGTTTTTCCTAGAAAAGGAAACCATAGTTCACCCAAAAGACAAGATTACAGTTGCGATCCTCAACCCTCAACATCTTATGATAATAATTTCCCTCTTCTTGTTCCTCTTTCTAATTCTCCTTCTATTCCTAATTCTCAAAATAATATTCATAATTCTTTTAGAAATAATTACGATCAAACTAATACTAATCTTCACAGTAAAGAATGTAACGATAATTCTGTTTTGAGTATTTTGGAAGATTTAAAAGAGCTTTTAGGACTTCCCTGCCCTTCGGTTCAGAAAGGGGAATGGGCGCGTTCTGCCAGGTTGGTCGAGGCAGATTTCTATCGAGAACAAGTTTGATATGGACGTTCAAAAGTGCCTGAATGAAATACAAAGCTTGTGAGGATCGCTAGAAGGTGGGATGAAAGATCATTCGTCTATAATTTATTGTATGTAAAAGAAATTTATTAACAGCATGATATGTAGTTTAAAACGAAATTGTTATAAATTTTACAAATTATAAATCTTACTCGCGTACTTTGATGATCCTATCTGCACCCGTCGAACCATTCTGAACGGCCGTCGTGAGAATATCACCTTTGAATACCGCTAATCCATGATTTCTCTTTTCTATTTTCATATATCAAATCTATATAATAAAAATGAGTTGAGGTTTCCTTCCTGACGATTTAACTCGCGAAAGGGTTGACCGATTTGCAAGATTTTCTCCTTAATCGATTCGTTCTGAGCTCCGCAAGGTTTGTATATATAAACAGTTGGTGAACTTAACGGGGAAATGTAAAAAAAATCATTTGAATACAATTTTAGGTCAGCTGTTGAGGAAAACAAAACAAACGCACGGAAATTGATCTAGAGTGCGGGGCTGCAAATAGTTCATTGTGACATTTGCAACACCCGGGCAAAGCTGGGTTTCTTTCGCTAGTATTTAATATAACGAAAAAACAAATGAGAGGCGGTCCACAATAATTAAATGGATTTTCCACTCCCATGTGCCTTGGACTAAAACTGGCAAAAATGAATCGTAATTCCTGAGAAACAACGAAGGTTATGTATAAATAAGTAGGCACCTAATACACTACTATCGTCAAGGTAAGAAATTTTTTCCTTTTTTTAAAAGCATATGTTTCAAACAATGTATTTAAACCCATAAACATGTCGGGACGGCATGGACCCACCAAATACAAGTTTTATTGGAAAGTATCGCCAAACTTTCAACAACCATACAATACAATTATATAACAGTTTCATTATTGATAGTTTTCCACAAATTGATAGGGATCAGTGTATGATGGAATAGGCAGATCAGACGTGATAAAACTTTGGGGATCAGTACAAAAGGCCGAACCACAGAAGGCCGAATCACAAAAGGCCGAAAATGTTCTAGCATACCACAAAAGGCCGAAAACCCAGAAGGCCGAACCACGAAAGGCCGAATCTCAAAAGGCCGAATAACACATAAGGCCGAATCATTACAAAAAGTTTCAATCTTTCAATTAAGAGAACTTGGAATATTGAAAAAATTACGTTTACTTATATAATGCTGCCCTATTAAGAAAAACTTGGCCACGTGTTTTGCAACTACTAGCAGCGATCTTAATCAATCTTATTCAGTTGAGGTATTTAACGTCAGTTCAACGTCGAAGCTCAATCTTTCAATTGAAAGAAGTTGTATGACGGTGTTTACTGAGTCAATTTGATTCCTTATATATTGCATAATAGATCAATCTTCATTGCAGTAATGAAAGCATGAACATACGGATAAATATTATCACTTTAAAGTAACGGAGTAATCCAAGAGCTCTCTTTTTTCTTCCTTTGCTGACGTACTAATCATTATCAGTAGTATTGGGAAAAGTTAAATTCCCAAATCTAATGCAAGAGCCCGAGTTAAATTCCACCGGATTCATGGCTCACAGAATCGAATTGCCGATTTGCATCAATGTAGGAGTTGTGCGCTTCATGATGCATGGTTGAGCATTGTGCTAATGATGCGCACTACTCATGATCTAATTGCGACATCAGAAGCTAAACAAAATAGACTTTTTTCAATTATTATGCTTTTGACCAAAAGCTGTATAACTTGCAGTAACGCGGTGTTCCTCAATGCATATCATTTTCTCCCAATTTAAAAGAAACTGACTTCACAAGACTTCACTGAGAAATCACAAAAAAATCCGCATATTCTAAATTATATTAAGTATTTGAATAAAAAAAAGTCTGAATAAAATCGGCAGACCAACAAAGTGGACCGGAGCGAGCGCGCGCGCTCCGGTCCACTTTGTTGGTCTGCTGATTTTATTCGGCCTTTTGTGATTCGGCCTTTTGTGGTTTCGGCCTTTTGTGATTCGGCCTCATGTGATTTCGGCCTTTTGTGGTTTCGGCCTTTTTTGCTTTCGGCCTTTTGTAATTCGGCCATTCGTGATTCGGCCTTTCGTAGTAGACCCAAACTTTGATATACTATCACGACTTGAAAATTTCTTCGATATCGGTAATTAAAATTTAGCTTGTGAAATATTAGTGCAACTGGACGACTTGAAGTTTAGTATTTGACAAATAAATGGAAGAACAAAAAAACAAAATAATAAGGGAAATAAAATAGGTAAGACGAAGTGACATTGTACGAAACATTCTGCATAACTATGACTAAGGGATATTGAATATGTTTACATCTTTCGAATCAATATAACAGTATCTCAGTGGACAACATGATCCTTGTACGGTTCATGAAATACGTGAATGTAATTACGTAGAAAACATTAACTGACTAAAACAGACAACTTCATTCACCTATATTTATTGAAATAAAATGACAAGATGACATCAAGCAGATAAATCTATATACTTAAGACTGAGAAAATCGGAAAGAATAAATATCAATCAAACTCGTAAATATAATAGCTTTTGAACCAGTTCAACAGTGTCTATATGGACAACATGATCCTTGTACGGCTGGAGAATTGCTTCAAAAGTAATAAGCTTGTCTTTTCTATGTACCGAAGATTGAATACTATCTTATGTCTAATAAAAAACTCTCGATTCAGTTCTTTCGATGAAGTATTGGGCAACATGCAGCATGCGAGTCGAAAAAACTGCTTCGGTAGATTTTGACCACCCATAATAACAATAGACATCTACATTACATAAAAAAATGACAACATGTTTTGACATTGACAATAAAATGACAAAACTGACTTAAGAAAT
Source organism: Armigeres subalbatus (assembly GCF_024139115.2). Lineage (NCBI taxonomy): Eukaryota > Metazoa > Arthropoda > Insecta > Diptera > Culicidae > Armigeres > Armigeres subalbatus. The sequence goes on from NC_085140.1 coordinate 306,195,078, forward strand.
CTTACGAAGTTTGTTACGAATAGACTCATTGACTATATAACATGAACGTAATTCCCTCCGATTCAGTTGCAACAGCGTCTTCTCGGACGACATGTTCCGTGTACGGCTGGCAAACTGCTTTGAAAGGAATTATGCAACGAGATCATCAAAGGCCTGGCACAGAGGTTTCTACTCTATTCAGAGTCCCGCCAGTAAACCATAAAAAAAAAAATTAAGAGAGCTTTTAGGATTTGGTGATTTTTGGAAAAAATATCATTAAGAAATGTCTTCATTTTTTGGCTTCTATTCTTGAAAAAATAAATTCATTTTGGCCCCTCATCAGTTCTTTCTTTTCATCTTAATCAATGGCTACTAACACTAATAAATTGAACATTTCAGAATGGAATTGGAATTATTCATAAAAACGATAGATTAAAAGCTTTAATACATAATAATAATATAGAGATATTATTCGTATTAATTAAACATGGCTGGTTCAGGAGAAATCTTTTTGTATTGCTTCATTCAATATTGTGCGAAAAGATCGTGATGTTCCACATGGAGGAGTTTTATTTGGCATTCGTTATAATATTGAATTTAAATATTTAGATATTTCATTAAATTCACAAATTGAATACATTGCAAGTGAGTTGCAATTTCAATTAATCATTATTATTTGAAGTTTTCAATTATTTGTTTGTTTCCTGCCTCCTAGAGCAAACTTTTCTATTTCTCATTTAAAAAAAAAATATTAGCTGAAATTCCTCCTCCTTTTTATATACTTGGTGATCACAATCCTGCTTGGGGTAGTGACAAAACTGATGGTAGAGGTTCATTGATTATGGATTTAATCGATGAACTAAATTTGAATATTCCTAATGACGGCTCATTTACTAGAATTGCTGTTCCTCCTGATCGTCATTCATGTATAGATCTATCGCTTTGTTCTACTTCATTATCCATGAACTCTTTTTGGAAAATCATTGAGTGCATAATTGAGACCCATGTGGGCGGTAGCAGTGCGAATCCGCACCTGCGAGAGCGCAAAATGTTGGCTTTGAGGGGAGTTGATAGTAACCAACAGTGCATAATTGAGGAGGACCCAAATGGTAGTGATCAGTTACCAAAAATAATAAATATCAATTTTTAATACAACTCATAAAGCAGTATCTGAAGAGATTATTGTTCCTGATTTAACTGTAAATGTTGATTGGAATAGGCAAGGCAAATTCTGGGTAAAGTGTACCATTGGTACTTCGCGTACCTGAAGGAATAAAATAGACCCCATCTCGCGATCCTTAGCCTCTTACCCAGCAACTCCTATCCCTACCTCCTCGTGGTGCTGGCCGGGATATGAGCAATCTTAGGGAAGATCGGGTAACCAACCACGGTGGGAGCTATGGTCGTATGCTGGCTTTTTTGCTCCTCTCCCAGGACTGGTAGCGATAAATGCTGCTCAAATGAGTGACTTAAGTGACCAACGTTGACGGAAAAAGAGACCAAATAGTGACTTTCATTTGCAGAAAAAGTTACCAAATAGTGACTTTCAGAAGAAACTCAAAATCTCAAAACTCATATATGTGTTGAATCAGTGGCGTAGCCAGAAAATTGGGGTGGGGGGAAAATGGTTTCCGAAAAAAAAATTTCGGGAAAAAAATTTCTTCTAAAAATTTTGTCTCTGGGGGTGGTTTATGTCCAAAACCACCCCCGTGGCTACGCCACTGTGTTGAATCAAAGCCAAATCTTGCATGATTAAAATCAAATGACTTACCCCAGGATTTTTTTGTATTTTCACCTGATTGATATTTCGGAAAAATAGTGAAACGAAACGATTTTGCATGAAAAACTCAAGCGCGATGCTTTCCTTTAAAATTGTAAACGAGCTTGCTCACGCGTGAGAACTTTATGAATAAGATTTGAAATGATTTTACCAGTAACACTTGGTCGGGGTTCTGCCAATTCGCAGCAAGAGACAATGGAAAATCTATCAGTTTTACGCAGAAATATGCGTTCAAGCAGTTCCAACTAGTAGCAGTTCAAAATATTCACAAACCGTTTCGAACATACTCCAGCTTAATAATTGAGGATTAAGAGAAAGATATAATTATATTTAAATACTTCCTCGTGTTCTTTTTAAAAGCATAATCCGCGGAACAGTAAAAAGGCCGCTTGGTGCAGTCTGGCCAAACTCCGACCACTTGTTGTTGTAGAAAAAGTGATGAAAATTTACTTTCATATGAAGTTAATAACAAGGAAATGGATTACAACTTGTAACACAGAATTGTTTTTAATTTTAAGCAACAATTTTGCAGCCAGCTCCAGACCATTGTGGGGAGCTACGAACTTTTTTCTACAACCTCTGATGTAAAAATACAAATTTTTTGTTATTGAAAATGATTGCTAAACATCGAATTATTTCCACTTGCAAAGTTTTTAAATCTACAATACGTCCCTTTGTTGAAAAAGCTGGAAAACAATATTGCCATTTATAAAATAAGACTGTTTCCAGAGTTCGCATTTCGAAATCATAAAATAAACACATTATGAACGTTAATGGACAGACAGGCAACGAGCGTAGTAACAAATTTAAATATATTTTTGCGATTTTGAGTTTGACGTAAGATGCAGAGGAAAACTTTTGAAGCTTCAGTTCAGTTAATTATAATTTCTAAATGAGAGTCTTAAATACGTTAAAACCACAGCTCAAATTCTTGCCCGAAATTCCCCAAGAAAAAGTTTCCTCGGAATATCAAACGGTAATTCAAACTCAAAATTTCCAAATCTTTAAAAATTCAATTTTTTATTGAATCTTTCAAAGTTTATGCAATTTTAAATGTACAAATAATCATCAAAACGGGCTTGGTAGTCATATGGCTACTGCTTCTGCCTCATACGCAGGAGGTCGTGGGTTCAATCCCAGGTCCGTTCCATTCTCCTACTTTGTATCTTTCTCTATATTTCTCATGTTCTAGCAATCGCTAGAACTGGAAATGGACTTCCAAACCGTTTCCATTACTATTCCTATACCTTCAACTTGAGTATTCTAACAGTAATCTGCTAGAATTGAAAATGAACTATAGAGCTCGTTTCCTACATCCAATTAGAAATTCCATCAGTTGCTTTCTCCTATCTATCACATTGGCAGTTCGTTAACCAGGACGGACCTCTGCCTCTCGAACCTAACCCAAAAATTCCAACAAATTCCGCATGAACTTGTGGCATGTGCAGAGGTATGGATAGGATGATTGCATCATCATTACCTCCGCCTTCCCTACATTGACTTGCATTCTGACGTGGCAGGCGCCAGTATGACCTAACAAATGAGATCACCAGTACTTGTACATTGAAGATGTGTGCTAGTCCCAAGGAAACATCTGTTGATTCCCTGTGCAATAACAGCTTATCTGGTCATAATGGAGTAGCAACTACGAGCAGTCAATCAAGCTCAAGCTCAAGCTAAATGTACAAATAATCATCAAAATGCATTTTGTGAAATTGTCAAGTGCTGATCGTTTGATCATTTGAGCAGTTCCTTGCTTGCTTTTGGATTTCTTGAAACACCGGAAAGTTCATGTAGAATTAAAAATATTTAATCTGAATACTTCAATTGGTTATGGAGCTCAATAGATTGTTTAAAAGGGTTAGAAAATGAGCAAATCTGCAGTTAGTTTTTGCATATGTTTGGATTCACGATCCCATGTGTAAAGCTATGTCCATTTAGAATCCGGAATAATAAAATCATCTGTATCTCGGTAACGGATTGACGTACAAATAAGGTTAATACAGCAAAACAAGGGTAATTCACTGTACTTTAAGGAAAAATTATTGATGCAAATAATTTCTTCGTGTTTCTAGTGAAAATTCGCACCTTCTTCTTTATTCCTCTCATCAAAAGTTGCACACCTCCGGAGTCAACTTTCTTGGCACATTTGTTCCACATTTTGGTCATCTGAGTCGCGTCCCGAGCTGTTTTCCACTTTTTCCACTTTTCTTAAGCTTCCGCTTCATTACTGCCCAAAATGTCTCGATGGGCCGGAGCTGTGGGCAGTTGCGTGGATTTATGTTTTTATCGATGAAATCTTCGTTATTATCGCGGTACCACTGGATGACTTCCCGGCTGTAGTGGCAACTCGCCAAATCTGGCCAAAACTTCAAGGGACCTTTATGCGCTTTATGGAAGGTCGACCGCGGTTTTTTGAGACATTCCTCCTTGTACAGCTTCGAGTCCATCGTCTTATTCGTCACAAACACTTAGATCTATGCCCCACAGTTGCATATCCCTTGCCAGAATCATCCGTTTTTTTGCAAGTTTGTCCAAAAAGCAAACTTAAACTTCGCAGGAACTACTCCTCGTGCCGTCACCATGTAGAATTTTTGGCTAGGAAGCTGTCCGAAATCCATTTTGACGTAGGTTCCATCGTCGATGACAGGATTATCAACGTGGGTGTGCAGACTTTTTTTTCTCCTTTCGGCTTCCATCTGGAATAATTTTTGTTACGCTGCACGAAACTTCGTGAAATTTATACCACAGCAAGTGGGCGTCTAGGTAGACAAACCGCTGTAAAAGAATTCTTGCAGCGGTCACTTTCCGTGCCGCTGCAATACAATAAATGATTCCGGATTCTAAGTGGACATTGCTTTAGTGACATAGAATCCGCCCAATATATTATTATTAACGTCACGTCATATTATTGAAAAGCTTACAACCAAGTTAAAAGACTGGCCAAGTTTTGGTGAAAATTTAAAGGCAAGAAGAAATAAAGAGTGACTTTCGGCTTTAGGAGTTTATTTTTTATACATCCATCAGTTCAATATAAAGCAACTATATCGACGAGCACACAAAAGTGTGACATCATTTGAAATAGCTTTCCCATGATAGGATGATGTACCTTGCGAAATTTGATCCAATCTGGAGTTGGAACCCTAAGTTTTAACTTTGATTAAAATTGTTGAAAATAGTGACTTTTTACGAGAAAAAGTGACTTTAGTGACTTGAGCTCGAAAAAATAGGCTTTTTAGTGACTTATCCGAAAAAAGTGACCAAGTCACTAAAAAGTGACTCGCTACCAGGCCTGCTCTCCAGATGTGCAAATCTTACTGAGCGTCTGTTCTCCATGTCAGGATCGGCTCACAATAGCGTCTGTTATGCATGTTAGGGGCGGCTGATCATCGTCCGAGTGCCAGCGAGGGACCCTAAACTAAACTGTGCACACCATGCGATGTAGGTAGCGCAACCCTGGTAAGGTAGCCTACCGAAGATTCTACAGTTACCAAGAAAGGCAAAAGTAGAGAAAACGGATTGATTCAACGGCAACAGACCCGGCAACGAATAGAGGACAACGATTGGAAAATCGGATCTTGGAACGTGAGAACTTTAAATGAATTCGCACGTGCTGAGCTTTGAATGAAACCGAACGTGAATTCCGGGCGGTGGATCCCATCGCGAACACTTCATTCAAGTACCACATCTACTATAGCGGCGGTGACAGAGCCGAACGAGGAGTTGGCTTCATGGTGATCGGGAAGCAGATGAAGCGTGTTGTCCGGTGGAAGCCGATAAGCGACCACATTTGCGTGTTGAGAATGAAGGGCAAATTCTTCAATTATAGCCTGATCAGCATCTATGCCCCAACGAACGATAAGCCTGATGGCGTGAAGGATGAGTTCTATGAGAGCCTTGATAAGGCCTACGGAGAGTGCCCAACACACGATGTTAAGATTGTCATCGGGGATGCAAATGCGCAGATCGGAAGAGAAAGTTTCTTTCACCCTGTCATTGGTACGGAAAGCCTTCATTCCGCTACCAACGATAATGGTCTGCGACTTGTAACCTTTGCTGCTGCTAGAGGGATGGTAATAAGCAGTACCTACTTCGCACGTAAGAATATCCGCAAACACACCTGGCAACACTCGAGTGGAGACAGTTGCTCACAGATAGACCACGTGCTGGTCGACGAACGACATTTTTCAGATGTTATAGATGTAAGGGCCTTCAGAGGTCCGAACATCGACTCGGTCACTACCTTGTAGTTGCAAAAATTCAGGCGCGACTCTCTAGCGTCACGAATTCACGAAACAACAGAACGATGCGTTTCAATATCCAACGCTCGTCAGTTGAAGGAGTTGCTGAACAGTACCACCAAAAGCTGTGACTACAACAGCGCAGGAAGTGTTGGGCACTGCACAGCAACGCCAACGAAATGGTTGGTTTGATGAGGAGTGCCAGCGAGTGACGGACGAAAAAAATGTTGCTAGGAGTCGAATGCTAGTGGCTCGTACCCGTTCCAACAGAGAGCGGTACAGTGTAGCAAGGGCAGAAGAGAAACGAATCCACCGCATAAAAAAGGCAACAAGAAGAGAGTGTGATAGCTGAAGCGCAGGAGAACATGGGTAGAAACGATACGCGGAGGTTTTACGCAAAAGTCAATGGCGTTGAACGGTGAAAATGAAGGTGTATTAAGGAGCAGGATGGACATAGTCGGCGACGGTCTAGCTGTGGAACCACCAACGCTGGACGAGGTTAAGAAGGCTCTTAACAAGCTGAAAAAGTAAAGCTGCTGGGAAGGACGAGATCCCGGTCGAGCTTCTCAAACACGGAAGTGAGCAGCGGCATCAATCAATCCACCATATTATCCAGAAAATATGGGAGGATGAAGAACTGCCTGCCGGGTGGTTGAATGGCCTCATATGCCCAATCTATAAAAAAAGGCCACAGACTAGAGTGTGCCAATTACAGAGGGATCACCCTTCTGAACTCGGCGTACAAAATCCTGTCGCGTATTCTGTTGAACAGACTGACACCGCTTGAGGAGTCCTTCGACGGCGAATACCAGGCAGGTTTTCGTGAGGGCCGATCAGATGTTTAGCCTGCGGATGATAATTGATAAATTACGGGAGTACAACTTGCAGACTCTCCATCTGTTCATTCATGATTTCAAAGCAGCGTACGATTCAGTGAAGAGAAATGAGCATGAAATGAAATAATGTCCGAACATGGTTTTCCGGCGAAACTGATTAGACTGATAGGTGCAACGCTGGATGGCTCGAAATCAAGTATTCAGATTGCAGACGAAGTGCCAACCTCGTTTGTGACCTTAGACGGATTAAAGCAGGGTGATGCACTTTCGAATTTGTTGTTCAACATTGCACTCGAAGGCGCTATTAGGAGATCTGGCGTGCAGAGGAACGGCACTTTCATCACAAAAAAAAATCCTACGTTTTGGTGGGATGACGATTGCTCCGTCGCTTTGAAAAATAAGTCCATTGCTTTTAAGAAATTGCGTCAACTAGGATCTGGAAGACACTATTTTCTATATTGCAAAGCAGAAGCACAACTCACTAGAATAACGAAATTCAAAGAGAAATTATTGAAAAAATTCCATACAAAATCTCGACAATGATACCTCTTTATCCACGTTGTGGTCTGTTGTACGTAATTTAAACATTTTGCTATGAAATACCATCGGGAGAACCTACCTTACAGTCCTATGATTTGATTACATGCATTGGAAATACTATAGAAAGCAAAATCAGACGATTTTTAAAATTCTATAAAAAATAAACACGAGGAATATTTTGGAGGGTCCATAATAGGAAAGAAGAACGTCCCGAAACGAAACACAAAAATCAATTTCTTATTATGGACTCCCAGGGGGTCTACTATAGGGCGCATTCAGTCAGACTTTAAAATGTTAATTTCAACGAATAACGTCGTGTATTTGAGTGTTTGATGTATGTATCGTGAAGAGGAGATGCAGAACTTGGTATGAGATATCAACCAGAATTGTATGTTGAAAATGTCTACTCCTTATGACAGGAAGAGCAAAATTCCGCTACTAGGGGCAACAGGGACTATGTCCAAGGGCTTGACGATCCCTCCCCAGGCCATCTGCGAGCTGTGGCGCCTGCCTAGGATGTGGTGGGGTTTGACAGTGGGCCCTGTTAAACCTCTATAAAAAGCTGCATGTACGGCAAGTAGGGTCCGCCAAAGCGACCGTGTGCCGCTCAAAGCGCACAAGCCCAAGTCCTGGTGTTAGGTGGGGCGCTAAACAGGCCCTCCGACGAGACAGGAGGTTTGCGCAGGCCCAATAAGCCGCCCTTTAAAAACAACCATTACGAACGACATAGAAGATAATACGACTCGATACAATCGGCAACGACCTAGGCGACGAATAAAGGATCACGATTTGAAGCTTGGAACATGGAACTGCAACAGGAACAGGATAATCTACGATGAATTACATCCCCGCATCTTCGACGTCGTAGCACTGCAGGAAATCTGCTGGACAGGACAGAAAGTGTGGAAAAGCGGGCATCGAACGGCACCTTCTACCAAAGCTGTGGCACCACCAACGAGTTGGGAACCCGCTTCATAGTGCTGGGAAAGATGCGCCAACGCGTGATTGGGTGGCAGCCAATCAACGCAAGGATGTGCAAGCTGAGGATAAAAGGCCGTTTCTTCAACTATAGCATCATCAACGTGCACTGCCCAACGAAGGGAGACCCGACGACGAGAGAGAAACGTTCTATGTACAGTTGGAGCAGACATACGATGGATGCCCACTGCGGGACGTTAAAATCTTCATCGGTGACACGAACGCTCAGGTAGGAAGGGAGGAAATGTATAGACCGGTCATCGGACCGGGTAGTCTGTATACCGTATCGAACGACAACGGCCAACGATACATAAACTTTGCAGCCTCCCACGGAATGGTAGTCTTGGTAGTCTAGAAGCACTTTCTTCCCCCGCAAGAATATCCACAAGGCCACATGGAAATCACCTAATCAAGTAACGGAAAACCAAATCGACCACGTTCTAATCGACGGTAAATTCTTCTCCGACATCACGAACGTACGCACTTACCGCAGTGCGAATATTGAATCCGACCAGTACCTCAGTGCAGTATGTCTGCGCTCAAAACTCTCGACGGTGTACAACACCCGTCGGAGTCGTCCGCCGCGGCTAAACATTGGGCGACTACAAGACGGTAGACTAGCCCAAGAATACGCGCAGCAGCTGGAAGTGGCACTCCCTACGGAAGAGCAGCTAGGCGCAGCATCTTTTGAAGATGGCTGGAGAGTTATTCGATCCGCCATTGGAAGCAACGCAACCGCTGAACTAGGCATGGTGGCTCCGGATCAGAGAAACGACTGGTATGACGGCGAATGTGAGCAGTTAGTTGAAGAGAAGAATGCAGCATGGGCGAGATTGCTGCAACACCGCACGAGGGCGAACGAGGCACGATATAAACAGGCGCGGAACAGACAAAACTCGATTAATTGCATATTATTCGGCAACTCGGCCGTACGAAAACCATTTTTTTGTTAAATATCTTGGCTGTGCATATGCACAGCATATGTTTCGAAATGGACAAATTGATATGAAATTTGCGAAAAAGAATCCACGTGTCTTGGAGGGACTCGAACCCTCAACCTCCTACTAGTAGGAGGTTGAGGGTTCGAGTCCCTCCAAGACACGTGGATTCTTTTTCGCAAATTTCATATCAATTTGTCCATTTCGAAACATATGCTGTGCATATGCACAGCCAAGATATTTAACAGACAAAACTCGATTTTCCGGAGGAAAAAACGTCAGCAGGAAGATCGAGACCGTGAAGAGACGCAGCAACTGTACCGCGCTAGAAACACACGAAAGTTCTATGAGAAGTTGGCGGTATGGTAATGAACCTAGGAGCACGCGCGCAGGATATGCGACTTCCGGCTCCGAATCTTCAGGAAATCCAGGAGGAGATCGGCCGGCTGAAAAACAACAAAGCCCCTGGAGTTGACCAACTACCAGGAGAGCTGTTTAAACACGGTGGTGAGGCACTGGCTAGAGCGCTGCACTGGGTGATTACCAAATTTTGGGAGAATGAGGTTCTGCCGCATGAGTGGATGGAATGTGATCGTGTGTCCCAATCTACAAAAATGGCGATAAACTGGATTGTAGCAACTACCGCGCAATCACATTGCTGAACGCCGCCTACAAGGTACTCTCCCAAATTTTATGCCGCCGACTAACACCAATTGCAAGAGAGTTCGTGGGGCAGTACCAGGTGGGATTTATGGGTGAACGCTCTACCACAGACCAGGTGTTCGCCATACGTCAGGTATTGCAGAAATGCCGCGAATACAACGTGCCAACACATCATCTATTTATCGACTTCAAAGCCGCATATGATACAATCGATCGGGACCAGCTATGGCAGCTAATGCACGAAAACAGATTTCCGGATAAACTGATACGGTTGATCAAGGCGACGATGGATCGGGTGATGTGCGTAGTTCGACTTTCAGGGGCATTCTCGAGTCCCTTCAAAACGCGTAGAGGGTTACGGCAAGGTGATGGTCTCTCGTGTCTGCTATTCAACATCGCTTTGGAGGGAGTAATACGAAGGGCAGGAATTGACGAGAGTGGTACGATTTTCCGTCCAGTTATTTGGTTTCGCCGACGACATTGATATCATGGCACGTAACTTTGAGAGGATGGAGGAAGCCTACATCAGACTGAAAAGCGATGCTAAACAGATTGGACTAGTCATCAACACGTCGAAGACGAAGTACATGTTAGGAAGAGGCTCAAGAGAGGTCAATGTAAGCCACCCACCGCGAGTTTCTATCGGTGGTTGAAGAATTCGTGTACTTGGGCTCACTGGTGACCGCCGGTAATGATACCAGCAGAGAAATTCGAAGACGCATAGTGGCGTCTGGAAATCGTACGTACTTTGGACTCCGCAACTAGACTCCGCGGAAGTAAAATTCCGACAAGCGGTGGTAATCCTGCAGGGACACCGTTCTGGGAAAAAAAACTCTTAGAAGGTCACGTCTCCACGCTCAGCCATGAGCATTAATAAAAACAAGAGGAAGGGGGAGTCTCTGAATTCTCCACTTCCTTCAAAGAAACAAGGTTTCAAGACCGTCCTGCCAAAGCGCGGAAAAAATAGAAGGAAGCTGGAGAATTCAGATATTCCTTCTAACTCTAATATCGGAAATAATTTTCTCCACTCGAACTGAGCAATCAGTTCGATTTGATTAATGATGAAATTGAGCAAATCGAATACACCTCTAGCCTAGGTGATTCGATTCATGTGAAGAAGCAGAAGATTCCGCCAATTGTGGTATCTGTTTCCGAGTTATTTGGCTTCCGGAATGAGATTCTAGTAACCTTCGGGGGATCAAAGTTTCATCTTAGATTGCCAGGAAGCGAGACTGCCGCGTTTTGCCGGGATCCTTTGACGATCGCAAACGTCTTCTTCAGTATTTAACTGAGAAGCGCCATAAATTCTTCACATACGACGACAAAACTGAGCGATTGTTCAGAGTCGTCTTGAAAGGTCTCCCCAGTGATGATAAATCACTGGATGAGATTAAAATTGAAATTTCTCAATTACCTGGATTTTCACCAGTCCAAGTAATTAAGATGAAAAAGAAATCCCACTCTGGTACTTCCCAGAGGGGCATTTCTCAAGAATTTTATTTAGTTCATTTTAACAAAAGTGAACTAAATAATATGAAAAGTTTGGAAAAGGCCTGTATTATGTCTCATGTCCGTGTTACATGGGAACATTTCCGCAGGCCTGGGAAATTTCAAAACCCTACCCAGTGCCGTAAGTGCCAAAAGTGGGGTCATGGAACCAAACATTGTCACATGGATGCTAAATGCATGATTTGTGGTGGAACCTCTCACGCCAAGGACGCATGTCCTGTGAGAGAAGATTCAATAAATTTAAGTGCGCAAACTGTGGGGCAATCATAAATCCAATTTCTGGGAATGCCCTTCACGCAAAAAGTTTTGAATTCCCGTGCAAAATTGATGACGGAAATTCCAATCGGATCCCAGATTCGACGGGTAGAAATTTTGTAAACGCTCAAATTTCGAAACCAGTTACCGGTCGAGCTATTCATACCCACCACAATTCACAAACAAATTTTGCCGCTCGTCAACGGGTAGCAAGCACTTTAGTAAATTCCAATTTTTCGAATGTACCTACGTATGCATACATCGCTGCTGGTAGACAAAATTTCTCTTCTCAAAATGAGGTTTATAACCATGTCCCAACGGAAAATAATGGTCATGTTGCCGATTCAGGTAGCATGACTGCTTCCTGATTTTGATTTTTATCTCGAACAATTGCATCACATGATTGATGCAATGTTCAAAGCAAATACCATTCCTGAAGCTGTTCAGGTTGGTATAAAGTACACACAAAAAATTGCTATCGGACTCCGTTTTAATGGATCCAAATAATTGTGTGAAAGTTCTAAATTGGAATGCCCGCTCTCTAAAGGATAAGGAAGGTGAATTATTCAACTTCTTAACAGTTCATAATGTGCATATTGCCATTATAACAGAAACTTATTTAAAGCCCGGACTCTCCATTAAAAGAGATCCAAATTATTTTATCTATAGAAATGATCGTCTTGACAGCGACTGTGGTGGGGTCGCCATTGTCATTAATAGACGTATCAAACATAAATTATTTTCTTCGTTTGAAACCGAAGTTTTTGAAACCTTGGGAGTTTCTGTTGAAACAAATTTTGGACAATTTTCCTTCATTGCAGCCTACTTGCCTTTTCAATGCAATGGGCAACAAAAGAATTTGTTGAAAGCTGATCTACAAATTCTGACTCGCAACAAATCAAAATTCTTCGTAATTGGTGACTTCAATGCCAAACACCGTTCATGGAATAATGCTCAAAGCAATTCCAATGGTAAAATTTTATTTGAAGATTGTTCTGCGGGATATTATACTATTCAATATCCCAATGGCCCTACTTGTTTTTCTTCCAGTCGAAATCCTTCTACAATTGATTTAGTTTTAACGGATTCAAGTCAGCTGTGTGGCCAATTGGAAACTCATGCTGACTTTGACTCTGATCACCTTCCTGTGACGTTTGAAATCTCACAAGAAGCCATTTATAATCCAATCAGCTCTACTTTTAATTATCATAGAGCTGATTGGGACTTATATAAAATGAATATTGATAAGAATTTTGATGTTGATATTCCTCTTGATACCAAAAGTGATATTGATAATGATCTCGCATCTTTGACAATTTTAATTGCCGAAGCCAGAGGCATTGCAATTCCTAAATGGGAAATTAAATTCAACTCCATTATTATTGATGACGTTTTTCAGTTACTGATCCGTCTTAAAATGTAAGGCGAAGGCAATACCAAAGAACTCGCGATCCCGCGTTGAAAGTTATTTGGCGAGATTTGCAAAATGAATTTAAAAAACGTTTCGCTATTCTGAGAAATACCAACTTTGAGAATAATGTCTCGAAGTTGGATCCCAGTTCGAAACCCTTTTGGAAATTAACGAAAATTCTTAAAAAACCTCAAAAGCCAATTCCAGCGCCTAAAGAGGGAAATAAAATTTTATTAACAAATGGCGAAAAAGCTCAAAAACTTGCTCAGCAGTTCGAGAGTGCCCATAATTTTAGTCTAGGTCTCACTAGTCCAATTGAGGATCAGGTTACACGGAGCTTCCAAGACATTCTCAAACAAGAGAATGTTTTTGACCCTTCGTTGGGAACTAATTTGGATGAAGTGAGATCTATTACTAGAAAATTTAAAAATATGAAAGCCCCGGGTGATGTTGGTATTTTCTACATACTTATTAAAAAACTTCCTGAGAGCTCTTTGTCCTTTTTGGTTAATTTATTTAACAAATGTTTTCAATTGGCATACTTCCCAGATAAATGGAAAAACGCCAAAGTTGTTCCTATTTTGAAGCCGGACAAAAATCCAGCTGAGGCTTCTAGTTATCGCCCAATCAGTTTGCTTTCTTCAATAAGCAAACTGTTTGAAAAGATTATTTTAAATAGAGTGATGGTTCATATTAATGACAATTCTATTTTTGCCGATGAGCAATTTGGTTTTCGCCATGGGCATTCAACCACCCATCAGTTATTAAGAGTTACGAACTTAATTCGGCTCAACAAATCTGAAGGATATTCGACTGGAGTTGCTCTTCTTGATATAGAGAAAGCATTTGACAGTGTTTGGCATGAAGGTTTGACTGTAAAATTGATGAATTTTAATTTTCCTCTGTACATTATTAAACTGATCCAAAATTATTTATCAGATCGCTCACTGCAGGTAAACTATCAGAATTCTAAATCTGATAGATTACCTGTAAGAGCTGGTGTTCCCCAAGGCAGCATACTGGGGCCCATTTTGTATAACATTTTTACTTCTGACTTACCTGATTTACCACCAGGGTGTCAAAAATCTTTGTTTGCAGATGACACAGGTCTCTCAGCCAAAGGGCGAAGCCTTCGTGTCATTTGTAGTAGATTGAAAAAAGTTTGAATATTTTCTCCACTTACTTGCAAAAATGGAAAATTTCCCCGAATGCTTCCAAAACTCAGCTTATAATTTTCCCACATAAGCCGAGAGCTTCTTATTTGAAACCTTCTAGCAGACATATTGTCACTATGAATGGGGTTCCAATTAATTGGTCTAGCGAAGCTAAATATTTAGGACTTCTGCTAGATCAAAAATTAACTTTTAAAAATCACATTGAAGGCCTTCAAGCCAAATATATCAAATATATTAAGTGTCTATATCCATTTATAAACAGAAAACCAAAACTTTGTCTTAAGAACAAACTTTTGATTTACAAACAAATTTTTAGACCTGCCATGTTGTATGCTGTGCCAATATGGACTAGTTGCTTCAATACCAGAAAGAAGGCACTTCAGAGGATTCAAAATAAAATTCTGAAAATGATTCTGAAGTTGCCTCCGTGGTATAGTACCAATGAACTTCATAGAATTTCTAATATTGAGACATTGCAACAAATGTCCAACAAAATAATTTCCAATAAGGATGATAATGTTAAGAAAACACGGAACACCTAGTCTAAGAGATGAATTATTAGATAATAAGCAAATAAAATTAGTTAAAAAAAAACAAAACTACTATTCGCTCAGTTATGGAATATGGTTGTTTTGCTTTTGGAAATGCTGTTCAAACATTATTTTCCAAACTTGAGAAAATACAATTCCTAAGTTTAAGAATTTATTTAAAATTAATGAATTCCACTCATACTAAATCATTAGAGGCTTTAGCTGGTGTTATTCCTCTAAAAATTCATTGTATGGCTAATAATAACATTAACAAGTGAAGATAACACGCTACATGAAACATCAGAAGAGGTAAATATTTCGTCGACCGTCATACTTCCAAAAACTTCTTCGCAGAAACAGAATTCGACTGAAGTTCTAATTTATTGTCAGAATTTCAATCGAATGAAAAGCCCAGCCAAAATGAAGGATATATTTAAAAATTTATTAAGCTCATCCTTTTCGATTATTCTGGCAACTGAAACAAGCTGGGATAAAAGCGTTAGGAGTGAAGAAATGTTTGGAAGTAACTTTAATGTATTTAGAGATGACAGGAGTTTTCTAACGTCTCAGAAAAAGTCCGGTGGTGGTGTTCTAATAGCTATTTCAGCAAACTTTAATTCAGAAATCATCACAACAAATAAATTCAATGAATTTGAGCATGTCTGGGTAAAAACCCAAATAGCTGGAGAAATGCATATATTCGCATCGGTATATTTCCCACCTAATCATGCTTGTAAGCACAACTATGAATCTTTTTTTGAGTGCGCTGAACAAATACTATCAGAACATCCCCCGGAGGTTAAAGTTCACATCTATGGGGACTTTAACCAACGCAATGCTGACTTTATTCTAGACTCAGAAAACGAATGTATCCTACTGCCAGTCGTTGGGGATAACGAAACTTTGCAATTAATTTTTGACAAGTCTGCAAGTTTAGGATTGAACCAAATTAATCATATAAAAAACAATCAAAATTGCTATTTGGACCTCTTGCTGACAAATATCTATGAAGATTTCTGTGTAACAGAATCTATCAATCCATTGTGGAAAAATGAATCGTTCCACACTGCAATCGAATACTCGTTATTCATTTATGAAGAACAAAGACCCAACGATTGTGAGTATGAGAATGTCTTTGAATACAATTTAGCGAACTATGAAAATATTCGAGGTAGGTTAAGTAGTGTAAACTGGCAAATAGTTTTAAGAAATGAAGAAAATGTCGAAGCATCTGTTAACACTTTTTACAGATTATTATCTGACATAATCTCGCAAGAAACTCCACTAAAACGAAAACGACGTCATAACAATAATAAAGACCCAATTTGGTATAACCGGCAAATCAAGAATTTAAGAAATCGCAAGCAAAAAGCACACAAAATTTACAAAAGTCATAACAGTAATGAAAATTTAGTATATTACTTGGACGTATGCGATCAATTGAATTACGCTATCAGTAACGCATTGGAAGATTACAATTCAAAAACTGAGAGCGAAATAAAGTCCTGTCCAAAGAACTTCTTTAATTACGTAAAAACAAAACTGAAATCTAATAACTTTCCATCAATTATGCATCTAGACGAAAACGCGGGGATAGCTCGGAAAAGAACTGCAATCTTTTGCAGATTTTTTCCAGGAAACATATTCTACATTTTCTGAACATGATCGTGACCGCTACTATTTTGCATTTTTTCCAGAGTTTTCAAATGATATTGGAGTGAATCAACTTCATGTCCATGACATTTTGCAGGCCCTACGTAATTTAGATGCTTCGAAAGGTCCTGGTCCTGATGGAATCCCTCCTATATTTATGAAAACCCTAGCAGTAGAACTAACCACTCCATTATTTTGGCTATTTAATATGTCACTAGAATCAGGAAAATTCCCAAATATATGGAAAAACTCATTTTTGATACCCATTTTCAAATCTGGAAAAAAAAATCAGACATACGTAATTATCGTGGAATAGCCATTATCTCTTGCATTCCAAAACTTTTTGAGGCCATAGTAAACGAAAAATTATTCAAACAAGTAAAAAACCGAATAACAGACGCACAGCATGGCTTCTGTAAAGGGCGTTCAAGTTCAACTAATCTTCTTGAATTTGTTGACTATACCCTGAATGCAATGGATAAAGGAAACCATGTAGAAGCTCTTTATACTGACTTCAGTAAAGCATTTGACCGCATAGATATACCCATGCTTCTATTCAAATTGAAAAACTGGAATTGAGCCGGGACTACTCAAATGGCTTGAATCCTACTTAACTGATCGCCAATTGATTATAAAATTTAACAACAATAGATCAAAACCCATTCAAGCCACTTCCGGTGTCCCCCAGGGCTCTCATTTGGGGCCTCTATTATTCATAATATATGTAAACGACATTTCCTTCATTCTTGACAAACTTAAAGTGTTAATCTATGCAGATGACATGAAGCTCTTTTTGGAAATAGCGAATAAAAATGACCTCAACATATTCCAGAACGAAATATGCACATTCTACGAATGGTGCAATAAAAGCCTATTGCAACTGAATGTAAAAAAATGTAACCTTATATCATTCAGCAGAAAAGAAACAGCATCAAATCTCTCAATTACATTAGGAAACCAGGTTGTAGAGAAGTGCGATAGAGTTAGGGATTTAGGAATTATCTTAGACTCCAAACTAACATTCATCGACCATTAAACACCATTATTCATAAAGCAAATAATATGATGGGTTTTATAAAACGTTTCTGCTATAACTTTCATGACCCATACACAATTAAAACATTATATATTGCTTATGTAAGGTCGATACTGGAATATTGCAGCATTGTATGGTCTCCATTTTCAATAGCACACGAAGAAAGATTAGAATCAGTACAAAAACAATTCCTATTATTTGCTCTTCGTAAATTAGGTTGGACAACATTCCCACTTCCATCATATGAGGCACGCTGCAAGCTTATAAACATTCAATCTTTGAAAGAGCGTCGTAAAACTGCAATGGTTTCATTTATTAACGATATAGTTTCGCAGCGTATTGATTCAACAAACATTTTATCGAAATTAAATTTCTACATACCATCTCGACAACTGCGTCATCGACATACATTTTTAATTAATCACTGCCGTACAAATTATGCAAAATTCGGACCTCTCAATCAGATGATGGCTATCTATAATCAACACTGCGAAACTATTGACTTTACAATGTCTCGGCAGAACCTAAAAAAATATTTTGTCACAATTCGAAACCTACACATCTAAATTTACATTAAATCGTAAAATTAAACACTACTTAACCAAACTATTTTTATTTTTATACACTATAATACCGTATTTATAGCATTAAGAAAATAAAGAAAAACATGTATATTGTATATATACTAGTCTACGTCGGTTGACGAAATAAATAAATAAATAAAATAAATAAATAAATCATCCAATAGTTTCTACATTGAAGTCTTTACTTGAAATAAATCCCACTAGTAGAATTCTGAGTTCATTTATTTATTGTTCCGCTGAAAACATTGTTCCAATTTCTTGTGATGATTTTTATAAATTAACTATAAATGTTCATTCATATCGTCCATATGTAGATTTATCTTTATTTGAAGAACTGAAGTATATTCCTAATCATCTTCATTCAAAATTTGCTAATTCATTATTCGAACTAAGATTCATTGAGGTCAATTCTGAATCTTTTTTGACCGCAGTTTCTTCTGGAACCCGTAATAGGCCCGACTTCCACAGATGATGCGCCTTCGTATTTCACGACTAACGTTGTTGTCAGCCGTTAGCAAGGATCCGAGGTAGACGAATTCCTCGACCACCTCGAAGGTAACCCCGTCTATCGTAACACTGCTTCCCAGGCGGGCCCTGTCGCGCTCGGTTCCGCCCACAAGCATGTACTTTGTCTTTGACGCATTCTCCACCAGTCCAACTTTTGTTGCTTCACGTTTCAGGCGGGTGTACAGTTCTGCCACCTTTGCAAATGTTCGTCCGACAATGTCCATGTCACCCGCGAAACAAATAAATTGACTGGATCTGTTGAAAATCGTACCCCGGCTCTCCGCATGACACCTTCTAGCGCAATGTTGAACAACAGGCACGAAAGTCCATCACCTTGTCTTAGTCCCCGGCGTGATTCGAACGAACTGGGGTGTTCGCCCGAAATCTTCACACAGTTTTGCACACCATCCACCGTTGCTTTGATCACTCTGGAGAGCTTCCCAGGGAAGCTGTTCTCGTTCATAATTTTCCATAGCTCTACGCGGTCTATACTGTCGTATGCCGCCTTGAAATCAACTAACTGATGATGCGTTGGGACCTGGTATTCACGGCATTTTTGAGGGATTTGTTTTACAGTAAAGATCCGGTCCGTTGTCGAGCGGCCGTCAACGAAGCCGGCTTGATAACTTCCCTCGAACTCATTCACTAATGGTCACAGACGACGGAAGATGGTCTGGGATATCACTTTGTAGGCGGCATTAAGGATGGTGATCGCTCGAAAGTTCTCACACTCCAGCTTTGCGCCTTTCTTGTAGATGGGGCATATAACCCCTTCCTTCCACTCCTCCGGTAGCTGTTCGGTTTCCCAGATTCTGACTATCAGTTTGTGCAGGCAAGTGGCCAGCTTTTCCGGGCCCATCTTGATGAGCTCAGCTCCGATACCATCCTTACCAGCTGCTTTATTGGTCTTTAGCTGTTGAATGGCATCCTTAACTTCCCTCAAGGTGGGGGCTGGTTGGCTTCCATCGTCCGCTGAACTGACGTAGTCATCTCCTCCGCTGCCTTGACTTTCACTGCCTGTACTCTCAGCGCCATTCAAATGTTTCTCCTAGTGCTGCTTCCCCCTTTCGATCACCACACGTTCGTCCGTCAAGATGCTCCCATCCTTATCCCGGCACATTTCGGCTCGCAGCACGAAGCCTTTGCGGGATGCGTTGAGCTTCTGGTAGAACTTGCGTGTTTCTTGAGAACGGCACAGCTGTTCCATCTCCTCGCACTCCGCTTCTTCTGTCTACACTCTTCGTCGAACCAATCGTTCCGTCGACTTCGTCCCACATACCTGACGTTGTTCTCCGCTGCGTCGTTAATGGCTGCTTTTTCTTGCAGTCCTCAAGAGGGGCCTCATCGAGCTCACCCTCTTCCGGCAACGCTGCCTCGAGATGCTTCGCATATGCAGTGGCGACATCAGGTTGCTTCAGTCGCTCTAGGTCGTACCGCGGCGGTCGTCGGTACCGAACATTGATGATGACGGATAGTTTTGGGCGCAGTTTAACCATCACCAGATAGTGGTCAGAGTCGATGTTAGCGCCACGATATGTCCTGACGGAGAAGTGCCGTCCATCAATCAGAACGATGGTCGATTTGTGATTCTGTCTGCAGTGGTGGTCCCTTCCAACAAACCTCCTGCAGCGCTACGATGCCGAATCCACGGTTCTTGAGCACAACGGTGAGTATGCGTGTGCTCCCGATGAAGTTGAGAGATTTGCAGTTCCACGAACCGAGTTTCCAAACGCTAGTCCCTTTTCGTCGCAGTGGTCTTTGCCGATGGTTCCGGTCCGTACTCTCTTGTTGATTGTTCGTTGCTTATGTTTTTCAAAGGGCCTGATACTGTGGTAGACGGCTCTATTATCGATATCACATTTACATACATTAGTAGTAGTGAAGGGTGTAGAACGCTAAGAGCACTTGCCCAGGGATGCCAGATTTGAAGACATGTCTTCGATTTGAAGACATTTGAATCTCTGTGAAGACATTTATTTCATGAAGACATTTTGAAGACTTTTTAAAATATTTGAAGACTTACCTTCTTATTTAAAGATACTTGAAGACAATCAATAAGCCAGCGAATAGAAAATATAATTTGATGACTAGCTTATAAATTTTATGACTTCTATATGCAGATCATATAAATATTTCAAAAGTTAAACATTGTGTGGCCCAATTTTGCCGGCTATCCGTTGGTGTGATCGCTGATGTGCTGTCTTATTGAGCGTGTCACTCCGTTCGTTGCCCGACGAGGAAGGAGGCAAAGTCATGGCTTGCTATTCACTAGCCAATGTTGGCAACCGAACCGTTATACGAATGATATTTGCATATCTGTCATCAATGCACGCTGAAGTGGATTATCCATTTTCTAATATATCTCACCCTCACATTCCCCTTCTTCTCACACCAAAAAGAGGAAAAAAAACCATTGACCTGGGGTTTTCATAAACAACTATTTCCATCTCATTTTTTTTAATTGCAGCCAAGTCTAATTTTACAATCCAATATCCGTACTCAATTCCCATTTTAAAATACATACTAATTCAAATTTGAATCGTTGCGTTCTCCTGGTCCACCTTTTGCACGACCAATCCGCCCCTCTTCTACACAATCTTTATCATCGAAAGCTGCAACAATCCGATACTCTTCAAGAGCACCTTCGACAACACAAGCAGAAACCGCTGAGAAAAGCAAATCATTTATTCCGAAAACAAATCATGTCCAATTGGGTACCTTCGACATAACAAGTGAGAACCGATAAGAATACGAATCATTTGCTTCGGCACTACTCCAGAGTTCTTTCGACATTTCGATTAAGTCAAAGTCTTTCGTTCACCTCGAAGTCAAACCGATGAGAAAACAAATCACTTATCATGTCACAAGCCAAAACTAATGAGCAAGTAATTCAATCCGGCGCTCTACAACAGCAGCTTTGACATCACATATCGAAAACCGATGAGACATCCAATCATTTATACTGGCGCTTAACTTTTTAAGTCAAAACAGTTGAGAAAAAACACATCTTTCCATCCACCACTTTCCCAGAGCGCCTTCGACATCACAAACCAAAACCGATGAGCGAATCATTCAATCCGACGCTTTTCCAGAGCGTCTTCGACATCCCCAGTCGACACCAAAGAGCAAATTATTTAATCCGACGCTCTTCCAGAGCGTCTTTGACATCCCAAGTCAAAACCGATGAGCAAATCATTCAATCCGACGCTCTTCCAGAGAGTCATCGACATTAAAAGTCGAAACCGATGACCAAATCATTTAATCCGACGCTCTTCCAGAGCGTCTTCGACATCATAAGTCGAAACCGATGACCAAATCATTCAATCCGACGCTCTTCCAGAGAGTCTTCGACATTACAAGTCGAAATCGATGACCAAATCATTTAATCCGACGCTCTTCCAGAGCGTCTTCGACATCACAAGTCGAAACCGTTGACCAAATCAATCAAGCTGACGCTCTTTCAGAGAATTTTCGACATCACAAGTCGAAACCGATGACCAAATCATTCAATCCGACGCTCTTCCAGAGCGTCTTCAACATCACAAGTCGAAACCGATGACCAAATCATTCAATCCGACGCTCTTCCAGAGAGTCTTCGACATTTCAAGTCGAAACCGATGACCAAATCATTTAATCCGACGCTCTTCCAGAGCGTCTTCGACATCACAAGTCGAAACCGTTGACCAAATCAATCAAGCTGACGCTCTTTCAAAGAATTTTCGACATCACAAGTCGAAACCGATGACCAAATCATTCAATCCGACGCTCTTCCAGAGCGTCTTCGACATCACAAGTCGAAACCGATGACCAAATCATTTAATCCGACGCTCTTCTGGAGCGTCTTCGACATCACAAGTCGTAACCGATAACCAAATCATTCAATCCGACGCTCTTCGAGAGCGTCTTCGACATTACAAGCCGAAACCGATGACCAAATCATTTAATCCGACGCTCTTCCAAAACGTCTTCGACATCACAAGTCGAAACCGATGACCAAATCATTTAATCCAACGCTCTTCCAGAGCGTCTTCGACATTACAAGTCGAAACCGATGACCAAAACATTTGATCCGACGCTCTTCCAGAGCGTCTTCGACATCACAAGTCGAAACCGATGAGAAAACCATTCAATCCGACGCTCTTCCAGAGCGTCTTCGACAGTACTAGTCGAAACCGATGAGAAAACAAATCATTTTTTTTTTCGGCGCTTTTCCCTCACACTCGACATCACAATGAAACCGAAGAAAAAAAAATGTCCCAAATCACGCCCAAAGAATACTTACAAAACAAAAATGTCCAACCAGGAACAACCTGGCAGGATCGCCAAATGTGTGGCCCAATTTTGCCAGCTATCCGTTGGTGTGATCGCTGATGTGCTGTCTTATTGAGCGTGTCACTCCGTTCGTTGCCCGACGAGGAAGGAGGCAAAGTCATGGCTTGCTATTCACTAGCCAATGTTGGCAACCGAACCGTTATACGAATGATATTTGCATATCTGTCATCAATGCACGCTGAAGTGGATTATCCATTTTCTAATATATCTCACCCTCACAAACATAATAGACTAATGTTTCTTAAAATTTCAAACGTAAAAACACATTTACACTAACCGGTTGATAAGGTTGACAATTGCAACACATTTTTGTTATGCGCTGGTTAAAAAATTTCCGATGGCAGCATTCGTTTAAATTTTTGGTGGCGTTTTCGATGATGATTTCGATGATTTTTCCGTGAATTTAAAATTTTTTTTAATGAAATTCGTTTTAAAAAATTAATTTGTGTAAAATAAGGAGAATTGGGTCCTAAAGCCCTACCTTTTTGCCTTTCTCGTATACAAAGTATACGTAAAGGCTATATGTTCGCTCCAAAAACGAACTTTTTATAGGAGTCCCGGAGACCCATAGTGTTATATACCGATCGACTCAACTCGACGAATTGAAGTGATGTCTGTGTGTATGTGTGTGTGTATGTGTGTGTGTGTGTATGTGTGTGCGCAAAATAATCTCACTCATTTTTCAGGCACTTATCATTAACATTTGCTCGCAACAAGTTGCATTCGACGCGGAATCTTGTCCCATTGTTTCGTATTGAAAATTGGCCGAATCGGACTATGGGCTTCGGAGTTATGGCCAAAATATATTTTTTGCAACAAAAATTCTCACTCACTTTTTAGACACTTACTCTTAGCTGATTTACTCGCAACAAGTTTCATTCAACGCAGAATCATGTCCCATTGTTTCGTATTGAAAATTGGACAGATCGGACTATGGGTTTCGAAGTTATGGCCAAAATCCACTTTTTCACATGAGAAACACGTACAAAATTCTCACTCATTTGTTAGGCACTTATGCTAAACCGATTTGCTCGCAACAAGTTGCATTCGACGAGGTATCTTGTCCCATTGTTTCGTATTGAAAATTGGCTGAATCGGACTATGGGCTTCGGAGTTATGGCCAAAAAATATTTTTTTACAACAAAAATTCTCACTCACTTTTTAGACACTTACTCTTAGATGATTTACTCGCAACAAGTTTCATTCAATGCAGAATCTTGTCCCATTGTTTCGTATTGAAACTTGGACAGATCGGTCTATGGGTTTCGAAGTTATGGCCAAAATCCACTTTTTCACATGATAAACACGTACAAAATTCTCACTCATTTCTCAGGCATTTATCCTTAACCGATTTGCTCGCCACAAGTTTCGTTCGACGCGAAATCCTGTCCCATTGTTTCGTATTGAAAATTGGTCGAATCGAACTATGAGATTCAAAGTAATGGCCAAAATACATTTGTTGACAAAAAAATCTCACTCATTTTTAGGCACTTGCCATCAGCCGATTTGCTCGCAACAAGTTGCATTCGATGCAGAATCCGGTCACATTGTTTCCTGTTAAAAATTGGCCGGATCGGACTTTGTGCTCAGAACTTTTGGCCAAAATACTTTTTTTCACCAAAAGTGCGTAGAAATTACTCAAATGGCGCTTAAGCCTAGGCATAATAGCCAGAACATGTGGAAGAAATACCTGTGTCCCATCCCTGGAAGTTATATCAGCAAGGAGTGACACTAATCTTCTTAGCAATGTCACTCCCAACGTCACGTCATATACCCCCTGAATGTGGAACAGTTGGTACGGCTGTCCCCATTTCTTCCTTTTGTGGATTCAAAACTCTTCGTTGATCATGTTATTCATTACAGAATAATCTGATTGCCGTCGAGTTATGAATTATCTCCCAATTCCAAGCCTGCATGGTGGGCCTGGCCGTTTTAATATTTGTGTCATATTTATGATATGCTGCAAATATCAATGCTGACAAGAAAATGCTCGGAAATACAACCGACATTTCTAGGATGCTTTTCAACACTGGCTGTGCATGTGCTAAGGCAAGACAAGACAAGACAAGTGCGTAGAAATTACTCACTCGAAAAAAACGAGAAAGGCACCATCACCGCTAGGTGGATTAATCTGGGTTTTATGATTGCAAACGATAGTCAGGAATACTTGAACCGAAGTTATAAAAATCTGGTAAAAATCCGAATCAGTAAAAATAATATTTTTTATTTAAGACATACTAAGGTAAATTTTTTGCTGTGCAACATTTCAGAACGAATGAACCATCAGCCCAAAACGTCAGGCCCATATTTTAACTATAGAGCATTTTATGAGACGTTTCGCGGTGGCCCGTTTATTTACTTCTAATGTTTTGTTTTAGTATGATTCTGCGTGAACATTCCGTTAGGTCCGAACACAAAATAATGTTTGTAACGTTTTACTTTTCATTAGTGTTTTCTTCAGCATTTCATGCTTAGAATGCAATGGTATGAATTATCCAACGATACATTTTAAGAATCATATGAAAAACTATGTTCTAAAACCCTGGTAGACAAAAAGTAAAACAGACAGAATTGATGATGGGGGACCCATCGGAATGTTCGGCGCGAAATTACCAAACAAACGGGCTCCCACTAATTGTCAAAGTAGATAAACTTGAGAAAAACAGCTGTTTCGATCTGTCTCATAAAATGCCTTATCAAAGGTTGAGTCAAGTGCCCTGCGGTGTTTTGATAGTGCGTTTGAATCATATTATTCCGTACGTCAAACAAGACCGAAAATGTCGAGGAAGTATTTTTCATCTATTTTTAAATTTCAAATTTAACAATGTTCCTTTTGATTTTTGAGTCAGATGGAAAACTGTTCAGGATGATTAACTTCATCGTTCTCTGAAAGAAATTGAATATCGATTCTTCATTTTGGGGCCCAAAAAATCGTGTAAAATAAAGAGAATTTCCCATTAATAGCCCGAGGAATTTCTCATAAAATTTCAAGAGAATTGAAATTTGAAATTCTTTTCAAATTATCTTGGAAATTTATAATAATTTCAGTATGGGCAGTAAAGGAATTCCTCCAAAATTTAAACGAGAAATTCATCTTTATTTCCACAACATTATTTTCAAGTTCTTGCAGGAAAATAATCTGAACTCCTACAAAGAGTTCATGTTTATTTCCAGAAGAAATTTGTCTGTCTTTCTTTCTTTCAAATACAAATCCGGAGTATCATTTGTATTTGGAAGTTAAGGGATGTCTCTTCGGATTTTCAATGTACCACATTTAAACGAAAATTTTCACAGGAAATTAGTTTCATTTTCTCAGATTCCATAGAAAAATCTTACGAATGTCGACAAGAAATTGAAATTGTTCTGAAGTTAAATGGATATTTCTCAGAATAGCCACCGTAAATTATTTTTATTTGTTCATGAGAAAATTCTGAAAAAAAATCAGTGGAATTTCTTTAAAAAAAACGCCAGAGTTTTAATTAAAGACTCAGTAGAAAGTTCAGGGTAAACTCGTTACAGTTCCTTGTTGAATTCTTCCTTGAATTCCTTTGATATTTTTTCAAGAAATATTTTTGGGCACTCTTCTAGTATTTTAACTGGAAATCCCTCTAAGAATTTCTCCAGTAAATACATATCTGGAATTCTTTCTGAAATTTCCTATGAAATTCCACCAGGAATTCGTCCAGCAATTTCTTTAGAGATTTTAGAGATTTTTCAGAAAATTTCTCCAGAGTTTCCTTTGGAAGTACCTCTAGCAGCTCCTCCATAAGTTCGTCCAGAAATTTCTCCGTTAGATCCTCCAAGAATTCCGTCGGAAATTCCTCCAGTCGCTCCTTCGGAAATTCCTCAGTTTGTTTCTTTCACGACTTCCTCCAGCAGATCTTTCAGGAATTGCTCTCAAAGCTCCTGCAGGCATTCGTTCGGAAATTCCTCTAAGAATCCTTTCGGAAGTTTCTCCAGGAATTCCTCTTGATGTTGCTTCGAGAATGTTGTCAAAAGATTATCCAATAATACCTCTTGAACTATACTCTGAAATTTCTCTGATATTTCCTCCGGAAATTGCGGCGCAATATTCCTGAGCAATACCTCAGGAAGTTCCTCTAAAAAGTTATCCAGAAGTTCTTCCGGAAGTTTCTTCAGACATTTCTCCAGAAACCCTTTCAGTAATTGCTCAGGAAAATCCTTCAGGAAAATCCTCCTGGAATTCTTCAGAAGAATCCTTCAGTAATTCTTCCAGAAAATCCCTCCGGAACTTCTCCTATAATTTTTTTCAGAAAATCTTGTGGAAGTTTTTTTTCAGGTCATTATGGAAGTCGGTATTGGCCATTTCACGGTGAATTTTTCCGAATCCCTACAGGCAATTCTTTAAAAATAAATTCAGAAGAATTCCACAAGGAAATTAAGTTAGAAAAATCCGTTGGAGTTATATTTAAAGACTCATTAGGAAATCCAAGGGAAAGTCATTTCCTTTACTCTTGAATTCTAACAATTTGAGTGTGTAAAAATAAACGATACATAAAGCAAGGAGATGATTGAAATTACAAATCTATCCAGTATTTTGCGCTCGATAATGGCGGCCGAGTGAGTGCCTTTTTGAAATTCAAGAGGTAGAAAATATTTACATATTTCAACCACAGTAGGCCTTGATTTATTGGAAAAAAGGCACTCATCCGGTATCAACAAACAAACAAACGTCAAGCATTTACTTCTACGTTATTCAAGGATTTGGTAATTATTTTTCTCGTGGATTGTTTGTAATGATTGAATTTTGTTTTCTAGGAATGAAGCTTAGTGGTGGTACTTACCACCAATGGTCAAAATGGATAACTCAAAACAATATGGTTTTATATATGATACCAATATAAATAACCGTCATACCATTTGTTTTCAGGTTTGAACATGATATGTATATGAAACAGCTGCTGGGTCATTCCGCGCCAAGTGACCGAGCACGCGTAATTAACCTATTTAAAAATAATGAAAAATGCCTAGCACATATTAATTTTTGTCCATTATTTTGAATAACCATATGACCATGGTGATTGAACCGCCCCTTCGACCAAAAACCCCTCCCTGTTTTTGGAGATTTTAAAAAACATGCTATTTTCAAATATCGATATCTTAGCCACCGATAAAGCTACAAGGAACTTTGATACCAGTTTTCCGCTTGAAATTTGATGAAGTTTTAGAAAAATACTTTAAATGCTGAGCAGTGTTGCCAACTATATTATTTTCTCACAAAATAATAAAAAAGCATTTTTCTCAAAATACGTATATCTTTTTCTTCGATTTCTCAACGGATTCGAGCTTAACAGACTTTTTCCTGTCGGAAACACTTATCGATACAAAGTAAAATGCGCCGTTGCTGAGATATGGCAGCTTTAGGAAATCTTATTTGGGTCATTCCGCGCCAAGTGACCGAGAAAAAGTGAACTTGCCGGTGAATACTATGAATTCCAACCAAATCAGGTGTATATACTTACTTTGGGCCCACATTTCGAAAAAGCATTTGATCCGACCGTTTGAGCCGCCCCTCCGGCCAAACACTCCTCCCCGTTTTTGAAGATTTTTAAAAACATGCCATTTTCAATAATCGATATCTCCGCCCCTAATAAAGCTACAAAAAACGTCAGTACCAGTTTTCCGCTTGAAATTTTGTGAAGATTTTACAAAAAATATTTCAGATGCAAAGCAGTGTTGCCAACTACATTATTTTTCTAAAAAATCAATTAAACAAATCATTAAAAATCAAAAATTATCAAAATACGTATATTTTTTTTTTAATTTTTCAGCGGATTTGAGTTTATCAGGCAATTTCCTGTCAAAAGCACTTATCGACCCCCAGGGCAGTCGCGGGATAATCATTGATATGCTGCGAAAGACAACTCTTGATTCATACTTGAGTCCCTTTTTTGTCCTAAAAATGTATACCAGCTTTTAGATTTGAATCTTATAAGTAATGAATAGATTTGGAATACTAATAAACGAATGACTGAAGAACAACAAATTTTTAGAAATAGCCTTCTTTAGGTATCCAAAACAGGTGAAAATATGAATGCTGAACTGAGCTGGTTGTCGAAATCCATGTCCAATTCAAAAACAATATAAATTCAATTGAAAAATCTATTCGAAATCCAATCCGTATCTAAACCAAATTCAAACCAAAGCAAATCAAAATCCAGTCAAATCATATACAAATTCAATTCAAATCAAATCCAAATTCAATCTAAATCTAATCCAATCTAAATCCAATCAAAATCTGATCCAATTCAGATCCAAATCTAATCCAATCCAAAGCTGATCCAACCCTGATCAATCCAATAAAAAACTAATCCAAATCGTTTGAAATTCAATTCAAATCTAAGGGTATCTTTAGTAGAGTTATAAATTGTATGGGAGTTAGGAAATGAAATTGAAACTGTAAAAATGCCATCTTCAACAGACGTTGTAGTTTCAAAAATTCGAACAGTTTCGTGAGAAAAATTATAACTGGAATCCTGCTGGGTGCAGAAGCAGAAGCGTTTGGTTCTAGCGAATCTGACTGAAATATTGCCCTCTTTAAGGAATTTTTTATTTTTACAAGATTGGATTTATCAAATTCGCCGAACATCGGCCGCCCGAATGCGTTTTAGCAGGAGCAGCAGGCACTCATACAGTATGTGTATGTGTAATCCACGAGTACTTCAAACTGATGTTTACGGGAGCAAAACTTGATCTCTCTTGAAACTTGAAGTTAATGGAATCAAAGCATTTCCCTCGTTTAAAGATCAATTGAAACTGAACCTTTGTAGCCCACCAGCAGAGCTAATTGAGCAAAATGTAGTCATGTAACTACTGTCCTAATGTTGGTTTGTCATTACAGCACCCAATTGAGTGCTTTAATGAAATTTATGCAACCCATTTGAGCTGCATAATGGTCATTAAATCACCCATTTCGTTGGTATGGAAAAGTAGGCCGTTTTATCAATCAAAGACGAACTGTAAACCAGGTATTATGAACAGGAATTGCAAAAATAACTTTGAACCATTTAAACATATTTAGTGGAAATCTGGCATCACTGGCCTCAAAAGCATTATGTGCTGCAAAAATATGTTTTTTTTGGGAATTATTCGAATAAAACTAATAAAAACTACATTATCATAATTGTTTACCTTTACAGAACGAATTAAACGATATGCTGAATGAAGACCTTCGATTATGCCTAACTAAAACCATCATAACTCAGCAACTGCTCATTTTACTTTGTAACGATAGGTGTTCCTGACAGGAAATTGCCTGATAAACTCAAATCCGCTGAGAAATCAAAAAAATATTTATACGTATTTTGAGAAAAATGCTATTTTTTAATTTTTTTATAAAAATAATGTAGTTGGCAACACTGCTTTGCATCTGAAATATTTTTTGTAAAATCTACACAAAATTTCAAGCGGAAAACTGGTACTAACGTTTTTTGTAGCTTTATCAGGGGCGGAGATATCGATTATTGAAAATGGCATGTTTTTAAAAATCTTCAAAAACAGGGAGGAGTGTTTGGCCGGAGGGGCGGCTCAAACGGTCGGATCAGATGCTTTTTCGAAATGTAGGCCCAAAGTAAGTAGATACACCTATTTTGGTTGGAATTCATAGTATTCACCTGCAAGTTTTCACTTTTTCTCGGTCACTTGGCGCGGAATGACCCTGCTGTGAGTTTATAATTAATAATAATATGGAAATTATGCTGTATTTTCTAGAATATTATTTCAAAATGTTATTACGACTCTTACACAGCAAAAATTATTGTAAGACACGTCGACGTAATTAGCACGATGTGATGAAAAAGCTATGTAAATGCGAAAAAAAGATACAAAACTACATCGATTTTATGTGGTTTTACATCGCCTTAAAATTACACAGGAATAAAAATCTTATTTGGCATAACGTCACATTCGTGTAATATTAACATACAAAAAATGATAATATTACACAGAAACAAGTGCAACCAACTGGTTCCGATAGGCGTGTGTACTATTACACAAATTTAATGTAATATTGCGTCGATTGATGATACAATATTAAATCTGGCTGCACTGCACTTCCCATTCTCAGTCCGACAAAATCGAGTTTGGTTGAGTTGAGGCTGAGGTGCCATTTTGAAATTATATCACGCACATCGCGTGAGAGTTTTTAGATTTTTAATTATTTATCGTATTAAACACCAATTATAACAGCCAAAAAAGTGATAATAATAGACTTTATTATAACGTGGTGCCGTACAAGATGTAAGTTTCTTTTGCTTATTTAGGATAACTATATAATGACTGATTATTGTTCAATTTATGTTTCAGGAACTACGACCATATTGCAGAACAATAACGAGAAATAACTTGCCAGGAATCAACCAGGTTGGTTTGGTTTTCAGTTGAATATGCGGCGATAAGTTTCGAATCATGAAAATGATGCCGGAAGACCTTAATAGCAAGTGTGCGGCCTCTTTACTGTTTATTGGTTGCCCTGTTCCGGTCCAGAAGTAAGATAATAGTCGAATTTAAAAAAATGATCCAAACACTAATAGAAAGCATAAAGCGTCTTTGACAGATGTTTATTATCGAAAAGTGGGGGTTTCAGACAATTTTTATAAAAATTTGTCCAGGAAGTTCTTTGTATAAATGTCCAGCTAGACCAGGTTAAGTTTTAGTTAAGAACATCTTTATAAGTGCTATAGAACCTAATTCTAGGAAATCTCGTTACATGGCTAGAAATGAGTTGCCGTTCTGATTTTCATGCTTGGTCATTTCCGCTTCAATTTAGAAAATCAATGTACGAAGTATTATAATCTACTAATTTAATTATCTTGAATTTCAGCGGAGGTACTCGTTCTACTGCCCTGCCAAAAGAAAACGAATATGCCACAAAGTAAAGTTGTTATAGCATCAAGACACGATGAATTGGAGAACACGAATAACTGGTAAGAACTAAAACAACATAAACCATATTTGATCTTTCGGGAAGCATATGCGGTGGTGGAAAATTTCTCTGGAATCGAACTGAACCGGGATTTCGAATCAAATCCATTCGGGATTCCAAACCGTTTCAATTCAGTCTCAATTTCGTACAGAATACTTTTAAAATTCTATGTCAAATCTGTTAATTCTAGTCTAATTCTATTGAAATTTCAGATCAAATAGGGGAATATGACGGCTATAGGTTTTGTTCTATTATTGGCAAGGGGTTCTCTATAACCAATTATGCTCAAATTTGGCCTTAACATTCTTTGCATATCAAAGAATATTGTGGCCAAATTTCATAAAATTTGGTCAGCAGAAACCCCTTTGACAATAATAGAACAAAACCTGCCAAAGTCGTCATTCCCCCTACTGTTGGAATTCCGAGCTGAATCCTTTTGACATTCCAAACCGCATCCTTTTAAAATTCCGAACCAAATTCTTTCGGGTTCCCAGTTGATTCCTTTTGAAATTTTGAACTTAATCCTTTCGGGGATCTTGAACCGAGTTCCATTTAGGATTCTAAACCGAATTCTATTGCGATTTTTATGCGATATTTTTCGGGACTCCGACGAGTTCAATCCTGTTGGTTTTCCGAAACGCTTTTTTGAAGTTCGGTAAACGATGTTGTTTTTGGAAAACTAATCCTTTTGAGATGCGAAACCAAATCTTTTTTGGGATTCTGAATCGAATCCTTTTAGGATTCCGAACCGAATCTATCTGGGATTCTCAACCAAATACTTTCGTGATTCATAGTTGAAACATACTAAGATTTAGAACTGCTTTGTTTCTGAACTCCGAAACTAAAACTTTTTCGATTCCGAAACGAATACTTTTTCCTTGATAATCCTTTTGTTATTCCGAACCTTTCTGATACTTGAAACCTTTTGGGATTTTGAACTTTATCCTTTCAAAATTCTGAACCGACTCCATTTTGGATCCCGAAATGCTTTCTGTTGGGATTCCGTAGCAAATTATTTTGAGGTTCCTAGCGGAAATCTTTTGGAATTCTTCTTCTTCTTCTTGGCCTTACACCCCCACACTGGGACAGAGCCGCCTCGCAGCTTAGAGTTCATTAAGCACTTCCACAGTTATTAACTGCGATGTTTCTAAGCCAGGTTACCATTTTTGCATTCGTATATCATGAGGCTAGCACGATGATACTTTTATGCCCAGGGAAGTCGAGACAATTTCCAATCCGAAAATTGCCTAGACCGGCACCGAGAGTCGAACCCAGCAACCCTCAGCATGGTCTTGCTTTGTAGCCGCGCGTCTTACGGCACGGCCAAGGAGGGCCCCTCCTTATGGAATTACAAATCGCATATTTTAACACTGTGGAAATAATTCCATATATTATATGATTTATGTGTGGGCTATACAGATATTTGCAGTAGCTCCAGGCTAATATGTTATATATGTAGCCTATATTAATGATTGTTTGCTTTTTTTTCTTGATTTCCTTAATTAAAATGATCACAACGTTGTTTAATAATATGCTTATGAAATATTATTTCATTTACAATGTTTTTAAAAGATAATTGATTTTCAAAAAAACGATTTTGACTGATTACATTTATATTTCAATGGACTAACAATTATGTCGGAGGATGAAATGATTTTACGGATAAAGCCCTGAACGCCCTAATACCTACTTTTTGCCAAAGCAGGGGCTTAATGATATGTAAAGAAAAAACTTATACATTGCATTAGCCACATACATTTCAAAACTTTTCATTAACTTATGAATCTTTTTGGTATCAAATCATTCATCAGGTGACAAAATGAAGTGTATTATTTTTTTCTAATTATTTTTCCATAACTTTAAGTTTTTTTACGTGAAGGAACGTAACGGTGACGGTAACGGCAGGATTTGACAGTTACCCTTTATATTTTCGAGATTAAAATCTACCATTGCCGTCTCCGTTCCGTTCCATTGTGTTTGAGGCTTGAGGAACCGACTGTCGACACATGCGAGTCATTTGGCAGTACTTGTTCCTAATCTAAAGTGACCAGACGTCCCGGATTATGCTGGACAGTCCCGGATTTAGCCTACTTGTCCCGTATAGCCTGTCGTCCCAAAAACGTACCGCATTCCACTATTAAGGCTCCCCCAGACCTAAGCAATTTCATCGCCGTGACGGCGACAACTAATCGCCACGATTCTATCGTTGGGTCGCTGCAGGCAATGTTCTATCTACGCTTCCATACCAACGACGACAGAATCGCTGTCGCCAAGCGATAGAATCGCGTCGCGTGTGTTTGGGGGAACCTTTACTGAACGCTAGCAAAACTGTCGCAGATAAAAATATTTCAGAACTCAACCGCTTGGCGGCGCTAGTGTATACAGAAATACTCGATGGGTTAGATATTGTGGAATGCGTAAGATTTAGAAAGTTGCCGTTTTCTACAAATATGTTCAAAAGATCAAATCAAAGCTGCCGCAGATCATGTTATTTCAAAACTCATCCGCTTGGCGGCGCTAGTGTATATAAAAATACTCCTTGGGACCTTGGGTTAGATATTGTGGAATCCGTTAATTTTGGAATGTTGCCGTCTTCTACAAAAATGTTCAAGAGGTCAAAACGAAACTGTTGCAGATTATATTCTTTCGGAACACATCCACTTGGCGGCGCTGGGAATACTCGATGGGTTAGATATTGCGGAATCCGTAAGATTTAGAAAGTTGCCGTTTTATATAAATTTGGTCAAAACAAATTTTCCGCAGATCATATTTGGAAACTATCCGCTTGACGGAGCTAACGTTTAAGAGAATACTCGTTTGGTTAGCTATTGTGGAGTCCCTAAGATGTAGAAAGTTGTAGTTTTCCACAAATTTGTTCAAGAGGACAAAACCAAACTGCTGCAGATCATATTATGTCGGAACTCATCCGCTTGGTGGCGCTAGTGTTTATGAGTATTGAGATTTGGAATGTTGCGTCTTCTACAAATTTGTTCAAGAATTGAAAACGAAGCTGTCACAGATCACAATATTTCAAAACTCATCCGCTTGGTGGCGTTGTATATAAAAATACTCGTTGGCTTAGATATTGTAGAATCCGTAAGTTTTAGAAAGCTGGCGATTACTACAGATTTTTTTCAGGGGTCGAAACCATATTGTTACGGATCGTACTATTTCGAAAGTCATCTGCTCGGCAGCGCTAATGTTTTTGTGAAAATTTGATCGGTTGAATATTTTGATATCCTTAAGATTAACAATGTTCAAATCATACCCATCATACTGAAGACCTTATTACTGTAGACTACATTTGCTTGACGAATGTTTATTATATTGAATTACTCGTTAGATGATAAGTTCCTCCGGAAGTTCCTCCAGGAAGATCCCTCTAGAATTCCTCGGAAAGTTTCTTTCAGGAAGTTCCTCCGGAAAGTTCATCCGGGAAATTCCTCCGGAAAGTTCCTGCGGAAAGTTGCTCCGGTAAGTTCCTCCGGGAAGTTTCTCTTGAAGTTCCTCCGGAAGTTACTCAGAAATTCTTCTGGGAAGTTCCTCAGGAAGTTCATCCGGGAAGCTCATCCGAAAGTTTCTCTGGGAAGTTCCCTCGGGAAGTACCTTCGGAAGTTCCCTGGAAGTTCCTCCGGATAGATCCTCCGAGAAGTTCCTCCGGAAGGTGTCTCCAGAAATTTCTCTGGGAATTGCCTCTGGAAGTTCCTTAGGCAAGTTCCTTCGGAAGTTCTTCCGGGAAATTCCTTCTGGTTGTTCTTCTAGAAGCTCCTTTTCGAAGTTCTTCTGCAAAGGTCCTCCGGAAGATTCACCGGGAATTCCTCTAGCGATTCCTCTGCAAGTTCCTCCCGGAATTCCGTTGTACATTCCTCTGGAAATATGTCCACAAAATCGACTAGTAGAGAATTTAAAACTTTTCCATTTCTTCTCAAATTCTGTCGAATATTATTCCTGAAATTTCTTCATTGGTTCGATCTTCTTCGCCATAGACTTCATCTCGTTCAATTATCCCAGTCAAATCTTTGATTTATTTTATACCAACTTTTGTGCAGAACGAATTAATTGAAGCCTCTAACTATTTTTAAACTCAAAAAGAAAAATTTCTGCACGTGGAAACCATTGGATTGGCCTGATGTTAATTCAAAATCTGAAGAACGTGAGACCAATTCTAAAAGTAGTATTTTTCGATTTTTTGTTTTAGGTTTTTTAAATAATTGAAGGCGTTAAATACTATGGGTTGTTTGGAAATGTTGACCTTGAATAAATAAAAGAATCGATTGAGCGAATAAAATTTTGTGATGGGAAGTTTTTTTCATAAACATCTCAGAAATTCCACCAGATTCCTACAGAAATGCCTTCTTTTTAACCTCCAGGAAATTCCTCTGAAAGGCCTCTAAGTGTCGATCGGGTCATCATTGGTTTCTACTGGTTTCAAACTGAGCACAGTTGACTTGAAAAATGTATTGGTTTAAACTCCACAATGATTTGTAGAACTTCGAACATTCAATTTGAACATAACAAAATCGCAAATAATGCGCATTACTTCCATGAGCCTATATGGACACCATGGGCTGCTATTTATTTTGAACCGAGCCTTGTTGACTTGGTAGATCAATTGGTCTGAACTCCTTGGTGATTTGGAGAACTTATATCATCCGGCTTGGAGATATCTAAATCGTAAATCAATCGATCTCAGTTGACTTGGTAGATCAATTTGTCAAATCCAGAATTATTTGGAGAACTTAAGATATCCGGTTTGGACATATCTAAATCGTTAATATTGCACATGACTACTGAGGGCCTGTATGGGTTGTTATTGTCTTTGCATCGAGCCCAGTTGTCTTAGTAAACCAATTCGTTTAAACTCCAGAATGATTTGGAGAACTTAGAACATCTGGTTTGAACATATCCAAATCACCTGTCATAAGACGAGTTTAAACAATCCCATTGAATTCCACCACTTGTCAAGTCAAGACTAAGTCGAGTCAAGTACGAGACACTGAAGACGGCCTTACTGTTGAGGTCGAAATACGTATCTGTCAGGATACAATTAAGTGGTGGAATTCAATGGGATTGTTTAAACTCGTCTTATGACAGGTGAAAACATTCCACTAAAAAGCTCAAAATAATTTTCTTATCATATCCAAATCTTAAATCATGCCCATGGGCTCTATTGGCATGTATGGTACTGACTTTGTATTGAGCGCAGCTGACTTGGTAAACCAGTTGGTTCGAACTCAAGAATGATTTGAAAAACTTAGAACATTTGGTTTGGACATATCTAGATCGTAAATCATGCATACGCCCTCTAAGGGCCTATATGGACACCATGGGTTGCTATTGGCTTTGTATTGAGCCCATTTGACTTGGCAGACCAAGGCTCTGAAATCCAGAATATTTGGGAGAAACTAAACTGCATTCAAGATTCGTCGTCTCTAAAATAGTATTGAGTTCATTTCAGAGAAAAAACAACAATAAAATCGTTCATGCGATTTGTGTGCAATTTTCGTCCATATAAATGCCAACTGACGATACTCCCTCCAACGATTACAGGATGTAGGTGTGGCCGATCAACAATCTGAGGTCAGTTTTGGAAAATGCATGCATTGCTAAGTCAAAGTGATATTCGTTGGAACCACAGAAGAATTCCTTTCGGAACTTTTGGAAATCCCGGAGGATTTTCCTCTGAAATTTGGAGGAATTCTCTTCGAAGTTCTTGGAGGCTTCTCTTCGGAATACACAGAGGATTGTCTTTTTCGGAGAATTCTTTTCGTAATCCCTGGAGGATTTTCTTCGGAATCCCGGGAAGATTCTTATTGGAATCCAAGCAGAAGTCTCCTCGAAATTCCCGGAGAATTCTTTTTGGAATCCCCAGAGGATTCTCTTCAGAATCCCCGGATGATTCTGTTCGGAATACTAGGCAGGATTTTCTTCAGAATCCCAGGAAGATATTCTTCGAAATCCCTAGAGGATTCTCGACGGAAGTCTTTCTTCGGATTCCCTTTACAATTCCTGTTTCTCTTCGGATCTTCTCCACAATTTCGGAATCCCCGGAGATTTTTTCTTCACAATTTCGGAATCCTCCGGAATATTCACATTTGAATATCTTCCTTGGAATACTTGGAAGATCCCCCTCAGCAATAGAGGTAATAAACCATAGAGGAAGACTGTCGCTGTCATCACTGGCAAAACATCTTTTGCTGGCGAGGATAGGGCATTAAATGTCAACAAAGGAAAAATCAGTACGTTTTGACAGATAGGTACCCAATATGTTTGGGGACGATAACAAAGGGAACCACAGCGACAATCGTCCTCTATAGTTTATTACCTCTATTCCCTCAGCATCCATGAAGGATTCTCTTCAGAAACTCTGGATAATTATTTGCGGTATTTTCGAAGGGTTCTCTTAGGAACCAACAAAGCCTCGTAACACTTGGTAGACACCTTTGCGTGGTGTGTTACGGTGTAAGATCTACCACGGTCACATTGTCAGCTACAGGCAAATCCTAACCCAACGAATCTTCTTCTTCTTATTGGGATTACATCCCCACACTGGGACAGAGCCTCTTCGCAGCTTAGTGTTCATTAAGCACTTCCACAGTTATTAACTGCGAGGTTTCTAAGCCAGGTTACCATTTTTGCATTCGTATATCATGAGGCTAACACGATGATACTTTTATGCCCAGGTAAGTCGAGACAATTTCCAATCCGAAAATTGCCTAGACCGGCACCGGGAAACGAAACCAGCCACCCTCAGCATGGTCTTGCTTTTGTAGCCGCGCGTCTTACCCAACGAATACCTTCCCCAATATCCAACTCCGTGGTACTTATGAGAGTGTCGCTGAGTCGGGGGCCTCTCGTTAAGTAAGTACTACATCAACACTTCCTTCCCCTCCCAAGTTACGGTGAAGATGGGCATGGAGTAGTAATCCTCATGCTTTTGTGATTTTTATTCTAGATTGAAATCAAAGACCACACCCACCTTGATTTCTGATAGAAATCTGAATAAGGATTTCAAAAGAAAAATATGAGTATCACTAATGTCAAATCTACGAAGTACCCCGTAACTATGCTATGCTATGCTGTGCTATGATTCTCTTAAAGCCCCAAACACAATGTTAGCGGAATGGCAATGGAAACGGCAAATTTGACAGAAAATGTATCAGACCGCATCGTGCTTTCGTGCTGTGCGGTTCTTTCTCTCTTTGCGGAAGGAAGTTTTTAATACTACCCGAAGCTATTTTAATTTCAACGGTGCTTCTTAGCGCTATTTGTACCCACTGATCCCGTTACGATCTTTGCAAGGACCCGTGCCTTCGTTTTACGTTGGACCCGTTTGCGGAAGTAAAATTCCGACAAACGGTGGTAATCCTGCAGGGACACCGTTCTGGGAAAAACCTCTTAGAATGTCACGTCTCCACGCTCAGCAATGAGTATTAACAAAACAAGAGGAAGGGGAGTCTCTGAATTCTCCACTTCCTTCAAAGAAACAAGGTTTCAAGACCGTCCTGCCAAAGCGCGGAAAAATAGAAGGAAGCTGGAGAATTCAGATATTCCTTCTAACTCTAATATCGGAAATAATTCTTCTCCAATCGAACTGAGCAATCAGTTCGATTTGATTAATGATGAAATTGAGCAAATCGAATCTACCTCTAGCCCAGGTGATTCGATTCATGCGAAAAAGCAAAGGATTCCGCCAATTGTGGTATCTGTTGCCGAGTTTTCTGGCTTCCGGAATGAGATTTTGAGTAACCTTCAGGGGATCAAGGTTTCATTTCAGATTGCCAGGAAGGGTGACTGCCGCGTTTTGCCGGGATCCTTTGACGATCGCAAACGTCTTCTTCACTATTTAACTGAAAAGCGCCATAAATTCTTCACATACGACGACAAAACTGAGCGATTTTTCAAAGTCGTCTTGAAAGGTCTCCCCAGTGATGATAAATCACTGGATGAGATTAAAATTGAAATTTCTCAATTACTTGGATTTTCACCAGTCCAAGTAATTAAGATGAAAAAGAAATCCCATTCTGGTACTTCCCAGAGGGGCATTTCTCAAGAATTTTATTTAGTTCATTTTAACAAAAGTGAACTAAATAATATGAAAAGTTTGGAAAAGGCCTGTATTATGTCTCATGTCCGTGTTACATGGGAACATTTCCGCAGGCCTGGGAGAAATTTCCAAAACCCTACCCAGTGCCGTAAGTGCCAAAAGTGGGGTCATGGAACCAAACATTGTCACATGGATGCTAAATGCATGATTTGTGGTGGAACCTCTCACGCCAAGGAC
Source organism: Armigeres subalbatus (assembly GCF_024139115.2). NCBI lineage: Eukaryota > Metazoa > Arthropoda > Insecta > Diptera > Culicidae > Armigeres > Armigeres subalbatus. The sequence continues at coordinate 306,235,253 of NC_085140.1, forward strand.
GCATGTCCTGTGAGAGAAGATTCCAATAAATTTAAGTGCGCAAACTGTGGGGCAATCATAAATCCAATTTCTGGGAATGCCCTTCACGCAAAAAGTTTTGAATTCCCGTGCAAAATTGATGACGGGAAATTCCAATCGGATCCCAGATTCGACGGGTAGAAATTTTTCAAACGCTCAAATTTCGAAACCGGTTACCGGTCGAGCAATTCATACCCACCACAATTCACAAACAAATTTTGCCGCTCGTCAACGGGTAGCAAGCACTTCAGTAAATTCCAATTTTTCCAATGTACCTACGTATGCAAACATCGCTGCTGGTAGACCAAATTTCTCTTCTCAAAATGAGGTTTATACCCATGTCCCAACGGAAAATAATGGTCATGTTGTCGATTCAGGTAGCATGACTGCTTCCGATTTTGTTTTTAACTGAACAATTGCATCACATGATTGATGCAATGTTCAAAGCAAATACCATTCCTGAAGCTGTTCAGGTTGGTATAAAGTACACACAAAAATTGTTATCGGACTCCGTTTCAATGGATCTAAATAATTGTGTGAAAGTTCTAAATTGGAATGCCTGCTCTCTAAAGGGTAAGGAAGATGAATTATTCAACTTCCTTTCAGTTCATAATGTGCATATTGCCATTATAACTGAAACTTATTTAAAACCAGGACTCTCCATTAAAAGAGATCCAAATTATTTTATCTACAGAAATGATCGTCTTGACAGCGCCTGTGGGGGGGTCGCTATTGTCATCAATAGACGTATCAAACTTAAATTATTTTCTTCGTTCGAAACCTTGGGAGTTTGGGAGTTTCTGTTGAAACAACAATTTTCCTTCATTGCAGCCTACTTGCCTTTTCAATGCAATGGGCAGCAAAAGAATTTGTTGAAAGCTGATCTTCAAATTCTGACTCGCAACAAATCAAAATTCTTCGTAATTGGTGACTTCAATGCCAAACACCGTTCATGGAATAATGCTCAAAGCAATTCCAATGGTAAAATTTTATTTGAAGATTGTTCTGCGGGATATTATACTATTCAATATCCCAATGGACCAACTTGTTTTTCTTCCAGTCGAAATCCTTCTACAATTGATTTAGTTTTAACGGATTCAAGTCAGCTGTGTGGCCAATTGGTAACTCATGCTGACTTTGACTCTGATCACCTTCCTGTGACATTTGAAATCTCACAAGAAAGCTCTACTTTTAATTATCATAGAGCTGATTGGGATTTATATAAAACATATATCGATAGGAATTTTGATGTTAATATTCCTTTGGATACCAAAAGTGATATTGATAATGCTCTCGTATCTTTGACAAATTTAATTGTCGAAGCCAGAGGCATTGCAATTCCGAAATGTGAAGTTAAATTCAACTCCATTATTATTGACGACGGTCTTCAGCTACTGATCCGTCTTAAAAATGTGAGGCGAAGGCAATACCAAAGAACTCGCGATCCCGCGTTGAAAGTTATTTGGCGAGATTGGCAAAATGAAATTAAAAAACGTTTCGCTATTCTGAGAAATACCAACTTTGAGAATAAAGAGGGAAATAAAATTTTATTAACAAATGGCGAAAAGGCTCAAAAACTTGCTCAGCAGTTCGAGAGTGCCCATAATTTTAGTCTAGGTCTCACTAGTCCAATTGAGGATCAGGTTACACGAAGCTTCGAAGACATTCTCAATCAAGAGAATGTTTTTGACCCTTCGTTGGGAACCAATTTGGATGAAGTGAGATCTATTACTAGAAAATTTAAAAATATGAAAGCCCCGGGTGATGATGGTATTTTCTACATACTTATCAAAAACTTCCTGAGAGCTCTTTATCCTTTTTGGTTAATTTATTTAACAAATGTTTTCAATTGGCATACTTTCCAGATAAATGGAAAAACGCCAAAGTTGTTCCAATTTTGAAGCCGGACAAAATCCAGCTGAGGCTTCTAGTTATCGCCCAATCAGTTTGCTTTCTTCAATAAGCAAACTGTTTGAAAAGATTATTTTAAATAGAATGATGATTCATATTAATGACAATTCTATTTTTGCTGATGAGCAATTTGGTTTTCGCCATGGGCATTCAACCACTCATCAGTTATTAAGAGTTACGAACTTAATTCGGCTCAACAAATCTGAAGGATATTCGACTGGAGTTGCTCTTCTTGATATAGAGAAAGCATTTGACAGTGTTTGGCATGAAGGTTTGATTGTAAAATTGATGAATTTTAATTTTCCTCTGTACATTATTAAACTGATCCAAAATTATTTATCAGATCGCTCACTGCAGGTAAACTATCAGAATTCTAAATCTGATAGATTACCTGTAAGAGCTGGTGTTCCCCAAGGCAGCATACTGGGGCCCATTTTGTATAACATTTTTACTTCTGACTTACCTGATTTACCACCAGGGTGTCAAAAATCTTTGTTTGCAGATGACACGGGCCTTTCAGCCAAAGGGCGAAGCCTTCGTGTCATTTGTAGTAGATTGCAAAAAAGTATGGATATTTTCCCCACTTACTTGCAAAAATGGAAAATTTCCCCGAATGCTTCCAAAACTCAGCTTATAATTTTCCCACATAAGCCGAGAGCTTCTCATTTGAAACCTTCTAGCAGACATATTGTCACTATGAATGGGGTTCCAATTAATTGGTCTAGCGAAGCCAAATATTTAGGACTTCTGCTGGACCAAAAATAAACTTTAAAAAATCACATTGAAAGCCTTCAAGCCAAATGTAACAAATATATTAAGTGCAGGCACTCATAAACAGAAAATCAAAACTTTGTCTTAAGAACAAACTTTTGATTTACAAACAAATTTTTAGACCAACCATGTTGTATGCTGTGCCAATATGGGCTAGTTGCTGCAATACCAGAAAGAAGGCACTCCAGAGGATTCAAAATAAAATTTTGAAAACGATTCTGAAGTTGCCTCCGTGGTATAGTACCAATGAACTTCATAGAATTTCTAATATTGAGACATTGCAACAAATGTCCAACAAAATAATTTCCAATTTTAGACAAAAATCGTTGCAATCTTCTATTGCAACGATTAACTCCTTGTACCCTTAGTATAAAATAGGTTAAGTTTAGTTTAAGTTGAAAACATTGTAATTCCTACATGGTTCAATTCAACCAGAGGAAAAAATTCTAACTGCCAGAGGCAATTGAAATGTATTAATAATAACTAAAAGCGTAACATAGCAAATAAGGATGATAGTGTTAAGAAAACACGGAACACCTAGTCTAAGAGATGAATGCATGTATTAGATAATTAGCAAATAAAATTAGTTAAAAAAAAAAAAAAAAAAAAAAAAGAAAACAGAAAATGTATGGACTAACTGTCAAATTTGCCGTTTCCGTTCCGCTGACATTGTGTTTGGGGCTTAAGGAACCACCAAAGAACCATTCTATCAGAAATTGACGAAGGATTCCTTTCAGAATGCCCGAAGGTTTTCCGTCTGATAAAAAAAATCCCTTAAGATAATCCTCCGGGAATTTCGAAGAAAATCCTTCGGGGATTTCTAGAAGAGTCCTTCAAGGATTCCGAAGATAATACTTTGAGGTTTTCCTTCGGGGAATGCTTAATCCGAAGGGAATTTTTATCATTCAGAAGGAAAATCTTCGGGCATTCTAAACTTTATAAATTTCTGATAGAGTTCTTTGGTGATTACTGCGGAAATTCCTCCGGGACTTTGATGATAATCTTTCATGGATGCTGAGGGAGATCTTCCAAGGATTCCAAAGATGATATTCCAAGGATTCCAAGGGAAATCTTTCGTGGTTTTTGAAGAGGATCCAAAGAGAGTCTTACGTCTTAGAGGATAATCCTCCCAATATTCCGAAGAGAATCTTCCGTCGATTTCGAAGAGAATCCTTCCAGTATTCTGAAGAGACCCTCTGGGAATCCCGAAGGGAATTCACAAGGGATTCTGAGGGGGATTTTTAGGCGACTTCCCCTTGGGATACGACGTGAATTCTTCAAGGATTCCGAAAATAATTTTTGGAGATTCCGAAGAAAATCATATGTGCTCCGAAAATAATTTTCCAGAGAAAAGAATCGTCCAGAGGTTTCGAGGAGAATCCTCCGAAGTATAATTCGAGGTATAAATGGAATCATACGGAGATATCAAGATTCCAATGATGATATTAATATCCAAAAGAAATCATTTGAGGATTTTTACAAGATTTCGATAGAAATGCTTCTGAAATTTTAAAAGGAATTCTTCTGGCGGGAATCGCTGTGGACATCCGATAGACACTCATCTGAGTGAGTTATTCGTATTTTCTATGCAATCCCAGAAGTATTTCCATCATAATACCAAGAGAATTCTTTCTGAAATCCCAAAACTTATGAAGATTTATGAAGTAGTTTTATATAAATTCAGAAAGAATTGCGTTCTATATCTTTTTCTTCGGATTCCTTGAGTGACATATTTGAATAATCGCAGATGTATTTACATCGAATCCCTGATAGATTTCCTTAGGAATTCCTGATTTATATACTTTTTGAAATCCCCAAAGGATTTCCATCTGACTTCCTTAAGTATTCCTTTCAGAATCCACAAGAGATACTCAGCGTTACTCTTTGGAATCCCGGAAGAATAATCTCCCAAATCTCATATAAATTCTTTCCGGAATCTCAAAACAGATTCTCTTCGGATTCGTCAACCGGACTCCCTTCCCTTCGGATTCACAGAGAGATTTGCATTAGAATAGTATTTCCATCAAAATCCTCCCATTATGAGATTCCGATTGAAATCCTTCTGGGCAACATTCACTATTGGATCAAACCATTCCTATAATCGTTCCGAAATGTATTTTGTACTAGATTTCACTGCGGTTAATTCAAGAATCACTAGTTGGTTCAGATGCCATACCACTTAACAATTCCTTGAAGATAATCCTACAAAGAATCATCAACTTCTTAGATGAATCATCTTAAATCATTACTCCTCACCAGCCCTAAACTTTTTTTTCACCTGTTTCAGATACTGAAGTATTATAAGTATTTTCAACGGTGCACCATGGAAATTCGTCTAGAACTGTCTTTCGAGTTTCAAGCAAGATGGCACAATCCTGTCGTCATACCAGTTCACCGGATCAGAGGTTCATGTTCACGATGACTCGCCACCCCTGGCCGATATTGCCATTCTAGTTAACAGCTGCGTATGGACAACATGAACAATCAACAATCAATGTCAGCGAGCGAACAATACCACTCGTCTGGGAATTCGCCTGAGAAGCATTAAATGTGGAGCTCTGAAGTGGGACGATATGATGTAGCTGTGCATGGTGGTCTAAACACAATGCTGCGTTTTCACCGACTTCATCTTCATCGCATATGGATCCGACCAGGATCCGATCATCTGCTTAAGAATACTTTGCTGCTTTAGTTGTATGGAAGTAACCAAATTTGTATGTGCCTACAATAGACTAAAAAAAATGTTCAAGCTCTGGTAGATTGTATGAGTAAAATTAAACTTATGCGTAAATTTAAATAACATTTAAATAAAGACATGACTAACAACAGAAAATATTACATTATGAACATGATTTTACCAAAATAATGATAATTCACATATTCCTACCATGCATATTGGGGATTTACCGGATTTACATCACATTCATCTACATAGCTTTGATTACGTCGTTTTATTGATTACGTCGTACGAAATTACATCGCTCCTGTTTATTACACAGCGAGCTCTCGAGTACATCGAGCAGTGTAATATTCATCAACCGATGGATTCAGTTGGTTGCAGCGATTTCGATGTAATATTCAACAACTTTTTTTGCTGTGTACGTACGAAAACCCTTCAATGGTTTGTCAATTGTAACAGGGCTGAGGCTCAGTAAGTGTCGCACTGCTGATCTGCTGGAGGTGAAAGAATTTTGGTAATGAGATGGCTTAAGCTAGGATACTTCCGCCGCTCTACTAGAAGAGTATTGGGGTCATTAGGTCATTGGGGGAGAGGGGAGTATAAGAGGTGTCGATGGGCACATACAGCATTGAACGCAATGCTCAAACTTTCCATTGAATAAAGCAATAGATTACGTAATCAAGGAGTAGATTACGGGCCGGAGGCAATCGGATAGTGCAAACAGAGTGTAGTGATTCCAGCCCACTACCTGGATAGTGCCTTACCCAAGTGTCTGGTTGCAAATTTCCTTTTCCAAAGCCCTTTCCTTTAAAGAAATCATTGATTGTAATGATCTTGAGGTTTCATTCCTAGAAAACAAAATTCAATCATTACAAACAATACATGAGAAAAAGAATTACCAAATCCTTGAATAACGTACACGGTTAGAAAAAAGTACCTAATATTAGGTACACACAAAAAACAAATATGGTTTTATAGAATGTTTTGTACTATCTATTTGAAAAGTGTACAAATTTCTTAAAAATAAAAGTTCAAATATTTCCTCTAAAAGTAATATACCGGATTTGAAAGTATTTTATGTTTAGTCTGATTATAAATTCAAAAGTTCACATTTTCATCATGAAAATTGTTGAACTGTCAAATGATCACTCCTATAAAAACATTTTTCTCGACTCATGATCACTATAGAATATCAGGTGGCAAAAATAGAAGTTCGGTTAGGAACTTAATTATATTCCCAAACGAACTTTTATTTTTGCTCATCGCTTGTAGATTTACAAAACAAAAATTATTATAATAATATAGGGAAACGGCACAATTATAACTTTTTTTCTGGCGTATTCGAACCTCCCTCGTGTAACTTGTTATTCAATTTTTTTTTAATTATTGCCTGGACATGACATGACAGATTCCCCTTTCCGAAAACTTTTGCGTAATTAGTGTACAAACCCCTTAAATATTTAATAAAATCAATATTATTTCAGATTTACTATGTAAAATATGCAACAGTTTCCTCATTTTACTTTGTATAATCAATTATAAAATTCAATGGGATATAAATAATATCAGTTAAACAAATATTGGAAAATGAATAGTTTTCAAATATATCGGCACCAACATTTCAAAAGGGCGTAACTGCTTTTGTAAACGAAAGCTTCTCACGTCGCTGGTGGGTTAATTTGCGCCCACCCACGCAATCCAACACCACTGATGGAAGCATCGAATCCTCTTCTTTCATTTAATGGTGCTGGATTGCGTGGGTGAGCACAAATAAGCCCACCAGAGACGTGAGAAGCTCTTGTTTACAAAAGCAGTTTCGCCCTTTTGAAATGTTGGTGCCGATATCATATGTTATGTGCAAATATAATTTTTGACCGCATAAAAACCACCCGCGACTATAGTCCTAACAGCAAAAACCAACCAGCCGGCAACAACAATCAAATTCAGTTGCTCTCTATCGGGTCCGTGGAAAGAAAACTGTTTCCTCGAGTCCTCGAGCATCTTTTTTACTAAAATTTAACAAACTTCAAATTAGTTTGCTAGTAAAACTAGGTGTAATCTTCATCCAGCCAGAAATCGATGTTGATTCGTACATCAGCAGATTGCAGCAAATTATTTCAAGGTAAGTCACATTAATAAATAAAAGTGCCAAGTAAAAACGATTGTGAATATTCTTGATATATACCTAAATGTTCTGAGAGTTTTTTTTTCTTTTGCTTTTCAGCGAATAATTATTTCGTCGAATTCAGCAACTTCTCGTGGAACACCCAGCATCGCTCATATTTATCAGAAGTGCCTCCGAGTCCAATTATTCTGGTTACCAAGGCAGCTCAGAAATTGTAGAGGCATCCCAAGGAAAGAGGAGGTAAGTTTCATTCATCATACAAGAATATAAACAGTTAAAAGTGCCGACACTCGTTCCAGCCACCAAAAGTAGAGCCTAGCTCCGGAGATTCAATGACGAGAACGAAGATAGGCGACGCTTTTGCTGGTTGAACCGTCTGAATCTGAGCGTGATCTTTACTTGTAATTTTTCTTTTCTTACAGATAAATAGAATATTTCTGCAAAATGATTGGAGGAAACGGCTGTATCAATATTCTTAGATGCGCGGCTCGACAAGTGGCCCGGAAGAGTTTGCCTTGGCAGTAGTTTTAAGAGTAAATATCAGGCTTCAAATAATGAAATAAAACCACAAAACTAAGCCGATTACTATTCAATTCAACTTCAAAAGAAAATATGAAAAAAAAACAGTAATGGGTCGGGAGGTTCTTTTTGGGGCAAAATGAAAGGTCAATTTCCGAATGAAAATATCCGCCTTTTTCACACTGTGACCATTTGAATTTGACAGTTATAAAGTATCATTTTAAAAGTTCAAATTTTTAATTTCAGAGTGACGTGCCACTTTTGAACCATCGTTGACGCAAAAGTTGGTGCACTTTTATTTTAAACATACGCAACTCTCTACGAAAAAGAACCAACGCAACTTTTCATTTTAACCAATGGTTTTTTTAATTTAATTAATGGTTTTTCTTTCTGTGTACTTTTCACTCAAATCGTGGGTTCAGTGTGGGAACCCAAAATTAAGTATTTTTTTCTTGAAATTAAGTAAAATTCAACTAATATTAAGTAAAATATACTTAATTTTGAATAGAAACTAACCAAAAGTTAGGTAAATTTCACTCAACTTTTGTGAACATGAGATTACTCAACGTTGGGTTCCCACACTTTAATGCCCTTGTTGAGTGGTTTTGCTCTTCATTTTATGACAACAAAGGGAAGAGGGAAGGAGATGCAAGAGAAAAAAAGTACCTAAAATAAGGTACTTTTTTCTAACCGTGTAGAAGTAAATGCTTGACATTTGTTTGTTTGTTGATACCGGGTGAGTGCCTTTTTTTCAATAAATCAAGGCCTACTGTGGTTGAAAAATGTAATTATTTTCTACCTCTTGAATGTCAAAAAGGCACTCACTCGGCCGCCATTATCGAGCGTAAAATACTGGATTGGATTTTGAAATTTTTTCAACGATAATCATAATTTTGATATTGAAGACATTTGAAGACATTTTTACTCAACTGTGAAGACATTTGAAAATATCCCCTGGCATCCCTGCACTTGCCGGTTCGTTTTCAGTCTTTGCTGAGACAGCATCTAGCGAGGTTCGCATCTGAAGTGCGCTGTGCGTTTCCTAAGTTCTAAGTGTCACAAAATGGCGACGAGGATTTTGTAACCCAAGCGTAGTGAAAGTAAATTGGTCGATAAACTTCAGCAGCAAAAGTGTGTTATTTTTGTAAGCGGAATTTTCCGGTATTATTTGTGTTTGCAAAGGTAAATATATAGTGTAAGCGGTGAAAAAAAAAAACGTGGTAATTTTTTTAAAACGGCTGGCAATGGATAAGATTTTTATGCTTTTGGATTATGAACGGTGTTCTTCTATATTATCATTAGTATTTGGTGTAAATTAGAAAAAAAAGAAGAAAAAATGAAATATGGGAGTTGCGAATTGTGATGTGGTAGTCTTGTTCAGAGATATTTTTTTTCCATTCTTGAAGATGGCGTCGCTTCTATTTACCGTTAGATGACTGGCTTTGTGAGTGTGCGTAAAAAAAGGAAGAAAAAAGCGTGGTGATAATCCATCCTACAGCTGAGCTTTGGGTGTATGTATGAATTAGTAGCGATGAACAGAGAAAACCGAGGAACAAATGAAAGGAGTATATATGAATGGCTCGTCACAGGTGGTGGATTTTTATGTGTGTGTACAACCTGACAGTGAGTTTCTGCTGCTGAGAGTGAGAGCACATACGATGTTCAATGATTGTGATGACGACAGCCGTTTTGTTGAAGTTTGGTAAGCACCCCATAAAACATTTGACAGATGGGAAATTTCTTGATACACCGACGAAGTCGGGTGCCGATGGAACCAACTGATTTTATCACCGACTTAATCGGGTGTCAAGGGAAACATCTGTTTTTATCGCCGACGAAATCGGGTAGTGACCAAGGTCTCGACGAAACCAACAGATTTTATCATCGACGAAATCGGGTGTCGTGAAAATCAACCATCATGAATACCAACTAAATCTGGTGTCGACCAAATCATTTGTATGGATAACCTATTTTGTCGGGTGACTCTCAGACATAATTTAGATCCACATATCAATCGATGGATTAAGTAGTGTTTATACACCAAATTAAATCGGAATAATGGTTGATAGATTACATTTGCTTAACGTATTGTTTACTTTTGAGGATGTTGTGATTGTTGAACACAATATAATTATTAAAATTAGTTGAATATCTATCACGTAAATTGCAAAATGTAGTGCAGTATGATGGTAAGTATGTGTGTTTATGTATATGTGTGTGCGTGTGCGCAAAAAGTAAATTCTGTTTCCTATTGAAAATTGACCGGAACGGACAATGGGCTCAGAGGTTATGGCCGGAATATATTATTATCAATCCAGTAGAAACCCGAAATGGGCGATTAGCGAAATTGGATTTTTCTCAAAATCAGTACACTAAACCTAACTTCGGAAGTGGTGCGCTGTTTTCATTTGGTAATGTGCTATACAGCGCAACACTTCCGAAATTAGATTTAACTTACGGATTGTGAGAACAATCCAACTTCGCTGGCGGCTAATTCGGTTTTCTACTGAATTGATAATATTTTATATTATTTTCATGTAAAATTGATTCTTCATTACAGCTTCTTGTACAAAAACGCTTAAAAAGTCTAGTCTATTTTTGGCTACTTTATCTTAAACTGATTTGCCCTCGATTTGCTCGCAACAGGTTTCAATCGACAAGGAATCCTATCCCACTATGATAAATTAGTCGGATCTATATGGACTCTGAAGCTATGGCCAAAATACAATTTTTAATTCAACAAACACGTAAAAAGTATCTGCCACATTACGGAGGTTGGATGAAACAATTTTCGAAGCTAGGAATGTATCTATTGAGAATGGTCTAGAAGTGAGCAATTTTCAGTCTACATTCTATTAAGGATAAGTCTAATGTTTTTCTTCAAAAATATTAATGTGACTTGTCATGCGTATTTATTTTTAAAGTATTGATAAATCATCTCTCTTTTTATTTGCATTAATTTTCCATCAGCCTATTTCCATACGAGTGACAAACATTGGCGCCAGGAAGACGACTTTCATGCCCGAACCCTATTAATATCGTACACGTCAACGCATTGGCCGGGGCCTACGGCTTTTCGTCCTAACTGTGTAAGAAGGCATGACCACATATTTAATGTCTTACCGGGATGTGAAGCAGTCTCTGCAGTACCATCGGCGATGTCAACTAAAATCGTCCAACTAAATAAAAATAAATCACCCTATTTCGTCGGGTTATGTTTGTTCTCTGTTTGAAACATCCGATTTATAGCTTATTTTAGTAGAACAAAAACAACCGATTTATTCGGGAATCGTCTAATGTTCATTATAATATAGTTACTAATCGAGCAATTAACTTAGTTTTTATCAGCCGATTTCGTCGGCTATATTTCATTATTGAATTATTGTGTATCCGGAATAAATTTATACCGCTTTTTATACCGAAGTTGGATTTCTCTCCAGATACAGGCAACTTTCCCAACTTCGGAAGTAGTGCGCTGGATTCCCCTAAATATGCGCTAAACAACGCATCCATTAGTTTGGCAGATAAAACTTCGGAAGAAAGTTCGGTTCGGAAGTCCGGACTTCCGAATTCTAAGTTGGTGCTACGCCGACAATAAATCAGTTGATTAATCAACCGATTTTGTCGGCTATATTTTATTATTCATTTGAATCAGTTGATTAATCATTCGATTCTTTGGGTTTTCATCGGTCGATTTCGTCGGTTTAATTGCTTTTTTGCGCTAGAATACGTTAGCCGATTAATCTGCCAACTAAGTTGCTTCAAATCAGTTGATTTTGTTGGCCGATTTAATGTATCGATTAATCGCTAAACGCCCCTGTAAAACTCCCATAAGCGTCTGTGCAACAAACAACCGATTAGTCGGCTGCAAAGTAGGCCGATCCGACCGACGAAAACCGACTAAGTCGGGGGAAAAGTCGGTAGGATGTTTTATGGGGCAGTGATAGTGAACTCAATGAACTGCATCGCAACAGAACGACGTGGACGGCATGGTTGTTTTTGAAACAATCAACATGAATGGAGATGTACTGGATGTAACCTTTTTTAAGCAGACCCCACACGACGGAAAAAGTTTGACAAACTCTTGATTATTGAAGAAAAAGATTGATGGTGTGAGTGCGAACCCAAAATATTGAAGTAAATATTGAGGGAAATCAGAAAAGTTTGATATTCTTTTCAATATTCCCCCTCATCTCCCCCCGCAGTTTGCCAACAGAAGTCGATGACGGTTGAGTGTGTGCGTGTTTTCTGCGTTATACCGCTATTTGATTCGTATTAGTTCAAGAAAAAATTGAGTTTTTCTTCAGCTACGGCCATGCCGGCTAATCATTGAAAGTATTGAAGAAAAGTTTGACGAAAAAAGTATTGTCAATATATGCCTGGTGTGGGGTCTGCTTTAGAATAACGATTGAGACTGGAATAAGGGATGTCTCTCGGCGGTTATACCGACAAATGGATTTTTGGGAGGCGCAGGACAGAGCGGCTCCTCGGGTATGTACGCTTTTGTTTCAATTCATGGATAGAGAGGAAAGACTCGAAAAGAAAACAGGTGGACTGTTCTTTGACAAGCAAGTTTCTAAAAAAAATGTGGCCGATTCAATTACGGCGGTTGAAAATAATAATAAAAAGACAAAAAAAATCTGAGAATGGTATTTTTTTTGTATAGAGAAAATGAGTCGCTGATTCAATTACAGCGGTTTTCTCAATGAGTTGCTGATTCAATTACAGCATTTGTGGGTCAAGAATAAAAAGATATAGAAGCGAACAATGCGATAATAGGCGCCGATTAAATTACGGCTTATGGAATTACGAGATGTTCGCTCTCCAATGATGCGATTTTGATGATATTCTAATCTATCAGTGAAGAGAAAGAGATGCCGATTAAATTACGGCTAGTCTCTACAACAACTAACATGCTGGTGTTATTCTCTATGAGGCAATATGATTTAAGAAGTTTATTGGTTGTATATTTATGATATCACAGTTCACAGTTATTTTATTGTGCCTAATATATGATGCTTATAATTATTTATTGATGTTCTATTTCAAATGTACTTCTAATGTATGAGCTTGATAACAAAAGAAGCTTAATTGATTATCCTTCCCAGACGTTTTGAAACTTTTTAATGAAAGAAAATAAATAAAAACAAATGTGTTTGTTCATACTCGATTAGGTTACCGCAGTACAGTTCGTCTGGCAATGTCTGTCAATAATCTCGACGGTATCCCTGATGCTGAAAATCCTCAGATAGTGCAGCAAAATGTCTCCTTCTTCAGCCCCGCCTCATACAACCTGCCACACTTCAGGTACAAACATCTTCCCCCATCCGAAGTTCGTAGTTCCTGGGTATCATGGATCCGATGGTTTGAAAGTATCATGGCTGCAGCCAATATCATTGATGCAGCCAACAAAAAAGTTCAACTTCTCGCTATGGGTGGGTTAGAGCTTCAAAACGCTTTCTATGAATTACCCGAAACTGATGAAGAAGATCCATGCGTTGATGTGTATTTAGCAGCAAAAGATAAACTGACAAGACATTTTTCGCCAAAACATCATGACAGTTTTGAGCGGTTTTTGTTTTGGAACATGAAACCAGAAGTTGATGAACCAATTGAGAAATTTGCATTGAAAATTCAACAAAAAGCCGAGAAATGCACATTTGGCAAATCTGAAATCGCGAGCCGCCACATCGCAATAATTGACAAAATTGTCCAGTACGCCAATGACGAATTGAGACAAAACTCCTGGAAAGAGAACAATTGACACTAGACGATACAATGAAAATTGTGAACGCTTATCAATCAATCCGATACCAAGCATCTAGAATGACAGCTAAACCTGCTAATGATTCCGTTTACCGACTTTATGACAATGCAAAAAGGGAGGTAAAACCAAATGTACGCTGTATGCGTTGTGGCTATAAGCTGCACATTCGGAAGGAACAATGCCCGGCTCTGAACAAAACTTGTTTGAAATGTCAAAAGACTGGTCATTTCCAGTCCGTTTGCAAATCCAGTTCCAAACATGCGACTAATCAGGTAGGCAACTATAGGTTAACTTCATATAGAATTAGGTTAGGTTAGGTTCACTGGTAATAATCCTGGAAAAAATCATTTATATTCATTTAGGTTCCTTATGATCACAAACGAAAGGCCCCCATTTCCAATTCTCATGGTTATGCACACGAAAACAAGCGGTTCAGAAACGTATTCAATGTTGAAGAACATGAGTTGCCTCAGGCACCCACAGAGAAGGAAACACTCCCGGTATATAACGTGGGAGGGACTGACGAGGAACTTATTACTTGCCGTATTGGAGGTGTAGACGTTGTAATGTTAATTGATTCAGGATCTAAGCACAATTTGATAGATGACACTACATGGAACCTAATGAAACTACGTGATGTTCAAATTTCGAATTTACGGACGGATAATTCTAAACAGTTTCTCGCATATGGAAAAATTCCATTAAAACTCGTGACAGCGTTCGATGCAGTGCTTGAGATCAATGACAATGAAAAGGTGTTGAAAATTGAAACATCTTTCTATGTGATCGAAAAGGGACAACAGCCTTTGTTAGGAAAAATCACTGCGCAGCAACTAGGCGTTTTAAGAATTGGACTACCAAGTGCTCACGAGTCAATAAGTAGAGTAGAGAGTTCAAGAAAAGCGTTCCCTAAAATTAAAGGAATAAAAATAACTCTTCCGGTAGACAGGAGTGTGCCGCCAATTATAGGGGAAGAGGCCCCAAAACGCCCCCCCGATGCAAAACGCCTTTTGTGGTTTCCCTCATATTTACCGTCATTAATATGTCCGTAACAAAACTAAATCTAAAATTATGTAGGATAGGCGAAGAAAGTTTCAAAATAGTGCATGGGAAGGTCGGAAAAACCGAAAATTTCCATATTTTGAAGAAACATCTAACATTTTGGCGAGGCAAAATGCCCTAGTGGCAATAACCTACAAAGTACTTGCGTCTCCACGGACTATCCATACTAGAAAGCTGATTCGCCGACGCGTGGTACTTTGTTCCCTAGGAGCCGCCAGCTGAAAGCAGGGTTGCCACTACTTTTTGGGAAAAGTCTGGCATGCTACAATTTAAAAATCTGGCAAAATCTGGCGAAGAAATTCGTCTTTATCATTTTTTAAGTCTTTTTTTAATCTTTTTAAATTTCTGATATTAATTTTTATTTATTTTTCAATTAAGAAATTTTAACTATAAATGTCATCTATTCTAATTATTTTTACCAATATTAGAAAGTTCTGTTTTGCCCTTCTTTTTGCTTTTGCTCTATGTTCATCAAAATTTATTCTTAAAAAGAATATTTTTTTCCGCCTAAGGTATTCGTTTAAACAATTCAATATATGTAAAAATTAGATTCTTAGAAATCATACAATTTTAAACAATTCAGGCTCTAAAATATCTGAAAATTATAAAAAGAATATAAATAATTAGGGGAACGTCTACTGGACTTCATCTCATGGCTTCGATCTTCATCCCATTAATAACAAAAGAATGCCTTTCCATTCTTTGATTTGTTTCTTATTTTTGTGTTTTTTTCACGCATGTTTAGAGAAAGAAGCAACAAAATTGGTGCCATAATTCTTTGTTTCGCGATGAGATTAATATATGTTCAGTGAGATGGAGATTGGAACAGTTTCCTTATTGGTGAAACTTGACTTCATTCAAAATAACGGGATTCGCTTTTATTTTGAATTTCTAAGTAACACTAAATGACACTAAATAACACTCAAACCATTTTTAAATTGATCGATTAACAAACAAACGGAGCTCAAATAAAAAATGGTCTATGGTACTCGTATTTGGTATTCCAAAAAGAATTTTGATAAGCATAGTTAATAAATGATTATTTTTTAAAAGTGCCATCATAATTTTTAAGAATGTCCATAATATGTAGCAGAGGATTTTGATTTTCCGGAGCGTAACAAGTCCATGAAAAGGGGTTAAGACCAGCATTTGTTACTCAGAATATGAAATTGAAAAGATTTGAACAAAATTGCGCTATGAGTATCGTGAATTGACCACTTTTACGGAGGTTCCGAATTTTCCGGAGGAATTTTGGTGGCCACTCAGATTAATGAGAATGGACCACGTCAATCATTCGCTATTCAGAGACGGATGAGTTTTATGAACTGTTCACTTACACGTATGCCCCGAATCCCTATAATGTCCATCGAAAGAAGTTTAATGATGTTCCGGTTCTTCCAGAAGGATGCCAAATTGACGAATAACCAGGAAATCTGATAAGTCATGGAATTAGACAATGGTTACATTTATTGAGATCAAGGATGTTAACGATCATTCAGTAATTTGCGTTCGATCATTTAGTAGTTTGTTAATAACACATTCCAGAAGCTGAATTTCAAAATAATGTGTATGGTGGACTTCTAGTGCGAAGGTTTTTCTACAACTCTGCCTAATGGTTCGTTGTTTGAATTCCACTAGTAACGGAGTTATAGCTATAGTTTCAGTAGCTTAGATTAAATGATAACAAAATTCCAATCATTTAGTTTGAGTCACTGCAACTAGCGCTCTAACTCCGTTATTAGTTGAATTCTAATAACGAACCATTAGGCAAAGTTGTAGAAAAACCTTCGCACTAGAAGTCCACCATACTACATATTTTGAAATTCAGTTTCTGGAATGTGTTATTGATAAACTACCAAATGATCGAACGCAAATTACTGAATGATCGTTAACATCTTTGATTGAGATCATTGTTACAGAATGTTTTAAGCATTTCCAGAACTCGAAGCTCAAGAAATTATGCCAAAAATTAGCCTTGAAAGACTTCAAACCCGATTTCTGGAAACCAGCATGACCAAACTGCAATCCAGAACTTTCACTTCATTTATAAAAGATAAAATTGATTCAAAAATGAGTTTTTGGAAGCGAGTCAGATTTCAGTTATTGAATGAATATGAAAATAATAACTGAATGACTCGTTAGAAATGTTTGAACATGTTCATGCAGATCATAATTTTAAAAAAATCTGTCTGAAATTTGAAAAGTCTGGCATTTTGGGTGGTTTCTCTTTTTCTCTTTTTGCTGCCAAAAAGTCTGGCAGTGCCAGATATATCTGGCATAATGGCAACCCTGGCTGAAAGGCGTTTTGCCTCATGAGTTTTCCGGCAACAAAATATCACCACTTTTTTGAAATGTGAATATTATCAATATGATTGAGATTTTTGACAATTTTTGAATGGCATCAACTAGCTATCTTGTTTAACTGATGCATAATGTAAAAATACCCATGAATAGCGTTACAAATAAGACAATAGAGCAGTGTTTGCTTAGCTAGGGCATATTGCCCCCCCTTCCCCTACAACCATTGCGACGATGTCCAATCCCACTTTTGCAGAAGGTTAAATCGAAACTGGACGAGCTCTTGGAGATGGACATCATCGAGCAAGTTAGAAGCCCAACCTCCTGGGTTTCTCCTCTAGTACCAATACTAAAAGAAAACGGTGAATTGAGGCTATGTGTGGATATGCGTAGGGCTAATCAAGCTATTCAAAGGCTAAATCATCCACTTCCTATCATTGAAGATTTCCTCCCAAAACTTCGAAACGCCCGATTCTTTACAACTTTGGACATCATGCAGGCTTTCCATCAGGTTGAGTTGACGGAAGACTGTCGTGATGTAACAACATTCATCACAAATTGGGGTCTATTCCAGTATAAAAGACTATTCTTCGGAGTTAACTGTGCGCCCGAACTGTTCCAGAATTTAATGGAAAGCATTTTATCTGGCTGCGAAAATACAGTTGTCTTCATCGACGACATAATGATCTTCGGCGCTACAGAAGAAGAACATGACACAGCCGTCAAGAAAACTTTGAGCGTTTTGAAACAGTATGAGCTAAAATTAAACGACCACAAATGCAAGTTCAAGCAATCCACAACGGTTTTTCTGGGCCACAATCTCTCATCCGAAGGAGTTTTACCAGCTAACGAGAAGATTGAGTCAATCCTACAGTTTAGAGCACCGAAGACAAAGGAGGAACTCCGCAGTTTCTTGGGTCTTGTGACTTACGTGTCCAGATTTATTCCAGACTTAGCCACTGTGAATTATCCATTGAGATGTCTCATCAAGCAAGATTCGCCATTTGAATGGAAGGAACTCCATCAAAAATCATTTGAGCAACTTAAGAAAGCGATAGGATCGGTGCATAATTTGGGATACTATGATCCAAAGGACAGAACGCTGGTTGTTACAGACGCTTCAGGTGTTGGATTGGGGGCAGTTCTAATCCAATTCAAAGGCAGTGTTCCTAGGGTGATAAGCTTCCAAAAGTCTATCAGAAACAGAAAAAACATATTCTCCCATCGAGAAAGAGGCTCTCGGTATAGTATGGGCTGTGGAAAAATTTAAAATCTACTTGATGGGTATCACATTCGAGTTAGAAACAGATCACCGCCCGTTAGAGACTTTGTTCTCTGTATCTTCTCGACCAACAGCAAGAATAGAGAGATGGTTATTACGGGTCCAAGCATTTAAATTCAAGGTAGGAGGTGTCGTTTTGTTTAGTACAGATAATTATATCGATCACAGAAAAATTGTATGTATATTACAGGTAGTGTACAGAAAAGGATCCACCAATATTGCTGATGTTCTATCCAGACTTGCGTCTCATGTTAGTGACAACCAATGGAATGATGAATCCGAAGTGTTCATTCGTAGAATTGTGGCAGTATCTGTAGCCACTTTAAGTAATGGTTACTGCTATGATTCATTCGATACGGAGACGGAAACAATCGTCAGAGCGATTCAAGAGTGTGCAGCTCTTGACATATCGGTGGTTATCCAGGCAACCGATATAGATCCAGAAATGATTAAGCTAAAAGATTGTATCCTCAACGATAGGTGGGATCATAATGATATGAAGCAATATAGCATATTCCGCCATGAGCTGTCGTATGTGAACAACCTTGTCATGCGAGGTACAAAGTTGGTCATTCCAGTTGCCTTACGTCAAAGAATGTGCCAGCTTTCTCATGAGGGTCACCCTGGACAGTCCATGATGAAACGAAGACTACGGGAAAGATGTTGGTGGCCGGGTATCGACCATGATGTTGTGAAGATTTGTGAAACTTGCGAAGGCTGCAGACTGGTACAAGTGGCGGATCCACCGGAGCCGATGCGGCGTCGTCCTCTCCCCGAGAAGCCTTGGATAGACATTGCCATCGATTTTCTGGGACCCATGCCAACTGGAGAATATATCTTGGTTGTCATCGACTACTACAGTCGTTATATGGAGATAGAGATAATGAATAGGATCACCGCTCAAGAAACAATAAGTAGGCTCAGACGAATCTTTCGCGTTTGGGGTCCACCTAGAACTATCACGTTAGATAACGCGAAACAGTTCGTCTCCACTGAGTTTTAGGATTTCTGCAAAACCTATGGGGTTCATTTAAACCACACTTCACCGTATTGGCCACAGGCCAATGGTGAAGTAGAGCGCCAGAACCGATCTCTATTAAAGAGGATGAAGATTGCGAATGCTCTCTACGGCAACTGGAAATCAGAGTTAGACCACTATTTACAATTGTACAATACGACGCCACACACAGTCACTGGAAAACCACCGTGTGAACTACTGCAAAATAGAAAACTACGAACAAAGCTTCCACAGCTAGAAGACCTGGAATCAACACCTCCAAGCACAGATTTCAGGGATAAGGACCACGTAATGAAAACGCTAGGAAAAGAGAGGGAGGATAGGAGACGACATGCTAAAGTTTGCGAAATATCCATTGGTGATACTGTCCTTATGAAGAATGTGTTGCCGACAAACAAGCTTTCTACTAATTTCGTAAATGAGGAATTTGTAGTAATTGAAAGAAACGGAACCAACGTTACTATTCAGTCAAAGAAGACTGGTCGGATTTATGATCGGAACACATCCCATCTGAAGCTACTACCTACTTCACCCGGTGAAGAGGATGTTAGCAACATCCGGTGAGCCTGGCCAACGAGTTCAATGTATTTCCCGCTTCCGTATCATACAACTTTCAGAAGGCCGATCATCAAAGCATTGTCGACGTACTATCTGATATGCCTTGGGACGCTATACTTGCCGATAATGTCGAAAATGCTGCGTCGACTTTCTCGCATATCTTGGCATACGTTATTGACCGACATGTTCCCAAAAAAGTACACAAGAATAGCTCTCATCCGTCCTGGTACACTCGGGAATTAAGAGAACTTAAAACTGCCAAGAGAGCCGCCTTAAGGAAATACACTAAATACCGCACGTTTTCCTTAAAGGATCACTACGTCAGACTCAACAACGCCTATAAACGGGTCAGTCGTATATGCTATTCCCGATATCAAAGTAAGATCCAAACCAATCTCAAAACGCATCCTAAACTGTTTTGGAATCATGTCAACAAGCAACGCGGGGAATCTGGCCTACCTTCCTCTATGACATTTAAGGGCGAAACTGTATCATCACTGCAGGAGATCTGCAGACTGTTTTCGTTAAAGTTTGCTGACGTTTTACCGATGAACAGCTTACCGACAACGAAGTACATCACGCAGCAGACAATGTTCCCTATATGGCCATGTACTAGGTGTTATCGACATCAGCGAAGAAATGATCTCCTCTGCTGCATCAAAACTAAAGTCATCGATCAAACCTGGTCCCGATGGTATTCCATCCAATTTCCTGAAAAGACACATTTCCAGTTTGCAGTATCCGTTGCTCCTCCTGTTTCGGCTTTCCTTATCCAGTGGCATCTTTCCTTCATGTTGGAAGATTGCACAAATGTTTCCTGTGCACAAGAAAGGGAACAAACGTGACGTGGACAATTATCGAGGAATAACTTCGCTGAGTGCAATATCAAAACTGTTCGAACTCGTTGTGATGGATCCTCTGCTTTCCCACAGCAAGCAGTATCTGTCTGAAACTCAGCATGGATTCATAGCCGGTCGCTCCACTAGTACTAATTTATTGTGCCTTACATCTTTCATCACGAACAGCATGACGAAAAGAGCTCAAACAGATGTCATCTACACAGATCTGTCAGCTGCTTTTGATAAGTTAAACCACTGCATCGCTATCGCCAAATTAGACAAGTTAGGAGTAAATGGCACTCTATTGGAATGGTTCCGATCATATCTATCCGGCCGCCAACTAACGGTTGCTATCGGCGACTGCAGGTCTGATTCCTTCGTGGCTACATCGGGAATACCCCAAGGAAGTCATTTGGGTCCGTTAGTCTTCCTACTATATTTCAATGACGTGAATTTTGTACTCGAAGTTCCCCGCCTATCGTATGCTGATGACCTGAAAATGTTCTTGCAAATCCAATCCATCGAAGATTGCTATTTCCTTCAACGTCAGTTAGAATCGTTTGCCAATTGGTGTAACGTCAACCGTATGATAGTCAATCCGGCAAAATGCTCGATGATCACTTTTCTCGGATTAAAATCCCGTTAGATTCGACTACACGCTTTTGAATACCAGCATAGAACGTCTGAGTCATGTCAAAGACTTGGGCGTAATTTTGGATTCCCAGCTGACGTACAAAATGCATATCTCATACGTTGTAGGTAAGGCTTCCAAAACCCTGGGCTTCATCTTTCGGATGGGTAAAGAATTTTCTGACATTTACTGTCTAAAGTCTTTGTATTGCTCACTGGTGCGGTCGATACTGGAGTATTGCTCCGCCGTTTGGAATCCCAATTATACGAACGGTGCCGAACGAATTGAGTCCGTGCAACGACGCTTCCTACGATTTGCTCTGCGTAGACTACCGTGGAGAGATCCATTACGCCTGCCAAGTTATGAAAGCCGCTGTCGGCTTATCGATCTGGAGCCGCTAAGAGAACGCCGTAACACCGCTCGAGCTGTACTTGTTGCAGACGTTTTGCAAGGCCGAATAGATTGTAGTGACATTTTGGAACAGATTAATATTAACGTACAGCCGAGAACACTTCGCAATAACGCTATGTTAAGAATGCCATTTCGTCGGACTAACTACAGTATGAACGGTAGTATTGAAGGATCACAGCGTATATTTAACAGGGTTTCTACAATATTCGACTTCAACCTGCCTCGTCAGACGCTGCGTCGAAGATTCAAAGAATTTTTCACATCGCAATAGATAGCTGTTTTAGTGTTTGTGTCCATTTTTTTGACGATATGTATACTTATATTTTTTTTATTATCATCATTAGGACATAAGTAGTCTGTTGATGTAGGCCTTAAATAAATAAATAAATAAACAACGATTACCTCCAATTCCAGCATAGCGAGCAGACCGATTCAGATCAGTCATGGAATGGTAAAGATGATAGAGTTGCAGTTCAGAATGAGCAGAAAGAGCAGTTGGATAGAGTACGCTCGCCTTCAACTTCAGTTCCGATTAGACGATCGACAAGAATTCACAAACCAATGAAGCCATACAGTCCATCAAGATAAGTTAGTCAGTAAACAGTTTTAAAAATACATCAATTCAATTCAGAAATAATAAATCTTGTGAAAAGAGGGGATGTGGTAGACGGCTCTATTATCGATATCACATTTACATACATTAGTAGTAGTGAAGGGTGTAGAACGCTAAGAGCACTTGCCGGTTCGTTTTCAGTCTTTGCTGAGACAGCATCTAGCGAGGTTCGCATCTGAAGTGCGCTGTGCGTTTCCTAAGTTCTAAGTGTCACAGATACCAAACCCCTCTAAATTTCCGGAGGACCATTCCTTCTTATTCCCCGTGGACCATGGTGCACAGTTTCACTTAGAGTCCCTCGCTGGCAATCGAACGATGATCAGCCGCTCCTAACATGGAGAACAGACGCTGTTGTGAGCCGATCCTGACAGTTCACCATGTCACGCGCAGTGAGATTTGCACCTCCGCAGATGAGCAAACTCCCCCTTCCCTGTCTGTCTGCATAAGACCATAGCTCCCACCAGGGTTGGTTACCCGATCTTCCCTAAGATTGCTCGTATCCCGGCCAGTACCACGAGGAGGTAGGGATAGGATTTGCTGGGTAAGAGGCTAAGGAACGCAAGATGGGGTCTATTTTATTCCTTCAGGTAAGCGGTGTACAAATGGTACGCTGTACCCAGCATTTGCCGTGCCCATCGGAATAGGAATCGAACTATATAAGCGCCATACAAGGTTGGTGTTTTGGCTAAATGCGAGAAAGGCAGTATCACCACTCCCTAAATTAAGTTGGGTTTTATAGTCTAATATAAGGAGCATGCTTTTCTGACCTTCAACATATTTTTATTTTGTTTGTAAACCTTTTATTTGCATGTTTTCACAGCAAACAATAAGCCATTTCAATCTATAGAATGACACTCACATTCATAGAATGATAGTTGGCCCATGCAGCATGAGAACAAATTTTAAGTCCCATATAAATTTAAAATGCAAATTAAAAATAGTTCCGGGCTCCAAAAATTCTGAAAAATTGAATTCGGCTCAGTTTTTCCTGCAGAATTACAATATGTAAAAACATCGATACCCCTAAACAATCCAATTTTGGACCACAAGTGCAACTTTGGTTCAAATGCTTCCCAATAAGAATGTGTTCTATTAAACATCTCAAATTCAAAATCTACACAATGTCATGATCTTTCGAATGAGCTGTGAAGTGGGACAATCGTCCATAAGACTGAAGAAATATATGTAAAAAACTTTGGCAATCAATGTTATAGCGCTATTTGCATTTGCCATTCAACGATTTTTCCCTAGAGTTACCTTTTTCCTAATTTCAACACATTGCCACAAAGGAGTTTGACATGTTGTGCGCTTGTCGTATTTTTGTCGTCGAAATAATTTGGTCGGCCTCATCAATACCTATCAATACTATTCAAATAAGGAATGGTGATAAGACACATAAAGGCTCTTTTCTCATAGATCAGAGATTTTATTCGATACGTTGTTTACTGAATGGCAATAAATAAAAAGTTACAAACAATCTACTTACCATCGGCGGAATCAAACTTTGGTGGACCGGCCATAGTTGCCAAATTTACTCTCGGCAATATTCCCAAACGCGGACTTGGCAGCATTTTACCGGGTTTCACCGGATTCAGCGTCAAAATAGAACCGAAATAAACATGCTGAATCACGGGAAACTTGGACATGACTTCCTTCTGATACATCTTGATCAAACCGGTGCTGATCTTCGCCCACGATGGTACTGCACTGATGCTCCACAACTGGTTCGAATGCTCCGCAAAGTGGCCCGTTTTAACCTGGCGGATATAGTCAATACATCCAACAAACATGAACTCCTTCCTGTAAACATCGATTATGTTATCCTCGACGAATTGGGCCGGTTCGATGGGGCTCTTAACAGCCAACTGTGCGCTTCCCCAGATAAACGGAACGAACTGGAAATCGTCCAAACTCCAAACACCGTGACTACCAGCCGGTTCCATCCGGTAGGTTACCTGCAGTTTTCTGACAAAGTTCAAATACTGATGGAACAATCGCAATCCAACAGCAACCTCATCTTTCCGTTCGATGGCTCCGATCTTGAAAAGACACATCAAAAACATAACGAACGACAGTTCGTGTCCCGTGCCATAATCGATCCTCGTCGCATTCCCGAAAGATTCCGCAAAATAAACATTCAACTCCGGAACAGCATCTCTCAGCTGATCTGGGATGGCTTCTTCGATCAAAGTTGCGCTTTCGCTCTGCATCTTCTGGAACCAGCTTCGAAAAGCAACATTCCCGAAACGAGCCGGTTGATCAACGGGAGGAGTTTCGATAGCCAGCTGTTCCAATCTTCTAAGCGCATCGATCAGCTTCTGAATTACCGGGCTATACTCCAAAGTTTGACTCTGTTTCGTTCCCTGTAGAGCCACGCACATGCTGCTGATGAAGCCGAATATATCGTAATAAGCTTCGGATTTTTCCCATATGGCCATGTCCATTACGTTTTTGATATTTTTCTCCGGTATTTTGAAGTCGTACTTTACCGGTACATCTGCTGCAATTTTATTAACAGTAACTAAAATTGTTGAGGTTTAATATATGACTTACCTGATGCAGCCATGTTTTTAGCTTTTGAGTTATTATTATTAACTGGATAATTACTGTATTTATTTATGAAACTTGATTAAAATACCAATTTTGAATAACAAGATATTTTTTCTCGTCGATTGTGTTTGTTGAAAACAAAATAAATAAAAATTACAAAACAAAAACTTTGGATTACGTTCACGGCTGCGTTCTAAACGCACACGGAAGAAATAAACTACCCAATAGTGAGTTTAATTCACCCAACCTCGAACATCATGTACGGGAAGCCAAAATTGAGTAAAGATATAGATAGTGGAATATATAGATGAGCGAAGATAAATCCTCTGTCTCCAAACGAACTGTCAAACGTGTCTCCAAACGAGCATGACGTCACGATTTCAATGGAAACGTTAAGGGCTGTGACGTCATATGCGCGTGTGCACGGGCAAAAAAATCGACTCAGCCATGCTTTCGCTCATCTATACACGGACATTTGGAAGTACCCATTATATGTGTCTAAGGTACCCATTTTTTGAATCGGTATGAAGATGTCAAAAAATGGGCTTTTTGATGACAACATAAAATGGGTAAATTAACCTAATTTATACATTTGCCTCGACTAACTTTAATGCGTAAACATTACCCGTGGAATATTTTTTCAACACCGCCATCATTTTTACAAAGGAAGTTTGTTTTTGGAAAGATGTCATCAAAAGTCAGGAGTGTGCTTTGTTCGAAGTTGCACCGATCCGGAAATGTTTCCGGGCGGAAAGCTAAACATCCGTTGATGTTCAGTGGTAGGATTTTGCTGAGCCGTGAGTGAGGTAAGTTTTTCCATTCGCAATACAGCAATAAATTTATCTATATAGGATTTCTTTGGTTCTTCACAGTGATCTGATTTCGTATTCAAACAACTATCCCCTGCAGAGAACTATGGCCTTGCAGCTACCCGACGAATCAAATTCATCTTCTGCCTACCTCCCGAGAGGAATTATGTGAATGTGGAAGTTGAGATCATTTCCGAGAACCATAACGATGATGACGGGTGAATTGGCTATAAAACAAGCACCAAAATGTATTTAAAATGTAAAGGAAAACGATGATGAATTACAATAAAGTTGTTGCTGATGTTTTTAATTACGATCGTGCTCAAGGGGTAAGCCACTCGGCACACTTTCAAAGTGATTGATTGTGCACACTGTGCCATGAAGTGTGCCGAAATGTGCCGAAGTGAAAAAGATATTGTTTTTGGCTGCACTGGATTTAATGATTAAACGGCATCACGGTAAAACATTTTGTTTATGTTTGTTTTGGTTTTCATGCAAAACATTCAAGACGGTTTACAATTTTTAACGGCATCGCATCGTTTACATCCGACTTTCTAAAGGAATCATCCGAACCAGCAGGAATCCTTCTAATAATGTAAGTTCCACTAAACACATTTAGCATAAAGTGAATATGATTATTATTCAGGTTATTATCCGTTTCCACCCTCCAGGACACATCACAACAGCAAATAGCTCATCAAGAAAAAACTGGAAAAG
The DNA here is from genome assembly GCF_024139115.2 of Armigeres subalbatus. Classification (NCBI taxonomy): domain Eukaryota; kingdom Metazoa; phylum Arthropoda; class Insecta; order Diptera; family Culicidae; genus Armigeres; species Armigeres subalbatus. Next base: position 306,261,832 of record NC_085140.1, read on the forward strand.
ATGTTAAATCCGGAAAAATGTGAATTCTTTCAGCGTCGGTACCTTTCAACACGGCAGGTTTGAATCATTTCTAACCAGGAAGGCAATCGCACGCCCCCGTACAACGTGGCGCTTGCTGATACGAAACGACTGATCGGCGATGCCGTGAAAAACCGGATCGCCATGAATCCAAGTGTAAACGGTGACAAATTCAACGTATCACCTACCCAGACCGACAGGAAGTAGAACTGGCGTTCAATGTGATCTCAGTCGAGGGCAAGCCAAAGAAAGATTCATGTCGAAGACAAGAAAAAAACTAAAAAACAACAGTGGAAATCTGAACATTTCCTCCTTGACCGCATGAAGCAGGTGCACGATTCCGGATACTATAAGACCAAAAGGCGTGATTCTGACAGATTTACGGGAGAAATCATCTATGTACCTCGGAAATTGCGATGATGCTGTTATTTGAGATTTTTGTGAAAGAAAGAGCACTGATACGCCTTGTCATTTATTTCGCTACCGCCGCATTGAACGAATAGCAAACTTTCATATCACTGCAATCGTCTCAGAAATCGTTCATTCCATTCAATTGTGATATTTTCAGTTTTTGAAAAACATTCATTCATGTCGAGATTCTCTTACTAGCGCTACAGGGTTATCTGTGCGTCCAGAATGCTTCCAGAGAAGGGTTCATTTTTAATCCCGCCAAGTTTGATATTTTTAACGTTTTGTCTTTACTGCAGGGAATGATTGCAACATGGAATCAAAAAAAAAACTCCGAACGCTAGCCTGCATATCTCATAATATGTATATTATATTTTGTTTTCAAGTTTGGACTAGACGACAGGAGCTGCTTCATGGTACTCAATAGTACATCCTCGATCCCGGCTGGGACACGCTTTATATATTCATCCATCGTTGCTCAAATCCTCACTACACTTCACAGCGTCATTGACCATCGGGATTATCAACTTCCATGCTATCTTTCTTGGATCCACACGTAGCGTTGCTGTTGTTGCTACTACTACCACTATTGCTAATCCTTCCGACTTTTTTCAAGATATCTGCCTTGGGGTTAATTTCGTTCTTGAGATACATCGAAGATAGTTCGCTGAGGTAGCAGATCGTTATTATTCTGTGGCTGTGGAACACGTGCACCACATTACATCGTCTTCAAATCAAAATCCTCATAGCACTTTTGACAGAGAAGACCAACGTTACATTATGTTCATGTCCATGCAAACACGACCTATATATCGGCAAGTTACCGATACACTTGGTTACATTAGTGGTCGATCAACTTTTGCACTTCAAACATACGGTACATATCAATGGTCGGTCAGCCCCCATGGTTCACAGCAGTAAGTGTAGAACTGTATCTCGTTCAAACACTCGCATAGAAAGCACAAGGCATGATTGGCATTTCTTTAGACCGAGACCCGTACGATTTACTTCCGCAGGGTCGCACTTCTCCAGAAGTCAGTTGCACGTTTGGAATCTCAACTACCGTCTGGTGTTCTCCAGGCGCGAGTTGAATGAAACTCGCCCTTTAGCGTAATTTGTTTTTTGGCGACCTGCGGTCTTCCTAGACACTTCTTTCCAATTTCTATTGCCAGCACTGGCGGAACGGTGTCGGCGGTTTGATATCTATTTACTTAGCAAGAGTGCTGCAGTTTGATTCCGGCAGCAGATTCTCATTAATGACATCCTTCTCCGTCAATCCACAGGTATCCAAGTCTGCTGGAATTGCTGGAAGCGACAGAGCCCAGCGCTCAGACTCCTTGCCATCAGCGCAAGATTGAATTTGTCATTATCAAAATAGATTTGCGAAATTTTGAATCGATTCTTGTGTTCAGACTGGTGATAGTAACATCCACCACGTCTGCCACGCATTCACTGGGAGGAGTTTCAATGGCCTGTCGTCGCGCCTTCGGGGAGGTAGTCATTGGTTGATCCAGTACGATATGGAAGCGCTGCGTTCCGTAATATGATTACCTAAACCTGATGGATTAAAGTTCTACCATGTTTTACACTCTTGACATTTCATAAAAACACAGCTGTCAAAACAGGAACATATAAAGAAGGGTGCCCAGACGTGCCGAAAGTGTGCCGAAATGTGCCGCCGGCACATTGTGCCGAGTGGTTTACCCCTTGATCGTGCTCATATTATACTGTCTGTGCTTATTTGGATACACGAATCATTTATGTAACATAACCTCAAATCCAGAAAAACAAAAAAATGGGGGTTATTTACTCATTTTGTCAATAAAATTCAGGAGCAAAAAATACCCATTATTTGAAGTTTAGAGGGAATACTCATTAATGAGTAAATCGCGTTTACTCATTTAATGAGTTATGCCGCTTTTCGTCAAAATGGGTACGAAAATACCCATTAATGGGTACTTGAGAGCTTCCGTGCACTGTAAACTCGACAATACCCATTAAAGAGTTGAAAAGACCCATTTTTTCATGATATTTGGAGCTGTCAAAATTATGGGTACTTTGAAAATTTTGATAATGTGTACTTTTACCTCATTTGGAACTTAAAAGATTTTACCCATTAATGGGTGAAAATCTACTTGAGTATTTTTGTGACAACCAATCGAGAGGAAAAGCGGAGAAGCTAAACGAGCTGACAAGATTTCGTGTGGATTAAATGTAAGTTTTATTTTCGCTCAATTTATTTTTTTGCGTTATTAAATTAATTAAATCATTTGGTTTTGCAGCTAACGGCGTTTCAATTTGTTTTGCTAAATGATGGTCGTCGGGGAACAAAAAAAATTCATCACCGGACAGGATGGGATTCCGCCTCTACAGATATTGGGGCACCGCGGTCAAAATCAGTGTCGCCAGTTAGGACGAATATCCACCTCTATTGGAGTTATGCTGGTTTGATTCAGCTGAGAATAATGGAGGATCCTGTGGGTGGACTCTCGGATCTACTGATGGAAAAGGAACCGCTTTCTCGTGATCATTTACAGCTGGGAAAGATGAGTGAGAACTCAATCCATCAGTGCAAATACAATACTCACTTGTTATAAAGTTCGCATGTATACTATTATGCAGTTTAAACTTTTAATAAACATTACGATTATATTCAACATAAATCATTTCTTTTACTATGCGATTGATGGTTTAAATATTTATTTATTGCACAGCTGTTTCTGAAAATAATAAGGGGTAAATTATACACATTGTCCGGAAAAACTGTTGTGCAATAGTGGGTAAAAATCACTCGTTAATTTGACGTACAAACGGTTTACTCATTAATGAGTAAACGACGTTTACTCTTTTAATGAGTTGAACTATTTAACTTCATAATGGGTACTTTTTTACCCATTAAAGAGTACTTTGGTGGCACAGTGTGGGAAAAAATCCGCGGACCAAATTCCCGAGGTGTGAGGCTACACTGCAAATAATTTTCACGTAACATTTATCTGAAAACACACGTAGATATTTTCCACCTATTTTTTTAGGTGAATTCTACACGCTTAGATAAGATTACCTAAAATTAGGTTTTTATTTTACCTTAAATTAGGTACTGGATGTTTACTAGAAATATCGGTAAAAATTAGCGATAATTCTCGTTAATTTTTACTTACTTTTAAGTATTTGACGTTTTAGACGAGGACGTTATTTTTTACCTTAAATTAGATTTTAGTTGACTTTGTAAACATAATATTTCTGCTGTACTTGTTCTGGCGTTCCGGAACCTCCCGATCCTGCCGCAGGATTCTTCGGAAAACTTATGGTAAGTGGTCGATTAATAAGAGCAGATTTCCTCGCAAATTTGAACTTTAAAAATAAAATATTATAAACTTTTTTTTTGCAGAATTCCGGAAAAAGGATTTCTTGGTGTCTCTTTCCTCCCGGAGCATTAGAGCGGCAAATCAGAACTCTGAGAAGTATGTAATGAACATTTTTAACCGGAAAACTGCTGTGCCTGTTCGGCCGTTCCGGAACTTCCTGTTACTGTCGCAGAATTCTTCTGAAAACCGATGGTAAGTGGTCGATCCTCGGATCGATCAATAAGAGCAGATTATCGCAAATATGAACTTTAATAACAAAATATATAAACTTTTGTTTTTTTTTGCAGGATTCTGGAAAAAAGGATTTCTTGCTGTCCAATTCCTCCCAGAACTTTAGAGGCGCAAATCAATAGTAAGGGAAGTAATGAAAATTTCCAACCGGAATACTTCCAGTATGAACCAGGACTTAAACATGTCACCCTTAATAAGGTCTGCTTAGCAGTGCAAGTTTTCCAATTATTTATTTAGTTGACTAAGTAAACTTTACTTCAGTACAGATAGAAATGAATCAACAAAACTCGCTTCACAGCGACATCCCACCAGCCGCGGTTGCGCCCCATCATGCTCGCCACTTGTACTGTTTCTGTCTGGAATTCTACGTCGCCACACACCGTTTTCTTGAACACCACCAAAGATGGTCCTGTAATGGTCCTCCCGTAATAGGAAAATACTTGTAGACCGACAATATATCTATTAATAAGATTAGGGACCGCTAGCCAGGACGCTAGGTATTCACATGCATCGAAAGATTATTCAAAAGCGGTAATTTATTCATCATGCATTCCAACCCAAGTAACCAAAAGTTCCTTTAAGAGTACGTTTTTCGCTTAAGCAGCTCAGTGAAGCTGATTAAGCGAAACACGTACTTTTAAAGGAACTTTTGGTTACTTGGGAAACTCTATATTCATCTTTGTAAATAAAAACATGATGATTTGAATTTTTGTTTTTCTTAAATCAAAACACTAAATAACAACCTATTTGTAGGTAATTTTTAACGTTTTTGCGCTACCAAAACAAACATCAAAAACCTATTTTTTGGTAAAATGTAACGACCGAAAATCGGTATTTTTTACCGACAGTTCTTGTTTACCACCATTACCTAACTTTAGGTAATCGATGATTACCGACAATTTAGGTATGTGCACTTTAGTTCGATTATCGGTATTTTTTACCGACTTTTAGATTATCCTATCTAAGAGTGTACGTGAATCGAAATGTCAATCTCGATTCCGCGGTTTTCACAGGGAATGCTTGTTTCAGGAATTTTCTGTTTGTGTACGCCTCAATCGAAAATTAGGCTTGACATGTATCTCTCAAAATAATCAAGCTTGACAATCATTGTAAGCTATTGTAAGTAATTATAGTTATGGCCGAACCGAACACAGATTCAAATGGAGCAATCCGTTGAAAAATAGTACAATATTCAGTTGATCCTCCATTCGCCTTCCAGGGGAGTATGGTTCCATTTCCCGTTTCGATCGTCGATATGGTATAATTAATCCACCAATAGCGAGTCCTTATAAATATTGTAGGGAGCAAAATCAGACGATTATTCCACAAAATAACAAAAAAAAAACTTACATTTATTTTTCCTTCATGATGTAAATTTGCGATGTTAACACTTTACAACCCATTTTCTTGATTTCACCGCCATCAATGCGTTGACGTTTGATGAGAATCACTCAAATTTTCTTACATATGGTCTCCTATGAAATTCACCCAAAATTCACGTAACATCTACCTGAATATCAGGTAGAGTTCACTTGCATATCTATAATATTTACGAATGACATGTGAAAGGCATCGGGTTAATGGTTTTCACTGTTTACCTGAATAATCCGGTAAAATTTACGTGCATGATAGGTTCAGTGTACCTTAAAGGCCGCCATAGACGATTGCACGAGCCAAACACGGTTAGATGACTTTACCCATTAATGGGTACTATGTTATTGTTGATATTATTCCCAGACCCATTTTAATGGGTAGTGGCGCTTTTTCAAGAAAATGGGTGAATTTTTCACGGTGGGAATAATATCAACAATAACATAGTACCCATTAATGGGTAAAGTCATCTAACCGTGAAAACTCCATATAAAAAAAATTGTAAACATTGCCCTCATGAAACTCGCCATTTGAACACGGGTAAAAAAAAAATTGTCGATGACGTCATGATGCAATGGTTTATAAGCCCCAAACGCAATATAACGGAACGGCGACAGAAACGGAAAATTTGACAGAAAATATATGGGCTAGGCAGGGCTGGTAGCAAGTCACTTTTTAGTGACTTGGTCACTATTTTGAGCCTAGTCACTAAAAAGTCACTATTTGCATCCAAAAGTCACTAAAGTCACTATTTTTCGGAAAATGGTCACTAAAGTCACTATTTTCGCACCATCGTTTGTAAAAAAAATCAAAATAAAGATCATTTGTACCTACCATTATCATCAACCAAATCAAATGTAAATCTGTTAGCAAAATATATAAAGTTTGAAAAATTGCTCCAAGGCCGTCTTATGAAAGGCAGAGTGGGTTCGAACCATGGACTTCGGGATAGAGAGACACACAGACAGACCACACAGCGAAGCTTGGGCGCGGTTTTTGCTATTCTCGCGGATTTGATGCGGATTTACATAACGGTTGAGGCTTCGCTCGGATTTAGTTTTGGGTGTCGTTGAGAAGGGACTCCACATTTGAAGTCTATGCTCACCCATTTTTTTTTTTGATATTTCTAAGCCATTATTGAATGCATTATACTCTTGAGCACTCGTTTAACAAGCATTATAAGGGTAAGAACTTCACTTGTTGTCATTTTTCATCGTTTCTGAATATCCATTTTTTGGTCACGTTAATTTTGACATAATTCCGAGATATTTATTAGTTTGTGCTGGATTAACCCCTCTACGACGAACCACACAGCATGATATTGTCGGCGTAGCACCACATTAGAATTCGGACTTCGGGACTTCCGAACCGAACTTTCTTCCGAAGTTTTATCTGTCAAACTAATTGATGCGTTGTTTAGCGCATCTTTAGGCGAATCCAGCGCACTACTTCCTAAGTTGGGTAAGTTGCCTGTATCTAGAGAAAAATCCACCATCGTTATAAAAAGGTTCCTAACTTTGTTTCTCTTAGAGAAACTTTCACTGTAATTTCTGTAAAATCCGTAAAAATTCCGCCTTGAATTTGGGTAATATTTTCGTAAGGTTTTTCTTAGGAATTCACCAAACAATATCTACAGGAATTCTCAAAAAGATTTCTACCGGAATTCATGAAAAAATTCGCTTGTATTTGAAGGAGATTTTTTTTCAGGGATTCGCGGAGAAGTTTTTATAGTAATTGACGTGCAGTTTCCGCGGAAATTCCTGAAAGACAGCAGGAATGTCTACAAAATATTCTGCCTTGAATTTATGGTATGAAAGAATTTCCGGAAGTTTTTGTGCTGGCATTCGCTATCGGATTTCTGTTGGAATTTCCGTTTGAACTCCTGGAGGAAGATTTTACAAGGATTGAAGTATTTTCTGCACAATTTCTGAAAAAAAAATCCTAGAAATTTTCACAAGGATTTCCACAGAAAATCAACTTCCGCAGAAATTTCTGAAAAAAATTCAGAGTTTTCCAAAGCAATTTCTACATCTAATTCAAGATTTTGGATCACATTTTACGAAACTTGAAACTTAGGAAACTTAGGTTCGGTAAAATTCATGTTATATATGAGTTAATGTTTTCAATGAAACCGAGATCAGGGTCTCGAAAAAAGCAAATGGCAAATGGACTAACAATGTCATCATAAAATTGGATTCTTAATTTTTCCTTATAAAGATTCATAATCTTTGTGATTCCAAATAATTCTCTGTCTAGTAATTGATTAAATCATTTTATTTCTTTTTTGCCGAAAAACCGTGTTAATTTTTCAACGTGCCAAAACGAATGTTCACACGTCTAACTACATAAAAATTAGCGAAAGCTCAATCCAAAACATCGTTCTAGAACTTTTTCATACTGTCTTGCAGCTGAATCATCTATATATGGTGAAACTTTTGGGAATATATTTTGACGAGACAATATTTTTTGATCGATAGTAAAAGACAGTGCAAAATTTGCTGTACTTCATTCTGCCTTTTTCATACACAAACTGCAGTTTCACGAAAAACTTCGAGCTCATGGTAAACTTTATTACCACAATTCAGTAGAACTTGCTTCAAAATCGTTGTTGAAATTATAAGCATGGTTTAGTGTAACAACTTGTAACTCGTTACCTGCTCCCGTGTGTTACGGAATAAGGTTTACCATGGTCATATTGCTAGCCCCTTGATGTCCCAACGAATACCTTCCTCAATATCCAACTCTGTGGTATTTATGATGGTGTCGCCAAGTCGGTTGTCCTCTGCTAAGATCCATCCTCTCCCTAGTTACGATGAAGATGCACACGACGAGCAGTAGTAATCCTCATGATTTTGTAATTTTTGTCTTCTCTTGATTTTTGATAGCATTCTAATACGGATTTGAAAAAAAAAACATGATATCCCTAGTTTCTGATCTACTACGAGTTACACATTAACAATACGAATGCAACTCAGCTCACTACCTGGTTAGTACTTCACACAAAAGTCACAAAAGTCATACAATTGGTCACTTCTGCTTCTGAAAGTCACTATTTGGTCACTTTTTTCGTCATCGTTGGTCACTAAGTCACTATTTTGAACGGCATTTATCGCTACCAGCCCTGGGGCTAGGGTAAAACGACCTATTATGGAGGGGTTAAGCACCGTGTCAAAGCAAAATTGTTTACAAAAATTCTTCGAAAATTACCTGTTGGTCAATTTCCACATTGTAGTAGTTGAATATAATGCTCGTTAACTATAGTTCGTAAATATTACGTCAATTGTGCTGAACTTATGTTGTTTTGTTTTTATCACAATAAAAACAAACTACCGCAATAATAGGACGCAGTTGCCTATCGTTGCGATATTTTTGAAGGTCAGTCCTATTGTTGCGGTATTGCATGTAATTCTTATGGAGAGCGATACCGCAACAATAGGATTTCTCTTAGCACTACCGCAATAATAGGCTCAAAGGATTCAAATTTTTAACGACAAATGTTGATTTTTCATCATTTTGAACGGAATTTTTTCAAACAAAAGCTGTTCTAGTCGTTAATCCGAAGAGTTTTAGCGTACCCACAATTGTTTTCAATGGTATTATATCCAGAATGGACTACTTGACCACTACCGCAACATTAGGGCATACCACAACGATAGGACGTTTTACCCTAACTGTCAAATTTTCCGTTTCCGTCGCCGTTCCGTTGTATTGCGTTTGGGGCTTTAAGGGGGAAACGCAATGGAGTGCGGCAACGGAACGGCAACTATGGGATTGATTTCAAAATATCCCGCTACTCGCTTGAGCGAGTGAAAGATTCCGGGACGAAAAGTTCTTTTTAAAAAAGATACACTCGAGTTTACTGCTAGACTAAGACTAACTTTATTTGCCCTGCTCTGACTTAATTACAGTTCAACCAAGAATGCCTTCTCAGCACCTCACGATCAAAGTCCCAATCGATCGTATTCGATAACTGCTGATGATGCTCGTTGCCGCTCCATGCCCAAGTGGCTTTCGCTTACGTTGACGACCGATGGAATTCGGCCAAGTCCGGTTGGTTACGGTTGTAACTCGCCCCTCCTTAGTGATGAACCTCCAGGGGCATCATACCCGTAAATAAATGCGTTCCTGTGCTTCTGACGTCTTTTCCGGTTTCCGAATTTCCATGATGATTGCTGGTGTTTGGTATCGTTTCAAGTTTGATACTGGTTGTTCTGCGGGAGAAAGTACTGAAGAAAAGAATGATACCGATTATAGGGAGGATAGTTATTCCTCCAAAAAAGGACCAGTGTGGAAAGTGTAGACTGTTGCTTTTTAAACGGAGTAAGTCCAAATCTTCCCGTGTTTCTGTTTGCAGCTTGTGGAGATGTTCCATGCTAAGGTTCAATATATGACTGACTTTGGCAATTGTTATTCCATCCAGATGGAGGTGAACCGGATTTCCAGCAATGGTTCGAGTTCTGCCGGTATACGAAATGTTGTTGATTCGTATGGTACAATTCTCATATTGAATCAGATATGATCCAAAGAGAATTCTTTCATTAACGCTGCAGTCTGATGATAGGGTGAAATTGTTTACTGTATTCACCAGTAGATAATCCTTATTGATGGAAATGATCTCCTGCTGTATGGGGTTCAACGAGTAGTTGCAAATGGCTGGTCTTGCATCTATTAAGTTTGGTATGCATGTTATTTCGGTCCCGCATAATCATGGACCATACTTAGACCGCATCTGTTATAATTGAAGAGAATATGTGTTACTGTATCGATGGTCTCACTAATAGTAGTTAACCATAAATGGACAGTCTCATATACTGTTTCAACAGTAGCTCAGATTGTAAACGGCCAAATGACCATACGAGTAATAGGCGGTTAAGTATAATTAACATTTAAATCCGGTCGTTTTTCCGAACAAAATTTTCGATGTACCATACATCAGTTGGTAGATGTACAATTGAAGAACTATATAATTACACATCGACAGCATGGTATGTATTAACAGTAAGTGTTGATGTAGGGTTGGTATGGTAAATCAAGCTTAAAATTGTATGCTAACAATGAAGCGAATAGTTACAATATATCTTATAACGCATATGTAATTTTGACTGCATGGTATGTCGTTTTTCATTATGCGGGGTGTCTTCAATACGGTAAATTGTGTGCTCTAGGCTCTTGATGATAAATTTCTGTGTTGGATGAACCAAAAAATATTTTTCGGCTGTATGATTTTGTTGCTGGTTGTGGAACGTTGGAATAACATGGATTTTATGGAAATCCCTGGGATCTAACTTCGGCATCTTGATGAATAATACGATCTCTTTGCGATTTGTGGCGATTGCTGTCTCGGCATAAGTTACGACCTCGAACGTTGAGTGAACTGTAATGTTTTCTCTCTCTAAATCTCTGCTAAACATTTCAATTTCATTTTTAGATAGAATTTTCTCATTTAATAATCCTACTTTTGCTAATGCTATCGTATCAATAATGTTGTTTATTTTATCGTTTAATTTCTTGAGGTTGAAGAGAACATTAATGGAATATAATTCGTAAGTTTTTGAATTGAACATTTGAATAGCATCTTTAGTTTTAAATACTGACTCTTTTAGCTGCAACGTCATTTCTCTATTGATCTTTACCTGTATATTATTATTAGCAACGAGATTGTTAATGGTTGAATTAGGTTGAATCTAGTTCTTAAATCCATTACATGGTGATTCAAAGCTTCTATGCTAAAATGATGAAGATAATAGTAAGAATGAAATTGAATTCTGCTGAAGCCTTGTTCGAAACCAAAAATCGCTTGGTCTATTTTTCGTATTTGTAACGTCCATGTCTGTCTCAGTAGTATTTGAATTAGAATTGAAAGGGGGTGCATCTGGATGTCTGCTGGGTTTCGTGTAGGTCCTCGCTGGTTGACGGGGGAAACGTAGGCAGGTGTGTCGAACTGATCCTTTTTGCTGTTCCGCTACTGGGGGTCCTAGCACCGATCGGGAATGCTCCTCGGTGTCCTACGTATCGCTTCTCCGGGGTGATGGCTCAAGGAACCAAACTGAATCTGCAATCACTGTACGGCTCTTGCTACCGTGTTTCACTGAGTTCTTCAGCTTTTTAAAAGATTTTCACAGTTCTTAGCACTTTAGTTCTTCTGAATTCGCAAACACTGTACGGCTCTTGCTGCCGTTTTTCACTGAGTATTTTCAGCTTCTTTAAAAGATTTTCACAGTGGTTTGCACTTCAGTTCACCTAAATTCTACACGGCTATTGCTACCGATTTGATGATTTTTTTCTATCACTTTTATATTTCTGTAGAATTCACTTGGATTTTCACTTTTAGTTAAAATGTGACAGTATGATGGTTATTTTCCCATCGTGGCTAAAATTTTACTCCGAAGCCGACCCATTTGAGTTTTGACAGATTGATAGTTATTTGCTGGGTGGTGCGGATAGAATCGATTTGGTTGTCAAAGTGAAGCCAAAATTTTCTATTGTGCCGGAGCCAAACATTGAAGATTGTGGTTATGTTCGTTTTAGACATTATATTGAGAAGTATTGTTATTATCTGGGGAAAAATATAAATAAACTTAGTTTGTATTTTGCATTCTTTTAAAAAAATATATTCACATTATATTTCGAGTGGAAAATTAGTAGGAATGGCACTAAAATGCACTTGTTGCGAGATTTCACGAGATTCAGCAGCTGATTGTAGCAGGAATGTATGTAAACCATCGTAAAGTCATGTAGAGTCTCGCGCATTTGTGCGCCTTTATGAAGCATGGACAGAGAAATTCGAAGAGCGGGAAATGTTTGACAGCCAAGTAACTGCAAAATAATTTTGCTTATGGGATTGATTTCAAAATATCCCGCTACTCGCTTGAGAGCACAAAAGCGACTCTATCCGCAGCACCCAGGTTATTTGGAACAAAATATTGCGCAGATTCCGCCATATTAGACCCCTGCGCGCAAATTATTTGCGTGAATATTTTCCGCGTGTCACAAACAAACATGAATTAACACTGTTTGCTGTTTGTTTGAGTAAACAAAAACACGTGTGTCCAATAAATATCAACATAATAAAACAATTAGAAAGATACTTTGAATGTATTGGTGTGCACGCTAAAAATTCAAAGCAAAACGAAGTTGCGCCAGAGTCTAAAAATTGATGCAACGAGCAATAGATTTGGCGCCAATTTTCTCGCGAACAAAGATTAACTATCGAGCTGTCAAATCTAACCATGTTCCGGAGCAGGGTTATTTTTAACCACAGAGAAATAACCATCGAACTGTCAAATTTTAACCAAAAGTTAAACGAATCGCTGGAATGGTTCACAGCCTTAATTACAGTCGGGATTCGCTGGTTGGGATTTTAATACTTGGGTCACTTTTTAGTTGGGCCTCCGCTGGTTGGGCCATGGCCCAACTAAAAAGCAACCGTACATCAAAATTCAATGTTAACACGGAAAACGGGATTGGGCGTCACTGTACATCATTTGTGACGTTCAAGTCGAAATACACGTGCTCAAATGGCTGTCAGTTGGCCCAACTAAAAAATCGAATTCGTTAGTTGGGCCGAGGTCGTGGCCCAACCAGCGAATCGCGACTGTACAGTTCAACCTACGTGACCAAGAATGCCTTCTCAGCACCTCACGATCGAAGTCCCAATCGATCGTATTCCCCGAATAAAATGAAATTTTACAACGATTTTTCTAGTAATCGTTTTTTGAGTACAGAAAATTATAATTGAATTTTTCATGGAATCATATAAAATACACAGCAAAAAAAGTTGTTGAATATTACATCGAAATCGCTGCAACCCGTTGAGTCCATCGATTGTTTAATATTACATCGTGCGATGTACTAGAGAGCTTGCTGTGTAATAAACAGGAGCGACGTAGTTTCTATCGATGTAATCAATAAGATGATGTAACTGAAGCGATGTAAACGTTTGTGATGTAAAACAATCCAAAATGCATGGCATTGAATGGAGTTTTTGGGTGTTTCGGTTCTCATAGTGCGGTTTTGGCCGTGTTTATATAATACAACATACATTTGCATATAAAATATTATTTGATTGTTCATATCATCTTATTTCTATCGGAATTTAAACAATAAAAATTATTACGATTTATGCCGATTTAAACCTATATTTTTTCATTTAGCTGAAGCGGCATGGTGCGCTTGAGCAGATTCGTAGAATGGTGAATTTCCCTGTCGATGATCATAAATTATGATTTGTTGTCCTGACCGTTCGTTCTGTTCCATCTAGCGGCAATATCAGCCGTCCATTTAACGGCAAAATGCAGCGTAATCGAACGAACTTTGGATCCAGTGAAATACAGTTCCAGAGTTACCGTATAAATAACATAATCGAGCGGCACGAAAATCGGTGCCATGTGATGTCAAATGCTGAAAAACGAAGCATATTTTAGTAGGGTTGGTGAAGAGCGGTTTATTTAAGATGGTCCTTAAAGATATTTATAGAATAGAAAAGAACAAAACTAATCCTGCCGGGGGGGTCCGAAGGAAATCCTTCTAGGATTCCGACCTTCTGGAATCCTAAAAAGAACCCCTTTTGGAAATCCGAAGAAATTGCTTATCTTGTAAAGGCTGATAATGGATTTTTCCAGAATACCAGAAAAATCTTGGAATCATTTTTTCAGAGATTTCGGCACAAATCATAAATGCTTTCCGACAAGAGTCCTTCAGGGATTCCGAAGGGAATCCTTTAGGGATAACTTTAGGAATTCTTTAGGTAGAGTCCTATAAGAAAGTTCCACTATGTGCCACGTTTGACAGGTCTCCTGCACGTTTGGAACACGCATTTGTATGAAACTGACAGACGACTCTGTTCCAATTCTGACACTTGACGACACTGTTATTATAGTCACTGTACTTTAGGGATTTCTTTGGGGAATCCTTAAGGGATTTCTTTAGAGAACCCTTTGGAGATTTCTTTAGGGATTCAAAGATTCCGAAAGTAATTCTGTAAGGATTCCGACGGCAATTCTTTAGCGATTTCTTCACGAAATTCCAAATCAATTCCTTCAGAGATTCCACAGCGATTCTTTCAGGGACTCCGAAAAGAACCCTCCAAGTACTCCTACGGAAATCCTACAGCAATTTTTTAGAGGGAAAGGGAATCCTTTAGGGATTCCAAAGGGAATCCTTTAGGGATTCCAAAGGGAATCCTTTAGGGATTCCAAAGGGAATCCTTTAGGGATTCCAAAGGGAATCCTTTAGGGATTCCAAAGGGAATCCTTTAGGGATTCCAAAGGGAATCCTTTAGGGATTCCAAGGGAATCCTTTAGGGATTCCAAAGGGAATCCTTTAGGGATTCCAAAGGGAATCCTTTAGGGATTCCAAAGGGAATCCTTTAGGGATTCCAAAGGGAATCCTTTAGGGATTCCAAAGGGAATCCTTTAGGGATTCCAAAGGGAATCCTTTAGGGATTCCAAAGGGAATCCTTTAGGGATTCCAAAGGGAATCCTTTAGGGATTCCAAAGGGAATCCTTTAGGGATTCCAAAGGGAATCCTTTAGGGATTCCAAAGGGAATCCTTTAGGCACAGACAAACAGACATAACACATTGAACATTTACGCATCAAATACATCATCGTTCGAACACTAACGACATCTGTTGATTTCAGTTAGTTGGGCAAATCGCGAACCAGATGGCGGTAGTGAGCAAACGTCAAACTCAAGCAAAAACGATGCGCGCGCCACGAGTGATCGATTGGCCAACTAATGATTATTTGAATTGGCCAGTAAATCAGTGAACGGTGGAAATTTGACGAGTGTTATGTCTGTTTGTCTGTGCTTTAGGGATTCCAAAGGGAATCCTTTAGGGATTCCAAAGGGAATCCTTTAGGGATTCCAAAGGGAATCCTTTAGGGATTCCAAAGGGAGTCCTTTAGGGATTCCAAAGGGAATCCTTTAGGGATTCCAAAGGGAATCCTTTAGGGATTCCAAAGGGAATCCTTTAGATTCCAAAGGAATCCTTTAGGGATTCCAAAGGGAATCCTTTAGGGATTCCAAAGGAATCCTTTAGGATTCCAAAGGAATCCTTTAGGGATTCCAAAGGGAATCCTTTAGGGATTCAAAGGGAATCCTTTAGATTCAAAGGGAATCCTTTAGGGATTCAAAGGGAATCCTTTAAGGGATTCCAAAGGAATCCTTTAGGGATTCCAAAGGGAATCCTTTAGGGATTCCAAAGGAATCCTTTAGGGATTCCAAAGGAATCCTTTAGATTCCAAAGGAATCTTTAGGATTCAAAGGGAATCCTTTAGGGATTCCAAAGGAATCCTTTAGGGATTCCAAAGGAATCTTTAGGGATTCCAAAGGAATCCTTTAGGGATTCCAAAGGAATCCTTTAGATTCCAAAGGGAATCCTTTAGGGATTCCAAAGGAATCCTTTAGGGATTCCAAAGGGAATCCTTTAGGGATTCAAAGGGAATCCTTTAAGGGATTCCAAAGGAATCCTTTAGGGATTCAAAGGGAATCCTTTAGATTCCAAAGGAATCCTTTAGATTCAAAGGAACTTTAGGATTCCAAAGGAATCCTTTAGGGATTCCAAAGGAATCCTTTAGATTCCAAAGGGAATCTTTAGGGATTCCAAAGGAATCCTTTAGATTCCAAAGGAATCCTTTAGGGATTCCAAAGGGAATCCTTTAGGATTCCAAAGGGAATCTTTAGGATTCCAAAGGAATCTTTAGGGATTCCAAAGGAATCCTTTAGGGATTCCAAAGGAATCTTTAGGATTCCAAAGGAATCCTTTAGGATTCCAAAGGAATCCTTTAGGATTCCAAAGGGAATCCTTTAGGGATTCCAAAGGAATCCTTTAGATTCCAAAGGAATCCTTTAGGATTCAAAGGAATCCTTTAGGGATTCCAAAGGAATCCTTTAGGGATTCCAAAGGGAATCCTTTAGGGATTCCAAAGGAATCCTTTAGGATTCCAAAGGAATCCTTTAGATTCCAAAGGGAATCTTTAGGATTCCAAAGGAATCCTTTAGGATTCCAAAGGAATCCTTTAGGGATTCCAAAGGAATCCTTTAGGGATTCCGGAGGAATCCTTTAGGGATTCGGAGGAATCCTTTAGGATTCGGAGGGAATCCTTTAGGGATTCGGAGGAATCCTTTAGGATTCGGAGGAATCCTTTAGGGATTCAGAGGAATCCTTTCCAGGGATTCGGAGAATCCTTCAGAGTTCGGAGGAATCCTTTAGGATTCAGAGGGAATCCTTTAGGGATTCAGAGGGAATCCTTTAGGGATTCAGAGGAATCCTTTAGATTCAGAGGGAATCCTTTAGGGATTCAGAGGAATCCTTTAGGGATTCAGAGGGAATCCTTTAGGGATTCAGAGGGAATCCTTTAGGGAATTCAGAGGGAATCCTTTAGGGATTCAGAGGGAATCCTTTAGGGATTCAGAGGGAATCCTTTAGGGATTCAGAGGAATCCTTTAGATTTCAGAGGGAATCCTTTAGGGATTCAGAGGGAATCCTTTAGGGATTCAGAGGAATCTTTAGGGATTCCAGAGGGAATCCTTTAGATTCAGAGGAATCCTTTAGGGATTCAGAGGGAATCCTTTAGGATTCAGAGGAATCCTTTAGGGATTCAGAGGAATCCTTTAGGATTCAGAGGGAATCCTTTAGGGATTCAGAGGAATCCTTTAGGGATTCAGAGGAATCCTTTAGGGATTCAGAGGGAATCCTTTAGGGATTCAGAGGAATCCTTTGAGGATTCAGAGGAATCCTTTAGGGATTCAGAGGAATCCTTTTAGGATTCAGAGGAATCTTTAGGGATTCAGAGGAATCCTTTAGGGATTCAGAGGGAATCCTTTAGGGATTCAGAGGGAATCCTTTAGGGATTCAGAGGAATCCTTTAGGATTCCAGAGGAATCCTTTAGGGATTCCAGAGGGAATCCTTTAGGATTCCAGAGGAATCCTTTAGGGATTCCAGAGGAATCCTTTAGGATTCCAGAGGAATCCTTTAGATTCCAGAGGAATCCTTTAGGATTCAGAGGAATCCTTTAGGGATTCAGAGGAATCCTTTAGGGATTCAGAGGAATCCTTTAGGGATTCAGAGGAATCCTTTAGGGATTCCAGAGGGAATCCTTTAGGGATTCAGAGGGAATCCTTTAGGGATTCCAGAGGAATTCCTTTAGGGATTCCAGAGGGAATCCTTTAGGGATTCAGAGGAAATCCTTTAGGGATTCAGAAAATCCTTTAGGGATTCCAGAGGGAATCCTTTAGGGATTCCAGAGGAAATCCTTTAGGGATTCCAGAGGAAATCCTTTAGGGATTCCAGAGGAAATCCTTTAGGGATTCCAGAGGGAATCCATTAGGGATTCCAAAGGAAATCCATTAGGGATTCCAGAGGGAATCCCCTGGAATCCCTAATGGATTTCTTCTGGAATCCCTAAAGGATTCCCTCTGGAGTCCCTACAGGATTCCCTCTGGAGTCCCTACAGGATTCCCTCTGGAATCCCTCTGGAATCCCTAAAGGATTATCTCTGGAATCCCTAAAGGATTATGTCTGGAATCCCTAAGGATTATCCCTTTGGAATCTCTAAAGGATTCCCTTTGAAATAGTTAAAATATTTTCTCTGGAATTTCTACAGGATTCACTTTGCAATCCCTAAAGGCATCGCTTTGCAATTCCTGAAGGATTCGCTTTGTAATCCTAAAGGATTATTTTTGCAATCCCAAAAGGATTCGCTTGGCAATCCCTTAAGTATTCGCTTTGCAATCCCTAAAGAATTTTCTCAAGGATTTGCTTTGCAATCCCTAAAGGATTTGCTTTGCAATGCCTAAAGGATTCCCTCTGGAATCCCTAAAGTATTCGCTTCGTAATCACTAAAGAAATCGCTTTGCAATCCCTAATGGATTCGCTTTGTAATCCCTAAAGCATTCGTTTCGCAATCCCCAAAGGGTTTGCTTTGTAATCCCTAAAGGATTCGCTTTGCAATCCCTGAAGGATTATTTTTGCAATCCCAAAAGGATTCGCTTCGCAATCCCTTAAGTATTCGCTTTGAAATCCCTAAAGAATTTTCTAAAGGATTTGCTTCGCAATGCCTAAAGGATTTGCTTTGCAATCCCTAAAGAATTTGCTTTGCAATCCCTTAACGATTCGAATTGCAATCCCTAAAGTATTCGCTTTGTAATCACTAAAAGGTTCGCATTGCACTCCCTAAAGGATTCGCTTTGCAATCCCTAAAGGATTCGCTTTAAAATCCTCAAAGATTCGCTTGCAATCCCTAAAGGATTCGCTTTGCAATCCCTAAAGAATTCTCTAAAGGATTCCTAATGGATTCCCTTTGGAATCCCTAATGGATTTCCTCTGGAATGCCTAAAGGATTCCCCTGGAATGCCTAAAGTTCCCTCTGGAATCCTAAAGGATTCCTCTGGAATCCCTAAAGGATTCCTCTGGAATCCTAAAGGATTCCTCTGAATCCCTAAAGGATTCCTCTGGAATCCTAAAGGATTCCCTCTAGAATCCTTAAAGGATTCCCTCTAGAATCCTTAAAGGATTCCCTCTAGAATCCTTAAAGGATTCCCTCTAGAATCCTTAAAGGATTCCCTCTGGAATCCTTAAAGGATTCCCTCTAAAATCCTTAAAGGATTCCCTCTGGAATCCCTAAAGGATTCCCTCTGGAATCCCTAAAGGATTCCTCTGGAATCTAAAGGATTCCCTCTGGAATCCCTAAAGGATTCCCTCTGGAATCCCTAAAGGATTCCCTCTGGAATCCCTAAAGGATTCCCTCTGGAATCCCTAAAGGATTCCCTCTGGAATCCCTAAAGGATTCCCTCCGGAATCCCTAAAGGATTCCCTCTGGAATCCCTAAAGGATTCCCTTTGGAATCCCTAAAGGATTCCCTTTGGAATCCCTAAAGGATTCCCTCTGGAACCCATAAAGGATTCCCTCTTGAATCCCTAAAGGATTCCCTCTGGAATCCCTAAAGGATTCCCTCTGGAATCCCTAAAGGATTCCCTCTGGAATCCCTAAAGGATTCCCTCTGGAATCCCTAAAGTATTCCCTCTGGAATCCCTAAAGGATTCCCTCTGGAATCCCTAAAGGATTCCCTCTGGAATCCCTAAAGGATTCCCTCTGGAATCCCTAAAGGATTCCCTCTGGAATCCCTAAAGGATTCCCTCTGGAATCTCTAAAGGATTCCCTCTGGAAAAGGGTTTGCTTTGTAATCCCTAAAGGATTCGCTTTGCAATCCCTGAAGGATTATTTTTGCAATCCCAAAAGGATTCGCTTCGCAATCCCTAAAGTATTCGCTTTGCAATCCCTAAAGAATTTTCTAAAGGATTTGCTTCGCAATCCCTAAAGGATTTGGTTTGCAATCCCTAAAGAATTTGCTTTGCAATCCCTTAACGATTCGAATTGTAATCCCTAAAGCATTCGTTTCGCAATCCCTAAAGGGTTTGCTTTGTAATCCCTAAAGGATTCGCTTTGCAATCCCTAAAGGATTATTTTTGCTCAGGGGTGCTCAGGATACATGAGTGAGTGATTGAGTGTAGCATTTGGCAAATCACACCAGTTATTTTTGCACTAACACTAACTGGCTCGAAACTGCTAACACTATACCGCAATCCTCTAGGGGAGCGAACACTTATTACCTATAATAGGTACTTTCAGCCCCCTCTTCCCTTCGTAAGTCCTTACGGGAAAATGTACAAACAATGGTGTATTATTTAGATGTGTAACGATCGTCTTCACAGCACTATACACAGCGAACCGGTCGATCTCGCGTCCGTCTCTTAACTGCCTGCTTGTTGCATTCGGCAAACCAACGAGCCAGGCAAGCTTCTAACATTCACTCATACTTACCCGTGTGTTCACCAATGTACTACGCATACTGTTGACACTGATGTGTCACATCGGTACATCTCTCCCATCACTTAAAGACAACAACAGTATCAATTAGAAGCATCTCTTTATTTTTAAAGTTTTAATACAATATTTGTCCATATGCTTATACAAAGTCCTGCAACTTCTTGGGTCTACGGATTTCCCTACGATGTCTGTCAACAGTGTCATTAACGCT
This sequence comes from Armigeres subalbatus, assembly GCF_024139115.2. Lineage (NCBI taxonomy): Eukaryota > Metazoa > Arthropoda > Insecta > Diptera > Culicidae > Armigeres > Armigeres subalbatus. The sequence continues at coordinate 306,282,266 of NC_085140.1, forward strand.
AGTCAGATCTTCATTAAATACGATCTCATTATCACCCGATTGAATCTCAGCGCTTGATTCCCCCACTTTCCGCAGTAACTTAAAGTGCGTACTATTTCTAGCATATCTCTTCCCTGTTTCTTCAGAATATACTTCAACCTCTCCCCCTTTTATATCCACTACCACGAACTCTTCATTGCCAAACGTTGGTTGTAAAGATCCTAACTTCAAGTTTCGCATAATTACTACATCTCCTTTCTCGAGTTGGTGTGTACATACATGACGTCTTGTATCCGATCGAATTTTATGCTTTTCTTTCATGACCATGTCCCGATCCTTTGAGTATTCCAGAAACAAGTTGTCGTTTTTGTGAATCGAAGGTAACCAGTTTTTCATTTCGCGTCCAAATACCATTTTTGCAGGTGATACACCTGTGGTCTCTTGGGGTGTTGAATGATACATGATAAGGTAGTCCATTAAATCTGCTTCCCAATTAGTGCCTTGAATAACACTAATCTTGATTCTTCGACCTATATTCCTCATCTGTCTTTCTACAGCTCCGTTTTGTTCCGGCCAATACGGTGTAGAGAGATTCAGATGAATGCCGTAGCTGGTGCATAACTGTTTCAGCTCAGCAGATCGAAACTAAGGGTTCATCATCGGCAGTTATTGACCGGGCACTCCCAGTGACGCGAACATTTTCAATAGAGCACTGATGACTTTTGGGATGTCGCAGGTTTCATAACTTCTACTTGGATGAAACGGCTGGTGTAACATACCACGACAAGCAAAGATTTTCCTTCTGGCAATCCTTCCTTGAAGTCCATAGCCAGATCTTCCCAGGGTTCGGTAGGAGTTCGACGACCAATAGGGTTTGGCTTATCCGGTAGAGCCGTCATTTGGCACGGTTTACAAGTTTTGACTAACTGTTCCACAAGTTTATCCATTCCAGGGAACCATACTTTGGACCGCAGATGAGCTTTTATACTTGTGACTCCTTGATGTCCAATGTGGGCTAAACGAACAATCCTATCGCGTAGTTTAACTGGAATCACAATCCTATCTCCTCTCAGCAATAAATCGCCATAGCACAGGAGGTCATCTTTGATTGTAGCAGCCTTGTATGGAAGATCAACTTCATCCCACTTTCCGGACGCAATGGCCGATTTTACTTTGCCCAATTCATCATCTTCCAGCGTAGCTTTCTGAAGTTCCGCTTCACCAAGTGCAGATGGTTTCACTTCATTGACTATCCATTGAACAACGTCCTGTTCTCCAGATGAGAAATCATCGTTTACAGCCATTCTGGAGAAAGAATCAGCCAAATTTTATCTCCTGGCTCGTATTTGACTTCGAAATCAAATGCTTGTAGGCGCAAAATCCATCGCTCGATTCTTGCTGACGGTTTCGATTGGGCTGGTTGAACAGATACTGCAAGGGCTTGCAGTCCGTTATTAGGGAAAAATGTCGACCGTATAGATAAATGTAAAATTTTTCCATAGCCCACACAATCGCATAACATTCCCTCTCGGTCTGACAGTATTTCCTCTCGTGACTGGCTGAGCTTTTAGACACACAGTAGATGGCACGAGATACTCCATTTTCAATTTGAATTAAAATGGCGCCAACTCCTACGGGACTAGCATCTGTAACCAGGTAGGTATCGTCATGTGGGTCAAAAAACCTAAAGTTTCAATTCTACCCAAAACTGATTTAATTTGCTGTAGTTCGTTTGAATGATGTTTGTTCCATACAAATGTCGATTCCTTCGTCAGCAAATTACGCATTTCAGATGTTTTTGTTGCCAAGTTCGGAATGAATTTCCCAACAAAATTTATCATACCTAGCAGAGATTTCAACTCTGTTAAATTTGTAGGCGGCCGCAAATCCAAAATTGCTTGAATTTTATCTTGAGTTGGTCTAATCCCATCAACAGATACTATATGACCGAGAAATTCAAGTTCCGTAACGCCAAAAACTGATTTTTTATCGTTAATCTTCATGTTAACCGACTTAATCCGACGTAATACTTCCGCCAGTATCTCATCATGCTCTTCTTCGGTACTAGCAAAAATTAGTAGATCGTCCATAAACACAATCAACCCTTTGATACCTCGAAACAAATTCTCCATTTCCCGCTGAAATAGTTCGGGAGCAGACTTAATGCCGAACATCAGCCTGCGAAAACGATATACTCCACTTCTTGATACAAATGTGGTAATTTTCCTACTCTCCGACTCTAACTCGATATGGTAATACGCTGACTCAAGATCTATTTTCGATAGTTTGGCAACCTTGCGAATTCCAGCTATGGCGGTATCAATGTTGGGCATGGGATAGTTCTCTCGAATGACCGCCTGATTGGCAGCCCGCATGTCAACACAGAGTCTTATCTTTCCATCACTTTTTCTAACAGGTACAAGTGGCGATATCCACGTGAACGGGGCTTCAGCACGTTCGATAATCTTTTTATCGATTAAGTCCTGTATGACCTTTAGAAAAAAACATATTTTCGTAATCATAATAAAACAAAAAAAATATTCGTGTTCCTACCTCTTCAACGTCAGCTTCCATTGATATAGGTAAGCGTCTTGCAGCCTGCACAATCGGTTTGATGTGTTCATCCACTTGGATCTTCAAAGCAACATTCGGTATCTTTGGAAATTCCGAAATCGATATAGTTGAATTTCGTATACCGGTAATTTGGTTCACGCTGTATCCTATTTTGAGGACACCAAGTGCGAATGCCGTTGCTTTGCTCAGCAAATCCGTTTGGCCCTTCGGTGCAACCAGAAAATGTGTCCACACTCCATTATCTGCGCCGGGTGTTTTTATTTCTGCCTCAAACGCGCACGAAAACAATATTTTGCTATCGGAGGCGAAGGACTCTAACCGCACTTGTAGATCCCCGCCATTTCTTTCGCCCATAATGTTAGCACCAGCCGCCTTGAGCTTTTGATAGGTAGACTCTCGAATTATATTTGCCGGTGATCCTGAATCCACTACCATCTCTAACAGCAAACCCCCAACATCAAAAAGAAGAATTTCGGATGGCTCTCCATCGTTAACGAAAAATATCCCGGCAGATTGTGGTGTAGCATCAACCAGCGCACAAACCTTTTTATTCTGTTTCTGTGACGTCTGAGGTTCCTCCACCTTTCGTTTCCTACAGCTTGCTTTAAAATGTCCTCGCATTCCACAATTGAAACATGTTACATTCTTGGCAGGACATTTGTGTATTTCCTTCGCGATATGCCCTGGTCGATTACAATTGTAGCATTTCCTGTTGCCCTGATAAGAGGTTCTTTGATATCGCTGTTTCTCCGTAACGTTTTGTACTAATGATTGTACGGATGTCAACGACGATGCCTTGTCGTATTCTTTTGCATGTTTGTGAACCTCTTCCATAGTTTTTCCCAACTGAAGAACTTCCAACAAACTTTTTTCTTCAGTCAATAGCTTCTTTCTCAGATCGGTAGAGTAACAACCCTCGATAACTTGATCGATAATCATGTCGTCCAAGTCAACAAACTGACAACGGTTTCCTTGCTCTTTCAATCGGAAAATGAAGTTTTCGAAATTCTCGGAATGCTCTTGTTTCAATGCCCGAAACTGATGTCTTTCAAATCGCTTATTCAGTTGTGGTGCGAAATGGTTATCGAACGCCAGAATAGCTGATTCATATTGCAGAACTTGTAAGTCATTACTATCTGGTCGAATTGGAATACATACTTGCATCTTTTCGATTTTGTCATAGTGGGACTGTAATTCAATGCCCCCGATCACCAAGAGCAGGTTATACTTTTCTACATCACCGACAATACTATTAGCCGAAACAAATCTTTCAAATGCTCTTTTCCATTTCTCCCAATTATTCCTAGGATCAGAACCAACTGTAAAAGATGGCATCACTGCCGCATCTGCCAAAAACAAATATGGGCCCCAATTAGTTGATGCTCTTTTCTTTACTACTTGAAATGCTTCGAACTAAATATTTTCATTATATAATGTCACAGAAATAAATTTTATTTACTGATCACTGTATACTGCCCTTTTACACATCATAATAATCGATCCACAAACAATAACCAAACAATAATCAAACAACATTCATCGATTCTTACCTTCTATTACATTCTCATAGGTTTCCGTCATCATGCAATCATTCATCCGTAATCTCCAGTCCCGTATCGTTAAGAATTCCATTATCCCACTAACACAACATTACAGCACGGAGCTTTTTCGACAACATTGGATTACGCATGCAATTTCGAACCTTTTATCCATAAGCGCCATACGTAAGCTTCATACACCCGGCCTTCCAGCCCAAACTTAATTGTCTTCCATTTGAGAAACATCATTTCCACTTAGCTGATCGTTTTATTCTCCATAACAGCACAAAGCTTTTCTGTTCACATTGCACGAAGCCAATCTAAAATAACAAAGCACTAAGCGTAAGCATTCTACCAAAGGTTTGATCAATTTCCTTTTTTTGTTTTTTTTTTTCACAGTACAATCAAAGCATTTCTCTCCCACGAAGTTCTTTTTTTTTTTATTCTCACACTACTACAGCACGGAGCCGTTTTCTCATCATGCAACATGCTTCACCAATACACAGCACGAAGCTCGTCTCCAATTCTTATCCAAACTGTGAAGCTTTCATACCAGCACATAGCTTTCCTGTTCACATTGCACGAAGCCAATCTAAAATAACAAAGCACTAAGCGTAAGCATTCTACCAAAGGTTTGATCAATTTCCTTTTTTTGTTTTTTTTTTTTCACAGTACAACCAAAGCATTTCTCTCCCACGAAGTTCTTTTTTTTTATTCTCACACTACTACAGCACGGAGCCGTTTTCTCATCATGCAACATGCTTCACCAATACACAGCACGAAGCTCGTCTCCAATTCTTATCCAAACTGTGAAGCCATCCAACAGTAGCACCTACGAAGCCACCCTCGACCATGAATGTTGATTCTTACACAAACACTACACATGCCATACAACATGCATCTCTCTTTTCTTTTATCTGCAATACGCAGCTCCACACGGCACTGATCATAATCTCCCTTTACAGTAAATCCATATTCAGCAACAGAACAGTATCCACACACACTGCAAAAACCTCAGGCATCCGACTCGTTTTTTTTTTCATCCATCTTGGAGGGACGCCACTTTTCAAAATGGCCGCCATTCATTTAGTTTTCTTTAAAATAATTTATTATCTCCACGAATTTCACACAATTCAAACACTCGATACATTTTTATTTCATCTGACTTATTTCACTAGAGTTTTCGAAGCATTTCAACATATTTTCTCGTTTAAATTCACTCACCGATTTTTATTCCCGTCGCCATTGTAACGATCGTCTTCACAGCACTATACACAGCGAACCGGTCGATCTCGCGTCCGTCTCTTAACTGCCTGCTTGTTGCATTCGGCAAACCAACGAGCCAGGCAAGCTTCTAACATTCACTCATACTTACCCGTGTGTTCACCAATGTACTACGCATACTGTTGACACTGATGTGTCACATCGGTACAAGATGCTAGACCAACTCTCTGGGAATATTCCGACCGATCAGGAAAAACGATTTTAGGATGCTTCTAATTAAGATTAAAGAACTTGGTGCTAAAGAAAACTAATAACATTAAAAAAATACCTGACTCGGCGTTGCAAAAGTGGCTTGGGTGAGTAGGTTCTTCGTCATACTGTTGAATAGGGCAGCAACACGTACGATTTGACACCACACGACGGCCGCTTCCGTCACAGAGAAATTGCTGGTCTTCTGATTATCGATTGACGGCGGTGGTCATGATATCGGAGGTACTGCTGAAGTTCCATTACTTGGACTGCTGATGTGCTGTTGATTTCCGTAAGCACTTATAATTAAAGATGTTGCCGACAACGATGATGTGGAAGTGGAGGTAACTATTTTTGCTGCATCCCAGGTGGAGACCGTTTCGTCTGAACCAGCCAATATGTGAAGACTGGCGGAACTCTCCGTGGTTACACCAGCTCAATCCTTTGTTTTAAATCGCTCGAAAGTGGTTTGGACACATGCTCCGGCCATTCGTTTTTTTTTCTTTCAACTATCCGAACCTTTCCTGGCATACCAGACTTTTCTTGGTTATACCAGCCGAGCGGTTCCTTGATTAGGGCCCACGGCGAAAGATCTAGACACGATTTTCCTCTTCTGAAACAATAAGATAGATGAAAAGGCATTCGAAGACAAGAATTATTAACAAATATCTACCAAAAGCGGTTATTTTCCATTCGGGCTGTTTAACTCATCGAATCAGCTGTCGACAGTCGGGGAATATTCGGAACTGGTGCCGCTGATGACTCACTACGGACGGACGCAGCCGTGATCACCCAACCGTGCATGTATCCATTGTAAATGTGAGGGAAAACTCCTGACCCGGTACCAAAGCCGTGCAATCGTGGCTCACAAGAAGATAGCCTGTCGGAAATTCCGGCAAGCTCCGAATCAATTGCTGTGGCCACAATATACCGCTTCCCAGGTGCAGTCGTTCGCATACCAAGCCCGCATTGAGAAATCCCGCAACAAGTCACGCAATTTTTATTATGCTTAACGATAGCTTTCCATTTTTTTTGTCTGGAAACAAAGCAGAATCCATACGAAATAATTTGGAATGCTGAAAGTTGGTATAAACAATGACTCACCTTCTATGTTAGGTAGGAATAACGATATTCTTTAAGAATATTATAAAATTTATTCCGGCACGACACTTTCGACAATTTCCACTCGCGAGTAAAAAAAACATGGCGTGCGATTCGGGTTTGATCCAAAAGCAAATCTGACCAGTGTTGCCGAGATTCAATATTGCATTCTACTCAAATATAATATAGCATTCAAACCTGTGTAATTTTACACAACTTGTTTTGGCTGACTGGGTTGCATCTATTTTAGTGTAATATTAAATATTTTAGATATGAATAGTACACTGGAGCAACGTAAAAGAAAATTATCAATTGCAAACTGTGTAATTTTGAAGCGGTGTAGTATTACATCCAAATATATTCAAATATGCATTAGAAAATCGTTATTACATCGATTTTTTCGTACATCTGTCTGATTACGTCGATGCACTTTACAATCTTTTTTGCTGTGTACTGTACATTAATTATACCATGAATGGTATTTACTAACGAGCCTGGAAAAACAAAGAGACGCAATACTCCTACCTTTAACAACCTTGTGCTCGATTGGAACAACTGATTTGACAGCAAATGCGCTGTTCCAATTTTGACACTTCGTCTCTTTGTTATGAGTGCAGCCTCTTTAGTATTTACGATAGCGCTTATAATATTTTGGTTTTTGATGATACATTGAATGGGTTGTTAAGTATCGTTACCATTCAAAAACATCAACTTTTGCATATATTTTTGCCAAGCAATTTTACCATGAATCATTGGTTTATCTTCATTTTTGTTGCATGCGATCATTTGGGGTTTGATTGATTGATTCAACACAGACGATAAATAGTAAGATTTATCAACGATTCAGCTGTTAATCCGAATTGAACGGAGTGCGATAATCATTCAATTATAAGATTACTGTATTGTAATATGTATAATATTATTTCAGAAATTTCAATAGGATAATATCATAGATATAATAATATAATATTGATAATATTTTGTTTTTTTCCTCAATTTATAATAAAATAAGCCAATACTAAAAATTATTTGTTAAATTTGATTTATTGTCTAATATAGTTCTGCCACACTCGCCACCATCGCATCGCCCTTACTGAGCGCGGGAAACTGAATACATAAGCTGTATTTACGGGACCCTTTTCGTACGGATGTCCACTCAACAATTTCACCTGTAAATATTATAATAAAAGAAAGGATAGTGGTGAAGGAGTCTCTCTTATGCACTATTATCACAGAGAACAGACATGGAGGCTCGGACAAAATTTCTACCTCAACGCCATCGACATCGACATTGCAACTCACAATCTCATTTTGACAACACGATGGCGCTGGTATGCTCTTGCGTGCATAACAACACTAGCGCACAGTGGCATTTTTTGATGACGCTAGCGCTGATTACACACTTAAAATAAATCACCGAATTCGGTAAAATTTTACCGAAATCTCAACAGCAGAACTGTTCGGTAAATAATTTAACTGATTTTCGGTGATTTTGACAGTTGAGCAATGGAAAAAATTACAAAAAATCTGTAAAATTAATTACCGAACAGTTCTGCTGTTGAGATTTCGGTAAAATTTTCCGAATACGGTGATATGAGTTAAGTGTGTATGCACGGGATAACGGCGACATTCCAAAGTTATTCAAAATGAACAGTAAAAAGTTATCACAACATGGCGAGTGCAGCTTCAACGTCTGTTCTCTGTGCTATTATGTATACGTTTAAAGTGCGAATTGAAGCACATGTTAGGTTTTCCTGAAGCGTCTTTTTAACACTGCGTGAAAGTGGCGTTGAAAACACGCTTCGTGGGCATCTGCTCACTATTGTAATGATAAATTCTATGTGGAACAATGGAACGGACGGTCACGGATTTGACCGTTATGGCTGGTTTACAATTCGGGAAACGTGACACGGGATTTGGTCCCCCATGTATTTTCAAATAGACGGGAGAATCCCCAAATCCCCTGAAACTCAGCAGTCTGCCAATTCTACTGTTTTCGTCACCGTTCCGTTCTAACATCTAAGGACCAACCACTACCTAACATCGGTCCAAAATTTGGAAGGTTATTGCAATTGGTTACGCCCACATACGGCATCACCAGATACTTAATGATGAGGATCTCACCAGAGTCTCGCATCCTGGCACGGTCTGCAACAATACCGTTCTATCATTAGAACGACGTTAGGTTTAAACGTTTTTCACCTCGAAAACCACTTACATTAAAGGAGGGCCATCACACAAGATCATTACCTTGATACGCACCATATTCGCTGAACTCGAATTTTTGAATCCACTAGCTCAGCCAGGAGGAGCGTAGCACCGACGTTCGGTCACAACACTTTCCCGTGGAAGGATGATTCGCAGGAAATGGATGATTCTGGAAACGAAACAAAAATTGGAGAAATAAGATTAGATTTATTTACCATTTTAAATTAATGTATAGACCTACATACATTTCAGATTAGCACCGACTTCGAAAAAAAAATTCCGTTGACACTTCAACCTCGCATTTTACACTTAAAATGAAAACACTTCTTTTTATGCAGTCGGCTGTGAATAGCTACCCAAATTATATCATGTATGATTTTTTTCTTATGAGATTATTTTTCATTTCCCATTCCAGTAATCTTTATTATAAGATGTATAATCTGTCAATAATTTGGTATGATCTGGGTGGTAAAAAAGTTAATCATACACTGAAAACAATGTTGCAGTAATTTTAACCATTCAAAAGCTCTTAAAATTACCATTTGAGTATGTTTTGGATATAAATGTATACCTATTTATAACAACAACACTGTTGTGAGTTTTACCATATGCGCATGGTTAAACTAACAACAAAGTGTAGTGAAGAAAATCTACAAAACAAAAACATCTCAGGTCACCATCGATGCAGTCTTAGTGGGAAGCGATAAATACTTGCGAATTAATCATTAAATAGAGCTTGAAAAATCAGAAGATTACAGTAAGTAATTATTACAGATTGATATTTTAGGCTATGATAAAAAATAAAATAAATTACTCCTCGCATTTTGTGTTACAGACTATACAGCACGTTGAAAACAATGTCACATTCGGACATCCTGAAAATTTACAATGTCCCCATGGATTCACACTGGCTCTGGTTCGACGGCAATTCGGGGTCAAGAAAAACATCCAGCGTAAGTGTCACACCAGCTACTGCTACCGCTAGAACTTTCCTGTTTCTTCCGAAACAAAGAAGAGCCGGTGGCGGCCAAGGGAATTGGTCTGTCCCAGGTCTGTCCATATTCGAAGAGGCTATCTTTTGCCACATACACATAGCGCATTTCTTAAATAGATAATTTTTGTAAACCTATCTGTATTTAATAAACAATAAAAGCCAAATTATGTATTTACTGTAAAATACAAACATGTTTAGTCAATTCTACTATGGTTCCACTATGAGAATGGTAATAACTAGAGGCCTGAATAAGAGAAACGCGGATAGAAAATATGAATCTGCCAACACTGCATTCAATCTTCTTCATCGCAGAACAACACATGAAAAGGAAGAAATGGTTTATGTAGATAAAATCTCACAATTCGCTTTTTTATGTGCCCACATCAAATAACAGTAGAATCCAATAAACAATGGAATTTCATTTCATAATCTATAAATGACTTGCATATATTATTGCAAACTAATGTAAAATACATTCAATTTTGTTTATTTAAAAATTGCATAAAATCGAATTTGGCCCTTTTCAGAATTTGAGCCAACATTTTGGCTGCTTGACAGGTCTCCTGCTCGATTGGCTGCTGTTTTTTGACGGTTCGATTGGCGGCACATACCTATCCGCGTTTCTCTTATTCAGGCCTCTAGTAATAACTACTGCAATGTTTACGGCTGCACATGGTACTTTTGAACGAAAAAATAGTATAATTCAACAAGAAGTGTCAAAAAGGCTCCATAGTAAAATCAACTGCAGTCATGGTTGATTTAAGTGCAAACTGTAGTCTGCACAAATCAAGTGGTAAAATGTTTTTATTTTTACCCTCGATTTGGTAGATTTTACCATTCCGCTTCTTTCAGTGTATGATTGCATAACACGCTTCGTGGGCATCTGCTCATTATTGTAATGATAAATTCTATGTGGAACAATGGAACGGACGGTCACGGATTTGACCGTTATGGCTGGTTTACAATTCGGGAAACGTGACACGGGATTTGGTCCCCCATGTATTTTCAAATAGACGGGAGAATCCCCAAATCCCCTGAAACTCAGCAGTCTGCCAATTCTACTGTTTTCGTCACCGTTCCGTTCTAACCTCTAAGGACCAACCACTACCTTACACTACCACTATTATGTATCGTTCAGTTAATGATGATTACAAGCGGAATGGAATACTTATAATATTAAATATACAGCATACGATTTATTTCTATGCGGGTCGATAACTGCTGACACTCAGGAAAATCGACACATACTTAATGGCAAAAAACCACGTATTTTGAAATATGCATATCATGTGTCGGCACATATTTATTTACATACACTGAGGAAAATGGAGGTATGATTTCCAATCAAACGCCTTATGAAAATTTGCCACAAGGAATCGGTATGAACTTCAAAATGTTGCCTTATGAATGATGATTTTTATTTGAAAAAAAGCTAAGTGCGGCAGACTGGGTTCGAACCATGGACGTCGGGGTTGAGAGGCCGGTACGTAGACCACACGCCCATTGACGCTTGATTACTTGAGAAGGAAACTGCGTATAAGAAGCACTGTTGGTGGAATAATCAGTCGAAGATTCATAAGGCGCCAGTTATGAATTTCGATAGTCCAGTTCGCTGAGTGTACAAATTCACACATGAATACTATGACCCACATGGATAGTATGTGTGAACACTCATGCAATGCATGGGGGCGCATGGAATATATGTGTCGAAAATATGGAATCCATTTCGCTACCCCCATTGCAAAAATCCATGTGTGAACTCATGAATATAATGCGGAGTTTTTTGTGAGTGGATGATGCTCGTTGCCGCTCCATGCCCAAGTAGCTTTCGCTTACGTTGACGACCGATGGAATTCGGCCAAGTCCGGTTGGTTACGGTTGTAACTATAGATAGTAGAATCTATAGATGAGCGAAAGCATGGCTGAGTCGATTTTTTTGCCTGTGCACACGCGCATATGACGTCACAGCCCTTAACGTTTCCATTGAAATCGTGACGTCATGCTCGTTTGGAGACACGTTTGACAGTTCGTTTGGAGACAGTGGATTTATCTTCGCTCATCTATATATTCCACTATCTATAGTTGTAACTAGCGCACGAAAGCGGCTCTATCCGCAGCACCCAGGCCGACAATACTTTTTTAGAGCAAGATTACCGGTGGTGAGTTTAAGCCGTTTGGCAGCGCAGTATCATTACTTGACACTTTACCGGTCGCTACTAAACGCGCTGCTATAACAGTAGCGCGACTGACAGGTGACCAAATTTGGTAGCGCGATAAGAGCGCTGCTATTTGATGAACTGTCAACTGTCAAACGTCACCGGTACGGAATACAGCAACCAAATTGTGAGCCGAAAATAGTGACCGATACGGAAACGAGTGACGAAACTAAAATGAAAGCGCTGCGCGGGTGATTAAAATGCTCGCGACCGATAATGATGCTCTTAGGTTCTTTATTTTTTTGTGTATTTTTTTATAGTGCACGTTCACGAAGTTTAGTACAAGCGATGAGATCGCAAGTTTCATCGAAAATTTTGAGCTGTCAAAGTGACAGCATGCGCATCGCCGCACAGCTGATTCGTTGATTGTCTGTCATAACAAATAAAACCAGCATTCTCCGATCAACTCTCGGCGAGTACAGTTGAAAAGTTTTTGCAGGTTTCAAGTGCGCGTCCGTTAAGTAAGAGGAAAAATTGTATAACCTCAAATAAATTGGTTGTTTTCAATACAGTGCGTTTGGAAATTGATTGAATAGTCAGTAGTTGAAGGATTGTGGTTACAGTGTAGATTCGGCTTGGTAAGTTTTTTTTTTTAAGATTCCGTTTCTCAGGCGCCCTCCGTGGGGCTGGCGTTTGTAGTAGGAATCACCAAACCACGAGGTTGCAAAACCTCGTTGGATGTCGGAACATGAAGAGTGTGGAAGGCCCTCGAACCTTCCAGACGGCAAAGATAAGGAGCTAGACTCAGGTACAGGATACGAATCAGCTTGCGAAGGGTTAACCACCCAACGTAGGAAAATGAGTAGCGAAAGTGAGGATGATCAGAAAAAAGAAAAGGAGAAAGGATAAAGACAGGGAAAAACAAGATGGCGAACCCAGCAAAACCAAAGTGAAATCGAAAAAGGACACAGGAGACAAGTACAGGGAACGCGATGGTTTTCTTGAACATGATTGGGAACAGAATAAGACATTCAAAACCTTTTTCATTGAACCAACAGAGGAAAGCAAGCACATTCATATCATGGAAATAGCCCGCACCCTCCATAGCATCAAAATCACTAACTACACGGAATTGAAGACAGCAGGAAAAAACCGATACAAGATAACTTTCTCGAACCCAAGACACGCAGAAAACTTGATTAATTCAAAAATTCTAACGGAAACTTTTAAATACAGAATTTATGTACCAAGCATGTTCAAGCAAACCATCGGCGTAGTTAGGGACATTCCACCGAGTTTACCAGATGAAGAGATATTCGAAAAGCTTGAATCAGAGAGGGTTAAGATCACTAAGGTAGAAAGGATTCAGAAAATGGTAAAAGGAAATTAGTACCAACCTACAGTGTGAAAATATTCGCAGAAGGTGAAAATTGCCCAAAGAAGTGTCCATTTTGGTATTCCTAGGGTTGTAGATGTGTTCATTTTTCCTTTGAAATACTGCTTGAGATGTCTCAGATACGGCCACAGAGTTAAAGCTTGCAAGTCAGGGCAAACGAGATGTTATGTCTGTGCGAATCCAGAGCATGAGGGAAACACCTGTACATCACTTGATGTAAGATGCTTTCACTGTGCAGGGTCGCATAAAGCTTTTGATGTCAACTGCAAAGAAAGATTCAGACAGGACAATATTAATAAATCAATGGCATACAACAAATTAACATTCAGTGAAGCAGAAAAAAGATACCCAAGACAAACACAAACAGAAATAAGACTACAATCGAACGAAGATTTCCCCCCAATTGACAGCAATAAGGAAAATATTCAAGCAGAAATTAACTGGTCAGGAAAGAACACTCATGAAAACCCAACAGAAAATACATTACCAAATCCGAACTTGAGAAAATCGTGAATTCACTTAAAATGGAACTAGTAAAACAACTGAATATGAACAAACTAATAAGTAAAATAAAACAAATCGCAGGGCAGATCGATGTTGCCATAAATACAGACAAACCAACAAAACAAACAATGTCCAAGTACTTAAAAATATCAGCGAACAACTCAATGAAATAATAAACCCGGAATTTCTGAAACTGAGTACTGATCCCAACCCAACACAAGTGAACCCAACATCTCTTAAACCAAGCATTAACCCCCGAATAACTCAACCAAATAAACATTAATGGATCCTGTCAGAAATTTAACCATTTTACAAAATAACATTAATAGCTTAAGACCAGCAGTAAACCGTTCACTTTTAACAAACCTTTTACAACAACATAAAATAGACATAGCTATACTCTCAGAAATTTGGATTAAATCTGATGAAAGTTTTAATTTCACTGGATATAAATTCGTTAAAAAATGCAGAGATAAGGGATATGGAGGAGTAGGATTGTTGATCAGTAACGAGATCGCTTACTCAGTGATTTCATTACCACAACTACACCCCATCGAAGCAATAGCAATAAAAACAATCAATACGAAAGATACACTCATGATCATCTCAGTTTATATTCCACCATCCATAGGAAATAGTCAATTAAAGCCCTCTTTACTAAATCTGATAGATTTAATAGACAAATCAAATGTTACAACTATTTTGGCAGGTGATTTTAACTCGCATCACCCCACATGGAATAATTTAAATAAATCATGTCCTCGGGGAGAAATGTTAGCTCAAATACTAGAAAACACAAATCTGATAGTAATGAACGATGGAAATCCTACAACGATTAGATCCCTAATTCTACACAATCAGCAATAGACTTAACAATAGTATCTTCCAATATAGCACCAAAAATAGAATGGTCAGTTTTAGACGAAGAAATATGCGGTGAACATAGGGTTATACTTTTCGAGTTGATAGACCAGGCAAAAAAATACAAATACAACTTAATCCAAATAAACAAAAAGAAAGCAATAGAATATTTGAACCAGATTAAACCAGAAGAAATAGAAAACCCGGAACAATTAAGTACAATTTTTATAGAAAACATAAACAAAGCTAAATTTAAACCATCCAATACTAAAAGACCAAAACACTGGTGGAATACTGAAATTAAAAAATTATACGAGGATAAAAACGAAAAACTAAAAAAATACTTTGATAATTTGACGTTAGAAAATTTTCTCCTTTTTCAAAAAGCAAGAACGATAATGAAAGCTGCAATTCGAAAAGAAAAGCGAAAATCATACAGAGAATTAACAGACAGTCTCACCCCAGACATGAACTTAAAACAACTCTGGACGACAGTAAAAATGATAAGTGGAGGTTTCCCGAAAAAAAAAATAATATTAAACTTTTAAATGATAAAAAACTAGCTACAAGTTTCATGGACTTAAACTTTCCCACTAAAATTAATGATATCAATTTTACCCCTTCTAACCCAATAGTTACAAATCGAATAACTTTAAAAGAAATTCAATCCATAATTAAAACAAAAAAAGAAACTTCAGCTCCAGGACCAGATAACATTTCGTATTATTTCTTGAAACAAATAAATTTAAACTTAATAATTAAAATAACAGACATGTGTAATTCAGTAGCATCTTCAAAAGTAATTCCCAAAAGTTGGCTTGAAATTAAAACAATAGCTATTTTGAAACCAGACAAAGATGAAAATAATTCAAATTCCTATCGACCAATTTGTTTACTTCCAGTGTTCCTAAAAACAATAAACATCTCCTACAAAAAACAACTTGTAACTTTCTTAAAATTGAACGAAATAATTCCACAACTATCTTTTGGTTTCAAGCAAAAAACCTCCGCAATTAACTGTGTAAATATGTTAATAACTAAAATCAATGAAGCGAGAAATGAAAAGGAATATTCAATATGTACATTCTTAGATTTATCAAAAGCATTTGACAGTGTAAACATCGAAAAGCTTCTACATATCCTAAAACAGAAAAAAATTCCAGACGAAATAATAGATTGGTGTTACTATTACCTTAGAGAAAGAACGGTTAAAATAACTATGAACGACGGTACAATAATAGAAAGAACAACAAATAAAGGGCTTCCTCAAGGATGCCCCTATCTCCCATACTTTTTAACATCTACACAAGCTCAATCCATGAAATAGTCACAGAAGGAGTTCTCATACAATTTGCAGACGACTTTGCATTATTTATTAAACACATAAACTTGTCAACAGCCATAAATAACATGAATAACGATTTGAATTTAGTTTATACAGCTTTGCATAATCTAGAACTAACAGTTAATCCCAGTAAATCAGCAGCTATTTGTTTTAATAATAATATCCCCGATAACTTACCCATCAAGATAAACAATAGTCCAGTAGAAATTAAATATTTCCATAAATACTTAGGAATGTGGATAGACAAGAAACTAAATTTTAAAAAACACATAACAGAAACGACTAACAAGGCAAAAAAGAAAATCAATATTCTCAAAATGCTTAGCAGAAGAAAAGGAGGAACTCATCCAACAACATTAGGCAACATAAATAAAGCAATAGTTAGATCACAACTGGATTATGGAATTACGATATACTCAGCAGCATGTAAAACAGATCTTCAAAAAATAGAGAAAGTCCAGAATTTGTCTTTGAGAACCGCATTTAGATATTTACAATCAACTCCAAACCATATACTATATGCAGAAACAGGTGAATTACCATTCAAATATAGAGCGCAATATCTAGCAATGAAAGAAATACTTAAAAATCTATACTATAATAATAGCCCCATTACTACAAATATCAATGAACTGATTACTTCAGATGAAATGCCGAAATTCACAAGTTACCTTCTTAAAATAGCGTCAATAAACAACTACCACATACTTCAATGCAATCTTAATCAAAACCCAATAAATACACCTCCACTAAATAACATAATAATAATTTCTAAAATAACTTCAATAAACAAAAATAACACCCCAAAAGAAATTCAAAAATCAATAGTTCTACAGCTAATTAATGAAAAATACCAGCAACACTATCAAATATTTACAGATGGGTCAAAAACCTCAGATGGAGTAGGGTATGGAATTTATGATCATCAAACCAAGTCATCATTTAGCTACAGATTGAACCAAAACTTTACCATAATGAACGCAGAACTAGTTGGAATTATAGAAGCAATAGAATACGCAATCAGTATGAATGAATTCAAAATCGTTATTTTCACAGATTCACAAAGTAGTTGCAGTATGTTACATAATAATAGACAGAAAGATAACTACCTAATTAATCACCTTTACACCATATTACATTTAAATAATATACAGGAAGTGATAATACAGTGGATTCCAGGGCACATAGACATAGTGGGGAACGATAGAGCAGACAGAGCAGCAAAATTAGGGATAAATAGATTAGAAATAGAAAACTATCGCCTCACTATCAGTGACTGCCTTTTGGGTTTTAAAAAAGAAATTGCAACAGAATGGAATGAGGAATACGTAGAAACATCTCAAGACAAGGGAAAGGAACACTTTAAGATAATGCCAAAAATACAACTAGAACCTTGGTTTAGAAATATAGATTTACCAACATATCAAATAATTACTTTAGGAAGAATACGCACCTTTCATACAGCTACAAAGGATCGGCTAGCGAAGTGGAATCTTATTAGGTCAGACTTATGTGAATCTTGCCAGGTTAAAGAGGACCTTTTCCATATACTCTTCGATTGCTCTAAACTGTCGTCTGTAAGGAGGAAGTACCCCATACTCAGTAACAAATGTTTACTATACGACATCCTAAAAATAAAAGATGTGATGAATACGCTCAGATTGCCGGCTTTTTGGAGGAGACCAGAGTAAATGTTTGAATACGTTAAAATCGCGAGCATTTGACACAATTTAAATAAAATCTACACTGATTCAACAATAGAAAGACTACTAGACCTGTTCAGAATATTTTGAACAATTCTTGCGAAGAAAACCAATTTTGTTTCGCGTCGTAAACTGTCATTTTAAATAACATCACTTGACACCTTGGCAAAATATGGATCAACAGGTCTGTGCCAAAATTAGGAGAAGAAAAAAAAAAAAAAAAAACAAATAAAACAGAACATACTGCTGGTGCTTTGAGATAGAATTCAGATACGTCGTATAGGTTTGTTCTTGAGCATCTTGGTTTCGAAAATTTTTCAACCTTTCTGTTTTGCTATCAGGATGGCTCGCTACGTAGGATTGGATAAATTGGGGAAGCTGTTTGGCTATGTTCGGGATAACGGAGGAATTCGTGCCAGCTTGTACAAACTGTATAGGTAAGGCGGTATTCAATATTGGCTTATGTAACCTGGCAAGCTATTTGGATGATCTTCCTCAATCTGCGCTTTAGGATGGATGAAATGAAGGCCGGTCGTTTGGTTGGGCAAGATAAGTACGGTAATAAGTATTACGAAGATCCGTCTCAGTTCTACGGTAGGAATCGATGGGTTGAATACGCTCCCCACTTCAACCTGGAATACGACGGTTCGCAAATCCCTGCTGAATGGTTCGGATGGATGCACTATAAGGCAGGTCTACGTTTAAAAGTATGAAAACCATAATTTCCATTAGTTTTAATATTGTAGACCGATTTGCCACCGAATCGCGATGGATTGCGCCCACATTACTCGTGGATGGCTGACCATAGTGAAAATGTTTCCGGGACTAAGGGTATGAAAAAGAGCCAACAATTTCCTCTATAAAAGATTCTAATATGTACTGCCCATATCTGTATTTTAGAAGCCTACATGCCCTATTCTACAACTCGCCCCAAAGTAGATGCATGGGATCCCAAGAAGCCAGCGGATAAATTGGACTAGAAACGAAGTGAATGATTGAATAATGTTTAATAATCCCTTGCATTAGCAGAATCCATCGTTGATATCGTAAGTAGGTTTTCTTATTTGTATGGCCGAAATATCCCTGGATAGGAACAGAAAAAAAAGGAATTCTTAATTTATGGGATGAATACTGATTGAAAAATAGGCTTGTACAAATGATCTTCACGGATGACTTAACGAAACAACTATATTTTTGAATTGTTGCTCGGGAAAGGCTATAATTCGTGATTGACCCAGGTTTATTTATTCAGGATTAAGGCAATTATTGGTTTACTTCTTTCTAAAGTACTTATCGATTGTTTCACTTGGTTTGGATTTCTTCGCTGCCGGTTTAGACGTTGGAGAGGTCGAAGAGGAACTTGATTTACGCTTTCCGCTGTAATTGGATGCCTCTGGATCTTTGTCGCCTTTCATTATTCCCTCCTTGACGGCCTTGTTCTTGCGATAGGCTTCCGTCATTTTTTGAATATTTTTCTTATGTATTTCCTCATGAATAACAATTCTTTTTGGATAAGTCTCCCCAATGACGCATCCAAGTTTCCTCTGAACGTCCAAACTAGCCTTCCACGGTTCATAGATGATTCCACAAGGATATTTAGCTAGTTCCGGAACATATTTTTTGATAAATTTACCCTCCGGGTCCGTTTTCTTCCCGAAAGCCACCGGACTGTAAACTCGGAAATACTGATGAAAAAAGGCAGATGCTGAGAGCCACAGCCAATTACCAGCATTTAAGGCCCAGTCCGCATCTAGCAAAAGCTCCTCAAACACGCGTTGTCCTTCCTCCCAGGAAATCCAAAGATCACCCCGTGTCAGAAAGCAGGCCACAGCATGCCGAGCAAGATGATGAATCCATCCTTCCTGCCTCAGTTGTCGCATGATGGCGTCTATAAAGGGATAACCAGTTTGGCCATGCGTCCACGCTTCGAGATGTGCCTTGTTTGTCGTCCAAGGAACTTGAAGACAAATACTATTACCCACCATTTTGTCAAAATTTGGCTCGGCTGCTGCTGCACAGTAATAGAACTCGCGCCACATCAGCTGTCCTACCAAAGACACCGGAGGATGGGAGTGCTTCTGACCTTTAATTACGTTTTGCACTTGTTGCATGAAAAGTCTGGCGCTGAGGCAGCCAAACTTAACGTACGGGCTTAGAACAGTTGTGCTGGGCTGTAGAGAATTCGGGGATGTATTGGGTTTTTCAAACGAGCAAACCCACGATTTCCGCTCCATATGTTCCTTAAGCCGCCGAAGTGCTTCCGTTTCACCACCAGGAAACTTACATTCTCCTAAATCTTCAATCTTCACCCCCAGTTCCTCAAGTGACGGTGGATCGTAACAGCTACATAACTTTTGCTCGTCAACGTCTTGCTTTGGAATACATGTCGTTGGCAGCTTCTCCGGGACATCGACTGGTTGAGGAACCTTCAGGGTTGCCGCTAGTGATCCATACTTTTGATAAGTCAGTGGTGGTTTTCCCGAGTTTTTCTTCAGAATCTCATCCGGATCATAGATTGTTAAAGATTTTTCTATTTGTATTTTAACGCCGTACTTTTTCGCTTGTTCTTTAACTGTGGCATCACGTTTGAGGGAATATGGTTCGATATCATGTTCGAATGTTAATAGTGAGACGTTCCACTGTTGGAACAATTTCGGGAATACATCGGACGGATTCCCTCGCACAACGTACAATCTAGAAAATACATAAAATTAGCTATATAAAATCTTCTGACAGTTTACTTGTACAGTTTTGTTTTATGTAAGCATAGAGTTTTTTTTTTATTAACTATGAATAACTCAGGAAGTCAACAAATATTTACCTACTATTTATTTTCCGGAGATTGAGATCCAAATCCGTCAATGATTGTTGTAGAAATCGCCAGCGATTGGGGCCAACACGAAGCCATTGGATTATACCAGGATCAAGGATAAAAATCGGTCTCAAGACAAATTGGTTCGGTGAATCATGACAGCAGCGAACCGCGGCAAGCAGCGCAGGATTATCGTGAACCCGCAGTCCTTTGCGGAACCAGTGGATTACCGTTTGCTGTGCGGACATTGATAGATTTATCACTACTCAATTTTAGAAAATGCAAACGAAAACAACGAAACCAAGAGATGAGTGACGTTTATCGCTCGCACACTAATGTCTTCTTCTTCTTGTTCTTATTGTCATTATTTACATCCCCATACACTGGGACAAAGCCGCCTCGCAGCTTATAATTTCCAAATAACCCTGCCCGCAGAGCAAGCTTACTTTTGACAGATGTTGAAACAATTTTTGATAGATGTTTTGTTGCTCTTGCTGGGTAGCACCAGCCATTCTTATGAGCGGGGGATTTCATAATTTCTGAACTGTCACTTTTAAGTTTAATTTGATTTTAATTCGCGAATCGGACCAAAGCCCAAGACTATCTTTGATGAAGACAATATTGCTCGTTGCATCAATTTTTAGACTCTGGCGCAACTTCGTTTTGCTTTGAATTTTTAGCGTGCACACCAATACATTCAAAGTATCTTTCTAATTGTTTTATTATGTTGATATTTATTGGACACACGTGTTTTTGTTTACTCAAACAAACAGCAAACAGTGTTAATTCATGTTTGTTTGTGACACGCGGAAAATATTCACGCAAATAATTTGCGCGCAGGGGTCTAATATGGCGGAATCTGCGCAATAATCGGTACGGTACTCATTTCAAGATTCTTGTATTTACCATGCACGGTTAGATGAGTTTACCCATTAATGGGTACTGTGCTATTGTTGATATTATTCCCACCGTAAAAAATTCACCCATTTTCTTGAAAAAGTGCCACTACCCATTTTAATGAGTAGTGGCGCTTTTTGAAGAAAATGGGTGAATTTTTCACGGCGGGAATAATATCAACAATAACACAGTACCCATTAATGGGTAAAGTCATCTAACCGTGTGGTACTTATGGTCCAATGCACCGAATGAACACAATGACGTTTGAGACGGGCGCTGTTTACTAAAAATGAACACTTGCATGAACTCGATGAATGAAAAAGAATTCATTCTTAGTAAACAGCGCCCGTGTCAAACGTCATTGTGTTCATTCGGTGCATTGGACCATACCACCAGTGTGTCATTAGTATTTGTGAACACTAAGGCTTTGGTCCGATTCGCGAATTAAAATCAAATTAAACTTAAAAATGACAGTTCAAAAATTTGCCAATAACCCTGCTCGCAGAGCAAGATTACTTTTGACAGATATTGAATCATTTTTGATAGATGTTTTGTTGGTCTTGCTGGGTAGCACCAGCCATTCTTATGAGCGGGGGATTTCATAATTTCTGAACTGTCACTTTTAAGTTGAATTTGATTTTAATTCGCGAATCGGACCAAAGCCTTGGGATAATTTTCTTGTCCTCTTGTACCATGGTACAAGTACACTGCCAAAAATATCTATATAAGATATATGTGTTTTCGAACTGTCACTTTTAAGTTTAATTCTCCAAATGAGACAGACCCTTAGTATAAAGGTACACAGCAAAAAATGTTGTTGAATATTACATCGAAATCGATGCAACCCGTCGATTCCATCGCTTGGTGAATATTACACTGCGCGATGTACTCGACAGCCTGCTGTGTAATCAACAGAAGCGATGTGATTATTTCTCGATGTAAATTTTTTTCGATGTAATGGAGGCGATGTGACATAAAGCTACGTAAAATAATGCGATGTACATGACATTTGTTTCATTGAGTTGTTTCTTGTATTCTTACGTCAATAAGTTTTAAGCCTAGTTTTTTTTAAAGGATTTGTATATTTAATTACATCATGTCGGCATGATAAATATAATAATTTTTATGCTCACTATATGCTAATCTGTCATAAAGGTGTTTGCCCTGTATCCCGTCGGCTTCAGGGGCCGGGTCTCATGCAATGGCGATACACCTTGAACCGGTCAACTGATTCATCTTCTTCAGTTATAAGCCGTGTCCCACAAGCTGGTGTTGGCAAGTTTCTCCACGTTTTCGTCATCGTCGGCAGGTGCTGGATCATCCTTGTGGTCCGTGGTCTACGGCAGAACTTTCCGCAGATTGGGCGAGTCGATATTGGGCAATTTCCCTGCAGGGCTCGCTTCCGGATTACCTTCACTGGAGTGAGGTTAAACAGAGCGTTACAGCATTCGGAGGAACTTTGAAACCGCTGAAAAAAAAATGGATGAGCAATCCCGCATAATGAAAAACGACATACCATGCAGTCAAAATTACATATGGGAAGATCCATAAAGTACGTCACGCAAAAATTGGCGATTTTCGACCCCCCCTCCCCCCTTCGTCACACTTTTTGTATTAAAGCTCTACAATTTTTGTATGAGTCGTCACGCTGCTTGGAACCCCCCCCTCCCCCCTAGGAGCGTGACATACTTTGTGGATGCCCCCTATGCGTTATAAGATATATTGTAACTATTCGCTTCATTGTTAGCATACAATTTTAAGCTTGATTTACCATACCAACCCTACATCAACACTTACTGTTAATACATACCATGCTGTCGATGTGTAATTATATAGTTCTTCAATTGTACATCTACCAACTGATGTATGGTACATCGAAAATTTTGTTCGGAAAAACGACCGGATTTAAATGTTAATTATACTTAACCGCCTATTACTCGTATGGTCATTTGGCCGTTTACAATCTGAGCTACTGTTGAAACAGTATATGAGACTGTCCATTTATGGTTAACTACTATTAGTGAGACCATCGATACAGTAACACATATTCTCTTCAATTATAACAGATGCGGTCTAAGTATGGTCCATGATTATGCGGGATGTAGCAGGAATCAGTCAACGTTCACGTTTTATAGTTTTTATCTGTTTGGTAGAAATTCCAAATGCAAACTCCTGGGATTCCAAATGGATATAGTGATATAGGGATATAGTGATTTCAAATGGAATGTTCCGCGGATTCGAATAGGAAACCTTCTAGAATGCTAGATGGAATCATTCTGGGATTTGAAATTGATTTTTCCAAAGATTCTTAATCTAATCCTTCTGAGATTTCAAATTGAAGGCTCCTAGGAATTCTTTTCGGGATTTTAAATGGCTCTTGAGACATTAAAAGAATCCATCTGGAATAAATAGAATCTTCCCAGAATCTTAAATCGAATCCTCCTGAGATTCCAAATAAAATCCTTCTGAAATTTCAAACGGAAGGCTCCTGGGGTTTCGCTTTCCCTTTCTGGGATTCGAAATCCGATTATTCTATGATTTCAAATATGTAGATAGTATCTGGGCCAGTTTCTGGGATTCTATGTAGAATCCTGGAATCTTTCATGTGGGATTTCAAATGAAAGGTTTTTGAGATTCCAAATGTAATCCTCATGGGGTTTTGAATGAAACTTCTGGGTTTCTAAATGGATCAATTTGGGATTCCAAATTGAATTTTTCAAATTTAATTTTATTGGCATATTGGTCTGGATGCTGCTCGTATAGAGGAAGGGAGCAGCGTGTGTGCGGAAGCAGATTGGAAAGAAACGGAATCCGATTGTTATCGCTAGGTTGCGAGAAGTGTAAAAATGGTTAGAAAGGTGTTAAAGTATGCGAGGGCTATTTGAGAATAATTAAATTACGGCAAAGACGGACATCCTTTCTGGGGATGGCTCTGGCAGAGAATGAAATTCATTCGGAAGTTCCTCTGGGAATTCCTCGGGAAGTTTCTCTCGAGGTTTCTCTAGGAATTCCTCTGGAAGTTTCGCTAGGCATTTCTCCGAAAGTTTATCTAGGAATTCTTCCGGATGTTCCTCTAGGATTTCTTCCGGAAGTTCCTCCAAGATTCCTTCAGAAGTTCCTTCAAAAAATCCTCCGACAATTCTCTAGAAATTCGTTCGGAAGTTCCTCCGGAAAATCCTTCAGGAATTCATCCAAAAGTTCCTCTGGAAATTCCTTCGGAAAATCCTCCAAAAATCTCTCTGGAAGTTCCTTAAGGAATTCCTCTGGAAGTTCCTTAAGGAATTCCTCTGGAAGTTCTTTCTTGAATTCCTCAAAGCTCCTCCAGAAATACCTCAAAACGTTTCTCCGGAAATTCCTCCAGTAGTTTCTCCGGAAGTTCTTCTAGAAAATCCTCCGGAAGTTCCTCTAGGAGTTCCTCCGAAAGTTTCGCTAAGAATTTCTCTGGAAGTTCCTCTAGGAATTCCTCCGGAAGTTCCTCTAGGAATTCCTCCGGATGTTCCTCTAGGAACTCCTCCGGAAGTTCCTCTAGGAATTCCTCCGGATGTTCCTCTAGGAACTCCTCCGGAAGTTCCTCTAGGAATTCCTCCGGAAGTTCCTCCAGGAATTCCTCCGGAAGTTCCTCCAGGAATTCCTCCGGAAGTTCCTCCAGGAATTCCTCCGAAAGTTCATCCAGGAATTTCTCCAGGAATTCCTCCGGGAGTTCCTCCAGGAATTCTTCTGGAACTTCCTCCAGCAATTCCTCAGGAAGTTCCTCCAGGAATTCCTCCGGAAGTTCCTCTAGGAATTCCTCCGGAAGTTCCTCTAGGAATTCCTCCGGAAGTTTTTCTAGGAATTCCTCCGGAAGTTCCTCCAGGAATTCCTCCGGAAGTTCCTCCAGGAATTCCTCCGGAAGTTCCTCCAGGAATTCCTCCGGAAGTTCCTCCAGGAATTCCTCCGGAAGTTCCTCCAGGAATTCCTCCGGAAGTTCCTCCAGGAATTCCTCCGGAAGTTCCTCCAGGAATTCCTCCGGAAGTTCCTCCAGGAATTCCTCCGGAAGTTCCTCCAGGAATTCCTCCGGAAGTTCCTCTAGGAATTCCTCCGGAAGTTCCTCTAGGAATTCCTCCGGAAGTTCCTCTAGGAATTCCTCCGGAAGTTTTTCTAGGAATTCCTCCGGAAGTTCCTCCAGGAATTCCTCCGGAAGTTCCTCCGGAAGTTCCTCCAGGAATTCCTCCGGAAGTTCCTCCAGGAATTCCTCCGGAAGTTCCTCCAGGAATTCCTCCGGAAGTTCCTCCAGGAATTCCTCCGGAAGTTCCTCCAGGAATTCCTCCGGAAGTTCCTCCAGGAATTCCTCCGAAGTTCCTCCAGGAATTCCTCGGAAGTTCCTCCAGGAATTCCTCCAGAAGTTCGTCCAGGAATGTCTCCGGAAGTTCCTCCAGGAATTCCTCCGGAAGTTCCTCCAGGAATTCCTCCGGAAGTTCCTCCAGGGATTTCTCCGGAAGTTCCTCCAGGAATTTCTTCGGAAGTTCTTCCAGGAATTCCTCCGAAGTTCCTCCAGGAATTCCTCCGGAAGTTCCTCCAGGAATTCCTCCGGAAGTTCCTCCAGGAATTCCTCCGGAAGTTCCTCCAGGAATTCCTCCGAAGTTCCTCCAGGAATTCCTCCGGAAGTTCCTCCAGGAATTCCTCCGGAAGTTCCTCCAGGAATTCCTCCGGAAGTTCCTCCAGGAATTCCTCGGAAGTTCCTCCAGGAATTCCTCCGGAAGTTCCTCCAGGAATTCCTCCGGAAGTTCCTCCAGGAATTCCTCCGGAAGTTCCTCCAGGAATTCCTCCGGAAGTTCCTCCAGGAATTCCTCCGAAGTTCCTCCAGGAATTCCTCCGGAAGTTCCTCCAGGAATTCCTCCGAAGTTCCTCCAGGAATTCCTCCGGAAGTTCCTCCAGGAATTCCTCCGGAAGTTCCTCCAGGAATTCCTCCGGAAGTTCCTCCAGGAATTCCTCCGGAAGTTCCTCCAGGAATTCCTCCGGAAGTTCCTCCAGGAATTCCTCCGGAAGTTCCTCCAGGAATTCCTCCGGAAGTTCCTCCAGGAATTCCTCCGGAAGTTCCTCCAGGAATTCCTCCGGAAGTTCCTCCAGGAATTCCTCCGGAAGTTCCTCCAGGAATTCCTCCGGAAGTTCCTCCAGGAATTCCTCCGGAAGTTCCTCCAGGAATTCCTCCGGAAGTTCCTCCAGGAATTCCTCCGGAAGTTCCTCCAGGAATTCCTCCGGAAGTTCCTCCAGGAATTCCTCCGGAAGTTCCTCCAGAAATTCCTCCGGAAGTTCCTCCAGGAATTCCTCCGGAAGTTCCTCCAGGAATTCCTCCGGAAGTTCCTCCAGGAATTCCTCCGGAAGTTCCTCCAGGAATTCCTCCGGAAGTTCCTCCAGGAATTCCTCCGGAAGTTCCTCCAGGAATTCCTCCGGAAGTTCCTCCAGGAATTCCTCCGGAAGTTCCTCCAGGAATTCCTCCGGAAGTTCCTCCAGGAATTCCTCCGGAAGTTCCTCCAGGAATTCCTCCGGAAGTTCCTCCAGGAATTCCTTAGGAAGTTCCTCCAGGAATTCCTTAGGAAGTTCCTCCAGGAATTCCTTAGGAAGTTCCTCCAGGAATTCCTCCGGATGTTCCTCTAGGAATTCCTCCGGAAGTTCCTCCAGGAATTCCTCCGGAAGTTCTTTCAGGAATTCCTCTGGAAGTTCTTTCAGGAATTCCTCCGGAAGTTCCTCCAGGAATTCCTCCGAAAGTTCCTCCAGGAATTCTTCTGGAACTCCTCCGGAAGTTCCTCCAGGAATTCTTCTGGAACTTCCTCCAGCAATTCCTCAGGAAGTTCCTCCAGGAATTCCTCCGGATGTTCCTCTAGGAATTCCTCCAGAAGTTTTTCTAGGAATTCCTCCGGAAGTTCCTCCAGGAATTCCTCCGGAAGTTCCTCCAGGAATTCCTCCGGAAGTTCCTCCAGGAATTCCTCCGGAAGTTCCTCCGGAAGTTCCTCCAGGAATTCCTCCGGAAGTTCCTCCAGGAATTCCTCCGGAAGTTCCTCCAGGAATTCCTTAGGAAGTTCCTCCAGGAATTCCTTAGGAAGTTCCTCCAGGAATTCCTCCGGATGTTCCTCTAGGAATTCCTCCGGAAGTTCCTCCAGGAATTCCTCCGGAAGTTCTTTCAGGAATTCCTCCGGAAGTTCCTCCAGGAATTCCTCCGAAAGTTCCTCCAGGAATTCTTCTGGAACTCCTCCGGAAGTTCCTCCAGGAATTCTTCTGGAACTTCCTCCAGCAATTCCTCAGGAAGTTCCTCCAGGAATTCCTCCGGATGTTCCTCTAGGAATTCATCCAGAAGTTTTTCTAGGAATTCCTCCGGAAGTTCCTCTAGGAATTCCTCCGAAGTTCCTCCAGGAATTCCTCCGAAGTTCCTCCAGGAATTCCTCGGAAGTTCCTCCAGGAATCCCTCCGGAAGTTCCTCCAGGAATTCTTCTGGAACTTCCTCCAGCAATTCCTCAGGAAGTTCCTCGAGCAATTCCTCAGGAAGTTCCTTCAGGAATTCCTCCGGAAGTTCCTCTAGAAATTCCTCCGGAAGTTTATCCAGGAATTCCTCCGGAAGTTCATCCAGGAATTCCTCCGGAAGTTCCTCAAGGAATTCCTCCGGAAGTTCCTCCAGGAATCCCTCCGGAAGTTCCTCCAGGAATCCCTCCGGAAGTTCCTCCAGGAATCCCTCCGGAAGTTCCTCCAGGAATTCCTCCGGAAGTTCCTCCAGGAATTCCTCCGGAAGTTCCTCCAGGAATTCCTTAGGAAGTTCCTCCAGGAATTCCTTAGGAAGTTCCTCCAGGAATTCCTCCGGATGTTCCTCTAGGAATTCCTCCGGAAGTTCCTCCAGGAATTCCTCCGGAAGTTCTTTCAGGAATTCCTCCGGAAGTTCCTCCAGGAATTCCTCCGAAAGTTCCTCCAGGAATTCTTCTGGAACTCCTCCGGAAGTTCCTCCAGGAATTCTTCTGGAACTTCCTCCAGCAATTCCTCAGGAAGTTCCTCCAGGAATTCCTCCGGATGTTCCTCTAGGAATTCCTCCAGAAGTTTTTCTAGGAATTCCTCCGGAAGTTCCTCCAGGAATTCCTCCGGAAGTTCCTCCAGGAATTCCTCCGGAAGTTCCTCCAGGAATTCCTCCGGAAGTTCCTCCAGGAATCCCTCCGGAAGTTCCTCCAGGAATTCTTCTGGAACTTCCTCCAGCAATTCCTCAGGAAGTTCCTCGAGCAATTCCTCAGGAAGTTCCTTCAGGAATTCCTCCGGAAGTTCCTCTAGGAATTCCTCCGGAAGTTTATCCAGGAATTCCTCCGGAAGTTCATCCAGGAATTCCTCCGGAAGTTCCTCAAGGAATTCCTCCGGAAGTTCCTCCAGGAATCCCTCCGGAAGTTCCTCAAGGAATCCCTCCGGAAGTTCCTCCAGGAATCCCTCCGGAAGTTCCTCCAGGAATTCCTCCGGAAGTTCCTCCAGGAATTCCTCCGGAAGTTCCTCCAGGAATTCTTCCGGAAGTTCCTCCAGGAATTCCTTAGGAAGTTCCTCCAGGAATTCCTTAGGAAGTTCCTCCAGGAATTCCTTAGGAAGTTCCTCCAGGAATTCCTCCGGAAGTTCCTCCAGGAATTCCTCCGGAAGTTCCTCCGGAAGTTCCTCCAGGAATTCCTCCGGAAGTTCCTCCAGGAATTCCTCCGGAAGTTCCTCCAGGAATTCCTCCGGAAGTTCCTCCAGGAATTCCTCCGGAAGTTCCTCCAGGAATTCCTCCGGAAGTTCCTCCAGGAATTCCTCCGAAAGTTCCTCCAAGAATTCTTCTGGAACTCCTCCAGGAATCCCTCCGGAAGTTCCTCCAGGAATTCCTCCGGAAGTTCATCCAGGGATTCCTCCGGAAGTTCATCCAGGGATTCCTTCAGAAGTTCCTCCAGGAATTCCTCCGGAAGTTCACCCAGAAATTCTTCCGAAAGTTCCTCTAGGAATTCCTCCGGAAGTTCCTCCAGGAATTCCTCCGGAAGTTCCTCCAGGAATTCCTCCGGAAGTTCCTCCAGGAATTCCTTAGGAAGTTCCTCCAGGAATTCCTCCGGATGTTCCTCTAGGAATTCCTCCGGAAGTTCCTCCAGGAATTCCTCCGGAAGTTCTTTCAGGAATTCCTCCGGAAGTTCCTCCAGGAATTCCTCCGAAAGTTCCTCCAGGAATTCTTCTGGAACTCCTCCGGAAGTTCCTCCAGGAATTCTTCTGGAACTTCCTCCAGCAATTCCTCAGGAAGTTCCTCCAGGAATTCCTCCGGATGTTCCTCTAGGAATTCCTCCAGAAGTTTTTCTAGGAATTCCTCCGGAAGTTCCTCCAGGAATTCCTCCGGAAGTTCCTCCAGGAATTCCTCCGGATGTTCCTCCGGAAGTTTTTCCAGGAATTCCTCCGGAAGTTCCTCCGGAAGTTCCTCCAGGAATTCCTCCGGAAGTTCCTCCGGAAGTTCCTCCAGGAATTCCTCCGGAAGTTCCTCCAGGAATTCCTCCGGAAGTTCCTCCAGGAATTCCTCCGGATGTTCCTCCAGGAATTCCTCCGGAAGTTCCTCCAGGAATTCCTCCAGGAATTCTTCTGGAACTTCCTCCAGCAATTCCTCAGGAAGTTCCTCGAGCAATTCCTCAGGAAGTTCCTTCAGGAATTCCTCCGGAAGTTCCTCTAGGAATTCCTCCGGAAGTTTATCCAGGAATTCCTCCGGAAGTTTCTCCAGGATTCCATCCGGAAGTTCCTCAAGGAATTCCTCCGGAAGTTCCTCCAGGAATCCCTCCGGAAGTTCCTCCAGGAATCCCTCCGGAAGTTCCTCCAGGAATCCCTCCGGAAGTTCCTCCAGGAATCCCTCCGGAAGTTCCTCCAGGAATTCCTCCAGAAAGTTCCTCCCGGAATTCCTCCGGAAGTTCCTCCAGGAATTCCTCCGGAAGTTCCTCCAGGAATTCCTCCGGAAGTTCCTCCAGGAATTCCTCCGGAAGTTCCTCCAGGAATTCCTCCGGAAGTTCCTCCAGGAATTCCTCCGGAAGTTCCTCCAGGAATCCCTCCGGAAGTTCCTCCAGGAATTTTTCTGGAACTTCCTCCAGCAATTCCTCAGGAAGTTCCTCGAGCAATTCCTCAGGAAGTTCCTTCAGGAATTCCTCCGGAAGTTCCTCTAGGAATTCCTCCGGAAGTTTATCCAGGAATTCCTCCGGAAGTTCATCCAGGAATTCCTCCGGAAGTTCCTCAAGGAATTCCTCCGGAAGTTCCTCCAGGAATCCCTCCGGAAGTTCCTCCAGGAATCCCTCCGGAAGTTCCTCCAGGAATCCCTCCGGAAGTTCCTCCAGGAATTCCTCCGGAAGTTCCTCCAGGAATTCCTCCGGAAGTTCCTCCAGGAATTCCTTAGGAAGTTCCTCCAGGAATTCCTTGGGAAGTTCCTCCAGGAATTCCTCCGGATGTTCCTCTAGGAATTCCTCCGGAAGTTCCTCCAGGAATTCCTCCGGAAGTTCTTTCAGGAATTCCTCCGGAAGTTCCTCCAGGAATTCCTCCGAAAGTTCCTCCAGGAATTCTTCTGGAACTCCTCCGGAAGTTCCTCCAGGAATTCTTCTGGAACTTCCTCCAGCAATTCCTCAGGAAGTTCCTCCAGGAATTCCTCCGGATGTTCCTCTAGGAATTCCTCCAAAATTTTTCTAGGAATTCCTCCGGAAGTTCCTCCAGGAATTCCTCCGGAAGTTCCTCCAGGAATTCCTCCGGAAGTTCCTCCAGGAATTCCTCCGGAAGTTCCTCCAGGAATCCCTCCGGAAGTTCCTCCAGGAATTCTTCTGGAACTTCCTCCAGCAATTCCTCAGGAAGTTCCTCGAGCAATTCCTCAGGAAGTTCCTTCAGGAATTCCTCCGGAAGTTCCTCTAGGAATTTCTCCGGAAGTTTCTCCAAGAATTCCTCCGAAAATTCCACCAGGAATTCCTCCGAAAGTTCCACATGGAATTTCTCCGGAAGTTCCTCCAGGAAATCCTCCGAAAGCTCCTCCAGGAATCCTCCGAAAGTTCCTCCGAGAATTCCTCCCGAAGTTCCTCCAGGAATTCCTCCGGAAGTTCCTCCAGGAATTCCTCCGGAAGTTCCTCCAGGAATTCTTCCGGAAGTTCCTCCAGGAATTCCTTAGGAAGTTCCTCCAGGAATTCCTTAGGAAGTTCCTCCAGGAATTCCTCCGGAAGTTCCTCCAGGAATTCCTCCGGAAGTTCCTCCAGGAATTCCTCCGGAAGTTCCTCCGGAAGTTCCTCCAGGAATTCCTCCGGATGTTCCTCCAGGAATTCCTCCGGAAGTTCCTCCAGGAATTCCTCCGGAAGTTCCTCCAGGAATTCCTCCGGAAGTTCCTCCAGGAATTCCTCCGAAAGTTCCTCCAAGAATTCTTCTGGAACTCCTCCAGGAATCCCTCCGGAAGTTCCTCCAGGAATTCCTCCGGAAGTTCATCCAGGGATTCCTCCGGAAGTTCATCCAGGGATTCCTTCAGAAGTTCCTCCAGGAATTCCTCCGGAAGTTCACCCAGAAATTCTTCCGAAAGTTCCTCTAGGAATTCCTCCGGAAGTTCCTCCAGGAATTCCTCCGGAAGTTCCTCCAGGAATTCCTCCGGAAGTTCCTCCAGGAATTCCTCCGGAAGTTCCTCCAGGAATTCCTTAGGAAGTTCCTCCAGGAATTCCTCCGGATGTTCCTCTAGGAATTCCTCCGGAAGTTCCTCCAGGAATTCCTCCGGAAGTTCTTTCAGGAATTCCTCCGGAAGTTCCTCCAGGAATTCCTCCGAAAGTTCCTCCAGGAATTCTTCTGGAACTCCTCCGGAAGTTCCTCCAGGAATTCTTCTGGAACTTCCTCCAGCAATTCCTCAGGAAGTTCCTCCAGGAATTCCTCCGGATGTTCCTCTAGGAATTCCTCCAGAAGTTTTTCTAGGAATTCCTCCGGAAGTTCCTCCAGGAATTCCTCCGGAAGTTCCTCCAGGAATTCCTCCGGATGTTCCTCCGGAAGTTTTTCCAGGAATTCCTCCGGAAGTTCCTCCGGAAGTTCCTCCAGGAATTCCTCCGGAAGTTCCTCCAGGAATTCCTCCGGAAGTTCCTCCGGAAGTTCCTCCAGGAATTCCTCCGGAAGTTCCTCCAGGAATTCCTCCGGAAGTTCCTCCAGGAATTCCTCCGGAAGTTCCTCCAGGAATTCCTCCGGAAGTTCCTCCAGGAATTCCTCCGGAAGTTCCTCCAGGAATTCCTCCGGAAGTTCCTCCAGGAATTCTTCTGGAACTTCCTCCAGCAATTCCTCAGGAAGTTCCTCGAGCAATTCCTCAGGAAGTTCCTTCAGGAATTCCTCCGGAAGTTCCTCTAGGAATTCCTCCGGAAGTTTATCCAGGAATTCCTCCGGAAGTTCATCCAGGAATTCCTCCGGAAGTTCCTCAAGGAATTCCTCCGGAAGTTCCTCCAGGAATCCCTCCGGAAGTTCCTCCAGGAATCCCTCCGGAAGTTCCTCCAGGAATCCCTCCGGAAGTTCCTCCAGGAATCCCTCCGGAAGTTCCTCCAGGAATTCCTCCAGAAAGTTCCTCCAGGAATTCCTCCGGAAGTTCCTCCAGGAATTCCTCCGGAAGTTCCTCCAGGAATTCCTCCGGAAGTTCCTCCAGGAATTCCTCCGGAAGTTCCTCCAGGAATTCCTCCGGAAGTTCCTCCAGGAATTCCTCCGGAAGTTCCTCCAGGAATTCCTCCGGAAGTTCCTCCAGGAATTCCTCCGGAAGTTCTTCCAGGAATTCCTCCGGAAGTTCCTCCAGGAATTCCTCCGGAAGTTCCTCCAGGAATTCCTCCGGAAGTTCCTCCAGGAATTCCTCCGAAAGTTCCTCCAAGAATTCTTCTGGAACTCCTCCAGGAATCCCTCCGGAAGTTCCTCCAGGAATTCCTCCGGAAGTTCATCCAGGGATTCCTCCGGAAGTTCATCCAGGGATTCCTTCAGAAGTTCCTCCAGGAATTCCTCCGGAAGTTCACCCAGAAATTCTTCCGAAAGTTCCTCTAGGAATTCCTCCGGAAGTTCCTCCAGGAATTCCTCCGGAAGTTCCTTTAGGAATTCCTCCGGAAGTTCCTTTAAGAATTCCTCCGGAAGTTTCTCTAGGAATTCTTCCGGAAATTCCTCCGGAAGTTCCTCTAGGAGTTCCTTCGGAAGTTCCTCTAGGAGTTCCTCCGAAAGTTTCTCTAGGAATTTCTCTGGAAGTTCCTCTAGGAATTCCTCCGGAAGTTGACGTTGACAACGCTGCTCGACAACGGACCAGATCTTTACTGTACGGCAAATCCTTCAAAAATGCCGTGAATACCAGGTCCCAACGCATCATCTGTTCGTTGATTTCAAGGCGGCATACGACAGTATAGACCGCGTAGAGCTATGGAAAATTATGGACGAGAACAGCTTCCCTGGGAAGCTTACCAGACTGATCAAAGCAACGATGGATGGTGTGCAAAACTGTGTGAAGATTTCGGGCGAACACTCCAGTTCGTTCGAATCGCGCCGGGGACTAAGACAAGGGATGGACTTTCATGCCTGTTGTTCAACGTTGCGCTAGAAGGTGTCATGCGGAGAGCCGGGTGTACCAGCCGGGGTACGATTTTCAACAGATCCAGTCAATTTATTTGTTTCGCGGATGACATGGACATTGTCGGCCGAACATTTGCAAAGGTGGCAGAACTGTACACCCGCCTGAAACGTGAAGCAACAAAAGTTGGACTGGTGGTGAATGCCTCAAAGACAAAGTACATGCTTGTGGGCGGAACAGAGCGCGACAGGGCCCGCCTGGGAAGCAGTGTTACGATAGACGGGAATACCTTCGAGGTGGTCGAGGAATTCGTCTACCTCGAATCCTTGCTAACGGCTGATAACAACGTCAGTCGTGAAATACGAAGGCGCATCATCTGTGGAAGTCGGGCCTACTACGGGCTCCAGAAGAAGCTGCGGTCAAAAAAGATTCGCCACCGCACCAAATGTGTCATGTACAAGACGTTAATAAGACCGGTAGTCCTCTACGGACATGAAACATGGACAATGCTCGAGGAGGACTTGCAAGCACTCGGAGTATTCGAGAGACGGGTGCTTAGGACCATCTTTGGCGGTGTGCAAGAAGACGGTGTGTGGCGGCGAAGAATGAACCATGAGCTCGCCCAGCTCTACGGCGAACCCAGTATCCAGAAGGTAGCTAAAGCCGGAAGGGTACGATGGGCAGGGCATGTTGCAAGAATGCCGGACAGCAACCCTGCAAAGATGGTGTTCGCTTCCGATCCGGCAGGTACGAGACGACGTGGAGCGCAGCGAGCGAGATGGGCAGACCAGGTGCAGAACGACTTAGCGAGCGTGGGGCGTACTCGAGGATGGAGAGATGCGGCCTCGAAGCGTGTATTGTGGCGTCAAATTGTTGATTCAGTGTTATCTGTTTAGATGTAGACTAAATAAATGAAATGAATGACTGCGGACCCTCCGTAGACTGCGTGGTTGGCGACGTGTAGCAATATGGACCGAGCCGAATGTAGAAGACTCTTATATACCGCACAGGCCGCTTCGGCCTTATTATTATTATTTATTCAGACTAAGGCCGAAGTGGCCTGTGCGGTATATAAGAGTCTTCTCCATTCGGCTCGGTCCATGGCTACACGTCGCCAACCACGCAGTCTACGGAGGGTCCGCAAGTCATCTTCCACCTGATCGATCCACCTTGCCCGCTGCGCACCTCGCCTTCTTGTGCCCGTCGGATCGTTGTCGAGAACCATTTTCACCGGGTTACTGTCCGACATTCTGGCTACGTGCCCGGCCCATCGCAGTCGTCCGATTTTCGCGGTGTGAACGATGGATGGTTCTCCCAACAGCTGATGCAATTCGTGGTTCATTCGCCTCCTCCACGTACCGTCCGCCATCTGCACGCCACCATAGATGGTACGCAGCACTTTCCTTTCGAAAACTCCAAGTGCGCGTTGGTCCTCCACGAGCATCGTCCAGGTCTCGTGTCCGTAGAGGACTACCGGTCTAATGAACGTTTTGTAGATTGTCAGTTTGGTACGGCGGCGAACTCTATTCGATCGGAGCGTCTTGCGGAGTCCAAAGTACGTACGATTTCCAGCCACTATGCGTCTCCGAATTTCTCTGCTGGTGTCATTTTCGGCAGTCACCAGTGAGCCCAAGTACACAAATTCTTCTACCACCTCGATTTCGTCACCACCGATGCAAACTCGCGGTGGGTGGCTCACATTGTCTTCTCTTGAACCTCTTCCTATCATGTACTTCGTCTTCGACGTGTTGATGACTAGTCCGATCCGCTTAGCTTCCCTCTTCAGTCTGATGTAGGCTTTCTCCATCTTCTCAAAGTTACGTGCCATAATATCTATGTCGTCGGCGAAACCAAATAGCTGGACGGACTTATTGAAAATTGTACCACTCGTGTTAATCCCTGCTCTTCGTATTACCCCTTCCAAAGCGATGTTGAATAGCAAACACGAAAGACCATCACCTTGCCGTAACCCTCTGCGGGTTTCGAAGGGACTCGAGAATGCCCCTGAAACTCGAACTACGCACATCACCCGATCCATCGTCGCTTTGATCAATCGTGTCAGTTTATCCGGAAAACCGTGTTCGCTTCGGCCTTAGTCTGAATAATAATAAAATTAAAAGAACAGAACTGGGCGCTTTTAAACTGGGCCGAAGCTCAGTTAAAAAGCAGTTATTGGCAAGATGGACCAATCGTGGTCATAGCCAGTCAGGAAAACAAATCCATCTCCTCGTCAGCCCAGTTAAAAAGTTGTTATATTACTCACGGCGTTCGTTCACTGGGCTGGTGTTTTAGCCCAGTTAGCGAACGGTTACTGTATTTACTTTCATAGCATTGTTACGGGACTGATTTGCGATTTGATTCTGTAGAATGCAAACGTTTCTTCTAAAACTAATTCCCTTTTCT
This sequence comes from Armigeres subalbatus, assembly GCF_024139115.2. Taxonomy (NCBI): domain Eukaryota; kingdom Metazoa; phylum Arthropoda; class Insecta; order Diptera; family Culicidae; genus Armigeres; species Armigeres subalbatus. The sequence continues at coordinate 306,318,727 of NC_085140.1, forward strand.
GATAGAGGAAAGGTTATTCTGTTGGTACATATCGTTATTTTCTCAGAAAATGCTCGCTTCAGAATGAAAATACTCCAGTGTATTTTCAGTGCGCACACTCCTGCTGCTCTGGCGTGCATTTTTTTAGACAGATTAATATGACATTGGGGGCCCTCCGTTGCCGTGCCGTAAGACGCGCAGCTACAAAGCAAGACCATGCTGAGGGTGGCTGGGTTCGATTCCCGGTGCCGGTCTAGGCAATTTTCGGATTGAAAATTGTCTCGACTTCCCTGGGCATAAAAGTATCATCGTGTTATCCTCATGATATACGAATGCAACAATAGTAACCTGGCATAGAAACCTCGCGGTTTATAACTGTGGAAGTGCTTAATGAACACTAAGCTGCGAAGCGGCTCTGTTCCAGTGTGGGGATGTAATGCCAATAAGAAGAAGAAGACATTTTTAATATTCAAATATCCCTCTTTTAGTTGCACTTAATAAATTAAAAATATATAAACTTTTAGATGGTGTAAAATCAAAGAGCAGAACTTCTTGCACAGAATGTAGGACAACACTGTTTGCCTTCCAATGTTTGATTACAAAATAAGTTACGCCAAAATCGCAAATCAGTCCTGGTTTGTAGATGCTTTTTTCGAGTAATTCTCATAATTCATTTCAAATATACAGCCTCGAGTTCTAGTGATTTAAAGTTATAATCAGATCTGCTATATTATAAAATTAACATATTCTTTTGGATTATAAATTTGAAAAAAAAAATCCCGGCGACTTCATCAAATTCCCGGAGTTTTCTCAGCTTTTTCCCGGTGATTTCAAATTCCCGGCTCTACCGGAATCGCGGGTGAGTGGTCACCCTGCAATTACGCGTATTTGAAAAAAGTTCCTAGAATAGGATATTAAAAACTTACCAGAAAAATCTATTCAACGTAATGCTACGTCCCGGCCGACAGCGCTATGTGTGCGATCACCCAAGCCTCGAAAGTAGTCCATCAGCTTCGATAACGGTGCACGGAGCAGGGCCTTCTGCTTTGCCTAGAGCTACCTTCACAAGGTCTTTGCCAGCTGCTCGCCGAAACCCATCTCGAAAAGACGGTCCTCTTCGGTAAAACACACAATACTGCAGCGCTGAATTTCGGCCTGGCGTGCAACAATCACATCCGGCAGCATCCAGATGGCCGCAAACTGCGCAGCAAACTTCCCAAGCTGCTTGGCGAACTTCTACGCATAAATAGCTAGCTCTCTCGTGGAAGTAAATATCAACGCACTAGCACCAATTGCCTTCCGTTTTAGTATCTCGAAAAGTTGAATCATAAATGCAAACCTGCAAATCGAGCCTGTTTTGGTCATTCCAAGCACATCCGAATCGTCAAATCAGCGGGATAGTTTTGCGCTGGATTGAAGTTGGCACTTAGTTTCCAATTCTGAGGATTGCCTTCAAGATCGGCTGCTCAGTTCCATGGCCTAAAATCCATCATTTTGCTTCTTACTCTATTGCCGTCGTCGTCGAAATCCAAAACCGACATTTTCAGTGAACAATCCATGGAAGATTCGGATTCGTTTAGATCCATTTCGATGATGGATATCACTTTAATTAAACGGATTAAAAACACTATTTTCACCAAACAAATCAAACTCGCGAATTAAACAAATCGGACCGCGTGAAAAATGTAAAAATAACCGAGCGACTCTCCGCCTCTAACAAACATGGCGACCAAAAAGCACCGATGTCGTTGATGTCAAGTCCGCAGTGTTGCGAGAAAATTATATTATCAATGGATACAATATTGTATCCATATTTGTGTAATTTTACACAACTTTGTTGGATCCTATGGGTTGCATCATTTTCTGTGTAATATTCGATGTTTTACTAATCTAATATTACGCAAATGCTACGTGAGGGAAATTGATTATTCTGCTTTTGTGTAATTTCCAAGCAATGTAAAATTACATCAAAGTGAATGTTTATATGCATTACAATTTTGGCATCGCATAGAAATTTTGGTACATCGCATAAATTACATCGATGCACATTACATTATTTTTTGCTGTGTAGCCTCACACCTCGGGAATTTGGTCCGCGGATTTTTTCCCCATGTATTTTTGCATATGCGATGTTTTCGGAATTCGGGCACGGAAAATAAAAATCCCGGCCCCCTTTAAAATACGCGGGGACCAAATTCCGGCGGAAAATTTTCCCGAGGTGTAAAGGCTGCCTCACACCTCGGGAAAATTTTCCAGCGGATTTTGAGCCCCGTGTATTTTAAATGGGGCCGGGATTTTGATTTTCCGTGTCCAAATTCCGAAAACATCGCATATGCAAAAATGCATGGGGAAAAAATCCGCGAACCAAATTCCCGAGGTGTGAGGCTACCTTAAGGCAGCTTTTAAGGCTGTGTCCTGTGAACCAAGATTCTCTTTGATCACGCTCTCTTTCGCTAATATATCGGCTAGTTTGGCATGTTTTGCTACATTTCCACTTCAGCATGATAGATAAAGCTATTGTCTTTGGATATCTACCAAGAAATTCGAAGTAAACTTTTGTATAGTTTGGTAATAATCGAAAGAGAATAGATCCAAAGAGAGACTCTCTTTTGCACATACGACCTATTTTCAAAGCACTCTAGAACTTTTAGTTAAAATTTGACATTCCGATGGTTATTTTTCCATCGTGGTTAAAATTTTACTCCGAAGCCGACCCATTTGAGTTTTGACAGATTGATAGTTATTTGAAACGAAATGGATTTGGCGCCAATTTTCTCGCGAACAAAGTTAAACTATCGAACTGTAAAATCTAACCATGCTCCGGAGCAGGGTTATTTTTAACCACGGCGAAATAACCATCGAACTGTCAAATTTTAACTAAAAGTTAAACGAATCCGTGGAATGGTTACCTGCGAGGTTTCTAAGCCAGGTGGCCAAGTTAAGGCTACCTTACACCTCGGGAATTTGGTCCGCGGATTTTTTCCCCATGCATTTTTGCATATGCGATGTTTTCGGGATTTGGGCACGGAAAATCAAAATCCCGGCCCCATTTAAAATGCATGGGGACCAAAATCCGGAGGAAAATTTTCCCGAGGTGTAAAGGTGGTCTTTAAGGCTGCCTCACACCTCGGGAAAATTTTCCAGCGGATTTTGAGCCCCGTGTATTTTAAATGGGGCCGGGATTTTGATTTTCCGTGTCCAAATTCCGAAAACATCGCATATGCAAAAATGCATGGGGAAAAAATCCGCGAACCAAATTCCCGAGGTGTGAGGCTACCTTTAAGGCTGGTTTACAGTTCGGAAAACGTGTCCGCGGGATTTGTTACGGGATTTTGCTCCGGGTTTTGTCAGGGAAAATTTTCCGCCGATAAGTCTCCACTGTCAAAACATTTTCCGTGATTGGGTTTACACTTCAGGATTTTGCTTCGGGATTTGAGAATCTGCGTATCCTCGCCCGTGCTTGAGTTTACACTTCGGGGTTTTGGTTCGGATTTCTTTATACAATAGTTGGAAAAATAACGAGAAGAGGGAGATATCCCAACAAACATTCACTAGTTGAACTAACATCAGTGTGATGATTTAATTCAGCGCTGTGTTGAATTATGTCTGTACTATTTCTTATCACAACTTCTGTTCAAGCTTTGTTCACACAATTTTGGCGAAGTTATACAACTACAATATCTCATTTTTAAAAACAACTTTATTAACTGATTCGTTAAACCTTTAATAGGCATTTTACTAAGCCTCAATTCAGCTACATGTGAATTCTTCGAAAATAATAACACATAGAAGGTAACATCATTAAGATCTCCAATGAACGTATTTTAAAGCAATTGCTATTTTCATATGATCATTTTAAAACTTTCCTAAATCGGGTCTCGAACTGCTGTCATTTGATCATCTGCCGGTAACGTTGTCATCCGCGCCATCCTTGATTTGTTAGATATGGCTCACTCAATGCATAACATAAATAAACTTATTGCTGGATATGAATCATAATTGGACTCTTATTCAATAAGTCGATCTGTCAAACTACAGTTTGTTAATAACTGTACAAGATTTTTATTTCGACCATTGTTCAGCCAGTCATAACCATCGCACACTTGGAAAAATACGTAAAAATAATTTTTAAATTTAGTTGCGCATGAATGCATGATTTTTTCATTGCTCCAGCAGTTTTGTTTGTTCCGACAGCTTAATAAATCATGAATATAAAAAGCATGTCTTGAAAATAATTCATTATTTTCCTATAAATCAAATTTTCCAAATCTAGAATCCAGATTTTCTTTCAAACTGAAAAGCATAATGCTTTTTTCCACTGTGCGATAGATCAGATAAATGTGAAATCCAATGGTTAAGAAGGACAACGGTTAAGAAGGATGTCTAATGCTTGCTTATTAACTTACTATTCAAACTCAATTCGACCACCCTTTCAGAGCATCACATCATAGTCGAACAGAGAACTTTAAAAATCATTAGTTCAGCATATTGTTAAACTTTCCCAATATGCTGAAATGTGATAAAACGAAAACGTTAGTTCGACTTCAAATAAAGGTAGTAAACAAATAAATAGGCCATATGTCGAATATTAGTTAGATTAGATGCTGAAATGAAATCTGTCTAGCGAATTATTTAGCATTCATTTTATTCAGCTACGAAGATCACAAATAAACAATAATTCAACCTAGATGCTTATTAGTAGCTTGTCGTTGTTTGTTGGGATAGCGAGAGAAAGGGAGAGAATGAGTGAGAGAGAGCGATTGAATGGGAGAGAAAGAGGAAATGAGTGAGTGAAAATGAGTAAGTGAGAGTGGGTGAGTAAGTCAAAGTGAGTGAGTGAGTGAACGAGTGATTGAGTGAAAGCGAGTGAGTGAACGAGTGATTGAGTGAAAGCGAGTGAGTGAGAATTCGTGAGTAAGTGAGAATGAGTGTGTTAGATTGAGCGAGCGAGTGAGAATGTGTGTAAATGAGTGAGAGAAGGTGAGTGAGAATGAGTTAGAGCGAGTGAGTGAGAATGAGTTAGAGCGAGTGAGTGAGAATGAGTTAGAGCGAGTGAGTGAGAATGAGTTAGGGCGAATGAGTGAGAATGAGTTAGAGTGAGTGAGTGAGAATGAGTTAGAGCAAGTGAGTGAGAATGAGTTAGAGCGAGTGAGTGAGAATGAGTTAGAGCGAGTAAGTGAGCATGATTTAGAGCGAGTGAGCTAGAATGACTTAGAGCGAGTGAGTGAGAATGAGTTAGAGCGAGTGAGTGAGAATGATTTAGAGCATGTCTCACTATGCACTATTTCTCAATTATCTTTGCTCACTTTGCACTTCTCACTTCTTAGTACTCATTTCTCAGTTTACTCTTCTCAATTCCCACTTCTCACTATTCATTTCACTTTTCACTTCTCATTAGTCACTTTTCACTTTTCTTTTCTCACTCTTCATAACTCACTTCATACTCTTCACTTCCCGCGCCTCATTCTCACTACTCATTACACTACTCATTTCTCACTACTCAACTCTCACTTATAATTTTACACTTCTTACTTCTTATTCTCACTACTCATTGCTCATTGCTTACTTACTCATTTTGTTTTTCATTTCTCGCTTATCATTCGTTAGTTTTCTCTGTATAGTGTATTATTAATACAGAAGTGTATTATTATACTAGATAAATCATCATTCAAACTCTCAAACTAATCAACCAACCTGTTAATTAACCAAGACAATGTATGTCACTACACTGACCTAGGGACACCATAGCTTGAGATAGATTTGAAATTGAATTTTGACTTCCATAAGACTAGTTTAGCTGGAATACAGTCAAAGCAGCCATTAACGACGCAGCGGAGAACAACGTCGGGTATATGGGGCGAAGTCGACGGAACGATTGGCTCGACGAAGAGTGCAGACAGATTCTGGAGGAGAAGGACGCAGCGCGGGCGGTCGCGCTGCAGCAAGGTGCTCGGCAGAACGTGGAACGTTATAGCCGGAAGCGGGGACAGCAGACCCGCCTTTTGCAGGAGAAGAAACGCCGCCTGGAAGAAGCGGAGTGCTAAGAGATGGAACAGCTGTGCCGTTCTCAAGATACACGCAAGTTCTATCAGAAGCTCAACGCATCCCGCAAAGGCTTCGTGCCGCGAGCCGAAATGTGCCGGGATAAGGATGGGAGCATCTTGACGGACGAACGTGTGGTGATCGAAAGGTGGAAGCAGCACTACGAGGAATATCTGAATGGCGCTGAGAGTACAGGCAGTGAAAGTCAAGGCAGCGGAGTAGATGACTACGTCAGTTTAGCGGACGATGGAAGCCAACCAGCCCCCACCTTGAGGGAAGTTAAGGATGCCATTCAACAGCTAGAGACCAATAAAGCAGCTGGTAAGGATGGTATCGGAGCTGAGCTCATCAAGATGGGCCCGGAAAAGCTGGCCACTTGCCTGCACAAACTGATAGTCAGAATCTGGGAAACCGAACAGCTACCGGATGAGTGGAAGGAAGGGGTTATATGCCCCATCTACAAGAATGGCGATAAATTGGAGTGTGAGAACTTTCGAACGATCACCATCCTTAATGCCGCCTACAAAGTGATATCCCAGATCATCTTCCGTCGTCTGTCACCATTAGTGAACGAGTTCGTGGGAAGTTATCAAGCCGGCTTCGTTGACGGCCGCTCGACAACGGACCAGATCTTTACTGTACGGCAAATCCTTCAAAAATGCCGTGAATACCAGGTCCCAACGCACCATCTGTTCGTTGATTTCAAGGCGGCATACGACAGTATAGACCGCGTAGAGCTATGGAAAATTATGGACGAGAACAGCTTCCCTGGGAAGCTTACCAGACTGATTAAAGCAACGGTGGATGGTGTGCAAAACTGTGTGAAGATTTCGGGCGAACACTCCAGTTCGTTCGAATCGCGCCGGGGACTAAGACAAGGTGATGGACTTTCGTGCCTGTTGTTCAACATTGCGCTAGAAGGTGTCATGCGGAGAGCCGAGTGTAACAGCCGGGGTACGATTTTCAACAGATCCAGTCAATTTATTTGCTTCGCGGATGACATGGACATTGTCGGCCGAACATTTGCAAAGGTGGCAGAACTGTACACCCGCCTGAAACGTGAAGCAACAAAAGTTGGACTGGTGGTGAATGCGTCAAAGACAAAGTACATGCTTGTGGGCGGAACCGAGCGCGACAGGGCCCGCCTGGGAAGCAGTGTTACGATAGACGGGGAAACCTTCGAGGTGGTCGAGGAATTCGTCTACCTCGGATCCTTGCTAACGGCTGACAACAACGTTAGTCGTGAAATACGAAGGCGCATCATCTGTGGAAGTCGGGCCTACTACGGGCGAGCGTGGGGCGTATCCGAGGATGGAGAGATGCGGCCTCGAACCGTGCATTGTGGCGTCAAATTGTTGATTCAGTGTTATCTGTTTAGATGTTAACTAAATAAATGAAATGAAAAGACTAATTTGCATTGGCGTAACTAATGGAAAATTCTAGGGGGGGCTAACTTTTTTTTTAAATGTTTCTACTTTTTCACTCAAAACAATTAGGTTATCGTTTTCGCTCAATGCTTAAAACAACTAATATATATTGCTCGCAAGTTGGCCGATCAAACAAACATTGACCTATTAATATACAACACATCCATTGACGACTTGAACATTATGAATTATGGTCCACGACACTGAGCCTATAAAAAATAGAAATTTCGTGAGAAAATCATAGGAGCCTTAGTAAAGCAAAATGAGTCTGTGGATTTTTATAAGCCATCCAACATCATTCCAAGTTCTTTCTCATTTAAATTTAAACTATCTCTCTTCAAAATCCGAGAGATTTGCCAGAACTTTGTCGAAAATAAAGAAGCCTAAATTGTTTACTGAAAATTTAAAATTTTCAAGAAGTAGCGACATTACGAAATCCCTCAAACACTTTACCAGACAAATCAGAAATGGCTGAATTGGATACATGCATATGAAACATTGTATAACATTTTGATCCTGCGCCTTACAGGTCTATTTTAGAAAGCGTGAGATCATAAATGTTTTCAACAAAACTTCAATAAAACTTGAAAATTTTAAAATATTGCTCATTTGCTGAGAAATTTCATTGATACAATCAGGATTTGTTTGAAATTCTTCGGCCACCTAAGCATGCTGAAGTCTCCAAGCCAAATAGATCATCATACGTTGATGTAATTTAAAAAGATTGCCAAATTGGCAAAGGCTTAGTTTATGTTCTTGAAAAATAATCATGTTCAGACAAATTCAAAAAAATCTGATGATGATCACAATCCTGAAACCTATTACGACCTGTAAAAATTTTCAACTACACAGTTAACAATATATTATGTATCTGATTCTGTTATAAATTTCTAACAGAATATGTTATCTTTGTGACAAAACTGTAACATAATTTCAAAACTTTTTGTTTTAAGTAGTGTTATTTTTTATATGAATTTAGATATTGTAACAAATTTTGTTGAGAAAATTTAAAACATAATAACATATGTTGATATAATTTTGATATGGCCTCTATCATGAGGTATAGCCCCCGAATCAGCTTATTATCGTAAAAGATTCCGAAAAACGTATCTCACGGTATGCTACCTATCTAGAGGTAGTATACAGACATGAAAGTGAAAGATTTTGTCTTTCTCTTTTGGATTTGTGTTTTTCGCAAAAAAAATGTTTTAGCAAGAATTTGCAAATCGTAAAGTGGTCCTGAATTATTCGAAATTCAAAAACCTGAAACCAAAAACAGATTTGAAAAGAGAGAAGATGAATAAAATTCATAATCTGTAGTTAAGCTCAGACAGCTAGATATGTGCAATACTTATGCGAAGTAGCAAAAATTCTAGGGGGGGCTATTTGGATCCTAGGTGGGCTATAGCCCCCCCTAGCCCCCCTGTAGTTACGCCAATGCTAATTTGGTACTATTCCAATTAACTCTACCACGCTGTATTTCTTCACAGATACGTATTTCGATCTCAATTATTAGGCCGAGACACTGAATCTCGTGCTTGGCTCGACTCGACTTAAGTTGATTTTTTTTATTGCGATTAGTCACCGGCGTGGCCAAATTATGATCGGCAACATCCTTTATTGCTATGATGCGACCACCGTTTCAACTTAGATTTCCAACACTATTAAAATTTTTGAGTTTGATTTGGGTGGAGTTTCGGACCCAGACATTACAGGTTTTTATTTCTACGTCTACCGCTATTGGTAAATATTTTTATTTTTGAAACATTAAATAAATATTCAGAGTAATGATAATTATTTGTATATATGTACTTCTATTCTGATTTAATATGCATCTGTCGCTACTCTTGTTTGCTTTCATAGCTAATAGTTACTACTTGTCCGCAAAATCTATTCATTTATTTATCCCTTGCATTCTTTGGTGTGCCTGAAGATTGATATTTTGCAATTAAGTCTCATGTCTTAATGTTATGAATGTGCGGGAACAGGAAACTAAGATATAGGTGAATGGGTTTTAGAAACACTAATCAAGCCTTCTACAGTATACGTTTAGGGTGGTGTATAGGTTTAGAATGTATAATCTACAGTAAATATCGTTAGTCAAGTGTTCAAACTCAAGGAAGAGAAGGGCTTCACTTGTCTCTTTCTGCTTACAACAGGTACTAAACATCGATTTATACAGCAACATTTGAAACATTCAACAATGCGATAAATTTCTGTTGGCTGCCCTTTTGGTTAACAACTAGCAATAGATTAAGGTACGTTGGACGTTTGCTTGAAAACTTGCAGCTATGTTTACCCTTACTGAGTTAAACTTTAGCATTTCTTTACTTAACCACAGAAGATTTGGTGGTCTTCCAGTCGGCCAGTGCGATCCATTGAGCAGTAGCTGATCGATTGCGAAACAGTTCCTCGAAGAATGTGCGATCCTCCGGTCTAACGTCCGGCCCACTCCCAACGGTGGCGCAACCGAGCACTTCGTTTTTGCCCAGCAGACTATCATGTCGGACCTGCAGCTCAATGGAGCAACTCTTAAGCGTTTCTTTGGCTATGTCAAATGTAAGTGCTTCATTGTAGACTGGTGCAACCGTATTCCTTGCTACGGTAGTTTTACGTTTTTTGAGGCGCTTTCCGTCCAGATTGTGGAGCGATATTTTAACGTAGGGGTCCGACGTGCCCCGAGTTTCGTCGACGACGCGGAGATTCCTTGCTTTGATAATCACTACGGTTAGCTTTTCGACTGAGGGAAGATATGAAAGGGAAACCATGACGTCACCGTGGTCTTGCTTTGGGTCCTGGAAGGGTAGTCAAAAAATTTATTAATAAAAAAACAAATAAATCGTGCACTAATACCGTTTCAGAACATGGTCCTAATGGGCGCCAGATGTCCAAACGATCGGTCAGGTCAACGTGCGCCAGCGCAAGTTGCGATCCTCCAATGACTACGTGACGGGAATAAGCATCAAAGTCGAATAATAGTACTTCGAGTGTGCGGCGACCGATGGTGGCCGGTCGAACTTCGAAGACAAAATCTTCATCGAACACTGGAATTGAGAATCAAATATTCTATTACTATTTTTGCCATTCTTGTATAAATGTTTCGATTTTTATTGATTTTCCTCATATGCTTTCTCCTTGTGTAATATTTAGTATCTAACCTTTTCTCTATTTTTTAAAAATTTAAGATGAATTGCTTACAGTCCTACCAGGTTCCAGGTGAACACTAACTTTACCTAAAACTTTATACCGTAATCACCAAAACCCGCACCACGATATTTTTAAATGCACTCTAAACTTACAAAACAACGCATTTAAACTTCTTGCTTTGTATTGTTTTCAAGACTGTGGCTTTTCAATTTTAATTATTTTGTAATTTCGACTTTTTTTTCTATCGACCTTTTGTTCATTCGACTTTTTGTCCTTCGAGCTTTTGTCATAGATTCGCTGAAGCAACCTGATGTCGTCACTGTATACGTGTAGCATCTCGAGGAAGCGTTGCCGGAAGATTGTGAGCTTGAAGGGGGCCTGTCGTATCCAAACTTGGATGTTGCCGAACACTGACCGAACACGTCTATCCGCGTGAAAAATCGTCAATAAACTGAGCGTCCTCAATGCCTTCGAAATACAATACAATACTCTCTGTCATGCTCTCAATCGTCTTTATTTAACGCTCTTTCACATATGAATGCTCTTAGCAATATGCATTCATCAATTGCTCTGTCTCATTTTGCTCAACTAAGCAGCTTTGTTTTTTGTTCTTCTCTGGCACATGCAAATCATTGAATATAGTGCGCATTGTCGACTCGAGTTGATTATGTATTTACATTATTTATCATATAAGTCCATGGAATAATACAGGCACTATGGGCAAAGTTGAAATTGAAAATCATTTAATATTGAAGTTCAATATGAATGTTATTTTGCATTCACATTCATGTTAAGAATAACGATCGCTACAACTTTTACTTCCAAAACATTTTCAAAATTTTGATTTCCAATATCTGCTCACTACATTCGCCCCTTTATCTACTCTATGACAATTTTAAAAAATATATGAAAACTCCAATTTCAAGTTGTAAAATGGTTCTAAGTATACTTTCACTAAAAAAAATCGATAAAATGCAAAAAAAACATCTTATATAAATTCAGTACCAAATGAATCCGAATCCAATCCGAATTAGAACGATGTTCACTAGAATCTAAATCCATGCAAACTTTATTTCACATTTAATTAAAATAAATCTAATTCAATTCTAGTCAATCCAAACACAAACTAGTTCAAGTTCAGTTTACATTAAATCCCAAATATTCAAAATGAAAAAAAAATCTAATTCAACAATAATTCAATCCAATTTGTATTTTTGTATAGATTAATTCAATCCGAACCAAATCTGGTTTGAAACGAAAATTCAAGACGAGCCTGATCTATCTAAATTAATCCTGTCCAAACCAATTTAAATCAAAATCAAATCTAAAGTACAGTCTAAATCCACTACAAATCAAACCAAATTATAGTCCAAATTAAATTCTAATCCAAACTGAAATTAAACTAGATCCATTTCTAATCTATTCTAAAACATTCTAAAATCAGTATCAAAATCTTGTCCATGCTCAATCCAAAACTATCTTATTGCAATCAATACAAAATTCAGTTCCAAGATAGATACTTCAGTCCAAATTCAATTTAAATCCATTCCAAACTCTATCCTAAGCGAATCGAAATAAAAGTAAAAATCCAATTTAAACTTCTATTAAATTTATTCCAAAATCATTTACAGAAAGAAAATAGATCAAACCGTGATTGACAGAAACACGAAAAATATAAGTGACAAGTTCGGAACAATACGAAACAATTATCTGTGCATTCTTTTGATACAAACTTTAAGTCAGATTTAAATTCAAATCAACATCCAACGTCCAAATTATTAAAATCAAAATTTTATACTAAGGGTCTGTCTCATTTGGAGAATTAAACTTAAAAGTGACAGTTCGAAAATTAAAAAATCACCCCGTAATAAGAATGGCTGGTGCTACCCAGCAATTCCAATAGGACATCGATGGAAAATGATTCGATATCTTTCAAAAGTAATCTTGCTCTGCGAGCAGGGTTATTTGATAATTATTGAAATGTCACTTTTAAGTTTAATTTCAGTTTAATTATCCAATTGAGACAGACCCTAAACATCCAAAAAAACCTAAATCAAATTAGGTTCAAGTTAAAACCTGTTAAAACCAAATTTGATCTAACAGAAATCAAAACCAATTTAAACTCGATTTAGATTCAATCCAAAATTAACATAAATGCAGTTTTCACATTAATTAATTCACGTCCAATATAAATAAAAATCCAAACACTATCCTAGTCCTCTTCAATCCATCTGCACGCAAAACCTTCCTAATCTAATTTAAAACTAATCAATATTAAATGCACCAAACCAAATTTGAACCCCATCTAGTTAGAAAACATAATCTAACCGAAAGAAATCAATCCAAACACAATGTATGCCATCCCAAGCCCAATACAATTCTCGTTTAACTTTTCAAACGGTCCTAAGTAACATTTTTTCATGAATTAATTTGAATAGCCCAATCAACAGACCAATATGAAAGCTTTTGATTGCACTACTCAAATTAATTCATGAAAAAAATGTTACTTAGGACCTTTTGAAAAGTTAAGCGAGAATTCTAATTTAAATCTCAACAAGTACAATTCAAATTTCATATAGCATTTGACAATAAAAAAAATCAGCTCTATTTTTTGACATTGGTGCACTTACACAAGATATACGACTCGATACAATCTACAACGACCAAGGCGACGAATAAAAAAAAGACAGGAACACCATCTTCGACCAGAAGTCGTACACACTGCACACTTAACACACTGAACACTTAACACCTAGCATTAGACAACGGACACATAACACCCAGTGGACCAGTAAAAAAATTTTCGATCACGAAAAGTTTCCTCCTTACCGGGGCGGGAATCGAACCCACACTCCATAGGCTATGGACCATAGCACATGCGTCTAGACGATTGACGTCGCTAACCGCACGGCCACGAAGCCCACCAAAAGGATCGCGATTGGAAGCTTGGAACATGGAACTGCAAGTCGCTAGGCTGCACAGGTGGCGACAGGATAAACTACGATGAATTACATCCCAACAACTTCGACGTCGTAGCGCTGCAGGACAGGACAGAAAGTGTGGGAAAGCGAGCATCGAGCAGCTACCTTCTACCAAAGCTGTGGCACCACCAACGAACTGGGAACCGGCTTCATAGTGCAATAAACAGCCAATCAACGCAAGGACGTGCAAGCTGAGGATAAAAGTCCGTTTCTTCAACTATACCATCATCAACGTGCACTGCCCACACGAAGGGAAACCCGACGACGAGCAAAAAGCGTTATATGCGCAGCTTAAGCAGACATACGATTGATGCCCACTGCGGACCGGTTATCGGACCGGAAGTCTCTGCATAACGCATTGAACGACAAGGGCCAACGATGCATAAACTTTGTAGCCTCCTGCGGAAATCACCTAATCAAGAAACGGAAAATCGACCACGTTCTAATCGACGGTAAAATCTTCTCCGACATCACGAACGTACGCACTGGTATGACGGCGAATGTGAGCAGTTGAGGAGAGGAACGCAGCATGGGTGAGATTGCTGCAACACCGCACGAGAGCAAACGAGGCACGATGCAAAAGGGCGCGGAACGACAACTCTATTCTTCGGAGGAAAAAGCGCCAGCAGGAAGATCGAGACCGTGAAGAGACGGAGCAACTGTACCGCGCTTATAACGCACAAAAGTTCTATGAGAAGTTAAACCGTTCACGTGAGGGCCACGTGCCACAGCCCGATTTGTGTAAGAACATAAACGGGAACCTTCTTTTGAACGAGCGTGAGGTGATCCAAATGTGGCGGCAGCACTACGAAGAGCACCTGAATGGCGATGTGGCAGACAACGGTGGCGGTATGGCAATGAACCTAGGAGCTCGCGCGCAGGACATACGACTTCCGGCTCCGAATCTCCAGGAAATTCAGGATGAGATTGGCCGGCAGAAAAATAACAAAGCCCCTGGAGTTGACCGACTATCAGAAGAGCTGTTTAAGCACGGTGGTGAGGCACTGGCTAGAACGCTGCACTGGATAATTACCAAGGTTTGGGAGGCTGAGGTTCTGCCGCAGGAGTGGATGGATGGTGTCGTGTGTCCCATCTGTTCTTCTTCATGTCTTTTTTTTTTGTTGGCGATGGTAGTGGTGGCGGTGGTTGTGTTAGCGAGAGTAGTTGCATGTCTTGTGGTGCCCGTTGTCCTATTGGCGGATAGATTCCTCTAAGTTGATTACTAATTTCTTCGATGCCTCTTTGTTGATTCGTGGTTGCGATTGGGTTCGTCGTCTTTGGTAGTGACCGTGGTGGTGGCGTCAGTGGTGAGATGTCTTCCCTCTGAACCTGCTGCGCATATGTTACCCTACCTGGAGTATGTTGATGTTGTTGGGGTTGCTGTTGAGTTTGCTCGGGAGGTTGTTGTAGACTTATTTTCTTCAGTTCTTCCATCATAATCGACATCTGTTCCGATATTGTCTCTTTGATGAAAGCATTGATTTCCTTTTTCATTTCATCTCCAAGCATTTCGCGATCATTTGTTTTCTCCTGTTGCTGTCGAAGTGGTAATAGATTCGAGTTCGGGGCGTAGTGAGTTCCTGGCCTATTGCTGTTTGGGAAAGTTGTGCTCGATGCCCAATCTCCTAGACTGGCTCGGTGTGCTGGACCAGCTGCTATATCCAGTAGCCCATGCTCTACTGCATTCACGTCCACCTCGTCTGGCAACGGTGGAAAATTGAGTGCTGTGTCGTTATCCATTCTACTCACGAAATCTTGTATCCTATCGCTGGAATAGTTCAACCTCACGTTTGCTGGTGGAAGGCTACTTCGTCTGTCTTCCGGGTTACCGTATCTATCTAACAGTCCTTCTGCAAACGCAATTAATTCTGATTTTACTCGCTGTTGTTCTCTAGTGATCGCGTCAATCCTTAATATTCTGGCTCTGTAATGTCGTAATCTAGAAATGTGTTTCGGTTCAGGGCAACCGGTTTCTAATGTATGCTGTAGATCTTGCAATTTCTGTGATACGATAGGGTACTCTTGATTTAATGACTTCTTTGAAATTAATTGTCTAGGTTTTTTAACCTCGCTCAACAATGCTTTCTTTAGTACCTGTCTTCTATCCTGTAATGTTCCTTCGACTGATAGACACCTTAACTTCAATTCGTAATCAACCTCGTCACTTAATAAGTCGTTAGGGTTTATGAAGTACATAAAATGGTGAGCTAAATGGTTACTCATTTGAACTAATGAATTCCTTTATTTTGTTTTTCAGGCTGTACTGATGCCAATTCTACAAACCGACTTTTACGTCAATTTGATCCTCCAACGAAACAGGAAGGATGTATTCGAAATATTCTATTTCCTAATTTTAATAAATTATTTATAGTAAACTGCCAATATTTATTGTAAGATAGAAGGCTTATATAAAGGGGAATATTCCAAACAAAATCCGAATTAATTCTCCAATCTATTCAACTAAGTTCCTAATTCAATTCCATAATTCAAATTTTCTTAATTCTACAAATTTCAATTCAAACTTACACCTATAAATCAATTCAAATACTTAACTACTTCAAAAACTACTTCAAAATTATTTACAAATCCAAAAATTACCGTTAGCTGGGCGCCAAATGTAACGGGCGGGGCTGTTTTCAGGGTTTAAAGGGAGCTCACTTATGCGCCAGGTGACCGAGGTCACCGCGAAGGAGCGATTTAACAATTTATAAACTTCCCGTTCCGGCTAGAGACCTCAGGGCGGGTTGTCCGAAAATCATACACTGGCGAACCGTTCGTGTGAAACCAACAGACGGAGAATAATTGGAAATAAACAACTAAAATTGCCGCAAAGAACAAAAAAAAAAACATTCGATTTGCGTATCTTTCTATAAACCTTCCACTTCACAACTCAACGTTTCATTCAAACATACACACTTAAAATAAATCACCGAATTCGGTGAAATTTTACCGAAATCTCAACAGCAGAACTGTTCGGTAAATAATTTTACTGATTTTCGGTGATTTTGACAGTTGAGCAATGGAAAAAATCACAGAAAATCTGTAAAATAATTACCGAACAGTTCTGCTGTTGAGAATTCGGTAAAATTTACCGAATACTGTGAAATGAGTTAAGTGTGTAGGTTTTTAATCAATGAACGCCATCCATTCTCCAATACATTAATTTCTAGGGGTTAGTATCGGGTATCGCTTACTGCGTACGTCACTGTCGAGATGGGTGCTGCACAGGTGGTGGGTTTCGTTGCGCGCGATTGTTGCATAATGCTGGTGGGTGGTAGCTTAAATCCTTGACATACACCATCAGCCGTCGAACGTTGGCTGCGATGCTATATCGGTTGCTTGCCGTTTGAGCTTACCGAACGGCGGCTGGCCGCATACGAACTTACAGAGCGGCGGTATTGATCGTGGTTGCAGGCGGCTAGTACGGTGGTCTACGATAACTTGGAAGCTTTAGCTGAGAGGGTTCGGGTCGTTCGGGTCGATACGTACCACCGTCCAGGGTGTCACTCGTTTTGTCGACACGTGTAGGTTGGGCCTGCTGACCAAGGTGGGCTCGCGGCCGGACTTCTAGCCCTAGAGTGGGACCTTCGTTTAAAGGTTTACCTTTTAGTTTACTGCAATTCACGCAGTGTTGAGCAGTCTTGGTTAGGTTTTCTCGTACCACCTTCTCACAGACTCTAGTCAATGTTTTCCTGAAACACGACTACTTTTTATTACCAGCTCGCTCAACCTTTGCACTAAACTCTACTTTTCTATGCTAAGCTACTGTTCGGGTTTGGGTGCTCACAACTAAGTTCTCCTGTCACGTTTTCACTGCTTCGTGGTCGGAATGATATCTCATTACACAGATGGAATATTCTGGCTATACACATATATTGCCTTTTATTCTACACCCGTGTGCCTACATCGGTTGATTTCGCCTTCGGAAACCTTTTTCCGGTGGCCTAAACATGAATGTCATGTATGATTTTGACAGCTTCCTTTGGCGCTCTAGTCGACACGAAAGTCCTTGATTGCTAACACTTAGTATTTTTTTAAAGAAGGTATGATAAGGGTAGGTTGGGGATAAGTATATCTTTTTGTTCTGTAACCTCGTTACAAGCAATCATCGCGCAATCACATTGCTGAACGCCGCCTATAAGGTACTCTCCCAAATTTTATGCCGCCGACTAACACCAATTGCAGGAGAGTTCGTGGGGCAGTACCAGACGGGATTTATGGGTGAACGCTCTACCACAGATCAGGTGTTCGCCGTACGTCAGGTATTGCAGAAATGCCGGTTGATCAAGGCGACGATGGATCGGGTGATGTGCGTAGTTATAGTTTCATGGGCATTCTCGAGTCCGGGCAGAGGGTTACGGCAAGGTGATGGTCTTTCGTGTCTCATTCAACATCCCTTTGGAGGGAGTATTTTGGATTTACTTGACCAATGGATTCGAAGGTCGATTCACTTGCCTAATTCAAACGTTTCCTTTTGCAGCAAGGTTTGTCAAACTCAATAAATGTTTGGTAGATTACATTATTCTTTGCTCCTTGTCAAAACAGATGTCAAAACATCGGAAAAAGGAAGAGAAGTCCGAGGGAAACAGCAAAAAGCACGTGGCAGACTTGTCAGTTTTGACAGACTTTACTATGAAAACCGGTGTGAAGGTGAAAACGGCGATTCCAACGACTGTTCAAGGAGCAACTATTTCGAACGGTCGGGTCCAATAGGGAAATCCACATACAATAATACGAAGGGCAGGGATTGACACGAGTGGTACGATTTTCGCGAAGTTCGTCCAGTTAAATATTTGTCTTCGCCGACGACATTGATATTATGGCACGTAAGAGGATGAAGGAAGGCTCAAGAGAGTACAACGTAAGCCACCCACCACGAGTCTGTATTGGTGGTGACAAAATCGAAGTGGTTGAAGAATTCGTGTACTTGGGCTCACTGGTGACCTCCGATAACGATACCAGCAGAGAAATTCGGAGACGCATCATGGCAGGAAATCGTACGTACTTTGGACTCCGCAAAACTCTCCGATCGAATAGAGTTCGCCGCCGTACCAAACTGACTATCTACAAAACGCTTATTAGATCGGTAGTTCTCTACGGACACGAGACCTGGACGATGCTCGTGGAGGACCAACGCGCACTGGGACTTTTCGAAAGGAAAGTGCTGCGTACCATCTATGGTGGGGTGCAGATGGCGGACGGTACGTGGTGGAGGCGTGGAGGAGTTGCTTTTATAAATAATGTTATATCAATTAGAGTATGCTCTTCGGAAATTTTAGAAAATTCAAACTTCTCTGCTCCTCCCATTCGCTCATTAAGAAATAGAAACTTGTTTTGTATAAGTAATCATAGAACAAACTATGCCAAACATGTGCCTCTGAACAGAATAATGTCTTGTTATAACTCACACAGCGACAAAATTTATGTGACAATGACCAGAAAAATACCTAAAAAAGCATTTTTTTGATATAAGTTAAACCAGCCAAGGATAGTTAAAATAAACTAATGTACTGTAGTTTAGCCACATATATAAATGTAACGGTCTACGAAATGACTGATGACAAATAAAATAAAATAGAATGAACCATGAGTTGCATCAGTTGTTGGGAGAAACATCCTGTTATTCGGTACATTCAAAGTTAATTGCCTATATGCCGGGTATTAAGCCACCCGGAGTGGAAATTAATTACTATGTCTGAAACTTGATTATGCATATGTACAACATGTGATAGATTTAGTTCGGAAAAGGTATGGGAGGGTAACCGCCCCTTCGGGGGGGTTCGATCCCACGACCCCAGTTCGCATGACAGGTGCTTTCCCTACTAAGCTACGAAGGACCTCCGTCGTCCACCGCAGCTTAGCGGGTACTGATGAAACCAAATTCCCAGCACCAGGTACCAGCCGATCTCTCGCAATACATTTTCAGAACTAACTCTCTCAAATGTATTTTTGTACACAATGTCAACCAAGTAGAATGAGTATTTAATATTGTCCGGCTCCTACACACTTGCTTCATCAGCAACGGCGCTCAATGAAGTAGGGTTGTGTGAGGTTGTGCCAGTTTGGTCGTCAGATCCCAACACGACCACACAAGCGAAGAGAGATCGCCACTCGAGATCAGTACATTCAAAGTTAATTGCCTATATGCCGGGTATTAAGCCACCCGGTGCGGTGGACGACGGAGGTCCTTCGTAGCTTAGTAGGGATCAAACACCACCGAAGGGGCGGTTACCCTCCAATACCTTTTACGAACTAAATCTATCACATGTTGTACATATGCATAATCAAGTTTCAGACAATCCGGTTATTGTTTTTTTACCATATCTAAAGGAACATATTTTCCTATTAATTGCTAAATTTTAGCTCAGTTATGGAACATAAAATTATTTTGTATGGGGGTTCCTGCACTATTCTATGAATTTATGGTAGCGTTCTACGAAACAATCAGGTGTTATTTATGGATCGTTTTTCATTTTTAATGGATCTCTCTTAATTGTTTATATGCGAAAGTATGTTTTGCCGTTCAATTCAGTTGTGGTCGAAAATTTTTTCAGCTTCTTTGGCAACGCAATGTATATTTTTCAAGTATTAACCCGCATTGTAAGAGTAATGTTTAAATGAATGAGGATGGCAATGAAAGTGATTTTGAAATTGTATGACAATGAATGACGGTTTGGTTTGGTGATTGATATCGAAATCATGTGAGTTTACATTTTGCTACGAAAAGTTCGGAAAAAATGTCATACAAGACATGCGATTTAATGAGTGCAAACAATTCTAATAAAATTCTAAAGCTGAATGAGTAAATACTCAAATGGTAATTAAAAAATGAGTATTTTCGAATGCCCTTTTTAAATTTTCTGGAGGGCCACAAACTGGCCTGGGTAGCGCCAAGCCCTCCTGGTTCTCTTTTATTTTGCTAGAGAAGAGCACTAAACAGTATGAAGGAATCGTCATACTCCTCGAAAACATCTCTATCAATGAAAGCGTGACGAAATTTATGAGCGAAAAATAATACAAGTGATTGCAGCTGTGAGTTATAATATCAAGCTAGAACATTTTGTTCTCTATGGCATTCACTTTTTTTTTATTATCATCATATTGCTTCGTGTACCACTCTATTTGAAAACATCACGGTGTAAAGATGCCTCGAGAAAAAAAAAACAATGGAAAAACACGCCACTTTCCATTTTTAATTCTAACATTCTCACTCCTCCTTACCTGGGTTCAACGTTTTCTTGTGTATCCTAGTTTGCCACATGTTATTGCGATCTGGGAGCAGTCTTATCTTTGCGTATGGATCCGCGGTTCCACTGAAATCACGCGGTTGCAAGTCCTGAGCCTACGAAATAAAAATATTACGTATGTTAGTTTCCCCGATTCACCAACTATCCAAAGTCGCACCTCAATGAGTTTGACATTCAAAATTCCCGCACTGGGATCGTAGTTGAGCGTTAGGTGGATTGCTCCCCGGGAGTCATCACCGAGTTCGAGCTTCACGGTTGAGCTGGCACCGGCAGCGACCCCACCGGAGCCGGATGTATCAAGCGTGTTCTCCGCGCCGGAAGCATCTCCTGGCCCTCGTTGGTTGTTTTTCGCCTTCACCGTCGATGTGGTGGGCTTCGCAGGGCTCGTTGTGCTGAGAACAACGTGCTTGTCGGTGCGGGCAATCGGCACCGAACCGACCGCAATAACAGATTTACAGCTGCTCGATGAGTCGGCGCTGTCATCCGGAGGTTCTTCTACACAAAAAAAAATATTGGGAGAGTTGAATTATCAATCGAAATCAAGGGTATTATGTGGGTCCTACCATCAGAGGAGTCGATAAACTGACCACAAGAAGTGTTAGTTTTATAAAGCCCTTGGGATGCCCAAAAGGGTGGGTCGTCTGTTTTTGCGAGTGGGCTTCCGGTGTTTCGATTCAAGTATCGTGAAGTGCCTGCTACGGCATCTACGTTGTACGGTATGGAACAACTAACATGACTTTCGCTTCTGTGGAGTAAAACAAATGTTTCAGTCTTAAAGTGAGAAGTTCAAAAGCGGATTTATGGTAGATATTGCAAAAATTAATAACTCCATATGAAGAATAAATTTATTTAGGGGAAAATGGTTCAAAATATCCTTTTTAAGTTTTCGGCTTTAGGATCTTTCTTCGATGTTTTATCCGATATAAAACGGATACCAAATCATTTCAATGTGCAGACACCAAATTTACTAATTTAGCTGCATATTACAATGATTAATTCAGAATAAATAAGTTTTCCGAGTTTCAAAAAAAATTTAAAATTTGTTAGAAAATCTTTTATGGGTTAAAAACAGTGAATACGTTTGCGTGCGTTTTGATAGTTTTCTAATGGGAAAACTGGCAACACGCACGCAAACGTATACATTGTGTTTGGCTCTGTAACGATAATAATCACACAGAAACGTAATTCAAACGATAATATGACTGATTTAATTAGTTCGGTCGTTTTACACCATTTTCCCCTACACTTGCGTGCATTTGATTATTTTCAATAAACTGAGTGATTGTCATCTTGGATAAATTCTCATTTATCGGTTATTACAACAGTACAGGGCTGAGTCTCTATACATCCGATTCTTTTCTTACACGAGGGATGCGTTCCGTGTAAAAAAAGTTTTCAGTTCAAAATTCGAAAAACTGTGTCAAAAAGTTTTATGATTTCTCGACAATCATGCAAAATAAAGCAACTTTGCAAAAATTTTGAATGGGATTTTTTTTACAAGGCCGTTGCTTGCGTTGTGCAAGTTAAATATCTTGGCAGTGCATATGCACAGCACATGTTTCGAAATATGAATATGATATGAAATTTGCGAAAAAGAATCCACGTGTCTTGGAAGGACTCGAACCCTCAACCTCCTACTCTCTAGATAGGCGTGATAGCCCTACACAACAAGACCACTTAAAGGTCACGTTTGCAGAAAAGCCATCAGAATCCGAGTACCAGCCTCCTCCGCGGTTAGCTCTTTTTTGCAAAATGAATATCTTTCGGATGCATGATTTCTCGCTTAACTTTTCAAAAGGACATGGGTAACATTTTTTCATGAATTAATTTGAGTCACAGTCACAGCCACAGTCAAGTGTGTCCACATTGTTTATTATCGACAACATCACAGACTATGCCCCTAACAACGAACTGGGCGGATTTCTATAGAGAGTGTGAATCAATTTGTGGATTCTTCTTCGCAAATGTCATATCAATTTGTCCGTTTCGAAACATGTGCTGTGCATATGCAAAAAAATTAACAAAAAAATGGAATTATTCAGGTTCTTAGATAAAAATATATCCTGTAAATTTGTGGTCTTCATGAGCATGTGGTTAGGTACGTCAATCGTCTAGTCGCACGCGCTATGCAGTGTGGGTTCGCTTCGGTAAGGAGGAAACTTTTCGTGATCAAGAAATTCTCCACTGCTCCACTGGGTGTTATGTGTCCTGTCCGTTGTCTCACGCTAGGTGTTAAGTGTTCAGTCTGTTCGACCTCTGGTCACAGACGGTGTTCCTGTCTTTAAAAAAAATCAATTCAAAAGGGCCATATTTGCCGACAGCTGTTCATATTTGAAATGGTTCTTTACCAATGTTAGAAATTCTATCCTTGGCACCCAGTTCTTTCTGAATACAGGAACAGGAGGTTCGAAAATTTCAAAACTCAAAACTGATAAGAAATGACCTTCAAGGCAGCACGCTTACATAATCATAAACGACACTACCCATACATGACAACTTTTTATTCGTCACCAGCAGTACGTGCATCGCACAGCACTCACCGCTTCCCGTAAGATTCGCGCTCCTTGGCAGTTTCCAGCAGGTTTTTCTCGAACCAATTCAGCCGGTACCGTTTCGAGCATGTGATGTAGATGAGTAGCCCCACCAGGGACACTATCAGAAACGAGATCGAAACGTACAGCACGAGTTGCAGCGGTGCGAAGGATGCACCATTTTCTTCGCTGTCTGGTTCTCCACTAAAGATGCCGGTAAGTAGTTTCATTTTTCTGCTGCTGGATGGTGTGTTTCGATCGACGCGACGTGCCCATATGCGGCGACCTTCCGATACTAATCAAACGAAAGGGACATATTGATGGTGATACGCTTGGGTTGATTAAATTTTCTTAATTTATTTATCTGAAAGAAATAAGAGATACGAAGGAGTTATTAGTTAAAAGAGTTTCTTTCGGAGTAAGTAAGTAAGTAAGTAAGTAAGTAAGTAAGTAAGTAAGTAAGTAAGTAAGTAAGTAAGCAAGCAAGCAAGGCAAGGCAAGGCAAGCAAGGCAAGGCAAGGCAAGCAAGCAAGGCAAGGCAAGGCAAGGGCAAGGGCAAGGCAAGCAAGGCAAGTAAGGCAAGCAAGCAAGGGCAAGTAAGCAAGGCAAGTAAGCAAGCAAGGGCAAGGCAAGGCAAGGCAAGGGCAAGCAAGCAAGTAAGGCAAGGCAAGCAAGGCAAGCAAGGGCAAGGCAAGCAAGCAAGGCAAGCAAGTAAGTAAGCAAGTAGGTAAGCAAGGCAAGGGCAAGCAAGTGGGCAAGGCAGGCAAGGCAGGGCAAGCAAGCAGGTAAGGGCAAGCAAGGGCAAGTAAGGCAGGCAAGTGCAAGCAAGGCAAGGCAAGCAAGGCAAGGGCAAGCAAGGCAAGGCAAGGGCAAGGCAAGCAAGCAAGGCAAGGCAAGCAAGGCAAGGGCAAAGCAAGGCAAGCAAGGCAAGGCAAGGCAAGGCAAGCAAGCAAGGCAGCAAGGCAAGCAAGGCAAGGGCAAGGCAAGGCAAGTGGCAAGGCAAGGCAAGGCAAGCAAGCAAGGCAAGGCAAGCAAGGCAAGGCAAGGCAACAAGGCAAGTAAGCAAGGGGGGCAAGGCAAGGCAAGGCAAGGCAATTAAGGGTAAGCAAGGCAAGTAAGTAATTAAGTAAGTAAGTAAGTAAGTAAGTAAGTAAGTGAATACACTCCTGATTGGGGTTCATTATTGAAAAATATTGGCAATAGTTTTTGATAATACGGTCAAAGTATATGCATACGTAGGGGGAAAGACGGCTTTGGCAGGTTTTGTTCTATTATTGGCAGGGGGGTTTTTGTCGACCAAATTTTATGAAATTTGGCCACAATATTCTTTGATATGTTTAGGCCAAATTTGAGCCTAGTCAGTCATAAAAAACCCCCCTGCCAATAATAGAACAAAACCTGCCAAAGCCGTCATTCCCCCTAATTAAAATAAACTATTTTTATTTTTTATCTTCTAATACAGCGGATCCCAACCTGGGGTACTTGTTCCCCTGGGGGTACCTTCGCTGGGCCTAGGTACCCTATTACAATTCCAATCAAAACTCATTTTTTTTTTCCAAGTTCGTTTATTTGGTAGGCTCAGGCGTGTATAACACTTTACGGAGCCATATTTCTTTGTGATATATACAATCAATGTCATTTTTTTCAGTTAGTAAGAGAGGGATAGGAGCCAGCGTACTCGTGGTGACTCGAGGTTAGTTTACAATATTAAAGGATGGACGAGGCTTAGGATTCGGAATCAAGGAATATCGGCTGCTCATCCGGGCATTTGGCGTAAGAGACGATGTGGCGTGTCGTCGTGCTCGAGGAATGGTTCGACTGGGAGCGTCTTCCGGATGGCATGAGTAACGGAGATCTACGGAACATAGAGACAGAGACAGTACAAAAAAAAATGTCAGAAGAAAAAATTAGATTTTGATGTCAGAATCACAAATGAAACTATAAATGGCCTGCATATAGACCACATCACGATCCTCCAAAACACCTCGAATTTCCCTGAAGGGTTGTTTACCTCGGACCACTAGGGTATCCAATAGTCGCTCTCTGAATGCGTCATTTTCCGAGCAGAACCAAACTACTTGATCGATGTCATCGTAACCGGCTCCGCACCTACATAAGTTGCTATCGACAAGGTTTATTCTGTACAGATGTGCGTTTAGTGAATAGTGATTGGACATAAGTCTCGACATCACGCGAATGAAGCTTCGACTTAAGTCCTCACCTCTGAACCACGCTCGCCCAGAAACTTTTGGAACTATGGAAACTAGCCACCGTCCGAGTTCATTGTGTGTCCAATTCCTTTGCCAACTTTGAAGAGTACTCTGACGGACTAATGGGAAAAACTCGTTGCTCGAGAATTGTCTATCATAAATCTCACCTTCCTGTGCGCCCACCTTTGCCAGCGAGTCTGCCTTCTCATTGCCGTAGATTGAGCAGTGAGATGGGACCCAAACAAAGGTAATCTTGAATGATCTTTTCGACCAAAACACGCATCTGCTCTCTTATGTTTGTAAGAAAGTAAGATGCGTGCTTAACTGGTTTCATCGACCGGAGTGCCTCGATAGAACTAAGACTATCCGAGAAGATGAAATAATGGTCTACGGGCTGATTGGAAATTATCCCCAAAGCGAAGTTAATTGCTGCCAGATCAGCACCATAAACCGAACGCGGTTCCTGAAGGTTTTGGAAGATGGGTGAAGTTACATTGAAAACACCGAAGCCAGTGGATCCGTTGTTGCGAGATCCGTCAGTGTAATATCTGTTGTTGCAATTGACATGTTCATATTTTTCAGAAAAAGTGAGGAATAGATATTTGTCGAAGATGATCTGGTATTCCTTGAATAGCATGTTTCATGGACAGATCGTATACAATTGAGGAACTGTCGTTGGTGAAGTGAACTCGAGGGGGATTATAACACGGAAGACAAAGATCTGATGATATGTAGTTGAGATAAAATCTTGAACGACAAGTTAGTTCAAGCATATTATCGAAGTTATCTAGAACAAGTGTGTTACTTGCTCCACATTTGATGAGTATTCTAAGCGAGAGCTCCCAGTAACGGTGCTTTAAAGGAGTGACTCCAGCAAGTACCTCCAGGCTCATGTTATGCGTTGAATGCATGCAGCCAAGGGCAATACGCAAACAACGATACTGGAATTCGTTCCAATTTGATCAGGTGGCAATCAGCTGCTGAGAGGAAGCAGAAGGAGCCATACTCTAAAACAGAGAGAATAGTCGTTCTATAGAGTTTGATGAGGTCTTCCGGGTGAGCACCCCACCATGTTCCGGAGATAGAACGTAGAAAATTGATCCTTTTCCGGCATTTTTGTATCAAATACTCAATGTGGAGTTTCCAGGTACATTTGGAATCAAACACGACCCCAAGGTATTTGGAAGATAAAGATTGGTTGATGTCATCATTCAACAGCTTGAGTTTCAGTTGAGCAGGATACCGCTTCTTAGTAAACACAACCAACTGAGTTTTTTGCGGTGAAAACTCGATCCCTAGATGTCTGGCCCAAACAGTCAGATTATTTAGGGAATTTTGCAATGGTCTTTGCAGGACATTTGCACATGAACCTCTTAGGGAGATCACGGCATCATCTGCAAGTTGTCTAAGCGTGCATTGTCCTTCCAAACAATTGTCAATATCTTTAACATAGAAATTGTAAAGCAAGGGACTTAAACATGAACCTTGGGGAAGGCCCATGTAGCTATTTCTGGAAGTTGTCAGAGTGCCGAGAGTAAAGTTCATATGTTTTACTGACAACAAATTGTACAAGAAATTATTCAAAATAACGGGTAATCCATTACTGTGCAGATTGTCTGACAGTACTTCTATGGAAACTGAATCAAAAGCGCCCTTAATATCCAAGAATACTGAAGCCAATTGCTCCTTGTGCGCAAAGGCCAGTTGTATATCTGAAGAAAGCAACGCTAGACAATCGTTTGTTCCTTCCCTTTTCTAAATTCAAACTGAGTATTTGAAAGCAATGCATTTTCTTCGACCCAATGGTCGACTCTTGAAAGGATCATTTTCTCCAATAATTTTCTCATGCATGATAGCATGGCAATCGGTCGGTATGAATTGTGATTAGACGCTGGTTTCCCAGGCTTTTGAATAGCTATTACTTTGACCTGTCGCCATTCAGGTGGCACAATGTTGTACTCCATGAAACAGTTGTACAGGTCAAGTAATCGTCTTTTAGCGATATCTGGGAGGTTTTTAAGAAGATTGAATTTGATATTATCGCATCCCGGAGCAGAGTTATTCGATGAAAGAAGAGACATAGAAAGTTCCAGCATTGTGAATGGTCCACCCAAAGAACCGGGATCAGTGACTGATTCTCGAAATAGCGGTTCTGCTGGTACGGAATCTGGGCAGACCTTTTTGCGAAGTTGAATATCCATCGATTGGAGTATTGTTCACGCTCATTGGTTGAAATGCGGTTCCGCATGTTGCGAGCCGTTTTCCATAGTGTTGTCATTGAGGTATCTCGTGATAGTCCTCGACAAAACGTCGCCAGTAGCTACGTTTTTTTCCTTGAGAAGATTTTTGAGTTTTCTTTCGAGCCTCAAATACTCTTCAAAAAGCTCTGACCTTCCGTGTTTACGGAAGGCCTTGAAGGCATCAGATTTCTCAGAATACAACTTAGTACATTCATCATCCCATCCAGGAGTGGCTGGTCTTCTGATGACAGATGTACTTGGAACGCGTCGTTTCTGAGCTTCTAGTGCACTTTTTTGAATCAACTCAGTAAGGAATCGATATTCATCCAAAGGGGAAAGAGTATCAGTTGATTCAATACCAATTTTTACCGCCGATGCAAATTTTTGCCAGTCAATGTTCTTCGTGAGATCGAAAGGAACATTAACTGGCTCAGATTGTTGATAGCCACTCTTAATTGTGGTGACTATCGGCATATGATCACTACCATGGGGATCTTGAATTACCTTCCACGTGCAATCTAATGATAGTGAATTTGAACATAAAGACAGATCAATACGGCTTTGTTGACCATTTGGTCCTATTCGAGTTACTTCACCAGTGTTCAAAATATTCAAATTGAAATCGTCACACAAATCATAGAAAATAGGCGCTCTATAATCGTCATACGTTTCGCCCCATCCAATACCATGTGCGTTCATATCACCCAATATCAATACTGGAGATGATAGGAGGGAGACTGCGCTCCAAAAATGTCGACGATTAATAGAGGCATTTGGAGGAATGTACACTGAAGCTATGCAAAGATCTTTATTCTTTACATTTATTTGGCAAGCGACGATCTCTAGGCCATTAACAGTCGGAATTGGAATACTGTAGAAGGAGTAGCACTTTTTGATCCCCAAAAGAACGCCACCATAATGATCATCCCGATCTTGGCGAATAATATTAAAATCGTGGAAGTTGATTTCATCTTCAGAAGAAAGCCATGTTTCACAGAGTGCAAATATATCGCAATTGGAATTGCGAATCAAAAACTTGAACACGTCTAATTTATTTTTCAGACTATGACAGTTCCACTGCAGCACAGTGATTGTATCTTGTGTAATAGCCGTATTATCCATCGAAAGATACAATTCCTGCAAGAAGGGGCCATGAAACAGTCAATTGCTTCAGATAACTTTCTACTGTTGGTATAAAGAGGTCAATGAGTGGCCTCAATGAATTCGGAATATTGAACAAATTCAAGAAACGGTCCACGAGGTCCTTAAAGGAGATCAATCCTCGCTTGGACGGAATATTTTTTCTGGAAGTGCGAATTGCATTTTTTCTTTCATTGATTCTCCTAACCGGATGTTTCTTGGAAACATCGGTTTTATGCAATGGCGGGAATGTCTTGCTGCAACTAGGATCCAAAGGAGCAGTGAAGACAGATTGCTTCGGGATTTTAAATAATCCCCCATTACCTTCAGATTTTGGCAAGCTTTTATGGATGACTTTTGTTCTCTTACGGCGCGATCCTGGGAAGACGGTTGCTTCCTCTTTTCGGGCACGTGTACCTCGAAGAATGATCCATATCAGCTACGTCGGAGTCCAATTCATCAGTGGCAATAGAATCGTAGTAATCACTTACTCGAACGGCAGCTGAAATAGCAGCAGTGGCGGTGGTTGTGGCGGATGTGTCTTGCGACTTAACCATTTCCGCATACGACTGCTTGGAGCGCTGTACCAACGAGCGCTTCACTTTTTGGGTGCGCTTTTTGTACACCGGGCATTCTTGCAAACCATGGGGAGGATCCATGCCACAATAAGCGCACTTTGTAGCTTGTTGTTGACAGGACTCCTCCCTATGCTTTTCGAAACATTTGCCACAACGGGGCTTGTTGTCGCAAAACTCGGCAGTGTGCCCCAACTGTTTGCAGTTGGTACAATTGAACACCCTCGGCACAAAAAGACGCACCGGAAATAACATATTTTCAATATCTACATATTTTGGGAGAATCGAACCGGCGAACGTCACCCGAAGCGAACCTGACTTAGAATACGCTCTTTTACCATCTACCATGGTAGCTGAATGCAACTCCTTGCAATCCAGAATATCCACAGTAGACTCAATTGCATTCTTTAAGCGGCCTTTTCCCGCAAGTACATCCTTGCAAGTCAGGCTCGCTGCGTTGATCACACCTTCGATTTCGACCTCCCGCGAGGGGACATAAACCAAATATTCAACATTGTAGGGCTTGTCTTTAGCGATTTCGTTTGCATCCTTGTATGTAGGTGCGGTTATGCGTAGTTTGTTCCGATTTACCTGATGGAAATCAGTTTTCGGAAAACGACGCGTCAAATCTCGCTTAATGCCGAGAAAATCTAGGCTTTTCACTTTCTGCCGAAAGTAAACAACCCAAGGCCCAGGAGAAGATGCATGGTAGAATCGTGTGCGACCACCATCTTTGGGAGGCCCACTGCCCTCCGCAGTCTCCGCCTCCATTATCACCTCGCAAGGTGTTGGAAGTATAGTTATTACAAGCTAAGAACTAATAACTATTAACTAATTAGAAAAAACTAATAAAAAAAACTAATTCAAACTATTCTAATCAGACCCACTCTGTGGGAGAACAATACAACAATCTTTGCCACTTATCTGCGGCTGCTGCTGTAGGTAGCAGCAGTAACAATAGCCTGCTTCACTGGCGTCGCCAGAAGCAGCTACTTCCCCTCGCCGACAGTGATCGCCTTGGATCCGTAGGTAGGATACGCACCACACAATAGCACTCGCACTACCGAACACAATCCGCGATGAGACACAGCACACACGTCTGGCTCGTTCGAACTATCGGCACGGAATGTATCAAAACTCATTGATAAAGTTTTGATAATTGTGTATTTTCTATTTCAAAAATTAATATTGTTCATAATATGCAATGCGATTAATAAATCCCAATTGAATCCTGCCTTCCAGAAACAGCACAATGTATGAAGACTGCGGAGCAAAAGATCAAACGAACAAAACGTCGAATGAACAAAATGATTTTTTTTTCACTAAAGCTCGATTGCTTCGTTGCAAGAGGATTAGAAGTATTCTTCTACGCCTCTAGGAAGCCGTCTTCCAAGCAGCTCGGAAGCCTCCTTTCAAGAGGCTCGGAAGCCTCCTTTCAAGAGGCTCGGAAGCCTCCTTTCAAGAGGCTCGGAAGCCTCCTTTCAAGAGGCTTGGAAGCCTCCTTTCAAGAGGCTCGGAAGCCTCCTTTCAAGAGGCTCGGAAGCCTCCTTTCAAGAGGCTCGGAAGCCTCCTTTCAAGAGGCTCGGAAGCCTCCTTTCAAGAGGCTCGGAAGCCTCCTTTCAAGAGGCTCGGAAGCCTCCTTTCCCTCCCGACATTCTGGCTACGTGCCCGGTCCACCGCAGTCTTCCGATTTTCGCGTTGTGAACGATGGATGGTTCTCCCAACAGCTGATGCAACTCGTGGTTCATTCGCCTCCTCCACGTACCGTCCGCCATCTGCACCTCACCATAGATGGTACGCAACACTTTCCTTTCAAAAACTCCCAGTGCGCGTTGGTCCTCCACGAGCATCGTCCAGGTCTCGTGTCCGTAGAGAACTACCGGTCTTCTAAGCGTTTTGTAGATAGTCAGTTTGGTACGGCGGCGAACTCTATTCGATCGGAGTGTCTTGCTGAGTCCAAAGTACGTACGATTTCCAGCCACTATGCGCCTCCGAATTTCTCTGCTGGTATCGTTATCGGCGGACACCAGTGAGCCCAAATACATGAATTCTTCAAACGCGTCGATTTCGTCACCACCGATAGAAACTCGTGGTGGGTGGCTTACAATGACCTCTCTTGAGCCTCTTCATATCATGTACTTCGTCTTCGACGTGTTGATGACTAGTCCAATCCGTTTAGCTTCGCTTTTCAGTCTGGTGTAGGCTTCCTCCATCCTCTCAAAGTTACGTGCCATGATATCAATGTCGTTGGCGAAACCAAATAACTGGACGGACTTCGTGAAAATCGTACCACTCGTGTCAATCCCTGCCCTTCGTATTACTCCCTCCAAAGCGATGTTGAATAGCAGACACGAAAGACCATCACCTTGCCGTAACCCTCTACGCGTTTCGAAGGGACTCGAGAATGCCCCTGAAACTCGAACTACGCACATCACCCGATCCATCGCACAGTGGGACCAATTCCAAAAAAGACGGTCAAAAATGTTAGAAGTGAATAAAATGGTCTAGCTGGCCACATATTATGATATTTCATTGAATGGATGGTTAATCTTCACCGACCCGTAAGCTAGAGATCCACTACCGGAACGAGAGGTGAGGCACTAGTCGTCGCAAGCACGCTAACGTTCTCAAAGACAACGTGCTTGCACCAAGTGGTGCCTCATAAAATATCTATGGCTGGGGCCAGTGTAGAGTTCTATTTCTATGAGCACTTTCACAGGTATTAACTGCTTCCTTTAATTACCAATTTCTGCCGCCTCAGTGCAGTGCTAACGGAAAATGAATTCCATTATTAGAAATTGTAAACATATAGAATGGATTTTGTTTCGTCCCTACACAAACTAAAGCTGTAGAGGCGCAAATCGTTTCTTGATATTAAGGTTCATGTGAAAAACTCATGATCTTTTTACAGAGTAAGTATGGAAATTTAGACGTAGGGGTCAAATAAAATTCTCTCCCTGTATTGCGACTAAACATGACATGACTTGATCCTACTTCCTTTAACAATATTTTCAAAATTTTAGAGCGCAAGTGCCTGTAAAAACTCATGATCACGTCGAATTTCCTTAATTAAAGTATGTGTAGGACGAGAATAAATTGTACTAGCGGGCCGTACACCGTATGCCCTTATGGGGGAGAGGGATCTGTCGTTTTACCTATAAATAAAAATTATTTATATGTAAAAAAATTTACATGAAGGGAGGGATGTTGAAAAAACCAGAAATAACGCTTACGTAATAAGTGTACGACCCCTAGACAATTTTCAGCTGATGTCGCACCATTGTATTGGAGCAAATGAGAAGTAGAAGGAGAAGAGAAAACATATTGTGCGTCGCTTTTTATCAAAATTGATTGGCAAGACCGACCACTGTCAGTAAAACCGAAATAACTGAGCAGGCGGAGGGTGGCGGAACCTAATTCCAGCAGGATTGGATTCCTGACAAAAAAATGAAGCTACAGTGTGAATTTCATTGATGGGTACCGATGGGTACCTTTTTGAATTTCACAATGAATACAGCAAGAAGATAATACAATAATAATTTTATACATAATAAAGACCGAGTACTTTCTGTGCGCTCAAAAATAATTTACGAACGTATATGCGTGGCTTTATTAGTTTTTGGACTACACTTTGTGATGGTGCCAAATATTATAGGTTTGGGTGATGTATACGTTGTGGCCAATATAATGAAGCAGTAAGATAAATGTTACAAGATTTAACAGAATTAAAAATCGACAACATGCTCAACTTGTATTGACTGTAAAGGTAAGATCCACCCGAATAAAACGACTCAAAACTATGTTAACATCATCGTCAAGTATTCTACTAACAACCCATGACTCAAGTTATCAATTTGGATCATTTAGAAAAAATGGTTTTTGACCGTCTTTTTGAAGATTGGTCCTTCTGTGCATCGTCGCCTTGATCAACCGTATCAGTTTATCCGGAAATCCGTTTTCGTGCATTAGCTGCCATAGCTGTTCCCGATCGATTGTATCATATGCGGCTTTGAAGTCGATAAATAGATGATGTGTGGGCACGTTGTATTCGCGGCATTTCTGCAATACCTGACGTATGGCGAACACCTGGTCTGTGGTAGAGCGTTCGCCCATGAATCCCGCCTGGTACTGCCCCACGAACTCTCTTGCAATTGGTGTTAGTCGGCGGCATAAAATTTGGGAGAGTACCTTGTAGGCGGCGTTCAGCAATGTGATTGCGCGGTAATTGCTACAATCCAGTTTATCGCCCTTTTTGTAGATGGGACACACGACACCTTCCATCCACTCCTGCGGCAGAACCTCATCCTCCCAATCCTTGGTAATCACCCAGTGCAGCGCTCTAGCCAGTGCCTCACCACCGTGTTTAAATAGCTCTCCTGGTAGTTGGTCAACTCCAGGGGCTTTGTTGTTTTTCAGCCGGCCGATCTCCTCCTGGAGATTCGGAGCCGGAAGTCGCATGTCCTGCGCGCGTGCTCCTAGGTTCATTACCATACCGCCACCGTTGTCTGCCATATCGCCATTCAGGTGCTCTTCGTAGTGCTGCCGCTACCTTTGGATCACCTCACGCTCGTTTGTAAGAAGGTTCCCGTTTATATCCTTGCACATATCGGGCTGTGGCACGTGGCCCTTACATGAACGGTTCAACTTCTCATAGAACTTTCGTGCGTTATTGTGAGAATGAGAGTGAGAATGTGAGATGTAAGAGAGAAATGCAAAGTAAAAAGAGAGAAGTTGAGAAAAGAGAAGTGAGAAGTGCTCAGTGATAAGTTAGTATAGGGAAGACTGGGGAGACTTGATCCCCTTTTCTGATGTTCGATGTATCACAGCCAAAAATAAATAAACATACGAGATTTCCACACATACTCTCTAAGAGATATAGTATATAACTTTACTGATGCATGCCAGTCCTTAAATTATTATTGTTATTGATACACAATCGATTTTTTGGAGTGCTGTCAAAAATCGACTTTAAAAATATTCGGGGGAAATTGATCCCTCTCCAAGAAATGGCTTTGATAAAGTTAGAAAGGTGCACTCAGATTTTTTTTAAATATTTTTTCTTCGAAATACGCGGTATTTTCGATTTTTGTTATTGAATTCGACAGCACATGCAATTTTTATAATTTGGGGAGACTTGATCTTCTTTCTATGATATCTACGTAATAAATATTTTTTCCTGCCAACCCTTCATCAAATCTGTCAAATCTACAAAAAACTAGAAGCCTTAGATCAGATTTATATTTTTTTGAATTTTTTCGCAAAATTTTTGTATGCGTGACTAATGAAGGATCAAGTGTCCCCATATTGGGGCAATAACTTCAAATCCAAATATCCTTAAACTTTGATGGAATGTTGACATTTTCATCAGTACTGATCATTAAGCATATTTATGGCTTTGTGCTGTGAAAAAAACGAAAGCATTTGGTCATTGTTATGAAAAGTTGGTCAAATTTTGCGTGGCCACTAAAAAAATCTTTAGGAAGGTCAAAACACACAAACCGCCCTGCAAAATAAATCAGGATGTGAATCCAAAAAATAACTCACCAAATAAAGGTCATTTGTCTAGAGGATCTATACTAAAAAATAGGCTAGAACAATACTACTTTAGCTCGCGATAAAACAGGGGGTGATCAAGTCTCCCCGGGGATTAGGTCTCCCCGGGGATTAAGTCTCCCCACTTTCCCCTAGTGAGTAATTCGAGGTAAATTCTTCAGAAAGATG
This sequence comes from Armigeres subalbatus, assembly GCF_024139115.2. Lineage (NCBI taxonomy): Eukaryota > Metazoa > Arthropoda > Insecta > Diptera > Culicidae > Armigeres > Armigeres subalbatus. The sequence goes on from NC_085140.1 coordinate 306,353,967, forward strand.
AACCCCTCGTTAGTTATACACGAAATCATTAAAGAGGCTTGGAAGCATCCATTGAAGAGGCTCAGAATTCTTCGGAAAATTATTTTGAGCTTCTCAGTGGAACGTCTTCACTTGTCATAAGACGAGTTTGTACAATCCCATTTAATTCCTCCACTTAATTGTACCTTGACAGATACGTATTTCGACCTCCACAGTAAGGTCGTCTTCAGTTTCTCGTACTTGACTCGACTCGAGTCGTATCTATTCTATTTGTGTTTGTACAACTGGCAACAATGACGCAATATGTGCACAGCCAGCATAATGAAAAAATAACACACAAATAGGGTTTCTTACCCCATTCCCGGCCTAACTTGCATACGACTTCATTATTTAATTGATATTTATGACAGAAAGCAACTTTTCCTGAATGTTGTGGGCTGTATAATACTGCATTGAGGTTCACTTCTGATTAAAAAATAGCTATCCGTGCTAAATATCGTTCAAAAGAGCTTTTATTTGATTTTAATTAACGAGGTGCAGCACTCATTTCAGTCATAGCGATTTAATTTCCGGCCCACTTCCAAATCATTTCCCGGCCTAAGCAAAATTTCGCTCAATCTCTCAACTTATTACTCTCTTTCTCTCTCGGGACGGTAGAAAGTTCGACGTAAACAAAAATATGCACGTTCCACGACAACAAGATACCAGATGGTATTATTCATAATCATTTTTATTTGGTTGAAAAGATATATTTACTCATCCAAATTTCTTCCAAATACTTAAAAACAATATTTTTTCACCTTTTGAAATCGAGAGAATAATAAATAACATGATAGCGTCAACGTATTAGATAGTTTTCCTATTAACAATGAAGGATCATTTTCATACTCCTGGCGTTTTGGCAGCACGGTGCGGCAAGAAGTTCTTGGGCCGAGGTGATTTTTTGTTCGGTTTGAGAATGCATTTTAAAATGTATTCTCATGTGTTTAAATAAGTTCTAGTGAAACGAAAAATTAAGAAGAATTGAAGCGCGTGTGTTTAAAATTATGTTCTGGTGATTAACAGCTTCAAGCAATTGTTGTATCGAGCACTGTGACGATTTTCATGTAGGTGTTTATTTGATGATACCGTTTTGTAAAAGTGGAAAGAATCACTCCGGCTCAGTGGTGTGGCATCGGTGAATTTAAATTTTGAAATCTACATTTTTATTTTCTACAATTGGATCAATTAGGAGTAAAACAAGTGGTTAAAAAATATTGAGTATTGTGAAAAATAAATGGGAGACTTTTTAAAAATTATCAATCATGAACCTACGGCTTTCAAACAGTATAAATCATTAGTTTTCTGTGCAGTGAGCCGGGAACCGGGTCCATAGGCCCAAGTAGTGATTTACCCTATCAACGTATCAATGCGAATCTGTTGATTTTCGGACACATTTCGTTGGTAGTCAAATCGTATTGAGTAATCCTGCCTTCAACTCGGACTGAAATCGTTCACATTAATGTAATGTTTACGGCAATCGAATGTTAACAAAAAGGGGTTATTTTTGTCTGCCTTGTAGATTGGTAATTAAGTTTCTCACGACTACTAATTTTGAGTTGATGATTTTATGGTACAACTACAAAGAAATTTGAGCGGCACCGTAAGTCACCTTAAAGGATCCTAGAACTTGATCAAACAGATTACTGTTCGAAATACAAAATGTGAGACATGAGACATAAAAATGTCGCGGAATGTTATGAAATAAATGTCATTTGACACTAATTCTGCTCTCACGCCGCCAAATCTAGATTTGGAGCAGTGACCTATTTAAGATTTTTTAAGGACTACATACAAAAAAACATTGTAGTAAGTAACAAATTAGTCCCATGACATCGAAATGACATTTCTCGTCACTGGACCACAGGTAATCTAGTAAAATGTAATTGCCAAATTGGCCTCTGCGATTCCGCCGGCATGGCAGAGCAGTGGTTTCGGCTGTTGCAGGACACAAAACAGCGTCACCTTGAGTGTAGACTGCTTGGTTGTGTACTGAGGTGCATGGGGAGTAGTAGTGGAGGCGTCGTTCAGTGGAAGCGCAATGCTCAATAGTCACCCGCCGAAGAATTGCTTATTTGCGGGCCGAGGGACTGGAGAAGAAGGAGCTATTTTTAGTGGGTTGGGAGTAGTGTAGTGATCCCAACCCCACACTACTTTGGTGCGTCTCTCCAGGTGTCTGGTTGCGGATTTTTGTAACCTTCTATATAAAAAAATGTGATTCAAGTGCCACTCAACGAGCGTTAATAACAGGTCGGTGGCACGACGCCATGCATTGCAGCCAACATCTCAGTGTAAAATTCATGATAGTATGTGTTTTGTTTACAAACATCGCATTTGATTCCCATTAGGATACAGAACTGTCAGTGGGATACGGTCGCGCAATGTTGGCTGCAAAACAAACCTATTGTGTGAGATAGGGATGCCACCGGGCTGGTTAATAACGCACAACATTCTATGAGAAGTTGAACCGTAAACGTAAAGGCCAAGTGCCACAGCCTGACATCTGTGGCAACATAAACGAGAACCTTCTCGACACACAATGACACATTGAATATGCCCCTGAAAGATATCTGATTGTCATGAAATTCAAATGATTACAAGCTTACGTGTGCCTCAACTTTCATTTCCAAATATCAAATGCACTCTTCCAACACCTAACATCTTCATTCTTCATTCTCATTTCATCGAATATAATCCGGGCTATGTCGGAGTCGGACCCGGACCGAATTTTATTTTACTGGTCGGATACCCGGAGCCCTTTTAAATATTAGGTTTGGATAAGTTACACGACTGTAACTACCGACTTGAAATGTTTTTTTTACTATTCTGAAGATTCACAATGCATTATGGCGTATACATGCCTCATTTTTCTGAATACCCACATATTGCATGTCCCTTCGATTTTCCCAAGTGCCACGTTATTGTGTGGAAAACTGTTTCAAAGGCAACACATTTTTTTCTCCGCATGAAGTCAAACAGCTGGTGCCATATTTGCGTGATCAAGCTCTAGGGGTCCTGTTTAAAAAGCAAGTGAAAGAATTTTCTATGATTTATCGTGCAGGGTACGCAAACGAAGACGGTTGTTATTAAATGACTGAGCAAATTCATATCCAGGATCGGTAGGTACTACGCTGTTGCGGTGAAAGACAAAATTTCATTATTGCATGCTTGCCTCGTTTGCATCGATAGACCACGGGCTCGAGTACAAGCCCTTCCGTTTTAGTAAGTACCTTTAGCTACACGCAACTGGACCGTTTTTTCGTCATCATCAGGCGTGAAAGTGGGAATTTGATGTGACGAAGGCAAAAATCATCATTCAAATGGCACCCTGAAGTGGCGCAACGTGGGATGGCTGACGGTTGGATTTGTGCCTGAACGAATATCGTGCTATTTCTTTTATCGTCGTCCCGTGAAAGCTATATGGATGCTTCTCACCGCACCGAGCCGAGTGTCCTTTCCGGAAATGGATTTATGATTTAATTAAAGTGGATTGATGTCATCTCTTCTCTGTTTGGCATAACCATTCGTACTCTGGAAGTTTTGTCGTGTATTCAATTGTTTTTTTTTCTGTTGTTGTGTAGCGTGCTTCGGTTTGAGATATAGCAATCTGTTTTATTAGCACCGGAAACGAGTAATAATTGGGATCCAGATTACGGTAGCTACAACGCGCTAATTTCCGTTTGATAAATAGCAGTTTATGGAAATATCATATTTATAGCTGTGAGTTGAAAAACAGGACCTATGATGGGGTTATTTTTGTACTGCTTATTTATCTTGTATAATAATATAAACAGACAAAGAAGGGTTTCCTACTTATCAATTTTCAGATTACCAGTTTTTTAATTATTGAAGGTTGAATTTTGTATTTGGAAAATAAAATATTTATAAAATGAGAATAATAAAACACTTTCTTCTTCCAAGTCTAATAAAAAATCATATGTTTGTACACGATAATGAAAATTTGTTGGAAATGCTATCTCTTATGCACGATTGGAACAAAAAGTTGATTATGAAAAACTTGAATCGTAAGTTTCCTATTTTCAATGTGAATTTCACCATAGTCAAACACTACTGAAAGGTTAAACATATCAAAGAATAGCAAAAGCATTTCTCCAAAGCAAATAGATTGCAGAAAACTTGTGTAGCTTCTGGGACATACTCCACACGTATCCACTCGCAATATATGTGTGCCCAACTGATTTCGGTGGCCTAATAGTGAACGAGTTGAATGTGTTATTGATGAGATCACGAGTTGAAAAGTTTGTTTGGTTTCCACTTCCACTGTTTTGGTTTGTTTGATTGTGCCTGAGAGTATGAGGTTAGATTTACTGCTCCTAGGACCGATTTCTTCACCTCCGCTCAACTCTTAAGCGGTGCTTACCCATACGTTTAAGCTTGGTTTAAGTTCTAAGCGGGGGTGAAGAAAAGGGCAAAGATTCCGAAAATTTGAAATTGCCTCTCGATTTGAGAGATTCTGTTCACTATTAACAAATGTTCATGAAAGCGTATGATTTTTAACTCATTTGAAATAAAAAAATACTCCCTTTTTGTACGTTGATCCTAATTTCGAAAAAGGTACTTTTTACCTATATTATTGAACCAGCGCACATTGTGGCAGCCCTGTTTCAAAGATGGAATAAACCTCTCAGTCATTGAAATGGTGAAATTGACCATAGGTGTCTTCTGCGAAGTGTCAATATACATCAATGCTGACATTTTGGTCAATATTAACAATTTTTGGCGATATTCGCATAAAAGTCGCATACGCCAAATTGGCCAAACAGCGTCTTTGAAGTGTGATTTATTCAGAGAAGTTGCTTATCACTTAATTTCGATAAACGTTGCTAAAAATTCGAAACCTCAGAGCCTACTGTGATGGTTTATTTGCTTATTTTGAGAAGCAACACCAAAAAATTAAATTTGATCAGTAATTGTACTTTTTCAAGACTTTTGCTCTTGGATATTATTCAATATCATAGATATTGGAAAATACACGATTCGTGGCGGAGATCCAGCTGAAAAAAAGATTTCTGGCGATTAATCACGGAAGAAAGACCTATTTTTAATATTTTTCACATATGTTGTTTATGCAAAGGGGCAGAGTCGGGAAAGGTGTGGGGGGGGGGGGGGGGGGGAAATGATATGATAAAATATAACACTCTTAAGGGGTCGTCGGCATAAAACGTAAAAAATCACCAAAAGTAACGAAATTACGAACTTGGTGTCTGCGACAAAGTTTTTCAGGAGAACTTTTGCTACAACTTTTATGAAGAATCAAACCGAATTTTTCATCTCACTTTTAGGGGGATTGATCAGTATGCTGAATACCTTCAAAGAAGTGCATCGATTTACTGAATGTTTCGAAGACTACTACTAAATAAACACGCTAAAACTATGATTTTAGCCACCGTAGCCTGGGCCGATTTGAACCAAATTTGGTACACGGGGGAAGGGTCGTTTGGTCAAAGCCCATTCGGCCGAAAGCCATTTAGCCGAATGCCACTAGGCCGAATATACCATTTGAAATGAGGAATGAGAAGTGAGGCGTCTCATTTCTCATTCATTCTATTCCTATTCCTTCTATTCCGTTCTCATTCCTAATTTCTCACTTTTCAAATGAAATATTCGGCCAAATGTCCTATTCAGCCAAATGACCCTCTCGGCCAAATGACCCTTTCGGGCAAATGACCTTTTCGGCCAAATGAACCTCTCGGCCAAATAACACTTTTGGCCTAATGACACTTTTGGCTTAATGACCCTATCGGCCAAATGACCCATTCGGCTAAATGACCCTTTCGGCCAAACGACCCTTTTGGCCTGATGACCCATTCGGCCAAATGACCCATTCGGCCAAATGATCCATTCAGCCAAATGACCCATTCGGCCAAATGACCCTTTCGTCATATGACCCATTCGGCCAAATGACCCTTTCGTCATATGACCCATTCGGCCAAATGACCCTTTCGGCCAAATGACCGATTTGTATTATAAAACAAGAAAACACATAAGAGTAATAAGAAAAGCACATAAATTGCACTTTAGGGAGATAGATTCAGTTTCCATCAGTTCACATTTATTTGCGTTCATTTAAATGCATTGCAGCAGTTAAAAAAATCGATTTTGAAATTGAGGAAAAAAACACTCTGGAACGCAATGGCCGATGGGGCCAATTTTCAATACCGAAAATTAAGGAAGGATTTCGTTTCGAATCGTTGCAAGCAAATCGGATAAAGCTAAGTACAAAAAAGTGTGTCTCACGAAAGTTTTTTTTACCTTTTTCAACGTGATTCAATCAAAAAATTAGTTCCAATGCGTATTTATGCAATAAATTTAATCTATATTGAATATCAATAACGGTGGCCAGGAGGGGGCCCTCCTTAGCCGTGCGGTAAGACGCGCGGCTACAAAGCAAGACCATGCTGAGGGTGGCTGGGTTCGATTCCCGGTGCCGGTCTAGGCAATTTTCGGATTGGAAATTGTCTCGATTTTCCTGGGCATAAAAGTATCATCGTCCTAGCCTCATGATATATGAATGCAAAAAAAAATGGTGACCTGGCTTAGAAACCTCGCAGTGAATAACTGTGGAAGTGCTTAATGAACACTAAGCTGCGAGGCGGCTCTGTCCCAGTGTGGGGATGTAATGCCAACCCGAGTAGACGAAAATAGCTCAATAATATCAAATGTTGATAAGATAGCAAAGTTAGATATGGACATGATTGATATAAGAGATAAAAGATCAGACGACAATATCAATATTTTGCACTAAAATATCTTAAGGATATCAAGATATGTTATTTGTAATAAGTGATCCATATCAAGTGCCATTAGTTTGTTTTTATCCATAGCATATATTGATATTTAAATGATATTTCGGTGCAAATTTTTGATATTGTTGCCTGTTCTTTTATCTCTTATATCAATCAATTCCATATCATGTTTTGTTATTCTGTTCATAGCTTCTGCCCGGGAATAAGTAGTAGTAGTAGTAGTAGTGAGTCTTTCTCCTTTATTTTCTGCCGAGTTTTCAAGGGTGCCCACAACTGAATTACAAAATTGAAATGTAAAATTTTCCAAATCGTCGAATATAATTTCTTCACTAATAGTAGGGTTATTTGTCTAGCTTTCCATTGTTATACTAATGTCGGCACAAGATCAACTATGGAAAGTTATAGACGAAAGACAAAAGGGTGCCCACAACCGAACCTCCTCTCCTAGAGTATTAAATCGAATGGCCTAACACCAAGTAGGACATAAAGATATGAACAAGTACAGCCACCCACTCACGGGTACATAAAGCTAGTACACGGTTTTTCAAAAATCAATATCTCTGAAACACCCACAACGTGAAAGTATATGCTCTCCTCTTTCATATAATGGGTAAACTAAAATGTTCTATCGGGGGATCTAGAACAATTTGTATTTTTTCACTATTTTTGGTGCAAACTCCATAGAAATCTCAAAATCTCAAACGATTTAACCCCCCAACAATGTATGGAAAAATGACCCCCGATAGAACATTTTAAAAATGCACCTACGTGAAAGAGGAAAACCTATACTTTCGTGTAGTGAGTGTTAGTGTGAGCCTCTTCGGACAAACACACCGTGAGTATTCCATAAAATCTGCAAAACTCGTGTTGAGAAGAAAGTAAGATAAGTTAGATAAGATAATAAACTATTGGATTCCAAAAAATTGTGAAAAAGGTTTGAAATATTTATAAAACCAAGTGTGCTTATATTTTCTGGAAGAGTCTATATTGTAGTACTACTCGTTACAACATTTTTGGTAAATTTATTTATTAGTTTAGTTTAGTTTAGTTTAGTTTATTGAGAATAATCACGTGAACCTTTTACATCAAATGCTTAGGTGAGGTCAAGGAAGCAACCATGTTGAACTATGGAAATTTAAACTAAAGTAAATATAGTGGATACAGAAATACATACTAAATACATAATACATACATACTAAATACATTCTAAACAGTTAGAAAGGATTTTTAAACGTATTTAAGGTTGGTTTCAGTCGCGTTTCGAGGGGAAGGTTATTCCAGAGGCAGATGCCATGTATCAATACGCTTCGTCTCAGTTGCGATGAATGGGGAGGCACGATAAATGAGCGGCTGCGTTGCATTTGGCCTTGCTGCAAATGTTGCATGATGTACTCCGGAAGGCTATGATAGTACCCCTTGTAAATGTAGCAGCAGATTCGGTGGTGGTAATATTCAGGAAGATCACAACCAAAGATACTGTTTCTTACGGCTACAGTAGTATCTCTGGATCGTAACCGGTGCACGAAACGGATGACCGATTTGAAGCATCGGTGAAGTCGGTTTTTCAATGCTGCGCTCAATCCGGGGAAATATATTACATCGCCGTATGTGAAGAACGGTGCCACTACAGCCTGCGCAAGCTTTTGAAGAGTTGCAAGTGATAGAACTGAAGAAAATCTTCGGAGCGTTCGTAATGTCCCATAAACTCTCGCTATCACATCGTTCACTTGGTAACTCCATGTCAGATGTCTGTCCATGTGAAGGCCGAGATTCTTAACACTTTCTACAGGTACTATTACTTCATTACAAAAGGTGATGTTGTATTGAGTGTTGCTTGGGCCTCCACGGGTGAAGATGATCGCTTGCGTCTTCTTGGGATTTGGGGCTAGAGTGTTAGTAGTTGCCCAGTGTTCGATTGCCTTAAGGTCGGTGTTGATCTTTGCAATCAGATAATCTAGTTGGTCAGCTGGACCTGTGACATAGATCTGGAGATCGTCGGCATAAAGGTGATATTCGCACTGAAGAACATTCGGCAGACTGTTTATATAAAGCGAGAAAAGTAGCGCACTGAGACAGGACCCTTGCGGAGTGCCGTCGGTGAGTTCGTGTTCAGCAGACAGGGTGCTTCTTATTTTGACCACCTGGCTCCTGTTGGTGAGGAAAGATCCAAGAAGGTTGCAAGCTGATATGGATAAACCGAATTCACGTTCGAGTTTGACTTTCAGTTTACTATGGTTAACGCTGTTGAAAGCTACAGAAAAATCAATCAACACCATGACAGTGCAAAAGTTCTTATCGAAGCCGTCGTAGATGTCATGCACTACTTTGGTTAAAGCAGTGGTCGTACTATGTTTCTTCCTGTATGCTGACTGATGTTTAGCGAGGAGAGTTGGATTGGATGATTCAAGATAGCTAGAGATTTGCGATAGAAGGATCTTCTCTAGCAGTTTAGATATAGCAGGGAGCACGCTGATTGGCCGATAGTCCTTTGGTTCGATTGGATTTGCTAATTTCGGGATAGGAGTTACGATTGCTTTTTTCCAGCATGAGGGGAATGATTCTGCGTCGATGATACTGTTGAACAGATGAACAAGATGGGGTAGTATGAACGGAGAAAGTAGCTTTATGAAAGATATTGGTATGTTGTCGCAGCCGGCGGCGTTGCTGTGAATTTCCCAGATTTTCAAAGAAACATCTTCGGCACTGGTGTGTTGAAAGCGAAAAGTCTGCTGGTTTTGATCGAACTCAACACCTACCCCACTCAGTCTGTTCTCCGGTCGATCAGGCTGAGGATGATGGTAGTTAGGAATCAGTACACGATGACCTTCAGCAAAGAAACAGTTCAGTTGATCAGCATTAATGCATCCTTCATCAATATTGCTCTTGGAAGGATTGTGAATTCCTTCTCGTTTCAAGTTGCTCCAGAGTTGTTTGGCAGGGAGTTCACATGAAAAATGCCTGTCAGCGTACTGTCTCTTGGCAAGAAAGACAAGAGATTTCACCCTATCGCGTTGCCTGCTATATTCAACCCACTGGACATCATCTCTTTGTCTATTCGGGTTGCGGGAATAGAGAGAATATGCGAGATTTCTCACCTCAATTGCTTCTTCGATTTCGACGGTGATCCACGGTGTTCGCTTATCTCTGACAGTAATTACTTCTTCGGGAGCATGTTGTTCAAGAAGTGATTGAAGTTCGCATGACAGAAGTTGAGACTTTACATCGATGTTGTTTGAATGGTAGAAACGTTCCCAGTTTTTTGATAGAAAATCAGCTTGCAAGCGAACAGGATCAATTCTACGCATACTACGGATTTTGGTACGAACAGGAGCAGCTGGGGGCACACGTATGTCGGCTACAAGATACACAACTTCGTGATCGGAGATATCATTCGCTGGAGATGTTCCAGCTCTGCACACGGTGTGCGGTGAATCGGTGACTAGAAGATCGATGGTGGAAGTGCTTCTTTCGGTGATACGAGTGGCAGGTGTATCGAGAATGGTGAGATTGAAGGTGTTATGGATCGAGTTCAAAGATACAGCATTGGTATTACGTTGATCTCCCCTGACATTAATGTTGTAGTCGCCCAAAATGAAGATGCGATCGAAGCCGAAATCAAGGAGGTCTAACAGAAGCTTCTCGTAGTTAGCAGCGAATAGTTGGTTAGCTCCGGAAGGGTTGTAGACTACAGTTACGCAGATGTTGATATTATTGATTTTCATTTGCACTGCTAGGAATTCGAACCGTGATGAGATAGGAAGCGCAGCATTGAACGATGATCGAAGGATTGGGGTAGCTTTAATTCCTTTTGTTACATACATGCCAATACCACCGCAGCTTTTACTGTTGCGCCCGCGCTTAGATGGAAGGCAGTGACGAATATAGTTGTAGCCGGGTATGCGTACTGGTCCTACAGGAGACGTTTGTTTCATCTTAGTTTCCGTCAGACCGAAAAGGTGGTAATTTTGTTTACTAAGAAGGAGTTTAACACCGTCGATTGAACATTCGAGGCCTCGAACATTAAGGTGTCCTAAACGTAGATTGGAGGTGGTCATGTTATGGAATGGTGTCATCAGCTTGTGGTACAATACTAGTTTGGTGCTACGAAGGAGGAGTTTGTTGAATGAGCATCGTAAAAAACGGAAGTTTGGGCTTCGTCGTCAGAGCCATTGGTTAGTCTGATTAGGTGCTCAGTGTCAATAATTGGAGAGTATCTTTTCTGACCAGGCAATCGAATGGAGACTCGATCGTTTTTAACGAACACAGATTGGACGATCTTCTGTTGTTTAAGACGGAGCGCAAGGTTACGAATCCGGAAGGTATTCAGCGACAGTACTTCATTAATCGTAAACCTGTATTCTAAAGGATAACTTTTCTCCACGGCACATAATTTGGCGTCTTTGTGCACTTCAAAGTACTTACGGAGAATGGTATCTTTGGCTCTGCGATCAGCAAAAACTGCTATGATGGTAGGTGTGACGGATCGATCGGTCCATTTAGATGGTTTGGGTGTTATGCGGAAACAAGCTTGAAGCTGTGGGATCATATGAGGAAGGCCGAGAAACTTGATGATGTTTTCAACGATGCATTTGACGTTCTCATCTTTTTTGATAGGCACTTTGTTTATGGCAAGGCGGCAGCTGTTGGTACTTTCAGCAAACGTGCTTGCTAGTTTAGCGCCTGACTTGATCAGCTCGATTTTGTCCTCAATGCTCATAAGCGTTTGACACTGAATGGCCTGTTTGGTACTACTCCGCTCAGATTCAGCTATCAGGTTATGGACCCTGTCTACCTGCTTTTTGTTGCTAGCTTGAGCAGTTTTAAGTTGTGCTTGTAGCTCTTCGACTTGCATAGAAAGATCTTGAATTTTCTCCGCAAGTTTGTTGTCGATGGTCTGAGGTTTTTCGGGAGCTATCTGTTTACGGATTAGATTGCCACGGATGCAGCATTTTTCACAATACAGGCATACCTCGATAGTACGTACACCTCCGTATTTTTAGTGTACGTACTATCGAAGCGTACGTACTATCGAAGCAAAAAAATACCGAACAAAAAAAATTTTTTTTTGCCTTTCTATTTATTTGGGAGTGGTGTAATGTTTATAAAACCACTAGGAAGTCAAAATTTCGATAGAAGGCTCTGTATTCTAAGCAAATTTTTATTTGATATAGTACACAACGGACCAGCATAACTAAGATTTTTCTTGAAATGGTGCCTACATGTAGCATTGCGCAAAATTATCGTCCTTGCAAATGTGAGGCTATTGTTTTTATGAAATATTGTATGTTAATGCTTCGGAACATCCATATATTACGTGATATTCGTAACGTTATAAAAATAGGTTACACATCATGCATAATTATGCATGTAACTACAAAAAGTGACGATTGGAGGTGGATCACAACATTTTTACGTGACGTATTTTATGGATTCCACCTATAGATTTTATGTAAATGAAAAGCTTTAAGCTTGTCCCTAACTGTCACTGTCGTTGTGATTCTATTAGCTCCATTGACGCTTCCTCACCAAAGCGACAAACTGTTAGCTATAGCAACAAACGCATCGCGTTGATTAGGAGGAATCTTCATTATGATTCGTAATTTTATACATAAATACATTACACTAAGATGAGTATAAAGATAACAAATAAACTAATTTCTAATTTTCTAATTAATTTTAATTTTCTCGTACATACAGGGTGTCTGCAAATTATCCGTACAGATTTTGATAGTTTGCTTCTACAAAGCAAAAACAGACAATAATGGACTGAAAGGCTGTAACAGATGTATATTCTGAGAACACTGAGCGTCACATCAGCTTGATGTGACGGCGAACACATCAACTTGATGAATTGAGGTGGTGTCTGTCGATAAAGTATTTAAATCTAAATCATTGGATGTTGATCTACTGAACTAGTTGAACTAGCGTGGATCTCTGGCCAAAAAGTGCGACGTGGGATAATTTTTGGCAACATAGCCACTTTTCAACACATTCTCGGCCAAACATAAAGATACTTTTTTCTGAAAATGTGGGTTTGTTCTTCAGGAAACTAAGGAATTACTCCAAGAACACCCTCTGAAATTCTACTAGAGTTTTTCCGTATTTTAGTTTGAAATTATTTTAAAAATTTATTTGAAATTAATTTTGACATTCAAAAATATTTTCCTCTGAAAATTCCTTAGGAAATTCGTTCAAAAAACTTCTTATTTTCATATTTATCCTAGATTTGTTTCAGATATTCTTCTAGGATTTTTTTTCGAGAATATCTCCAGGAAATCCATAGGTAAATCCATCAAGATTTTTCGAATCTTAAACTTAAACCAAGAAATCCACCGCGATTTTTTTCAAAAATTACTTTAGGAAATTCTTCAGGAAATCCTTTCGGATACTCCTATTCTTCCTGAAAAAGGAACTTCCCAGAGCAGTTCTTGAAGGAATTTTCTGCAGAATAATTTGAGAAAATTCTGTGGGAATACCGATACGAAATCCCGGGTAATTCTTGAATAACTTTTCGGGGAACTTTAAAGAGATTTCTGAAGAAGTTTTGAAGTAATTTCCGGGAAATTATTAACGGATTTTTTGGGAGAATACATGGAGGAATTTCTAGAATAAAAAGTGTGAGAATTCTCGAAGAATTTTCGGGGTTGTTGTTTTAAGATATTGCTGCGAATTCATGGAAAAAAATCTCGGAAAATACTCGGATGATTTTAAGCGAAGTACCGTAGAAATTCTGAGAATGGCTGCAGGATCTTCCGGGAGAATTCCTTTAATAATTTTCAGAGGAATTTCAAGGGGAATTTTTGTAGGTAATTCCAAAAGAGTTTTGACCAGTGGTGAAAATCTGTGAACCTTGTTCACAAAACAAGAATTAGGCCATGCAAAATACTCGGGAAAACTTGATTTGCCTTTTCTTGCCTACCTATTACTCGCAGAGAAAACAGAAAAGCGAACCCCGAAAAATGTTCGTAGAGCTTCGCGAGTCATTTGGGTTAATTTGCCAAATGTCATAAACCAACCTCGGAACATGATTCTCACGGATGTTCTAGCAAGAACACATTTGATTTTGTGTTTATGTTAAGTAAAATTTATCCATTTTATTCAAGCGGGCTTGGTAGTCATATGGCTACTGCTTCTGCCTCATACGCAGGAGGTCGTGGGTTCAATCCCAGGTCCGTTCCATTCTCCTACTTTGTATCTTTCTCTTTATTTCTCATGTTCTAGCAATTGCTAGAACTGGAAATGGACTTCCATACCGTTTCCATTACTATTCCTATACCTTCAACTTGAGTATTCTATCAGTAATCTGCTAGAATTGGAAATAAACTATAGAGCTCGTTTCCTACATCCAATTAGAAATTCCATCAGTTACCTTCTCCTATCTATCACATTGGCAGCTCGTTAACCAAGACGGACCCTCTGCCTCTCCAACCTAACCCAGAAATTCCAACAAATTCCGCTTGAACTCGTGGCAAGTGCAGAGGTATATTCGGCTTGCAGTGGGCGAGTGATTCCCGACTAGAAGAGCATAACAAAAATTGAACACAATTTTAACATATTGTGATATTTATAACTTATTTTAATACAATTTTGTTCTCAGTAGCCAGTATCTTTCAAATGTTGTAACAGGATTATATCATAATATGATTTGAAAAATGCTTAACGCCGAACTGCCCAATAGTAGGCAATTAAAATAGATGTAGCAAAGTCTCCCAGCCATAGGTATCACAACGGTGATATAATTTGAGAAGGTTGCCTTATTTGTTATGTTGTTAATTTCATGTTCTCGAAAAATATTCTTGTTCAGACAAAAACAAAAAAATTATGATTGTTGATCACAATCTGCAGACCTATCACGACCTGTAAAAATTCCAACTGCACAGCACCAAAATATTTTGTATCTGATTCTGTTATAAATTTCTAACAGAATATGTTATTTTTATGATAAAATTGTAACAAAATTTGATAGTTTTTTGTTTCCAGTAGTGCAGATTTTGATAGAAATTTAGTTATTTTAACAACATCCTGCACCATGTTTCTAACAAATTTTGTTATAAAAATTTAGTATAACATAATAACATAGTATGATATAATTTTGATATGACCTTCTAGTCGGGTTGCATCATCATTTCCTCCCCCTTCCCTATATTGACTTGCATTCTGACGTTGCAGGCGCCAGTATGACGTAACAAATGAGATCACCAGTACTTGTACATTGAAGATGTGTGCTAGTCCCAAGCAAACATCTGTTTGTTCCCTGTGCAAGAACAGCTGATCTGGTCATAATGGAGTAGCAACTACGAGCAGTCAATCAAGCTCAAGCTCAAGTAAAATTTATCCATTTTATTCGAAGTAACCACAAATACTCGTGATCGTGATTTTTCCTCGCGAAAAATACTGTCCTGCTTTTGTCTTTGCTCTGCCCGTACTGCGAACAAAGCAAGCGCTTGAAAAATGCAGGCAGTAGGTTCACGCGAATTACACTCTTTTCTTACTCGTGAAGCGAGTATTTCCAGCACTGGTTTTGACGAAATTTAGTTTTTGTAGCCAGATGAATTTGCAGACGAATTTTGCAAGAAATTTCCAAGAGAATTCCCGAAGATAAAAAAAACAATTTTTCGGGAGAGTTCTTGGAGGAATGTCTGGGGAGTGAGTATCAAGGACTTCCGCGTGAGTTTCTGAAGAAATTCAATGAGAATTTCCGGAAAGACCTCGAAGTAATTAATGGAGAGATCTTGATGGAATTTCTGGAGTAACTCCAGAGAGGATGCCCGGAGGAGTTTGTATGGGAATTTCTGAATGATTTTCTGGTGGAAGTTCTGGGAAAGGGGATGTGTAAATTTCTCAGATAATTCCTAAGTGAATTGCTGAAGAAATTACCGAGAAAATAATGGAACTTATAGGGTATATTTGGAAGGATTAACGGAAACAATATTTGGCTATAATTTAAAATGGATGTTCGGAGGAATTTCGTAAAAATTCGCGGAGAAATTCCTAGAGGAACTTCCGGAGGAACTTCCAGAGGCATTCCTGGAGGAACTTTCAGAGAAATATCGCAGGAATTCCTGCAGGAACATCTAGATAAATTCCGGAAAACTTAAAATACACGAAATTGATTCACGCTGACTCACGCCGCCGCCAATCACCACCACGCTGAAAATGATCTATCACGCCTCACCGTCGATAAAATTTCAATCGGCGCACAGGTCTAGATAGAATATCTAGTTAAATTATGTATGGAATTTTGGACCGAACTACCAAGGTATCCCAGGAAGAACCCTTGGGAGAACTACTGTTCCAGGATAAACTTCTTCGGAAACCCAGTAAGACGTCTTTCGTCCAAAAATTTTCCCCATTTTAGTAACGCTGCTAATTTGTTTCTCAAGAAAAAAATAATGTTACCGACAAGTGGATAGAATGGAACTAAACTTAATGTAAACTTAATTAAACAGTAAAGTATCTTGCCGAAAATTCAATTTTATGAATCACCATTCCCATGATGGAATTAATTTACTCCTCGGGGAAATATTTTCTGGTCTATCAGGTGATCTAATGCATGGGGAAGGGTTCTAGAACTAGAACTAATTTCCTTGATAGATAAAATAATTCACAAACATAGTAACTGTTTAATTAAGTGGATAGCTAATCTGCTTTATAAGAAAATCATACCCATAAAATTTCAATTATTGCTGATAACACTCTTATGCCGATGACATACTCACGCGAGTGCGTGTGCGAACGCGTCCAAGACAAAAGAATTCCTCTTGCTGATATTCAGCTTTATGAGGGCTTGGAGGCGCTCCGCATCGCTCAGCTGTTTCAGATGTTCCTTCAATTGTTTAAAATGATAGTATAGTATGTGTTATGTAAGACTGGGAAACATTTATGACACGCTGCTTTTTCAAAGTTTTGCTACTAAAATCGTTATAAGCTCACGATGGTGTTTAAATCAGTTATTGTGAAATTATTACGTAACATATGAAGGACCCCCGCATGTGCCATGATCAATGCATATTAATTTTTTTACTAAAATCGTACAGAAAATTGAACGAAAAAAATTTTTTTTTGTGTACGTACTATCGAGGTAAAATGTACGTACAATCGAGGGTACGTACTATCGAGGGTACGCACTATCGAGGGTACGTACTATCGAGGTATGCCTGTAGTACCAAAAGTGATCGAGATCCGGTACCAGCGCATCCTTGATGCCGACGCATGAGGTGTGAAACCATAGGGGACACTGATCACATGATATCCAGTTTATGATTGCCTTTCTTTTGGATTTGGAAGGGTTACGTTTTCCGCAGATGTTGCAAACTTCGTTCACCATTGAAATACAGCACTACACAAGCTGATGAATCTTCAAATTATGCTGTTTGCATTTAATAACACGTCACAACAAAAAAAAACAATTTAGGTTATGTCGTCGCGGCGGATTTTAAGCGAAACGGAGAACACAGTAAAACCGAGAATCCGGGTTAATTACTATATAGGACAGGTACAGGAGTACCGAGAACCACTTTTTAGTAATAGTTTACTGAAAAAGCATAGTTTTTTCCACTTATAATTTAAATTTTTCACGAGCGAAGTGAAACGCGACGTTTTTTCCGCAGTGTTGCCGTCTTTATTTATTTATTCTTTATTAATGCAACGGATCTTCATGCTTCATGATCTAATTGAACATTTAAAACTATTTTTCGCAACAAATATTACCTACAAACATTCAAGTATACATTCCAAGTGTTTACATTTTTTAGACTTGTATCACTAACTACTTTAAAAGCACATAGAAACTATAATCTGACATATAATTAACCCAGAATCCGAATTTCAAGTTCCTAATAATCTCCAAAATTAAAAAAGAATCAATGAATGAACCCTTGTATTGAGTCAAACGACATATAGTTTTCCACTTACCAACTAATACAAAACATTTTCCTAACAAAACAATCCTAGTTTTTAAAAATAGTAAAATAAACCAACAATTTCTTCGGCTCTTTTTACCACCGATGAACGAGTGAATTTGCGATCAATTTCTTTAAGTTTGAGATTATGGACACGGTAGTGATGAGATGAACATGCAGGAACATGCGGAATACTATTTTGTTTATGCTGCTCTCCACCTCAGTGCTCCAAGATTATAGGAATTTACAAATAACCATCGTCTATGTCGAGAATAAAGATGGTGTGGAGCGGCAGATAGGGTGCACATCCTGCATACACTAATAACCATAAGTTTTAGGTAACCCTCTAAAATATAATAGAAAATGTTCGGGTTGCTAATACGCTATTCAAAATTTGAGCTATTTCTTCAACATTGATATACACTTGACGTAGCAAATTATGCATCTATTTCTTACTAATACACTTTATCAAAAATTGTAAAGCTCGTAATGTGTATAATGCACATCTTCATTAAATATTTGTTTGCATGCATTGGATACAATCAATAGAGCAAAGTAATTTTGAACAATATTGAAGTATTACTGAACCGCTTCAAGATCACAGCACATTCTAAAATAGAAGAGAATAAAAAGTAAATGCATATTCTTCGATTTAGATTGATATTACAATCGGCGTGAACCTATATGAAAAGAGCTTTTATGTTCTGCACAGACCTCTTTATATTTAGACCGAATCAATATTTGAATAAACAGATTTGTTTGGTGCGTTGCATCAACAAACGTGCTTGGTTATTAAAAGCAATCCCATTTCATTTTCATACATGTATGTAGAAAAAGATGTTGTTTGTTCATTTTCTCTCTACCCTGTAAGCTTTGCCGGGTCTATTTTTAGTGAATGAATTGTGGGTGGGAAGTACATGCTCACCCGGCATCCATTGTTGGAAAATTTCAGAGGAACGGAAACAAAAGCTCTCCTGATGCTGTTAAAAATAGATGCTTTGGAGGTTGGATGCATTCCTATCAGGAAGATGGAGGAAGAAGTGCAACTTGGGCGCTTTTCAGTCGCATTCCAATCAAATAGCTTAATTTTTTCATGCATCACTAGAAATCTACTGTGAAGAACCATCCTACGTTTGAAAACCTTTTTAATGAAACAAGAAAGAACCTACGGATACTAATCGTGTACCAAATCCAAGTTGTTCGATTAGGATGGAAATTAATCATTTAGAAGGGAAATTGAGTTGCTACTTTAATGGATCTTCTCTCTACTTCAATTGCATTGAAAACTCGGAAAACGAATGCATGTGCCTAATTGATGGTACGGGTGGGTAGTCATGATTTGGTGAATATTCACCTATTCGAATTATACATAAACTAATATTTTAATCAACGTTATGTGTGATCAAGTGCTGAGTGCCGAAACTATGTTTCACGTTTTTGCACACATACAGACACACCTCATTTCTTTGGACTGAGTCGATTGGTTTGGGTCTCCGGATATCCAAGTACGTTTTTAAGTGATTCCTAATTTTAAATAGATGAAGGAACGGCTTTGGCAGGTTTTGTTCTATTATTGTCAGGTGGTTTTTCATGACTGATTATGCATATCAAAGAATATTGTGGCCAAATTTCATAAAATTTGGTTGACAAAAACGCCCCTGACAATAATAGAACAAAACCTGCCAAAGCCGTCTTTTCCCCTACCTACATTAAATGTTTGAAATGAAATAAGCAAGCACTGAATAGTAGCTTGAAGGTTAAAATACTGTTACTGCCTTCAAAATACCCAATTGTTCAGCGTCGGAGGCAGCACTACAAACGACATTGATATTACCAGCTAACAACAAGCATTCCATGTATCCATTCGATGCGTCACAACGCCCGCCATCGTGTCGTCCACACCTAGACAACATCTTTGTTTGATTTGCCCCCATAGATCCATATCCGGCGCCAAATGATATTGTTTTCCCTCCAGCTTCCGCCTTTTATGGGCACGTGCAATTTGCCATCAAATGTCAATCATTACGCATTACGAAGCAAATATTGATTTTACGCTCTCGGTCGCTAACAAATAAACACAATTTATGTTCTTCTGCGAGGATGCCATATCTTCGGTCGTACAACACATCCCAAAGAAGTGGGTGTGCGGTGCACCTAACTGGAAACTTCGCGCAAGCGAGGGCGAGGGTCATCTGAACAGCAAAGCATCAAAGTTTTCCTACGTACAAACTGACATGTAGTTACGAGGTTATGGTGTTATAACGAAGATTCAATGTACTGATTTCTTTTTCTTTTACAGGGAAACATGCTTGCTCATTATTTCGATATTTCTTTGTTATTTGACTTTCTCAATGTTGACCTGTCTGATATGTAGAGCTGGTAGATAATTGAAGAATCAAAAGCTTTTTCTTTTTCAGAAGGCGATTTCAGGCTATTGGTATTAAGACAATAAATGAAAGGCAAAGACACTCGCCGTACGAAAATCATTTTTATTTTGCCAAATATCTTGGCTGTGCATATGCACAGCACATGTTTCTAAATAAACAAATTGAAATGAAATTTGCGAAAGAGAACCCACGTGTCTTGGAGGAACTCGATCCCTCAACATCCTACTCTCTAGATAGGCGTGATAACCCCTACACAACAATACCACTTAAAGGTCACGTTTGCGCCAGGGATGTCAATCTCCCCGGAGAATTCACCGCTGTGCACATGTGCGCCTGCACCGCGGTGAATTCTCCGAATATCATCGCGGTGTTTCATGTTACACTCACCGAGCCGCACCGACACCTCGGTGCCACCGCGGTGTGCAGCAGAATAGCAGCAAGCTACAGGATGATTCCCGAGTATGCGTATTGCGACCAAATATTTGACAAATATGAAATTGTATCGAATATGCTTGATGAGTAGAAATCGAAAATCGATGTCCGACGCCATTTTTAAATCCAAGATGGCGGACCGAAATTCCAAAAAATCGAATGAAAAATGATGAAAATCGATGTCCGATGCCATTTTGAAATCCAAGATGGCGGACCGAAATTCAAGATGGCGGCCATATGGACCAATTATTTGACGAGAAACCATGCAATATGGGTGTCTATCGATCGGGTTTGATGAGTAGAACTCGAAAATTGATGGTCGACGCCATTTTTAAATCCAAGATGGTGGACCGAAATCCAAGATGGCGGACCGAAATTCAATATGGCGGCCATATGGTCCAATGATTTGACCTAAAACCATGCAATATGGGTGTCTATCGATCGGGTTTGATGAGAAGAACTCGGAAATCGATGTCTGATGCCATTTTGAAATCCAAGATGGCGGACCGAAATTCAAGATGGCCATATGGACCAATTATTTGATCTGCAACCATGCAATATGGGTGTCTATCGATCGGGTTTCATGAGTAGAACTCGAAAATCGATGGTCGACGCCATTTTTAAATCCAAGATGGCGGACCGAAATTCAATATGGCGGCCATATGGTCCAATTATTTGACGTAAAACAATGCAATATGGGTTTCTATCGATTGGGTTTGATGAGTAGAACTCAAAAATCGATGTCCGACGCCATTTTAAAATTCAAGATGGCGGACAGAAATTCAAGATGGCGGCCATATGGACCAATTATTTGACCTGAAACCATGCAATATGGGTGTCTATTGATCGGGTTTGATGAGTAGAACTCCAAAATCGATGTCCGATGTCATTTTGGAATCCAAGATGGCGGACCAAAATTCAAGATGGCGGCCATATTGAGCAATTGTGGGCGCCTTATCACGAAATCCAGATGACGCGAATCGAAAGGGTCCAACGCAGTTTTATTCGTTTTGCCCTCAGGCGATTGCCGTGGTTACCGCACTACGAAGAGCGATGCAAACTGATTCGACTCGAAACCCTTCGACAACGACGTGTAGATTTGCAGACAGTTTTTGCATTTGACATTATAAAAGCTCTTGCAGCAAGTTAACTTTCATGTTCCAGCCCGTCGCTTCTGCCAATGTCAGCTCGTTCAGTCTGTCCGACACTCCACAATGTTTGGGAAAAATCACCCGCTTTAACGTTGCTTCAACCTCCTCAACGACATTGATTGGTTCGATTTTAATTGTAGCAGAACGATATTCAAAACTAGATTAAGGCAAATTTTAAGTTAGCATATAAGTTTTTAAGGAGTCTGTACAGCTAACACTGAAGATGAAGATAAAATAAATAAATTATTTTACCTGAAACCATGCAATATGGGTGTCTATCGATCGGGTTTATGAGTACAGTGACCCTTTCGCTAATTGGGGCACGACCTCACCCCAACTAGCGAATGCCGTTCGCTAATTGGGGCGTTTTGACAAGCGTCAATGTTGTTTACTTTTTGCGTTGAACAAAGGAAAATTTTACGCGCCAGAAAATATCGATCCCGCCAAACACGGAAACAAAACATCAACGCATTTTTGACATCACATTCTGACGTTTGACTGCTTTTTAATTGGGTTTCGCCCCAATTAGCGAACCCCCAACTAAAAAGCGCCCCAACTAGAAAAACCCCAATAAGCGAACGTTCACTGTAGAATTTGAAAATCGATGTTTGACAGCTATTTGAAATACTAGATGGTGGACAGAAATTAATGGAACTTAATTTGATTAATGGAACTCGAAAATAGATGTTAGATCCAAAGATGGCGATGAAATGCAAGATAACAAACCGAAATTCGATAAAGTGTCCTTATGAACCAATTATTTGACGTGAAACTATGCAACATGAGTGTCTATCGATCTGAGTAGAACTCGAAAATCGATGTACGACGATATTTTGAAATCCAAGTGGTTTTGATTTTCAAAATGACGTCTGACATCGATTTTCGAGTTCTACTCATCAAACCAGATCGATAGACACCCAAATTGTATATTTTCAGGTCAAATAATTGGTCCATATGACCACCATATTGAATTTCGATCTGCCATCTTGGATTTCAAAATGGCATCGGACATCGATTTTCGAGTTCTACTCATCAAACCCGATCGATAGACACCCATATTGCATGGTTTCAGGTCAAACAATTGGTCCATATTGCCGCCATCTTGAATTTCGGTCCGCCATATTGGATTTCAAAAAGGCGTCAAACATCGATTTTCAAGTTCTACTCATCAAGCCCGATCGATAGACACCCATATTGCATAGTTTCAGGTCAAAAAATGGTCCATATTGCCGCCATCTTGAATTTCTGTCCGCCATATTGGATTTCAAAGCGGCGTCGGATATCGATTCTCTTGTTTTACTCGTCAAACCCGATCGATAGACACCCATATTGCCTGGTTTTACTTCAAATAATTGGTCCATATGGCCGCCATCTTGAATTTTGGTCCGCCATCTTGGATTTCAAAATGGCACCAGACATCGATTTACGAGTTCTACTGATCAAACCCGATCGATAGACACCAAGGAATGTAAAATAACAACATTGCCAATGACAACGCAATAAGCGTTTGTCCCAAACTGCAACAGAATAGGACAATGATCGCCTGCCACGCATTTTGAGAAGTAGTCGGTTTCCGATGATGTTTTTGGTTAAATTAGTATCAATTATCATAGATTAGACATAAACTTAACCATCTGTTGACATGATTTGCGTTTTACTTCTGAAATATACAAGTTATCGCAGTTTGAAAAGTTCACAACAATTACCTCTCCATGTTTGTTGCAAATAAAACGGAACGCAACATTGTCTTTATCTTCTGCAGATGAGGACAAAGAGTTATCGTTATTCTCTTTTGTCGCTTGTTTTTTGCATTTTTCAGCGACAATTACATTCCTTGATAGACACCCATATTGCATGGTTTCACGTCAAATAATTGGTCCATTTGGCCTCCATCTAGAATTTTGGTCCGCCATTTTGGATTTCAAAATGGCGTCTGGCATCGAATTTTACGGTCTATACAATAATATATGTAATTATGTAATGTATATTTGGGTGGCTTCATATTTTAATATTAATTGTTCACTCCTGGGAACTTATTATAGACTTATAGCACGTTTGATAGGAGACTCAACTGTACTTACGAACTTACTGGCGCACCGCGGTGCACGGTGCGGCTCACCGAGGTGTATTCTACACCGAAACACCGCGGTGCTCAGCTCGATCTCCCCGGTGATTTTTTGATACCGCACGGTGCACGGTGCTGCTTGCACCGTACACCGAAAATCACCGGGGAGAATGACATCCCTGTTGCGGAAAAGCCATCAGAATGCAAGTACCAACCTCCACCGCGGTTAGCTCTTTTTTTTGCAAATTGAACATCTTTCGGATGCTTGATTTGCCCAATCGTCACATTGATTTACTGTTGTATATCCACAGTCAAGCGAGCCCACATTGTTTATTAGGGGCCCCATACACGCTCCGACGTGTTGTACAACTTTGACTACATCCCCAGGAAATTCGGTTCGGTCGGAGTAAAGTCGGACCGTCTGTGGGCAAGTTGTCCGACTGTTTGACAGTACAACTTGCCCACAGACGGTCCGACTTTACTCCGACCGAACCAAATTTCCTGGGGGTGGAGTCAAAGTTGTACAACATGTCGGAGCGTGTATGGGGCCCCTTATCGAGAACTTCACACACTTTGCCCCCAGTAGCGGACTGGGTGGATTTGTATAGATTGGTATAGCAAGTCTTTGGCACAGCAGAGTGTGAATGATTTACACTGCATTCTTTTTCGCAAATTTTATATCAATTGGATTCTTTTTCGCAAGTTTTATATAATTGTTCATTTCGAAACATGACAAGATATTTAACAAAAACATAAATGAAGGGTTTATTCCATTGTCTTGTGAAGTTTATCAAGTTTGTAGTCTTGTAGTTTGTAGTTTGAGTCAAGTTGTATGTAGTTAGCCACCATCCTAGCTGGAGTCTTTCTCTACATGCGGTTCCACTTTTACTGTTAAGTAAAGGCTCCCCCAGACCTAAGCGATGTCATCGCCGCGACGGCGACAACTAGTCGCCGCGATTCTATCGTTGGGTCGCTGCAGGCAATGTTCTATTTACGCTTCCATACCAACGGCGACAGAATCGCTGTCACCAAGCGATAGAATCGCGTCGTGACTGTCGCGTCGCGTGTGTTTGGGGGAACCTTAAACTGCCGCTAACCGCAAGTCGAGCACATCTGTATATGGGCCTTCATATACAGATGTGCTCGACTTGCGGTTAGCGGCAGTAAAGGTCAAAAGGTAAAGGTCAAATTTCAATATCCTTTCGAATTCAAGGCAAGTTAAGCACAAAACACTGAGCGCAACCTTACAGTTGAGATTAAAATCCACGTATTTGTCAAAATGCAAATAAAGTAGTGGAATTATGAATGTCTTTACATTATTGTGAAAATTCAACAAATGGGTAGTTCAATTTGAATTGAACGGAAGCTCAAAGACCAGAAAAAAGAAGGTTTTTTTCAAAGATCTGTTGTATTTGTTCAATTCATGGAATCGGATTTCGTGTGCGCAGTTATACGCAGCATCCGCAAGTTGAACTGCATACTTATTCGCAGATGTCCAGGAACGGAAATAACGTTTACGGACCAAGCTGGCTCCTCCATGGCTGTTGGAATCTTGTAGACATTCTTAGGGTTATCAGCGGGACATTGTAATGTAAATATTGCCATAAAAACAGTCAGAGCACAGTAAATGTAGCTATTTTAGCATTGAATGCATCAAAGTCACATCGTGCGATGTTGTATTTTAGGCAAATCCTGATCCAACGAATACCTTCCCCAATATCGAACTCCGTGGTAGTAATAAGGGTGTCGCTAAGTCGGTGGCCTCTCTTAAGAAAGTACCACATCAACATTTTCTTCCTGTCCCTAGTTACGGTGAAGATGGGCGTTGTCACGAGTAGTAATCCTCACACTTTGATAGCATTCTAGATATGAATTTCAAAATAAAAACATGAGTATTACTTGTGTCCAATCTACGAATTAACCGTTACAATGCTAATGCTAAAGGACGGAAACCTTCATCATTGACTCGTGCTTGTTTTGGCTCATCATCAAATTTCCTTAATCTATACCAAAAAACAACTACAATTAACCGGCGCCTGCTTCTTATCCATCTGCGATCTACTGCTAAGTGTCGCACACTGCCTGATATTCCAACACTCCTCCTTAGTATGCACGCCTCGCTACTGTCCTGGCTCCCCCTAACACTGAGCTACCCATGACCTTCCTTGTCGATCCATGATCCCACTGACTGCGCCACGCGACTCATGCGGCCGATCCATGATCTCACTGCTGTAACGTCGACGGACAATCCTTCTCACTAAGATGTAGATCCAAACGGTGCTGGGCCCATAACCTGTTGGGCAGGCAAGGTAACCTCTGCAAAGAACAACAAATACTTGAGTTCCTTCTCACTCCACGGCAGTCTGCTGACCAGGGATGTCAGATACAATTCTTATAAGTCTGTATCAATCTCAGCAAAATGTCAGTATTTGTTATTATATTATACATATTATACAGTATTAGTTAAGGATAAATGATGTTTTCGATGTTTTCCCGGAAAATTTGTAAACTTTTTCGCACACATTCACCTTTTTTAAGCAAGCGCTATGTTATGAAGTAATTCGTAAAAATCAAAATGCACTTAATCCAGCGAAAATCGAGTTTCCACTATTACTGGTACACCACGGCACAGCCACCCTAACAGGAATTAAAACAAATATTCAAAAACTATGAACTTTTGACAACGTAGATATCGAGGTTTCAATGATCAAAAAGTCTTGCTTAGTCGAGCCAAGTACGAGATACTGAAGACAAATAAGATTAGTGTTGAGGTCGAAATACGTATTCTTGAAGTCACTGTAAAGTTACAATTAAGTGGTGGAATTAAATGGGATAATTATTTCGTCTTATGACAAGTGAAGATATTCACCAAAATGCTTCGAATAATGTTCTTATCAATGTGTGTGTGTTGTTATATCAGCATAAATTGATAATATTTACGCAATTTTCTAACTGAAAATCTGTTTGGAAGTTCAAGTTTGGTTCGGAGGAGAGGTGCACAAGGAATAAATCCGTTTAGAAACCCAAAGAACGGAATGGTCATCATTTGGGTTTACAAACGGAGAACCTCTGGTTTTTTAAACTTTTTTTTGGCTTCCGACCGGAACTCTTTTTGCGCTTTCGAACAAACTACTTTTGCCTTCGGAATGGAATCTTTTCAGGCTTCGGAATCTCAAAAGGATATCCCTTGTACAGAAAGAGAAAACAAATCTCGACTCCACTCAGAATTCCAAAAGTATTCCTTTCGAAAAACTAAAAAGAATTCGTTTGAAAGTAAACTCCAAAATAATTTCGTTCAATAGCCCAACAAGGATCAGTTTTGGAAGCCCAAAAGAATTTCGTTCAGGATATTGGGGAATTCCTTCCAATAAACAAATAATTTCGTTCTGAAGCCCTGAGAAAGTGCTTGTTTAAGGTTTACGTACCGAGATTTTTTTGGTTTTCTGAAGGAACTCTTCTGGGGTTTCAAACCGTTCAGAAGCCCAGAACGCTCCAATTGAAAGTCCAGAAGAATTCCGTTCGGAAGACAAATATATTCCGTATGGGATTCTAGAATGATTTTGTTTAGAATCCTATCAGAATTCCGTTTGGAAGTCCACAAGGATTTCTTTGAGAATCTCAGAGTGATTCCTCTCGAAAGCCCAAATGAATTTCGTTCAAGGATTCTTTTGGACTTTCGAACGGAATCATTTAGGGTTTCAGAATAGATTAAGAATCTTTTTAGGGTTCCGAAAGGAATCAAAGAATCTTTCCGTTTGAAATTATAAAAGAATTCTGTTAGAAAACCAAAAGGAATCTCGTTCAGAAGCCTAAAAGGCTCCGCTCGAAATTCCAAAATGATACCGTTTGGAAGCCTTATAGAGATCCTTATAAAAACCCCATAACAATTTTGTCGGATCTTTCCAGGTCCTTCCTCCCCCGGTTTTGGAGGTACCTGGCCGGGGTTCAGCTTCCCAGTCCCACTACCCTTGTTCGGGGTAGTAACCCTCCGCGTTTTGGAGCGGCCGCCAGGGAGCTGATCCCCTGGAGACTGTCTCCTCCGTTTTTGTGTCTGCTCCGTTGGAGCAGTCACCCCCGACGTGCCCGCGAATATTGGAGCCTCAGTCTGGGTAGACTTTGGCACCACCGTCTTCGCTGGCACGCCCTTGGTCGATTCGACCTTGCCTGAGTCCGCGAATCCTTGGGCCTCAGTCTGGGTAGACCTCGACTCCACGGATTTCATGGGTTTACACTTAGCCGTCCCGACCGCCCTCTCCAACTTGGCGTCCAACATCGACTTTCGAAGTTTCAGCAAACTCCTCTTGAGGCCTCTGAAACTGGCCTCTGGCCTCCTAGGCGGAGACCTGAACAACCCACCTCTTGCGAAGGGGTTGTCGCCTACACTACTACCACTAATTGAAGTATTTAATTGGTTTTCTATTTTGGTCCCACGAGTTGCTCGGGAAAAGAGCAATGGAGGGGGAATCTGCTCAACAGACATCCTGGGTGGTCCAGGAAGTGCGGGGTTAGGGATCACCTCCAACAGCAAACGAGGGAGGCAGGACTACATCCCCGACCCGCTAAACCGTTTCCATTGCCGTCAAGCCCATAGTCCCTTCGGTACAACCAGAAAGTAATGCTTCAAAGGATGGCCAGTGCACAACGCACCCTCGAGGTTAGCTGCGTGTCCTTGCAGCACCGCACATCGTAACTCGCTTTTTTAGAAGAACACCATGGTATCGTGCCAGCGCGTTGCCGGCTTTCCAGGTGGCCTTACCACGCCCTATGTCCTCGGAAGGTGGGAAGGGTCGACTTCGTTCCTGCTTCCCTCTGCACGACTGGTATCAGAATGATGATGCCGCGTGCACCTCAAATTGACCTTTCTGCGATAGGGCCTATTCGCCAGCACACAGAGGGACTTGCGGACGCGGTGCCTACGCCTGCCCCAGCCTTGGCGAGGACCCCTTTCCGTCCTCGGGCTCGGAACCCCCCCGGTTGACCGACGCCGACGATACCATGTTGTTCTTCGCGCGGCCACTTGTTCGATAGAAGGATCGAGTTCGACCACAGAGCATGACCACCGATCTGACCCATGAAGCCGACTCCGATCCCTTGGACCACCTCTTATTTGCGCCTGAACTAGCCATCCAATGCTACCTGCGTCCCTGCCGGACCTTTCCGTAGCCGAACGGCTGCGGTGGGCGTCTCCACTTCACACTGTCGCCGCAGTGCCGTGACGAGCTCTTCGACTTCGGTGATCTCGTCCAGGTCTTTAACCCTTAGATTCATCTCCGTCGTGAGTGCCCTCACCTTGACCGTCTCGCCTAGGACTTCCTTAAATCCTTGATAAATTCCGGGAGTACAACTTGCAGACACATCATATGTTTATTGATTTAAAGGCGGCGTACGATTCAGTGAAACGGAAAATTATGGCAAATTAGGCTAGAACATGGTGTTCCGGCAAAACTGATACGGCTGATTCGTATGACGTTGGCGGGATCGAAATCAAGTGTAAGGGTTGCGGATGAAATATCGACGTCATTTGTTACTTTAGATGGATTGAAGCAGGATGGTGCACTCTCGAATCTACTGTAGCTACGGGACCACCCGTAAATTATTTTGGTGTTATTTACGTTTCAATGTTTTGCTTTCGAATACAATGAAATCTGGTATAAAATTCTAATCAAAATTCTTTACCATGGTATTGTACAGATTTACAATAACTGAAATAAAACTCAACATCCGTTCATAAGATGCTATGTCCCCAATTCACATTTACCAAGGATTTGGCTTTGCTTTTAAAGGTTCAACACAAGCAGCCAAAAGCGAATTCTCTTAGGTTCTATCATATCATATGATTCATATGTAAATCCAACAATAGTTCATTTGCATATTTCCCATAAATTTCAAAATCTGATCACAATCTAAATGGGTGGTTTCCTTTAAGCTGCACAGCTTCCTATCGCACAGAGTACGAACAAATTACGTACCTCCCTTAACAATTGGTTTCCTAAAGAATAGCAATCTGCTTCCTTCCGCCAGCATCCGTATGTAGCAGCATTTGGCGTTTGCACACTCGTTAGCACAATGTTTCCCTGATACCAGCTGAAAACGCTTTTCTCACATGTGTCGCGTGGCACTCACTCACTGTCGTCGTATGACAATATGGTTATCAGCTGAATGTGCTGATCCTTCGAACTATTGCACAGTAGAAATGTCACACAATCTGCAGTCAACTGAACATTTACATATCGCGTTGTTTGCTGCATTTATAGGTCAACGTACCGCAACATTTAATTTTGATTGCACTGAACCTGACTGGAGTGGACCTTCACTTCAACCCCAAGGGAGAATTAACTTAGCTTGAGGCTATACCATATTAACAGAAACCGAGTATGAAATCAATAACCAATCTACACTCGGGAGCGACGGTTCAAACAGTTGGGATTAGAAGCTTTCCGCGGTGTCTTCTCTTCACCTGGATGTAATGTGGTGATGCGGCTCCACTGATCCAATCTGCTGATGAAATATAAATGTTCTGTCCTCGGACCAGACACAACTCTGACAGATGGCAGTGACGACACAGTCAGTCGGTGGATATTCCTGGTGCTACCCAAGGTGCCGTCTGCCACCAGAAACCGCTCCTAGTGAACTGAATTGTTGGCATTCCAAGTCCTACACTTGTTGCCTCCGCTTGGGTATGGGTGGGTTTTCTCTCAGTTGGTAACTCAGTTCACCCGAAGAATTTGCGGCCAACGCATGCTCCCTACGTGGCGCGGCATTCCTTTGAGTTACCTTCTGCCTTACATTAGAAAGGTAAAAGTTAACATGATACATATCTGCCTGGTTCTTCTCGTCTCACTAACTGCTTGCCAATGCAAAACGCGGTTGTGTGAACGTGAAGACGTTAGTTAAAGCTGCATGGTACGTGTGCTTGGTTATGAAAATATTACTCGAGACAGTAGCATTTCGAGGGGCATGACGGAGCATTCTCGGCTAAATCCGCAGGCGGCCGTTTAACAAGCTTTAATGTTTAATATTATCAATGTACGATGAAGACATTCAGCTCCTTGACTGGGAAAGTGAATTTCTGCTTTTTTTTGGGAAAAGTCTTCCAAGGATACAAAAAAGCAGTGAATGTCAATAATACTTTTTAATTTGTCTTTTATCATTCGGTTTTAATTCTTCTTGGTATTGAGATGATGAATCGTTTGTTGTTCGATTTCCAAGGTATTATATATCATGGAATTTTCTACAAAATAAATTCATGTGATAGAAGAAAGGCATCATCTATAATCATTAGGGTGGTTCAAATTAGTATGGGAAAAACTTTCTTCAATTTTTTTGATGGGCCGCCCTCTTATTCGGTTCTATTTGATGCCCTGATGCTCTGGTCAAATTTCAGCCAAATCGGTCAACGTTTGGGCGGTGCTAAACTCGTTAGAAGTTTATATGGAAAAATGTATGCAGAACCATCCAAAAATAGTAAATTGCAGCTGGACTACACAACTTACGATGAAGAACTATGATACTCATTCAGATCTTGGAGAATTTAATACAGAATGTTATGCAGAAAACCGCGAGAAGATTTGAGTTTGCCCGGCTAAGTTATTAGCATTTCTCTGCAGTGGGGTTTGAGCAAATTTCGTTTCTTTTACCTTTGAAAAGAAATAAATTCACCCCTACAACACTCCAGTAAAATGCTAAAATCTTTGCCTAATAAACTCTAATCCGCCAAAGATGGTCCTAAGCACCCGTCTCTCGAATACTCCGAGTGCTTGCAAGTCCTCCTCGAGCATTGTCCATGTTTCATGTCCGTAGAGGACAACCGGTCTTATAAGCGTCTTGTACATGACACATTTGGTGCGGTGGCGAATCTTTTTCGACCGCAGTTTCTTCTGGAGCCCGTAGTAGGCCCGACTTCCACAGATGATGCGCCTTCGTATTTCACGACTAACGTTGTTGTCAGCCGTTAGCAAGGATCCGAGGTAGACGATTTCCTCGACCACCTCGAAGGTATCCCCGTCTATCGTAACACTGCTTCCCAGGCGGGCCCTGTCGCGCTCGGTTCCGCCCACAAACATGTACTTTGTCTTTGACGCATTCACCACCAGTCCAACTTTTGTTGCTTCACGTTTCAGGCGGGTGTACAGTTCTGCCACCTTTGCAAATGTTCGGCCGACAATGTCCATGTCATCCGCGAAGCAAATAAATTGACTGGATCTGTTGAAAATCGTACCCCGGCTGTTACACCCGGCTCTCCGCATGACACCTTCTAGCGCAATGTTGAACAACAGGCACGAAAGTCCATCACCTTGTCTTTGTCCCGGCGCGATTCGAACGAACTGGAGTGTTCGCCCGAAATCTTCACACAGTTTTGCACACCATCCACCGTTGATTTGATCAGTCTGGTAAGCTTCCCAGGGAAGCTGTTCTCGTCCATAATTTTCCATAGCTCTACGCGGTCTATACTGTCGTATGCCGCCTTGAAATCTACGAACAGATGGTGCAGTGGGACCTGGTATTCACGGCATTTTTGAAGGATTTGCCGTACAGTAAAGATCTGGTCCGTTGTCGAGCGGCCGTCAACGAAGCCGGCTTGATAACTTCCCACGAACTTGTTCACTAATGGTGACAGACGACGGAAGATGATCTGGGATATCACTTTGTAGGCGGCATTAAGGATGGTGATCGCTCGAAAGTTCTCACACTCCAGTTTGTCGCTGCACTCGTGTCGGCCCGGCCTGGACGGTCCTACAGCAGAGGCTAGCCGGCTACACGAATGGTTGGAGGCGACTGTCGAGGACCTCACGAGACCTGTTTTGCCAGGAATTGGAAGAGCTGCGCGAGTGGAAATTCTCCGCTTGTTTGTGAAGTACATCGGCTTTGTTAACGAGTGTAACGATAGAATTGATGTAGATGCTTTAATGTTCCAATTAGATTTAAATTGATTTGAAAACGCTGAACTACAATTTACAACTGTACATATAATGACAAAATAAAACTGAATTTTAACCACACAAAAAAATAAAACTTCAATCACCAGGTGTCATTTTTACTGCTGAATTAACAGCTTTGTATTTTAGCTGTAATTTAATAAAGCACCGTTTGCCAGACTTATTTGTAATATGCACTTATGGATTGACTTGTTTGATTAGGTTTTATGAATTAAAAATAAACTCATCATATGATTATATTGCTAAAATAATCGTTACCTAATCTATATACTGAAGATTTTATTTTTAAACTTATATGGATTCATGCTCATTCTCTGATTTGTGATGTGATGTGTTAACAAGCTGATGGTTTAGCAAAACCAGATGTGCTTTGTAGGGTAGTAGGGTGAGATCCCCCAGCGGCGGACACCTACCAATACCGAACACTTTTCAAAACGACACTTGCAGAGGTCTGTCCACCATCTCATGTAGTGCAATATAAAGCAATTGAAAAGTTCTTTATCTGCATCGTATATTAGATCATCATGTTGTAAACTCTGTACAAAATTTGAAATTGAACAAAATTGCCAAAAATATTTATGTTTCGCCTTACTTTAGAAGGTTTGAATCGACAATATTAAAATCAATAGAATGCATTCTGATTATGTGGAGATGGTCAATATTTACCATATTTTAAATAAAAATCACAATTCGTTCGATAAATAATGTAACTGTGGTGCATAATCAATTTCTGTATCCGGTAGGTTCCAGAAAGCCACAGGAATAAGCAAATACAGTAGACGTTCGATAATTGCAAGTCATTTAACTGCAATGCTTTTTAACTGCAATTCGATAATTGCAACAGTTTTGCAGTTATCGGACCGCTAAACTTCAAACTGGTGTCAAACTCAATGACAGCTGCATTGCGCTGCACATTTAGATGCACTTTTAATGCATCTGACGTCGATTGACATCCGTTTGACGTCTAGAATGCGTTGCAGTTATCGAACGGCATTCGTTAACTGAAAAGTAAACATTTTGCAGTTATCGAACGGCTACTGTAAAAACATTAGGGATGTCATTGAAAAAGGTGGGAATTCGGAATAGGATGAAAGAAAATCAGCTGAAGAGTCAAATAAGCTCTACCAGCCCATATTTTAATATCTACAATAAAAAGCAAATGAAAAATATTGCTATTCTTAATGATGCCTTCACTTATGTTAAACGGTTTAACAGGAACTTGGTCATATTTGAACATGATGAAATAGTGTCCGGTACATGAGGACACTTTTCTGAACCGTGATTTTTTTAACCAAAATTCATCATCAAAATTCATCGTCGAAAAACGTGTGGTTTTAAAATGTATGTGGTTAACGAAATTGTATTTGTACTTTCTCGTGACTTATTTTCTAGATTTGAATTGCAAAACTAAGATTCCAAATTACAATTTCTGTTCGATATATTTCAAGAAGAATTTTTTCCCCTATTTTGAAGCTTCTTTACTACTTTTTGAATGAGATTTCATATCCTACTTGATTTCCTTTTTTGGAAATGAAGCATGAAGAATCATCATGATATCCTCGTTCGAAGTACCTGGCTCCTCAATGGATTTATGCCGCATGTGCCTTTAGTTTAAGTTTTATTTTGCAACATTTTTTGAAAAGATGAAGAGGTTAAGTGCCTCTTTGAGAAACAATTCTTTAATAATTCAATGAAAGGGGGTTTTCCCTTATTCCAAAATTTTTGGTGAAAATAAAAATAATAATACAATACTACAACTCGGAACGATATTTATCTGCTCTCATGAGCATTTTTAAAGTTATTAGTTGGTGAAGCTGCACTCTTAGATATTTTGCAAATACTGTCTAAGCATATCGTATTTTGAGTATGGTAACTTTTTTTAATTCATTAAACCTATATGTTTGAATACTATTTCACAATTTCTATCGATACTCTTTCTGTACAATCATTCTGGAATGTGTTCTGCTTCTTTTTCCATATGCAAAATCAAAATGTCAATATGAAAACAACAATCAACGTTTTCGAGTGTGGTTAATGTCACCGAAGCTCATAACTCTAATTTGCTAATGTAATTACCGCCTGCTGCAAACCACCCAAGAATCCATTTTGTACCAATTTGTTTGTATTTAATTATTCAGACGCCTGAATGGAAATGTCCCAGCTAATCATATTACGCAATTTATTTTAACCGTTTTACATCGCTTATGATTTATCACCATGTCCTTGCCACAGTAATAGGTACCATACGAACGACCCAAGCTTTTGTGCAAATTTAAATTAATGGTAGGTTGGATAGAAATGATGTTAATTTGATTAAAGTTGGGCTTCCGTTCGCTTTGGCTGGTTTCTCTGTGTTTCGTTTTAGGTGGCTTGTGAAAAGCAGAATTGCTTCGGAATTTCATTCGCAGACGTGAATTAATTTCTTCTTTCGAAGTTTTGGCACGTCTCATCATTTGGTGAAATTGTAATGAAGAAGTGCGTGCCATGTTGGTTTGACTTATTTTAGAATACTCCCAAAAGATATGGTACCTGCTCTTGAGAAACATTAAATAATTGTTCACATAAAAGAAATGCCGTGTTATGCACACCAATTCCAATTCACTAAATGTTTATGCTAAGCATGTTTCTATTGCGTCGCAAAATAAAACCTTTATCTTTTAAAAAGATTTGGGTACCAACGAAGAGTTAATGTAAAACCTTCAGTCAAGGGCATATTTTTATTGCGTGTTTTCTAGATGAAGTGGAATAAAAGCTCCCCCGTGATATGAGAAATAATCCGCCTAAATTGTTAAAGCGTGACGGAAATTGAAAAAAAAAATGAACGTGCGAATTCCGTTTTGCTACTTTTTCTTGCAGTCAACGTTGGTATGTTTGCCTACTTGAACATTGAGCATTGTTGGCAAAGCCCAAGCAGAGTCAACACGGTGCTACTGCTTTGATCCTGGAAGTTGAAAAATATCTTGTGAGGATACAGGGTTACTGTTCCGGTTCTTTATTTAATCGATCCTTTATTCATTCTATCATAACAGAGTAATGGAAACCATTTTAATTTTTGAATTTTTCATCAAAGTA
This sequence comes from Armigeres subalbatus, assembly GCF_024139115.2. NCBI lineage: Eukaryota > Metazoa > Arthropoda > Insecta > Diptera > Culicidae > Armigeres > Armigeres subalbatus. Next base: position 306,389,696 of record NC_085140.1, read on the forward strand.
CATCAAGTACAAAGTATATTCTAGTTATATGCTTTGATTCCTACCAAAAATCAATCACAGAAGACATCAATATTCTGAATTAATCACAAAACAATTTTTCCGGAGGCAGCTCCAGAGACTAAGTCCTTGTAAACAAGCTCTGTGAACTGTCAACCTACGTCATCATGCACTGGTCAATTGCGCCTTTTGCCTTCACACACAAAGTTTTCACAATAAAGCGTATAGTATGCAGTTCTCAAGGAAAACAGTCAAGGAAAATTTTGTATAATTACCAAAGGAATTTCGAACCAACGAAAGTAATTGAAAAAAGTAGGCGGAAAAACAAAACATTTGATGTGTTCATTCTTTAGTTGATTTTCAAAAAGTCATTCAGAAGGTAAGTCATTACTGGACATAATTAAACTATATTCAATTATATATTTCAAACATTTTGCAGTTTTAGTATGTCAACCATGGAATCGACCGACCTAATTCAGTTTCTATCGTCCTCTAGTGGCACTGGTGTTTGATGTCCAATTGTGAGAACTTGAATTATGCACCGCAGGTTGCACCTTGGCGTCCGATTGGCTGAGTTGATCCCTGCCAAGAGAGTCAATTCTTGAGGGGCGTCAAAATGAAGATTCATTGCACGATGAATAAAGCAGTTTTGAAAACCAATGATTTTAAAAAACCTGAATTAAATTCAAAATGTTGGATGGTCCGAATTAGTTCCATTTTTGGTCGCTATGAGCCGTTCACCGATAGACTTCTGGATCCGTAATTTGACTGCAGTAGCATATTAAACTGACATTAAGTAACTAGTTTTTAATAATTTAGGTACGATTAGTTGCTCGTGATATATAGAAAAACTCCTTGTGATCTGAAAACATACGTTTATAACATCATTTGGTTCAGAGGACTTGCCTAGGTCCGAAGAGCAAAGACAATTATCGACCAGCCCACTCCAGAGTTGGATTTTACTGGCTCCACAACCAGCAGTGTTTTCTAATCATAACGAACAACTAACTTCAGTTATTTGACTTCCTTATGTCTGTATAAACTTACTCCAGAGTTGATTTTTGCTTGATCCGACTAGGTCCGATAACTATTCGGACAATCAACCAAAAAGTTTCCGAATTTTCCTTTCACATTATCGAAAGTTTGCTGAATCTTAAGAAAATCGTAAAAAGCTTTAATTATTGATTTTCATCTAATTTGTTTGGGTATGCTTCAAAAAATATTTTGCCCTATGAAAAATATTGCAAAGTTTGTTTATTTTCTTCATAAGAAAATAAGAGCTTACGCAACGGCTCTGACCGCAGGCATCTGTTGATGAACAGCTGTCGTCACGAAAAGTCAACAAAATTATTATGTCATATGGCCGTGTATAAGTCCCATCATGTTAAAATAAGAAGTTAACTGTTCTCAATATTCGCTTTAGCTGATTTCCATGCCAATTTGCCGGAATTTTAAATTTAAAGCATGATTTTTCTCAGATAATGAATATCCAGCTCATACTCTTCATCTCGTAAACTTCGTGGTTCATGTATGGCGTTCAATTCCTCTTCAAATAATGCAAAAAGTGAGGAAGCAAATTGCAGCAGAAATTCCTAGAGATATTTCTGGGGAAATTCCTGAAGGTATTCCCGGGGCAATTCCTGGGAAAATTTCCGGAGAAATTCTTGAAGGAATATCCTTCGGGAATTTCTATAGGATTTTCTAATGGAATTTCTACAGAAATTCTACTGGAAATTCCTCAGGGAATCCCTCTAAGAATTAGAATGGGAATTACTCCGGGTGTTCGTCCCAATATTCCTCCAAAAATTCGGAATTTCTTTCGAGAATTCCCCCAGAAATTCCACCGGGTGTTGCTTCACGATATCCTCCGGGAATTCCTTTTGGCATTCTGCCAGGAATTCCTCCAGGAATTTCTTCGTAAATTCCATCAGGAATTCTTCTGTAAATTCATCCAGGAATTCCTCTAAGAATGTTACCATGAAATCCTCCGGTAGATGATCCACAAATTCCTCCAGGAATTCCATCACGGGTTTCTCCTGGAATTTTTCCAAGAGCTCCTCCAAAATTTTTTCAGAAATGTTTTAAGGAATTTCTTAGGGAATTCAATCGGGGATACCTTTAGGAATTCATACGAGAATACCGAGAAAATTCTTCTCCTTCTCCACAAGCTCCTATGGGAATTCCTGCAGGAATGTCTCCGGGAATTTTTTGCAGGATGTGCTCCTGGAATTCCTCTGAGTACTTCTTCGGAAATTTCTTAAGCTATTTCTTTGGAGATTCATTCGGGAAATTTTCCGGGAATTTCACCGGGTATTCCTCCAAGAATGCATCCGGCAATTCCACCAGATTTTTTTCTGGGTATTCTTCCAAGAATACATCAGGGAATTCCTTGAAGAATTTTCACCGGGAGTTTCTAAAGAATTCTCCCGGAAATTATTCCAAGAGTTTTTCCAGAAATTCCTCCAGGAGTTTCTCAAGGATTGCTTCGGAAAGTTCCTAAAGGAATTCCCGAAGAAATACTTGAGGAAAATTTCAGGGGAATTCCTTTAGGAACTCCCAAAGAAATCCTTGGAGAAACTCCTGGAGGAATTTCTTGAGGAATTTCTAGAAAAAAAAACTTGCAATAATTTCCACAAGAATCCTTTGAGAAATTCCCGGAGGAATTCTTGAAAGAATTCCCGAATGGATTCTTGGAAGAATTACCAAAGGAATATCTGATAAAATTGCCGAATGAATTACCGGAGCAATTCCCAAAGATGTTTCCGGAGGAATTGCTTAAGAAATTTTTGAAGGAACTCCCGGAGGAATTCCAGGAGGAACTCCCATAAAAATTTCTAAAGGAATTCATGAAAGAATTTCGAGAGCATCCTGGAGAACATCCTGTAAAAAAAACCCTGGAGATATTCCTGTAGGGATTCTCGTAGGAGTTCCCATATGATGTTTTTGGAGGAAATTCCCGAAAGAATTCCTAGAAAAATTTCCGACGACTTCTTGGTGGTATTCCAGGAGAAATTTCTGGAGGAATACCTGCAAAAATTATCGGTTGAAAAAAAAGGAGGAATTTCTTGAGGGATTTCAGGAGGATTTAACGGAGGAAATCCCGGAAAAGTTCTTTGAGGAATTCCCAGAGGAATTTCTGATGGAAGACCCGGAATTTCTCGGATAAATTCCTTAAAGTTTTCCCGAAATAATTCCTGGAAGAGTTTCTGGGGTCCTGGAGGAATTTTCTGAGGAACTCTTGGAAGAATCCCGAAGATATTTCTGGGGAAATTTCCAGAGGAATTCCCATAGAAACTGGAGAAACTCCCGGAGGAATTTCTTTCATAAATTCCCAGAGGAATTATGAAGGACTCTCAGATGAATTCAAGGAAGAATTACCGTAGAAATTCCAGGGGGAATCCAGAGGGATCCAAAGAAAAATCCAGAGAAATGCCCGAGGAAATTTCAGAAGAATTTCCCGGAGCAATTTTCGAAGGAATTTCCGGAGTCATTTCTAATGGAATTCTTAAGGTCTGAGGGAAGGGTTTTCCGTTACAAAAGCTCGTGGTAACACTCTCTGAGAGAGAAAATTGCCCAATTCAGCCCGCCAGAATGATGCTGTCAGTGTCGCCAAAATTATGTCATCGTTATGCAGTTTACAATTGCTTGAGAATTTGCCGTAAACGGAGAACAAAAGCAATGGGAAAGAAATTTATCACTCGTGCAGTGGTTCGGCGAGAGAACAGCAGCAGCCGACCAATCACGTAATGAGGAAATCAAAATAAACTAACTCCAGCTGGTTTTGGAAAATAAAAACATGAGCCGTTTCTAGAACAACATTAGAAAATAACGTGAGAGGATTTCTGTACAAGGTTTCCACACAAGCTTTGAAAAGGATTTGGGTGATAACAGTGGTACTGGTGTAAGTAAGACAAATAAGATAGATAAGACTAAGAAGAAAAATAAAGTAAGTTCTTTCGGGAATTCCTTCGGAAGTTCCTCCAGAAGTTCGTTCGGAAGTTCCTCCAGAAATTCCTTTGGAAGATCCTCCAGAAATTCCTTTGGAAGATCCTCCAGAAATTCCTCCGGGAATTTCTTCGAAAGTTGCTTCAAGAAGTCCTCTGAAAGTTCCTTCAGGGATTCCTCAAGAGGATACTTCAGGAATTCTCATGGAAGCTCCTTCAGGAATTCTTCCGAAGTAATCATCCGGAGGTTTCTCCAGGAATTTCACCGGAAGTCCCTTCAAGAATTCCTCATCCGGAACTCCCTTCGTTAGGTTCTTCAGGAGTCCATCCGGTTCCATCCAAGTTCCTTCAGGAATTCCTCCGGAAGATCCTTCAGATATTCTGCAGGAAGTTCCTTTAGAAATTCCGCAGGAAGTTTCTTCAGGATTCCCGCCGAAAGTTTCTTCAACAATTCCGCCGGAAGTTCCTTCAGAAATTTCTCCGGAAGTTTCTTCAAGGATTCCTTCTGGAAATCCTCCGGAGGATCATTAAGGAATTTCTCTGGAAGTTCTCTCAAGAATTCCTCCGAAAGTTTCTTCAGGGATTCTTCCGGAGATTCCTCCATGAATTTCTCAAGAAGTTCCTCCCGGAATTCCTCCTTGAAGTATTCCTCCAGAAGTTCCTTCGGAAATTCCTCCGGAAGTCGTTTTATCTCAACGTTTTACCTCAAAAGGTTCCTTCTGGAATTCCTCTGGAAGTTTCTTCAGGAATTTCTCCACAATTTTATTCAGTAATTTCTTCGGAGGTTCCTTCAAGAATTCCTCCGGAAGCTCTTTCAAGAATTTCTCCGTAAAATCCATCAAGAATTTCTCCATAAGTTCCTTCAAAAATTCTCCCGAGAGTTCCTTTAGGGATTCCCTTGGGAGTTCCTTCAGGAATTCCTCCAGAAGTTCCTTTAAGATTTCCTCTGAAAGTTCCTTCAGGAATTTCTCCGGGAGTTCCTTCAGGAATTCCTTAGGCAGTTCCTTCACGATTTCCTCCGAAAGTTCCTTCAGGATTTTTTTTAGAAAGTTCCTTCACGATTTTCTCCTTCCGGAATTCTTAAGAAGGCTCCATCAGGACTTCCTCCTTCCTTCGAAAATTCCTTCAAGAATTCCTCCGGAAGTTCCTTCATAGATTCTTCCGGAAGTTCCTTCGGGGATTCCTCCAGAGATTCCTTCGGGAATTCCCGCGGATGTTCCTTCAGGAATTCCTCCGCAGACTCATTCAGGAATTCCTTCGGAAAATCCTCCAGGAATTCCTAGGGAAGTTACTCAAGGAATTTCTCCAGAAGTATAGAGGGTATTCTATGGCTGCAACAAATGCGTTCGGCAGCGATTTTAACAATGCGTATAAACAAATGTGAAAAATAAGTTCCACTCAGCTATCAGTGTTATTTAGACTATTATCAACTCTATTGAACGAGCGAGAAAAGCATCATCACCGCTAGGTGGATTAACTAGGTTTTTTTGAGATATTGTGTTCATATTATTTCAAGAGAAGGCGTAAATGTACCGCAATTGCCGAACATTTAATGAGCCTTCCTCGTATTTTAGATAGGTATTTGCTATTTGCAATGTTTAGGTTTCGGCTTTTCGGGTGAAACCTCACAAATAGTTCATAAGTAATCGAACTCTCAATCTACTAAGTAGGCATTTGCTGTTGAGGCAGCGTTGAGTTGTGCCGTTGATCTCCTTGAAGTTTCAGAACAAGTTCTTCTTATTCTTCTTCTTATTGGTATTACATCCCCACACTAGGGCAGAGCCGCCTCGCAGCTTAGTGTTCATTAAGCACTTCCACAGTTGCTAACTGCGGGATTTCTAAACCAGGAAACTATTTTTGCATTAGTATATCATGAAGCTAAACGATGAGACAATTTTCAAACCAAAAATTGTCTGGACCGGCACCGGGAATCGAACCCCGCCAGCGGTATGGTCTTGCTTTGTACCACGCATCTTACCGTACCGGGCCCTCCCAGAAACTGCTCCAGAAAATAGCTCCTTCAGGAGGATGCACGATGGATTTTTGGTTGGAATAGTTTCTTAAAGATTGCATGGAGCGATTCTTGGAGGAAATCTTAATTCAGTTCAATTCGATAAAGTGCTAAGCAAATCTATCGTTCACCCTTTTCCGATAAATGTTAATCCCATGAACATAAATTGACGCTTGAATGAACTCGCATACACATGAGTCATTCGCAAGAACTTGAAGACCATGTACCAATAAAGCATTATTAATTTATAAGAGCGGAACTTAAACTATCTTTAAAAAATTCTTTAATAAAGTTCAAAAATATTTTGTTTTATTCATACATGTTGTCAATTCTTGAATTACATACACTTTGATCTATATAGCATAGCAACTTACTCTACGTTGAATTAACGCCCTTGGATTTCGAACGAACTATTCCTTTGAGAAAAGTTTTATGAATTTCCTAAACGGTGTCCGTAGTGTTTTTCTATTTTATTGTTGTAATACTTGTTATTTACTTCCACCCCTTGACTTTTCAAAGAGCGCTATTAAATATTTTTTAAATTATGCTACTAATTGGCATATTTGGCAAGGTGAACACTGGGCATGGCGTACCATCCGTATTCCGAAAAAAAATAGAATTTGGTTTCTAGTGGTTGGAACCTCGGTGCTACTACAAAACGCTTAACTTTATTAAGTGGAAAGCACATTTGCCGATGTACTGAAGGAATGCGGATTCCCCATCGCAGAAGGAAGTGTGTTTGAAGGAATCATTGGTTTGAAGATTTGCAGGTCATCAAAACATTTATCAGAGCGGCGACAACACACAAGATCTGGACATCAGAAACACACGATCAGCCACCATCAGTGACACTATGCAGAGAATGATGTACACTCATTATCCACGCAGCTCGAACGCAAATAAGACAGCTGCTCAAGCTATGTCATCAAAATCTGCAAAGGATATTGAAACATTCAGGCTGGCCAGGATAAGTTTAAACCGACTAGTGGAAAGATCATCGTCGTATGGTTGATGAACTTAAACGTCCTAATTGACATCGCCGCTTCCAAGCACATGACCATTTGCAGCAACTACATGGCCTTCCACGTCACTACACTTGAAGATCGCCACCAGTCGTAAAAATAATAGACCTGAAATTATTGGTAAAAAACAGAAAAGAAAACAACTTACCAAAACGTCACTTTTCTTGCGGAATAATGCACCAGTACATTATTCCGCAAGGGAAGACGTCAATCTGTATTTTCTTTACTGCAATACGCCTGCTAACTGCATAATTATTCGTTTTCCTTATCAGCTCCGTACTGTTCAAGAAATCTCAGTAGCGCAATCGCTCCTTGATCATTACTTATCCTATCTTTTTGCATAGTACTTTAGAAGTCCATACCACCCTTAAAACATTAGGTAACGGTATCAATAGTGGAGGTATTAGTAGATCCACAAAAAAAAATATTTTAAAAAAATTGATAATTATCGGAAATTTACAGCTTTAATATCTTAGTCAATAGATGATAGATGTCATTTAACATCAACAATTACCAAATATTGCTTGCACCACTATGGGTACACTGTTCCTTTAGTGGCGGTAAAAATTAATTTTGGTTCCTATAGTGGTGTTATCCATTGGTTTCTTATGAGACTCGCCACTATTGGTACAGTTGCACCACTATAGGTGCAAGGGAGTCAATTTTGTGAAGAAAAATCATTGTTTTCAATAGTTTTTCAAGCGAAATATTAAGGTAAGTTGCATTTAACAGGATATTTAAAGCACGATGCATCAACTGAAACCATCGTAAAGTCTATAAATATGATAAATCTCATTAAATCCCCACTACCTCCACTATTGGTACTACCTCCACTAAGGGTACGGTTACCCTATGCGAGTTAAAAAGATGAAGAACATTACGGTTGTTATGTGAGGAGTTGCTTCTTGGACGCCAGGAGTTTTTGAAAGGTATTCGCGCGAAACATATCTAGGGTAACTGTATCTATTACAGTAGTCAACAGCGTTTCACTCCTTTCAACCATTTACAGTGTACACAAAAGATTTGTTTTTCGATGAATTCAGTAATGTATTCAGATTTATTATAACACGTTTATTTAAAACAAAACGGGTTCTAATTCACAAAACTACGTATTTTCATGGTAATTTGGTTTCTCTGTTCTGTAAAGCTGGTTATTGCCTCTAACTTTGAGAATGCGGTTTGAATTACATATAATGAATATTACATGATTCATATAAGTTATTGGATTTTATTTAATACATTCTTTTGTTGTTGAAAACTGAATTAAATTCACAAAAGAGCATATTTTCATAGAAATTTCAGCAAAGTTATTCCTTTCGAATATGGAAAGCCGCGTGGAATTTCGTGCAAATGCACTTTTGGAAGCATTACAACAGCCGCGTTGTGTATCGCGTGTTCGCGTTTTTGTGTTCCAGTTTCAATTATTTAGGAAACTGTCCCAAAAGTGAGTAGAGCCAGACGAACGTGCGATTCTTAATCATGAAAAGTTTTTAAAACAATTTCATTGCTTACAATAGAAAATGCATTAATAATAAAAGGAAGGTGTTTTTGTTACTGCAATATAAAAATAATGAAATTTAAATACATACCACAAAGGTATAATAACTGTTATATTCAGTGAAAACCAATCATCAAGGAATAGCATACAAATGTACATCAATTCAATTTAAATTAGCATTCAAGTATTATCGTGTTAGTCTCATGATATATGTAATGCAAAAATGGATACTTGGCTTAGAAACCTTACAGTTAACTAGTAACGGTGCATGTGCTTAATGAAAAGTATCGAGGAATGTATTGCCAACAATGAAGAAAGAATAAGACAATGGTGATACGAAAAACTATATTGATTATAAGCAAAGTAAATTAATATTGATATACTTAGTAGGGAAGATCCATTAATTACGTAACGCAAAAATTGGAATTTTTCAACCCCCCTCCCCCCTATGTCACACTTTTTGTATGAAGCTTCTGAAAATTTTGTATGGATCGACACACTTCACTCAACCCCCCCTCCCCCCTCTAAGCGTGACGTAATTTGTGGACGTTCCCGTAAGGCTTAATACTTTCTCTTGTAGTCAGATCTGCAATCAAAGCATAGTCAAGCCAGTTACCTCATATAAAATTGAACGTACGAATAATTTATCACTTGCCAGGAACTTTCTCCCTGGAGCAATTTCATCACTTGTGGTTTATTACGCCAGAGATCACCCAACACCGCCGCACTTAAGCTTGTCCGCTTTCTCCAGCTTATCCAATGGTAAAACAAGATCCAGGGCTCCACCAGTTGCGATTTTGCCTTGAGGCACAGCTGAGGCGCGAATTTGTGATTAAAAAGTTTGCCTAGAACTATTTACTTCGGTAGTTGGAAGATGTCCGCTAGAGTTTCTTCTCTGATATTAAGTTTAATGTGGCTTCATCTTATTGCGACATCTTGGCAATTGGAAACTGTTGAGCGGAAAGTTCCCCTCTCCAAGCAAAATTGCCCGAGCTGTGGTTAGTCGTTGTGAGGTTGATTGTTGACACGGAAGCTTCTGTGCTTTGAGCACGAATAGAAGGAATAAAAGTTCCCAAATGGATGGATTAAACTTATAATTAATTTTATCGATTCCGTTCGCCTCCTTGCAGCATGTGGAGGTGCGGACGTAAATTCCCGGATCATCGGAGGAAACCAGAGCGACATAAGAGCGTATCCATGGATGGCGGCACTTTACTATCAGGGGCAATTTACTTGCGGCGGAAGCTTGATAAACGATCGCTATATCCTGACGGCAGCGCACTGTGTCGCTCGGTCGAACGCAAAACAATTCGAAGTATTTCTTCGACGAATTAACATCAGGAGCACTAATCCAGGTATGATGGTATGTGGGAAATAAAATAGGGAATTCAATAATTGAATTACATTTGGATGACTTGATCTACGCAGTAAAATGTTTTGGAAATTGTTGAGTTGTTAAGTTTTACAAAATAGTGACATTTAAACTAATTTGAATAAAATCTTCCAATGCATACAATTTCACTCTATTCGTTGCGAGAAAATACATTCAAAATTACAACATTTTTATTTGCATTTCCATGTACATTTCCAGTTGTTATCATACATATTGTTCTTCTTATAGGCATGTTATCATCATTTTGTTTAATAATTTTTATACTTTATTGATCTTTAGTATTCAAAACTGAAACAAAAAGTATTTCAGTTCACCTTGAGTTAAGTACGAGAAAGACAAAAATGATAAAAAAAATTGAACAAGCAATATTCCGCAACGCAATTGATTACCTTTCCCCTGTAGTTTAACTTTCTCTTATTCTCTTTTGGTCCAATATTTACCTAATATTCCATCTGCTACGGGTCATCTGTTTACAGAAATGCTTCAGAGAAAAGTGGCATCCATTACCCTGAACCATTACCAGGGAGCCAGAATCAACAACGATGTGGCCTTACTGCGACTGGCGGAGCCCGTTGCAATCGAACCGAATTTGGTGCCAATTTGCCTGCCGGACGGTTCGGATAGCTATGTGGGCAGGAAGGTAATTCCGGTTATTGTGTATGTACATTTGTCGGAGTGTAACCGCAGCTAACATAACCCGTACGAATTGCAGGCAATACTGATTGGTTGGGGAACGACGGCCAACGGGGCATTGTCGGATATGCTGCAGCAGTTAATCGTACCAATCATGTCTAATCTGGAGTGTAAGCGTTCCGGGTATTTTAGGTTTCAGATTACAAACCGCATGATGTGCGCCGGTTATTTGGAAGGAGGACGAGATTCATGCCAGGTGAGATTTCATATTCCTTAGTGGATCACACTAGGATTCAGTTCAGCGAATTTGAATGGCTTTGTGCAGTGCTAAAAACACCAAATTACGAATATCGTTTATCAGTAAACTATATAAGGCCAAAATTGTATCCACACCTACTCCCTAGTATCGTTTTTTTATAGCGCCTAACGAGCGCTTTAAAACCGATTCAATACGGTTTTTTTCCTCGTATTTCAACATAAAATAAGGACATACAGCTTCAAAAACGGATGAAAACCAGATCTTCTAGGGCTTCCAAACCTTCCTTGAGTTCAGATCTTGACGGTCTATATATATAAAAAACAAAGCATTTTACGGGACCTCAATCCTAATATGAAGTTGACAATGGTATTTGAGACATAATTAAACTATTTTTATCAAATCGCAGTGTTACCAGAACATCAATGGCACTCCAAATCATTCTTGAGTTCAGATCTTGGAGGTCTACAAGACCAACAGAGTGATTAATAGGTTCCTGAGCTTGTGTGTTAGTTAGAGTAACCCCATGAAACACCATTACATCAGTACATACAAATCAAAACATTCCCAGAATATCTACGGCACCATACATGAGTTCAGATACTGAAGGTCTAAAAGACCAACAGAGTGATTCATAGGTTCTGAAGCTTGTTTGTTTAGTTGGAGAAGCATCGAACATCATTACACCATTATATAAAAATGACAGTATTCCAAGAACAATTACGGAACTTCAGAATACTATAACAGAGTGGTGAAAGGTTCCCAAACTTGCTTGTTAGTTGGAATTGCTCCGTTGGACATCTTTATACAGTACGTACGCACGAAAAAAACGTGTTATTATGATCACAAACATCGCATTTAAAATTTTTTCGTTCCTTTTATCGTCAATAGTGTTATATACGGGAACCACGGCGTCCCTTGATGACCGGCTGTACATGTGAATTGTTGCTACTCCATAATCGATCAGAATTAGAGTAAAATGCACCCCGAAGGCGTTGGTACTCTCATACTTACTTGTTTCTTGGTCTGAACAGCACGACGATTAATAAAAAAAAATACCAGAGGTTCATTACAAGAAGTGTGACGAAGGGGCAGACGTGTTGAAAAGATTGTACCCCGTTTGCCATAATGGTCATTTGGCATGATTTTTATTTGAGCTGTGTAATGGATAAGTAAGATTTGTTGAGCCATTCAGTTACGTGGTTTCCTTCATATGGGCAATACATGATAATTGGAAACGGAATTGTACGGCGTAACAAATTAAGAATAAAGAAGTTCCCTGTCAAAACGGGAGCATTTCAAATGTTGACCAACTACCAGCAAGATAGATCAGCATTAAAATAAATTGACATTGGTGGCATGTTTTTTTTGTTGTTGCCCATTTCTCCCTTTTATTAGCAAACGGTTTCTAAAAAAGGATCATATCTCCCCTTGCATTGAACCGAGCGAACCAAATGCTTGAATTGAAAGAAGGAGGAATATCCTCTCCGACTCCTGCTGGGCAAATGCATCCTTTGAAAGAAGGGATCATTACTTTCTTTTCCTTAAGCCGAGCAAATGCCTGAATTGAAGGACGAAATCATATCGTCTCTTGCCGTCTGCCGGGCAAATGCATCCTTTGAAAGAAGGGAAATGTCTTCAGTGTCCTAAACCAAACAAATTGCTGAATTGGAAGAAGGAACCATTTCGACTCTATGGCACTACCCATAATTCCATTACCTATAATGTCATTACCCCGAAGGTCACCTCCCCGGACGCCATTACCCCGAATGAGTCCCTACCCCGAATGCCATCACCCCGAGCGGGGAACTACCCCGAATGAGTCAATTAATCAATAGAAATTTATTTAAAATTCATGTGAATGATTATTACTTGTTAGCAGGGTGACTCCAGTTGAGTAAATTACACACTTTTATGTGAATTTGTATCGTAGATCCGTATTTATTTTTCGGTCCGATAGTCCTTTTATAAAGTTCACCGTGTTGGACACGCGATTCGTTTAATCAAAATATAAAGGATGTGTTATCTTTTTTGTTCGCCTCATACCGGGCAAACACGTTTTTTTTAATAGCAAGCTTTTTTAACTCTGTTCGCTTTAAACCGAGCAAATGCGTTCATTAAAAGAAGGCATTACAACTATGTTCGAATCATATCGGGCAAATGCATTCATCTAAACAAAGCATTATCATCTCTGTTCGCATTAAACCGAGCAAACGCGTTAATTTAAAGAAGGCATTATCTCCTATGTTCACCTATCAGGCAAATGTGTTCCTTAAAAGAAGGTATTACCAACTCTGTTCGCCTTATATCTGGCAAATGTTCTATCGGGGAATCTAGAACAATTTTTATTTTGACGTAGGACTTACGTCTCTCTTTACTATACCGGGTGTCATTACAAAATATTCAAATCGACCGCGTTACGCTGTGTTGAAAGATTTTAAACGTTAATATCGTTCGTCTCAGTAGACGAATTTCTGCGGTAAGCCCCTCAATCGACAGATTTCAAGTATGCCTTCCATGTCCATGCTTGATAAGACCCGGAAAACTTGTTTCAATAGTCATGAAACTGTTTTCAATGAAAAACATTGAGATCAAGGGAACCTATAAATATGGGTACCGCATAATTCTTGCATCATTCCATTACCACATTCTGATTGGTGCAGACACCAGCGAATGAGCAGCCGCTGGGTCTGCCGAAAAGCCATAAAATAGCGCAACGCGATTTTTTCCTTTCATTCTGACCGGAACAAGCGAAGCAACCGCATCATCGATAGAACAGCACTCAACAGCACAGCCACCCTACAGACCCGACAAAGCAGCAATGCTGAGCAGATACCGGCAGCAGCAGCAGAGTCGAGCCGAGACCGGCCGGCATCGGTGCTGAGCCGAGACAGGCTGAAGAAAAGCCACATGATGCAGCATGTATGTCCAAAAAACAAGCAACGGTTCTTCAGAGACCCAATATTGCGAGAAAAGAGAACAATTCTAATTTTGCGGAGCAAAGAAGAAGAAGCAGACTGAGTGTCGGAAACTTCAAAATGACATGCACTGTACGAAAAGTGTTGATATTTCTTGATATCAAGAAGATTCGAGAAATCTAAAATGTTTCAAAATCACATAAATAGGGTAAAATGCCCAATAGTGGACCCCCTAGTAGCGGAATTTTGCTCTTCCTGTCATAAGGCTTATTAATATTCAACATATTAACTCTGCTCGATATCTAACAACAAGCTCTGCATCCCCTCTTCACGATACATACATAAAACACTCAAATACACGACGTTATTCGTTGAAATTAACATTTTAAAGTCTAACTGAATTCGCCCTATAGTAGACCCCCTGGGGGTCCATAATAGGAAATTGCTTCCCTATAGTCGACACTTCATTTGATTTTCATGTCCCGTTTCGGGACGTTCTTCTTCCCTATTATGGACCCCCCAAAATATTCCTATAATGGACACTCTCGTGTTTATTTTTTATAGAATTGTAAAAAATTATCTAATTTGACTTTCCATAGCATTTCCAATGCATGTAATCAAATCATAGGACTGTAAGGTAGGATCTCCCGATGGAATTTCATAGCAAAATATTGACATTGTGCAGTAATAATGCAAAAATGGCTGGAGGGTCCACTATTGGTTGGGGGTCCATTATTGGTCACTTTACCCTATATGACAAAATGCCTTTAAAGTACCATAAAACTTGTTTAAAAAATATAGCGGCATGTCACACTCGTTTAAAGTTGCATATTCTCGTTGATTTTAATAATCAACATTCACACCGAAAAAATAAACCAAAAATTTTTACCGTGCAACAAGTGATTTGACGTTTGCGGAACAGCTTTCCGACAGTCGACCGTCGGACCCCGGTTCGAATTTTTTAATCTTCTCGCAATAATAGAGATCAATATCAATGCCTTCAATACCCTTCGGGATAGAAATTGTACTTGGGTGCCAAATCCAATATTCTAGAGAAAAAAAAATTATGCGTGATTTTCATAAATAGCGTCAAAACTAACAGTGGATAATTTTTATGATTTAACCGCGAAGTGGACGAAGGACTTCGCTTGACCATGCCTTTAAAGATTCATAAGATGTCCAAATCTCTCACATAATCTTATGTGGATAAAAAAAAACACCGATAACAGCTCAAACATTATCGATTTTTCATCAAATGTTGGATTTCTTGGCATTGATAAAAAAAAATATGTAGGTAAACATTGTATAAATTCAGTAATTTATGACGTAAATCCTCCGATTTCGCTCCATAATTTCATCAGCTAATCTATAAGAAATCTCTTTGGAAATTCTTCTAGAAACTGCCTTAAATTCCTCCGGGATTACTTCCAGGAATTTTTCCGGGAATACCTCTATAAATTCAATAGCGAAATCCTCTAGAATTACATTCTGGAATTCTTTCCGCAATTATTTCAGAATATCCTTCAAGAGTTCCTCTAGAAATTTCTATAGGAATTTCTCCTGGAATTCGTCCAAGTATTCATCCGTTTTTTCAGAAATTTCTCCGGAATTTTTTCCGCGAAATTGTCCTAGAATTCTTTCCGGACTTCACTCGGAATTTACTCCAGAATTTCTTTCGGAAATTAATTTGAGAGTTCCTCCAGGATATCTTCCAAGAGTTCTTCCAGGAATTTCTTCAGAACAAACAAAAAACAGTAATTCATCTGGGAATTTCTGCATTAATTCCTCCTGGTATTTTTTCGGAAATTCCTTCAGATATTTCTCCAGAAAATCCTTCATGAACTTCTCCAATAATTATTTCAGTACTACCTTGTGAGAATTCCTCTGGAAGTGCTTGTGGGAGTTCCTCCGGGAGCTCCCCCAGGAGTTTTTCCAAAAGTTCCTCTAGTAATCCCTCCAGGAACTTCACAGGAGATTCTTTGAGGATATTTGGCAGGAATTTCAAGTGAAATGGGATTTCGGAAGTTCCTCTAGAAATTCAACTCCGGGTATTCCATCGGCAGTTCCTCTGAAAATTTCTCCGGAAGTTCCACTAGTAGTTCCTCCGGAAATTCATTCAGACTTTCTTTCAGGAATTCATTTAGGCTTTCTTTGGGAATTTATCTACAAATTCCTTCAGAAGTTCCTCGAAAAATTTCTCTGGGAGCTCCTCCGGGAGGTCATTTAAGAATTCTTCCAGGAGTTTATCCTGGAATTCTTACGGAAGTTCATCCAGAAGTTCTTACGAGAGTTCCTTCACGATTTCCTTTGGAAATTCTTCCTGTAGTTCTTCAATAGATTCATCTAGCAGTTCCCCCGGCAGTTCTTCCGAAAATTTCTCTGATAATTTCTCCGGGAATTCCTACAGAAATTCCTCAAAGGAACACCCGGAGGAACTACCGGTGGAACTCCCGGAGAAATGCTCATAAAAACTGCTGGTGGATCTCCCGGAGGCATTCACGTAGGAACTGCCGGAGGAGCTCCCGTAAGAACTCCCGGAGGAATATCAGGAGAAACTCCTAGAAGAATTCCTAGAGGACCTCCCGGAGGAACTCCCGGAGAAACTATCGGAAGAACTTCGGGAGGAATTTCCAGCTAGTTTTCTGAAGAAAGTCTAAATAATTTCCTGAAAAAGCCTGAATGATCTCCTGGAAGAGCTACTGGTGGAACTCCCGGAGGAATTTCTGGAGAAATTCCCTTCAGAATTTTTAAATGAACCCCCGGAGGAACTGCCAGTGAATCTACCAAAAGACTTCTCGGAAAAAATCTTGGAGAATTCATCTTATAGACAAATCTCGTCTAGCTGAAACCTTTGTAGGGGTATGTAGCAGGACCATCATCATCATCAAAGGACTTCCCGGAGAATTCCTTGAGGAGGAGCTTCTGGAGGAATATCTGTTTAATTTCCGGAGGAAATTCTGGAGAAATTCGCGGAAGAATTTTCAGAAGAACCCCCGTAGGAACTGCCGATAGAACTACCGGAATAATTCTCGGAGGAAATGCTGGATGATCTGCCGGTTAACTCCGGGAAGAATTCTCGGAGGAATTTTCGAAGAAACTCCTGGAGGATGTCTAGTGGAAATCTTGAAGTTTCCACCGAAATTCTTTCTGGATTTCTTTGGGAATTAATCTAGGAACTCCTCCAAAAATTCCATTGTTGATTTTATTTTCGGTATAATTTCTATATAAATTTTCGGTGGAATTCCTGGAGAAGTTCTTTGAAATTTTCACAACAAATTATTCGAAACTTTCACGAAAAAAAATATGGTTCGAAGATTTTTCGCGAAGTTCTCAAGAATGTTTATTGGAATATTCTTTGGAATTCCACGGTGCAATTTTTCAGATTTTTTTTATGAGAAACAGCATGAAAGAATTATCTGAAGAATTCCCTGCAGAATTTATAAAGGAATTCCTGGAGCATTTCTTGGAGTAAATAATGGTGGAATTTTTGGTCAATTCCCGGCGAAATTGATGGTGGAATTCCTGAAGACATTGCCGAAGAAATTGCTGGAGGCATTCCTGAAGAATCCGGGCGTGAATGCGTCACGTTTATTGGCATTGCGTTTTAGTACAAAACGCTGACGCGCAACGCGCTTTTGTGATTCAGCCTTTACTGTTGGTTGTGGATGTGGTTTCAAAGTGTTTGGAGCTTAGAAGAAAAAAGTACCAAGTACTAATATTCATGTGTTTTTATAAAACTACTATAAAACTACGATTCAGAAGACCTAAAAAATTTGCCCCCCCCCCCCCTAATTGAAATCTTGGCTACGCCCATGTTTGAATATAAAGAATTGGACTCATGAACAGTTTGGATTTTCGTACATGTTCAACAAATTCTATAATGCGTCTGTAATGGTGTAACGATTATTTATTTATCATCAGACTAAGGCCGGAGTGGCCTGTGCTGCACATAAAAGACTTCTCCATTCAGCTCGGTTCAAGGCTGCACTTCGCCAACCACGCAGTCTGCGGAGGGTCCGCAAGTCGTCCTCCACCTGATCGATCCACCTTGCCCGCTGTGCACCTCGCCTTCTTGTTCCCGTCGGATCGTTGTCGAGAACCATTTTCACCGGATTACTGTCCGACATTCTGGCTACGTGCCCGGCCCACCGCAGTCTTCCGATTTTCGCGGTGTGAACGATGGATGGTTCTCCCAACAGCTGATGCAACTCGTGGTTCATTCGCCTCCTCCACGTACCGTCCGCCATCTGCACCCCACCATAGATGGTACGCAACACTTTCCTTTCGAAAACTCCCAGTGCGCGTTGGTCCTCCACGAGCATCGTCCAGGTCTCGTGTCCGTAGAGAACTACCGGTCTTATAAGCGTTTTGTAGATAGTCAGTTTGGTACGGCGGCGAACTCTATTCGATCGGAGCGTCTTGCGGAGTCCAAAGTACGTACGATTTCCAGCCACTATGCGTCTCCGAATTTCTCTGCTGGTATCGTTATCGGCGGTCACCAGTGAGCCCAAGTACACGAATTCTTCAACCACCTCGATTTCGTCACCACCGATAGAAACTCGTGGTGGGTGGCTCACATTGACCTCTCTTGAGCCTCTTCCTATCATGTACTTCGTCTTCGACGTGTTGATGACTAGTCCAATCCGTTTAGCTTCGCTTTTCAGTCTGATGTAGGCTTCCTCCATCCTCTCAAAGTTACGTGCCATAATATCAATGTCGTCGGCGAAGCCAAATAACTGGACGGACTTCGTGAAAATCGTACCACTCGTGTCAATCCCTGCCCTTCGTATTACTCCCTCCAAAGCGATGTTGAATAGCAGACACGAAAGACCATCACCTTGCCGTACCCTCTACGGGTTTCGAAGGGACTCGAGAATGCCCCTGAAACTCGAACTACGCACATCACCCGATCCATCGTCGCCTTGATCAACCGTATCAGTTTATCCGGAAATCCGTTTTCGTGCATTAGCTGCCATAGCTGGTCCCGATCGATTGTATCATATGCGGCTTTGAAGTCGATAAATAGATGATGTGTGGGCACGTTGTATTCGCGGCATTTCTGCAATACCTGACGTATGGCGAACACCTGGTCTGTGGTAGAGCGTTCACCCATGAATCCCGCCTGGTACTGCCCCACGAACTCTCTTGCAATTGGTGTTAGTCGACGGCATAAAATTTGGGAGAGTACCTTTGTAGGCGGCGTTCAGCAATGTGATTGCGCGGTAGTTGCTACAATCCAGCTTATCGCCCTTTTTGTAGATGGGACACACGACACCTTCCATCCACTCCTGCGGCAGAACCTCATCCTCCCAAACCTTGGTAATCACCCAGTGCAGCGCTCTAGCCAGTGCTTCACCACCGTGTTTAAACAGCTCTCCTGGTAGTTGGTCAACTCCAGGGCTTTGTTGTTTTCAGCCGGCCGATCTCCTCCTGGATTTCCTGGATATTCGGAGCCGGAAGTCGCATGTCCTGCGCGCGTGCTCCTAGGTTCATTACCATACCGCCACCGTTGTCTGCCATATCGCCATTCAGGTGCTCTTCGTAGTGCTGCCGCCACCTTTGGATCACCTCACGCTCGTTCGTAAGAAGGTTCCTGTTTATGTCCTTACACATATCGGGCTGTGGCACGTGGCCCTTACGTGAACGGTTCAACTTCTCATAGAACTTTCGTGTGTTATTAGCGCGGTACAGTTCCTCCGTCTCTTCACGGTCTCGATCTTCCTGCTGGCGCTTTTTCCTCCGGAAAATCGAGTTTTGTCTGTTCCGCGCCCGTTTGTATCGTGCCTCGTTCGCCCTCGTGCGGTGTTGCAGCAATCTCGCCCATGCTGCATTCTTCTCCTCAACTAACTGCTCACATTCGCCGTCATACCAGTCGTTTCTCTGATCCGGGGCCACCATGCCTAGTGCAGCGGAATATCTCGAATATCTCTCCAGCAATCTTCAAGAGATGCTGCGCCTAGCTGCTCTTCCGTTGGGAGTACCACTTCCAGCTGCTGCGCGTAGTCTTGGGCTAGTCTACCGTTTTGTAGCCGCCCAATGTTAAGCCGCGGCGGACGACTCCGACGCGTGTTGATCACCGTCGAGAGTTTTGAGCGCAGACATACTGCGACGAGGTAGTGGTCGGATTCAATATTCGCACTGCGGTAAGTGCGTACGTTCGTGATGTCGGAAAAGAATTTACCGTCGATTAGAACGTGGTCGATTTGGTTTTCCGTTACTTGATTAGGTGATTTCCATGTGGACTTGTGGATATTCTTACGGGGAAGAAAGTGCTTCGGACTACCATTCCGCGGGAGGCTGCAAAGTTTATGCATCGTTGGCCGTTGTCGTTCGATACGGTATGCAGACTATCCGGTCCGATGACCGGTCTATACATTTCCTCCTTCCTACCTGAGCGTTCATGTCACCGATAACGATTTTGACGTCCCGCAGTGGGCATCCATCGTATGTCTGCTCCAGCTGCGCATAGAACGCTTCTTTCTCGTCGTCGGATCTCCCTTCGTGTGGGCAGTGCACGTTGAGGATGCTATAGTTGAAGAAACGGCCTTTAATCCTCAGCTTGCACATCCTTGCGTTGATTGGCTGCCAACCAATCACGCGTTGGCGCATCTTTCCCAGCACTATGAAGCCGGTTCCCAGCTCGTTGGTGGTGCCACAGCTTTGGTAGAAGGTAGCCGCTCGATGCCCGCTTTTCCACACTTTCTGTCCTGTCCAGCAGATTTCCTGCAGCGCTACGACATCGAAGTTGCGTAGATTATCCTGTCGCAACCTGCGAAGCCTAGCGACTTGCAGTTCCATGTTCCAAGCTTCCAATCGTGATCCTTTATTCGTCGCCCAGGTCGTTGCCGATTGTATCGAGTCGTATTATCTTCTATGTTGTTCGTAATAGTTGTTTTTAAAGGCGGCTTATTGGGCCTGCGCAACCTCCTGTCTCGTCGGAGGGCCGTCATGTCACTCATGTCAGGGCTGTTTAGCGTCCCACCTAACACCAGGACTTGGGTTTGTGCGGTTTGAGCGGCACACGGTCGCTTTGGCGGAGCTTACTTGCGGATTCATGCAGCTTTTTTATAGAGGTTTAACAGGGCCCACTGTCAAACCCCACCACATCCTAGGCAGGCGCCACAACTCGCAGATGGCCTGGGGAGGGATCGTCAAGCCCTTGGACATAGTCCCTGCTGCCCCCGAAATGGTGTAACGAATTCCCGTTTTTTTCGATTGATGACTTTTGAGGGAAGTAAGATTTTTACTTTCATTCTTAAACCAGTCTCAATACGACAAATAGAAGCACATGTTTGTGATTCAAACGCAACCGACTGTTGTTCTATTCTGATACACATAGTTGGGTAGAGAGAAAAGGTGTGAAATGTTGCCAAAGCAGATTCGATGGATACAAAATGGCAAACTTAACTATGTGCATCAAAATTAAACATCTTTTCAAAAAAAAAATTCTTATAATAATAGTGGGGACATAAAAGATCTTCTTTTTGAACGATTTGAATAAAATGATCTGAGCTCAAGGATAGTGTGGAATGTCGTAGATGTTCAACGAATTCTGTAATGTGTCTTTAATGTTGTAATGAAGTTCCGTGGAGCAATTCCAACTCATAAAAACCCAGATTAATCCACCTAGCGGTGATGGTGCCTTTTTCGTGCGTCAAACAAATAGTATTTTGGCCATAACTTCCAAGCCCATAGTTTGATCCGGCCAATTTTCAATAGAAAATAATAGGGCAGGATACTGCGTTGAATGCAATCTGTTGCGAAGAAATCGGTTAAGGGTAAGTGCTAAAAAGTGAGCTAGACTTGTTTACAATGGGGCAGTATTCTGCGTCGAATGCAACCTTTGCGAAGAAATCGGTTGAAACTATTTACGCGCTTTTTGCCTTTCTCGTATACAAAGTAAACGTAAAGACTATAGGATCACTCCAAAACCGAACTTTTGATAGAAGGCTCGGAGACCCATAGTGTTATATACCAATCGACTCAGCTCGACGAATTGAGGTGATGTCTGTATGTGTGTATGTATGTGTGTGTGTGTGTGTGTGTGTGTGTGTGTGTGTGTGTGTGTGTGTGTGTGTGTGTGTGTGTGTGTGTGTGTGTGTGTGTGTGTGTGTGTACAAAAATGTGAGACACACTTTTTGGTACACTCAACCCTCTTTTTACGGCAGTTTTTTATACGTCACTTCGTTTTACGGCTTCCTTTTTACGGCACGTGACGTAAAAAGAATTTGAAACATTATTGACATCCAAAAGAAAGCCTATAAGAAGGCACTCTCAGAAACCCAAAGAAAAAAGTAGATCCATTGTGTATTCATCATTTGCCTTCAACTATTGTTCCATTCCAGGTCATCCAAGAAATTCCTGGAGTCTACACGCGTAACGAAGGACCTAAGGTCTACAAGCGTAACGAAAGAGCTGTTATCTCTTTTTAAAAATGGTTCATGCCCTACTTGATATATTAAACCAAATACCGTTCCAGGTCATCCGAGCATTTCACTTGCGTCTCAAATCCAGATATATGAGATGTTGTAAGATTTCCAAATCGTCCTGGAGTTTGAATCAAATGGTCTACCGAACCGACAAAGGCTTCCATTATGTCCCGAGCCGCGGTAACAACCCAATTATGTCCTCCGAGTATTTGTCGTTCACTCACGTCTCAAATGTAGGCATATGGAGTTGTTCTAAGATCTCAAATTATCTTGGAGTTTGTATCAAATGGTCTGCCGAATGAACCAAAGCTTTCATGATGTCCCCAAGCCGCGGTATCAACCTAAGTATGCCCTCGAAGTATTTTCTTTCACTTGCGTTTAAAATCCAGACATATGAGATGCAGTAAGATCTCCAAATCGTCCTGGAGTTTGAGTCAAATGGTCTGCCGAATCAACCAAGGTTTCCATGATATCCCCAGCCACGGTATCAACCTAAATATACCCTCAAGTATTTTGCTCTCACTTGCGTCTCAAATCCAGACATATGAGATGTAGTAAGATCTCCAAATCGTACTGGAGTTTGAATCAAATGGTCTGCTGAATTAACCAAGGCTTCCATGATATCCCAGCCGCGGTATCAACCGAATTATAAAGCTAAAAGCCTCGCTTATAAAGATAAAAAAAATAAGAACACACCTTTATTGGGGACATAGTTCCAGACAAGGTCGTTTTGGTAGACTAATTGGTTCCTACTCTAGGGCAATTTTGAGGATCGCAAGTAAACTATAAATACTAGGAGAACACAACTGGGTGATACCGTTGCTAAGGACATCATACAAGTCGTTGTTCATTTGATAAGTAAACTGAATACACTTAGTGGACATAATGGCGTTGATATCGTGGCTAGGGACATAATGGAAGTCTTGCTTGATTCGGTAGACCATTTGATTCAATCTCTAGATCGATTGGGAGATCTTACAACATCTTATAATCCAGAATTTGAGACGCAATTCGCAAGCTATCCAAACTCCACGACAACTTTGAGATCTTATAACACCTCATATGCCTTGATTTGAGACAAGTGAAAGAAAAATTCTCGGGGATTATAATTGAGTTGATACCGCGACTGAAGACATCATAGAAGCCTTTGTTGATTTGGTAGACCATTTGATTCAAACTCCAGGACAATTTGGAGATCTTACAGAACCTCATATGTTTTGTTTTGAGACGCAAGTGAAAGACAATATTGGGTTGACACCGCGGCTGAGGCCATCGTGAAATCCTTGTTTGATTCGGTAGACATTTGATTCAAACTCCAGGATAATTTGGAGATCTCAAAACATCTCATATGCCTGGATTTGAGACGTAAGTAAAAGGAAAATAATCGGAGGACATAATTTGGTTGATACCACGGCTTAGAACATCATGAAGGCTTTGTTTGATTTGATAGACCATTTAATTTAAACTCTAGGACAATTTGGATAACTTACAACATCTCATATGCCTCTATTTGAGACGTTAGTGAAAGACTAATACTCAGAAGAGAAAATTAGGTTGACACCGTGGCTGGGGAAGTCGTGGAAGCCTTGGTTGATGCGGTAGACCATTTGACTCAAACTCCAGGACAATATGGAGACCTTAAAACATCTCATATACTTGGATTTGGGACTCAAGTGAAAGACAAATATATGAGGACATCATAGAAGCCTTGGTTGATTCATTAGACCATTTGATTCAAACTCCAGAAAAAATTGGAGATCTCATAACACCTCATATGTCTTGTTTTGAGACGCAAGTGAAAGACAAATCCTCGAAGTACATATTTGGGTTGATAGCATGGCTTAGGACATCATGAAGGCTTTGGTTCATTCGATAGATCTTTTGATTCAAACTCCAGGACAATTTGGTGATCTTAAAACCTCTCATATACCTGGACTTGAGACGCAAGTAAAAGACAAATACTTGGAGGGCATGATTGGGATAATACCGCGGCTGAGGACATCATGCAAGCCTCAGTAGCTTCGGCAGACCATTTGATTCAAACTCCAGGACAATTTGGAGATCGTATAACATCTCCTGAATTTGAAGAGATTTTACAATACCTCATGTAAGACACAAGCTAATGTATTTAAAAGTATTCAACGATCATTTTAAGTGTAATACTAGAAGTTTTAGCAAAAATTCTTTTTACGTCACATTCCGTTTACGTCCCCCCCAATAAGTGACGTAAAAAGAGGGTTGAGTGTACTTAGCATTATTCGATTTGCTCGCAACAAGTTGCAGTCGACGCGGATTGTGGTCTAGTTATTTCCTATTGAAAATTGGCCTAATCGGTCATTGCCTTCCTTGGGAAAAAAAAATTTCAAAAAGGAAATTTTTTTTTTAAGGATTGCAGGAATGCATTCAAATGACCGCAAATGCATAAGAATTGATGGAAAAAGTAAACTCTATCCCCCTAAAGTGCTATTTCGACCTTTGGCCATAACTTCCAATCCCATGGTCCGATCCGGCAAATTTTCAATAGGAAACCGTGGGGCAGAATACTGTGCCGAATGCAACCTTTGCGAAGAAATCGATTGAGAATTAGTGAAAAAAATTGAGTTGGACTTTTACGCGCTTTTTTATGAGAAAAAGTTTTTTGGCCATAACTTCCAAGCCTATAGTCCGATCCGGTCAATTTTCAATAGGAAACAGTGGGGCAGAATACTGCGCCGAACGCAATGCTATTGCGAGGAAATCGGTTGAGGGTAAGCGCAAAGAGAAAATATATTTTGGCCATAACTTCCAAGCCCATAGTCCGATCCGGCCAATTTTCAATAGGAAAAAAATGGGGCAGGATTCTGCGTCGAATGCAACCTTTGCGAAAAAATCATTTGAGGGTTAGTGAAAAAAATTGAGTTGGACTTTTTACGTGCTTTTTTATGAGAAAAAACATTTTTTGGCCATAATTTCCAAGCCCATAGTCAGATCTGGTCAATTTCCAATAGGAAACAGTGGGGCAGAATACTGCGCCGAATGCAATGCTGTTGCGAGGAAATCGGTTGAGGGTAAGTGCAGAAAAGTGAGCTATACTTTTTGGTCTTTAGGAGCGCACACACACGCACACATACACAGACATCACCTCAATTCGTCGAGCTGAGTCGATTGGTATATATCACTATGGGTCTCCGAGCCTTCTATAAAAAGTTTGTTTTTGGAGCGATTATATAGCCTTTACGAATACTTAGTATACGAGAAAGGCAAAACAGTTCAGACATCGAAGATCTTCATGTTGATCGATTTGAATATTAAGATCTGTACTCAAGGATGGTTTGGAGTGTTGTAGATGTCGAACAAATTCTATTGTGTGTCTAAAATGGTGTAACGAAGTCCCGCGGAACTATTTCAACTTATATAAATAGTGAGGACATCGAAGATTTTCTTGTTGCTCGATTTGAATATTGAGATCTGAATTCAAGGACTGTTTGGAGTATCGTACATATTGAAAAATATCTATTATACCGCTGGACAGGAGCAGGATTTTATCATAAAGCATTTAAATTTCAATTATTGAACCAGAATATGGAAAAATATGGTGTTGATTCCTTAGAATATCAAAATTGTTTGGATGCTCTAGATCATCATTTTGCCCGAAACCTAACCTGTGCAATATTTTTCCTGGATGGAACAGTTAATTTCGAACATTTTTGCTGGAGAAAGCAGGGCTCTATCTCTTAAAACTGATTTTTGATAGCTGATTTTCGTTTCGGGTCATATATGACCCATCCGTATTGAATCGGTTAAAAGATGCACCTAATCAATTTTTTACACATGTATTTCTCTCATGCAGATACTGTATAAAAGCATCATTCTCCCTGTATTGTAAAGAAAAATGTTTACCTAGCCTAATATGGTTCCTGATTCAATGGAGATGAGGAATGAAATATCTCAAGGGAGGATACAAAACATCCTGACAGACAAATTCTTAGCATGTATTATTTTCCGTATCCTCCTATATTAGAAAATTCAGACAATGTTTTCCTTTCGACATCTAGGCGAAGAAGCTTTAGTTTCCCATATCTTTTTTTCCCTTCCAGGGTGACAGCGGTGGGCCTCTACAGCTGGTAAATCCCACGAGCGGTCGGTACGAGATCGTGGGGGTCGTTTCGTGGGGCAAGGAGTGCGCCCAACGCAACTACCCGGGAGTGTACGCACGTGTTACCAAGTTTGTTGCTTGGGCCAAAAGCAATAGTCGGGAGGCGTGCTGGTGCCAACAGTAACAACAACTTTTTATTCAGCCAGATTGAGTCATTGTTACAACATCCTTGGTGCTCCGAGTGGAAGGCAGGAAGATATTGTAATACATTATCCGCTTTTATGTCAATGTGCAGCTTCGTGGAGCCGTTTTCCTCCAGATGTATTGTGCTACAGCAAAAACGGATAAGCGAAAAGAACGACTTCGCCTCCCAGCAGTTATTTTTTTTGTCGGATTCCTATCCTGATTACCTGCAGGTGACATTGATAAGACAGATACCTAACGACCAATAAGCGGATGTAGCCGACTTTGTGGATAATGACACATATTGATGATAATTGCATTGCTATTTGGATGATGCAAGTTTTCCAGCATATAAAGGATGTACATATATATTACGAAATATATTCTGGTAAGAAATGCATTATTTTGAAGATTTTTATTTAATATCCAAAGTTCAGTTCGATGAATGTACCCAAAATAAATACATACGATGTGTTCCAATTTATTGGTTTATGGTTATTATCATGGTTCATCCCAAGATGAATACACCACTAGGTGTTCCAATCTGAAAAATTTATGGACGAGAAGACGGCGGGGGTGAGAAGGTATTCCAATCTGACAAAAAATTATGGACGAGAAGACGGCGGGGGTGAAAAATTCTTTTACAGTTCAAAACGAAAACAAACTCGCTGGCTCTCCCATACTAAAATCCAAGATGGCTGAATCGTGAATTTGTCAGATTGGAACACCTAGTATAGTGTATTCATCTTGGTTCAGCCAACTTCGATTTTTGTATAGAACTGCCAGTGAATTTGTTTACGTTTTGTTTTATTACCAATTCAATTTTATTTATATAATCCAATTGTTGTTAAATGTATAGTTGTGCACAATTTTTCCATGTAAAAATATTGTTTAATCAGTGTATATTTTTTTACAAAGCCAATCCTTCTAAGACGTTTTTTCTCTATAATTAACGGTTTCCGAGTTACAGTTTTTTAAAACTATCAATGTCAAAAACACATATGCCAAATCAGTTAGACTGTTTATTTCAGTTTACTACATTATGCAAAGTTGTGGAAATCGAGACGAGCAAGTCTCGGGCTGAAAAAGAATAAAAAAAAAGTTTTGTAAAAATCGGAGGCACGTGTTAAATTTCGTCACCATAAGGAAGCAACGTAACGAAATTCATCCATTTTATCATGGAACACAATAAATATAAAAGAGCCAGCACAAGCTCGATAATCAATGATAGCAGTAATTTTTGACAAAGCTTTCACGTGATTAAACGATGCAGCTACTTTAATCTTACCAATGATGGTGTGCCGATGAGCGATAACATTCCTGAGAGATTAGTGCCCAAAATACGGAGGTATGCTTGAATCCTATATTATTGTTGTTTCTTTCACAAAATTTTCCAAACGTATCAGTGTATCATACATTTCGAATGAAACAATTTGATAGCCTACCCAATCAAAATAGTTACATCAACCGTAGGCACCAAGAAGGCTTAAAATTCCGCAAATGCTGCACCATGAAACGTTGAACCTTCCCTGGGGCCGTTCTAAGAATAGCTCGCAAGCCGAGCTTCATCTTTCATGGCAGTACCGACATCATCTGATTTCATCCGGGGTTTGGTATATTTTCCTGTTACGTGAACTTCTTTAGAGAACGGACGAAACGGCGCAATAGAAGAAATCGCTTATGCTTTATGGTCATAAATTTCTATAATGCTTTCACCGTACCTTGGGACGAGGACGGCGGGTGCAGCACGGATTGGATATGAAGGCGATCCTTGATGGTGATAAAGCCAACCCAGTTTGTTGTCCCCACTTCAGTGAGCTGTTGATGGCACAATGATGCCCGGGATGCGACAAGAAGTACCATTCGTTTTTATTTGAAATGAACCCAATAACTCTGCGCTTCCTTTCTCCATTTTTTTTGTCGTGGACAGTTTCCATCGGATGTGACAGAAAGATGAGAATGAGGTTCAGTTTCATAAAAGTTTTTAAAAGAATTCCCATCCTCTCATCTTTATGAGCTTCCGAACAATTTGTCGTAATGGCTGATGAAATGCCAATATGGTTCGAAGCCCACGTAGCGTCTTTTCGACACTGCGTGCAAGCGGCGTTAAAAGAACTGTGCATCGGGAAAAAGTGGTAACGCAGCCTCGCCACGTTGATGCACACCTGCATTATTTGAACACTGAGTGCACGTAGCGTTGAAAAGACGCTACGTGGGCATCGTCCCTAAAACTATTAAATTATCCGCTAAGAGGAAGAGTTGGAATCCACGGGGTGTAAAATGACTCAATTGTATGTAAAATAATGGTGCACGCATGGTTGTTTGTTTGGTATTAACGGAATGAACGACAATCTTTTGCTTAGAGCGGTCACACTCATCAAATTTATTTATTTATTTATTTTTTTCGTCAACCAACGTAGACTAGACATACACAAATAAATTGGCTCAAATTAGTATGGGAAAAACTTTTTCAATTTTTTGATGGGCCGCCCTTTTATTCGGTTCTATTTGATGCCTTGATGCTCTGGACAAAATTTCAGCTAAATCATCTAAAAACAGTAAATTGCAGATGGACAGCACAACTTACGATGAAAAACCATGATACTCCTTCAGATCTTGAAGAATTTAATACAGAATGCTATGCAGAAAACCGAGAGAAGATTAGAGTTTGCCCGGCTAAGTTATTAGCATTTCTCTGAAGTGGGGTTTGAGCAAATTTCGTTTCTTTTACCTTTGAAAAGAAATAAATTCACCACTACAACACTCCAGTAAATGCTTATATCTTTGCGTAATTGATTTTTGGTTTTAATATTTGGATAAAATCCAAGAATAATCCCTAGAGCAGTTCCAGGAGGAATTTTCAGAGAAATTTGAAGAAGAACAGCTGGAGGATTTTCAGGAAGAAGTTCAGGATGAATTTCCGAAAATTCTACTTGGTGCTCCTCCAGAAATTACTTCCGGAGAACTCATCCAGGAATTCGTCCTGAATTCCTCCTGAAATTCATTCAGAAATCCTCCAGAAATTCATTCTGTTGGAAGCTCAGAATCAATTTCTGTGGGAATTCTGAATGAATGCCTGGGGGAATTCAGAATGCATTCCTGGAGGAATTTGGAATGAATCCCTGGAGGAATTCAGAATGAATTCCTGGGGGAATTCAGAATGTATTCTGGGGGGATTAGGAATGAATTCCTGGGGGAATTCAGAATGAATTTCTGGGGGAATTCAGAATGAATTCCTGGGAGAATTCAGAATGAATTCCTGAGGGAATTCAAAATGAATTCCTGGGGGAATTCAGAATGAATTCCTGGGGAAATTCTGAATGAATTCCTGGGGGAATTCAGAATGAATTCCTGGGGGAATTCAGAATGAATTCCTGGGGGAATCTAAAATAAATTCCTGGGGAAATCTAAAATGAGTTCTTGGGGAAAATCAGAATAAATTCCTGATAGAATTAGGAATGAATTCCTGAGTAAGTTCAGAATGAATTTCTGGAGAAATTCAGAATGAATTCCTGGGGAAATTCAGGATGAATTTTAGGAATTCTTCTTGGAGCTACTCCAGGATTTCTTCCTGGAGTTGCTTCAAAAATTCTTCTTGGAGCTCCTCCACAAATTACTCCTGTAGATCCTTCTGTCGTTCTTCCAAATGTTTCTCATTTGATTTTCAGGAGCTTTTCCAGGGATTCGTTGTGAAGTTCTTTCAGGATTTTTCTTGGAGTTCCTTAAGGAATTCTACCTGGGTTTCCTCCAGAAATTCTTCTTCCAGGATTTTTTGGAATAACTCACGTTGGTAACCGACGGCAAATGTGAGTAAAAAATCCTTTGGCAGCTATATTTTAAATTTTGGAAATTTCCGGAGCAGTTTTAGGAGAAAAATAAAAAGGATATGTTTGTGGAACTTCAAGATGGATTCCTAGAAGAGCTATAGGAGACAAGAAAGAATCACTGGAGAAGTTCCAGGCTGATTCTCTGAAGTAATTCTCAAAAATATCTGGGTGTGGAGTTATCATAGAAACTCCAGGAGAAATTTTTGGTGGAACTCTAGAAGGAATTCTTGGTAGAATTTCATGACACATTTGTGGAAGAACTTCAGAGTAGAATTGTGCAGGAGCTGCAGGAGAAATTTTTATAGGCTCCTCAGGGGGAATTTCTGGTTGAACTTCAGGAGATATGTGTGGAGGAACTGCAGAAGGAATTTATGTAGAAACTCTCTAAGATCTCTTTGTTTAGTTCCTTCAGGAAATCCAGGAGGAATTCCTGATTGAACTTCAGGAAGAATTCATATAAGAACTGCACTGCCGTTCTACGCTTAATTGTCCCATGTTACCTTTGATGAAAAATCTCAAACTCGATTCAATTTGTCCCACTGAAAAAATGAAGTTGTTTTTTTTATGATAATAGAGACTGAAAACCGTTCTAATAAGTAGTGATTCGTTTTATGTCCTGGAAAAGTGTTGCCTACGCTCATAACATATATTTTATATATCAAACATATTTGTTAAATTTTCAGATCCAACCTATTCTAAAAAAAATATTGGGACAAATTGACTTGAATTTGGTTTTCTTCACCAAAGGTAACATGAGACAATTTTGCGTAGGACGGCAGTTCAGGAGTAATCCACCACAATGGGTTTTTGGAAGACCTCTAGAAGGTATTCAACGAGGATTCCTGAATTCCCTAATTCCTAAACTCCTAAACTCACAAATTCCTAAATTCATAAATTCCTGAATTACTAAATTCATAATTTCCTGAATCCCTAATTTCATAAATTGCTAAATTCCCAAATTTCTAAATTTCTAAAACTCCTGAATTTCTAAGTTCTTAAATCTCTAAGTTCCTTAGTTCCTAAATTCGTCGCCGCCCACAACCAGTACGTTAGTGCAAGAAGACTGTGTGCTATCCAATAGATGGTATCTTTGCCTCCCATTCACATTCTGTCGCTTCATACTTGTTCGTACCCTAGCGAACGGCTTTCAATCTGTTGATTTTCAAATAATTAATTTTGTCTATCGAATATCCATCATACTTAATAGATCAACATAAATCCCTAAATCCTGAATTTTAAAATTCCTCAATTCCAAAATTTTATATATCGTCATTACTTTACCAGTTCAGATTGCAGCTTTCAGCCTGGCTAGCGCACTTGCGCCGCGATCCTTCGTTTCCCCCAGCGACCATAATCTTATCAGCTGCACAAATCTCGCTAAACTTTTCAAAAGGACCTAAGTAACATTTTTTTTCATGAATTAATTTGAATAGTGCAATCAATAGCTTTCATGTTGTTCTGTTGATTGCACTATTCAAATTAATTCATGAAAAAAATGTTACTTAGGTCCTTTTGAAAAGTTAAGCGAGAAATCATCCAAATTCTAATCCCGTTTTCTCGGTATAAGAAAATTATTTATTTTTCTTGCTCATTTTTTCACAAACTGGATTTTGAGAAACACAGATAAAACTAACTATTGATGAAACCTAATGTTAATTTACTTTTGGCGAACGAAATTATTAACGAAATTCTGATATTCTACAGATTATAACCGGAAAAAAATCATGGCAATTGGACTAAAAACACCTGAGATATATTGGGGCAAAGTTGCCGTTCCACGCTTTTTGCAGGTGTGTTAACAGAGGTAAATATCTCTCAACAAAACGATATACTATCGCTGCGTTATTGATTAATTTGCGTGATGAGTCAACGCTACTTCCAGAGCTAACATTACGTCTCGTTTCCCTATATTGTTATTTCCGTTACACAGACTTATTTTTTTAAATACATTATTGAAATGAATTTGAAAAACGTCGAAAATCCAATCTAATATTATTAAACAGTCTTATGAAGGGCTGCTAATTTTGGCATAAATAATTAGTTTAGCTTAGCTTGACTGACTGTACACATCGTAGTTGCTAGTCGTGATTGGCCGAGAAACAACAAATATGCGCAGCTCACCAATCCAATAGTCTTCTTAGCACTAGAAAACTATTGTTTTTATTCTTTGGCTTCCATCTGGCCTACGTCTTTTTGTCTAGGGACAATGTTTAATTTTAAACTTTTGGCAGATCTAAATGTTATTCAAACTATCGCTTCACGCAACAATCTCCGTCGTAACACTTTTGTTCAACTGATTTCACTGATCATTATAAAAATAAAAAGTAAACTATACATCAGCAAACAACTTTGTTCAACTATCAGCTGCTGCATAAAAAAATGTGAAGAGTATTCAACCCAATTCGTTACTACACTACTGAACTATTATTTCGATGATGTGAAAGGAAGTTTGTAACAAACACTAGCGTTTTTATCATTTGATTTGGCTTATTCGAAGACGCGTGCAACTGATTCAAAACCTTCAGTGTTGAACACAAAAACAAAGAAAACAAAATCTCCATTCATCAGCCGCTTGCTTGGCGGTAAGTATTGAGTTGTAAAATAAATCTTGGTAACTGCTGACGACATGTCTCACGATGTTATTCCCCTTTCCATAGGATCCCTCTGCTCACTCACTCTTCGTAAGAGTGGAGCATAACCCTCTTGAACTTACAACTTTGCAGCAAGCAGCAGGAATGAAAAATTTCACGACGAAGCCAATTCATGCTACCGCCATATGCAATGGAAACTTCCACAGGGATATGACAGAATTCCACTTTAGCACGCAATGCGGCTCAAATTTAATCCCTTGCTAGGCAACTAAGGGGTGTAGATCGATATTTACGCCAAAAGTCCCATTATCAGCACCTGCACGAAGTCTTTTTTTCTTCTTCTTGTGGAACTTCGCCTGTTTTCCAACTTGTATTCTATTAGCATTTCCTCAGTTATTAATTGAAAGCTTTTCTATGACCACCTCTGCATGAGTATTTATCTTGTGTGGCTACAATGAATACTCTATGCCCAGGGAATCGAAACCTTTTCCCATCTGAAAACATCCTAGACTTAACCGAGGATCTCCGGATTGGCAATCCTACGCCTTTGCTCGCAAGGCTTACTGCAGACCGGAAACTGGAGCAAAAATCGTTTTGAAGAACTTTATTGCAAGAACGATTTAAGATAGCCTTATTTTTTCTTATTTGTTTTAAGACTCTTTAAATAGTTATTCGAGCCTGACTCAACATTCTACTCATAGATTTGAGTTTTCATATTTCATATTATTATACCAATAGTAAAGATTCTTACACATTGAAAATGATGTTAGTCCCAAACTTCTATTGGTTTTCTGTGTAATTACAGCTGGCCTAGCAATAACGGAGCAGCGGTCAATCATGCTCATGCTCATCTCATTATAATACCAATAGTAAAGACTCGAGAAGCACACATGTTGTACATAGATCACAGAAGCTTATGTGTGACAAGATTTGTCATAAATGAGTTGTTGTCAGAGCTTAAAATATTCATCTTCATAAAGCAACTTCGGTCCGAATTTTGACAAATATCGCATGAATATTCAAAACATAGAATGACATAATCAGACGACTACTCCACGAACTCATTCATTCGACTGTCACTGAATGTGTTTACTATGTGCAGAAAAAACATAATTATCATTGTTTATGTTGATGTTTACCGCTGAAAGTGCCTCGCGGATGAAAATCGGATTCAGTCCTGTGTGATAAATCACTTTACTCATTTGAAACGTGTTCAGATTTCAGATAATTTATCAATTTGTAAAATGTGCATAAATATTCAATGACTAATATTCAACTGAATATTGACTGTCCAGAGCCGACTATGAATGTGTCGGAAGTGAACTGACAAATGAAGAAAAATGGACGTCACTAAAAATTTTCGATTATTTTACACTCTGGTTGTTGTAACCAGTTTCATTAGACTTGTGCTACTTGGGGAGGCATTTATCCCATAACTTTCTCTACCCACTTAAAATAAATATAAATAGCTCGGTACGTACATAGTGCATACGCGTAATTAAATCCAAACAAAATTAATAGGATTCAATTAAAAAACGTTGCCCTTACCATTAAATAAAGTAAACGAAATGCATAGGGTTGCGCGTGTGTGTGATTGTGCCACGAAGAATACACGTTGGACCATAATTATACTTCAAAGGCCTTCAACATAATATCCCACTGCCGGTTTGGAAGGTATGCAACTAAAATTATCGGTCGACCTTGATTGGACATTGCAATCTGCCTTTCCTGTTTGCTCAATCGATTGTCGAAGCGCCGGAAGAACAGAATTCCGGTCAGTGATGTAGTCATGCTTTTTTGAGGACTAATGGTAAAACGCGTTCGTTCGAAAGAACGTTCGACGTGAATTGCATCACACGTTTTGAAAACTTTAAAAGAAAATGCTATAAAACATTTTTCTGGCACCGTTGAAATAGTTTCTAGCTACATCCTTTGTGTTAATTGTCCCACATGTAAACCGTACGATGATGAGACTGTTATCTATGCATTTCGCTTTGATCAACAGGTTACACACAAAATCCATCATATATTCCCCGGTATTGTTACCGGTCGTACTTGGAACATAGTTTAGTGCGCTGTGAATCGGGCGATATGGTGAATGCACCGTACACACGTGCGCACATCAGGTTTTCGGCAATTAGTTTATTATTCAAATGGGTTCTCAGGGGGTGACACGGTTTTGCATATTCCAAATTTGCATGAAGAACCGAAGGGAACCCCAAATGTACGTGCATATATTTATATAGAAATTTGTTTGTCGGTGTCAGTTTTGTGATCGATTCATATTAGTGAATATTTATTTGCATTTCACCATTTTGAACATTTCTGAATGTTTCATTTCTAATGAACATGACATTGACAAAAAATACTGAGAGCGATGTTTGAGGTAATAAATGTTGAAGTCTCTATAACAGTTGCTACGAAAAATTTGAATTACTTATTCCAATATTGATCAACTGCTATCATGTTTTCACAGCACTATCTCATAAATATAATAAGGCATGTGTATTAAACTAACGATATAAAGATATTTATATTTGAAATTATATAGGGGCCCTCCTTAGCCGTGCGGTAAGACGCGCGGCTACAAAGCAAGACCATGTTGAGGGTAGCTGGGTTCAATTCCCGGTGCCGGTCGAGGCAATTTTCGGATTGGAAATTGTTTCGACTTCCTTGGGCATGAAAAGTATCATCGTGTTAGCCTCATGATATACGAATGCAAAAATGCCCGAGCAGGAGCGACGACCTCAATAACAGAAATTGGTATGAAGTAGCCTTGCATAAGAGGTAAAATATCAAAAAATAATATTGTTGTTCCAGAGAAAACTTTCCTCTCTACGGTTCAATTTTTAAACTACCGCAGCTGTCACTTCATACTTTCTCTCAGCTGTTTGGCATGGCATTCTACAATGACTACGCCAAACATCAGATTTTTGTTTCAGTGTATTGAAGATTTTCAGGCTTGCGGTAGAACTTTGACAACTGCGGAAGAACTTTGCGGAATCCGCAAAATGGAAAATTTTGAAAAGATCCGCAATACCAAAAACTTATATGCAGAATACTTGAGGCATAACATGCTGAGGTATTTCAGATGTTGGAACGAATAATAATTGGTTATGCATTTGGTATTGAAATAGAATTTAATAACAGAGTATGTTATGGCTCAAGTATTGTGCATATTAGTTTTTGGTATTATCACTTTGGTATTTTACCTCTTATGCAGGGCTAGTTCATAACAGAATTAGGTATTAATAACGGAATTAGGTATTATTTAGCCAATTTCTCCTGCTCGGGTGGTAACTTGGCTTAGAAACCTCGCAGTTAAAATAACTGGCTGTTCGGCCACATTGAGAGTTGACGTAAAGTCGATGTCAACTTCTATCCCCGAACAGCCAAGATAGCTGTGTGGTGTCGGCAGCCAGTTATCTGGCTAAGAATAACGCTACGGGTTGCCTGATACAGTGCAGTGGTTGAAGTGCACCATACCATACAGAAGACCCCTAATTCTTGGTGTGATGCGGCTTTATGCTTACCGTGCCTACGAATGAATGGTTAGGGGGGTCTCAAAAGATGTAACCGTTGGTTCCAATTCGTAGCTTGTTGGCTCCTCCACAAGTATCCCACTGTCTCGTCCCCCACGCCAGTGAGTACCTAACGCCCAGTCCGTCCCTAATTTTATTAGTAGGACAGCCTTACTGGTGGCGATCCCAGCTGTCTGAATAAAAAAAATATATAATCGATTAGGTCATTTATTTAATTAGCACCTGTTATGCTCATTCCCACCCCCACTACTGACCGTGGGTAAGCTAATACGCCCACCCGTTACGAGATGGGGAGGCGTAGTTAATACCCTGCGCATGATCGTACCAACCGTTGCGAAGTCGAGTGATGACAACTGTCAATCTTCGGCTAAACACGAACGGACGGAAGAATCATAGATAAAAAGTACGGTAGCAACGGGTCTGTCTTCTTTTCCGGTCGGACTACTGAAGGCAGTAGTAGTGCGCGCCGATTCAGTGAAGTTAATTCTAAAAGTAAAATAAAAATCGAAGTGTAATAGTAATAGTACAGAAAAGGTAATTATTTAATACAAGAGAGGTTATGGTTAGAAGTGTTTAATGGTGTAGCAGGTCCGTGACGATTTGCGGGCCTTTTCTTTTTGTGTGTGTTTTTCGGACGGTTTCTAGAGGCTTCCTTAATTAGCCGGTAGTTGAACAACCACCACGACAAACCGCCATCTTCGACACGCGTCGAGAGTCGCCCCGCTGGAGGGCCATTGCCACTGCCAGTCGGAACAACCGCAACGACACACTGCCATCATCAAACCGCCATCTTCGACACACGTCGAGAGTCGCCCCGCTGGAGGGCCATTGCCACAACCAGTCGGAACACCCCCCCCACAACACTCCACCGTCATCGACACGCCGTCGAGAGTCGCCCGCTGGAGGGCCATTGCCATTGTCAGTCGGAACAATCGTTACGACTCACCGCCATCTTTGAGACGCCGTCAAGAGTCGCCCCGCTGGAGGGCCATTGCCACTACCAGTCGGCGAAGCCACCACCCCACATCACTATTGTCGACAAGCCACCGAGTATTGATCTGTTAGAAATCCATCGCCACTACAAGTCGGAGAATCCATCGCTATCGTCTGCGCACGGCCAAAAAAATTGTCTCTCGAAAAGCCGAGACACCATCGCTTCGACCCGACGAGGTAGAGGACGACGACGAGGCGGACGAGCGAAATCCGTTAGCATGCCTGAACACCACGCAAGTACTTTCTAAATCATATCCTCTCACAAATTTAATGCTCCCTAATGGGATAAATAAAAATTGAAAATGTCAACATAATTTGGTGATTCGATTTCTTTAAGAACGCAATCCCTCATTAAATCTTTTGGTTCGTTCCCGTGCCCAATTGGGGTGTTCAAGCCTTGGCCTTTTGTAGTCCGCTGTGAACAAGACGACCTCTACCTTGCTTTTCTTCCACTTCGTTCGTTAGAACTGGTTGGATCATTCCTACGCATATTCAGCTCCTAATAGCTCCTGCCAAGGTAAGTGATAGGTGGTGCAATAGATAACAGTGCTAATTATAATTTACGACCTTGTGATCGACAAATTTCCCGTCTGAACTGCCGAACAGGCTACAAAGAACCTAACCGCTAACGGAGCCTGTGAAGCACCAGGGCACCCTTCACAGTATCTAGCCCTTACTGCGCTAACGAGACTTTTTAATTCTCCTAAATAATCGGCTACTCTTATTCAATCTCAACTTGAGGTTAAATAAGGGTGGGATTATGAGCATGTTTTTATTTAGTTTTTCAACAAATTGTCACCTATATGGATTCGCTTTATGCGTTATACACATTGTACTCTGTAGCTCGTCTTTGACTTTCTTGATAATATACCTATTTGGTTTCATCGTTGCTGTTCATATTAATGCTGAAATTGTGGAGTCCATTATCTTAATTTGCAATGGCTTCAGTTCAGATAGCTCAAATCAATCTTCAGCATAAAAGAACAGCAACGATTAATCTTTGTAGACTCATGCAAAATGGCAAATCCCAAGTGACGTTGGTGCAGGAACCCTATTTTCGAAAGGGTAGCTTCTACCTAGGTAACCTAGTGAACCCGGTTTTGCTGCTTTCAGTAATGAAATGGCAAACTCTCGATCAATGCCGCGTGCATGTGTGCTTGTTAACAACACTATCGTTGCTACACTTATCTCTGAACTAACAATCAGAGATGTATGAGCTGTCACAATTGATGCAACTAGCAGGACCCCCGTCAGGAAATACGTCTATTTTTCGGTTTATTTACC
Source organism: Armigeres subalbatus (assembly GCF_024139115.2). Lineage (NCBI taxonomy): Eukaryota > Metazoa > Arthropoda > Insecta > Diptera > Culicidae > Armigeres > Armigeres subalbatus. The sequence goes on from NC_085140.1 coordinate 306,428,292, forward strand.
ATCCCCTACGGATGCTTTCAAACGAGTTGTCATATATTGCACTTCAAAAAGCCTTCCGCTAATTGTTGGCATTGATGCTAATGCTCATCACATCATCTGGGGTAGATCGGATATCAATCTGAGAGGCTCCAGCTTGATGGAATACTTAAGTAGTACCGAACTTAGATTACTTAACATAGGCAATCGCCCAACCTTTATGGTATCTAATAGAGCAGAGGTGTTAAACATAACCCTTTGCTCCAATAGAATCAGTCACGAGTTGACGAATTGGCATGTGTCAGATGAGGAATCGATATCTGACCATCGCTACATCTACTTTGATCATTTGAATGTTACTTCGCAGACCTTGAGTTTTAGAAATCCTCGTTCAACAAACTGGGATCTTTACACAGAGTTGCTCTCTACCAAATTTCATGGATATCTACCTTCTATAGAAACTCCTTCCGACTTGGATTATGCAGTTGATACTACAACGTTGCACATCTTGGAAGCTTTCGAAGAAGCTTGCCCTTTGCGTTCTGTAAAAACCTCAAGAGGAACCCCTTGGTGCAGTCTTCCCAAACGAACATCAAACACGCTGAGTACAGCTGTCCGTATACTCCATCTGTACCCTTGCTTCGTGTTTATACGTATACGCACGAAATGTATACTTGTACCCGAACTTGCGTCCGAGTTTCATTTTGTACCGATGTACTGTACATCTGTACAGTACACATGTACACTCTGGCTGTAAAATTTGCTGTTGAATAGCGTTCCAGAAGCTTCTCAAACGAAGCAAATGTAGACAGTGAACAAATTCATAGATGTGCGGATATAAGCAAATTTATTATATATCAATATTTTCATGAGGTTTTGTACTTTAGAAGGCTCAGTAAAATGGCCACCAAAAGTGTTCACGCAAAAATTAAGTTTATATCTTTCAAGTGTTATGCCTCTATTTTGTTGCAAAGTCAAAGTCAATCGCTTGTTGCGTGTTTAGTTAATTCTGAGGACAATTCTGAGAGGACAATGTTGTTGTCATTCGGAATGGTTCAGTTCTACATTCCTAGGTTATAGTCTGTACAGATTACGAGTATAGTCATTTGATATCATTTTAAAATAAAATGAGGTGTGTGATCTTTGATATCATTAAGTCAAAGAGCTGGTAGTCTGTGGAGGCTATTGCGTAATATGTTATGTATGGTATATTCCAACACGAAGCCGGTTTTTGACAAAAAAATGCTGTGCATCCATGGGGGCTGTGGATGAATTACGTGACGCTATATAGGGAGAAAGGGGATAGCCTCAAGGGATACGATTCAGACAAAAAAATTAAATTGTCAATACATAATGTGCTCCAAAGAAGAGGACTGGATTCGCCCAATTTTATGTTACGTAATTTGTGAGCGGTCCCATAGTGCAACACGAAATGCTCTCTCCCGATGGAGCATTTCTAAAAGCGTGACAATACATAATTTAGTTTTATTAGGAATACATTAACAGAGAGTCGAGAAATTGTTCCACTGATCTATGAGTATACATAGTATTTATATTTATGCGATTTCTATTCCTTCCCTGTTGAGTGTACACGCTCAACAAAAGTTATATAGCGGTATGTGAATCGAAGTCAAATTTATCAACATCTTCTGTAAACTTAATTATTTTTTACGTGATGTTGGAAGCCCATGTCAGTTGGTTACCAACGTCGTGAAAAAGTTTTGCAACATTAGAAAATTATTCGAAAAAAAATCTTCGAGATCCAGCCACCACTGTGCAGCTTCATTTCAGCGTGCACAGTTTTCGAATTCCTTTTTGTTCATTCTCTTTGTCTCTTGCCGGTCGACTCTCGGACCTGAACGCAAGTTTGTACATGTGTTTTGTACTTAAGTACAAGTTCGTTTAGGTAGGTACTGGATATCCCTTTGTACTCGAGTACGTCAATAATTCATGTTCAGTGTTCAACACGAGTTGATGAAAATGTACTTGTGTTGAACATCACACATGTTCGTGGGAAGACTGCCTTGGTGGAATTCCGATTTGGCTACGCTAAGGAAGCAGTGTAGAAGGAGTTGGAACAGACGCCATTCAGCAGGGACGGATTCTTTCAAGTTGGCTCGCAAAGCTTACAAGAAGGCTCTACGATCTGCTGAACGATTCGGCTGGAAAAACCTTTGTGCAAATGTTTCCAATTTGAGTGAAGCCAGTCGATTGAATAAAATTCTTGCGAGATCCAAGGATTTCCAAGTTGGCGAGATTCGCAGGCCAAATGGCGACTACACTTTTTCTGATGAAGAATCGTTAGAGCACTTATTTGACACGCACTTCCCTGGATGTGTCGATATAAAATCTTCGGATGATCCTGATGTCTTTTCATGTAGCTATGTGTCTTGGGCTCAAGCACGTAGAATCATAACTACTGAATCGATTCAGTGGGCACTTAACAGTTTTGCTCCCTACAAATCTCCAGGGGAGAATGGGATTTATCCCGTTTTACTTCAGAGAGGTTTTGAGCATGTCAAATATGTTTTGAAAAAGCTTTTAGTATGCAGTTTTGCTACTGGGTATATTCCCATATCCTGGCGGGATATCACTGTAAAGTTTATCCCAAGAGGAGGACGTGCTTCGTACGAAGAAGCAAAGAGTTTTAGACCCATCAGTCTGACCTCATTTCTTCTTAGAACGCATTCTCGTTCATCACATTCGTGATGACTGTTTGGCAAACATGCCTCTTCATCTGAATCAACATGTTTACCAATCTGGAAAGTCCACCGTGAGGTTGTCTACGATATCGAGAAAGCATTCACTCAAAAGCAATCGTGATTGGGTGCTTTCTTAGATATTGAAGGTGCCTTCGTCAACGTGTCTTTCGATGCAATATTAAAAGCCGCACGTTGCACAATGGTTCGAGGGCAGCCAAAACCCTAAAAATCGAAATTCGTATTTCGGTCGGAATTATATTTTTCTCATTTTACTTATGTGGTTCAAATTCAAAATTTGAAAAAGTTTTGTTGAGTTTTGACTTGTTACATCATTTTTAATTGAACATGATTGTTGATTTCCAATCGAAAACGCTGTTTGACAAAGCGTTTAGATCAGCATCGTACGGCTTCAATTACATCGCTAACACCAATATTATTTCAAGACTGCATTATCAGGGTCTTAAATAGTATGCCTATGTCAAATATAGGTGAAAGAACTCAACTTAAGGTCACTTTATATACAAATTTATTTAAAATACTCACATTTGTTTTATTGAAGTGCTCCAAAAGTATAGGCGCAAATGAGTGCCCATAAAGATTCTATGCTCATTACAAAGCTTAAAGCAATAGCTTTCTATTCATCACTATTTTGTTTTGCGAAACGTTGCGATTAACTGCTTTTTTAACGTTTTAGTTTGAAATGTATTGCTTAGTATTTTTTGGTCTGTTTCTATTTGAAGCCTTACAAATACGTATGTTTTGTTCACAAGAGCCTTAAAAATGCCTTTTTCTTATTATTAGATTGAAGTGTCTTACTTCCAAAATTTGCTCATGGCATCCGAGATTCTACCAATTTTAGTTTTTTTCCACATGAATTTTATTGTTGGAATTTTTTTTTGTCTATTATTCCGAAATATGTAATCATGCTGAAAACTTTTCTATGGCATATGAAAACTCAAAGTATTGGATATAAGCATTGTTCATCACTTCGCCATCAAAATTATTCTACCTATAAAGAGTTTCAAGTTCTCATGCTTGAGCTCGAGCTAAACAACTGCTGAAAAAAAGCAAAAGCAACAACAAAAGCTGAACCGAAACAACTATTTGAACAAGCATAACAGATGAATAAAGCAAATCACTCACTACTACTATATTTGACTTTGTTGCTTGCTATTTCAATAGTCATTCCAATTTTTGAGAGTTGATTGTAATTGAACAGAGCACAAGCCGTTTGAAGTTTGTATGAAATTTGCTACGACAACAGTAACTTTAGTCAAGAAACAACGTTCCGCAGCACTGTCCACTGACCTACCCCAAATATATTATTACGTTATGAACAAAAGAAATATAGCAAGCAAATAGATCGTCTTTTGTCTCGTCTTGTCTTAGCCCATGGACAGCCTGTATTTAACAAGCAATTATTTTGATAAGAAAATTATTTAGAGCTTTTTTATGGAATATCTTCTATTGTCATAGGACGAGTTAGTACTACCCCATTTAATTCCACCACTTGGGTCAAGTACGAAACACTGAAGATGACGTTACTGTTGGAGTCGAAATACGTATCTGTAAAATAACAATCAAATGGTGGAATTAAATGGAATAGTACTAACTAGTTTTATGGCATGTGAGATCGTCTTTGTTGCGAAACGATCTGTTTTCAAAAACCAAATTTAGCAGTAATATGAAAGCTTAAAAACCGACTTCTCTACTCGACATTACGTCAAGCAGCGATTAGGAAATTAAGTGCCCTCAAGGTGTAGTATTATCTCCACTTTTGTGAAATTTCGTTGCAGATACGCTATTGAGGTTACTCTATAATGGCGGTTTTCCTACCTATGGATTTGCCGACGACTATCTAACATTGATAGTGGGTTTGTGCATTACAACCTTATTCGACCTGATGCAAAACGCTCTTCAGGTAGTTGAAAGTTGGTGTCGCCAATATGGCCTTTCATTTAAGGTACACCGGGGCAAGCTGAAATGCGGGGTAAGTTGAAACAGAAGCTGTGATTTAGATCTGAAATGACCGAATTCCCTGATTATTTTTTTCAACAAACTACTCCCCTAAGCGCACCTTCTGACTGCCATTCCGGGAAGATTGCAGCTACTAGAAGCAATTCCTGCCATTGTTTATTTTCCACCCTTTGCATAATCTAAACCAACTATTTGACGTGCCAATGAAACAGGTCTCAAAATGATATTTAGAATTGTTGTTTCCATCAAATTTGGATGGTAGGCAATCATCCAATGTTGAATAAGCATAATGATTATGAAAAATCAATGAAAAAACCATTTTAATTTTTGAAATATGGTCGTTTGAAATTGATCCGCATTTTCAACGCATCGGGGCAAATAGAAATGCGTGGTGCGGGGCAAGTTGAAATAACAATTCAAAACGTCACTCTCGCAATTTAAAGTAATATTTTTTTCTGAATTCAACATGGTCCGTAAATACAGTCGGAGAACATAAATTTATGAAAAGATCCAAGCTTTTGAAAATAAATTTAATAAATTTCCGCCCATCCCGTCATGAATGCCCTCCTACAATCTTTACTAAAGAATAGGATGAAAACGGTCATGGTAAACTGCATGGTCTAGTTTTGAGATTCTTAATCAACTTCTCCTCGTAGTGAGCACTGGCACTCAAAAATATAAATCATAAAGCATGTAAACATTTCAGTAACTCCACCATTCACTTCCGCAGTCCCCTCTTTCTCTAATCGAGGTGTTTATGAAATATACGGTGGTTAATTAATGTGAATTTATGGAGAAGCCACAACCGAATAATTTGGGCACACAATTCAAGTGAACCAACTAATGAATTATCCTGAAAATTAATCCGAGTGGTGGACTAGTAGGACGTTATCAATCTGCACGCAAAAAAAAGCGTTCATGAATTCGTGAACTAACAAGCTCACGGTGTATTTTTTCGTGAACAACAGCCTCGGATTCGGGAACACAGTCACGTTTTCTGGAACTTTCTGGAAAACATGACTGGTGTTCCCGAATCACGATTTTTGTTTGTTTGTGTTAAATTTTCAGCGTAGTGCGATCTCTAGAATTTGGTCCCTGAAAATTACGTTTGTGACTTTGTTGTATACTGCCCTTTTTCGCATAAGAGTTCCATATTTTAGCTTATTTTTTGTGTAAAAGAGTATCAAAATCTGGAATGTGTTCTTTATGCGAGTAAATATCAAGATGAGACAACACAAATGGGATTTGATTTCCAAATTTCTAGAACACAGCCTACTATTTTATCAATTTTTCTTAAACAGGAGACAATTTTGAGCTAATTTCTGATAGAAAGCAAAAACCGTCGAAAATTTACATGGGACTCTTTTGCGAATCCTGGCAGTATAGTCACCTTGATAATCTCCGGATCTTGAGTCTCACTGAGTACATATATTTTGTTTTTAATACGGCAAAATTAAGTTATGTTTGTATATAGCGCAGTGTTTCAACTTGCCCCGATATGTGGGGCAAGTTGAAACAATGCATATAAAAAAATATTTTCAGTATACAAAATATTTATAAAAAAGTTTGGTAAGCTTATTTTTGGTTGCTTATTTTTTATGCATAATCTTTGGCCCGAACTATCAAACAGCGCAAACGGATTAAAAATTTATCAAAGGATGAGAAAATTATGTTGAGCTTTTTAGTGGAATGTCTTCACTTGTCATAAGACGAGTTAATACAACACTTCGTCGAGTCAAGTACGAGACACTGAAGACGGCCCTACTTTTGAGGTCGAAATACGTATCTGTCAAGATACAATTAAGTGGTGGAATTCAATGGGATTGTATTAACTCGTCTTATGACAAGTATCAAAGGATGATTTTTTTACAGCACTTCAAATTTCAACTTTGAAAAAACCCGTTTCAACTTGCCCCGGTGTACCTTAATTCGAATAAAACATCTATTGTTCTTTTCACGGAAAAGCGTAACCGTAATGGTATTCGTCCATTACATCTTTTTGGTTCTGAAATCAATGTAACTGATCAAGTAAAGTATGTGGGTCTAATTTTGAATTCAAAGCTTTCCTGGACTAACATTGAGTTCAGAATCAAAAAGGCGTGTATTGCTTTCGGCCAATGCCGACGAGCCATTGGTAAAACTTGGAGTCTTAAACCCAAATATATCAAATGGATCTACATAACAGTTGTACGACCAATTTTGGCTTATAGATGTCTTGTGTGGTGGCAAAAGGGGGAAGTGAGGACAATTCAGTCTAAATTAGGCCATCTTCAACTCCCACGGCTGCTCTCGAGGTTCTCTTCGACATTGTCCCACTACACATACATCTTAAACTGAAAGCCTCTTTAATAAAGAAGAAGAAAAAAATACATCTTAAACAAGAAGCATTTTCTTGTACTTACCGATTATGGGTACTCGGTTTTATGGAAGCGAATCCTGTAAACCGCAGTTCTACACACACTTCGTTGTTACCGCTTATGGTTAATTGGGACAAAATTTTCCTTGCTCCAAGTGATATCACACACGTTAGTAGTTTTCCTTATAGGACATTTTCAACAAAATTCCCCTCGCGGGATGAGTGGACATCTGGCTATTTGGAGAGAAGTATGTCGGACAGTATTGTTTGTTACACTGACGGCTCCCTCGTCGAAGGTAGAGCAGGTGCAGGCGTCTATTCGCGTGAGTTGAGAATGGAACAGGCACACTCACTGGGTACACACTGCTCTGTCTTTCAAGCGGAAATATTTGCCATCATGTGTGGAGTGCAATCTCCACTGCAGCAACGCATTATGAGCAAAGTAATATACTTCTGTTCAGATAGCCAAGCAGCTATTAAAGCTGTTGCCTCGGCCAAATCAAGGTCGAAGTTAGTAATCGCATGCCGTACTCAAATTGAGGAACTGAATTCAGTTAATACTTTACACCTTATATGGGTACCTGGCCACTCTTCCATAGCTGTAAACGAAATGGCTGATGAGTTAGCTCGTAATGGAGCATCGCATGACTTTATTGACCCTGAGCCAGCTATTCCAATATCCAAGTGTTGGGTGAAGCTTTTGATCAACTCTTGGGCTGTCACTCAGCACAAATGGTATTGAAGTAGTCTGGATTCATGTCATCAAACAAAATTGTACATCTGGGAGCCATCTCCGGTAGTAGCAAGCTATTTAGCTAATCTGTCTAAACAGAATTGCAGTGTCTTAGTCAAGGTCTTGACAGGTCACTGCCGACTGAACTATCACATGGCAAATATTCAACGCGTTGAATCTGTTTGTGATAGTTGTGAATCCGATTATGGAATTTCTTATCATCTGATTTGTAACTGCCCAGTCTATGCGAAATTGCGCTTCCAAATATTTGGTAAACACTTACTACTTAGTGAAATTGACTTCAGAAACCTGAACCTTCAGAGTATTTTGTTGTTCATAACCCGTTGTGGTAAGGAGCTATAAGCTCTTGTACGCTTATGCGTTGTATGCCCTTTTCAAGGGCCCTTTTCCAAACTTTCCCTTTGTTTTCCCATCCACATTCCTTTTCTCTTTGTTCACTTTCTTTTCCGCCAGGTGTGTGATGAAAAAGGCTGTGAAGGCGATGGCACAAATCTCCAAAATTGAGGTGAACGTGCCCCTGGAGCCGACGTTCTGATACCTGATACCTGATAGCCTCATGATATACGAATGCAAAATTGGTAACTTGGCATAGAAACCTCGCAGTTAATAACTGTGGAAGTGCTGAATGAACACTAAACTGCGAGGCGGCTCTGTCCCAGTGTGGGGATGTAATGCCAATAAGAAGAAGATTATTTAAATATTTTAACTCATCATGGGGACACTTGATCCCTCATTGGTCCATCAAAAAAAAATTTGACGAAAAAAAAAATCAAAAAAAATATAGGAAAACTGTTCCGTTTTCCTTCTTCCTGTTCCTGTTCTGCCGTAATCTGGAAAAGTGACGTAACAGCCATTTTACAACATGCATGTTTTCCATTTTTCTGTTAAAGAGCTCGATGAGTAGTACTCGTTAACGCCATTTTTGGAAAATGGCGTATACGTCACTTTTTCAGATTACGGCAGTGTTTCTCGATGATATGAAACACAGAAATACAGAACCAACTTCGTCACTTCTTTTTGCTAACATGCGTTCTCACTGCTGAAAAAAATCATAAAAAATGGGAACATATCAATTTTTGTTTCAATTTGTTTTTTTAAGGGCTGAACATAGGAGCTTTGGGTTGAAGTCCAGGAACGGTAATCCTATTTATTCTCTGATGTCCAATTTTCAGTAAATTTTACAAATGAATTGAAAAGTGAACTCGAAAAAAAAATTAGGTAAATATAAAAAACAGAGAATCATGTTTCTCAAGATTCTAATAATGAGTGCCGAATTCCATAACAAATTTTGTTCATGGATACGCACCGCAAGTCGGAAAATCCATTTCATTCATTTATTTAGTTAACATCTAAACAGATAACACTGAATCAACAATTTGACGCCACAATGCACGGTTCGAGGCCGCATCTCTCCATCCTCGGATACGCCCCACGCTCGCCAAGTCGTTCTGCACCTGGTCTGCCCATCTCGCTCGCTGCGCTCCACGCCGTCTCGTACCTGCCGGATCGGAAGCGAACACCATCTTTACAGGGTTGCTGTCCAGCATTCTTTAGAGATGGGCGCTACGCTCAGGAGCTGTTCCAAAGATACGCTTCCTTACATTGAGCTGATGAGCCATGGATCTTTTTTTAAGAAGCCCAGCTCAGCAGCTCACTTTAAATTGATGAAATCATTGTCAAACACGCGCCTAGAGAAACTCCCTCGAACGTACGCACTCGAGTACGCGCGCTGTTGTATTTTGTACAGCACAAACGAAAATACCACGCTCGCGGTACACAACACAAGCGAGCTTGAATGAGCATTCCAGTCCAGTACCACGCACGTGCTGATCGTTTATTATTTGCACCTCAAGCACCATCAAGCCAAGCGACAGCACCATCTAGCCAAGCAACAGAAATCATTTCTGCTGCAGAGAGGAATAAGAAATACACACACGCTTAAAGTCATTCACACAATTTTGTGTTTCGTTCACACAAAACGGGCCTAACCTGGAACAACACATATTATGAGTAACTGCCATTTTACTCATTTTAGTCTAATTGACGGTGAACGATTTCCGATGAGTTCATTTCACACAGTGAGAGAGCGGTCGGAAAACGGACCTAACCTCAATTATATTTTTTCATGTAAATTGAAAATTATCGCAACATTTTTATACTATTTCAGAGGAGTCCCCATTTGTTTCGATATGACCAAACTAAAGTGCGGTATTTATAGTCGCACATTTTAGTTGTATCGTATCGAAACATAACGAAAATCCACAGAAAAAGTCATTTTCGTTGCGGTGCATGCCGGACGCAACCGCCATCATGGCAGTCAAAATGGACTTGACAGTTCGAAGCAAAGTTTCTTACACATATTAAAATAATAAAAGACATTACACAGCGACTGTGCATGTCTTACACATAATTTTCACACAGATTGCTATTCTCTCGTGTCATCGTCGTCATGTGTGAAAATTATTCATGCGATGTGTAATTTACTTTAAGCGTGTCGAAATTGCTGTGACATGGAAGCGAGAGCTGCGTCACTAGCTCAGATCCGTGCGACACGGATCTCGATCCGGATCAGTCGCGACCAATTCTAGCGAGCGAACCGCGTGGTTCAAACGAACCGAACTGGGAGCTGTGTCTTGCACGGAGCGGATCTTTTACTTGCGACGGGTTTTCCCGCTAGCATACTGCTACATGTGCACACGCTTAAAATCAATAACACAGAGACGTGTTTGCATCACACAAAACGGACCGAATGCGGAACATCCCCTAGATGAGCGACAGTTACACAGGCACAAAAATGCCTCGTACGGTCGTAATAACGGTCCTTTTCAACATGTAAGCGTTTGTACAGATTCCTTGTTTCATGAGGAACCAAATACTGTTGAAAATATTGAAATCCAAGCCTTAATAAAGCTACACGAGCTATTTTTGTGGCTGTGTAACTATCGCTCATCTAGGGGATGTTCCCTATTAGGTCCGTTTTGTGCGATGCAAACACATCTCTGTGTTATTGATTTTAAGCGTGTAGCACCCTGCTCTGTATTTTTTTACTCTCTTGTTTTTATTTCTCTCGCATTTCGGGAGCCAATATACACGCTTAAAGTCATTCACACAATTTTGTGTTTCGTTCACACAAAACGGGCCTAACCTGGAACAACACATATTATGAGTAACTGCCATGTTACTCATTTTAGTGTAATTGACGGTGAACGATTTCCGATGAGTTCATTTCACACAGTGAGAGAGCGGTCGGAAAACGGACCTAACCTCAATTATATTTTTTCATGTAAATTGAAAATTATCGCAACATTTTTATACTATTTCAGAGGAGTCCCCATTTGTTTCGATATGACCAAACTAAAGTGCGGTATTTATAGTCGCACATTTTAGTTGTATCGTATCGAAACATAACGAAAATCCACAGAAAAAGTCATTTTCGTTGCGGTGCATGCCGGACGCAACCGCCATCATGGCAGTCAAAATGGACTTGACAGTTCGAAGCAAAGTTTCTTACACATATTAAAATAATAAAAGACATTACACAGCGACTGTGCATGTCTTACACATAATTTTCACACAGATTGCTATTCTCTCGTGTCATCGTCGTCATGTGTGAAAATTATTCATGCGATGTGTAATTTACTTTAAGCGTGTAGATGAATGGGCTCGCTTGTATGAAAATTTCAACTATGCATGGTTAGAAGGGTTAGAAGCGCGCTCAAACAATGCATTGATTTACTGCACCCAGTATGAATAGAAAACTTATGACACGTGATATGGTTCATATACATATCAGAGATTACGGACTGAATTATTCAAATTAACGATTTGAGAAACGTTATCAACAAAATGTAACTTAGAATTATGAATAGAAAATAATGTTGAGTTAGTTTTTGTATAGAAATAAATGTGATGGTTCTAAATGAACTCCTAGACTTCAAAACTAGACGGTCAGAAAAAGCGTAATAAATGTTATTAGTTTAAAATTGTCGGTTTTTCAATAGAAATTATTACCTCACTGTAGCTTAACATTTTAAAAATTTCAAAGTGAGGTAAATAGATGAATGATGAATGCTCGCGTGATTTTTGAAAACGTCGTAAGTCCAAATGAGAGACTCTCTTTCATTACGCTCTCTTTTGCTAATATCTAGGCTAGTTGAAAATTTGTTGCAATATTTTCTCCTCAGCACACTAGACAAAGCTATTTTCTTCAGATCGGTGCTGGAAAATCCAATGTAAATGTTAGTATGGCTTTGTAATAATCGAAAGAGAAAGTAAACAAAGAGAGCCTCTCTTTTGGACTTACGACGTTTTCAAAAATCACGCGAAAAATTAATGAATGACATCAATTTTTCAAATTTTTGAACAATAATTAAAATAATAATATTAACAATTATGTTTTAATATATGTAGCATTAAAGAACTGAAGAGCTGATCCAAGGAGCTGACTCTTTTAAATGAGCTGAACGGATCAGATCCGCTCACTGCAATGAGCTGTTTTGCCCATCTCTAGTTGGAATGCAAAACCATTGAAGAAGAAGAAGAAATTGGCAGTGGTTGATTTTCTACCGTCGCTGTCACATCCAGGCGCTATAGTATATGCGCAAAATAGCCAGCATGAGTTAACCACCAGAAATTTGTATGGCGAAAGACATCTAACGCGGGTTTTCTCAAAATTAGAAACTTTTCATGAAAAACTATTTAGTACCGGCTATGTAGGAAGGTATCCGCTATTACGCATACAAAATATTTTTTTGATGAAGGTGCTCAATTTTAAGAAATCGAACGTTAGATGCCTTTCGCCATACTGATGACGCCATAGACTGAAAGTTAACTCCTAGTGTGCCGCTGTAAGCACGCTCAAAGTGGGTGATTCATTGGAAATGAAAAAAGCGAATCAAGTCTTCCCAGTCTCCCTATCCTTCAAAATTCCCCCTTTTGACATTCAACATGAAAATTTTGCTAATTTGCTATGTATTGTAGTTAATTATGGACAACTAAGTTGCCTTGGTTGGGCCGGTGCAATTGCATACTAAATTTTTTGTGTTGGTCAATTTATCAGCGTGAAAAAACAATACTCGGCGGCGTGAAGCTAACCGGCATTAATAGGCGTACGTTGAAAAGTGTCGGCGGCCTGGCGCGGCGGCGCACAGGTCTAATCGTTGAATGATGCTGACAATGAAAGCCACCAGAAAAGGCGGTGGCGAACTCCTCAAGGACGGATGACCGATCTGTTACCCACTGTGGCTGACCGGCTGGCAGTGGGAACTGGTGCTTGGTTGGTGTCGTGGAATGGACGCCTCCTCCTTATTATTAGTGAGAACGAAGATTCACTAAGATGGCATTTTTCCCGTGATCTCAAACGGCCTCGGTGATTATAGGAAGATTTAAGATTGATGTGGATCAACCGGAGCTCGTTGATAGTGGACTTGGTGATGTCAGGCGACCAGAAGAGGAACCTTCGACGATCATATGCACAGAAACTTCGACCTGTACGACACACTTGCGATCAGGTCAGCCACTATTGTTCCAAGATCTTAGCGTTGGAACTTTGAATAAAAAATACTATATATCACACTACCAAAAACTTTAATTCAGCAGAAATCTGTATCTTTGCCTCTTATGATTCTATTCGATTAACACGTTTGCACGTTTCACCTGCTCCTTCCTGCTCTAAACCAGCAATTCCTCTATTACTTCAGTTATTAGGATCTCGTCCTCTATTTCGCACCCACATATTCTTCTTTGTACTGCCCTATCGTGTTTTGTGCTCGCGTATATATTGACAGCCCAGTGCCCACGCGCATCAATATAAATCGACCGTTGGAGCTCACAAATCAATTTCGAAATATTTCACCCCATTTTTCTGTTATTGTGAATCATGATTTTAATAAATTATTTGTTACATTCGTTTTGATTTACATAATTTATGGACCAAATATTCCCAAATACCAAAGTGTTCTTAGTTGTAAATGTGATGAATTGTTTTGGCTTACCGTTTCAATTTATCTTTTTTTTCATCTACAACTTATGGTCCAAGTAAAAAATAACTCAACTCGTGAATGACAGTAAAGTTCTAAAAATAAGTGTTAAATAGCTGAGATTAGAAATTTGATATTTTAAATATCAGCAATTAAAGACTTATTTTGAATAATATAATCTATATATATCTATCTATGTACATAAAAATGAATTTCTGTCTGTCTGAACCTTATAGACTCCGAAACTACTGAACCGATCGGCTTGAAAATTTGTATGCAGAAGTTTTTGGGGCCGGGAAGGTTCTTAAGATGGTTCGAGACCCCTCCCTCTTTTGGAAAGGGGGGCTCCCATACAAACGAAATAGAAATTTCTGCATAACTCGAGAACTAAGCAGAGAATGAATCAATTTTAGGCGAAACGAAGTTCGTCGGGTATGCTAGTATATACATAAACATGAATTTATGTCTGTCTGAACCTTATAGACTCGGAAACTACTGAAACAATCGGCGTGAAAATTTGTGTGCAGAGGTTTTTGGGGCCGGGGAAGGTTCTTAAGATGGTTCGAGACCCCTCCCCGCTTTAGAAATGGGGGCTCCCATACAAATGAAACTTAGATTTCTGCATAACTCGAGATCTAATCTGAAAACAAATAAATTTTAGGCGAAACGAAGCTCGTCGGGTCTGCTAGTAATAATATAAATAATTATATATAATAAATATTCAAGTTACAACCGAACATTTAGCAATTACCTGCAACAAGGATTGTGTAGCACTAATCACATCTTTAGCTCTCTTCCAAATGGGCTTCCATATAAATTCATGGAAAAAATATCATTTCCTCACACGTGCAACTTCTGATACAGCTGCCAATTGGCGTGATCGATCACACTCTTGCGGAATCCCAAATAGTTAAACACCAATCACCATTCGTCACGACACGCCATAATGCGTAGTACATATGAGGACAACATCTACACAACTTAAACAACGATAGCTTTTTTATAGCAACGATAATGGGTTAATGGCATGAACTTTGCGAAGGAATGCGCCACTCCGGTATCACCCATTTAATTAGTGACGAAACATTATCCAGCCGGCGCTGTCGATGTTAACCGAAACAGTTGTGGTCTGCCATCTGCCATCCGGAAAATTCGCCACTTTCACTAACGCCGTCGGATGTCAACGTTTTACTCACAAAAAGTGCGGTCCACGACGCGGGGAGGTGAAAACGGGGTTGGAAAAATCAATATTTTCCTTTGTATACACACGTTCGTTAACTTAATGGATGGTTGGTGCAGCCTCTACCAAGCTCCAAGATTGGGCCGTGGTCGCCTTGTAATCTGCGAACGAAACAGGAGTTTAGTCGCCGAGGTCACGAGATGAACACGAGGCACGTCTACCGGGGTAGAGTGTCCGAGTCTTACTGATTGACTGCCATTCGGGTGAAGGTTAGCTCCTGTTGCGCTTTCCGTGGGTCATGGGGGTGCTCAGTTTCATCCGCTGGATGTGGGTTGAGATACCGATAGGTTTTCCGACCATGGCTCGTGAGTGGCGTGTACATACGGTTCGAATCTCGTTCCTACGGGGAAGCTGGAACTGATTAAAAGATTAATGGTTAAATATCCTTATGTATAGGAGAATGCTTGTAGCGAGGAAAACCACGAGTGACGGCTTGGCATTTTGAACAACTTCTACTAATTAATGAGGAAAAGTTATTTATCATTACATGGTTCTGATTGCAGTCAAAAACAGAAAGAGCATGCAAAACAATAATTAATATGTTTGCTCTGTAGCGTGCAAGTGATGTTTATCTGTAAATAAATCGTAATATTTATAGATCCCGCGATTAGA
Organism: Armigeres subalbatus; assembly: GCF_024139115.2. Lineage (NCBI taxonomy): Eukaryota > Metazoa > Arthropoda > Insecta > Diptera > Culicidae > Armigeres > Armigeres subalbatus. Next base: position 306,443,887 of record NC_085140.1, read on the forward strand.
AACATAAGGGCGTAATTGTATTGACCGATTTCTCTTAATCGGTTTTATATTTCGTGAATAACTCAATTGTTATTGAAGCCTGCGGTGCAAGATGCAATCATCTTATATCACATCAAACCATTTAATGCTCGGAAAACTACCGCAACTCACTTTATTCATAAATAAAACATTGACGAAGTAAAATCGATCAATGCAGTTACGCCCCTATAATTCTAAGCATGAGAGATAGTTTGATTTGTTTCCCCATTGTATAACACCAACACGTCTTCTTATTCTTCTTCTATAGGGCACTGCACAGAAAAGTCTCTTTCTCTTTCTTTCTTCGTGAAATTTGACGTTTACTGGCCTTGTTGTTTTCTAATTTCTTTGCAGCGAAAAAGAGACAAAGCAGTCCGTGCAGTGCCCTATGACTCTACATTACAACGGAAACTTAGCCGACTTTTCACCATAGAGCGGACCGAGAATAGAACTCGAGGTCTGTGGGATTTAGAAAGAACAGACTGATGAAACTGCATAACAATTTCAGACGATGGGATCTCATCTTTTATTGATTTACTCCAGGCAACCGGCTACTTCCGGAAAAAGGAATTTCAATTCCCGTTGCTTGATGTCAAACAAACACCTACTATTTGAAAAGGAATCAAATCCAATATTGCCTCAATCCAGGTCAACGCCTGTAATTGAATTATTAATTAATTAAATTCACCATTGTCTTTTTTCAGGCCAACGCCTACATTCAAAGGTCGAATCACATTCGCCATTGCCTGATTATGGGAAAATTCCTACAAAAAAGAAATACACTCACCTTTAGCTTGTTTGGGACACACGCTCACTTTTGAAGAAAGGTTCAAATCCATCATTGCCTTAATATGCACAAGCGCTTACTTTTAAAGAAGGGAGGGGGCAGCAGGGACTATGTCCAAGGGCTTGACGATCCCTCCCCAGGCCATCTGCGAGTTGTGGCGCCTGCCGAGTATGTGGTGGGGAAAGCTGCATGAATCCGCAAGTAGGCTCCGCCAAAGCGACCGTGTGCCCGCACAAGCCCAAGTCCTGGTGTTAGGTGGGACGCTAAATAGCCCTGACACGACGGCCCTCCGACGAGACAGGAGGTTTGCGCAGGCCCAATAAGTCGTCTTTAAAAACAACTATTACGAACGACATAGAAGATTACAGTGGCGTAGCCACGGGGGTGGTTTTGGGTATAAAGACAAAATTTTTGGAAGAAATTTTTTTTTCGAAAAAAAAAATTTCAGAAACCTCCCCCCCCCCAGACCAATTTTCTGGCTACGCCACTGAGAAGATAATACGACTCGATACAATCGGCAACGACCTAGGCGACGAATAGAGGATCACGATTGGAAGCTTGGAACATGGAACTGCAAGTCGCTAGGCTTCGCAGGTTGCGATAGGATAATCTACGATGAATTACATCCCCGCTACTTCGATGTCGTAGCGCTGCAGGAAATCTGCTGGACAGGACAGAAAGTGTGGAAAAGCGGGCATCGAGCGGCTACCTTCTACCAAAGCTGTGGCACCATCAACGAGCTGGGAACCGGCTTCATAGTGTTGGGAAAGATGCGCCAACGCGTGATTGGGTGGCAGCCAATCAACGCAAGGATGAGCAAGCTGAGGATAAAAGGCCGTTTCTTCAACTATAGCATCATCAACGTGCACTGCCCACACGAAGGGAGATCCGACGACGAGAAAGAAGCGTTCTATGCGCAGCTGGAGCAGACATACGATGGATGCCCACTGCGGGATGCCAAAATCGTCATCGGTGACATGAACGCTCAGGTAGGAAGGGAGGAAATGTATAGACCGGTCATCGGACCGGATAGTCTGCATACCGTATCGAACGACAACGGCCAACGATGCATAAACTTTGAAGCCTCCCGCGGAATGGTAGCCCGAAGCACTTTCTTCCCCCGCAAGAATATCCACAAGGCCACATGGAAATCACCTAATCAAGTAACGGAAAACCAAATCGACCACGTTCTAATCGACGGTAAATTCTTCTCCGACATCACGAACGTACGCACTTACCGCAGTGCGAATATTGAATCCGACCACTACCTCGATGCAGTATGTCTGCGTTCAAAACTCTTGACGGTGATCAACACGCGTCAGAGTCGTCCGCCGCGGCTTAACATTGGGCGGCTACAAGAGGGTAGACTAGTCCGAGACTACGCGCAGCAGCTGGAAGTGGCACTCCCAACGGAAGAGCAGCTAGGCGCAACATCTCTTGAAGATGGCTGGAGAGATATTCGATCCGCCATTGGAAGCACCGCAACCGCTGCACTAGATACGGTGGCTCCGGATCAGAGAAACGACTGGTATGACGGCGAATGTGAGCAGTTAGTTGAGGAGAAGAATGCAGCATGGGCGAGATTGCTGCAACACCGCACGAGGGCGAACGAGGCACGATACAAACGGGTGCGGAACAGATAAAACTCGATTTTCCGGAGGAAAAAGCGCCAGCAGGAAGATCGAGACCGTGAAGAGACGGAGGAACTGTACCGTGCTAATAACGCACGAAAGTTCTATGAAAAGTTGAATTGTTCACGTAAGGGCCACGTGCCACAGCCCGATATGTGTAAGGACATAAACGGGAACCTTCTTACAAACGAGCGTGAGGTGATCCAAAGGTGGCGGCAGCACTACGAAGAGCACCTGAATGGCGATATGGCAGACAACGGTGGCGGTATGGTTATGAACCTAGGAGCACGCGCGCAGGACATGCGACTTCCGGCTCCGAATCTCCAGGAAATCCAGGAGGAGATCGGCCGACTGAAAAACAACAAAGCCCCTGAAGTTGACCATCTACTAGGAGAGCTGTTTAAACACGGTGGTGAGGCACTGGCTAGAGCGCTGCACTGGGTGATTACCAAGGTTTGGGAGGATGAGGTTCTGCCGCAGGAGTGGATGGAAGGTGTCGTGTGTCCCATCTACAAAAAGGTCGATAAGCTGGATTGTAGCAACTACCGCGCAATCACATTGCTGAACACCGCCTACAAGGTACTCTCCCAAATTTTATGCCGCCGACTAACACCAATTGCAAGAGAGTTCGTGGGGCAGTACCAGGCGGGATTTATGGGTGAACGCTCTACCACAGACCAGGTGTTCGCCATACGTCAGATATTGGAGAAATGCCGCGAATACAACGTGCCCACACATCATCTATTTATCGACTTCAAAGGTGCATATGATACAATCGATTGGGACCAGCTATGGCAGCTAATGCACGAAAACGGATTTTCGGATAAACTGATACGGTTGATCAAGGCGACGATGGATCGGGTGATGTGCGTAGTTAGAGTTTCAGGGGCATTCTCGTGTCCCTTCGAAACGCGTAGATGGTTACGGCAAGGTGATGGTCTTTCGTGTCAGCTTTTCAACATCGCTTTGGAGGGAGTAATACAAAGGCCATGGATTGACACGAGTGGTACGGTCACGAAGTCCGTCCAGTTATTTGGCTTCGCCGACGACATTGATATCATGGCACGTAACTTTGAGAGGATGGAGGAAGCCTACATCAGACTGAAAAGCGATGCTAAACGTATTGGACTAGTCTTCAACACGTCGAAGACGAAGTACATGATAGGAAGAGGCTCAAGAGAGGTCAATGTAAGCCAACCAACACGAGTTTCTATCGGTGGTGACGAAATCGAAGTGGTTGAAGAATTCGTGTACTTGGGCTCACTGGTGACCGCCGATAACGATACCAGCAGAGAAATTCGGAGGCGTATAGTGGCTGGAAATCGTACGTACTTTGGACTCCGTAAGACGCTCCGATCGATTAGAGTTCACCGCCGTACCAAACTGACTATCTACAAAACGCTTATAAGACCGGTAGTTCTCTACGGACACGAGACCTGGACGATGCTCGTGGAGGACCAACGCGCACTCGGAGTTTTCGAAAGGAAAGTGTTGCGTACCATCTATGGTGGGTTGCAGATGGCGGACGGTACGTGGAGGAGGCGAATGAACCACGAGTTGCATCAACTGTTAGGAGAACCATCCATCGTTCACACCGCGAAAATCGGAAGACTGCGGTGGGCCGGGCACGTAGCCAGAATGTCGGACAGTAATCCGGTGAAAATGGTTCTCGACAACGATCCGACGGGAACAAGAAGGCGAGGTGCACAGCGGGCAAGGTGGATCGATCAGGTGGAGGACGACTTGCGGACCCTCCGCAGACTGCGTGGTTGGCGAAGTGCAGCCATGAACCGAGCTGAATGGAGAAGTCTTTTATGTGCAGCACAGGCCACTCCGGCCTTAGTCTGATGATAAATAAATGGTATGGTTCTCAGAAATTTTGATTTGGTCCTCCGGAACCGGATAGTGGCGTACCGGAACCTGTGCCAGAGTGGTCACATGTGCCCAAAACGGTCCGATTACACTTTTGTTGGCCATATCTCGTCGCGGTAGTGTAATTTGATGTGTCGCATGGTATGATTCTCAGAAATTTTGCTTTGGTTCTCCGGAACCGGATAGTGGCGTACTGGAACCTGTTCCAGAGTGGACACATGTGTCCAAAACAGTCCGATTACACTTTCGTTGGCCGTATTTTGTCGCGGCAGTGTAATTTGATGTTTCGCATGATATGGTTCTCTGAAATTTTGATTTGGTCCTCCGGAACCGGATAGTGGCGTACCGGAACCTGTGCCAGAATGGTCACATGTGTCCAAAACGGTCCGATTACACTTTCGTTGGTCATATCTCGTTGTGTCAGTGTAATTTGATGTGTCGCATGGCATGGTTCTCTGAAATTTTGATTTGGTCCTCCGGTGATTCTGGTCCCGGAATAGTGGACTTAGTTGTCAATATAAGTCTATTGATTCACAGATATCGATTCCTGGCAATCATATATCAATATAATTGTCGATTTGAGCTATTTTTATTAGAATATTATTGACTACAATTAAAATATGACCTTCGATATATGGAAATATGCGAGGTGTCCCCTACATTTCCGGTTATTCCTCCGGACGGGAATCTACGAACCGGAATTTCTTAACGGCATTTGAAAGTGCTGCTATTCCCCTTTGTAAAACTATATAAATTCCGAAAATCGGCCCACGGCATCATAAGTTATGACCAAAAGTATGGTCGAAGTGTCGTCCCAGTCTTTTAAGGGTTAACCACGCTCAAAGTGAGTGAATCATTGCATACTTTTAAGCGATTCGGCCGTACGAAAAATCATTTCTTGTTAAATATCTCGGCTGTGCATATGCCCAACATCCTACGTAAAGTTAAAAACCATTCAGCCGTTAGTTGTTTCCTTGTCCGTGCGGTGATGGGGTGAGTAGCTTCTTTTGAGCGTAGTCTGTCCAAGGAGAGAGCTTTATTATTATACTATTGTAGAAGAGCTTTCGCCGTAACTGTTCGCGCGCACAAAACTGTGGTGAATAATCGTAAAGCTTTTATACAAAAGCTTCATAGATATGTACAGTATATCAAACTAGGACAAGCACAGATGGTAAATATCATCTAGATATTTGTTAACGGTCATTAGTTATTACATTTTTAATGTGTATCATGGTATATCAGCTTATTTGTTTTGTACCAACAATCCATTACACTATTGTTGTAAAATAGTTTTTGATGTTATTATTTAAGAGAAAAAGTACATTGAGTAAACGACGAATGCTCGTCCGTTGAGGCTCTCCCAAACATACGCGATGCGACTGACGCTGCGACTCTATAACTGGATCGCTGAAGCAATGTTCTAATTAAACTTCCATAGCAACGGCGACCGTATCGCATTCACGTCGCGTGTGTATGGGGGAACCTTTATGCTTTAATCGGCATATGAGAGGATGATATTTCAAAAAACATTATCCACCATGTGAAAACCATCTTTTTTCGAATGGATTTTTTATGTGGCTGTTAAACGTTGCAAGTTTGTTTTTTTTGTGCTTTGTTTGGTGCGAAATTACACCTTTTGATGGTTTAACTTTTGATGGTTTAACTCGTGTTTGACTTGTGTTACATCTAATGTAGGTTTTGGTGATTATTCGCGTCAAAGAAGGAAAGCACTCCTCAATCTCAATCAGACCGTATGAAACAAATCAAAGTTGGCTCGGTAGCATACGCAAAGTATTCAGGGGACGTGACACCATAATGCTTCTCGGGTGAAAAACACGTTTACGATTTTACACAAACTCAGGTGAAGTCAAACTAGATCTAATGCTACTCCAAAACGGTATTCGTTATATTTTCTTACATTTTCATAATAACCTGAATCTTCAAAAAACTATATAAGGACACTGCGAATTGTTGTATGAGGGGAGGGCTTACAGATTTGTAAGCCTTTCTTACAATGTTTTGACCGACCTCACACTTTTTGTATTAAAATGCATATATTTTGCATATCCCCAATATACAGGTTTTGTTAGGATCGTATAGAGAATTGTAAGAAAATTTAAAATACGCTGGTTGACCACACACAAGCTGGATTCAAATTGACAGGAAGGAATATCAAATTTAAATGTTCCTCGTTTTAAAGAACCGTTCAACGATTTCCTATTAGGAAAAACGTCTTCGAAATATTATCTAACGATGTACCACGCACCTCCATTACACGCGAATTCTGCGTTATTTCCTATGAAATAAAATCTACAAAACGTTTGCCAAAATTTCGTAAGGATTATGTCTGCAGCTGGGGCATACTGTCTCGCTCTCCCCTACTGCAAACATCGTACATTGCCAGACTGCAAATCGAATAAGCAATCATCTGGATGAACGACACGAGCCGCAAATTTACCTGACTACCAAGTGTAGAAAATGCTTCATTCATGAGTCATTCCGTTTACGCCACATGGATCGTTCGTGAAATTTCAATGAAGACCACACGACCGCCCATTATTGGACCTAAGTAATAGGAGGTAAACGAACCAAATATGAGCTGAAAGCAGAATACATGACGCGCTGGCGTCCATGGGGCAGATATGGTCGGGTGGTAGTTATGAGAAATTTGGTTCCATTTGATGACCAACGGATGAATGGAAGTGTTACAGTCGTTTAATGGCTTAATTAAACTTCGTAATGACGCGCGGGGATGGACTCGAGACATGGGAGCTTAAAAGTCGATATTATTCTCAAGTTGATGATATTGTCACCGAGGAGATTCGATTTGACCAAAACTGCACCCATCTAGGTACCAGCCAGTTATGTACCTCGAAGCCTTGTAAACCTGTATAAAATATTAAATGTATGTTCATGTAAATGGCATGAGAATATGCGCAACTTTCAATTGAAATAGCTGCTATTTTAAATCGAAATAAATTCAAGCTGCTTTTCAAATTTAATCGCTGTTTAAATGCATTCCAAGTTGATTTTTTACATGTCGTTGAATTCCAAATACAACGAAACGATATATAGTACCTTTATTTCACTGACACCAAGTGCATCTTGACCCCCTCCCCCTGGTATTAATCGGGTAAAACAAAATTTCAGCACGGGTCATTGAGAATCCAAAAAGTTTGGTAGGTTTTGGTTTTATTTCTACATTGTTTTTTTTAACTTGTTATGCCGTGATTGATTTCGCACAAATGATTTCGTAACAAAAAATCGATGCACCATGCGTCTCCATATGTGTGAATTTTTATAAGATGATAAAAAATTCCAAATCTAGGGGTTTGCGATAGCACACTTGTTTTGTACAAACAAAATTTTAAATGTCTATGATGGTTCGAAACGAAACGAATTGAAAAGAAAAAAAGAAGTAAATCTTCAATTTGACGGCCTATATCAAATCATAAAAAAATAAGGCCCCGAGCTTCGACAGCATCCTGAGTCTCGAGCTCAATCATATGAGTGTTTCGTTCTTCGAGGATCTTCCCTGGAATGGGCCAATGAGGCTGACCACCTTGGATTGACCCTCGAAAGCAAGCTTATTTTCCGGCACCAGATTGACAAAGTGTAACATCTTGTTGAAAGTACTGTACCCTTTGATCAACCGTCTATCGTTATTGTAGCTGAGAAAAATGCTGTCTACAAGCAAATCCTCTTCTTTGCCATCGAATAGGGCATGCCCGTTTGGGAGAACTACGCCAAATCCCGCCATCTAGAACTACAACTAGTTCAAAACAAGTTCCCGCGGAAGATCATGGACACCCCACCCAGAACTTTACATGAAAGCTTTGATGAGTGTAAAGAAAATTTTAGGGTCCATTATTGCTTGCATTCGGACCAGCTAGCGATTAGATCGCTCGTTTGATAGTTCCTTTTCGTCGCAGCGGTCTTCGATGTTTGTTTCTGTCCGTATTAGTCCTGTGCGCCGCAGCCACCGATGAATTTTTCGCGCTACCACCGTGGTCGAAAATGAATCAGCGCTTCGCTGCATGAAAATTTTCCTAGCCACCAACATTTTTTTGCCTCGCCGCACTGAGGAGTATTTCAGCCCAAGTATTGGCCATAATTTTTAGATATTTTCATATAATTTTTTTGTTTTTGAACTCTCATATAGTAATACTAATTTGTCAAAGGATTTTTGAAACAATATTGTTTACTTGTAAGCAATGCTGACTGTTAATCTTCACCATAATTTCAATGCTAGTTTAAAAAAAATGTGCGGGCAAACATAAAAATAGTTTTCCTAAGACTGCGTCTCGCTTTCCGAATTCAACTCAAATCAAATTTAAAAGTGACACTTGAACAGTTCCCCACACATAACAAGATAACTTTTGACCGACATATAATTGTTTTTAAAAGATCCATCAAGAGAGCACCATATGAATGGTGATTTTTGATTTCCAAACTGTCAGGTTCAAGTTTAATTTGGTTTTAAATCAGGATATGAGACGCAGCCCATTGTTTTTCAAGAATATAAGGAATATCTTCAAGAAAGTTTGAGGAAGTTTCTATTAGAATTTCTTTTAAGTTTTGATTCCGGAACTTCTTAAATTCTGGAACTTCCGGAGGAACTGCTGGAGGAACTTCCGGAGGAATTGCCGGAGGAACTTCCGGAGGAATTGCTGGAGGAACTTGAAGAGGAATTGCTGGAGGAACTTGCGGAGGAATTCCTGGAGAAGCTTCCGGAGGAATTCCTAGAGGAACTTCCAAAGGCATTCCTGGAGGAACTTCCAAAGGAATTCCTGGAGGGACTTCCGGAGGAATTCCTGGAGGAACTTTCGGAGAAATACCTGGAGGAACTTCCGCAGGAATTCCTGAAGGAACTTCCGTAGGAATTGCTAAAGGAACTTCCGCAGGAATTCCTGGAGGAACTTCCGCAGGAATTCCTGGAGGAACTTCCGGAGGAATTCCTGGAGGAACTTCCGGAGGAATTTCTGGAGGATCTTCCGGAGGAATTCCTGGAGGAACTTCCGGAGGAATTCCTAGAGGAACTTCCAGAGGAATTCCTGGAGGAACTTCCGGCGGAATTCCTGGAGGAACTATGAAAATTGGACCTGAAAACTAACGGAATTATGGCTTTCCATAAACTTCTGAAATTTTAATTTTGTTTGAAACTTTTCATTTCAATTTAAGTTCATACATCGAAGATGCTCGATCTTTTCTTTTTAACTATTGCAGGCTTCCGAGCCTTTTGAAACTAGGGATTCCGCACCTCTTTCGAGAGAACCTTCCGAGCCTCTTGAAGAGAGGCTTGAGTCTCTCTTAAAAGGTGGTTTTTGAGCTGCCTAAAAGAGGCTTTCGAGCATCTTGAAAGGACGCCTTTGAGCTGTTTGAAAGTATGCTTCCAAGCCTCTTGAAAGAAGTCTTCTAAACCCCTTCTAGTGTAGCAGACTTCTGACCCTCTTGAAAGGAGGCTTCCGAACCTCTTGAAAAGAGGCTTCCGATCCTCTTGAAAGGAGGCTTCCAAGCCTCTTGAAAGGAGGCTTCCAAGCCTCTTGAAAGGAGGCTTCCAAGACTCTTGAAAGGAGGCTTCCAAGACTCTTGAAAGGAGGCTTCCAAGCCTCTTGACAGGAGGCTTCCAAGCCTCTTGAAACGAGGCTTCCGAGCCTCTTGAGAGGAGGATTCCGAGCCTCTTTGAAGGAGGCTTCCGAGCCTCTTGAAAGGAGGCTTCCGAGCCTCTTGAAAGGAGGCTTCCGAGCCTCTTGAAAGGAGGCTTCCAAGCCTCTTGAAAGGAGGCTCCTGAGCCTCTTGAAAGGAGGCTTCCAGAGCCTCTTGAAAGGAGGCTTCTGAGCCTCTTGAAAGGAGGCCTGGGCGTCTTCAAAGGAGGCTTCAGCCTTGAAAGGAGGCTTCTGAGGCCCTCTTGAAAGGAGGCTTCCTGAGCCTCTTGAAAGGAGGCTCTGAGCCTCTTGAAAGTAGGCCTGAGCCTCTTGAAAGGAGGCTTCCAAGCCTCTTGAAAGGGAGGCTTCTGAGCCTCTCGAAAGGAGGCTTCAGACCTCTTGAAAGGAGGCTTCTGAACCTCTGGAAAGGAGGCTCTGAGCCTCTTGAAAGGAGGCTTCCTGAGGCCTCTTGAAATGAGGCTTCTGAGCCTCTTGAGAGGAGGATTCCGATCCTCTTGAAAGGAGGCCTGAGCCTCTTGAAAGGAGGCTTCTGAGCCTCTTGAAAGGAGGCTCTGAGCTCTTGAGAGGAGGTTCTGAGCCTCTTGAAAGGAGGCCTGAGCCTCTTGAAAGGGAGGCTCTGAGGCCTCTTGAAAGGGAGGCTGGAGCCTCTTGAAAGGAGGCTTCCTGAGCCCTCTTGAAAGGAGGCTTCTGAGCCTCTTGAAAGGAGGCTTCCGAGCCTCTTGAAAGGAGGCTTCCGAGCCTCTTGAAAGGAGGCTTCCGAGCCTCTTGAAAGGAGGCTTCCGAGCCTCTTGAAAGGAGGCTTCCGAGCCTCTTGAAAGGAGGCTTACGAGCGTCTTGAAATGAGGCTTCCGAGCCTCTTGAAAGGAGGCTTCCGAGCCTCTCGAAAGGAGGCTTCCGAACCTCTTGAAAGGAGGCTTCCGAACCTCTCGAAAGGAGGCTTCCGAGCCTTTTGAAGGGAGGCTTCCGAGCCTCTTGAAAGAAGGCTTCCGAGCTTCTTGAAAGGAAGGCTTCCGAGCCTCTTGAAAGGAGGCTTCCGAGGCTTTTTAAAGGAGGCTTCCGAGCCTCTTGAAAGGAGGCTTCCGAGCCTCTTGAAAGGAGCCTCTTGAGAGGAGGCTTCCAAGCCTCTTGAAACACCTTACGAGCCATTTTATGGAAGGCTTCCGAGCCACTTGAAAGGAGGCTTCCGAATTCCAAGCATCTTGATGGGAGGTTTTTGAGCTCTTGAAAGGAGGCTTCCAAGATTCTGGAAAGGATTCTTGCATGCCTATTGAATGGCAACTTTGAGCCCCTGAAAGGAGGCTGGAGTATCTTGAATAAACACCTTTAAGCCTTCCGAGCCTCTTGAACGGTGGCTTTCTATCCACTTTAAAGAGGCATAGGAGTATTTTTGAATGGACGCTTCACAGTCTCTGGAAGGAACAAATCCGAGCCTCCTAAAGGAGCCCTAGTAGCACAGTTTTGATCGATTTGGTTGCAGCAACTCCAATATGACTGGATTTGGTCGCATATGAGTCACAGTGAATGATATGTGATAAGTGTGCTACTCGAGAGGCTTCAAGCCTTTTGAATGGAGGCATCCAAATCTGTACTCTCTAGATTTTAATCAAGAATTATATTCTTAACATATTATTCAACATTCTGTTTTGATCAGGTAGATTGCATAGAAGATTTTTAAAATTTGTTCGTTCGAGGTTTTGTCCTTTTGATCTTTTGTCATGCATTGTACTGGTTGTGGAAAGCAGGATTCAATAGGCCATGATTTTCTAATCGCGCATATCATGTACGAAACAAAGTGTTTATATAAAATAAAAAAAAAAAAATAACCAAAACTTTATCAATAAGTTTTGATAAAAAATGTAATTCATCCGCCATTACGCATTTTTGCCCGAGGTACCCCCTGGGCCCAGCGAAGGTACCCCCAGGGGTACATGTACCTCAGGTTGAGAACCGCTGTCCTTGAGGAACTCCCGAAGGAATTCCTAGAGGAACTTCCGAAGGGATTCCTGGAGGAACTTCCGGAGGAATTCCTGGAGGGACTTCTGGAGGAATTCCAGGAGGAACTTCCGGAGGAATTCCTGGATGAACTTCCGGAGGAATTCCTAGAGGTACTTCCGGAGGAATTCCTGAAGGAACTTCCGGAGGAATTCTTAGAGGAACTTAAGGAGGAATTCCTAGAGGAACTCCGAAGGGATTCCTGGAGGAACTTCCGGAGGAATTCCTGGAGGAACTTCCGGAGGAATTCCTGGATGAAGTTCGGAGGAATTCCTAGAGGAACTTCCGGAGGAATTCCTGAAGGAACTTTCCGAGGAATTCATGAAGGAACTTCCAGAGGAATTCCTAGAGTAACTTCCGGAGGAATTCCTGGAGGAACTCCCGGAGGAATTCCTAGTGGAACTTCCGGAGGAATTCCTGGAGGAACTTCCGGAGGAATTCCTGGAGGAACTTCCGGAGGAATTCCTGGAGGAACTTCGGAGGAATTCCTGGAGGAACTTCCGGAGGAATTCCTGGAGGAACTTCCGGAGGAATTCCTGGAGGAACTTCCAGGAGGAATTCCTGGAGGAACTTCGGAGGAATTCCTGGAGGAACTTCCGGAGGAACTTCCGATGAAATACATGGAGGAACTACCGGAGGAACTCATGGAGGAACTACCGGAGGAATTCCTGGAGGAACTTCGGGAGGAATTCCTGAAGGAACTTCCGGAGGAATTCCTGAGGAACTTCCGGAGGAATTCCTGGAGGAACTTCCGGAGGAATTCCAGGAGGAACTTCCGGAGGAATTCCTGGAGGAACTTCCGGAGGAATTCCTGGAGGAACTTCCGGAGGAATTCCTGGAGGAACTACGGCGGCAACCCCTGGAGGAACTTCCGGAGGAATTCCTGGAGGAACTTCCGGAGGAATTCCTGGAGGAACTTCCGGAGGAATTCCTGGAGGAACTTCCGGAGGAATTCCTGGAGGAACTTCCGGAGGAATTCCTGGAGGAACTTCCGGAGGAATTCCTGGAGGAACTTCGGAGGAATTCCTGGAGGAACTTCCGGAGGAATTCCTGGAGGAACTTCCGGAGGAATTCCTGGAGGAACTTCCGGAGGAATTCCTGGAGGAACTTCCGGAGGAATTCCTGGAGGAACTTCCGGAGGAATTCCTGGAGGAACTTCCGGAGGAATTCCTGGAGGAACTTCCGGAGGAATTCCTGGAGGAACTTCCGGAGGAATTCCTGGAGGAACTTCCGGAGGAATTCCTGGAGGAACTTCCGGAGGAATTCCTGGAGGAACTTCCGGAAATATTCCTGGAGGAACTTCCGGAGGAATTCCTGGAGGAACTTCCGGAGGAATTCCTGGAGGAACTTCCGGAGGAATTCCTGGAGGAACTTTCGAAGAAATTTCTGGAGGAACTTTCGAAGAAATTCCTGGAGGAACTTCCGGAGGAATTCCTGGAGGAACTTCCGGAGGAATTCCTGGAGGAACTTCCGGAGGAATTCCTGGAGGAACTTCCGGAGGAATTCCTGGAGGAACTTCCGGAGGAATTCCTGGAGGAACTTCCGGAGGAATTCCTGGAGGAACTTCCGGAGGAATTCCTGGAAGAACTTCCGGAGTAATTCCTGGAGGAACTTCCGGAGGAATTCCTGGAGGAACTTCCGGAGGAATTCCTGGAGGAACTTCCGGAGGAATTCCTGGAGGAACTTCCGGAGGAATTCCTGGAGGAACTTCCGGAGGAATTCCTGGAAGAACTTCCGGAGTAATTCCTGGAGGAACTTCCGGAGGAATTCCTGAAGAAACTTCCGGAGGAATTCTTGGAGAAGCTTCTGGAGGAACTTTCGGAGGAATTTCTGGAGGAACTTCCAGAGAAATTCCTGGAGAAACTTTCAGAGAAATTTCTGTAGGAACTTCCGAAGAAATTTCTGGAGAAACTTCGAAGGAATTCCTGTAGGAACTTTCGGAAATATTCCTGGAGGAACTTCCGGAGGTACAATTGGAGGAACTTACAAAGGAACTCCTGGAGGAACTTCCGGAGGAATTTCTAGAGGAACTTCCGAAGGAATTTCTAGAGGAACTTCCTGAGTAATTCTTGGACGAACTTCCGGAGGAATTCCTGGAGGAACTTCCGGAGGAATTCCTGGAGGAACTTATATACGAACAAAATTTGAAATGTCTATGATGGTTCGAAACGAAACGAATTGAAAAGAAAAAAAGAAGTAAATCTTCAATTTGACGGCCTATATCAAATCATAAAAAAATAAGGCCCTGAGCTTCGACAGCATCCTGAGTCTCGAGCTCAATCATGAGAGTGTTTCGTTCTTCGAGGATCTTCCCTGGAATGGGCCAATGAGGCCGACTATCTTGGCTTGACCCTCGACAGCAAGCTTATTTTCCGGCAACAGGTTGACAAAGTGTAACATCTTGTTGAAAGTACTGCACCCTTTGATCAACCGTCGGTCGTTATTGTCGCTGAGAAAAATGCTGTCTACAAGCAAATCATCCTCTTTGCCATCGAATAGGGCATGCCCGTCTGGGAGAACTGCGCCAAATCCCGCCATCTAGAACTACAACGGGTTCAAAACAAGTTCCTGCGGAAGATCATGGACACCCCACCCAGAAAATTACATGAAAGCTTTGATGAGTGTAAAGAAAATTTTAGGGTCCATTATTGCTTGCATTCGGACCAGCTAGCGATTAGATCGCTCGTTTGATAGTTCCTTTTCGTCGCAGCGGTCTTCGATGTTTGTTTCTGTCCGTATTAGTCCCAAAGTGCGCGCAGCCACCGATGAATTTTTCGGGCTACCACCGTGGTCGAAAATGAATCAGCGCTTCGCTGCATGAAAATTTTCGTAGCCACCAACATTTTTTTTGCCTCGCCGCACTGAGGAGTATTTCAGCCCAAGTATTGGCCATAATTTTTAGATATTTTCATATAATTTTTTTGTTTTTGAACTCTCATATAGTAATACTAATTTGTCAAAGGATTTTTGAAACAATATTGTTTACTTGTAAGCAATGCTGACTGTTAATCTTCACCATAATTTCAATGCTAGTTTAAAAAAAATGTGCGGGCAAACATAAAAATAGTTTTCCTAAGACTGCGTCTCACTTTCCGAATTCAACTCAAATCAAATTTAAAAGTGACACTTGAACAGTTCCCCACACATAACAAGATAACTTTTGACCGACATATAATTGTTTTTAAAAGATCCGTCAAGAGAGCACCATATGAATGGTGATTTTTGATTTCCAAACTGTCAGGTTCAAGTTTAATTTGGTTTTAAATCAGGATATGAGACGCAGCCCATTGTTTTTCAAGAATTTAAGGAATGTCTTCAAGAAAGTTTGAGGAAGTTTCTATTAGAATTTCTTTTAAGTTTTGATTCCGGAACTTCTTAAATTCTGGAACTTCCGGAGGAACTGCTGGAGGAACTTCCGGAGGAATTGCCGGAGGAACTTCCGGAGGAATTGCTGGAGGAACTTGAAGAGGAATTGCTGGAGGAACTTGCGGAGGAATTCCTGGAGAAGCTTCCGGAGGAATTCCTAGAGGAACTTCCAAAGGCATTCCTGGAGGAACTTCCAAAGGAATTCCTGGAGGGACTTCCGGAGGAATTCCTGGAGGAACTTTCGGAGAAATACCTGGAGGAACTTCCGCAGGAATTCCTGAAGGAACTTCCGTAGGAATTGCTAAAGGAACTTCCGCAGGAATTCCTGGAGGAACTTCCGCAGGAATTCCTGGAGGAACTTCCGGAGGAATTCCTGGAGGAACTTCCGGAGGAATTCCTGGAGGAACTTCCGGAGGAATTCCTGGAGGATCTTCCGGAGGAATTCCTGGAGGAACTTCCGGAGGAATTCCTAGAGGAACTTCCAGAGGAATTCCTGGAGGAACTTCCGGCGGAATTCCTGGAGGAACTATGAAAATTGGACCTGAAAACTAACGGAATTATGGCTTTCCATAAACTTCTGAAATTTTAATTTTGTTTGAAACTTTTCATTTCAATTTAAGTTCATACATCGAAGATGCTCGATCTTTTCTTTTTTTAACTATTGCAGGCTTCCGAGCCTTTTGAAACTAGGATTCCGCACCTCTTTCGAGAGAACCTTCCGAGCCTCTTGAAGAGAGGCTTCCGAGTCTCTTAAAAGGTGGTTTTTGAGCTACCTAAAAAGAGGCTTTCGAGCATCTTGAAAGGACGCCTTTGAGCTGTTTGAAAGTATGCTTCCAAGCCTCTTGAAAGAAGTCTTCTAAACCCCTTCGAGGGTAGTAGACTTCTGACCCTCTTGAAAGGAGGCTTCCGAACCTCTTGAAAAGAGGCTTCCGATCCTCTTGAAAGGAGGCTTCCAAGCCTCTTGAAAGGAGGCTTCCAAGCCTCTTGAAAGGAGGCTTCCAAGACTCTTGAAAAGGAGGCTTCAAGACTCTTTGAAAGGAGGCTTCCAAGCCTCTTGACAGGAGGCTTCAAGCCTCTTGAAACGAGGCTCTGAGCCTCTTGAGAGGAGGATTCCTGAGCCTCTTTGAAGGAGGCTTCGAGCCTCTTGAAAGGAGGCTTCTGAGGCCTCTTGAAAGGAGGCCTGAGCCTCTTGAAAGGAGGCTTCCAAGCCTCTTTGAAAGGAGGCCTGAGCCTCTTGAAAGGAGGCCTGGAGCCTCTTGAAAGGAGGCTTCCTGAGCCTCTTGAAAGGAGGCTTCCGAGGCGTCTTCAAAGGAGGCTTCCAGGCCTCTTGAAAGGAGGCTTCAGAGCCTCTTGAAAGGAGGCTTCTGAGCCTCTTGAAAGGAGGCTCTGAGCCTCTTGAAAGTAGGCTTGAGCCTCTTGAAAGGAGGCTTCCAAGCCTCTTGGAAAGGAGGGCTTCTGAGCCTCTCGAAAGGAGGCCTGGAACCTCTGAAAGGAGGCTTCCAGACCTCTGGAAAGGAGGCAGGCTGAGCCTCTTGAAAGGAGGCTTGAGCTCTTGAAATGAGGCTTCGAGGCCTCTGAGAGGAGGATTCTGATCCTCTTGAAAGGAGGCCTGAGGCCTCTTGAAAGGAGGCTTCTGAGCCTCTTGAAAGGAGGCTTGAGCCTCTTGAGAGGAGGATTCTGAGCCTCTTGAAAGGGAGGCTTCTGAGCCTTCTTGAAAGGAGGCTTCCAGGCCTCTTGAAAGGAGGCTTGAGGCCTCTTGAAAGGAGGCTTCCAGGCCTCTTGAAAGGGAGGCTTCTGAGCCTCTTGAAAGGAGGCTCTGAGGCCTCTTGAAAGGAGGCTCCGAGCCTCTTGAAAGGGAGGCTCTGGGCCTCTTGAAAGGAGGCTTACGAGCGTCTTGAAATGAGGCTTTGAGCCTCTTGAAAGGAGGCTTCAGAGCCTCTCGAAAGGAGGCTTCTGAGACCTCTTGAAAGGAGGCTTCCGAACCTCTCGAAAGGAGGCTTCCGAGCCTTTTGAAGGGAGGCTTCCGAGCCTCTTGAAAGAAGGCTTCCGAGCTTCTTGAAAGGAAGGCTTCCGAGCCTCTTGAAAGGAGGCTTCCAAGGCTTTTTAAAGGAGGCTTCCGAGCCTCTTGAAAGGAGGCTTCCGAGCCTCTTGAAAGGAGCCTCTTGAGAGGAGGCTTCCAAGCCTCTTGAAACACCTTACGAGCCATTTTATGGAAGGCTTCCGAGCCACTTGAAAGGAGGCTTCCGAATTCCAAGCATCTTGATGGGAGGTTTTTGAGCTCTTGAAAGGAGGCTTCCAAGATTCTGGAAAGGATTCTTGCATGCCTATTGAATGGCAACTTTTGAGCCCCCGAAAGGAGGCTTCGGAGTATCTTGAATAAACACTTTTAAGCCTTCCGAGCCTCTTGAACGGTGGCTTTTTATCCACTTTAAAGAGGCATAGGAGTATTTTGAATGGACGCTTCACAGTCTCTGGAAGGAACAAATCCGAGCCTCCTAAAGGGAGCCCTAGTAGCACAGTTTTGATCGATTTGGTTGCAGCAACTCCAATGTGACTGGATTTGGTCGCATATAAGTCACAGTGACTGATATGTGATAAGTGTGCTACTCGAGAGGCTTCAAGCCTTTTGAATGGAGGCATCCAAATCTGTACTCTCTAGATTTTAATCAAGAATTATATTCTTAACATATTATTCAACATTCTGTTTTGATCAGGTAGATTGCATAGAAGATTTTTAAAATTTGTTCGTTCGAGGTTTTGTCCTTTTGATCTTTTGTCATGCATTGTACTGATTGTGGAAAGCAGGATTCAATAGGCCATGATTTTCTAATCGCGCATATCACGTACGAAACAAAGTGTTTAAATAAAATAAAAAAAACAAAATTATCTAAACTTTATCAATAAGTTTTGATAAAAAAATGTAATTCATCCGCCATTACGCATTTTTGCCCGAGGTACCCCCTGGGCCCAGCGAAGGTACCCCCAGGGGTACATGTACCTCAGGTTGAGAACCGCTGTCCTTGAGGAACTCCCGGAGGAATTCCTAGAGGAACTTCCGAAGGGATTCCTGGAGGAACTTCCGGAGGAATTCCTGGAGGGACTTCCGGAGGAATTCCAGGAGGAACTTCCGGAGGAATTCCTGGATGAACTTCCGGAGGAATTCCTAGAGGTACTTCCGGAGGAATTCCTGAAGGAACTTCCGGAGGAATTCTTAGAGGAACTTCCGGAGGAATTCCTAGAGGAACTCCGAAGGGACTCCTGGAGGAACTTCCGGAGGAATTCCTGGAGGAACTTCCGGAGGAATTCCTGGATGAACTTCCGGAGGAATTCCTAGAGGAACTTCCGGAGGAATTCCTGAAGGAACTTCCGGAGGAATTCCTGAAGGAACTTCCAGAGGAATTCCTAGAGGAACTTCCGGAGGAATTCCTGGAGGAACTTCCGGAAGAATTCCTGGAGGAACTTCCGGAGGAATTCCTGGAGGAACTTCCCGATGGATTCCTGGGGTAATTTGCGGAGGAATTCCTGGAGGAACTTCCGGAGGAATTCCTGGAGGAACTTCCGGAGGAATTCCTGGAGGAACTTCCGGAGGAATTCCTGGAGGAACTTCGGAGGAATTCCTGGAGGAACTTCGGAGGAATTCTGGAGGAACTTCCGGAGGAATTCCTGGAGGAACTTCGGAGGAATTCCTGGAGGAACTTCCGGAGAATTCCTGGAGGAACTTCCGGAGGAATTCCTGGAGGAACTTCCGGAGGAATTCCTGGAGGAACTTCGGAGGAATTCCTGGAGAAACTTTCGGAGGAATTGCTGGAAGCACTTCCGAGGGAATTCCTGGAGGAACATCAGAGAGAATTCCTGGAGGAACTTCTGGAGAGATTCCTATGGAGGAACTTCCGGAAGAATTCCTAGAGGAACTTCCGGAAGAATTCCTGGAGGAACTGCTGGATGAATTCCTAGAACAACTTTCAAGGAATTCCTGGAGGAACTTCTGGAGGAACTTCCGAAGAGATTCCTTGAGGAACTTCCGGAGAGATTCCTGGAGGAACTTCCGGAGAGATTCCTGGAGGAACTTCCGGAAGAATTCCTGGAGGAACTTTCGAAGGAATTCCTGGAGGAACTTTCGAAGGAATTCCTGGAGGAACTTCCGGAGTAATTCCTGGAGGAACTTCCGGAGTAATTCCTGGAGGAACTTCCGGAGGAATTCCTGGAGGAACTGGAGGAATTCCTGGAGGAACTTCCGGAGGAATTCCTGGAGGAACTTCCGGAGTAATTCCTGGAGGAACTTCCGGAGTAATTCCTGGAGGAACTTCCGGAGTAATTCCTGGAGGAACTTCCGGAGGAATTCCTGGAGGAACTTCCGGAGGAATTCCTGGAAGAACTTCCGGGGTAATTCCTGGAGGAACTTCCGGAGGAATTCCTGGAGGAACTCGGAGGAATTCCTGGAGAACTTCCGGAGGAATTCCTGAGGAACTTCGGAGGAATTCCTGGAGGAACTTCCGGAGGAATTCCTGGAGGAACTTCGGAGGAATTCCTGGAGGAACTTCGGAGGAATTCCTGGAGGAACTTCCGGAGGAATTCCTGGAGGAACTTCCGGAGGAATTCCTGGAGGAACTTCGGAGGAATTCCTGGAGGAACTTCCGGAGGAATTCCTGGAGGAACTTCCGGAGGAATTCCTGGAGGAACTTCGGAGGAATTCCTGGAGGAACTTCCGGAGGAATTCCTGGAGGAACTTCGGAGGAATTTCTGGAGGAACTTCAGGAGGAATTCCTGGAGGAACTTCCGGAGGAATTCCTGGAGGAACTTCGGAGGAATTCCTGGAGGAACTTCCGGAGGAATTCCTGGAGGAACTTCTGGAGGAACTTCCGGAGGAATTCCTGGAGGAACTTCCGGAGGAATTCCTGTAGGAACTTCCGGAGGAATTCCTGGAGGAACTTCCGGAGGAATTCCTGGAGGAACTTCCGGAGGAATTCCTGGAGGAACTTCCGGAGGAATTCCTGGAGGAACTTCCGGAGGAATTCCTGGAGGAACTTCCGGAGGAATTCCTGGAGGAACTTCCGGAGGAATTCTGGAGAAACTTTCGGAGGAACTTCCGGAGGAATTCCTGGAGGAACTTCTGTAGGAATTCCTGGAGGAACTTCCAAAGGAATTCCTGGAGGAACATCCGAAGGAATTCCAGGAGGAAAACCAGGAGGAATTCCTGGAGGAACTTCGGAGGAATTCCTGGAGGAGCTTCCAGAGGAATTCCTGCAGGAACTCTCGGAGGAATTCCTCGAAGAACTCCCAGAAGAATTCCTGGAGGAACTTCTGGAGGAATTCCTGGAGGAACTTCGGAGGAATTCCTGGAGGAACTTCCGGAGGAATTCCTGGAGGAACTTCCGGAGGAATTCCTGGAGGAACTTCCGGAGGAATTCCTGGAGGAACTTCGGAGGAATTCCTGGAGGAACTTCGGAGGAATTCCTGGAGGAACTTCCGGAGGAATTTCTGGAGGAACTTCCGAAGGAATTCCTGGAGAAACTTCCAAAGGAATTCCTGGAAGAACTTCCGAGGAATTCCTGGAGGAACTTCCGAGGAATTCCTGGAGGAACTTTGGAGGAATTCCTGGAGGAACTTCCGGAGGAATTCCTGGAGGAACTTCCGGAGGAATTCCTGGAGGAACTTCAGGAGGAATTCCTGGAGGAACTTCCGGAGGAATTCCTGGAGGAACTTCCGGAGGAATTCCTGGAGGAACTTCGGAGGAATTCCTGGAGGAACTTCCGGAGGAATTCCTGGAGGAACTTCGGAGAATTCCTGGAGGAACTTCGGAGGAATTCCTGGAGGAACTTCCGGAGGAATTCCTGGAGGAACTTCCGGAGGAATTCCTGGAGGAACTTCCGGAGAATTCCTGGAGGAACTTCGGAGGAATTCCTGGAGGAACTTCCGGAGGAATTCTGGAGGAACTTCCGGAGGAATTCCTGGAGGAACTTCCGGAGGAATTCCTGGAGGAACTTCCGGAGGAATTCCTGGAGGAACTTCGGAGGAATTCCTGGAGGAACTTCCGGAGGAATTCCTGGAGGAACTTCCGGAGGAATTCCTGGAGGAACTTCCGGAGGAATTCCTGGAGGAACTTCCGGAGGAATTGCTGGAGGAACTTCCGTAGGAATTCCTGGAGGAACTTCCATAGGAATTCCTGGAGGAGCTTCCGGAGGAATTCCTTGAGGAGGAACTTCCGGAGGAATTCCTGGAGGAACTACCGGAGGAATTGCTGGAGGAACTTCCGTAGGAATTCCTGGAGGAACTTCCGGAGGAATTCCTGGAGGAACTTCCGGAGGAATTCCTGGAGGCACTTCCGGAGCAATTTCCGGAGGAACTTCCGGAGGAATTCCTGGAGGAACTTCCGGAGGAATTCCTGGAGGAACTTCCGGAGGAATTCCTGGAGGAACTTCGGAGGAATTCCTGGAGGAACTTCGGAGGAATTCCTGGAGGAACTTCGGAGGAATTCCTGGAGGAACTTCCGGAGGAATTCCTGGAGGAACTTCCGGAGGAATTCCTGGAGGAACTTCCGGAGGAATTCCTGGAGGAACTTCCGGAGGAATTCCTGGAGGAACTTCCGGAGGAATTCCTGGAGGAACTTCCGGAGGAATTCCTGGAGGAACTTCCGGAGGAATTCCTGGAGGAACTTCGGAGGAATTCCTGGAGGAACTTCCGGAGGAATTCCTGGAGGAACTTCCGGAGGAATTCCTGGAGGAACTTCCGGAGGAATTCCTGGAGGAACTTCCGGAGGAATTCCTGGAGGAACTTCCGGAGGAATTCCTGGAGGAACTTCCGGAGGAATTCCTGGAGGAACTTCCGGAGGAATTCCTGGAGGAACTCGGAGGAATTCCTGGAGGAACTTCCGGAGGAATTCCTGGAGGAACTTCCGGAGGAATTCCTGGAGGAACTTCCGGAGGAATTCCTGGAGGAACTTCCGGAGGAATTCCTGGAGGAACTTCCGGAGGAATTCCTGGAGGAACTTCGGAGGAATTCCTGGAGGAACTTCCGGAGGAATTCCTGGAGGAACTTCCGGAGGAATTCCTGGAGGAACTTCCGGAGGAATTCCTGGAGGAACTTCCGGAGGAATTCCTGGAGGAACTTCCGGAGGAATTCCTGGAGGAACTTCGGGAGGAATTCCTGGAGGAACTTCCGGAGGAATTCCTGGAGGAACTTCCGGAGGAATTCCTGGAGGAACTTCCGGAGGAATTCCTGGAGGAACTTCCGGAGGAATTCCTGGAGGAACTTCCGGAGGAATTCCTGGAGGAACTTCCGGAGGAATTCCTGGAGGAACTTCGGAGGAATTCCTGGAGGAACTTCGGAGGAATTCCTGGAGGAACTTCCGGAGGAATTCCTGCAGGAACTTCTAGAGAAATTGCTAGTGGAACTCCCGAAGGAGTTCCTGGAGAACTCCCGGAGGAATTCCTGTAGAAACTTCCGGAGGAATTCCTGGAGGAACTTCGGAGGAATTCCTGGAGGAACTTCCGGAGGAATTCCTGGAGGAACTTCGGAGGAATTCCTGGAGGAACTTCGGAGGAATTCCTGGAGGAACTTCGGAGGAATTCCTGGAGGAACTTCCGGAGGAATTCCTGGAGGAACTTCCGGAGGAATTCCTGGAGGAACTTCGGAGGAATTCCTGGAGGAACTTCCGGAGGAATTCCTGGAGGAACTTCCGGAGGAATTCCTGGAGGAACTTCCGGAGGAATTCCTGGAGGAACTTCGGAGGAATTCCTGGAGGAACTTCCGGAGGAATTCCTGGAGGAACTTCGGAGGAATTCCTGGAGGAACTTCGGAGGAATTCCTGGAGAACTTCGGAGGAATTCCTGGAGGAACTTCGGAGGAATTCCTGGAGGAACTTCGGAGGAATTCCTGGAGGAACTTCCGGAGGAATTCCTGGAGGAACTTCCGGAGGAATTCCTGGAGGAACTTCCGGAGGAATTCCTGGAGGAACTTCGGAGGAATTCCTGGAGGAACTTCCGGAGGAATTCCTGGAGGAACTTCCGGAGGAATTCCTGGAGGAACTTCCGGAGGAATTCCTGGAGGAACTTCCGGAGGAATTCCTGGAGGAACTTCCGGAGGAATTCCTGGAGGAACTTCCGGAGGAATTCCTGGAGGAACTTCCGGAGGAATTCCTGGAGGAACTTCCGGAAGAATTCCTGCAGGAACTTCCGGAGGAATTCCTGGAGGAACTTCCGGAGGAATTCCTGGAGGAACTTCCGGAGGAATTCCTGGAGGAACTTCCGGAGGAATTCCTGGAGGAACTTCCGGAGGAATTCCTGGAGGAATTTCCGGAGGAATTCCTGGAAGAACTTCAGGAAGAATTCCTGGAGGAACTTCCGGAGGAATTCCTGGAGGAACTTGCCGAGGAATTCCTGGAGGAACTTCCGAAGGAACTCCTGGAGGAACTTCCGGGGAAAACATCCGGAGGAATTTCTGGAAGGAATTTCCGGAAGAAGTTTTGGAGGAACTTAGGGAGGAGTTTCTGGTTGAATTTCCGGAGAATTTCCTAGAGAAATTACCGGGAGAATTCCTCAAGTGACTTTCAGAGGAATATCTGGAGGATTGTCATGGAGAACTTCCCAAGGAGCTCATGGATGAACTTCCTGAGGAATTCGTTGAGGAACTGCCGAGAGAATTCCGGGATATTTTTAACTCTAGTTCACGCCGACTCACGCCGCCGGGCCACCGCCACTGATTTCCAGCGGCGTTACGCCGCCGCCGCTGGCTAGAAATGATCAATCGCGCCGCCGCCGTTAAAATTTCAATCGGCGCACAGGTCTAGTCCGTGTTTTCTTGTTGATCTTATTGAATGTTCGTTGCTTGTTTTTTTAACTAGCTTGAGCCTGACACCAACCTCTAAATTTTCGAAAGGGCCTATTCCCCTAAATTTACGGTGGATCATGGTGCACTGTTTGGTTTAGAGTCCCACACTGGTACTACAAGTTGTAGGTAAACAGGCGCTCAGTAGGTTGGGCTTGTACGCTTTGAGCGACTTTCGGTCACTTTGGTAGAACCTGATTGCAAATACGTGCAGCTTTTCATAGAAGTTGAATAGAACCCACTGTCAAAGCCCACCACATCCTAAGCGAGCCCCACAATTCGCAGTGGTCTGGGGTGGGGAGGTGTCGTCAAGTCCTTGTACATAGTATCTGCTGCCTCCAGGCAAGAACGTAGAGTCCTGATAAATTAAACTCTTTATACATTTTTGTATTAGTGTAACAGCAAGTGAAAAACTGAATCTAATCAAAATTCACATAAAGATCAAAAAAAATTTTCTGGACAATAATCAAAGCGTTTTAAAATTCACATTTAGTTTTCATTCGTGGCCGTGCGTTAGTCATCTTAGTGTGACGTGGAGTGTGGGTTCTACTCCCGCCCTTGCACTAGTAGAGAGAAAACCTTTCGTAATGCGTAAAAAAATCCGCTGATTCATGGGATACGTGAATATGTTCTTTTTGTAATCTAATGCTAGGTGGTCAGTATTCAGTCTATGCAACCCCTGGTCAAACACGGTGACCTGTTTTTTTTATCTTGGATGAAATATGCCGATATTCGTTAAGCCATTTGGCAACATTTGCCGATGATCAATTAAACATATTTGCTTGCTAAGAGCCTAGCCTAAATTCGATTTAAACATTCATCGTAAATCTATTTGCGCATGAGGAATCGATTGGTATGTTATAAATTCTTTTTATCAATACATTGAACGACTGACTAAAAAAGCATAGGATATTGAAGCCGGAATTATTCGACAGATTGGTCCAATCCCATTAGAGTCTCATTCTGCACTTTTCCGGAAGTACTAAAAGATTGCACTCAAATGCATAAAAAGTGTCCTACATCTAAAAATTGTAACAACGAAATGCTTCTTGCTTTAATGGCACACTTCCGAATCGCACGACACATGGCACAAAACACATCTCCCGGCCATCCAGCAGCCGGCAATAATGGTAGAGCTGCGTTTTAAAAGAAACACCAACAAAAACAAAACTACCGAATTCGTCGTCACCGCGCGCGCTCTCTGCCGTCGCTGATTTTGCGTTCTCTCGGGCGATCACCCATTTAGCGCATCGGCATGGCGAGCAGTTACGGAAATACACCCCACAGCAGCCTGCTGGGTTCGAACTTCGATGGATAAATATCTGGACTGAAATTTGTACAATGTTAAGCTGATGCTAAAGACACCCGTATCCAGATAACACATTATCATAAGTATGGATTAGAAGGTATAAAATACATTTAATAAAATTGTTACCGAGGACGAGCAAAGAAATACATTGGCATTGACCTATACATTTTCTAAGTGAAACTTTGTGTTTGCAGCAAATAATTTGGAAATGAGATCTCCTTGATAACCATCCATATCAGTTACATGAAATACCAGCGCGAATGCGTCACTTTTAAATTGAAGGTCAACATCATCGTACTTCCAAAATAAAATCAATTCCTACCACTATTGTTGAAAGCTTGGAATAGCAATGTCCCATTTCTGGGGTTCAATATCCAGGAAAAAGAAGAGCACATCCACAAAGATGTGGTGGCTTCTGTCTGTTCACAGTACACGAGCTCCAACAAGCTCCACAATCTTCAATCCAACGAAACCAAACACCCAACAGAGTCTGGCAAGAGGCGTCGTCCGCCCGTCAGATACCGATCGTCTTGCCGGTTGTTCGGACGTGTATTTGCGCGCGCTCTACCGCTTTGTACCTTTCCGAGTTCGAGTCGAGTGTTCAATTTCGTCATCGTTGTCGTGTGCGGGAAGAACCTTCTTCGTCATCGCGGTGTGTAAGCGCTTCACAGTGCTGTTGCTGCTTGGCTTTCTTCGTCTCCACGGTCTTGGATATTATTGTCATTGTAATATCTCTTGCAAACGCATCGCTGTCGGCATTTTTTTTACATTCGCATTCCGCGTGAAGTGCTACTGCGTCTGATTTTTTGCATCTTTATGAAAATCAACCACTTGGTGATGGTGTTGTGTGTCGATGCGTTTTGAAGAAATCGGCCGATATGACCTTCTGAGATCTGTCGCAGCCACGTCGAAGAAGTGTTATGAAATTGGATTCCAAGTTTTAAAAACCGCATTCATTCGAATCACGACGGGGCTATCGTTCGTTGAACGTAAGCTGCTCTGTGTGCAACGGTGCAAATTTTAATCCACTTTGACCTGACCGCTCGCAAACCTAGATTCGCACGAGAGTCCAATCCGCATTTTACGAGGAGTTCGCAAAACGTGACCGCCGCGATTGGTGCGAGATGTTGTCATCGTCTTCGTCTGCAGCAGCAACAGCATCATCATCCACCAACGAAACGGCTGTAGCACAAGAAGTGGTCCCGGCCTGAACAGCATTCTCGTTACAATCGAACAAAGTGCAGTGAAGGAAGAGAAAGTGTTGCATTTATTTGCTCTCCCTTTGGGAGAGACTAGAGTGATTACTGCGGTTTTTATTATTTCGGTGATAGTGTGGCGGTGCATTTCTGCGGGGGAAGAGAACAACTGCGCTCGCATTGTTAATACCGGTTCACTAACTCAGGTAGGTGATGAATTGTACCGTAGAATGTTTACAAATTGAATTTAAAAAAAAACTTTGTTTAAAACGAAGAATTAATAATAATAATAAGATCAGGTCATATTGACCCCAGAGCACAGACAAAAGGTTAATAAACCCATCCTTTTTGTTCGCGGGTTTTCGCTGGAGTTTCCCAAAGTTCTACAAATTTAATTGAAACGAATATTTGAAGAAAATTTGAAAACTGCCATCGTTCGTTGAACATGTTTTTTTTAACCATTTCATTTATTTGGTAGGCTCAGTCGTGTGTGACACTTTGCGGAGCCGCTATTCTTAAGTATGATATTTTTTACAATGAGTATCGTCTTATCATTAGCAGTTAGTAGGGAAGGGGGACGTAGACCATAATACTCGTGGTGACTCAAGGTTATAAATGACTTATTTCAGGACGGACGGGGTAGGAATTTGGGTTCAGGTTATTCAAGCTGCTCATCCGGGCATTTGACGTTGGAAACGGTTTTGCGTGGCGTCGGCTCGATTTTTGTTCGGCATGGAGCATCTTCCGGATGGCCAGGGCTTTGTGGTACACGGAACAGAAAAACAGAATCGAACGGAGAAAAAACTGAGAAAGAGAAAAACACGGGCATTAGACTTTGATATCAGCCGAGTGAAGAAAGGCATAGATGGCCTGCATATAATCCACATCGCGATCTCTCAATACACCTCTTATTTCCCTGAAGGGTTGTTCACCTCGGGCCACAAGGGTATCCAATAATTGCTCTCTGGAGGCGTCATTTTCCGAGCAGAATTAAATTACGTGATCGATATCATCGTAACCGGCTTCGCACCTACATAAGTTGCTATCGACAAGGTTTACATTGTAGAGATGTGCGTTTAATTGGACATAAGCCTCGACATCACGCGTATGAAGCCTCGACTCAAGTCCTCACCTCTGAACCACGCTCGCGCAGAAACTTTAGGAACTATAGAAAATAGCCACCGTCCAAGTTCGTTGTGTGACCAATTCATTTGCCAATTTTGAAGAGTACTCTGACGGACTAATGGGAAAAACTCGTTGCTCGAGATTTGTCTATCATAAACTTCACCTTCCTGTGCGCCCACCTTTGCTAGCGTGTTCGCTCTCTCATTGCCATAGATTAGGCAATGGGATGGGACCCATACAGAGGTAATCTTGAATGATCTTTCTACCAAATCACGCATCTGCTCTCTTATTTTTTTAAAGAAAGTAAGATGCATGCTTAACTGGTTTCATCGACCGGAGTACCTCGATAGAACTAAGACTATCCGAGAAGATGAAATAATGGTCTATGGGCTGATCGGAAATAATCCCCAAAGCGAAGTTAATTGATGCCAGCTCAGCAACATAAACCGAACACGGTTCCTGAAGTTTTCGGAAGGTGGTTGAATTAACATTGAAGACACCGAAGCCAGTGGATCCGTTGATGCGAGAACCATCAGTGAAATATCTGTTGTTGCAATTGACATGTTCATATTTTTCAGAAAAAATGGAGGGAATAGATATTTGTCGAAGATGATCTGGTATTCCTTGAATAGCGTGTTTCATGAACAGATCGTATTCAATGGAGGAACTGTCGTTGATGAAGTTAACTCGAGGTGGATTATAACATGGAAGACAAAGATCTGACGATATGTAGTTCAAGCATATTATCGAAATTTTCTAAGACAAGTGTGTTACTTGTCCCACATTTGATCAGTATTCTAAGTGAGAGTTCCCAGTAACGGTGCTTTAAATTTCTTAAATCTTTTAAATTAAAAAGCACCTCCAGGCTCATGTTATGCGTTGAATGCATACAGCCAAGAGCAATACGCAAACAACGATATTGAATTCGTTCCAATTTAATTAGGTGGCACTCAGCTGCTGAGAGGAAGCAGAAAGAGTCGTACTCTAAAACAGAGAGAATAGTCGTTCTATAGAGTTTAATGAGGTCTTCCGGGTGAGCACCCCACCACTTTCCGGATATAGAACGTAGAAAATGTATCCTTTTCCGGCATTTGTTTATCAAATAATCAATATGGGTTTTCCAGGTACACTTGGAATCAAACCAGACCCCACGGTATTTAGAAGATAAAGATTGGTTGATGTCATCATTCATCAGCTTTAGTTTCAGTTGAACTGGATTCCGCTTTCTAGTAAACACAACCAATTGAGTTTTTTGCGGTGAAAACTCGATCCTTAAATGTCTGGCCCAAACAGTCAGATTATCTAGTGTACTTTGCAATGGTCCATGCAAGGCATTTGCATATGGTTGAACACGTTTGAACAAGATAACAGCATTTTTTTTAAATAAAAACTACAATCAAAAAACCAAATGAACTTCCTATGGAAATTTTGAAGCAGTTCTCATAGAAATTCAAAAAGTATCCCATGGAAGTCCGGAAAAGTTTTTATTGAATTTGTGAGAAATCTCCGAAAAATTTCTGGTAATAGGTAAATTAAAAACAAACCGCGAAATTGAAATTGGTAGTAATATTTTTTGGGTCGCCAGTTAGCCTTGTGAGCAAAGGCGTAGGGTTGCCAATCTGGGGATGGCGAATTCGACTCTGGTCTCGGATGTTTTCGGGCAGGAAACATTCACGACTCCCTGGGCGCGCTTATTGTATCCATTGTACTTGCCACACAAGATACACGATAATGGAATGGCGGGCATAGAAAAGCTTTCAATTAATAACTGAGGAAATGCTAATAAAATACAAAGACAAGATACAATAGAAACATGGAGCCATCAAAGTTTTTCTTCAATACTTGTGTTTAGATCGGAACAGTTGACGCAAGGACTGAGCTACGGAAGAGGTGCAAGGAGGGACTTCGCAAAGTTATTAGAAACAATATTCAGGCGATTGTTCTATTATGGATAAACTGATTTGGTACACCACAAAGTTGTACCGAAAGGCTATCATTTCACTCCATAGAAGGCTCAAAGACCCATAATGTTATATACCAATCGACTCAGCTCGACGAACTGAGTAAATGTCTGTCTGTCCGTGTGTATGTGTGTGTGTGCGTGCACATGTGCCATAAAAAGCATTAGCCAATTTTTCACATAGAAATTTTAAACCGATTCTCTCACAACAAGTTACATTCGACAGATAATAAAGCGTTGTTGATCATTATAGAATTTTATAACGATTGCGCTTTAAAAAAAAGATCTAAATATTAAAATAGTTATGAAACATAGTAATTAAGTTATAGCATGTCATAAAATGCCTTGAAGTATCAACCCATGCAAGTTCTTCCACTCGATTTAGTACACGACTTTAGTAAAACAATTGAAACGCAAGCTTTGATTGCATGCAAGCTACGACGCATAACGCCATAACGTTTCTGCAGCTTTCTGGTATAATAAAAAAGCTCGCACAAAACTTAGTGATTTTAAAATTAATATCACAAATTATGAACCATTTCAACGAATTTCCCGATAATGCATTTGATTGTTTGATTGAGTTGTTTAATAATGCACGAGAAAGGCACAATCACTGCAAGGTAGATCAATCTGGATTTTTGAAATTGAATTACTAATAAAAACTTGGACCTTGTCCAGCGTAGGGGGGGCAGCAGGGACTTTGTCCAAGGGCTTGACGATCCCTCCCCAGGCCATCTGCGAGTTGTGGCGCCTGCCTAGGATGTGGTGGGGTTTGACAGTGGGCCCTGTTAAACCTCTATAAAAAGCTGCATGTATCCGCAAGTAGGCTCCGCCAAAGCGACCGTGTGCCGCTCAAAGCGCACAAGCCCAAGTCCTGGTGTTAGGTGGGACGCTAAACAGCCCTGACACGACGGCCCTCCGGCGAGACAGGAGGTTTGCGCAGGCCCAATAAGCCGCCTGGAAAACCAATAATTACGAACAATATAAGAGATAATGCGACTCGATATAATCGGCAAAGACCTAGGCGACGAATAAAGGATCACGATTGGAAGTTTGGAACATGGAACTGCAAGTCGCTAGGTTTCGCAGGTTGCGACAGGATGATTTACGATGAATTACATCCCCGCAACTTCGACGTCGTGGCGCTGCAGGAGATTTGCTGGACAGGACAGAAGGTGTGGAAAAGCGGGCATCGGGCGGCTACCTTCTACCAAAGCTGTGGCACCACCAACGAGCTGGGAACCGGCTTCATAGTGCTGGGAAAGATGCGCCAACGCGTGATTGGATGGCAGCCAATCAACGCAAGGATGTGCAAGCTGAGGATTAAAGGCCGTTTCTTCAACTATAGCATCATCAACGTGCACTGCCCACACGAAGGGAGACCCGACGACGAGAAAGAAGCGTTCTACGCACAGCTGGAGCAGACATACGATGGATGCCCACTGCGGGACGTCAAAATCGTCATCGGTGACATGAACGCACAGGTAGGAAGAGAGGAAATGTATAGACCGGTCATCGGACCGGATAGTCTGCACACCGTATCGAATGACAACGGCCAACTATGCATAAACTTCGCAGCCTCCCGCGGAATGGTAGTCCGAAGCACCTTCTTTCCCCGCAAAAATATCCACAAGGCCACATGGAGATCACCTAACCAAGAAACGGAAAACCAAATCGACCACGTTCTAATCGACGGTAAATTCTTCTCCGACATCACGAACGTCCGCACTTACCGCAGTGCGAATATTGAATCCGACCACTACCTCGTTGCAGTTTGCCTGCGCTCAAAACTCTCGACGGTGTACAACACGCGTCGAAGTCGGACGCCGCGGCTTAATATTGGGCGGCTACAAGACGGTAGACTAGCCCAAGAATACGCGCAGCAGCTGGAAGTGGCACTCCCAACGGAAGAGCAGCTAGGCGCAGCGTCTCTTGAAGATGGCTGGAGAGATATTCGATCCGCCATTGGTAGCACCGCAACCGCTGCACTTGGCACGGTGCCCCCGGATCGGAGAAACGACTGGTATGACGGCGAATGTGAGCAGTTAGTAGAAGAGAAGAATGCAGCATGGGCGAGATTGCTGCAACACCGCACGAGAGCGAATGAGGCACGATATAAACAGGCGCGGAACAGACAAAACTCGATTTTCCGGAGGAAAAAGCGTCAGCAGGAAGATCGAGACCGTGAAGAGACGGAGCAACTGTACCGCACTAATAACACACGAAAGTTCTATGAGAAGTTGAACCGTTCACGTAAGGGCCACGTGCCACAGCCCGATATGTGTAAGGACATAAACGGGAACCTTCTTACGAACGAGCGTGAGGTGATCCAAAGGTGGCAGCAGCACTACGAAGAGCACCTGAATGGCGATGTGGCAGACGAAGATGGCGGTATGGTGATGGACCTAGGGGAACGCGCGCAGGACATAATTCTACCGGCCCCGGATCTCCAGGAAATCCAGGAGGAGATTGGTCGGCTGAAGAACAACAAAGCCCCTGGGGTTGACCAACTACCAGGAGAGCTATTTAAACACGGTGGTGAGGCACTGGCTAGAGCACTGCACTGGGTCATTACCAAGATTTGGGAGGAGGAAGTTTTGCCGCAGGAGTGGATGGAAGGTGTCGTGTGTCCCATCTACAAAAAGGGCGATAAGCTGGATTGTAGCAACTACCGCGCAATCACATTGCTGAACGCCGCCTACAAGGTACTCTCCCAAATTTTATGCCGTCGACTAGCACCAATTGCAAGGGAGTTCGTGGGGCAGTACCAGGCGGGTTTTATGGGCGAACGCTCCACCACGGACCAGGTGTTCGCCATTCGCCAAGTACTGCAGAAGTGCCGCGAATACAACGTGCCCACACATCATCTATTCATCGACTTCAAAGCCGCATATGATACAATCGATCGGGACCAGCTATGGCAGCTAATGCACGAAAACGGATTTCCGGATAAACTGACACGGTTGATTAAAGCGACGATGGATCGGGTGATGTGCGTAGTTCGAGTTTCAGGGGCATTCTCGAGTCCCTTCGAAACCCGCAGAGGGTTACGGCAAGGTGATGGTCTTTCGTGTCTGCTATTCAACATCGCTTTGGAAGGTAATACGAAGAGCAGGGATTAACACGAGTGGCACAATTTTCAATAAGTCCGTCCAGCTATTTGGCTTCGCCGACGACATAGATATTATGGCACGTAACTTTGAGAAGATGGAGGAAGCCTACATCAGACTGAAGAGGGAAGCCAAGCGGATTGGACTAGTCATCAACACGTCGAAGACGAAGTACATGATAGGAAGAGGTTCAAGAGAAGACAATGTGAGCCACCCACCGCGAGTTGGCATCGGTGGTGATGAAATCGAGGTGGTAGAAGAATTTGTGTACTTGGGCTCACTGGTGACTGCCGAAAATGATACCAGCAGAGAAATTCGGAGGCGTATAGTGGCTGGAAATCGTGCATACTTTGGACTCCGCAAGACGCTTCGATCGAATAGAGTTCGCCGCCGTACCAAACTGACCATCTACAAAACGCTCATTAGACCGGTAGTCCTCTACGGACACGAGACCTGGACGATGCTCGTGGAGGACCAACGCGCACTCGGAGTTTTCGAAAGGAAAGTGCTGCGTACCATCTATGGTGGGGTGCAGATGGCGGACGGTACATGGAGGAGGCGAATGAACCACGAGTTGCATCAGCTGTTGGGAGAACCATCCATCGTTCACACCGCGAAAATCGGACGACTGCGGTGGGCCGGGCACGTAGCCAGAATGTCGGACAATAACCCGGTGAAAATGGTTCTCGACAACGATCCGACGGGCACAAGAAGGCGAGGTGCGCAGCGGGCAAGGTGGATCGATCAGGTGGAAGATGACTTGCGGACCCTCCGTAGACTGCGTGGCTGGCGACGTGTTGCCATGGACCGAGCCGAATGGAGAAGACTCTTACATACCGCACAGGCCACTTCGGCCTTAGTCTGAATAAATAAATAAAATTGTCCAGCGTAGAGTCTGGTATGCCCTTAAGGCCCTCTACAATAGTGAGATAAGCTCCTTCCTAGCCCGTGCTCCAAGACAGAATTCATTGAGGTACTCTCTATTTTTTTTTATATAAATGAAAATAAGCGTAATCCATACGATACATGAAAAAGGGACCTAAAAACTAACGCGATATATGGCTCTCCAAAAAGTTATCTAAAGTTAGCGTTATTCCGTGAAACTTTCCAACTCATATCAAGCATCCTACAAGACGTTTAGGAAGCTTCCGAGTCTCTTGAAAGGATGCTTCCGAGCCTTTTGAAACAAACCTTCCGAGCCTCTTGAAAAAAGGCTTCCGAGGCTCTTGAAATGAGGCTTCCGAGCGTTATGGAAGAAAGCTTCCGAGTCTTTTGAAAGGAGGCTTCCTCCTCTTAAAAGGAGGCTTCTAAGCCCCTTAAAAGAAGGCTTCTAAGCCTCTTAAAAGGAAACTTCTGTGCATCTTGAAGGGGGCTACGAGCCTCTTGAAAATAAAAGAAATCCTCTCAAATGAAGGCTTTTGGAACCATTAAATTCAATATTTTAGTGCAGCATATTCTTAATACATATATTATTCAATATTTTGTTTCGAACAAGTAGATTGAATTAGAAGTTTTTTTTTTAAATTTTGTCCAACAGCCTTGGTGGGCAGGATTACACAGACTTTGATTATGAACATTATGCACAACACAAAGTTTTGAAATAAACAATCTATTCAATTATCAAAACTTTATAGATATTTTTTATTGGAATTGTAATGCATCCACCATAACGCATTTTTGTCCAAAGTACCCCCTGGGATCAGCGAAGGTACTTCCAGGGGTACATGTACCCCAGGTTTAAGACCGGTGCTCTAAGAATCATGATCTCCAGCGGTGTTTCAAGCGTCCAGTGGAGGAGCCATCATTTGATTTGGAGCCCGAATTCCAAAAACAGCAAGTTCGGAAGAATTCATATATTTTCTTGCCCATTTTTACCGTAGCCCAATCTGTACGACAAACGCCCAAAAAAACTCACTAATTAACATCGAGGTTCCAGCAATGATGGCCAGTTAAAATGCTACACACCGTACACGACACACTGCAAGATCCAATAAATATCATGAAGATCAGTTGGCACTTTTTAATTCTCTGATCAACCACCTAGCGAAGAGCCGGCTCTAGCAAAAGAGGTGAATGTAACCCACCCCGAACGACTGGCCGTGATCAGCAGACATGGGTACTCTGGTGACTGACTGCTCTTCTGGAAATGTCGCTTGTAACCATCAAGCGTCGTAAAAATTTTGGTGTGAGATTTATTTTGGCTGCAATTTTCTAAATCCGGTTGCGACCAAGATGATTGCCCAAGCACTTTTTGAAATCCATTTTTTCACGACTTTTCAAAAAAGCATTATTACGTGTTATCTGTAATATTTTTATATGACTACTCACGGGCAATGCATTTGCGACTTCTTGCACTACCAAATAACACAAAGTTTGCATAAATTGCGATGAAAAGTAAAAAGTTATCAAGGTTTTGCCTTAGGGGGGGCATATTATACCGTCTTACCCTAGATCCGATAGGCGCCGATAAAACTCACTCCTGACGGAATCCAAGTTTCAAAGTGCTCGCGTTTTCGGGGGCACACCACTCGATACGGAGGCGGTGCACAACTGTCATTTTTGTTGATTTAGCTTTGCTGCGTCGCAGCATGCGTGAAAAAAATAAAAATGACAGTTGTACGTTGCTTCCGTATCGAGTGGTGTGCCCCCGAAAACGCGAGCACTTTGAAACTTGGATTCCGTCAGGAGCGACCTTAAGCGTTGGAGACCATATTTGTTTTGAACTGCTGCGTAAAGCATGTTTGTGATGTACTTTTCAGTAATTTATGTGGCGTTTCTGTCTGATTTGTTTTTTTTTAAATGAAAAACAACTATATGTTTCGATCCTTATTGAATCTTTTTCAAGGATTCGAAATAAAAACAGAATTTTTCATAAAGCATAGAACTCCTTTGCGAAAAACGTCTCTTACGGTAATGCTACATATCGTGAGTGCAGACAGAGAGGTTTTTTTTCTCGTTTAGCTTTGGATTCAATCCCTGACCCTGTGACTCGAAGGCTAAATAAGGCCTTGTATGGCCATCCCGTTGGTTACCGGTGGCTGTAGGCCAACAATCTGGGGTTCACGATGATTACTCGATATAAGTTATTATCATCCGTGGAAATTAAGAACGCTATGAACACTTGACTTCATTGTCATTGATGCAACGATGATTATCAGCGCTTCTTTCTGACTCAAACGTAGCTTTTCTCCGGGACCCGATGGATTTCCCTCGGTTCTTCTGATAAGACATATGGATGTTCTGGTGACCCCGATACTTCTTATTTTTCAAGCATCTGTTAACAGTGGTACATTTCCTGCTTGCTGGAAAACTACAAGCATGTTTCCGATACACAAGAAAGGCAACAAACGTAACATTCATAACTACCGTGGTATCGCTTATTTAAATGCAGTTTCCAAATTATTCTATCTGATGATTTTGGCCCATTGCAAACCGTTTCGCAGTAACGACCAAAATGGCTCTGCTTGACTTCCTATATAACCGATAGTATGGTTCAACATGCACAGACTGATGTGATCTACACGGAACAGGCCACTGCATTCGATAAAGTGAACCTCGATATTGCGATTGCAAAAATGCAGAAGTTTGGCATTAACGGTTGTTTTCGTTCATACCTCACACACCGTAAGACTGTGGTTGTAATCGGATATTGCCAGGCACCCAGTTCTATTTCAACATCAGGTATACCTCAAGGTAGCCACATGGGTCCGTTCCTGTTTCTACTGTACTTCAACGACGTGCATCTAGCTCTGAAGGCTCCACGACTGTCATTTGCAGACGACCTGAAAATGTTTGGCTCATTCGCTCTACTAAGGATTGTCGCTTTCTCCAGCAACAGTTTGAAGTGTTCGCTGATTGGTGCAGGATCAACCGTATGATGGTACACCCAAAGAAATGTTCAGTAATTTTTTTTTCGCGGATTAATTATCGTTTACTGAATACAGAAATCGAACGCATGGACCATATCCCAAATAACAATATAAGTTTTATAACGCTCTTGAAGATCATAATTTACTCTACGAGGGTGTTATAAAACCAACATAAAATCAAAATGTTACTGGGGATCAAGCATTTGGGAGTAATCATGGATTCCCAACTCCCATTTAAGCACATATATCGTACGTTATGGACAAGGATTCTCGATCTCTCGGATGCATTTTCAGAGTTGCTAAAAAATTTACTGACATATATTGCCTAAAAGTGTTATACTGCTCCTTATCGCGTTCCATCTTAGAATATTGTTCTGAGGTATGGAGCCCAAACTACAACAACGGCGTTGAAAGAATTGAGTCGGTAAAATGCAGGTTTTTGCGCTTCGCACTACATAAGTTACCCTGGGCCTGGAGGAACCATGTTCAACTGCCTAGTTACTACGATCGTTGTCAACTAATTCATCTGGAGCCCCTGCTTGTGCGAAGAAATACGACGAGGGCTTTGTTTGTTGCTGACGCTCTTCAAGGTCGCTCAGATTGACCATCGCTTCTTGGGCAAGTGAACATCAACGTTGCCCCTCGGTCTTTGAGAAATAACTCCTTGCTCCGTTTACCGTTTCAACGCACCAATTACAGCATGTAGGGGAAGAGGCCCCAAAACGCCCCCCGGGGCAAAACGACTTCCGGGCATTCACTTATATTTACCATGTTTGAGATATTATGTAGATTAGGCGAAAAAAGTGTCAAAATAATAGATAGGAATGTAGGAAAAACTGAAATTTTCTACATTTTGATGAAACACCTAACAGGGCAAGGTAAAACTCCCTAGTGGAACTATCCTACAATGTACTCGCGTCTACACGCACTGTCCATACCAGAATGCTGATGCGCCGACGAGTGGTACGTTGTTCCCTAAGAGCTGCCGGCTAAAAGGCGTTTTGCCTCATGAGTTTTCCGGAAACGAAATATCACCACTTTTTTGAAATGTGAATATTATCAATATGAATGAGATTTTTTCTAATTTTAATATGGCAATTTAATATGGCAATATAGCTAATATTGTTTATCTGTTGCGTGAGGTAGAAACACCCATGAAAATCGTTATAGCTAAGCATTAAAGCAGTCTATTCTTAGCTAGGGCATATTGCCCCTCCTTTCCATACGGTGCGATGATTGGACTGCAAAGGATATTTAACAGAGTCGCTTCAGCGTTCGACTTTAGGGTTAGTCGCCTAAACCTAAGACGTCGGTTTTCCAGTTTGTTTGCTTCTCGTTCATAGTTCTTCGATTCTGTTTTTTCGTAACATGTTAAACCGCTTTAGTATTCTTCATTGTAGCCTTATCTAACATCATTTGGGCTGTAGCATGCCTGTTGATATACATATAAATATAAATATAAATATTATTTTATTATAACAATTGACATCAAATTTGGGAAAATACGCGTCATTCATATAATATGACCTGTTCAAAATATGAATTATCAGCCCGGAATATAACGACAATGCCAGGGAAATGGAAACTTTTTTCCTTGCTGATTTGAATAAATCCTCACCCTACCTCTCCTGAGATGCAGTGAATATCAACATCTCCTGAGTAGAGTAACTGGTCTCTAAGTACTGTGCTTATTATCAAAAAATCTGGGAAGGTAAGATTGTGTTAGGATGCTCGCCATAACGAACGATATTTCTCCCACCAAGACTGATTTGACTAACAGATACTACACATTTAATGATTCCAGTGAGCATTTTTTCCCGTAAAAAGACACAACGTCGGGTAAATCATAAACTCGTTGTGAAAAAATAAGCCTGAGTAGCCGTTTAATCAATACAGTTATGTGTTACTGAGTTTCTTACCTCGGATATTTGTTGACTTCCGATAGGATTCGTTCTATCGTCGAATCGACGCAATACTCAATCACGAATCGGCCAAATTCTATTCGTGCTTTGTGTCGATTTTCAGGCATAGCAAATTATTATTGGCGCTTCAGCGAATTCTAATACCATTTGAATCATTTGTTTGAGAAACTGCAGTCCATTTTTCACAATTTCGAGAAAACAACAAAAAACTGTTTTTGAACAAATTGGCACCGAACCTATCGATTTTTTCGATACAGATCAATAGTTTTTGGCAAAACTCAACACCCTGGGGCACTTCTGGTGCAAAAACTGTAAGTAGTACTCCACAATTGTTCTTCAAAGTGCGTGGACATATGTAGTTTCTCAAACAAACGAAAAAAATTCATACATTTCTGAACAAACTTTTATTTTTGGTATTTTTTGCCAGAATACGTATTTTTGGACGAGGGTCCAGAATATATAAAAATCTCATTTTGGCCAAAAATGTTACATATGCAGTTTCTCAAACAAACGGTTCATTTATACAATTTTTTTTCCTGTGGTTTTTGTGGAGACACAGAGGTAAAAATGGTCGTCAAACAGCATACATTATGTTTCCGTATTCCTAACAGTAAATTAGGGGTAGCTGTAGAAAAACCATACATCTCATTTTTGAATTCAAACTCCGAAATTATAAATTACTAAAGGTCGAATCGCAAAAATCTACCAAGTGCATGTTGGCACGCTTCTAAAAAATGACAAAAAATAACACCTATCTGGAGCTCCTTCATTACTATCTTATCTTTCGGCATCGAAAATCGCAACACACATAATATGAAAAGTTCCTACTAACCGTTATGTGCGCCTCGATACTATTCAAATGAACCCCAACTAGTCGCTTATCTAATCCACACTGCTCAATATTAATGACCCATTTATCTTCTTCCAGGTCGGCTGCTTTTTTTC
The DNA here is from genome assembly GCF_024139115.2 of Armigeres subalbatus. Lineage (NCBI taxonomy): Eukaryota > Metazoa > Arthropoda > Insecta > Diptera > Culicidae > Armigeres > Armigeres subalbatus. Next base: position 306,483,478 of record NC_085140.1, read on the forward strand.
GGTGCGATTGGAACTGAATTCGCTCGTTGCCACTCTGCGTTTAAAACAGCTGTGCAGTCGCATTCGGTTCGCAATAACCTAGCCTACCTGGCTGCAACTTAAGCAACCTGGTGATAGTGCGGTAGCGTTGTTCCTGCTTTCAAATAGCGATAAACCTGTCCCTGGAAGAAACGTGGAGGAAATTCAGAAAATAATAGCGAAATAAATATTCCGGCAACGGAAGCCAGCGCCGTTCTGGGAAGCTGTACCTACGCGAGCAGCATCAGAAGGTTGCCGCCCGTTGTTGTTGTCGCGCAGTAGGTAGCGTAATTGTGAAAGTGTGTCTTTGAAGGTTGCCTGCCCGGCAGCCTAGCTGCTAGTAGTGGAGGACGACGACGACGACGGTGCGCGTTTGTCAGTGATTCGCCCATGGTGTATAATTCGTGGTTGGTTGAACATTGGATCAACAGGGAAACAGCCGGCGGGAATAAGGAAGATACGAAGAAGAAATAAGTTCATTAATTAGTTCGCGAATTGAATGGAGTCTGATATCGGGATCGGTCGGTGTGTATAAATCGCCCCGCAGGAGCACTGTGTTTCTCTTAGAGAGGGGGCGGCTCGTGGATGTGATGCTACACTGTATCAACTGTTAGTGTAACATTGTTTTCGTTTGAGTAGCAGTAAACAGTGCTCCGAAGTATCATGTGAAGTCAGTTGCGTTTGTTTACGAGAAAAGTGCTGGAGAGATAAATTTCGGCGAGGGCCAGGAAAATTGTGGGCGATTACACGCTCGGTGTCGGTACGTGGTGATTTGTTTGGACATTTCTACAGTTGTATTTCATCAGTTGGCACATCAATTCGATTAAATCGACGTTAATTACTTATCAAATCTAATTGCGAGAGCTTAAGGTAAGTGCTTTGAAAAACCATTAAAAGGAAAAAATAAGAAAAATTATCATTCTGTACAGCTCGAACAGGATTTCTGCGGGACTTCGCTCTGATTTTTTAGAGGAAGTTAGAATGAAAGCAGAAATTTTTGTTAATATACCGCAAAAACTCTGCTTTGATTATTCATTGAATAATGCTTGCATGAATTTCTAAAGCGATCAGAAATTCATAAAGGAAATTCCGGATTTATTCCCGGGAGATTTTTTGCGGGGATTCTCGGAGAAGTGTCTACGTCTTATGTACAATATTGCACATACTGACATCTTAAACCCAAATACTAACTCAAGATACCGTAGCAATCCTGACTACGATTTATTCTTTAAGACTGCCTTCAAACCAGCATAAACCCTGAATGATACTCTGGCGCTCTTGCCGTTTGAATACATCCAGGTCGATTGGTTGATTGGCGAACACCGAAGGCGAAAGTATTTAAAATTCTTCGAAATCGAATTGAACGCAGATTTGAGAAGTCTACTTGGCCCAATGGAATTGTTCATCAGTAATTTACCGATGTTAGCATTAGTGCGAATTTTTAGCGACGCAAGCCTCCACTAACGATTACCGATCCATTGATGGAACAACAGCAGCCGTCCCGGTCCTACGCTTGGCTGTGAATGGGCCATCCAAAAGCCGATAAGAGGCAAGTATAGACGAAAACATTTGCTTTGTCCGATAATGTCCCGTCTTCCAGTACAATCGTACCGCAGCACCCAGGATTGTAAGCTTATCTCATCTCGTTCGAATGACAACCAATTCCTGTACTATCGGAATGCTCATGGGATGAATTGTGACGTTAACGAATATCGCTTGTGTCGCACTGATGACTGTTACGGTATCATCGAAATCACCGATACCATTTGATTGCCGTAAATACAAACAGATTTTCAGTTACTTATTGGACGTTTTTCACTGCGATGGAGACTCGCACAATGGCCGGAAAACCATAGTCCAGCAAATGATTGCAGTCGATCAATGGGGACGGTGAAACGATATGCAGAGTAATATCTCAGCTTCAATCATCGATAAACCCTGGCCCAGACGGTAGTCCGTATTTTTTTTCGAAGGCAACTTGTCCATATGTTCCTAATTTACGAGAAAGGTGATAGTGAAGACATCAATAGCTCTCGCCACTGTTAGTATCTGTTCGCTTAGTTTCGAATGTGTTCTATTCGAACTGACAACCTCTTTTACCACTTTCAGCAGCACATTAACAAAGATTGGCCTGGTTTCATCTCCAGATGATTGCCAACACAAATGTGTTGTGTTTGACATCCTATAGATCACAGACCATTTAGCGGTCAAATATTAAACCAACGTCATTTATACAAATTTGGCAGGGGTACTCAAAATCACGCCATATCCATTGGCGAACTTGAAAGGTTTGGCAAATGCGGCTCTTTTAGCTTTACTTTAGCTTTTCTCCTATTTGGTGGGACGGACTCTAGTGGCCACTTTTCCATTATATTTTGACATTCCTTGGGGAGTCTCTTTCTTGGTTTTTGCCAATGACGTCAATTTTGTGCTAGAAGAAACCCGATTTACGTATGCCTTCAAATATTCTATCTGGAAACCCTGATTTCCGCATTGAGTCTCATTCTATTTCTAACAACCCTGTGAGCTATAATATTGAGGAAGCATACAATAAATTCGTGATGAAATTTCAGTCACCGAACAATATTAGCAACAAAAATATGCACGTTCCACGACAACGTGATGCCAGAGAGTATTTTCATAATATTTTCATATTATTGGTTGAGAAGATATATAAACCCGTCTAAATTCCTTCCAAAAACTTAAAAACAATATTTTTTAACTTTTTGAAACCGAGAGAATAACATGATAGCGTCAACGTATAAGACAGATGAAGGATTATTTTCATACTACTTACGTAATTACTTACTTACTTTCATACTTATTATACGAGAAAGGCAAAAAGGCTCCTGGCCTTTAGGCAGCACGGTGCGGCTAAAAGTTCTTAGGCCGAGGTGATTTTTTGTTCGGTTTGAGGATACTTTTTTAAATGTATTCTAATATGTTCATATAAGTTCTAGTGCTACAAACAAATATAAAGGATTGAAGTGCGTGAGTTTAGCATTATTGTGTGGTGATGAACAGCTCCGTGCATTGATTGTATAGAGCACTGCGACGATTTCAGGTAGGTGTTTATTTGATGATACTGTTTTGTGAAAGGGGAAAGATTCACTCCGGCTCTGTAGTATTTATTGCAACAAAGAGCGAAAGTTTGAAATCTGCATTTTGATTTTCTATAATTGGATCAATTAGGAGTAAAATAAATGGTTGAAAAATATTGAGTATTATGCGAGATGAATGAGAGACTTAATTGAAATTATCAAGCATAAACATACGACCTCCAAACAGTAGGTATGAATCATTAGTTTTCTGTGAAGTGAGCCGGGAATTGGGTCCATAGGCCTAAGTAGTGATTTACCATACGTCTGATAATAAATAAAAAACGAACAGTGGGTAATGTCTGTGACATAACCGCGAAGTGGACGTAGGACTTGACTTGACCATGCCTTTGAAGATGTATAATATATCCAAATCTCTCACGCCACCTAATTTGTATTAAAAAAATCGGCGATAACAGCCCAAACATTATTATAACAATTTTCATGAGCAATATAGGAAAAATATCTCAAAAAGAAAAGCTCTCAATCGATTTTTCATCTAATAGTGAAATTTTTTGTGATTTATTTCATTATATGTCACAGTTCTTGTTATGTAACGGTTATGAAAAAATCTTGAAAATCTGCTATTCGCGTATAACATTTTATTTCTAGAGTATTTTAGAATTTTTAAGAACTCTTTAGTAAGTCTATCAATGGCTCTCAGAAGAACCGTATGCTTTGAAAATAAACATTTTCTATGTCCATCTGTTGCGTCATGTTGCAGTGGATTGTAAAATTGTATTGATTGTATTGGGTGCTCCGGGTGGAGCGCGAAACCAAAGCTGTCTTCATGCAGTGTAGGTATGTGCCGACGTGTGTTGTTTCTCTAGATGGAACCAGCGGGATACGAACTGCTGACCGATGAACCGGTGACCAATTGCGAGCATTATCATTATCTTTCTTGGCCCTGATAAGGGCCGGAAATTAACTTTTTCATGGACAACTGGTTGACCGAAAGAGTTTCTTGTTCGAAACACACGGTTTCTTCAAAAGCATCGCAATTCTTTCTCTTGCTTTTCTTCAACCTGTCTCGGATCGATACTGATGTCGACTGGCCTCGGCTCGACTCTGCTGCTGTTGCTTGTAACTGCTCGACATTGCTGCGGTGTCGGGTCTGTGGGGTTTACTGCTTCTGGAACTTCTTCTACTGCTGTACTGATGGCTATGCTTCGGCTGATGTTGGCCTCGACTTTGCCGGGCCGAAAAAGTGGATAGTATGGTCGATGCTGCTAAAAGGTGTGAATGCTTTCGAATCGATATTACTGTTACTTGGCTTGTCCCGGTCAGAATGAAAGGAAAAAAATCACGTTGCGCTATTTTATGCCTTCTCGTCAGACCCAGCAACAACTCATTCGCAGCTTCGACTGAAGGGCCTCCGAGTCCATGCGATATCGACTGAATAAGGAAATTATTTAACTCTTATAGCCTTGAAAAAGGCTGTTTGTTTCGGCTTGGTCTAACTAATAAGAAGGACTGAATGCTCTGTAAGCGAATGCACTTTTCTTTTATACTTAATTTTGAATCGTCTCTGCTTCCCGATTGGTCGGCCAATCAGTGAGCGTCTTGTATCCCGTTCTTTTATCAGCCAAAGCGTCATCATCATCGACGCGTTCGTGATGGGCTTCTTCTTCTTTCTTTTGTTGCTCGCTGCTGGCGTCTATTTCCTAACGGGACTTCTCGCACGGTACAGGCCACAAGCCAGGCAATCGTGCTAAGAATTGCTGTTCAGGTGGGAAGTGCGGAAAATTTAGAATTGGCAGCTTGGGAGAACATTCAGTCACGATCGCTTTGTGCGCGAACAGTATCAAACAATTTTTTCTATATAAATCGATTGATAGCTTTTCATTTTGAGATATCTTTTTTAAATTGCTCACGAAAACTGTTATAATAATGTTTAGGCTGTTATCACCGATTTATTTATCTAAATTAGATTTTGTGAGAAATTTGGACATATTAAGTGTCTTTAAAGGCATGGTCAAGTCTAGTTTTTCGTCCACTTCACGGTCACAGTTCTTGTTATGTCACGGCTATAGACAGACGTGTTTTTTTCGGTTCGTCATTTCTTTGCAAATTTGTATTTACGTTTCTAATTAGTTTTATATTCTAAGATTATTTCTTTTCCTGAAATTCGGTTACAAATGTGAATGGTCAGTGGTATGAACAAAAATTGGAAGTGAATCGCAAAATTGGTAGAAATATTGTGCCTGATTGTTCTTCGGCGCACTGTGACACTTTTTGGAGTACTTGTAATCTGCATCTCTAAGGAATTTTTTGCATCATTTTCCATCAATTAAACCTAATTTTAAATATTAAAAAGCTTTCAATGAAGGATTCAATGTTGGATATTTATAAAAATAGTGAAGTACAGAGTAGTGTCGTAAAGTGGAAAATGTGAAATATTGGGAAATATCAGTTGCGAAAATTTTCACGTTGGCATTCTGTCGATTTTTATAGAAAATATAATATTGGAGAAAAGTGATTTTTTATTAGGAACTACCTAGTGCCCAACCGTATTCAGTTTAAAAATTTAAAAGTATGCACTCGCACAAGTTATAGAAAAAAAAGAACTTCACCAAAAACCGGCATCACGGTATTGAAGGGTGAGGCATTTGGAACGGCCGTCTCAAATACACATCGACCTGGATTGCGATGTTGGTTCTCGTGAATACTAGGGAAACTGTTCCGAGTACCAGGTGCATCTGACTATGAGTTCTGGACGACATTGATATTGAACGGAAAAGTTGCGTAAGAAACTAGGTTTGATACGGAAGAAATAACTGCTTCGGTAAGTCTGTTCCTTTTCATATTCGTTCGTATATCTACCACTCAGGTTTTATCTGTTTTCTGCCCAACATATATTTTTATGTTTTTATAATCTATAAGGAATACCAGTTTTTTATATTCTGTAACCTATAAAAACAACCGGGAAAGACATTAAATCTGGAAACAGTGATTTTCTTATTTGTGCTTCAGGAAGTGTCGTTGTTTAGACGATATTGAATAGGGTTTTTGTGAAAAAATGTATGGTGCACTTTGTGGCCCTTGCGAGAAAGCTGTCCCATAACCAGCTAATAACGGTGGCATATGAGTCAATTCCCCGTATCCATCGAATCCTACTTTAGCAATATTTCACATCTTTCTCTCTACCCAACTATGTGTATCGAAATTGAACAACAGTCGATCGCGTTTGAATCACAAACATGTGCTTCTGCCTGTCATATTGAGGCGGGTTTGCTTCTGCTACGACAATAGAGGCTTGTTTGCAGCCGTTTGATCATTTATTCATCCACTTAGAATTCATTTGTTGATCAAAATCATTATCATGTCAGGGGAAGGGAATTTAATTTCTTTTGCTCTTTTTCGTTTCAGAGAGCGAGCAAAGGCGCTTAAACCTAGGCTATTAGCCAGGGCAAGGCTAATACCTTCGCCCCATCCTGAGGAAAATCATCGGCAAGGATAATGGAGTGACATAAATTTCTTAGCAAAGTCACTCCCAACGTATTTCCACAAATTTTCTATCATTTGCTTATAATGATACTCCTAATCCACATACCCTACCCACCATCCAATTCCTTGACATCTATGAGGGCGTCGGTGAGTCGCTGGCCTCTCGTTAAGTAGATGTCATATCATCATTTCCTTCCCTTTCCTAGTAACGGAGAAGATGGGCGTGGCCGGCAATGATAGTTTTCATGTTTTATCATTTTGACTTCAATTGGATTTCCATTGAATCCCAAATGGAAATCCATAAGCAATTGGGGTAAGAAAGGTAAAGAATATGCATGACAACTATCAGTATGCAATCTACGAAATACTCCGTTACAACGCAACGCAACGCAACGCAACTTGTAATCTGCATCTCTAAGGAAGACTTGTAATATATGTGACAAGGTGTGGACTCGAATCGCGAGAACATATTGGATAAAGGAGTTCTGCATCACGAGACCATCCATTGCAATCATCTCCAGCGGCTTTATGAAGCACTAAGGGCAAACTATGAAACGTTCGAGAGAAGTCTAATGCCTGATGTGATGCGGCTTTACTGCGATGCTCAAGTCAAAGAGGATCTCGTTTCTAGCAAGATACCGCTGCACTCGCTTAGATCAGGTAGATCCTGGAACGCAAAAGGCCACATATGCAGAAGTCCGGTGAGATCAATCCAATTTTCTTCATTATTCATATTTAATTCCATAGTTCAACTTCATATAAACATTTAATTACTGAACATTGACAAATAAGGCCGATATAAATATTTAAAAACTATTTTGTCCCCCCCCCTCGGATGTTTTTGCGAAAAATAATATTTTGAGGGGGCAACAAAATAACAATCGGATAATTTTGAGGATTTTCAAAACATTCCTTAACAAATCCGAGGAGTTTTTTTTATTAACATTGGGTTAGTTCCATAATTTATTTCAAAGAGGGGTAATAAGTACACTCAATCCTTGACATAAATACTTTTAGTTTGAATTTGACATTAGCACATGCGGGGATGGGTTTTCCATATATGATTCTTCTCTTCTCGTTTCAGAGAGCGAGCAATGGCGCTTAAACCTAGGCTTATTAGCCAGGGCAAGTCTAATACCTTGTCCCATCCCAGGAAGTTAAACATCTAGGAAAACGGAGTGACATAAATTTCTTAGCATGGTCACTCCCAACGTTTGAATAAGCTTATCATATCATTTGCTTATGATGATATTCCAAAACTAAATACCCTACCAACCATCCAACTCCTTGACATCTATGAGGGCGTCGGTGAGTCGCTGACCTCTCACTAAGTAGATGTCATATCATCATTTCCTTCCCTTCCCTAGTAACGGAGAAGATAGGCGTGGCCAGCAATGGTAGTTTTCATGCTTTATCATTTTGGACCTCCAATTGGGTTGCTATTAATTCCCAAATAGTAATTCATAAGCAGTTGGGGTAAGAAAGTTAAAGAATATACATGACAGCTATCAGAATGCAATCTACAAAATACTCCGTTACAACGCAACGCAACAGTTCTTGTTATGTCACGGTTATAAAAAATCTTGAAAATCTGCTATTCGCGTATAACATTTTATCTCTAGAATAATGGCTTTGACACCCAAGTACATTTTCTAACGCGGAGGGTATTTAAAACTTTGATATTATATACCAGTGGCTCTCAGAAGAGCCGTTTGCTTCAAAGAAATACATTTTCTATCTCCATCTGTTGCGTCATGTTGCAGCGGACTGTAAGGCTGATGCTGGGTGCTCCTGGGTGGAGCGCAAAACCAAAGTTGTCTTCATGCAGCGTATCCGCTTGACGTGTGCTGTTTCTTCAATGGAACCAGCGGGATGCGAATTGCCTTAATGCAGCATGCGACGAACCAGTGACGAATGCCACCCAATTGCGAAAATTATTATTAACTCTCTTGGCCCTGATAAGGACCGAAAATTAACTCCTTTCGGGGAACTGGTTGACCGAGGGGGTTTCTTTACTCGAAACCAAAACACACACACACGCGATTTCTTCAAGAACATTGCAGTTCTTTCTCTTAATTTTCTTCAACTTGATACCGCTCGATACCAATGCCGGCCGGTCTCGACTCAACACTGAAGCCGGTCGGCCTCAGCTCTTCATTGATGCCGGCTAGTTTCGGCTCGACTCTGCTGCTGCTGCCGGTATCTCCTCGGCATTGCTGCGGTGTCGGGTCTGTAGAATGGGCTGCTTCTGGAACATTTTCTGCGGCTGTACTGGCATGCTTTGGCTGATGGTGGCCTCGGCGCTGCCGGGCCGAAAAGCGGTTGATGCGGATCATGCTGTTTTGCGAAAAGTTGCGATTGCTGTCGAATCGATGCTGCTGTGGCTTTGCTTGTCCCGGTTAGAATGAAAGAAAAAAAAAATCGTTTTGCGCTATTTTATGCCTTCTCAGCAGACCCAGCGGCAGCTCATTCGCTGGTGTCTGCACCCATCAGAATCAAGCGAACAAATGACGCGAGGGACAAGCGGCACCCATATTTATAGGTTTCAGTGCAGTCAATGTTTTGCTTCGAAAACAGTTTTAGGCCTATTGAAAGAAGTTTTTCGGGTTATATCAAGTATGAATATGAAAGGCATACTTAAGATCTGTCGATTAAGGGGTTTTCCGAAGAGATCCGTTCACTGGGATAAACGCTATTATCATTCAAAATCTTTCAACACAGCGTAACACGGTCGATTTAGAAATATTGAAATGACACCCGGTATAGTGAAGAGAGACGTAAGTCCTACGTCCAAAGATGGTCCCCAACATAAAGTGAGCGAGAACGTTGTATCAAACCCCCTCGTTGTTCGTTGTTCGTTATCTATGAATCGCCTACTTTGAGCGTGCTTACAGCGGCACACTAGGAAGTATGGAAGTCCGTCGTCAAGAAGAATTTCGACCAGCATTGATTTTTAAGTTCGAAATGTTTTCTATGTAATTTGATGTTAGTTATAGATAGAATCAGGATTTGCTATGGTATCATTGCGTGGCTGAATGACATAACTATTAAGTTTTCTTGTAATGAACCATTAATCTTATCTCTAGTGGGGAGGCTCTTGTAGGCAATAACTCTTATCGACGCATTTACAATTCGCTTGTTTGGCAGCAATCTCCAATTCACGATGGCTGTTTGAAACACAGACTTATGTACCCATGCTGCATACTGTGGCCCATATTGTATAACATTTTTACTTCTGACCTACCTGATTTACCACCAGCGTGTCAAAAATTTTTGTTTGCAGATGACACGGGCCTTTCAGCCAAAGGGCGAAGCCTTCGTGTCATTTGTAGTAGCTTGCATAAAAGCTTGGATATTTTCTCCACTTACTTGCAAAAATGGAAAATTTTCCCGAATGCTTCCAAAACTCAGCTTATAATTTTCCCACATAAGCCGAGAGCTTCTTATTTGAAACCTTTTAGCAGACATATTGTCACTCTGAATGGCGTTCCAATTAATTGGTCTAGCGAAGCTAAATATTTAGGACTTCTGCTAGATCAAAAATTAACTATTAAAAATCACATTGAAGGCATTTAAGCCAAATGTAACAAATATATTAAGTGTCTATATCCACTTATAAACGGAAAATCAAAACTTTGTCTTAAGAACAAATTTTTGATTCATAAACAAATTTTTAGACCAGCCATATTGTATGCTGTGCCAATATGGACTAGTGGCTGCAATACCAGGAAGAAGGCACTTCAGAGGATTCAAAATAAAATTTTGAAAATGATTCTGAAGTTGCCTCTGTGGCATAGTACCAATGAGCTTCATAGAATTTCTAATATTGAAACATCGCAGCAAATGTCCAATAAAATAAATTCCAAATTTATACAAAAATCGTTGCAATTTTCTATTGCAACGATAAGCTCCTTGTACCCTTAGTACAAATAAGGTTAAGTTTAATTCAAGGGAAGTATATATCCATGTGGCGAGCGAAAGTGATGCGAAAGGCTATTGAGTACCTCATCAAATAAGTTCCAAGCTATTTTTATCCCTAACACAGTCAGACACATAATGGGAATAAATCACCCGTCCACCTCAAAGCAACACTTAGGTACCTACTGATAACTACGGTTTTTCAGTGATAAAGAGCAGCACAGTTGTTCGTGGTTGTTATCATTCTTGAATCCACCTTCGCGCAGCTATGCTGTCCAGCTTTGGAGGTGCATTCCAACGCAACGTTGTGATAATTTTCTTTCTTTTCATATGCAGCAATTCCATGAAAAATAATATTGAAAATAGTTAACACATTTTAAACAGGAACAATAAAATGTACACCAAGCGATCGCTTTTAAATATTCGAGACACAAATAAAAATATGAAAAGTTGGCCAATGTTGTTCTTCGCGTTTGTTCATACATACGTACGGACAATATTGACTAAATTTGTCGTGCTCAGTCGATTGTTATATATGGGAGACCAGGGCTGGTTGGCCGTGTGGCATGTGTGAAAAGGTGTTTGGGCGGAATGGCGACATCTATAACGATCTCGGTGGGGTATTAGGCCTCCCATGTTTTTGTGGGCGAATGGTCGTTTGGCCGAAACCCATTTGGCCGAACAAACCATTAGGCCGGAAGTCATTTGGCCGAACAGGTAATTTGGCCGAACGGGTAATTTGGCCGAAAGGGTCATTTAGCCGAAAGGGTCATTTGGCCGAAAGGGTCGTTGGGCTGAATAGGTAATTTGGTCGTAAGGGTCATTTGGCCGAACTTTTTACTTTTTACTTTTTACAGTGAGAAGGGAGAAATGACGAATGATAACTGAGACGTCTCTCTTCTCACTCCTAATTTCTCACTTTTCAAATGACCTACTCGGCCAAATGTCTTATTCGACCAAATAATCCTTCCGGCCAAACGACCCTTTCGGTCAAATAAACCTTTCGGCCAAACGACCCTTTAGGCCTAGTGGCATTCGGCCGAACGTTGTAAAAGAGTTGTAAAAAGTTCACCAAAAGGACTGAAAAGTAATGAGTTTGAGATTTTTTTATGCACCTACATACAACAAAATTATATACACTACCGTTTTTCTACTTATAAACATTTTGCACTGATGCATTTGATATATTTCACTTATTTTAACAAACTTGGCCAACTTACCCCAGACCTGGGAGTAGTAGCGCTCGACTTTGTCCTGCATTAGGACTGTTCAGTTTATATAGAGGACACTTTGTATTGTCGTTGGTTTTTAACCCATCCTTTTTTTTAGAAATCTGTTTTTTTTTCGTTGAAAATATTATCTGACCACCTAGAAAAGAAATCCAATTATCAACGAAACAATTCTAACTCAGAAATTCCTAACAATCTCAATTTATTGGATTTCCAACAACTCCAACCGTTTATATACCGTTTTCGGGCAGGCTCTACTATTTCTGGATATCGACCAATCATTGACAATGTGTTTCTTTCCGATCTTCTTGATGATTTTGTTGACATGCCGATTTACATTTACAACTGTCAATTTTGCTTATAAAAAATACTGTTGGGAAACTTATGTTTACTCGAAATTCGAGAAACTTTGACAATATTGTTGGATTTAAACTGTTTTATACATACAGTATAAAATACAGTTAATGGACAGTATCTTAAATTTTACGATAAAGCAAACTTCATCAAAATTGACCAATCTGGGACGATTCAAATATGACGTCCACTACTTTTTTGGATTTTCAGACCCCTTCCCCCCCTCTGTCACACTTTTTTGTATACCTTGTACATATACTGTCACAAAATCTTAGACCCCCTCCCCCCCCAAAACTTGTGACATCATTTTTGAACGACCCCTCTTTCTGTTTTATATCGTCATGTAAAAGTGTCCTCTCAATAAACTGAACATTCCTTAAGGGGTCGTACACTATTTACGTAAGCACTTATGGGGGGAGGGGGGGCTCTGCCATTTTCTTACGCTCCATATAAATAAAAAATGATTTGTGTGAGAAATATCTTACATGTGGAGAGGGGGCTCGAAAAATCCAGGAAAATTGCTTACGTAATTAGTGTACGGCCCCTTACCAGTGGTGCAATTTATCAACTATGTCTGTTGAGTGCAATTCTTTTGTTTTGTATTCTCTGCTCCTTCTTGCCTATGACGATGCCATCCAGTCAGAAAGACAACGCAGGAATAGGTTAGCCAACTTGGTTTGCTAAGAGCGGGCGGAAGCTAATGATCATTCAGCACAAATTTCCTATCTTTTTCTTTCAAATGATAGTAAAGGCCCGTCCAGTACTGTAATTTCTCATTTTTATTGAGAGATGTCACGCGATGTTTACATATCTGCCCCTTTCAATATCTATAGAAACGAAGCATGAATGGCATGGTACAAAAATCTCAAAAAATATTTGGTCCGTGACAGGGCATGAAAGTGTGCAATATCAGCTTTATTTTTGTGTTTATTACCACTTTTAACTCGGTGAATTAGAGGAGTGTGATTAATTTATCGACTAGACACTATTCTTTACACATATCTTTTAAAATAACTTAGAAAATTTAATTTTAAAATGAAACACAACATCCTTTCATGCGAAATTGATCGAAGAACCCACGATTCTTTTATTTGGTCGCCTGAAATAGAAAAAGGCGCTTTGCTCTCTGTCTTATGACGATCACGACCTTTTCCAATACTGGGCCCGTCACGTCACGCACCAACGAGTGAACTGAATGGACTTAGAGATGTCGTAAAATCTCGATTAATCGTTGGGAAGTAATCGATTCAAAATTAATCGATTATCACAACGATTAATCGAAGGAATTGGTTAATTTGCGACATCTCTAAATGGACTGTCACTGCGGGCTGCGCGTGTGATGAGAAAAGAGGTCTTTTGTTTACTTCATCTTTGATTATTGCTACTAAATATCAGTGTTGTCCTACACTCAAGGCGAAAAATTCTGCTGTTTGATATTACTCCATCTAAACGATTTTATAGTCTTAACTAAAAAAGTTCAACTAATAGGAGGATATTTGAATTTTCTAAATGTCATGTCAAACTGTCAAAAAAAAAATGCACGCCAGAGCTACAGGAGCGCGCGCACTGAAAATACACTGGAGTGTATTTCCAGCGCGCGCGCTCCTGTGGCTCTTGTGTGCATTTTTTGAACTTACAAGTTGAACTTACTTAGTTAAAACTAGTGCTGTCCAATGAGAGCTTGTAGTAGCTCGAAGTTTCTCCCTGTCCTGCTCATGCCCATTTGTTGACAAAAAAGAACGAGCAGGACGGGAACAACTTCGAGCTACTTCGAGCTGCTCATTGGACATCACTACTATCGAATCGTTTAGATTGAGTAATATCTGTTGAAGTTTCCCTTCGTTGTGATAAAAACACACGGAATAGGTTTGAGAACTGATAACTATATTGAATTTCATCGTCCGTTTTGGCTAATATATTACATGTTATGGTTGTGAAACATAAAATATTATTTATTAAACAAGTTGTTTTTCAGCTGAACTGGCTGCACTGCCCGTGCAGCCATTTGGATAATTCGAAATTGAAACTCTACAAATGTCATATAAAATACATCCTACCACAGTTGACTATTACATGTATATTAAGGGAACGGGTGAAAAGAGAATTGTTTACAAAACAATCGTGATGGCCTCACGAGAGTTGTTATTGTTTATCAAGTGTTCTACTCGAGTGAATCGATTGGTATTTCAACAATATCAAAGAGCAGATGTTTTTGCCCTGAGTGTAGGACAACACTGCTAACCATTTTCAGTTTTCACTGCTAGGAAGTGAGTGTGAATAGGCAATGGTATCTTCTTCTTATTATTATTGGCATTACATCCCCACACTGGGACAGAGCCGCCTCGCAGCTTAGTGTTCATTAAGCTCTTCCACAGTTATTAACTGCGAGGTTTCTAGGCCAGGTTACCATTTTTGCATTCGTATATCATGAGGCTACCACGATGATATTTTTATGCCCAGGGAAGTCGAGACAATTTCCAATCCAAAAATTGCCAGGCACCGGGAATCGAATCCGGCCACCCTCAGCATGGCCTTGCTTTGTAGTCGCGTGTCTTACCGGCAATTTTATCAATATCCTACAAATCTCAGTCACTGAGACTGAGAATTCGCACCACTGGTCCTTACTCAAAGGACAATATGTGACGGACCGTCGTCAGGTTTCCACCGGTAGGATATTTTTGCATATTTCATAAATATCCTATCGATCTCAAATGACAAAAAAGTATTATTCCGATGAAAATCCTTTAGTGACTCCGATGGAAATGTTCCAAGGATTCCGACGAGAATCTCCAGAGATTAAAACGGGAGTCCTCCATGCATACCGAAGAGAACCTCTAGGAATTCTAAAGGCAATCCACCAGGAATTCTGACAGGAATGTTCCAGGTAGTGCAAATCCTCCCGGGATGTCGACGGAAATCTTCCAGTGATTCCGACAGGAATATTTCAGAAATTCCAATGGGAATATTACAGGGATTCCATCGGAAATGTTTCAGGGATTCCAATGAAAATCTTTCTATAGAGATGCCGAATGGAATTCTGACGGGAATGTTCCAGAAGTCCCAACGGAAATATTTCAGAGACTTCGACGGAAATCCTCTATGAATTCCAACGTGAATGTTTCAGGGATTTCGTAAGCAATGTTCCAGGAATGTAGAAGCAAATCGTAAAAGGATTCCAATCTGTCGAGGGAGGGACTTCGAATTAATCTTCCAGGGATTCCGAAAAGAATCCTCCGGTAATTCCTTAGGGAATCTTCCGGGGATGTTGAAGCAAATCGTCGAGAGATTCCGTAGTAAATCAACGAAGGATTCGGTAGCAAATCGTCGAATGATTCCGGAGCAATTCGAAAAGGGATTCCTAAGTTATACGTTGTGGGAGTCCTAACCAAATCTTCGAGGGATTCCGAAGCAAATCTTCGAACAAATTCCGAAGCAATACAACGAGAGATTCTGATGTAAATTTACCATAGATTATGAAGGATATCCCCCACAGATTCCCAAGGGTATTCCTCAACGAAACCGAATGGAATTCTTTTGGATTCTAGTTGGAATGCTTCGATGATTCTGAAATAATCCTTCTCGGATGCTGATGGGAATGTGGAGATTATCATGCTGCTTGGCAAGCGGAAGTTTGCTGGTAAACTGTCACTCCAGTCCGTGATGGATGTCCACATGTCTTTGACTGCTTGCGAAGTACCATGTTTGCTTTGATTGATATTTTGGTGGCTCTCCGTTGTTGTTCATATCAAGCTTACCTTGATGCTTTGATAATTAACACCAAGTGACCAAGTGCAATTTCATTGACACACAGGAATCTTTCTCAGAAATGAGAAATAATCTCATTCAAACTTTTTCAGTAATTCATTATGCTATATGTTAAAAATTTATATCTCTAAAAAAAGTCTCTTTCCATTCCTGGGGGCTAATTTTTGTCTAGGGAGGGCTAAGCAAATGGATAAATATGAAGAAAAATACATACTCTTTTTCCATCGATCGACTGTACCGAATCGGCATGACGTTCTTATGTTTGTTGTATTCTATCCATACAGTCTGTAACTGTAATCGAATACGGACCGTTCAATATTTATGTTTTGAATGTCTAAAATTTCTACATATTTAAAAAAGTTTTTTTTTTCAATCCAAGAAATCCCGAGATATCCGGCTTATATCGATATCAAAGAATATAATTAAAATTTCGTGACTCAAAAATCATCCATGTATGGGGAACCCTCGCGACGCCAAAACCTCCCCCTTAACGGTATGCCGGCTCAGCTCATTAGAATATGTATAACACAGTTCGCGATCCGGTTTGCTCTTGTTATTTGATCCGAACCGAAAAAACAATCGCACTGAGAACGTCCACAAGCCCAGGGAATGATGCGTTGTCGCCATCCAACCGAGAGGAGCAAACGAACGAAATGCGCTAACAACCTTTTTTTTTGCTTTGGCCTGAGAATCATCACACCTGCGTCACACAGCTGATGATAATACGGTGGAAATTTGAACCTTGGGCGATGTGTGGAATGGAGATGATAGGTTCACAAACACATTGCGACACCAGAATCCAGATATGAACTATCCCCTCTGAGCTGTCGGGGGATGCGATGGAGGATATCGCGTGTAGTAGGGTGGCGCTGGAATCAGCAATATTCGATTCATTTTAGCTTAAAGATTCTTCGCATTTACCTATCTGGATACGTGGTTGGCTACATCATCGATACACCTATGCCTGGCGTATTGTAGAGCTCAATAATCGTCGGTCTTTGGAGATGTTCCTCCAGTTTCCCCGAACGTTCAGGGTCCCCAGGTCCGATTCCACCGCGTGCAGCCAGCGTGTTCGTGGCCTTCTACGAAGTCGCTGACCCCTATCTGGTTCTCTGTTGAATATTGTTTTCGCTATTCGTTCTTCCGAAATTCGCACTAAGTGACCAGCCCACTGAAGTCTGCCGTCTCTTTAATATACCTTCATTTTCACCGTTCACCTCCACCTGGCTGCCACCATAGTCTTGTCTGCCAGCAAATTCCCCTCTCGGTCTTCGGATTTATCTACAATCAAAACAACTTGACCTATGTTAGTTAGATGTTAGTTTGTTGCATTACTATTAGCATAAACATTAGTAAAACTTCTGCGACTGCACAAGATGATTGAGAAAGCAATCATTTCACCCTTTATTACCTTCAATGATAAGGGGCCCTCCTTAGCCGTGCGGTAAGACGCGCGGCTACAAAGCAAGACCATGCTGAGGGTAGCTGGGTTCGATTCCCGGTGCCGGTCTAGGCAATTTTCGGATTGGAAATTGTCTCGACTTCCCTGGGCATAAAAGTATCATCGTGTTAGCCTCATGATATACGAATGCAAAAATGGTAACTAGGCTTCGAAACCTCGCAGTTAATAACTGTGGAAGTACTTAATGAACACTAAGCTGCGAGGCGGCTCTGTCCCAGTGTGGGGATGTAATGCCAATAAGAAGAAGAAGAAGATTTGAAATGAATTCTTTTTACTGGCCTCGCATCCTCGTCTGAGGCATTACCGTCTCGAAGATTGGTAGTCATTGAGCACTTTTGTAGTTGTAAACCGCAAGGATTCTAAACCAAGTCACCAATTATGCGTTTGTATATCATGTGACTAGCACGCTTACCAGGGTTCGGGCCACTTATAAAGAAGTACAAAGAACTTCACACTTTACACTTATTCACACTTCACACTTACAATTTACACGGAAGGGAGAAAACGTCAATCGCAGATAGCAACTAGATTGAGATGCATTAATGTGGAATGAACTCTGATGTGTAATCTGGTAAATCACATCCACTGATTCACCCTATGCGGCGTTTTTGCATAAAACGATAGGTGAGAAAAGTGCAAAACAAATTGGGTTCATATCAACAGGGGGCACTGGATGTATAAACTTATCCAAACTACATACAAGTCTTGTTATCATAGGTGTTATTGTGGGCGTTGCTGTGTGGGTCGTCCGTCATTCAAAAGTAATAAGGTTAGGTACATGTTGATTCTATACTTCTGCTGCTGTATTTTCAAGCCCGAAACAAAGATCCTCGCAGAACCTCTTCAGTTCGAGAGTTATTGAAATAAATTGGAAGTTAGGGCACGTGGGAATTCAGAGCAAGCGCTTCCGCAGGCAAAAAAAGTACCTAGACTCCCGACGAGCAATCGGTGATTTGCAATTCTAGCGTCGTAATAAAATCGTTACACTGCGAGTACACAATTGTTGTTGTAAATTGATTGATTAAAGTTAATGGTCGATACTTGGGCCGCGCAACCGGTTGGGAATTGCAATGATGGCTTCGAATTAATTTCAAGTTGAAGACAAAGATAGAGGCATATTTTATTATAATTGACAGTAACTATTGACTAACAGTAGTGTGCCACGTGCTTTTATTTTTGTACTAGTTGCTTGCTATTTTTGATATTTGTTTTAAAACAGTAGAAGAAATTTTGGTGTTGCTTACAACTAATAATCCACCAATAAATCAATAGATTAATAAAACTTTGCTATCCCAAATACGTTCATTTTACTGATTATTTGTGAAAGTTTCAACTGATTTCAATAAAACTTTTATGGTTCAAATACATTTAGGGAAATTTACAATTTTGTATTTGATTAATGATGTATTTGATTAATAGTCGTATTGCGTAGACTGAGGCAGGTGATGTGAGTAATTTACTAATCCCAAGCTACTCCTTAATTGATCACATCTAGTAAAATTGTTTCGAAACCAGCTAAGTAGAATAGAACATACAAAAAAACATTAGCATTAGCATTGAACATTTCGCACAAATTCGTAGGTGGTACAAGCCAAGACTATTGTATGAGAGTAGCATCATTTTTATCCGTTACCACAGATATTGATTTGAGACTAATCAATATCTCTTAGATGTAAGCAATGCACTCTCCAATAGTCGAGGTCTGTCCTAGCCACGTCCTTGCGAATACTGAGCAAGGGGAAGGATGGTTTGTTGGACACCTACTTAAGAAAGATGCAGGGAGCTCTACGACCTCTCATAGGTGCCACGGGAGGTTTTGGGATTGTGTGGAAGGTTATAACAGTAGGAATCGTTTTGGTAGAACGTGAAACACGGAAAGAACTAAGATAGAAATACAAAGTAGGAAAGGGACAAGCCTGGAATTGAACCCACGACCTCCTCCTCCACGACCACCGAGCTCGTTAATAGAACATACAAAAACTCAAAGGTGCAGCCCAATCGGGTTGTACGCAAAGGTGACGTAGAACTACGTAGCTATACGAAATAATAATTTGTGTTTCTTTATTAACATTGAGCAAATTGCTCGGAGGTCAACTGAATCAAGAAAGCGAATAGTTGATCCCAGTTGGATGGATTTTGCTTCTTCTAACCATGGAATTAACATGACTCATCGGCCGCATCGCCGCTGAAATCACTCGACGGGCTTTCAGTGGAGGATATCACAATCCTAAGAGGACACCATCCTCAAAAATGTCCGAAATAAAGGAGAAATAAGATGAATCAGAAGTGGCCAAACCAAATATATTTACTTGCGACGTTTGGTTTTCGCCCGCGATGAGAACGTACGTGGCAAAGTGAGGAGAACTTCAAGAATTAATTACACATAGTTCTTTTCATGACTCAAACTATTTATCTAAGAAGAGGTATTGGCGTCTTCATCGATTATGCTGTCATATTGGCGGAAAGTGAAATTTTCTGTCAAAATTATTTGGTTTTGTTTCTGTTAGTCATGGGAATTGAAAACAGTTTTTTTCCGAGCCACCATTCTATACAAAATAAGGTCAATCCGAGATTAATTTTCTTTAAAGTGCAAAACTTCGTAAATAGCGAATCTGATAGCGCGTCGGAGGGAGATGAGGCAGTAAATTTGACATGATGGGATCACTAACAGCAACCAAGCTACCACGCCAAACCCGATGCCACCGAAACAGTCCATTTTCGCAATTACCTCTTTCTTTTCATAAAATGTTGGTCCTGAGAAGAACCAATTTTCTTTTCCCAATTCCCATTCCAATAACTAACTACATCCAATCGCTTGTCGACACCTAGCGTTGCAACTGTCCGATCGCCACTTGATGATTTTTCGCCAAGCCTCCAAAGGTTGAAATAAATTTGCAGCATTGCCACACTGCCACCCACTTCGTGCTGCTGTGTCCGCTCCGCTGCATCTAATGTCGAACCGACTTCTGTGGAATCCCAATCAAAATGGCTCGCGCGCGCCGAACAGCAGCTTTCTTGTATTTAATAAATTAAACCCGTAAGCCCCACCCCTTTGTGAGCTGAAATGGGTGTAAATATAATTTGCACTCATAACGATTAATGAAGGGGCGGGGCTAATGGAATTACTTCATTAGATATAAGAAAGCTGCTTTCAGCATGCGCGAGCCATTTCAATCAGGATTCCACAGACAACGGACCGTTCGGAGAATGACAAATTCTAAGAATCCTATGAATTTTTCTCGATTCTGAATTTGGTTATGAGATGTTGTTTATCTTAGATGCGTATTGTTACGAGGAATAACAGAAGAAATTTTATTCAAGACGAAGTTTCCCCATATTACCAAACATTATCTCTTGGCATCTTGGTCTTTCCGAGCGACGTTCACCGATGGGTGATTGCTGTAGAAAGTTTCCACTGAGGTGGCGTCTTCATTGATTTTATACAAAAGAAGGTTGATCCGACTATCTGAAATAAACTTTCTTCAAAGGGCAAAACTCAATCGTAAATAGCGAATTTGATAGCGCGTCGGAGGGAGATGATGTAGTGAATTTCAATGGATGGAATCACTAACAGCAACCAAGCTACCACGCCTAACCCGATGCCACCGAAATAGTGCATTTTCGCAATCAACTCTTTCTTACTATAAAATGTTGGTTCTGAGAAGAACCAATTTTCTTTTCCCAATGTTCCTTTCCAACTAACTGACACCACAATTTGTAATACATTTTCAGCATCGGCACTGGCGGTGCGGGATCGCCACAGTGCTATTTTTATGGTCAACTTTTTCTTCGTATGAAATTTTGGTTCATTGAGGTTGAATGATCTGCAGCACAACACATCGAGCACCACCACCAATGCAATGGATTTTCTTTGAAAATGTTATTAACGCCTCCGTGATGCTGTGTCCGCTCCGCTACGATCGCTTTGATGCATCTGCTATGCGTAAAATCTTGTTCATACTGAGGATTAGATCCAAACCCGCAAGTGATTGATTTTTGATGTCTGTGCTAGTGATGCATGTACGTGATTGGTTAGTTTACTTATTTCTAAATTTTTTTGATCAATTATCGATAATAAATAGTTAAAAATCAGTATTTTCAAATAAATACAAAGAAGCGTTGACTCATCCTTGATCGAATGGTCCAAAAAAATTGAAAATCCATCGAGAAACGGCTTTGATATTAAAGCTTAAAGTCTATCATATTTTCGTGACGGTCCCCGATTTTCGAAATCGTAAAGTGTACCCCAATATAGAAAACACAGACGTAGTCCTACGTCAAAAAACAATGCAAAAACCTTTGTGACTAAACAAATGAGGGAATCAGCTCAAAACAAACGATATTATACAAACGAAGTTTTGAAGCTAAAATTTATTCTACCAAATTTATGGTTTTGGCTCTTATGCACACTCCTGTTCAGGTTCTGAGTCGTACAGTTGAGAGAACACTTTTCTTATTGATTTCCAGCTCACTCACTCGGTCACTCATGTGTCCTGAGCACCCTTAGGGGTACACAGGGCCAACGTAAAAGATCACCACCCTGGGCGGGTGCTCGCTTTAGTCTTGACCAGGTCAGATTTCTGTCGACTTTCTTTATTTCTTTATTGAGACTACGTCGCCATGAGCCTATGGGTCTGGCTCTGCCGCAATGTCCTGCCGGATTCCAGTCCAGGGTTTGCTTGCAGGCAACTAAAATAAAAGGTAATTATCAATAAAGAAATCAGGATATAAGCAATAAACAAATATAAAATTTCCCTAAATAATGCAACATTTCCTTAAAAAAATATGAATTTTCCACTCTTTTTATTGGCAACTTTCTATTTTTTTATGGAAAATTTCCAATTATTATGGAAATTTCATTTTGCTGCCATTTAGTCTCCACACTTTCGTAATGTGTGGCCGACCAACCTCCATTTACGTTCTCGAATTTCTGTTAATATCGGTTTTTGATGGCATCGTTGATGGAGCTCAGCATTCGAGATCCAGTTGTGAGGCCACCAGGCTCGAATTATAAAACATAGACATCGGTTGATTAATACTTGCGGTTTCTGCGTGATCTCTGCTGATACACATCAAGTCTCACTGACGTATAAGGGGCTGTCCAGTTCATATACCACGTGGACAGTTTAGGGGGGAGGAGAATACGGCAAATGTCCTATTACTTCCACACTATACAATACCATGTACCTCCATAATACACACATATCGCCGAGATCTTTGATCTTAATAAATTAGTTACCTACTAGCAGTCGAACAGTGAGAACACCAGCTAAGAACTTATGCTGTTTCATCCGAAAATAATCTTTTATTCAAACGAAAGAAAAAGTATCATTGGAAAATCATCAAATCTAAATCCATATAGTTTATTTTAGTTATTTAAACCACTGATTATTTCAAATTTGGTTTAACCTTGTTTAAAGCTAAAATATTCTTCGCTCCGGTGTTTATTAATCATTATGATGTTTGCATGCATATCGCACCTTTGTTGGGATAATACGGCGAAACGGGTTTTGAACACAACAGTTAAGATTTAAAACGGGACCCAAGCAAATCAGATGACGATGACACCAGCAGTGTGCTGCCCAACAAGTAGTGAAAAAATGGAAGAAAAAATACGAAAATATCAGCATTCACAGCGGGACTTGAAAAGAACGAATATGAGATATGATACTCATTTCCAAGCCCATGTTACGTCCTAAATCACATTCATTTATTAATTGTTTTTGCCTTTCTCGTATACTAAGTACTCAAAAACCGAACTTTACAGGCTGCGGGGAAGGACCAGATCTCGTCTGAATTTCTCATGCAAGGCAGTGAGCAGCTTGATGAAGCTCTGCACCATACAATAATGGGAAGACGAGGAATTGCATGCTATCCGGTTACCGAGTTACCGAGGAATAACCCTTTTTTTATTCTGCGTAGAAAATCATGTCACGTATTTTGTTCAATAGTTTGAGACCGCTTGAAGAGTCAATCGTCGGCGAATCCCAGACAAATTTTCGTGGGGGCCGTTAATCCTGAGACAAGTCCTTGATAAATTCCGGAAATGCAACTTGTAGACACATCATCAGTTTATTGATTTCAAAGCAGCGTCAGTGAAACGAAATTGATTATGGCAAATTATGCTGGAACATGGTTTTCCAGCGAAACTGATACAACTGATTCTTGTTATAATCAAGTGTAGGTTGCGGATGAAATTTCAACATCATTTGTAACCTTAGATGGTGATGCAATCTCGAATTTACTGTCCAATATAACGCCTGAGGGAGCGACTAGGAGCGCTAGGAAAGGGTAAAAGCGGTAGGGGAAGGACGGCCAATATGTGTCCTCTAAGCAAATCTTCGAATTGATTGATAATAATAATCAAGAATATGTACTTTCAATGCGTCAATCACTAATTTAACTCACCATCTATAATAAGCAAAATAAATCTGGACGAAAAACCCATTATATTCCGAGAAAATGATTTTATTTTGAAGCGCTGTATTTTCGTGCAAACTCAAACCATGCCGGTGACAGCCGCCACCCCGAAGCTAAAACGCGCCAGCCTAAAAATATAAACAAAAAAGTCCTATTCTCGTTTCCACTCAAATGAAAGCTGTTGGAATGTTATTTTTTTTTGCTAAATTGTCGTGTAATAAGTTGATGTGTGCATGTTATAAAGTTAACTTTTTGTAACTCGGCACAATCTTTACTAAATCGGGATTGGGCGCCTTGCCGTGGAAGAGCATTTTGTGCCTTTCATGAGGCTAACAACGAGGATTGGACTCACGATCAACACCATCAGCAAAACGAAGTTCAAGGTTGCTGGCAATCAACGTGGGATCGTTTGAGAAGAGTTTGCCTACCTTGGAACTCTAGTGACGTGCGAGAATGATGTTATCCGCGAGGTTAATTGCAGATTGCAGCTGCGAATAGGTCTTATTACGGATTTCGTTATCAGCGTAAATTCCGTAGTCTGCGAACAAAGATGAAATTTGCACTGATTATTCTGGTGACTTTATGTGACCATTAAGCGTTAAAACTTTTTTCAAGGAAAAATATTTCAAGCTCTTTTTAGTGGAATGTATTCAACCGTCTAAGACGAGTTAAGTAACCTCCATTTAATTCCATCCATTAAGGGAATTAAATGGAGGTTACTCAGCTCGTCTTAGGCGGTTTTTTTTCAATAATGGTGGCAATGCGTATTAATTGATGCAAACACATGCAAAATGATAGAAACAATGCGATCTGCTCCCCTTTTTTAACCTTTAAAATGAAATGTTTTAATTACATTTTATGACGTGAAAGGCATCATTGCCGCTAGGTGGATTAATCTGTTTTATTTTTAAATAAAATTTGCACGCCCAACGACGAATATTTTTTTTCGGATAACAATCAGTTATTGTCGTATGTTAGTTGATTGGTCTAGGTCTGTATCAAACAGATAATATTCTCAGTAATTTATGTTGCCTAATAAATTACCGGTTTGAAATGGGTGCTCAATTTCATCACCGTGGTTAATTGTGACCTTTGCAAATACTCAATAATCGGATAATAATTTTTGTCATAATAAAAAATAAATTTCTCGATCTTGTACTGTTAATATTTACAGAAATACCCGTTCGACTCGCATTGTAGCGTTGTGCAACTTTGAATTGTTTCTGCAAAAAAAACAGTAGCCGATCGCTAGCCACTCGCTAAAAACTATGAGGCGCCTGAAACCAGTTTTTCGATCACGTTTGTTTTCGACTGCTTCGGGAACCGCCACGAACTGGCGACTTGTATTAAATCGGCAAGGACGGATTAGGTGATGTTTAAGGCTTACCACCCGTCATCAGGGACGCGGACGACAATTAATGTTGGACCGTCTCGACATGATCTGTCAGGAAGGAACTGAAAACCAATGAGTACGTGGACCTACGAGATGGCTACCGACACGATACTCGCTGATTGCTCTCTCGAAGGCCATCTGATGCTTGCTGAGTGTTTTGAACCACGTGGCGAGAAGGGCCATA
This sequence comes from Armigeres subalbatus, assembly GCF_024139115.2. Lineage (NCBI taxonomy): Eukaryota > Metazoa > Arthropoda > Insecta > Diptera > Culicidae > Armigeres > Armigeres subalbatus. Next base: position 306,508,766 of record NC_085140.1, read on the forward strand.
CTGACCAGTTTATGTTCTTCCTATTTTATCCGTTATCCACTGATAGAAATAATACCACGGATGGCATTGATTTATCATGGTTAATAGTCGGATAAAGTTACATTTACAAGAAGGGTTTGATTTTCGTTTTTCGATATCTTAGAAAGAACAAAGTGAGTTTGTAACATTTGATTTCTGACAAATACTTCAATCTAAAGTTATTATTCTCTGGCTCAAATACTGACTGAGACAACTGAGAGAATGTTCAAAAACTAGCCCTTATTTCAATCCGCATTCCTGGCATATAACGCTCATAAGTAAGCGAGATAATAAATTATGAAAGAAACCTAAATATAGATTTCGTTTAATGCTCCAATACAGTGCTTTGAAAAGGCAAAATTTTGTTCTTCGAACAAATCACAAACCTCTTCAACAAGCCGATGGAGATACATTGCGTCGTAAAACCGATTCGGTTTCATTTCCGTCTGGTCTGACGTGTTGACCCAACCAACGCCAATGGTTAATGTTTAGTTTGTTTACCTTGTAATTTCCAGCAACCAACTGAACGCAAACCAACTCACTTCAATCAGTTTTACTTCGCGCCCATCTTAGTCGGCCATCTGTCTCCATTGCCCATTGCCGTGCCGTTGTTGTCTTGTAGGTTAGTGTCTGCCCGCGCGCGTGGCATCAAACCGGCTATATGGAGGGAGAAGTAGGTATCTCCGATGTCTTCTAGGAAATAACAATTAGTTGGGTGTTATGGCTTTTGCGCGGGATGAAATTGCCGTCTATTTAATCAGCCTGCTCCAGTTTCAGTGTTTTGTTTCTTTTTACTTTGATATTATCCGCCGTTCGATATACTGTAAACATATGTATGTATGAATTGCACGCGTGAAGACAGGCAAGGTGAAAATCATCCTCATAATTTTTTTTTCCATCCAACAAAGTGGTGGGTTACTTATAATTTCACTTTATATGCGAAATTTGGTGGAATGCTAACCTTATAATTAAATACTTCATATTTTATCGTTTTATAATTTTTCAAGCACTTTATAATTCAACTATCTATGCTCATTCCGCGGGTATAAATTAGACTCGATTAGTAGGATCTGGTGGCGCTAATTTCTTGAAGCTGAGGCCCTTCGATCACTGTGAACTATTTATCAAATAATGTAATCCTAATCTAAATATTTATATTTTGTTTTTCAGCTGAAACAAGTGTTGCTGGTGAAGTTTGTTTCACACCAAGGATCAATTTGCTCTCCTTTGATTTTCATAAATTTCAACGTTTTTTCTATACTTATTCTTAATATTTCCATACATTTTCTTAAATTACCACGGAGCTCCATATATTTTAAATAATCTCGCATAAACATTTATAAACAATCATCTTGTCATAAACGATTTACCTAACCAAATGACAATTATTGATTTTCACTTTCAGAAACATTGAGTGCTGACGAAGATTCTGAAAAAGCATCACACTACAAAGTCTAATATTACTACAATTTATTATTGCAGAAATATGCTGCAGATTGCAAAATCAATGCAATTATTTTGCCAAAATCTATTTATTCATAGGTATTACATTCAAGAACAAAACATCACCTTTTGCAATATCAATACCAATAAAAATATAATATTTATGCTTTTTCGCAGAAAAGCACCCCTTAATAACCCATTCAAACTCCAACTCCAGATACCTATGAAGGTCGCGAGAGTTCTCCGCATCTTCTCAAGTAGGTATCGAATCAACACTTCCCACCTAAATCCCCACTGATCGTAAGGACCTGGCCAGGTGTTGAACAAGGGATCGTTGAATCAAAAACATGCCATGCTGTTTTTCTGGCGCATCTAACGTCCCTATCGACAGCCAAGCCAGGATAGTATGCGGTCAGATATGCTATATAGCTATGCTATGCTGTATACGAAATTTGGTGCAATGCAATGTGTGCATTAAAAATAGACTAATTTCAAATGGCGATGAAAAAAATAACTAGAAAGGATAACTCAGTGGAACAAATTATCCTCAAATCCTTCGTTTTTTAAACCTTCTGTAAAACATGCTTCGAGGCATGTAAAACATGCAGGGTAGTTAACCGACACCTTATAGCCATGGCCGATACAAAATAAACTTGTTTTCTAGCTCCTTTGTGGCCTGAGCCGTTTTAGGTTCGCTAAAAAATCTATATTTTGGGAAACGTTGATTGGTTGATGATCTTCGGCACAACGTTTATTCTTAGCCGTTTTTTCTGTGCGATTTTCTGGTTTTGTGCTGGTTTTTCCTGACACTTACGCATAAAAATGCTCATACCAAATTGCTCATCAGCAAAAATATAATTGTCAATAGTGAATAGTTTTTAATATTCAAAGATGGGTGAAATTGAAGCTTATCCTAATAAACGAATTAGCATTCGAAATTCAGTTGAATTTGACTGAATTTTACAAGCAAGCACCGTTCAAATTTAAAAAAAAGATCAGTAAAATTGATTGAATTTTGCGTTTATTTGCGTGCTTCCGATACAATGTGCATGGAAATTCCCGCACACATTACGGCGTGACGTTACAACGTTTTGACGTACGTTTTTTTTGTAAAAAACTTGCATAAAACATCAGTAAACAATATACTAAACATATGCATATTATTACATATGCTGAATATAAACATATATAATTCAGATATATTTACAGTGTTTATACAGTTGCTCCGTCTCTTCACGGTCTCGATCGTCCTGCTGGCGCCTTTTCTTCCGTTTTGTCTGTTCCGCACTCGTTTGTATTGTTGGTACCCTTAAGGATAAATAAAAAAAGGCTCTGAAATATTTGAGATTTCTTTTATTTTGACGTCACATCAAACATTTTCACGCATACGCAAATATAATTCGACGAAAGGGTTAAATTTTCTCATTTAATTTATAAAATAGTGCTACTTCTCAAAGTACTGCAGTCTTGGATGGTTAACACCGCTGTGTCAGATTTTTCCTGATGTTTTGACTCAAATACGAGTTTTCTTCAGGGGGAGAATTTGACATTTAGTCTCTCACAAGGTATATCATCTGTTATCGCAAATTTTTCAATTGTGCAGCTTTTCATTTCATTTATTTAGTTAACATCTAAACAGATAACACTGAATCAACAATTTGACGCCACAATGCACGGTTCGAGGCCGCATCTCTCCATCCTCGGATACGCCCCACGCTCGCCAAGCCGTTCTGCACCTGGTCTGCCCATCTCGCTCGCTGCGCTCCACGCCGTCTCGTACCTGCCGGATCGGAAGCGAACACCATCTTTGCAGGGTTGCTGTCCGGCATTCTTGCAACATGTCCTGCCCATCGTACCCTTCCGGCTTAAGCTACCTTCTGGATACTGGGTTCGCCGTAGAGTTGGGCGAGCTCATGGTTCATTCTTCGCCGCCACACACCGTCTTCTTGCACACCGCCAAAGATGGTCCTAAGCACCCGTCTCTCGAATACTCCGAGTGCTTGCAAGTCCTCCTCGAGCATTGTCCATGTTTCATGTCCGTAGAGGACTACCGGTCTTATTAACGTCTTGTACATGACACATTTGGTGCGGTGGCGAATCTTTTTCGACCGCAGTTTCTTCTGGAGCCCGTAGTAGGCCCGACTTCCACAGATGATGCGCCTTCGTATTTCACGACTAACGTTGTTGTCAGCCGTTAGCAAGGATCCGAGGTAGACGAATTCCTCGACCACCTCGAAGGTATCCCCGTCTATCGTAACACTGCTTCCCAGGCGGGCCCTGTCGCGCTCGGTTCCGCCCACAAGCATGTACTTTGTCTTTGACGCATTCACCACCAGTCCAACTTTTGTTGCTTCACGTTTCAGGCGGGTGTACAGTTCTGCCACGTTTGCAAATGTTCGGCCGACAATGTCCATGTCATCCGCGAAGCAAATAAATTGACTGGATCTGTTGAAAATCGTACCCCGGCTGTTACACCCGGCTCTCCGCATGACACCTTCTAGCGCAATGTTGAACAACAGGCACGAAAGTCCATCACCTTGTCTTAGTCCCCGGCGCGATTCGAACGAACTGGAGTGTTCGCCCGAGTTTTGCACACCATCCACCGTTGCTTTGCTCAGTCTGGTAAGCTTCCCAGGGAAGCTGTTCTCGTCCATAATTTTCCATAGCTCTACGCGGTCTATACTGTCGTATGCCGCCTTGAAATCAACGAACAGATGGTGCGTTGGGACCTGGTATTCACGGCATTTTTGAAGGATTTGCCGTACAGTAAAGATCTGGTCCGTTGTCGAGCGGCCGTCAACGAAGCCGGCTTGATAACTTCCCACGAACTCGTTCACTAATGGTGACAGACGACGGAAGATGATCTGGGATATCACTTTGTAGGCGGCATTAAGGATGGTGATCGCTCGAAAGTTCTCACACTCCAGTTTGTCGCCTTTCTTGTAGATGGGGCATATAACCCCTTCCTTCCACTCCTTCGGTAGCTGTTCGGTTTCCCCAGATTCTGACTATCAGTTTGTGCAGGCAAGTGGCCAGCTTTTCCGGCCCCATCTTGATGAGCTCAGCTCCGATACCATCCTTACCAGCTGCTTTATTGGTCTTTAGCTGTTGAATGGCATCCTTAACTTCCCTCAAGGTGGGGGCTGGTTGGCTTCCATCGTCCGCTGAACTGACGTAGTCATCTCCTCCGCTGCCTTGACTTTCACTGCCTGTACTCTCAGCGCCATTCAGATGTTCCTCGTAGTGCTGCTTCCACCTTTCGATCACCACACGTTCGTCCGTCAAGATGCTCCCATCCTTATCCCGGCACATTTCGGCTCGCGGCACGAAGCCTTTGCGGGATGCGTTGAGCTTCTGATAGAACTTGCGTGTATCTTGAGAACGGCTCAGCTGTTCCATCACCTCGCACTCCGCTTCTTCCAGGCGGCGTTTCTTCTCCTGAAAAAGGCGGGTCTGCTGTCTCCGCTTCCGTCTATAACGTTCCACGTTCTGCCGGGTACCTTGCTGCAGCGCGACCGCCCGCGCTGCGTCCTTCTCCTCCAGAATCTGTCTGTACTCTTTGTCGAACCAATCGTTCCGTCGACTTCGACCCATATACCCGACGTTGTTCTCCGCTGCGTCGTTAATGGCTGCTTTAACTGTACTCCAGCAGTCCTCAAGAGGGGCCCCATCGAGCTCACCCTCTTCCGGCAACGCTGCCTCGAGATGCTGCGCGTATGCAGTGGCGACATCAGGTTGCTTCAGTCGCTCTAGGTCGTACCGCGGCGGTCGTCGGTACCGAACATTGTTGATGACGGATAGTTTTGGGCGCAGTTCAACCATCACCAGATAGTGGTCAGAGTCGATGTTAGCGCCACGATATGTCCTGACGTCGATAATGTCGGAGAAGTGCCGTCCATCAATCAGAACGTGGTCGATTTGTGATTCTGTCTGCAGTGGTGATCTCCAGGTGTACCGATACGGGAGGCTGTGTTGGAAGTAGGTGCTACGAATGGCCATATTCTTGGAGGCGGCGAAATCAATTAGTCGTAGGCCGTTTTCGTTCGTCAGCCGGTGAGCGCTGAACTTTCCAATAGTCGGTCTAAACTCCTCCTCTTGGCCAACCTGAGCGTTCAAATCTCCTATGATGATTTTGACGTCGTGGCTTGGGCAGCTGTCGTACTCACGTTCCAGCTGCGCGTAGAATGCGTCCTTATCATCATCAGTGCTTCCGGAGTGTGGGCTATGGACGTTGATTATGCTGAAGTTGAAGAACCGGCCTTTGATCCTCAACCTGCACATTCTTTCATTGATCGGCCACCACCCGATCACGCGCCTTTGCATATCGCCCATCACTATGAAAGCTGTTCCCAGCTCGTGTGTGTTGCCGCAGCTCTGGTAGATGGTATGATTACCTCTAAACGTTCGCACCATTGATCCCTTCCAACAAACCTCCTGCAGCGCTACGATGCCGAATCCACGGTCCTTGAGCACATCGGCGAGTATGCGTGTGCTCCCGATGAAGTTGAGAGATTTGCAGTTCCACGAACCGAGTTTCCAATCGCTAGTCCCTTTTCGTCGCAGTGGTCTTCGCCGATGGTTCCGGTCCGTACTCTCTTGTTGATTGTTCGTTGCTTATGATTTTTTAAAGGCTGGCTTGCAGGGCCTGACACCAAACCCCCTAAATTTCCGGAGGACCATTCCTCCTTATTTCCGGTGGACCATGGTGCACAGTTTCACTTACCCAAGTAACAATTTCCATGCTTCTTGGATTTATCTAATTCTTATTGCGGACTTATGACAGCAATCACCAAGCTGATTGCTCAGTTTTATTGGCGCTCTTATTGCTATCAATAAACCTCCCATAAATCTGCTGAAAAAAGCTTCAAACGTCAAATGCCTATTGACCATGGTAGTGATGAAGAGCGTAATAAATTCAATTTTCAACGCTCGAATAAAGCTACAATTTTTGGTCATAATGTGGTCAAATGAATTACCCCCATAAGAATGTTTGTATTGCGAAGAGTTTATGACGGTGTTTTATAAAAGCAATTTTTTTCTGATCAAAATCCACGATGGCCATATTGAAAACGGAAAAGCATTTCGCAGTCAGTGAAATATATCACTGAAATGCATGATTTAACGAAATTTTAACCGCTTGGCATACTTTTTCCGATGAATAATTTTATAAATTAATAGTTTGCTTGAGCTTGAGCTTGAGCTTGATTGACTGCTCGTAGTTGCTACTCCATTATGACCAGATCAGCTGTTCTTGCACAGGGAACCAACAGATGTTTGCTTGGGACTAGCACACATCTTCAATGTACAAGTACTGGTGATCTCGTTTGTTAGGTCATACTGGCGCCTGCCACGTCAGAATGCAAGTCAATGTAGGGAAGGGGAGGAAATGATGATGCAATCACTCACCCACTGCAAGCCGAATATACCTCTGCACTTGCCACGAGGTCATGTGGAATTTATTGGAATTTTTGGGTTAGGTTCGAGAGGCAGAGGTCCGTCTTGGTTAACGAGCTGCCAATGTTATAGATAGGAGAAAGCAACTAATGGAATTTCTAATTGGGTGTAGGAAACGAGCCTATAGCTCATTTCCAATTCTAGCAGATTACTGTTAGAATACTCACGTTAAAGGTATAGGAATAGTAATGGAAACGGTATGGAAGTCCATTTCCCGTTCTAGCGATTGCTAGAACATGAGAAATATAGAGAAAGATACAAAGTAGGAGAATGGAACGGACCTGGGATTGAACCCACGACCTCCTGCGTATGAGGCAGAAGCAGTAGCCATATGACTACCAAGCCCGCTATTTATAAATTAATAGTTTGGGCAAAAATACTAATCGATTTAATGGACATCCTAGATGTTGTGGCAATCAATATTTTCGATTTATTTCCCTGAATTACGTTATATGGCCGGCGCGTGGTGTTCAACCTTATTTTTTTCACAACATTTGACCATAAAATCGGAAGCGCACTTCTTTTCAATGGTACTGAATCGAAAAAACAACCTGAAATAAAATATTTTGTTGTTGTCATCATCATAATATTCATCAACAATCCATTTTGTTATTATTTTTCTGCAAAGATTTATTTCTCTTTTTTTTAAGCAACATTTTGACAGCTGCCGCAGCCAAATTCCCTTTTTTGCGGGTGGTTTAAAAAGGGTTTCTAAATGCTCTTATAATAGGTTTATAGTGGTTATCTGGAGAGGGCCACTTGGCAATATCTTACTCTTATAGCGGTCATCAGAAGGTTGCCGTGTATTACTCGGTTTTATTGTTAGATCTTATAAATTGATCTTGAAAACCATTCTTAGAGCGGAATAGAACTTAAAATGTTACGTGGGTAGAGTCCCTCGCTGGCACTCGGACGATGATCAGCCGCCAATAACATGGAGAACAGACGCTGTTGTGAGCCGATCCTGACATGGAGAACAGACGCTCAATAAGATTTGCACCTCCGGAGAGGAGCAAACCCCCCCTTCCCTGTCAGCATACGACCATAGTTCCCACCGGGGTTGGTTACCCGATCTTCCCTAAGGTTGCTCGTATCCCGGCCAGCACCGCGGGGAGGTAGGGATAGGAGTTGCTGGGTAAGAGGCTAAGGACCGCGAGATGGGGTCTATTTTATTCCTTCAGGTACGCGAAGTACCAATGGTACGCTTTACCCAGCATTTGCCGTGCCTGTTGTGCAGCTTATCTAAATAAACGAATAAACATTCGATACTCAACTGAATTTGACTGAATTTTACAAGCATGCACAGCTTAAATTTATTTCTATTCAAACGAACAGTTAGATCAATTGAATGTTAAATTTATTTGCATGCTCCTAATATGTGCATGAAAAAACATTTAAAATCACAACATATTTTTATCTGTGTATGTTTAGGTGAAACGAATTTTCAAAAATAAAAATTGCTTTAGCTGTTTAGTTGATTCCTACTGAGCCTAAATCCTCTGGAGAGAAAGAATAAGCAGAATAGACTGACGTTCAATTAGTAGAAGACGAAAACCTACATGACATGGCCGTATAAAGCCACCGGAAGGATCAGAGTAGTATACAGCGCGAGTTTTTTTTTTGCAGACTACGGGACTTAAGTTGGTTACGACACCTTTACGTGGTGCATTACGGAGTAAGATCTACCACACTGTGCTCTAGTTCTTACTATTCTTTTTGAAACTTATGAGTGATGGTCAGAAGAGTATGGAACGAATATAATTTGCTTTGAGATGACCCACCTATTGCTCTTTTTGGATGGAGTCAATGGAGTAAATTATAAAAACGAAATTCAAGGCTGGTTTCGAACCCGACGACATGAATCTTCAGTTCCAGAGCGCTAATTAATTAGGAAAGAAGCAGATACGAATTTGGTAGATCTGCTAAACCAGTGGTCCCCAGTCTGCTTACTATCGAGGGCCACACAGCAATTTTGAACTGTTGAAGCGGGCCGCGGTATATTTGCAATATTTGTTTATAATTTGAAATTGAATTTTGAAGTATAATACAAAGTAATAAAAGAATCTGTTTAAAAAACATACTCGTAGGGGCATTAGAGCATTAGTGATTAATCATAGATTTATTCATGATTAATGAATAATGGGCTATTTAATCATTATTCATTAATCATAATCATACAAAAAATACGATTTATTCATTGATCACTAATCGTTAATCATAGAATTTTTCATTTAATCATTATCCACTAATTATATTCATAATTGTTTTTAGGTTATTCAATAATCATCAATTTTAATCATTGCATACATCGCTTTTATTCATTAAACTTTAATCATAATCATATAACTTTTATACTTTTGGGAAGAAAGTTACTTGCTTATTGATCACTATGTAAATCATTCAATTTGATTATTCATAATCATTAATCATTAATCATATCGATCGTTAATCATTAATCATACACATATTGTGTCAACATTTAATCACGATCGGTAATCGTTAATCACACTCCAAACTTTTTATTTGTTAATCATAATCGTTGATCATTGTCAAAAAATAATTTAATCGTTAATCATAATCATTAATCATTGTCAAACACGAATAAATCATTATTCATAATCTTTATTCATAGAGTTGAATGATTTAATCATAACAAATTTAATCATTCATTGGAAGCTTTATTCATTAACGCTCTGGGCATTACATTCTACAGCGTAGCTGAGTTTTAGTTAATATTATTACCCACTTCTGCGATAGCGGACTTAGCGTGAAATTTTACTTTCGCAACAAAATCTCCTCGGCTTAGTTGGCGAAACCATTTTACCAAACTTTAATCTTCTCGCGGTTTCCAGTATAACATTCTGTATTGAATTCTACAAGAACTGAATGAGTATCATGATTCTTGATCGTAAATTGTGCCGTCCAACTGCAAATCACTGTTTTGGGATGTTTCTGCATACATTTTTGCATATAAACTTCCTACGAGTTTAGCATCGCCCAAACGTTGACCGATTTGACTAAAATTTTGTCCAAAGCATCAGGGCATCCAATAGAACCGAATAAGAGGGCGGCCCATCAAAAAATTTGAAAAAGTGTTTTTTGAGCCACCCTAATACCCAGCCAGAGTACAACGAAAAACTGGACACGGTGAAAGCTTTTCCTAGATGTGATGTTTGTCAATGGGCCACATGTAGTGTATATTCTGAAACACTTCGCGGGCCGCAGGAAAAGCCTTCGAGGGCCGCATGCGGTCCATCGTGAGTGCAATCCTCGCTGTCTCCTTCTTTAAAGGCACAAAAGCCTCTTCCATGGCACGCCGATCAATCCCGATAATATCGATATCGTCCGCATATCTCAGGAGCATATGCGATCTTGTGATAATGGTACCGCTTATTTGCCCACCAGCTCTCCTAATCGCTTCCTCGAGCGCTATATCGAACAGAAGATTCGAGAGTGCATCATCCTACTTTAATCCATCTAAGGTAACAAATGACGTCGATACTTCATCCGCAACCCTTACACTTGGTTTCCTCCATCCAACGTTATACGAATCAGCCGTATCAGTTTCGCCGGAAGACCATGTTAAATTATAATTTGCAATAATTCATTCCGTTTCACTGGATCGTACGCCGCCTTGAAATCAATAAACAGATGATGTGTCTGCCAGTTGTAATCAATTTATCAAGGATTTGTCTCAGGGTAATCATTTGATCCGTCGTTGATCGGCCCTCACGAAAACCTGCTTGGTATTCGCCGACGAAGGACTCTTCAAGCGGTCGCAATCTGTTGAACGGAATACGGGACATAATTTTGTACGTCGAATTAAGGAGGGTTATTCCTCGATAATTGGCGCACTCCAGTCTACGCCCTTTCTCAAAGAGTGGGCAAATGAGACCGTTCAACCAGCTTTCCCATATTGCCATGCTTGTAAAGTTCAGCCAGGAGCTGTTCCTTCCCCAGAGCCTTATTGTTTTCAGCTCTTTAATAGCTTTTATAACGTCATCTAGTGTAGGCGACTCCACAGCTTGTCCATCGTCGCTAATATTTATTCTGTTCACCGATGCACCGTCACTTCCACTATTCAACAAAGTCTCGAAGTGTTGCTTCCACCTGGCAGTCACTTCGGTTTTATCTGTCAGCAAATTCCCTTCTTGGTCGTTGCACATGACGGGAGATGGCGCTGTCTTTCTCCGTATGCCATTGACAGACTCATAAAACCGCATATCGTTCTGCTCCATTTTTTCCTGCGCCTCGCTAATCACTTGTTCTTCATATTCTTTCTTCTTCCTGCGGTGGGTTCGTGGGTACCCGACGCCAACATACGGCTTCTGGAAACATTCTTTTTGTCTGTCACTCTCTGACACTGACACATCGAACCAACCCGTCCAGGGTCGCCTCTGTGCAGTGTCAACCACTTTTCGGGCTGTTGTGCTCATCGCTCCATGAATCGACTCCCACAGATCGTTGATGTTGTTGCTAACGTTGATTGTACTTATCTGTTCGTCGAGCTTCTGGCGGTACTCAGCCTATACTCCTTCCGCCGACAATCGCTGGATATTGTAACGCATCGTTCGCTGTGATCTTTCTTTCGATACAGTTGACAACCCGGATCGAATTTTACTGACAACGAGGTAGTGATCAAAGTCAATGTTCGGACCTCTGAATGTCCGCACATCGATAACATCCGAGAAATGGAGCCCATCCACCAGAACATGGTCTACCTGGTTGTAAGTTTCACCATTTGGGTGTCTCCAGGTGTGCTTTCGGATATTCTTTCGTACAAAGTAGGTGCTGTTGGTGGCCATCCCTCTGGCAGCAGCGAAATTTACTAGCCGTAGGCCGTTGTCATTGGTAACTGAGTGAAGGCTCTCCCTACCAATTATGGGACGGAAAAAGTCCTCTCTACCGACCGGAGTGTTAGCGTTTTCCATAACAATTTTCACGTCATGCTTTGGGCTTTCTCCATAGGCTTTATCCAGACATTCATAAAACGTGTCCTTCACGTCGTCGGATTTATCGTTTGTCGGTGCGTAAACGTTGATTAGGCTGTAATTGACGAATTTGCCCCGTAACCTCAACTAGAGGTGTGCGCCAGTCCGATATTTGGCGGCGGCGGTATTTTTTGCGTCACGCCGAAAGCCATTTTGGTCGGTGGCGATTTTTTTACATTTCCTTAAGATTTTTTCCCTTTTTTCGGGATATTTTTAAGACATTAACCAAGGAATCTTTCGAATTTCGCCTGAAATCTGATGAAGTTCTTCCCAAAAATCTTTAAATTTTTCCAAAATAATTATTTGGAAATTAGTTTCGGATTTTCCACGAGAACTATTTTAAAGCTTCGAGATTTTTTTGGAATCACCAAACAAATCTCTTCGGAAATCCCAAAGAAAATTGTTTGGAATTGAAATGAGAAATTGTTTCAAACTTCTACAGGAAGATGTTCGGAATATTCACAGAAAGTTCCTGTTGAATTATGTTACACAGCAAATTCTACATAATTGTAGAAGAGTGCGGCTAGTAGAATGGGTGTTGCAACGTTGGCTTGCTCAGTCTAGCTATAATAAATAAGATGGTTAGTTTGGCATGACCATCGATAAAACAGAAAATTCTTCTGAATACCCGCGGGAGACTATGTGAAGTTTTCAAGAGAAATTTCAACAGAAAATTCTTTAGAATTTCCGCGGAAGGTTGTTCGAAATGTAGATTTCAAGATCTAACGACTAGAGTATTGACCAGCTGATCAACTGACCATTTCTACCAAACGACATTTTTGGGCAAATGAACTACAGTCGCGATTCGCTGGTTGGGCCACGACCTCGGCCCAACTAACGAATTGGTTTTTTAGTTGGGTCAACTGACAGCCATTTGAACACGTGTATTTGGACTTGAACATCACAAATGATGTCCAGTGACACCCAATCCCGTTTTCCGTGTTTACATTGAATTTTGACGTACGGTTGCTTTTTAGTTGGGCCATGATCCAATCAGCGGAGGCCCAACTAAAAAGTGACCCAAGTATTAAAATCCCAACCAGCGAATCCCGACTGTATTCGTTCAAACGACCGAACGGCATTTTCAGTCAAATGTCCTGTTAGGGAAAACAACTTTTTCTTTCGGGTGTATGTCGCTTTCGGCCAAACTACAGTTTCGGTTAAACCATTTTCGACCTGATAACAGTTTCAGATAAAAGGTCAGTTTGGCTAGATGACTTTTAGCTTAAAAGCCAGTATCGACTTAAAAAGTAGAAAGGTTACGGAATTTTGTTCAATTGTCATTTGACAAAAAGGTCATTCCGCCAAACGAGAAGCCATTTTAGACCATATTATCTATTCAGTATTTGACATTTGGCTGTATGTCAAATAACATTTTCAGCCAAGCGGCCAAAAGGCATTTTTGCCTAATAACTTCTGTCGATCGACGATCTTTTTGGTCAGACGACTTGTTAGGGCAAACGGCATTTTCGGCCAAATTACCAGTTCGGCCGTCTGGTGCCTTCGGCCAATCGAATTTCCCAAGAATTTCTTATGGACAATGCAAAGAATTTCCTGTAGAAATCCAAAGAAAATCCTTAAAAATTTCGAGCAATTTTCCGTTGAAAATCAGATTTTTTTTTAATCTACATTTTGAACAATCATCCACGGAAACTTTGAAGAATTTTCCGCGGAAATCCCAGAAAATATTCCTCATGGAATTTCCAGGGAGTCTCCCACGGGTATTCCAAAGAATTTTCTGTTTTAACGTTGGCTATGCCAAACTAGTCGTCTTAATAAATCTAGATTGAGAAAGATAACGTTAAAGTATACCAGTCACAAGCTCCTATAATTATGAAGGATTTTTTGCATAAATTTTTAAGAGTACTCAACAGGAATTTCAGCAGACGTTCTGAAGGGTTCGCGACGTTAGGCATAAGTACGTTAGGCATAAGGACGTTAGGCATAAGTACGATAGGCATAATAGACGTTAGGCATAACGGACGTTAGGCATAATGGACGATTGGCATAATACTGCCATCTTTATGTCATAGGCTGTCTTTGGCTCATTTTATGCCTAACGTCCATTATGCCTAACGTACTTTATGCCTAACGTCCGTTATGCCTAACGTCTATTATGCCAATCGTACTTATGCCTAACGGCCTTATGCCTAACGTACTTATGCCTAACGGGGTATACCCCGTTCTGAATATTTTCCTGTAGAAATTTGGAACAACTTCCCTGATGAGATTCTCATGTAAACTCCGAAGAATTTTCCGCTGAAATTCCAAACGATTTCCAAAGTTATTCCAAATAATTTTTGAATCTTCAAAGTAATTCCCGAGGAAAATCTGAGAGTAATTTCCAAATGAATATTCTGGAAAAGTTCATCAGATTTTTCCGGTGAAAATCAAAAAATTCTTCCGTTAATGCCTTGAAAATATGAATTGTTCGACCAAATGAATTTTTCGGCCAAATAACTTTAGTCTTCTACCAAATGGTCTATTCGATCAAACTTTATATTCGGCCAAACAACAACAGAAAGCCATTTGGTCTTTCTGGAGTTTCAACGTGATCTTATAGGGATCCTACAGGAAATTCTACGTATATTCCACTGAATCTTCGGAATTTCCACTGAAAATTCTGCGGACTTCTTCAAATTTGAATCGGCGTGGAAAATTATAGATCAGCGGCGTGACAAATTTTAAACGGCGGCGCTCCCATATTAAACTATCGGCGGCGGCGGCGTACCAAAAACTGTCAGCAGCGGCAGCGTGGCGCGGCGGCACATTGCTAATGGGTTTCCACCGCATAACTCTTTTCATTTGCTTGCCCATCACTACGAAACCAACTCCATGCTCTGCTTTTACGCCGCCGCTTTGATAGATACTTGAATGCAGTGTTGGTCGTGGGGTCCACGGAATTCACGTTCTCCGGATCTAGGTCATCTGACTTCTTGAATAGCGGCCACGTTCACTTTAACCTTCTGCAGTTCACGAGCCAGAAGGCTCACTCGTCCAGGTTCATTTAGGGTCCTGACATTCCAGGTACCGAGTTTCCAATCATAGTCCTTATTTCGTTGCCGGGTCAGTTGCCAAAAATAACGTTCTCTTTTTCTTCTATCTCCATTTTTCGTGGTATATGAAAGGCTTCAGTAAGCTACCTTACTGGGGTCGCGTTACCTACATCGCGATACAGCATTTCGTTAATCAGCCGCTGGGTACCAGGCAGACGCTGTTTGAGCCGCACCTCCTGGTGAACAGACGCTCGAGGCGTTCCTTCTAACTCTAGCTGATGTCAGAAGGACAACAGTGCCCAGGCTGCACTACCAGCTAAATACACAACCCTTAGCTGGCGGTCTTTAGTCATCGGACGACCCGTGGAAGTGTAAGATAGGAACTTGTGAGGACCAGAGCTCTTTTGGGCGCTCCTTCCTTGATGTCAACCCACCATTTTGTATATCCTACGATCCCTCTTTCTATCAGATGAAAAAAAGAACTTGAGGAATCGAAGATTAATTTTTTTTGTGTCTTTATTAGGGAGACTTTCAGCCCGAGGCTGGCTCGTCTCCGAGTTAAATTTTTATTCAACGGAGGAAACACATAATTTGATTTTTTTTTTAATTTTATTATTAGGGACACGGCAGGTATTTCCGTCCATCGTCGTAGGGGCTAAAACCAACGAAAGCAACGTACATTTGCTAGAACTCCACTATAGCAGAACATTTCTCCTGACCTTACGATTTGGTACGTATGAGCTTTACAAAAAAGCGTCTCTTTTATTGGTTTTCGAGACTATGACGAACAGACGAAAATACCTGCCGTGTCCCTATTAATTTGAGCCATTATAACTCATGAATAGGTTGACCGATTTGCAAGATTTTATCACTAGTAAATTCGTATTGAGATGCCCTGTATTTATATGTATATACTGAGGGTTGGTCAGAGGAGATCAAAGTAGCTCACGAAAGAAATTGGTCGCAAAAATTTCTTCACGCGTCATTTTTGCCCTTTGTTTTTCGAAAATTTAAATTTAGTTCAACAATTCAATTTTTGAAATGGTGGAAATTCGGAAGGATGCAGCCATACTAGCTGGTCAGCAAGCTCAACCTTACAAGCAGTGCCACTACTGGAGTCATCATAACGATCACAACGGTAGTTACGACGACGAATACGGAAAGTGGTTGTGGCTGAAGTTATGAAGCCGGTGACAACAGAATCCTGTCTCACAAGAAGAACCTCCTCGCATCGCTATCGCTTGTTGTTTAGCAAACCGAAGGGCGGAAGTATTTGGGTCTACATCGAGCGCGCAGCAAATATTTTCCCGGGTTTTCGATTCTATGGACATGGGCAGTAAGTAAATGTGCGGTGGTAAGTACCTTCCTGGAAGAAGAAAAGGTGAGTACGCTTTGACTTAATTCTATTTCATGATCACTCAACATAGATTTCATATTTTGAACTGCTATTCCACTTATCCTAAAATATAATGCGATAAATTAAATCGTGTACCTACAAACAGTGTGATTCCAGCGTGATACAGTGTCATCTGTCAAAACGCATATGGGATCACGGTACCGAAATCACCGTGACTTTGGACCAATTCTGCAGTGCTATTAGAATGTTTGAGCGGCGCAGAGAGAGAGGTAGTGCCGTGAAAAGATTTTGAAAATGTTCACCAGTTTGGTTGCTTTTATAATTCAATGTTTTCTCAATTTTTTTTGTAAAAAAAAATGATTTTTTTAAGGATCGGATGATCAAGCCATAAAGTTTCTTGTTTAAAGCTAGATGTTGCTGCATCGTGTAGATTCTGGAACGCAAAAGGGCCTCATGCAGATGTTCGGTGAGATCAAACCAGTTTTACTAATTGTTGATAAATAATCCCATAATTTAACTTCATATAATTATTCGTATCGATATCGACTATTTGCAACAACCAAACACATTTTCCAGGTGTGCAATACACTCTAGTACCTACAAGTTTTCAAACAATAACATTGCTCTATATATTAAGAAAGGGCATCAATATCGTTTACTCATTTGATCCTATGACTTCTTTTGTCATTCAATAGGTATTGCTATATTTTTATTATGTAGTGAACATGTCTTGTAACTATTTTTTCTAAGCTCACCAGATTCTGTTTCACGTGAAAACTCTTTCACCTAAACAGTTGTATATAAACCTTTCAAGATTCGCGTGATTTTCTTTTATTCACACGGCCTCGCCCATTATGTGTGTTTAAATATTGATCTTCTGCCAGCAATGCCATTCCTTAAAGACACTATATATAGTGTCTTTACCATTCCTCAACGATCTTTTTTTTTATTATCTATCCTGTTTTTTGAGACTTTGTTTTGCGTTGTCTCAAGTATTCTACAAAAGTACAAAAGTAAAGTTAAGAAGTACTGTGAACCGTACCGTACCGAAGTTGAAACATTCATTTGCTACTGCAACACATTGTATAATGATTCTGGGTTCTAAAAAATTACTACTGGCAAATGTTGCTGATATATACAAAAATTAGTAGGAATGTCATGTCCCTGTGTTCTGCAGAGGACATTTTTCAATATAAATACATTATTGAAAAAGCTTCTAGAGTTATTTGCTTCTGTGCAGGGTTCGTACTTTTCGTTTGATGAGACGAAATCATGCAATTTTCTGGTCGATGGAGAATGTTTCGTAGTTTGTGGTGAAAAAATCTTTGAATCATTCCTCTTTTGTTTTGAATGAAGGGAGGTAAACGAAAATCGTCTTTCTTGATGATTTTTTCTTCCGTTTTTTCATTTTCAGTCCTAATTCACTTTTCGCGAAACTGTGGTAAGCAATTTCAATAAATTGTGTTTTGACGAAAAAAAACGCTTCCAAGCACGGAAAATATGGAGATGTTGTAAGTAAAAATTTGGTATAATTTTAACGTCTTGAGTTTTCGCTTGATTTTCATCGCTTTTGTTTCTTTTTCTTTGTCTCGTTCCAGAGAGCGAGTAATGGCGCTTAAACCTAGGCCTATATGTACACTGATATACATAAGTAATCGTCATGCTTTCATAGTAATCTATCTGAATTTATGCGAATACTTTTGCCCATCAGTGTATAAGCCAGGGCACTAGACTAAAAACTGTGTCCCATCCCAAGACGTCGAGGACCCATGGAGTGTTCATTAATCTTCTTAGCAAAGTCACTCCCAACGATTCGTCAATCATCTTTCCCCCTGAATGTGAAACGGTTGGTACGGCTGTCCCCGTTTCTTCCTTTCGTAGATTCAAAACTCTTCGTTGATCATGTTATTTATTACTAAATAATCTGATTGCCGGGGAGTTCTGGATTTTCTCCCAAATTCAAGCCTGCACGGTGGGCCTGGCCGTTTTAATACTTGTGTCATATTTATGATATGCTGCAAATATTAATGCAGACAAGAAAATTCTCGGGAATACAACCGACATTTCCAGGATGCTTTTCAGCACTGGCTGTGCATGTGCTAAGACAAGACAAGACAAGACAAGTATATACTGAGGGTTGGTCAATTTCACGGAGAAAGCTAGAAAATTGTCAAAGGCAACGTTTTCATGATATGAAGAAGACCATCAAGCTCGAACTGAAATCGATCTAGAGAGCGACGCTGCAATCAATTAAACCATTGGCAGTTGGAACGATAAAAAAACAACACCCCAAGCGGGCAGACTAGTCTAGTTTTATTTTAATTTCCTTAACCCAAATTTATACCGTCCAAGACCTTAAAGGCGGTCTGGAACTTTGATTATTTTTTGTAATTTTCAATTGTTCAGATTTCGAAAGTTTTTGATGTTGATCATTAATAGAAACTTTAATGCATGTTTAAGTGTGGTTTAAAGTGAACTTTTCAAAAATCTACGAATTGATAAAAAATATTGAAAATTGAGTAATTTTTTGTCCTCTGTGTTTTGTTTTCGAATTCCTTCTAAAGGGAAATATTTGTAGTTTAGTATTTTTCTACAGCTAACCTTATTTAATAGAAAGCTTTAGTGGTGAATGATACATTCTAAAATGTTAGTCTAACTATTCACACGGAAAATTAAAAAAATAACCTTGAAAATTTAAAAAATGCAATAAGTTGACTTTGAATAAGATTTTCCACACTCTAATTATGTTGAAAAATAAAAAAAGATGAATAGATTCAAGAATTTATTTTTTGCAATTCCTGATCATAATAGGGTAAATCAAGACAAAATTTTCAAAACGACTTATCTGCTTTTGTAAACAAAGATTCAAACGACGATTTGACGAATCTGATAGCTTTCCCACGCAAACCAACACCATCAACAGGTAGCGGAATCCTTCACCTACCTATTGATGGTGTTAGTTTGCGTGGGAGAGCTATCAGATTCGTCAAATCGTCGTTTGAATCTTTGTTTACAAAAGCAGATAAGTCGTTTTGAAAATTTTGTCTTGAAATCACTACTTGGACCCGGCCCCAACTATGGACCCGGTTCCCGGCTCACTGCACAGAATACTAATGATTTATACTGTTTTGAAGCCGTAGGTTTATGATTGATAATTTTTAAAAAATCTCCCATTTATTTTTCACAATACTCAATATTTTTCAATCACTTGTTTTACTCCTAATTGATCCAATTGTAGAAAATAAAAATGTAGATTTCAAAATTTCGCTCTCCGATGCCACACCACTGAGCCGGAGTGATTCTTTCCACTTTTACAAAACGGTATCATCAAATAAACACCTTCCTGAAAATCGTCACAGTGCTCGATACAATCATTGCTTCAAGCTTTTAATCACCACACAATAATTCTAATCTCACGCACTTTGATCTTTTCTATTTGTTCTTTTCACTAGAAAAATGTATTCTCAAACCGAACAAAAATTCACCTCGGCTCAAGAACTTCTAGCCGCACCGTGCTGCCAAAAGACCAGGATTATGAAAATGATCCTTCATAGTTAATAGGAAAACTGTCTAATACGTTGACGCTATCATGTTATTTATGATTCTCTCGATTTGGTGGTGGAAAGGTGAAAAAAATTTTTTTTTAAGTATTTGGAAGAAATTTGGATGAGTAAATATATCTTCTCAACCAAATAAAAATGATTATGAATAATACCATCTGGCATCTTGTTGTCGTGGAACGTGCATATTTTTGTTTACGTCGCATTTTCTACCGTCCCGAGAGAGAATGAGAGTAAAATGTTGAGAGATTGAGGGAAATTTTGCTTAGGCCGGGAACTGGTTTTATGTATGCCGGAACGCGAATCGCTATGACTGAAATGAGTGCTGGACCTCGTTAATTTAAATCGAACAAAAGCTTTTTTGAACAATATTTAGCACGAATAGCTATTTTTTAAGCAGAAGTGAACCCCAATGCAGTATTATACAGCCCACAAAATTCAGGAAAAGTTGCTTCCTGTCATAAATATCAACTAAATAATGCAGTCGTACGCATGTTAGGCCGGGAATGGGGTAAGAAACCCTATCTGGTTTACAGTTCGTCTTTGAGTGATAAAACGGCCTACTTTTCCATACCAACGAAATGGATGCTTTAATGAACATTATGCAACTCAAATGGGTTGCATAATATTCATTATAACACTCATTTGGGTGCTATAATGAAAAACCAACACCAGAACAGTCGTTACGTGACTACATTTTGCTAAATTAGCTTGGGTAAGTGCTCCAATAGTGTATTCTATGGGCCCCGTAATAAATTAAATAGTTTGGCGGTCATGACATCCAAAATTTCCAAAGGCAAGTACATCTATCGCTTCACGGCTCATTGAGCTTTGCAATGTGGCACGGTAACATGGTATCTGATTCTTCTCCGCAGCAACATAATTTATTGGCAAGAATGATCATGTGGAGAAAATTAGACTACAATTTTGGAACAGATTTTTCAAATTAAAGTCCATTTTTCGTCATTGCAAAAAATAGCGTTTGAAACTCGTTGCAAAACTCGATTTTTTCAGCACTCGTAGTATTTATCCAACTCGGCAAGCCTCGTTGGATAAACGTACAACTCGTGCTGAAAAAATCATCTTTTTGCAACTTGTTGCACAAACTACTATTATCGGATCAAAAACTAAAAAAAAAACAAAATACTGAAAAGAAATCAAAATGTGAAAGTGATGAAATAGCGAATTAAAAATTGCTATTGCTCAAAACGTGTTTATCGATTGTAGAAAGCAAAATAATGATTTTCAGCGAAAACAAAAATTTGAGTTATAGAGGGATGTCGCAACACGCTTGAGCTTGAAATTCTCTTAAAGTATTGAAGCGCACTTGGTGCTTTTGAAATAGCGATATCCCGTATATGTAACTAGAATGTCGAACATCATCTAGCAAAAATGATTCTGATGCGATAGGAACAAGAAGACAAGGAACATATCGACCAAAATGGATCGATTGGGTAGAACAAGATTTGCGAAGCCGCAGGAAAGAAAGACTTCTACCGTTCTACGTAATGCTAAGACAACATCGGGCTTAGTTTGATGACAAACAAAAGAAATCGATTCAGTTCTACTAAATTCGAAGATGCTTGCATTTGTTTTAACTTTGCAGTGTCATAAGGTTTCCATGTAGGTAGTATCTAATACTTATTCGATTTTAAGTTAAATTCGACTGCGAACATTGTTTGAACATTTCTAATTTGGTTGCAATCGGTTGTTATGACGTTGTTAGAGCATCATTAATGGGTGCGTTTTTTTTTAGTTTAGTCGCTCTTTATCGTACCGGTCGCTGTTTTTGGCTATCAATTCGGTTGCCTTATTTCGTACCGGTGACGTTTGACGGTTTATCAAATAGCAGCGCTGTTATTGCCTTACCAAATTTGGTGACCCGGAAGTTGCGCTACTGTTTCAGCAGTGTCTTTAGTAACGACCGGTAAAGTGTCAAGCAATGATACTGCACTGATAAACGACTAACACTCGTACGCCGCTAATGGTGCTCAAAACGAAACTTTACCATGATGGTTAGTGTATTCGCTAAATTACACAACACATTGGTCATAACAAGCACTTATAGGTGTATTATATTATTCATAAGTCTTAAAATTCATTCATTTTGTGCAGTACCACTTTTTTACATTTAGGAATTTAGTTTTAGTCGCTGTTATCGTATACACTCATATGAATCATGTCTTGAAAATGAAGTTCGTCACCAGCGAGCAAGTCTGACAATTTAGTATATAACACTATAGATCTCCGAGACGTTTATAAAAAGATCGTTTTTGGAATGCGTATTAATTCTATTCTTTTTTTGTATGTATTAGACTAAACCTTCCTGTTTTTTGTAATTACAAAGTAGATCACGCACTTAAAAAAGATCCGGTCTCTGAATTTATCGAGTGGCAAATGTGTTCATGCTGTTCATATGTTAATGTGTCACTACACCCAACCATCGGATGGCAGATTTTATTACAGTTTTGCATAAGAACCTTACAGAAACTGTATAATAATTGGGCATATACAATTTCGGATGATTTTAATACAATTGTTGTATTGAAATAATACAGATTTGTATTATTTTAATACAATATTTGTATAAAAAGCTTACAGAATTGTGTATGCCCAGATTTTATACAATAATTGTCAGATTTGTTTTTTGGGTGTAGTACTTGGCTAAGAGTCCGTGAAGGTAAGTTGTGAGACGACAATGTCTCAATTATTCAACAATGTCAACAATGACAATGTCTCAATTGAGCATTGTAGCTGTAAAATTGCTTTAATTGCCTTTTTGCTCGCTCCCACATAATTGCTTCCTCATCCCAAATCCCATTCTGAGTAACGCTCTTTATAACCCGACTGTCTCCATTTTATTTAATTAAACATAGCCCTGAAGGTTCTGAATAATTCACAACCCGATGGCACGCACAGGCCACAGTTAATTGAATTTTGCTTTCTTTGTTATCATCAACCAACTGTTATCTACCGCTGGTAGTGCAATACCAACCTATCTACCTATTGGAACCAATTTAATTAACTTCGACCCACTGACTGACTGACTGACAAACTGACAACTGTGTCGGTGCGGTTTGTTGTCGCTTTACGTTCGATTTGCAGTTATTACTCAGACTGTTAGCCTCCGTGCTGTGCCGATTTCACCCACAACCGGGTCGTTGAAGGGTGGGTCAGGTTCGCTGCCACGGGGATTGTCAATATTTAAGATAACGAAAACTACATGCAGCTGGAATCGTTTCCCTCTGACTTGCTTCGGCGGAACGTTGAAAGCTTCTGGGAGAAATGCCCCTCCCGGCTCGGTAGCCCACATGTGATTGGATTTGAAATTCAGATTAGTTTCGCATTTTGTTCACACTACTTTGAACAAACGCTACTCCGTTCTCTCTGTGGTGGACGTCCGTCGAGCGATAATCCGACCGTCAATTTGCTGTTGTTGTTGCTCATTCGGTTCGTTGACGCTTCGTCATGGAGAGCATGACGACGGGCAACGCGCTATCCGGTGCGATATTTGCACCAGCATACAAACAAAACATGCTCTTGGTCTGAGGAAATGGATATTGAATGATCGTGCAGAATATTATGCATAGAAGCGAAGCTTTCTTGGAGGGGTAAATATTTATCACGTCAACGCATGACTGGGTGGAGATTAATCGTTTCAGTCACATGCAATGAAGTTCGTAGTTCGTCGCCGTGGACTTGTTTAAAATGGTTCTGAGAGATATTGCTTAGCTTATAGGACGGATTAGATTTAGGCAGGGATTGAACTTATCATTTCATTATTATTTAGTATAAAGCCAATAACTCATTCCAGAGGTAGTTATTATCATTTAGTATATTAAGGAATACTAGTGTTTCACGCTGTAAATATTAGACATAGAGCAATGTGCTCTTAGACAAAATGCCTGAAGTCCACCATACAACACATTTCGGAATTCCGCCCCTGGAATGAGTTATTGGCTGAATACTAAGTGATAATGAAATGATAAGGCCAATCAAGAATTTAAGAAATCGCAAGCAAAAGGCACATAAAATTTACAAAAATCACAACAGTAATGAAAATTTAGTATATTACTCGGACTTATGCGGTCAATTGAATTACGCTATCATTAACGCTTATGAAGATTACAAATCAAAAACTGAGAGCGAAATAAAGTCCTGTCCAAAGAACTTCTTTAATTACGTAAAAACTAAACTGAAATCTAGTAACTTTCCATCAATTATGCATCTTGATGAAAATGTTGGTGATAGCTCGGAAAAGAACTGTAATCTTTTTGAAGATTTTTTTTTTCCAGGAAATCTATTCTAAATTTTCGGAAAATGATCGTGACCGCGACTATTTTGCATTTTTCCACGACTTTTCAAATGATATTGGATTGAATCAACATCATGTCCAAGACATTTTGCAGGCCCTACGAAGTTTAGATGCTTCGAAAGGTTTAGATGCTTCCTGATGGAATCCCTCCTATATTTATGAAAACCCTTGCAGTGGAACTAACCGCTTCATTGTTTTGGCTATTTAATATGTCACTAGAATAAGGAAAATTCCCAAATATGAGCATGAGCATTATGACCGCACAATTCGTAGTTGCTTCTCTGTGATTGACTAGAACTTGCGAAATTGTACAGAGAACACAATAAATGGGGCTTAGGACTAAAGAATGTGCACAGCAAAAAGTGGTCACCGGAATCATAGTGTTACAGGAAGGAGTTTAAAGAAAAATTAACAACATAATATTAATTTCATAGATAATCAAAGTACAATTGTAATACTTAATTAATTTGACACCATTCATGAGCTTTTGCACGGTAGCATCCGAAACTAATTTGGCAGTCTTGTGCCAGTTACGTCTGAAGCTTTTCCCATCATTTGTTAAATTATTTGTTTCTTAGAGATTCCTTTTAATCAGGGCCCAGTACTTTGCGATGAGATGAAACTCCGGCGAATTTGGGGGGTTGGACTCCTTCGGGACAATAGTAACGCAATCAGCAGCGTACCAATTTTGAGCCAGTTTTCCGTAGTGAATAGATGCTAGACCTGGCCAGAACAGAACTGTACGATAATGTTTCCGAATAAATAGCAAGAGTCGTTTATTCAGACATTCATCAACGTACATTTATGAATTTATTGTACCGATTGTGACGAAAATGTCGCTTCTGAGACCGCAGTTACATATTGCTTCCCATACGAGAAATTTATTTGGAACTACGACAGTTTTTTTCTGCCTAAAATGTTCTGTGAATCCTCCCCTTTGCATCGAGGTATAAAACAGTTATCCCGGATTTAGCGATATTCAACTACTTTGCAATGTCGCCGTGCGACATACCCGGATTTTCCACCTTCTGTGCAAAATGAGCTCGCGCACGTGTTATCGATTCGACGCCATTTTTCAGAAAAACAAAGGCATGTTGGAAATGACAATTTTACCATTTAACACATACATTTATCTTTATATTGTGGTGTTGGTATTAACTTTGTGTGCACTGACAAAACTGTGTTGAGCAATTTTCGGTGACTACTTTTTGCTGTGTACATTCTTTAGCTACCCATTCTCAATGTACACGTTTCGGGAGCTCAAATATCTAAAGTTAATAACGGCACCGGCCACGTCCTTACGGCCATATGGGAAGGGAAGGATTGTTAGTCCATCTCTCGTTGCAACTAGAGACCGAGTATACCTCTGCATCTCCATGATTGTCTTGGGATAGGATATCGTTTTAATTTTAAAGGATGATAATTTATCTGGATTCACTTCGGTAAGTGATGCGATCTATGGGATGGGGAATAATACTCTCGCTATCTGAAACTTTCACTTTCTGATTTATTCACTCACCCACGCAAAGCAGAACAAAATTACGGCTTCCGACCGAAAGTTTTGCGTTCCGCACAAAGCAAAACTAAACTTCGACGACCGGTCGATCCGCTTATTGGAGAAACACGATCGAACAAGAAACAAACTTTCACTTTCTGATTCATTTACTCACCCGCGCAAAACAGAACAAAATTACGACCGGTCGATCGTTTTGCCTTCCACACAAAGCAAAACCAAATGTTGACAACCGGCCGATCCGCTTACTGGAGAAACACGACCGGACCAGAATCAGAAAGGGTTATATATGCCCCATCTACAAGAAAGGACACAAGCTGGAGTGTGAGAACTTTCGAGCGATCACCATCCTTAATGCCGCCTACAAAGTGATATCCCAGATCATATTCCGTCGTCTGCCACCATTAGTGAATGAGTTCGTGGGAAGTTATCAAGCCGGCTTCGTTGACGGCTGCTCGACAACGGACCAGATCTTTACTGTACGGCAAATCCTTCAAAAATGCCGTGAATACCAGGTCCCAACGCATCATCTGTTCGTTGATTTCAAGACGACAGTCAGGGTAGAAATATTTCACAGTCAATGCATTAATGAAAATGAAAAACATGAATCTCAGTATAATCTGCAGTCGCCTTCATCGCCGCCGTGGTGAGTGCGACTGGGTGCAGCCGAAAAATCATTTCCAACACCGACCATTCAATTTCGCATTCAGCCACTCACAAGTCGCTCTGACAGGCAGCTCAGTTCGCGCCTTACCGTATGACTGTGAGTGGCCCATTTAAACGCGTGGGGATTTTGGTGGTAAATTTCATCTTCGCGGCGCAGTGGGTGATGTTGGTTCTGTTGTTTACTTTTCTGCCTCTCCGGGAATGTGAGGTTGATTTCAAAGCAGGAAGAAAATAAAAAAAAAGATATACAAAAATATCACCTTCATCCAGTGCTGCCGAATATTTACAAGCATGACGACAGTATAGACCGCGTAGAGCTATGGAAAATTATGGACGAGAACAGCTTCCCCGGGAAGCTTACCAGACAGATCAAAGCAACGATGGATGGTGTGCAAAACTGTGTGAAGATTTCGGGCGAACACTCCAGTTCGTTCGAATCGCGCCGGGGACTAAGACAAGGTGATGGACTTTCGTGCCTGTTGTTCAACATTGCGCTAGAAGGTGTCATGCGATGACATGGACATTGTCGGCCGAACATTTGCAAAGGTGGCAGAACTGTACACCCGCCTGAAACGTGAAGCAACAAAAGTTGGACTGGTGGTGAATGCGTCAAAGACAAAGTACATGCTTATGGGCGGGAACGAGCGCGACAGGGCCCGCCTGGGAAGCAGTGTTACGTTAGACGGGGATACCTTCGAGGTGGTCGAGGAATTCGTCTACCTCGGATCCTTGCTAACGGCTGATAACAATGTTAGTCGTGAAATACGAAGGCGCATCATCTGTGGAAGTCGGGCCTACTACGGGCTCTAGAAGAAACTGCGGTCAAAAAAGATTCGCCACCGCACCAAATGTGTCATGTACAAGACGCTAATAAGACCGGTTGTCCTCTACGGACATGAAACATGGACAATGCTCGAGGAGGACTTGCAAGCACTCGGAGTATTCGAGAGACGGGTGCTTAGGACCATCTTTGGCGGTGTGCAAGACGACGGTGTGTGGCGGCGAAGAATGAACCATGAGCTCGCCCAACTCTACGGCGAACCCAGTATCCAGAAAGTAGCTAAAGCCGGAAGGGTACGATGGACAGGACATGTTGCAAGATTGCCGGACAGCAACCCTGCAAAGATGGTGTTCGCTTCCGATCCGGCAGGTACGAGACGGCGTGGAGCGCAGCGAGCGAGATGGGCAGACCAGGTGCAAAACGACTTGGCGAGCGTTGGGCGTATCCGAGGATGGAGAGATGTGGCCTCGAACCGTGTATTGTGGCGTCAAATTGTTGATTCAGTGTTATCTGTTTAGATGTAGACTAAATAAATGAAATGAAATTAATGAGATCAAAACCCATTGAAGCCACTTCCCGTGTCCCAAGGGCTCTCATTTGGGGCCTCTACTATTCATAATACATGTAAACGACATTTCCTTCACTCTCAACAAACTCAAAGTGTCAATCTATGTCAATCGGCAGAACCTAAAAAAATATTTTGTCACAATTCGAAACACAATTCAAAATTACATTACATCGCAAAATTAAACACTACTTAACAAATCTATTTTTATTTTCATACACTATAATACCGTATTTATAGCATTAAGAAAATAAAGAAAAACATGTATATTGTATATGTACTAGTCTACGTGGGTTGGCGAAATAAAAAAAAATCTAAATAGATTTAGGTCAAGCTTGAAGGTTGAAAAGAGAAGAGTTGACAAGATACCATAATGAATAAAATAACCAGCTTTAACTCTTTAATTATAATTGGTGGAATTAAATGGAGAGTACTAAACTCGTCTAAGACGGTTGAATACATTCCACTAGAAAGAGCTTAAAATATTTTTTCTGAAGATATAGATATTTAATTGATATTTTGTCCTACTGGTCTCCGAAAGGTCAAGAGGAAGGGGGGGGGGATAATAAAAAATAAACATTAAAATGAAAAAAAAATTAAAAAAAACATCTCGGATTTGTTGAAGAATATTTTGAAAATCCTCCTAATTATCCGAATATTTTGTTGCCCCCTTAAAATATTTTTTTTGGAAAAAATCTGAGGGGGGGGGGGACAAAATAGTTTTTAAATATGTGTATCGGGCTTACTGTGAATCTATATGTTGAATAGGTAATTTTGTTCATGCACTTCCACAGCTATTCATTGCGAGTTTTCGGTGAGAATTTATGCATGCTTTTATATATTGTATGACAATCACCTTGGTACTCTTTGCCAGGAGAAGTCGAGACACTTTCTTAACCGACAGACTCCCTTGACCGAATCGAGAGCTTATCCGTTTTCTCTGGCTTGATAATACCGTGTTTTTACCGATTAGGCTATCTCATGTCTCACATGTTTATATTATTAAGTTATTTTGTGTGATTTATAATCTTCTTGTCTATTACTTAATTGGTATTACATAAAATTAATACTTGATAAAACCTTATCAACACAATACGTTTCCATAGCACTCAGTAAGCAGCTGCCGTCCTCCATTATCGATGACGACCCACACTCTCCAAGCTTTGCTGCATTTGGTCCGCTCACCATAGTCGCCGTGGTCAGCTCATTTTTTTTATCATACCCATGGGCCATGACGACGACGACGACGCTGCACTATGGGGCCTCCCCATACAAACTGAAAAGCAAAAAATTGTTTTTTTCCAGCTTATAAGATGTATCTAATGTTGTCATAACAGGGAAATGTTGTTAAGCAACAATTCCAGTCATTTCGCTACTAACTTTTGAAAAGGGCTTAATATTTTGACTCTTTAATTGAAAATTTGTATAAATTTTCAAATGACATCGACTTTTTAGTCACAAAATATTAAGAACAAATAGGGAAGAACGTTTATTATAGTAGAATATTGAAATTTGTGTTGATGCGCACTAAGAACAAAAAGTTTTTTTCTCAAATCGCATTTTCTCAAAATGGCGCAAGTTTGCGCAAGATTTTCCATGGGAGTCTGAAAGTACATATCCCAAATATGAGCCCCAACTAAATATCTCCGTGGGAAAATGCGGGAAATAAAGTGGCAGACTTTTAAAGTTGAAAATATCTCTATTTAAGAGTGTTATCTCCGTACTTGATATTATTATTTTTTTCCTTCAGTATATAACGATTTTCGTTAGTACGATATGAAAGCTCTTTTAAGAATCTTTACAATGCTATATATAAACGTCGTTATCGTATCAGAAAAAACCTTCCCAAAAGTGAAGCAAGATTTTGAATAGAAAAACCGCGTTTTTTACCTTTTTTCAACGTTGATAACTTATATCTCAAGGATCTGAAATTTTGGGGTTTTCTTATCGTGTGTATTTATTTTCAAAAAAAAAATAAATTGGTGAAAATGGAATTTTCTATTAAAGTCCGCCTAAATCCCCATAGTGTGCTTCTGCGATATTGGCCCTGTCTAATGAATACCTGCTCAATCAATCGTTATTATTTAAAAAACCCAGATTAATCCACCTAGCGGCGATGATGCCTTTCTCGTGCATCGTAAAATGTACTGCATTAATTTTGCATTAATTGCATTCCCACTATTCTTGAAAAATTTTTTTTTCGATTTTGAAAAAAAATTTCCAAGGGGGGACCCTTGGGAAAAAAACAATGATTTTTCAATAATTCCGAAATGCAATGTCCGATTTTTGATAGCAAACAATGGGACCGTATTCCCCGTCGAATGCAACTTGTTGCGAGTAAATCGGGTAATGCTGAGTTCCAAAAAGTGGGTCTACAAAATTTGTACACATACACACACACACACACACATACACACACACATGCATACGCACATACAGACATCACCTCGATTCGTCGAACTGAGTCGACCGGTATATAACACTATGGGTCTCCGGGCTTTCTATCAAAAGTTGTTTTTTGGAGTAGTCCTATAGCCTTTCGGTACAACTTTGTTGTACGAAAAAGGCAAAAAGTCTAAAAAAATTTCTAATGAAATTTTTGAAGACTAATTTAAATACAACTAATGAAAAGGATAAGGGAGCTGTACCGGTGTTGGCCATGTTCCTAATTTTTCCAATTTTGCAAATAACTTCAAAAATAAAGCAATTTGGGAGGGTTTTATTGCCTTTCTCGTACAACTAAGTTGTACCGAAAGGCTATCATTTCACTCCGAAAACGAACTTTTTATAGAAGCCTCTGAGACCCATAGTATTATATACAAATCAACTCAGTTCGACGAGCTGAGCACATATCTGTCTGTCCGTGTGTATGTGTGTGCGAATGTGTGTATGTGTTTGCACAAAAGCTGTAAAAACATAAGACAACTTTTCGTATAGTAATCCTTAACCGATTTTCTCGCAACATTCATTCGACAGGGGACAAAGCCTTGTTGATCACTATTAAATTTTATAACGATCGGTCATTGCGTTTAAAAGTTATGAAGAAAATGGTACATCGGACCATATAAACCCCATATAAACCCCATATAAGGTTGGTGTCTTAACTAAATGCGAGAAAGGCACCATCAACGCTAGGTGGATTAATCTGGGTTTTAGTTCCAATAAGAGATATATCCCTCACGATTCAGCGCTGCTTTCAACTTATCGATTATTTTGGAAAAATATGTATGTTTCAGGGTTGGCCAAATTAGGCACTAAGTTGGCCAAAACCGGTGCACTTCCCCTATATAAGCAAAATAAATATTTTTCTGGAAGGTACTAGGTATTTTATTTGGACATATGGATTGTTAGCGGTAATTGATTTTAGACCTGAAATATCGATATTTGAAGAGGGTCCGTAAATCGTAAACCTTGCTCGCTGCGCACCTCTACTTTTTGTGCCCGTCCGATCGCTATCGAGAACCATTTTCATCGGGTTATTGTTCGACATTCTGGCCCTCTATTCGATCGGAGCGTTTGAGTTTCTCTGCTGGTATCGTTATCGGAGGTGATCAGTGAGCTCATGTACACGAATTTTTCAAACACCTCGATTTCGTTACCAAACTCATGGTGGGTGGCTTACGTTGTCCTCTCTTGAGCCTCGTCCTATCATGTACTTTGTCTTCGACGTGTTGATGACTAGTCCAATCCGTTTAGCTTCGCTTTTCAGTCTTATGTAGGCTTCCTTCATCCTCTCAAAGATACGGGCCATAATATCTATGTCGTCGGCGAAACCAAAAAGGGAGCGTCCACAAATTACGTAACGCTTAGAGGGGGGAGGAAAATGTTACAATCCATCGCGTTACGTAATTAATGGATCATCCTGTCCAGTTAGGACTTCTTGAAAATCGTACCACTCGTGTAGTACTAAGGCAGTAATTGCCTTCATATCACTCCCTCCAAAGCAACGTTGAATAGCAAGCACGAACTCGGGACTCGCTGCCTTGATCAACCGTATCAGTTTATTCGGAAATCCGTTTTCCGGAGTCGCGGCGAACGACTCGGACTCCCTCCCTGCATTAGCTGCCATAGCTGGTCCCGATCGATTGTATCATATGCGGCTTTGAAGTCGATGAATAGATGATGTGTGGGCACGTTGTATTCGCGAAATTTCTGCAGTACCTGACGTACGCCGAATACCTGGTACGTGGTAGAGCGTTCGCTTATGAATCCCGCCTGGAACTGCCTCACAAACTCTTTTGCAATTGCTGTTAGTCGACAGCATAAAATTTGGGAGAGTACTTTATAAGCGGAGATCCGCAATGTGATTGCCCGGTAGTTGCCGCAATCCGGCTTATTGCTCTTTTGTAGATAGTACACACGACACCTTCCATCCTTTCATGCAGCAGAACATCTTCCAGTTTTGGTGCGATAAAGTTATCCATTCAACAGACTCTTGGAATGCTTCAATTTCATGTAAGTTTTCGTGGAGGCAGCGGACAACTGTAGCGTTCTTAGCATGTCATTAACTTTACCAAAAGAGTTTCACTTGCCTTATGTAAGCGAACGGCGAACTATGTCCAGATTTTCAGCAACTTTGACAGAAATCTAAGCAAAAAAAAACATGTTTGCTGGGACTCGTCTGTGCGAATCTTGGTAAAAGTTCAACAAATTGCTGCGATCCTGGTAAAAAAGTTAAGTAACTATGAAAGTTTTGGTATTTTTTACACTCCAAATAATCTGAATATTGTTTCCATATAATACATTTTACGCGCACACGTAACTGCAAATGCTGAAGAAAATACAGGTGAAACTTACGTGTCCAACGAATTCTATCTGAAAACTTAAGTAGATCTTACATGATTATTGCGTAGAAAGCGATTTCTACGAGAAAACCTGCAGGTTAAATCAGGAGTGTAGAATGGAAATACACAGGATTCTGTTTTTACACGATTTTTTCTCGCTCGTAATTTTGATCGTGTGACTTCCATTTGCCACCAATGTCTTTGCAACATGTTTCTAAAAATTCTAAATAATTCAAAGAAAAATCACATGGCAATTAACATGCGTTGAACATTAAGGATGATTGCAAAATTGAGAAAATGTAAATCGTGTAAAAACAGAATTCTGTGTAATTGAATCACACCCAACAAACAATTAAAGCTGAATAAGCTTGTTTTTGATTGAATAAGCGCCCTACCAGCCAATGTTTGTTGGAAAGACAAGCAACCGTAACAGCTTGAACATTTTTTCGAAGAATCCATTGTTTAACTCCCTTACCACCATCTTGAAAGCAGGTTACACGAAACAATGTTACATCTGTTTGTTGTGATTAAAATACCCGAAATTCAGCAACCCGTTCTTTGATATACCATGAATGTTAATTTCAAATTTAAATTGTATTTTTTCGTGCTTAGCACTTTACGAAGGCAAGTTCATTATTGATTTTTACAATATTATTATAAAAATTAACACTAACACTTAAAATAAAACACTGATTTAGCACTCAATTATTAGAAACAACAAAAAACTAATCTTGATAAAAAATCAAGTTGTTCCAGTTGCTATGCGGTACAAACTCTTGCCTGGTGGAGTATCAAACACAGTGATCAAACTATTATCACTTTCGCTTGACGACGGGTGGCTTTTGTTCTGTCTCTTGTGTGCATTACTGGACTCAGTGTCCGAGCCTCGGTCAGAGCCAAGCGATCGTTGCCGTTATCCCCATTACCTTTCGTAATTTTACAAGAGATTGTTTCATCTACAGCTACAACAGTTTAGTAACTTCCCTTACTGCTTACGCCTGTTACGCCCTTGTCAAATGTTGGTCTAGTATTTTCTTCTACTGTGGTTCTAACAAAACAGGACAGGATTTTTTAAATTTCGTGTCCGATTTTCAATTGAAACACTTTATATCGTTAAATGTTATATCGAGAAAAATCGATACGATATCTTTCGCAGAATGTGAGATTTTGTTATCCTAATTTTGTTAGGAACATGAGGTGGGGCAGTATGCCCTATCTAAGCAAATACTGCTTGAATGTCTTGGCTGTGACAATTTTCATGGGTATTTTTTTTGTAACCGAAATTTTCTACATTTTGATGAAATATCTCACATGTTGGCGAGGAAAACGTCCTTGTGAGACTAACCTACGATGTATTACGCGTCTCCACGCACTGTCCATTACCAAGATACTGATTCACCGACGCGTGGTGGGTCGTTCCCAAAAATTTGCCAACTAAAAGGCCTCATGAGTTTTCCGGCAACGATATATCACCACTTTTATAAAATTTGAATATTATTATTAGCTAGCTAGATTGTTTAACTGTTACATGAGGTAAAAATACGCAAGAAAATCGTTACAGCTAAGACATTGAAGCAGTTTTTGCTAGGGCATATTGACCTCCACTAGACCCTCCCCTAGTGGGTACATTGTAGTGTATATTTGTTTTGTTCCTTATTTTTGTGATTTTTTTCACCAGTGAGCACGCGTGTTAGTAAAAATAAGCGACGAGATTGGTGCTGTATTTCTTTGTTTTGCGATGAGATGAATATATGTTCAGTGAGATGGAAAATGGAGCAGTTCCCCTATATGGTTTTCGGGGTGTTTTAAGTCCGTTCGCTCTTATCTGTCTTCTAGCCCACGGTACAGTGCAGTTGGTGAAAGCTTCACCTCAGTTCGCCCTCCTATCGATCGTATCCGGTGCTGACATCTGCCTCTGATGCGGCGACAACTGATTCGTTCGCGATGAGCTTTCACCACCCACTCTGATGGCGTGCGTCGCGTCGTCGGCCGGCTAGGTACTCATATTGGGTGAAGGTTGGTGCTGTGTGTAGTATTTGTGCCGGTGCCGGTTCCACTGATTAGTGGATCAACATGAATGACGATGAGGCGACACTCTCGGTGACGACAATATTGTTTTTGTTTACACTATCGATTTGAGCCATCGGTAGTAAACGATGGTCGATGTGTGATGTAGGTACATGTTGATTCACGTTTTTCTTCTTCTATCATCTTCCAGATTTGTATCATCCCCACTCTCGGCAAGAGAGCAATTATTTGCACAAACGGTAAGTTGATATTTTTCGTGCACATTTATGGGCATTGGAGTAATATTATCAAACATATTCAATAATGAATATTTCCACAAAATGGTTATAAGCTTTTTTGAATATTTTGAATAATATTTAAATTTTGAAATGGTCTTTATTCAGTCAAAAACCACTTAAAATTGTTTGAGTCAACCTGTTACAATAATTTTTGATTACTAATTAACTTTTTCATTGATTTTTTACATTATTTATTATAATTGGTTGGGGATCTGGCAAACGGAAACCATTTCATATCAATTCACACGTAAGTTTGTGAGGTTATGAGGTTGAGGCATATCCAATACGATTTGCGAAAAAATCTGTTAAACGAAAACTTAGATAGAAAAATGGTTTATTTTGTGTTGGCGTTTGGTGCGACTTGGGATCAAACAAATAATTCCTAACATCTTCGAAGCTTTACTACATTTTTCCCCAACCAATGATAAAGCAATTATGTACACTAAATATTTTTTTAGACGGTTGATATTCTTTAATTTCCCGGTTCACTTAATTTTTCACAGCTTTTAAAATACCATCTGAATTTTCTTTGATTTTTCGTGAATTTTTTCATGAGGTTTATGAGTTAACGAGTTATAATAGTTTCATTAACGCTAAAGGACATAATCGACTAAATCCCACCCGTGTAAAAAAAGAACTGGGTGTATGGCAAATATACGATGTTCGAAAATGAGCATAACAATCGAATAGAAATCTGGGAGTACCTAATTAAAAAGCGAATTCTTTATGAGTTCCTTTTTTTACGCAAGGTTGTTGCTTCTTGAATAAAGGGAATGTACCCAGATAAATCACAATTAATACAAATTTTTATTCCAATGTTTTTTTGGAATAGGCAGTACATGGAGGCGCCTAGTACATTTTAGATAAGTCCCAATAGGGCGTTTGCCTCGCCAGAATGTTAGATATTTCATTGCAATGTGGAATATTCGGATTTTTCTACTTTGCTTGCTATTATATTACCTCTTTTTTCGTCTAACCTACATAGGCCTAGATACCCTAGATACCTAGTAATACCCAAATAGAGTTTTGCCTCTAGTTGGGTTGGCGTACCTCTATATTTGAATAGTAGTAGGTTTGCAACTTCCAATCCTCGATTTGTAGGGTTTGATAGAAGTGCATTTCAATATTTCAGAGCAAAAGAATATATAACAATCGTGAAGCATATAATTGCGATAATTTAACCCTACTCCGTACATCATAAATTAAATGATTAAGTGTTTGCGAACAAATTAATGGACTTTGCGTCCACACGCAAGCTGTTGTGTTTACTGGTACAATACTTATCGACTTAATCGATAAATGGTTGATAACTGACGTGATTCGAAATCATCGGAATCATGTTTGTTTTTTTTTTGTTACTTATCATTCATCTCTCGTTCTATTGACATACCTGATGATCGATAAGCTTCTGGTATGTGAAGGTTATGGTGAGTCATTTTGGGTTTCATTGTTTTTTTTTTCAATACTTGATTACAACGTTTATCTTCTAGATAGTTGGCTATGAACATTTGGTTACATACAATGAAAATACCTGAAATGATCTCGGGTACGGTCCTGGTGAAACATTTAAATTTGAGGGTTTCAAATGCTTTACAATAGATACATGCATACATCGAGTTGCATTTTTTGTTCACTGCAGTGAACGCATCGCTCCAGTCGTGTACTTGAAATTATGAGGTGGAAGAAGGCCACTTTTTGATACTCATTCAATATTGCCCTGGAAATCCTAATTCCGGTCTTTTTCAGAAAATATTCAGTATTCATGTGTATACTGCCGTCATACGCATACTTGTCCCATATGTGCTGGGATTTCCTATGTACATGGGACAATTATGTGTAGAACGGCAGTAAGCGATTTTATCAACTGTAAAGTAGGACAGTAATATTTTGCCTTCTAAATGTAAGTTTGCTGATTGTTAAACTGATACGATTGTCAATTATATTTTACAAAGTTTATCTGCTGCAGCGCGTGTTAAAGGAGCAACGAAGTTGATACTTGCATTTATTAAAAAAAAATAAAATAAAAGAACGTCTCTATGATGACAAAGCGTCCATTCTGGGGTTCCCACAAAATATTTATCACGCTTGAACTGGACTTAACAAAACTAGATTTTCTACATTTAGAAGAAACGCCCAACTTTTTCGCGTGTCAAGCTAAGGTGAAACAGTCAACCGTGCTACACAGATGGTGAGTTTAGCTACTAACACATCACCGATTGCTATTAGGCTTGAACCAGCTTCGGAATTTCAATCTAAGGTTTAACTCTCGGCATAGGTTTGAGCTCGTTCAATCTATCAATATTTTGCCATATTTCGAGTGTGTAAAAACGTTGGGTCAGGGGCACCTTTATTTTAGTAAAGTTATGGCAAAAGAAAGAGTATAACGGGAAATGCACAATGGAAAAATGTTGTCCATAACGAGAATAAATTCAATATCTTGGTTCTGAAATTTCGACACAAATCGTAGAACTTTCTGGGGACTCGTGCAAAGGTGGTTCAGTTCTTTGCACGAAGCTGCAAGACTTCGTTTTACCCTAATGCCCCTTATTTGATATGCTTTCCGGAAGACCTTGGCATTTTGGGTAGTAGTTAGAAAATAATAGAATATGGGGTAAAATTAGCAATATTTGGCGGTGGGCAAAAATAACTTCATTAGATTCTCTGGAAGATTCTTGATCAGACTAGTAATGTGAGGTTATTAGTAAGCAATTTGAGGAATATGAGAACGTGGGGTAAAATCTGCAAAATCTCAATTCCCAACATCGTGCAGGTGCAGTAAACAGAGCTCACATAACACGATTTTTTGGCAAAATTTGAAGTCAAATGTATTATGTTTTGCTGATTATTTGTTACTCCGAACTTGATGAATTACATAACACATATGGGGCATTGGGTAAAACGAGGTCTTGCAACTGCTTGTAGTGAACTTCACCACCTTTACACGATTCCCCAGAAAGTTTTTCGATTTGTGCCAAAATTTCAGCGCAATCCGGCCCTACCGAACCGAGATATTGCATTTATTTACGTTAAGGATCAATTTTCACTTAGCTCAGCTCTGATGTCGTCATAGCCAGTGATAGAATCTCCCACTTTTATCTAGAGATGTAACAAGATTCACGAAAAATATGAGCATGATTTTTTTTTTCATCTTGAAAAAATATGTGAGAGTGAATATTTGTGATAATTTAGCAATGGTTTTTTTTTCAGAAGCATACCCGACAAGCGGATTTGATTATTATGTCTTTGAAGTAATATGATAAAATGTTTTGCTTTTGTTTTCGTTTTGTCGGCCTCATAAAAATTGTCATCAAGTATGCAGCTGATAAAAATATCGAAATTCGGTAATTGTTTTGCTAAAGTTCTGTTCAATATCTTACTGGAATTCGAGTAAAATGAGTTGTTAACGAGATCTCTATAAAGAGACCCGATGTGTCGGTAGAGTTTTTCAAAATATCGGTAGATTGTTTATAAAGATGTGATGAAAGCATTACCAAGATTTCAGCTATGGGATTCTAGGCAGCCCTGAAGTTTAATGTGTGTTATTG
This sequence comes from Armigeres subalbatus, assembly GCF_024139115.2. Taxonomy (NCBI): domain Eukaryota; kingdom Metazoa; phylum Arthropoda; class Insecta; order Diptera; family Culicidae; genus Armigeres; species Armigeres subalbatus. Next base: position 306,547,060 of record NC_085140.1, read on the forward strand.
TGATTTAAGTTTTTAAAATCAAAATATGCGGTTTAAAATATTAAAAAAAGTATGCCTCAATGATCTTTAAGAAATCAAGGGGATTATAATTTAAAAGATATATTAAAACAAATTACGAACGATTTATAAGATAAAACGATTTGATACAATCGGCAACGACTTAGGCGACGAATAAAGGATCACGATTGGAAGCTTGGAACATGGAAGTGCAAGTCGCTAGGTCTCGCAGGTTGCGACAGGATGATCTACGATGAATTACATCCCCGCAACAACGTCGTGGTGCTCCACGAAATCTGCTGGACAGGACAGAAAGTGTGGATAAGAGGGCATTGAGCGGCTGCCTTCTATCAGAGCTGTGGCATCCCAACCAAGCTGGGAACTGGCTTCATAGTGCTGGGCAAGACACGCCAACGCGTGATTGAGTGGCAGCCAATAAAGCTGAAGATAAAAGGCCGTTTCTTCAACTATTACTTCATCAACGTGCATTGCCAACACTAAAAGAGACCCGATCACGAGAAAGAAGCGTTATAAGAAAATCGAGACCGTAAAGAGACGGAGCAACTGTACCGTACTAATAACGCACAAAAGTTCAATGAAAAGATGAACCGTTCACGTAAGGACCACGTTCCTCAACCTGATATGTGTGAGGACATAAACGGGAACCTTCTTAAGAACGAGCGTGAGGTGATCCAAAGGTGGCAGTAGTACTACAAAGAGCACCTGAATGATGATGTGGCAGACAACGGTGGTAGTATGGTAATTAACCTAGGAGCACGCGCGCAGGACATATGTCTTCCGGCTCCGGATCTCCAGGAAATCCAGGAGGAGATCGGCTGTCTGAAAAACAACAAAGTTCCTGGAGTTGATCAACTACCAGAAGAGCTATCTAATCAGCAGCAATGTGCCCACTCATCATTTATTCATCGACTTCAAAGCCGCATATGATACAATCGATCGAGATCAGCTTTTGCAGCTAATGCACGAAAACGGATTCCCGGCTAATCTGATACGATTGATCAAGGAGACGATGGATCGGCTCCCTTTGGAACGCGCAGAGGTTTACGGCAAGATGATGATCTTTCGTGCCTGCTATTCAACATCGCTTCGGTGGGAGTAATATGAAGGTCAGGGATTAACACGAGTGGTACGATTTTCACGAAGTCCGTCCTGTTATTTGGTTACACCGATGATATTGATACTATGGCAAGTAAATTTGAGAATATGGAGGAGGACTACATCAGACTGAAGAGCGAAGATAACCGATTTGGACTAGTCATCAACACTTCAAAGACTAAGTGCATGATAGGAAGACGTTCAAGAGAAGACAATGTGAGCAACAACGATCCAACGGACACAAGAAGGCGAGGTGCACAGCAAGTAAGGTGGATCGATCAGGTGAAGGATGATTGGCGGACCCACCGTAGACCGTGTGGTTTGCGACGTCACGGACATCTAAAAAGATAACACTTATTCAACAATTTGACGCCACAATACATGGTTCGAGGCCTATTTGTTCTGTACCTGGTCACTTCGCTCGTTGCGCTCCACGCCTTCTTGTACCAGCTGGATCGGAGGTGAACAGTGAACACCATATTCGGAGAGTTGCTGTTTAGCATTCTTGCAACATGCCCTGCCAGCTACTTTCTGAATATTTGGTTCACCGTAGAGCTGGACGAGATTGAGGTTCCTCCTTCGTCGCCACCCTACGTCTTCTTTTATTTATTTATCATCAGACTAAGGCCGGAGTGGCCTGTGCTGCACATAAAAGACTTCTCCATTCAGCTCGGTTCAAGGCTGCACTTCGCCAACCACGCAGTCTACGGAGGGTCCGCAAGTCGTCCTCCACCTGATCGATCCACCTTGCCCGCTGTGCACCTCGCCTTCTTGTTCCCGTCGGATCGTTATCGAGAACCATTTTCACCGGATTACTGTCCGACATTCTGGCTACGTGCCCGGCCCACCGCAGTCTTCCGATTTTCGCGGTGTGAACGATGGATGGTTCTCCCAACAGCTGATGCAACTCGTGGTTCATTCGCCTCCTCCGCGTACCGTCCGCCATCTGCACCCCAATTACAGATGGTACGCACACTTTCCTTTCGAAAACTCCCAGTGCGCGTTGGTCCTCCACGAGCATCGTCCAGGTCTCGTGTCCGTAGAGAACTACCGGTCTTATAAGCGTTTTGTAGATAGTCAGTTTGGTACGGCGGCGAACTCTATTCGATCGGAGCGTCTTGCGGAGTCCAAAGTACGTACGATTTCCAGCCACTATGCGTCTCCGAATTTCTCTGCTGGTATCGTTATCGGCGGTCACCAGTGAGCCCAAGTACACGAATTCTTCAACCACCTCGATTTCGTCACCACCGATAGAAACTCGTGGAGGATGGCTCACATTGACCTCTCTTGAGCCTCTTCCTATCATGTACTTCGTCTTCGACGTGTTGATGACTAGTCCAATCCGTTTAGCTTCGCTTTTCAGTCTGATGTAGGCTTCCTCCATCCTCCCAAAGTTACGTGCCATGATATCAATGTCGTCGGCGAAGCCAAATAACTGGACGGACTTCGTGAAAATCGTACCACTCGTGTCAATCCCTGCCCTTCGTATTACTCCCTCCAAAGCGATGTTGAATAGCAGACACGAAAGACCATCACCTTGCCGTAACCCTCTACGGGTTTCGAAGGGACTCGAGAATGCCCCTGAAATTCGAACTACGCACATCACCCGATCCATCGTCGCCTTGATCAACCGTATCAGTTTATCCGGAAATCCGTTTTCGTGCACTAGCTGCCATAGCTGGTCCCGATCGATTGTATCATATGCGGCTTTGAAGTCGATAAATAGATGATGTGTGGGCACGTTGTATTCGCGGCATTTCTGCAATACCTGACGTATGGCGAACACCTGGTCTGTGGTAGAGCGTTCACCCATAAATCCCGCCTGGTACTGCCCCACGAACTCTCTTGCAATTGGTGTTAGTCGACGGCATAAAATTTGGGAGAGTACCTTGTAGACGGCGTTCAGCAATGTGATTGCGCGGTAGTTGCTACAATCCAGCTTATCGCCCTTTTGTAGATGGGACACACGACACCTTCCATCCACTCCTGCGGCAGAACCTCATCCTCCCAAACCTTGGTAATCACCCAGTGCAGCGCTCTAGCCAGTGCTTCACCACCGTGTTTAAACAGCTCTCCTGGTAGTTGGTCAACTCCAGGGGCTTTGTTGTTTTTCAGCCGGCCGATCTCCTCCTGGATTTCCTGGAGATTCGGAGCCGGAAGTCGCATGTCCTGCGCGCGTGCTCCTAGGTTCATTACCATACCGCCACCGTTGTCTGCCATATCGCCATTCAGGTGCTCTTCGTAGTGCTGCCGCCACCTTTGGATCACCTCACGCTCGTTCGTAAGAAGGTTCCCGTTTATGTCCTTACACATATCGGGCTGTGGCACGTGGCCCTTACGTGAACGGTTCAACTTCTCATAGAACTTTCGTGCGTTATTAGCGCTTTACAGTTGCTCCGTCGCTTCACGGTCTCGATCTTCCTGCTGGTGCTTTTTCCTCTGAGAAATGGAGTTTTGTCTGATCCGCGCCCATTTGTATCGTGTCTCTTTTGACTCACACAGTGTTGCAACAATCTCGTACATGCTACATTCTTCTCTTCCACTTACTTCTCACATTCGCCATCATACCAGTCGTTTCTCTGATCCGGAGCCACCGTGCCTAGTGCAGCGGTTGCGGTGCTTCCAATGGCGGATCGAATATCTCTCCAGCCATCTTCAAGAGATGCTGCGCCTAGCTGCTCTTCCGTTGGGAGTGCCACTTCCAGCTGCTGCGCGTAGTCTTGGGCTAGTCTACCGTCTTGTAGCCGCCCAATGTTTAGCCGCGGCGGACGACTCTGACGCGTGTTGATCACCGTCGAGAGTTTTGAGCGCAGACATACTGCGACGAGGTAGTGGTCGGATTCAATATTCGCACTGCGGTAAGTGCGTACGTTCGTGATGTCGGAGAAGAATTTACCGTCGATTAGAACGTGGTCGATTTGGTTTTCCGTTACTTGATTAGGTGATTTCCATGTGGCCTTGTGGATATTCTTACGGGGGAAGAAAGTGCTTCGGACTACCATTCCGCGGGAGGCTGCAAAGTTTATGCATCGTTGGCCGTTGTCGTTCGATTCGGTATGCAGACTATCCGGTCCGATGACCGGTCTATACATTTCCTCCCTTCCTACCTGAGCGTTCATGTCACCGATAACGATTTTGACGTCCCGCAGTGGGCATCCATCGTATGTCTGCTCCAGCTGCGCATAGAACGCTTCTTTCTCGTCGTCGGATCTCCCTTCGTGTGGGCAGTGCACGTTGATGATGCTATAGTTGAAGAAACGGCCTTTTATCCTCAGCTTGCACATCCTTGCGTTGATTGGCTGCCACCCAATCACGCGTTGGCGCATCTTTCCCAGCACTATGAAGCCGGTTCCCAGCTCGTTGGTGGTGCCACAGCTTTGGTAGAAGGTAGCCGCTCGATGCCCGCTTTTCCACACTTTCTGTCCTGTCCAGCAGATTTCCTGCAGCGCTACGACATCGAAGTTGCGGGGATGTAATTCATCGTAGATTATCCTGTCGCAACCTGCGAAGCCAAGCGACTTGCAGTTCCATGTTCCAAGCTTCCAATCGTGATCCTTTATTCGTCGCCTAGGTCGTTGCCGATTGTATCGAGTCGTATTATCTTCTATGTTGTTCGTAATGGTTGTTTTTAAAGGCGGCTTATTGGGCCTGCGCAAACCTCCTGTCTCGTCGGAGGGTCGTCGTGTCAGGGCTGTTTAGCGTCCCACCTAACACCAGGACTTGGGCTTGTGCGCTTTGAGCGGCACACGGTCGCTTTGGCGGAGCCTACTTGCGGATTCATGCAGCTTTTTATAGAGGTTTAACAGGGCCCACTGTCAAACCCCACCACATCCTAGGCAGGCGCCACAACTCGCAGATGGCCTGGGGAGGGATCGTCAAGCCCTTGGACATAGTCCCTGCTGCCCTTAGGCCCTACGTCTTCTTGCACACCGCCAAATATGGTCTCAAGCACTCATCTTTTGAATACTCCGAGTGCTTGCGAGTCCTCCTCGAGCATGGTCCAAGTTTCATATCCGTAGAGGACTACCGGTCTCATGAACGTTTTGTACATGACATATTTGGTGCGAGTGTGATTTGTGTTATTGGTTTTTATTCGTCACCACGCGGTTGTGTTTCGTTATCTTGAAAAATTTCACATCGATTCATCCTTTCATTTTCTCCAATGTAGGTTCTGAAAAGAATCGATTTAACTTCCACAAAGCGCCTCTTCAATCACTAACAGCAACCAAGCGGTCAGTACTGGTAGTTTTCATGATCGTCATGTGGAACCTGTCCTGTGGTCTCCTGTCTCATTACAAGCACGCATGATGGGAATGTTGCTTTGTTTTGATATCGAAATTTCTAAATAGTTCTAATAGATTTGTGCAAATAACGATGGCTAGTCGATAAAAAGTTTAGAAGGCTACTGATGAGATCAAATTTCCAACACTAGGTGTTGGAAATTTGATCTCATCAGTAGTTTTCTGAGCTGCGGAGAAGGACGGAGGTCCTTCGTAGCTTAGTAGGGAAAGCACCTGTCTAGCGTACTGATTTCGTGAGACCAAACCCCACCGAAGGAAGTGGTTACCCTCAAATACATTTTTTGAACTAAATCTTCACATGTTGTGCAATTGTTTACAATACTTTTCATGAAAAAAAATCCGTGAAAATTTGGCGAAATTCCTTTCACTGTTTATGTTTATATGAGAGCGTTAGGGCTTCAATCGTGAATTTTACGTGACTTCTTTCGGGTTAGAGACAACAGGTCGAAAGACAAAAGGTCGAGAGGGCAAAAAGTCGAAAGACAAAAGGTCGAAGGTACAAATGGTCGAAAAAAAAAACAAAAGACCGAAATAGACAAGAAACAGAAACGGAGAAATCAATCTCGCACACTACAAGTTTTATTCTTTTCTTAAATCAGCAATTCTTCTAACAGAACCAGGCTTGTAAAATGTCATCTGCATGTCATTTGACTAATTTGTTCATAACTTTCTTCAGAAGCCAAATTTATTTCATATTTTTAGATGTACTCATAACGCTTGAGTAGGGCTATATTTTTGTCCAAGGGTACATTGCTCTAAATATAACATCTTAGGCTGGAGAGTGAAAACTCTTCAAAATGTCACGTGTCATTTGACATAATGTCATTTGAATGACATTTCGCCTCCCACGCCCCAGATTACATATTTACGGCAATGTCTTGTTAGACAAAGTTGTAGGCACATTTAGGCGCTATAAGTTTGTCATACATCATGAATTGATAGCTATCTTCTGGAAAAAGTTCTGGAAAAATTATACAAACGAATGCAAATGACATTTTACAACACTGAACAGAACTCTAACAGAACTAACTCAACATTCATAATACTGTTTCATGGCAATTACTCCTTGAAAATTGCTCATTCTTTAACTTTGATTGATGTGTAAAGGTTCAATATGAACAATTATTGGATGTGATATCTCGATAAAGGAGATTGATAATTCATAACTTTGGTTCAATTCTTTTATAATATTATTTATTATCGACCTTTTGTTCCTTTAGACCTCTTGTCCCTTCCAACTTTTTGTCCCTTTCGACTTTTTGTCCCTTACGCCATTTTGTCCCTTTCGACCTTTTGCCTTTTCGACCTTCTATCCCTTTCGACGTTTTGTCCTTTCGACCTTTTGTTTTTCGATCTTTTGTCATAGATTCACTTCTCTCAATGATAATGAAAATCTTAGTACTGTAAGCGATAGTCCGAATGATGCGCGACATTTTCACTTGAGTTCTGCTAGCGCTTTCAACTGCCACTCGATGATTAGGGCCGATGCCCACGTAGCGGTTTTTCAAGCTGTGTTATGTCCACGCAAGGTACCCAGCACCAAATTTAGTCGTACACGTGCACACGTATACGTGTGCAGTACCCTATCTGATGCTGGGTACTTTCGGTAGACGCGGCGTTAACGCAGCATAAAAAACTGCTACGTGGACATCGGTCCTTAACTGCTGAATCGTAACGCTTTTACAATGACTAAGAGCCGATGCCCACATAGCGTTTTTACAAGCCCACGTAAGGTACCCAGCATCAAATGTAGTCTTGCACGTGTGCATTACTCCATTTGATTCTGAGTACCTTGCGTGGACGCGGCATGCACGTAGCTTAAAAAACCGTTACGTGGACATCGGCCCTAACAGTAACCAAGCTATCACGCCCGATCTTTCATTGCAAATGATTGCGGATTTCGAGCGTTTGTAATATTTTTACCCGGCGAATCTGGGATCCTATTAGAATTTCCCGTCATCAATTTTGCACGGGGTCGGGTCAATGTGCACGGGTTGCATAGGGGTTCCCCTTAGCCGTGTGATAAGATGCGCGGCCACAAAGCAAGACCATGCTGAGGGTGGATGGGTTCGATTCATGGTACCGGTCTAGACAATTTTCGGATTGGAAATTGTCTCGACTTCCCTGGGCATAAAAATATCATCATGTTAGCCTCATGATATACGAATGCAGAAATGGTAACTTGGCTTAGGAACCTCGCAGTTAATAACTGTAGAAGTGCTTAATGAACACTGCGAGGCGGCACTGTCTCAGTGGGGGATGTAACGCCAATTAAGAAGAATTTTGCACGGGAATCTTTTTCGCGTGAAGGGCATTCCCACTAATTGGATTTATGATTGCCTCCACAATTCGACACATTTAAACTTATTGGAATCTTCTCTCACAGGACAGGCGTCCTTGGCGTAAAAGGTTCCACCACAAATCATGCATTTAGCATTCATGATCCCACTTTTGGCACTTACGTCACTGAGTGGGGTTTTGGAAATTTCCCCCAGGCCTACAGAGATGTTCTCATGTATGATGATGATGATGATGATACTACCATCTATTGTAACCTACAGAAATGTTCCCATGTAGCACATAAATGGGACATAATGCAGTCCTTTCCAAACTTTTCATATTATTTAGTTCACGTTTGTTGAAGTGAACTAAATAAAATTCTTGAGAAATAACCCTATGGGAAGTAGCAGAGTGAGATTTCTTTTTCATCTTATTTACTTGAACTGGTGCAAATCCAAGTAATTGAGAAATTTTAATTTTAATCTCATCCAGTGATTTATCATCACTGGGGAGACTTTTAAAGACGACTTTAAACAATCGCTCAGTTTTGTCGACGTACTTGAAAAAATTATTCCGCTTTTTAGTGAAATACTGAAGACGGCACTAGCGATCGTCAGAGGATCCCGACAAAACGCTGAAGTCACTCTTCCTGGCAATTTGAAATGAAACCTTGATCCCCTGAAGGTTACTCATAATCTCATTCCGAAAGCCAGAAAACTCGGCAACAGATACCATAATTTGCGGAGTCCTTTGCTTCTTTGCATGACACAAATCACCTGGGCTACAGGTAGATTCATTTGCTCAATTTCGTCATGAATCAAATCGAACCGATTGCTCAGTTCAATAGGAGATGAATTATTTTTAATAATAGAGTTAGAAGGAATATCTGAAGTCTCCAGTTTCCTTTTATTTTTCCGCGCTATGGCAGTACGGTCTTGAAACCTTGTTTCTTAGTAGGTAGTGTAGAATTTAGAGACTCTCCCTTTCTCTTATTTTTGTTAATGCTCATTGCTGAGCGTGGAGACGTGACCTTTCAAGAGATTCCGCAACAGGTCCAAACAAAGATCGTAACGAGATCAGTAGTACAAATAGCGCTGAGAAGCACTGTTGAAATTATAATAGCTTCGGTTAGTACTAAAAACTTCCTTCAGCAAAGAGAAAAGACTACCGTACGTACAAGAACACAATGCGATCTGTTTCTTACGACAACTAAAGTTAAGAACTACACAATCTAGAATTTGGCTCATCTCAAGGAGAATATCCAGAAAAAAATGGAAGAACTCACAAATAGAGTTCGTGCGTGACAGCGGTTACGGTTTTAAAAGACATTTGATGCTGGTACAAAAAAATCTGGAAGGGGAGATATTCCGAATCATTAGCTAAAGTTAATCTACACAAACAGTACTTTGAAAAAATATCAGATCAGAGGATAGTTGATACGTCATATCTGCATTATTATATTGTACTTTGAAGGTGTATCCAACTTATTGATCACGGTGTATTTCACATTATATTTAGATTTTGTGTCACTACTAAAACAAATAAACGTTCTTTTTTCATCAAATAAAGCATTTTACTTCACATTTTTTCTATTTCTAGCAGCTGTAAAAAGTGCCCTAATTCCGGGTATAACATTTTGATAGTCAAAAATCAACACTTCATATAAGTAGTTGCAATTTTTTATGTTTGGCAAAACAGTATAGTTACTTCGGAGAAAAGTTAGCTAAGGTCTCTAGCTTTCCATTAATGTTCTATCATTCATATTCCTGCATAATATTAGACACTCCCTTACATACCGGATTCCATATGAAAAGATCAAGAGTGTAGTGCTTGAAACAACTCAGTCTTTAGAATTTCATCCACTAAACTCAACTTTCAATCCCTACCAAAACTTAATTAGCTAATAACAAATAACAACCATTATACTGAATTTAGGTAATTTAACAAATTAAATGATAACAAGAAGCCTCACACATTTTCCTTCTATTCAGCGGACAAGGATCAATTCCATATAATTTGATCAATAATTATCAAGGGATAAAAGACGTTCTATAACTGCGGGATGCCGGTATCCGTATTTTATGCGTGCGGACAAACTCGACCATATGCACTGCTTAAGCGCGGTTCTTCTGACGGGTTTGATTGTTACTTTGTATAGCGCAGAAGCGCCGATTATGATAGCGATGGTACTCCCTCCGAGTGGCCGTCCGCTCGGTGTCACAGTTCGTGGACTCGCGCGAGCGATCTAGTGGAACCGTTCTCGATCATGTGTGACTTCCAACTGAGTTGACCACACTCGAACGGGTGACTCAGCTGACTGTGATGTTGGACGGGGCACTCGTTCGTTGGATGCATCCCTTTGGGAGATATCGGGAATCCCGCCGCACCGCATCGCACCGTTGGATCCAATCCCTGCCGCGCGCGGCTGGCTGACTGTGTATGGCTCTTGTTTGGTTGATGGCTCTCTGTGTGCAGCTCTCGAGTGTGTGCTGTGCACTGCGTTCTCACTACGAAAGTGACCATTGAAAGGTGCACACAGTTCGTCGCGGTTTCAAGTGCCTTGAGTTTTGGACATTAGCTGGCTGTAGCTGCGTGGAATTTTGCTTAAAATATTCGAACGAAAACTAAGGAAAGCTAGCGCCCGCGGGTCATTTGATTGGACGATCTGTGCCACTGTGTGAATCTTCGAGTCTGGAAAGTTGATTTGCGTAAAAGTAAATCACCATTTTTTCCTCGCGAAGAAAAATTACCATCGAACAAAAGATTTGTAAGTTCCTGTTAGAAGTACTTTGAAGTGACAACCGTACTTGTTGAAGACTAGTCGCTAAGCGGAAAGCTCAGGTGACGATGGATTCCTAATAGCTGCCGTTCTCGGAACACCGCATTCTTGGTCTGCATTGCGGAATAATTATTGTTCAGTTTTTTGTGCTCCATACGGAACTTGCGGATCTGTCATCGCGCAGTTCCATGTCGCGGGATAAGCCCGGCGGGTGGGCAGTGGCTAACGGTGCGGCGACGACAGGCGCCCGTTCGGGACAGTCGCGACGACGTTGGCTGTAGTGGTGATACTTAAGTGCGCGAGTGACGACGGCGACGAATACCGCGACATCGCGACGCACATGTGCAGTGACACACTCAGGCCTGAGTGGCGTGTCGTGGAACCGCTCACGACGGCGGCGACGGACCCAGGATTAGTGTTGGTAAAGATCAGTTTTTACTTTTATTTATTTTTGCGCCATCGATGCAGGCTACACAAACGAAGGCAAACAGTCCGGTGTTAGAATAGGGCAAAATAGATGGGCGGTGTTGTGCGCATTGTAATGGAAATAGCTAACAGTGCTTCTGGATCTCGGTATGGGTACGAATGCATATGTAAAATAAAATGAAAACAAAATCAAACATGCTGTTCAAATGGACTATCAACACCAATACGAAAGTCGTAAAAATGAAAACAAACCATTAGGTCTGGTCGAATGTGTATTAATAATACCGTAAAGTAGGGGAATTTGTTCAACAATGTAAAATGGATAATTTCATAAACAGTACAATATGTTTTCGTCATTTGAATTATCCTTTATACAGATACACTATTCACATAGCAGTTCCGTACCAGATTTCTAGAAATTTAGGAAATTGCCATTGAAGTTTTAAAACCCGTTTTACACAGCAATAATCACAATATTCTAATTCATGAAAAAATGGAGACTTTTAGAAAATTTTACCTAATGTTCTTCATCTGTATACGGAACTCCTTCATATTTACCATATGTTTGAGGTATATGTGCAAAACAATATGTTTGAGGTTGTGACATCAACTTAGGGGAGAACAGTTTTTTTTAAACTTTATTTATGTGTTTTTTTACCTACAGATTAAATGGGAGAACAGTTCAAAATGCACCCCTTAAGCTTTTTTGATGTTTTCACCAATATAAGCAAGAATACCGAACCATTTCAATGTGTAGATGCAGTATTTATAAAACTAGCTACATTTCTCAATGAATTCTTATTCAAAACCACAAGTTTTTTATGACTTTCTAACGTATTTAAAATATGTTTTGAAAATGGCCCTGGGGCAAAACGTCCGAATGGCGGTGTAAAATGATTCATTTACATGCAAAATAATGGTGAACGCATGGTCGTTTGTTTCGTCTTAGTGGTGAGGTGAAAGAATCGCAAATCGACTCCACATGTCTTGGAGGGACTCGAATCCTCAACCGCCTACTCTCTAGAAAGGCGTGATAACCCCTATTCGTAGTAGCAATACTCTTTTCACTTCACGGGAAACGTTGTCAGATGTCACAAGCGTTCCAAGGTAAATCAATTATTCATTAACTTCAAACAAATCCCCATCCAGCACTACATCAGCACAAACACCACTAAGTCTTCCTCTATCTCTACCCGCACGCCAAGTATCCTAATCGTCCCCGAGCAGTGGCGTAGCCAGAAAATCGGTGGGGAGGGGTGTTTGTGAACATTTTTTTAATTCGAGGAAGTTCGAAAAAAAAATTCTTCTAAAAATTTTGTCTGGGGCGAGGGGGGATATGTCCAAAACCACCCCCGTGGCTACGCCACTGTCCCCGAGTGCAATGTTGAACAATAAACCCTTTCTTATAAATTCGAAAGTACATCAACCTGCTTTAACCCACCTAAGATAACAAACGAAGTTGACACTTCTTCTGCAATCCGAATACTTGATCAAGCGTTGCACGCATCAGCTGAATCAGTTTCGCCGGAAAACCATGCTCAGACATTATCTGCCACAGCTCAGTTCATTTTACTGAATCGTACGCTGTTTTGAAATCAATTAACAGATGGTGAGTCAGCAAGTTGTACGTTCGACATTTATCAAGGATCACCCGCAGGCTGAACATCTGATCCGTTGTTGATCGGCCTTTCCGAAAACCAGCCTGGTATTCGCCGATAAACGACTTCACAAGCGGTCTCAGTCTGTTCAGTGGAATATGAAACATAATTTCACACGCCGAGTTCAGAAGGATGATCCCGCTGTATTTTTTTTCCATTCAGTTTCACTAAAGGCATTGAAAAAATAGCAAAGCATTAAAAAAAGTCAAAAATATTCGAATTGTGATCAATGTTTCATTAACATTGCAGTGCAACTCGTGTTTGACGTTGTGAAACAAATAATCGAAGAATGCTGTACCGCATGTTGCAAACAAGAACAAGACATGTTAAATTGCATATTATTTACTATAGTAAATGTAACACCAATGCATCTTCCAAAATTAATTTGATTCAGGACAATTCTCACGGAATTCGAATTTAAAAGTATCGCGTTTTCAAGAGCCCACCACCTAATACGGAAGCAGTGCACAACTGTCATTTTTATTATTTCACGCATGGTGCGATGCAGCAAAACTGAAATATTAAAAAGGACAGTTGTGCGTTGCTTCAGTATTGAGTGGCGTGCCCTTGAAAACGTGAGTACTTTTAAATTTGGATTCCGTAAGAATTCCCTACACTGAGTTTCAGAAAAGTTGAGATCTGCATGTTTCATTTAGCATCGTTCCACGTTTTGGAATCTCACAATTAATTTTGATGATGATGCAATCAAGTGACCAGAAATCCTAGACATTTTATTTATGATTTTTATGGTGAGTTAACATACAGTCCCTTCGAAGTTTGCCTGTTCCAGTGGTAAAAGTCCACCATAGAGGTGACCCCTAGCTCTATGCTTACCATGCCTACGAATGAATGGTTAGGGGGGGGTCTAATAAGAACCTTACCGCAAACGGAGCCAGTGAAGCACCAGGGCCCCCTTCACAGTATTTAGCCCTTGCTGCGCTAACCGGAGCTATGGCGTAGTTGACTTTTTGCTTCTCCGAGATAATCAGCTACTCTTATTCAATCTGAATTTGATGTTAAATAAGGGTGGGGTTATGAATATGCATTTTACTTAGTTTTTCAACAAATTGTCACCTACATGGATTAGCATTATGCGTTTTTCACGGTGTACTCTGTTTTTCGTCTTTGACGTTCGGCTTCGGCTACTCTTTTTCAATCTCAACGTGAGGTTAAGGTCACTCCTGACGGAATCCAAGATTAAAAGTGCTCGCGTTTTCGGGGGCACACCACTTGATTCAGAGGCGGCGCACAACTGTCATTTTTGTTTATATAGCTTTGCTGCGTCGCAGCATGCGTGAAATAATAAAAATGACAGTTGTGCGTTGCTTCCGTACCGAGTGGTGTGCCCCCGAAAACGCGAGCACTTTTAATCTTGGATTCCGTCAGGAGTGACCTTAAATAAGGGTAGCGTTATAAATATGTTTTTACTTAGTTTTTCAACAAATTGTCACATATATGGATTCGCATTATGCGTTTTTCACAGTGCATTCTATGTTTCGTCTTTGACGTTCGTCCATTGTTACGTTCTTGTGTTTTTGTGACACCTCCCTTTAGTCTCTAGCTTTATGCGTGTGAGCCTGCATAATCGGTATTCCTATAAATGGTATATCATATGCATTCGCATTGTGTGACTCCTTTCCAACTTCACTTCCTCTTCATTTCCCCCTTTTCACTTCCTTTTCCGTCAGGTAAATGATGAGAAAGGCCAGTGAAGGCGACGGCAAAAACATCCCAAATTGAGGGGAACGTGCCTCTTGAGCCGACGTTCTGATACCTGAAACCTTATACCTAAACTGAGTATCAGAAAAGTTGAGAGAATCTGCATGTTTGATTTAGCATCGATCAACGTTTTGGAATCTCACAATTCATTCTAATGATGGTGCAATCATGTGACAAGAAATCTTAGTGTGAAAATTTTGATTTTATTCATGATTGTTATGATGAGTTAACAGTGTTTAATGGTACTGTGGTTTAAAGCCCTTAAATCAAATCTAGTTTGATGTTTTTGTTTTTTGACGTAGGACTTACGTCTCTCTTTACTATACCGGGTGTCATTTCAAAATATTCAAATCGACCGCGTTGCGCTGTGTTAAAAGATTTTAAACGTTAATAGCGTTCGTCTGAGTGGACGAATTTCTGCGGTAAGCCCCTCAGTCGACAGATTTCAAGTATGCCTTCCATGTACATTGTACATGCTTGATAATACCCGAAAAACTTGTTTCAAAGGGCATGAAACTGTTTTCAATGAAAAACATTGAGATCAAGGGAACCTATAAATATGGGTACCGCATAATTCTTGCATCATTCTATTACCACGTTCTGATTGGTGCAGACACCAGCGAATGAGCAGCAGCTGGGTCTGCCGAGAAGCCATAAAATAGCGCAACACGATTTTTTCCTTTCATTCTGACCGGGACAAGCGAAGCAACCGCATCATCGATTGAATAGCACTCACACCTTTTAGCAGGGAATGGAGTCTGCACCGACCGCTTTTTCGGCTCGACACCATCGAAGCGACCATCATCAGCCGAAACCTAGCCAGTACATCAGCAGTCCACCCAACAGACCCGACAAAGCAGCAATGCTGAGCAGATACCGGCAGCAGCAGCAGAGTCGAGCCGAGACCGGCCGGCATCGGTGCTGAGCCGAGACAGGCTGAAGAAAAGCCACATGATGCAGCATGTATGTCCAAAAAACAAACGGTTCTTCAGAGAGCCAATAATAGAGTTCAATATCAATGCTTTCAATACCCTTCGGGATAGAAATTGTACTTGGGTGCCAAATCCAATATTCTAGATATAAAATTTTATGCGTGATTTTCATAAATAGCGTCAAAACTAACAGTGGATGATTTTTCTGATTTAACCGCGAAGTGAACGAAGGACTTCGCTTGACCATGTCTTTAAGGTGATTATAGAATGAAGCCCGTGGTGAATTTCAAATTCACCACACGTTTATCTACATACATTTCAAAAAGCCCAAATCTGGCGGAAAAGTTTTCGCCCAGTGCCGAAACTCAAATTATGATTGTTCAGCATAACTAAGCAAACGATCTACCATTGTTTCAGCCCCATACGCGGTATTGTTCTTTCATCTCGTGCGCTTGAAAAAAATATTGGAAAAGCACGTGGTTTACAAAATGGCCGATTTTTGGCTTCATTCTATAATCACCTTAAAGATTCATAAGATGTCTTAATCTCTCACATAATCTTATTTGGATAAAAAAAACACCGATAACAGCTCAAACATTAATAAACTATCAATCGATTTTTTATCAAATGTTGGATTTTTTGGCATTGATAAAAAAATATGTAAATAAACATTGTTTGATGCTGACCGCACACAAAGCGAACGTGACTGAATGATCGTCCCATGTTACCAATTCTAAATCTTATTACCCGAAATCCCATGTCCGGGTGTTTCCTTCCTTCTACTACTAACAATGTTGTCTCAGAAAAGAACACGTACTTCCCACCTGAACTGCGATACTAAGCTCGCTTGCCCGGCTTATTGGCCTGTATCTAGCGAAAAGTCCCGTTAGGAAATAGACACCAGCAGCGAGCAACAAGCGTAAAAAAGAAGAAGCCCTTCTCGAACGCGTTGATGATGATGACGCTTTGGCTGACAAAGAAGCGGGATACAAGACACTAGCTGATTGGCCCACCAATTGGGAAACAGAGAAGATTCAAAATCATAAATATAATAGCCCTGTTTGTCTGTCCGGTGACTAGCCAACCAGACGCAGCAAGCGGGGAAAATCTCACAAAAAATAAAATATTTGACACTTCAATTCTTTTTTACTATCAGATGCAGAGAACAAAACAAGTGACAACCAGACACAGCATTTGATGAAAAAATCACAGATAACAGACTTGAAAATTTTGATTTTTTGAAAAAAAAAAACATTGAAAAAAACACTTGCCACGGGCGCTACTGCGTCCACAAATAAACTAGTAAGATATAAAAGAAAAGTGCATTCGCTCGCAGAGCATTCAGTCTTTTTTATACCATCATTAGAAATTCGCGGTTATTTGAAAAGATCGTTTTCTTACTTTTTGCACTTAGCCAAAGCAAACAGCCTTTTTCAAAGCTCTAAGAGTTAAAAATAATGTTCTCCTTCAGTCGCTATCGCACGGATTAGAAGGCTCTTCTATGGAAGGGCTGAGATACAGTCTACATCCCCTGCTGGGCCAACTTGTGGTTTATTTCAGGCAGTCCTTCAGTGGGAAGGTTGCCACTGTCGAGGCTAATATTCCGTGACCGGACAGATACTTCCTGAATTGTTTTTTATGATTCTTGTTCGAGGTAGATTTGATTTCTGTGTCGGTTTGATGAGAAGATTTTGCCAAGGAATGGTATGCAACGCCGATTATTTATGCAAAATAGTTGATGTGAGAAATTTGGACATATTATGTATCTTAAAGGCATGGTCAAGTCAAGTCCTACGTCCACTTAGCGGTTATGTCACAGACATTACCCACTGTTCGTTTTTTTTTCATTGTAGTATTTCGCAACATTATTGCTATTTTATAGCAAAAGAAAAATGCTTCCACAGACTTCATTCCTTGCGCTTCGCATAAGGTATGATACATAAGCAACGATTATTCTTTCTGGATAGTCGTAGCACAGTGAAGTGTTCAGTAATGAAACAAGTTGCCCCCTCGGATTCTTGTCTAGTCCTATAGACTGGGCATATGAGACCATCCAACCAGCCGGTAGGAAGGTCTTCATCCTCCCATACTAATAATGTGATGTTTCGATTGATGATGATTATCCAGCGTTGGTGGTTGCACAGCTTGACCGTCACCGATTATATCCATCCTGCTCCTTAATACACCTTCGTTCTCACCGTTCAACGAATTCTAGAAAAAATATGTTCACATGGCATTTGAAAGAGCAATTCACATTCTTCATTATGTCAAAAACTTGGAGATATTTTATTTCATTTTCTCAAGTTTTACCAATTTTACTAAAGTCATATTTTTTCAAGTTAATTGAAATAACTCGACAACGGAAGAAGATACAGACGATGAAAAATGAAAAAAAATTCTACAGCTTTAACACTTTTTATAAGTTTTATCATTATAACCCTTTTGCAAGATTAACGAGAAAAGATGCATTTTCGCCCTAAACTATACTTTCAAGAAAAAAAATTGTTCTACAAAGCTATTCTGGATACTTAGGCCATTATTTTAGAGTTATCGAAAAATAGGGTGGGCTATTTTATAAAAATGTTGAAAAAAAAAATTCTATCTTTTGCGAAATATTGACATAAAATGTTCTACAAAATTGTATCGCAGCTTTTTCCGATCAACTTTGCTATATGTATAATCTTTTTCTGTAGCTCTTAAGCTCACTTGTTTGGAGCAATATTACTTACCAAGATTAGGGTATTCCTCAAAAAACAATATTTTTGATCTGCTCATTTTATTTTTTATTTTTCACGAATGTCATGTTCTGAAGATTTTTGGGGCTTTTCCAAACGCGTGTTTTGATATAATAACATCGTCTGTATCTTCTTCCGTTGTCGAGTTATATCAATTTACCTGAAAAAATATGACTTTAGTAAAATTGGTAAAACTTGAGATAATAAAATAACATATCTGCAATTTTATGACAAAATGAAGAATATGAATTGCGTGTAAAAATATTTTTTGGTCTGCCCTAATAGGAGATATCAATTATGAAAAAAAAATGTAATTTCGACAGAAAAACAATTATAACTTTTGATCAGAAAAAGATATTGAGCATATTTATACATCGAAAGCTGCATATTTTTGAGCTCTAAAAGTCACCCGAAGATTATTTTTCTGAAAAATCCAAAATAATAGATTAAAAATACTGTTTTTAGAGGGACACCTTAATCCAAGTAGGTAAAATTGCTCTAAATCAGCCACCTTAAGAGCTACAGAAAAATCTATTTTGGCAAAATTTATTGGAATAAGCTGCGCTACAACTTTGTAGTACATTACATGTCAGTATTTCCAGAAATAAAGAAAGCATATTTTTTTTATATGATGGGCCACCCTATTTAATAATGATGGCCTATTTATTCCGAACAGTTTCGTAGAACAACATTTTTTTTTCTAAAAAATATAGTTTTGGCGTAAAATGCATCTTTCCGCGTAAAACTGTATATTGGACCATAGTGCTTTGACAGACGCGTAAAACCTCCGCATATCGTTTCTATCAATGTTCTCCTGCGATTCAGCGGTGGATTCGTTTACCTTCTGCCTTTAACTTGCCACACTGTATCGCTCTCTATTGCAACGGGTACGAGCCATTAGCATTCTCGTCCGTCACTCGCTGGCTCTGCTTATCAAACCAACCATTTCGTTGTCGTCTTCGTGCAGTGCCTAATACTCCCTGCGCTGTTGTAGTCACCGCTTCGTGGATATTCTCCTACAATCCGTTGACGTCGCCAGATCCGTTGGCTTCTCTTATCCGCTCGTCTAGGTTCGGACAGTACAGTTCTGCAACCCCTTCAATAGCTCGTTTCCATCGATAAGAGCCTTATTTTCAGGAAACACGTCTTGGAGACGCAAGAATGCTGCAACATCCGGATCATCGTAATTCAAACGTAACGCCGGTCAAATATAGGCTAAATCCTTGTAGGGCAGATTCAACCAACCACATGATGAAAACTCTTATTTTGGCTACGTGATTATTACTTCTATCCCGCGTGGCATTATGCCGGCAGGCAAAGCTTGTAAAAAACTGGGATTACTTAATTTATGATCCATTGTCAACGTAACCTTCTGCAGCAAAGCCGAGGTCTGCACGGCACGAACTTCCGGAACTGGCAGGGTTCCAGTCTTTCCTCAATAGAAAAACCAGTCTTTCCTCAATAGACGAAATGAGAAGTTGGCTTCAACCCTACAAAACAGTTCGCAATCTAATACAACACAGAGTAGATAATACCATCTCATCGGGATCGTTATCACCTCGGCATAAAACTCTCCATATCACAAAGCCTACCGAAGGAATGCTCTATTTTCTCGGCACTGGT
The DNA here is from genome assembly GCF_024139115.2 of Armigeres subalbatus. NCBI lineage: Eukaryota > Metazoa > Arthropoda > Insecta > Diptera > Culicidae > Armigeres > Armigeres subalbatus. The sequence goes on from NC_085140.1 coordinate 306,566,626, forward strand.
CGCTGCCATCTTCGTTGCTGCTACGAGTCGTCCTAATTTGAACCTCCTCAGCCAGCCCAAAATGTACACTCTAACTTTCATCTACACAGTGACTCATTCAAATTGTATTGCTGTTTCTCCTCTTCCCACTGACATTTTACTCAATTTTCGTCAAAAGCAGACTACTCCCAGGAAATTAAGTAAAATTTCGTAGGAAAAATTGAGAGGGTAATACAGTTTTACTCAGTCACTGAGTAAATGAAAGTTAGCGTGTAAGCACTCCAGGTGAAAATGCCGAAATAAACAGGCGCTGCCGGCGTGAGCTCCACCCTACATAATTTTCATGTGGACTCGTGACACTGCGGAGCGGGCATCAGGGCATCAGGGGTGGCTGAACATCTCAGTTCCCCTGTACTGTCTGAATAAAATGAATGAAGAAGGTGATCAGCAAATTCTTCTCAAGTACATTGATCCAATCCTTATAAAAACAACATGTGTAACGCGTGTATCAAGTGCAGTTTAATCAATTCAGAGAATTATTGCGAACTGCAGAAGCTCATAGATAGGGACAGTTCGCTTCAAAGATTATTCAAGTTTCAACCCAACCCGCACTTTGATCAATACTTAATACTCAAAGTAGCAACTAGCAACAGTGCAGTTTGTGATAAAACGGGTGTGGAACGAAAACCTCTTCAATCGGAGAATGTCTTTAAAAAAGCATGACTGTCGTCGTGACGCACGTGAGTGCCGTCGACGTCTACCAGTGTGTTTAGCTTCGAAGCCACAATACCGAACTACATCACGGCGCCCATCGATAGATAAGCTCAACACATAAGTGGGTACTCCTAAAATAATAAAACAGTACAAGATTGCGCGCACGCGTACATGCATCTGCGCAGTTCTCCGCGTTCGCCCGCTTCCATTCAGTGGAGGCCGATTCGACGGCGGGTTCTCTACAAGAATAGGGATTTGTTTGGGTTGACTCCCTATCGTCGTAGACGACGACGACGGTCGTCCATCGTTTTGGGTGATCGTTTTGTGATAATGACGATGGCACAATACCAGCGCATGTGGAGTGCGTGCGTGTCTGCGGCGATGCTCTTAAGATGCCTCTACGGACGAGGGCAATAAATTAGCTTGATTGGTTTGTTTGTAAATGGTCAGTAACAAAACGATTGGCGCAAAAGAGCTGGTGTGTTGGTTCTGCTGGTCACCCAAGTTAACTGTATGCTTGTGAGGTAACTAATCAATTGGTGATTGAATGAAATTTACATACGGAACTCTTGAACGGAAATTTAAATTGAATTGAAACACCATTGGTAATAATTGAAATAATGTCATCCAGTTCATTCACATGACGAATAGAATAGGAGTAACGCATTGTAAGACAAAGTTGTATAAATAATCAAATAGGGTAAAAGATTCAATAGTAGAGAAACTAAACACCTCCCAATGCAATTTGATCTCTTATACTAAATCTATACTTCATTTTGCTCACCTTGAAAGTGAGTACGAAAGCTCTTTAGCTTGATTTGGCAGATAAAGTACTTGAAGTGTTGCCACAGAATCCAGCCTTACTATCTAAAATCAATTCTCCAATTATTGGTGCATTCAAATAGTTTTGGTATTTCATAACTCATGTTCATATAGTTATACGAGATTCGCAACCAAAAAATTGGTGTGGAGGTGAACTGCCCATGATCACATATTTGTAACACTCGCATTTTTGTTCATTTTGTAAAAAGCCTGTGAATCGTTCAGAAAGCTCAATTTACTGCATTCAATCCCACAACAGTAAAATAGGCTTTACTATCTTGCTTATTTGTGGTAAGTTGGAAATTATTGAGTTTGTGAGGATGATTGTCAAACGATTCACAAAATCAACCAAAATGCAAATGTTACAAATATGCGATCATGGGCAGTGAATGAATCGGTCGATTTTTTAAAATCTAAAATAAAACATAAAATAACTTAATAAATTTTTTAACTCGATATTATTTGGCCACCAATTTTTTATTAACTTTAATGCTGAAGTCTGCCATTTAGAAATAATAGTTTATTCTAATTTGTGGATTTCTAATAAGAGTTTGGTTGGTTTATTGAATTTTCAAAATTTTTCTCAGAAACTGCCACGTCGTGCTCAAAATCTCAAAAACTTCATTTAAATTTGTTAAAAAGTATTTTTAAAATTCCTTCATTATTTTATACTTTACATTTTTCAAACAAATGGTCCTACCAAAGATTTATAAGCTTTGTAAGTCCAAATAGTTCACCGTCTAGGAATCAATAAGATTATTTTATATCATTCTTTGGCTGTTATACAGAGAACTTCGAGCTCATATTAAACAACAATAATATTGTTGTAATCATGAACATAATTATGTGACACAACTTGTAACTCACTACACGTTCCCGTGACGCCGGGTAGATACCTTTTCGTGGTGTGTTACTTAATATGAGGTGTCATGGTCACATTCACAGGCTCTGGCTGATCTAACGAATACCATCCCCTACATCCAACTCCTTGGCACTTATGAGAGTGTCTGGCCTCTTGCTTTTTTATTTGTATTTTCTTGATTTCTGATTGCAGTTTGCAATCTACGAATTATATCGTTACAATGCTAATGCAACTTGTAGGTAGCTCTATGCCCAACTTCATGCAAAAGTCACTATTTGGTCACTTTTTCTGCAATTGGAAGTCACTATTTGGTCACTTTTTCGTCATCGTTGGTCACTGAAGTCACTATTTTTACGGCATTCATCGCTACCAGCCCTGCTTATAAATAATTTATCCCCAAGCGTGTTTCCCATATGTTTGCCATTATTCTTCTCAAGTCCAATGGAACTATAAACGATTTATTTATTTATTATCAGACTAAGGCCGGAGTGGCCTGTACTGCACATAAAAGTCTTCCCCATTCAGCTCGGTTCATGGCTGCACTTCGCCAACCACGCAGTCTGCGGAGGGTCCGCAAATCGTCCTCCACCTGATCGATCCACCTTGCCCGCTGTGCACCTCGCCTTCTTGTTCCTGTCGGATCGTTGTCGAGAACCATTTTCACCGGATTACTGTCCGACATTCTGGCTACGTGCCCGGCCCACCGATTTTCGCGGTGTGAACGATGGATGGTTCTCCCAACAGCTGATGCAACTCGTGGTTCATTCGCCTCCTCCACGTACCGTCCGCCATCTGCACCCCACCATAGATGGTACGCAACACTTTCCTTTCAAAAACTCCCAGTGCGCGTTGGTCCACCACGAGCATCGTCCAGATCTCGTGTCCGTAGAGAACTTCCGGTCTTATAAGCGTTATGTAGATAGTCAGTTTGGTACGGCGGCGAACTCTATTCAGTACAGTTTTCAGTACAACTGTTACTTAAACAATTAAAAAGTGGCTAACATGATTGGTTATTTATTCCATAGTAACAATCTCCATCAAAACGAAACAGCCACATTAGAGACGAATGGCTGTCATTTGTCGAGATTGTAACCATGCAATAAATAACTAATCATGTTAGCCACTTTTTAATTCAGAAAAAATGTATTCTAAGCTCTTTTTAGTGGGATGTATTCAACCGTCTAAGACGAGTTAAGTAATTCCATTTAATTCCACCAATTATTTCGATATCTTTGCAGATACGTATCTCGACCACAACTGTGTGGTCGTCTTCAGTGTCTCGTACTTTTTGTTGCACTTTTTAATTGTTTACGTAACAGTTGTACTGAAAAACGTACATTAAGGACTATTTTAAGTTGATTCAAAACAATAGTGGAACACGACGGAACAAAACAAAACATTGTGCATTCGGTAGCTTAAATCCGAATCTTTCAGATGGTGGCTGTTTGGCTTGCCGCCTCTTACCGCTTTCCATGGTGTATTGATGTGAAAATTGGCTATTTTTTCTAAAGATTCCTCAATAACTTTGACAGGTTTCAAGATAGATCAAAGTAGTCTTCTAGACAAACATGTTTTTTGTCATTATTCACAACTTTCTAGAATAAACCATAGTGCTAAAATCATTATCAAAAAAGTTATGCTCAAAATATGATTTTTGAGGGTCATTCATACAAAACATGCTGTAATTCGTTACAAAACCGTGTGTCCAATATTGTGTCTTCAGAAAAGATGTTCCAATTCACATTCTTTATAACATTGCAGAGGACAACCACTGCTTTTGTACATCTGCGTAAATTTTTTATTTCATACTGCCCTTCAAGGTGGATAGATCATTGATATTTTCTTATCAAAAGAAAGCCCAAGAAATATCCTTCAATTCTTCTGAAGACATCATGATTCTAAAATGTAGTTTACAGGTCGAAAACTAAAAAACGCACGTTTTTGGGGCTTCTGAACCAGTGTGAAGCGGTGGCGCTAAGTCGTTCCGGTATCGTAGAGTAAAATGTAACACGTCTCCATAGCAGCATTTCGGTTGCCTCATATGCATATCACATGCTGATGCCGCCTATATAAAATACATTATCAAATTTACTCAAAACATACGACAAATTCACATAATCCAAATATATATTGGAATAGAACGACAAGAAATTTATTGAAAGTTTGAATGTTAGGTACAAAATTGCTCCGGTGTAGAAAGCACGCCCAGTGCGGCCTGACTACCGGGGAATATGAACAGGCTCTTAATGAAGGAAAAGTTTCTTCGTCTGCTGGATGCCGAAATAATTAATTTTCATTATATACAATGGTTGGTATGGGAATATTAATTTTGTTTTCATTAAAATTAATTAATGATAAATTTTGGATGATAAGAGACAATTATTTGTTTATCGTTTTATCCAACCTTTTTTTTCTACAAAAGTAAGCCTTAAGGGAAAATCTAGCGCTGTGGTTCACATTCAACTGAAGCTCGATTCTCTGAAAAATTTTATTTTCAAAATTCTGATTAGAGATTATCAATTTATTCCAAAATGTGATATCGTCAGATTAAATTTCAAATGTGAAATTGCTATTATTATCATAAAATTAGAAAATGATTTTACTTTTCGCTGGTCCTATGTATTTTTTTCACACAACGTTCATCAGTATATAGCGTTGATTGATAGTAATACGAGTGGTCAATATTGGATACACGAGAAACGCGAAAAAATCTTTTCGATGTAAAAATAGTTAGCCCGAATTTGTTTGCAGTTCAATTATCGAGTTTGCACCAGCCATGGAATCTATAGATCATTCCGCGTATGTATGGCTTAGTATGTTTTTTCTCCGCTCGCTATATCTTTATGAAATCTGCCACCGCTGGCTGATCTGATTGCTCTCGTTTGACGCGCTACCCATCCATGGATAATATCCCAACCGATTAGAATCTGTACTAACCCGGATTTTCCTGCTTTCAGCAAGTGCCGACCCGCATAGGTTAAAAACAACAAAATCCAGAACGGCCACCCCCGGAATCGTTTCTCCCGACGCAGTGCGGTTCGCCGAGATGTAACCGTCACCATCTCGCTAATGTGTGAAAATGAAAGATACAGTAATGATGGTGTTTCTGCGTTGCTGATGATGATGATGATGACGATGATAAGCAGATATTTTTAGCGAGAAGAACGCGGATGAAAAACGCGAGTGATCTGAAGTAGAACGCGTGGAATCGGAAGAAATCTCGAAAGTGGTGCGGTGTTCAAAGTAGAGCTAAGAAGAAATTTACAACGCGCGGGTGGATGCTTCTTCACGGTTGTCGCTTCGTGTGGAAGTGAGACCATTTGGTGTCATCGTGAAATAAAAAGTGGTATGAAATTCGCGATTTTCGATAGAAAAATTGTGTAGAATGAAAAATAATAAGCGACAGTGTTTTTAAGTGAACGGTTGAAGTGCTATTGGGGGGTAATAGTCTTCAATGTCGGAGTAATATGGTGTGATATCTCGAAGAGTCTTTTCGTGCATTGTTATTCGGGGAATCAAGCGAATTAGGGTGATGAGAAGCAAGGTTGAGTGAAAAAAATAATCGAGTGCGTGACCAACCGAGTGTGCTGCTTTCGGAACCTTGGAAAAGCTGCTTTTAAATTCATCGTTATCCCTGGAATACACGACCTTTCCGAATATGTAAGTCCGTTTGTTGAATAGCAATTTTTAATTGGTTCCCATTTTGCTTCGGCTTTTGCCGATGGGCTGCCGGTCTCGGCACGCCACCGCAATCGATTCGACCTTCGATCAATTGGTGATTTTGCTGAGTCGCAAAAATATGATGCCTTGGCCGATGATGATCGCATTCAACGACGTATCAGGGAAGTTTTATTATGGGGGGCTAATATGGTTGTGATATAAAATATATGTCGACTTTGGCTGGTAATATATTACATGGGGCTCAATTTAATCATGGACAATAGCCCTATATCAAAGATGACATAAACACCTCTGCCAGTAAAAGAAATAAAATTGCCAATGCCATTCAATGGCACCTTATGTGTGATCAAATTTGATCACTTCGGTTGCTACTGGTGCTTTCCATACATAAACTTAAGGTTGGATAGGGTAGCCATGTTTATATTTCATTTGAGAGGATACAAATATGTGATAAGGGAAGATCCATAAAGTACGTCACGCAAAAATCGGCGATTTTCGACCCCCCCTCCCCCCTTCGTCACACTTTTTGTAATAAACCTCTAAAATTTTTGTATGGATCGTCACGCTGCTCTGAACCCCCCCTCCCCCCTAGAGGCGTGACGTACTTTGTGGACGGCCCCTAACAGAATGGCCTTCATGAAAATTGCATGTTACAATACTATGTAAAATATTGCACCTTAGCAGCTTTGAATCTATTGAATCCATCTATAGCTATTAAATTGATTTTTTTCATCCTCGGCTGGATTATATAAATTAATTTAAGTACAAATATAGCTACCCGATAGCCCAGAAAAAGTCTTAGATGGCTTATATTCTTTAGATATTCTTCACTTCAACTGGAACTTGGCCTTCTTTTCAACTTGATGTTCTTTTGGCATTTACTTAGATTTTGATAGAAAGCTTTTTATGCCCGCCATTGCATGAGTATGTATCTTGTGTGGCAAGTACAATGGATACACTATGCCCAGTGTGTCGAGAATGTTTCCCACCCGAAAACAACCTAGATTGGACCGAGATTTAAACTCGCCATCTCCGGATTGCCAATCCTACGCCTTTGCTGGCAAGGCGAACTGGAGACTCAGGTGACCTGAAGAGGAATATTGTTTCAAATTCCATGGAAATTAGCTAAAACGTAAAGTTATTCTGTTCTTCATCCGATTTTGGACGATTCCCCTGGAATTCCAAAAGGTCTGGTAACCCTACATGCAAAATGTGTGTAATGGTTAGTATTGTATGTTCCTTCAATCGCCACCATCGTCACCCAGTGTCGCACTCCACCGCTAGATATTTGCGATCATACCGCACCCCCGGCCGATTCGATGCAATGATAGACTGCCAGGCACGCTCGTCGCATATCGGCCCCGGTGGGTCCAGTCTGTCCGATTGTCACAGGAGATCCATTTGTTTTTAGCAAGCAGTTTGTATTCAGGTCATCGTTTCTGCCTTGGTCGTCGTCGTCGGTTTATTGCCACTTGTTGACAATATTTGTTTGGTCTTTGATTTCTGCTATGGTTGCTGAAATCCATCTGATGGTTTCGTCTTCTGCTTCAAGTTTCATTTATGTTTGCATGGTTGACATATCGTTGATGACAATGAGAAACATTTCACATTAATCCAATTTGGTCGAAGTTTTCCATGGGCTAAATGAAAGTACAACTCCAAAGCAAAGTCGATAGCAACATTTGGTGCAAATAAAGTACCTCAAACGTAGTGGGACATATAAGCGATTAAGCCTAAATTGTTAACAAATGCCTAATACTTTTTGTGTGACGACTGTTTCTTTTGTATTTTAGTAATATTAAGCATTTGTATTTAGATTATTACTAAAATACAAATGCTTAATTGAAAACGGGATTTCTGGTACATTCGTCCACATTTTGTCCTAAGAAGACTGTACTCAATAAGAGTGAAACAGCTTTCAAACAATTGCAACATTGTTGTTAGGTTTCTACTTCAAAGATTTATTAAGATCTTCTCTCCATAACAAAAAGTTTGCACTTTGCCCTTGGCATCACGTAAATTGAGGAGTCCTTAGTCGGTGAATACCAGTCAGGTATTCATGAGGACCGATTAACAACGGATAAGCTGCTGATTAATAAATTTCTTAAGTACAACTAGCAGACACACTTGTTGCTCATTGATATAAAAGCTGTGGTGATCATCACCATGTTTTTTTTTTGTCAAAGTTGATTATGCTGATACGTGTCAAGCTTCAGCCCCGTTTGTTAACTTCGATGGATTGAACTATAGAGATGATGCACTCGATAGTGCGATTAGGAGATCTGGCATGCAGAAAACCTGCACTGTCATCATACGATTGCATTTGTTTCCGAGCTTTGCGAACGACATCGGCCTCATTGAAGTTCATCACAAGGCAGTAACAAACGGAAACCGAAACTAGAGACAGGAGGGAAACGTGCCTTCGTGTATGTGATGGCTCTTAGATTTGTAGCACAGTAGTTTCATCCTGATTTTGAAGTGTCTTCGTATCATAGTTTCTTTAAACATAAAAAAAACTTTCTAGTACATTGAAACCCTTCTTAGCCGTGCGGTAAGACGTGCGGCTACAAAGCAAGACCATGCTGATGGTGGCGGGGGTCGATTATCGGTGCCGGTCTAGGCAACTTTCGGATTGGAAATTGTCTCGACTTCCCTGGGCATAAAAGTATTATCGTGCTAGCCTCATGATATACGAATGCAAAAATGGTAACCTGGCTTAGAAAACCTCGCAGTTAATAACTGTGGAAGTGCTTAGTGAACACTAAGCTGCGAGGCGGCTTTGTCCCAGTGTGGGGATGTAATGTCAATAAGAAGAAGAAGTACATTGAAACACATTTATTTTGAACTGACAAACTATCCAAGTAACTAAATTTGTCCAGAACCATGATTAAATTACGATTGCCGACATTCTCATGATCATTGATCGTTTTTCGGAGAGGACGATCTACTCTGGGTGCCATTAAAGCGGGGGTTGATACTGCAGAAGTCCCCATCGGATACAAGCGGCGCGGTATACGTTACTGCGCAGTAATAACACTCGACATGCAGAATGCATTCAACAGTGCGTGCTGGATGGAGATCGCGAACTCGTTGCTTCGGCTGGAAGTACCGGTAGGGCTGTACAAGATTCTGGGAAGCTACTTTCAGAATCGAGTCTTGATCTACGAGCCAGACGAAGGCTTGGCTAGCGCCCCCTTCACGGCAGGTGTCCCACAGGGATCAATTCTGGGTCCATTGTTATGGAACGTACGATGCCGATGGGTACATTGTTATGGATACAAATTTCAAACTGCGCGTGCTCAGTCTAGCTACATCCAAATTAGCTAAAATTTTAGGAGAAATAATAAAACAGCAAATGTCATTGTTTAAGCATAGAGTAGAGCTCCTCATCCATAGTTCACCTGCAACACAAAGTAGTTCTTGACATTATTCGACCTTCTTCTTCCGGAACATCCAGGCAGGACTTGCCAACCAGAACTTCAGGCTAGGGTTTTGCTTGGCGTCCACTTTAGTGTACGTCTTGTCCGTCATTCATTACTTTGCATTTCGGCTGCACCATCGCTATGCAAACCACTCGCGATACAGCTTCCTGGCGAGAAATTTCTGTTTATCGGTTCGGTTAGGTGCTTTCCTTAAGTATTTTTCAGCCTTAGGACACTTTTCTCTGCTTTCAGCTTTTTGAATTGATCTAACCGGGGCAAATCAAGCATTGCATCAAGGGCAAAAATGAGTGTACTGCGAAATGAACCAGTAATGGTTATGCAAGCTGTGCGATGGATTTTGTCAAGCTTTTTAGAGAGCCCTTGATAAAGTCTCGTTAGTTTTAAGGCCACCACACAATCATACATAGTGATTGTTGATTTGGGACCCTAGCGGTAAAACGCGCGGCAACAAACTTCAATTCGGGTTCGATTTCTGGTGTCGGTCTAAACAATTTTCGGATTGAAAATTGATTCGATTTCCTTGGGCACAAAAGTATCATCGTGTTAGCCTCATGATATACAAATGCAAAAGTGGTACATTGGCTTAGAAACCTCGCAGTTAAAGACTGTGAAAGCTGCAAGCAGTCCCACTGGGGATGTAATTCAAATAAGAAAAAGAAGAAGATTGTTGAATTGAGTTCAAACGTTACACAGATCAACTACCGTTTTGACTCAAATCCCGAACATGATTATTTTTTTTTATTTCATAATAATCGTCATCTGACATCTGATGTCTTAATGGCTATAAGGGTAAAATTATCGTTGAATATGGTACGTCAAATGCTGGGTAAAGCGTACCATTGGTACTTCGCGTACCTGAAGGAATAAAATAGACCCCATCTCGCGGTCCTTAGCCTTTTACCCAGCAACTTCTATCCCTACCTCCCCGCGGTGCTGGCCGGAATACGAGCAACCTTAGGGAAGATCGGGTAATCAACCCCGGTGGGAACTATGGTCGTATGCTGACAGGGAAGGAACGTCTGTCTGAAACAGCGTCTATTCTCCATGTTAGGGGCGGCTGATCATCGTCCGAGTGCCAGCGAGGGACTCTAAGTGAAACTGTGCACCATGGTCCACCGGAAATAAGGAGGAATGGTCCTCCGGAAATTCAGGGGGTTTGGTGTCAGGCCCTGCAAGCCAGCCAAAAACAAAACTCACGCAACGAACGATCAACAAGAAAGTATGGACTGGAACCATCGGCGAAGACCACTGCGACGAAAAGGGACTTGTAATTGGAAACTCGGTTCGTGGAACTGCAAATCTCTCAACTTCATCGGGAGCACACGCATACTCGCCGATGTGCTCAAGGACCGTGGCGCTGCAAGAGCTGGGAACAGCTTTCATAGTGATGGGCGATATGCAAAGGCGCGTGATCGGGTGGTGGCCGATCAACGAGAGAATGTGCAGGTTGAGGATCAAAGGTCGGTTCTTCAACTTCAGCATAATCAACGTCCATAGCCCACACTCCGGAAGCACTGATGATGATAAGGAAGCATTCTACGCGCAGCTGGAACGTGAGTACGACAGCTGCCTTAGCCACGACGTTAAAATCATCATAGGAGGAAAAATATTTTAAGCTCTTTTTAGTGGAATGTATTCAATCGTCTAAGACGTGTTAAGTAACTCCATTTTTTAATTGGTGGAATTAAATGGAGTTACTTAACTCGTCTTAGACGATTGATCATAGCAGATTTGAACGCTCAGGTTGGCCAAGAGGAGGAGCTTAGACCGACTATTGGAAAGTTCAGCGCTCACCGGCTGACGAACGAAAACAAACACAGCCTTCCCAAGTAACATTCAAACTGCTCTTTGGCATTCGATGTAATTTATTGTGGTTTATTGCGACAATAAGCATGCTATTCGGCCTGAAAAAGGTATTTAACTCGCATAAATTATGCCGCATAATCTAATATATTAGATAATAATATATAAAATATAAAAAATAATATATAATATATATATATATATATATATATATATATATATATAAAACTATAGTTTTCAAAACCCTTTGAAGCAGGTTATAAATTCCAAAAAATATAAAGTTTCAAATATGAATTCATTAGGGGTTTCCATGCCTTGATTAAACTTATTTGGGAAATAACATTAAAACTCTTTGATGTTTGATTTATTTGTCATGACGAAATACTTCTTTAAGTCGTTTTGTTACTTTAAAAGTTACTTTCGGCAACACTTGGGACGAATTAGCATTTGTGATTGCTACATAAGGAGTCTTAGAAAATACAAACGCATTTCTGAAAGAAAAAAAAAACAAAAACAACTGAAAAGTGACGATGAGTAGTAAGAGCCTAAACATTCATTATTGCAAAAGAAATAGCTTTGAAATATTACCAAAGATTAGCTTTCTTTTATAATAGTGTACAAATGGATTTCAAAAGGTTTTTGGTGCCGAGCTCGTATTCAGGTTTTGTCACATTTCGGTCTTGAAATACGTCTTGCATTTACCCTTCAAAACCATTTCAAGAGTGGGCCAACTAGGCAGATACTACTCTTCAAGAGGTTTTGGTGTAAACGATGAGGGAGCAAATGCCTTGACTAGGATTTTATTGTTGTAGAATATAATAAATTTTACGTTTTTCCCATACAAATTTCCATATAAACATAAATTGACTTCGCGCCACCCCTAAATGGCCACCGAATTGCCTGAAATTTTGCCAAGACTCCTATATTATCAAAATGATGCTAATAGACATATGGGAGTTGGAATTTTCGAACATTTTTGAAATTTGAACTGCCCTACTGTACACCCGCCTGAAACGTGATTTGGACTGGTGGCGAATGCGTCAAAGACAAAGTACATGCTTGTGGGCGGAACCGAGAGCGACAGGGCCCGCCTGGGAAGCAGTGTTACGATAGACGGGGATACCTTCGAGGTGGTCGAGGAATTCGTCTACCTCGGATCCTTGCTAACGGCTGATAACAATGTTAGTCGTGAAATACGAAGGCGCATCATCTGTAGTAGTCGGGCCTACGGGCTCCAGAAGAAACTGCGGTCAAAAAAGATTCGCCACCGCACCAAATGTGTCATATACAAGACGCTAATAAGACCGGTTGTCCTCGAGGAGGACTTGCAAGCACTCGGAGTATTCGAGAGACGGGTGCTTAGAACCATCTTTGGCGGTGTGCAAGCAGACGATGTGTGGCGGCGAAGAATGAACCACGATCTCGCCCAACTCTACGGCGAACCCAGGATCCAGAGGGTAGCTAAAGCCGGAAGGTTACGATGGGCAGGACATGTTGCAAGAATGCCGGACAGCAACCCTGCAAATATGGTGTTCGCTTCAGACCCGGCAGGTACGAGACAGTGTGGAGCGCAGCGAGCGAGATGGGCAGACTAGCTGCAAAACGACTTGGCGAGCGTGGGGCGCATTCGAGGATGGAGAGATGCGACCTCGAACCGTGTATTGTGGCGTCAAATTGTTGATTCAGTGTTATCTGTTTAGATGTAGACTAAATAAATGAAATGAATGTTGCATGTTAATAGAACAATCAGATGCAAATGGCGCATTATTATTTTTAAAATAAGTTGAATGGCTTGTTTTTGAAAGGCAACACTTTCCATGTTCGAACTGATCAATGAGTGTGGAAAAAGTAAACCAAAATTAGTATTCAATGCGCTCATGTCCGGAGGAGAGTTCTTTTTATAGTGTAGAACGATTCTGTATTCATGTCGATGGACGAGTGTCCATAATGGCTGATGACAATTAATTGCCCTGCCATGCGCAATTACGCTGAAACTGGTGAATGTAAAATACTCGGAAAGAAGAGTCAACACAATATCGTAATCTCGAAGACAATTGAGTTCTTTAGAATCGGATCGCACGCCGTGTGGGCCACCTTGGTGGTCTGTAGCAACCGATATGGGCCTACACAAATAGTTACAATACAATTGACGATTCGTCGAACCGAGTAACACTTTGAAGTTCGAAGCTTCAAGGAACTCGTTTAAATAATAGTCCATTCACCACTTAATTTAGTCGCCAACATTTTACTTCGATTTTCTCTTTCATCTAGGATGCATAAACATCACAATTGACCGCTTATCCAACTGTTTTCTTCCGACAAACGAGTTGCAAATTATCGATAAATCATCGTCACAGGAATTTGCATTTCTGCATTCCACTTTGACGCCACATGTAAATCACAACCGAAGACGATAATGATGATGATGATAATGATGAGCGTCCATGTTGCAAGTAGCGGCTCATGCATAGGCGCCACATCGAGCCGGACAAATCAATCTGTCGTCGGATCACGTGCGTCAGGTAGAAAAATGCTGATCATGATTTGATTAGATGGCCACTAGCCGTCAACGCACAGTGGAACGAGAAAGAAAACGTGTATTTGTCTTTGGTGAAGTTTTTTTTGATTTTTTTTTTCATTTATAGCAGAACAGAAGTAGTGTGCAGACATACATTTTCCACATTTGGATGAAAAAACTAAAATTTTTAAGCTTTCACAATACGAACTAACAATGTATTAATGCTCTATAAATATTTAGGTAAATAAATACATTGAACTGCTAGTTTTTTTTTAAATATGCTTGTAAAAATTATCAGGGGAAGTGAAGATAGGAAGAATTTGAAAGGGCAAAATTAAATCTGGCGAGCCCGGCGCTCATGAGATTGTCACTTGCCATTCTGTCCAGATAAATATTGTGTGAGAATACTTGCTCACAAGAGAACACAGAAAACCCGAATTCGTGATTTGGATCCATCTAGGGTTTTTATTATTGTAGATCTAGTTGAAAAACCGAATTGAGCTTTCGCGACAATCGCATTTTCTCCTATTTCCGGATGTCGCAACTGCATCGCCAGTGGAACGCATTACAACGCACGACTATAGATGGCAAAAAGCCAGCATTAGTTTACTACCCAAAGTTTGTATGGCGAAAGACATCTAACGCGGGTTTTCTCAGCAGTAGGAACTTTTCACGAAAAACTACTACGCCTACCATATATTTTTTCGATTAAGGTGCTTATTTTCGAGATATTAAAGCTTAGATGCCTGTCGCCAAACTGATTTCCGCAAGTTAACTCTTAGTGTGCCGCTGTAAGCACGCTCAAAGTAGGTGATTCATTGCTATCGGCCTCCGCTAACGGAGTTGAGCTGGGACACGTGACCCACCAAATTGAATATTCATCCTTAAATTTCATAAATATAATAGCCCTTTTTGTCTGTCCGGTGACTAGCCAACCAGACGCAGTACGCGGAAAATTCTCACAAAAAAAAACAAAATATTTGACTCTTTTTTACTATCAGATGCAGAAAACAAAACCAGGGACAACCTTAGACAACCAGACACAGCATTTTATGAAAAAAATCACAGACAACAGACGTTGAAAATTGTGATTTTTTGAAAAAAAAAACTCAAAACTTGCCACGGGCGCTACTGCGCCCACAAATAAACTAGTTAGATTATAATATTGCGTCAAAATCGCTCCGAAAAAAAAAACGCTTTTTTATAATCTTTGTAGATGCTTCCGATCGAATTCCTGGATAATTTACGAAGGCATTCTTTATTTCAAACATTAATCCATTTACTTTTTTTGATAGTCAGCTTGGTGACCAACACATCATGAGTGAAACTATCTCAAAAGAGGAAAATGATCCACAACTTTGAATAAATGTATCAATCTAATCCTACAGTTGAAAATGTGTTTCATGAATCGTTGGTCCGATTTATGGGCAAAAAACGTTTTTCCATCCTAAAAGGAATTCCTGGAGAAATCTAAAAAAATGTTCGGAAAATCAATTGATTGCTTTGTAAATTCTGTTGGGAATTCCCTCGAAAATTCTTCAGGAATAATGTATTAACATTAACAAATACTTAATTACTAAGGACTTTTCAAAGTAATTCCTGGAGAAACTTCGCGAAAGAATTTTGGGGTCAAATTTCAAATGAATTTTCAGAGGATTTTCCAAATGAATCACTAAAGGAGTGTGTTCTAGGAATTATTTGCATAATTTTCTAAATTATTCCTGGCGGAATTTCCAAGATGACTCCCTGAAGAAACTCCTGGAGGAATTTCGAAAAAAAAATTCAGGATCCCTAACCCAAAGAGATTTTCAAAAAAATCTAAACGAATTCGTGAAGGATTTTCGAAAGAATTCCCGAAGGAATTTCGAATGGATTTTCCAAGAGGATTTTTCAAAGGAATTAAGAAAGGTATTCTAGAAAGAATTCCCAAAAGAATTTTAAAAGGATTTATCAAAGGGATTCCAGAATGAATTTTTGAATAAATTTCTGAATAGAGTTATTGAAAGAAATTCTTTAGGAATGTCCGAAGGAATTTTTTGAATTTTCTTTAAGAATCTACAAAAATTTCAAAAAAAAAATCATAAGGATTTCTTACAGGATTGTTTGTAGGAATATCCGGAAGAATTCCTTGTATTCCAAGTGTATTCCAAAGTTGTTAAGGAAATTCCCGAATGAGTTCCTAAAAAACCCAAGGAATTTCGGTTGCACTTTCCGAAGGTATTTCCAATAGAAGCATAAGTACTACAACGCTAGTGGCGCTGTAGCCATAACAATTATTCTGTCAAGATCAACTTGACCGTTTGTTGTCCATCATGTTGTAGTGCAAGTTTGATTTCATCACCAACATCGGTTCGACATTCATTAGAAAGTATTAAAACGCAAGAGGCGTTATATTCCCATACAGCATCGGTGATCAACATGATTCAACCATAGTAACCCGGATTTTGCATTAAGGGTTTGGTTGGTATCTTGAATGTCAAATTTATTGTTTTGGTTGGCTTGTTCTCAAATATGAGAACTGGGCTACTTTGATGAAAAACAAACACATCTGACATAGAAACCACCGCCTTGAAAGTTGATTCAAAAGTATAAGATTGTTGATGTGAGGAACGACATTCTCGTGATTAAAATCAAGGTTACTTCGACCTGGCAGCCAAAGTACCGGTACCACAAGTGACAAAACGATGTTGGTGATGGCCCATTGAAGCTTGTTGAAGCATAATTTGGGAAAATAATTTAAATAACTACAGCGCCACTAGCGTTATATTACTTATGCTTCTACTGCCTTGAGCAAAACATGTTGATCACACGATTTTTGGGACCATAAGCAATCTAATACTTATATATCTACTGTCTAAGCAGACTAGATGTTGGTCACGTGAACTGGAACGACAATAGCAATCTTATGTATTAACTGCCAATAATTGCATATTTGTTCCATATGAATTGGAATTGCAGCAAAGATGGGACTGAACGAGTTTTCAAAGGAATTACTTAGAACATTTCCGAGGAAATTGCTAAAAAAAATCTGAAGGAACTCGTAAAGGAATTCCCAAATGATTTTCTGATGGAAGTAAGAAGTTCTGAAGGAATTTAATGATTATGGATCGACTGTGCGATTGAATTATATAAATTGAACGGCTACTCAGTCTTACAATTTTACAACGAGTTTATCATCTACCCGACGTTTCAACACGGGAATTGTGTCTTTTTCAAGGGGAAAATATTTCTGTTGTTTTTCGTCGTGTGTTTAGTCTAATTTGAACCGTAGACAAACACACGGTTCAAGTTAAACTAAACACACGACGACAAACAACAGAAATATGTTCCCCTTTGAAAAGACACAATTCGCGTGTCGAAACGTCGGGTAGATAATAATCTCGTTGTGAAATTGTAAGACTGAGTAGCCGTTCAATAAATATAGTTCTGAATAATTTTCTAAAAGAATTCTTAAATAATTTTCCAAAAAAGTTCCTAAACGTTCCTTTCTTAAAAATTCATTTTTCATTTATTTAGTCTACATCTAAACAGATAACACTGAATCAACAATTTGACGCCACAATACATGGTTCGAGGCCGCATCTCTCCATCTTGGAATACGCCCCACGCTCGCCAAGTCGTTCTGCACCTGGTCTGCCCATCTCGCTCGCTGCGCTCCACGTCGTCTCGTACCTGCCGGAACGGAAGCGAACACCATCTTTGCAGGGTTGCTGTCCGGCATTCTTGCAACATGCCCTGCCCATCGTACCCTTCCGGCTTTAACTACCTTCTGGATACTGGGTTCGCCGTAGAGCTGGGCGAGCTCATGGTTCATTCTTCGCCGCCACACACCGTCGTCTTGCACACCGCCAAAGATGGTCCAAAGTCCTTCTCTAGCATTGTCCATGTTTCATGTCCGTAGAGGACAACCGGTCTTATTAGCATCTTGTGCATGACACATTTGGTGCGGTGGCGAATCTTTTTTGACCGAAGTTTCTTCTGGAGCCCGTAGTAGGCCCGACTTCCACAGATGATGCGCCTTCGTATTTCACGACTGACATTGTTATCAGCCGTTAGGATCCGAGGTAGACGAATTCCTCGACCACCTCGAAGGTATCCCCGTCTATCGTAACACTGCTTCCCAGGCGAGCCTTGTCGCTCTCGGTTCCACCCACAAGCATGTACTTTGTCTTTGACGCATTCACCACTAGTCCAACTTTTGTTGCTTCACGTTTCAGGCGGGTGTACAGTTCTGCCACCTTTGCAAATGTTCGGCCGACAATGTCCATGTCATCCGCGAAACAAATAAATTGACTGGATCTGTTGAAAATCGTACCCCGGCTGTTACACCCGGCTCTCCGCATGACACCTTCTAGCGCAATGTTGAACAACAGGCACGAAAGTCCATCACCTTGTCTTAGTCCCCGGCGCGATTCGAACGAACTGGAGTTTTCGCCCGAAATCTTCACACAGTTTTGCACACCATCCACCGTTGCTTTGATCAGTCTGATAAGCTGTTCTCGTCCATAATTTTCCAAAGCTCTCCACGGTCTGTACTGTCGTATGCCGCCTTGAAGTTAACGAACAGATGGTGCGTTGGGACCTAGTATTCACGGCATTTTTGAAGGATTTGCCGTACAGTGAAGATATGGTCCGTTGTCCGAGCGGCGGTCAACGAAGCCGGCTTGATAGCTTCCCACGAACTTATTCATTAATGGAGACAGACGTCGGAAGATGACCTGGGATATCACTTTGTAGGCGGCATTAAGGATGGTGATCGCTCGAAAGTTCTCACACTCCAGCTTGTCGCCTTTCTTGTAGATGGGGCATATAAACCCCTTCCTTCCACTTCTCCGGTAGCTGTTCAGTTTCCCAGATTCTGACTATCAATTTGTGCAGGCTGGTGGCTAGCTTTTCCGGGCCCATCTTGATGAGCTCAGCTCCGATACCATCCTTACCAGCTGCTTTATTGGTCTTTAGCTGTTGAATTGCATCCTTAACTTTCCTCAAGGTGGGGGCTGGTTGGCTTCCATCGTCCGCTGAACTGACGTAGTCATCTCCTCCGCTGCCTTGACTTTCACTGCCTGTACTCTCAACGCCATTCAAATGTTCCTCGTAGTGCTGCTTCCACCTTACGATCACCACACGTTCGTCCGTCAAGATGCTCCCATCCTTATCCCGGCACATTTCGGCTCGCGGCACGAAGCCTTTGCGGGATGCGTTGAGCTTCTGATAGAACTTGCGTGTTTCTTGAGAACGGCACAGCTGTTCCATCTCCTCGCACTCCGATTCTTCCTGTCGGCGTTTCTTCTCTAACTATCAATTTGTGCAGGCTGGTGGCTAGCTTTTCCGGGCCCATCTTGATGAGCTCAGCTCCGATACCATCCTTACCAGCTGCTTTATTGGTCTTTAGCTGTTGAATTGCATCCTTAACTTTCCTCAAGGTGGGGGCTGGTTGGCTTCCATCGTCCGCTGAACTGACGTAGTCATCTCCTCCGCTGCCTTGACTTTCACTGCCTGTACTCTCAACGCCATTCAAATGTTCCTCGTAGTGCTGCTTCCACCTTACGATCACCACACGTTCGTCCGTCAAGATGCTCCCATCCTTATCCCGGCACATTTCGGCTCGCGGCACGAAGCCTTTGCGGGATGCGTTGAGCTTCTGATAGAACTTGCGTGTTTCTTGAGAACGGCACAGCTGTTCCATCTCCTCGCACTCCGATTCTTCCTGTCGGCGTTTCTTCTCCTGAAAAAGGCGGGTCTGCTGTCTCCGCTTCCGTCTATAACGTTCCACGTTCTGCCGGGTACCTTGCTGCAGCGCGACCGCCCGCGCTGTGTCCTCCTCCAGAATCTGTCCGCACTCTTCGTCGAACCAATCGTTCCGTCGACTTCGACCCATATACCCGACGTTGTTCTCCGCTGCGTCGTTAATGGCTGCTTTGACTGTATTCCAGCAGTCCTCAAGAGGGGCCCCATCGAGCTCACCCTTTTCCGGCATCGCTGCCTCGAGGTGCTGTGCGTATGCAGTGGCGACATCAGATTGCTTCAGTCGCTCTAGGTCGTACCACGGTGGTCGTCGGTACCGAACATTGTTGATGACGAATAGTTTTGGGCGCAGTTTAACCATCACCAGATAGTGGTTAGAGTCGATGTTATCGCCCCGATATGTCCTGTCGTCGATAATGTCGGAGAAGTGCCGTCCATCAATCAGAACGTGGTCGATTTATGATTCTGTCTGCAGTGGTGATCTCCAGGTGTACCGATACGGAAGGCTGTGTTGGAAGTAGGTGCTGCGAATGACCATATTCCTTGGGGCAGCGAAATCAATTAGTCGTAGGCCGTTTTCGTTCGTCAGCCGGTGAGCGCTGAACTTCCCAATAGTCGGTCTAAACTCCTCCTCTTAGCCAACCTGAGCGTTCAAATCTCCTATGATGATTTTGACGTCGTGGCTTGGGCAGCTATCGTACTCACGTTCCAGCTGCGCATAGAATGCGTCCTTATCATCATCAGTGCTTCCGGAGTGTGCGCTATGGACGTTGATTATGCTGAAGTTAAAGAACCGGCCTTTGATCCTCAACCTGCACATTCTCTCGTTGATCGGCCACCACCATCACGCGCCTTTGCATGTCGCCCATCACTATGAAAGCTGTTCCCAGCTCGTGTGTGTTGCCGCAGCTCTGGTAGATGATATGATTACCTCCAAACGTTCGCACCATTGATCCCTTCCAACAAACCTCCTGCAGCGCTACGATGCCGAATCCACGGTCCTTGAGCACATCGGCGAGTATGCGTGTGCTCCCGATGAAGTTGACAGATTTGCAGTTCCACGAACCGAGTTTCCAATCGCTAGTCCCTTTTCGTCGCAGTGGTCTTCGCCGATGGTTCCGGTCCGTAATCTCTTGTTGATTGTTCGTTGCTAATGTTGTTTTTTTTTGGCTGGCTTGGCTGGCCTGACACCAAACCCCCTAAATTTCCGGAGGACCATTCCTCCTTATTTCCGGTGGACCATGGTGCACAGTTTCACTTAGAGTCCCCCGGCACAGTGGCACTCGGACGATGATCAGCAGCCCCTAACATGGAGAACAGATGCTGTTGTGAGCCGATCCTGACATGGAGAACAGACGCTCAATAAGATTTGCACCTCCGGAGAGGAGCAAACCTCCCCCTTCCCTGTCAGCATACGACCATAGTTCCCGCCGGGGTTGGTTACCCGATCTTCCCTAAGGTTGCTCGTATCCCGGCCAGCACCACGGGGAGGTAGGGATAGGAGTTTCTGGGTAAGAGGCTAAGGACCGCGAGATGGGGTATATTTTATTCCTTCAGGTACGCGAAATACCAATGGTACGCTTTACCCAGCATTTACCGTGCCAATGAAAAGATTTCAATTTAATACCTGAAGAAATCTCCAAAATATTTTACGAAGTTATTTCCTAGGAATTTTCATGAGAAATTTTCGAAGAAGACAATTAGGAATTTCTGAATGAAATCATTGAGGGAGTTCGGAAGGCATTTCTGAGAGAAATTTCTATGATACCCTATTTGAAGGATTTTTTTAAATTCATTTCTGGAGAATTTTTCGAATAAATCCGAAGAACATTTTTTCAAGTGATATCTGGAGGAATTTTTTAAGGAATACCTGGAGGAACTTCCAATGGAATTACTGAAGGAATTCATGATTGAATGGCTGAAGCAATTTTTAGATATAATTGCTGAGGGAATCTTTGAGGTGTTTCCTAAAGAATTTAATTGAAACGGATTTTACGACCGTGATTGTAATGAATGTCTCGCTTAACTTTTCAAAAGGACCTAAGTAACATTTTTTTCATGATTTAATTTGAATAGCTTTCATGTTGTTCTGTTAATTGCGCTATTCAAATTAATTCATGAAAAAAATGTTACTTAGGTTCTTTTAAAAAGTTAAGCGAGATTTGTTTATTGGCTTTATTAATTCTACTTAAAGTATGAGGGAGTAGATAATTGAAAGATAATTGAAAATCAACAGATTGAAAGCCGTTTGCTAGGGCGCGAATAAGTATGAAACGATAAAGTGTGAAAGTGAGGAAGGAAGACCATCTATTGAACATCACACAACCGAAGGCTTGGTTGTGGACGGCATGGTTAGTGGTATGGATAAGGCCGATAAACAAATCTTTTTTTAAGTAATTCACGAGAATAAATGTTAGGCCCCCAAAATTTTTTTTTTGATATGTTCACGTGTTTTAAAAATCTATATATGGCACGTTTGTTTTTACCTGGAAATTATTGTTCAGCACCTGGAAAAATCAGGGTAAACATAGACAACTTGTTAGTAATAAGCAGTATAATAAGCATTTTTGCATTACAGTCCACTGTGCACTGTGAGGTTGGCTGTGAACCTTTCCAAGGAGCGGCGCTTGTTTTTCACCAAGTGGCAAAGACTGCAAAACATGACTAGATTTGCGTTGGAAGATAAACGTATCTAAATATGTCCATGTGTGTAAGTAGTCTTAGATGCGAACGATCGCTGCCGCTCGTAAATTCCGATGACTGATGAATGAAGCGTGGAAAATTTACGGCTGAGCGACTATCGTGAGTAATTTCAATTGGTGGCATTAAATAGTAATTAGATTCCAACTGCGCCGGATAATTGAGATACGGCAGATAGCGAACAAGTAAACAGAGAAAACGTGGATTACTGCTGTTGGATGAATGGTGGTGCCTATGCTATCGGCAGGATTTATGATCGTGAGAAATTTAAACAGTTGCCGAAACTGCTCCACATTGTTATTGTAGGTAATCGCGTATAAAGACATTAAGTGAGAATTAAATAATCACTTCAATAACATTGTGGAAGGATATCGATAATTTAAGAGTGAGTTCAAAATTATTTTTTTTTATTTGAATTACATTTCCTAAATACAATTTCAAAATATTCATGCATCATTATCCGTAATCCACATATAGCTTTCAAAGCGCAAATATAACTTGATCTGCAGTTTATTTAGTCTTCACATACTCGATTGTAGAACGGTGGAAGCGTTGGAACGGTACTGCCGCTCATTCTGGCGCATGTTTTAGCTGCTTTATTCTTTCCGTCATTCCATCTCCCAGCCACTTCTGCCACCACCGGCAACAGTGGGATAACATCCTGCAAACATCTTTGCATTGCTTTGATAACAATTGCTTCATGATCACGAGCTTTTTCCACTTTCACTATTTCCGCAAGACACTGCCTCACACCCACAGTCAGTAATGGCTCTGCTCCAAATTGAGTGTACAATCTTTGCAGATCGAATCCGGTTTCAGTGCCGTAAAAGCCTCCTTGCAGGAATATGAAAAGCAAAACTGGCGGAAAATGCGGCTCGTAGAGAATATCGCCCGCGACATACTGAGTCGGAACGAACCATGGCAAGTTGGAAATTTCGAGAGCAGTCTCCACCAGTTGCATCAATTCGTAGCTTCTCAACGGAATAAACTGTTCATTGTAAAGTTTCAAGTGGCCAAACTGCTGGTAATAGCACTGAAATGTCACATATGCTGGACTAAACACGGAATCGGTGGTATTTTTCCGAACACATTCCCGGGCTCTCCTAATGTGGTTGCAATCCTTTGGATCAGGTTGGAAGAAGTTTTCGATCACATGCACTCGAACACCGGTGGAATCATCCCAGCAGCCAAGTAACATCAACGAACAACGAATCAGTCTCTGTACTGATGGGTCATTAGGGAACGAACTGTTGATGTAATGCTGGAGATTATTTTCGGGGATCAGTAAATATTCGGCACATTGTTGCAATGCCGTGTGAAAGCTCTTTTTTGCCGCGTAATGTGTTGGTAGTTCGGCTGATGATGTGCACAGCACTGCTAGGAACAACGAAATTGCTAAAATCCTCATGGCTGCTATCGAGTGCGTACGTTGATGAATGCAAAACTATAACTGGAATGCTATCAGTACTGGTTGGTTAATTTAAAACTGTGAAATGAATGTTGCGCCAATTCTGGATGTCTATCATTGTGTTAAAGAAATAAAAATGAAATTTACAAATAACTTTAATGTACACATCCTTCTTCATACAGGGTTGAACTTTCACTTTCATTTTTTTCTATGAACGGTAAATGAAACGACTAAACTCGCTTTATTCTCTTTCTAGGAACATCGCAGCTGGTCACGCTGGCATCCCCGGGTAATACCGTTCCGCCCGTTCTGTGGCGTGCACGACGAAAAGCCGGTAAGTATCGTTCATCTCCCTGTTTTAGATTTTTTTCTAGTGTTTTTTACCTACATTGACCTCTACCACAAGGCTGCAATTGCATTTTACAATCACCTGCTGATTTTTTGCCCCTCGAACGATACTAACTGTTATCAATCGCTTTGCCTTCCTGTATCTACGTTCCTGTGACAAATAGATAACGTGCCACTTCAGCTGTGCTATCATTGATAGCGCTACACTTTTATTATTTTCTTCAGCGAGTAGGGGAAAGTCGTCAAGGTTGTGAGAATGTTCTTTTTAGGTGAATAACTTAGATAGATAACATTATAATAAAACATTATCAGTTCAACTAGACTTTCAATTTAGCATTCACCTTTCTCACCGGTTCTAACGCGCTTGCACACTCACTCGAGCATTCTTCTATGAGGTCCATCTTCTTATATCGCTCGATCTCGGCCTCCATTTCGGCTTGAATTGATGAAGAGCATCTGCATAAGGGATTCGTGGTTTAGGGTATGTCTCATTCGGAGAATTAAACTTAAAAGTGACAGTTGAGGCATTCCACGGGGGCATGTCAGTCGATCCTGAGCGACCATTTCGAAAATATTTGAAACTCTGCACAGTTTTTCAATTTCATCTAAATCGTCATTTTTCGATATCAAATCTTCATATTGAGTCACGACTAACTTTTCAAAAGGGTGTATGTGAAAATGGTTCAAAAATATTTAAAAAGCTGCACAGCAAAAACGGAATGTTCGATTGTTATGATTTTTTCAGCAAAGTTAGACAACTAAATGGTGATTCTTAAGAAAATGTGCACAGTAAAAAAAAATTTTTTTTGCCTTTAAAAATATCATTTTTGTCACAAAAACTCAAATATCTCAAAACCCTATCTTTTTTCGAACGTAATTTTTTTAGGGAAAACGGTCCATTATATTAGCTATCTACCATAAAAATTTGGTGATGGTAAACTAATAAACAACATGACATTTCAAACATTTCACAATTTTCACAATTAGTAAAAAAAATTTTTTCTGTGTAAGTTATTTCGAGAATTGCAGTTTGATGCAGATTTTATTGTTAAGGGACGTGATTTAAACAAGTTGTTTTCATGATATTTTGATTTAATTATTCATAGCATCTATAAGAAACTTAGACACGATCCAGTGTTGTGATCAAAAGTATTGATAGTGTCATAATTTTCATTGCACGTGACTGGCGAAAAATTCTTTTAATAGTGTTGAAACCTGTTGATAATAACGTTGATAGAAACATATCAGAAATGTTATTTTTAAGACAAAAGCTGCAAAATCAAAGATTTATATACACGTGTACGTCTATAGTTTACCTGCAAAAATATACCTCTTAGAGAATAGACTTTATGATCGGGAGGAAACGGGTATCTTCAACAACAACAAATGCATGATAGGTACATACCATGACAATGCTCATGAAAAAGCAAAAAATTACTACTACTAAGGTTGTTAAAGATCTTATAGTAATTTTTTCTTCAGTCAAGCAAATGACACCAAACTAGTCAGTAAAAACTTAAAAGTGATTTTGTTTATTGAAATATTACGAACAACATGAGTAGCCGCTTTCTCAACTGTTGTAGGCCGTTTGATGGAAAAAGTGTTCAAAAGAGTTACGAAATCTCACCGAAAGCACCATAGATAAACTGAAAGCGACTGGTTATGCTCCAATGTCCACATTGAATACAAATTTACGCATTTGCACGTCCTGCCGTCTAAACGTTGACAAAAGAGCAATCTGTATATCATCGGTTGAGCAGAGCGCAGGAAGTTCGAAAACGACAGCAACTGAGGAATTGCCAGATGTATCGACAACAACTGAGGAATTACCAGAAGTATTAAGTGCTGAGAGCCTTGCCACCGTACCATCAGCGAAATCTGTTTCAACAAATCAATCGGAAGATGAGTGTATCCAAAAGGTCAACATCGAACGCTTTAACGAGGGCATAGCTGGGATAAAAGTGACTCCGATTAAATGGAGTAAGATGGACTACGTTTATTACCCGGAGAAAAATACCGTGAAATAAACGAAGCTGTACGAAGAAACCTCTTCAAATTAGGACCTGATGATGTGGAAAATACAGACTACGATGAGGTAATTATAAATATGAAGGAAAGGTTCTCGAATGCAGCCACGACAAGGAAAGAAAAATTATTGATTTTGTCGATGCTGCCAAGTTCGTGGACTATTCAGGATGCCATTGATGAGTTCAAAACCAATAGAAATACAGTAAAAGAGGCAAAACAATTGAAGAATAACTGTCTTTCAACCAAAAATACTAGGTCTAGTACTGCATTAACAGATGAGACAAAAGAAATAGTAGTTCAATATTTTGAAGATGATGAAGTAAGTCGAGCTATGCCTGGTCAAAAAGATTATGTATCAGTAAAAAGATGGAAAGCGTCAAGCAATCCAAAAACGATTAATGATGACGACTTTGAAAGAAGCGTACACACGCTTCAAGGAAATTCACGATAATATTAAAATAGGTTTTCCTCATTTGCAAGCCTTCGGCCAAGGCAATGTAAGCTTCTTTCCAATTCAGGAACACATAATGTGTGTGTGCACAACCCATGAGAATATTAATCTTATTTTACATAGTTTGAAAAGAATCAATTTAACAAAGGATATTAAAATGTTAACTGGTAGTCTTTGTGTGAAAATACAACATCAAATTGCTATCTACGATCTTGTTCGGATTGTCCAGATTCTTCATCATTGGAAAATACTTTATTCGCTGAGTTTGAAGAAAATATATTGATCAGTTATCATTTGAGCAATGGGTGACCACGGATAGGTGTGACATAGAAACTATTGTAAAACCTGTAGATGAGTTTGTGTCATATTTTTGCTTGAAATTAGAAAATTTAAGTCATCACGATTTCATTAAAACAGAACAATCCAGCTTTTTAAAAAATACGAAAAATACATTACAAAATGGTGAATTTTTAGTCATTTGTGATTTTTCTGAAAATTACAGCTTTGTATTGCAAGATGAAGTGCAGTCCCATCACTGGAACGTACAACAAGCTACAATTCATCCATTCGTTATTTATTTTAATGGAAGTACGCAAATTGAACACTTAAGTTTTATTATAATTTCTGAAGATTTAAGACACGATTCAGTATCCGTAAACTTGTTCATTGAAAAAATGATTAACTTTTTACGCGTTGATAAGCATAAAGAAGTCAAAAAGATATATTTCATGTCTGATGGAGCAGCGTCGCAGTACAAAAATCGTAAGAATTTTTCGAGCCTATGTCAATTTAAATCAATGTACGGAATTGATGCAGAATGGCATTTTTTGCTACATCACATGGCAAAGGTCCTTGTGATGCTATTGGAGGAACAATAAAGCGCATGGCCACAAGAGCAAGTTTAGCCAAAGAACGTGAGCATCCAATTAAAACTGCGAAAGAACTTTTTGATTGGGCAAATCGTAGAAAAGAAAAGATTTAACCAAATTATCATTTTGTTTTACTACTACTGAAGAGTACGAAATAAAGGCTTCAGAGCTCAGCGAGCAATTTAATAACGCGAAAACGATCCAAGGAACCCAAAAATTTCACTGTTTCATTCCATTGTCGGAAAATAAAATTAAAGCAAAACTATACTCAAACTGTGCTGATAATAATTCAAAAGTGTTCGATATTTTAAAAAAAATTGAATAAAAATAAATAAAAAATAAGTATTAATAAACTGTTTTCATGATATCATAACCCATACCAAAATTCAAACCCAAAACTCTTAGAGTTTCTATAACAACATTGTGTAACTGCCACATTTAATTTAATACTTAGGATAATATTAATTCATTTTTATTTATTTATACATATAATATTTATACATATAATATACATAATATCGATGAATACATAAATATGGAATATCATACAAACAACTTGTTTAACTCACGCAAGGCCCTTAACAATAAAATCAGCATCAAACTGCGATTCTTGAAAAAAAATACACGGAAATTTTTTTTTGTTTACTATATGTGAAAATTGTGAAATGTTTGAAATGTCATAACTTTTTTGTTTATTAGTTTACCATCACCAAATTTTTATGGTAGATAGCTAATATAATGGACTGTTTTCCCTAAAAAAATTACGTTCGAAAAAAGATAGGGTTTTGAGATACAGTCAAACCTCCATGAGTCGATATTGAAGGGTCCATCGACTCATGGAAATATCGAGATGTGGAATAGGAAATCTTTGGAAAGCTCTTTGGAGGGACCATCACAGTAACCCAGAAAATATTTTATGATATGGAATAATTTTCTTCCATGAGTCGATATCGAGTCATAGAACATCGACTCATGGAGGTTTGACTGTATTTGAGTTTTTGTGACAAAAATTATATTTTTAAAGGCAAAACATTTTTTTTTTACTGTGCACATTTTCTTAAGAATCACCATTTAGTTGTCTAACTTTGCTGAAAAAATCATAACAATCGAACATTCCGTTTTTGCTGTGCAGCTTTTTAAATATTTTTGAACCATTTTCACATACACCCTTTTGAAAAGTTAGTCGTGACTCAATATGAAGATTTGATATCGAAAAATGACGATTTAGATGAAATTGAAAAACTGTGCAAAGTTTCAACTCAATAGAAAATCATGAATTAAAAATTTTCTTAAATTTTGATGCTGTTGCTTGGAATCGCTCAGTTGGCAAATTAAAAAATCACCCGGTCATAAGAATGGCTGGTGGTACTCAGAAATTCCAATAAAACATCGATGTAAAATGTAAATGATTCAATATCTGTCAAAAGTAATTTTGCTCTGCGAACAGGGTTATTAGATAATTATTGAAATGTCACATTTAAGTTTAATTTCAGTTCAATTCTCCAAATGAGCTTCATATTTTAATATTCTTTCATGCTGTATGAGCGTCGCCCTTCCTAGCTTATTCTCTATCGTACTCGGGAACATTTTGATCGCCACTGTTCTCTCTGCTGGCTCTAATTCATGTTCGGTCTCAACTGTAGTTTTCTTCCGGGGTAGTTTGTAGGAACTGGGCCTTTCGGAGAGCATGCGATTCATCTAGATTTAGTGGCAAATAAATCTGTTTTTTAGATGCCTGGAGTAAAGCTTAGCAGTAAAGTAAAGCAGTAAAAAGCTTAGTTGACTTTTAAGCTGTGGAGAACTGTTGACTTTGACTTGAACCACAAACTTGAACCTAACTGGAAACTCACACCATACACTTTTTGTTGGAAGATGGGTCAAAAAGCCATGGATACGCCATAGCATTATCATTTGTGATTATCATTCAAACACATTTTGTTTATTTAGATGGAGCGCATGAGAAAGCGTAAAGCAACGAGAGTGGGGTATGTGCAATTGATATTTTTAAGGTGTCACA
The DNA here is from genome assembly GCF_024139115.2 of Armigeres subalbatus. Lineage (NCBI taxonomy): Eukaryota > Metazoa > Arthropoda > Insecta > Diptera > Culicidae > Armigeres > Armigeres subalbatus. Next base: position 306,596,014 of record NC_085140.1, read on the forward strand.
CAAGATGAATACACTACTAGGTGTTCCAATCTCTCAAATTTGGGGAAGGGTCATTTGAACCGAAACCCATTCGACCGAAAGCCATTTGGCCGAATGCCACTAGGCCGAAAGCCATTTGTCCGGATGCCACTAGGCCGAAAGTCTGGCCGACAGGGACATTTGGTCGAAAGGGTCGTTTGGCCGAAAGAGTCATGAGGCCGAAAGGATCATTAGGCCGAAAGGGTCACTTGGCCGACAGGGACATTTGGCTGACTGGGTCGTTTGGCCGAAAGGGTCATTAAGCCGAATAGGGCATTTGGCCGAATAGTTCATTTGAAAAGTGAGAAATAAGGAATGAGAAGCGTAACGTATCACTTCTCACTCTTCAGATGATAGACATCCAGCTTTCGGCCAAACGACCCTTTCGGCCAAACGACCCTTTCGGCCAAATGACCCTTTGGGCCAAATGACCCTTTCGGCCAAATGACCCTTTTGGCTAAATGACCCTTTCGGCTAAATGACCTTTTCGGCCTAATGACCCGTTCGGCCAAATGATCCTTTCGGCCAAATGACCCTTTCGGCTTAATGACCTTTTCGGCTAAATGACCTTTTTAGCCTAATGACCCGTTCGGCCAAATGACCCTTTCGGCTAAATGACCTTTTCGGCCTAATGACTCATTCGGCCAAATGACTCATTCGGTCAAATGACCCTTTCGGCCAAATGACCCTTTTTTCACTTCCTCGATTTGGTGTTTGTAAGCGAAAATTTACTTCCTGACTGTGCGGTCGATGAGGCACCGAATGCCATCGTTCCGCTCGATAATTATCATCCTGCTCTGGTGATATCTATCGCGAACAGTGATCATGTCAGATTCGATTATAGCTCGAATGTTGACTGTTTGAATTTTCGCAAGACAGATTTTGAACTACTCCGGCGCAAATTATCTCGATTTGACTGGAATGCTTTGAATGACTTGGATATTGACACAGCGGTTGGCCGTTTTAACTGTTTCCTCAGTGACTGCGTATTTGCCTCCGTACCGAAGCGCCAACCTCTAAGAAAACCACCATGGACTAATGCTACGCTACGCAACCTCAAACGGGAACGTGCTAGGACTCTTCGTGCCCTGACTAACCGACGTTGTGCTATCACTAAACGAAATTTCTCAATCGCTAGTAACTGTTATCGCCGCTATAACAAGCATCTGTACAAGCAGTATGTGTGTCGCATGCAGTATAATCTTTGCTGTCATCCCAAGGGATTCTGGTCGTTCGTCAATACAAAGAGGAAAGAAACCGGACTACCGTCAAGAGTGTTTCTTGACAATGATGTTGCCTTGAATGCCGAGGACAAATGTTATCTCTTCGCCAAACACTTTTCGACCGTCTTTTCTAATGCTTTGCCTTCTCAAGCTGACATCGCAAGAGCAGCGAGAGATGTACCTAACAATGTCATCAGCATGGACGTTTTTACCGTTGAAACTGATATGGTTGTCTCGGCGATAAATAGGATAAAATCGTCCTTTTCAGCAGGCCCTAGTGTTATACCATCAGCGGTTCTGAAAAAGTGTTCTGATATCTTGGCTATCCCTCTGTGCATGATTTTCAACTTATCACTCCGTCAGCAAAAGTTTCCTACTCAATGAAAGTGCTCTACCATGTTTCCGGTGTACAAGAAAGGAGACAAATGCGACGTGAGAAACTACCGAGGCATTACTTCTCTTGGCGTGGAATCAAAAGTGTTCGAGTCACTGATCTACGAAAAACTGTTTGTCTCATGCAAAAACTACATCAGTTCGTATCAACATGGCTTCTTTCCGATCCGGTCGATCCGTAGAAACGAATCTAGTCAGTTTTACATCATATTGTATGGATAATATGCGCAAAAAGCTCCAAGTCGATGCCGTGTATACTGATCTACAAGCAGCATTTGATAAAGTGAATCACGACATACTGCTTGCAAAACTTGAAAAAATGGGATGCTCTACAACATTCTGCAACTGGCTTCGATCATATCTAGTGCAACGTCAAGTGACCGTCATCATTGGAGATCACTCATCCCACTGTTTTTCGAACGGCTCCGGAGTCCCCCAAGGAAGCACGCTGGGTCCATTGTTGTTTTCGCTCTTCGTGAATGACGTAACTTTTATCCTGCAGCGTGGAGGCCTGCTGTTGATGTTTGCAGACGATCTCAAATTATACATCGTTATTCGAAATCTGGCGGACTGCCAAGAATTGCAGAAGCTCCTGGATTTATTCAAATGTTGGTGTGAGCGTAATATGATGGTCCTGGCTGTTTCAAAGTGTTACGTAATAAGCTTTCATCGCACAGCCGAAACCGTGGTTTTCGATTATAGTATCGCAGGTACAACTTTACAACGTGTGAATCATGTTAAAGATCTAGGCGTCGTGTTGGATGACAGGCTAACTTTCAGACGCCATTTTTCAACTACGATCGACAAAGCGAATCGCCAGCTTGGTTTTATTTTTAAAATCTGAAATGAATTCTGTGATCCTTTATGATACAGCCTTATAAGCCTTATACTGCTCATTGGTACGCTCTCAACTCGAATTTGCTTCTGCTGCCTGGAATCGATATCAAGCTGTTTGGACTGCTCGGTTCGAAGCTGTGCAACGCAAGTTCGTACGATATGCCCTGCGCCATCTCCCATGGACGGACCCGCTGAATTTACCACCGTATGCTGATCGCTGTAGTCTGCTGGGGCTAGATACTCTTGATAAGCGGAGAAACGTGGCGCAAGCCGTTTTCATCGCCAAACTTCTGTTATCCGAGTACGACGTGCCAGATTTGTTGGAAAAAAATCCATTGTATGCACCCTCACGATCCCTTCGATCTCGAGATTTGCTCTTCGAAGAAAGGCATAACACTAAATATGCTGCCAATAGCTGCTTTGTCGCTATGATCCGCCATTTCAACGAGGTGTCGGACCAATTCGACTTCAACATCAGTTCATCCGCGTTTCGTCAACGGCTAAACAGATATTTTATCAACTGACCTTTAGTTTTAAGTTTTCATGTAGACGACACAGTCAGATGAAATAAGCAAAATAAATAAATAAATGACTCTTTCGACCAAATGACCCTTTCGGCTAAATGACCTTTTCGGCTAAATGACCTTATCGGCCTAATGACCCGTTCGGCCAAATGACCCTTTCGGCTAAATTATCCTTTCGGTCAAATAACCCTTTCGGCCAAACGATTCTTTCGGATAAACGACCCTTTCGGCCAAACGACTCTTTCGGCCAAATGACCCTTTCGGCCTAATGACTCTTTCGGCCAAATGACTCTTTTTGTCAAATGGTCCATTCGGTCAAACGTTCAGCTCAACGATCTTTTCGGCCAAATGACCCTTTCGGCCAAACGACCCATTCGGCCAAACGACCCTTTCGGCCAGATGTGTTTCGGCTTAATGGTTTGTTCGGCCTGGTGGCATTTGGCCATTTAGCCGAATGCCACCAGGCCGAACAAACCATTAAGCCGAAACACATCTGGCCGAAAGGGTCGTTTGGCCGAATGGGTCGTTTGGCCGAAAGGGTCATTTGGTCGAAAAGATCGTTGAGCTGAACGTTTGACCGAATGGACCATTTGACAGAAAGGGTCATTTGGCCGAAAGAGTCATTAGGCCATTTCACAATCCGTTAGGTCAAAATCCATCTGGTCGAAAATGTGATTTAGTCGAAATGGCACATGGCCATGTCGTTTGGCTAAATAAATCATTTGGATGAAATGGTCGTTTGCCAGAAAAATTATTTGGCCAAAAAAGTTATTTGGTTTTGCACTGAAAATGATTTTTTCCCACTCGTGGTCATCTCTTCCATTGTTAGCGCAGCTCTCCCAGACCAGTATGCCGTATTCGATCACAGGGAGGATGATTTGCTTGTAGACAGCAAGCTTATTTTTCAGGGATAATGACGACCGACGGTTGCTCAAAGGGTACAGTAGTTTCAACAAAATGTTACACTTTGTCACCGTTTTGTCAACCTGTTGCCTAAAAATAAGCTTGCTGTCGAGGGTCAAGCCAAAGTAGTCGGCCTCATTGGCCCATTCCACAGTCGTTCCACTAAGGATGATTTTACAGTCCCCAGGCGGAACAATTTTAAGGGATTTAGAGTGGATATGAGAAAAAAATGATAACCTGGGTCGCCGCGTTGATACAGATCTTCCAGCTGGTGAGGTACTATGTCAGAGCATCCAGGCCTCGTTGGAGTTTTGTCACAAGCGCTCTGATCACTCTTCCTCGGTAGACGATGGAGGTGTCATTTGCGAACAGAGACAAAATGCCGCCTTCTGGAGTCTCTGGCATGTCGGAGGTGAACAGATTGAAAAGCCAATCATGCCATACATTGTCGAATGTATTCTCAACATCGAGTAAGGCCATGATGAATGTTTTTAGGACAAACTTGTTCCAACTGAGGACGTTGGTAACTCGAGTCAGTTGGTGTACGGTTGACCGACCGCGTCGGAAACCAAACTGTTCCTCGAGCAAGATGTTGAGATTTTCGGCAGACTCAAGTAACCGGTGATGAATAGCTTTTTCGAATAGCTTGGATAAGCCTGAGAGAAGGCTGATGGGACGATAACTTTTGAGGGAGGAAGGATCCTTTCCAGGTTTACGGATGGGGATGACTTTCGCTGACTTCCAGGACGATGGAAAGTAGTTGAGCCGGAGACACCGATTAAACATCAGCGAACGGAGCGCTCATGCGTTTGAGCTCGAGACTCAGAATGTTCTTCGATGATCATTTGATACAGACCATCAATTCGCCAACTGAGATCTCCAACTCCTCCGATAAGTCGTTGGGAGTTAGATGAATGTAGTGTGCATACTTGTTAATGGCTGCTTCAGGCGTTCCCGGCCGCACCTCGTAGTCGACGTTGGCGTCCACGCACCTTTGGAACCGGCCTCAGTCGACTCGATGATAGTTTCGCCGGGACAGCTGATGCCGATTAACCGAGGAGCCCACTTCCACCACCACCGGATAGTGATCCGAGGTGAGCTCCTGGTAGACGGCCGGCTGCGAGATGTGGCCGTTCATTTTGGTGTCGAATGGATGCCGGACCGACTCCAGGAATCCGGGCTCAGGATCGTGTAGTGGCCTTCCTTCATATCGTTACTCCAGATGGTGCCGCTTCGATTGCCATAGGGGCATTGTTCGGTACTTCATATCATAGTTCTCATTTTCATCCCACAGCAGTTTATAAAATTTGATTTGTTTCTTATTTTTGTGATTTTTTTTTCCGCAATAAGCACGTATGGTAACAATGAGATTTATGCTATATTTCTCTGTTTTGAGATGCATACCTGTTCAGTGAGATGGAAAACGGAACAGTTCTCCTGACTTGTGAAAAAAGTTATTAACAAATGAATGCCAAGACATCAAAATGACATTTCCTGTCACTGCCCTGAAGTTTGAAGGGTTAATGCTATCTCACTATTGGTTGCTATCCTCTGAAACATTCGGTCACTAGAAGGATAACACTAAAAAGTAGATACCGTCGGACCTACCCTACACCAAGCATATCATGGCAAGGATGATACCGAGCGAACAAAGTTTAATCAATAGAGTAAAGCCACCCGTTCCATCCATTGATCCGCGCGCTGCTACAAGGTTTCAATTCCGTCCCAAGGTCAACGCCCCTTTGGCCATTGGTTGGCGACCGAGCGATTAAACATCACGTCAAGTTTGTATCAGCCGTTTGACTGGCTGGCTACTGGCATTCGACTAAATGCTAGCCGTTGCAATAATAAAGTTAATGGAAGGTTTTTATCCTCTGGGTCTGGGTGGATCAGTGCTTGGTATCAGTGGTATGCCGCAGCGAAATTAAATTTCCATAAAGAGTTAGAAATTTTTCATCGAAATAAATAGGAAATTGTTGATAAAGAAATCAGGGTATGAGCAATAAATAAATATAAAATTTTCCCAAATATTGCAAAATTTCCATAAATAACTTAAAAATTTCCAAGTTACAAAAATAAATTTGCGCTTTTAAAAGGAAAAATTGCAATTTTAGAGAAGAATATTTCATAATGAAATCGAAATGATCCATCGAAAAATAATAAATCTTTACATAAAATAGTCTATAAAGAGCAATATGAAAAATAAGAAAATTTCCACAAAAAAATACAAAAAAGCAATAAATTTGATTAAATTTTCCATGAACAATGAACGCTTTCAAAGAAGGAGTCGTCTATGGAAAAATGCTCAATTTTATTGCTTTTTTATACTTCTTTTATGAAAATTTTCATATTTTTTTGCACTTTATGATTTTTTTGTGGAAAGCTTTTAATTTTTTGTAAAAAAAAATGTGTTAAATTTTGTAATTATTTATTCCTAATATTGAATTATTTATGGAAATTTTGTGTTTTTATTTCAATAGAACATTTTGATTTCTTTATGGAAAATCCTTTTTTTATAATTTTTATAATTATAATTATTTTATTTTTGCTTCTAAAAGTGCTTATTTTTTGTGTTTTGTGAAAATTTTGCACTATTTAAGAAAATTTTATATTTATTTATTGCCTGTACCTTCATTTCATTATTGGTAATTTCCTTTTTTTGTATGGAAAATTTTTAATTTTCCATAGGGAGTTTTTATTTTTGTCAGTGGTAGGCCGATGTTGCCCGCGTAGTGGTTTGTGTTGCACTTAGTGATGATACCGGGAGCGATAACATGCATAGCACTGCAGTCCAGTAATGTTTCAAAATAGATGAACTTTCAATATTCTATCAAATTCTGCACTGTACTGATAACTTTTTCTTTTCAAATTAATTCTATTGTTTTTTTTATAATTAGTGTAATTTAGAATGAAAATATTTTCCAGGAAAATGTATCATTTTTTTTAATATTTTTCTTTTAGTTATTATGTTTACTAAATCTGTCAAAAAACATCATTGTAGAGAAATTATAACTTTTTGGCTCAAAAATGTGAAATGATTTTAAAATTTGATAAAAATTGATAAAAATTAACCGCTGAACAGAAAATAAATTATCAGCCAACTCAGACTAGTTAATTTAGATGCCAAATAAATGATTTTTTTTCACATATTTTGAGTAAAATTTTCGGACATGTTTTTCCATTAAATTGATCGATATTTTCTTATGAAAATATGAGGCGGGCATTTCGTTTATCGATAAGTGCAGAATTGAGAAATTAGTCAGTTATTGGCGAGCATGTTCCAGCATCAATGTTTGAGAAAAGCCTGTGAGTGTTGTATAGGACAGAAACTCAACTGTCTTCTTCTGTTAGCTTTTTACTTCCTGAGTAGAAAATTACAACTAAAATGAAATCTGTTCAATTTTATATTCAGTGTCAAACGGTTGAGAACCCCTGCGTCTCACACCCATCTGTTGGCCACACACCATGTGTCGATAAAGTTAAACTTTGAACAGTGAACACTGAACATGCCTTGACCTTTTCCTTCTCCTGGATAAATCTGCTTGTTGATTTCTGTCAGTGTCGATCCGCTACTCCGCACTGGATAGTTTCAATTGCCCTCGCATTCAATCGATAGGCTAAAAATAATGTTTCCTCATCCGTAACCTTACACAGCACCGTTCACTGGGAATGGATAGTGGTATCATCCGGGAGGAAACACCGTGCTTGTGAACTGCTATCGTTTTCATGGGGCGTGATTTTGGTAAACCGATTTTCCACTGAAAGTTCGCTCAGCATCAGTTCCATTTAAATTTCCGGCACCTTTACCTCTTTCGAAAAGACAGCTACTGCGGAGAACGTTTGGTGGTTGGAGGTAGCGTTGCACACTGTGGCGGCAATCACTAATGTTTAATGATCCGATGGATTTTATTTGATTATCACCATGGAGGTCCGCCCGCTACGTAATCCTCGCGACGATGTGCATTGCGTTGGGTGCTCCTTTTCTTTTCTCTTCTGCACACGCTGTGAATTGGAGTATGCTTAGATAAAAACGACATCCCATTGACTGTTGCCATGGGAGTCTCATTCATACGACGCACGTCCGTTCCACTAGTCTTTCTCATTTGGATTTGCTACCCTCTGGAGAAGGATGAAACCCAACATGGTTTGGGGCAGTCAAATCGAGGATGTAAAGTGATGCAATCAGGTCGAGCTTCCGTGGGTGCTTGATGATTTGGTGCTGAAAATGTTGTGATATGAAATCTTCATTTTACAATTTGGAAGATAGGTATTCGCAAATTAAAAAGAAACGTGCAACTTCAGGATGCGTCAAGTAGAATCTTCTGCGTTTTATGTTACTAATAAATAAGTTATCGTTTAGCAATAGTTATTCTGATAGATCTGGAAAACTTCGTTTCCAGACAAAGGGAATTCTATTAATAATGACAAACATTCAAAACGCTTGCAGTAACATGAAAGCAATAAATTACGCTTCACTGCTCCACTTTTACCCTGTACAGGCAGTACATGTCTTCAGGTAATTGAAAGTAAAAGCTCTATCATGCAGCAAGAAACTGAGTGATGTTTCCTTTGGGTTCTACATGCAGACAAAAGCCATACACATGACCTCCGTTCCGAGACTTTTAACAACGCGCTTAAAATAGGTACATTGTCCCCACATATATGGGTCACTTTGTAACAATTATTACTCACTCAGTTTTGCATCTCGGTCAAACGGAAATTACTCCTATAAGTGTGTGACCCATTATTGTGGGCTTAGTGTACTTCCTTTCTTGGCGCGTCGTTAGAAGTCTTGGTAACTGTATAAAGTAGAACAGTCTTTACTGATGCACCTGACAGGACATATTATAGTAGAAAGGAAATTGTTTGGCTTTGAGCGAACTTGCGTAGCTGCGGGGATGGGTACGGATGCAAATACAAAGCACCACCACTTTGCGTTAGGATGCATGCTCGAAAGGTGAGGCAACCCCATCTGAGCAAGCTTCAGGAATAATTCAGCCACTGCTTTTATTCTCTCTGGCGAAGACATCGAACGTTAATATGCAAACGCCATCAACCAAACGCAATTTCATTTAGTATAATTGAAAAAAAAAATCTCTTTATGTTCAGTCTACATTTATTGTTTTTTCGCATCATTTCTTTTTATTCGTTCTATTATTTGTGAGGCTCAAATGTTAGAAGTTACGGAGAGGAAATCTTTTTGTCACATAATTTTATATCTTCACACCTAATAGTGTTAGTTTGAGAAGCAGACGTTTCAGTGGTCGATTAGATGCCGTGCTGTTTGTCATGACAATCCAAAAATTCGTTACTCAAACGTGTGTAGCCTGGTTCCCCGTGCAAATTCCACCATTTTTCTCTTCTTCAGTGGCACTACATTCCAACTGGATCTTTGCATTTCAGAAGTTATTTATTGAAAGCTTTTCTATGTTCGCCAATTGTATGAGTATGTATCTTGTGTGGCTAGTACAATAGATACACTATGCCCAGGGAGTCGAGAATGTTTTCCATCTGAAAATTATATTTTTGTTCTCATGCCTTCGTCCATTTCTCAAACAATTTTCCGCCCTCAGATTCAGTACAAATTGTCGGATCTAAAAAAAAAAGCAACAAACATTTTCAATTCGTATATTCTTTAGGTATCAAGTTTGTTTGATTTATTGCCCTCATAGATCTTAAATTCAAAGGCGCCAACCAATCCAAGATCTATGAGGGTATTGAATCACACAATCAACGCATTCTAGTTGAGCATTAAGATATAAAGTTTAGGAGTTTGGAGGATCGCCTATTTAGTGCTGCTCAAATTTTCTGGAAAAGCACTCACAATAGCGGAAATATGATAGTTTTTGACTTGTGGCGTTTTAGAAATCCAATGTTTCAAATCTTTAAGTGCGGTCTGAACATAGTTGGGAGAGTACTATAATGGCGTCAGTATGGCACCCGTTCGCTAACGAGTCTCCACCAGTTTTCCCCCACCCCTCTCCCAACAACATTCGAATGCTATGAATAGCAAAAATTTCATATTTAAATTACTAACCTAACTTATTTATTCATACTTCAAGTACTTTTGTACTTCAGCTCAAATTTTGGTTTAAATCAGCATTAAAGTGCTAATTTAATTGGCGGCCCTCCGATTTGATGGGTTTACCACTTCACTTCTGCCCACAGCGCGATCAAATCAATTTTTTAACACTACGAATACCGTGATAAAATTACTAACGCGAACTATCGTGATCAGAAAACCATGGGAATTAAATTTTAAAGCAGCTGGTTCTCAGCCGTTTCCAATTTTCACAATTCTTTTTATATCTTACCCATCTCATCTAGTTTTACCATGAGTTTAACTGGTGAGTTATGTTTTTAGGGATGCTCATTTTTTCACTAAGTAAGGGTTCTTTCACAAATTACGTAACGCTAAAGTTAATAATCTTAGATAATTTTAGAAGTTTGGATCAATTGGTTTACCAGATCAACTGCGCTCGATAGCTATCCGAAATTGACCAGTCATATCCATACAAGTCCGTAGAGCCCATGCGTATGATTTGCAGCTGAGATATACCCAAACAAGATCTTCTAGGCTGACCAAACTGTTCTGGAGTTTGAATCAATTGGTCTACCAGGTCAATTGCGCTCGATAGCTCTCCAAAATCGACTAGTCATGCCCGTACAAGTCCGTAGAGGCGGTGAAATAAATTTGTCAACGCTATTATTCACGACTGAAAGCCACTCCGAAAACTGAGGTGTTCCAGGAATTCCTCCAAAATTTACACCAATTATTCATCCGGAAGCTCCGTCAGAAGTTCCTCCGGAAGCTGCGCCAGAAGTTTCTCCGAAATTTTCTCCAGGAATTCCTCCGGAAGGTCCTCCTTCCAGAAAGCTATCAAGCGCAGTGGACATGGTAGACAGTTGAGATGGTAGACTCGATAGCTATCCGAAATCGACCAGTCATGTCCATGCAAGTCCGTAGAGCCCACGCGTATGATTTGCAGTTCAGATATACCCAAACCAGATGTTATAGGCTCTCCAATGTGTTCTGGAGTTTGGATCAATTGGTCTACCATGTCAACTACGCTCGATAGCTATCTGGAAGGAGGACTTTCCGGAGGAATTCCGGGAGGAACTTCCGGAGGAATTCCTGGAGGACTTACCGGAGATATTCCTGGACGAACTTCCGGATGATAAATTACAATTAATTTCTATTGTAACTTCCGGAGGTATTCGAGGAAGAACTTACGTAAGAATTCGTGGAGGAACTTCCGACCAATTGGTCCAAACCTTAGAACAGTTGAAAAACCTAGAACAATTGGTTCGGGTCTGGGAGGGAGCTCTCGATACTGCACATCAAATTAATTATATACTGTCGTCATGCAACAAGTAAATTTTCAACAAGAAAGAACAATCAACGTAGGCGCCACCTGAAAAGACTAAATTCATTTTTGCGTGTTATTGTTGTTATATTGCCTTCAAAAATTTGCTTGCCGAGAATTTCGTTTTCGGCTCACACTGACAGCTAGATTTCGGCTCGGCTTGACACACAAATTTTTCGTATCTGTTTCTCCCTCCCAGGTTCGGGTATTACTGAGTTTCAAATCGTACACGTGTGCTTTCAGGATTTGTATAAATATGATTGGTTGCTGTCAGATTTGCATCGAGCGCAGTTGACCTGGCAGAGCAGAGATTAATAGTCCACAATAGTTTTGAGAACCTAAAATATCTGATTTGACAAAAACTGAGTGCAATATCGAACGCATGGACTCTACGGACTTGTATGGTCATGACTGGTAGATCTCAGATAGCTATCGAGTGGAGTTGACCTGGTTGACCAATTGATCCAAACTCCAAAACAGATTGAAGAGCCTAGAAAATCTGGTGTGCGTATATCTAAGTTTCAAATTTTATGCGCGGAATCTGCGGACTTGTAGGGACTTGACTTATTGATTTGAGATAGTTGTCGCGCGCAGTTGACCTGATAGATCAACTGATCGAAACTCCAGAACACATTGGAGAGCCTAAAACATCTGGTTTGGGTATATCTGAGCTGCAAATCATACGCGTGGACTCTACGGACTTGTTTAGACATGGCTGGCCGATTTCGGATAGCTATCGAGCGCAGTTGACCTGGTAGACCTATCGATCCAAACTGTAGAACGGTTTGGAGAGCCTAGAACATCTGGTGTGGGTATATCTGATTTGCGAATTATACGCATGAACTCTACTGACTTGTATGGACATGACTGATCGATTTCGGGTAGCTACCGAGCGCTGTTGACCTGGTAGACCAATTAGTCCAAACTTCAGAATAGTTTGGATAGCCTAGAACATCTGGTTTGGGTAAATCTAAGCTGCAAATCCTACGCGTGGGCTCTACGGATTTGTATGGACTTGACTGGTCGATTTCGCATAGCTATCGAGCGCAGTTGACCTGGTAAACCAATTGATCCAAACTTCAGAACATATTGTACAGCCTAGAACATCTGGTTTGGGTATATCTGAGCTGCAAATCATACGCATGGGCTCTACGGACTTGTATAGACATGACTGGTCGATTCCGGATAGCGCAGTTGACCTGGTAGTCCAAATGATTCAATTGATTGCTGACAGTTTGGTCAGCCTAGAACATCTGGTTTAGGCAAAAATGAGTGGAATGTCGTACATAAGGCCTTGGCCGTATACACTGGATTTTGTTTTTACGCGATTTACATTTTCTCAATTTTCCACTCATCCTAAATGTTCAACGCATATTAATTATCATGTGATTTTTCTTCGATTTATTCTGGATTTTTTGAAACATGTTGCGAAGAGTTTGGTGGTAAATTGAAGTCACACGGTCAAAAACACGAGCGAAAAAAATGGTGTAAAACAGAATCCTGTGTATATGGCATGGCATGGGGCGCAGCAGGGACTTTGTCCAAGGGCTTGACGACCCTCCCCATGGCCACTGCGAGTTAGACTGGGACCATCGTCCTAACCCCTAATCTCAAGGCGTTAAGCGACCCGTGCCGAGGGGATGCATGGCCGGGGGCGAAACAATAAGCTAGGCCTTTAACGGAGCCTGTGGGGTACCTGGGCACCCTCCACAGTAATTGTCCTTTACCGCGTCATGCTGGGCTCTGGCGTGGTGGACCTCTTTTCCCGAGCAACTAGTGGGACCAAAATGGAAAACCAAGTCAATTCTTCAATTAGTGGTAGTAGTGTAGGCAACAACCCCTTCGCAAGAGGTGGGTTGTTCAGGTCTCCGGCAGAGGCAATAGTCGGCAGCTCAGTGCGCAGTGCCAGCGTGGGTCACTCAACCTTCCTCTCGGCTAAAAAAACGCCGGTAGGGGTTATTGACGGCCCATGGCTTGTGGAGGCGATAAACCGCAAACGCGATGGGCTTTCGGCCTTCGAGGTGGCGACGGAACAGCTGGACGCCATCATTGACTTTGCGTCATCGAAGCATAATATCAGCAAGGACCTCAAGAGGAGCTTGCAGAAACTTCGAAAGTCGATGCTGAACGCCAAGCTGGAGAGGGCGGTCGGGACGGCCAAGTGTAAACCCGTGAAATCGGTGGAGTCGAGGTCTACCCAGACTGAGGCCCAAGGATTCGCGAACTCGTGCAAGGACAGTCTCCAGGGATGAGCTCCTGGGGCCGCTCCAAAACGCGGAGGGTTACTACCCCGAACAAGGGTAGTGGGGCTGAAGCTGAACCCCGGCCAGGTACCTCCAAAACCGGGGGAGGAAAGACCTGGAAAGGTCCGTCCACTCAGGAAAGACGGTGGTAAGGGGTTACGGCAGACTGAAAGTTCTCAGCCGCACCAGACCAGGGAAATAGAGGAGGATGACGCCTCCTGAACCCTGGTCAAGAACAAGAGGAAACCGAAGACGTCAAGGGTTGAAAAGAAGGCCCAGGCGAATGAGGGTAGCAAGAAGTCTAGGGTAGGCGCCAATCGCTCCAGGGGCGATGCCCTAGTCATCACGGCGGACGAGGCTAAGTACTCGGACGTTTTGAAGGCGATGAGGAGTGACGTCAAGCTCGGTGAACTTGGCGCCGACGTACGTCGAATAAGACGTACCCGGATGAGCGAGATGATCCTCGAGCTGAAGCGGGGCGTCTCGCAAAGCGGGCGCCGCCTACAAGAAGTTGGCGGAGGAAGTTCTAGGCGAGACGGTCAAGGTGAGGGCACTCACTACGGAGGTGAATCTAAGGGTTAAAGACCTGGACGAGATCACCGAAGTCGAAGAGCTCGTCACGGCACTGCGGCGACAGTGTGAAGTGGAGACGCCCACCGCAGCCGTTCGGCTACGGAAAGGTCCGGCAGGGACGCAGTTAGCATTGGTTCGGCTATCTGCAGTGGATGCCTCCAAGGTAGTCAAGTTAGGGAGCGTCAAGGTGGGATGGTCGGTATGCCCTGTGGGCATATACGAGCAACCCGAAGTTGCGCGCAGTTGACCTGATAGATCCACTGATCGAAACTCCAGAACACATTGGAGAGCCTAAAACATCTGGTTTGGGTATATCTGAGCTGCAAATCATACGCGCGGACTCTACGGACTTGTTTAGACATGGCTGGCCGATTTCGGATAGCTATCGAGCGCAGTTGACCTGGTAGACCTATCGATCCAAACTCCAGAACGATTTGGAGAGCCTAGAACATCTGGTGTGGATATATCTGATTTACGAATTATACGCATGGGCTCTACTGACTTGTAGGCGGACATGACTGATCGATTTCGGGTAGCTACCGAGCGCTGTTGACCTGGTAGACCAATTAGTCCAAACTTCAGAATAGTTTGGATAGCCTAGAACATCTGGTTTGGGTAAATCTAAGCTGCAAATCCTACGCGTGGGCTCTACGGATTTGTATGGACTTGACTGGTCGATTTCGCATAGCTATCGAGCGCAGTTGACCTGGTAAACCAATTGATCCAAACTTCAGAACATATTGTACAGCCTAGAACATCTGGTTTGGGTATATCTGAGCTGCAAATCATACGCATGGGCTCTACGGACTTGTATAGACATGACTGGTCGATTCCGGATAGCGCAGTTGACCTGGTAGTCCAAATGATTCAATTGATTGCTGACAGTTTGGTCAGCCTAGAACATCTGGTTTAGGCAAAAATGAGTGGAATGTCGTACATAAGGCCTTGGCCGTATACACTGGATTTTGTTTTTACGCGATTTACATTTTCTCAATTTTCCACTCATCCTAAATGTTTAACGCATATTAATTATCATGTGATTTTTCTTCGATTTATTCTGGATTTTTTGAAACATGTGGCGAAGAGTTTGGTGGTAAATTGAAGTCACACGATCAAAAATACGAGCGAAAAAAAATCGTGTAAAAACAAAATCCTGTGTATATGGCATGGCATGGGGGCGCAGCAGGGACTTTGTCCAAGGGCTTGACGACCCCTCCCCATGGCCACTGCGAGTTAGACCGGGACCATCGTCCCTAACCCTTAATCCCAAGGCGTCAAGCGACCCGTGCCGAGGGGATGCATGGCCAGGGGGGTGAAATAATAAGCTAGGCCTTTAACGGAGCCTGTGGGGTACCTGGGCACCCTCCACAGTAATTGTCCTTTACCGCGTCATGCTGGGCTCTGGCGTGGTGGACCTCTTTTCCCGAGCAACTAGTGGGACCAAAATGGAAAACCAAGTCAATTCTTCAATTAGTGGTAGTAGTGTAGGCAACAACCCCTTCGCAAGAGGTGGGTTGTTCAGGTCTCCGGCAGAGGCAATAGTCGGCAGCTCAGTGCGCAGTGCCAGCGTGGGTCACTCAACCTTCCTCTCGGCTAAAAAAACGCCGGTAGGGGTTATTGACGGCCCATGGCTTGTGGAGGCGATAAACCGCAAACGCGATGGGCTTTCGGCCTTCGAGGTGGCGACGGAACAGCTGGACGCCATCATTGACTTTGCGTCATCGAAGCATAATATCAGCAAGGACCTCAAGAGGAGCTTGCAGAAACTTCGAAAGTCGATGCTGAACGCCAAGCTGGAGAGGGCGGTCGGGACGGCCAAGTGTAAACCCGTGAAATCGGTGGAGTCGAGGTCTACCCAGACTGAGGCCCAAGGATTCGCGAACTCGTGCAAGGACAGTCTCCAGGGGATGAGCTCCCTGGGGGCCGCTCCAAAACGCGGAGGGTTACTACCCCGAACAAGGGTAGTGGGGCTGGGAAGCTGAACCCCGGCCAGGTACCTCCAAAACCGGGGGAGGAAAGACCTGGAAAGGTCCGTCCACTCAGGAAAGACGGTGGTAAGGGGTTACGGCAGACTGAAAGTTCTCAGCCGCACCAGACCAGGGAAATAGAGGAGGATGACGCCTCCTGAACCCTGGTCAAGAACAAGAGGAAACCGAAGACGTCAAGGGTTGAAAAGAAGGCCCAGGCGAATGAGGGTAGCAAGAAGTCTAGGGTAGGCGCCAATCGCTCCAGGGGCGATGCCCTAGTCATCACGGCGGACGAGGCTAAGTACTCGGACGTTTTGAAGGCGATGAGGAGTGACGTCAAGCTCGGTGAACTCGGCGCCGACGTACGTCGAATAAGACGTACCCGGATGAGCGAGATGATCCTCGAGCTGAAGCGGGGCGTCTCGCAAAAGGGCGCCGCCTA
This sequence comes from Armigeres subalbatus, assembly GCF_024139115.2. Taxonomy (NCBI): domain Eukaryota; kingdom Metazoa; phylum Arthropoda; class Insecta; order Diptera; family Culicidae; genus Armigeres; species Armigeres subalbatus. The sequence continues at coordinate 306,612,504 of NC_085140.1, forward strand.
CAAGAAGTTGGCGGAGGAAGTTCTAGGCGAGACGGTCAAGGTGAGGGCACTCACTACGGAGGTGAATCTAAGGGTTAAAGACCTGGACGAGATCACCGAAGTCGAAGAGCTCGTCACGGCACTGCGGCGACAGTGTGAAGTGGAGACGCCCACCGCAGCCGTTCGGCTACGGAAAGGTCCGGCAGGGACGCAGTTAGCATTGGTTCGGCTATCTGCAGTGGATGCCTCCAAGGTAGTCAAGTTAGGGAGCGTCAAGGTGGGATGGTCGGTATGCCCTGTGGGCATATACGAGCAACCCGAAGTTTGCTTCAAGTGCCTGGAACCGGGGCACAAGCAAGGGGCTGCAAAGGCCCTGACAGAAGCAATCTCTGCCGACGCTGCGGATTGGAGGGAAATAAGGCACAATGCTGCACGAACCCTCCCAATTGTTTGATTTGTTCCAGCAAAGCTGTGAACAGCAAGCACCCCATGGGGGGTTCGATGTGCCCGGCGTTTATCCGTGCTGCAAAGTCACAGTGCAGGTAACGCAGCTGGCTTGCTCGGCCTCGCCCGAGTGTTTGGTGTGCGCAGGTTTAGAGGAAACGGCGGAACACGTGTTGTTCGTGTGCTCACGTTTTCGCGCAATGCGTGACCACATGCTTGCCACATATGGTCTGGACACTAACCCGGACAACCTAGTTCGGAGGATGTGTAAAGATGAAGTTGGCTGGAACGTCGTTTTATCGGCTATCGCCCAAATCGTCTCGGAGCTACACAGAAGCTTCATGGGTCATACCGGTGGTCATGCTCTGTGGTCGAACTCGATCCTTTTATCGAACAAGTGGACGCGTGAAGAACAACATGGTATCGTCGCTTTCGCGGCGTCGGTCAACCGGGCGGGTTCCGAGCCCGAGGACGGAAAGGGGTCCTCGTCATGGCTGGGGCAGGCGTAGGCATCGCGTCGGCAAATCCCTCTGTGTGCTGGCGAATAGGCCCTATCGAAGAAAGGTCAATTTGGGGTGCACGCGGCATCATCATTCTTGATACCAGTTGTGCAGAGGGAAACAGGCGCGAAGTCGACCCTTCCCACCTTCCGAGGACATAGCAGCTAACCTCGAGGGTGCGTTGTGCACTGGCCCTTCTTTGAAGCATTACTTTCTGGTTGTACCGAAGGGACTATGGGCTTGGCGGCAATGGAAACGGTTTAGCGGGTCGGGGATGTAGTCCTGCCTCCCTCGTTTGCTGTTGGAGATGATCCCTAACCCCGCACTTCCTGGACAACCCAGGATGTCTGTTGAACAGATTCCCCCTCCATTGCTTAGGAAGGAAAAAAACCATAGATGATACGCTGCACTTTCCTTTTGGAAATTCCAAGTGCGCGTTGGTCCTCCACGAGCATCGTCCAGGTCTCGTGTCCATAGAGGACTACCGGTCTAATGAGCGTTTTGTAGATTGTCAGTTTGGTACGGCGGCAAACTCTATTCGTTCGGAGCGTCTTGCGGAGTCCAAAGTACGATTTCCAGCCACTATGCGTCTCCGAATTTCTCTGCTGGTATCATTTTCGGCAGTCATCAGTGAGCCTAAGTACACAAATTCTTCTGCCACCTCGATTTCGTCACCACCGATGCAAACTCGCGGTGGGTGGCTCACATTGTCTTCTCTTGAACCTCGTCCTCCATCTTCTCAAAGTTACGTGCCATAATATCTATGTCGTCAGTGAAGCCAAATAGCTGGACAAACTTACTGAAAATTGTACCACTCGTGTTTATCCCTGATCTTCGTATTACCCCTTCCAAAGCGATGTTGAATAGCATACATGAAAGACCATCACCTTGCCGTAGCCCTCTGCGCGACTCGAGGTGCTCGAGAGTCGAGAATGCCCCTGAAACTCGAACTTCGCACATCACCCGATCCATCGTCGCTTTGATCAACCGTGTCACTTTATTCGGAAATCCTTGTTCGTACATAGCGAGACATTAGTGTCCCTTAATTCTGAGGTGCCACAGAGGTATCTGCCCCGGACACTCCTGCCAGGCGGTGTGTGGCGGCGAAGGATGAACCATGAGTGTCTAGTTCTACGGCGGAGCAGAACGACTTGGCGAGCGTGGGGCGCAATCGACGATGGAAAGATGTAGCCTTGAACCGTGTATTGTGGCGTAAAATAATTGATTCAGTGTTATATGTTTAGATGTAAGCTAAATAAATTAAATTAATCCTTACAATTTTCTCCTTGAGTTATAGAGAAAATACTGCAAAAATCGCTCATATTGACGGTTTCCACGCCAATCAACTTTTTTTTTCAACTCGTACAACAATTAATGCTAGAAGCTTATTGGGTGTGGGAAAAAATCAAGGCCCTTGACTTGAATGCGATTCAACTTTTAGCTGGCAACATTTTAAAGGTGGTGTTCATGTATACCTGCGAGTGACACCGAAAATATTTTCTTTGATAAAGTCCTAAAAGTATTTTTGAAACTTTAAACTTTTGTGTGTCACTGAAGAGTAGAGTACATATCATAATTGTGGACCACCTAGATCGGGAAACGCATAGGAAGCCTTTATTCGACGATATGTCAAGTGGTAAAGTCATTCAAGAATTAAGTGGCAGACAAACAAAGATTTTTTTGTTTGATAGTTCATCACCTAGGCAGGCAGCAGCAGAATTTCTGGTTTTCCGAGGAAAAATACTTCTGAAAATATTCCAGAACCTCTTTCTGCCTTGTGAGTAATTCAGACTTTTTATGAGATAGTCTACAATTACTAACCAATCATAACTATTCAAAAACTCCACTTTGAATCCTTTTATTTAGTTTGTGATGTCATTTTGTCTCTGCTTGAGACAAATATATCATAAAAACCATGAAAGGCAATCTATGAAGAATCTCTTCTAATCCACTTGTTCAGGCAGTCATAAAAACCAGAAACCGGATGAAGTTTACGTTAAAAGCCTAATCCTTTATTGTAAGTCACACTTAATCTTGATAATAAACACTAGCAAGTAAATATTGCAAGCAACATCACAGTGCAGAGTCATCATAGAAATTCTCTGGAATCACGCCAACCCGGTTTGTGTGGTCCAGTTACGGCGAATTTGAACCAACGCTGCACGCGGCAATCATTTCGTTTCGCCCCTTCCCATGTCCCGATGTGATCCGATAGGAAAACGTTAGGTTTGTGGACTGGACCGTATTGCCGTCGTCGTCGTTGTCGCCGCCTCATCGTTGATTTAATTGATGACGCAAGATTTTCCTTTCCTTGCGAATGAAACGGTTCGGGGTGTGGGAAAGAAATATATTTTTTTCATGCTTGGGTAGGCAGCAATCCATTAGTGGCTGAGTGTCGTATGCGGATGGAACCGTTAAGCTACGTGTTTGGCTGCGTGTCGTCATGAGAAAAGGTGAACAACCGAGCGGAGTGAGGAATTTTCCTGGATGGAAGCACACGTCCTCGTGGCGACCGCAGTGAAGCGATGGAGTTTGGGTCAAAGATGAAGGTTATTTCGAAGATTCAAGGAAATGTGGGGTAGGAAGAGGATCTACTTCGAAAGCACTCTAATTCCCGCACTCGCCTCATATGACACGTTACCACTAGTTCTGACTAATCGCATCCTTGTGAAGAGTCACTAATAGCACTTTTTTTTCTTTCTTTCAGGTAAGCCCAAACTGGATCTTGTTCATTGTTCGATGGTAGTTAATGTAGCCTCTAAGTCAGCAGCTCTGTAGATAAACCCTGTAACTCAATGATCCTACACATAAAAAGTATATGTTTGATATGTTTTCACAAAAACAGAATATGCACTTGATGTTGTACCCCCAGAAGCCAATCTCACTTGCAGACTTCCACGTACAATTGCCACTTGCCATCATTCTCCAATTTATGGCTTCTATCCCGATACGTTCATTTGCGAAGTGAAATGATTGTACATACATATTTTCATCCACATCATAAACATCATACCCACATGATTTCATTATAATTCTCTTCATCTGTAGCCTCTGTAGTAGCGCTTCATCCCGACCGGTGGAAGCTTATTTCCATGGGGAGCGGATTTGAATAAATAAAATGAATTGGGTTTATCGATCCATCATTCCTCGGAAATGTTCTCCAATAGATTAATGATTGTGCTTTTCGGACGAAAGTTATCCGCTGACAACTGTTACTGTCAGCAACTGAGATAATTAAGGGTCGTCTAATTTATTATGATTTATACGATGTTGCAACAGTTCATGTGGCGAACAAACTTTTTTTCTGCTTCTGTTCTTATTTTTTGTTGGCCATCCCCCAACTGAGCCATTGTCGCCTCGCAGATAGGTATTCATAAAGCACTTCCACTGTTGTTAGCTCGCTTCTAAACCATATACTTTTTTTTGCATTCGCATAAATTTCGTTGGAACGACTTTATGTGCAGTGAAGTTTAGAAAATTCCTCGCCCAAGTAGTATTTCTGCTTGTGTTTAAAAAGACCTAACTCAGTCACTTTCCGCATAGTCTGCTTCATAGTTGCGCATCTTACCGCTGAGTTACAGAAGACTCCCATCTATTAGTTCAAGTTTATTTCGGTTTCCATTAGAGATGGGCAAAACTGATCACTTTGATGAACGGATCAGATCTGGGTCATTCATTCTAATGATCCGGATCTTTCAACCGGATCGGATCCTTAGAACAAAACGTAAGGAGATTGCAGAAAAGTGAAACCTTCGTCATTCTGGTTTACACTTTTGAACCGTACTCACAATTACTTTACCCTTTCTTGTTTACAAGCGTATGGATTACAAAGAATGAACTTTTTATTTCATTATTTCCTTACAAATGGTCAAATAATTTGCTGATCTGGTGAACCGGATCTTTTAAAAAATGATCCACGAATCATTCACTCACTTTAGAGATCCGGATCATTTGACCGGTTCCGGATCTGAACGCCCATCTCTAGTTTCCATGATCCATATTCGTTGAGCTATGTGAAATCCTGAGAACCGCAGTGCCCAGATTAGCCACTGTCCGATGAATATAGTAGGTGGTATGCTTCGAAAACCTCGTGCGATATATTTTTTCTCGGCTTGGTGAAACTTGTTGCGAGGGGCAGGCGATTGATGATCCATGTCGTTTTCGTTCGCTTATGGAGCAAAAAAAAAACACAAAAAACTTCTTACAGAGCATCTCTTTCTTACGAACATTACATTTTCAAACATAAGCTATGCTGTCCCACATATTATTTTTTGAAGTTTTCTGCAGACAAGGTTTGCTATTTAAACTGGCTTTTTCTGAGAAAACTTTCATCCAATTTTTTTCTCATCAAGATCAAGATGAGTTTAGCTATTTTATAGACTTGTATCATGTAGTTTATCGCTAAGCTTTGCAAGGCACACTGTACAACATACAACAAAATAAAAAAAAATCAATGGAATAGAGTAGTTTTTTTATTGAATATCTCGAAAGTATTAAAAGGATATGAAAATATGCCTCTGATGGATCTCTCTATTTACTAATTGGAGTTGAAAAGGAATGCAATAAAAAGATAGACGTTTTGTGTACAGAGCTACCAAAATACCTATCCTAGACAGAAACAGTCGAGTAGATCCTAAAGTCTATTCTAAAATTGGTCTGCTTTTTTCCTTCTGTTTTTCCGCTTCTTTGTTAGCATTACATCCTTTACTAGTGCCAATTACCATTTTTGCAATCATATATCAAATGATTGACACAATGATACCAATTATAAAGCCAAGACATTTTTTAATACGAAACTTTCATAAACCATCTTATCATTAGACTAGGCTCCTAAAAGTGTTCTACTAGGAAGGGTGTATTCAAACAAGTTTAAACCGTGCAATGCGCTCCCCCGCTTTTGCACACTAAAGGAAAATTTAATAATCATAAGTGGCCAAACATTTTATTATTGTTAAATGAAATCTTCAAAATACAGCATCACAACTGAGTATTCCGGGCCTTTTGAAATAAGGCTTCCGGGCCTTTTGAAAGGAGGCTTCCGGGCCTCATGAAAGGAGGCTTCCGAGCCTCTTGAAAGGAGGCTTCCGAGCCTCTTGAAAGGAGGCTTCCGAGCCTCTTGAAAGGAGGCTTCCGAGCCTCTTGAAAGGAGGCTTCCGGGCTCTTGAAAGGAGGCTTCCAGGCCTCTTGAAAGGAGGCTTCCGAGCCTCTTGAAAGGAGGCTTCCGGGCTCTTGAAAGGAGGCTTCCAGGCCTCTTGAAAGGAGGCTTCCTGGCCTTTTGAAAGGAGGCTTCCGGGCCTCATGAAAGGAGGCTTCCGAGCCTCATGAAAGGAGGCTTCCGAGCCTCTTGAAAGGAGGCTTCCGAGCCTCTTGAAAGGAGGCTTCCGAGCCTCTTGAAAGGAGGCTTCCGGGCCTCTTGAAAGGAGGCTTCCAGGCCTCTTGAAAGGAGGCCTGGGCCTCTTGAAAGGAGGCTTCCGGGCCTCTTGAAAGGAGGCTTGGGCCTCTTGAAAGGAGGCTTCCGGGCCTCTTGAAAGGAGGCTTCTGAGCCTCTTGAAAGGAGGCCTGAGCCTCTTGAAAGGAGGCTTCTGAGCCTCTTGAAAGGAGGCTCTGAGCCTCTTGAAAGGAGGCCTGAGCCTCTTGAAAGGAGGCTTCCGAGCCTCTTGAAAGGAGGCTCTGAGCCTCTTGAAAGGAGGCTTCCTGAGCCTCTTGAAAGGAGGCTCTGGAGCCTCTTGAAAGGAGGCTTCTGAGCCTCTTGAAGGAGGCTCTGAGCCTCTTGAAAGGAGGCTTCTGAGCCTCTTGAAAGGAGGCTTCTGAGCCTCTTGAAAGGAGGCTTCCTGAGCCTCTTGAAAGGAGGCTTCTGAGCCTCTTGAAAGGAGGCTCTGAGGCCTCTTGAAAGGAGGCTTCTGAGCCTCTTGAAAGGAGGCTTCTGAGCCTCTTGATAGGAGGCTTCCTGAGCCTCTTGAAAGGAGGCTTCTGAGCCTCTTGAAATGAGGCTTCCGGGCCTCTTGAAAGGAGGCTTCCTGAGCCTCTTGAAAGGAGGCTCTGAGCCTCTTGAAAGGAGGCCTGAGCCTCTTGAAAGGAGGCTTCCAGGCCTCGTGAAAGCAGGATTCCTGGCATCTTGAAAGAAGACTTCCGGACTTCTTGAAAGGAGGCTTCCGGGCCCCTTGATAGCAGGCTTCCTGGTCTCTTGAAAGGAGGCTTCTGAGCCTCTTGAAAGGAGGCTTCTGAGCCTCTTGAAAGGAGGCTTGAGGCCTCTTGAAAGGAGGCTTCCAGGCCTCTTGAAAGGAGGCTTGAGGCCTCTTGAAAGGAGGCTTCTGATCCTCTTGAAAGGAGGCTTCTGAGGCCTCTTGAAAGGAGGCTTCTGAGCCTCTTGAAAGGAGGCTTCTGAGCCTCTTGAAAGGAGGCTTGAGGCCTCTTGAAAGGAGGCTGGAGCCTCTTGAAAGGGAGGCTTGAGCCTCTTGAAAGGAGGCTGAGGCCTCTTGAAAGGAGGCTTCTGAGCCTCTTGAAAGGAGGCTTCCAGGCCTCTTGAAAGGAGGCTTCTGAGCCTCTTGAAAGGAGGCTTCCTGAGCCTCTTGAAAGGAGGCTTCTGAGGCCTCTTGAAAGGAGGCTTGAGCCTCTTGAAAGGAGGCTTCTGAGCCTCTTGAAAGGAGGCTTCTGAGCCTCTTGAAAGGAGGCTTCTGAGCCTCTTGAAAGGAGGCCTGAGCCTCTTGAAAGGAGGCTTCTGAGCCTCTTGAAAGGAGGCTTCTGAGCCTCTTGAAAGGAGGCCTGAGCCTCTTGAAAGGAGGCTTCTGAGCCTCTTGAAAGGAGGCTTCTGAGCTCTTGAAAGGAGGCTTCTGAGCCTCTTGAAAGGAGGCTTCTGAGCCTCTTGAAAGGAGGCTTCCTGAGCCTCTTGAAAGGAGGCTTGAGGCCTCTTGAAAGGAGGCTTCTGAGCCTCTTGAAAGGAGGCTTCCTGAGCCTCTTGAAAGGAGGCTTCTGAGCCTCTTGAAAGGAGGCTTCCGGGCCTCTTGGAGAGGCTTCCGGGCCTCTTGAAAGGAGGCTTCCAGGCCTCTTGAAAGGAGGCTCGAGCCTCTTGAAAGGAGGCCTGAGCCTCTTGAAAGGAGGCTTGAGCCTCTTGAAAGGGAGGCTTCCTGAGCCTCTTGAAAGGAGGCTTCTGAGGCCTCTTGAAAGGAGGCTTCTGAGCCTCTTGAAAGGAGGCTGAGCCTCTTGAAAGGAGGCTTCTGGGCCTCTTGAAAGGAGGCTTCTGAGGCCTCTTGAAAGGAGGCTTCTGAGCCTCTTGAAAGGAGGCTTCTGAGCCTCTTGAAAGGAGGCTTCTGAGCCTCTTGAAAGGAGGCCTGAGCCTCTTGAAAGGAGGCTTCCGGGCCTCTTGAAAGGAGGCTTTGAGCCTCTTGAAAGGAGGCCTGAGCCTCTTGAAAGGAGGCTTCTGAGCCTCTTGAAAGGAGGCTTCTGAGCCTCTTGAAAGGAGGCTTCTGAGCCTCTTGAAAGGAGGCTTCTGAGCCTCTTGAAAGGAGGCTTCTGAGCCTCTTGAAAGGAGGCTTCCTGAGCCTCTTGAAAGGAGGCTTCTGAGCTCTCTTGAAAGGAGGCTTCTGAGCCTCTTGAAAGGAGGCTCTGAGCCTCTTGAAAGGAGGCTTCTGAGCCTCTTGAAAAGAGGCTTCGGGGTCTCTTGAAAGGAGGCTTCCAGGCCTCTTGAAAGGAGGCTTCCGAGCCTTTTGAAAGGAGGCTTCCGAGCCTCTTGAAAGGAGGCTTCCGAGCCTCTTGAAAGGAGGCTTCCGACCCTCTCGAAAGGAGGCTTCCGAGCCTCTTGAAAGGAGGCTTCCGAGCCTCTCGAAAGGAGGCTTCCGAGCCTCTTGATAGCCCAATAGGGCCAATTTTCAATACGAAACAATAGGGCAGGATACTGCGTTGAATGCAACTTGTTGCGAGCAAATCGGTTAAGGATAAGTGCCTCAAAAATAAGTGAGATTAGTTTGCGCACAGACATACACACACATACTCGTCTTATGACATAAACATATTCCACAAATATCAATAAAAAGCAATACAAAAATGACAAAATTTTCTTGGGTAGTTTTGATTTTAGTCTTTGTGAACTTTCTAGACCCTTATACGAATATTGTACACCAACATCGTCTTCCCTATTCTACTTGACGAAATAAAAAAAATGGGGGAAGGGTCATTTGGCCGAAACCCATTCTGCCGAAAGCCACTTGGCCGAATGCCAATAGGCCGAACAAGCCATTAGGTCGAAACCCATGTGGCCGATAGGTTCGTTTGACCGAATGGCTAATTTGACCAAATGGGTCATTTGGCCGAAAGGGTCATTAGGCCGAAAAGGTCATTAGGCCGAAAGGGTCATTTGGCCGAAAGAGTCGTTTGGCCGTAAGGATCATTTGGCCGAAAGAGTCGTTTGGCCGTAAGGGTCATGAGGCCGTAAGGGTCATTAGGCCGAAAGGGTCATTTGTCCGAAATGGTCATTTGGCCGAAAGGGTCGTTTGGCCGAATGGGTCGTTTGGATGAAAGGGTAGTTTGGGTCATTTGTCCGAAAGGGTCGTTTGGCCGAAAGGGTCATTTCGCCGAAAGGGTCATTTAGCCGGAAGGGTCATTTGGCCGAAAGGGTCGTTTGGCAGAAAGGGTAGTTTGGACAAATGGGTCGTTTGCATGATTTGGTCATTTGGCCTAATAGGACATTTGACCGAATTGGTCATTTAGCCGAATAGTTCATTGAAAAGTGAGAAATTAGGAGTGAGAAAAGAGACGCCTCACTACTCACTTTGCGTTTCCTTTTTTTACAGTGAGAAGTGATAAATGAGGAGTGAGAAGTGAGACGCCTTACCTCTCACTCCTCATTTCTCAATTTGCGCTTCTTACTTTTGACAGCGAGAAGTTGGAAACGAGGAGTGAGAAGTGTTGCTAGTGGCATTTTTGTCCATGTGGAAAAATGCTACAATGTTCCGTGGGGGGCGATCGAAAAGATGACAAGAATTATCGCGGCATCTCGTCTTTGAGCGACATACCCAAATTATGTTAGCTATTGATAACAAAGCCACGTGATTGTTCACACCTCTCCCACTGTGGAACAACATAGAGTGCGGAACGACATGGATTTATTTCAGACAAATTCACTAGATAGTTGTAGCTCGCTTCACCCGTGAACTGACACGCCGTTACTGATATTATTGTATTACTGATCTAACAGTGTCTTTCGACAAAATTAACCATTCTATCACAGTAGCGAAATTGGCGGTTATCTTTTATGTTGGTGCTATTCCTGGAGTCAAGTACTCAACAAACATTTTAAGCTGAAGAAAGCTATTTTTGGATGAATAAGCGCTCTATAAGCTTCCAATGTTTGTATGGATGTGGATATTTTTAAAGAAAGCCATCGAGGACCTTTCAAATGCTGATGTTGTAAAGCTCTACCAGGACGGATCTTTAAGAATTGAATCTAGACAACACCGTTTCGTATTTTGTTCATTGTTTGGCGAGGCCCTACGGTTATCTACTAGCAGCAGTGGAAGTCAATAGATTAATCTCAAAAGTCCACAATCGCGGAGGCCCATAGCACAAACCATGATGGTCGATGGTACGTTTCAAACAGCTCTGGAATTAAGTGAAGAACTTAAAATCTAAAAATTCACACAATTCATCGAAAGTGAACGATATTTTTATCGAACCTAAACCATTTCTATTAGGCTTTGTTAGAATAAACATCTGTCGGACCCGAGACATCTGTTGATATATCCAAACAATAAGCAGTTAACAATTCATACGTCTTTTATTAATTCAAAACTTTAAAAAACGTTTAAATAAATGAAATAGTTAATTTTTTTCTTTTTATTTAATTTTATTTTTTTGACGCTTAAAATTGACAATAATTATACAACTTCCAAACTAGTGTTGAAAATTCTTTAAAAAAAACTCTCGAAACTCTAAATCTTTCAAATCCCAAAACTCTTAAAAACTTTAAATTATCTTTTGAAACTTTTATGAGTTTTCAAATCCTGAAAACGCTTGAAACTCTAAACTTATCCTTTTGTTCATTGGAATTCTAGAAAGGTTTAGAACTCAGAGTTTCGAAATTACAAATCTTTAACCTATTAAAGTTTATATAAAGAACCAGTTGTCTTTTGAAACTTTAAATAAGAAAACTGAAAATAACTCTTTTGTAATCTCGATCCCCTGGTCTTACAGTTCGTGTTTTGGTGATTAAGTGACCTAAATACACGCAAACATACTTTAATTCGGATGCGCAATTTTTCAAGCCCAATTTATCAAATATTCACCCGATGTGCGATGACCTCTTGCCGGTGAGTGTTGTTTGGTCACTTTGCAAAGTGACCGAAGCAGTGGTCCGGACCAGATACATCACCGGACGGAGATCAGCTGCATCGGTCACACCAGTTGGGGGCAACAACATGATGTGGGTGGGTCTATTCCCAGCCGGAATTTGCATCCAATTAGCATCTGGCAGGTTGTCGGAACAATCACATCAGAAACCGAACAGGAACAGGCTCGTCTGATTGAACATACATCAATTATGGGAGGACAGGCGACAGGGTGAATTCAACCGATGATGGCATTTCACATGTAAAGCGGAATAAAAACAGAATTGTGGATGTGTTTGTACATAACGCAAGCCAAGATCGACCATTTCATTTTGGAGCAATTATTTAAGATAGAATTATGTTTCGGTTGGTTGAAGCTCGTTCACACAGAAATCCTTCAACCCTAATGTTATTTGACCCTTGAGTTGCCTTTTTTACGAAATGGATTATTTTCATGGAAGGCCTGTTCAGATAGAAAAAAAAATCAACCCAATGCTTTCAAATAATCTGAAGATAATATTTGGTTTTCTGTTTTGCTTCTCATTCGATTAGTGACTCAACAGGTTGGGGTTGAATTCTGAAGCAATTAAGAGCAATGTAAATAGGCTTGCAAGATATAAGTCAAGAGAGGGGAATTGGAAACCCATAAATGGATTACTTTGTCATCCAAAACACAGAGCCCGAGTTATTGAATCTCATATCTTCTTGTAAAAAAGGAAACTGAATTAACATTCTATGCGGAATAATTATATGTAATGTGTTAGCTGACATGAATTCCAACGAGTAGAAAGTAATTATACAGAAAACGCAATAACTAGTTAGCCGTTAATGTTTAGAAAAAATAAAATGTGAAATATCGAGTGAGTAAAATGATGGAAACGCATGGTTATCCGTACTCGCACCATGCAGTATAATTCCACAAAAAAACATATCGCATAGCATCAAATATCCTAAAGCAAATGAACTTTGCTTGCTTACACAGCTGTGCTCTCGAGTCTCGCAGTTTCAAGTTCAATCCATTTAGTGTTTGGGAGCACACCGCGCGTTGACCAATATACAGAAACACATTTGCACTGGGCGAGGAATTCCGCTGAAAGTGAAACATAGACCACCAATGCTAATCAGATGTTCTACCGAACGTAAACAGAGAGGCCTTTAATAAATTCACAACAGAGTAGAGAGAACTGAAAATGAACACACTGAATTGGCCCCCGAAGCATCTCACTCGGAGAGGGAGAGAGAATAAGAGCGAAGCAACTGATTTTGGTGCAAGAGGAATCATCGTGGCACAGCACTCTTATCATAACTGCATCATTTGACATAGGGGGTTTCCAATAAATAGAATTGACGAAGCTTTTGAATGATAATCAATAATTTTTTTGAATTTGAAATTATCAGTTTTTGAAGACAAGAATACAAGAAAACTAGAAGAAATAAAGAAGATAAGGAGACAAGAAGACAAGAAGATAAGAAGACAAGAAGACAAGAAGACAAGAAGACAAGAAGACAAGAAGACAAGAAGACAAGAAGACAAGAAGACAAGAAGACAAGAAGACAAGAAGACAAGAAGACAAGAAGACAAGAAGACAAGAAGACAAGAAGACAAGAAGACAAGAAGACAAGAAGACAAGAAGACAAGAAGACAAGAAGACAAGAAGACAAGAAGACAAGAAGACAAGAAGACAAGAAGACAAGAAGACAAGAAGACAAGAAGACAAGAAGACAAGAAGACAAGAAGACAAGAAGACAAGAAGACAAGAAGACAAGAAGACAAGAAGACAAGAAGACAAGAAGTCAAGAAGACAAGAAGACAAGAATACAAGAAGACAAGAAGACAAGAAGACAAGAAGACAAAAAGACAAGAAGGCAAGAAGACAAGAAGACAAGACAAGAAGACAAGAAGACAAGGATACAAGAAGTCAAAAAGACAAGAAGACAAGAAGACAAGAAGACAAGAAGACAAGAAGACAAGAAGACAAGAAGACAAGAAGACAAGAAGACTAGAAGACAAGAAGACAAGAAATCAAGAGAACAAGATCGAAGAGCAAAAAACGCATTTTTTATATATTTCGCACACTTTGAAGAGAAAAACATTGATCATCGCAATTCAAGAAAATTGGCAAAACCTTCGCGAAAATCATTTGAAGACCTTTCTGCGAACTCAAATATGCCATCAACCTCCAAAGGCTCATAGAACTTGAGGTTCTCAATGACCTTGAGGATCTTGGCTATTCCGAGGACCTTAAAAGGCATTAGAACCCTCTGCAAATTCTCTGCAAACCACCAGGATCTTGAAATCTCGTGGGCGTCAACAGTGTTCAAGGTTTTCGGATCTTCACTTTCTGAGGCAACGAAAACTGAGCGATTTATTAATTTTATTAATCTTAGCTGCTCCGCGAAGCGCACTCCGAAAGCACCCTCGCCTTATCGCGTGTTTGTAGGTGGGCATCTGCTTGTGTCCACACTCTCCCAATGCACAAGCGGCGGTACCATATTTCTTTTTTTCGTTTTCGGTCTGTTTCTCGCAACGTGTGCGACCCGCACCGGCAGCAACGACGGCCAAGTGCGACAAATATCCGTCCTGTTCCTCGCACCGACCGATATGACACGGTCCTTTCACGAGGAACGTGTTGGTTCAGTCTGGTTCATTCGGTGCTCGGGAACGGCCGTGCTGTTTCGTCGTCCCGCGAAAGGGCGCCTTATTCTGCGATTGCGAACTCGGCTGTCGTCGACGTCGGTTGCGTGCGGCAATGCGGTGTGGTGTTTGAACTCATCCTCCGGCGTCTACTGTTCGTACATTTGAGTGGATCCATTTGGGGATGAGATGTTTGGTGTTTGCAATTTTTGCCAATTGTTATGGAAAGAGTCGCGACTGAAGCAGACAGCGTGCGGTCGTACAACAGCTGATGGAAGAGGACTTCCCTGAACTCGCGTTGTGTTGGTCCTTTGTGGAAAAGCGAAATATGTTTTTGTGCAACTTTCGTTACCCAGAATGCTGTTTGCTGAAGGTGATTGCTAGTGTAGAGATTTGCGGGAGTTGCCTCCGAAGTAGTGCCAATTATAGAGTGTTTCAGTTTGCCGCTGTGATGAAACAATCAAAAATTAGAGAGCAGCTGACCGGATAGGACGCTCGGTTGATTTCGTGTAGTTAAACGTTCCGCACGTTGTCGGTTCAATTCAACCGCAGCACACTGCTGTGCGGTACTACGCGCCTGTTGTGAGGGTGAACCTGAGTGATGAATCCGCCATTCCTAGTGCCGTTTCCAAGAACAACCTCAGCCGGTAAATTTGGTGGGGTTGTGATAAAATTAAATGATTCCGCGCGCACTGACCTGTAGTTTTACATTTGGATACCGAACGCAAGCTGTCAGCGTTCTTTGAGTACGCGAGGAAATTTATGTTCTTTCTGCAGTCGCGACGATCCTAAAGCCGATACGAAGAATCTCAAATTCTTTCACTCCGCAGTTAGACGACAGGGGAGTCGTAGAGGTACGGAATGAGGAAAAGTGTAAACTAACGAATTGAGTTTGCAGCAGTGTGTTGGAATGTCGCCACATTCTGGCTGCCTGTGAGTAGTGGTGGTGATTGTGTTGATTCACATATGATTAGCGCCTTCACGTTTCGGATGCTTGTCTCTAGCTGGCCCGACTACGACGGCGTATACGCTGGTTGGCTGGCTGGATGTGTCGTTGAGTGTTATCTAACTGCATAGAAGATTATTCCGGCTCTTATCGTTTGTTGTGATGATCGGCTTGTGTTTGGATAAGAGTTCGGATATTTGGGTGAGCTACACATATTGATTTGGAAGTTGACTCTAGGAAAAGATAGCGTATGCTTATTAAACAAACATGTTCGTGCAAGTTTTATGCTTGAGCTGAACAATAGAGGTAATGAACTATAGACGAATAGTGTCGCTGAACAGGTTTGGTACTCACATGCTTATTACGTTGACAGATAACCGCCAGTTTACAATATCCGAGCAGGCAAAAGATATTTCGACAGTGAAGAAAGCGACAATCGTCCTCCAAATTTTATTATCTACTGCCGTTATTTTTGGATTCTTCGTTGTCAAGCGGTGCACAGCTGGTGGTATGTCTCGATATCATTTGCTAATAGGGGTTAGCTCCATCCGGTAGTAATTTGCAATATCACCTCTTATTAGCAGCTTGAAGCCTGATAGGAAGTTAGACAATTTCCATCTATTTCAAAATCAAGTTTAAACATGACAATTTGGAATTGAACACAGGAGCACGGTATCGAAAATAGAACCACGTGGAGCGGAACATGTTCTGTCGACTTGTTAATGACAACTGCACACCGCAACAAGCTTTTGTCAGAGCATGAGCACAATGTGATGGAGATCATCTGCAGATGGTGCCTATTTGGGGACTTTTATTATTATTATTTTGGATTATCACCATTTGATAAATATCACAACAAATAGAAAGACCATAAAAAGAGCACAATACATTTAAGTCGCAAACTACGCATTTCATAATATTGCCTCCAGTTATGGTACCACTAGTTATTTGCAAGAAAAGTTGTGTTTTTAAGAGACCAACAAATTTATTACAAAACCGATATTTTATTTCTTTTTTATATTGAAAGACCTATATGGACGATGGTAAAGCTACTCACTCATATTATACCACTGGCCTGCCTGTATGTCCTGTGCCCCCATGTGCCCAGATGATTTCGGACAAGACCGTGTTGTGCAGAGTGTGTCCCAGAGACTTCTTTGCATCTTAAGACATCACTGCGCATGATATCCCATTTATTCAGCACCCTACATCTAGTTAACCGCGTAAGTAGCCGTGTCCAGATATTGCGAAATAGAAAAGTTGTGCTTAAATATGCCATATTTGATAATCTTGACTGAAATGTGATCAACCCCTTGAACTGTGATGATATTGATGCAGCTTCGGAATGGAAATAAATAATAATCGAACCTTGAACATCATCCTGGATGATGGACTGGTTCATTGTTCGATATATTCGATCCAATGTTTCAGCTGGTCGACTGGTCAGTTATAAGCTGACCAGTGGCGTCTTCCATTAGAACCATCGCATTTATCTTTGCCTAATTTGGACGTCGTGAAATAACGTAGAGGGGGCGAATGCTCCCGGCAGTTCTGCCCGGATTTCTGCCATTCTTCGGCCAGAACGTCCATCCGAGTTCGCTTGTATAGTTGACATGAGTGCTTCGCTTAGTTCCCTGCAGCTGAATTCCATTAAAGAGCCGGAACTGTGGTTCCTCAGGTTTCCAATCGCTTTAATATTCTACCAGGTTTCATCCATCGGTGATCCGTTATTTACTTTGAGTGTGCATCGCATCTATTTTTTTATTGCTCGTAGCGATGAGGGTGCTCCTCATGATAGTCCATTTAGCCTTCTACGTAACCTTCTTCCAGGAAATGTGAGACATAGGTTTCCAGTTCTTCAAGGAAGTGCCTTTTTAATGTAGCATCTTTCATTCGCTGCCTGTTGTTTTTTCGTATAACTCTCTTCTCGTGTCGAAGAGTATGCGTTATGCGCAGCCGTATATCGTGGATTTGAAGATGATGGTAAGATACGAAATCGGCACTACCTCAGACAATCAGAGTGCATGCATAATAAAGCCACTTTTCCGTTATGCGATGACTATGTTCACGAATTTCCGCGCTCATTGGTCGCGAAAATGCCTTCTACATACAAAACTGGGGGCGATATATGTGTATTATTTATCTGACGTTGTACGGTGGTTTATGCGATGTTCACGATTTTATACGAAACTATGCAATTTTGATGGTGTGATAAACGATCGAAATCATGTTTTATTATGCGAAATGTGGTTGTCTGGGACGTCTATTCCGTACATCCAGAAGATTTCGTATTATTTTCGACTGATGCAAATGAAGTCCACTTATTGATTTTCAAAACAGCTATCTCGTGAGACCTTATGACCTTGTGGATCGGTTCATAAAGTAAGATCGAGTCACCATTCCATTGGTACCACTGGATTCTGCGAACATTTCTCCGAGATCATGGCGTTGCATGATGCACTCATCCATCATGATGAAGCGAAATTTTAGCAGTTGGCCGAAGGCCACTAGACCGAAATTTGTTTGCTCGAATGTGTCACTTGGCCGAACGATTGTACGAAAATTCCCCGAATGCAATTTCCCCGAATGCAAATTCCCCGAATAACAATTCCCCGGATGTAACAATTCCCCGAATGAAACATTTCCCCGAATGCCTCCCTCTTCTATTTGAATATGTGTAGCCATCGTACTCGTCACACAAGACACATACGCATGCAACTGTTGGGCATAATAACCATGGTAATGGTAATAGAACACCAAGTTTTGATTCCGAGCCGATAGTTCGAACGAGCCAGACGTGTGTGCTGTGTCTCATCGCGGATTGTGTTCGGTAGTGCGAGTGCTATTGTGTAGTGCGTATCCTACCTACGGATCCAAGGCGATCACTGTCGGCGAGTGGAAGCAGCTGCTTCTGGCGACGCCAGTGAAGCAGGCTATTGTTACTGCTGCTACCTACAGCAGCAGCCGCAGATAAGTGGCAAAGATTGTTGTATTGTTCTCCCACAGAGTGGGTCTGATTAGAATAGTTTGAATTAGTTTTTTTATTAGTTTTTTTTTCTAATTAGTTAATAGTTATTAGTTCTCAGCTTGTAATAACTATACTTCCAACACCTTGCGAGGTGATAATGGAGGCGGAGACTGCGGAGGGCAGTGGGCCTCCCAAAGATGGTGGTCGCACACGATTCTACCATGCATCTTCTCCTGGGCCTTGGGTTGTTTACTTTCGGCAGAAAGTGAAAAGCCTAGATTTTCTCGGCATTAAGCGAGATTTGACGCGTCGTTTTCCGAAAACTGATTTCCATCAGGTAAATCGGAACAAACTACGCATAACCGCACCTACATACAAGGATGCAAACGAAATCGCTAAAGACAAGGACTACAATGTTGAATATTTGGTTTATGTCCCCTCGCGGGAGGTCGAAATCGAAGATGTGATCAACGCAGCGAGCCTGACTTGCAAGGATGCACTTGCGGGAAAAGGCCGCTTAAAGAATGCAATGGAGTCTACTGTGGATATTCTGGATTGCAAGGAGTTGCATTCAGCTACCATGGTAGATGGTAAAAGAGTGTATTCTAAGTCAGGTTCGCTTCGGGTGACGTTCGCCGGTTCGATTCTCCCAAAATATGTAGATATTGAAAATATGTTATTTCCGGTACGTCTTTTTGTGCCGAGGGTGTTCAATTGTACCAACTGCAAACAGTTGGGGCACACTGCCGAGTTTTGCGACAACAAGCCCCGTTGTGGCAAATGTTTTGAAAAGCATAGGGAGGAGTCCTGTCAACAACAAGCTACAAAGTGCGCTTATTGTGGCATGGATCCTCCCCATGGTTTGCAAGAATGCCCGGTGTACAAGAAGCGCACCCAAAAAGTGAAGCGCTCGTTGGTACAGCGCTCCAAGCAGTCGTATGCGGAAATGGTTAAGTCGCAAGACACATCCGCCACAACCACCGCCACGGCTGCTATTTCAGCTGCCGTTCGAGTAAGTGATTACTACGATTCTATTGCCACTGATGAATTGGACTCCGACGTAGCTGATATGGATGATTCTTCGGAGGTACACGTGCCCGAAAAGAGGAAGCAACCGTCTTCCCCGGGATCGCGCCGTAAGAGAACAAAAGTCATCCATAAAAGCTTGCCAAAATCTGAAGGTAATGGGGGATTATTTAAAATCCCGAAGCAATCTGTCTTCACTGCTCCTTTGGATCCTAGTTGCAGCAAGACATTCCCGCCATTGCCTAAAACCGATGTTTCCAAGAAACATCCGGTTAGGAGAATCAATGAAAGAAAAAATGCAATTCGCACTTCCAGAAAAAATATTCCGTCCAAGCGAGGATTGATCTCCTTTAAGGACCTCGTGGACCGTTTTTTGAATTTGTTCAATATTCCGAATTTATTGAGGCCACTCATTGACCTCTTTATACCAACAATAGAAAGTTATCTGAAGCAATTGACTGTTTCATGGCCCCTTCTTGCAGATATTGTATCTTTCGATGGATAATACGACCATGCAAGATACAATCACTGTGCTGCAGTGGAACTGTCATAGTCTGAAAAATAAATTAGACGTGTTCAAGTTTTTGATTCGCAATTCCGATTGCGATATATTTGCACTCTGTGAAACATGGCTTTCTTCTGAAGATGAAATCAACTTCCACGATTTTAATATTATTCGCCAAGATCGGGATGATCATTATGGTGGCGTTCTTTTGGGGATCAAAAAGTGCTACTCCTTCTACAGAATTCCCATTCCGACTGTTAATGGCCTAGAGATCGTCGCTTGCCAAATAAATGTAAAGAATAAAGATCTTTGCATAGCTTCAGTGTACATTCCTCCAAATGCCTCTATTAATCGTCGACATTTTTGGAGCGCAGTCTCTCTCCTATCATCTCCAGTATTGATATTGGGTGATATGAACGCACATGGTATTGGATGGGGCGAAACGTATGACGATTATAGAGCGCCTATTTTCTATGATTTGTGTGACGATTTCAATTTGAATATTTTGAACACTGGTGAAGTAACTCGAATAGGACCAAATGGTCAACAAAGCCGTATTGATCTGTCTTTATGTTCAAATTCACTATCATTAGATTGCACGTGGAAGGTAATTCAAGATCCCCATGGTAGTGACCATATGCCGATAGTCACCACAATTAAGAGTGGCTATCAACAATCTGAGCCAGTTAATGTTCCTTTCGATCTCACGAAGAACATTGACTGGCAAAAATTTGCATCGGCGGTAAAAATTGGTATTGAATCAACTGATACTCTTCCCCTTTTGGATGAATTTCGATTCCTAACTGTGTTGATTCAAAAAAGCGCACTAGAAGCTCAGAAACGACGCGTTCCAAGTACATCTGTCATCAGAAGACCAGCCACTCCTGGATGGGATGATGAATGTACTAAGTTGTATTCTGAGAAATCTGATGCCTTCAAGGCCTTCCGTAAACACGGAAGGTCAGAGCTTTTTGAAGAGTATTTGAAAAGGTAGGCTCGAAAGAAAACTCAAAAATCTTCTCAAGGCAAAAAAACGTAGCTACTGGCGACGTTTTGTCGAGGGACTATCACGAGAAACCTCAATGACAACACTTTGGAAAACGGCTCGCAACATGCGGAACCGCATTTCCACCAATGAGAGTGAAGAATACTCCAATCGATGGATATTCAACTTCGCAAAAAAGGTCTGCCCAGATTCCGTACCAGCAGAACCGCTATTTCGAGAATCAGTCACTGATCCCGGTTCATTGGGTGGACCATTCACAATGCTGGAACTTTCTATGTCTCTTCTTTCATCGAATAACTCTGCTCCGGGATGCGATAACATCAATTTCAATCTTCTTAAAAACCTCCCAGATATCGCTAAAAGACGATTACTTGACCTGTACAACTGTTTCATGGAGTACAACATTGTGCCACCTGAATGGCGACAGGTCAAAGTAATAGCTATTCAAAAGCCTGGGAAACCAGCGTCTAATCACAATTCATACCGACCGATTGCCATGCTATCATGCATGAGAAAATTATTGGAGAAAATGATCCTTTCAAGAGTCGACCATTGGGTCGAAGAAAATCCATTGCTTTCAAATACTCAGTTTGGATTTAGAAAAGGGAAAGGAACAAACGATTGTCTAGCGTTGCTTTCTTCAGATATACAGCTGGCCTTTGCGCACAAGGAGCAATTGGCTTCAGTATTCTTGGACATTAAGGGCGCTTTTGATTCAGTTTCCATAGAAGTACTGTCAGACAATCTGCACAGTAATGGATTACCCGTTATTTTGAATAATTTCTTGTACAATTTGTTGTCAGAAAAACAAATGAACTTCACACTCGGCACTCTGACAACTTCCAGAACTAGTTACATGGGCCTTCCCCAAAGGTCATGTTTAAGTCCCTTGCTTTATAATTTCTATGTTAAAGATTTTGACAATTGTTTGGAAGGTCAATGCACGCTCAGACAACCTGCAGATGATGCCGTGATCTCTCTAAGAGGTCCATGTGCAGGTATCTTGCAAGGACCTTTACAAAGTACCCTGGATAATCTGACTGTTTGGGCCAGACATTTAGGGATCGAGTTTTCACCGCAAAAAACTCAGTTGGTTGTGTTTACTAAGAAGCGGTATCCTGCTCAACTGAAACTCAAGCTGTTGAATGATGACATCAACCAATCTTTATCTTCTAAATACCTTGGGGTCGTGTTTGATTCCAAATGTACTTGGAAACTCCACATTGAGTATTTGATACAAAAATGCCGGAAAAGGATCAATTTTCTACGTTCTATCTCCGGAACATGGTGGGGTGCTCACCCGGAAGACCTCATCAAACTCTATAGAACGACTATTCTCTCTGTTTTAGAGTATGGCTCCTTCTGCTTCCTCTCAGCAGCTGATTGCCACCTGATCAAATTGGAACGAATTCAGTATCGTTGTTTGCGTATTGCCCTTGGCTGCATGCATTCAACGCATAACATGAGCCTGGAGGTGCTTGCTGGAGTCACTCCTTTAAAGCACCGTTACTGGGAGCTCTCGCTTAGAATACTCATCAAATGTGGAACAAGTAACACACTTGTTCTAGATAACTTCGATAATATGCTTGAACTAACTTGTCGTTCAAGATTCCTGAGAGTTTATCTCAACTACATATCGTCAGATCTTTGTCTTCCGTGTTATAATCCCCCTCGAGTTCACTTCACCAAAGACAGTTCCTCAATTGTATACGATCTGTCCATGAAACATGCTATTCAAGGAATACCAGATCATCTTCGACAAATATCTATTCCCTCACTTTTTTCTGAAAAATATGAACATGTCAATTGCAACAACAGATATTTCACTGATGGTTCTCGCATCAACGGATCCACTGGCTTCGGTGTTTTCAATGTAACTTCAACCACCTTCCGAAAACTTCAGGAACCGTGTACGGTTTATGTTGCTGAGCTGGCAGCAATTAACTTCGCTTTGGGGATAATTTCCAATCAGCCCGTAGACCATTATTTCATCTTCTCGGATAGTCTTAGTTCTATCGAGGCACTCCGGTCGATGAAACCTGTTAAGCACGCATCTTACTTTCTTACAAACATAAGAGAGCAGATGCGTGTTTTGGTCGAAAGATCATTCAAGATTACCTTTGTTTGGGTCCCATCTCACTGCTCAATCTACGGCAATGAGAAGGCAGACTCGCTGGCAAAGGTGGGCGCACAGGAAGGTGAGGTTTATGATAGACAACTCTCGAGTAACGAGTTTTTCCCATTAGTCCGTCAGAGTACTCTTCAAAGTTGGCAAAGGAATTGGACACACAATGAACTCGGACGGTGGCTATTTTCCATAGTTCCAAAAGTTTCTGGGCGAGCGTGGTTCAGAGGTGAGGACTTAAGTCGAGGCTTCATTCGCGTGATGTCGAGACTTATGTCCAATCACTATTCACTAAACGCACATCTGTACAGAATAAACCTTGTCGATAGCAACTTATGTAGGTGCGGAGCCGGTTATGATGACATCGATCACGTAGTTTGGTTCTGCTCGGAAAATGACGCCTCCAGAAAGCGACTATTGGATACCCTAGTGGCCCGAGGTAAACAACCCTTCAGGGAAATTCGAGGTGTTTTGGGGGATCGTGATGCGGTCTATATGCAGGCCATTTATAGTTTCATTTGTGATTCTGACATCAAAATCTAATTTTTTTTTCTTCTGTCAAAGTTTTTTTTTTGTACTGTCTCTGTCTCTATGTTCCGTAGATCTCCGTTACTCAGGCCATCCGGAAGACGCTCCCAGTAGAACCAATCCTCGAGCACGACGACACGCCATATCGTCCCTTACGCCAAATGCCCGGATCAGCAGCCGAAATTCCTTGATTCCGAATCCTAAGCCTCGTCCATCCTTTAATATTGTAAACTAACCTCGAGTCACCACGAGTACGCTGGCTCCTATCCCTCTCTTACTAACTGAAAAAAAATGTCATTGATTGTATATATCACAAAGAAATATGGCTCCGTAAAGTGTTATACACGCCTGAGCCTACCAAATAAACGAACTTGGAAAAAAAAAACACCAAGTTGAAAAGTAGGTTAAGTTTGAGATGGAAAGTAGAGTCATTAAAGAAGAAGAAAACTAAGCCGTGAAAAGAGGCAATGCTTTCTGGCCGATATATGGCGAAGTAAGGAGATAATGCCTTCTGGTACAAAGCGAAGTTAGGAGATAATGCCTTCTTCAAATGAACACATTTGCCCTATATAAGACAAAGAGGGTAGATAGTCCCTTCCTTAAATGAACTCGTTTGCCCGGAATAATGCGAATGGAGGAGATAATGCCTTCTTTTAATGATTTTGTCTACCCGTTATGAGACGAAAAAAAAAATAATTAAAAAAAAAGTATATCCGTTATAATGCAAGGAGAGGAGATAATCAGTTATATTCCTCAAAACTGCCACTATTCTTCAGTACATTTATACGAGGAATGCTAATTTGCTAATGGAACATTCTGCAAAATGGCATTCCACCAAAAGTCATTCTGAAAGAGTATAATCCATCAAATGTCATACCACCAAATGTTATTCCGCGCATCAGCAAAATGTTTTTCGGTGAAGTGTTAAAAAATCGATACTCATTGCTTAACCTTCCGTGACTCACTCCAATATAAAAAGTACAACACCATTGAAAACAACAGGTTTGTCGTTTATAAGAGCAGCGAGACTCCGTGGGAGATCCAGGACAATGAGGAAGGGATCTCATATATATTTTACTTATTCTGGTCAAATTTGCCTACATCAAAATAAGAGATCACATTCATCCTTATTGCGGAAAAAACACCTGCTCCCCAAAAGGCAAACTTATTTGCTGTTGCCTTATTTCGAGCTAACGTCTGCTTCTGAAAATAGACCACATCTACCATTTCCTTACTTCGTGAAAATGCCTTTTTTCAAAGAATGGACCACATCCCCCATTTCCTTATTCCGGGAAGATATTTTATTAAAAAATCACTGTTTCATTATTCCGGGGAACAACCTTCTTTTAAAGGAGGAACACATTTACTATTGCATTATTCCGAGAGATGGATTCTTTTTGAAGAAGATATTACATTCACCATTGCCTCATTCAGGATAAACGCATTATTTTTGTTCAAAAGGATTTACATCAACCCTTACTTTATACTTACTTACAACCCTTACGCAATGAGAAAACAGAATTGTACAATAAAAATCCTATTCGACTAAATGCTGATGTCATATTAGAAATTTGGAGACAGTACTCGTCGATAGAAAATCCTTCCGCACGCGATGGCATATGAGCAAGTCAAACCACCTTCCTTTTGCCAGTGAAGATATATCAGCTTCCACACTGATATACTTCCCTTCCCCTTCATACGGGAGCTTGGCAGAAGGAAGGTCGTGTGATATATGCCATCACACATATTGCCCTCCGCTCGCTTTCAAATCGACTTCTATAAAAATATTCTTCATGCCTGCCGTATCCTAACGGAACTATCAATTCTATACTTTCGCCTCTAATTCTATCATGAACATGTACGTCTAAGTTTGGAAGATGATATTAGCATTTCCATATCATTCCTTACTTTATAGTTCTTTAGAAGTGATATGCAGGCCAGGATTTAGATTTCAAAGATAGAAATTTACCCCCAAACACTATCAGTCAGAATAACTGTTCGCTTTTTTACTTTTTCAAAAGATGCAGCCGTTTTTCGACTATTTTAGAAAAAAAAACTACTTTGGAAACACTGTACTCTGATATCTTTTTAATTTACCAACACATTTTGGAGGATCAAGACCATTCAATACTATCAAAGAATATTCAGGTAATAATCTCCAAGAAGACACTCTATAACGTATCTTTGACTGCTGCTCTGTTCGGACACATACAATCGATCGCAACGTTGTTTTTGCGGGAGATACTTTCTTTTCGAGGAAATGTTACATTCGGGAAAATTGCATTCGGGGAATTGTCGTACAATCGGCCGAACAAACCATTAAGCCGAAACCCATCTGACCGAAAGTCATTTGGCCGAACATGTCATTTGACTGAAATGGAACATGTCACGGCCGAAAACGTCATTCGGTCGAACTGGTCATTTGGCCGAAAATGCAATTTAGCCGAATTGGTCGTTAGGTAGAAAGACCATTTGTAGACCGAAAATGATGTTTTGCCAAACAGATCATTTTGCTGAAAAAATCACTTGTCCGAACATTCCTTTTGGCCAAAAATGTCATGTGACTGAATATGTTATTTGGCCTAGCAAGTCTTATGTCCGAAAATGTTATTTGGCCGTACGGATCACACCACCATAAATATCGTTTGCTTAACAGATCATATGGCCGAAAATGTTGTTTGGCCGATCAATAGTCTTAATAGTAATTGAGAAATGGAAAGTATGGATAAAAATATGAGACGTTTCACTTTCCACCTTTCGATAAAGACCATTTTAGCCATTTTTCTGAAAAACATCTATTTCGGCCAAATGACCAGTTCGGCCTAGCGACATTTTCGGTCAGACACAGGCATTGAAAGCGTCAGTGAAGCGGACGAGCATTGATCTAATTCAATCATAGCATCCTATGTCAGTGAGTGAACAGCCTTGCTTAGATGGATACCAAACAATGATTATGAGCGATCGTTGCTGCGTAAACAACAAGCAACAGAGTTCACCAAGCCAAATTTGGTATTGTATCCAGGGAAACTACAACTGGAGCATTTATGTTACGCCTGCTCTATCAGAATAAAACCAGAACACATCAGGTGTTCTGCTTTATTCACTCTGTTTTCAAGTTGCTGGGATGAAGGAGAGAAAGTATCAAAGCCTCCCATGTCAGAGTTTCATTCTCATAGCGAACTTAATTTTCTTAATTTTCAAAGAATTTATTTTTATTTATTTTTTTATTTTTTCTAACAGCATATGGTAACAACACTCATTGTTAGGTTAGGTTAGGTCAAGTGATTTGCCTCGCTCAGTTGTTCACCATAGGTGAGCGATGAAGATGTTTAAACACTGAATCACTGAACGGCAAATTTCAACGATCTGGAAAGCATCAGGGATTAGGCCGCAGTATAACATCAAGTTGGCATGAATTTAGCCGATTTTTACTTATGATCTGATTTTTTTCAATGCCTGATCAGACGATTCTTTCTGCAAAACAATAATTTTTGTTAAACGATGTTTCCGGACAAAAGATATGTTGGCCGAACAACTTTTTCGGTCGTATGTCCCTGTTCGGTTGAACGAAAAATTCGGCTAGATGATTCTTCCAGCCAAACGATCATTTCAGCCAAGCGGCATTTTCGATTAAATGACCTGTTTGGCCGAACAGAGTGCGTGTTTTCTCTTGTTTCGGACAGCAGAACGATCGTGCAATCTGCCGAAATATTGTGTTCTGCACTGCGCGGCCGGTAATAAAGTTAATCAGTTCAGTTCGTGTTTTTTCGGATTAGCCATCGAACAAGCGTTGTGCAGTGCGTGTTTTAGTCGTCGCGATGTAGTTAAGATATCGAAAGACACGGGAAAATACGAAAGACACGCGTTGCTTTTCTGTTTTTGTATCATCATGAATATGGCGTCGTTCAAAAGAAATAATTAGTCGCTTACCAAGGCGTTTTCCAATATATTACCTTACCAACTAACATTCTATTCCTTTCCAGTGCGCTCATGGAGATGCAAAGGATTCCTCGGTCTCTTGTAGCAATGAGTGTCGAACTAATTTTCCTCCCCTTATCCTAATTGACTGTGAGGACGTGACCGGCATCGTTATTGGTCTTGAATTAAAGAAACTCCGAAACATGTTCAGCGAGAATAGTTTCCTAGTCCCAAGAAAACTATTCAATTGGTAAGCTGTGCATTATTTGTTGTTTCTTGGCCAATCACGACTAGCAACTACGATGACCTGTTTGGCCGAACAACATTTTCGGCCGTATGTCCTTTTCGGGCAAATTGCATTTTCGGCACACCGTCTCCTATAACTAATAACCATTTCGGCCAAACGTACAATTTGAATTCCGATAGATGACTTTATGCCTAAGGTATTATTAGTCGAATGTAGAATAAGCAGAGAATTCTTGTAGTTTTCTAAATGTTACCACGTTCATTTATAGTAACCGGGACAGGCCATTTTTATACACTTTTCTTTTGAAAAATCAACTTTTTTACGAAAAAAGAAAAATATCAACTGTACCTGTCACGATAATTGTACGTGGAGTTTACCAAAAAAAACTCTGGCCAATAAAGATAGACTGATTTAGTAAGTCCCAACTAATTATTTGAAAAATACGTTTTAAAGGAAAGTGCGACAAAAGAACTTTTTCCAGTCGCTGTATTGAACATGGTGTTGGATATCAAATAGATTCACTATTCTGGTCGCAATCCATTAAAAAGTTCTAAAACCAAAACATTGTTAACTGAACTGAAATCAACTCAAATTTGACCAAAATGTCACTTACACCCCTCTGCTTCTAACCTCCTCAAGTATCTTATGGTACACCCAAACCTCTTTTTACGTCATTTACTGGGGACGTAAAAAGAATATGACGTTGAAAGAAATCTCGCGTAAATTACTAGATTTTCATTTAATTCATTGAAATACGATACATAATCATAGCAATCCAAAGACTCAAATTGGATATGTTATTATCACATGCTCTAGATTTTCAACGAGTTCCCTGAAGTTTTGGTGTTCAGCCCTCCACGCATGAACTAACATCTATCGGCCTTTTTGATATGGTACATGCTCCCAGCGGTCCATACATCAATATTCCCAGCGATTCTTAAATGGAACATGCCATCAACATGCGTTTTACTTAAGACTATCCAAGAGTTCCAAGATCTGAGGTACAGGCTCTAAGGTCAATATGGGTAACGAAAGGTCTATTTGCTACTTGCAGAAAAGAAACATGCACTTAGCGAGCATTTGTACAAAATTGGATATGAATGGAACGGATGTTCCATTCCAGGGCATCCAAGAATTTCAAGAACTGGATTACAGGCCAGGCCCTTTTTAGAAACTGAAAATGCTTTTAGTGCTTTTTGTCGGATCTGCTAAGTATTTGATTTCTTGTTTAATGCTTATCTAATTTGGATCTATGGATCTCAAAGAGCCTCAACTTTCGTCGGATAAATGTAATAACCATTAAGACGTAAAGTACAAGAAATTGTTAGATAACCATTAAAAAGGCTTATTAGCCCTTCGGGTATACGTGACGACCTTGAGGCCAGAACTCCAGGGAATTTTTCAATAATCTTAAAGGGATCAATTGTTGAACGCTCATCCAATGCAATTCTATGGATTACCATCAGTATTCATTCATTTATTTAGTCTACATCTAAACAGATAACACTGAATCAACAATTTGACGCCACAATACACGGTTCGAGGCCGCATCTCTCCATCCTCGAATACGCCCCACGCTCGTCAAGGCGTTCTGCACCTGGTCAGCCCATCTCGCTCGCTCCGCTCCACGTCGTCTCGTACTTGCCGGATCGGAAGCGAACACCATCTTTGCAGGGTTGCTGTTCGACACTCTTGCAACATGCCCTGCCCATCGTACCCTTCCGGCTTTAGCTACCTTCTGGATACTGGGTTCGCCGTAGAGTTGGGCGAGCTCATTGTTCATTCTTCGCCGCCACACACCGTCTTCTTGCACACCGTGCCAAAGATGGTCCTAAGCACCCGTCTCTCGAATACTCCGAGTGCTTGCAAGTCCTCCTCGAGCATTGTCCATGTTTCATGTCCGTAGAGGACAACCGGTCTTATTTGCGTCTTGTACATGACACATTTGGTACGGTGGCCAATCTTTTTTGACCGCAGTTTCTTCTGGAGCCCGTAGTAGGCCCGACTTCCACAGATGATGCGCCTTCGTATTTCACGACTGACATTGTTATCAGCCAATAGCAAGGATCCGAGGTAGACGAATTCCTCGACCGCCTCGAAGGTATCCCCGTCTATCGTAACACTGCTTCCCAGGCGGGCCCTATCGCGCTCTGTTCCGCCAACAAGCATGAGGCATTCACCACCAGTCCAAGTTTTGTTGCTTAACGTTTCAGGCGGGTGTACAGTTCTGCTACCTATGCAAATGCTCGGCCGACAATGTCCATGTCATCCGCGAAACAAATAAATTGACTGGATCTGTTGAAAATTGTACCCCGGCTGTTACACCCGGCTCTCCGCATGACACCTTCTAGTGCAATGTTGAACAACAGGCACGAAAGTCCATCACCTTATCTTAGTCCCCGGCGCGATTCGAACGAACTGGAGTGTTCGCCCGAAATCTTCACACAGTTTTGCACACCATCCACCGTTGCTTTGATCAGTCTGGTAAGCTTCCCAGGGAAGCTGTTCTCGTCCATAATTTTCCATAGCTCTACGCGGTCTATACTGTCGTATGCCGCCTTGAAATCAACGAACAGATGGTGCGTTGGGACCTGGTATTCACGGCATTTTTAAAGGATTTGCCGTACAGTAAAGATCTGGTCCGTAGTCGAGCGGCCGTCAACGAAGCCGGCTTGATAACGTCCCACGAACTCGTTCACTAATGGTGACAGACGACGGAAGATGATCTGGGATATTACTTTGAAGGCGGCATTAAGGATGGTGATTGCTCGAAAATTCTCACACTCCAGCATGTCGCCTTTCTTGTAGATGGGGCATATAACCCCTTCCTTCCACTCCGGTAGCTGTTCAGTTTCCCAGATTCTGACTATCAATTTGTGCAGGCAAGTGGCTAGCTTTTCCGGGCCCATCTTGATGAGCTCAGCTCCGATACCATCCTTCCCAGTTGCTTTATTGATCTTTAGCTGTTGGATGGCATCCTTAACTTCCCTCAAGGTTGGCTTCCATCGTCCGCTGAACTGACGTAGTCATCTCCTCCGCTGCCTTGACTTTCACTGCCTGTACTCTCCGCGCCATTCAGATGTTCCTCGTAGTGCTGCTTCCACCTTTCGATCACCACACGTTCGTCCGTCAAGATGCTCCCATCCTTATCCCGGCACATTTCGGCTCGCGGCACGATTGGGCGCAGTTTAACCATCACCAGATAGTGATCAGAGTCGATGTTAGCCCCACGATATGTCCTGACGTCGATAATGTCGGAGAAGTGTCGTCCATCAATCAGAACGTGGTCGATTTGTGATTCTGTCTGCAGTGGTGATCTCCAGGTGTACCTATACGGGAGGCTGTGTTGGAAGTAGGTGCTGCGAATGGCCATATTCTTGGAGGCGGCGAAATCAATTAGTCGTAGGCCGTTTCTGTTCGTCAGCCGGTGAGCGCTGAATTTCCCAATGGTCGGTCTAAACTCCTCCTCTTGGCTAACCTGAGCGTTCAAATCTTCTATGATAGTTTTGACGTCGTGGCTTGGGCAGCTGTCGTACTTACGTTCCAGCTGGGCGTAGAATGCGTCCTCATCATCATGTGTGGGCTATGGACGTTGATTATGCTGAGTTGAAGAAGCGGTCTTTAATCCTCAACCTGCACATTCTTTCATTGATCGGCCACCACCCGATCACGCGCCTTTGCATATCGCCCATCAGTATGAAAGCTGTTCCCAGCTCGTGTGTGTTGCCGCAGCTCTGGTATGATTACCTCTAAACGTTCGCACCATTGATCCCTTCCAACAAACCTCCTGCAGCGCTACGATGCCGAATCCACGGTCCTTGAGCACATCAGCGAGTATGCGTGTGCTCCCGATGAAGTTGAGAGATTTACAGTTCCACGAACCGAGTTTCCAATCGCTAGTCCCTTTTCGTCGCAGTGGTCTTCGCCGATGGTTCCGGTCCGTACTCTCTTGTTGATTGTTCGTTGCGTATGTATGTTTTTTTAAAGGCTGGCTTGCAGGACCTGACACCAAACCCCCTAAATTTCCGGAGGACCATTCCTCCTTATTTCCGGTGGACCATGGTGCACAGTTTCACTTAGAGTCCCTCGCTGGCACTCGGACGATGATCAACCGCCCCTAACATGGAGAACAGACGCTCAGTAGGATTTGCACCCCCGGAGACCCCCCCCCCCCTTCCCTGTCAGCGTACGACCATAGTTCCCACCGGGGTTGGTTACCCGATCTTCCCTAAGGTTGCTCGTATTGCGGCCAGCACCACGGGGAGGTAGGGATAGTAATTGCTGGGTAAGAGGCTGAGGACCGCAAGATGGAGTCTATTTTATTCCTTCAGTTACGCGAAGTACCAATGGTACGCTTTACCCAGCATTTGCCGTGCCGAGCATCCATCAGCATAAACGATTAGAAAAGACTAATAGCTCTCAAGGAGCTGAAGGCCTATACAGGATTCTGTTTTTACACGATTTTTTTTTTCACTTGATCGTGTGACTTCAATTTACCACCAAAATGTATCCTAAATAATTCAAAGAAAATTCACATTGTAATTAATATGCGTTAAACATTTAGGATGGGTGCAAAATTGAGAAAGTGTAAATCGTGTAAAAACAGAATTCAGTGTACTTCAAGGAACTCTTGGTTGAACTGGGATGCAACAATTGTTGAAGGTATTTTTTTTTCTATGGATCACAAGGGCATCAACAATTATTTTTAAATTTTATTGAAAACTCTTCGTTATGCGGGTAAGTCAAGTGCTCCAGTTTTGTCTTCTGCAACCAGAGGTGTGCCAGCCTAGGGTTGCAAGTCTTTTTAATCTTCTTCTGTTTATATACATAAAAAATAATTTCTGTCCCTCTGACCCTTATAGACTCGGGAATTACTGAACCGATCGGTGTGAAAATTTGTACACAGAGGTTTTTGAGGCCGGGGAAGGTTTTCAAAATGGTTCGAGACTAATCCCATCTTTGGAAAGGGGAGCCCATACAAATGAAACACAAATTTATTCATAACTCAAAAATTTATCAAGCAAATGAAACCAAACGTGGCATGTGGAGAATTTGAAAGGGAAGATATGTTTCTGTAGTGGTTCGAAAACCTCCCCTTCTGGAAAGGGGGGCTCCGATACAAATGAAACAGAAGTTTCTGCATAACTCGAGAAGTAATCAGAGAATAAATCATTTTAGGCGAAACGAAGCTTGTCGGATCTGCTGTTGAAATCATATTTTGTTAAATCTGTTTAGTACAAACACTAACATGGTAAACGATTTGACCACATTGAACTGTCAATTTAGTTTTCGCGAGAAGTTAACTTTTACACTCATAGAATCATTTTTTATTTGCTCAAATTGTCCCTTTTTCTGATGAATTTGATTTACAAGGTGGTTGATGACTATTGAATTTGACCTCGATCGACCATTTTGTATGAAAGTTATAAAAAAATAGTACATCGAGCCATTTAATTTTGTTGTCTTAACTAATTGGAAGAAAAAAAATATAACTACAAGGTGATCATTATTTCGGTTTTCATTCTTAAACTAGCGGAAAGTACCCAGACTTGCTATAGGGTTTTTGTTTCTGGACAACGGCACACACAAAACAAGGCAATCTGAGTTCGAATGCAAACATGTGACGTCATTTTTATTACGAGCCTACCTTGTTTTCTGTACTTGTGGTACATATGATACATACTAAATGAATTAATTATGGCACGGCACTCTAGAACTAGATCAATTTCTTTGTTATTGCTTTACCAAATAACCCAAAGTTGTATTTGGATGTCTTTTAACGATTTTCAACTTTCTCAATCAAATTGACCAACTTTTTGAATATACAGTAGAATCCCGATGTTATCACCCCCTGGCGAATTTTGAGGTGATAAAATAGGAAATGTGACAAAATGTGGAAAAAAATTTCAATTTTTAAATTTGTTTCACAAATGGTCGGGGTTCTGCCAATCTTAACTTGATACGGGAAGCACGAACAATCATCAAATCGTCATCATGTTCATCATTGAGTGCTTAACTTTTTGTCTATAACAAATATGATTTTGGCGCTTGCTTATTCGCAATCTACATGCTGATACAGTGATACATTCACAGTTACTTCAAACAATTGAAAACCGAAATACGTCGCTCCAAAACTACGGCAAAACTGCTAGAAAGAAACAGATAAGAAAAACAACACGGTGTGTAGCGCCTCTCCGAGTTACCTTAAAAGTAAAACGGAAATAATTTCAAATCAATTTATCTTCATATTTGCTGTAGGATAGCCTTAGTTCTGGGGTAGTGGGAAATCCAACAATTTAATCAGCTAAATCTGCTAAGCGAAAGCTTAAGTAGAATAATGAGTTTTTTTGGTGCAATTTGGCAGAACCCCGCACAGAAAAAAATAATAAAAAATAAACAGCGCGTAAAACTTAACATGCGAAAATTTACGCTATTTTACGCTGAAATGGTCCTCTTGCCAACAAGATTGCTTACAACTTGTATGCTATATCTACGATTCACGTCAAACATTGTATACATTCAGGCTATATCCCGTATGGAATTACGCATATAATGGCGTTCCATTTATGTGCATACTTTTTAGCGTAAATTTCAGTGGATTTTTCTATCTGTGCGGCCAAATATGAATCAGGGATGGTAAAATACGTGAACGGAATCTATAATTTCTTCTCTAAAAGACTTTCAAAATGCTTGACAGGTACTCAGAAAGGATTCATAATTAACCACAGGCGGTGAAAGTTTTTTTTCATGAAAACCATTGTTGCTTGCGATATTATTTACAAAAAAGAACGACTAAAATTTTCAAAAAAAAAATGGGTTGACAAAATCGGGTCGAAACGTGATAAAATCGGTGGTAGACAAAATCAGGGAGTGACAAAACAAGGTCGATACTGTAAAAATAACGCAAATCCCGAGTGAGGAAATTTGCAAATCAGACAATTTTTCAGCGATCTAAGCTCATGGCAATTGAAACACCAACTCATTTTGATTAATAAAGATAGATATAGTTTTCCATCATCCTACCAAAGATAACACAAAAATATAGTAAAATTTGTATTTCTCCTCGAGAACTCACAAGACGATATTTGTCTAATCCCTACACAAATACCATCGTCATTTAAGCTCATTATTTTCACATCATTTTTCACATCAGTCGTCGGGTCGCTGGGCGACAAAGTTTTCCTAACGTGCGTACGGTCACACTCCGTGACGTCAGTTGGGGTGGCATTTTTCACGCGCTAGCCACAACTGGAGAGCAATTAACCCGTTCGTCCGACAAACTAGGGTAAGAGCTCCCATCGGTGTGGCTGATCCCAAAAGTATAATAATTTAAGTTATTTTTTGGCAGATGATTAGGACAACACTATCAGTCAAGCTGCTGTACCAATATTTACTTTAAAGTTTATCTCCCAATGGACTCACCCTCCCATATACCCTAGTACGGTAAAGCCACGCTCAACGGCTGTGGCTATCATTGCTGTATATTTATTGAGACTTCTCAGAACCGAAAATCCTCATCAATAGAAGACGAAAGTTAACTACAAGCCCGGAAGCAACTGTTGACTCGGACAGATCACTGTATTAGTCCGCCCCCTCCTGCCTGGACGCGCGAGAGGGTGGCAGCCGGCATGGTACCAGCAGGAGGGTTCCCAAGGCGTAAGGCGATGTGGTGGACCCAAGTGCTTGTTGAGTGTGTAATATAGCAATCAAAAAGTGAAGAGGAGTAATGGGAAGAATATTGGCGCCCGGTCGGAAGCTGAAGGCGAATCGAGCGAAAAGAAGACTACAAGGTGGAACTTATTGGGGTTGCGTCTGGCCCAACTGCCGCGAATGGACGCGAAACCGACGTGGCACGGCGGGCGGCGAAACGATGATGGACGGAAGGGGGCTGCTTGGGGGTGTTTCCGTTGTTATCAGTAGAAATACCCTTGAGCAGTTCGCGTGAGTCGGAGAAAAGTGTTTGACGCCGTACACTTGTTGTGAGCGAAGAAAGAAGCAAAAGTGTGGTCATGACGGATAGCCAGCCCCACTAAGAGATAATATGGAAATGGTATTGTACTGTGGGGCGGTTTTGCTGGACTGTGGGGAAAATGGTAGAAAATTTGGAAAAATTGTAGCTGTAGAATTATTGTTATGGTTGATAGGAATGTTACATGCTGCTCAGAAAAATATGTTTGAAATTCATGCCCTCAAATATATACTGATGCAGTTCCATTTTACCATTATCGAGTAAATTTAAGTCGATTTCAAATCCTTTTCACAAAAGTTTCACATTTCCACCAAACCAACAGTCCATTTTCTGTGTGTTCACCAGCCGTGGTATATTCTTTCCCACTGTGAAACCGTAGGTTGTCGATGTTTGATAGCACAGATAACACAGTAGGTACACGGCGCAGAGTGGCAA
This sequence comes from Armigeres subalbatus, assembly GCF_024139115.2. Classification (NCBI taxonomy): domain Eukaryota; kingdom Metazoa; phylum Arthropoda; class Insecta; order Diptera; family Culicidae; genus Armigeres; species Armigeres subalbatus. Next base: position 306,648,054 of record NC_085140.1, read on the forward strand.
AGTGCAACTCCCAGCGAAACAATCAAGAACGAGCGGTTGTGGGTGATGATGTGACATCTCGTTCCCGCAACAACAATCATCGTCACAAAACCAAGAGCAGCTAACTCACTGTCAGTGTTTTCTTCATCGATGTTTTGTTGTTTTCCGCATTCTGTAAGTGTGATGTGCGCTGCCACAGTGGATAAATGAATTAATGGTGGCGACGGCGATCGATTTGTCTTGGCCATCGTCGTTGTTATCGTGTGGTTCGGTGGACTTTGAGACCTGAATCTTTTCAAGCGGTAAATTAGGATATTGATTTTTTTTGTTGCGAGGACTTGCGAATACTGGATGATTGTTTGTTTGGTGGTGGGACGCGTTTTTCTTACCATTTGTGGTTATATTTGGAAGCAGTTCTTAAAATACAGTATTTTAGTGATACGTTCATTGACCCTGGAAATCGTCCCATAACTTGCATTTTGTTTTAGAAATAGATTTAGCATGGTTTACGGGTTACGTATGGCAAAATAGAAAATGCGTGATATTGTAATGCATTGCCGTTTTGCTATATTTAAGGGATACAATTTTAGATTCAGCATCAAATAAATTTGCTATCCACATATAAAAAATCTTGCCCATCTATATAAGTTTAATTTTGATGGTTTTCATGCATGTAGACTTTAGAAATTTCAGTCCACTTAAATTATTTTTCAAATTTTCAGAAAATCTGTACATTTTAGGAGCTTTAAAGTCAAATGACTGTTGGTTCAAATGTTGGTCAGTAGCACCATGCGCGACAGGGTCATGCTGAATGTAGCTGAGCTCGATTCCTGGACTGGGTAGAAGTTTTCTCGGCTTCCCTGGGCATAAGACTAACATAAGGTTAGCATCATGATATAAAAACACAGAAATGGAAACTTAATAAACTCGCAATTTACTGTCGAAGTGAACTGCGCTGCGAAGCTTCAATATTCCAGTTGGGGATGTAATACAAAAAAAAAGTTCGACGCTCCTCGCATTTTTACTCGCATTTGAAGTACTTAAGTCCTAAGTTGGTGAAATGACGAGATACACATTTATCATATACTACCTTTTCTAGCCCATTGCAGGCCGTTCCCGAATACTAGGAATTGGCAGAAGGTTATAATTCGAAGGAAACGATAACACCTATTTATGATGCCAGACGGCTTCGTACGCATTTTCCTTGTGGTTAAACTGTAGCTACTTTGCACACATTCTGCTCTGTGTCGGTCATCTTTGCAACACACTTGTACAAATCATCGATGTAGGTACGTTTCGAGCAATCTCATTCAAGTGATTGGGGTAGCGAGCCTCCCTGTTTTGAACTTTAAAAAGTGTGAGTATAGGTGATAAGACAGCAGCACGTGTTTGGTACTCGAATGTACTGCTGTAGATGTATCTGACGAAGCTACTCGAGTAGCATTGGTAAAAATCACACGCTGTGATTTTATTTGATACAAATATTGGGGTCATTATTTCGCTCGCCTTTTTCAAAAGATCCAATAAACGGGCCGAAACGTCGGGCAATGCAAATATAAACCCGTTTGAATATATCAGACTGAAAAAGCCAAAATATTTCAATAAACACCCCAGTCGAACTGTAATCAAGTAAAATTTTCTTTAGCTTTTAAGCAATAATCAGAATAATATAGTTTTAACTACGTTTTTTCGATCTCTTCTACATAATCGAATGTTCGCATCTTTCCCTATGAAACCACGCTTTGAGAATTTGTGCACATTGGGGGTATTCTTTCGACGCTGATCTATCAACTACTATTTAGCACGTAAATTTAATAATACTTTTATTATACGATTTAGTCTAATGGTGTCTTCAGTAAGTTAATGCGCTCAGCTTAAAGATCGATCCCCCTAAAAGTGAGATGGAAAAAATGTTTTTCCCTTTACAACATACGAGGTTTGTGTCTTCACAATAGTTGTAGCAAAACTTCTTCTTAGAAACTTTGTCAAAATCGCCAAGTTTATAATTTCATTACTTTTGGAGATATATTATTGTTTATGCCTACAAGTTTTAAAAATGTTCATTATAAAGCATACAGGCATATGGAGACGCACGGTGCATTGTTTCATCAACTGCCTGGAACAAAACTTTTGTGCAAAAATTAAAGGTTTATACTTACCTGATATTTGATGGGCTACTCTTCGATGAACCTACGCCGAATGGAGTATCCTTCTCCACTGGACTCGATCCTGGGCCAATCGCTTCCAGTCGCCCTGAACATTGAGCGACCTCAGGTCCTCTTCAACTGCAAAAAGCCATCGTGTACGCGGCCTTCCACGAAGCCTGCGGCCTCTTCCGGGTTCTCTACTAAATATTATCTTCGCTTGCCGTTCTTCCGGCATACGAACAACGTGACCAGCCCACCGTAGTCTGCCGTGTTGTATAAGCTTAATACTATCCAGCCCTTTATACACCTGGTACAACTCATGATTCATGCGACGCCGCCAGATACCGTTCTCCTGTTTACCGCCGAGTATTGTCCGCAGAACCTTACGCTCAAACACTCCGAAAGCTCTCCGATCAGCCTCCTTTAACGTCCATGTCTCATGGCCGTATAAAGCCACCGGAAGAATCAGAGTAGTATACAACGCGAGTTTTGTTTTCGTTTGCAGACTACGGGACTTAAGCAGGTTACGAAGTCCGTAATAAGCTCTATTTGCAGCTACCTCGCGGGTAACATCATTATTGCACGTCACTAATGTTCCAAGATGAACAAATTCTTCTACCACTTCAAATTTTTCACCATCCAGCACCATTTCGCTACCACCACCACTAATGAACCCACGTTGATTGCCAGCGACCATGTACTTCGTTTTGCTGGAATTGATCGTGAGTCCAATCCTCGCTGTCTCCCTCTTAAAAGGCACAAAAGCCTCTTCCACGGCACGACAATCAATCCCGATAATATAGATATCGTCCGCAAAGGAGCATATGCGGTCTTGTGATAATGGTACCGCTTTTTTGCACACCAGCTCTCCTAATCGCTCCCTCGAGCGCTATATTGAACAGTAGATTCGAGAGTGCATGAGTGCAGGTAACAAATGACGTCGATATTTCATCGGCAACCCTTACACTTGATTTCGATCCGTCCAACGTTATACGAATCAGCCTTATCAGTTTCGCCGGAAAACCATGTTCAAGCATAATTTGCCATAATTCCTTCCGTTTCACTGAATCGTACGCCGCCTTGAAATTAATAAACAGATGATGTGTTTGCAAGTTGTACTCCCGGAATTTATCAAGGATTTGTATCAGGGTAAACATTTGATCCGTCGTTGATCGGCCCTCACGAAAATCTCCTTGGTATTCACCGATGAAGGACTCTTCAAGCGGTCTCAATCTGTTGAACAGAATACGGGACATAGTTTTGTACGCCGAATTAAAGAGGGTTATTCCTCGATCATTGGCGCACTCCAAGCTGTGCCCTTTCTTAAAGAGAGGGCAAATGAGGCCGTCCAACCAGCTAGCAGGCATTTCCTCGTCTTCCCATATTTTCAACATAATATGGTGCAGAACTTCATAAAGCTGCTCACTACCGTGCTTGAGAAGTTCAGCCGGGAGCTGTTCCTTCCCCGCAGCCTTATTGTTTTTCAGCTCTTTAACATCTTTTTTAACCTCATCTAGTGTAGGTGACTCCACAGCTTGTCCATCGTCGCTAATATTTATTCTGCTTACCGATGCACCGTCACTTCCTCCATTCAACAAAGTCTCGAAGTGTTGCTTCCACCTGGCAGCCACTTCAGTTTTGTCTGTCAGCAAAATAGGGACGTTCCGATACTTTCGATATATCGGAATATCGATAATTCTGTTTCGATATCCGATATTTTTGTATCGATATTTTACTTTCAATATATCGGTCATATCGATATTTTTGCTTTCGATATCGATATATTGAATCAGCACAAAGTAACACAAAAATAACAATTGCATTGTATTTTGTGAAAGAAAATGGATCTGAAATGCCGTATTTTTAATAGTTTAAAGGATTTTTCTCTGTAGCGCGAACGGTGTTAGGTGTGCGCTGCCATCACAAATAGTTTTGGCAACTCAACATGTTGCATTGACGCGCCGTTGTGCAACATCTATCATGCCGCTGGTCTTTGAACCCTTATGCGAGTTCATTAATATATTTGACGTATTCCTATGATAAATTAGAAAAACAACTTTAGAATTTAGTAAGAGATTTGTGAAAATGGGAATTTAGAGAATTGGAAAACATTTGAAAATCTCCTTCAAAATAATGCCGCTTAGGAACTATTGAGAATTTTTTTTTATATTTCTACCGGTTTTTTTATGTAAATTTTTATTTTTTTTTCTGATGGAACTTTTTGCGTAAATTTTGAAGACTGCCCATAAAAATTGATGAGAATTTCCTGCCGAAATACAAGGGAATTCCATGTGTAACAAAAAGATATTTTTTGCATGGAAGTTTAAGAGAATTTCCGTTTATAGTTAAAAATATTTCAATAAGTCGAGTCAAGTACGAGACACTGAAGATGGCCTTACTGTTGAGGTCGAAATACGTATCTGTCAAGGTACAATTAAGTGGTGGAATTAAATGAGATTGTACAAACTCGTCTTATGACAAGTCAATGTAATAGATTTTCTGAAAATTCTGAATTTTCTTTGAAAATTAAATTTAAACTTTAAAAAACTTCCGTGGAAATTCTGAAGAGAAATTTTTCTGTTGTAAAGAATCAGAATAACCCGAGGCGAAATACAAAAAAATGTCAGTGGAATTTCGAAACTTCAGTTTTTTTTAGCAAACGGAAAATAGTGAAGTCAGTATCATGCCGAAAACGCGGCAACTACCCTGCCCATGATAGCTGACGTATCAACCATTTAAAATTTCAGCGAATTTGACTTAAAACGCCTCTACTAGGGTAATTTAACCGCTGCAACATTGCTTGTTCCAAACCTCATTTAAGTGCTTACGGGTTGAAATGTTTTGAATTTGCGATGTTTGTCCTTGAATTATTCGAAATATATGCAAAAGTGAAATGGTTGTTACGTCAACTATGAAATCATGGGCAGTATCGGTTAAAACTACGACGGACGCCGCCGCCAATGATTGTTGGACTGGCACACTCTAGAAACAGATTGGATTAAGTAATGGAAAAAAGTCATTTCTAATAATAATTGTAAAGGGCTAATACGATAGTAATTGAATAACTACAACAAATATATTCTAAATAATTATTATGTTCATTTTTGAAATATCATATGATTTTCCGATATATCGATATTTTCATTCCAATATATCGGTGATATCGATACTTCGATTCGATAATCGTATCGGATCAAATATCGATATTTTGAAGTATCGGAACGTCCCTACTTACGTGAATGGTTTAACTTCTCATAGAACTTTCGTGCATTATTAGCTCGGTATAGTTGCTCCGTCTTTTCACGGTCTCGAGCTTCCTGCTGGCGCTTTTTCCTCCGAAATTCGAGTTTTGTCTGTTCCTCGCCCATTTGTATCGTGCTTCGTGCGGTGTTGCAGCAATCTCGCCCATGCTGCATTCTTCTCCTCAACTAACTACTCACATTCGCCGTCATACCAGTCGTTTCTCTAATCAGGGGCCACCGTGCCTAGTGCAGCGGTTGTGGTGCTTCCAATGGCGGATCGAATATCTTTCCAGCCATCTTCAAGAGACTCTGCGCCTAGCTGCTTTTCCGTTGGGAGTGCCACTTCCAGCTGCTGCGCGTAGTCTTGGGCTTGTCTACCGTCTTGCAGCCGCCCAATGTTTAGTCGCGGCAGACGACTCCGACGTGTGTTGTACACCGTCGAGAGTTTTGAGCGCAGACATACTGTAACGAGGTAGTGGTTGGATTCAATATTCGCACTACGGTAAGTGCGGACGTTCGTGATGTCGGAGAAGAATTTGCCGTCGATTAGAACGTGGTCGATTTGGTTTTCCGTTACTTGATAAGGTGATTTCCACGTGGCCTTGTGGATATTCTTGCGGCCGAAGAAAGTGTTTCGGACTACCATTCCGCGGGAAGCTGCAAAATGTATGCATCGTTGGAGGTTGTCGTTTGAAAGAACAAAATTTAATTTTTTTTTTGATTTTCTTTATATGATGACTGAGACATCATAATAATCCATAAATATTTTGGAAACATACTCCTAAAACCAAATCTAGCTCATATATTTCCTCATGTCGCCATGATCCATCGTTTCAACGAAGTGTCCGATGAATTTGAATTCAACATCTCTACATCCAGATTTCGCTGCCGCATGCTGGACCGTCTTTAATGTTTTTATTGTTTGACCACCATTAGATTTAAGAATTTCATGTAGACAACACAGTTCGGTAGTGACCGGGCGAGAAATGTTTGTGGAATTTTACTTCAGTCATAAGACAGTGAAGTTTGATAATTAGTGCTTGGCCGATCGTGCACTTGTAGTACGCGTTGTCTCTGTCGAATCGTTTTTTTAATGCGCATTACGAGCGCGTTTGAATGGAACACGATTTTCGTCTTCATGTCTTGAAGAAGCGTTGTGGAATTTTTATTTTCTAGTTTTTCCAAGGCGACTTCCTATTCATTACTATTTCAGTTAACCCACTATTCCTTGCAACGACAATCATGGACATACAAAGGATTTCTCGGTCTCTTGTAGCATGGGCTGTCGAAATATTATTATGCTTATCCTACATTGAACGATCATGATAATTGGCAATGCAATATTCATCCTGAAAATCGAAGAAAATTTCACAAATTATGAGAGGATTCTGTCCGGAAGAAAACAAAAATGGGAGCCACATATTTCGATCTTCTTGAGTAAATTCTATATAGGGAAACTGCTCCTGGATTTGAAAAGGTATTTGATTTATTTCTCATTTTTGTAATGTTTTCGAAATTGGTGCCGTATCGCGATGAGATGCATATATGTTCAGTTAGATGGAGATCGGAACATGTCTAGTCAATTTTCTAAATGTATTGAATTGAAAATGCTTCCCTCTTGAAAGACTTCCTTTATCAAATCTGTCAAAGTTTTTTTTTTCTGTTTCTGTTTCAATAACAAGTGTTTAAGTTACTCTACGATAAACATCTTATTATTATTTATTCAACAGAATTTTATAATTTCTGTGAAAATTTATCTGGCAGCTTCATCCGGAATATTTCTATGCGCTACTCTTAGTGTTGTTTAAGAATTTTCTCAAGGATTCGCTATGCGAATAACTTAAGAAATTATTTAAGAAAAAAAGTTCCCAACTTATTCTTGAGAACATCTTTTTTTGACTCTGGTTTGTTCCTCCTGAAACACCTACGAGATACTTATGAGAGTCTCTTCCTCTGGAGATTCCGAGCTGAAAATTCCGATTCCGAAAAGATTCTGGAGAAGAAGGAAGAAGGAAGACGGAAGAATGAAGGCCGAATGAGAACTGGGGAGTGGGAAGTGAGTAGTGCAAAATGAGGTATAAGGGGAACGGAAGAAGTAAAAAGGAAAAAGGAAGATGGAGGAAGAAGGAAGACGGAAGGCGGAAGAAGGAAGAAGGAAAAAGGATGAAGGAAGAAGGAAGAAGGTAGAAGATAGAAGGAAGAAGGAAGAAGGATGAAGGAAGAAGGAAAAACGAAGAAGGAAGAAGGAAGAAGGAGGAAGAAAAAAGAAGAAGGAACAAGGAACAAGGAAGAAGAAAGAAAAAAGGAAGAAGAAGAATGAAGGAAGACGGGAGAAAGAAGGAAGAAAATGGAAGAAAGAAGAAAGAAGAAGGATTAAGAAAAAAGGTAGAAGGAAGAGGGAAGAAGAAAGAAGGAAGAAAGAAGAAGGAAAAAGAAAAAAGAAAGAAGGAAAAAGGATGAAAGAAAACGGAAAAGAAGAAAGAAGGAGGAAAAATGGAGAAGAAAGAAAGAATACGGGAGAAAGAAGAAAGAAAACGGAAAAATAAGAAAGAAGAAGAAAGAAGGAAGAAATACGAAGGAAGAGGGAAGAAGGAAGAAGGAAGAAGGAAGAAGGATGAAGGAAGTAAGAAGAAGGAAGAAGGTAGAATAAAGAAGGAAGAGGGAAGAAAAAAAAGAAGAAGAAAGAAGAAAGAAGAGGAAAGCAGAAAGGAGGAAGAAAAAAGAAGGAAGAAAGAAGAAGGAAGAAGGAAGAAGGAAAAAGGAAAAGGGAAGAAGGAAGAAAGAAGAAATAAGAAATAAGAAGGAAGATGAAAGCATAAAGAATGAGGAAAGAAGACGGAAGAAGAAAGCAGGAAGAATGAGGAAGGAAGAAGACCGATAGAAGAAGGAAGATGCAAGAAGGAAGAAGGAAGAAGGGGTATGGTGAAGAAAGAACTTCCCTAATTCGGTCTAACGATGTTTGACCGCAATTTGATGCAATGACCGTTCGGCCAAATGGCCTGACACCCATTTTTATACCCCCCTTGGATTGTTTTGCCCAAAAATAATGTTTTGAGGGGGTACCCGAGTCAATTTCGGAAAGTTTCAAGGATTTTCAAAATATGCTTTAACAAATCCGAAAATTATTTAAGCTAATTTAGTGGAATGTCTTCAACTGTCTAAGTCTAAGACGAGTTTAGTACTTTCCATTAAATTCGACCACGTTTTGTTATCTCTCCAGTACGTATTTCGACCTCAACTGTGAGACTGTGAAAGTAATATTGAAATTCAAGTTTTGGACACATAGCACCGTAAGAAGGGCATCGAGATGAATAATTTGATCAAGCGTTTCGCTATCCACCCCTAAAGGTAAAAATTCATGGTCAACAAGCTTGGGGAATACTGCACGTTCACTAACCTACCGGAAAAGGAAGAAAATCAAAATCAAGTAACCGGAATTTTGACCAGAGAGTAATCATGTTATAAAACGAGGCAGTTTTATGCCGATTTGTGACCAGGAAAAAAAATGCTTGAATAAATGTTGGAATAGTGCAATGTTTATTCAATATTATAATTTTCCATAAAACTTAACCAACAGAATTTACATATATTGCTAGACAAATTTTAATAAATGTTTAAAATTCATCCGATTTTATTCGAATAAAATGTGGATAACTTATTTTCGATACAGTCCTTATATGAAAAATTGCCTAATGTTTTTCTTAGTTTTTGTGCACACATATACATACGGACAGACAGACATTCGCTCAGATCGTCGAGATGAGTCGATTGGTATATAACACTATGGGTCTCCGAGGCCTCTATAAAAAGTACGTTTTCGGAGTGAAATGATAGCCTTTCGATACAACTTTGTTGTACGAGAAAGGCAAAAAATGATTTTCTTACAGCCGAGTAGCCGAATAATATGCATTTAAATGTATTTTTTATTATTCCTCCTACCTTGACCTTTCGGAGACCAGTAGGACATAATTTTTAATAAATATTTGTAACGGCCTAATGGAAGATTTAAGAAGAAATACCTACCACATTTAGATAGAGTTTCTGCACTCTCCAGTTTGGGCCAAATTTTAATCACTGATGATGCTTGACTCTTCCAGTGGCGGTCTCATCTGAAAACGGCTGTTACCCAAGGCTACTGCTTTGAGAAAACCCTATTTTTAGTGTGCCAAAACTCTGACTTCTACCCAGCATAAATATGGGCGCGCTCTTCTGGCTCGGAGGCACTACAAAGTTTTTCGCCGATTAGGAATGCGAATGTTAATGCTCGACTTACTCCTGCCTGACGAATGGAGAAAAGGGGTGCGAAAAGTAATTAGCAAATTTGCCCGGAGATAATTGATTCGGGGAAGTTTTCTGCCAACAAATTCAAGAAACTGAAAGAAGAACAACACAGTCGATGGAAGTTCTACAGCTTGCGGAATTTGCAGTGCGTGAGGAACAGTTCGCTTCAATACCCATTTCTTATAGTTGAGCGATCAAGCGCATAGCTGTAATCGACGAAGTTTCAATATTGAAAATTTATTCGAAGTTTCCTAAGTTTATAGGCTATGGAAATAAGGATTTCACAATAGCAGATCTTCAAATGGATTTCATAAATTGTATAACTAATACGAGAAGGCAAAATTACAGATTGATAATTGCACTTAATATTTTGATATCGAGATTGGCTTACTTTAAAAACTATAATAAAAAAATGGTTTTTGATATGATGGCTTTGGTATGAACAATTATTTAATTATTTCATCTACAATACCCCCGTAAGAAGTTATGTGAATCATAACCAAGTCAGTTAGCTGATATGATAGGGTGGGGTCAGGCGTTATTCTTATTTAATTAATTAAATATTGCCGTGTGCAGAAATTCCCTTTCTCTCACAAACGTTGTAGTTGAACTTTTCGTTATCATTACCACCCTCGAATGGAGCACAAATTTTACTGAACTTAAACGATAATCATATCTTAGAATCAACAAAATAACAATAACAGTAATCCCATATTAATACGACATACACACGTCGCAAGCATCTCTCCAAGGTAGTGCGTGCGTGATCATGTGAAGCAAACGGTAATGACATCTTCCTGTGTCGTGTCGGCGAACATCAAGAGGATTATCTTCTAACTACGAAAGAAGAAAAAAAATGTCTTCGTCAAAGAAAACAACCAACTTTGCCACATCCACAGCTACCAAAATCGTATCAAGTGAACATTCACCACCGTCATCGGGCTTGTTGGTGTTGTCGTTCTCGCTGAAAAAAATCAGAAATGCCGTTGCGGTTTGGTTATAATTCTGAACAGTTGTGTTTTCACACCACATATAATCAATTTGCAAGAAATTTGGGGTTATTAATCTGGGGAGATAGCTATTACGGATGCAAACACCGAAATCGGATTCGTTCATGGATCCAGCAGTCGGATGTTGAGATAATTTGATAATAGAAGCAAAAATTAACCCCTCTCTTACAGAGTTATGATTGGAATTACAAACACGGTGTTTACCTATTTCGTAAAGAACTCCATCTGTAGAAGTTAGGATGAGGTTTAGGGACATACTAAGAAATGGAAACTGATTTGCTTTAACCCTGCGCGTGGTATCAAATGGCAAGATGTAAACAAATTTGCAAACTTGAACGAAAAAGTTGCCTCTTGGAGGGAAACAAAAATTTGCACGAGCGTGTCTAGTCGCATGTGCCACTGAGTGGGATGCTGTGTCATGATGGATACCAACGTTCACTCAACGTCGAAGATTATGAGTTTGTTGTGATGGAGAAGAAACATGATGAAGAATCGGCGGAGTAATATGAACGCAGAAACTGGTTCCAATACAGAGAACTTTACGGATTTTTTTTTGCAAATGACGTGCTGTGTGCTAGGTATATTAATGTTAATAATATGACGAAAGTAATATATTATTGGACATTTTCAGATATAAGTGAGCAGACATCAAACCAAAAACTTAGTCATATTATAAAGATATGTAAACACATAGATCAAATATGGAACATTCGAATTATAAAAACCATACTGTGTAGTGTGTTGTTTCGACTAAAATAACTATTATTGGTCCTTACTCCTTAGATGAAGTGCTGCTTCCTAATCTCGGGCTATGTTTTTTAAATAGTCTTGGAATGCATTCCATTAGATGATCGTATTAACTACCATGCCGTTCTATTCACAATAAATTTTGCTTAGATTTGTTCCTTTTAAATATCCAAATACCTATGAATCAATCGAAAAGTCAACATTTTTACGGAAGCATAACCTATCGATCCTTTTTTGTGTCCGCAATGCCTTCGTTATTCGATTCGGGGTGCCAAATTTAATAATCCCGTTTAGCACAAGTATACATTATATGTAGAGGACACTTGCACGAAGATTATAAAAGAATTACTTAATTATTGGCAGTCTTGTTTGATATCTTGAGAACGAGGCTTTTCACTGTCAGTACGATATTTCATTTTACCAGCACTGCGTGTAATAATTGGCTTCCACAAATTCGTTGCTCGCCTGTAACTCCAGACCTTCAGATAGCGATGGAACATACAGTTTAAACTGCCCAACAAGTGGATAAAAAAAACAAACTAATGCTTGCACCGGAGCTTTGAGTTCCTTCTCATCATCTATTACGCTGCCAGCGTGCCTGCTTTCGTTTATATTCACTTATAATTTATATCGCTAATTGGATTACTCATATAGCAAGCGCAGTTTTACGAGATTAAAGTCAATAAATGCCTGTTGTACAGCACCAGGCAGAGCGGTAGTACGTTGCACCCCCGCTCGCGATATTTACCGAACGAAGAAAGTGCACACACATGCGGTGTGATTAGTGCCTCCAACCAACGCTGACTGCTGGCCCTGCCAAGTGCCGGTTGCCGGTCTGCGATGGATGCATTAAAACAAAATGCAACAACCCGGCGAACATTACCGTCATATACAGTCATGTATCCACATTACATAGTAACACTGTTCGCTTAGGATCGACATCAGTTTTGATGCACTTAACACACACGTAAAAATTCCTACCCTTTCGCATGGCCACCACCAGCAAAAGCAAATTGCACCAAGCTGCCATATGCATAGTTCAAGTGCGATGAATCCACCCCACGAACAGCGATGCGATGGATGGCGCGCGATATTGCACCCACTGGGTGCCATCAGATATAAAACTATGCAAGCGTATCGCACTCAAGTCTAATCGCATCTCAGTGCACTGTGCTACGTCAGAGGTAGGCACTGTGTACGAATGACGGTGTACAGTGGCCGACTTTTCGAAAAAAAAAACTCATGATAATTACCAAACATTGCTCAAAAATGCTTTGAACTTGGTCAGCTCCATTACGCTCGCTGCGTTCCACGCCTTCTTGTACCTGGTGAGTCGGATGGGAACACCGTTTTTGAGGGTTACTGTCAGGCCCACTTGCAGCTTGCCCTCTCCATCGTACATTTTCAGCTTTAGCTATCTTATAGATACTGGGTTCGCCGTAGTGTTGAGCGAGCTCATGGTCAGGGTTTGCAGAAATCGCTCTCAATAGATAACGAACAACGATACATTTTTATATTCTCTTTTGGGCTCAATCCCTGCCGTGGTTCATCCTGCGCCGCCACAGCTCGTCTTCCTGCAAACCGCCAAGGATCTCAAATACTCCTAGTGCCTACAGGACGTCCTCGAGCATGGTTCAAGTTTCATGTCTGTAGAGGACACCGGTCTTTAGAGCGTTTGTACATGACACATTTGTTGCGGGTGGAAATCGTTTTTACCGCAGTTACTTCTGTAGTAGGTCTGACTTCCGCAGATGATGCGCCTTCGTATTTCACGACTAACATTATTATCAACCGTTACCAACGATCCAAGGCAGACGAATTCATAGACCACCTCGAAAGTTTCCTCGTCTATCGTAACACTGCTTCACAGGCGGGTCCTGTAGTGCTCGGTTCCACCCACTGCATGTTCTGAATCTGTCGAAAATCGTACCCCGGCTGTACTCGGCTCTCATGACACCTTCTAGCGCAATATTTAACAACAGGCACGAAAGCATCACCTTGTCTTAGTCCCCTACGGGATTCGAACGAACTTTTAGTGTTCGTCAGAAACCTTCACACAGTTTTGCACACCATCCACCGTTGCTTTGATCGGTCTAGTGAGCTTCCCAGGGCTCCCTGCACATCCTAGCTCGCGGCACGAAGTCTTTGCGAGATGCGTTGAGCTTCTGATAGAATTTGCGTGTTTCTTGAGAACGGCACAGCTGTTCCATCTCCTCGCACTCCGCTTTTTCTAGGCGGCGTTTTTTCTCCTGAAAAAGGTGGGTCTGCTGTCTCCACTTCCGCCTGTAACGGTGACCACCAGGTGTACTGATACGGAAGGCTGTGTTGGAAGTAGGTGCTGCGAATGACCGTTTTCGTTCGTCAGCCGGTGGGCGCTGTATCTTCCAATAGTCGATCTGAGCTCCTCCTCCTGACACTCAAATCTCCTATACAGGCATACCTCGATAGTACGTACACCTGCGTAATTTTAGTGTACGTACTATCGAAGCGTACGTACTATCGAAGCAAAAAAAAAAATCTGAACGAAAAATACACCAAGGTGTAACGAAAAGGCTAGATGTTCACTCAAAAAAACGAAGTTTTGATGGCAGGCTCGGAGGCCGACTTCCATATACCGACAGCTCGACGAATTGAGGTGATATCTGTCGATAAAGTTTTTAAATTTAAATTATTGGATGGCGATCTACTAAACACTCTACTAAAAGTTTGAAATTATTTCATAACTTTATTTGAAATTTGTTTGGAAATTTAAAAATATTTTCCTCTGAAAATTCCTTATGAACTTTATTTCAATAAAACTTCTTATTTTAGAATTTCTCCTAGATTTGTTTCCGATACTTTTCTAAGAATTCCTCTGAAAATTTCTCCAGGGTCCATCTGGGATCCTGTCCTGCAGAACTTACAATAGGAAATCCAGCAGGAAATCCTTTGGGAACTCCTTTGATTACACCCACAAGAATTCCTTCGAAAATTCTTTCTAAAAAAGAAACATCCCGGAGTAGTTCTTGAAGGAATTCCATGCAGAATAGCTTGAGAAATTTCTGTGGGGATTCCGAACCAAATTGCCGGGGAATTCATGAAGAAATTTTCTGGGGAAAAAGGATTTCTAGAGAAATTCTTGAAGTAATTTCCGGGGAAATTCTTGATGAAATTGTTGGGAGAATTCATAGAGATGTTTCTGACAGAAAATTTGGTAGAGTTTCTAGAAGAATTTCCGAGGTAATTGCTGCTTACTCCTGGAAAAAAAATCTCGGTGAATCATGAAGGATTTTTTAGATGATTTTTGTAGACATTTTAGAGAAGGTACCCGCAGAAATTGTGAGAATTCCGGGTGTTTCTTGCGGGAGAATTACTTCAATAATTTCCAGAGGAATTTCAAGGTGAATTTCGGGAGGCAGCTCCAAAAGAGTTTTAACGAAATTTTCGAAAGAATAGCTGGAGAAATTGCCAGATGAATTTTAAGACGGATTTCTCAAGGAATTTTCGACAGAATTCCCGAAAAAAAATTATGAACAATTTTTTCGGGAAAATTCTTGTAGCAATTTTTGGAGGAATTTCCAGGGATGATGTCTGTCAAGGGCTTCCACGTGAGTTTATGAAGAAATTCATAAGGAATTTCTGGAAGAGCTCGAAGTAATTAATGAGAGATCTTGGTGGAATTTCTGGAACTTCAGAGCAACTGCCAGGAAAAGTTTACATGGGAATTTCTGAATGATTTTCTGGTGAAAGTTCTGAGAAAGGAGACGTGGAAGTTTTTAACGCAACAATTTAAGATGGAATTTTGAAAGATTTTTGAAAGGATTTACGGAGAAATTTCTGAAGTAATTCCCATGCGTCCTAGTCGAATTCTTGGAGAAACTTCCGGAGAAATCTCTAAAGGACCTTTCGGAGGAACCTATTGGAGAAATTTCTGAAGGAACTTTCGGAGAGATTCCTGGAGGAACTTTTAGAGGAATACTTATAGGAACTTGCGGAGGAAGGCCTGGAGGAAATTGCGGAGGAAGACCTGAATGAACTTGCAGAGGAATTCCTTGGGGAACTTGCGGGGGGATTCCTGGGGGAACTTGCGGATAAATTCCTGAAGGAGCTTCTGGAGAGATTTTTGGGGGAACTTGTGGAGAAATTCTTGGAGAAATTTCCGAAGGAAATACTGGAGAAACATAAATGCACGAAATTGATTTACGTCGCCGTAAATCACGAGCGGCATGACGCCGCCACTCCACTGCCGCTGGCTCTTGCTGAAGATGATCTGGCAGGCCAATCTAATTTCAATCGGCGCACAGGTCTTGATTGAATATCAAGTGAAATCCTGTAAGGAATTGTATGGAAGAACCCTTGGGAGAAACTGCGGTTCCAGGATAAACTTCTTCTGGGATTCCTGTGAGACATCTTAGAGGAATCTTAGAAGGAACTCCTGATTGAATTTCTAGTGGAATCTAGGGATGATTTTTTAAGGAACTCTTGGGAAAAAACTGAATCACTATTTCAAATAAATAACTGAAAAACATAACAAAATAAATAAAATTAAAATAACTACTCAACCAAAAAAATATCTTCATTTTAGTAACGCTGCTAATTTGTTTCTCAAGAAAAATGTTGTCACCAACAAGTGGATAGATTGGAACTAAACTTACTGTGAAGAGAATTAAACAATTAAACATCTCGCTGCAAATTCATTTTTGAGAAACGCTATCCCCATGATGAATTTAATTTACTCCTCGGGAAATGTTCTCTGGTCTATAAGGTGAATTAATACATGGGGACGGGTTCGAGAACTAGAACTAACTTCCTTGATAGATAAAATAATTCATAAACATAATAATCGTTCAATTAAGTGGATGGCTTTTCTGCTTTCTAAGAAAATCATCTATACATCCATACCAATACAATTATAATAATATTTTTGGAGAATCTAATCAGCTGTTTCAGATGTTCCTTGAATTGTTTAAAATATTTAAAAGAATGATGTGTGCTACGTGAGACTGTCAAACATTTATGAAACGCTACTTCTTTAAAGTACTGCAACTAAATGCCTGTAATGATTTTGACATCGGTACTTGGGCAGTTGTCATACTCATGTTCGAGCTGCACGGGGAATGCGTCTTTATCATCATCAGTGCTACGATGCCGAATCCACGGTCCTTGCTTGAGCACATTGGCGAGTATGCGTGTTTTTCCGATGAAGTTGAAAGATTTGCAGTTCTACGAACCTGGTTTTCAATCGCTTGTCCCTTTTCGTTGCTGTGGTCTTCGTTGATTAATCCCTTGTTGGATATTCGTTGCATGTTTTTTCGAAGCTGGCTTGCAGGGTGTGACACCCCCCCTGAAGCCGATGGGCCATTCCGCCTAAATTTCCGGTGGATCCTGGTGCACAATTTGTCTTAAAGTACGTCGCTGCACCATGGGTATTTAGGCGGACATTAATCGGAAAATCGACGTTTCCTTTTCCCCTAACTGCGTTTTCCCAGTCCAGGACAACTGTCAGCCAGAGTCAGTCAGTCAGTCAGTCGACCGAATCAGTCAGATTCAGGCAGTCCAGAAGCTACACATCCACACACCTGTTCGGGCTGGGTGAGTACTGTGTACCCGCCCACCGTGTGTTGTTACGGTCGGTAACAGTGTGTGTACCCGCCGCAGTGGAGTACACAGAGTTTGGCGCAGTCGCAGTCGAAACCGGAGCAATGCCGGCCGGGGGTGACATCTGCTGGACCCGAAAATCCCTCTGGGGAGGACACGGCCGGTCGAAGAAAAGTGAATCCAACACAGCGCCAAAGCTAGGAGCCAAAAGCTTTCACGTGCACACAAGTTATTTAAACATTTTTGAACTGTCATTTTTAAATATAATTTGATTTTAATTCGCGAATCGGACCAAAGCCTAAGATTGAAGATTTGGACGGATTTCCACCGTTATTATGCCATTCAAATTTGTGATTTCTCGTTTCAGTTTGAAAATAAAAGTTCCGCTTTACAAGTCTTTAGCGAAGAAAGACGCGGCGTAGAATTTAAAATTATAAAAAATAAAAAACTGGTATTAGTAATGATAATAAGGCCGATACAAATATTTAAAAACAATTTTGTCTCCCCCCTCTTCGTTTTTTTTGCCCAAAAAATATTTTGAGGGGACAGCAAAAAAAAAACTCGGGGAATTTTGAGGATTTTCAAAACATTCTTTAACAAATCCGAGGAGTTTTATTGATTGTTTCCATTTTATTATTTATTTTTTATTTTCCCCTCCCCCCCCGACTTTTCGGAGAACAGTAGGACATAATTTAAATTAAATATTTGTAACGGCCTAACTAGTTGGATATTTAAAGGCTATGTAATCGTGTGAGATAAGGGGCCGTACACATATTACGTAAGCACTTATGGGGGGAGGGGGATCGGTCAATATCTTACGCTCCATATAAATAAAAAATCATTCATGAGAAAATCAACTATGAGAAAAATCTTACATGGGGGAGGGTGGGTCAAAAACCCCAGAAAAATTGCTTACGTAATAAGTGTACGACCCTTAAATATGTGGTCGTCAGTGCAGAACTGCTTGGAATGTCGGGAAAAGTGGACACTAGAATCAGTGTTGGTAAAACCATTCTCAAAAAACGAAAGTTAACGGCGAGCTAAATCGTTTTTAAATAAAATCGCGGATGCGATTTTAAACAACAATAAATCGCACTTGAGTTATTCATGCAAGATTGCATCATATTACCCATTTGTCGTAAAATCAATTCGCTCTTTTTCTTCCCTTGTTGGGTATTTTAATCATTGCGGCCATTTGTTAGATCTATTGTGATATATTCCCAATCTGAAGTAGCTATGTCAAGTTGACGCATTATTAGACTACTAGCGTTTTCCCAATATGGAATTATGGTTCTGATGAATCGTACTACCGTATTGACTTGTAATCTCTTGCTAAAAATGTTCGGACAATGGCATAACATACATCATCTTGAAGTTTTACTAACAGCTTCAAATGATATCGACTCGGACAATGGCCTGTTATAAGACCTTAAGATCGAAAATTTTGCGAGTGACAAACTCGTTGACAAACGTTTGAAATGCATCGCAATCGAGGTTTTTTTCCAGATGTCCTCTATTTTTAATATATTCCCAAGATTTGAGGTCCATTCTAAGAGAACGCGCAGATATACCACAAAATGGTTCGGGACCTATGAATTGTCGAGATGAACCAAGTCTTGCCAGCAATTAGCTTGCTCATT
Organism: Armigeres subalbatus; assembly: GCF_024139115.2. Taxonomy (NCBI): domain Eukaryota; kingdom Metazoa; phylum Arthropoda; class Insecta; order Diptera; family Culicidae; genus Armigeres; species Armigeres subalbatus. Next base: position 306,666,677 of record NC_085140.1, read on the forward strand.
GCTTTCAATGCCACAATGACCAGGAATCCATGGTTTGAAGTGACTGAACACATTGCAAAACTAGTTCAGATGTGCATGTTGTGTGCTATAAATTTAAAGTTATTTGAATTCTTGTTTGGCAGTGTGTAATATGCATAATATCCATTGCAGATATGTATCTATCTTATCGATCTTACGTCTCGTGGACTCGCCATATGCAAGCGCGCCAACGAGGCATAATTTGAATTGAGCGTTAGTAGGCTATGACTTACAACACGTTTACAATGCAACCAATTTTCCAGTTTTCCCCTGGTTAGTTACGGACGACACATAACCAGAGTCTCTTAATTCTCGTGTATACATGGATGAGACAGTGTGCCATGAGCTACAAAAGAAACTACAAAGAAGTAGCACGGATTCAGTGCGACGAGAGAAGCTAGCGCGCGCATAAAATAACTGAGTGAGCGTGTCTCAATGTACGTCTCATGAGACTCATCTCATGCGCTAGGAATGCATAGCTGGCGTTACTTAGGCGACGATTTTATTGAATGAAAATTTCCCGCCTAAGCTATTTTACGCACCTTCGCTGTTGTTTGCAAAGATTTGCCATGGCAAACAGCGCATGAGCTAATCGCATTGAGAAGTCTCAATGCGACTCACCAATGTAAATGTGAGGTACACAAGCTTTGTGAGACTCGCGTGCGCTAAATTTTATGTGCGCGTAGCAGTCGTTGCTCAATCTCATCCTTTTTTGTACGCGTGCATGATGTCTGCACATAACCCGAGCAGAAGAAATTGGCTAAATAATACTTAATTCTGGTATTGATACCTTACTCTGGTATGAACTAGCCCTGCATAAGAGGTAAAATAGCAAAGGAATAATACCAACAATTAATATGCACAATACTTGAGCCATAACAAACTCTGTTATTAAATTATATTTCAATACCAAATGCATAACCAATTATTATTCGTTTGGTATTTAAATACCAAAACATGGTGTGCCTTAAGTATTCTGCATATAACGTTTTTGGTATTATTTTTTGGTATTTTACCTCTTATGTAAGGCTAAATCATACCAATTTCTGTTATCGAGGTCGTCGCTCCTGCTCGGGAAGGCTTTGGTCCGATTCGCGAATTAAAATCAAATTAAACTTTAAATTGCAGTTCAGAAATTATGAAATCACCCGGTCATGAAAAAGGCTGGTGCATGGCTGTATATCAAATTAATAAACTTCGCATCGGATGGCCCGATCAAAGTTAATAGATAAAAATGCACAATGAAACTACAAAGAAGTGCGGGTGCTGCTCACAAAAGTGCTCAGTGCGTATCCAAATCGCTAAACCATGTTGAGCGCGAGTGGTGCTCGCAGAAGTACTCAGTGCGTATCCAAATCGTCCGGCATTCTTGCAACATGCCCTGCCCATCGTATCCTTCCGGCTTTAGCTACCTTCTGGATACTGGGTTCGCTGTAGAGTTGGGCGAGCTCGTGGTTCATTCTTCGTCGCCACACACCGTCTTCTTGCACACCACCAAAGATGGTCCTAAGCACCCGCCTCTCGAATACTCCGAGTGCTTGCAAGTTCTCCTCGAGCATTGTCCAAGTTTCATGTCCGTAGAGGACAACCGGTCTTATTAGCGTCTTGTACATGACACATTTGGTGCGGTGGCGAATCTGTTTTGACCGCAGTTTCTTCAGGAGCCCGTAGTAGGCCCGACTTACACAGATGATGCGCCTTCGTATTTCATAACTAACATTGTTGTCAGCCGTTAGCAAGGGTTCAAGGTAGACGAATTCCTCGACCACCTCGAAGGTATCCCCGTCTATCGTTACACTGCTTCCGAGGCGGGCCCTGTCGCGCTCGGTTCCGCCCTCAAGCATGTACTTTGTCTTTGACGCATTCACCACCAGTACAACTTTTGTTGCTTCGCGTTTTAGGCGGATGTACAATTCTGCCACCTTTGCAAATGTTCGGCCGACATTGTCTATGTCATCTGCGAAAAAAAAATTGACTGGATCGGTTGAAAATCGTACCCCGGCTGTTACCCCCGGCTCTCCGCATGACACCTTCTAGCGCAATGTTGAACAACACCCAAGTAACATTTTAAGATTTATCATGCTCTATAGGAGGTTTTCATGACCAGTTGCTTATAAAACTTATAACTCCACCAAAACCTCTTCATGACATCATTAAGATAGCCTTCCGGCCTAATGGACCAACCTAGAAGATGTTATTAAAACCGTATTAAGAGTAGTAATAAAACTACAATAAAACATTGTATTGAATTGGTTGATACTCTATAAGAGGTTGTCGTGACCATCATAAGAGTAACAATAAAACTGTTTCAATTTCATATCATGGATTTTATTTATTGTCATTCGATTGCCTTTGTTTTTATTTTCAATAGATAACAATGCCCCCTATGTAAATCTGATGTGTGGAAAATAATGTTTCTGATTTGATGTTGAAAATGTAGCATTATTTAAGTAGTTCATACAGCAGAATGACATGCGCAATCAAATTTATCGTGAACTAGCTTTATGTACCCGGCCTTGCTCGGAATTGCCAGTTTGATTCGCAGTTTTTTTTTCACAATCGGAAAATGAATAAACCAATTGGTCAACAGGATAATTGCGTTTTCTTATCGATACTTCATCATTTGATCAGAAGAAGGCAGATTTCATTTGAAAACATTGACTGGTTTTGAAGAAGGGAGCAAACCCATAATCGCCATATTCCGGGCAAACGTTTATTTCTAAAGAAGGAAAAACATCCACCGATGCCTTATTCCGGGCAAACGTCTATTTTTAAAGAAGGGATCACATTCACCATCCAGAAGGAAACACATTAATCATTGCTTGTCACTGGGCAACCATAATTTCGATAAATGGTTAAATTGATCGATAACTAAACAATACAATAATGGGTTCAGAAGTTAGGCTGGAGCATACACACAAACATACAAACATTGAGTTTTATATATCTCGGTACTTATTCAAAAGGACGTATGTGATTTTGTAAACAAAGATGCATACGTCGATTTGTCAAATATGATGGCACTCCTACGCAAACCAACACAACGAACATGTAGCCGAAACCTCCCCTACCTGTATGTGGCGATGGTTTGCGTGGGAGTGCTATCAGATTGCAGAAATCAACGTTTAAATTTTTGTTTACAAAATCACATACGTCACATACGTTGAATAAGTATCCGAGATATATAGATAGCTAATAGCTATATGTATTCGGCTTTGCTAGGGACTGAAAAGTAAATTATTCAATTAAAATGTCCAATGCTGTAGCACAAAACCCACAGAGGTAGATCTACCGCTCATAGAATTGTTCCTTTGTATCAATCTATTTTTATATATTTGTTTGGCCCTTCTACCTTTTCAATAAACATCTTCCAAAAATAGAGAATAAGTGTACCAAATCTGGTTGTAATTTATCCTGGGAGTTACACTGAATTGCTCATTTTTTTAAAGACAACCCCTTCCCCCATAACTTCCCTTTTTCCCCAATGACCCTCCCACCTCCTTTGTTATCTTCTCCTTGGGATAGAAAATGTGTACACCAATTTTGGTTGAAATCGGTCCTGGGAGTTAGGTGTTACACTGAATTGCTCTTTTTCTAAATACAACCCTTCCCCCTTACCATCCCTTTTTCCCAATGATCATACCACCCTTTGTTATTTTCTCCTTAGGATAGAGAATGTGTGTACCAAATTTGGATGAAATCGGTCCAGGGGTTCAAAAGATACACTGAATTGCTTGTTTTCTGAACAATACCCTCCCCCAGCCCCTCCCTCTTTACCAAATTACACTTCCATATGATCGACTACTCTTAGTGAATATGTGTACAAAATTTGGTTGATATGGGTACTGGGGTTGGGAGTTACACTGAATTGCTCGTTTTATAAAGACAACCCTCCCCCATACCCTCCCTTTTTTACAATGACCGCCCCACCCGCTTTGTTATCTTTTGTTTAGGGTAGAGAATGTTTGTATCAAATTTGGTTGAAATCGGTGCAGGGGTTCAGAATTTACTCTGAATTACCCGTTTTCTGAACCATACCCTCCCTCCAGACCCTCCCCTTTCAAAGATTACACTCTCATATGGTTGTCTCCTTATATTGAATATGTGTACAAAATTTGATTGAAATCGGCCCTAGGAGATGCAAGTTACACATAATTGTTCGTTTTCTAAACAAAACCCCTCCCCCTTTTCTAAATGACCCTCCCACCCCCTTTGTCAACTTCCCCTGAGGATAGAGAACGTGTGTACCAAATTTGGTTGAATTCGGCCAAGTGGTTCAGAAGTAGTTAGCGAACATACATACATAGATTGATTTTTATATATATAGAAGATATTGAGTTTGTAGAAGCTTAAAATCAACGTGCTTCGAAATTATCGAATAATCACATGAAAACAGGAAATAAAATAATTTTCCAAACTACTCAAAATATTTCAATTTCAAATAGTTTGTAATAAAGTAATCATGCTTCTATCAAAAAACCTTAGAAATAATTTAATTCCACTATAAAATAGTCTATTTGATCGAAATTGATGTATTTTTTTCAATCGCAGCTATGACGTTGATCATTATTTCAACATGGCGACATTCCTTTTTATGAAAACAAAAATCTGGCGATAAATAGCTCAATGGCTTTTGTGATAACCTCAATAATTCCCATTGGTTACTTCATGACCGTTTTAAACATGCTTTAAAACTTTGTCATGATTACACTTCCCTACAACAGATGGCCTTCGGTTCAATAACATGCAGCCTAGTGGCTGAGGCGGGAAGCACTTTTTCATCCTACGGGCAACGATGCCAAATCTGTGGAAATAAAAGCTCTCGGTGGATTTGCGGATCCGTATAAGAAATCCACGAATGCTAGTAATTTCCCGAAATTAGTGAATCTACGAATATGTGGAATATTACTCATTCGTGTTTTCTTCCTTTTTTAGATACCGGAAACTCGAAATCATCATCAATTAAAATGATTCTTCATCGAATCGGCTTTTCATGAAAAGCCGCAATCCAATTAAGTGCATATATTTAACAGCATTTCATATGTATGTGTCTCATTTCTCAAATCAATATCAAAACATAAGAGTTACAGTTGAATAATTTTTAAATAACCCTGCTCATGGAACATAATTAATATTGACAGAAATCGAATTGTCTTTGAAAAACCTTTATTGGTATTATTGGATAACACCGGAGATTCTTAGGACCAGGGGATTTTTTACCTGTCGCTTTTTAGTTATTTTTTTTTTAATTTGGGAAATGAGAAGCATCTTAAGTTTATCAGAAACACATGTCACTCACATTATGTCGGTAAAAATATGCTAATCTCATTATGCGTCTTATTGCATGATTCAGGTATAAGTTATACAGCAACACTGCTTTCCAAATTCAACATGGCGAATAGATCGAGTTACGTTGAGTTGTTTTAAAGCAGTGGCCCAAACTGGTTTTATGACGCATTTGAAAGCAATAATAAAACTATTATCAAAACTTCAAAGCTAGCAAAAAGTTTAGTTTTAAAACATGGTTTATAAGAGTTTTATGGATAGCTCAAGAGTTGTATAAAACCTTTGTTCGATAGCATTGTTTATGACCACCATAAAACAATGGGCTTTAATTATTCCCACTATAAAACCTTATTAAAATTCATATAAAACCCAACGGTCACAGAATTGTTACTTGGGCAGGAACGAAAGTCCATCACCTTCTCTTAGTCCCCGGCGCGATTTGAACGAACTGGAGTGTTCGCCCGAAATCTTCACTTAGTCGGTCTATACTGTCGTATGTCACCTTGAAATCAACGAACAGATGGTGCGTTAGGTTAGGACCTGGTATTCACCGCATTTTTGAAGGATTGGCCGTACAGTAAAGATCTGATCCGTTGTCGAGCGGCCGTCAACGAAGCCGGCTTGATAACTTACCACGAACTCATTCGCTAATGGGGACAGACGTCGGAAGATGATCTGGGATATCACTTTGTAGGCGGCATTAAGGATGGTGATCGCTCGAAAGTTCTCACACTCCAGCTTGTCGCCTTTCTTGTAGATGGGGCATATAACCCCTTCCTTTCACTCCTCTGGTAGCTGTTCAGTTGCCCAGATTCTGACTATCAGTTTGTGAAGGCAAGTGCCTAGCTTTTCCGGGCCCATCTTGATGAGCTCAGCTCCGATACCATCCTTACCAGCTGCTTTATTGGTTTTTAGCTTTATTGGTCTTTGGGTGGCATCCTTAACTTCCCTCAAGGTGGGGGCTGGTTGGCTTTCATCGTCCGCTGAACTGGCGTAGTAATCTCCTCCGCTGCCTTGACTTTCACTGCCTGTACTCTCAGTGCCATTCAAATGTTCCTCGTAGTGCTGCTTCCACCTTTCGATCACCACACGTTCGTCCGTCAAGATGCTCCCATCCTTATCCCGGCACATTTCGGCTCGCGTTTCTTGAGAACAGCACAGCTGTTCCATCTCCTCGCACTCCGCTTCTTCCAGGCAACGTTTCTTCTCCTGAAAAAAAGCGCATTGCCCGTCCGCGCTGCGTTCTTCTCCTCCAGAATCTGTCTGCACTCTTCGTCGAACCAATCGTTCCGTCGACTTCGTCCCACATACCCGACGTTGTTCTCCACTGAGACGTTAATGGCTGCTTTAACTGTTTTCCAGCAGTCCTCAAGAGGGGCCCCATCGAGCTCACCCTCTTCCGGCAACGCTGCATCGAGATACCGCGGCGGTCGTCGGTACCGAACATTATTGTTGATGACGGATAGTGTTGGGCGCAGTTTAACCATCACCAGATAGTGGTCAGAGTCGATGTTAGCGCCACGATATGTCCTGACGTCGTTAATGTCGGAGAAGTGCCGTCCATCAGAACGTGGTCGATTTGTGATTCTGTCTGCAGTGGCTCCAGGTGTACCGATACAGGAGGCTGTGTTGGAAGTAGGTGCTGTGAATGGCAATATACTTGGAGGCGGCAAAATTAATTAGTCGTAGGCCGTTTCTGTTCGTCAGCCGGTGAGCGCTGAACTTCCCAATGGTCGGTCTAAACTCCTCCTCTTGGCCAACCTGAGCGTTCAAATCTTATATGATGATTTTGACGTCGTGGCTTGGGCAGCTGTTGTACTCACGTTCCAGCTGCTCGTAGAATGCGTCCTTATCATCATCAGTGCTTCCGGAGTGTGGGCTATGGACGTTGATTATGCTGAAGTTGAAGAACTGACCTTCGATCCTCAACCTGCACATTCTTTCATAGATCGGCCACCACCCGATATACGCGCCTGTTCCCTGCTCGTGTGTGATCCGCACTATTGATCCCTTCCAACAAACCTCCTGCAGCGCTACGATACCGACGGTCTTTGAGCACATCGGCGAGTATGCGTGTGCTCCCGATGAAGTTAAGAGATTTGCAGTTCCACGAACCGAGTTTCCAATCGCTAGTCTCTTTTCGTCACAGCTATCTTCGTTAATGGTTCCGGTTCGCACTCTCTTGTTGATTATTCGTTGAGTAAGTTTTTTTTGGCTGGCTTGCAGGGCCTGACACCAAACCCCTAAATTTCCGGAGGTGGTTCCTCCTTATTCCCGGTGGACCATGCTGCACATTTTCACTTAGAGTCCCGCATGGCACTTCAGTGATGATCAGCCGCCATTAACATGGAGAACAGACGCTGTTGTGAGCCGCTCCTAACATGGAGAACAGACGCTCAGTAAGATTTGCACCTCCGGAAAGGAGCAAACCTCCTCCTTCCCTGTCAGCATACGACCATAGTTCCCACCGGGGTTGGTTACCCGATAAGGTTGCTCGTATCCCGGCCAGCGCTACGAGAGGGATAGGAGTTGCTGGGTAAGAGACAAAGTACCGCGAGATGGGGTCTATTTTATTCCTTCAGGCACGCGAAGTTCTAATAATGGTACGCTTTACCCAGCATTTGCCAATGGATGCATTAAAATTTTCCAAAATAGTTTATGCGGAAATTTTATACAGTTTCTGTTAGGTTCTTATGCTGAACTGTATTAAAATCTGCCTTCCGCTGGTTGGGTGTAAAGCAAAACTGAGTTTTCACTCGGCACCCAGTCACTGTGCGATGCCGCCGGGAACGGGTTGTTGCACCGTGCATTTCCACCACCGCCACAACCACCGATGAAGACCGTGGGCTATAAGCTGGAAGCATCAGAGGCTGCTGCTGCTGCTGCTAATCGCATCTCGTGAGCTGAACTGCAGCCAAGCGGTATGAAAGACAGACGGGGCATGTTAATTATACCATTTAGTGTTTACATTCATTTTGATAAACATTCCGACATGCGTCCAGCCTGTCATAGTCAGTCAGTGCGCGTGTTTGTGCGTCTGGGGCGATGTGCGGGTGAGCGGAAGTGATGCCGAGGGGCTGGTCCCGGCTGCTTGGTGGTCGTGTAGGTGTACGGATACGTTCCTACGCGTTTAGCGAATAAATGCAACGAGTCGCTGACCAGTGGGAAGTACATGTTGGTATGGGTGGATATTTTTTTCCTTCCTATTGGCATCGAAAGTGATGATAATTGTGATCAATGAAGATTGATTGAGAGAAAATTGTGACCTAGGCCAGTTTAATGGTTAATACTTGTTCAACGAAAAAAAGCTTTCGTTGGTTTGTATCGCATTGTGGTAGATTCCCTCATTGATCAAGGCCATTGATGCATCCTGGAAATGTGAAACAATTGATTGACGTTCCATTAGCCGGCAGTCACACACATCGAACTCTGCGTTTGACAGGCTGAACATTATTTGTATTGCAACACATAAGAGGAATACGGTGTACATTGGAATTCCAGATGAAACACAGAGCAATTCGAGAACAAAAACTTGATTTCACTTTTTTTCGTTCATAGTCTTTCTGACCACATCATGTTCATGCCAAGTGCCGGGTTACCAAGCAATACAAAATTGCTACATCATACCATCATACTATGGACCGAATGCGTTGATCATGAAACACATAACTATTTTGACGTATAGTGATTACATCAGTGATTACACCATATTTCTGAACCCAGAGTTTTTGAAGATAGAAAATTACAATGGCTTGAACTGAAATTTATTCCGGGGAAACTGAGATTAGAACCAAAAACGCTATCACTAAAACAGATATCCGGTGAGCGGGTTATCTGTTTAACCATAACCATATCTCATTATGGAAATCATGTTTGATCTAAGATGTTTTCCAAAGAACTGTGAGCAGATTGAGGAATGTGACGCTCTATAGCTCAATGTTGAAACTGTATCCAACAGAATATTTGTTAACACCTACTGAGCTTGTAACTGACAATCGCTTGTGAATAAAAGTAATAGAAAATAAGAGAAAGTTCGATGTGTTCTTCTTCTTATTCTTCTTCTTATTGGCATTACATCCCCACACTGGGACAGAGCCGCCTCGCAGCTTAGTGTTCATTAAGCACTTCCACAGTTATTAACTGCGAGGTTTCTAAGCCAGGTTACCATTTTTGCATTCGTATATCATGAGGCTAGCACGATGATACTTTGTTACAATTTTTGAGATATTGCCGACAAAATGTACAGTAAATTTCCCGGAGTGGACACCGGTCAATAAACGCAGACAGTCGTACGATATCGCCTCTAATCTCTTTCGCACACCGTAAGTTGACCCCTTCAATAATAGCGCACATAAACACATACACTAATGGCTCGAAGCAAGATAGAACATCTCGCACAATAGCCACATCAGAGTGATTTGATCAACCAAGTGTGAAGTACCTGGATTGAATAGTGCATGCAAACCTGAAGGGTGGCACAGGTTGCGTATTAAGATCCCTCTAAAACCATCACCAGCATCACGTTTTCGAAAACCAGAGGAAAGTGCTTCAAACCACAACCACGTGCAGTCAATCGGTCCGAGAAGCCAACCATAAAAGGCTCGGTTGCATGTCCCGAGCGACTATCCGGCTCGATTGTAAAAGCGCTGACAGGGTCTAGTCCTCCAGATTCGGACACTACTAAGAGTGACAAACGTAGATGCCAACACATCCGACACAGATTCCACAATATACGATTCACACGATTGGCACTCGTTGGCAGCCAAAGACACAGAAGGCCTTCAATAGCCTTGCATTTGCCGGTGAATCGACATCTGTACGCTCGTTGAGCGAGTATCGCACGGCGATCCCAAGCTGGTGGTGCAACTTTGAGGTGCAGGGAAGTCACGGGTGGTGCAGCAGACGATACGCATTGTGCGACATTGAACCGGGTACGACGCAACAAAAGGTAGTGCGACGGAGAGCGTGCGACATCAAGGAAGTAGCATCGATTTGCAGTGTGCATTCTGCTCGTCCGAGATTGCCAGGTGATGCTTCATGCAACAAAGGCACACTAGCGAATGTGCGCTGATAGCGATAACGACGATGCACCAGATGCAGCAGGGGGCCCCCATCGATGCTGATAAACGACGGACGGAGGATGAGAAAATGTATGTACGTTAGGCAAATTAGCTGTAAGAACATTATGTGAAATGAATACTCAAATGAACCATCATTGCCAATTCTCCATTATTGCCGATTTCATGTTTTCTACTTTGAGTCAATGAGCTGGGGTTTGAGACACAAAATAACACTTTGTGCAATTTGTGTAGCTGGTCGGGAAAGAAATTTTGAAGCTTTATAATAGCGAAGGAGATTTGCGGGAAGAGCGGTGTGTTCTACGTTATCGAATGCATTGTGTGCTAAGCCGCGTGACTGAAAATCGTAACATTGGCGCCCAGACTAAAAAACCCACTAGTGAGTTTGATCGGTTCGCGTAGTCAAGCTGTCAAATAAGTGATCTGTGTGTATAGTTAAATTAGTGATATCCGTGTCACACTAGTTGGAGATGGATCTTAAGCACCTCACCCCGGAGGAAATAGAGTTCGAACTGCTTGTTCGGAAAACGACTGGTACGAGAGGAAAAAACTTGGAGTGGAAAGCATCACGACTACAGCAACTATTGGACAGTGAACTCAATGGATCGCCGGTACCCAACTGTTCATCCCACGTACTAACGGATATGGACAGTATATATCAATGTCAAACGAAGCTGTCTCCAATTTTGCAAGCTTTGGATGGTGCTTTCAGACAAAGGAACGACAACCAGGTGAATGCATTGAAATCAAGACTGTTGCATTACCAATTTCGACTTTCGCTTATATCGGATCCGATGATACTAATCAATGCAAAGAAAACACTGGAAAAGGTAGGCCTCGCTCTACAGAAAATCGAGAAATACATCCAGAATCAAGCATCAGGAACATCAGCAGGACAAGCGGATACAGAGGACCTTCCAAGTGATCCAGAAACGAGAAAGCGGTTAAAGATCGCGAAACTTCAATCGAGCATCAACGAAACATCAAAGCATCAACTACAATTAGAAAAGCAGCTTCAAGAAGAACTTCGGGGCAACCAAATACCTGAAGAGCAGTCAAACCAGAATCCAGTAGTTCTCGACGGGAAACACCAGGACCAAGAGAAGCAGTCGAGGCTCCAACACCAACAAATGGAACATCGTAGAGAGGATCAACAATTACCGCCACCTCAAGTTCAACAGTCTCAACAACATCAACAGCATCCAAATCCCATGGAACAACAACAACAACAACAAGATCCACGACAACCATCAACAACAACAAGATCATCTACTGTGGCAAGATCAGCAAAACAGAGGTTTTCATCAGGAGCAAAGCCTTCGTTTATTGCTGAACCAAATGCAGATACAGCAGCAACAGTTAGAGCGACAGCTTCAACAGGAGCAATACAGACGACAACAGCTAGAAGCACATTTACAGCATCAACAGTTAAGATTGACAGCACCTCCACAGCGAGAAAACGAAATCCCGAATTACACCTTTGGCGCGATTTCAGGATACTGGGGTCCGTACAATCAACGAGACTCCGGGATAGCTGAACATCCCCAGGAATATGAGCAACAAAATTTCAGGGGAACGCCTAATAGATCCAACACACCGAGAATCAATACTCAACAGTCAAATAGTTACAGATTTCTGCAACCGGTACATAAGTGGCCATTCGAGTACTCAGGAGAAGGTAACATCGTAAAGTTAGGCGAATTTCTGAATCAGGTGAACACCTACGCTGTCACCGAAGGCATGGATGAGCAAACATTGCTTCGCTCAATCAAACATTTATTGAAAGGAAGAGCACTTCAGTGGTACACGCGCTCGTATCTAATCCTTACAACTTGGGACATCTTTAAAGCAGAAATCAAACAAGAGTTCTTACCTCCGAACTACTCGGAGATTGTGAAGCAGGATCTGTACTTACGATTCCAAGGTCCAAATGAGTCATTCACAACATTCTACAGAGACCTAGTAGCGGCGTTCGAGATAATGGAACCAGCAATATCAGAGTCAGAGAAGTTATTTATCTTGAAATCACATCTCAACACAGACTTCTCCCCAATTGCTTCGGCGTCCCGATCGGCGAGTGTCCGTGACCTCGTGGCAGTATGCAAAGATTTCGAAGTTTCTCGTTCTTACGCACTAAGAGGGCGAGCACCAACAACGCGAGTCCTAGGAACCCGGCATGAGAATTCATCACTTCATCAGCCCGTGATCAATAGATTGGACAACAGTGGCCGGCCGCCATTAAATCGACAACCGTACGGCACAGCGCGGGTCAGCATGGTAGAGCATAATCAAGAGGTCGAAGAAGAAGTGGATCCGGTGAGCATCAGGAAAGAGAAGCGTTTCATCAGGACATTGCTTACCGGAACGAAGCTGCGTCGAATCTAACAGAAGAGGTAAATGCCATTCGAGGGCAGAATAATTGGAGCGGAAGATCGGCGTCTGACACCACATCGAACCAGTCGGGTAGGAATTCCATACGGGAGGCTCCAATAGTAACAGTATGTTGGCAATGTGAAAACCCTGGACACACTTATTTCAGATGTCCTAATCCAAAACGCTACTTGTTTTGCTACAGCTGCGGCAAGAAAGGATGTACAACGCGCAACTGTGAAGCCTGCATCTTACGCTGGAGACAATTAGACACACAAAATGAGCTTCCGATTTCGGGAAACCGGAACTGGGAGAACCCACAGTAAAGGTGGTGGGATCTCCCGAAAAATCGATGGTGCCTTTGCTACGTAATATTCCGGCTTTTTGTAAGGCGGACTCTATTATAATTGATACGGAAAACAACGATAATCGACCATATGCAGCTATATCGATCCTTGGGAAAAAAATACGAGGATTGTTGGATAGCGGCGCAACCTGCAGTCTTATAGGAGGATCTCTAGCAGAAATTGCAGACGAACTGGGACTTCAAAAATTTCCGGTTATAGGAGAAGTAAAAACAGCAGACAACTCGCCACACAAAGTCTCGTTTTTCTCCCATGTACCATTCGTTTATAATAATAAGAATGCAACTCTTCCTATACTATTCATCGAATCTATGCCTCCTTTATTAATCCTAGGAATGGATTTTTGGACGAAGTTTGGCATCAAACCAAAGATCTGTGGAGTCACAACTAGCGGGGACTTGGAAAATTCAGTAATAGGAACATTAACGCGGGAAGAGCAGGATCAACTACAAGCAACAATCCTAGAATTCCCAACATCGGCAAACCAGGGTCAGTTAGGTAGAACAAACCTATACTGCCACAAAATAGACACTGGCACCGCACCACCATTTAAACAAAAATACTACCCCATGTCCAGATTCGTACTGGAGGACTTGAACAAGGAAGTGGACAGAATGCTTGAGCTGGGTGTGATAGAAGAAGCAGTTTGCTGTCCTTGGAATAATGCCACGGTGGCAGTTAAGAAAAAAGACGGTTCTATGCGATTGTGTTTGGACGCCAGGAAACTGAACTCAGTCCTAGTTCAAGAAGCATACCCAATTCCGCAGATAGCATCCATCGTCAACAACCTGAGCGGATCGAAGTTTCTCTCCTCAATCGACCTAGAATCAGCATTTTGGCAAATACCACTTGAGGAAGAATCAAAACAGAAGACAGCTTTACCATTCCGCAACGAGGGCACTACCAGTTTACAGTGGTTCCATTTGGATTATCAACGGCCAGTCAGGCCCTATCGCGTGTCATGAATCACTTATTCATCGACCTGGAGCCAAAAGCATTCGTTTATTTGGACGACCTAATATTGGCAACAGAAACGTTCCAAGAGCATCTCGAACTACTCCACGAAATCATTAGAAGACTGAAAAGCGCTGGTCTGACTATCAATGCCGAGAAATCTGCCTTTTGCAGGAAAAGCTTGCAGTATTTAGGCTACGTACTGGATCAACAAGGCTGGCGCGTTGACGAAGGGAAAGTAGAAGCAATAACAAAATTTCCGGCTCCGACAAACAAAAAGGAGGTTCAACGATTTATCGGCATGTGTGGGTGGTACCGAAGATTCATACAGAATTTCTCCAAAACAGCTGCCCCTCTGACGGAACTCACAAAAGCTGGAAACAAATTTAAATGGACTGAAGAATGCGAGAATGCCTTCCAAACTCTCAAATCGCACCTCATATCGGCCCCGGTCTTGGCAACGCCAGATTATTCAAAGCCATTTTCCGTGGCATGCGACGCGTCCGATGTGGCAATAGGAGGTGTATTAACACAAGTAATCGAAGGAGAAGAAAAAGTAATCTGTTACTTCTCCCAGAAACTCGCTTCCTCCGAACGAAAGTATTCAGTGACCCAACGCGAGTGTTTGGCGGTTATACGATCAATTGAGAAGTTTCGTGGATATCTCGAAGGAACACACTTCACGGTTTACTGCGACCACTCAAGTTTGACCTACCTCAAAACCATGAAAAATCCAACGCCGCTTCTTGCTAGGTGGATCCTGCGGATGAACGCATACTCCTTCGACATAAAATACCGCAAAGGAAGTTCCAACACTGTCCCTGATTGTCTAAGTCGAGTAGAAATTGTAAACTCTTTGAGCGCATCACCCACAACAGCTTCGGATCCATGGTTTGACCGGTTGGTTGAAAATGTTCGGAAGGATGCTGATAAGTTTCCAGAATTCAGGATAATCGACGGACAACTGTACAAAAATTGCGCTATGAAAGACGAGACTGGCGGAAAAGTTCATCGTTGGAAAAAAGTAGTTCCAACTCATCTTCGTCGTGAGCTCATGCATCGATTCCATGATATACCCACCGCTGCTCACCTCGGAGGAGATCGTACATTGCTTCGTATTCAACGCGACCACTATTGGCCTCAGATGGCGGCGGATATCAGGAAATACGTACGAACCTGCGACGTATGCAAAGCTTGCAAGGCACCTAATAAAACCTTAACACCAACATTAGGCAACCCTAAACCAGCGCAACTGCCTTGGGAGCTAATTTCAGTAGATTGGGTTGGCCCACTCACACGATCAAAGAAAGGTAATACAGTTCTTTAGTCATAGTCGACTGGGTGACAAAATTCATCGTCATAGAGCCATTTCGATCGGCAAATGCTCAGAAAATGTCTGAGTTTCTAGAGCACTACGTATTTCTTCGATTCTCCACGCCAAGGATCATCGTTTCGGATTCGGGATCCCAATTTTTATCCCAGGTCTTTCAGACCTTGCTCAAAAGATACAATGTAATTCATATGAGAACTGCTTTCTATACACCAATGTGTAACGCAGCAGAGAGGACAAATCGAACGCTCATCACATGTGTTAGATCGCTACTCGATGAAGACCAAAGAGATTGGGACGTGCATATTCAACAAATAGTATGTGCAATTAATACTGCAAAGCACGAAACCCTGGGATGTAGTCCTTACTACTGCAACTTTGGAAGGGATCACATTCTATACACAAATCAGTATGTTGCCGCCAAAGCCAATTCGGCCGAAGACTCTCAAGCAGCCCAAAAGGCAAGAATAATATCGGTTCATAACATTCAACATTTCGTGTTAGCAAGGATCAAAGCTGCCCATGACAACAGCAAGAAACGTTATGACCTAAGAGCTCGGAATAGAACATTCGCAGAAGGAGAAATAGTGTGGAGAAGATCATTCGAGTTATCCAATGCAGCAGAGCATCGAACGAAAAAATTGGGAGAAAAGTTTATACCATGCATCGTTAGACAAGCGCAAGGATGCAACAATTACACACTAGAAGACATCAAGACATCGAAAACCGGCGTTTATCACGCAAAAGATATCAAACCAGACTAAAACCAAATCATCAAGCTATGTCCACAGCACCCTGCCGCTGTCAACAAAGAGCAATCGCCGTGAACACATCGTGTTGGATGCAGAAGAGATCGGAAACTCGTTCCAAAGTTTCTCATCCGGACACGATCAAGCAACGAAACCCATTTATCCAGCTATGTACGCAGAACTACTGTCCGACTATGAGCAGATGCCACCAAAAACATGTTCGCTGTTGACTCGAAGGCCCAATAACTAATCACGAAACCTCGTCACAGCAAGCAGTTTTACAGACTCTTCGTCCGTCGAACACGTTAGAAACCCCACATTAATGAAACTGCGGAACAACCATATCAACATCAGATTGCTACTACCGAGTTCGCAAGAAACACACTTCCATCGTATATACCACTTTATGATCACTCACTTAGTCTGGTAGAGGAAAACGCCATACGCAACTCAAGGCACTTTTAATACCCCAAGCTCACGGCCCTTATGACTCAATATAGTACAGATCACCAAATAATTGTATTTTCTCGGTAAAATTTCTGGCGCCCAACTACATTACCGTAACTCAGATGATGGAGACGCGATTTACCGTAGAATAGGATAGTATATAAGGAAGTAGTCATAGAGATATTCCGCAGCGCATCAGCGGCGGTGAAGACATTTATCTTGGATAGATCTGGCACACTTTGTGTTTCAAGACAAACGCTACCGTTAGCTAATAAGTATGTTTCTGGAGTACCGTAGATTAGGAAAACCAACCAATACTCGATGTCCTAGGTAGAACCTCAGGAAAAGATCTGATCGATATTGTTTAGTATTAGAATCAATCGACCTTTCCATGATTTGATCGTCAGCAGATATAAAATCGAAATTTTGCGAATTTTGCAACATTCGCAAAAATTTCGACACCGTTTGAATGATGTTGTGTTACAATTTTTGAGATATTGCCGACAAAATGTACAGTAAATTTCCCGGAGTGGACACCAGTCAATAAACGCAGACAGTCGTCGTACGATATCGCCTCTAATCTCTTTCGCACACCGTAAGTTGACCCCTTCAATAATAGCGCACAAAAACACATAAACTAATGGCTCGAAGCAAGATAGAACATCTCGCACAATAGCCACATCAGAGTGATTTGATCAACCAAGTGTGAAGTACCTGGATTGAATAGTGCATGCAAACCTGAAGGGTGGCACAGGTTGCGTATTAAGATCCCTCTAAAACCATCACCAGCATCACGTTTTCGAAAACCAGAGGAAAGTGCTTCAAACCACAACCACGTGCAGTCAATCGGTCCGAGAAGCCAACCATAAAAGGCTCGGTTGCATGTCCCGAGCGACTATCCGGCTCGATTGTAAAAGCGCTGACAGGGTCTAGTCCTCCAGATTCGGACACTACTAAGAGTGACAAACGTAGATGCCAACACATCCGACACAGATTCCACAATATACGATTCACACGATTGGCACTCGTTGGCAGCCAAAGACACAGAAGGCCTTCAATAGCCTTGCATTTGCCGGTGAATCGACATCTGTACGCTCGTTGAGCGAGTATCGCACGGCGATCCCAAGCTGGTGGTGCAACTTTGAGGTGCAGGGAAGTCACGGGTGGTGCAGCAGACGATACGCATTGTGCGACATTGAACCGGGTACGACGCAACAAAAGGTAGTGCGACGGAGAGCGTGCGACATCAAGGAAGTAGCATCGATTTGCAGTGTGCATTCTGCTCGTCCGAGATTGCCAGGTGATGCTTCATGCAACAAAGGCACACTAGCGAATGTGCGCTGATAGCGATAACGACGATGCACCAGATGCAGCAGGGGGCCCCCATCGATGCTGATAAACGACGGACGGAGGATGAGAAAATGTATGTACGTTAGGCAAATTAGCTGTAAGAACATTATGTGAAATGAATACTCAAATGAACCATCATTGCCAATTCTCCATTATTGCCGATTTCATGTTTTCTACTTTGAGTCAATGAGCTGGGGTTTGAGACACAAAATAACACTTTGTGCAATTTGTGTAGCTGGTCGGGAAAGAAATTTTGAAGCTTTATAATAGCGAAGGAGATTTGCGGGAAGAGCGGTGTGTTCTACGTTATCGAATGCATTGTGTGCTAAGCCGCGTGACTGAAAATCGTAACAACTTTTATGCCCAGGGAAGTCGAGACAATTTTCAATCCGAACTTAACTGAATTTAGCAACATGTGGCTCATAAATAAATAACTAATATTTGCCTATTTAAAAAGTGAATTTTTGTTCAGCGGGGTATGGATTGAACATTTCAAAATGTTTTCTGCAACCGTCAGAAGTTATTCACTTTTGTATAAATACCATTTTGCGAATCATATTGGATGGTTCTTAAGGCATTCCATTCACCGAACCTCCCTGGCTCCCGAACATGCAATTTGCAGCATTTTCAACCAAACATTTTCAATCCTCTGCAGTGGAAACTATTCCCAGAACCCTGCTGCTGACGAACTACATACCACCCACCCAACTTGTTATTCTCTACTGACGGTATGGGACCCCAGTAGAGTAAATCATGCACTTTGTTTTGGCACAAGCATCGTCACCTACTGTATCGTCAGTGGATTGTCTGTAAACTGTCTGTGTCGGTCTCGGAGGCACATGATTCACGATTTTCGCAACGGTTTCTTCTCGGTTTACTCGATGAGTAACGATTTTCTGACCATTCAGTCGGCTGGCTGGTTGCTCTGCAGATACTTTTAGCTTCTGTCAGTATATCCCACTCAAAAATGGCTCTCTTCTACCAAGCGTAGGTATTGAGTGGAAACAATGTGATATTTTTGTAACTCTTCGAACGGCAAAAAAAAGTGATTCTGTCTGTGCTGACGTGCAGAGCATTGCTCTGCATTGTATGGTCCACAAGCCGAAAGAGATGCTTGTGTTTTCATTTAATTTAGCTTAGTGGATGTCATCCTATTTTTGATGGGAATCAGATTTGTTTTTGCTCGAATATATGTGCTCACTCTTATTTGAATTCGGATTTTCCTTTTGTTTGATGAAATAATTTCTGTGGAAGCAGATTCCTTATATCAATTAAATTCACCAATCTTCGATCATGTTGTCGAATAATTCTTCTTTTTTTAGTTTCCAATGATTCAGTTCAGAACGTATCCATGCAAACACAAAATAAAACAATAATTTAGATTTGATGGAAAATTTGATTAAAAAATATTGCACCCGACATTCTCTGACACAGACCGGTTTTCATCCGTCAGATCGAATCACAGCAGCATTTGGAATATCTATTTCCAGGCATCTATTAGCCAAATTGATGTTTTTGCTTCGATGAGTGAAATGCTCTGAAGCATATGGAGAGAAATGTTTGCTCACATTTGCATTCGGGATCTGGATAATCGAAAGCGGAAATCAGTATTGGACAGGACTGGTAAGCAGGTTGTCTGATTCATTTCTAATTTATTGATAGAATAGACATATGCTTTTTTCGGATTTGTTAGTATTTGGTCATTGAGGTGGTATTAAATGTTTATAGAAACACTTGAGTTACCGATTTGCTTCTTAAAACTCGCTTTTGAACGTTTCTCGACTTTCATTTCTAGAAGCCTATACTCGATTACATTATTTTTGAACGTTGATTAGTCAATACAGTACAAAACTCTCGAAAAGCCAATTGGTCTCCCAAATCACCCAAATAAATTCGAAACAAATATTTTGAATTCGCAATCGATTCACAAGGCGATCACCACCTCCACCCGTCCCGGCTGCTCGTTATCGTTATTATCGGTTACGACGATTGTTTTCATAGCAGTTCCGCCCAATTACCCAATTGCCAGACCATCCCCGTTTGTCGGCGAGCCCGGGTTCCACCGGAATCCGCATCAACAGCACCGCGGTGCAAACAGAGAAATAATAGAAGAAATACACGGCTGATTGCTCGGAAAATTTGCTGCAGATGAAGAGGGTAATTCCAAGTGCTTATTAGCCAATTTACAGCGATTGGATCGAATCATCTGGCAATTATTGCCGGTGATCGGGGATCGGTGGCGGTGGATCCCTCTTACCGTGTTTGAAGTTTAAATGCATTCGATTGGATGTTAATTCTCGATTTGTTGCTCAAGTCATAGAAAACGAAAAGGTAATTTGTGCAAGACAGACGGAAGTCATGTTTCATTTCAATCGAACATCGATTCGGATTTATGTGTGCTTTTGTCGAGTCAAATTTACCTATATTGGTTTTACATAGCTGATAGGATCAATATTTGCATCTATTTGCACGAGAATAGAAGTTGCTATGTTGCTCAATTGTGGAATGCCTCTGGGGTTTGTCTAGCTTTTCGCTGGAATACGTCCAACAACAGCAAGGAGTTGAATCCTGCTATTCATTGGATTATTTTCTTTGGCATTGGTTTAAGTCTTAAGGTATGTGTGCATCTATTTGAAGGATAAAGCAATAATCTGGCTTCGTTTCAAAAAGCTATTTCTGGACTATTGTAGGTCACAAACACTCGTACACGTACCCAAAGCGGACACAGCCAGCAAAGCCAGGCAAATATAGAAGGCTTCGAAGGGGTTCCGTCGAACAAATTTATGCGTCCACTGACCCTCCACCCAGTGTTCGGTTTGGCTGCTACTGCAGAATCGACCGCTAGTTGTGGGTATCCTGTGCAATTGGAAAACTAACTCCTAGCCACGAGCCAAGCTTTCTGTGATGTAGGTACAAGCCGAGCTGCCGAAGCTTTGTTCTGTGTGTCTACGGAAATTCTCCTCTGGCATACAAATTCCTTCCTATCTTCGTATCAGATGCACTCTAGACCAGGAGTACACACACATTTCACAAAACTGGATTCGATTTATCTCTCGGTTCTTTGTTGTCTGTTTACTGGTTGACTAGATAGTGGCAGGGTATTGGGAAAAGTACGGTGTGTGATACGATACGATGGACGACAAAACCTTGAGTCAGTTCACCGGGAAATGGAGTAAATTGCCGGATGGATGTTTCGATTTCGATTCGATCTCAACAGTGGATGAAGGGATTCGTTTTTGGCTCAAACTTCGTCACCTTTGATGATGACGATGACGGAGAAAGTAGGAGCGTTGCTTTACTGAAAAGACATCAATATGTCTGTTGACAGTTTCTGCTGATTGAGTTTTGTGGTAATTTGATTTTCTTCCGGTTTAGGAACAAACGAACCGCACTGCGAAATAATTTTCTCAGGGAGCATCCACAAATTACGTAACGCTTTGAGGGGGGAGGGGGGGTTGGCCAAAGTGTGACGATCCATACAAAATTTTCAGACGTTTCATACAAAAAGTGTGACATAGGGGGGAGTGGGGGTTGAAAATGCCAAATTTTTGCGTTACGTAATTAATGGATCTTCCCTCAAGGTAAAAAATTAGAAGGAATAAAATGGTGGTGGTAAAATATATTATCCAGTTAGCCTTTCAAGCAAGGACGTACGAAAAAATATATATCTGGCAAAGATACATAACTTTTATAATATTTAACACCTGGCAAAATGATTGTTCAATAAAAGTTATTTGCCTAGTTTCCGGGTATTGGGCCACCCGACTAGACATTAATTTACAATGTTTAGAATACCCAGATGTGAATATGTACATATGACTATTATTTGGAAAATGTATTGAAGGTAACCAATTTTCTTCAATGGGACTCGAACCCACGGCCATTAGAACGCTAGACTGGTGCTATTAACCAACTAAGCTACGAAGGACCTCCTTGCTAAGTGCTCAGACGTCCACGTGAAGGAAAAATGCCGATTTTATTACTGTAAAATCATTTTTGTGCGTAGAGGCGCTGGCAGGATGCCAATTCTGGATAAAATCAGCATGTCACTTTGCTTGGGAGACCAGGCGGCGCTTCGTTTAACTAGTTCCGGTATATATGCCCTTTGATGACACTCGTCGTGATATACAGCTTTCCAAACCAAAATAATGTTAGCGAATTTTCCCACTTTCTTTCACCTCACCTCGCCAGGAACAACAAAACATGATATGGTGACGCAAAACTCCTGCCCTGGCAAGTGCATTGTATTCACATTAATATAAGTTTCGTTCTCCAGCACGACGCATCTTAGTAGCGTCATCTACTCAGGGGTCTCTAGTTAGCCTTGCGAGCAAAGGCGTAGGTTTACCAATCCGGAGATGGCAAGCTGGATTCTCGGTTCGGTCCAGGATGATTTCGAGTGGAAAACATTCTCGACTCCCTGGGCATAAAGTATCCACAGGTATACTTGCGACACAAAATACATACTAATGCAAGAGCGGACATAGCTTTCAATTAATATCTGTGGAAATACTAAGAGAAGTTGAAAAGCAGGCCAAGTTCCAGTTGGAATGTAGAGCAGTAAAGAAAAGGAAGAAGACTCCTTTACATCTACAGCTTCCTGGTGTGAGATTACTCACGCTGTATATTTCTTCTCGTTCCGATTCGCTTTCTTTCGGACCTTGTAGCTGTGAAGGCCGATGTGTTTAATCGTTTTTGAACTAATAAAATGCAACCATCTACTTCATCGCCGGATCGTACATCCAAATATTTGGCAGGTAATTACACAGGCTCAACAATTTCCTGTTCTTCATCGGATCAGTTGATTTTCTGCCACCGCCTATTAACTTGAATAACTTCACTATCCGGGACATCGTCGAATGATCGACTCCTAGGTGATTCCATGTTCAATCGATTTGCAGGAAACAGAAGTATATGTTTTTTTAGTGATTCTTTTTCCGGATTTCTTTACAATTCTTTGCATAACAAATTCTATGGAAATTCCATGAGAAATTGTACAAAAAAAGGGTCGTGTAACCGAAAGCCTTTTGGCAGAATAACACGTTGAGCCTTAAGTCATGTTGTCGTATTTGATTTTGCCATATTGATTATTAGGACAAAAATGGTTTGGCCTAAAGCGACGTACGGCCAATGTGTTAATTTGACCGAAAAGATCATTTGCTCTAACGAGGTCATTTGACTATGAATGCGGTTTGGCTAAAAATGTCGAAACAGTCGTTTGGCAAAAAGCACCATTTGGTTGAAAATGTCATTTGCTGGACGAGTCATATGACCAAAATGTGAAGTGAAAAGTG
This sequence comes from Armigeres subalbatus, assembly GCF_024139115.2. Lineage (NCBI taxonomy): Eukaryota > Metazoa > Arthropoda > Insecta > Diptera > Culicidae > Armigeres > Armigeres subalbatus. Next base: position 306,689,918 of record NC_085140.1, read on the forward strand.
AAAAGTGTGAAGTGTTTAATGATAACTGAGAAGTAAGAGATAAGAAATGGAAAATGAGATGTTAGAAATAGGAAGTGAGATTTGGAAAGTCTCTTTCATAACGTCGCACTTCTCTCTCGTTAGCCTCAACTCTTCTGGAGAGATGTGTGAGACGTCTCACTTCTTGTACAGTTGTATGATCCGTTCGCCTAAGTGAGACTTTCAACAATATGACCTGTTTGTTGCTTTGATTGGCTTTTTCGGTGAAAAACTAAATCAAGATAGCAATTTACCGTGCGTTTCGGCTTACTACACTCCAGCCATCATCAGACGCTACTAGCTGGCAACCTCCTAGCTGTTCAGTCTGACAAATATAACTCACTGTTGCAATTAAGTCGCCTTTAATTCTAAATAGCCGTGGTTCCAAATCCGCACGTATTGCCGCATGTTGTTCCCTACCTTCGCTTGCCGTTTCAGAGTCTTCGAGTTGACCCTGCACCTGGTTTGAGTGACATCGAGTCGAAATACTCCAACCGCAATTGTACTTGAGATTGGTCTTGGTTGTTCGTCGTACGCTTCGAGAAATGCCTCTACCCAACACAAAACGACAATCATGGTACCCCTTCTCGACAGCAACTGCGACTTCTGGAGTGCGTTTTCCATCGTGTCTCAACGGTATGAGCAGATGTAGTGAAGTTATCAGCGATTCTGTGGAAATGACAATTCCACCAGGAATTCCTTCAAAAATTCTTTTGGGAATTGGAAATAAAAATTTCTACCCATGTAGATGGGTACACTCCCCACAGTTGTAATGGATTTGACGCGCCCTTCCTCAAAGAGCTACCCCTCGAAAAGCTCAAAAAGGATTGCGAATTTATTTATTAGTCTGTTGAATTACACTGTTGAAAGGAGATCCCGCGGGCTTCGCGTAAGTGTCTCTGCTTATGGGTCTGCCGCCTACGTTTTTTGCCCTTCATACAGCAGTGCATTGAAAGCAGAATGGTCTTTAAATTCGACTGTAATATTGGATGGAGCCGTATGCAGAGCAAGACTCAAGCCAGAATAATGGACAACTGTACATACACACATACTTTTCATTAAAAAAGTTAAAAAAACACACATACTGTTGAAAATTTTCTTCGGAAATTATTTTAACAATTCCTCTGAAACTTTTCCAGGTATTCCATAAGACATTCCATTCCCTTGGAAATTCATCTAGTAGTTCTTTCGGAATTTTCTCCGCCATTTCCTTCCAAAATTCTAGGACGAATTTTTAGATATCAGATATAATTTCCAAAAGAATTATCGACATTCTTAAATTCCTTCAAGATTTTTTTATACATTCCTCCAAGAATTCCTTCTGAATTTTCTTCTGGGATTCCTTCAGAAAGTTCTCCAAAAAATACTACGAAGATAGATCCAGAAATTCCCCAAGACTCTAAGCAATTTCTTCAGGTTTATTCCTTCAGAACTTTCTCCAGGACTACGGAAAATATTTCAAGAAAACCCAGAAATTAATTAGGGTATTGTTTATCAAAATAAAATTGCGTATTTATTTATTAGACTGTAGGATTACACTGTTGAAAGGAGATTCTCTCTATCTTCGCGTAAGTGTCCCTAATCTGCCTCGGATATTCATCTAGTATTTCTTTCGGAATTTTCTCCGCCATTTGCTTCCAAAATACTAGGACGAAATTTCGGATATCTCTGTACGAATTCCTAGAAAACTCCTGAAAAAATTGCCGACATTCTTAAATTTATTTGAGAATTTTGTTGGACATTCCTCCAAGAATTCCTTCAGAATTTTCTCTAGACAATCATCCACGGGGATAAATCCAAAAATTCCTCAAAATTCTAAGAATTTTCTACAATTATTTCTTCAGAACTTCCTCCAGGATGTGCTTCGTACATTATTTCAGGAAAACCAAGATTTTTTTTGGGATTTTTTTTTATAAAAATAAATTAAACCCGTATTTTAGAACAATTCTGGCAATTTAAGTACAAGGAGGAGTGAAGGAAATGTTCAATTTGATGGGTCACGTGTCCCATCGTACTCCAGAAGCCAAGTTACCATTTTTGCATTCGCATATCACGAAACTATCAGAATGATACTCCATGCTCAGGGAATTTAAAAAATCCTACCAGACTGGGAATCCAAATTCAACTTTAAACACTATGACATGTAGCCGCAAATATAAGCACTAGACCAATTAAGATATGTTAGATTCAAATCTTTAAAAAGATGATGAACCACCCAATGCGACTAGAATGAGGTTATTCCACATGAAGTTACATATGAGATTAGAAGTTCATCGCTACGCTCGTTGATTTGTAGGTCTGTTGTCAAGAAGTTCTTGGATGACCTAGCATTTAACACGCCAATGCCGGTAAAAGTGACAGAGATAAAACAAATCTGCTAAAAATATAACAGCTATTTAATTAATGCCTGATAGGTTGCCTTGATCCGGTAGATGCAAACGCACTATATACTGTGATTTTTGTATTGGCCAATCATCGGCGTGAAATATGAAATTCGGCGGCGTGGAGCCAATCGGCGTATGGCGCGCCGCCGACACCTTGACCGGCGTCGGCGTACGTCGATAAGTGTCGGCGGCGGCGGCGCACAGGTCTATTCCAGGCCTCGTATAATTAAAAATGCTAAACGGCACTCCCAGTTCAAAGATTGGATTTCGACGAAAATTTCCTTGGATTTCAATGTGGAATCTTTCGGAATTTCCATACACACTTCAAATTCAAAATTGTTGAGAATCCAACAACTGAGATCTCGGCATTGCTTTCGATCAATCTCTTGAAAAAAATTACCGAGATTTCGGTAAACTCTACCAGGTTATCGGTAATCGTTACCAAGATCTCGGTAAATTTTTGACGAAGCTTCGACGAAGGAATTACCGAATTTGGGTAAAAAATAAATCCAAGATCTCGGTTTTTGGAATCTCGGCAAGAATTTTACTCACGTTGGCAAAATAATTTGAGTGTTGACGTAGGACTTACGTCTCTCTTTACTATACCGGGTGTCATTTCAAAATATTCAAATCGACCGCGTTACGCTGTGTTGAAAGATTTTAAACGTTAATAGCGTTCGTCTCAGTGGACGAATTTCTGCGGTAAGTCCCTCAATCGACAGATTTCAAGTATGCCTTTCATGTCCATGCTTGATAAGACCCGAAAAACTTGTTTCAATAGGCATGAAACTGTTTTCAATGAAAAACATTGAGATCAAGGGAACCTATAAATATGGGTACCGCATAATTCTTGCATCATTCCATTACCACGTTCTGATTGGTGCAGACACCAGCGAATGAGCAGCCGCTGGGTCTGCCGAGAAGCCATAAAATAGCGCAACGCGATTTTTTCCTTTCATTCTGACCGGGACAAGCGAAACAACCGCATCATCGATTGAACAGCACTCACACCTTTTAGCAGGGAATGAAGTCTGCACCGACCGTTTTTCGGCTCGACACCATCGAAGCGACCATCATCAGTCGGAACCTAGCCAGTACATGAGCAGTCCACCCTACAGACCCGACAAAGCAGCAATGCTGAGCAGATACCGGCAGCAGCAGCAGAGTCCAGCCGAGACCGGCCGGCATCGGTGCTGAGCCGAGACAGGCTGAAGAAAAGCCACATGATGCAGCATGTATGTCCAAAAAACAAACGGTTCTTCAGAGAGCCAATAATAGAGATCAATATCAATGCTTTCAATACCCTTCGGGATAGAAATTGTACTTGGGTGCCAAATCCAATATTCTAGAGATAAAATTTTATGCGTGATTTTCATAAATAGCGTCAAAACTAACAGTAGATAATTTTTCTGATTTAACCGCGAAGTGGACGAAGGACTTCGCTTGACCATGCCTTTAAAGATTCATAAGATGTCCAAATCTCTCACATAATCTTATTTGGATAAAGAAAACACCGATTACAGCTAAAACATTAATAAACTATCAATCGATTTTTCATCAAATGTTGGATTTTTTGGCATTGATCAAGAAATATCTAGATAGACATTGTTTGCTACTGACCGCACACAAAGCGAACGTGACTGAATGATCATCCCATGTTACCAATTTTAAATCTTATCACTAGAAATCCCATGTCCAGGTGTTTCCTTCTTTCTACTACTAACAATGTTGTCTCAGAAAAGAACACGTACTTCTCACCTGAACTGCAATTCTAAGCTCGCTTGCCCGGCTTATTGGCCTGTATCAAGCGAAAAGCCCCGTTAGGAAATAGACGCCAGCAGCGAGCAACAAGCGTAAAAAAGATGAAGCCCTTCTCGAACGCGTTGATGATGATGACGCTTTGGCTGACAAAGAAGCGGGATACAAGACACTAGCTGATTGGCCCACCAATTGGGAAGCAGAGAAGATTCAAAATAAGGTATAAAAGAAATGTGCATTCGCTTCAGTCTTTTTTATACCACCACTAGAAATTCGCGGTTATTTGAAAAGATCGTTTTCTTACTTTTTGCACTTAGCCGAAGCAAACAGCCTTTTTCAAGGCTCTAAGCGTTAAAAATAATGTTCTCCTCCAGTCGCTATCGCACGGATTAGAGGGCCCTTCAGTGGAAGGGCTGAGATACAGTCTACATCCCCTGCTGAGCCAACTTGTGGTTTATTTCAGGCAGTCCTGAGAAGGTTGCCAGATACTTCCTGATTTTTTTTGATGATTCTTGTTCGAGGTAGATTTGATTTCTGTGTCGGTTTGATGAGAAGATTTTGCCAAGGGGTATGCAACGCCGATTATTTATCCAAAATAGTTGATGTGGACAGTTGAAATTTGGACATATTACATAAAGGCATGGTCAAGTCAAGTCCTACGTCCACTTAGCGGTTATGTCATAGACATTACCCACTGTTAGTTTTTGGAAATTATTTAGAGTTTCCACAAGTGTTAATTTTTCTTTGGAATTTCCTCGTGTATATTTTTCCGGGATGTGCATTCAAATTCTTCAGACTTTCCACGGAAAATTCTTCTAAATTTTAATTTTTATTTACTTGGGATTGAAATGGAAATATTTGTGGAATGTTGAAGAATTTTTTTAAATACAACGGGAAATTCTTCGAAATTTCTGCGGAAAACTATGTTTACGACAGATTTCAAACGGCGGTGCGCCAATGCAAAATATCAGCAGCGGCGTGATGCCGAAAACTGTCAGCGGTGGTGGCATGTCGTCGTGGCGCACCTGCACATGTAGCACAGAAGATGTTTCTTTTCTTCTCATTTATGTTTACAGCCACCGTGGCATACATCTTTCTCTGTTTTATTTTGTTCCTATGACTTATATACGATCAAGTCGAGTCACATTAAAGTTGTTGCAACCAAACCCGACTGAATTATGCTACTCAGTAAGCGTCATTCCCATTGTTCGAACTTCCTATGTTTGCTATCGAGAAGAAAGATTCATGGCTGTTTAGCTGAAAGTCATAAGGCTGGAAGAAACTTGTCCGAAAGCTGCCTGGCCGAATATGCTATTTGGCCGAACTTATGCGACCATAAATATCGTTTACCGAGTTATATGGCCGAATATGTAATTCGACTATTTTGAAAATGCAAATGAAAAGTAAGAAATGAGGAGTGAGAAGAAAAAGTCTCAGACCGCATCGTGCTTTCGTGCTGTGCGGTTCTTTCTCTCTTTGCGGAAGGAAGTTTTTAATACTACCCGAAGCTATTTTAATTTCAACGGTGCTTCTTAGCGCTATTTCTACCCACTGATCCCGTTACGATCTTTGCAAGGACCCGTGCCTTCGTTTTACGTTGGACCCGTTTGCGGAAGTAAAATTCCGACAAGCGGTGGTAATCCTGCAGGGACACCGTTCTGGGAAAAAACCTCTTAGAAGGTCACGTCTCCACGCTCAGCAATGAGCATTAATAAAAACAAGAGGAAGGGGAGTCTCTGAATTCTCCACTTCCTTCAAAGAAACAAGGTTTCAAGACCGTCCTGCCCAAGCGCGGAAAAAATAGAAGGAAGCTGGAGACTTCAGATATTCCTTCTAAATCTAACGTTGACATTATTTCTTCTCCCATCGAACTGAGCAATCAGTTCGATTTGATTAATAACGAATTTGAGGAAATCGAATCTACCTCTAGCCCAGGTGATTCGATTCATGCGAAGAAACAACGGATTCCGCCAATTGTGGTATCTGTTGCCGAGTTTTCTGGCTTTCGGAATGAAATCTTGAGTAACCTTCGTGGGATCAAGGTTTCATTTCAGATTGCTAGGAAGGGTGACTGCCGCGTTTTGCCGGGATCCTTTGACGATCGCAAACGTCTTCTCCAGTATTTAACTGAGAAGCGCCATAAATTCTTCACATACGACGACAAAACTGAGCGATTGTTCAAAGTCGTCTTGAAAGGTCTGCCCAGTAATGACAAATCACTGGATGAGATTAAAATTGAAATTTCTGAATTACTTGGATTTTCACCAGTCCAAGTAATTAAGATGAAAAAGAAATCCCACTCTGTTTCTTCCCAGAGGGGCATTTCTCAAGAATTTTATTTAGTTCATTTTAACAAAAGTGAACTAAATAATATGAAAAGTTTGGAAAAGGCCTGTATTATGTCCCATGTCCGTGTTACATGGGAACATTTCCGCAGGCCTGGGGGAAATTTCCAAAATCCCACTCAGTGCCGTCAGTGCCAAAAGTAGGGTCACGGAACCAAACATTGCCACATGGATGCTAAATGCATGATTTGTGGTGGAACCTCTCACGCCAAGGACGCTTGTCCTGTGAGAGAAGATTCCAATAAATTTAAATGTGCAAATTGTGGGGGCAATCATAAATCCAATTTCTGGGAATGCCCTTCACGCAAAAAAGTTTTGAAGGAAGGAAATTCCAATCGGATCCCCGATTCGATGGGTAGAAATTTTTCAAACGCTCAAATTTCGAAACCAGTTACCGGTCGAGCAATTCATACCCACCACAATTCACAAACAAATTTTGCCGCTCGTCAACGGGTAGCAAGCACTTCAGTAAATTCCAATTTTTCCAATGTATCTACGTATGCAAACATCGCTGCTGGTAGACAAAATTTCTCTTCTCAAAATGAGGTTTATACCCATGTCCCAACGGAAAATAACGGTCATGTTGCCGATTCAGGTAGCATGACTGCTTCCGATTTTGATTTTTTAACTGAACAATTGCATCACATGATTGATGCAATGTTCAAAGCAAATACCATTCCTGAAGCTGTCCAGGTTGGTATAAAGTACACACAAAAATTGTTATCGGACTCCGTTTCAATGGATCCAAATAATTGTGTGAAAGTTCTAAATTGGAATGCCCGCTCTCTAAAGGGTAAGGAAGATGAATTATTCAACTTCCTAACAGTTCATAATGTGCATATTGCCATTATAACAGAAACCTATTTAAAACCAGGACTCTCCATTAAAAGAGATCCAAATTATTTTATCTACAGAAATGATCGTCTTGACAGCGCCTGTGGTGGGGTCGCCATTGTCATCAATAGACGTATCAAACATAAATTATTTTCTTCATTTGAAACCAAAGTTTTTGAAACCTTGGGAGTTTCTGTTGAAACAAATTTTGGAAAATTTTCCTTCATTGCAGCTTACTTGCCTTTTCAATGCAATGGGCAGCAAAAGAATTTGTTGAAAGCTGATCTTCAAATTCTGACTCGCAACAAATCTAAATTCTTCGTAATTGGTGACTTCAATGCCAAACACCGTTCATGGAATAATGCTCAAAGCAATTCCAATGGTAAAATATTATTTGAAGATTGTTCTGCGGGATATTATACTATTCAATATCCCAATGGCCCTACTTGTTTTTCTTCCAGTCGAAATCCTTCCACAATTGATTTAGTTTTAACGGATTCAAGTCAGCTGTGTGGCCAATTGGTAACTCATGCTGACTTTGACTCTGATCACCTTCCTGTGACATTTGAAATCTCACAAGAAGCCATTCATAATCCAATCAGCTCTACTTTCAATTATCATAGGGCTGATTGGGATTTATATAAAACGTATATCGATAGGAATTTTGATGTTGATATTCCTCTTGATACCAAAAGTGATATTGATAATGCTCTCGTATCTTTGACAAATTTAATTGTCGAAGCCAGAGGCATTGCAATTCCTAAATGTGAAATTAAATTCAACTCCATTATTATTGACGACGATCTTCAGCTACTGATCCGTCTTAAAAATGTGAGGCGAAGGCAATACCAAAGAACTCGCGATCCCGCGTTGAAAGTTATTTGGCGAGATTTGCAAAATGAAATTAAAAAACGTTTCGCTATTCTGAGAAATACCAGCTTTGAGAATAATGTCTCGAAGTTGGATCCCAGTTCGAAACCCTTTTGGAAATTAACGAAAATTCTCAAAAAACCTCAAAAGCCAATTCCAGCGCTTAAAGAGGGAAATAAAATTTTATTAACAAATGGCGAAAAGGCTCAAAAACTTGCTCAGCAGTTCGAGAGTGCCCATAATTTTAGTCTAGGTCTCACTAGTCCAATTGAGGATCAGGTTACACGAAGCTTCGAAGACATTCTCGATCAAGATAATGTTTTTGACCCTTCGTTGGGAACTAATTTGGATGAAGTGAGATCTATTACTAGAAAATTTAAAAATATGAAAGCCCTGGGTGATGATGGTATTTTCTACATACTTATCAAAAACTTCCTGAGAGCTCTTTATCCTTTTTGGTTAATTTATTTAACAAATGTTTTCAATTGGCATACTTCCCAGATAAATGGAAAAACGCCAAAATTGTTCCTATTTTGAAGCCGGACAAAAATCCAGCTGATGCTTCTAGTTATCGCCCTATCAGTTTGCTTTCTTCAATAAGCAAACTGTTTGAAAAGATTATTTTAAATAGAATGATGGTTCATATTAATGACAATTCTATTTTTGCTGATGAGCAATTTGGTTTTCGCCATGGGCATTCAACCACTCATCAGTTATTAAGAGTTACGAACTTAATTCGGCTCAACAAATCTGAAGGATATTCGACTGGAGTTGCTCTTCCTTATTTATTAATATAAATAATTTATCTTATTGATAAATTATTTATCAGATCGCTCACTGCAGGTAAACTATCAGAATTCTAAATCTGATAGATTACCTGTTAGAGCTGGTGTTCCCCAAGGCAGCATACTGGGGCCCATATTGTATAACATTTTTACTTCTGACTTACCTGATTTACCACCAGGGTGTCAAAAATCTTTGTTTGCAGATGACACAGGTCTCTCAGCCAAAGGGCGAAGCCTTCGTGTCATTTGTAGTAGATTGCAAAAAGTTTGGATATTTTCTCCACTTACTTGCAAAATGGAAAATTTCCCCGAATGCTTCCAAAACTCAGCTTATAATTTTCCCACATAAGCCGAGAGCTTCTTCTTCTAGCAGACATATTGTCACTATGAATGGGGTTCCAATTAATTGGTCTAGCGAAGCTAAATATTTAGGACTTCTGCTAGATCAAAAATTAACTTTTAAAAATCACATTGAAGGCCTTCAAGCCAAATGTAACAAATATATTAAGTGCCTATATCCACTTATAAACAGAAAATCAAAACTTTGTCTTAAGAACAAACTTTTGATTTACAAACAAATTTTTAGACCAGCCATGTTGTATGCTGTGCCAATATGGACTAGTTGCTGCAATACCAGAAAGAAGGCACTTCAGAGGATTCAAAATAAAATTTTGAAAATGATTCTGAAGTTACCTCCGTGGTATAGTACCAATGAACTTCATAGAATTTCTAATATTGAGACATTGCAACAAATGTCCAACAAAATAATTTCCAATTTTAGACAAAAATCGTTGCAATCTTCTATTGCAACGATTAACTTCTTGTACCCTTAGTATAAAATAGGTTAAGATTAGTTTAAGTTGAAAACATTGTAATTCCTACATGGTTTAATTCAACCAGAGGAAATATCGTAACTGCCAGAGGCAATTGAAATGTATTAATAATATCTAAAAGCGTAACATAGCAAATAAGGATGATAGTGTTAAGAAAACACGGAACACCTAGTCTAAGAGATAAATGCATGTATTAGATAATTAGCAAATAAAACTAGGTAATAAAAAAAAAAAAAAAAAAAAAAAAAGGAGTGAGAAGAAAGAAATGAGAAATACGGAATGAGACGTCGCACTTCTCACTCTTTATTTTTTATTTCTTACAATAAAAAGTGAGAATTAGTAAATGAAAAGTCTCATCACGTCTCCTCCACCTCACTACTGTAGTGCGATGTGAGACATCTCACTTAGGTCGATACAAATAAATTGTCTTCCTCTACTTTTTTTGTTCAAAAATAATAATTTGAGAAGGCACTAATGACGTTTCCAGAAAGTTTTGAGGATTTTCAAAACATTATTTAACAAATCTGAAGATGAAAACTCATATGTGAATATGTACGTTATGTGGAAGATATTGATTTGGAAAATGTATTGGAGGTAACCACTTTCCCTTCGATGGGACTCGAACCCATGACCTTACAGTACGCTAGACTGGTGCTTTAACCAACTAAGCTACGAAGGACCTCCGTCGGCCTTCGCAACCTAGCGGCTACTGAACGAGCTCGAGATTCCCAAATTGGACGCATAGTCAAATCACTCGCAATCCATTTCTCAAGCCAATACTTCCACATGTGTATTGTACACGTCCACATTAGAGGAGCGTGAGTATTTAGAATGTCTGGCGGCTATACACATTCTTCATCAGCAACGGTACTGATCAAGTGAGGTTGTGTAAGCTATTTGCCAGTCGGTCGTCAAGCTCAGAGTGCGAGTGATTTGACTATGCGTCCAATTAGGGAATCTCGAGCTCGTTCAGTAGCCGCTAGGTTGCGAAGGCCGACGGAGGTCCTTCGTAGCTTAGTTGGGTTCGAGTCCCATCGAAGGGAAAGTGGTTACCTCCAATACATTTTCCAAATCAATATCTTCCACATAACGTACATATTCACATATGAGTTTTCATAACATTGTAAATTAACGTCCAAGTCGGGTGGTTTAATCCCCGGAAATAGGCAATTACCTTTGATTGAACTAAATCTGAAGAATTTTTATTTTTTTTCAATTGAAATATTTATTTTTTTACTATATCAAACATCTTATTCGGCAAGCTAGTTGCCGCCTTTACAATCGTTTCTGCCAAACAATCAATTCGGTTCAAAGGAAATCAATTAGATAACTTTTGGCCCAACGTTTTTTTTTTTTTTGTCTTTATTAAGGAGACTTTCAGCCCGAGGCTGGCTCGTCTCCGATTTGGCCCAACGTGTTATTCGGCCAAATCACTATATTTTTTTATTCCTTTCTTTATTTGTTAGGCACTCTGTGTTACTTAACCGCTACTGTGCCGAGATCTACTGTGGTATTCTGTTGTACAGAACCTATTTTTAGATTTTCCATTACCATTATTGTTGTCGGTGCTAGTCCATCTCGTCGTGAGTCTATTGTGTCCGTTTGTCCATGTCGTGTATCCATTGATCGTTGAATTTGTCGGGTGCCATTTATCCGTGTAACGTTGGAGGAATGCCTCTGAGAAGAACAAGTTGTCAGTCGTCATCAGGCAGCCGTGACGGTAAGGCGCGTACCCCAAACGCTACCGTATGGGCTGCGGATCCGGCGACTAACGAGGGTTTGGTGGAGGGGCTGGGAATCGAACCCATGACCATTCGCTTGTAAGGCGAACGTGACCAAATCACTCTCTTCCGAGTGACTTTAGGTTAAGCGGCCCTTTCTCAAAGATTCATATGATCATCATATTTTGTCATCAATAAAAAATCCACTGTTGAATCAAAGTGGTATCAGGATTAACAGGATTTTTATTACAAAAAAAATCACGCGTTATGGGATTTCCTGGATATGCAAATAATGTAAGGAAACTGTCTTGCCGATTGTGATCCAAAGGCTTTCATGTAAATCAAGGCAACAATTCTCGCTTAACCTTTCAAAAGGCCTAAGTAATATGAATTTGAGCATAATATGGTATGTCTGAAAGGCTCGTCTGTGTCCCATGTGAGCGGACGCAGTAGTTCCTTACCCACCAGACCACATCGTGCTTTCGTGCTGTGCGGTTCTATTTTCTCTCTTTGCTGAAGGAAGTTTTTAATACAACCCGAAGCTATTTTAATTTCAACAGTGCTTCTCAGCGCTATTTGTACCCACTGATCCCGTTACGATCTTTGCAAGGACCCGTGCCTTCGTTTTACGTTGGACCCGTTTGCGGAAGTAAAATTCTGACAAGCGGTGGTAATCCTGCAGAGACACCGTTCTGGAAAAAAAACCTCTTAGAAGGTCACGTCTCCACGCTCAGCAAAGAGTATTAATAAAAACAAAAGGGAGAGGGAGTCTCTGAATTCTCCACTTTCTTCTAAGAAACAAGGTTTCAAGACCGTCCTGCCAAAGCGCGGAAAAATAGAAGGAAGCTGGAGACTTTAGATATTCCTTCTAACTCTAATATCGGAAATAATTCTTCTCCTATCGAACTGAGCAATCAGTTCGATTTGATTAATGATGAAACTGAGCAAATCGAATCTACCTCTAGCCCAGGTGATTCGATTCATGCGAAAAAGCAAAGGATTTCGCCAATTGTGGTATCTGTTGCCGAGTTTTCTGGCTTTAGGAATGAGATTTTGAGTAACCTTCAGGGGATCAAGGTTTCATTTCGGATTGCCAGGAAGGGTGACTGCCGCGTTTTGCCGGGATCCTTTGACGATCGCAAACGTCTTCTTCAGTATTTAACTGGGAAACGCCATAAATTCTTCACATACGACGACAAAACTGTTCTAGTATTTTCTGTATGATACGTCACATTCTTTGACAGTTTTCTTTTATAAGAAATGGATTTTCAAGAATTTGAATAATTCGGCCTCGGACTGGAAGTCTCATCAATAAAGACTAAATATAAATAATTCTCGTGGATAATAGATTTGATATCGTACTGCAGCTTCAATTGATTGTGCATCAAAGTTAGGCAAATGACATTTTTCCACCAAAATGGGCGAAGTGATTCACTCAAATCATATGATAACGTGTTGTTGCCAATATGGTTAGTTTGTTGGTTTGCTTTAAAAATAAAATGTGACACACTGCTAAGCATTGTAAGTCTGGAATGCGAAAAATACGCTATATTGAAAACTCTTCGCAATATTAACTTGAAATTTATTTACATGCTGAAAAGATGTGGAGGACTAATGAACTTTATTTAAATTCGTTTATTGGGTTCTTATCGGTCAAGAATTGTTGATGAGAGCGACAAAACAATAGATCTAACAGCCCGAGTAACTTAAAATTAAAAAAAAAACGTTGTCTACAATGTGTAACTTAGTATTTTCGCTACTAAGCGTATCGCATCCGCTGCCATTCTCACCCTTCATTCGACCCATTGTCACCCACGCTGACGGCACATTTACTGATTATCGTACGGATCGTTCCATAATTCACAATATCCCATCCCGCACACAACTTACCCAAGGTACTGTTCGCCCATTTAATAAACATCACATGTCCAGTTTCCGTTATCGCCGCTTTCCGCTCGAGTATTATAGTTGCACACATTTAGCTTTGATTCGAATAACCCAAACCATAAGCTTCCGGTGTCCTCAAAGTCCTGTCTGTCTGTTTGCTCGTTTGCTGGTCCATCCGGTTGTCGCTCACCAGGTGCACACCCACATTCTTCGCCTTCATATTATCAACTGAGAGATGCTTTGTACGAAGCATATTTCAGAAGGCTGGTCCAAGATTATATAATCGTAAACAAATATGAGGTAATCAAACATAATAGAATTAAGTTTAAATAATCGTCAACTACGTTTTGACTCTATAAAATAAATATTGTTCTCCCACATTTTATAATTCCTACACAAAAATCGAACGAGATAATAATTCATCTTGATCAGAACAGAAGAAAATTTGTATGTCAAATGTATGATCGCATTGTATACGTTCTCATACATTTCTTTTGATGAAGAACAGAAAAAGTTCAAGTTTTTTAGTACATGTGCGTGTTTCAACTTGTGCTTGATTATTCAAACATTGATTTTCCTCGACACTGACTACAACTCGAGGTGTTTTATAATCCACAAGACTGGGATAGTAATGGGTTGTTTTGAACCAGTTTTAAATTCACATCAGTGTACAGCGTTTGACATAAAATCAATTGGAATAACTGTGGGTTTGAAACTATAAAAAGGGGCTTTAAACAGATATAGTCACTTTTGTACTTCTTCTTTAAATATTGGTAAATCGATGGAATCAATGTTTTAAATAGGAAGTAAGTTCTGGGGTAAGTGCATATTTAGCATTAAAAAGAGAAATAGCTCCTAGGCGGCATCCGCAGAGCGAGTTAAAGTGGTGGGGGAGCTGGGTATCAAATTTCCCAGAAGAATTTAAGGTTTGACTGAAATCCTCAGCTTGTTTTCCGACAATTTTTTCGATCCTCATCGTTGTGCATTATCTAATCATAATCAAACAATATCAATCTTAGCACAAGTGTGCCAAATATCTTTCATGCTTAATGACTTTATGCAAAATAATGTTATGTTAAATGATGTTATGCCCAATAACCATTTCGCGTATCATTCGCAACATTTCATTGCTCCCTTCATTCCACTGCCTCTTGGATGGTATGCACATAACAATAGACGATTGGAGTACAATTTTCCGTGTCATTCCTGTATTTCTTTCCGCATCTTCTATCCATTGCATCTTCCACCCACTGACTGTATGTATGTATGTACAACTGTATGTGTATGTGGTTGACCAGCAACTATTTTATAATCAGATTTTTCCAAGCTTTCGAGTGACCACCGCCGCAAATAAGAGCGAGACACACATTTTCCCGTCTTTCGTCCGTCTCTGTCTCCGTGTACTTCCAGATTCGCAACGCCAGCGCCACAAGCCGGAGCCGGGCGGCGATCTGGACAAGAGGCAGCAACAGCAGCAGGATCCTTCCAATCCCAGCTCGTCCTCGGCCAGTACTGCGCGGTTGAGGGCAGGCGATAGCGACGTCTGTGGAGGCGGCAGCCGGGGCCTTTACCAGTCGGCAGCGTACCGGCAGCATCACTTTTACTATCACACTTTGCAGCAGCACCGGCTGTGGAGGACGCATGACGCGGTTGCACTGCTTGGCTCCAACTGGAAGGCTGCTCAAAAACTAGGTAACGTTTGAGGGGGCAAATCGATCGTCGGGGCAAATCGATCGTCGGGGCTTCCGGATGGACAGGACGCCGACGAGTGGGATTTGGTTTGCGGTTCACCGTAATAGCGAGGATTGCAAATTGGAAACTGGGTCAACTTTTCGGTTGAGGGTTTTCTATGCCAGTTAACATTATACGGGAAATCATCATTTTCTGGATACAAATCTTTGTTGTTTCAATAGATATGACTTTGAAAAAAAAAAAAATTCACGCTATGTGTATGCGGTTGACCAAATTATTTTTTATATGTAGGCTCGGTCATGTATAACATGCTGTATTTTGCACATTTTGTCAAATCCACTTGAAGCCGGTTCACGTCAAACTTCGGACACATAGATAATGTTCATTTAACTCATCGCCATTTCATAAATTTTCACGAGAGCTAAAACATGCTGATAGCAGCGAATAAAGCAAAGATATTTAGCTGTCATGGATAAATGGATCGTCTCAGTGGTATATGACTTTTTTTTATTAAACATCATGTCCGGTGTCGGGTGTCCGGATTTGAACGTGGACAAGCTTTATGCCATGTGAAGTATTCATTTGATGACTCCTTAGGTGCAGAGTAATATTTTCCATGAAACTGTTACAGCAATTACCATTGCTCGTGTAGTGCAGTTCAACGGCTTAGATATGTTTACTGCCAATTATCCTTCGTGCGCACATACACGAGCACACATTTGCTCTAAAACGCCAGCAGAACGAGCGAAGTAAAACAATTTAAACAAGTGGGAACATTCCCAAGAAAGCAATTTCCATTTCCAGTCGACAAGGAGGTCCCAGTACCAGTGAGACACATAATTCGACTTCCATTGCTTTCGGCGACAACCAGAAAAGGCGGGTTTCCTTTGTAAGTTTTCTATTTCCGTCACCCAAATATGTATAGTGCTTTCTGAACCGATGGTAACTATTAAATGAGTTGGCAATGCATACCAGTTTTAAATTGAATTCAACGCATCGAAATAAGTTTCGGAATTCAGGGCGGGACGGAATGAAATTAAAGATATCCGTTCCCTACTCCATCTCTTCCTTGGCAATGTGGCCCTGGAGAAAGTTGTTCAACTTAGAACGGAATTTGGCACAACTAGATCCACTTAGGGAGTCATAAATTAGGAACTAAATAGGAATTCCCAGCATGTCTGCGTGTATTCGCTGGCAGTGAGTTCAACGTTTTCACAATTGTTGGAGTAAATTTATCCCAAGTATTATTTTAGATGTTCCTAGTAGGAAAAAACTCTAAACTCTTGTAAATTTCTGTGCTCTGTTTTTAACTATAACAATTGTTTTGTTCCGCATTTATTATAGATATCATCGACAAACGTTTATACTACAGAAAATATTGTGTTGGTTGATCTCTGCGGTGGTGTCATCTTCATACTGCAAATAACAGGAACAGACTTCGAATCACTGACTGCACAGTCAGAGGGCAAAAATTGAGTTTGTGTGTTGTGTAAATATCAAGCAAAATATTTTGCTTTTAAATGAATGTTGTAACATTGCTTGATGGAACCCATCGTGGAGTTACTGTGCACTGACTCGTGCCCGTCCAAATTGTCAACAACCTAGAAGTGAGACTTGTTTTACTTTCGGAATGAAGTAATATTATGTCATTGAAGAGCTCCGTGCGTTTCATCAAAGTCGTGTTTAAGCTTGATAAAAACTATTTCATATTACATAAACTTGAAGATTCTCAAATTTGTTTAAAAGATGTTTAGTTCTTCCTGCATTGATTTTCTGTCTTCTGTCTGTATAATTCGCAGGGCTGCTAAACACACGGTTTTCACAAATATCGTGATTTTTGCGATTGGGATTTTGCGGATCCATGATTTCTAGTCGCGGTTTCTACGGATTTCATTAAAAACAAACACGAGTTTTGCGAGTAGTAATTAAGTGAGTACATAAATGACTGATGATTTTCTATTCCTAGCGTTCACGGGGAAGCAAGAACCATCTGCGCTCGAAAATAATAATGAAAGACGATAATGAAAAATTTGATCTACTCACATTTGAGTGGTAAGGTAATGAGAAACTTATCTCTCGATCAAAATAATATTTGAGAAACAGAGCCTATGATAGAATGACGTGTTTACATACATTCTGTAAAAGGGACAGCATTATTTTGATGTAGCCATTTGAAACAAGTTAGAATGCATCATCAGTGGCCTTTCAGGGTTTCGAAAGATTAAAATAATTAAATTGTATTTTTCTTATTAAATTTTCACGCGAAATAAAAAAAAACTAGCATTTAATTCCAAATTCCAAAAAAAAACATTGTTTCGCAATTTTTTTCAATTAAGATACACAGAAACTAGCATGAGCATGAGCATGATTGACCGACCACGGTTGCTACTCCGTTGTTTCAATAAGATACACAAAAACTAGAGAAAAAAGTCAACAGTTCCTTCGGAAGTTCTTCCAGGAATTCCTCCGAAAGTTCCTCCAGGAATTCCTCAGGAAGTTCCTCCAGGAATTCCTTCGGAAGTTCCTCCAGGAATTCCTCCAGAAGTTCCTTCGGAAGTTCCTCCAGGAATTCCTCCGGAAGTTCCTTCAGGAATTCCTCCGGAAGTTCCTTCAGGAATTCCTCCGGAAGTTCCTCCAGAAATTCCTCCGGAAGTTCCTCCAGGAATTCCTCCGGAAGTTCCTCCAGGAATTCCTCCGGAAGTTCCTCCAGGAATTCCTCCGGAAGTTCCTCCAGGAATTCCTCCGGAAGTTCCTCCAGGAATTCCTCCGGAAGTTCCTCCAGGAATTCCTCCGGAAGTTCTTCCAGGAATTCCTCCGGAAGTTCTTCCAGGAATTCCTCCGGAAGTTCCTCCAGGAATTCCTCCGGAAGTTCCTCCAGGAATTCCTCCGGAAGTTCCTCCAGGAATTCCTCCGGAAGTTCCTCCAGGAATTCCTCCGGAAGTTCCTCCAGGAATTCCTCCGGAAGTTCCTCCAGGAATTCCTCCGAAAGTTCCTCCAGGAATTCCTCCGGAAGTTCCTCCAGGAATTCCTCCGGAAGTTCCTCCAGGAATTCCTCCGGAAGTTCCTCCAGGAATTCCTCCGGAAGTTCCTCCAGGAATTCCTCCGGAAGTTCCTCCAGGAATTCCTCCGGAAGTTCCTCCAGGAATTCCTCCGGAAGTTCCTCCAGTTATTCCTGCGGAAGTTCCTCCAGGAATTCCTCCGGAAGTTCTTGAACAAAAGATAGAGAAAAAAGTCAACAGTTCCTTCGGAAGTTCCTCCAGGAATTCCTCCGGAAGAACTAGAACAAAAACTAGAGAAAAAAGTCAACAGTTTCTTCGGAAGTTCCTCCAGGAATTCCTCCGGAAGTTCCTCCAGGAATTCCTCCGGAAGTTCCTCCAGGAATTCCTCTGGAAGTTCCTCCAGGAATTCCTGCGAAAGTTCCTCCAGGAATTCCTGCGGAAGTTCCTCCAGGAATTCCTGCGGAGGTTCCTCCAGGAATTCCTGCGGAAGTTCCTCCAGGAATTCCTGCAGAAGTTCCTCCAGGAATTCATGCGGAAGTTCCTCCAGGAATTCCTGCGGAAGTTCCTCCAGAAATTCCTGCGGAAGTTTCTCCAGGAATTCCTGCGGAAGTTTCCCCAGGAATTCCTGCGGAAGTTTCTTCAGGAATTCCTGCGGAAGTTTCTCCAGGAATTCCTGCGGAAGTTCCTCCAGGAATTCCTGCGGAAGTTCCTCCAGGAATTCCTGCGGAAGTTCCTCCAGGAATTCCTGCGGAAGTTCCTCCAGGAATTCCTGCGGAAGTTCCTCCAGGAATTCCTACGGAAGTTCCTCCAGGAATTCCTGCGGAAGTTCCTCCAGGAATTCCTGCGGAAGTTCCTCCAGGAATTCCTGCGGAAGTTCCTCCAGGAATTCCTGCGGAAGTTCCTCCAGGAATTCCTGCGGAAGTTCCTCCAGGAATTCCTGCGGAAGTTCCTCCAGGAATTCCTGCGGAAGTTCCTCCAGGAATTTCTCCGGAAGTTCCTCCAGGAATTCCTGCGGAAGTTCCTCCAGGAATTCCTGCGGAAGTTCCTCCAGGAATTCCTGCGGAAGTTCCTCCAGGAATTCCTGCGGAAGTTCTTCCAGGAATTCCTGCGGAAGTTCCTCCAGGAATTCCTGCGGAAGTTCCTCCAGGAATTCCTGCGGAAGTTCCTCCAGGAATTCCTCCGGAAGTTCCTCCAGGAATTCCTGCGGAAGTTCCTCCAGGAATTCCTGCGGAAGTTCCTCCAGGAATTCCTGCGGAAGTTCCTCCAGGAATTCCTGCGGAAGTTCCTCCAGGAATTCCTGCGGAAGTTCCTCCAGGAATTCCTGCGGAAGTTCCTCCAGGAATTCCTGCAGAAGTTCCTCCAGGAATTCCTGCGGAAGTTCCTCCAGGAATTCCTGCGGAAGTTCCTCCAGGAATTCCTGCGGAAGTTCCTCCAGGAATTCCTGCGGAAGTTCCTCCAGGAATTCCTGCGGAAGTTCCTCCAGGAATTCCTGCGGAAGTTCCTCCAGGAATTCCTGCGGAAGTTCCTCCAGGAATTCCTGCGGAAGTTCCTCCAGGAACTCCTGCGAAAGTTCCTCCAGGAATTCCTGCGGAAGTTCCTCCAGAAATTCCTGCGGAAGTTTCTCCAGGAATTCCTGCGGAAGTTTCTCCAGGAATTCCTGCGGAAGTTTCTCCAGGAATTCCTGCGGAAGTTTCTCCAGGAATTCCTGCGGAAGTTCCTCCAGGAATTCCTGCGGAAGTTCCTCCAGGAATTCCTGCGGAAGTTCCTCCAGGAATTCCTGCGGAAGTTCCTCCAGGAATTCCTGCGGAAGTTCCTCCAGGAATTCCTGCGGAAGTTCCTCCAGGAACTCCTGCGAAAGTTCCTCCAGGAATTCCTGCGGAAGTTCGTCCAGGAATTCCTGCGGAAGTTCCTCCAGGAATTCCTGCGGAAGTTCCTCCAGGAATTCTTGTGGAAGTTCCTCCAGGAATTCCTGCGGAAGTTCCTCCAGGAATTCCTGCGGAAGTTCCTCCAGGAATTCCTGCGGAAGTTCCTCCAGGAATTCCTGCGGAAGTTTCTCTAGGAATTCCTGCGGAAGTTCCTCCAGGAATTCCTGCGGAAGTTCCTCCAGGAATTCCTGCGGAAGTTCCTCCAGGAATTCCTGCGGAAGTTCCTCCAGGAATTCCTGCGGAAGTTCCTCCAGGAATTCCTGCGGAATTCCTCCAGGAATTCCTCCGGAAGTTCCTCCAGGATTTCCTCCGGAAGTTCCTCCGGAAGTTCCTCCAGGAATTCCTCCGGAAGTTCCTCCAGGAATTCCTCCGGAAGTTCCTCCAGGAATTCCTCCGGAAGCTCCTCCAGGAATTTCTCTGGAAGTTCATCCAGGAATTCGTCCGGAAGCTCCTCCAGGAATTCCTCCGGAAGTTCCTCCAGAAATTCCTCCGGAAGTTCCTCCAGGAATTGCTCCAGGACTTTCTCCCAAGGGTCCTCCAGGAATTTGTTTGAAAACTCCTCCACAAATTCATACGAAAGTTTCTGAAGGAATTGCTCCGGATGTTCCTCCAGGATATTCTGCAGAAGTTCTTCTAGGAATTTCTCCGGAAGTTCATCCAGGAATTAATCTGAAAATTCCTTCACGAATTTCTACGAAAGTATCTCCATAAATTTTTGCCTTTCTCGTACAACAAACTTGTACCAGAAGGCTATAATTTCACTCCAAAAGTGTGTATGTGTGTAGCCCATAAATATTTTTTTTGTTAAACGCATTTCATATAGAAGGGTTTGACAGATTCAAGTGCAACTGGTTTCATTCGACGGAGCAAATTTCCTAGTTGGACACTATTGTTATTGTTTTTTAATAAATCAAGCAGTTTGAATTATATTTTTATTTTTTAATCAACAAAAACGCAAAAGCACATTGAATCATTAATAATTTTAGCCGTGGCGCAACCCACGGTAACCAACGGTAAGTAATTATTAAGCAACGTACTAGAATTGCACCAAATCTTTTTATCGCCGAAATGTAGGCAATAAGCTCTGCATTTACAACATTAATTCGAATTCAACATATTGAATCGAGAAAGGCATCATCACCACCGGTGGATAAATTTGGGTTTTTTTAGAAATTTATATAAAATTCATCTCAAACATCTCATTTCAAATTCAATTCATCATTCATCAAAATTTCTCTGAAAGTTAATTGCTCTGAATTGCTCAAGAATTTCCTCCGGGAAATTATTCAGAAGCATCGCCAGAAATTCCACTAGCATCTACTCAAGAAATTCACATGAGAAGTACGTTACATTATTTCACTAATACAAGATTTTTTTATAAGCCTCGAGATCTCTCCTGAAATTCTCTTTGATTGCCTTTCGAAATTCACATGGAATTCCTCTATAATCATGTCACATCCAACTCCCGAGAATTCTGTCGGAAATTCATCCAGGTTTTCCCCTCAAAATATCTCCAAGAACTCTACTAAAAAATCGTTCGAAAATTCATTACAAGATCTTTCAGGGTTTCTTTCGGTTATACCTATAGAATTTTTTACAAAAAATCTTCCGAAAATATCTGTGAAAACTTCTCCGAGAATCCTTCTGCGAATCCACCCGGAAATTTCCAAAAGAAATCATTTAATGAAATATTCCCGATAGTTCCCACGACAACTTATCCAGAAACGATCGAATTCAGTTGGGAATATCCGGCTTTTCGAAATGTGGTAGCAAAAAAAAAGTTTTTGATACTTATCGAAACTAGCTAGGAATCTAGTGACTAAGTTAGCCTTACGAAAACATTTTCCCACAACTTTTTTCGCAATAATTCAGCGCTTGAAATCAGCTCCATGCTAGATACAGTCATCCAATGATTTCGATTTGAAGATGGAAATGAGAATACATTTACCATATACATACTTGTAAGTTTCTCCTTAGCCCTGCGGCAAAATTCGTGGCTATAGAGCAAGAGCATGCTCCTCCATCAAAAGTCCCTACGACCAAGCACCCTTCAACTAAATGACCTTCCTTCCAAATATCATTCGATTGAGCGTCATTCTCCCAAACGTCTAGAGCTTAGTGAAGAAGATAGAATCGATAGAAACAGTCCTAAAAATATGACCATGGAATTAATAGATAACACTAAACCAATATTGTATATTTTTTTTTCGAGACGAATGGCCAATTTGCGAAATCAAAAAAGATGCTGCTCATCATCCACCCACAACCCACACAATTGATCCTTTCGAGAGAAAATTAACACAGACGCCAGAGCTTATCCAATTAGCGCAGATTTATCTTTCACAAGAAGCATGACGCATTAAAAGGCCCTAATGTAACGCTTTGTTTACGAACTCGACTATTTAATCGTTGCTTTCGCGCGCGTTCGATGTTTTCTTCTGCTAATGCGACTCTTCACCAGCAATCCAATTAAACGCGGAATGTTCGGAATGGAGCTCCAATTTGATTTATGCTGCTGCTTTCTTTCAGTAGGAAGACAAATTTAGCACTCATTTGTGTAGAACCTTTATCATCATATCGTAGCTTACAAGCATGATTGATTGTGGATCAAAGATGGAACACAATAGCGAGAAACTCGTTCACTAACTTAACGACCCATTAATGGGATCCATTCTGCGCTGTTGAAAGTATTATTCCTAACGATTAAGCTACGCTCAAACTAGTGAAATGATTTTTTGGCTGCCGAAAGTTTTGCTCACACCTTACGTAAAAAGCTTTGTTAGAGGCATCGCGATTGTTTTAGTTATAGCCACATTTGTTATCAAAACATAGCCGATAATGCCGGCTATATGGGAGGCACATGGTGCTATCACACGTCTCACTGCCCTCCATGTTTTTTTTCTTTTTCGAGCAAGGTTTAAATACGGACTTAGCAAAAACTTTACAATCAGTTCCCTCATTAGTCATCCATCGAAGCAGTACGTTAGTGAAACCAACGGCATCATGCGGAGCTCTGTGACTATTCTAGTCGGCACACTATGTGTCCTTTCAACCTCCTACATTGAGGCCAATCAGGAACGCAGCGTATTTAACAAAAATTTCGACTCCCTTTTCCGGGAGTGCGGAGAGTACTTCGAAGTGCCCAACTGTACCTTAGACGAATACGTTGTTAATGCGTACCCGGATGAGCCGGAGGTACGAACTCTGATCCACTGCACCTTGCAAAACATGAGGGCTTGGGAGGATAGTATCGGTGTCGTTGAACACCGCATGTCCAACTTTTTCAACCCAGCCCCCGAAGACACTTGCTACGCTGACCGAACTCGGGAGTGCATAAAGAACTCCCAAGTACCATGTGCTAACAATGTAACGCTCGCCTACAAAGCCTTCCAATGCTACTACCGCCAGTACGGAAACCTCAACCAGACCAAGCAGTTCTGTGCTAGATGTGAACGCGAACGGCAACGTTTGGTTAGAGTTGCGTTCAATGTCGTCAACGTCCCACACGACGAATTGGTCAACTATAGCAACGGAGTTGAACTGAACCAGCCACATTTTGCTGAGGTACTGTACGTATTCTTCGTCAGTGGAAGCTACTACAGACCAGGGGAGGGTCTTTCCCTGAGCAAACTCTACACCCAGTTCGGTAACCCCGAGCTCCTCACCCCGGAGACTCAACAGTGCGTGGATGCGGCAACCGCTGCATGGGACGGCAAGAGCCAGAAGGATTTGGTTTACACATACTTCGTGAATTGCCTGCAGAAGATCACTCCTTTGTTGCAGCTGGTTCAAACCGTGGCGAAAAAAGTGGTGACGGTTCCGCCCCCACCTTGCCCAACACCGAGCACCACAACCACAACCACTACTACGACCACCACTACCACTCCACCACCTCCCAGCACGCCAGCGCCATGCTACAATGTCAAGCACTGAGAGTTGGGCTGACGATAGATCGATCAGCAGCTGCGATG
The DNA here is from genome assembly GCF_024139115.2 of Armigeres subalbatus. Classification (NCBI taxonomy): domain Eukaryota; kingdom Metazoa; phylum Arthropoda; class Insecta; order Diptera; family Culicidae; genus Armigeres; species Armigeres subalbatus. Next base: position 306,713,940 of record NC_085140.1, read on the forward strand.
GGGTTTTATTAGAGAGTCTGTAATCTCGGCGTTGTTTATTGTTTTGAGTTTTTTTAATCGAAATAAATGTGAATAAGTTTTCAATAAGGTGCATGCCTTTTGAGGAATTTTTATATTTTTAAATTATGATAATGCTTATTGTAGCGCATTTTACAATAACATGAAACTCGTTAATCATTAGCATGAACGAAGTATTCATGGCATTTTATAAGACCGCAATCTACAACTCGTAAGCATTATACTTTTCTACGAAGTTCGAACATCACAAAGTCCAAAACTCCGTCGACATCAAACGTTCTGAGTTCAGTCGCGAGTTAAATAATCTACCAGATGACTTTGTACTAATCCAAAGAATCCTTCAAACAGCACCCATCTCAGTGGATCGACGTTTGCGCGGATATCGAAATTTACATATTCGACTGCAAATGGACATTGAACTATTAAAAAGGCACCGCCGACTGGCAACTAATAAATAAACCAGGATGGCACCAACCAATCCATCTTAGTGGATTATAGAGACCATTAACCTCCTCAATATCGGGAACTGGTTCTATGTCAATCAATTTTATTACCACACGAAGCACGAAGCTTTGAATTTTCATTGCCCCAATTCAATGTGAGTTCAACGGTGCTATTCGTAGCTTTCCTCCGATTTGACGCCAAATGGGACAATTTTCCGGGCCATCGACCAAGATTAGTGTTTGTGATTTATGTATGAATGTTAAAATCAGGGAACAGTTCTAGCAAAAGTCAACTCTCGGTGACCTTCAGCCCCATTTCGTGGTGCAGACGGAGGGGAGTTCAAAACATGTATACGAAAGCACGCTGCTGATGCTGACGCATTCTTATTTGGAGATCTAAATATAAACGTGCCACGATAGTGGTGTTTTTTTTAAGAGTCGCCATTAAATATTGGGGAGTATTTTTACTATTGATAAGTTTTACTTTCCTTTCATTTCAAGAGATTTTTTAATTTTTTAATATCGTGACGTTTTACATGGTACTACACTGCGCTGAGAAGGCAAGAGCCAAACTCGAAGCAAGTTTTGTGACAAAACTTCTCGCTGATGAAGGAGGAATGTTTTTATGGCACTTTCATGGTGTTCGATGGGGTGCACTTCGCAGTCGGGATGCCGTGGGTGGCCGTCAAAACGTTTGTTTTTATGTATTATTGCTTTGAAAACTGTTACGGTAGTGTGCGATCGGTTTAACCATTTGAAGAATCAATTTTCAGTTCAGTGTTCTACTATTCGGTATGCTTCAAAAATTGTGATAGGTTGCCGTCATTATATCGAGTCAACAAATGCCAACTTGAGTCAACTACGAAGCACTGAGGGTGGCCTTATTGATGCGGTCGAAATACGTATCTGTGAAGTTTCAATCATGTGGCGGAATTGAATGGGAATCTTATGACAAGCAAAATCCTTCTCATTCCTTCGTTTTAACATGGTGAATGTAGGAGCTATAAGATATGCAGTGGAAATAATAAATATGCTTCAAATCCGTTGCATATAGATTCAGAAAACAATACGTTGAAAAATAACTTTTACATATCCACGTTAGAAATATGATGCAAACAAAATTCTTGTTCTGTAAGTACCCTGCCCTTTTCACTAATGCTTCTCCTCATGTTATAAAAGTTCTAGTAGTTGGAGATATGCGAACTACTAACGTGAACCCATGTTTCTATCCAGCTGCCAGTTTTGGCTGCATAGCTGACTGCCCATTGCGCGTAAACAACTCTCCAGCATAATGTTATCTATTTACAAATCATTACCGGTACAAGAATTCCGCAAACTGGCATGGCAGCGTGAGTAATTACCTTTGTGTAACAATCTGTTAAAAGTCATAAAACTTTCGGCAGAAGCACAAGCCCCCATCATCAGCGCGAATAAGCTGAATTTTTATTTCATTTGCTCGAGCCAGCAGCATCTGAACCATCACTACACTACTAAACTACCTACACCTGCCGCAGAATGGCGCCCAACTTTACGGGCGGATGAAAACTTTACGATTCTCGCGCCGTTTGCTCCCCGCCCACACGCTCCCAGTCCCACCTAAAAAAATAAAAACAGGATTGTCGAAGGGTATGCGGCATCTCAGGTGAATTCGTTACTATTGACTTCACTCGTAAATTTTATTACATGCTGTATGAAGCTCACTTAGTTTTGAATTGATTGGTAAAGTTTGTTCCCTTCTCATGGCCAATCTGTGATTATTATTTCAATATGAAATAAATCATTTGGCTGAATTCGAAACTAGTTTTTAATGTTGGTTACACAATCTATGAAGGAAAGCATTATTTGTCAGATCTAATCCTGAATCAGCGAACATCAAGCCTTTTTCTAACCCGTCACTTTATTTTGTTTCGCATAGAAATCGCTTATCACATGCATATGCTTGGAACCGGCAGCAGTTAAACGGCATCACACAGGTGGAAAATAAAACATGTATGTATGCTGGCCCGGCTCCTGAGCTGTCGGGAGAAGAACGGAAAACTTTTGCTGCTCAAGTTGGCACACAATTCCCGTATTATGGGTACCTACATATACTGGCTGCCACCAAAAGAGGAATGATAGCTTTCGCCTCCGTTTTGCCAAACTCAAGGCGGCCGACGCGGGTGGCAAGCCGTTGATGTGGGCGACGCACATAGGAGTACGCAGTGTAAAAGCGTGGCCAAAACTATGCTATGTTTTTGTCTATGCTTGTTTTTGTGCTTTTTGTATTAAACTAGTAGTAAAGTATGACCACCGGCGGCGTCAGTTGCTGTTATTAGGTAGAGCACCACTTGGCGTAAGAACGCTGCCTTTGGGAGCAACAGCGTGCATGCGACGAGTGGTGTCCTCCTCTGACTCTGTCATTGAGTATGATTTTTTATGTTGTTTTTTCGTTCTTTAATTATTACTTACTAAGAATTTCGAAAATGTGCTTTGTTTGTTTACTTCGACTATACAAATTTGTAATCGGATAATGTTAAAGTCCCTGGATAATGTATTGATATTACAATCAATGGAGCAGATCAGATAAATTCGTTGCACTTCAACCGCTTTATTTCTTAACAACCTTTTACATCCGAAAAATGCGTATGCTTTTCATCGAAGTCCAGCTCTTCTTTGAAAGCGAACCATTTTATGAGCTTTGTCGCTAAAATAATAAATATTTACTTTTTTCGCCTAGCGTTTCTTAGAAAACTTCACTATATTCAAATAAAAACAACTCACGATTGCGTGAGGATGCGTGAAATGTTTTTCATGGAGCTTATTGAGGAAGCTCCAATCTTTTCAATGCTGGCAATTTTGTTGCTTGATCGGGTTTGGAACCTAATCAAAAGTTTAATTTTTTAAAACGTATTATTGTAAAAAAGGTAAAAAAAGCTAGCAATAAATATCATCATTATGGATCACCTAATAGTAGTTTGTGCAACTAGTTGCAAAAAGATGATTTTTTCAGCACGAGTTGTACGTTTATCCAACGAGGCTTGCCGAGTTGGATAAATACTACGAGTGCTGAAAAAATCGAGTTTTGCAACGAGTTGCACACGCTATTTTTTGCAATGACGAAAAATGGGCTTTAATATGATCAATCTTTACCAAAATTGTGCAATCGAATTTATTCTACTTGATCATTCATGCCAATAAATAATGTTGCGGCAGAGAACAATAAGATTCCATCTTATCGTGCCAAATTGCATAGCTTGAAAAGCTATGGGGCGATGGATGCAATTGCCTTTGGAAAATTGTGATGTTATGTCCAACAAACCATTTAATTTATTACGAGCCGCTTAGAGTACACTATTTAAACACTCACCCAAACTAATTCAGCTAAATGTAGTCATGTAACTACTGTCCCAATGTAGGTTTTTCATTATAGCACCCAAATGAGTGCTATAATGAATATTATGCAACCCATTTGAGTTGCATAATGGTCATTAAAGCACCCATTCTGTTGGTATGGAAAAGTAGGCCGTTTTATCACTCAAATGACAACTGTAAACCAGGTTTTATGATCAGGAATTGCAAAAAAACAATTTCAGATCGAAGCATGCTTGGAAAAGATTTCACATACCCTCATTATTGGTACCTATATTGATTTTCATCTTAAAAATCAATAAAAACCCAGAAATACACGATAAAACATGAACATTTTTTCGTGGACAATTGCGATAAAACTAGCATGTAAATTATGGTGAAGTTTTGGCAGCCAGCATGACTCACAAGTGATCAATATTGATCCAAAAATCCCAGGGCAAGTTAGTATTACTATTTGAGAGTACAAAAACGAAAAATAATATGGAGATATCTAAAAATATTGTTTTTGACTTTTGGCCAGGATTTGGGCTGAAATACTCCTTAGTGCGACGCAGCAATGGTTACCCTTCCCTTTTAATGCTGGTTGATGCTGCAGCAACTGCACAAACTTTCGTATGCCTGTCGGAAACGTTGTTGCTTGTCCTGCCGGATCCGGAAGATGGGGAAAGTTCTGATCCAATGTATTTTTCGGATGGTTGTGTTCTATTTCCTGTGTTTTTCGATTTGTGGACGGTTGTTCGCAGTTTATATGGTAGGAAGAATAATCATCAGTTATATCAGTACTGTACAAGGAGAAATATAAATCATTTATAACAAGTTCAGCTCTTGTCCCGGTAGCTAATTTCAAAAGTTTTGAAATGTTATACGTGCTGGGTTTTTAGCTTTTTTACAACTTATTTCTATTCACAAACAAAAACCAAAAGCTTAATCCGACTAAAAAGGGAAACAAGATTATAATTCATTTCAAACAGCTTCAGTTATTTATAACAACCTGTGATATAAATGAGTTACGATAATTTGTTTTGGTATTTTCTTTTAACAAACAAACATTTGTTGGGAAAACTGTTGAACTCAGGAACTCAGCGTGATAGAACCCTGTTATTCACTCCTACTTGGGAATCCAGATGTAAGTTGTAGAAAACAGCACTGTTAAACTCGTTTTGATCCAAATAAAATCATTTGTTCATGGCTCTGTTCAGAATGTAAAATTCAAAATAGGACCAATAATAGACTTGCAAATCATGGGTCATATTACAACTTGGCTTGTTTGTGGCTCAATGTTTTGAGCATCGAAGTAAAAATTCCTAAACATTTTAAATTGAAAATCAGTATTGAATGTTTTAAAGAATAGTTGTTTCCACGCCCAAGATTTATACACACTCAGTTTTTATTGCTGCAGCTCGGCAAAATCCGCACAGGCGTGTGCTCAGCAAATTGAAACATATATCCAGGCAAAAATGACGTTTGTTAGCGGATTTTCAGCAACCTTTACAGACATCTAACCAAAAACATGATTGCTGAGGCTTGGTTGTGCGAATCTTGGTAAAATTTCAACGAATTCCTGAGATTCCGGTAAAGAAAAATTAAGGATGTGAATTGAATCCCTCCTTAGCCGTGCGGTAAGATGCGCGTCTTCAAAGCAATACCATGCTGAGGGTGACTGGCTTCGATTGCCGGTGCCGGTCCAGGTAATTTTCGGTTTGGATCCATACTGGAATATTGTAGCATTGTATGGTTACTCAACCACACATGAAGAAAGAATAGAATCAGTACCAAAACAATTTCTACTATACGCTCTTCGTAAATTAGGTTGGACGTCATTTCCTCTTCCATCTTATGAATCACGTTGCATGCTTATTAACATACAAACATTGAAACAGCGTCGAGAGTTTGGAACGGTTTCATTTGTTAACGATATAGTATCTCAACGTGTTGACTCAACTGAAATTTTGTCGAAATTAAATTTTTACATACCTTCTCGGCTACTTCGACATAGGACATTATTTTTCACTAACCACCGCCGAACAAATTATGCTAAATTTGGACCTCTTAACCGAATGATGGTTGTTTATAATCAACACTGCGAAGCTATTGACTTAACAATGTCTCGGCATAACATTAAACAATATTTTCAAAAAACAAACATAAGAAATTCAACAATTTAAATTCATAATTACAAACAACTTTAGCGAAAAAAAAATTTTTTAAATGTTTTTTATTGTATTTCATAATCTACTATGGCATTACGAAAGAAAAAAAAACATGTATACACAGAAAAAAATAATGAAAAGTAATCAACGCGTAAATAATAAAGACGTGGAAAATTACACCATTCTGGGCGTACATGGATCTTTTCCAAAAAGTTCGCCCTAAATGTATGCAATTTACATAGCATTATGACACTTATTCGTATAAAAAGTGACATAATGCAATACAAATTGCATACATTCAGGTGAAAATATCGTTTAAATTTACGCTCTTTTTGGCATTCCCTTTATGTGCATTACTTTCGCGTAAATTTCAACAACTTTTTCTATCTGTGTATGTATTTGTACTAGTCTACGTCGGTTGACGAAATAAATAAATAAATAAATACACAGGATTTTGTTTTCACACGATTTTTTTTTTCGCTCGTATTTTTGATCGTGTGACTTCAATTTGCCACCAAATTCTTCGCAACATGTTTCAAAAAATACAGAATAAATCAAATAAAAATCACATGATAATTAATATACGTTAAACATTTAGGATGAGTGGAAAATTGAGAAAATGTAAATCGTGCAAAAACAAAATTTAGTGTAAATAAATAAAAATGGTCTCGACTTCCCTGGGTATAAAAGTATCATCGTTTTAGCCTTTTTTAATAAAAAAGAATTGATTCACATATAAATGTGTTGCTATTCAAACGGCATCCAGCATAACCCTACTTCATTGAGCGCCTTTGCTGATGAAGCAAGTGTGTAGGAGCCAGTCAATACTAAATACTCATCCTACTTGGTTGGCATGTGTTTTTTTTTTTTCTTCCTAAACAATGGAGGGGGAATCTGCTCGACAGACATCCTGGGTTGACCAGGAAGTGCTGGGTTAGGGGCCACCTCCAATGAGGGAGGCAGGGCTGCATCCCCGACCAGCTAAACCGTTTCCATTGCCGCCAAGCCAATCGTCCCTTCGGTACAACCAGAAAGTAATGCTTCAAATTTTTTTTTTTTAATTCTTTATTAAAGTGTTTTTTTAAGTAATGCTTCAAAGGGGGGCCAGTGCATGACGCACCCTCGAGGTTAGCTGCGTGTCCTTGCAGCATCGAACATCGTGACTTGCTTTTTTAGAAGAACACCATGGTATCGTGCCAGCGCATTGCCGGCTTTCCAGGTGGCCTTACCACGCCCTATGTCCTCGGAAGGTGGGCAGGGTCGACTTCGCGCCTGCTTCCCTCTGCACGACTGGTATCAAGAATGATGATGCCGCGTGCACCCCAAATTGACCTTTCTGCGATAGGGCCTATTCGCCAGCACACAGAGGGACTTGCCGACGCGAGGCCTACGCCTGCCCCAGCCTTGACGAGGACCCCTTTCCGTCCTCGGGCTCGGAACCCGCCCGGTTGACCGACGCCGCGAAAGCGACGATACCATGTTGTTCTTCGCGCGGCCACTTCTTCGATAAAAGGATCGAGTTCGACCACAGAGCATGACCACCGGTATGACCCATGAAGCCGACTCCGATCCCTTGGACCACCTCTTATTTGCGCCTGAACTAGCCATCCTTGAGTCCACGCGCCACCTTCTGTGTAGCTCCGAGACGATTTGGGCGATAGCCGATAAAACGGCGTTCCAGCCAACTTCGTCTTTACACATCCTCCGAACTAGGTAGTCCGGTAGTGTCCAGACCACATGTGGCAAGCATGTGGTCACGCATTGCGCGAAAACGTGAGCACACGAACAACACGTGTTCCGCCGTTTCCTCTAAACCTGCGCACACCAAACACTCGGGCGAAGCCGAGCAAGCCAGCTGCTTTACCTGCACTTTGATTTTGCAGCACGCTTAAACGCCGGGCACATCGAGCCCCCCCCGGGTGCTTGCTGTTCACAGCTTTGCTGGAACAAATCAAACAATTGGGAGGGTTCGTGCAGCATTGTGCCTTATGTCCCTCCAATCCGCAGCGTCGGCAGAGATTGCTTCTGTCAGGGCCTTTGCAGTCCCATTGCTTGTGCCCCGGTTCCAGGCACTTGAAGCAAACTTCGGGTTGCTCGTATATGCGCACAGGGCATACCGACCATCCCACCTTGACGCTCCCTAACTTGACTACCTTTGAGGCGTCCGCTGCAGATAGCCGAACCAATGCTACCTGCGTCCCTGTCGGACCTTTCCGTAGCCGAACGGCTGCGGTGGGCGTCTCCACTTCACACTGTCGCCGCAGTGCCGTGACGAGCTCTTCGACTTCAGTGATCTCGTCCAGGTCTTTAACCCTTAGATTCACCTCCGTCGTGAGTGCCCTCACCTTGACCGTCTCGCCTAGGACCTCCTCCGCCAACTTCTTGTAGGCGGCGCCCTTTGCGAGACGCCCCGCTTCAGCTCGAGTATCATCTCGCCCATCCGGGTACGTCTTATTCGACGTACGTCGGCGCCGAGTTCACCGAGCTTGACGTCACTCCTCATCGCCTTCAAAACATCCGAGTACTTAGCCTCGTCCGCCGTGATGACTAGGGCATCGCCCCTGGAGCGATTGGCGCCTACCCTAGACTTCTTGCTACCCTCATTCGCCTGGGCCTTCTTTTCGGCCCTTGACGTCTTCGGTTTCCTCTTGTTCTTGACCAGGGTCCAGGAGGCGTCATTCCCCTCTATTTCCCTGGTCTGGTGCGGCTGAGAACTTTCAGCCTGCCGTAACCTTTCCAGGTCCTTCCTCCCCCGGTTTTGGAGGTACCTGACCGGGGTTCAGCTTCCCAGCCCCACTACCCTTGTTCGGGGTAGTAACCCTCCGCGTTTTGGAGCGGCCCCAGGGAGCTCATCCCCTGGAGACTGTCTCCTGTTTTTGTGTCTGCTCCGTTGGAGTAGTCACCCCGACGTACCCGCAAATACTTGAGCCTCAGTCTGGGTAGACTTTGGCACCACCGTCTTAGCTGGCACGCCTTCGGTCGACTCGACCTTACCCGAGTCCGCGAATCCTTGGGCCTCAGTCTGGGTAGACCTCGACTCCACCGATTTCACGGGTTTACACTTGGCCGTCCCGACCGCCCTCTCCAGCTTGGCGTCCAGCATCGACTTTCGAAGTTTCTGCAAGCTCCTCTTGAGGTCCTTGCTGATATTATGCTTCGATGACGCAAAGTCGATGATGGCGTCCAGCTGTTCCGTCGCCACCTCGAAGGCCGAAAGCCCATCGCGTTTGCGGTTCATCGCCTTCACAAGCCATGGGCCGTCAATAACCCCTTCCGGCGTTTTTATAGCCGAGAGGAAGGTTGAGTGACCCACGCTGGCGCTGCGCACTGAGCTGCCGACTATTGCCTCTGGCCTCCTAGGCGGAGACCTGAACAACCCACCTCTTGCGAAGGGGTTGTCGCCTACACTACTACCACTAATTGAAGAATTGACTTGGTTTTCCATTTTGGTCCCACGAGTTGCTCGGGAAAAGAGGTCCACCACGCCAGAGCCCAGCATAACGCGGTAAGGGACAATTACTGTGGAGGGTGCTCAGGTACCCCACAGGCTCCGTTAAAGGCCTAGCTTATTATTTCACCCCCCTGGCCATGCATCCCCTCGGCACGGGTCGCTTGACGCCTTGGGATTAGGGGTTAGGGACGATGGTCCCGGTCTAACTCTCAGTGGCCATGGGGAGGGGTCGTCAAGCCCTTGGACAAAGTCCCTGCTGCCCCCGGTTGGCATGTGTACAAAAATACATATGAGAGAGTTAGTTCTGAAAATGTATTGGGAATTTGGTTTCATCAGTACCCGCTAAGCTGCGGAGGACAACGGAGGTACTTCGTAGCTTAGTAGGGAAAGCACCTGTCTAGCGGTCACCCTCCAATACCTTTTCCAAACTAAATCTATCATATATCGAAAATATCGTTTGACCGACGACGTCACTCACATGGCCGAACGGATCATAAGAAGTCGTACACTTTTTACGTAAGCAATTTTTCTGGATTTTTCGACCACCAAATTGAGTAAATTGACGAGCACTGCTGTCTAGTGGCTACCGCTTCTGCCTTATTTCGCGACTACGAAGGTAAAGGTTCACGCACAGTCTGACAGTTCCTAATGGGATTTTGCTGTGGAGGAACAAGTTTGGGTGATTGGCGGCCATGTTTCACGCACAGTCTGACAGATAGCAATGAGATTTTGCCATAAGAGTGAGAAGAGGCATTACTTTCGTATTCGCGAATTTGCTGCCAATTTATTGTTTACACAAGCAAGAGTATTTTTGTTTTATGCGACGAACGTCAATTAACGGTTTTTAACGAAGGAGAATAAAAGAAAACCTACGATGATTTAAATGGATGATTCAACTCAGCCATGAGTATTTAGGTTGAGTTGATGCGTTTCAACTCACGATTGATTTAATCCATTCATGAGTTTTGAGATTTTGAGTTTTTCCCAACACAGACTGCTATATCCTCCCACACAACCCAACTAACCCCTTCTTCAGCATTCGCAAGGACGTGGCCAGGATAGGTCTCGACTATTGGAGAGTGCATTGCTTCCATCTAAGAGATAGTGATTAGTCCCAAATCAATATATGTGGTAACGAATGAAAGTGATGCTACTCTCATACAACAGTCTTGGCTTTTAAAACCTACGAATTTGTGCGAAATGCTCGATGCTGATGCTAGGTACCAATCAAATTGAGTGAATTGGGTTGAGTAATGAAAATGAAAAAATGCTTTGTATGATACAGGGCTGACAAAATTCGTCTATATGGTATGAATTCTGGCATCGTTATTGTTTCGATATTATTATCCTTTTGGCTGGGCTCTGGGATCCTAAGCCAAGGCCACTTTGAAAGGCAGCCATTTTTTAGTTTTCAACTAATTCTGCTAATTTTGGTAGCTTGGTAAAATCCGCGAAAATCTGTCGTCTAGGTCGCTTGGAAAATCTTGAAAATAAGCGCTCCGCTCACTCGATTCCACCCTATGCTCCGAGTGTTCTCCAAAAACCTACTTGAACAAAAACTGATTGAGCACAAGCCGGTTCAAGTTCATACAAACTAGTATAAGAAGCTAAACCTGGTCGTAGTTTTCGCGTAACTTTTCAAAATGCAACATTGCTGGTCGTGGTGCGATAGATGTCACAAACAAATTTTGGCTAATTTTGTTAAATTACACGTTTCACTGAAGCCTTCTGAGAAACCTAATTATCATGCTAAAGTTCGCAACTTCGATTAAAATCGACTACCAACTATTAGAACGACCATTCAATATGCATTGTCTATGGAGTCAAAGCTCTTGAATTTTCATCCAGTCATATGGTCTCCCTCCTCGCCAGCGCCCAAAGATGAAGCGCCACAATCAGAATAATGTAAAATTCAAGTTCGCCATATCAACTCTCATACAAACCTGAAACGACCTGTGCACGGTAATCCCGTATTTAAACCCTCGAGCGTGGCGGAGCAAAACAATTTTTGAGCCACCCTAATTATTAGTTTGCTGCTGCCGGTGCGGTGCCGGTGTTTACATTCGCAGATTTATGCTATAATTCGAGCCGAAATGTAAAAGACTCTTTGAAGAAACATATTCATTATCACGGGAAGTAAATAAATATGCTGTACACAGGTTAGTAATTTGAATATAAATCTTTTGTTCGATGATATCCGATGTATTCGAATGTTGTGGGAGAGGAGTGCGGGAGGTGTGGGATTGACCCGTGGAAGGTCCGGGCCATATTGACTGCCTTCGTGGTACTCTTCCAACTATGTCCTTAAAGTGTCATAAATTGAAGTGATTTAATTCAAAAAAGTGAGTTCCAATGCATACTTATACAGTAAATTTAATCTATTTTGAGGCTCAATAACGATTGCCATTAATATTTTAGTGCGATTTTTTTTTCTTGTTCCAAAAAAGCGGCGAAATTCGGTTGTGGGCACCTTTATTGGTTCGGTAATGGGCACCCTTATTTTATTGACATTATTCAATATCGTTTTAGTTGTCTCCGAACTTTTTTCAAATGACATTTTTATGCAGTTAATGATTCCTTTTCTTTGCGGTTCCCTTCAACCGAACCTCTTCCTCTACCTTTATTAAAAACTTAGAGCGTTACCTAGGATAGACCCTAGGTGGGCGGGTACCTCGCGGGGAGGGGTTTTTGTAAAAAAGGTATAACAATAGTGATCTGTTATGCTTATTTACTTGTATTTGAAAATCCACCCATTTTAAACTGCATCTTTTCAAAGGGGTCATGCAGGCATAGGCAGGCGTGTCCAGCTCCTAAATCCAATCGTAAATCAAATCCACAGAACCACATTTCTAACCGGATTTACATGGAACTAATTTGTATTTCAGAACTGAAATTTAATTAAACAATAAGTCTTGAAAAAACTGAAACGTCAGTTGAAGTCTATGTCAAGATGAATACACCACTAGGTGTTCCAATCTGCCAAATTCACTATTCAGCCATCTTGGATTTTAGTATGGAAGAGCCAGCCGGTTTGTTTTTGTTTTGCACTTAAAATGAATTTTTGCAATTCCTGATCATAATACCTGGTTTACAGTTGGCGTTTGAGTGATAAAACGGCCTACTTTTCCATACCAATGACATGGGTGCTTTAATGAACATTATGCAACTCAAATCTAATCTAAGTGGTTGCTCAACGAGCAACGAAAATATCGACTAAATATATAGGAAAATGTATACTTTCAATTTTTTTATCTCTAGGTGAGACTGCAGTCATTGCATCCCGCTCATTAGTGACATTCATAATCTTTACTTTCGCAATAGAGGCTCCCGAAAACCGCGAGTGATTTTATCAAAATATGAACATTTATAGAATATAGAGTAAACGTTGGTTTTTCAGCTAGGGGGTCGTTCAATAATGATGTCACAGGTTTAAGGGGGGGAGGGGGTCTGAGACTTTGTGACAGTACATATACTAGGTATACAAAAAAGCGTGACAGAGGGGGGGGGGGTCTAGAAATCCCAAAAAGTAGTGGACGTCATACTTGAATCGCCCCTAGGGAAAAACGCGTCATCCAGCTATTCTACATGTAGAATCGATCGGATCGATTTTCTTAGCTTAGCTTAGCTTAGCTTGATTCACTGACTCCATCGTAATTGCTAGTCGTGATTGGCCGAGAAACAACAAATAATGTACAGCTCACCAATTGAATAGTTTTCTCGGGACTAGAAAGCTATTCTCGCTGCACGTGCTTCGGAGATTCTTTAATTCAAAAATGATGCCGGACACGTCCTCACAGTCAATTAGAATAAGGGGAGCAAAATTTTTCGACACTCATTGCTCCAAGAGACCGAGGAATCCTCTGCATCTCCATGAGCGCACTGGAAAGCAATGGTATGTTAGTTAGAGAGGAAATATATTGGAAATCAACCAACAACTAATTATTTCTTTTGAACGACGCCATATTCATGATGATACAAAAACGGAAAAGCAACGCGTGTCTTACGTATTTCCTCGAAGACTGATTCGATATCTTAACTACATCGTGACGACTGAAACTCGTGCTGCACAACGCTTGCTCGATGGCTACTCCGAAAAACACGCACTGAATCGATTAACTTTATTACCGGCCGCGCAATGCAGAACACAATGTTTCGGCAGATCGCGCGATCGTTCTGCTGTCCGAAACAAGAGAAACCACACACTCCGATCAGATCGATTTACTTGGTTTGTTAGATACTAGTTTTGAAATTGACTGAAGTTAACTATATTAGGGGGCACTACCTTCTCCGATCGACTTTGTATGCGATTTTTTTTTGATGCAGCGTTTCACATTGGGGGAGAAATTTATTCTTTTCAATTTTTTTTCATCTAGGTCTAACTTTTTTGTTTTTTGTCAAAATCACTCGCGGTTTCCTGAAGCCTCTTCGTAATAATGCCACTAATCAGCGGGATTGAATGACCACAGCGCCATCTAAGGTAAAAAAGTGGATAGTATGCATTTTTTCTATTTATTTAGCCGATTTTTCCCATATAAACTTCATGCTCGTTGATCATCCACTTCACGACTTTACGGATCGGACTGAAATATTTATAGTAGCTTCTGGGAGCAAAAAAGCAATCCAGAGATAAAGCTGATTTCTTGCATACAGATGTTAAGTCAATCGAACAAGAGAAAGAATTTAAAATATTTTGTAATAATGTAAAATTTACAAAATTAACTACATTCCACAATGATCTCCAAATCAAAACAACAAGGTTTTTGATAGTACGTGAGTATTACGCATTCAAAATAGGTTTTGATAATGGGCGTGGGGCAAGACGCCCGAATGGTGATGTAAAATTATTCAATTGGATGTAGAATAGTATTGAACGCATGGTTGTTTTTGTTTTGTCGAAATTCTTACCACAATAATTCGCAAATCGTTAAATTTAAGGCAAAATGAATTGCAGCTCAATAAAAAATAACTAATAATGATTTGTTATGATAATATTCGTTCATAAATCTAGACCAACATCTGAAAAGGGCATAACAGCCAAAATTTATTCCTTCTGATTATTTGTATACATATATACAAGGATGTTATCGATCATTTAGTAATCTGCGTTCGATCATTTAGTAGTTTATCAATAACACTTTCCAGAAGCTGAATTTCAAAATGTGTTGTATGGTGGACTTCTAGTGCGAAGGTTTTTCTACAACTCTGCCTAATGGTTCGTTGTTAGAAATCCACTAGTAATGGAGTTATAGCAATCGATCAGGATCGATCAGGTGGAAGATGACCTGCGGACCCTCCGTAGACTGCGTGGTTGGCGACGTGTAGCCATGGACCGAGCCGAATGGAGAAGACTCTTATATACCGCACAGGCCACTTCGGCCTTAGTCTGAATAAATGAAATGAATGGAGTTATAGCAATAGTTGCAGCAACTTAGACTAAATGATAACAAAATTCTAATCATTTAGTTTAAGTTACTGCAACTAGCGCTATAACCCCGTTACTAGTGGATTTCTAACAACGAACCATTAGGCAGAGTTCTAGAAAAACCTTCGCGCTAGTAGTCCACCATACAACACATTTTAAAATTCAGCTTCTGGAATGAGTTATTGATAAACTACTAAATGATCGAACGCAAATTACTAAATGATCGATAACATCCTTGCATATATAGCTATATATGTGGAATAAAAACAGAAGGAATACATTTTGGCTGTTACGCCCTTTTCAAATGTTGGTTTAGAAATGAAAATGAGTGAGGCAATTTTGCCACATGGATGCGTTATGCACTGTTCTCCCCTAAATGTTTTAAAATTCAGACCTACTGCAGATACCGAATTTTGCATATGATTTTGGAACAACAACCTGCAAAACCTGGAAAACTCAAGGAATATTTTTCTACATTTGGAATGTACACCCTGTCTGGAAATTCTTATGAGTTACTTCTGGAAAATTTACTGAGCTTCGGCTGAAAGTTCTTATAGAATTTCCTAAGAGCTTTCCTTTGCATTTCCACGAATAATTTCTTAGAATTTTTCCGGAGTGTTGTATTTCACCGAATAGTTTTTTCCTTTAAACTATGCACGGATGATGGTTTCCCATTGCATAATTTTACGTAAAACAAATAGTTCTCACAAAAAAACCTTCGGAATTTCCCCATGAATATTTTTGAGATTTCACACTGCCTGTGGTAAACAAGGTGCGAAACGAGATAGTCGTGTTAACAACTATTTCTACTCCATAAGGCATAGAATAAGTTATGGAAGATATGATGAGTAATATGAGGTGGCAGGAGTAGGCATAGTTCTTTGTAATTGATAAGATTTTAAAGCGAATAGTTATCTGAGATATGTTCCTAATGTGCAGTGATAGATAGCATACTAATGGTCTTCTTCGTTATTGGCTTAAGTTCTTTTCATTGTACCAGCACGATTCACGGTGATGCATCCTCCTGGCTAGTTAGTTTTGATTTACTGTGCTTTGTCTCCGTGTCTCATGTCTCTTCGAAATGCTTCCTTGCCAAACTTTTTGGAACTCCAACGGGAAACTCTTCGGAGACTCCTCGGAAAACCATTTGAAATTTCTTCGGGAAACAATTCATAATTTCTCGGGAAACGCTTTGCAGTTGCCTTAGAAAACTGTTTAGAATTTTACCGGGAAACGCTTCAAAATTTATCGAAAACACTTCGAAATATTCTCCGGGAACGTTTTTCGCGAGAAACATTTCAAATTTTCCTCGGGAGACTTTTTGAAATTTCGTCGGGAAACTATTAATTTTTTTTTTGAAAGTCTCTTTGGAATTTCCCCGGGGAACTCTTCAGATACTCATCGGGAGCCACTTTCAAATCTCCTCGAGAAACGATTGAAATTTCCTTGGAAAACTATTCAGAATATCCTTGTGAAACGCTTCAAAACTTCCTCGGAAAACACATCGAAGTTTCCTTGGGAGACTCGGAAAGCTTCTCAGGATTTCTTGGGTAAACCCTTCAAAATTTCTTTGAACGACTCTTCCAAACTCCACGGGGAACTCTTCAGATACACGCAAAAAAAAGCGTTCCCGAATTCGTGAACAAGCAAAAATACACCGTGATTCAAATACTGGATTCAGGAACACCAGTCACGTTTTACAGAACGTTCCAGAAAACGTGATTGTATTCCCGAATCCGTGACTGTTGTTCCCGAAAAAATACACCGTGAACTCGTTAGTTCACGAATTTATGAACGCTTTTTGTTGCGTGTACTCCTCGGAAAACGCTTCGAAGTTTCCTCGGGAGACGCTTCAGTTTTTTTTCGGGAAACACTTCGAAGTTTCCTTGGAACACTGTTTAAAATTTCCTCTAGTAACACGCTTCAGCATTTTCTCGGAAAAAGTTTCGAAATTTCCTTGAGAAACTTTTCGAATTTCTTCGGAAAACGTTTTTAAATTTCTTTAAAAGATGCTTCGGATCTCCTCCGGGAAACCGGGAAACTCTTCAGATCCATCACGGAAAACGCCAAGAAATTTCCTCGAGAGACGCATTGAAACTTCATTCGAAAAGTCTTTTGAATTTCATCGGGGAAATGTTTCGGAACTTTGAACCGGTGCGAGAAATTATAGTTCGGCAGCGTAATACATATTGGAGAATGTATTTTTCTCCTCTGACGCCTCTTCTGACGCTTTGTTCTTTGTTAGCATTTTGAGGGCTGTATCGTATTCCGTCGCAATCCGAAGATTAGCTGCTACTTGACTGTATAATTTGCTATTGACTAAACCCGGCGTTCTTTTTTTTCTGTTGCTTCCAAGTTTTGACAATCTGCTTTGTTATGCCTCTCTGCTTTGCAAAAGAAGAACCTATCCTTCAGCCCTTCATAAAACAGTCTCGCACGGAAGGTTCGCAGGTGTTTCCTTATCTGTTTCCATGTGCATTTCCCCTACGCCACTGGAAACTGGATATCCTTAATCTGGGATGTGACCAAATTAACCTGTAACAAATTAACCAAATTAACATGTAAGCTTATTTTGTGGTTGAATTTTACGTAGAACCGCTGGTCATTTCCGTCAGTTGTACACTGAGTGCCCCTCAGTCGCTGGAATCTTCAGCACCCGCATCATGAATCGTAGCGCATCCAGGTTAATTGGCATTCGTCGGCGCAATAGCTTACAGCGTCCGAGTATAAACTCAAGATTTGAGTTCTTACTACAGTAATATTTCGATTTTGTCACTATCTGATGAATTATTAATGATTAAACAGGAAATGTGACAAAATTGGGTCAAGAACGTGATAAGATCGATGGTAGACAAAATCGGGGTTAGACAAAATCTAAGAATGATAAAATCGAGTCAACACTGTATATATATTTCATTTACAAAATAACCAAATCCATAAATGCCTTGTGTAATTACGATTGTGTTTGGTCGATCACGAATTAGCAGCTACGACTTGTATGGTCATCATGCTCATGCTCTTACTAAGAAAATGTAAAATCATTAAACCATCTGAATAACATTTAATTTTCCAAACCGCGCCTTGGAGTAAAACTTTAACCGCAAAGGAAAAATAACCATCGGAATGTCAAATTGAAACTAAAAGTTGAACGAATCGGGAGTGCAAAATACTTTTTAGTTTGATTTATGTGGCCAGTAAGCATCTCGTATGCTTAAAAATGTATAAACATCCTCGATTTTGTTTTTGTTCAATAGAACAGATGACAAATCAGTCAGTAAGTTCAACATTAATTGCTGGTTCTTCTGAACGCTTATTGATATTCAGATTTGATACTTGTTTGCAATAAACTCGTCGCATCTTACGATTTTTCAATTGCAAGCCATCTCAATTAGCAAAATTCTATCTAACGAACGTCCACAATATATTTAATTCAATTTCATGACTCGAATGGACGAAGACGGTAATCGAAAAGTGTGAAATTGCAAAACTTCTGGATATCATTCACGAATTGTCCCTCTGGCAGTTCTTTCGACGAATGCAGCATGACGGACGAGTTGCACAGTAATTGTCATTGAAAACTTTTCTTTCCGACGTACCCCTACAATCCCACTGTTCTGCCCAGAAATGAATATTCATGCTAACCCTGTGCTATTTTATTCAACAAACTTTTCACTCGCTTGTACACAATGTGGTCGTTTTTTTCTACCACAAGAAAAAGTGGAAACGCATCCACCAGCACAGAGCCAGTGTCAAAAGAGAAGTTCTTCATAGAGCCGTCCTTGCTGTTATGCTTTACATCATTGCCGTCCATCGAGTCCAGCTTCCACAAGTTCGTACAGTTTCGAAACTTGATGCCAAAGTGACTTCACCCATCATCATCATCCGTTCAGCGTCATTCCTGTAGCGCATCGTCCTTTTATCGGAGAGCCAACTGCTCGTTCTCGACAAAGAAAAGTGACGGCAGCCAATGTATACGGATTTAGGCAAATGAGTTTTCACTTTGAAACTTGGCACCTAAAACGTCGCTTCCGTGCCCCGAACAGAGCGAGCGCAGTGGAAGTTTTTCTCCTCCGAGTGGTAAACAAGGGCACACTTTACAAGAGGGATAATGTTCGATGCAAGACAAGACGATAAACAAGCATGGCTTATCGCCGGCATTTCGTTTCGCCCGTTGCTCTGCTGTCGTCGTCGACGACATGCTGGAAAAGTTTGACCTTCTGCCTGTAGCCGGTTGTAGCGAAAGATATGAAACTTGTGCAAGTTTCAACCAGATTTGCATGAAATTATGAAAAGTCGTTTCATCTGGCACAGTTTAGGTCTCCGGAAGACCACGAACTACAATGGGAGTTAGGGACAAAGTTATGCACCCGGTTTAAGAGGCGCATAAGAAGTCCTCCTGCTGGGAGCACATCATCCGCGCTCGAGACGGAGTGATTCGATCCACCGAGTGGTGTTTGCGGTTCTCTGATTGTTGCTGTTATCATCATTATCTATGTGCGAAAATACACGAGCCACTCTATGTCAAAACGTGGACTTTTGCGCCTGAATGGTAGATAAACATCGTTACCCGGAAATTGAAGGCTGAGTGTCAGCATACGAGTGGGACAGATTGAATGACGGCAAGCCTCTGATTCCAATGATAACGACGGTTTTTGTGTATTTTTTGTGGGAAAAGTAATTTATATTTCTCGGAACGCTTCTGATCGAAATGATGGGGAGCAGTCAGTTATATTTTCAATCATCACATTTTTTTGTAAATGTTACAGCTGCGCCGTAAAGAGTATATGGAATCACATGACATCGCTTTCAATTTAGAATTTTCTATTGAAATGTAGGGCAAAATAAATTCTATCCCTAGTAATATCGATGGTTTTATTGTGGATTTGAAGCATACCTGAAGAGGAAATCGCTATCTCCGAGAGTGTTTCGCTTAGCTTTGACTGACTGTACATGTCTACAGATGCTACTCCGTGATTGACCAGAATCAGTGAAATTGCACAATGAATCAACTGAATTGCTGCCTGGGATCAGCCAATCATTCTCACTGTTCAAATTCTAGTAACTCAATAAAAACAAAGATAAAAATGGCTTCGGCCACGTCCTTACAGTCAGAAGGTCCTTACAGAAAAGTAGGTGATTTTTGCTATTTAGAAACCGCTGAAGTTTAACTTTGCTACTACTGTGTAGATGCCTGACAAGTCTGTCTATTAGTGAAGTGTTTGTTATCTATGTCCGGTGCACAGATCATACACCTAAGTGCGGCCTGGCAAATGCAAGCTTGGATTCTGCGCCACACTTTCGGCATAGCTTACCACGATAAAATCCTTTATAGTTTGGTGTTTTCGACTGGATTCAGTTAATTTTATAACCTTGGCTTTCTCAATCTGTAGATTCAAGAACGATTTTATCATTACTTTCCCGAAGTTTCGGCCGATTGGTTTGGGCGTTTCTCAAGGATTGTAACGATAGGCGATAGCCTTACGACCCTTAAGAACGGCCAAGACCAACCTTTTTGGCATCCATCCACGGGTACATGGAATGAGGCAAGTTGTCTTCCCGCAAAGTCTTTCAATAACCGAATTATTTAATATATATAATCGATTTCGTTTCCTCCGCTACATAGAGTGTGGCCGACCCAGCCCCACTTCCGATCCCGAATTTCTGTTGCTATCGGCCTCTGGTGACAACTACAATGGAGCTCGTTGTTTGAGATTCAGTTGTGAGCAGCCGTTGAGTGTTCTCCACTGATACATACCATGTTTCGCTAGCGTATAACAGCACAGATTTCACGTTAGAGTTAAAAATTCGTATTTTGGTGCGTTCTCTTATCTGCCTGTTTTTTCCTGCCTTGCTTTCTTGATCCGTGCGCCTATGTCGATCTTGGTACCGCCGTCTGACGCCATTTGGCTACCAAGATATTGGAAGCTTTCAACATTCTTCACTGGTTGCCCGGTTACTGTGAAACTGGAAGGAGTCACCGTGTTTACATCCAACGATTTGGTTTTTTTTACGTTGATGACTAAACCTGCCAAGGAGGAGCGCTCGGCAAGGTCGTTGAGCTTACTCTGCATATCAGAGCGCCGTTGCGCGAGGAGTGCAACGTCATCAGCCAATTCGAAGTCATCTAGGTGCTCCATGGTTACGAGCTGCCATAACAGCCCGCGGTTTGGTTCACGGTCAATCGCATCTACCAGAATCTCATCGATTACGATGAGAAACAGTAACGGTAATAGAATACATCCTTGCCTCACACCAGCTACGACCCGGATAGGGTCGGACAAGACCTCATTGTGCAGCACTCTACAAGGAAAGGCCTCGTGCTGTGCCTCGATGAGGCCGATGATTTGCGTCTCAGGGCGCCCCACATATTCTCGTGATTAAGACGGTCGAAAGTTTTTCGTAGTCAATGATTACCAAGTAAAGGGACTATTGGATTTCGTTGACCTGCTCCGGAATGATACGGAGCGTGACAATAAGGTCCACACAAGATCTTCCGGCACGGAATCCGGCCTGCTGCCGCCGGAGAGTCGCATCGATCTTCTCCTCAATCCGGGCTAAGATAACTTTGCATAGATCTTTGAGAACGGTACACAGCAACATAATGCCTCGCCAGTTATCGCATACAGTCAGGTCACCCTTTTTGGGCACCTTCACTAAGATACCTTGCATCCAGTCGACCGGGAAAGTTGCGGTGTCCCAGATATTACGAAATAAACGATGCAGTAGTTGAGCGGATGTCATGGGGTCAACTTTGAGCATCTCGGCTGATATGCGATCGACCCCTGGGGCTTTATTCGATTTCATGCTTTGGATGGCTGTTTGAATCTCGGTGATAATTCGTGTCTTTCACAGGCATCGTTGCATTCATCTTCGCCCCGCTTAAGCGTCGTGAGATATCATAGAGGAGGCGAATGTCCCCGGTTGCGGCGGCTCTCTCTCTCCTTCGTCGGCCAGAGAGTCTCCCTACGCTCGCTTGTCCCGTCGACATGAGCGTTTTACTTCCTTCTCAAGAGCCGCGTATCGTTGACGGGCTAAGACTTTGGCTGCTCTGGTTTTTGATCGCTCTATCGCGGCTTTGGTTTCTCTTCGCTCCTCCATCTTCCTCCAGGTCTCATCGGTGATCCATTGTTTTCCCTGGGTACGCAGTTCGCCCAGATTGTTCTCGCGCGTGGCATTGACGGCATTCTTGATGGCGGTCCATTGCGGCGTTCTATGTTTTCCAAAATTTGGCCAACTTACTTCACTAAGTCCACAAAACAGATAGACATCATAGAACAAACAGCAAAAGTGAACTCTTTGTTTATCAACAA
This sequence comes from Armigeres subalbatus, assembly GCF_024139115.2. Lineage (NCBI taxonomy): Eukaryota > Metazoa > Arthropoda > Insecta > Diptera > Culicidae > Armigeres > Armigeres subalbatus. The sequence goes on from NC_085140.1 coordinate 306,736,082, forward strand.
TCGACGAACGGCCCTCCCGTGTATCCAAGGCGATAGAAAGAAACAGAAAAGCATGCGCTGCTGCTCTGCCTTATGCTCGCTCTTGAGTAAAGCTTGACTTCCACCGCTAGGTTCGCTAGCGTTTCAAAATCAGGGAAGGACCACATTTCACGGCAAAGATGCCTATATGTTATGTGCTAAATCCCAAGATCTCAAGCTTTATGCAGCGTACCTCATTGGCAAGTTGTGCCAATTTACTCTGCTAGGCTAGGGTTTAAACGTTCCATGTTCTTATTCGTGTCCGTTGTTTTGCGCTAAGAGTCGTCGCCGTAAAATCAGTCCGAATTCTTTCATTATCGGATTCTCGAACAAATTGATGTTTCAGGAACAGTAGGTTGTTGGGCCAAGGTTCCCTATCCACCGGGATGGGACTGCTATCTTAGGTATAGCTTCCGCGGAATTGCATTTCATACTCAGCCGCTGGATGCCAAAACAGACGCTGTTGGAGTCGCACCTCCTTGGTGAACAGTCGGGTCAAATTTGTTTCAAGTCCCACCCAACACCAGGACTAGGCTAGTGCGCTTTGAGCGGCACACGGTCGCATTGATAGGGCCTGCAGACCCCACAGGACGCACCCTCTCACTCTAGCTGATATCAGAAGGACAACAGTTCCTAGGCTACTCTACCAGCTAAGTACGCAACCCTTAGCTGGCGGTCAATTGTCATCGGGAGACCCGTGGAAGCGTGAGTATTGGAACTCGTGAGGGCCAGAACTATGTTAGGCGCTCCTTCCCGGATGTCAACTCACCATTTCGTAGCCGTAGGGAAGTGGCATGCGATGAAAAAAAAACAGCTGGAGGATTGCTCATCCCAGTGGTGAACGAAGCGGCCAGATATGCTTAGAAGAATGATGATGATCCAAATGGTCCAGATGTAAGATTCTTAGTATTTCAAGGTACCAAACCAATCCATTCAGATTCGCTATCAATCGATTACTCTTCCAGCTTGCATTGACACTATAAGAGTTGAAGAGAAGCTGAAATGGGACTGCTATCTTAGTGTGGAAGACTTGAAGCGCCGTATTATTCCTACAACCTTGTTCCGTATCATTAGCGTCCACCAGCCGCACTTTCCCAAAATAAATATTTAATTGAAAGCCGCCTCACGCTATTATTGTAGCGTATGAAGTAATTACGCAATACAGTCCTGAACCCATAAACTTGCATGTCAGCTTCGACGTGCATCGATCCGTTGGGACTTTTTGGGGATTTATTTGGAAACCTTCCCCGAAGTTATATTCCCGCGGACAATAACTCAGAAACAAACATGCGCAAAATTGACTGTTGCGAGCATTAGAGCAACCCTCGGGATCACGATAATTATTTTCGTGGTTTCCAGTGCTGAAGTTAATTATTCGACGGTTTATTTAAAAATGTGTTTCTCGAGCCGTTGTTGTGTTGATGAGGTGAGGTATGAGGTGAGTGTTATCAGTAAGTTGATCTTTATAAACTCTATTATTGATTTTCCGGTGAATTTCCGAAGTTGAAGTTCCCAACCTTCAGTCCACATTTTTTCACAAGAAGGACCGAACTATGCGAGTAATCCATGTCAATTCCAGTCTCAGAAGGATAAGTATATTTCCAGGCACATATTTATTATATGAAAGAGAATAAAACTCAATAACAATAGATTGGACTCATAAAAAAAAAACAGAAAAAAAATGTTGGAAAGCAAGTTCGTCCAGCTGCTATTTGTACCTCTTTCGTATACTAAGTAGGTATACGTAATGGCTATATGACTCCAACAACAAACTTTGCATAGAAGGCCCAGAGTCCAATAGTGTTGTATATCAACCGACTCAGTTTGACGAAGTGAGGCTATGTCTGTGAGATTATTTCTTATGTGCAGCTGTGAAGATCAAGCACATAGGTAAGTGTGGATTGTATTGCGAATGTCGCGATGTTTACAATCATACAATCTGTATGATGCAAAGCGCAGATCATTGGAACCAAAATTGGTTTGATAGACAAATAACCATTTTGAATTTAACTTTATTATTGAGCTGATTCATATTTTCAGGATCTGGCATTCGGTAGGTTCGATTTCTGATAAATGACAAAATTTGATTTGCGGATGGGACTCCCATGGGATGTTTGGAATCACATTCTCGGTCTCTGAATCCTGGAGGACAAAAAATATTGAAAAGCGCTCCACGACAATAGCTGAACAACGCCCACGGGTTGACATTTGACGTTCGGCTATCCTCTGCTAAATCGAATCAACCCAAAACTGTACCACCAAAACTCTCGTCCGTCTTCATCTGCCGAACGATAAAATACCCTCTCAGACCTACCCACGCGTGGCATTACCGTGTAATACGCGTCCCGGAAAGAAACGACGACAGAAACAATTCAATTCCGGCGAAAACAAATCCAGCACTAAGCGCTCGTTTTCCAGTGAAAAATTCGTTTAATCTCCAACAGATGCAGCGCACCCGGTAAGGAAGGAAATTTGATTCTTCTGCAGTGCCACCACCGAGTCCGACCGTGGGGACCTTCTTCGTTCCAGGTTGGTAACACTATAGCAAACGATTGTTCCGTTGCCGTGACTCGTGTTTCGCCCTCAGTCTGAGCTGAGTGTTGACGACCAACGACAGTTTTCCACAAGTCACTGCCAATGCTGCCACGTCACAATGGATACCTCTTACCTATCCAAAGACAAACCCGACAGGAGAATGGGGTGGTTATCTAGGCAGGATCTTTGTGCTTGCCTCCGCTTTCTTCTGGACTACACGTGCCAGTAGGGGAAGGTACAACCTGCTTGGGCTCGGTGATGGATTTCAATTTAGAGCTCGTTTTTCCGAGTGGAAAAATTTTCCGCTCGCTCTAACTCTATCGTAAGACATATTTGGTGTTTGCCGGGTGGATTCCCGGAAGAGTAAGTGCTGCATCAGCAAAGTTGAATTTTCCGGAGAATATTAAGACCACTTCGGAAAATTTGGTTCCGATTATTAAATTTACCTAGATATGCAACTGCAAAGTATAAATAAATTCGACCCACTTTAACACAGAGGGTTGACTTATGAAAAGGTGGGTTTCGTCCAATGCGGAATAAATGTGGTGTGATCCTAGCTTGCAGAAGAAGTGTTGTTCTGTCCTTTTTGTTCATATCTATTACAATTTTTTAAAATATCTCCAGTTGGTCTCCGGTTTGTGTTTCGGTGGGAAACATTCTTGACTCCCTGGACATAATAATTGTGAAAAAAAAAATGGCAGACCACTAGCGCATTCTTTAAGTTATCTGAGTACCCCTTACAGTGAGTGTCCCTAACGTAGGATTCCTTGCTGAAGAAAACGAGTTGGCCGTGAACTGCGGATTCGTCTCCTTACGGACGAAAAAAAAAGTCGACAGAAAGCAAGACAGCAGAGTTTCGACGATTTACCGTTTTACCGAACTCCTAAATTCGGTAAAGTCGTGCATGCTGTCGATTCCGAAAACAAAAAGCGAAGCTCTTTGCGAAGCGAAGAAATATCTCCGAGAATTAGGGCTTACTGGAATCCATAAGAATAAGGTCGAGCAGGTTTCCGATACTAAAAGAATGCGGAAAACAGTGAAAACATATACAATGAAGAGTATATTTGAAACGGTGTCAGGCCATTTGGCCGAATGTCGTTCGGCCGAATAGTTAAAATTCAACCTCATATTACGAGTAGTGCAGAGTGAGAAATGAGAAGTGGATAATGAGAAGTAGGAAGCGAGAACTGAAAAGTGAAAAGAGAAAAGAGAACTGAGAGCAGAGACCTTCTTTCTTCTTCCTTCGTCCTTATTGCGTCTTCTTTCTTTCTTCTTCTTTCTTCCTCCTTCCTGCTTCCATTCCCCTTCTTCCTTCCTCTTTATTCCTTCTTCCATCTACCTCCTTCCTTCTTCATTAGTCCTTCTTCTTTTTTGCTTCTTCCTTCTTTTTTCCTTCTTCATCCTTTTTCCCTTTTTTCTTCTTCCTTCTTGGTCTTTTCTTCCTTTCTTCTTTTTTATTGCTTCTTTCTCCTTCCTTCGTTTTAGTTTCTTTTTCCTTCTTCATTTGTTTCTTATTCCTTCTCTTTCTTCCTCCTTCCTGCTTCCATTCCCCTTCTTCCTTCCTCTTTATTCCTTCTTCCATCTACCTCCTTTCTTCTTCTTTAGTCCTTCTTCTTTTTTGCTTCTTCCTTCTTTTTTCCTTTTTCGTCCTTTTTCCCTTTTTTCTTCTTCCTTCTTGGTCTTTTCTTCCTTTCTTCTTTTTTATTGCTTCTTTCTCCTTCCTTCGTTTTTGTTTCTTCTTCCTTCTTCATTTGTTTCTAAAATCAGCTTCCTACTTTCTCTTCCTACTTTTTTCTTTCATCTTTATCTTCCTTCTTCTTTATTCCTTCTTTCTCTTCCTTCTTCCATTTTCTTTCGTCTTCTTCGCTTCTTTTTCTTTCTTCTTCCTTCATCTTTCTTCTTTTTTCCTTCGTCTTTTGTTATCATTTCTTCTTCCTTCTTTCTCGTCCTTCTTCCTTTTTTTCGTCTTCTTTGCTCCGTTTTTCTTTCTTTTTAGTTCCTTCTTCCTTTTTTTCGGCTTCTTTGCTCCGTTTTTCTTTCTTTTTAGTTCCTTCTTCTTTTTTCCTTTTTCCTTTTTTGTTCTTTTGTCTACTTTTTTTTTCTAAGTTTTTCCTTTGTTCTTCTTTCTTTTTTCTTTTTTCTTTTCCCCTCTTTCTTCTTTTTCCTTCCTTCGTCCTTATCCCTTCTTCCCTTTTCATTTTTCCTTATTCCTTATTCTTTATTCCATCTTCCCTCTTCCTCCTTTCTTCTTCAATCTTCCTTCTTCCTTCTTCCTTTATATCTTATTGCCTTTTCTTTCTTTCTTTTTTCTCCCTTTTTCCTTCTTCTTCTTTTCTTCTTTTTTCTCCCTTCTTTTTTTTTTGCTTCTTCTTTCGTTCTTTTTCCTTCTTCTTTCTTTCTTTTTCCTACTTTCTTCTTTCTTAATTCCTCTTCCTTCTTCCTTCTTTCTTTTTCTTTCTGCCTACTTCCTTTTTTCCCTTCCTTCTTTCTTCTTCATCTTCCTTCTTCCTCTTCCTCCTATTCTCTTCCTTATTCCTTTTTTTCTTCCTTCTTTCTCGTCCTGCTTCTTTCTTACTTCTTTCTATTCCTTCTTTTTTGCCTTTCTCGTACAACAAAGTTATACCGAAAGGCTTCATATAAGAACTTTTGATAGAAGGCCTGGAGACCCATAGTGTTATATACCGATCAACTCAGCTCGACGAACTGAGGTGATGTCTGTATGTGTGTGTGTATGTATGTGTGTGTGTATGTGTGTATGTGTACAAATTTTGTAGACACACTTTTTGGAACTTAGCATTATTCGATTTACTCGCAACAAGTTGCATTCGACGGGGAATGCGGTCCCATTGTTTGCTATTGAAAATTGGCTTGATCGGACATTGCATTTCGGAATTATTGAAAAATTATTGGAAAAAAAATTCAAAACCAAAACATGGTGATGCATTTTAACTAATGCAAAAACATGCAAAATGATCGAAAAAATGTGATCTATTCTCCTAAAGAGCTTTTTTGACCTTGATGCACGAGAAAGGCATCATCACTACTAGGTGGATTAGTCTGTGTTTTTTCTTTCGTCTTCACTTCCTTTTTCTTTCTACTTCATTCTTCATTCCTCCTTATTTTTCCTTTATACTTTCTTCTTTCTTCTTCCTCCCGCCTTATTCTTTGTTCATTCTTCATTCAGAGATGATCTTGCTTGCTACTCGCTTATCATTTGTCACTTCTTGCTTCCCACTACAAACACTTCTTACTTATCACTTCACACACTTAATAAGGTAGCGTATTTTAACTATAAGGCCAAACGGTAATCGGCCAAATGATGCATCCGGCCAAACAACCCTCAACCATTCGCCGCCCTGGATGGAGGTCGTGAATCCCAGGAAGGCGAAAATGAGAGCGAAGAAACCCACAAAAAGTTGCGTTTATTCGCTGACCTGACTGACTTTTGGCTTTCCTTTGAATATATTTGACCTTTGATCGATAATAGGACTTAAACCAAAGCTGATTACCACGCGCCTCCACGCTTCTTCACGCATTGTTCATATCAAAAAGAAAGAAGCGGACGCATGTTCTTTTGTTTGATGCGAATTCTATCAATATTGTCAATAGGGTAAGCGCGAAGATGTATAGCTACGGCTAAACGTGCGGCTAGCAATGTCAATCGCCTAAGCGCGAGTGCTATGGAGTGTGGGTTCGATTCTCGCCCTGGTACTTTTGTGATCGAAAAATTATCCACTGGTCCACTGGGTATTATATGTCCTGTCCGTTGTCTCATTCTAGGGGTTAAGTGTTCAGTCTGTACGACCTCTCTTGTCGAAGACTTTGTTCCTGTCTTAAAAAAAAAACTTGTTGTCAAAAATGTCTTAGAGTTATTATACGAAAAGCAAGTTAATATTTTTGCGATTGCTTAGAGCAACGACTAATAAATTGAACAAACGACTTTACGATTACATACAATTGACTATCATAGAATAATTTATTAAATGAATTTATTTCCTAGCGTGTCAAGTTTGCTGCAACAAAAAAGAAAATTTAAAAAATTATTAAGGTTAAATAAAATCCCCTTTGTGCAGCTTTTGTAAAAAAATGGCAAATCACACACATTCTGTGCGTATTTCTTTTGTTTTGAGCATTCCGCTCTTTAGGGAAAAAGCTTTACAGATTGAAAGCACTCAGTGTGGTTCGCTTCGGTCGAGATTGGAACTTATCCATGAACTCTGCTGATATACATACCCACATAAAGCGCTTTGGATGGGCACAGTCAGTGTTGGGAGGAGCGAGAACGACTGCGGGGTTGACTAGACCATGTTACTGTGGAGAAATATTTTCTGTGGATGATTTATACCGGCATGGGTGATTTATGATCTGTGCCGCCAAATGGGGCACACACGTGGCATTTGGTTGTTAAAAGAGAATAATGTTTATGCTCTGTTGTGATTTTCTTTTGTTAGCGAACTGGGATGGTTCCAGCCATTTTATGGTGGGATGGCTTTGAAAAAGTTTCATGGGTTTGGTTTACACCCGTGCCGTAAGGAGATGATAAGTATACCATGATCCGACGGCAAATTGTTCAACGGGGTAAAACCGATCACTCTGGCTCCAAGTTGTTTTCACCTTGGGCGGACACTTCTGACAATTCTTCAACTGTAAACATTTCAATGACATCGGTTTTTACTAAATTCAAATTTTGCGATAAAAATGAATTCAGGATTTGATAGAGCAACATTTTTACTGTTTCAACATTGTCGAAACGCGACATGAGAATTAAGCATTTAATCGTATTGGAAACGCAATTCGCCACATCCTATTTCAACATTCATATTTCATTCCTCACCGAACAAACCTATCGAAAACAAAACGATTAAAACAATTTTCGGCAGTCATCAAACGAGTTACGTGCATAATTGAACTGACATCCGTTAAGGATATCACTGGCAAGGTTCCACTTTCGCCCATTGTTGGAGTCGGTGAGAGCGCTCCGTTGAATTCCAAACGAGTGGATCCCCCTGGAGGGAGTTTCGCGAGGACAATTCCGTCGATATGTGGTGCCTGCCTCACCGATATCATATCGTGCGTGATCGTAAAAGTCGTTCCAATGGCATTCCGAAAAGGTACCGGCTGGTTTACCATCACCACTGTCGTGGCACATTACCAAGATGGTAGGATTGGCACAGCACCTGAAAAAAATGGAATAATAAAAAAGACTCAATTAATTTTTCATAAACGAGAAACGATAATTGAAATCGTAAAGTTGCACATTGAATACTCACAGTCAGTTGGCACCAACCAACCGCATTGCTCCGGCAGCCAGTACAGAGTGAATTATTAATACGTGATGGAGCATGAAGTGAGGTTGGCCACCATCGAAGTTGGTGAAAATTAAATTGATATTTGATGTCTTATTTATTACGAGGAATGAATTATTGAATCATGTGACATGTGATCATTCTCAGAATCATTCTCAAGGGAGGCGAAAATGATAGTCCTCGAGGGCAGTAAATATTTAGTAGTTTACGATTTAACAAATATCGATTATCTGTGTATGTGTATGTATGAATGCATCATTAATGCACAACAATGCGGGACACGTTTTTGGCTCTGGCAAAGCCTTTTCTCTACCATAGCTGTTAGGTAAATTATTTATGCTAATTTATGATCCATCGATTGTCTTTTCAGAGATCCGGACCTAAGTGAGTGCTTCACTTGGTAGTTAAAGCACACCAAAATTCACTTTTGTAGCAATCAAAGAATCCAAAGCTAGAGATCGTAGTGACGACAAGCATACTAGCCAGTTGTTTCAAGCAGACTTTTAACCTATCTGTCTGATATAACGCAAATAATCTGGAAGTGGCGATGAATTAGTGCATTAAGCCGGACTGCAGACTTACATGGATTGTGCTGACGCATTTTGAGTATCTAGAAGAGGACGAGGAAACCAACATCAATATACGGAATAAACTGTCGAAATTCGCAAATAAATGTTTTTTAGTAGGACATTTGCATATATCACTTAAATAACGTCATTTACATTGCGACGACAACTACCAAGCTTATGTAAGTGAGGCTCTAGAACTCACTGCTGCTTCTCACGAAGCAACACAATTACCAGCCAAATACTTAGCCTAATAAAAAATAGATCCTTTATCAAGAAAATTATTCAGCTCCTTTTTAGTGGAATGTTTTCACTGTTACAAGACGAGTTTAGTACAATTCCATTTAATTCCTACACCTCGTATTACTTTTACATATACGCATATGGAATTAAATGGAATTGTACTAAACTCGTCTTATGACAGTAGAGCTCTTTTTTGCTTTAGGGGAAATCTGTAATCAATAATTGTCCAGTTCTTCATATGGCAAACGTCCCAGAGATCGGTATGATAAATGGTAAAAATCAGTAGAACGAGTCCGCCCCGGAGACTAACCCAAACGCTTGATGCTTAGTGAGTAACAACAACTGTGGTGAAACTAACTAATGGACTGAATTATGTATGCACCACACTTCGTATGTAAAACTCCTTTGTAACACAAAAAGCGCTAGAGGTGGAGTTCAGGTAGCCAAGAACGCTCAAGGTAGCCTTAGTAAAATAAATTTAAAATAACTTTTAAGGAAGATATTACATGCATAAAATACAGATCGGAGCAGTCATTGTCCGTGAACACACGGTTAGAGAAAAGTGCTTAATTTTAGGCACTTTTTATTCAAATCGGCGGTTTAGTGTTGGAATCTAAATTAAGTATTTTTTTACTTCAGATTAACTTAGGATAGTGTTGATCTTTGATCTTTTCTGGTATTCCATCGGCTCTCGTAAAAATGTCTCCTTACTATTTTTCTATGTTGGATGGCAAGGAGCGCCAGTACTTCGTACCAAAGCAGTAAAGTCTATCCACCAGAGGTTCACTGGTGCTGGTAATCACGCGTAGAATTCGGCCTGCACAGATAAAAAAAGTTGTTGAAATTTACACGAAAGTAATGCACATAAAGGGAATGCCAAAAAGAGTGTAAATTCAAACGATATTATCACCTGAATGTATGCAATTTGTATTGCATTAGGACACTTTTTATACGAATAAGTGTCATAATGCTATGTAAATTGCATACATTTAGGGCGACCTTGTTGGAAAAGATCCATGTATGCCCAGAATAGTGTAATTCCCCACGTCTTTATTATTTACGCGTCGATTATTCATTATTTCTTTCTGTGTATACGAAGGCATGCAAACGATTTTATTATCTGACCTCCAGGCTGTCGGTGAGATCGATGATCCATTCTCACCCCTCAGACCCATTGTCCCATCCGATGGTGGTATAGGGATCCCGAAAACCTTCATCGCTGCTTTGTTAGGAATGGATTGTCCATCTACTTTCATGCTGTATCTCAAAAACTGATATCTGTTACTACATACACGCCCCATGCCACACTTGCTTGTCGACATATAGAAGTCGACGGTTCTAATTCTAGCCCTTCGCATTATATCGCCGACGACCACTAGCAAAATATCATTAGGTTGAAGCTTCCGAAATACTCCCGTCCATGGCAATAAACACTAGGGTAACTACTACTAGAGGTGTTCACCGGTCCGAAAATCGTCGTCGGCGGCAGTCAGTTGGGAGAGGAAGTGAATGTTAGTGTGTGGTTATTAAGCATATGCGGTATTTCGAAAAAATTCGTTTCAGGTGGTTCGAAACGAAATTCCGCGGAATTTGGCGGAATTTTAGCATGGCAAAATCGCATTTCTTGATTTCGTTTCGTTTCGTAAAATTACAAAGATTTTGCTAGAAAAAACTAGCTTCTTACGAAATTTAACGGAATTCCGCGGAATTTCGAAACGGCAGCTAGTCCGGGAGAGCGCGAAGTGAAAAAAAAAACTACCTTGCGTAGCAGAAATTTGTTTAACCAGTGTACAATCGATCTTGTAGATGCTGATCACGCCAGCTAGTGTGGGAGAACGCGAAGTGATAAAACTAATGTCTGCATCGAAGAGCACAGAATTATTTAGTGCGGAATCGATCGTATTGTAGAAGCTTAATGAACGAAGTGTTGGATTGATTTCGAACACAGTTTTCGTCTTCTTGTTTTCAAAATTAGTTTACAATAAATATTTAGTCGCTTACCAAGGGGCTTCACATGAATTACCTTTTCTACTAACCAACGATTCTTTTCCCGTAGCGCTCACGGAGATGCAGAGCATTCCCCGGTCTTTTATAACAGCGGTTCTCAACCTGGGGTACATGTACCGCTGGGGGTACTTCCGCCGGATCCAGGGGTACCTCGGACGAAATGCTTAATGGCGGATGAATTACAATTTTAATCCAAACTTATTGATAAAGATTTGTATTTTTTTATTTATAAACTTTGTTTTGTACATAATAGGGTAAAGGATGTATTTTGGACCACCCTTATGGGGCTCTTATTTTGAACCACCAGGAGGAATTTGCACTCAGTGGTCCAAAATATGAGGAGTCGAACTGGTGGTCCGAAATACCTCCTATACCCTATGCATGGCGAACAGTACATCATGGCCCTTTGAATCATGTCCTTCACAACCAGTACAATGGATGAAGAAATGTGGGACAAAAGATCAATTTTAAAAATCTTCTATACAATCTTCCGGGTCGAAACATAGTGTTGAATAATATGTTAAGAATATGATTCTTAACTAAAATCTAGAGTCTACAGATTCGAAAGCCTCCATTTGAAAGACATGAAGACTTTTTCCCGAAAAACTCAGTTGCTTTGTTGCAAGAGAATAGGAAGCATCCTTCTACGCTTCTCGGAAACCTCCTTCCAAGCAGCTCGGAAGCCTCCTTTCAAGTGACCCGGAAGCATCATTTCAAGAGGTTCGAACACTTTCTTTTAAGAGACACGGAAGCCAAGCTGTTTTTCTAGAAATTTCCTTTTTTTCTGCCTCTTTTAAAAACCTCGGATCTTTTCAAGGCTTTTTGAACAGACTCGACAGCCTATTTTTAAAAGGCTCGGAAGCCAACTCTAAAGAGGGTTGGAATCGTCCTTCCTAGAGGCTCGGAAATCTTCTTCTTCTACAAACTTTCTTTTTTTTTCTTTTCTCCTTCTTTTAAAAAGTTCAGAAGGCTCTTCTTAAAAGGCTCGGAAGGCCTCTTTCAAGAGCCTCGAAACCCTCTCGAAAGCCTTGGAAGCCTCCTTTCAAGAGGCTCGGAAGCCTCCTTTCAAGAGGCTCGGAAGCCTCCTTTCAAGAGGCTCGGAAGCCTCCTTTCAAGAGGCTCGGAAGCCTCCTTTCAAGAGGCTCGGAAGCCTCCTTTCAAGAGGCTCGGAAGCCTCCTTTCAAGAGGCTCGGAAGCCTCCTTTCAAGAGGCTCAGGAAGCCTCCTTTCAAGAGGCTCAGAAGCCTCCTTTCAAGAGGCTCAGAGCCTCCTTTCAAGAGGCTCAGAAGCCTCCTTTCAAGAGACTCAGAGCCTCCTTTCAAGAGGCCTGGAAGCCTCCTTTCAAGAGGCTCCAGAGCCTCCTTTCAAGAGGCTCAGGCCTCCTTTCAAGAGGCTCAGGAAGCCTCCTTTCAAGAGGCTCAGGCCTCCTTTCAAGAGGCTCAGAAGCCTCCTTTCAAGAGGCTCAGGAAGCCTCCTTTCAAGAGGCTCAGAAGCCTCCTTTCAAGAGGCTCAGGCCTCCTTTCAAGAGGCTCAGAGCCTCCTTTCAAGAGGCTCAGAAGCCTCCTTTCAAGAGCTCAGGCCTCCTTTCAAGAGGCTCAGAAGCCTCCTTTCAAGAGGCTCAGAAGCCTCCTTTCAAGAGGCTCAGAAGCCTCCTTTCAAGAGGCTCAGAAGCCTCCTTTCAAGAGGCTCAAGCCTCCTTTCAAGAGGCTCAGAGCCTCCTTTCAAGAGGCTCAGGAGCCTCCTTTCAAGAGGCTCAGAGCCTCCTTTCAAGAGGCTCAGAGCCTCCTTTCAAGAGGCTCGGAAGCCTCCTTTCAAGAGGCTCAGGCCTCCTTTCAAGAGGCTCAGAAGCCTCCTTTCAAGAGGCTCAGGAAGCCTCCTTTCAAGAGGCTCAGAGCCTCCTTTCAAGAGGCTCAGGAAGCCTCCTTTCAAGAGGCTCAGAAGCCTCCTTTCAAGAGGCTCAGAAGCCTCCTTTCAAGAGGCTCAGGAAGCCTCCTTTCAAGAGGCTCTGGAAGCCTCCTTTCAAGAGGCTCAGAAGCCTCCTTTCAAGAGGCTCAGAGCCTCCTTTCTAGAGGCTCAGGAAGCCTCCTTTCGAGAGGCTCAGAAGCCTCCTTCCAAGAGGCTCGGAAGCCTCCTTCCAAGAGGCTCAGGAAGCCTTCTTCAAGAGGCTCAGAAGCCTCCTTTCAAGAGGTTCAGAAGCCTCCTTTCAAGAGGCTCGGAAGCCTCCTTCCAAGAGGCTCAGGAAGCCTCCTTCCAAGAGGCTCAGGCCTCCTTTCAAGAGGCTCGGAAGCCTCCTTTCAAGAGGCTCAGGAAGCCTCCTTTCCAAGAGGCTCAGGCCTCCTTCAAGAGGCTCAGAAGCCTCCTTTCAAGAGGCTCAGAAGCCTTCTTTCAAGAGGCTCAGGAAGCCTCCTTCCAAGAGGCTTGGAAGCCTCCTTTAAAGAGGCTCAGAAGCCTCCTTTTAAGAGGCTCAGAAGCCTCCTTTCAAGAGGCTCAGAAGCCTCCTTTCAAGAGGCTCAGAAGCCTCCTTTCAAGAGGCTCAGAAGCCTCCTTTCAAGAGGCTCAGAAGCTTCCTTTCAAGAGGCACAGAAGCCTCCTTTAAAGAGGCTCAGAAGCCTCCTTTAAAGAGGCTCAGAAGCCTCCTTTTAAGAGGCTCAGAAGCCTCCTTTCAAGAGGCTCAGAAGCCTCCTTTCAAGAGGCTCAGAAGCCTTCTTTCAAGAGGCTCGGAAGCCTCCTTTCAAGAGGCTCGGAAGCCTCCTTTCAAGAGGCTCGGAAGCCTCCTTTCAAGAGGCTCGGAAGCCTCCTTTCAAGAGGCTCGGAAGCCTCCTTTCAAGAGGCTCGGAAGCCTCCTTTTAAGAGGCTAAATGAGAGTCTCTTTATTCTCGTGTATAGATGGATGAGATAGTGTGCCATGAGTTAAAAAAGCTCACGTAGCATCGATTCATAAAATAACTGAGTGAGACTCATCTCATGCGCTAGGAATGCATAGCTGGCGTTACTTAGGCGACGATATTACCAATGTTAATTACCAATGTTAATGTGAGGTACACAAGCTTCCACTATGGGGGATCCCCATACAAGCGAGCGGTCAAAAATAAAATTGGACTTTTAAAGTGATTTTCCACTTAGTTTTAGCTGTGTATGGTCGAAATAGCATGAATATACAATTTCCAACCCCCCCCCCTTTGGGGATCGTCTATGAATTACGTAATTATTTTTTTCATAGGTTCGATTAACGTGACAAAGCAAACCTATTTGGGAAGTTGAAATTTCGTGCGTTTTCTTAAGGAGAAGGAAGGGGGCTGTACAAAAACTAAGTTCAGCAATTTATGGACATTATGGCGGCGATCATGTTAAATGACATTAATTTCATGACATTCCGTGATATTTTTTGTTCTCACTCTCATGCCTCACAATTTGTATTTAGAACAATTTGTTTGACAAAGTACTAGGATCTGAAGGATCATAAAGCATTAAATGTTAATCAAATAATCAGAATTGAAAATAACTTTTGAAAAAGGGTATTAGCAAATTAGAAATCGCAATCCCATGACATTTTTACGTGTACAAGTTATTCAAAAATGAGATTAATATATTCTCAAAAAATGTGGACATTCATTGTGGAATGTAAGAATGCTCCATTCTTCCGAAAAGCAAAATTCTTTTAATTTAAATAACAACACTATTTGAATTACTTTTGATTTGTTTTCATGATTTCTACAAGTTATATACAGCATCATTCTTTTCTGTGTCAAGGTTTAAGTCTTCAATGATATTTTCTTCAATTCCATCAACGATGGAAGATGAGATAAATTCATCTAAAGTATTAGAAGATAAAGAACTTTTGAAAATCTTCAAATATTACAAAATTACGCATGGCATAAGAATAACTAAGTGAAAATTTTTTTGCCAACGTCTCCTCGTTATCCAAATCGAGCTTAAAATGGATCTGAGTCATGTAAGGCACGAAGGAAAAGGTCAACATTTGCCTCTCTTGATCATTCTCTTGCATTATGAGTTCTAAATTTCTTCAACTGTTTATATTGACATTCCGCTGGTTGTTCAGCCAGTGAACCTCAAAGTGTAGATGAGTGAATAAATATTTCCCTACCATTAGCCAGACATTCATGAACACTAGCAGGAATTTCATACGCTCCGTTCTAACTAAGATATTGTTCGTCTTTACTTTTGCAATAAACATGTCGGAATTATTGATTCCAGGAGATTTATAAATATTTACATATTATGAAATCTCATATTTAGTTCTCCATCAGTAGCTAATGAATAGCTCAGAAAATTAGGATTAGAGAATGGCTCAAACCACTTATGCCCCACACGCATTTCAGCGGAATGGCGACGGAAACAGTAAAATTTGACAGGAAATATATGAGCGAACTGTTAAATCCTTCCGTTACCGTTGTGCTGCATTGCATTGGGGGTTTTATTCATTTACTCCTTTGAAAAGTTAATTAAATGAGCTCAAATGGTTATAAATAAAGTCGAAGTTATTACCAATAAATGTATTTTGACCATACCCTTTGAGCGCATAGTTCAGTCTGACCCATTTTCAATAGGAAACGATGGGACTAGATTTCCCGTCGAATGAAACTTGTTGCGAGAAAATCGGACACAAATAAGTGTCTAAATGGCGATTGCGATACAGACGCGCATGCACACACATACAGACATCACCTCAATTCTTCGCGCTGAGTTAGTTGATATATACCACTAGGGGTCTCCGGGCCTTCTATCAAACATTCGTTTTTGGAATGAGCATTAACCTTGGAGTACGAGAGAGGCAAAACACGGTGAAAAACAAATGAAAAAATCAGAGTGACTTAACTCTGTTAATTGCAAATACTGGCAAGAAATTCTTTCAGGACATTTTAGTCGAAGCTTTGTCCTTGATGTGTATCATAAAAGAACCTGGGGATTCCTGAGGAAAAAAAGTTCTTCACTATCAAAGTTGAAAATAGCGTCGTTTTGGAAAAAATATTGCTTCCGCATTTTTTCAATTTTTTTCACAGTGTAACCATTAGTTTTGCACACCATTTAAAAGCTTATACAATAACCTTTGTAATGATGTATTAACATTGAAGAAAAAACATTTAAAAAATATTTCAATAAATAGTTGAAAATAAAATATTTTTTCAGAAAATTTGCTAACTTTTTTACCCATTTCTGACTTTGCCACCTTATATCTTTGGAACTAGTGCACCTAGAGACTTCAAATTCAGAATTTCTCTTAATTAGAGTATTGACAATGGAGAGAAAATATTTTAAAATAATTCGGAAGACATGACATTTTCGATTAATGACCGCCCGAAATCCTATAGTGGCTTCGTGAGACTCGCGTGCGCTAAATTTCATGTGCGCGTAGCAGTCGTTGCTCAATCTCATCCTTGTTTGTATGTGTGCATAATGTCTGGGCTAAATTGACTGTAAGGACGTGACCAGCAGCGTTATTGGTCATGAATTGGAAACTCCAAAGCAAGTATACAATAAGAAAAATTTTTTTGTTTCCCAAGAATATTATTTAATTGGTGAGCTGTGCATTAGGGTGGTTCAAAAAATCGAGTTTGCTCCACAGTGCTCATCTGATTCTTTACCATGTTCTAAGTGTCCTCTGAAAATTTGAGCTCATTTGGATTAAAACTGATTTAGCACAAGCCGTTGCAAGTTTGCATGCAAATTAGTATGGGGAAATTTATTTTTTCATTATACTGTTAATGACGCTTCCCCATCAAGCGCATGTTAAAAGAAAACCTACATAGCTAAAAGGAATACTCAACAGTGAAAACCGCGTCTTAATTAATCGTTTCAATAATTAGTAATCGAATTTAATCTATACCGTGGTTTTCTGGAGCTAATTGCATAACTCATCAACAGGCAACATTGCTGCTCGTGGTGCGAAAGATAGAACACACAAATTCAGGCTACTATGTTGCACTGCACATTTCAGTGATGCCCTCAAAGTAGTTTAACGATCATGACTAAAGATTCGCAACCTGTCTTAAAATCGATTACTAATTATTGGGACGATTAATCAACATGCGGTTTTCGTTCGGTGAAAGCTGTTGAGTATCCCTTTTAGCTATGTAGGTTTTCTTTTAACCTGCGCTTAATGGGGAAACGTTATTAACAGTATAATGAAAAAATAAATTTCCCCATACTAATTTGCATGCAAACTTGAAACGGCTTGTGCTAAATCAGTTTTAATCCAAATGAGCTCAAATTTTCAGAGGACCCTCAGAACATGGTAAAGAATCAGATGAGCACTGTGGAGCAAAATCAATTTTTTGAACCACCCTCCTGTGCATATTTGTTGTTTCTCGGCCAATCATTATTAGCAACTAAGATGAATACAGTTAATCAAGCTTAGCTCTTCGTTGACTATTTCCACAATATGTAAGGTACATTGAAGATTTGTAGGCATTTTTAGATCTTCGCATGAGTTATGCAAAAAAAATCCAGAATGGGTTGTGTTCGTCGAGCTGATTGTATATAAGACTGTGCTGTCGCTAACCGCAAGTCGAGCACATCTGTATATGGTAAAACAGTTATTTGACTTTGAAAACGTGAAATCCGAATTGCGTACGTAAAACCAATTTAATCAAAATTCCGCGGAAAAAAAATTAAAATTTCGTTTCATTTCGAAAAATTTCGAATCAAATGAACCTTGATTTCGTTTCGTTTCGAAGTTTCGAAAGTAAATTCATATTTCGTTTCGTTTCGATCCGAATCAACTTAGACATTTTAAATTTCGTTTCGTTTCGTTTCGTTAAGAAAAAGTGTGTTATCGCATACCCTTAGTGGTTATTGGTTATAGAGACCGAGAACACCACGGCGAGAAGGTTGAGTTAGCTAGGTGGGATAATCAGAAACATAGATCGGGAATCACCGGGGAAAGTGATGTGACTTATGTAACCTCTACTCTACTAATAATAACGCATTTCTCAATATAACATATAGGGTGTTCGAATACAAATGTTTGATCATTGTGTTTGTAAGCCCAATGTACATATTCTGTATTAGTATTGGTGTCATCGTTAGCGGTATATATACGCTAACGGATGTGTATTGTTGACATTCTGTCACTTGTTGTTTGTTTATTACGCGCGTTGAATATGGATTGGGGCATCGTAAATAGCCGTTTTTGAAGGTCAAAAGCATTGCAGCGTACTATAAAACTGAGATTTTTGGGACGATTGATGCACCCAGTGGCCTGGTGCTAAGACGGAGATGAGCCCTACGTGTTCCAATAGGATGATGACCCTTTATACACGGAAAATGCGATTTAAGGTCACTCCTGACGGAATTCAAGTTCCAAAGTGCTCGCGTTTTCGAGGGCACATTACTCGATTCAGAGGCGGTGCACAACTGTCATGTTTGTTTATTTAGCTTTGCTGCGTCGCAGCATACGTAAAATAATAGAAATGACAGCTGTGCGTTGCTTCCGTATCGAGATCTCAGGTATCGAGTGGTGTGCCCCCGAAAACGCGAGCACTTTTAAACTTGGATTCCGTCAGCAGTGACCTTAAGCCTAATATAGGGACAATTTCATCGACTTTTTGGACAAAACTTTGCGACCTCCTAGCTTCCCGGATTTGAACCCTCGTAACTTTCTTGCTTGGTCCTTTATTATGTTAAAGGGTGGTATGGACTTCTAAAGTACTGTGCAGATAGATAGGACAAGTAGCGGTCAAGGAATGATTCTGCTGCTAACATTTCTTAAGCAGTACGGAGCTGCTAAGGAAAACGAATGATTCGCTAATAGTAGGCGTATTGCAGTGAAGAAAACACAGGCTGACGTCTTTCCTTGCGGAATAATGCACTGATGCATTATTCCGCAAGTAAATTGACGTTTTGTTAAGTTTTCTCCATTCTGTTGTTTTTATTTGCGATTTGTTTCAGGTGTACTGCTTCTCCGACTGTTGTGTGCTTCAAGTGACCATGACGGAAGTAGCTGTTGCAAATGGCCATGTTCTTGGAAGCTACAAAATGAATTAGGGCGTTCTCATTCGTCTATCGAAGAGCGCTGAACTTTCTAACAATCGGTTTGAACTCCACTGGCTAATAAGTTGAATGTTCGGATATCTCATGATGCTTTTGATGGCATAGGTTGACCAGCAAACGTACTCGCGTTTTGAGCTGCGTATATAACAAGTTATCATTATCAGTGTTTCCGTAGTATGTTTGCATTATCGCTAATCATCACTAATGAAAACTGTTTCCAGCTCGTGTGTGTTGTCGCAGTTTAAATAAATGGTACGATTACCTTAACACGCTCGCCCCACTGTTCTCCTCCAACACACTTCCGGCAGCGATACCTTGTCGAATCCACATTCCTTCAGTACATCGGCAATTATGCTTTCGACTCGACGAAGATGTGGGATTTGCAAATGCACAAACCGAGCATCTAATCATCAGTTCTTAATCGTCGCTGTGGTTTTCACCGATAGTTCCAGTCCTTCCCTGCTTGGAATCGACTAGTTCCCATCAGGATTGAATACCTGACTGACAAGCACCTCGGAGATAAAGGGATAAAAGTTGCTTGGCAGAAAGCTAAAAACCATTCAATGTGATCTAGGTATTTTATTGTTTCAAGTATACAAAATACGAATGGTGCTCTTTGAGAATTTAAGAGGTGGAAAGAAACAATAAATATTAATACAAATAAAAACGAAAAACTCATCGAATACCGTTTTGAATATTCATGGAGTTTTCCTTTGAGGCTTTGTATTCGCTAGAGAAATCCATATTCGTGCTACTATTCCAACGTAGAGTAAGTTGCTATGCTTGAGTAAAGAATATATCGTAGCGTTTTTTCGGAAGCAGGCACATAAAAAATAGAATATTTATTTGAATTAATTAATAATGCCTCATTGTTATATGATTTTTAAGTTTTTACTAGTGACTTAAGTGTATGTAAGTTCATTTATAAGTCAGTATATATTCATGGGATTAAGGTTATTAGACATTGGGTATACCTACAGTAGGTTTTTAAGTCGTCGAATTGATTTGTCACACATCATTCATGATTTTCGATATTAAATAAATGAACTATAACTTTTATTATTAACACTAGGATTCATTTGTTCAGAAAACCGTTACTACTAAATTTTCGAATGGCTATATGATCTCAGTTATGTTTCAACCGACGTTCTCAATCTCTTTTAGCCATCTCTCCTTGCATCTCTCCTTGTTTCTATAAACTACCCGTTATTACAAAGGGAAATCCAAAAAGAATTTATCCAAAAATTCCTCCGAGGATTCAAAGCAGCAGTTCCTTCCATTTTTTTCAGGGATTTCTTCAAAATATCCTCCAGGAATTGCTTCAACAAATCTTTCGGGAACTTCTTTGGATAATCCAACATACACACCATCGTGAATTCCTCCTAAAAAAAGAATTTGCCGGATCAGTTTCTAGAGAAAACCTTGTATGAGGAAAATCAAAACGAATATCCGGAAGAATTTTTGAAGAAATTTGTAAAAGAATTATTTTAGTTATTTTAGTGGAAATTTCTGGAGGTTTTTTGTAGTATTTTTTCCGGAAGCTTCTTCCAGAAGTTCTTCCAAAGTTCCTTCAGGAATTCCTTCGGAAGTTTTTACAGGAATTCCTCCGGAAGTTCTTACAGGAATTCTTTTAGAAGTTCCTTCAACAATTCTTCTAGAAGTTCCTCCAGGAATTCTTCTGGAAGTTCTTTCAGGAATTCTTCTGGAAGTTCCTTCGAAATATCCTTCAGGGAATCCTCCGGAAATTCCTCCAAGAAATCCTCTGGAAGTTCTTCATTAATTCCTCCGGAAGTCCCTTCATAAATTTCTCTGGAAGTTCTTCACTAATTCCTCTGAAAGTACTTACAAAAACTTCTCCGAAAGTTCTTTCAAAAATTCTTCCGCGAGATCCTTTAGGAATTTTTCTGGAAGTTCCTACAGAAATTCCTCCGAAAGTTCTGTCAGTATTTTTTCACGAAAGTTACTTTAGGAATTAGTCTGGAAGTTTCTATCAGGAATGCTTCCAGAAGTTGCTTCAGGATTTCCTCCGGAATTTCTATCAGGAGTTCCTCCATGAATTCCACCGAAAATTCCTTCAGAAATTACTCTGGAATTCCATTCAGGAATTCCTCTGGAAGTTCCTTCAGGAATTCCTCTGAAAGATCCTCCAGAAATTTGAAAATACTTCTAAATTTCTCTGAAAGTTCTTACACGAATTCCTTTGGAAGATCCTTCATGAATTTCTCCGGAAGTCCTTTAGGGATTCTTTTAGAAGTTCCTTCAGAAATTCTTCTATCAGTTCATTCTGGAATTTCTTCGGAAGTTCCTTCAGGAATTGTTCCAGAAATTCCATCACGAAATCCTCCGGAAGATCTTTACTAATTCCTCCGAAAGTTCCTTCAGAAATTCCTTCGGAAGTTCTTAGAGGAATTCTTCCGGAAGTTTCTACAGGAAGGCAGAATTTCACCGGAAGTTCCTCTATGAATTCTTCCGGTAGTTCTTACACGAATTCCTCCGGAAGTTCCTTCAGGCATTCCTCCGAAAATTCCTTCAGGTACTCCTTCAGAAGCTCCATCAGGAATTCCTCCAGAAGTTTTTTCCAGGAATTCTTCTGGAAGTTCCTATAGGAGATCAGTAATTTTATGAGGAAGTTGCTTCAGGAATTCCAGCGGAAGTTTCTATCAGGAATACCTCCAGAAGCTCCTTCAAGATTTCCTCCGGAATTTTTATCAGGAATTCCTTCAGTAATTCCACCGAAACTTCATTCAGAAATTCCTCAGGGATCTATCTGGAAATTCCTTCGGGAATTCTTCTGGAAGTTCCTTCAAGATTTCCTCCATAAGTTCTTTTAAGAACATCTAAAGAAGATTCAAGAAGAAGAGCGAATTCCTCCAGATGTTCTTTCTTTCCTTCTAAAGATGCTTTACGAATTCCGCCGTTAGTTCTTCATGATTTTTTTCGGATGTTTCTTCAGAAATTCCTTCAAAAGTTCTTACAGGAATTCCTCCGGAAGTCAGGAATTTCTAAGAAAGTTGCTTCAGGAGTTCTTCTAAAAGTTCCTACAGGAGTTTCATCGAAAGTTCCTTTGGGAACTCCGGAAATTCTTTCAGGAATTCCTCCAGAAGTTCTTCATTAATTCCTCCGGAAGTTCCTTCAGAAATTCCTCCAGAAGTTTCTATCAGGAATTCCTCCAGAAGTCCCTTCAGGATTTCCTCCGGAATTTCCATCAGGGGTTCTTCCAGGAATTCTACTGATTTCCATCAGAAATTTCTCGGGAAGTTCCTTCAAGATTTCGTCCTTGAGTTCTTTCAAAAATTCCTCAAGAAGTTCCTTCACGAATTTCTCCGGAAGTTCCTTCATGAATTCCTCCGGAAGTTGTTACAGGAATTCCTCCGAAAGTTCCTCCGAAAGTTTCTCCGAAAGTTCCTCCGGAACTTCCTCCAGGGATTCCCACGGAAGTTTCTCCAGGAATTGATCCGGAAGTTTCTCCAGGAATTCCTCCGAAAGTTTCTCCGAAAGTTCCTCCGGAACTTCCTCCAGGGATTCCCACGGAAGTTCCTCCAGGAATTCCTCCGGAAGTTCCTCCAGGAATTCCTCCGGAAGTTCCTCCAGGAATTCCTCCGGAAGTTCCTCCAGGAATTCCTCCGGAAGTTCCTCCAGGAATTCCTCCGGAAGTTCCTCCAGGAATTCCTCCGGAAGTTCCTCCAGGAATTCCTCGGGAGTTCCACCAGGAATCCCTCGGCAGGTCCCCCAGGAATTCCTCGGAAGTTCCTCCAGGAATTCCTCCGGAAGTTCCTCCAGGAATTCCTCCGGAAGTTCCTCCAGGAATTCCTCCGGAAGTTCCTCCAGGAATTCCTCCGGAAGTTCCTCCAGGAATTCCTCCGGAAGTTCCTCCAGGAATTCCTCCGGAAGTTCCTCCAGGAATTCCTCCGGAAGTTCCTCCAGGAATTCCTCCGGAAGTTCCTCCAGGAATTCCTCCGGAAGTTCCTCCAGGAATTCCTCCGGAAGTTCCTCCAGGAATTCCTCCGGAAGTTCCTCCAGGAATTCCTCCGGAAGTTCCTCCAGGAATTCCTCCGGAAGTTCCTCCAGGAATTCCTCCGGAAGTTCCTCCAGGAATTCCTCCGGAAGTTCCTCCAGGAATTCCTCCGGAAGTTCCTCCAGGAATTCCTCCGGAAGTTCCTCCAGGAATTCCTCCGGAAGTTCCTCCAGGAATTCCTCCGGAAGTTCCTCCAGGAATTCCTCCGGAAGTTTCTCCAGGAATTCCTCCGGAAGTTTCTCCAGGAATTCCTCCGGAAGTTCCTCCAGGAATTCCTCCGGAAGTTCCTCCAGGAATTCCTCCGGAAGTTCCTCCAGGAATTCCTCCGGAAGTTCCTCCAGGAATTCCTCCGGAAGTTCCTCCAGGAATTCCTCCGGAAGTTCCTCCAGGAATTCCTCCGGAAGTTCCTCCAGGAATTCCTCCGGAAGTTTCTCCAGGAATGCCTCCGGAAGTTCCTCCAGAAATTCCTCCGGAAGTTCCTCCCGGAGCAATTCCTTGAGTAATTCCCGGAACAATTCCTGGAGGAATTACCGGAGACCTGGAGGAATTCCTGAAACAATTTCCGGAGAAATTTTTAGGAAATTTTCGAAGGAATTCCTGGAGGAAATCCCGGAAGAATTCCTGAAAGAATTCTGAAGAAATTCCGCAGGAATTCCCAAAGAAATTTTCGAAGGAATTCCCGGAGGAATTATCAAAGGAATGGATTGAGGTTTCGTGCAGAAATTCCTCTGGGAATTACCCTGGAGTTCCTCAGGGAATTTATCCGGGAATTCCTCCAGAAATTCCTTCGAGAGTTCCTCCAGGAATTCCTTCGGGAATACGGGAATCCTCCAGGAATACCTCCGAGAATTCCTCGAAGAATTCTTTCAGGAATTCTCCCAAGAATTCCTCCAGGAATCCCTCCAGGAATCCCTCCAAGAATTCCTCCAAGAATTGTTCCAGGAATTCCTCCGGATCTACTTCCAAGAATATCTCCAAGAATATAATCTTCTGGGTCTTCCTCCAGAAATTCTTGGGAAATTCCTGGAGGATTTTTTAGAGGACTAATTGATTGGAGGAATTCTTTGAGGGGTTCCGGTAGAAGTTTTCGGAGGAATTTTTGGAGAATTCCTTCGAGAATTTCCTAGAAATTCCTCCGGAAATTGTTTCAGGAATTCCTCCAGAAGTTTTCGCGGGATTTTCACCTGGAATTCCTCCGGGACTTCTTTAATCCAATCCTCTGGAAATTACTCCATGAATTTTTTCAAGAATGTATTCAGATAGGAGGAATTCTCGGAGGAATTCCAGGAGGAATTCCCGAACAAATACCCGATGGAATTCTTGGAGGAATTCCCGAGGACAAATTCGGAGGTATTCCCGGAGGAGTTTTCGGAGGAATTCCCGGAGCAATTTCTGGAGGTATTCCCGGAGCAATTCCCAGAGAAATTTTCCTCGGGGAAATCCTCAATTAACTCCACTGGAAATGTTTTCTCCTTCAGGAATTCCTTCGAGAATTCCTCCGGAAATTCCTTTGAGAATTCCTCCAGGAAATCCTTCGGGAATACCTCCGGGAATTCTTCCGGGAATACCTCCAAAAAATCCTCCGGAAATACATCCGGGAAATCCTCCGGAAACTTCTCCGGGAATTCCCACAGGCATTCTCATAGGAATTCCCGGAGGAATTGCCGGAGGAATTCCCGGAAGAATTCCCGGTAGAATTCCAGGAAGAATTCCCAGAGGAATTCCAGGAGGAATTCCCAGAGGAATTCCCAGAGGAATTCCCAGATGAATTCCCGGAGGAATTCACGGAGGAATTCCCGGAGGAATTCCCGGAGGAATTCCCGGAGGAATTCCCGGAGGAATTCCCTGAGGAATTCCCGGAGGAATTCCCGGAAGAATTCCCGGAGGAATTCCCGGAAGAATTCCCGGAGGAATTCCCGGAGGAATTCCCGGAGGAATTCCCAGAGGAATTCCCGGAGGAATTCCCAGAGGAATTCCCGGAGGAATTCCCAGAGGAATTCCCGGAAGAATTCCCAGAGGAATTCCCGGTGGAATTCCCGGAGGAATTCCCAGAGGAATACCCAGAGGAATTCCTGTAGGAATTCCTGGAGGAATTCCTGGAGGAATTCCCAGAGGAATTCCCGGAGAAATTACCAGAGGAATTCCCAAAGGAATTCCCAGAGGAATTCCCGGAGCAATTCCCAGAGGAATTCCCAGAGGAATTCCCGGAGCAATTCCCAGAGGAATTCCCGGAGCAATTCCCAGAGGAATTCCCGGAGCAAGTGCCAGAGGAATTCCCGGAGCAATTCCCAGAGGATTTCCCGGAGCAACTCCCAGAGGAATTCCCGCAGGAATTCCTTGAGTAATTCCCGGAGCAATTCCTTGAGTAATTCCCGGAACAATTCCTGGAGGAATTACCGGAGGATTTGCCGGAGGAATTTTTCTCAGAGAATTCCTCCAAGTATTTCTCCAGATTTCCTCCAAGAATTCCTCCAATAATTCCTCTTGGAATTCCTGAAGGAATTCTTGGGAAATTCCTGGAGGAATTTTCAGAGGAGTAATTGGAGGAATTCTTGAAAGGATTCCTGTAGAAATTCTTGGAGGAATTCTTCGAGGAATTCTCGGAGAAATTCCTGGAGAATTTCTAAGAGGAATTCCCTGGGAAATTCCTGTTGGAATTCTCGGAGGAATTCCGAAAGGAATTATCGGAGAAATTCCTGGAGGAAGTCCCGGAGTAATTTCTGGAATCCTGAAGGAATTCCTCCGGGATTTTCTTCGGGAACTCCTCCAGAAATTCCTCCAGGAATTCCTCCAGGAAATTATGAAGAAATTCTTGGAGAAAATTGCTGACGAAATTCCCGGAGGTATTCCAGGAGGAGTTCCTGCAGGAATTCTTATAGGAATTCTTGGAGGAATTCCCGGGTGAATTCCAAGAGGAATTCCCAGAAGAATTTCCGAAGGAATTCCCGGAGGAATTTTCGTGGGAAACGCTGAAAAAAATTCTAGATAAAATTTCTTAGAAACTGCCGCAGTAACTTCGGGACGAATTTTAAGAAAAATTACTACAGTATTCCCAGGAAGATTTCCTGAAGACATTATTGAAAGAATTCTTTGAGTTTCTTTTCGGAGGATTTGATTATGGGAGTGCTGGGGGAACTTCAGCAGGAAATCTCGGAAAAACTCCTAGAGGTATTCCTGGAGGAATTCCCGATCGTATACCCGGAAGAATTCCCGTAGGTATTTCCGGAGAAATTTCCAGAAAAATTCCCGGAGGTATTCCCGAAGGTTTTCCCGGAGGAATTCCCGGAGGAATTCGTGGAAAAATTCCCGAAGCAATTGACGGAGGAATTTTTCTAAGAAAATTCCTCCAAGAATTTCTCCAGAATTCCTCCAAGCAGTTCTCCAATAATTCCTCTGGAAATTCTTCCAGGAATTCTTGGGAAATTCCTGGAGGAATTCTCAGAGGAGTGATTGGAGGAATTCTTGGAGGGGTTCCTGTAGAAATTTTCGGAGGAATTCCTTGAGGAATTCCTGTAGAAATGCTAAGAGGAATTCCTTGGGAAATTCCTGGAGGAATTCTCGGAGGAATTATTGAAGGAATTCTGGGGAAATTCTTGGAAGAATTTCCTGAGAAAAATTCCTCCTCGCTCCTGGAATACCTTCGAAAATTCCTCCGGGAATACCTCCGGGAATTCCTCCGAGAATACCTCAGGGAATTCTTCCGGAAATTCCTCCGGGCGTTCTGCCGCAAACACCTTGGAGAATTCCTCCAGTAATTCCTCTCGGGAATTACTCCAGGAATTCATCCGGTAATTACTCCAGGAGGAATTCAAGGAGTAATTCCCTGAGGAATTCCCGAAAAAAATCCTGAAGAAATTTCCGAAGGAGAAAAAAATTCCAGAGGAGTTATTGAAGGAATTTTTAAAGGAGTTCTGTAGTAGGAATTCCTCCAAGAGTTTTTTCCGGGATTTCCTCCTGGAATTCCTCCAGGACCTTCTTAATCAAATCCTCCAAAAATAACTCCAAGAATTCTTTCAAGAGTGTCTTCAGGAAGTCTTCCTTTCGGAAATTCGTCCCGAATTCTTTCGGAAATTCGAAATTTCTCAAAAAAAAAAAAGAATTCTCGAAGGAATTCTTGAAGGAATTTCTGGAGGAATTCCCGAAGAAATTTCCAGAGGAATTCCCAAAGGAATTCCCGGAGGAGTTTCCGGAAAATTCAAGGAAGAATTTTCGGACGAATTCGCGGAGCAATTCCCGGAAGTATTCCCGGAAGTATTCCCGGAGGTATTCCCGGAGGAATTCGCGAAGGAATACCCAGAGGAATTCGCGGAGGAATTCCCGGAGGAATTCTCGAAGCAATTCCCGGAGAATTTTTTCTCAGAATTCATCCAAATATTTCTCCGAAATTCCTCTAAGAATTCCTGGAATTTCCGGAGAAATTCCAGAAAGTATTTCTGAAGGAATTCCCGAAGGAATTCACGGAGGAATTCCCGAAGGAATTCCCGGAGGAATTCCCGAAGAAATTCCCGAAGGATTTTCCGGAGGAATTTCCGAAGGATTTTCGGAGGAATTCTCGAAGGATTTTCCTGACGAATTCCCGAAACCTTAATCCATTCCTTCGAGAATTCCTCCGGGAATTCCTTCGAGAATTTCTTCGGAAATTCCTGCGGGCATTTTTTTCGGTAATTTCGCCGGGAATTCTTCCAGACTTCCTCCTGGAATTCCTTCGAGATTTCTTCCTTCGAGAATTTCCTGAAAAATCCTCCGGAAATTTGTTTCAGAAATTCCTCTAGGAGTTTTTCCGGGATTTCTTCTTGTGGTTCCTCCAGCACTTCCTTAATCAAATCCTCCGAAAATAACTCTAGGAATTCTTTCAATAATGCCTTCTGGAAGTCTTCCTGGAAATACGGAAGGAATTCATTTTTCCAGGATCTCCTCCGGGAATTCCTCCAGGAATTTCTCTAGGAACTCCTCCGGGAACTCCTCTAGGATTTTTTTTCGGGAATTCCTCCTGGAATACCTCCAGGAATTCCTCTAAGAATTCAGTCAGGAATTCCTCCGGGAATTCCTCCGAGAATTTCTACAGGAATTCCTCCGGGATTTCCTTCTGGAATTCCTTCTGGAATTCCTCCAGGAATTTTCCAGAAAAATTTTATTAAAATTCCTCCAGGAAAACCTTCAAGAATTCCTCCAATAATTTCTACAGAAATTCCTCCAAGAATTCCTCCGTGATTTCCTCCATGAATTCCTCCAGAAATTCCTCCTATATTTTTCCCAGGAATTCTACCAATACTCTCCCCAAGAATTCTTCCAAGTATTCCTCCGGGAATTCCTTCAGGAATGTCTCCAGGAATTCCTTCGGGAATACCTCGAGGAGATCCTCCGAGTATACCTCGAAGAATTCCTCCAGGATTACCTCCGGGAATTCCTTCAGCAATTTCTCCAGCAATATCTCCAGGAATTCCTTCAGCAATTTCTCCAGCAATATCTCCAGGAATTCCTTCAGGAATTTCTCCAGAAATATCCCAAGGAATTCCTTCGGGAATTCTTCCTGGGGGTATTCCTGGAGGAATTTTCAGGGGGATTTCCGAAAGAATTCCTGGGGAAGCTACTGGATGAATTTGATGGGGAACTCCTGGTGGAATTCCCAGAGGAATTTTTAGGAGAATTTCCAGAGAAAATTCTCGGAGGAAGAACTTCTCCACTAATTGCCCCCGGGATTCTTCCACTAATTGCTCCGGGAGTTCTCCCAGAAATAGTTCTACTAATGGCTTCAGGAATTCCTCCATCAATTGCTTCAGGAATTTCTCCAGGAACTCCTTAAGGGCTTGTTCCAATAATTGCTCCGGAAATTCTTTCAAAAGTTAAGCCGGGAATTACTCTTGGCAT
This sequence comes from Armigeres subalbatus, assembly GCF_024139115.2. Taxonomy (NCBI): domain Eukaryota; kingdom Metazoa; phylum Arthropoda; class Insecta; order Diptera; family Culicidae; genus Armigeres; species Armigeres subalbatus. The sequence goes on from NC_085140.1 coordinate 306,764,649, forward strand.
TTCTGCGGGAATTTCTCCAACAATTCCTTCAGGAATTTCTTCAGAAATTCCGTCACTAATTGCCTCAAGAAATTCTCTCTTCGTTCAAGGACTCATCCACTAATTCCTCCAGAAATTTTTCCACTTATTGCTTCAGGAATTTATCCAGCACTGCTATCTGGACTTCCTTCATGATTTTCTCCAGGAATTTCTCCAGGGTTTCTTTAAGGAGCTCCTCCAGGAATAGGTCTACTAATTGCTTCAGGAAATTCTCCACTAATTCCCTCAAGAAATCCTCCAGCACTTCTCTAGGAGTTCCTCCAGGAACTCCTCAGGAATTAATCCAGACATTCTTTCCGAAATTCCTCCAGGAACACTTGCAGGACTTTCTCCAGGAATGCCACCAGGAAGTTTCGCGATCATGTCGCCAGAAATTATTTCCGAATTGTCTTCGGGAATATTTCCAAAAATTCCTCCAGGAATTCCCTCTAAAATTAACCTAATCTAAAATCTCTCCCAGAAGTTTATCCGGAAGCTCAACGACTACATTGGCATATGGGACAAACTGAAAGGTTTTTGCCTTTCTCGTATACTAAGTATACGTAAAGGCTATATGTTCACTCCAAAAACAAACTTTTTATAGAAGGCTCGGAGACCCATAGTGTTATATACCAATCGACTCAGCTCGACGAATTGAGGTGATGTCTGTGTGTGTGTGTGCGTGTGTGTGTGTGTGTGTATGTGCGCACCAAAAGAGCAAAAAGTTTAGCTCACTTTTTTTGCACTTACCCTCAACAAATTTACTCGCAACAGGTTGCATTCGTCGCAGTATACTGCCCCATTGTTTCCTATTGAAAATTGGCCGGATCGGACTATGGGCTTGGAAGTTATGGCCAAAATACTTTTCCTCATAAAAAAGCGCGTAAAAAAGTCTAGCTCACTTTTAATGCACTTACCCTAAACGGATTCCCTCACAACAGGCTGCATTCGACGCAGTATACTGCCCCATTCTTTCCTATTGAAAATTGGACGGATCGGACAATAGGCTTGGTAGTTATGGCCAAAATACTATTTTTCGCATTCGACGCAGTATCTTTCTCCATTGTTTCCTATTGAAAATTGGACGGATCGGACAATGGGTTTGGTAGTTATGGCCAAAATACTTTTTCTCATAAAAAAGCGCGTAAAAAAGTCTAGCTCATTTTTAATGCACTTACCCTGAACGGATTCCCTCACAACAGGCTGCATTCGACGCAGTATACTGCCCCATTCTTTCCTATTGAAAATTGGACGGATCGGACAATAGGCTTGGTAGTTATGGCCAAAATACTATTTTTTACCGCACGAGAAAGGCATCATCACCGCTAGGTGGATTAATCTGGGTTTTTTTTAAATTTTCTAATTAAATAAATTTTCATATTGAACAGTCACAATAAGAATGAGAAATATGACAATAACAGGTTCAAATATGAAAATGACTAAAATCCGTGTTGAACTGATATGCGATCGTAGGCGATGTTCATCAATAGATGATTGCGGTAGCCATAGCGTGGACTCAATTTTTACATTTGGGTCTGAGAAGTTGGAGGCATAATTGAGTCAAATAAAAAAAACCGGAGTGAGTTTGTCAATTCGATAGATATGGTAAGAAAGCATTGCTCGAACTAGAGAAGTCAGTAAAATCCAACTTTGGAGTGGGCTGGTCGATGGTCGTCTTTGGATCCAGGCTCGTCAAGAAATAAAAACCAAACTGTTTAGTGGATCAATCCACTAAATTTGTTTATTATGTTTATTTGAGTTTAAGTTGCCATCGCTGCTGTAAAACAGTGTAGTACCAGGAGTCACTCTATGAACTGCCGATAGCCGATAAGGGAACGGAAATGAAGCCGGGACGAACGGCCTTACCTCAAATAGAGGTAAAAGGATACAAAATCTGCAAAAAGAATCAGATTAAAACGCAGCAGAATATCGCAGTAATGGCAGCCCCAGAAGCTGACGACCGGCGGCACTGCCTTTACAAAGATGATTTCCACAATGCCTATCAATCTATCGAATCTATTCCATTCACCGATGGGCAAAACGGAAATTATTCACAAAGTCGATTGCGAATAAAGCAGTTTTCAGGCATCATGAGGCTTGGTACTGTATTTGCTCCGCTTGACTCGCAACACCACCAAATCGACTAACGAATGAAAACAGAAAATATTTTGTTTTTCGCCTACTGTTTTCAATTGTTAAAATTCCTTTGGTAATAACGCGAAATTTTCCTTGACCGTTTTCCTTGAGAACTGCATACTAGGCTTAAAGCTGTACGAATACAACGTCAGTAACTTGGACCAGATCAAGACGTAATTCTCAAATCTGGAACGAAATGCCCATGCAGAAGGTACGTGCCGCTTGCGTTGGGTTTTAGAAACGTTTGAAGCTCGTGAAGAAGTGCAAAATAGAGGTCACTCCAAAAGAAATGTTACAAACGTTCCTTATAAACAATATGTAGGAATAATAACAAGCGGTTCAATTTACCGCTAGATTCAAATTTTCCACGAGGGAAATGAAACATTTCGCATACTTAAAATCGAATATGATTTCACTGTCTCCCCAACATAACATCTCCCTGACATAAACGTACGTCTGATTACTGCTACTTACGTCCAATAGTTTCGAGTGCACGAGAACGTATGTCTGACTATTGCGACAACGTCTGCATATCGCTACCAGACAATGTTCCTAATGGTCATAAATAGCCGTGCATGGACCGAAAACGAATCCAGTTTATAAACGGATGTAGATGGATAAGAACGCCAGAGGAAGAAGGACCATTCAGCAGCAACAGGACTTCCGATGAAATGGAACCGGGAAAAGGACAGGACATTTTGGTGATCGTACGATCGTTCCGCGTACTAAATAACACTAAATGTTTATCCATGGCAAGGGTAAACAATCAATCGCACAAAGTGGGCGATTATCCCACCTAGTTAACTCAACCTTCTCGCCGTGGTGTTCTCGGTCTCTAGTAGCAACAATAACCACACACTAACATTCCCTTCCTCTCCCAACTGACTGTAAGGACTTCGCCGGCGCCGTTATTGATCAACATTTGGGAGCAGCTGAAACGTGCTCTTCGAGAATAGACAGTAAACCTCAACCACTATTCACGTGGATCCAAGGGCAATTTGCACTAGCTCTGATCAATAACGGAATAGCAAAACGTTTGGAAATCTAAAAAGTGTTTTAAAAAAAGTTTGAAATATTTTTTTTATACCATATTTACTTTTGATGTGACACCGAAAACGCCGTGTACAACACCAGCAATATGCATGGCAGGGAAAATTATTAGTTTAGTTTAGATTGACTGTACATATCAATAATTGCTACGTGATTGACCAGAACTGGAGCAAAATGCACTTCGATCCAATTGGTTCGGATTTACCATCTATTCTCTTACGAGAATACCTCTGCATCTCCAAAATAACCACGGGATGGAAGTTGTATTAGTAGGCAGGGGTTATCAGTAACATAGATCGGGATTCACCATGGAAAGTGATAAGACCTATGTAACTTCTATACAACAGTATTAGCATTTCCTTATCTCGTTCAATTGTTCATCCTTCACGAGATTAAATAATCAATCGCTCAAAGTGAAAATAGTTAATGTTACTGTAGCTTTGGTTCAATACACTTCTACCTGCCTGGATACCTGGTTGGTTATAGCGTTGATACACCTATGCCTGGCATATTGTAGAGCTCCATAATCGTCGGTCTTGGGCTATGTTCCTCCAGTTTCCCCGAACGTTCAGGGTCCCCAGGTCCGATTCCACTGCGTGCAGGCAGCGTGTTCGTGGCCTTCCACGAAGTCGCCGACCCATATCTGGTTCTCTGTTGAATATTGTTTTCGCTATTCTTTCTTCTGACATTTGCACTAAATGACCAGCCCACTGAAGTCTGCCGTATTTTATACCATTCACAATATTTTCTTCTTTGTATACTTGATACAGCTCATGATTCTTGTGTCTGGCCACACACTATTTTCTAGTTTCCCTCCGAGAATTCTACAGCACTTTTTGCTCGAAAATTCTGAAAGCTCTCCGGTCTGCCTCTTTTATCGTTCATGCTTCAGGTCCATAAAGGGCCACTGGTAGAATCAGAGTTTTGCATATGCATATTTCGTTTCCGTCTGGATGCTGCGGGACCTAAGCTGGTTTTGTAATCCGTAAAGGCCCTATTTGCAGCAGCAATACGTCTTATCACTTCACGGGAAAGGCCATTGTCACTTGTCACAAACGTTCCAATGTAAACAAATTCTTCAACAACTTCAAACACATACTCATCAAGCACTACCTCAGCACCAACACCACTAGGTCTTCCTTTACCTCTACCTGCCACCATGTAGAGTTAATGATTAAGCCTATCCTCGCCGTCTCCCTCTTCAGTGGGACAAAAGCCTTCACTACTGCTCTGCGATCGATTCCAATGAGGTCGATGTCGTCCGCAAATCCTAGACAGTGCCGCAAATCCTATGCGACAGTGTGATGATAGTGCCGTTACTCTGCACGCCAGATCTCCTAATAGTGCCCTCGAGTGCAATGTTGAACAATAAATTCGCCCTACTTCAATCTGTCTAAGGTCAAAAACGAGGTTGACACTTCGTCAGCAATCCGAATACTTGATTTCGAGCCATCAAGCGTTGCACGTATCAGTCTAATAAGTTTCGCCGGAAAACCATGTACGGACATTATCTGCCACAGCTCATTTCTTTTCATTGAATTGTACGCTGCGTTGAAATTAAAGAACAGATGGTGAGTCTGCAAGTCTCCCGGAATTTATCAAGGATCATCCGCAGGCTAAACATCTGATCTTCTGTGATTGGCACACTCTAGTCTGTGTTCCTTCTTATAGATTGGGCATATGAGGACATCCAACCAGCCGGCAGGCAGTTCTTCATCCTCCCATATTTTCTGGATAATATGGTGGATTGATTGATGCAGCTGCTCACTCCCGTGCTTGAGAAGCTCGAGCGGGATCTCGTCCTTCTCGGCAGCTTTACCGTTTTCAGCTCGTTTAGAACCTTCTTAACCTCGTGCAGCGTTGGTGGTTCCACAGCTTGACCGTCGCCGACTATGTCCACCATGCTCCCTAATACACCTTCATCTTCGAAGTGCTCCTTCCACCTGGCTACCACCATAGTTTTGTCTGTCAGCAAATTCCCCTCTCGGTCATTGCACATGGCGGGCACTGGCGCAGTCTTATGCCGCGCGCCATTGACAGTTGCGTAAAATCTCCGCATCTCGTTTCTATCCATGTAAGAGCTACAAATAAAGGAAAAATACTCACTTGGGCGTTGAAATCCTCGGCGATAGCCATTGAAGTCCTCGCAGCTTTCGATAAAAGTTTTCGTTCTTCATCCTGAATCACAGCACATTGAAAACTCAATGTATATAACCAGTCCTGTAATAGTGGTGGGTCTCGGTTAGTCGACGACTAACAAGCTGTTCTGGTATGATTTTATTGTTCAATACCTTACATTTTGTCAAAAATACTTTTCTAGTTATTTTTCTTGAATTTAAGGAAAGAAAAGAAGCAAAGAATATACTGAGTCCACCCTCGTGCCCTCGGGCGAGTGCTCAAACTACTATGAACGCCTCAAATTAGCCATATTGGTGCATATTGTATTTAATTTGCTACTGTGTCCGCCCTCATAGACGCAGGCGAGCGTTCAACCTACTTCTCACACCTCAGATCAACATAGAGACTGTGAAGATAGTATCGAATATTCTATTTTGTAAACCCTTCATAATACAAAATATAATTTGGTTTTTGAATCTTGGGTTGAGTAATTACTTCAAAAACTTAAGAGCGAATAAAAATACTCAAACTAGAGAATGAAAACCAAAAAACCTTGACAGAAAATTCAAGCGTAAAGCGTTCTCGGCAAAGCCTACTCTTTGATCAATTCGGCCGGACAGTGTTCTAGGCATGGCAGGGAAAATTATTTGAGATAAACATAAATAAATATTACGGAGAAAAGGAAAAATTTGGATAGATCCGCGGAAATAACGCGCAATGAGCGATTCCCGCAAGGAGGAAATGTAACAAAGACATAATTATTCTAACATTATTCTACCAAATAACCTTCAAATTAAAAAAAGCCCTAAAACACAGTTAAGAGACAGTGTCACTAGTTCATCTTTTTTTCCCTCCTGTCGATCCACATAGTTCGTAGTTCTTATTCCTATGACGATAGGGCATGCTTACCGGACTGACGTAGTATATTGAGCTATTATATGAGAAAACTATATTTAAAAGTAGAAGGAATTGAGTTAATGCTTAGCATAATGACTTCCAAAGTGGGTCAACTTTGTGTAGTTATAACACTGAATGGCACATTGAAAGTAAACATCGTTACGTTGGGCAAAGCTGTCTATGATCATTTACTAGGAAAATATCCGCTCAATGCGGTTTGGATTTTCCACTAATCCAAATTTTTCTTGCAATGCGTAATATTACAAGGCAGAGAAGTTTTCCGCGCATTTTCTTACACACGCAAGAAATATGGATTATGTTAGAAAGGTTTTCGCGTTCCTGTTTATCAGTTTTGAGTACTATCAATTGAAATTAAGAATATTAATAGATAGAACTTTAGCAGCGGCGCCGAAAAAATCACCCTTCTCTTTTTCTATCGATTCTAGTGTGTATATCTTAGTAATGGAGAGCAAATAACAATAAGAAAGTCTGATCAAATATGAAAAGGAAAGGGTTTTGCTCTTGCATGTGGAATAGATGCGACAAGAGTGCTCATCAAAGCCGTCATCAGTAGTGCAGGTACAATCGAAAGATCTTACCAAATTTGTGTTCATCGCTCATACCTGGTCAGCTAGAATTTAAGCACAGCCAAACGAGCTTCCCGCGAAGAAATATAGATTCGGACACGTCGATCTTCATCGGCACCAGTGTAAGGGATGACTATATGACACTAGCAATGCTTTCACTATTTTGTTAGTCTTCGGACTTTGGTATTGTTTTTATGTCTTTAGTAAGAAGATTTTCAGCCCTAGGCTGGCTCATTTCTGGCTTCGGGATTTATTTAGATAAAATAAATTAAAATGACGGAAGCGAAAAATGTTACGCCTTCTCACCAGCGCAGCACACTTCGATTGTCTCTGGGAAAATTCTTTGGAAAATCTTTAGAAAACTCGAATATCTATAGAAGATTTCTTTTGGAAAACGTCCCGAAACTTTTTGAGAGAATCTTTTTAATTCAATCGAAAAACTCTACGTAATTTCTTTGGAAAACTCTTTAGAATTTTCTAAGAAATATTTTGAAATTTTATTGGATAAACGCTTCGGAATTCCCTCAATAAACACTTCAAAAATCCTTCAGAAAACTCGATGTAGTTTCCTCGGGGAATGCTTTGAAGTTTCCTTGGGAAATGCTTCGAAGTTTCCTCAGGAAACTGCTAGGAATTTCTTCAGGAAATTCGTTGAAGTCTTCCAGTATACGCCTGCGAGTTTCCTTGAAAAACGCTTCGGAGTTTCTAAGGAAAACTCTTTGTAACTTCCTCGGGAAACTCTTTCGAATTTCTTGGGGAAACTCTTCAAAATTTGTCCAAAAATTGCGTCAATAAATATATATGGATTATATCAATTAATAATAAAATGTATGTCCTTCATTCAGAGAAAAAAAATCTAATCCGTGATATGAAATGTTTAAAAATTGAAGCCTTAAATAGCAACATGATTCAAGATGGACTTTTAGGAGTTTCCACGAGCTGTTCACTGCTCATTAATTCATAAGACTCGTACGTTTGCTTGATTTCCTATCTGCATGGGGCTGTTATGCATTTATGGGCAGTTTATATCTATGAAACATAATAATAAAACTATTTTGGATGCATCATATTTGCCTTAGTCACGTACTTAATGTATTTCAATATCCGATGCAATGTGCCACATATGTGCAACTAAACCAGCATTTATTCGAAAAAAAAATGTGCCCGTATCATCCACCATTGAAAATAAATTCCAGTTTCTATGACACCATTATTGATGATCATCATCCCTGTAGCACACGATGATGACGGTGGCGAAGAAAAAAAAAACATGAGCGAACACCCGTGAAATTTCAATCTGATCCAGCCAGAATCCCGGTGCGGTATAGTAGTGTCAGGTCATCGCCTGCGGAGATTTCCTCCACCCACTTTTAGTAGCCTTGTTGATTGGAAAAGTTTTTCCCGAATGATGATAACTCTCGAAAGCGCTGCCGTTCGTTGATGCTTCTCGCTTGTACTCGCGCAGACAACGACGCCGCGTTGTCATTCTTTACCGAAATGATCCCGAATAGGCAAAAACGGTTCCTAATAGTTTGATGATGGGTCAAATTAAACAAACGAATGGGGAAACGGAGCAAAGTGTAATGTCTTATGATTTAGACGAAACCCAAAAATTATCGCTAAAATAATTTAGGTGCAAGTGTGACATCTTTTGATTTCAAACTTTTTATTTTCACTTTTAAATGTTCAAGACGATAGGACTGTTATATCAGACATACCTATTTGGTAATCATAATTTGGTAATCACAATTTAAGTTTTGTTCGGGTTATCGCCTCACGTCGTACGTTTTCACTGACCCAATAGCATCCGCTGTCGATAGCGGTTGGTTCAAGTTGAAATTTGTTTAGCGTGCCGTGGTCTACGCGGGACACGATTAAGGGGTTTAATGGCATTATGGGAACATATTGAATTGAAGTTGTTAAGCTATGTGTATTCAATATCGGTTGCTGAATCTTGAAGAGATTAATAAGCTTATAGAGCAAATGAAGTTTGTGTAGCTATTTAGGCGTAAGCTTCAGAATGGAATATCGAAAGTTTTCCAATTAAACGTTCGTAATGACATAAATGGATGCTATAGTAAGAAGGAGTGGATAATGAATGGAGTTATTTGAAATGTGCAGAATATTGCCATTTCTGTTCGGTGACCAATTCAGAGATATAGAATAATAATGAAGAATAAGAATAAGAATAAGATGAACTATTCTAAATTTGCAAAACAAATTATCAACCAAAAAGGTATGAGCGGACGTACGTAACAAGTTTCCGACCTCTGGGTCGAAACAATGTTGAGTAATTCCGCCAACGAAATTCATTTTCCGTTTCACTAGTTTTCGATCTGTTAATGAAAAGTATGACTTCTTCATGGCCACACACAGAGCCATAAAGTTGCTGGTTTATTCGCACGGACTTTTCTTTTCGTGCACCAGAACGACCAGTTCCTGTGAAACGCTGGTGGAGTCCTTTTTTCGATTTTGCTCAACTCGTGTTCACCATAAATCATTGCAATTAGTTGCGACATGGTGTAACTGCTGGTAGCTACCATACAATATACGTAATTGCCATAGCCGTCGTCATGCTACTGCACTGTAGGAGCTCCTGGGTGTAAGAAATGGTAACAGAAAATTAACTTTTTTTACTTGTGGCTTGAGATCAATTTTGTCATTATATGTTGGAATTGAATAGCATTTAATAGCTGGAGTAACTGATGAAAGTACAAGTTAAAAGCTATTATACGTATTTATATAGATTTTTTTTTCACAGAGTCGTTGTCCAGCACTCTTGCTGAAAAATTTAGTTCCATCTTCGTCTGTTTTTATGCGATGTCCCTTCAATTTCCCCGAACGTTTAGGGTACCGATTTCTACTGCTTGCTTGATGAATATTGCTCTCGTCATTCTTTATTCCGTTATTCACACTACAGAGGTGACCAGCTTACTGAAGTCTGTTATGTGCTATACTATTCACAATATTCCCTTGTTTCAACTTATCGAAAACTTTTCGGTCTGCCACTTTTGAGGACCGCACTTCATCTACATATGGTATGGTTTAGTGGCATAGTTTTCGAACTAAAGCTCACTCATGCTGTGCATTTTCACAACGAGTTTTCAAACATTGTAATTCATGTTCATGTCGTGTAGTCAAAACACGGAAATAAACTTTAATTGAACTGATTCACTCTGTGTTTCTTAACCGTTACCTAACTCCATATTATCGTGAGTCCATTATGATCATTAGTCCGGCATCTGATGAGGGCTTGGTGTAGGAACTGGAAATCTAACACATGACCCTCCGCTTATAAGGTGAACTTGTAGTCAGCTGCTCAACTGGACCCCCCATATGATTATTTTACATTTACTTCAGATTACAAACTCTCTTTATATCTAAAACCTGCTACATAAATCTTTACCATAGTTTTTCATAATCGATTTCTTTAAACATTTTTGCATTATCTACAATTACATCACGATTTAAGGATAATTTATCCTTCACAATGATGAAAGAATGCTTTTCTGTGACCTACCAACTCTCCCCAGATTAAGATTCCTTCTGTTCGCATGTCAATAACATAATAGCAAAATAAACCCCAAAATAGATCCAATCAAGTGGATACACGATAAGATGCTTCCTACTTTGTATCCAGCAAATTCGTTGAAAGCTATGAAAGCTGATGAACGGACTGCTCAAAGCAGATCGAAAGATACGAGAACGGAAAGTTTTATATTTCATCTGAAATTAATTCGCCTGAAGATCAAACGTCAAAATTAATCAGAATTGACGTTCCTGGAAATAGATGCTCAATTGATGCCTGCCTTCCTCGAAGAGATTAGGATGGGAATCCTTGCAGCATGCTTGTATTAAACATCAACTTCCAAATCAGTACATTGTTAGCTTCGGACACAATATTCTTAGATTGAGATTTGTTTGCTTCATATTCAGTAAATAAGTGCGTGCATTCGAAACATAAGAACCACCTTTTAACAAAGTTTTAGTGAAACCAGACTTATCAAAAGAACAAAAACCGAAAACAAAGTAGAAGACAAAGTGCTCTAATGGAACAGGATCCGCCACGTGCCAGTGGCAAAGGAAGTAAAGTCTGCCGCCGACGACGAGAGAAAGAAAAATGAACAGCTGATTTACCGCCAGCTGCAGCCGGTAAAGGTGGGAAATGTGAGCTACCTCCTCGGTGGTTGCCCTTTCCAAGCCATCCTAGCGCCGGAACCGGATGTGTTGAACATTGTGCTCACTTTATTGTGGTAGGCAGGCAGACAGGCAGGCAGCCGGCCGACGCTATGCCGTGGCGTAGGTGTGCAAGTACAAGTTTTATCGAACACGACCGGAGATTGCAAGGAACAACGTTGCGGTTGTGGGAACAAAACGTGGGGGCAAGTTGGAAATGGTGCAACGTTATTGGAACAAGTGGACTTATCGGCGATGGTAGTAGTTGTAGTGCCCATTAGTTGGGGAACCAGTGGAGTCGATCTGAATGAAATAAATCAACGCCGCCGGAAGCCGCCGGTCGGAAGTGGACTCCTCTACATTAGCGACGCAACCGAAGGCCCTGATGGGCCAGAGTGCTAGCATGTGTCGCTTCAATGGTTGCCGTTACAAGAAAAACAAGCAAGGTAATTGGGGGAATGATGCTTTGAGAAAGGGATTTGGGAATACTCCGAACGACACGATTTCAGGGAATTGTAAACATTGACTGAGGAAAACTCGTCAATTCAATGTTCCATATTATGGTTTCAAACAGGTTGGTTGAATGAGAATAGTATCTATCCTCATTGAGGAAGAGATCTAGTTGACATTATTATGGCCAACTACACAAAAATACATTTTGTCTATAATTTTGGATACATGACATACGCGTTAAACCTATAGCAAGAATTGATCAATGTACTGTACACTGATGCAACTTTGTCAGTAATTTATGTTCACTCCTAAAAACTCCTACAACACTTCTACAAAAGATCGCGGCCTGGGCCAACCGAAGAAGTCGTCGTCTTCAGATTCGCAAACCGACGCTTAAGTCCAAAACACAAAGGGAGCGTACATCACGTTGTCATACTATGAGTTGTATTGGAACATGGTCAAGTAAAACAACGTTGGTGGTTTTCGTTTTCGTTCAGATTTGCTGATTTAAAAGGAAATATCGGAATTTGGTAATATGATTTAGGAATATGAAAAAATGTGTGTTTTTTGGAACAACATTGGAAAATATCATAAAAGATTTATTGTACGAAGTTTACAAATAAGCAGGATTCGAGTGATGATCGTTGTGCTGGTGAAGCAAGGATGTGAAATACAAAAGACAAATAAAACAAATAAGAGAAATAAGACAAATATAAGACAAATAAGACAAATAACAGTTAAGACAAATACACAAATAAACAAATAATCAAATAAGACAAATAAGACAAATAAGACAAATAAGACAAATAAGACAAATAAGACAAATAAGACAAATAAGACAAATAAGACAAATAAGACAAATAAGACAAATAAGACAAATAAGACAAATAAGACAAATAAGACAAATAAGACAAATAAGACAAATAAGACAAATAAGACAAATAAGACAAATAAGACAAATAAGACAAATAAGACTAATAAGACAAAAAAGACAAATAAGACAAACAAGACAAATAAGACAAATAAGACAAATAAGATGATTAAGACAAATAAGACAAATAAGACAAATAAGATAAATAAGACAAATACGACAAGTATGACAAGTATGACAAGTAAGACATGTAAGACATGTAAGACAAGTAAGACAAGTAAGAAAGGTAAGACAAATAAGACAAAAAGAAATAATTTAAATAAGACAAATGAGACAAATTAGTCTTCCGGATGTTCATCCAGGAATTCACACCGGACATTCCTTCAGAAATCCTTCAAAAAATTCCTCCGGATGTTTCTTCAGGAATTCCATCGATTATTCCTCCGGATATTCATACAGGAATTCTTCCGGATATTTTTTAAGAATTACTTTGGATGCTCCTCCAGGAATTACTCCAGATCCTCCAAATACTTCTTCGGATACTTCTTCAAGAATCCTCCCGGATATATTTCCAGGAATTGCACCGAATCTTCCTCCAGGAATTCTTTCAAATATCATCCAGAAAGTCCTTCAAATATTCCTCCGTGAATTGCTACGGATACAGTCTACCGACGTGGCGATGGTCCCCGTGTCGGCTGGCCGCGCGGCTGCACTGGATTCTGGTTATTAACAATTAAAACACCACTCCGGTGCGATGGCTCAAATCAGACTCTTTATCAACTTAACATTTAACTTACAGCTAAGCTACGATATGTTGACAATTTTCTCTCTCTCTCTTTAATTAATTACTCTCTCACGCTAAACGGTTCATTTATAACTTTGCCAAGTGCTGTATTTTGCTTAAAAAGCAAAAGTAAGCAGCTTAAACAAACAAAACCCTGTTGCTGGGCGCAAAACTCTTTTCTAGTGCGAATCAGTGCTAAGGTAAACCGACTCCGCATTATGACGAATCTCCCTGAAGGAATTTAAGTAGTTGGTGTCGTCACACAGTAATATCCTCTTTTTTATCACCCTCGTGGTGAATTTTGGGGTGATAAAGTAGAGCCTGTGACAAAATCGAATAAAAAAAAAACAATTTTTTTGATTCATTTTACAAATATGAATCTGTTTCTACCTTGGAAAGGTAAAATGCGTAAACAGTTCTCGTTATTTTTTGTCAAAATGCTCACGGAATCGTTCACAGGTACTCAGAAGTCATTCATAATAAACCACTGACAGTGGAAGTTATTTCATGAGAATTATTTTTTTCCCGTATTATTTACTAAATAAAAAGACCCATTAAAAATTACAAAATTTTGTGGAGTAACAAAATCGGGTCAAAAACGAGATAAAATTGGGACGTGAAAAAAACGGGTCGGAAACGTGTTAAAATCTGGGGCAGACAAAATCGGGTCAACGCTATATTTCTTCAGGAAATTCACCAGATATTCTTTTAGGAATTCGTCCGGATATTCCTTGAATTTCTTTTGAATATTCCTCCGGCTATTACTTCAGTGATTCCTCAGTTCTATTCTTCAGGAATTTCTTTTAATATTCCTCAGGAATATCTCCGAATTTTTCTTAAGAAATTCATCCGGTTATTTTTTCAGGAATTCCTTCGGATAATTATTCAGCAGTTTATCCGGATTTCTCTCTTACCGGATCTTACTTCAAGAATACCTCCGGATATTCCTCCAAGCATTCTTCCGTATATTCTTCCACAAATTCCTTTGGATATTCCTCCACGATTCCTGGATTATATCCAGTGGAATTTCTGGATAAATATCCGGAGGCATTCCTGGAGGAATACCTACCTGGATACCTGGATACCTGGTTGGCTACAGCGTCGATACACATATGCCTGGCGTATTGTAGAGCTACATAATCGTCGGTCTTGGGCGATGTTCCTCCAGTTTCCCCGAACGTTCAGGGTTCCCAGGTCCGATTCCACCGCGTGCAGCCAGCGTGTTCATGGCCTTCCAAGAAGTCGCCGGCCCCTATCTGTTCTTTGTTGAATATTGTTTTCGCTATTCTTTCTTCCGACATTGGCACTAAGTGACCAGCCGACTGAAGTGTACCGTATTTTATATGATTCACAATATTTTTTTCTTTTTATACTTGATACAGCTCATGATTCATGCGTCTGCGCCACACACCATTGTCAAATTTCCCTCCGAGTTTTGTATGCAGCACTTTTCACTCGAAAACCCTGAAAGCTCTCCGGTCCGCCTCTTTAAATGTTCATGCTTCATGTCCATAAAGGGCCACAGGTAGAATCAGAATTTTGTATAGATCAAATTTCCGTCTGCATGTTCCGGGACCTAAGCTGGTTACGTAATCCTGTTCGCAGCAGCAATACGTCTTTTCACTTCTCGGGAAAAGTCATTGTCACATGTCACAAGCGTTCCAAGGTAAATAATTTCTTCAAACACATCCCCATCACATCACATCACAGCACTACCTCTGCACCAACACCACTATGTCTTCCTCCATCTCTACCTGCCACCATGTACTTTGTCTTGGTAGAGTTAATGGTTAAGCCTATCCTCCCCGTCTCCCTCTTCAGTGGGACAAAAACCTCCACTACTGCTCTGCGATCGATTCCAATAAGGTCAACGTCGTCCGGAAAAGCCCAGGAGCATATGCGAACGTGTGATGATAGTGCCGTTCCTCTGCACGCCTGATCTCCTAATAGTGCCTTCGAGTGCAATGTTAAACAACAAATTCGAAAGTGCATCACCCTGCTTCAATCCGTCTAAGGTCACAAACGAGGTTGACACTTTATCTGCAATCTGAATACTTGATTTCGAGCCATCCAGCGTTGCACGTATCAGTCCAATCAGTTTCGCCGGAAAACCATGTTCGGACATTATCTGCTACAGCTCATTTCTCTTCACCTTATCGTACGCTGATTTGAAATGAATGGAATCGGTCTCAGTCTGTTAAACAAGATACGCGACAGGATTTTGTACGCCGCGTTCAGAAGAGTGATTCCTCTGTAATTGGCACACTCTAGTATGTGCCCTTTCTCATAGATAAGGCATATGAGGCCATCCAACCAACCTCCTGCGGTGCAATGTGTGGAGGAATTTCTGGTGAAATATACGTAGGAATATTCAAAGGAAATCCTGGAGGAATACTCGAATAAATTACTGGAGGAATATCCAAAGGAATTCTTGGCAAAATACCCGGAGTCTTATCAGGAAGAAGTCCTGGACGAATATCCGTAAAATTTCTATATCGAAAACCCACATCAACTGATCGGTACATAACATCTGACTCCAATCATTTTGGTGCTCAGAAACAAGCAGCGTTCCACTCTATGGCACATCGACTGTACAACGTACCCATGGATAAACCAGAATTCGAAGAGGAAGAAAATAAAATCTACAACGCAGCTGAAATGAACGGGTACGACAGGAAGTTTGTGGAAACAATTCTTCGAAAACACAAACGAAAAAGGCACCGCCAGGCAGGGCTGGCATACTCCTCTGAGTAGTCGAAATGTGCGTGCCTTCCGCACTCCTCAAAAATACCGGAGAGAGTGTGTTTCAATTATCGCTCAGTTTTTCTCTCCCTCAACACAGTGAGGCCTCTTTGTGTTTCTACTCAGCAGCGAATGCATTTGTCAGACACGAAGAGTTGAGGATAAATGATGAAATAAACACACCGTGTTCCTCAATGAGTTTTGATAGAACGGTGAATCGAACAGATGAAAGTAAACATTGCTAAAGTTAAACATAGCTGTTGATACTATTTATGCATTATTAATTTTGTTTTGTTTTTGCTTGCTTTTGAGATTTTGGTGAGCAAAACTATTCAGAAGCCTTTGTATTACCAACATTATTACGCCCACCTGTCGCTTTAAAACGAGTTAACCTTCCGGGACTCGCTTTATCCTGGACCGCTCACGCAGTCACGCCTGCGTTATGAACGAGAAGCGTGCTTTTTTTTATTAACCTGTTGTACTTTTTACAGTTTCCGAGTTGATGACGATTTCTAAATACAATTTTCGTCAGGGAATCTTAGTAAATGTAACGGTTCTAAAATCGGAACTAAACAGAAAACTGGACCTTGTATAAAGTAACATTATTTCATATTAGTGCTATATTTTCCTTGATTATAGCATCATGCCCAAAATACTCCTGCTCCGATACGGGTTTTTGTTTGTTTGCCGTCGGAAAACAGATCAACCCTTATTATTTGAACGCCATATTAGGTGAAGTTATTTTGTTGTCCTTTAGAATAATGTTTACGGCCGTACGAATGTTTTATTACAATACCATTGCGAAACACTGTCTATTTAGCGCAATTCTATGTTAAATAGTTTTAGAAAAGATTTATTAATTACGCCAAGCTTAAAATCGGCTCCAATTTCCTTTGAGCCTTTCGGCGAATAAGGGTTGAAGAAGGAAGAAAAAGGAAGAAGAAGCCTAAAAATATTTGAAAAGAAAAAATGGCACAGGAAAGCACTCGGTGATATTTTTAAAACTCTTCTCACAAATTCTAGACATCCCATACTGTACGGTAAAAAGTGCAATCTAAAAAAATAAAATTCAAAATAAAAATGATGTGTTTTTATAAAATATAAGAAAAGTTCATCCCCGTACTGCTAACCGCTTTTGTATAAATTGCTTCTAGAATTTTTGAGAAGCGTCTAAAAAATTTCACCGTATGCTTTGCCGTGGAATTCCTTTCAAATATCATCTTTTGGCTTCTTCTAATTTATATAAGAGTTATTCGATAATGCTATACTTTTTTGCATAGATCGCCAAACTTCATTGAAACTCCGCCCCTCTCTAAGTGACAAGTAGTTAATTGATTTTTCATAGCAAAATATGTTAGTGTTCTGCGAACATCATGGAAAACAATATCGTTTCCAAGAATATTGCACTAAGTGGCACAACTTTGTGTTGGCCCAACTCTCACCGGAATGATTCTCTCACTCTTCGTCTTCATCCTCACTGCATCGTGTTGGCTTTGTTACACATTAATGCTGTCCAATGAGCAGCTCGAAGTAGCTCGAAGTTGTTCCTGTCACGCTCATACCCGTTTGTTGACAAAAAAGAACGAGCAGGACGGGAACAACTTCGAGCTACTTCGAGCTGCTCATTGGACAGCACTATTGAGTATCAACGTCACTCTCTGTGGTGTGTACTGAAATCTCCTCATTGTGCACAGTGTGTGAGGAAATGCCAGCTCTGCCGCCAGGAAATCACAACACTGGAACCAGCAGCAGAGAAAAATAGAAGAATAAGTCTACCGTTTTATCCCAGAATAACCAACCCAATTAAGACCGCACTTCGACGACAGGGACTACAGGTAGTACACAAAAGCGAAAACACTTTACGTGATTTACTGTGTAACCTGAAGGATAGGGTTCCATCAGAAGAGCAGTCAGGAGCAGGCATGGGAAAAATCAAATTTTCAAATAATCGAGAATGAGCAACACTCTCATGCGATCACAAATCTAAATTATCAATTGATAAAAACTCGCTAGCGAGTGAGAATCGTTCGACAATTGTATCTCGATTTAAGCACTTACCGTTACTTTTTGAACTTATTTCTCTGCATAACAATAAAACACAATGCCAAGCATCAGAATGTCCTTCATTGTTGACATTAAATTTGTATTGGAAAGGTTTAAATTTAATTGATAATTTTGTGTTTATTATCAATTGATTCCAAAATTTGAAAAGTTATCGCCAAAGAAAACTCGCCTACTTTTCACACCTGAGATGTTATCAAATGATAACTCCAATCATTATCGTGTGAGAATGATTCAACACAACCCTGGTCAGGAGTTTACCGAATCTCCTGTGATGACTGTTCTGCATTCTACATCGGTCAGACCCGCCGTAAAGGTTCGTTTAAGGGAACACAAAAGTGCTGTGGAAACACTGAAAATACACGAATTGAGCGTGGCCGCACATGCAGTAAACTGTGGTCACAACATAAACCGGGAGGATTCAAAACTGTTGAGAGCCGTAAGAAAAAACTCCCAGCTCAACGCATGGGAGTCGATGTTCATCACAAATTCCAAGGAACCGCTGATGAATGAAGACGAGCCACCCATCGTATCCAACCTTTTCGGGATGACCGAAAAGAACATTCCCTAACAACAATTGCAACCGAACGTGTACGAGCAACGTACGAAAAGTAGTCAGTTGGACATAGTCCTGATGATGGGCAACATCGCGCCCGAAACCGGTCGACTTAAAAGGTAATTTAAAAAAATCTTAGTTGACGAGTGTAAAAACGATAAGTGTTATGTCTTGTCTCGCGTCGCGTTTTTTTATTGGTGAATATCCGGATATTAAAAAAATCCTTAAGAAGTATCCTGAGGAATTCCTGGTAAAACATCCGGAAGAACTCCCTAAGGAAAACCCGAAAAAATATATGGAGGAACATTCGAAGGAATTCCTCAGTTGTACAATAGTTCAGTATTTAGAGCTTAATTCAAATTTGTGAAATAGTAGGTCCAAAAAAGTTTGTAGGAATATTCCTTGATAAATTTCAAAGAGATTGTCAGCAGGGATAAGCGAAATTCCTTCACTTGTCATAAGACGAGTTTGCACAATCCCATCGAATTCCACCATATTTCGACCTCAACAGTAAGGCCGTCTTCAGTGTCTCGTACTTGACTCGTAATTGACTCGTATCTATCAAGATACAATTAAGTGGTGGAATTCAATGGGATTGTACAAACTCGTCTTATGACAAGTGAAGACATTCCACTAAAAAGCTCAAAATAATTTCTTTAACGAAATTCCTTACCAATTCCGAGTTATAGACATTTTAGTTCAAAAAAGGTGCACTACCTTAAATGTAAGGTAGTATTTCCATATAAAAGTAATGTTATCAATAAACATAATAAAAAATCCAAAAACAATTGAACCAACAAACACTGCTACACTGGGATCGTTTTTTGCACGTATAGATATTCGATTTCTTGGTCTACATCAATTTCAATAACTATTTAAATACCACAGAATTTTTATCGTTTGTTGTGGATTTTTGTTGTGCCAAAGGCCATAATCAACCAAAACCAAACCGAGCGACGCCAGTGTAGTTTTTTTTTTCGATTAAGAGGATTTAATACTGCTTCGAAATACAACTTAATCATTATTAATTTATAGGCATTTATCGACATTTAGGGACTACATAAATGAAGAAAGAAATGAATAGATATCGCAAGCGAGATACCAGTATGAAACGAATGGTAATTGAAATTTTAGCAGAGAGATCTTTTCGTCATAGTCTCGAAAATCAATTAAAGAGACCCTTTTTGCCAAACTCATCCGTACCTAATCGTAAGCTCAGGAAAAACGTTCTGCTATAGTGAAGTTCTAGCAATTGGACGTTGCTTTCGTTGGTTTTAGCCCCTACAACGATGGATAGAAATACCGAAAAATGTTTGCCTCCTCTGTTGCCGTCACATTTTTTTTCCAAATGTTCTCTATTTATTTGTCAATTGTGACAGAATGGTTCTCACATGATCTTGCGCGGCGGAATCCTGCTTGTAGCCGTCGGAGAGTTTTCAACCTTTCCCTAAGGATAAGTCGTCAACACTTGAAGAAGTTTTATAAGTGGTCGAGCCAACGTTTCAGCTGATCAGTTGGATCGGTGAGAAACTGACATGCCGCGTCTTTCTCTGACATCCACGGAGTTGTCCTTGCTCCAATCAGGCGTCGTGAAATATCGTATAGGAGGCTATTATCGCCAGTTGTTTCGGCTTCCGTCCCATCGTCCACCGGGGAGTTCACCTGCGCCTGCCTCTCCCGTCTGCAGCCAGCAGCGTTTGACTTATTTCTCTAGAGCTGCTTTCAGCTGGCAGGACTTGTATTTGGCTCCTCTGGAAATGGATCTGCTGAAAATGGAGACAGTGCCTTCTTCAGTTCGTATTAAACGCAGCACTGACACGGACTGGCGAGATCCGACAACGCATTGCTCGGATTCAACGGCGGGAGGAGAGGCACGGGCGGTGAACCAAAATAGACCGACTAGAAGATCCAGCTATGAAGAGATCGTTCGTCGAAGAACTTGGAACTCGTGTAGTGGATATTTTGGAAGCGTAGTAGAGAAGTGGCAGGTGAAGAATGCTTTCATCGCAGCCGGCGACAACAACTTGGGTATGCTGCGCACTCAGCGAAAAGAATGGATTACAGATGTAACCCGACGGAAGATTGAAGAGCGTAGAGAAGCAAAGATGAAGGAACGGGAAGAATCAGAGGAGTAAAGTACGAGTCCCGTCAACGGTATGTGTCTCTGTAAGTGGGAGTTGGGAGCTGCTGCAGACAGGACAGGCGGCATGGGTTGACTCCCTGTCCGATGAAGAAAGGATGGCTGCAGCAACCGGAGATTAATTATTCACATCGATGAGATCTTGGTGGGTGCGATTGACCGTGTACCATACCTTGAGCTGCTTTGGGAGTTTATTGTTGTGGAACATCTAGACGACTCTGATTTGGCTACTGATCACGAAACGCTATATTAGTACAACGAGCTGACCGTATGCTTTTTGCGGTGGGTCTCACCGTCAACGTCAGCATGATCAGGTGGTTGAGTGTGAACGGGAAACTTCGCAGTAGCCGGACGATTGGAGGATTTCAATATCTTGACAGTCTGATATCATCAGATGGCGAAATAAGGATCGACAAGGAAGCACGGGTCAGAAAGGCTTGGGCTACCTTCGCGAGTTATTGAAATATTCGAAAACCCAATCGGATTGATTTACACACCAACATTCGCATGCAAATATAACGCAGATGATGTCTAAAATTTATAATTCGGACCTGCTTACAGCTGGATATCGTGTGCCAAGCAACATAAAAGTCATCAAATACTGATAACAATAGATGTTCGATAACGTGGATGGAATTGGGTCGGCCACATATTGCAAGGAGCTTATACGGAATCTGTAAGCAAGAGTCCCCTGAGCAAGAGTAATATTCCTGACCTGAAAGGTGATTATAGAATGAAGCCAGAAATCGGCCATTTTGTAAACCATGTGCTTTTCAAATATTTTTTTCAAGCGCACGAGATGAAAGAACCATAACGCGTATGGGGCTGGAATAATGTTAGATCGTTTGCTTAGTTATGCTGAACAATCATAATTTGAGTTTCGCTATTCCGCCAGATTTGGGCTTTTTGAAATGTATGTAGATAAACGTGTGGTGAATTTGAAATTCACCACGGGCTTCATTCTATAATCACCTGAAAGGATATAAAATATTTATGCCGTTAGAGATATATGCTCGTATTTTCAATTAAATACTTTTGGTGGCAAAATTATGATCAACTAGCGAAAGAAACCCAGCTTTGCCCGGGTGTTGGACATGTCACAATGAACTATTTACAGCTCCGCACTCTAGATCAATTTCCGTGCGTTTGTTTTGTTTTCAACAGCTGACCTAAAATTGTATTCAAATGATTTTTTTTTACATTTCCCCGTTAAGTTCACCAACTGTTTATATATACAAACCTTGCGGAATCCAGAACGAATCGATTTGGGAAAATATCTTGCCAATCGGTCAACCCGATCGCGAGTTAAATCGTCAGGAAGGAAACCTCAACTCATTTTTATTATATAGAAGAAGATAAATGATATATTTCGTACCAAGACAAAAACAGTGATCCATAATGCTCAGAATTAAAAAAAAAACTCCAAACAATTTTTTTTGCCCCTTCAATGTTTTTGGAAAGTTAAAGGAGGGGGGAGAGTTTACATAGTATAATTTTAATATTTGTATCGGCCTTATTTACAAGAATAAAAAGTCCGATTAAAATTTACAAATTTTTTGGGTGATAAAATCGGGTCGAAAACGTGATAAAATCGGGACGTGATGAAATCGGGGGTAGACCAAATCGGGAATTCCTCCGGTTTTTTAAGGAATTTCTCTTGGTATTCAGGAATATCTCCGGATTTACCTTCAGGAATTCATCAGGTTATTTTATCAGGAATTCCTTTTAATAATTATTCAGCAATTTTTCCGGATTTCTCCAGGAATTTTTCCGGATCTTTCTCCAAGAATTCCTATGGATATCCAAGCATTCTTCCGGATATTCTTCCACAAATTCCTTCGAAAATTTCTCCACGGTTCCTGGATAGTGTCGAGTGGAATTCCTGGAGGAATATCCGGAAGAAATAGAAATGCAATATATGGAGGAATTTCTGGTGAAATTTACAGAGGAATATCCAAATGAATTCCTGGAGGAATATGTTTATACATTTTCAAGACAAAACATTCAAAACGATTTACCTGCTTTTGTAAACAAAGATTCAAACGACGATTTGACGAATCTGATGCAAACCAACACCATTAACAGGTAGCGGAAACCTTCACCTACCTATTGATGATGTTGATTTGCGTGGGTGAGCTATCAGATTCTTCAAATCATCGTTTGAATCTTTGTTTACAAAAGCAGATAAGTCGTTTTGAAAATTCTGTCTTGATTAAAAAATGTATAATCAAGCCGAGCAAAAAATCACTATTGAATTTGGTAACATTCAGCCGTTGCGTTTAAAAGTTATAAAGAAAATGGTACAGCGAACCATATGAACCCATATAAGGTTAGTGCCTTAGCTAAACGCGAGAAAGGCAGTATCACTAATCGGTGAATAAAGTTGGGTTTTTAGTATGAAAATAATCATAATCATGTTAATTATAATTCTCTCGATTTCAAAAGGTAAAAAATATTGTTTTTAAGTGTTTGGAAGGAATTTCGATGAGTGAATATATCTTCTCAATCAAATAAAAATCATTATGAATAATACCATTTGGCGTCACGTGAATATTTGTGTTTAAGGGGATACGGGAAGCACGAACAATCATCAAATCGTTATCATTTTCATCATTGATTGAATGCTTAATTTTTTTCTACAACAAATATAATTTTGAAAAAGTATCAGCGGCGCGTGCTTACTCGCAATCTACATGCTGATACATTTACAGTTACATCAAACAACTGAAAACCGAAATACGCCGCTCCAAAGTTACGAGGTGATAATGCAAGAAAGAGACAAAAGACAGGAAAAATAACACGGTGTGTAGTTCTTCCCCGAGTCACCTTAAGTCGCATTTTCTACCGTCCCGAGAGAGAACGAGAGATTTAGATGCTGAGAGATTGAGTGAAAATCACTAATGCCGGGAATTGAATTGAAGTATGCCGGAAAAGTAATTGCTGTGACTGAAATACGTACTACACTTCGTTAATTTATATCAAATGAAAGCTTATTCAAACGATGTTTAGCAAGAATAGCTTTTTTTAAGCAGAAGAACCCGGTTGAAGTATTACAAGGCCCACAAAACTCTGGAAAAGTCATCAAGTCAGTTCTGGCATAAATATCGTTTAAATAACGCAGTCGTACGCATGTTAGGCCGGGAATGGGTATGGGAAACGCTAGATACATATAGAATATATTCAAATTTCCGGAGATGTTTATGGCAAATTCCACGATCTATTATATTTATTTTTGCAGCCAAGAAACATTCAAAAAATGCGGCACGCATTATTGTCGTTTTATAATTCATAAATCAATATATCGGAATGCTCGTACCATGCACTAAGCAGCCTTATCGAGCACATCCCAAAGTAATTTGAATTGCAGATCATGCTCATCAAACTAGAAGCATCATGTGAATGCTATGAACCGTATGCCTAATTAATTTCCCCTAGTCGAATAGTCCGCTATCGAAATGTTCAGACATTTGCATAGAAGATAATACACTCGTGGTGTTTATCTCGATGCGCTCTAGTTTTATTTGATATGCAAACCATTTTCGCTAGGCACGTGTGAACCGTTATCCTCCATAAATCCTTTAACGCATTTTTAAACAGTTTTGAAAATTAATTAACTCATCCATCTGTTCTTTCCCTTTTTTCTTTTTTTTTGTAGGCCTGCACTTGCGCAGTATAGAGGAGCCTCAAAGCAGAATGCCCGCCGAGCAGGGGGGCACAGTGGGGCTCGATACTTCGTTGGGCTCTCGTTCTGGTGTCCCCCTGCCACTTCAGCTACAGCCAGCTCCAAACAGCACTTCCGGCCAGAACCATCACCAGCTGGGCCTGAACAGTCATCATCACCCGCATCATCATCACCATCACCATGCGCTCCACCAGCACCACGTGGGAAGCAGTGGGAGCATTAGTGGGACCGGCGGAATCGGTACCATGTCCGGGAGCTCCGGATCAAACGCCTGCTATGACGCCGAATTCGCACGAATGGAGTCCTGGTTGGACGAGAATCCGGAGTTCATGCAGGACTACTTCATACGAAAGGCCACCAGAAACATGGTCGACGGGTGGATGGTTTCGCATGCCACACCGGTGACTACGGCCGGTGGGAGTAACATGGATTCTCCTACTCATGGCGCTGGTGCCCAGGCTGGTTCGTCACGAGCTGGATCCGGCGCGACCACTCCAGTGAGGTAAGTTCGAATCTACCAAACTCTTCTCGTTATATCGAGATAATCCTGACATGTCAACCCACTCAACCTTGACCCAGCGGACTTTTGCACGCATCAGTAATCACCCGTAATGGCTTGGTGTCGCGCCAATCACTCGAGACCTTTTGGTATCAGACGGGCAAACGGTCATACGCGAAATGAATATTCATTACCCTTTCGGCACGATAATCATTCGTCCATTGCCAAACCGAAGCGTGGATGTGATAACCAATTCTGTTCATGTGTCCGCAATCTAACCATAAGGAGGGATTTATCCCAAATACCAACCAGTCAGTGGCACACTCCGTTGCCCATATGTTGGTATCCACCAAGCGCAATCGGTTTCTTCTGGGTGCCGAATATGTGCGCCACAGTGTGATAGCATGTGCCATCCATGTTATTACACTACAGCCGCAGTAGCCGGTCTCCGGATGAAAATCGGCACACAATCTGGGAAGCAAGGATGTTATCTATCATTTAGTAATTTGTGTTCGATCATTCAGTAGTTTATCAATAACTCATTCCAGAAGCTGAATTTCAAAATATGTTGTATGGTGGACTTCCCCAAGTAGCACTTGTAACCATTCGGAAATTAGAAAAGAAATGCAATGTTACATAATTGTTACATAAAAGATGCTTGGAACATGTCAAGTCACAACACAATGAATCTAAGTTGCCGTTTAGTCATTACGTATCTAAAAGTATACACTGTGCCACCAAAGTACTCTTTAATGGGTAAAAAAGTGCCCATTATGAAGTTAAATAGTTCAACTCATTAAAAGAGTAAAGATCGTTTACTCATTAATGGGTAAACGGCCTATACGTCAAATTCAGGGGTATTTTTTACTCACTAGCCAAGAAAAAAGATTTTCGTAAATGAGTATTTTTTACCCTTTGCTTTTAAAAGGGCATTTAAATTTTAGTAATATTTTAATCAAACCAAAGACACGTTTATTGGGGGGTTCAAGAACTGATTCTTTATTACATCATTTTTTAATATGTATATATATTTAACAATCGTCAAGAGATTTTGCTTGTAAACATTAAAACGTTCTTTCTCCTGTCGAAACCGGATCGCATCCCATCGTTATCAGAACGGAGGCTCCTGTCGTCCTATTAAGTAAGAATGAATGTGAATGTATCCTTCCCGGGACACAAAAGGAAAAATCAACAGCGGGTGTCTTTGGGAACAATCACTAAATCGATGGCGCTTCAAATTTCTGGGTTGTCGAATGTCTCTGGATGCGTTCATGATCTAAAATATACACAGCTCCTATTATTTTTTTTATTTATTAGAAGTGAAACAAAAACTTTTACCTTTATTTCCTAGTCAATTCTATTATCGGGGAAGTTTAAGATGATCATTGCCGACAGGAGATTCCTTGGCTATATCCTACGTGCGATCCTTGGTATAATCGATAATACCGCAAAACTGGTCCAGTACGTTCTTTGGATGTTCGTGCTAACCTGGGATGCTATCCAATGCGAGCCGTTGATCCAATCCGAGTTTGTTGATCAGCAGCTGATTCGCCTTTTAGCACCGTTTCTGCAACAAAAGCAAATCATTATCAACGATATAGTTCGAAATTGTCGGAACAACGGGAAAAGCAACACGGATTGCCCTGCCTTCATTCGTGTTGTTCGAGGATATCCCAACCGTACCGTTTCGATTTCCTGCCAAAGTTTCGCACAGCTTCCGAAGCATCTCAAGATTCGATGAAGTTTTGATGCCGCACCGCTGCTTCCTATACATGACGATGGGTAGCTGTATTACCGGATCGTCTCCGCCAAAGGCTGGTTCACT
The DNA here is from genome assembly GCF_024139115.2 of Armigeres subalbatus. Lineage (NCBI taxonomy): Eukaryota > Metazoa > Arthropoda > Insecta > Diptera > Culicidae > Armigeres > Armigeres subalbatus. Next base: position 306,791,244 of record NC_085140.1, read on the forward strand.
TGAAGGACTACGAAAACCGAGACGAAAACGAATACGGTCGCAGGGCAATATTTTTGCAATTAAAGGGATTTGTTGACTTTATTTCGATTCCGACACAAAAGCAAAAGCACCAATTTCTTTTAAAAGTTTAACATGTTTTTCACTCTTTAATGGGTTAAAACAAGGAACATAAAAATGGGCATAAATTACGCATTATCTGGAAAAAATATTTACCCATTTTTTTGACAGCTCCATATATCGGCAAAAAAGGGGTGATTTTCACTCTTTAAAGAGTATTGTCAGGTTTACAGTGTAGAAAATTACTTACGGGTTACAAAGTGATTCAGTTGCAACCATTATCTGAAACTGTCACTGGATTTAATGTCACAATACAGTCATTAATTCGTTACACAAAGACTATAGGTTGGGTAGTGACCGAATGATCAAAATGAAACAAAAAAAGTAAAAAACAATTTTATGAAGAAATTTGAGCTGTTAATTCGTAAATACTCAATACAACTGGCTTGTTTTTATATTGCAAATTATCAATAACGAATTGGAATATAAAAAAAACACACATTTGCAAACTATGTGCACAAATTATCGGAAGTGGGGACAATTTGGAAGTTATAGATAGCTCATCTTGTTATTTTCCTTTACCTGGATGTGAAAGTATGACCAACATTATCTGGTACTGGGTACTACAATTCCCCACTTGGGTACTGCGAATATAGTAATATTTAAACACTATTTTTTACAAACGTTCATTATTTCCTCAAGCTTACAAATTCACTTATGCGTTGTATGAATATGAATTCACTTCACAGGCTTATTTTGTCATACTCGTAACTACATTTTCACTACTGTCAAATGAGAAGTTACCCTGAAACGTTTTCAGCTATGAAAGTGTGTTACACAAAAACTAAATGCAATTAACAACAACTTTTCTGGTTACTAAGTAATCAACCCTCAAGGCACACTAGTGACAATGTAACCTATTGATGATACATAAGAAATAAATCAAGATTACGTGAAACTAGAATGTAACGAATTTGTATAGCCGATTATTTCATCAACACTGCCTACTAAATGATTGTGTACAAATCAAAAATAATATTGGAAACTAAATATGCCCATTACAAGTTATTCGAAAAGAATTCGTACTGACACTATACTTTTTTTAAATTGAAAAATAGAAATGAGGACCTGCGACCAATTTATACTTCTAGCACTTCTGCGCCTGCTTCTGGGTGGAATATAGCTCCAAAGTATCATCGCATTAAATACACATTTAATCTGTTCTCAATAATTAAGATGACTGTGACTGTGGAAATAAAATCTCTAGTGTAATGCTGGTATCTACATACAATCAGAAAATCAATCGAACATTCAAAATGGTCATTATGAGCAAAGTCATGCAGAATCCGAATGTTCTTGTTTAAAATATGCCTTTCACCAATTAACCTGGTGTCCCACACTACTTGCAAAAAAAAATCTGCTGTCTAAGACGAATTAAGTACTGTCCATTTAATTCCCCCAGTTAATTTTCGTTATCTTTGCAGATACGTATTTCGACCACAACTGTGTGGCCGTCTTCAGTGTCTTGTACTTGACTCGACGAAGAAAGTCGAGTCAAGTACAAGACACTGAAGACGGCCACACAGTTGTGGTCGAAATACGTATCTGCAAAGATAACGAAAATTAACTGGTGGAATTAAATGGACAGTACTTAATTCGTCTTAGACGGTTTAATATATTCCACTAAAAGAGCTTAATATATTTTTCTAAAAATCTGCTATTTGATTTACCCGAACGATTTTATTCTTATAACTGCAGCGGCAATTTACTTGCAGGTAAATGTGTGGCGCGGGAAGCACCATGTGTAATTTGTGTTGATTTATTCAAATGCGTTAATATATAATTAGTATATTTAAAAATTAAATAATATAGACCAACAAAAAAGGTATTCAAAATCTTTTGAAAGATAATGTACGAAGCCATTAAATAAAACATATGATCTCCAAAATATATTGATCGGAGAATATTTTATTTTGTCCAACGATTTTATATTTTGTCGTTTTAATCAATGTTCAAATAAAATTTATGTTAAAATAAAATTATCTTGTTATATATTCATTAGAAACCCAATTTAAAATGAAAATTTCATTAAATTAATTACAAAATAAATATGAAATAGTTGGTTCTATCGAGGGCGCGTGATTTTTACCCAACTAAAACTATAGATTTCACCGTAAATTTTATTCCGCACACTTACTTCTTCCAAAATATGGTGAAAATCTACATTTCACCTGTTGTTATTTTTGATTCGTGAGTTTGGTCCTTTAAATGTTTGACATTTTGCTCAAGTAACATTATAATCACATTTATTTTTTTCTTATTATTATTCACGTTTCTAGATTTCATGACAACTACCTTATTGACAATTTCAGTCAGTTTAAAGTAACGACGTAGTCTAGTTGTAACCTGGAAATATTGCGGATAGATTTCAAGGTAACTTATTATGTAACAGTGTTTTTGTTACATAGGAGCCTTATTTTTTACGTTTTTTTGGTTACACAACTGTTACATAAACAGTTGCAGTTCTTTAAAATTCACACATGAAATTGTCGCATATCGATCAACGTAATTCAATTGTGACAACATGTGCTACTTGGGTCTAGTGCAAAGGTTTTTCTATAACTCTGCCTAATGGTTCGTTGTTTGAATTCCACTAGTAACAGAGTTACAGCTATAGTTACAGTAACTTAGACTAAATGATAACAAAATTCCAATCATTTAGCTTAAGTTACTGCAACTAGCGATATAACTCCGTTATTAGGGGAGAGACGTTCAATATGCGCCCCCTAAGCAAATCTTCGAATTTAACGATGATAATGGTCGAAATTATGTACTTCCAATGTGTTAACCACTAATTTAACTTATCATCTATGATACGGAATAAAAATTTGGACGAAAAACCAATTATATTCCGAGAAAACGATTTTATTTTGAAGCGCTGCATTTTCGTGCAATTTCAAACCATGCGGGTTGAAACGCGCCACCCCGAAGCTAAAACGCGCCATCCTAAAATGTAAACAAACAGCAGTGAACTAACAGAAGAATCAAGTATCAATTTATGAAAAGTCCTATTCTCGTTTCCACTGCAATGAAATGTTAATTAATTTTTTTTGCTAAATTTTCGTGTAACTAGTTGATGTGTTCATACAAGATATGTTTATTCTTTAATTTATTTGGTGGGCGCATGTGACCTTGTGCATTACGGAGCCAAATCACGATTTTCTGTGCATGGTACATGTATCACACTTCCAAGAAGTGAGATCTTACGGTCCACATGAGTAACCAACGATCTACCGGACTGCTTCGAATGTGATATATGCCCTTTGTAATACGTAGAATAGAACGTGTTCACATCATAGGTTCTTGATAGTCCAAGAAATCTCTGGATTAAGGCTATAAAGTCTATAGAAGCAACAAAAAATCGATCGGACGGTTTTAAACATGGTACATGCCCTTTATGACACATAGAATAGAATGCTTACCCAGCATAGGTTCTTGGTCATCCAAGAAATCCCTGGAATAGGCCTTTCGGTCTACACGCGGAACCAAAGATTACTTGAATGCGAAGTGGTATTACCTGTTGTCATGGTTTGTAGGTAGTCTACGAACTCCATACATTCAAGGTCTGTTGATTAACCTTCGTATTAGAGGCAGATATTGAAGAATAAACAAGTTGTGTGACCCCTACTTGGTATATGTTTGTATTCCAAGTAGTTCTTGATGTTGTCACTGATGCCAGGTAGTCTACGAACACCATAGATTCAAAGCCTGGAGATCAACCTACATAATGGAGGCAGTTATTGAAAAATAAACAAGTTGTGTGACACCTCCATGGTATATGTTAGTATTCCAAGTAGCTCTTGTTGTTGTCGTGGGCTCCAGGTAGTCTACATGCTCCATAGAGTTAAGGTATGTTGATCAACCTCCGCAATGGAGGCAGCTATTGGAGAATAAACAAGTTGTGTGACCCCTTCTAGGTATATGTTTGTATTCCAAGTAGTTCTTGTTGTTGTCATTAGTGTCAGGTAGTCGACGAACTCCATAGAGTCAAGGCCAGTGGATCAATCTCCGTAATGGAGGCAGTTATTGAAAAATAAACAAGTTGTGTGACCCCTAGTTAGTATATGTTTGTATTTCAAGTAGTTCTTGTTGTTGTCGTGGGCTCCAGGTAGTCTACAAGCTCCATAGAGTCAAGGTATGTTGATCAGCCTCCGCAATGGAGGCAGCTACTGGAGAATAAACAAGTTATGTGACCCCTTCTAGGTATATGTTCGTATTTCGAGTAGTTCTTGATGTTGTCACTGATGCCAGGAAGTCTACGAAATCCATAGATTCAAGGCCTGGGGATCAACCTAAGTAATGGAGGCAGTTATTGAAAAATAACCAAGTTGTGTGAACCCTTCTTGGTATATGTTTGTATTGCAAGTAGTTCTTGTCGTTGTCGTGGGCTCCAGGTGTCTACGAACTCCATAGAGTTAAGGTCTATAGATCAACCTCCGTAATGGAGGCAGCTTTTGGAGAATAAACAAGTTGTGTGACCCCTTCTTGGTATATGTTTGTATTCCGAGTAGTTCTTATTGTGGTCGTGGGCTCCAGGTAGTGTACGAACTCCATAGAGTCAAGGTTTGTAGATCAACCTCCGAAATGGAGGCAACTATTGGAGAATGAACAAGTTGTGTGACCCCTTCTTGGTATATAATTGTATTCCAAGTAATTTTTGTTGTGGTCGTGGGCTCCAGGTAGTCTACGAACTCCATAGAGTCAAGGTCTGTAGATCAACCTCCGTAATGGAGGCAGCTGTTGGAGAATAAACAAGTTGTTTGACCCCTTTTTGGTATATGTTTGTACTCCAAGTAGTTTTTGTTGTTGTCATTGGTGCCAGGTAGTCTACGAACTCCATAGAGTTAAGGCCTGTGGATCAACCTCCGTAATGGAGGCAGTTATTGAAAATAAACAAGTTATGTGACCCCTTATTGGTATATGTTTGTATTCCAAGTAGTTCTTGGTGTTGTCGTGGGCTCCAGGTAGTCTACGTACTCCATAGAGTCAAGGTCTGTAGATCAGCCTCCGTAATGGAGGCAGCTATTGGAGAATAAACAAGTTGTTTGACCCCTTTTTAGTATATGTTTGTACTCCAAAGAGTTTTTCTTGTTGTCATTGGTGCCAGGTAGCAGGTAGGTAGGTAACAATACAAACGACAAAAAAAATAAAAACTTTTGTGGTGATAAAATCGGGTCGAAAACGTGGTAAAATCGGGGTCCACAAAATCAGGGTAGACAAAGTCAGAGAATGACAAAATCGGGTAAATACTGTATATGTTCGCATTCCATGTGGTGCATGTTATTGTCATGGGTTCGAAATAATCTACGAAATTCGTAGAGTTAGGGCCTGCGTTAATCAGCAGCAGTGATGAAGCCATTTATCGAAAAAATAACAAGCTGTGCAACCTCATCTGAGTGAATGTATGCATTCCAAGTAGCTTTAGTTGTTTCCATGGAACTATGTATGAACTCGAAACAGTTATGATTTGCAGATGAACCCCGAACGGGAGGCTGTTGGTATATGTTTGCATTCCAAATAGTTCAAGTTGTTGTCATTAGCTCTAGGCAGTTATTGACAAGGTGTGCAACCTCATTTTGATATATTCGCATTCCAAGTAGTTCTTGTTGTCATGCGTTCCAGGTAGTATACTAACTTCATTCATATCACGTACGAAACTGTTTATTTCTTGGAAATGCAAAATGAGAATAAATTGGAACGAGATAACTTCACGATAAAAACGTAAAGAAAAAACAGCGCTATATTAGATCATTCATTCATTTTCATTTATTTAGTTAACATCTAAACAGATAACACTGAATCAACAATTTGACGCCACAATGCACGGTTCGAGGCCGCATCTCTCCATCCTCGGATACGCCCCACGCTCGCCAAGTCGTTCTGCACCTGGTCTGCCCATCTCGCTCGCTGCGCTCCACGCCGTCTCGTACCTGCCGGATCGGAAGCGAACACCATCTTTGCAGGGTTGCTGTCCGGCATTCTTGCAACATGTCCTGCCCATCGTACCCTTCCGGCTTTAGCTACCTTCTGGATACTGGGTTCGCCGTAGAGTTGGGCGAGCTCATGGTTCATTCTTCGCCGCCACACACCGTCTTCTTGCACACCGCCAAAGATGGTCCTAAGCACCCGTCTCTCGAATACTCCGAGTGCTTGCAAGTCCTCCTCGAGCATTGTCCATGTTTCATGTCCGTAGAGGACTACCGGTCTTATTAACGTCTTGTACATGACACATTTGGTGCGGTGGCGAATCTTTTTCGACCGCAGTTTCTTTTGGAGCCCGTAGTAGGCCCGACTTCCACAGATGATGCGCCTTCGTATTTCACGACTAACGTTGTTGTCAGCCGTTAGCAAGGATCCGAGGTAGACGAATTCCTCGACCACCTCGAAGGTATCCCCGTCTATCGTAACACTGCTTCCCAGGCGGGCCCTGTCGCGCTCGGTTCCGCCCACAAGCATGTACTTTGTCTTTGACGCATTCACCACCAGTCCAACTTTTGTTGCTTCACGTTTCAGGCGGGTGTACAGTTCTGCCACCTTTGCAAATGTTCGGCCGACAATGTCCATGTCATCCGCGAAGCAAATAAATTGGCTGGATCTGTTGAAAATCGTACCCCGGCTGTTACACCCGGCTCTTCGCATGACACCTTCTAGCGCAATGTTGAACAACAGGCACGAAAGTCCATCACCTTGTCTTAGTCCCCGGCGCGATTTGTACGAACTGGAGTGTTCGCCCGAAATCTTCACACAGTTTTGCACACCATCCACCGTTGCTTTGATCAGTCTGGTAAGCTTCCCAGGGAAGCTGTTCTCGTCCATAATTTTCCATAGCTCTACGCGGTCTATACTGTCGTATGCCGCCTTGAAATCAACGAACAGATGGTGCGTTGGGACCTGGTATTCACGGCATTTTTGAAGGATTTGCCGTACAGTAAAGATCTGGTCCGTTGTCGAGCGGCCGTCAACGAAGCCGGCTTGATAACTTCCCACGAACTCGTTCACTAACCCGATCAGGAATACATAACAAAATTATAACTCAATTCTATCAATGGTTGTTATTTAAAACAACGTGTGTTATAATTAGATAATTCGATAAAAATGGGCCTTCGGCCAGTTTTATTTCATATCAAAATTATAACAACATTAGTTATGTATATTTACACAAAATAATTGCCTACATTTTTTGATATTGGAAAAAAGCGGAGGTAATCACCTCCAGTATAACTTGAATCAATGTTCGATGTTAATAGCTAGTACAATGTTAATTGCCTACATTATGGATGGCGTTGTAGCGTACCACATTTTTATACGTGATGTAGGCAATTACCATGAAAGTAGATTTTTGTACCCCATAATCATATCAACGGTTGTTATAATGTTGAAATGAAGGTAACAACCTCTGATATAATTATGTTACGGCTAGAGGGAATTTTGATATAATTTTTGTTATTTTAACAACTAACCAGCCAATTTTATAACACATTTTGTTACATTATTTTTCTGAAATAAATAACTCCCCTTGTTATAATTTTGTTATGCATTCTTGATCGGGAATGGTGACAGACGACGGAAGATGATCTGGGATATCACTTTGTAGGCGGCATTAAGGATGGTGATCGCTCGAAAGTTCTCACACTCCAGTTTGTCGCCTTTCTTGTAGATGGGGCATATAACCCCTTCCTTCCACTCCTCCGGTAGCTGTTCGGTTTCCCAGATTCTGACTATCAGTTTGTGCAGGCAAGTGGCCAGCTTTTCCGGGCCCATCTTGATGAGCTCAGCTCCGATACCATCCTTACCAGCTGCTTTATTGGTCTTTAGCTGTTGAATGGCATCCTTAACTTCCCTCAAGGTGGGGGCTGGTTGGCTTCCATCGTCCGCTGAACTGACGTAGTCATCTCCTCCGCTGCCTTGACTTTCACTGCCTGTACTCTCAGCGCCATTCAGATGTTCCTCGTAGTGCTGCTTCCACCTTTCGATCACCACACGTTCGTCCGTCAAGATGCTCCCATCCTTATCCCGACACATTTCGGCTCGCGGCACGAAGCCTTTGCGGGATGCGTTGAGCTTCTTATATAACTTGCGTGTATCTTGAGAACGGCACAGCTGTTCCATCTCCTCGCACTCCGCTTCTTCCAGGCGGCGTTTCTTCTCCTGAAAAAGGCGGGTCTACTATCTCCGCTTCCGTCTATAACGTTCCACGTTCTGCCGGGTACCTTGCTGCAGCGCGACCGCCCGCGCTGCGTCCTTCTCCTCCAGAATCTGTCTGCACTCTTCGTCGAACCAATCGTTCCGTCGACTTCGATCCATATACCCGACGTTGTTCTCCGCTGCGTCGTTAATGGCTGCTTTAACTGTACTCCAGCAGTCCTCAAGAGGGGCCCCATCGAGCTCACCCTCTTCCGGCAACGCTGCCTCGAGATGCTGCGCGTATGCAGTGGCGACATCAGGTTGCTTCAGTCGCTCTAGGTCGTACCGCGGCGGTCGTCGGTACCGAACATTGTTGATGACGGATAGTTTTGGGCGCAGTTTAACCATCACCAGATAGTGGTCCGAGTCGATGTTAGCGCCACGATATGTCCTGACGTCGATAATGTCGGAGAAGTGCCGTCCATCAATCAGAACGTGGTCGATTTGTGATTCTGTCTGCAGTGGTGATCTCCAGGTGTACCGATACGGGAGGCTGTGTTGGAAGTAGGTGCTACGAATGGCCATGTTCTTGGAGGCGGCGAAATCAATTAGTCGTAGGCCGTTTTCGTTCGTCAGCCGGTGAGCGCTGAACTTTCCAATAGTCGGTCTAAACTATATTAGATCATGTACCGTGTTATTATAGATATTCGTGTAAGCCTAGAAGCCTTACTCCATAAATTTCTAGGATGGCCATTAGCATATGCCATGAACGCATTTTATTCTATGGACCACAAAGGAAAAGTACCACATTTAAAGCAGGTTGATATATCTCTGGTTAAGCATGTAGATCCTAACGTCTTACTGCCGGGTTTCCCTGGATGACCATGGAAATTTGAAATAACGCATTCTATTCTACGTACCATAAAGGGCATGTTCAACTTTTCAAACAGGCCAAAAAATCTCTAGTTAAGCGTGCAGGCCTTTTCCAGGGTTTTCTTGGATGACCATCAATCTATGCAATGGACGCTTTTTATTCTGTATACCACAAAGAGCACTTACCATTTTTAAACAAGCCAAAAGATCTCAGATTACGCGTGTGAATCTAAAAGGCCCTCCCCAGGTCTAAAAGGCCCTCCCCATGTTATCTCTCCCCAGGCCATCTGCGAGTTGTGGCGCCTGCCTAGGATGTGGTGGGGTTTGACAGTGGGCCCTGTTAAACCTCTATAAAAAGCTGCATGAATCCGCAAGTAGGCTCCGCCAAAGCGACCGTGTGCCACTCAAAGCGCACAAGCCCAAGTCCTGGAGTTAGGTGGGACGCTAAACAGCCCTGACACGACGGCCCTCTGACGAGACAGGACTTCCACAGTTATTAACTGCGAGGTTTCTAAGCCAAGTTACCATTTTTGCATTCGTATATCAATGAGGCTAACAGATGATTCTTTTATGCCCAGGGAAGTCGAGACAATTTCCAATCCGAAAACTGCGTAGACCAGCACCGGGAATCGAACCCAGCCATCCTCAGCATGTTCTTACTTTGTAGCCGCGCGTGTAGATCTCAAGGCCTATTCCAAAGTATTCTTGGATCACCGTGAACCTATGCATTGGACGCATTCTATTCTATGTACCACAAAGGGGTTGTACCACTTTTGAAACAAGTCGAAAGGTCTCTGGTTACGCGTGTAGATCTTAAGGCGTATTCCAAAGTTTTCTTGGATGACTATGAACCTATGTAATTGACGCATTCTATTCTATGTGCCACAAAGGGGTTGTACCAATTTTGAAACAAGTCGAAAGATCTCTGGTTACGCGTGTAGATCTTAAGGCATATTCCAGAGTTTTCTTGGATCACCGTGAACCTATGCAATGGACGCATTCCATTCTATGTACCACAAAGGGGTTGTACCACTTTTGAAACAAGCCGAAAGATCTCTGGTTACGCGTGTAGATCTTAAGGACTATTCCAGAGTTTTCTTGGGTCACCGTGAACCTATGCAATGGACGCATTCTATTCTATGTACCAGAAAGGGGTTGTACTACTTTTGAAACAAGCCGAAAGAGCTCTGGTTACGCGTGTAGCTCTTAAGGCCTATTCCAGGGTTTTCTTGGATGACTATGAACCTATGCAATGGACGCATTCCATTCTATGTACCACAAAGGGGTTGTACCACTTTCTACACAAGACGAAAGGTCTCTGGTTACGCGTGTAGATCTTAAGGCCTATTCCAGAGTTTTCTTGGATAACCGCGAATCTATGCAATGGACGCATTTTATTCTATGTACCACAAAGGGGTTGTACCACTTTTGAAACAAGCCGAAAGAGATCTGGTTACGCGTGTAGCTCTTAAGGCCTATTCCAGGGTTTTCTTGGATGACCATGAACCTATGCAATGGACGCATTCCATTCTATGTACCACAAAGGGGTATTACCACTTTCTACACAAGACGAAAGATTTCTGGTTACGCGTGTAGATCTTAAGTCCTTTTCAGAGTTTCCTTGGATCACCGTGAACCTATGCAATGGACGCATTCTATTCTATGTACCACAAAGGGGTTGTACCACTTTTGAAACAAGCCGAAAGAGCTCTGGTTACGCGTGTAACTCTTAAGGCCTATTCCAGGGTTTTCTTGGATGACTATGAACCTATGCAATGGACGCATTCCATTCCATGTACCACAAAGGGGTTGTACCACTTTCTACACAAGACGAAAGGTCTGTGGTTACGCGTGTAGATCTTAAGGCCTATTCCAGAGTTTTCTTGGATAACCACGAATCTATGCAATGGACGCATTCTATTCTATGTACCATAAAGGAGTTGTACCAATTTTGAAACAAGCCGAAAGAGATCTGGTTACGCGTGTAGCTCTTAAGGCCTATTCCAGGGTTTTCTTGGATGACCATGAACCTATGCAATGGACGCATTCCATTCTATGTACCACAAAGGGGTTGTACCACTTTCTACACAAGACGAAAGATCTCTGGTTACGCGTGTAGATCTTAAGGCCTTTTCCAGAGTTTTCTTGGATGACCATGAACATATGCAATGGTTGCATTCTATCCAATGTATCACAAAACAAAGGTCCAAGCTCCAGGAGGTTCTCGAAAAACTTTAAAGCCTTGAAAATGATAATGAACGTCTTACTATGCGTCATCTTTACCACTTATGACTTCTTGATTTCTTGACTAAAAGTGTGTTAAATATCAAACTTTGCTTACCTTAAAGATTGCAAACTTTTTTTACGCTCCAAATTCCAAATAGCGCTCCCTCCTTTTACGCTCAAAATTACAAATCACGCTCTCTCTTTTTACGCCCTAAATTCGAAATAACGGTTCCCCTTTTTACGCTCTGATTCAATTTACGCTCCCCCGTTTTGGGTGCAAAAAGAGGTTTTGCAGTACTAGATTTAAAATGGTCCGATAAATCTTAAAGTGACGGGTGAAGATCTTAAGGCCTAACTCCAGGGGTTTCTTGAATTACCCAGAATCTCTTACGATGGCTCATTCTAATCTAACCATCCAAAAGGACATGTGCCATAATTTAAACAGTCCAACTGAACTTTTGTTACGCGTGTAGATCAGAGGACCTAACCCCAGGGATTTCTTGGGTGACCGAAAACCTCTGCCGTTGACTTATTCTATTCTTCACATCCAAAAGGGCATGTACCACATTTAAAACAGTACGATTGATCTTAAGTTACGCTTGTAGATCTGAGGAGCTAACTCCATGGATTTCTTGGATGACCGAGAACCTCTGCCGTTGACTTATAATATTCTACATCTACACATCCAAAAGGATTTATTGGATGCCCAAAAATCTATGCTGAAAAAACTCTATTCTGAGTTGTCTCCACACTATTTACTTCTCTCCCTTCGCATCTATTCTTGCTTTTTTTCTCTATTCTTCAATTTCACTCCTTGTACCTTGCACCTCTCACCTCTCACGTCTCGTTTCTCACTTCTCACATCCCATTTATCAATTGTCATATTCCTCTTCATGCTTTTTTACTCATTTCTCACACAAAGTATCTCGCTTACTACTTCTCCCCTTCTACTACTTTCTTCTTGCTTTTCACTGATCACATCTTATTTCGCACTTTTTACTGCTTGCCTTTCACTTCTCACTTCTCAATTCTCATTCTTTTTTCTTGCTTCTCCCACCTCACTCCTCAGTTCTCATATCCCAAATCCAGCTTACAATTCACGATTGATTATAAAACTATTTAGGGCTTTTTTTCTGAATTCCTACTTCTCACTTGTTGTTTCTCACTTCTTACTTCTCATCACTCATAACTTCTTACTCATCACTTTTCACTTTTATTTTATCACTTTTCAATTTTTACTTTTTTACTTTTTAATTGATAATATTTTAAAAATAAATTATTATCGGCACACGCCCTTCTCAAACTATGACATCCATAGTCAAGCACTTTAGATGGGCGCGTTTTATCCTGCATGCAGAGATTTTAATAAAATGTGAGTTTTTCTATGAAAAATGTAGTAAAGTTAACTTTTTAGTAACTTGGCACAATCTTTACTAATTTGTTTTTCCAGACATGTGCAAAGATTATTGAAAAAATGTTTTTATCTAGTGGAAAATCCTTAAGGGAACGGAAGCTTAAATTTTATCAAAAAGCGGAAAAAAACAAATTTATTTTTAAAAATTTCATTGTAAATGTCTTGACTATTATTTGTAGTTTGTTGATCTAAAAACATGTTTAGGCGCCAGCTGCCATCGGTTTTGTAACTTAATTTAGCCTATTAACCCAGAAAATGCAATGGCTCGTATTAGCTGACTGGCGCATTTTAAACCTAGTTCCCCTAGTTGAATTCCAACAACGAACCATTAGGCAGAGTTGTAGAGAAACCTTCGCACTAGAAGTCCACCATATAACCCATTTTGAAATTCAGCTTCTGGAATGAGTTATTGGCAAACTACTACACGCTCGAACGCAAATTACTAAATGATCTAAATGACATCCTTGCTGGGAAGTCAACTGAGAGGTCATATTTTATTATTTTGTACCAAAGTTCACGGCTTTTATTGAATTCCTAGTGTTCCTAAATGATTTCCATTTCAATTGAAGGTTTTTTCTGAAGTGTTGATGAATGTCAAACACTTCTGCTCAAGGAAAATAAATTTTATAAGAAGTAGAAGGAAGAACTACTTCAGAAGTATGTTATATTTTGGCTTCAACTCTCTATTTTTTTTACCTGTCTCTTATCTAGGCTGGCTCGTCTCTTACTTTGAAAATCATTTTCACCATTTACCAATCCAAGTGAATCCAAGTAAAAACATCATTACTCAATAAATACATTCTGAACATATTCTGTTCTGGATTCACTGTCCTTATGTCGATATGTTCAAATTTTTAGGTTACTAGATGATCTTTGGACAAAAACAAACACATCAACAACAAGAAATGATATTTGTTTTGTTGTCGTTTTTCATAGCAACGAATTTTTTTTGGATCTAGTCCCATTTCAATTTTCCTTCCATTCCTCGATCTCTCCCTATCTCGATGGTCCCTTACCTATATCTGAAACTCGATTTAAGCAACTGCATAACATGTGAAAGATTTTGCTCGAGAAAATGTATTGGAGGTAATCACTTCCTTCGGTGGAAGCTAGTCTCAAACCCCCAGCATGCTAGGCAGGTGTTTTCCCTGATGAGAGCAAATTCCCAACACCGGACACATAGCCGAACTCTCGCAATCTACCTGCCGAGCGTACTGGGGTCGTCGGATCAAACCCCACCAAAGAAAGTGAATATCTGCAAGACATTTTTCGAAGTAAACTTCTCACAAGGTGCACAAATCGAGTTTCGGGCATAGCAAAAATTAAAATCATGTTTATTCCGGTTGTCGACCACTGCGGAGTCGTTCTGGTTATACAATCAGCATAATCGGACGAGGATACCGACGACAATAGCCATAGAATGCTCTGCACACGCCAACTCCTAGGCGGACGTCATTACCGAGACGTTGCCGTTGGTCCCGTTCCCGAGACGATCGGAAAGCGAAACAGACTTCATTTTCTATTTTATTTGCCAATTATTTCCACCTTAATGACTATCGTCCCATTCCCAACCGGCCGGCCGGCGACGCGACGATGCGATGCCTTCACTTGTTCGGTTCGAAGCAGATTGTGATGATGTCGAGGCAGGTCGTGCGATTTTCTCTTTGTCCACCCATTTGGTGGGGCTCTTCTAATGTATTCACTATGGGGAAAAGTTAGAAAGGCAGATGAGCGGTTCAGAGTCAATCCGGTCGGAAAATTGAGATTGAGCTTACCGGACTTTGACTCATCCGTTATGAGGGGTATTAATCCTTCGAGTTAATTAGAAGTTTTTGTCCGAACTGTATGAATAGGAATGCAGATTGGATGTTTTCGATTACGCACATACTCTCAACCTTATGTCATGCTAACTAGCCAGTCCGTGATAGATTTTGTGTTTTGTGCTGCTAAAGCTTTAAATTCTAATTAACATGGAAACAACTTTTTTTTTATTGAAAACAACTTTTTTATTGAGGTCGAAGTATATATCCATAAAACTACAATAAAGTGGTAGTGGGTTAATACTAACTCGTCTTTTGACAAGTTAAAACGTTCCACAAACAATATTTAAATAATTTTCTATTCAAGTTATTCAGGATTGCCTAGTAGAAAAGTATTCTGAATCACAGTTTTTTGGAGTAGATGTTAGCATTAAATTGTGTGACTAATTCTGCCACACTTAAATTATTTGTGCTCGAGATATTATTACCGAAAACCCCGATAAGTGCAAACAGCTTCGCTGAGTTCGCATCCAATTTAATGACTGTCGACTTAAACTCTAGCCGCAAGCCCGCAAATAGTGCGGTCAGTGCCGGAATTAAAGCGTCAACATAAAATAATCTGCATTTGCCGAGCGCCTATCGAAAGCTCTATCGGTTCACCGCAATGATCCTGTACGCACACAACCGAGTATCCATATGCAATTCAATCAATTCCATTCAAATTAAGTACCTACATGCGATCCGCAAATGTGATATTTATCCAATTGCGGATGGATTATAGCGTTTGAACGCCACTGCCTGCAGTATTTGAGTTTCCCGGCCAGCGACGACGCATAAATAACTAACACGTTGCTTTCCATCTATTTGTGTTGTGCAATTTCCAGGAAAATATCGGCCCACGAGTTCGAACGGGGTGGTCTGCTGAAGCCCATAGTGAACACCATTGACGGGACGCCCACCTTTCTCAGCATCGGGCTACAGAACGAGTGTCTACTGTCCGGCGGTGGTCCCAGTCACCAGAACGGAGGCGCTCTGGGAGTGCCCTGCGGAAGCCAACGACCCCAGCGGTTATCGCGGAATGAACTTCGTCAGCTGGATGAGCGGGAGCTGATATTTGAACTGGTAAGTGTGATGCATTGCATGGATACACTGACTTGTGATTTACGCATTGCCAATGCGGCATTGGTGTATCCATGAAGGGGCACATCCTCATACCACTGGATTATGCACGCGACCGCTCAACTTTTCTGGTAGCGTAATTCCATGCAATTCGCTTCCAACATACAATATTAACGTTTTTGGGGCTACTTTCAACATATTAGTGATTGTTTTATGGCTTACATCTATTAAGTATTTCCGTGAAAAAAAATGTTGAAAAGGGAAAGTTCAAAGTAGCCCCGCCAGCCAGCAATAATTGATGAGCCCTCTAATAATTCAATTATGTGACTCCCATTCTCCACCCCACACAAACAGGTAAAGGACATCTGCAACGATCTGGACGTGCGGTCGTTGTGTCACAAAATTCTGCAAAACGTGTCAATTCTACTGAATGCTGACCGGGGGTCGCTATTTCTGGTCCAAGGCAAAAGTACCTGCGGCAGAGATAATACCAAAAAGTAAGTACATCGCATACGTCACTGTAGGAAGGGGTTTTCACGAACTAGTGATAAATCAGGCTGTACTGAGCCGACTGTGTTTGCAGCACGGCTAATGATGATGAACAATACATCCTGGTCGGTGGTACATGTCCCGTGATGCAGATCCGAGTAATCATTCAATGTTGCCCCCACAGGAGGGGTGATGTGATAAATTTAATTCCGTGGCAGTGCCATTTCATTGAAAGCCACTAGAGACGGATGTGGGCTAATTTACTGTCGAACGTTCGTTACCGATCCGATGGTTGGCATAGGTAACGAACGTTTGATGGTAAATTAGATACGGTTGATGAGAACATTCAGTTAAGGACATACATCCAGTATACTAAGAGTAGTTGCCCACAAGAAATGATTAGATGATGATGCACATCGCATCAGCAAGCAATTAGGTGAACTTGGGCGCACTCTGATGGCCTGATTGATTGATGCATGGAAAGGTTCTATTCGCGTGCCGATCTTGTCTATTGAGGATATGTTGTAATGTGAAGACTAGGTTCATGTATGACCTGGATATCCACACAATTACTGGCACCGGCATCATCGTGACGCATATGGCAGAGTCTTGATGAAAATACAAATCTTAGATCGCATGATGGGGTTCGTGGTTTGGTTGTGGCCATCTTTTTGCTTTGGTTGTGGGCACCATTTTGACTTTGGTTCATAAATTTGGCCCTAGTCAATTTTACGCCGAAATTTATTTTTTTGGTGGGGTTAACTCATTGTTTCATTGACGCTGACAGTTTTAAACGACTAAAACCAAACCGTGTAAAAAATATGGGCGTACCACCCTTTCTTTTTGGAATTCCTAATCATAATACTGGTCCAGATGAATACATTACTAGGTGCTCCACTCTGCCAAGTTTATGGAACAGAAGAAGGCGGGGGTGAAAAAATAATTTTCAGTGCAAAATGAAAACAAACTGGCTGGCTCTCCCTTACTAAAATCCATGATGATTGAATCGTGAATTTGGCAAATTGGAACCCCTAGTGGTGTATTCAGCTTGATACTGGTTTTGTAATTCCGGTTTATGTAATAACACGGCCTACTTTACCAT
This sequence comes from Armigeres subalbatus, assembly GCF_024139115.2. Classification (NCBI taxonomy): domain Eukaryota; kingdom Metazoa; phylum Arthropoda; class Insecta; order Diptera; family Culicidae; genus Armigeres; species Armigeres subalbatus. Next base: position 306,808,468 of record NC_085140.1, read on the forward strand.
ACCAATGACATGGGTTCTTCAATGATGCAACTCAAGTGAGTGGCATACTTGAAAATGACTAATGAAACTTGAAAATGATTAATCATCTATTGTGCGTCAACATACAACATGCATCTAGACGGCCCATGATCGAATATTTGTTACATTTGCATCTTTTTCGATTTTGAGTTCATCTTATGATTTTGTCTCCAAATTGTTGAAGCTTGAAACGATGAAATCAAAAGGTTTGTTTTGAAAAACTTGAAAAAAACTACCAAGTTGTTTAGTAACATCGAGCAAAGTGACCGCATAACAGTAACACAGTAACAGTGATGAATTGTGTCACCTGTATGCCTTGTTCATCGAACAAAAACTTACGCAATTAGTTTGTACTCAACAACGAAGTCAAGTAAATGTTGCTACCAAAGAATCACACTGAAAAATGTTTTTATTTATTTTTGGTCAATTTTTAGAAAATTCCCATACTTATGCATACCACAATCTTTATCCTTCAATTTCTCCCATGTCTACTTTTGTCGATTGTTACAATTATGAGATCATGGGCAGTGCAAGAAAAGTCGTGAGATCCGGATTTGTACTTTATGCGGTCGATAGTTAAATAAATAAAATAAATATTGAACGCGTTCTTACGTTCAGAGAAAAGTTGTGTGTTCCAGAATTGTGCTTTGTGCAGACGGCGAGTAACTAAATAAGCGTAAAATTGAGGGCGAAGGGTCGTGTGGCTGAAATTCATTCAACCCAAAAGACATTTGGCCGAATGCCACTAACATGAACCATTAGGCCAAAACCCATCTGGCCGAAAGTCATTCGGCCGAAAAGGTGGGACGTCTCACTTCTCACTTTGCACTACTCACTTTTCACAGTGATATGTGAGAAAGGAGAAATGAGAAGTGAGACGTCTCATTCCTTCCTTCTTACTCCTAATGACTAACTTTTCACTGTAAAAACTGAGAAGTGCGAAGTTAGAAGTGGAAGGCCTCTCTCCTCCTTTCACGGCGTTTTCGGCCAAGTGACCTATTCGTGTAACCGACTTTTTTAGCCAAATGACCTATTCGACCTAACCAAATTTTCGACCAAATGGCCTTTTCTACCAAACGACTGTTTTCGGCCAAACAACCTATTCGGTCAAAGACTTCAGGCCGAATGACCCTTTCAGCCTAATAGTCTGTAGGTGTAGTTATTTTAGAGATGGCTTTCCAGTCTTGACAAAATCAAAACACTCTTATTTAATCTTGGACAAGATTAAACAACATTGTTTTGATCCTGAAAAGACAGAAAAGTCATCTTCTATAGCATTAAATCACAGTCGAAAGTAAAAGTTCATCAAAACTTTCAAGCAGTTTGAAAACCACACTGGTGGTGAACGATTGATTAATTGCAAATCTGATGATGGATGGAAAGCAGTAGGCCGAAACGTTATGCAAAATTATGCAAAGTGTGTGTTTAGTTTTCACCGAAAAATATCAACAAATTAACGATATATGTGTAAAAAAATCCCACACAAAATTTTTGCAAAGTTGCTCCATTTTGCATGATTCGTCGAGAAATCATAAAACTTTTTTTACACGGATTTTTGAACTGAAAACTTTTTTTATACGGAACGCATCCCCGTGTAAAAAAAGAATCGGGTGTATTTGGCTAAACAACTTTCGGCCTAGTGGCCAAATGACATTCGGCCGTATGGTTTTCGACCAAACGGTTCTTCCTCAAATTTGAAAGCATTAGTATAAGGTGCTTTGTACGGCCGAAGAGTAAATAAAATAGTGCAAGATTGAACGCATCTGTATTTGGGCGCAAAAAAAGTCGCAACATCCAGGTTTTCGCTTTATGTGATGGATGAGTAATTAAATAAGTGCAAGATCGAACGCGTTTGTATAAGGACGCAGAAATGTCGCGAAATCCGGGTTTGAGCTTTGTGCGGGTGAGTAAATAAAAAGTGCGTGCCCGTGTTTTTGAGAAGTACGCAGAACGTCCGCGTCGGTTATTAAATTTATTCGTGCGTGCAGAACGATCGCGCGAACATTTGAAATAGTTGCGGCTGGTAAGTTATTTAAATAGTGCGCGTTTGGTCGTATTTTAGGTTATACTTTGGTAGATAAGTTTGTAGAATATTTTCAATGCGCCTTATTATATCCCATCTCTTAAATCACTTTGCTTACCAAAGGTTTTGAAAAGTTTGTTAGCAGTGATACCAGTTTTCAACATATAGCATAATGAATTATAAATAATACAAAAAAGTTCTCGCCCTATCATAATGGAATGAAGGGAACATAAAGGAGCTTATGTTAGAGAGATTCCTATGTGGCATTGAAATTGAAAAATATGAAAAAAAAATGTGAAAAAAATATATCTAATTGATTTTATTGTGTGTGCTACGATTTTTTAGACTATTGAGAAAATCGTTGATGACAGTTAACTTCTCCTCAATCACAGTAATCTGGCAGATGAATAAGAAGAAAAAGAACATCAATTACAAAATACCGACATTACGAAAAGTCTAATAATTAGTAATCCATTTATGCCCAACTATCCACTTGAGGCTGGAAACACGATCAATAGCTAGATGATCTATTTGGACACCACCTCTATAACCATTTTCAACGTTTTACGAAGGCCGTATTACAGTGGAAGTGTCCGATTTTCGGAACATGCGTAGTTATTATCTATAGATTTCTTTTGACATTCAAAAATCATGAAATTTGTTTTAGATCTGACTGAGTAAACAGGATAGGAACAGTATCCCAAGCAAATTTTGTCTTCTATAAATCTACACAAGCCTCCCAAAATATACTTTTTTGAAAACTTCAATTTGTACCCAAGTAAAGAATTTCAGTTAAACCACATTCTAGCAGCATGTTTGTTCCAAGTCAAGCTGTTCCATTTCTAAGAGATACTCGATTGTCACGAGCACATTGGTTTGATTAAGAACTTTCTCTTAAGAAGTTAGTCGGCGTCTGAGAGTTAGACTCCGACCACTGTATTCCAACTCCTGCAATTGAATTCTTCCTGAGCGCCGGAACCGCCCATAACAGTCTAACTGAAATGTATTTCATTATGCTTATTGTTACAGGTATGTTTGCATGGGCAGAGTAATGTCTGTGGTAATGCATTCACGACTTTCATTTCTATTGAATCCGTTAGTACTTTCAGTTATTCTTCGATATGTTTTCATTTGGTATGGGATATGGGAAGAAGGCCATCTAATAAACGAGAGACTTGATTACATGGCCTCATTTATGTAACGGTTGATCCTTTCTACTCGTGGCAATTGTAATGAATAGTTCTTAATTATTTGCTCTTACAAATGTAATAAATTAGCTAATGCCTCTATAAAATGCAGTGACAAGTAAAAGTAAACAAAACAAACTCCCGAAAATCGATGAATGCATCGAAGTATGCTTATGGTTCTGGTGGGATGAGGGATCGTCACTGAGAAAATAATTTTCGCTCAGTAGTCTAAAGAAGTGCAAACTACGCAATAAAGCATCAACATAACAACAACGACGGAGAGCCACCAAAATATCAATCAAAGCAATCGTGGTACTTTCCCAGCAGTTAAGGTGATTATAGAACGAAGCCAGAAATCGGCCATTTTATAAACCACGTGCTTTTCCAATATTTTTTTCAAGCGCACGAGATGAAATAACCATAACGCGTATGGGGCTGAAATAATGGTAGATCGTTTGCTTAGTTATGCTGAACAATCATAATTTGAGTTTCGGCACTGTACGAAAACTATTCCGCTAGATTTGGGCTTTTTGAAATGTATGTAGTTAAACGTGTGGTGAATTTGAAATTCACCACTGGCTTCATTCTATAATCACCTTAAAGACATGTGGTCAACCATCTTGGACTTGTGTGACAGTTTTCCAGCAGACTTCCACTTGTCTTCTCATCAGAATCCGAGAGGAATTCCCATCAGAATCCGAAAAGAGTTCTGATTCGAATCTTTAAAGAATTCCTTCCAGAATCATCGAAGTATTCCAACCGGAGTCCAGAAGATTTCACACTCGATTCCTTTCGGTATCGATACCTTTTGGAATTTGTGGGGGATACCCTTCATAATCTATGGAGGATTTGCTTCAGAATATGTCGTTAATTTGCTTCGGATTTTTTTTTCGAAATCGTTCGAAGATTTGTTTCGGAATCGTTCGGCGATTTGCTTCGGTCCTTGAAGGTTTGTTTCGGAATACTCCGACGATTTACTTCAGAATCCCTTGAATATTTAATTTGGAATCTCTCGATGTTTTGCCTCGGAATCCCTTAATTATTTGCTGCGGAGTCTCTTGACGATCGGAATCCCTCTTACGATTTGCTTCGGAATGATTCGACGATTCGCTTCGGAATAGATCGACAGTTTGCTTCGGAATTTCTCGAAAATTTAGTTCGGACTTCCTCGACGATTTACTTCCGAATCCCTCGATGATTTGCTTCGGAATCCCTGGAGGATTCTCTTTGAAATCGCTGGAGGATTCTTTACGGAATCTCTGGAGAATTAATTCGGAGTTCCTCGACAATTTGCTTAGGAATCCTTCAACAGATTGCTTAGGAATCCTTCAACGATTTGCTTCTTCATCCCTGAAACAATGCCAATAAAATCCCTGAACCTTCACGTTGAAATTCCTGGAGGATTTCCGACGGAAGCTTTGGAACATTCCCGTTGGAACTCCTGGAACATTTCCGTCGCAATTCTTGGAATATTTCCGTCGGTATTCCTGGAGGATTTTAGTCAGAGTCTCTAAAAAATTCTCATTGGAATCCCTGAAACATTTTCGTTGGATTCTTTGGAACATTCCCGGTCAAATTCCTGGAGGAATCCCTTCGACATCCCGGGACAACTTGGAATCCCTGAAACAGTCCCTTCGGACTGTCTGTCCCTGGTGGAATCCCTTGAGGTCCCTTCGGTACGCTTCATTAAATTTCTGGAGAGTCCCGCCGGATTCACTATAGAGGATTCTCTTCGAAATCTTTGGAGGATTCCCGTCGAAATCCCAGGATGAATGTTGCATTTTTTTTTAATTTGAGATAGATAGATGATTATTACATATTCAATCCACTGTCTACCGGTGGGAATATGACGGCGATCCATCACATATTGTACTTTCAGTCTGCGGAACCGAGCGCTTCCACGCTATCAATTTGAATCATTGCACCAACCATCGGCTGGTAAACAAACACATGTCGATACTGTGGGCTACAACAGAAAGCACATATAGATGAGTGCGATTGATCCACAATTGCCTTTGGTTGTTGGACCGTATTCATCACATTACCTCTAAGATAGCTTAAGGCTCTATAAACCGTAATCAATCCGATGATGACGATGATTTTATTCGAATCCGCACTAATACTAATAAAGTTTTGAACTAAATTCAATATTTTGGAGCTATTTGCCGACTTACCTCAATCATTGCATATTCATTACATTTTCATATTAATTTTTCACTTATCCAAATTAACAATCACTGAGGAATTGCTAGAAAAACGGTGAAAACTGCTTTTTTCCTAGGCCGACATTCTCATTTTTATCGAACGCATACTAACTCCGAACGTTCGGAACAAACACATACACACGCACTTGATTTTTCACTTGATCTTTTCCCACTGTTTCCTTGATTTAATCACTCCTAAAACATATTCACTAACTGAGCTCCATCTTTTTATTCAATCTTGACTACCGATTAATTCACTTCACGTCCAAAAACTGTCGAAAACTGCTTTCCAAAAATCGAAGTGAGAGACAAATTTGAAGACCGTATTGTAAATGCAATAAAATGCGGAACTCAAATTCACTAGCGCAATAAGTGAAATGGTTAGAACAAAATCTACGCGATGCAACTTAATTCAATTCGAACAATACAACGTATACGCCAGCCACGTCCACACCAACACGCAAACAAAGGTGTGCATACACAAGAAAATAATCATCGCTTCACCGTTGTCAGATTTATTTATTGGAAAAAATCATTACTGTTTGTCGGATCGAACAAATAAACCAGAAATAAATATTTAAACGTGTTATGTAAGCTTCTGTTACATTCCAAGTGGTGTATACAACAATTTTAACTGGCAAGTACCCATATATTTGATACACCTCGAACATATGTTATGATATAAAATAAACATTTCGTCAAGTCTGGCAACATTATCCATCAGCTGGCATATTTTTAACACCCCATTTCCACCCACCCCAGTTGTAAACAAAATTTATTTATCGCTGCTGCACTTTTCCGTACCAATTGCCTCACTATTACAAACAAGCGATACAGTAATTAATTTTCAAAACATTGTGATGGAGTCTTGAGCCTTAATGAGGTGATAAAATGTTCGAAAATTTATGAAAAGGTGATCAAAATAGAGAAAATAAATGAAGGAGCTATAGCTCCCCCTAGGCGCCGGGGCTAATAACGCCAATGCCTTATACAATCGTGGAGATGTAGAAGTATACTCGATCTCTAGTAGTACATAAAGTCGGACTAACAATGCTTCTGTTCCTATATGACCGTAGGGAAGTAGCCAGCGCACATAGGAGTACGCAGTGTAAAATCGTGGCCAAAACTATGTCAATCATTTTCTCGTCTGTAAATACCTTCAATATGGACAGCAAAGTGTATTTTTTTTTGCTTCTATGCTGTTTGTATTCATAGCAGTGAAGTATGACCACTGGCGGCGTCAGTTATTGTTATTTGATAGAGCACCACTTGGCGCAAGGACGCTGTCTTTGAGAACTGAGGCGTGCTTGCGACAAGTGGTGCCCACATCTGAATTCGTCATTGAATATGATCTTTCTTATGTTAATCTTCATTTTTTGATTATTATTACTTTCTTAATTTTTGGCCTCACTCTTTTTTGGAAGCGAAACATAATTTATGTTAGCTTTGTCGCTCAAATCCAAGATTATTTATTTTTTGTCTAGCTTTTTTAGCAAACATCACTTTATTAACGTACAAATAAGTCACGATTGCATGAGGATTCGTGAAATGTTTTTTGTGGAGCTTATTAGGGAAACTCCAATCTTTCCTACGCTGACAATTCTGTTGCTTGGACGGGTTTGGAACCTAACCAAAATTTTTTTTTGTAAAAAATATTATTGAAAAAAGGTAGAAAAAAGCTAGCAAATAATATCATGATTATGGATCACCTGAAAACGATTTCAAATCGAATCATGCTTGAAAACGTTTTAAATACCCTCATCATTGATATGTGAATTTTTCATGCTCTATTGTGATTAAACTAGCATTGAAAATATGGTGAAGTTTTGACAATCAGCATTGCTTACAAGTAAACAATATTGTTGCAAAAATCATTCGGCCAATTATTTAGTATTATTATTTGAAAGCTCAAAAACGAAAAGTAATATGGATATATCTAAAAATTTCGTTTTTGACTTTTGGCCAGGATTTTGGCTGAAATACTCCTCAGTGCGGCGCCGTTATTGACTGTAAAAATTGAGCTTCCGAAACGTATACATTGAGAATGGAGAGCTAACCCCAAGCCCAATTCATTCGGTTCTCTGTTGCCAGTTTTGCCATTTCAAGTCAATCACGTAGTAGCAATTATGAATTGTACGATCATAATGGTCAATGGTCAATGTTCAACATATCAACAAGAATCTGCAGCACTTATGAATATGCTAGAAACGCTTTCAGATGAGCTGGTAGATCTGGGGTCCTAACTCCAGGGGGTTCTAGAACGGATCTACTTCTTCAATGCCATTTTTTTGGGTGTAGAACCACTGCGTCTATTGAGTTGAAATTTTGTGGTGTACCCCTGATTACTATTAGCTATGTGTTCGCATCCAATAGGTTGATCACCATTTGTCAAGTAAACAACCTAAGATGCGTATTTTCCCAGTCCGGTATAATTGAGTTGATAAAACCCACTACCTTTCCAGGATTTGCAGTCCAAATATCTCCTGGTTGCATAAAGCCACTGTTTAGAAATTTTGATCTACCCTTGTACAATGCATCACAACTGCAAAGCGTAGTAACGTTCCATGTTACAGAAAAGACAGATGCTATTCTGAATCTGGCCAATATTTTTCAAGTAATATCTGCTCTGTAAAGGTGCAAAGAGCTCTCTTGCTGAGCTCCAAGAGTTTTTCGGTTACTTTAACATTGAGAATTATAAATTTCTTTGATTGAACACACTTTTCGGCAACCAACCATTGTGCTTCCCAGGATTCCAATTCCATTTTTGTGGTACAGTATGACATACCGCCGAAAGGTGCTGGGCCAATAAACTGTGTGTTTGAACCTCGTTTCGTAAGCACGTCTGTCTTTTTATTACCTTCAATGCCACAGTGACCTGGAACCCAGTACAAATTTACGGAGTTCTCTTGGCACACCTTTCGCAATGAGAGAATGCAGTCCCAGACAAGTTTTGACGTACATTTAAAGCTACTCAACGCTTTGAGTGCCGCTTGACTATCTGTGAAAATACAAATATTTGCATATCTATATTTCCTCTCTCTCTACACAGATATTAGCACATTTCATTATAGAAAAATCTCCGCTTGGAACACCGTTGGATAGTTTCCCATTGCAACTGATATCGCTATCCCTGGGCCGAAGGTTCCAGCACCCTATTTTTGAGCCATATGTGTAGAATTTTATGGAACCGTCTCGAACAGTGGGACCTCAGACATCCCAAATCATACGTTATGGTTCATATATGTTGTAAGGAATGTCATAGTTCTCCACAGGTTTCATCCAGTCTCCAGTTATATTCATCACTGGCCCATATTGAAAATTTTGGGAGATACTCAAGTGGCCCGCTAAATCGCCTGACTCGAATAACTTCAATCGTTTAAGTTTTTGCATATTCTTTTCCGCTTCTAACTGCACGAATCCATACAATGGTAGCAGATTAAGAATTGCATCTAACGATTTTGAGAGGGTTCTATGCATTGCTCCCGTTATAGCAATAGACACTAAGCTTTGCAGTTTTATCAGCTTCTTCTTTGCAGTAGCCTCTTTCATTTTTGGCCACTATACAAGAGCAGCATATGTCAGTTTTGGACGAATACAGTAATATCCCGATTTTATCACCCCCCTGGGGAATTTTGGGGTGATAAAAAAGGGTATGTGACAAAATTAGAAAAAAAAATATTTTCTTTTTTTTAATTCATTCCACAATTATGAATCATTTGGAAAGGCCAAATGCGTGAATGGTACCCGTTATTTCTTGTCGAAATTGCTTACAGAATATTTCCCAGGTACTCAGAAGTCGTTCGTAATAAACTGAAGGCGGTGAAAGTTATTTCATGAAAATCAATGTTGTTTTTGGTATTATTTACGAAAATAAAAAGAATGACAAATTTTTTTGGGGTGACAAAATCGGGTCGAAAACGTGACAAAATCGGGACGTGATAAAATCGGGTCAAAAATGTGATAAAATCGGGGGTAGACAAAATCGGGGAGTGACAAAATCAGGTCAACACTGTAATGGGAGTATAGATCCACTTAATCATTTTTGGTCTTAAGCCCCATTTTCTTCCAAATGTGAGCATGCCAGTTCAGTTTAGAATCCAGAATGACTCCCAGGTATTTGAACCGTTCATTTTCATTTCATTCATTTCATTCATTTAGTTAACATCTAAACAGATAACACTGAATCAACAATTTGACGCCACAATGCACGGTTCGAGGCCGCATCTCTCCATCCTCGGATTCGCCCCACGCTCGCCAAGTCGTTTTGCACCTGGTCTGCCCATCTCGCTCGCTGCGCTCCACGCCGTCTCGTACCTGCCGGATCGGAAGCGAACACCATCTTTGCAGGGTTGCTGTCCGGCATTCTTGCAACATGTCCTGCCCATCGTACCCTTCCGGCTTTAGATACCTTCTGGATACTGGGTTCGCCGTAGAGTTGGGCGAGCTCATGGTTCATTCTTCGCCGCCACACACCGTCTTCTTGCACACCGCCAAAGATGGTCCTAATCACCCGTCTTTCGAATACTCCGAGTGCTTGCAAGTCCTCCTCGAGCATTGTCCATGTTTCATGTCCGTAGAGGACAACCGGTCTTATAAGCGTCTTGTACATGACACATTTGGTGCGGTGGCGAATCTTTTTCGACCGCAGTTTCTTCTGGAGCCCGTAGTAGGCCCGACTTCCACAGATGATGCGCCTTCGTATTTCACGACTAACGTAGTTGTCAGCCCTTAGCAAGGATCCGAGGTAGACGAATTCCTCAACCACCTCGAATGTATCCCCGTCTATCGTAACACTGCTTCCCAGGCGGGCCCTGTCGCGCTCGGTTCCGCCCACAAGCATGTACTTTGTCTTTGACGCATTCACCACCAGTCCAACTTTTGTTGCTTCACGTTTCAGGCGGGTGTACAGTTCTGCCACCTTTGCAAATGTTGACTGGATCTGTTGAAAATCGTACCCCGGCTGTTACACCCAGCTCTCCGCATGACACCTTCTAGCGCAATGTTGAACAACAGGCACGAAAGTCCATCACCTTGCCTTAGTCCCCGGCGCGATTCGAACGAACTGGAGTGTTCGCCCGAGATCTTCACACAGTTTTGCACACCATCCACCGTTGCTTTGATCAGTCTGGTAAGCTTTCCAGGGAAGCTGTTCTCGTCCATAATTTTCCATAGCTCTACGCGGTCTATACTGTCGTATGCCGCCTTGAAGTCAACGAACAGATGGTGCGTTGGGACCTGGTATTCACGGCATTTTTGAAGGATTTGCCGTACAGTAAAGATCTGGTCCGTTGTCGAGCGGCCGTCAACGAAGCCGGCTTGATAACTTCCCACGAACTCATTCACTAATAGTGACAGACGACGGAAGATGATCTGGGTTATCACTTTGTAGGCGGCATTAAGGATGGTGATCGCTCGAAAGTTCTCACACTCCAGTTTGTCGCCTTTTTTGTAGATTGGGCATATAACCCCTTCCTTCCACTCCTCCGGTAGCTGTTCGGTTTCCCACATTCTGACTATCAGTTTGTGCAGGCAAGTGGCCAGCTTTTCCGGGCCCATCTTGATGAGCTCAGCTCCGATACCATCCTTACCAGCTGCTTTATTGGTCTTTAGCTGTTGAATGGCATCCTTAACTTCCCTCAAGGTGGGGGCTGGTTGGCTTCCATCGTCCGCTGATCTGACGTAGTCATCTCCTCCGCTGCCTTGACTTTCACTGCCTGTACTCTCAGCGCCATTCAGATGTTCTTCGCAGTGCTGCTTCCACCTTTCGATCACCACACGTTCGTCCGTCAAGATGCTCCCATCCTTATCCCGGCACATTTCGGCTCGCGGCACGAAGCCTTTGCGGGATGCGTTGAGCTTCTGATAAAACTTGCGTGTATGTTGAGAACGGCACAGCTGTTCCATCTCCTCGCACTCCGCTTCTTCCAGGCGGCGTTTCTTCTCCTGAAAAAGGCGGGTCTGCTGTCTCCGCTTCCGTCTATAACGTTCCACGTTCTGCCGGGTACCTTGCTGCAGCGCGACCGCCCGCGCTGCATCCTTCTCCTCCAGAATCTGTCTGCACTCTTCGTCGAACCAATCGTTCCGTCGACTTCGACCCATATACCCGACTTTGTTCTCCGCTGCGTCGTTAATGGCTGCTTTGACTGTATTCCAGCAGTCCTCAAGAGGGGCCCCATCGAGCTCACCCTCTTCCGGCAACGCTGCCTCGAGATGCTGCGCGTATGCAGTGGCGACATCAGGTTGCTTCAGTCGCTCTAGGTCGTACCGCGGCGGTCGTCGGTACCGAACATTGTTGATGACGGATAGTTTTGGGCGCAGTTTAACCATCACCAGATAGTGGTCAGAGTCGATGTTAGCGCCACGATATGTCCTGACGTCGATAATGTCGGAGAAGTGCCGTCCATCAATCAGAACGTGGTCGATTTGTGATTCTGTCTGCAGTGGTGATCTCCAGGTGTACCGTATTTGAACCGTTCACTAAGCTGAATTTCTAGTCCTCCAAGGCCTTCCTGAATACACCACGATTGGGTAAAATTTAGAGCTCACTGCATTCTTTCAGAAATGATATTGTCGAATTCCCCCTCACTATAATGACAATATCATCTGCAAAGCCTACAACCTCGAAACCTTTTCTTTTAAGCTTCCTAGAAGATCGTTTACAACTAAGGACCACATTAGTGGTGAGAGGACCCCTCCTTGGGGGCAACCTTTTGTTGCCCATACTGTAAGAGACGAACTTCCCAGCTCTGAAGAGATTTTTTTTTGCAAGCATGGTGTGAATCCATTTGATAATGTACGTATCAAAGTTTCTTTTCTTTATGGCACGATCCATTGACGAATAAGAAGCGTTATCGGAAGCTCCTTCAATATCCAAGAAAGAACAAAATGCTATTTCTTTCGCCGATTGCGCCTTTTCCACTTTAGATACCACTGTATGAAGTGCCATAATTGTTGACTTATCGGACTGGACTACAACTTAGACAGTGGATGTTTAATCATGTAATTTGAATTGATATAATCACTCAACACCTTTTCCCTGGTTTTCAGATTTATGAGGTTCAAAAGTTCTCACTGCATTCTCTACCCTGGCTTTCATAAATATATCGTCAGCCAAGGCTTGTGCAACATTTCTCGCATCATCAGACATTTTAGTTGTTCTTGCTGAACATCTTTGACTTTCAAAAGATCCACTTGTTGTTGGGTCTACACACATAATCGATCCAGGAAAGTAGAAAGTAGTAGTGAGTATTGTACCCAGTAAGTGTACTCCTATACGGAGTCCAATTCGAGATTCTTTTTGCTATATTAAAAAGTTTACGAGAAGTCTTCCGCAGTTTTTTTTTTTTCAATTTTGAGTTTCACCACGGAACGTCTCTGTTAGAGGACGACTGTTTCATAGGACAACTGTTGTAAAAAGCATTTAAAATCTTATCATTTACCTTTTTGGGAAAAACATTCCAGTGGCTTTTTGTAAATGGGTCTGAATTTAAATTTTGCTCATTTTGTCCCCAGTTCGTGAATGAAGTTAATGATCGTTTTCCCCAGCTCCATTCAAACACAATATGGCTACGATCTGACAATGATGTTTTCTTGGAGACATGCCAGTTTGCAATTCTTTCATAAATCGCACCGTTGCACAGTGTCAGATCTAAGACCTCTTATCTAATTGCATCAGAAAATGTTGGATCATTTTCCCTATTGCAAATATTAATATTATCGGATGAGAGATATTCTAGTAAGCATTCACCTCTACTGTTTATATCCGTACTACCCCACATGGTATCATGCGCATTAGCATCACAGTCAACGGAAGTTTGATGAAATTTATAAGATTCGTAGAAAAGTGATATGAAAGAAGATAAAGCCTCATGTAGCCTAAAGCTACAGTTCTTCGGTAGCGTGAGTATAAAATTTTTATTTCAGATTTCAACGTCCAAGGGTTTTGATTGGTTCAACATCGGAAATAGCAGCAATTTTTGAGAAAGAATCTAGTTTAAACATTTCTGGCCAAATCCGATAAAATGCATTCTGTTGACCGGAGAAGGGAACCCCCTCACAAAGAATAACAATACTAGAGTTCCCCTCTGCTCCACGGCAGGCTACTGACTGATCATTGACATTACTTCCACCACTGGGACATTGCCGCCTCGCAGCTTAGTGTTCATTAAGTACTTTCACATTTATTAACTGCGAGGTTTTTAAGCCAAGTTACCATTTTTGCATTCGTATATCGTGAGGCTAACACGATGATACTTTTATGTCCAGGGAAGTGTAGACAATTTCCAACCCGAAAATTTCCTGGACCGGGCCTGAAATCGAACGCAGCAACCCTAAGCAACCCATAACGAAACTGATCGGACGGATAGATACGATGGAACGGAAAACAAACAATTACATGACATAATTTTGAAATTTGTGGGGCGAACTTGAAACACACTCTAAAATCGTCGACGTGTGCTTAGAAAGCCGAAAGTTCAATTTTTAAATGGCGAGTCCAGTACTGGTGGTCGGCTAGATCCTGATAGTCAAAACTATGAAGGTGCAAGACTAGTGAGTACTGTGTACTAGTTACCGTTTATTAGCTTCCATTATCCGATGTGCATTTTCCCTGACGGTGGGAACTGGCCTCGTAGTATTCTTTCCCCAATGTTGGATGCATATGGAGCAAGCAGTTTGTTTCGATCTTGCGTTGGCGATGCTACGATGTTCGACAATGACAATAAATGACAACGAATCACTCACTTTGAGTCTGCTTGCAGCGGCACAGTAGTGGCCCTCCTTAGCCGTGCGGTAAGCCTTATGCGGTAAGATTATTTTTCATTGTTGTAAAAACATTTTATTTAAAACGCTGAAACTACTTCCACGATTATTAATTGTAACATCAGACAGATTGCAAGAGAAAACATTTGATCACGTGTCTGTTCTACATATCTGAAACGAACCACATGGTAGTTCAATCGAATTATCTCCCAACATCCATCACTTTCGCATCCTGAAGCAATTCTTTTCGATTTTGCCCACGCGCATATTTCGCCGAAGTCTTTTCTCTATTCGGGTCGATAGCAATGTGGATGTTTCTGTGCTGAAGCCCTAATGGAAATTGATGATACCAAAAGCACCTTCCACCAACCAACGCTTGCCATATGGCGGGTTGGAAGTTACAAGGCATCTTTTTGGAGCAAAAGTGTACGTACACAGGAATTGCATCCGGATAACGTTGGATGATACAATAATTACTCCCAGGCATGTTGTACTCATCCTTGTCGTAGCGCCACTTGTGAGTACGTTGGGTACCCATATGGATGCTCGTCGAAAGATGCGTTGCGGTACATTGAGTTCAGTAGAGGGTTTCAAACAAGTGTCCTGGAGGGACATTCCAATTCAAGTTACTATACAGTGACATATCGGACAGTACGCAGCATTTTCACGCAAGTACTGTGATTGATTTACCTTTAGGTGCAGCCGCTTATCTTATGCGATTAGACAGTTATAATACACCCAGAATGGCGAAATATATCGTTGACAGGGAGATTAGGTTCTCCCATTAACATTGATTGTTATTCATTACCATATTTTCTACGATCAATAAGTCATTATTATTTTTCTGACAAACTTTTCAATAAATTTCTTGAAATAACAGAGTGTCTATATTAATATAAAATATGATATTACAAAGCATGGTTAGCTTACATTGTTAGCATACAAGTATGCCTACATTTGTGATACACACATTCCTCAATTCGTCGAACATAATTGATTGGTTCATAACACCCGACTATTCAATCTCATACAAAAATATTTGTGGATTGATATTACAGCCTTTACGTTAATACACTTTGTTCATAAGAAAAGAAAAAACCTAACGAATGACTTTATGACGCGGTCGGGTGCCCTATCCCAAACAAAGGGGTTCCATAGTTGAAAACGCGAAAGAAGCATATACGTATTGTGGGAAATGGTGGGGACTGCCACCATCCGCCATCATTGCATGTTTTTATGAGCGCACTACCAGTACAGGTCTCTTTCGTAATAGACCAGTCCTCGGTGTGATCAATGACCAATTTGGTACGAAACATTATCAAACCATTTTAGTGCCTCGAACATTCATTTAGCACCATCCTCCCTTCAAAAGGGCAGAGCAGAGTTCAGTTAAATAAGCTTCTTTTTTGTGCTGATTTGGGATAACACCCAGTAGTTAGAAAAAAGACATGGTATCAAAATCCCTCGAAAGAACGTTTCGATGCTGTGGTGAAAGCTGCTGAGTAAACCCGACTACATGAATAAATTTTCATTAGCCAAATTGAGTTGGATTAACGTTTTTACACAACGAGACACGTGGGACTTTTTTTGTCACATTTTATAATAAAAAAATAATGCGAGTCGTCCATATCTTTTACAATCAAAATGCTTCCATGCTAGTTGATTGAAGCTTTAAGAGGAGAGCAAAAATACGACAGACATTAGATCAACATAGCAGCTTGAATATAAATTAGGGGAAGGGCTAGATAGTATTTGATGAAAACATACAAATATGTATGAAAGTGATTTTACTTCAAGAAGAAAACACATAATCGAAAAAAGTGCTATACGTAATTAATGGATGCAAAAATGACTGTTGGATTGAACTGAAGCTGAAATGGGAAAAATCCAAAAAAAATGCAGCCAATTAGTTCGTTGCGAAGGAAATCTCTCATTTCAAAAACAGTTGTGTAGGAGACGTTCCTTATTCATAAAAACAACGTTGGGAATTTGCCTTGGTTCTTATAAAACGTGCCAGCCACTCGGCGAAGAACCGAAAATATCGTTTGTCAAACTACGTTAGTGGGTGAGCGCTAATTAAATTTGAACGAGGCTCGCTTTTTGACTGGGCCAATTTATCTCGGTCAGCGAGGGACTGCCATAAGCCATGGAAACAGAATTGTAATCTTCGGAAGCTCTAGTGGAAACACGTTTCACGGATGTCGGATCTATGGGGACGGTAACACATTCTGCACGTGAGTGCTTAAAAGCGCATTGAATAATGAGATGAAATGATGGTCTTACGTCAGCGTGACGTGTGTCAATTTGGATTTACCAAATTGATTGTCTGAAATATCAGGTTTGTCAAATTCATTGACATCTTCGATGGGCATTTTTTTCTTTACAGCATTGAGAAGATAATGGCACTTGATTATGAAGACATTTTCCATTTAGCTACAGAATTTTCGAAGATAAATTGATCGTTTTTAATGATTTTGTTTTGAAATGTAAAAGAAATGGGTATTGCCGTACAACAAGTTTCTCGTCGATTTCCAATGATTCGCATGTTGAATCAAACATTGAGCAACGATTAAGTTTTCTTTTTTTTTTTTTGTAAAATCTGTACCGTAATAGAATGCAAATAGCTTTGTTTCTCATTTTTTGTTATATTTGTTAGATCAGTGATGCTAAACCGTCTCTTTTGGCCAATATTATTTGTATAGGAAAACACTGTGAACCAAAACAAATTGGACAAAGAAAATAGTAAATAATTCTAAATCAAGTCGTTCCTGAACTAAATATTTCAAGTAGAATCTCAAATCTCATGTTTATTTATATAGATTTGCATAATATTGTTAAAATATGTTCCTACTCTACTTCTCATTTCTCAAAAATAATCTATGTTTCCTCATTAATCATCCTTCTGCTAATTATATTCCTATCGCATCAAAATAGTCTCTAATTAAATTGACGGTTCAAAGCAGTACCAGATTTTCATCAGCGACCCCAACGGCAGGGTTTCGATTTGCCCGCTCTCACAGCACCCTATGTTTTCTCTTCCCGTTGCAGATGTTTAGTATCTAAATTGTTCGACGTCTGCTCGAGCAGCACGCTGGAGGAGATGGAACAGCAGGACGAGGTGAAGGTGGCGTGGGGCATGGGAATCGCGGGCCACGTGGCGGAAAGCGGGGAACCCGTCAACATACCGGATGCGTATCAGGTGGGTGTTTGTAGGGAAACTCGTGCACATACCGTTTGGAGTAAACTTTCGGGCAACATTCATTTTTCCAACATCTGACTCGAGCATATTATGATTTGGCCTTTCAATACATAATTAGGGTAAAAGATCCGATAGTCGTGGATGTTCCTATAGTTGCGGTAGTGTTGTTTTTACGAAATCTGCGTATTAATCGCAGCAACCATGTAATCCATCAATTTGTTGACATGTCAGTAGACGAAATTAAAGCAAACAGGTTTGGGTTTCCCTCAAAACAGGTTAAAAAATATCACTTATTTTTTTCACGGCTTTGTTCCAATAGTTGCGGTAGTGTTCCCACAGTTGCGAGTCCTATATCAAAACAATGGGATTCGGAACTATAAGAACATACCTATTCTTTAAACATTTCAGTTAGGCAGGGCCTCCTCCTGCAGGGCTAACTATTTTCGGGGGCACCTAAATGTACGAAAAAGGTTGATCTCGGTTCATAAGGTTTGATCCCTGCCCCCCATAAAATCAGGCCCTGCAGTTAGGGTAAAATGACCTCAATGTAGCTTAATTTCTTGCTCTCGACTATGCTAGGGAACTTTCAATGGAATCACTGCAAGTAGTTTTATATAAGTTCTTCATCATTTTTCAATATTACATACAGAATTTTACTTCATTTCATTATTGGAAATCTTCTCCCGAATTACCGCACCATGCATTAAGTGATGGATTGGCAAATCCGGCAAAAACAGCATTTTTCTAAAGTCTTAATAAAGTAATTTTTAACATATGGATGATAATTCATCACTCGTGATGTAAGGTACCCCGGGGCAAGTGGGACCTAAAAAAACGCTAGTTTTGCGAAATTGTTAATTCATACTTAGAAAACAGGGTATTTCAGAACATTTACCACGGGTACATCGTTATATGCTTCCGTTGTTGAAGTGTATATGTGTTGGAAGTCATTTATTTAATTTCAAAAAACATTGTTAGTGAAAGAAATAAATTCACCTGTAGGACCCACTTACCCCTTCAAAAGGGGCAAGTGGGACCTATTCTGCTATCGAACGAAACTAATTCAAGGAATATAAATGTTCATATTATTTCTGAGTCGTAGTATTTTCAGATCATGGATGGAGGTTGATTACTTGTCGGACTTGTGTTTTAGCAACAAGAAAGGGATTATAATAAAATGAAAACAAGACATCGTCCGACTTAGTGTTTAATTGTCTCTTGTCTTGCTTTCCAAATGTTCCAAATCTTCCGTACCAAATGTTTTAGGTGGAAAGTATAAGTAAATCTTTCTTCACTATTCGAATTAATATTTCCCTGTTTAGAACACGAACTATTACATAAATCAGTACTTCATAAGAAACGTTTTTATTCAGGAAATGCACAATGTTCGAAATTTGTAATAGAACGAAATTGCCAATTTATGTGTTGTGCACTTTATTTATCTGAGAGTCTGCAAATCTGATGCAAAGTTTAAAAATAACAAAACACAAAACAAAACCTGCTGACCTATTGTAGAATAAATAAATTATTTGTACTGTAAACGGAAAAATATCGCATAGTTACAACCATTGCTCTTTTTCATTCGGGTGATATTTTTTTAAATGTAAAATACACATCTGTTAATGAATTGTACAATACTTTTTAAAAACGAAGCCAACGATATCAAACCGCATCGGATTCAAAGCCATATGGAATATGCATGTCAAAGTTATTTTTGACTAGACTAATACCTAAAAACAGTTAAAATTGTTCTATCGAAAATGTTGTTCAAATATGTCCCACTTGCCCCATGTATGCTAAAACCCAAGGGCAATTAAAAATAGCAAATTTCGGCTTTAATTAATATTTTTAATCGTTTTCAATGTCACACAATCATTTAATTGATCAAACTATTCGCCTTCCACATCAATGAAAAATTGAAAAACGACTATACTGTTGCAAATCCATTGAATCAAAATAAAAGTAATAGGTTTTCCCGGTAGTTTAAAGTCATGATCAAGCAATAGCATTAACATGGTGACTCAATTTGTTTTAATTCCAAATATTTTTGTGTCGGGTGAATTCGTTGATAGCCCTGCTTCATCTTTCTAGAACATTGTTACCATTAAAAATGTTCATCGATTCATCGGCAACCATAGTACCCACTTACCCCGTTTTTTCACTTGCTCCGGGGTACCTTATTGTATTGTCGCATCCACAGATACCCTGCAAAACCAAGAAATTCTAGACTTTTTTGTGCAGTTTTGATAATGTTTTTACTCTTTGCAATGTAGATTTCTTGTTCTGGAAACTGCGTTGCGGTCTCTTTGATGAAAATCTCGTTAGATATCACGATGAACTACGGTTTCGTTAGCTACTCCCGGTACAGATTCGTAGTCCAGATTTTCTCGTAGTCCAGATTCGTAAACAACAAGATGTGAACCAGTCGACTGATTATTGCTACTAGGATTATAAAGAAATTTAGTTCAAAGCGAAAGAATTATCCGATCGTTGATCGTAATTGGTTTTCTCTCATCCAGAAGGCTAACGAAAAAAAGACGAGCTTGGCTAGAGCATCTAGCTCATACGCAGGAGGTCATGGGTTCAATCCCAGGATCGTCCGATACCTCCTACTTTGCATCTGTCTCTATATTTCTCGCTAGAACAGGAAATAGACTTCCATACCGTTTCCATTTTTATCGCATACCTTTAAATTGACTATTCCAATAGTAACTGCTAGAATTGGGAATGAACGGAAAAACTCGTTTCCTATATCCAATTAAAATTCCATCAATAGCTATCTCCTTTCACATTAGCTGGGTAACTCGTTAACCAAGACGAACCTCTGCCCGTCGTCAACCTTCACCCTAAAAATCCAGTAAAATTCCGCTTGAACTCGTGTCAAGTGCAGAGGAATATTCGGCTTGCAGTGGACGAGTGATTGCACCATCATTTCCTTCCCCTTCCCTACATTGACTTGCATTCTGACGTGGCAGGCGTCAGTGTGACCTTACAAATGAGATCACCAGTACTTGTACATTGAAGATGAGTGCTAGTCCGAAGCAAACATCTGTTGGTTCTCTGTGCAATAACAGCTGCTCTGGTCATAATGGAATAGCAACTACGGGCAGTCAATCAAGCTCAAGCTCAGGCTCAACAGAAGGCTAACGAAAAAGTAGACCTATCTAAAGTATCGATATTTCTAGGAAATTAAATAAATATAGTGCTAACACTTACTTTGTGTCAGAAGATCATTATAGATTGGGAGAAATTTATAATCTTACTGTAGGGTTGCTCCAACATGATGAGATGTAACCGAAAGTGTAGAGAGATCTGAGGTTTAAAGTTCGTCAAAAGCTTTTTGTCGTTGGCGATCTTGATCAACGATGGCAGACTGCCCATCATGGTGATTATATTCTTCTCTACGGAAATCAGATTACTCGAACATCTTTCGAGTCGTGGTGTGAACAAAAATGGGAGCGAGGTTCCAAAGTTCCGAGTTTGATACAACTTGACCATGTATGTGCAGCTACCGCAGCGATATCAGCAAAACCTTCGTTTTGTGTTATTTGAAGTAGACCGTAAAAAACTTCAATAAGTTCTATCGTTTGGAAAAATAACATGATCGTGGTCCTGTGCAGTTGCTTGGTATGCTTTGTGATTGAAGCAACGAAGCAGTACAATGATACGAACGAGCGCTGGAAATGACGAACAAATCGAGAAGATTTCGCTTAGATGGATTTCCTTCAGGAATACTTGTGGGACTTCCTCCAAGAATTCCTGTGAAACCTCCTCTAGGAATGGCTGTGGGACATCCTCCATGAATCCCTCCAGGACTTCTTCCAAGAATCCCTTCAAGATTTCCTCCAGAAAACCCTCCGGGACTTCCTCAAGGATCCCTCCAGGACTTCCTCCATTTATTCCTATGGGATTTCCTTCAAGATTCTCTACGGAACTTCTTCAGGGAATTCCTACGGGACTTCCTCCAGAAATTCTTCCGGAACTTCCTCCAGGAATGCATCCGGAGCTTCCTCTAATAATCTTTTCGGGCCGTCCGCCAGGAATCTTCCCGGGACTTCCTCCAGGAATCTCTAGAGGATCCTCTCAAGAAATCCCACCGGGAATTTCTCCAGGAATCCCTGTGGGAATTTCTGCCGAGATTATTCTAAGAATTCCTCCGGAGATTCCTCCACAAGGAATTTCTCCGAAGATTCTTCCAGAAGGGATTTCTGGAAAGTTTCACAGATGGATCTCCGGTGGAATTTCTGGGGGAATTCTTGGATGAATCTCCGGATGAATTATTGAAGGAATCTCCGAAAGAATTCCTGGAGTCTTCGGAACAATTTCTGGAATTCCTGGACGAATTTCTGAATGGAGGATTTGACGAATGGATTCCTGAGAGAATTTTAAACGAGATTGAGAAAGTTATAATACTACTATCTAATTTTTTTCATTTTTTTTACAGGAAGGGCCACTTAAATGCAAAATAAGTGAACGAAATACGACTTATAATATGCTAGCAGTTGCCAACGATGTTTCAGTACTATTGCCATGAAAATCTCAACAATTGAATTCAAATCTTCCATTTCAAAATCACTCCCTCAACTCAGTCCTAGAGTCATTTTTTTTTAAGTTCGGGGTTGCACTAGATTCCGACGTTGAATACATTCTAGACATATGGCATAAATAACATCGGTTTCATGATTTTCACGAAGCAATAAATGGGGGATTGGAGTCAATCCGCTTGTTGCTTCCGTCGCACCAACTGTTCTACATCGCGCACGGCATTTCAATTCTCCCCAAAACGCTTTACGTAAGTCATTGATGGGATAGTGTCCTCAAACTTGGTAAAATGTTCTACGTGCACACAGCTCCGACACAATGTCCGACTCAACTCCTTACCTATGGAACAGACCAACCAACGATCAATCAATCTGATTATGAGGTTTTCTGCTGCGATAGAAATCCGTTAAACAGCCGAAAGTCCACCGGGGGTGGAGTTATGGTAGCAGTTCACTCCGGCCTGAAAGCGACGACTATTGAAAACGCTTCTTAGGCCTGTCTAGAACAAATCTGGATATCCTTAAAATTGGGCGACCGTAAATTGTTTTTGTGCGCGCTGTACATCGCCCCGGATCTAGTTGGAGATAATCACCTTATTGACGCTCACTGTCAGTCCGTCTTCACTATATTAGAAACTGCATCTCCGATTGACGAGATTTGCATCTTGAGTAACTTCAACATGTCTGGCATTCGGTGGATACCTTCGCATAGTGGCTTTCTGTATCCAGACCCCTGGACGCTCGCAATATCATACTGATGTCGCTGGACTCCTTGATAGCTACAGCGTAGCAAAGCTAACCCAGATTAATAACGTAGCGAACGAACGTTGGACCTGTGCTTTGTTTCCATTCAAGATAAAGCACCCTTGATTTCGGTGGCAACTTGTCCTCTTGTAAAACATGTTCCTCATCACCCCCGCTGATAGCCACTTTCGAAAACCTTCAAATACCTCGATATGGAAATGCTAATATCATCTTCCAAACTTAGACGCACATGTTCATGATAGAATTAGAGGCGAAAGTATAGAATTGATAGCTCCGTTAGGATACGGCAGGCATGAAGAATATTTTTATATAAGTAAATTTGAAAGCGAGCAGAGGGCAATATTTGTGATGGCACGTATCGCACGACCTTTCTTCTGCCAAGATCCCGTATGAAGGGGGAGGGAAGAATAGCAGTGTGGAAGCTGATATATCTCCACTGGCAAAAGGAAGGTGGTTTGATATGCTCATATGCCATCGCGTGCGGAAGGATTTTCTTTCGACGAGTACTGTCTCCAAATTTCTAACATGACATCAGCATCTAAACGAATAGGATTTTTATTGCACAGTTCTGATTTCTCATTCTACCCTTGGTGGGGGCATCCATCAATTCCGAAGCAGTCAAGTTGGTTGCGACGAGACGGACGCAATGAGAAAACAGAACTGTGCAATAAAAATCCTATTCGACTAGATGCTGATGTCATATTAGAAATTTGGAGACAGTACTCGTCGATAGAAATTCCTTCCTCACGCGATGGCATATGAGCAAATCAAACCACCTTCCTTTTGCCAGTGGAGATATATCAGCTTCCACACTCCGGAGACGAGCCAGCCTCGGCCTGAAAGTCTCTTTAATAAAGACACAAAAAAAAAAAAAAAAAGCTTCCACACTGATATTCTTCCCTCCCCCTTCTTCGGGAGCTTGGCAGAAGGAAGGTCGTGCGATATGTGCCATCACAAATATTTTGCCCTCCGCTCGCTTTCAAATTGACCTCTATAAAAATATTCTTCATGCCTGCGGTATCCTAACGGAACTATCAATTCTATACTTTCGCCTCTAATTCTATCATGAACATTAGGGTGGCTCATAAAACACTTTTTCAAATTTTTTGATGTGCCGCCCTTTTATTTGGTTTTCTTTGATGCCCTGATGCTCTGGACAGCTCAGCCAATTCGGTCAACGTTTGGGCGGTGCTAAACTCGTTGGAAGTTTATATGGAAAAAACGTATGCAGAAACATAAAAAATCAGTGATTTGCAGTTGGACGGCACAATTTACGATCAAGAACAATGATACTCATTAAGTTCTTGTAGAATTCAATACAGAATGTTATGCTGAAAACCGCGAGAAGATTAGAGTTTATTAGGCAAAGATATTAGCATTTTACTGGAGTGTTGTAGGGGTGAATTTATTTCTTTTCAAAGGTAAAAGAAACGAAATTTGCTCAAACCCCACTTCAGAGAAATGCTAATAACTTAGCCGGGGAAACTCTAATCTTCTCGCGGTTTTCTGCATAACATTCTGTATTAAATTCTTCAAGATCTGAATGAGTATCGTGGCTCTTGATCGTAAATTGCGCCGCTTAACTGCAAATCATTGTTTTTGGATGTTTCTGCATACATTTTTCCATATAAACTTCCAACGAGTTTAGCCCCGCCCAAACGTTGACTGATTTGGCTGAAATTTTGTCCAGAGCATCAGGGCATCAAATAGAACTAAATAAGAGGGCGGCCCATCAAAAAATTGAAAAAAGTTTTTCCCATGTTAATTTGAGCCACTCTAATGAACATGTACGTCTAAGTTTGGAAAATGATATTAGCATTTCCATATCATTGTAAATCGTTTAACTTCACGTAGAAGTAACACACACAAAATCATAATTTAGTGCTTCATATACCTGTTAGCAATGCTCATGCCTATAACTTTTCGAAAGCCGACCACTACTGCAGTATCGCGAACGTGCTTATCAACATTGACTGGTTAACCGTTCTGGACCCCAACAACGTTGAAAGCTCCGCTCGAACTTTCTCGCACATCTTGGCGTATGTAATTGACCGACACGTGCCAAAGAGATCGCAGAAAGGATCGAACCCTCCATGGTTCTAGACTGAACTACGAAAAATGAAGTCTACTAAGAGAGCAGCTTTCAGAATTTTCTTAAAACATCGAACGCTACCTCTAAGAAACCATTATGTGAGGCTTAATCGTGAATACCAACGAGCATGTCGGCAAAGCTTTGCACGGTACCAACGAGATCCTGAGCTCAAATTCAAATCTAAACCAAAATCCTTCTGAAACTACGTCAACGAACAGTGCAAGGAATCCGGGCTTCCATCGACAATGAATTTGAATGGTGAAATCGCCTTAACTACTAAGGAGCAGTTAGCATTAGCATTGAGCAATTCGCACAAATTTGTAGGTGGTACAAGCCAAGACTATTGTACGAGAGTAGCATCACTTTCATCCGTCACCACAGATATTGATTTGGAACTAATCACTATCTCTTAGATGGAAGCAATGCACTCTCCAATAGTCCAGATCTGTCCTGGCTACGTCCTTGCGAATGCTGAGGAAGGGGAAGGATGGTTAGTCGGATACCTACTTAAGAAAGATGCAGAGAACTCTACGGCCTCTCATAGGTGCCACGGGAGGTTTTGGAATTGTTAGTGTGGAAGAAGCGATAGCCACTAGACCACCGAGCTCGTCTAAGGAAGTTTGCCGCCTATTTGCCGAAAAATTCGCGAGCGTTTTCAGTGACGAAAGGATGAGTGACAGCCAAGTCTCTATCGCAGCAGGGAACGTTCCCCTAAACAACCAGTCTTTGGGTGCATTCAACATCGATTATGACATGATCATGAGAGCCGCAAATCAGTTAAAATCGACAAATAATCCCGGACTCGATAGCGTACCGGCCGTCTTCATCAAAAGGCATATCGAGAGTTTGCTCGTTCCACTTCTTTTCTTGTTCAGATCTTCGATCATCAATGGTATTTTCCCCTCCTGCTGGAAGTTTGCACTAATGTTCCCAGTCCACAAAAAGGGAGACAAACGCGATGTGAACAACTATCGAGGGATTACGTCATTGTGTGCCGTCTCGAAGCTGTTCGAACTCGTCATTATGGAACCACTGCTTTCACACTGTAAACCACTTCTTAGTGATGATCAGCATGGATTTACTGTCGGTCGCTCAACTTCCACCAATTTACTGTGCCTCACGTATTACGTCACAAACAGTCTAACAGAACTGGCTCAAACGGATGTTATTTATACTGACCTCTCTGCAGCTTTCGATAAGATTAATTACTCATTTGCCATTGCAAAACTGGACCGATTCGGAGTCAGCGGCAGTGTGCTGAACTGGTTTCATTCATATCTTTCGGACCGCTAACTGACCGTAGCTATTAGGGAATGCACCTCTAAAAGTTTCCATGCACCATCCGGTATACCACAAGGGAGTCATCTAGGACCACTGATCTTCCTGATCTTTTTCAACGATGTACACCTCGTTATCAAATGTCCTCGGTTGTCTTACGCAGATGACCTTAAAATCTTTTTGGAAATACATATTTAGTATCGCCCATTGTCAGCTCTTACAACGTCAACTAGATCGCTTCATGGATTGGTGTTCACTAAACCGAATGGTGGTAAACCCGGCCAAGTGTTCTGTCATAACGTTTTCACGAAGAAAAGCAGCCCATGGTTTGAAACTACAGCCTTCTTGGTACAGAAATAGAGCGAGTGAGCCATGTGAAGGACCTCGGCGTGATCCTAGACTCGCAACTAGTATTCAAGCAACACATTTCATTCATCGTCGACAAAGCATCCAGAACTATGGGATTCATCTTCAGAGTTGCGAAGAATTACACCGACATACATATACTGTTTAAAAGCTCTCCCTGCTCCCTGGTGCGGTCGACTCTAGAGTACTGTTCTGTTGTCTGGAGTCCGTCTTACAACAACAACGGTGCGGAGAGAATCGAATCTGTTCAACGCCGTTTCCTTCGATTCGTGCTTCGTTAGGCGAAACGGATCCAGCCATGGCTGGATCCGTTTCGCCTACCGAGTTACGAAAGCCGATTTCAGTTGATCAACTTGGAGCTACTTCGCTCAAGGAGAGATGTCGACAAAGCCATTATGATCGCCGATACCCTGCAGGGACGAATCGACTGTGGAGCTATGTTGGAACAAATAGACCTGAACGTCCAACCACGCATGCTCCGTAACAGCCATATGTTGAGGCTACCCTTTCGTCGTACAAATTATGGCATGCGTGGAGCTATATGTGGCCTACAGCGTGTCTTCAACAGAGTCACATCACTCTTCGATTTCTACGCCACACGGAGCATGTTACGCCGAAGATTTTCATCGTTCTTCGCAGACATAAACAAACGAAGACAATGACTGCTTGTTCAAATATTTTATACCTATCTTGTATTATCCCTTGACACCATCTTTTAATGTTCACTTTTTTTTCAAATACTCTACATCATTGCGGCCAAATGTAGCCTGTTGATACAACAACAATAAAAATAAAGATAAAGACGTTGATGGTGTTGGTTTGCGTGGGAGTGCCTTCAGACTCGACAATTCGGCGTTTGAATTAAGTCGATAAGTCGTTTAGAAAAGTCCTTTAGAAAATTTGGTATTGATTTATGCTTTAGTATTTTCCCACAATGTACCTCATTCAAAAGAAGCCTTCTGGTGAATTGTATACTCTAAAACATTTATCCAACTACTCACACCGAAAATAAAAAAATAACCCTGAAATTTAAAAACTGCAGTAACTCAACATTGAATAAGAAATTTCAACCAAATACGATGAAAAATCAGCTACCTTTAAACTGTACAGCAATAATTACAAAATGTTAATCAATTTACATCAATTAAAAATATGGTTTTGTGTAGATGGTTCACTACTGGTCTTTTATAGAGCAAATACTCAATTGCATAAATTTAAGGATAAAATTTAATATGAAACGCAAAATTCAAATTCAAATCAAATATAGAAAGATGAAAACCTTATTAAGAAACAGGCCGGAATTCGCAGCAGATTCGGTAAATTGCGTGGAAAACGGTAGGACTTCGAGGCTGCGGCAGCAGTAATGAACGGGGCTTACGGTACATGTGTGCTCGCTGATTGATGTAACAAAAGCTGATGAATATTCTAGCGTGTATTTTGAATGACGATCGTTGATGAGCGTCGAGTGTGCTGTTTCGGAAAGTTATTTCCAGACACCTAAATGGATTGATTATGTTTCCAGCGAAGTGGTATAATACTAACTCCAGTTGAATTTTGTAGGATGTCACTTCGATTGAAATGTATAATCAGTGCATGTAGACACAATGGATGGGATTTTTTTATTTGGGTTTGATTGAAGTATGTATTGTTGTTGGAAATTCAATTGATAAAACTTTCTGACACGAATGTCTGATCAATATGCTCGTATTCAATTACTGTACACCGCTTCACAGCTTTTCAATACGTGATCAAATTATAGCTTTGAATATGGGATGGCTTCGATGTTTTTAAAACAAATCATGGGCATCAAGTTGAATATTTTCGAATAATTGATTTCAAATAGCGTTTGATAATTATATCAAACTCTCCCTTGTTCGACGTTTTGTGACTCGATCTATTCTGATGAACTTTTAACGCGATGTTTTGTTTTCCACAAATTTTTTTGATAGTATTTATTTATTTACTAGCGAAAGAAACTCAGCTTTGCCCGGGTATTTCGAATGTCACATACTGAACTATGTGCGGCACCGCAATCTGATCAATTTCCGTGCGATTGTTTTGTTTTCTTCAATAGCTCACTAAAACTCGTATTCTAATGATTTTTTACCTTTCTCCGTTAAATTCACCAACTGTTTCTATATAAAACGTTGCGGAACCCAATACGAATCGATGAGGAGGAAAATCTTGCATATTGGTCAACCCGTTCGGGAGTTAAATGGTCAGGAAGGATATCTCAACTCATTTTATTTGAATAGATTCGATGATAATAAATAACATAAGACTATTGCCTTTTTAATAGTTGCGTGTGTCCATTGTTGATTATTGTACATTTCCTAATTTTTGATTATAAGCGTGAACATTACCAATAATATGAATGAGCTAAAACCGAGTGGCGAGTCTTACAGTTGAAATGTGATCGACTTAAGAGATAAATGAACCCGTATTT
Organism: Armigeres subalbatus; assembly: GCF_024139115.2. NCBI lineage: Eukaryota > Metazoa > Arthropoda > Insecta > Diptera > Culicidae > Armigeres > Armigeres subalbatus. The sequence goes on from NC_085140.1 coordinate 306,837,347, forward strand.
TTTGCCGTTTGCCGTTTGTATTTACTTGATTGTAAGACCATACTGGACAGATCATTAGATATTGTTTTTGATGACGTTGTTTATATCTACTGAATATTTTGCCACAATTTATTTGCTTTGAAGAAGACATAACATAGCGCTATATTGTCTTTAATCCCTGCTGGAAGGGATGACACTTTGTTGCTTGTTTTTTGTCATTTTTCAGAAACAAGAAGCTCTCTTATAATTTGGATAATAGCTTTTTACTTTTTGACATATTTTATTTTTGACCTTCGAAGAGTCGATTAGTAAGGATAAACGTTGTGCCTTTTCTTCTTTTGTTTCTGAAAATAGCACACCATGAGGTATTACCTAAGGCACCGAGAAGGATACAGGAAATGTAATATTTAACCAGATTAAAACTTGTGGTATAAGCTGGCTTTGCTCCAACTCCATAATATAATTCAGACGAAGCCTTGATTCACAGTGGGAGTGGATATGAAAGTGCTTCTGCTATTTCGCCATCGCATGAAGGAGAGCAACTTTCATTAGCACAAAATTTGCTTACATCCCTTAACAACTATAGTTCGGAGAGTACATAATTCATCACGTTAGTCCGTCCAGTAACTATGCTGCGATAGGGTCTCGGTTGTATTATCAATACCTTACACTTATTTTGATCGCATTAAAGTAGAATGTAGTAACGCGAGAGATTCAGACTCAATTTGTAAGAAAATAAATATCACAAAAACAATAAACAACACAATTACAAATTATGGCATGAATAGTTCAGAAATCGGACCATTCACCCCTGATAGAGTTTGTTGTAACATTGCAGCAAATTTGGCCTGTGAAACATAGAAAGATAGTATAAATTTAGAGGACCATGTACTACGTATTCCATGAATATCGTACCTCTCCATCCTTTTGTTGTTTATGGCAGTCAACCCGCACAACAGTCGGTGAATGTTGTTCAGCATCAAATGAATAATGCAGATCCATTTGTACATTGAAGCGTGTCAAAATGCGAATCCTACTACAAAAACCCTTTTCACTCCAACCCACTTTCTAATCTGCATATTGTTTCGGAGGATGTGACGTTGATCATTTGTCAAAGCTCCAAGAAGTGCTGGTGTTTGTCGTCCGGAAAGCGAAAAATAAATCTATAACCCTTTATTTCAAATTATCGCCTTGCTCGAGATGTTGCGTTCATTACGATGGAACACCCAAAAAATGGAACCCTGAAATTGTCACACGTATTCAGATTGAATTATTTTATGCGCTAGTTGGCATCATCTCCTTTCGGAAGAATATGGAAACAAAATTAATGCATTTCAATTTTTATATCCAACAGGACGAACGCTTCAACCGGGAAATCGATGTACAAACTGGCTACCGTACGAAAGCGCTTCTTTGTATGCCTATCAAGGACGGTTCCGGAGATGTGGTCGGGGTGGCTCAGGTTATCAACAAGCATGGAGACCAGTGCTTTACTGTTGCTGACGAAAAGGTAGGTTTCCTAATCAAATGTAGTATCCGTGTTTGTTAAAAATCCCGCACTGTTTCAATTTGCTTTGAGTGTTTTTTGTTCTTTATTAGATTATGCTCGAGAATGTATCGAAAATAAACTGCTTTCACCATATCAAATTTACTTTATCTTACGCAGTAAAAAGAATACAGCACCAAAACCAATTTATCTATTTTAAGTGGCTTTTATGCGTCAGTGATGGAAAAATTTGTGGAAATGAAGTTAATGGCAGCACTCAGCCTACAGCATTATGAAACACAAGCTTCCCTTAATGGTATCAGGTTGCAGGAGCAAAGCTTTTCATGCCAATCTATTTTGTCAATTTCCTCTAATTCCCAGGTTTTTGCATCCTATCTGCAGTTCTGCGGCATCGGGCTGCGGAACGCTCAACTGTACGAAAAATCCCAACTAGAGGTGAAGCGGAACCAGGTGCTGCTCGATCTGGCGAGGATGATTTTCGAGGAGCAGAGCACAATCGAGCATATGGTGTTCCGGATACTGACCCACATGCAGAGCTTAATACAATGCCAAAGAGTTCAAGTGAGTAAATGCGAGGGTGTGAGGGTTTGGGTTAATTTTCGGTAGGGTCAGGAGTTGTCGAATATTGTGGAATAGAGACGAAGAGATAGAGGTTTCATTATATTTGTTTCTCCTCGAATGAGGCCCGAAAATAAGTTTCGCTTAAAAATGATGTTTATTTTATTTTTTTTTTTATGTGTTATAGCGGACAACTAATGTAGTGTTTTGCACTATTGATATAAATAGAAACATAATGGATAAAAAAAGGTAATTTTTAGTGTTGGGTTTTTGAAATTATTGAAATGTTTTGGGACATTTTTAGCTTGATTTCATTGTACGTGAAATTTCTAATGCGAAAAGTGTACAGTATTTTATCCTAGTGTTATCTTTACCGGTTTTAGGATGAAATATGAAGAACATTTTTTAATTTTGGTCGTCTTTGAATGTTTTTCGAGCCTATCCAATATACACATATTCATCTGATAGTGTAGATTGTTTTTGACTGAAATATTAATAAGTGGTATTCCATTTTATTGGTATAGTCAGTGCCGTAGCATGTGGTGGGCCGGTTTGGCCCCGCCAAGGGCGCCAGGCCTTAGGGGAGGCGCCGAAATTCTGAATTACGCTATGGAATATAATGACAATTATCATTCTCAAATTCACTGGTTCAAAGTGATTTAGATTCAAGCGGGGATTTATCAGACAATTCCCTCGTGGACTACATTCCTAATCAACCGTTTGACCGTTTGGTTTTCGGAAGGCCCTTTTTCGTCAATAACTGATAAAGGTATCAAAACGTCTGCTCAAGAAGCATGTTCTCCTTAATTTGGGAGATTTGTGTCATCTGATTTGTGCCTCTACTGTTTTTTCCATCGGAAAAGGAAGTGAAAAATAGAAAGGAGCAGGAAATGCAAATGGAAAGAAGATGCGGTAGATGAGGAGTTCAATATGCCAAAGACGAAACACAGAGTAGACTGTGAAAAACGCGTGCCTTAAATCTATATAGCCTATATAGGGAAACTGTCCCGATTTCCATCTAACTGAACATATATTAATCTCATCGCTTTATTTTTGATGGGCTGAACATCGGAGCCATGAGATAAAGTCTAGGAGCAGTTACCCTTCATAGTTTTCAAATCATAGATACAGGCCGGACTCGATTATCCAGAGGCTCGGAGTTTCCGGAGGCTCGATTATCCGGGGCGCGATTAACCGGAGAAAATGGCTCGATTATCCGGAGTAATATGTTTACCCAGCTTACAAAAATAGAAATATTATTTTTGTGTATCCGTAACGTATCTGTACTGTTCACAAATTACGTAACGATTTAGGGGAAATAAGGGAGTCAGACCAATCAAAATTATCAAATTCAGCGTTACGGATTTTGTGAAAGACCCTAAGGGAACGGAAATCAAGAATATTCATAATTGGCCATTTTATGAATTTAAATTCAAAGCACCGATATTTTTTAAGCATTCGTATGTTCATTCTGAGTACAGCGTTGACATTGTGAATTATGCCACCAAATGGTCCTTCGGAATATCCGGAATGGATTCATTCACAAATAACGTAACGCTAAATTTAAAGATTTTAGACTTCTATTCTCCCCGTCGTAACGCTTTTTATATGGAAGGTTTTATTGGTTTGTATAAATCGTGAAGCACGGCCTGATCCTCTCCCTCTCCTTCCAGCATTACGTAATTTATGAACAGCCTCAATATGTACAGGGTGTTCAATAAGTTCGAATACACTTTCAAAAAATGTTTTAAAATTTAGATTAAATTATTTCTATTCCCAGATGCATTTCATTGGAAGCATTGTTTATAAGGAACGTTTGTAACATTTCCTTTGGAATGACCTCTATTTTGTACTTCTTCATGAGCTTTAAACGTTTCTAAAACCCATCGCACGCGGCACGCACGATCTGCATGGGCATTTCGTCCCAGATTTTGTGAATTATGTCTTGAACTGGTCCAAGTTACTTACCTTGTATTCGTACAGCTTTAACATAATAAAGGACCAAACAAAAAAGTTAATGTTAATGTTTTGTCCAAAAAGTCGATGAAATTGTCCCCATATTAGGCTAAAATCGCAATTTCCGTGTATAAAGGGTTATCGTCCTATTGGAACACGTAGGGCTCAACTCCGTCTAAGCACCGGGCCACTGGGGGCATCAATCGTCCCCAAAACCTCAGTTTTGTACTACGCCGCAATGATTTTGACATTCAAAAACGGCTATTTATGATGCCCCAATCCATTTTCAACGCGCGTGATAAACAAACAACAAGTGACAGAATGTCAACACCACACACATCCGATAGCGTATATATACCGCTAACGCTGACACCAATGGTAGTCACGGAATGGTAGTCCGAAGCACCTTCTTTCCCGCAAAAATATCCACAAGGCCACATGGAGATCACCTAACCAAGAAACGGAAAACCAAATCGACCACGTTCTAATCGACGGTAAATTCTTCTCCGACATCACGAACGTCCGCACTTACCGCAGTGCGAATATTGAATCCGACCACTACCTCGTTGCAGTATGCCTGCGCTCAAAACTCTCGACGGTGTACAACACGCGTCGAAGTCGGACGCCGCGGCTTAACATTGGGCGGCTACAAGATGGTAGACTAGCCCAAGAATACGCGCAGCAGCTGGAAGTGGCACTTCCAACGGAAGAGCAGCTAGGCGCAGCGTCTCTTGAAGATGGCTGGAGAGATATTCGATCCGCCATTGGTAGCACCGCAACCGCTGCACTTGGCACGGTGCCCCGGATCAGAGAAACGACTGGTATGACGGCGAATGTGAGCAGTTAGTGGAAGAGAAGAATGCAGCATGGGCGAGATTGCTGCAACACCGCACGAGGGCGAACGAGGCACGATATAAACAGGCGCGGAACAGACAAAACTCGATTTTCCGGAGGAAAAAGCGCCAGCAGGAAGATCGAGACCGTGAAGAAACGGAGCAACTGTACCGCGCTAATAACACACGAAAGTTCTATGAGAAGTTGAACCGTTCACGTAAGGGCCACGTGCCACAGCCTGATATGTGTAAGGACATAAACGGGAACCTTCTTACGAACGAGCGTGAGGTGATTCAAAGGTGGCGGCAGCACTACGAAGAACACCTGAATGGCGATGTGGCAGACGAAGATGGCGGTATGGTGATGGACCTGGGAGAACGCGCGCAGGACATAATTCTACCGGCTCCGGATCTCCAGGAAATCCAGGAGGAGATTGGCCGGCTGAAGAACAACAAAGCCCCTGGAGTTGACCAACTACCAGGAGAGCTTTTTAAACACGGTGGTGAGGCACTGGCTAGAGCGCTGCACTGGGTCATTACCAAGATTTGGGAGGAGGAAGTTTTGCCGCAGGAGTGGATGGAAGGTGTCGTGTGTCCCATCTACAAAAAGGGCGATAAGCTGGATTGTAGCAACTACCGCGCAATCACATTGCTGAACGCCGCCTACAAGGTACTCTCCCAAATTTTATGCCGTCGACTAGCACCAACTGCAAGGGAGTTCGTGGGGCAGTACCAGGCGGGTTTTATGGGCGAACGCTCCACCACGGACCAGGTGTTCGCCATTCGCCAAGTACTGCAGAAATGCCGCGAATACAACGTGCCCACACATCATCTATTCATCGACTTCAAAGCCGCATATGATACAATCGATCGGGACCAGCTATGGCAGCTAATGCACGAACACGGTTTTCCGGATAAACTGACACGGTTGATCAAAGCGACGATGGATCGAGTGATGTGCGTAGTTCGAGTTTCAGGGGCATTCTCGAGTCCCTTCGAAACCCGCAGAGGTTACGGCAAGGTGATGGTCTTTCGTGTTTGCTATTCAACATCGCTTTGGAAGGGGTAATACGAAGAGCAGGGATTAACACGAGTGGTACAATTTTCAATAAGTCCGTCCAGCTATTTGGTTTCGCCGACGACATAGATATTATGGCACGTAACTTTGAGAAGATGGAGGAAGCCTACATCAGACTGAAGAGGGAAGCTAAGCGGATCGGACTAGTCATCAACACGTCGAAGACGAAGTACATGATAGGAAGAGGTTCAAGAGAAGACAATGTGAGCCACCCACCGCGAGTTTGCATCGGTGGTGACGAAATCGAGGTGGTAGAAGAATTTGTGTACTTGGGCTCACTGGTGACTGCCGAAAATGACACCAGCAGAGAAATTCGGAGACGCATAGTGGCTGGAAATCGTACGTACTTTGGACTCCACAAGACGCTCCGATCGAATAGAGTTCGCCGCCGTACCAAACTGACAATCTACAAAACGCTCATTAGACCGGTAGTCCTCTACGGACACGAGACCTGGACGATGCACGTGGAGGACCAACGCGCACTTGGAGTTTTCGAAAGGAAAGTGCTGCGTACCATCTATGGTGGGGTGCAGATGGCGGACGGTACGTGGAGGAGGCGAATGAACCACGAATTGCATCAGCTGTTGGGAGAACCATCCATCGTTCACACCGCGAAAATCGGACGACTGCGATGGGGCGGGCACGTAGCCAGAATGTCGGACAGTAACCCGGTGAAAATGGTTCTCGACAACGATCCGACGGGTACAAGAAGGCGAGGTGCGCAGCGGGCAAGGTGGATCGATCAGGTGGAAGATGACTTGCGGACCCTCCGTAGACTGCGTGGTTGGCGACGTGTAGCCATGGACCGAGCCGAATGGAGAAGACTCTTATATACCGCACAGGCCACTTCGGCCTTAGTCTGATTAAATAATAAATAACGCTGACACCAATACATGACACAATACTATTACAGAATATGTACATTGGGCTTACAAACACTATGATCAAACATTTGTATTCAAACTTATTGAACACCCTGTATATGAAAAAAATAATATTTCACCAACGGTGGTCCATGAACGGATTAAACACCAGTTCTTTATTCATAGTGACAACAAATGGCGCTGAAAAATCCTTGTGTTTAGAGAACATCCGTAAATTACGTAACGCTTAGAAAGGGGAGGGGGTTTCCTGAAGTGTGACAATCCATACAAACTTTTTAGTTATCTCATACAAAAAGTGTGACATAGGGGGGAAGGGGATTGAAAATGGCCATTTTGCGTTACGTAATTAATGGATCTTCCCTAATGATGAAACGAATATTTTCATTTTCAAAAGAATCACTCGGTGGCCAAGGTGATCCATACACAATGTCGGGCAATAACCCGGTGAAAATGGTTCCTGATAGGGATCCGCAGGGGACAAGAAGGCGAGGTGCGCATAGAGCAAAATGGATCAATTTGAGGTCCTTCCATGGACGACAAAGTTGGCGACCTGCAACCACAGACCGATCTGAATGTAGATTAATTTTATGTATTGCAGAGGCTTTAGTTTGAATAAATCAAATTAAATAAATTCCGATGTTAGAATGTCAAATGGTGCTATGCGATGAAATTCATTATTTTTTGTTTTATTTCATGGATGTTCCGGAATTTTCGGAAGGTCACGACATGTATAAGCCGTATCAAGTGCATCTGAAAAATCTTGGTGCTGAACGATAAAATTAGAAGTTTTCATTTTTTGCGATCTTCCAGATTTCCTGCAGGACCACAGAGGTGTGCGCCGTCACCGCCGAAAGTTTATGGCAATCCCAGAGGATTTCTCGTGAAAAAAACTATTTTTATTGAAAATTCTATACAATTTTTCAATGAAAAATCGTAAAAGCATTTCGTAAAACTAAGATCTTTCATTGGAAATTCTAAAGAATTTCCTTCGATATCTCGAAAATTCTACCGCTGAAATTCTGAGTAAATTTACATAAAAATTTGGAACATCTTTTTGTAGAATTTAAAAGAAAGGAAGACAGGATCACCGTCTTTGACCAGAGGTCGCACAGACTGAATACTTAACACTTAGCATTAGACATCGGACATAACATTCACACAGCACCCAGTGAAGCAGCGGAACGTTTTCCGCTTAACGAAATGTTTTCTCCTTACTAGGGCAGGAATCAAACTCACACTCCATGGCTTGCAAATACGCTTAGACGACTGACGCCTCTAACCACACGGCCACGAAGCCCACCAGGTGCAAATTCCAGAAATTTCCCGGGTAAATTATAGAGAATTTCCTTTGGGAATCTCAAAGAATTACCTGCGGAAGTTTCCAAGGATTTCCTGTTGAAGTCCACAGAATTTCAAAGTTGAAATCAAATGTTTTGACGGAAGGGCCGTTTGTTGTTTGGCCGAATATGTCATTAATCTGGAACTCGACTGGCATATTTCCGAAATAGACATATGGCTGATAATGTCGTTCGGCCGAACAGGTCATTTGGCTGAAAAGTCGTTTAATCGAAAAGGTCATTTAGCCAAAAAGGCCTAGATGGTCGTTTGGCATAAAAGGGCCATTTGGCCGAAAGTGTTGTTTCCCCGAGCTGCCGAAACCAATCGTTCGACCAAAAATGCTGCTTGACCGGACGGAGGTGACATAAGGTCGAACACGGTTTAGCCAAAAATGCCATTTTGCTTAAAGCGACGTACGGGTGAAGATCATACGGCCGAACTGATAATTTGGTCGAAAAAGACGCATGCCCGGTGGCATAGGCAAACTTATAAACAATTTCCCGTGAACATTTCAAAGAAATTCAGGTAAAAACTTTAGAGCATTTCCTGTTGAAAATTCTAAAAGCTTGGAAGAATCTCCTGGGACATTTCATTAGATTTTTCCGGCGAAATAAAAAGATTCTCCCGTTAATGTCTTAAAAATGTACCGAAAAAAAATACGCTACGACGGTAATGAATAAATCGCCAAGCCTTCGCCGACCAAAATTATGACAAAGATTATATAGATTTTATATAACTAGAATAAAGATTATTTGAGCAAAAGATAAATTTTCAGCGACAACAAAAAACGGCTCAATTATCCGGAGGGTTCGATTATCCGGAGTGAAATTTTTTTTCCACACTCCGGATAATCGAGTCCGGCCTATACTCGGAAATAGTGATAAAGAGTTTGTGCCAAATTCACTCCAATGTTAAGTATTACGAAGAGAGAGGTCGACTGGAAGATTTGTTCTGTTTTTTTTTTTTTTGGCTTTCTCAGTCTTATGTATTCAAAACGATGTGTTTCGTTTTGCCCGACGTTTCGGCCTTTTATTTTGGCCTTCTTCAAGGGTGAACTAAAAAGGACGTGAACATGGAAAAGTGCATAACATGATACATAAAACATATTAAAAAATGACCTACACTGTCTACCGTTTTTTCGTTTTTTGGTTTGCCGTTTTTCATGTAGGGAGGGCTTCTAGTAATTCTAAAAAAACACATGGAAACATAGTTAATCTTAAACATCATAAACATTACACTTTGGCTTACAATTTAAACATTTAGTTTGGACGATTAAGGACTTTGGAAACACTGCTATTTTAGAAGACTTGCACTACACAAATAGACTGGACTAGTCAATGTTCAACGGTTCATTTGAAGATGGCGGTAGTTGCTATAAAAATTCGGTTATTGAATGTTGCAATTGACTTCTGTTTTCTACAGTGGTGTGGTTATCCGATTTCTCTCTGCGAGAGGAAGTCGTTTTAATGGTGTGCAATATACCTGCATAGGTTATATTGAGACCAGGGATATAGCGTAGCTGTCAACCCCATACAGATGCATCGTAGTTAACATGAATTTGACATTTTTGGAAATTTTGACAGTTTTGGGCATTCTGACATTTTCGGTTTGTGTACGCTTAATTCAGTTGATCTTTTTCCATGAGTTACAACGGGGTTAACTCCTGTAAACGACTCGTTATTTTTTGGCGTGTACATGAGTACACTACACGACTCAGAGGAATAAATCATTTTCAAGTCATAAATCTGTGTAAGTCAACGAATAAAAGAGTAAACATATTTAGGTATGTATATTAGTGCAAGTCTTCGAAAACAGCAGTGTTTCCAAAGTCCTTAATCGTCCAAACTACATGTTTAAATTGTACGCCAAAGTGTAATGTTTATGATGTTTAAGATTAACTATGTTTCCATGTGTTTTTTTAGAATTACTAGAAGCCCTCCCTACATGAAAAACGGCAAACCAAAAAACGGTAGACATTGTAGGTCATTTTTAATATGTATTATGTATCATGTTATGCACTTTTCCATGTTCATGTCCTTTTTAGTTCATCCTTGAAAAGGCCAAAATAAACGGCCGAAACGTCGGGCAAAACAAAACACATCATTTTGAATACATAAGACTGAGAAAGCCAAAAAAACCAGTTAAGTATTTTACAATGTTATGAAAACTCATATGTGAATATGTACGTTATGTGGAAGATATTGATTTGAAAAATGTATTGGAGGTAACCACTTTCCCTTCGATGGGACTCGAACCCATGACCCTACAGTACGCTAGACTGGTGCTTTAACCAACTAAGCTACGAAGGACCTCCGTCGGCCTTCGCAACCTAGTGGCTACTGAACGAGCTCGAGATTCCCAAATTGGACGCATAGTCAAATCACTCGCAATCCATTTATCAAGCCGATACTTCCACATGTGTATTGTACACGTCCACATTAGAGGAGCGTGAGTATTTAGAATGTCTGGCGGCTATACACATTCTTCATCAGCAACGGTACTGATCAAGTGAGGTTGTGTAAGCTATTTGCCAGTCGGTCGTCAAGCTCAGACCCGACCGCATTGCGTGGCAAGAGCACGCAACTCAAGTTCAGTTCAATCAAAGGTAATTGCCTATTTCCGGGGATTAAACCACCCGACTTGGACGTTAATTTACAATGTTATGAAAACTCATATGTGAATATGTACGTTATGTGGAAGATATTGATTTGAAAATGTATTGAGGTAACCACTTTCCCTTCGATGGGACTCGAACCCATGACCCTACAGTACGCTAGACTGGTGCTTTAACCAACTAAGCTACGAAGGACCTCCGTCGGCCTTCGCAACCTAGTGGCTACTGAACGAGCTCGAGATTCCCAAATTGGACGCATAGTCAAATCACTCGCAATCCATTTATCAAGCCGATACTTCCACATGTGTATTGTACACGTCCACATTAGAGGAGCGTGAGTATTTAGAATGTCTGGCGGCTATGTGGCCGTATCGGCTTGATAAATGGATTGGAAGTATCGGCTTGATAAATGGATTGCGAGTGATTTGACTATGCGTCCAATTTGGGAATCTCGAGCTCGTTCAGTAGCCACTAGGTTGCGAAGGCCGACGGAGGTCCTTCGTAGCTTAGTTGGTTAAAGCACCAGTCTAGCGTACTGTAGGGTCATGGGTTCGAGTCCCATCGAAGGGAAAGTGGTTACCTCCAATACATTTTTCAAATCAATATCTTCCACATAACGTACATATTCACACATGAGTTTTCATAACATTGTAAATTAACGTCCAAGTCGGGTGGTTTAATCCCCGGAAATAGGCAATTACCTTTGATTGAACTGAACTTGAGTTGCGTGCTCTTGCCTACGCAATGCGGTCGGGTCTGAGCTTGACGACCGACTGGCAAATAGCTTACACAACCTCACTTGATCAGTACCGTTGCTGATGAAGAATGTGTATAGCCGCCAGACATTCTAAATACTCACGCTCCTCTAATGTGGACGTGTACAATACACATGTGGAAGTATCGGCTTGATAAATGGATTGCGAGTGATTTGACTATGCGTCCAATTTGGGAATCTCGAGCTCGTTCAGTAGCCACTAGGTTGCGAAGGCCGACGGAGGTCCTTCGTAGCTTAGTTGGTTAAAGCACCAGTCTAGCGTACTGTAGGGTCATGGGTTCGAGTCCCATCGAAGGGAAAGTGGTTACCTCCAATACATTTTTCAAATCAATATCTTCCACATAACGTACATATTCACATATGAGTTTTCATAACATTGTAAATTAACGTCCAAGTCGGGTGGTTTAATCCCCGGAAATAGGCAATTACCTTTGATTGAACTGAACTTGAGTTGCGTGCTCTTGCCTACGCAATGCGGTCGGGTCTGAGCTTGACGACCGACTGGCAAATAGCTTACAACCTCACTTGATCAGTACCGTTGCTGATGAAGAATGTGTATAGCCGCCAGACATTCTAAATACTCACGCTCCTCTAATGTGGACGTGTACAATACACATGTGGAAGTATCGGCTTGATAAATGGATTGCGAGTGATTTGACTATGCGTCCAATTTGGGAATCTCGAGCTCGTTCAGTAGCCACTAGGTTGCGAAGGCCGACGGAGGTCCTTCGTAGCTTAGTTGGTTAAAGCACCAGTCTAGCGTACTGTAGGGTCATGGGTTCGAGTCCCATCGAAGGGAAAGTGGTTACCTCAATACATTTTTCAAATCAATAACTTCCACATAACGTACATAATCACATATGAGTTTTCATAACATTGTAAATTAACGTCCAAGTCGGGTGGTTTAATCCTGAAATAGGCAATTACCTTTGATTGAACTGAACTTGAGTTGCGTGCTCTTGCCTACGCAATGCGGTCGGGTCTGAGCTTGACGACCGACTGGCAAATAGCTTACACAACCTCACTTGATCAGTACCGTTGCTGATGAAGAATGTGTATAGCCGCCAGACATTCTAAATACTCACGCTCCTCTAATGTGGACGTGTACAATACACATGTGGAAGTATCGGCTTGATAAATGGATTGCGAGTGATTTGACTATGCGTCCAATTTGGGAATCTCGAGCTCGTTCAGTAGCCACTAGGTTGCGAAGGCCGACGGAGGTCCTTCGTAGCTTAGTTGGTTAAAGCACCAGTCTAGCGTACTGTAGGGTCATGGGTTCGAGTCCCATCGAAGGGAAAGTGGTTACCTCCAATACATTTTTCAAATCAATATCTTCCACATAACGTACATATTCACATATGAGTTTTCATAACATTGTAAATTAACGTCCAAGTCGGGTGGTTTAATCCCCGGAAATAGGCAATTACCTTTGATTGAACTCAGTTAAGTATTATCAAGTTAGATAGGGGCCCTCCTTGGCCGTGCGGTAAGACGCGCGGCTACAAAACAAGACCATGCTGAGGGTGGCTGGGTTCGATTCCCGGTGCCGGTCTAGGCAATTTTCGGATTGGAAATTGTCTCGACTTCCCTGGGCATAAAAGTATCATCGTGCTAGCCTCATGATATACGAATGCAAAAATGGTAACCTGGCTTATAAACCTCGCAGTTAATAACTGTGGAAGTGCTTAATGAACACTAAGCTGCGAGGCGGCTCTGTCCCAGTGCGGGGATGTAATGCCAATAGAAAGAAGAAGAAGAAGTTAGATATTTAGTTGAAATTGACTTCTACAGTAGTTCTTTTAAACCACTATGCACTAGTTCTACGATCTAGTTTATTAATTTTTTTTTGCGTAGGTTTATTTGATCTTTCAGAAATTTGTTGAAATTTCTAGAAAAGGGATTTCTAGAAATGTTCCGACCTTTTAATAATCCCTACTCCCTCCCTATTGTAGCATATGCCGGTTATGGAGGCTCAAGGGATTCATAAAGCATAAATTCATCGTCCACAGCCCAAAAAAATTTTATTCTCTCTCTGCTCTTATGGAAATCTTTGTTTTGAATATGCAAGAGAGTAAGGGGCACCCAATAAAGGTTTCACCAAGAGCGCTGGGAGTCCACGCTACGGCTCTGGTTATAGTCATTTTGATGATAGAAGATACTAAAAGAAATTCAAGTTCATACTATTGAATCTATCATTTTAGTACCAGGAAACAGAGCTTAACTTGATTGATTGTACACCTTATAGTTGCTAGTCGTGATTGGCCGAGAAACGACAAATATACGCAGCTTACCAATTGAATAGCCTTCTAAAGATTAGAAAACTATTCTCACTGTACATGGAGTTTCATTAATTCACGATTTCAAGCTATGTCCATTTAGAATCCGGAATCATTTATTGTATTGCAGCGGCACGGAAAGTGACCACTGTAAGAATTCTTTTACAGTGGTTTGTCTACCCACTTGATATCCCTTGCCAAAATCATCTGTTTTTTGCAAGTTTTTCCAAAAAGCAAACTTAAACTTTGCAGGAACTACTCCTCGTACCGTCACCATGTAGAATTTTTGGCTAGGAAGCTGTCCGAAATCCATTTTGACGTGGAGGCTTAATGATGCTAACCACGTCCTCCTAGTCAATTTAGGATTAGAAGAGGAAAATTAGTTCAACACTCATTGCCACAAGAGACCTAGAAATCCTCTGTATCTCTAAGTAAGAGCGCCCCGGGAAAGAGATTTTTTGTAGATGAGAAGGTAATCCAAGACGCCTTGATAAACGACTGGATCATTACTTTGTTTCAAGTTATGCCGAAGTTCATAATTTACTCACTCGCACAAAGCAGAACCAAACACTTCCTCGGTCGCACGATTCTTCTGTGTCAAACCAAATACGAGCAAATACGCACACGTTGTACTTTCAAAATCATTTAAGTACCAAAAATCGAATCTATGACAAAAGATCGATCAAGAACAAATTGATTACATGTAGGGTATATTCCAAAGGAATTAAAATCATTGAAAAATGACCAATTTTCAAAGAAGGATTAATTACTATGGAACAATATCATTGATTGTTGAATTAAGAAATTAATAAAACTTGTATTCTACGAGATGATTCTCTCGGTTTCAGATTCCTGTCTATTTCGACCTTTTGTTCTTTTCGACGTTTTGTCCTTTCGACCTTTTGTCCGCGTTTGATCTACGTTGGAGTTCGTTAAGAATCTTACACCCAACAAACAAATCTGACAATTATTGTATAAAATCTGGGCATATACAATTCTGTAAGCTTTTTATACAGATATTGTATTGAAATAATACAAATCTGTATTATTTTAATACAACATTTGTATTAAAATCTTCCGAAATTGTATATGCCCAATTATTATACAGTTTCTGTAAGGTTCTTATGCAGAACTGTATTAAAATCTGCCATCCGCTGGTTGGGGGTAATCATAAGCCAACACTGAATAAATAAAGAGAAAAAACACCCCAAGTAACCAATAAGCACTCCAATTCGCCAAACCGGGCATATAGTGCTACTTCAATGCTTATAAGTTTTTAAATAGCCATATATTGGCCTTATATGGCGATTTGGCGAATTGGAGTGCTTATTGTGCTTATTGGTTACTTGGGACTTTTAATAAATGAAAACGAGGGCTCTTGCTAATCGCGTTTGTTGCGGTCGACGATCTTGACATCAGGAGGGAACTACATAAGGTTCCATAATTACGGGCCCAGTATTGAACCTAGCGGAACTTCGCAGGTAGCTTCTCTGACCGGCATCGGTCTCGTATAATAGAACACGGTGACACTAACACCGCCAAGCGTTAAGGTCTCCCGCTATGACGAACGGTTTCCGACACACTAGGTTGGACGATAGCCTGTCGATCATCTGGTTGAACTGTTCTAATGGCCCATTTTGGTGAGGCATAGCAGCTACAGTAGAACAAACCATTGATCTTAGCTATTGCCACACCATCAGCGGAGGAGTGTACCACCTCTTGAATCGGGTATCGTCCCGTCTTGCAAATAGCCGCCACCCAAACTCCGTTATCGACAGGGACGTTGCACGGGTCGGACAGGTGGGCTACATCGGTCCTCGACTCCGAGGCCACAGCAGCTGCTGGACAGATGCACAGTAGTTAAGATTCAGCTGTGTTACTAACTTGCAAAGATCATAACGTGGTTAAAGGCTTTCCTGACGCAGATCAGACACTTTGGTGCCTTATCGAATTCCTGCGCATTGTGCCATTCCTCACCACAAAGACGACACATGTTGCTACGGTCTGAACCCTTCCAGTCGTAGGACTTGCGCCCCGACGCTAAGAACCGATAGCATATGCCCACTGAAGGCGTTTAGAGTTTGCTTACTGAGACTGACCAGCCGATCTTAAACTTCCCTCGTTTCATGACCTTGTTGGCTTCAGCGAGCGGTAACCTAAGGTAGGCTACCTGAGTGTCAAAGGGACCGCCTCTTAGGCGTACAGAGGTATTCCCGAACTCTGTACCGCACTGCTCTCTGACGGTAGAGACGACGCCGTCCACGTTCGTGACCTCGTCCAGTTGCTTGTGCTGGAGGGTCATTTCCGCCATAACGACCTCACCTCGGCGCCGTCTTCTAAGACCTCTTTGATCAGCTTCTTATAATCCGTTCCGCTAGTTTGCACTCCGCGTTTCAGAACCAAGATCATTTCACCGGTCTTGGTGCGTCTGACGCTTCGCACGTCCTGACCCAACGCCGAAAGTTTTTCAGCCGCCCACATCGATTTAAGGACTTCAACGTACTTTGCCTTATCAGTTTTCACCAACAAGTCCTCGCCTCTGTCCTTAGCTTTCTTTGCGGATCGAGATGCGCTCGACTTCCGCTCTACCCTACTGACCAGCTGCTAGAGATTTTCGGTCCCTTGTGACACCGGCCGGCTAGTGCCCTCTTGTGCCACGGTGGCTTGCGTCTGGTTGGTGCCTTTCGCCTTTTTGAGCCGAGAAGTCGCCATCTAGGATCGACGCCCTTCGGGCTACTTTGCACCCCGATCTGCTTTATGGTCACACGTCGTTTGGCTTTGCTCTGAGCGACTTCGCCGGATCGTCTCTTGGGCCATAGCCGCTCCTTCAAAGAAGGACAAGACATCGGTTTGAGCAGCTTTGTCGGCCTTCTCGTTTCCCACCACTCGCCTGATAAAAGCGTTCTGTTCTTGTCTTGCTACTCGAACAGCTTGGCGGAGCATTCGAAGGTTCTGTTTCAGTTCCTTACTGATGTTCTGCATTGCGCTCGCGAACTTGATGATATTATCGAGTTGCTTGGCGACCACCCGCTTCCCGGGTAGTGGCCCGCCGAGCGTGCTGATAGGGCTATACCCCATCACTGCTGGTGTGACTCTGATGCTGCTAGTTTCAGTCTCCGTCACTACGCTCTCCGTCAATCTGGGAAGAGAACTTGCCAAACCCCCTTTGGCAAAGGGATCTACCTCCTCCAAAAAGAAGAGCTAATTTTGAGTATATCCAGGCCTGGTAGCGGGTCACTTTTTAGTGACTTGGTCACTTTTTTCGGGCTAGTCACTAAAAAGTCTCTTTTTTCGACCTCAAGTCACTAAAGTCAGTTTTTCTCACAAAAAGTCACTATTTTCAACTATTTTGAAACTATTGACTAAGATTTTTTTTATGAAGCTTTATGTATCCATCGGAAGATGCTTTGGCGGGAATGAAATTACGGATCTTGGAAAAAAGGATCGCTCTGTAACTTCGCCAGCCATTTAACTCGCTGCTCTTATTGGCATTTCACCAGTAGCTAATTGAAGGTGTTTTACGTCACAATTTATAAATTGATATACAGTCATGCAAGCAGGGACCTGTCGATTTCGAGTTTTTTTTTACTCAAACTTTATGCAGTAGGGGAAGGTGGGGAGACTTGATTCCTTGGGATATTTGATTCTCTTCTGTTTTACCAAGAACTAAAGTAGTATTGTTATAGCGTATTTTTATAATAGATCCTCTAGACAAATGATCGTTATGTTGCGAGTTATTTTTTTAAATTGACAACCTTATTTACTCTATTATTTACTGTGTTTTGTTCCTCCTGAAGATGTTTTTTAGTGGCCACGCAAAATTAGAAAAACTTCTACCAAAGGCTATCATTTTTTTACAGCACAAACCCATAAATACACAGATAGAAAAGGTTGTTGAACTTTACACGAAAGTAATGCACATAAAGGGAATGCTATAAAGAGCGTAAATTTAAACGATATTTTAGCCTGAATGTATGCAATTTCTATAGCATTATGCCACTTTTGATATGGTTCATGCAGTAGAAATTGACATAATGCTACAGAAATTGCATACATTTAGGGCAAACTTGTTGGAACTGAACCATGTACGCCCAGGATAGTGTTATTTCCACGTCTATATTTTTACGCGCCTATTAGTTTTCCTTATTTTTTTCTGTGTATGCTAAATGACCTTCACTCACAGAAAAAATAAAGAAAACTAATAGGCGCGTGAAAAATAAAGACGGGGAAAATAACACTATCCTGGGCGTACATGGTTCAGTTCCAACAAGTTTGCCCTAAATGTATGCAATTTCTGTAGCATTATGTCAATTTCTACTGCATGAACCATATCAAAAGTGGCATAATGCTATAGAAATTGCATACATTCAGGCTAAAATATCGTTTAAATTTACGCTCTTTATAGCATTCCCTTTATGTGCATTACTTTCGTGTAAAGTTCAACAACCTTTTCTATCTGTGCTGATAAAAATGCCATCATTCAGGATATTTAGAGTTTAAGTTGTTGCCTCAATTTGATCAGACTTTATCCCTCAATGGGCATCCGTATAAAAAAATCAAGAAAGTATAATTTGTTCTCAAGCTAATATTTTTTTGTAGATTTGACAGATGTAATGAAGGGTTTACTCTAAAAAATATTTATTGAGTATATATCATCGAAAGGAAATCAAGTCTCCCTAATTTTGAAGATTGCATGCGCTGTCGAATTCCATAGCAAAAATCGTACATGAATACGCACAGCAAGTCGGAAAATCTACGTATTTTGGAGTAAAAATATTTAAAAATTCAGAAAGCATGGTCCTCATTACAAGCAGGAGGTCGAGGGTTCAATCCCAGGCTCGTTGTACATGAATCTTCATAATTTTTGTATCCTTTTCTACCAAACCGATCCGTACTGTTGTTCTTGTCACACTAAAAATTCAAAAAACATCCGTTTCACCTATGACAAATCGTAGAGTTCTCTGCATCTTTCTTAAGTAGGTGTTCAGCTAATCCAATGATCGTAATTTTCACTCATTCTCACGAGAAGAGAATGCTCATTCACGCAGATTTTCGCCGAGAAATAATTTTCAGGACAGAAAAACAGGTGTTAAGTGTGATAACCATATTTCGCTCACTTCTAGTGGCGTAAAAATTTGATTTGCTTGCAGACTACTCATAGTTTTGAGTTGTCCTGCTTTTTACAGATATTGAGTAAAACTTCCGTGGGGTTAAAAGAGAGGGCAGTACAATTTTACTTAGTCACTGAGTAGATAAATGTTAGCGAGTTTCGTTTCTCTTCTGAGTTTGTTCTAAGAGAAAAGAGTGGTGAGTGAAAGATGTTTTCCGCCACAAATTACGAAAAAAATTATCTCCTTCGACCCAAAAACGCCTGTTGTGACGAGTGCGATCATTTAAATTTACAGCTTTGAGCTGATCTCATCACGGCAAATTGATGAGTTTAGCTGAAAAGACCTCCGAAAAGTAACCCCACCCGTAGCAACCCATAACAACGCCTGATTTCGTCTCATCGAACTTGCAACGGAAATTGGAAGTCACTATTTGGTCACTTTTTCTGCAACTGAAAGTCGCTATTTGGTCCCTTTTTTCGTCAGCTTGGGTCACTAAAGTCACTATTTTGAGTGGCTTCAGTCTCTACCAGCCCTGGAGTCTATCACTTTCCAAGATTCTTTCACAAACTGGTTGTGTATGTGTAGACTAGATTAGACTGAACTAGAATCACTAATTATTCTTGGGTCCCATTTGTGACTGCCGTCGAATCATATTGGAGTAGTAGCCTTTAATGATCCCATGATGCAGGGAGGCCATGCAAGGGTTGACATTTACGCCAGATCGATGCAAGTCAGGAAAGGGCATCTGAGCTTTCTCCCACCCAGCAAGCAAAGCTTGGTGGCAGGATTAGATAGTGGGCAACAAAGCCCGCCATGGCTTTAGGGGACGGAAGACAGCCTAGCCATTATGGTTTTATACTGGTTTTATAACACTCATGTAGAGTGGATTACTGTCCTTTCCTATATGCAATTTACTTTCTATATTGTGCGAGAAAGGCATTAACACCGCTAAGTGGATTAATCCGAGTTTTTTTATTTGTTTTTCTCTACTCAGATCCTACTGGTGCACGAGGCTTCGAAAGGAAGCTTTTCGCGCGTGTTCGATTTTGAAGCAAATGATCTCAGCGAAGATGAGGGTGATGCACGGACAAGCCCATTTGAGTCTCGGTTTCCCATAAACATTGGTATTACCGGTTATGTGGCCACTACCGGAGAAGTACTTCTTTTGTTTATTAATTTTTCAGTTGTATAATCAAATCTTTCCCATTTACAGACTGTGAATATAGGAAACGCTTACGAAGACGATCGATTCGATCCCAGCGTAGACGAAGGGCAGAGCTTCCGGCACAAAACCATTCTTTGTATGGCGATAAAGAATTCTCTAGGTCAAATTATAGGTGTAATACAGTTGATCAATAAGTTCGACGAACTCGTAAGTTTTTCTTGCTACATTTTCCATATAAAAAATTAACAAAACTAAACCCAACATTCACAGAATTTTACCAAAAATGATGAAAACTTCGTGGAAGCATTCGCCATCTTCTGCGGAATGGGCATTCACAATACACACATGTACGAAAAAGCAATCGTAGCCATGGCGAAGCAGAGCGTCACACTGGAAGTGCTCAGCTACCATGCTTCGGCCACCATCGACGACGCCGTCCGGTTACGGGTAAGTACGGCAACACCTCCCGTCATTGTCCTTCAAATTGAACCAAGTTGGCACATTTTCGATTCTTCAGCAACTTAAAGTTCCATCCGCAGCGTTCTACCTGCTGCATGACTTCAAGTTCGACGATCTGTTTATGGAGGACGACGACACATTGAAGGCCTGTTTGCGAATGTTTCTGGATCTGGACCTGGTCGAACGGTTCCACATCGACTACGAAGTGCTGTGCCGGTGGCTATGTTCGGTCAAGAAAAACTATCGCAACGTGACCTACCACAACTGGCGACACGCGTTCAATGTGACGCAGATGATGTTTGCCATCCTCACGTCTACGCAGTGGTGGAAGATCTTTGGTGAGATTGAGTGTCTGGCGTTGATCATTGCGTGTCTCTGCCACGATCTGGATCATCGTGGGACCAACAATTCTTTCCAAATCAAGTAAGTTCCGTAAAATTATTGTGTGCGATTTGTCATAATGATGATGTTGACTTTTGGTATGTACAGAGCTTCATCGCCACTTGCTCAATTGTATTCTACATCGACGATGGAGCACCACCACTTCGACCAATGTTTGATGATTATCAACAGCCCTGGGAACCAAATCCTGTTAAACATGTCCTCCGAGGATTACAGCCGGGTTATAAAAGTTTTAGAGGATGCCATCCTATCCACCGATCTGGCTGTGTACTTTAGGTAAATTTTCGTGGAAGAACATTAAGAATGCATATTTTCATATTTTTCAATATTTCCAACAGGAAACGGGGACCTTTTCTCAATCTAGTGAAACCAAATACGCAGATGGCACTGTGGCAGGCCGAAGAGCCCCGGTCGCTATTGCGGGCAATGAGCATGACCGTTTGTGATTTGGCTGCCATTACCAAGCCGTGGGAAATTGAAAAACGGGTGGCTGAGCTGGTCAGTTCGGAGTTCTTTGAACAAGGTGACATGGAGCGACAGGAATTAAACATCACGCCCATAGTAAGTAGGCTAGCAAATAAAATGGAGTTGCTTCATAAGGTTTTGAGTTGAAACTGAACACTTTGTGCTTTATTTTAGGACATCATGAATCGTGAAAAGGAGGATCAGTTACCAATGATGCAAGTGGGATTTATTGATTCCATCTGTCTACCGATCTATGAGGTACGTGATCTATACGTGTGAAATATTGAACGTAACCGGAAGCTCTGAGTGCTAAGAGGAATTTTTAAGGAGGATTTTATTAACTCCGTCTCATGTTACAATCAAACAATTCAAGCAATACTTTTACTGTTTTAGGCTTTTGCTTCTTTGTCGAGCAAGTTGACTCCTCTCGTTGATGGGGTGAAGGACAACAAAAACCATTGGGTAGATCTGGCTCAAAGCTCCAAGGATAAATTTGCAAACAATAACAACAGCATCGCCAGTCACAACAAGAACAACAACAGCGTTGCTACCCCTAATCACATCAATAACACCGTTGATGATGAGTCCAGCGAACTTAACCGAAGGTCTGCCCTGGGATCGCCCACAAATTATAGTCGATCTAATAGTGCCAACAATGCAGTTGACATTGATAACGACACTCATAGTACAGGTAGTCACGACACCAACAATACCAGCAACATTGCAGAGAAGATCGTCGGCAGACTTGGGGTGGACCTTACAACCACAACCGCTTTCTCCGAGGTACCATCCTATCTGATTGGTAAGAAGGAGAATGGATGGCTACATTCGGGAAGCGACAAGATTAGGCTCATGCGGATATCGTCCGTGGAAGGGAAATCCGCCAGCAACGAGCAACCACTACTGGACCAATAAACCAAATCGGTAGACCCAAAAGTTAGGTTAAACCGTGAAAAACACACGAAACAAGTATTCAACCACAAAACACAAACATACGAATTTAATCTTAGACCGATTCTTCCAATTAGTAATTTCCACTACTAGCATGGTCTGACTCGCAAGGAAATTTTTCAGTTTTACTTACGTAGTGTTTCGATTTATTGTTTCTAACTCAAGTACAGTATAGAATTTTTATTTAATTACGCCATAATGCTCTCTCGCTCTGTGAACTTTTTTTTTAATAACAACTTTACATTGGAAACTGGTTTCCAATCACGTACGTATGATTTCTCCCACATAAGTGATTTCAAGTCAATAGGTTTTTGGAGCTCCTTTGATATTTTCAAGTTAAAATTTGTGTTGGTACCTGGTTACAAATCGTGCTTCCGAGTCACGTTCACAAGTCAGATTTAGCGAATATGGGAGCAATCATATGCAGTTTTCGATCACTTTCTTCGATTCGAAGATGGACCATTCAATAATTAAGTTACACCGAGATGGAGAAAAAAGAAATATCAAAACAAGCAGCACTAGTCAGCAGATTAATAATCTAGTTTCTAAGTCTCTTCATACTGTTAAGGAAGAAAGTCTCCGGTACCATGTGGATTAATGTTATTTGAGAGAGCTCGAGTGTTTTGGAAGGAGTGGAGTATAGAGTGACTGAAATGAGTGACGAAGCGAAACGAATACAATAAAAATCAAGATGCAGAATCATGAATCAACAACCTATGTTATAATGGTGTATAATATATATAAAGCTGTTGATCGACGTTTCTTCGGATAGTTTAAATTATGATTCCTTTCTTGTAGAGAGATAAGATTTGTGTAATTTGAACGCAAAAAAACAGTCATAAATTAAATAATTCCTATATTTGAAAATTGTAAAACAGAATTCAATCGAGAACACTAAAAGAACGTCCTTTTAATAGATCTTTGTACCAATAATATTTTTTTTCTACGACTAGGCTACCAATACATTCCAATAGCTTGAAGATTAATACTTACGTACCTGACCCCCAATTTCACGGAAAACTAAATTTTCAAAATGATGGTTCTCAGCAGTCTTGCTTCGGCACGGTGTGCCTGTAACCGTTATTAACGAAAAAAAAAACCAAACTTAATTCACCGAATGGTGATACGGGGCCGTCCATGTGGTCATATATGGGGGGAGGGGGGTTTGAAAAATGACCACGATAAGCCACATGGGGGCAGGGGGGGTGTTGCTCTCGAACCACGTGGTTTTTTTTACACGAAAAACTTTTGGTGAATAACAATAGCGGTGTAAAAAATACAAATCAATAAAATTTAATGATTTAATCATTAAACGCAAAGCGCATCTTAGGGCCGATGCCCACGTAGCGTCTTTTCAACTCAGCATTAAAAAGACGCAGGTGTGCATCGAGAAAAACCGGTAACGCAGCGTCGGTCGTAACGCCGATGCATATCTGCGCTATTTGATCAACTTAGCCAAAAAAGAAAAAACAGCGATTCAGTCTCAATTTCCACAACAAAAATTTGGAAAAGAAAAATGGGAAAATATAAAAAAAAATCCGCCGCCGCAGATGTTTTTTTTGCATCACGCCCCCGACACTTTTGCATCAGCGGACTGCAGCTACAAATTTGAAAAATATTCATGTTTTTACAATAATCCAAGAAAAAAACTTCAAAAGAATTTCTTGTGGATATTCAGGAAAAATCCAGTAAAGAAATTTTCTGTAAAAACTTTGAAATTACTTCATATAATCCTGATTAAGTGCTGGCATTCAGAATGATTTTTGAACAATTCTCTCTGAAAAATTTTGCTACAAATTGTTAATGAAAAAAAAACAAAACATCTCCAGTGTAAATTGCGAAAAAATTTCCTTAAAACTCCGAAAAAAATTCCATGTGAATTCTGTCTGAAAATTCAAAACAGTCCCGTGGGAAATACATATAATTTTCAGTGGAAAAAAAATGTTCAAATTTTCATATATTTTTTTTACATTCTAATGAAATTTTCTACGACAAGTTCTTTCGAATCTTCACCAGAAATTCTTCTTTATTTCCAAAAGAAGTTTTTCGAACATTTTAAGGAGTGCACTTAAAAATGTTCAGTTCAGTCTGCAATGGCTGGCATATAAAAGCTTTCAATTTATAACTAAGGAAATGCTAATAGAATATACTAAGTTGAAAAGCAGACCAACTTCCAGTTGGAATATGGAGCCATAGAAGAAGAAGAAGACTTCTAAATTTTTCAATAAAAACTCTTCTGAATTTCCGAAAGATATTAAACAGCCAATGTCACATGAAACACTTTGATATTTCCGTTGTTTTTTGTTTTTGGATTTTTTTTTTCAAATTTGGAATTTTGAAATGAATTTTTTTCGGAATACTATACTTCTTTGTGAATTCTATCACATTTTTTAAAATTTTCCAAGTATTTTTTTATGCGAGGCATTATTTAGAATTTCCACGGAAGAGTCTTCAAAAAATTCTTTGGATTTTCAATTCTCGAGATTCTTGTTTTTTTAATTTGTACCATAAATTCTTCCAAAATTTCATAGGGAATTCATTCTTCTTCGAGAAGTCATTTTGATTTCTTTGTAGGTTCAGCTAAACATTGCTTTAAGTCTTTAAGATGCAAAGATGCACAGGAAATGATTTAGAAATTTTAAGGAATTTTCACATCAGAAAATCTTTAAAATTTTGATTTGATTTTTTAACCCTTTTGTTACCGACAGGGTACCCGGGTACCTTTTTCGTTTTCAAGTGAAATTTTTTTAGGGTTCTAAACATCGTAGGAAATTGTAGCTCCGTGACATCTTCAAACTCGGCAAAATTAAGGTTTGGGTGGTACGAAAATGAAAATCCAGTAAGGGGGGGCTTGGGGAGGGGCTTCTGAATATTTTTACCCCGTAACGTACCGACAGGGTACCCGGGTACCCACGTTTTGGTATGACCATAACTTCGTTAGTTTTCAACCGATTTGGACGATTCCGTTAGCTATGGATCAAGTAATTCATCCTCTATCCGATCCATGTCACATAGGACCGATCCGGATTACCTGGTGACCGGAGTTCCGGATTTGCTAGACCATGTCTCAAAAATGGAGAAGTTGATCTTATAGAATCCAAATAATGATTTCTTGTACCCTGAGTTACCAGTTTCGCAGAAAATTCGAGGATTATGACTTCCCAATGTATTAGGACCACGTGATCATATGGACTCGGAACGGACATCCCGGAATAGGTTCCCGTGGGCCCTATAGTGGCCGCAAATTCATTCCTGGCAATATGGGTATCAAAATTCTTGAAATTGTTTCGGGATCAGTTGTCTTGAAATTGTTGTTGATCAGTACCGTTGCTGATGAAGAATGTGTATAGCCGCCAGACATTCTAAATACTCACGCTCCTCTAATGTGGACGTGTACAATACACATGTGGAAGTATTGGCTTGAGAAATGGATTGCGAGTGATTTGACTATGCGTCCAATTTGGGAATCTTGAGCTCGTTCAGTAGCCGCTAGGTTGCGAAGGCCGACGGAGGTCCTTCGTAGCTTAGTTGGTTAAAGCACCAGTCTAGCGTACTGTAGGGTCATGGGTTCGAGTCCCATCGAAGGGAAAGTGGTTACCTCCAATACATTTTCCAAATCAATATCTTTCACATAACGTACATATTCACATATGAGTTTTCATAACATTGTAAATTAACGTCCAAGTCGGGTGGTTTAATCCCCGGAAATAGGCAATTACCTTTGATTGAACTGATGTTATTCATATAGTTGAAACCATAGGATGGATATGAACCGGAACGGTCATTCTGGAACAGGTTCCCGGAGGGCCCGTAGTAGCATTAGCATTAGCATTAGCATTGTTACGGTGTAATTCGTAGATTGGACACTAGTGATACTCATGTTTTTCTTTTGAGATCCTTATCTAGAATGCTATCAGAAATCAAGAAGAGGTTCCCGGAGGGCCCGTAGTGGCCAAAAACTCATTTTGAATAAACCCTAGCAATATGGGTAGTGGTCAAAAACTCATTTTGAATAAACCCTAGCAATATGGGTATCAAAATTCTTGGAATTGTCCCTGAAACATGTTTTCCATGAAGTTGAGACCATAGGATGGATATGAACCGGAATGGTCATTCTGAAACAGGTTTTCGGAGGGCCCGAAGGGCCCGTAGTGGCCAAAAACTCATTTAGAATAACCCCTTGCTATATGGGCATCAAAATTCTTGGAATTGTTCCGGAAACATATTTTCCATGTAGTTGAGACCATAGGATAGATATGAACCGGAACGGTCATTCTGGAACAGGTTCCCGGAGGGCCCGCAGTGGCCAAAAACTTATTTATAATAAACCCTGGTAATATGGGTATCAACATTCTTGGAATTGTTCCGGAAACATGTTTTCCATGTAGTTGAGACCATAGGATGGATATGTCCCGGAACGGGTTCCCGGAGGGCCCGTAGTGGCCAAAACTAATTTAGAATAAACCCTGGCAATATGGGTATCAAAATTCTTGGAAATTTTCCGGAGACATGTTATTCATGTAGTTCAGACCATAGGATGGATATGAACCGGAACGGTCATTATGTAACAGGTTCCCGGAGGGCCCATATGGTCCCAAAACTCATTTAGAATAAACCCTAACAATATGGGTATCAAAATTCTTGGAATTGTTCTGGAAACATATTTTCCATGTAGGTAAGACCATAGGATGGATATCAACCGGAACGGTCATTCTGGAATAGGTTTCCCGAGGGTCCGTAGGGCCAAACACTCATTTAGAATAAACCCTGGCAATATGGGTATCCAAATTTTTGGAATTGTTCCGGAAACATGTTTTCCATGTACTTGAGACCATAGATTGGATATGACCCGGAACGGTCATTCTGGAACAGGTTCCCGGAGGACCTACAGTGACCATAAATTCATTTGGGAGAATCCCTGGCAATATGGATATCATAATTCTTGGAATTGTTCCTGAAACATGTTATTCATAAAGTTGAAACCATAGGATGGATATCAACCAGAACAGTCAACAGTCAAAGGCCTTTAGCGGCCATAAACTCATTTAGAAGACACCCTGGCATCAAAATTCTTGAAATATTTTCGGAAACATGTTTTTCCAAGAAGATGGGACTGATGTTGGGTCATCAGGCTGAATGGCTGTTAGGCCGAATAGTTATTGGGTCGAATGAGAAGTGAGGAGTGAATAGTGAGAAGTGAGCAGTGAGAAGTGGAAAGTAAAAAGTGAAAAGTGAAATGAGAGAAATGAGAAGAGAGAAGTGAAAAGTTACACAGTGTTGACCCGATTTTGTCACTCCCCGATTTTATCTACCTCCGACTTTATCACATTTTTGACCCGATTTCATCACGTTCCGCTTTTAGCATAGCATAGCATATGTGATTGTACAAATCGTGGGTGGCTATACAATGCTCAATTGAGCAATCTACTGTATATTGTCGCAAACTGGTACTTGGGATTAGTACCTTCTCCTATACAGTAGCAGTTGTATACCTGGCCACGTCCTTACAATCACGGAAAGAAAGAAAGGGAAGGAATGTTAGTTCAACATCTACTAGTGAAGATGCAGGGAACACATACTACCTTCATAGATGTCTCGGGAAGGAAAATTTGTGTTAGTGGGTAAGGTGAATAATAAGGAGCTCTATTCGACAATATAGAGCGTTTGTCAATAACAGTATATGCTGAAAAAATAATAAAATATATTCATCAATTTACTTACGAACCGTCCAAAGGAGGACAAAGTAACCTGAATTTTACAAATGTTTCGATGGATTTTACAAAATTTCGGCAAATTGCGCAATAGTTCTGCCGTCCGAAATAAGAGCCAACTCGCACTGAACTGATTAACTTTATTAACGGCCGCGCAATGCAAGGCACAAAATTTCGGCACGTCGCGCGATCGTTCTGCCGTCCGAAACAAGAGCCAACTCGCACTGAACTAATTAACTTTATTACCGGCCGCGCAATGCAAAACACAAAATTTCGGCAAATCGCGCGATCGTTCTACCGTCCGAAACAAGAGCCAACTCGCACTGAACTGATTAACTTTATTACCGGCCGCGCAATGCAAAACACAAAATTTCGGCACATCGCGCGATCGTTCTGCCGTCCGAAACGAGAGCCAACTCGCACTCATTTCATCACGTTCCGCTTTTGTCACGTTTTTTGACCCATTTTACATCCACAAAAAAAATTGAAAATTTCAGTCGTTCTTTTTATTTTTGTAAATTATTCAGCAAACACCAATGATACTTACAGCGCCTGTGGTTCATTATATATCATTTCTGAGTACTTGTCAAGAATTTTTAAGTCTTTTTGACAAGAAATAACGGAAAAAGAAGATAGCAAGTGTTTCTTCTAAATGAGGGTCCCCTCGGAAACCTGAGAATGACCGGTCCATTGTCAAACCATCTTATGGCCTAATAACCCAAAAGATCATGCTTCCGAGACAATTTCATGAATTTTGATACCCATCTATTGTCAAACCATCCAATGGTCCAATTACTTATCGGATCATGCTTCCGAAACAATTTCATGAATTTTGATACCCACATTGCCAGGGTTTCTTCAGAATGAGTTTGTGGCCACTTTAGGCCCCACGGGAACCTGTTCTAAATTGACCGGTCCGTTGTCAAACCATCCAATGGTCCAATTACTTATCAGATCATGCTTCCGAAACAATTTCATGAATTTTGATACCCATATTGCCAGGGTTTCTTCAGAATAAGTTTGTGGCCACTTTAGGCCCGACGGGAACCTGTTTCCGGAATAACCGTTCCGGGATTAATTCATAAGATGGTCCTGTAACGTAGTTAAGTTATATTCTTAAAATTTCCAACGAAGTTTATTAGTCATGACGCAAGAAATCTTCATTTGGTTGAATATATATCTTCAATTTACACATACTTTGGGACTTGGCCCAGTTATTCCGGAATTCCGGTTATCTGTAACATGTATCGAATAGCGGGTGAGTTCCTGCATCCGTAGCAACCAAAATCGTCAAAATCGGTGAAAAACTGACAATGTTATGATCATTTTAAGTCCGTGGGTACCCGGGTACCCTGTCGGTAACGTAAGGGTGTTTTTTTTGTCGGTAACAAAAGGGTTAAGGAATTCCTTCAAAAGTACAATTTTTTCGTTATTTTCACTTGTAAAAACATGGTTTTTCAGATGAACTTTTTTCGATTTTCTACTGGAAAATCTTAGGAATTTCCATCGGAAATATTTTGGCATATTCCGAATAATTTGTTTTGGAAATTTAAAAAAACTGCTGAAAGTGAAAGATTCTGTAAAAAAGTAAGCTGGATTTTTTTCTAATTTATACTGAAACCTGTTAATACCTGTTAATATTGGAATGTAAACTAATTTGATGATTCTGAAATCAAAACTGGAATTTCTACAGGAATGCTACTCAAAAGAAACAACAGTAGGAGGTTTTATTTGCATCTCTAAGATTACATATTAACTTCTCTGATAAACTTTTTGTTGTAAGAGTTCAGTTCAGATGCTTCGCTGAGGTTAATATATCTTAAGAATTTCCAGTACCTCCAGAGCTACGGAAGGTCCCAAATACTCTTAGGCATATATAGGGTTATTCAGTGATGAACTTTATAATTATTTGAAAAAAACAATGATAAAAAAATTAAAAAAAAAATTATTAATATAGGGATATTTTGGAAAATTTCTAAACCATTACAATTTTTTCTCGAAATTTTTATAACATATTCGCGAGTTCACATTTTTTTGTATCCTCCTGATGCATCGAAGGTGAACGAGTTCTAGATATCCTAATACTCGATACACATTACAACATGATAACATCATCAAAATGTTCGAATTCATGAAAATTTATAATTTCCATGCTGGGTTTAGTTTGATTTTGAATCAGTTGAAATTGTCCATCTTCAAAATTGATCGGTTTAACCATATGTTTTAGTTACATAAGGTTTTTTTTTTATTTTTGTGCTTAAAAAAAACCACGTGGTCATAGGGGGGGGGGGAGGGAGGGGTGGTTTGCCAAATGACCACGATAAGCCACAAGGGGGGGGGGATTGAAAATCTTCAAAAAATATGACCATGTGGTTTCTGGATGGCCCCTGTTGGATACTCAAATCTCTCACACACTCGTACCGCCCCCGTTGCACATTCACCCAATAGAAACAGGGAACTCTTACCTTTTGTGGCGAGCCGCCGACTCAGTGGGATGTAACGCTGGCTATTATCCACCTCAAAGCCACCTGCGATGCGACGTTGTATTGCCGATAACTGTGCACACACACCACAGTCACCAACGATGTTTAACCGCCGGCTACGCTCACCACTACACACAACCACCAGAACTCGATGATGGGAAGCAACGACCGTGTCCACCACCCACCGCTGACACGACCACCAGCCTCCACTTCACCGACAGTCGCGCCCACACGACCGCTGCCACCAATCGGCTCCTACGAAGGACCACGGCAATATGCCGACACGCACACCGCAGTTGAACCGCCACGTCTTGCTATGGATGCGCCAGGAGTGATGCCGAAACCGCACGGTTTCAGAAAATTATTATTAACTCTTTGCATCCGCTCCTGCGATCCACAGCCCGCACACCGTCGCTGTTGCCGAACCACACACGCCACCTCTCGCTCTGCCGCATCAACGATCGCTCCGTTCCGATGCTCGAGACAACAAGATGCAACACGTGTGTCGACTCGCGTCTGAAGCTGCTGGTCGCCTTGTTGACCGCTCCACTCTGCCGCCTCTCGGAACTTCTTCTTGTGAGAAGAAAAGACACCTTTTTCACTTTTACTCTTTATTTCGTTGTTATCGGTACAAAGTATGAAAACAGAATGAAATGAGAACGAATGGAACATTTCTTATATAACAAAAAAATCTGTGTTGGCAGCTAAAAACTACATGTCATGGCCACGCCCCTTCGGGATGCGTTGCTGAATGTGAATTCATATCCTGTTTTGAAACGCGTCTATCGCGAACAGCCCCTACTGCCTTTCTCGCATTTAGCCAAGACACCAACCTTATATGGCGTTAATGTGGTTCGATGTACCATTTTCCTTATAACTTTCAAGCACAACGGTCGATCAATTTGAAATTCAATAATGATCAACTAGGCTCTGTTCCCTGTCCCCTGTCGAATGAAAATGAGAAAATCGGTTGATGATTACTATAAGAAAAGTTGTCTAATGTTTTTCTTAGCTTTTGTGCACACACATACACACACACACACATACACACATACATACACACGGACAGATAGACATTTGCTCGGCTCTTCGAGCTGAGTCGAATGATATATAACACTATGGGTCTCCGAGGCTTCTATAAAAAGCTTGTTTTCGGAGTGAAATGATAGCCTTTCGGTACAACTTTGTTGTACGAGAAAGGCAAAAAATGTCCATCCATTCTGAACTCGCCTTTCGAAAGATATAATATCCAGGCATCTGCTATGAAAATTTCAAAATATTTCATCTAGAGAATCGAAAGTTATAGCAGTTACAAATTTAATGGTTTTTGCGTTCGATATTTCACTAATATGCAACCATATACGTGAATTTCCTCCTGATTACATCCAAATAAATTACCATCAACACACATTTATAAAGTTTGAAAAGTTTAAAAAAAAAATATCATCATATATGCCATTTGCAACCTCAATCAACTATAACCTATAAACCTATTCTTTGAATAACGGGTGGCCACTAAATAGCGGGAATGAAAAGAATGGCTTTGGAAGAAAACTACAAAGAGGTACTGTTCAATCTGATATACGTTATATAAGTAATACGATTTGTTGGAATTAAATGGAATTGTTGTAAACTCGTCTAATGACAGTGAAATATTTCTTAAATAGTTTCAGTCTTTTAAAATTCTCTCATTTTTTTACCTAGCTTTATGGAAATGCGATAGTTTCCCTCTTCTAGTTCTAAGTCGGATACTAGTATTCCCTGTGTCAGTTAATTTATGAAGTAAATGCATCGTAGTTCAGCAAGTCAGTTAAATTGTTGAGACGTTTCGAAGTGGTGCATATATGCTTTTTCCGTCTACCGTTCTCAGAAAAGGCGGATGATGGTTGTATAACTGACAACAAATGATGCACATTGTTGTTTAATTGTTGGTTACTAGCCCGACTAGGAAGGCAAAACAAGATTATAACATGATTGTAACAACATCAGTTATTTACAACCGTTGATATAATATAATGATAAATTTTTATCAGATTTTTTCTTAACAAAATTATAACAGAATTAGTTATGTTTCATTGTTTTGTTAGAAAATTTAGTTATTTTAACAACATCCTGAACCAAGTTTATAACAGCCTATGTTAGAAAAACTGTTGAACTCAGTAACACAATATGATATAAATGTGTTATTCTCTCCTGATTGAGAGTCTTACTAACTTCCCAGTACCCATGAAAGACAAAATTGTTTCAGCGCGGTATTCTATGTTACCAACTATTATCATATTTAATAAAAGCAGAATCATCATACCGAGTGTAGTTACTTGTCTGTCATAGACAACATTCACCTTTTTGGTATGATTAGGAGATTGAAGTGCAATAATTCTGTAATTTGAATAGGGACACGGCAGGTATTTCCGTCCATCGTCGTAGGGGCTAAAACCAACGAAAGCAACGTACATTTGCTAGAACTCCACTATAGCAGAACGTTTCTCCTGAGGTTACGATTTGGTACGTATGAGTTTTATAAAAAAGCGTCTCTTTTATTGGTTTTCGAGACTATGACGAACAGACGAAAATACCTGCCGTGTCCCTACTGTATTGTGGTTGTATTGTCTATTTTGTCATTGATATTAGAACAATGTTATCTCTAAAATCCTTTGCTATTTTTTTTCTATTATTCAAATAATAGGTATTAGGTTATATTTGAGGTTGCAAATTGCATATTTGATGATAATTTCTTTGGATGTAATCAGGAGGAAATTCACGGTATATATGGTTGCATATTGGCGAAATATCGAACGCAAAAATCATTAAATTTGTAACTGCTATAATTTTCTATTCCCTTGATGAAATATTTTGAAATTTTCATAGCAGTAGAGGTGTGCGCCGCCGTCGACATTTTTGCATCGGCGCGCCGCTGTTTAAAATTTGTCACGCCGCTGATCTACAATTTTCCACGCCGATTCAAATTTTCAGTGAAAACTCCAAAGATTCAGTGCATTTTCCGTATAATTTCCTGAGATCTCTACAACATTACGTTGAAACTCCAGAGAATTTTTCGTAAAGATACCAATTATTTCCATGAAAATTCTATACAATATCTTGTTGAAATTTCGAAGAGCTCTCCGCAAAAACTAAGCGTGAAAATTGCGAAGGAGTTCCCGTTGAAATCCAAAAAAATATCTTATTGAAATTGAATTATTGAACAGAAAAGAGTTTTTCGGCAGAAAGTCACAAGGCTGAAAGTTGTTAGGCCGAATCGTTTAACCGAAAAGACTATTTGGTAGAAGCCTACCCGAGCGAAGCTTAAGAGCTAATCAATAACTTGTTAAATGTTGTGAAATTATCGATTATGTTTACTTAATTTTGTTATTGTTTGTTATTGTTGTTAACGGTTAAAATAACAAAACGTATAACAGAATAATCTTACTGTTCCATCAAGTCAAAAACTATTTCTGCTGGCGATGAGATCAAATCGAAAACTAAATTTGATATTAGTTTCCGATAGCAAAATAAGTACACAGTTTGATGCCATATCATTATATGTTTTCTATATGCCCTCATTATGTTTTCAGACTTTGCTAGGATATCTAATCTAGCCTAAAGATATTTGGCCGAGAATGTCATTTGGTCGAACAGTGCCTTTGACTGAAAAAAATCGTCAATATGTAATAAAGTTTGGACGGACTTGTAAAAAGTTGTTTACCCTAGCAGGTCATTGGCTGAAATGTTCGGGTGAAAAAGTCGTTTGACCATCATTCATCGTTTGACCAAAAATGACGTTTGGTAAAAAATGTGGTATTTGGCAGAAAGAGTCATTTAGCCTCAAAATGTCCTTTCTGTAATCTTCTTTAAAAAGTGTTGTTCGGCTGATTGATTATTTTGCCAAAAAGACGTTTAGCCGAATAGGTCATTTGACAGAAAATGCCGTTTGGCCAGAAGGGTTGTTTTGCAGATAGGACATTTTCGGGCCAAATTACCATTCCTGCCAAACGGCATTTTCGGTCAAATGATCTATTCGGTTAAATGATTTTTGCGGCCAAATTACCAGTTCGGCTGATGTCCATTTCGGGTGTATGTCGTTTTCGGTCGAACTACATTTTTGACCTGATAACAGTTTCGGATAAACGTTCAATTCGGCTTAAAGGGATTTGGTTAGATGTTAGATGGATTTTGGCTTAAATGCCAGTATCGACTTAAAAGTAGACAGGTTACGAAATTTTGTTCAACGGTCGTTTGACAAAAGGCCTTTTCAACGTAAATGTCATTAGGCTAAGCGGATGGATATTTTGGACCATTGCCTATTCAGTTATTGACATTTGGCCGTATGACATGTTGGCCTAAACGGACAAATGACCCAATCTATCAAACAACCAAATCGGCCAAACGGCATGATGACCTATTCGGTCAAACGACCTGTTAGAGTAAATGACTTTTTCAGTCAAATTACCAGTTCGGACAGACGCCTTTCGGCCAATGGAATTTCCCAAGAATTTCTTATGGACAATACACTAGTCGTTCGATAACTGCAACTGCAATGTTTTTGTTTCAGTTAGCGAATAGCGTTCGATAACTGCGATGCATTCTAGACGTCAAACAATTGTCAGACGTCGTCAAAATAAAAGTGCATCTGATTGTTCACCGCTATGCAGCTATCATCGACTTTGACATCGTTTTGAAGCTCAACTCAGATAACTGCAACACTGATGTAACTTTCGAAATGCAGTTAAAAGCATTGCAGAAAGTCATTTATTTCAGTTATCAAACGTCTACTGTACACAGAATTTCCCGTAGAAATCCAATAATTTCGAATAGCCAAGTACAAGCCAAGACTATTGTATGAGAGTAGCATCACTTTAATCCGTTACCGCAGATATTTATTTGGGGCTAATCACTATCTCTTAGATGGAAGCAATGCACTCTCCAATAGTCGCGATCTGTCCTGGCTACGTCCTTGCGATTGCTGAGGAAGGGGAAGGATGGTTAGTGTCACATGTACTTAAGAAAGATGCAGAGAACTCTACGACCTCTCATAAGTGCCACGGGCGGTTTTGGGATTGTGTAGCGAGGTTATAACAGTAGGAATCGTTTTGGTTGAACGTGAAACACAGAAAGAACTGAGATAGAAATACAAAGTTGGAAAGGGACGAGCCTGGAATTGAACCCACGACCTCCTGCTTATAAGGCAGAAGCAGTAGTCACTAGACCACCGAGCTCGTCTACTACCATTGTCAATAATGTTCTGTGCAAATTTGGAAGAATACTCAACAGAAACTCAACAGGAACTTTCCATAAATTTCCAAAGTTTTTCCTGTAGAAGTTAAGAACATTTCTTTTGTGAAAATTCTGAAGTTTCTCATGTAAATTGCGACAAATTTTCTGCTGAAATTCCAAACAATTTTATTTGGGAATTCAAATTAAATTCTCTTGGTAATTCCAAAGATTTCTGGAAACTTCAAACAATCCGAAAATATTTTCCTAATTTTGGAAAAACTTATAGATTTTTCTGGAGAAGTTCATTAGATTTTTCATGCGAAATTCAAAAGATTATTCTTTCAATGTCGTGAAAATATCCCGAAAAAAATGCAAAAAAAATCTTAAAAAAACATGATGAAAAAATTGCCACGCCGATTCACGCCGCCGCCGGCTAAAATGGCTTTCGGCGTGACGCCGAAAACGCCGCCGCCGACGAATATCGGACCGGCACACACCTCTACATAGCAGTCGCCTGGATATTATATCTTTCGAAAGGCGAGTTCATAATGGATGGACATTTTTTCGTCAATAACGGTCACAGGCACACCGTGTTCGGAATTTGGTGATGTTCTCTGCAATCGATCTCAAAATTCCATGGACGTGATTCCGGGGATATTGATGGGAGTACTGAGGTAACCTCCCGGTCCGGAATAATGGCCACTGCCTGATCAAGCCGGAAACACGTCTTTCGACGTGTCAAACTTCATGATTTTGCAAAACAAGTTCATAGAAATGTGTTCTGATGGTATTTAGCTAATCTGGCCACATTCCGGAACACCCTGGTATGCTGGTTCCCTAGGGGAAGTTATCACTTTTTTATCACTGCTAAAACCTGGCTTGCAACGTATCATATGTTATGCTCTTGCAAAACAAGTCTATGTTTTGAGGGTATTTGATCCATGTGGTGTCTTTCGTGTCTGCTATTCAACATCGCTTTGGAAGGGGTAATACAAAGAGCAGGGTTTAACAAGAGTGGTACAATTTTCAACAAGTCCGTCCAGCTATTTGGCTTCGCCGACGACATAGATATTATGGCACGCAACTTTGAGAAGATGGAGGAAACATACATCAGACTGAAGAGGGAAGCTAAGCGGATCGGACTAGTCATCAACACGTCGAAGACGAAGTACATTATAGGAAGAGGTTCAAGAGAAGACAATGTGAGCCACCTACCGCGAGTTTGCATCGGTGGTGACGAAATCAAGGTGGTAGAAGAATTTGTGTACTTGGGCTCACTGGTGACTGCCGAAAATGATACCAGCAGAGAAATTCGGAGACGCATAGTTGCTGGAAATCGTACGTACTTTGGACTCCGCAAGACGCTCCGATCGCCGCCGTACCAAACTGACAATCTACAAAACACTCATTAGACCGGTAGTCCTCTACGGACACGAGACCTGAACGATGCTCGTGGAGGACCAACGCGCACTTGGAGTTTTCGAAAGGAAAGTGGTCATATTCCGGGTCGCCCTGGAATGCTAATTCCCTGAGGAAAGTGGCCACTTTTCGATCAATTCCTGGCTTGCGACGACGTATCAAACTTCATGATTTGGCAAATCAAGTCCATTGGAATGTGTTCTGAGGGTATTTGGCCCATTTGGTCATATTCCGGGACGCCCTGGAATGCTGGTTCCCTCAGGTAAGTAGTTATTTTTTGATCAATTTTGAAAACTGACTTGCTTGATTTTGCACAACATGTCCATCCATAGAAAAGTGTTCTGATGGTGTTTGGTCCATCTGGTCGCATTCCGGAATGCTCTTTTTGATCATTACTGAAACCTGGCTTGCGACGCACACTGGGGCAGCCCTGGTTCAATCATGGAATAAACCTCTCAGTCTTTGAAATGATGAAATTGACCGTAGGTATCTTTGGCGAAGTTTCTATATACATCAATGCCGACATTTTGGTCAATATTCATAATTTTTAGCGATAATCGCATAAAAGTCCCAAACGCCAAATTGGCCAAACAGCGTTTTTAAAGTATGATTTCTTCAGAAAAGTTGCTTATCACTTAATTTCGATGAACCTTGCTAAAAATTTCAAATTTCCAGAGCCTACTGTGATGAATTATTTGCTTATTTTGAAAAGAAAGACCAAAAATGAAATTTGATCAGTCATTGTACTTTTTCAACACTTTTACTATTGGATATTATTTAAAATCATAGATATTGGTAAAATACACGATTCGTGGCGTTGATCCAGTTAGAAAAAAAAATGATTTTTGGTGATTAATCGTGGAAAAAAGGCAAATTTATGGTATTTTTCACATATGTCGATTATGCGATGGGACAGAGACGGGCAGCTGTTTTAATCGGCAATGGACAGAAAAATTCATGCCATTTCATACAAACATTTTCTCAAAGACATGATATTAGATGATTTTTTTCAAAACTAATTTTACTGAATGCCAGTACTGATGCTATAAAAAAATACCTCCTAATGATTTTCGATTAGTTAGGAGGGTAAATAATTGAGCAACATGGTACAATGAATTAAATTAAAATTCGCACCGAGAGGTTTATTCCTTGTTGAAACAGGGCTGCCCCAGTGTGCGACGTATCAAACTTTAGGATTTTGCAAAACAAGTCAATAGGAATTTGTTCTGAGAGTATTTGGCACATCTGGTCACATTCAGGGACACCCTGGAATGTGTTTTAATCTGTCTACGTCTGTGCTCCAAGTTTGTTCAACGAAGAAATATTTCCCAAAGACTAGGTGTGCTGGCAAATCTTTTGATAAACAAGTTTGACAGCGTCAGTTTTTTTACTCTCTACCTAATTGTTTTGGTTGATTTTTGGAGAGACACCCACTGTCGAAGGAGGTGAATACCCGGTTTCACAACAAACGTATCGGATGCATAGATGGTAGAACTACCAGTCAAGTGCTGATCGAAGGATATAACTGAATATAGTTAGGTGCGTACTTCCGACCCCTTTGAGAACCTGCTGCCATTTTGAATTTCCAGATTGTAATTCGATTGAATAGCGGAATTTTTATTGGCTGTACTAGACAGCACCAAAGAAGGTTAGTTAGTAAATATCTAGTGTTTATGTAAAATAAAAAAGACTAATTAATGATTTGAGTGTATAACTTCTACGTTAAGTTAAACGATTTACAATGATATGGAAATGCTAATATCATCTTCCAAACTTAGACGTACATGTTCATGATAGAATTAGAGGCGAAAGTATAGAATTGATAGTTCCGTTAGGAAACGGCAGGCATGAAGAATGTCGATTTGAAAGCGAGCGGAGGGCAATATTTGTGATGGCACATATCGCACGACCTGGACACGATTTGGAGACAGTACTCGTCGATAGAAAATCCTTCCGCACGCAATGGCATATGAGCACCTTCCTTTTTCCAGTTGAGATATGTCAGCTTCCACACTGATATTCTTCCCTCCCTCTTCATACGGGAGTTTGGCAGAAGGAAGGTCGTGCGATATACGCCATCACAAATATTGCCCTCCGGTCGCTTTCAAATCGACGTCTATAAAAACATCCTTCATGCCTGCCGTATCCTAACGGAATTATCAATTCTATACTTTCGCCTCTAATTCTATCATGAACATGTACGTCTAAGGGCGAAGCCAGAGTAAACGCGACGTGCGATGCGACGCGACGCGACAGTGCAATTTGACAGCCTGTTGATAATGATTGTTATTCTTTTACGTGAGTCGCGTCGCGTCGCATCGCTCGTCGCGTTTACTCTGGCGGGCACCTAAGTTTGGAAGATGATATTAGCCTTTTCATATCATAATAAAAAAGACTGTTAAATGAAGGAAAATTGGTAAACATAATTTGTTTCGCCTGCAACAGTTTCACGCCTTGCGATTTATCTGCCCATATTTCAATTTGTTGGATAGAGAAATAAAAACTAACTACAAAAATGTTACTTTGGCAACGGTGCTAAAACTTGTTCTAAAGGGCCGATAATAAATTACGAATTGGTAACTGAGATGGCATTTCTGGGTATCGAGGATTGTCCAACAATCAATATGAAACTGCGGTTATTTTTATGGTTCCATTTCATAAGATATGAACGATCTTCGATACCCAGAAATGAAACCGACGCGTCGATACGTAATCCATTGATGCTCCTTTAGAACAGATTTTACACTGCTGGCATGGCAACATTTTTGTAGGTAAGCATAAAACATGCTTCAAACTAAATACAATCTACAAAAATGGAAGCTACCTCGGTTTTTCTAATACTAAGGGAGACGACACAAGATTCCAATTATTACCTTTAGTATCTTTGATAAGCTTAGAGGTGAGGTTGAAAGATTTTCAATAATTAAATACGGTAAAATAACAGCTCTTTTATCATTTTTGCTCATTATGTGTCTTGGCCGACGCCGATTAAGAAAGTGGACCTTACGATGATCATCCAGAACTACAAAACTTTGTTCAGTATGAACAATGCCGAGAAACAGTAAAACTGTTTTTCTTCGCCTTAAACCACATTTTTCAAGTGGTCCTCAAGGTGATATACCGCTTATAAAGTTCGACCGATGCGTCACCCACCTTTGGATGCAGAGACCGTTGAGCTTTTTATTTAAAGCTCTAAAACAGTACCATTTCAGTCACATTTGGATTTCTTGGCATCTATAACTACCTCAATCCTAGTTGCTAATATTGTCCAATTCACAATTTTATTTCTCCGCAAAATCTTGAAATCGGACAATAGCCACAGCAGCGAAAAAAAACCGTTGGTGCAAAGAGAAGGGATGTGAATTTAATTGTCGTTGTATGTCGAGATGTAAGCTTTGTGTGCGAGTTTTGGGGGCCGAAGGTTTTGATAAAATTAAATCAGACCATTTCATTCGTTCATCGAAAAAGTGGCCGTTCTAGACAAGTTGTAGAAGAATTGAACCTTAAAAAAGTACTAATTGTGCAAATTGCACTACATTGTTGAAGTAAGTTTTTGCATAGCTAGTACAAATAACTTGTGAGATAATTTGAACAAATTATTCCAAATAAGGCAATTTTTTTGAAATGAGAGACTCAATAGCCCTCGTAGTACCCTAAATAGCTTCGGATGGCTGCTCGTTGAAGAACACTGGCCGAGACTTGAAGAAGTTGTTCAACGTGCTCGAGCCAATATTTCAGCAGTCCAAGTCAGTGAATAATTGAGGCAATAATCTAAAATAATCTTCATAACACGAGAACTCGCGTGTTGTAAAAAGTACAACAGGTCGAAAATCCGTTATAATTAAGCCAGTTCAAATGATATCAACGTGATTTTTTCGGGAAAATAATTGTTACGCGCGCGAATCGCCTCCCTTTGCGAAGGTCCAGGGTGAACGAGACTTTCCTTACACGCAACGGGGTATTAGCAAAAGACTTGTGCCGAAGCGGACCAACTCTAATAGATTTCACTCGGGATTCTCGATCCTTGCTAGTTGCCTTGCTCTGAAAGCCTATGCGATGGAATCAAGAAGAGAGTTTCATCTACTCGAGACTGAACTACCATGTGGAAATACTTTCCTTCCTAATCTTCCCGCTAGTATACTTTGCTCAGAAAGTCTATGCTGCAGAAGAGTGGAAATCAGTCTTTCCTTACTGGATGCCAGGGATTTTTCGGTCTTAACCAACGGACAGCCGTTCTTAGACTAAATCGAAAACTTCAATCTTTATTGATACGGCAGGGTATATATACATAATTTTAGCGTATTCTACATTTTACAATTTTTGGTTATTGCCGTTCTGCCCGCGCCCAAATATACTATATTAACAATATGATTCACTCTCACGAAATTTTGGCGACACCACATGTGGCGCCAACTCGCGTCCGAAAGGATCGATACACACGTAAATCGAACTACCCAAAATATGACGATCGTTTTACACACTTCAAAATGTCATCATGAAAAAAAAATAGGGATGCTTGATATTTTTTTGCAAACTTAATCGATTATCGAAATTAATTTATTGGCTTTTTTCGGTGATAATTATACTACTCAAAGCGAAAGGGAGTAGATGAAAGTAATGAAGATACAGATTCGATTGACACTGCAAAGCGAGCGGCAAGTGTGAAATGAATAGAAACTGAAGATTAGCAGAGGGCCATATGAGAGAACAAACATTGTTGAAATCGCTGTTATTCTGCCTAACGTCCACCCAGGAACGGCTTGGATAGTGACGTGGTGATCACTGTACCAAGACAGGCAAAATAACAGCGATTTCAACCTGCTAAAGTGCTGTTCGGCAAGCGTTGGGTGGACGTTAGGCAGAATAACAGCGATTTCAACAATGTTTGTTCTCTCATATGGCCCTCTGCTAATCTTCAGTTTCTATTCATTTCACACTTGCCGCTCGCTTGCGGTGTCAATCGAATCTGTATCTTCATTACTTTCATCTACTCCCTTTCGCTTTGAGTAGTATAATTATCACCGAAAAAAGCCAATAAATTAATTTCGATAAAGTCACGCGGTGATCAAAGCTTTCCTAATTATTAATCGATTATGTTTAATCGAATGCAAATGGAAAATCAAATGTTGTAGCAGAAGTCTGGTAGGCATATTATTGTGGAAATGTATAATAAATTTGATATAGCTCGTTGAACTGTATCCGGCGGGACCATGCCGGTGCACCTACTCGCTCCCTGTTTCGCACACCATGTTGCTGTTTGCTTATTTGACTGCAACACTTTTATCAAATGTACCATTGTCGCGCTAATCTTTTCCTAGAATGCTGCGGCGGTCTTACACTCGCAGGCTCGGAAGCAGGAAGCCGCAGTACTCTATTTTATCTCGAGATGCATAATATATTAACAATATGATTCACTCTCACGAAATTCTGGCGACCCCACATGTGGCGCCACGATACACGATACACGCTATAATTTAACTACCCAACATATGATGATCGTTATGCACACACACTTACGGAGCCGAATTTATTGAATTCAACATTTGGCAAGCAAACATAACCGCTAGGCAATGGTTAAACTCACTGGTATTTTTTAACAGCAAGGAAGTGACCCTGATCAATTTACTTATGTTTTGTAACACTTTTTGAATTTAAATGTAAATTAACAAAATTCGTAGAGATTTAGAGATTTATAGATTTATAGATGGAATTCCGACATTCAAGATTTTTTAAAACGTAACG
Source organism: Armigeres subalbatus (assembly GCF_024139115.2). Taxonomy (NCBI): domain Eukaryota; kingdom Metazoa; phylum Arthropoda; class Insecta; order Diptera; family Culicidae; genus Armigeres; species Armigeres subalbatus. The sequence continues at coordinate 306,880,267 of NC_085140.1, forward strand.
ATTTTTATCACATTTTCAAGGATGATGTGATCAAAATATTTTATTTACTTGTGAGATGAGCATTAGGGTGGTTCAAAAAATTGATTTTGATCCACAGTGCTCATCTGATTCTTTACCATGTTCTGAGTTTCCCCTGAAAATTTGAGCTCATTTGGATTAAAACTGATTTAGCACAAGCCGTTTCAAGTTTGCATGCAAATTAGTTTGGAGAAAATTATTTTTTCGTTGTACTGTTAATGAAGTTTCCCCATCAAGCGCAGGTTAAAAGAAAACCTACATAGCTAAAAGGAATACTCAACAGCTTTCACTCAGTGTAAACCGCATCTCAATTTATCGTTCCAATAATTCATGATTAGACAATGTTTTCACCACGTAAAACACTTTTTTGGTAGTTGATTTGCATTATAAATATATTAGGGAGAAATATCAATATATTCAAGGGAGATTATATATTGCTGTTACAATTATTTTAAATTGATATTTGAAAACCATCCCTAGAGCGGAATAAAACTTGTAATGTTGCTTGGGATATCACCGCATGGCTAAGGAAGGCTTTTATATTACTATGGTAGATTATTGTTTAGCATGATCAATCGTTTTGAATAATTTTATGACACCAGTTAAACTTATTCATTCGCATAACAAGTTTCAATTTTGGCAGGTGTTTAGAAAGAACTGGGTATATATGAAAAAGATATCGAACCAGTGCATAATCTCCATCCAAGCGTTTCTCAGCTATTTTCAGAGGATTTCATAAATTTCTCAAGTTCGGCTTCGTTATGCTCTTTGACGCTTGGGTTCCCATAAACAAGTTATTAAGACTATAACTTGGTAATAATCGATTCTCGCTTAGTTTTTTTCTAATGTTTGGAAGAAAAATCCAGGAAACACATTTAGTAGTGACGTGGTAAATAATTGACTGTTTTACAACTAAAAGGTTCCGTTTAAGGGAGAAAAAAAAGTTGTTTGGGACCCTCGGTAGATTTTTTTCAAATAGTCACAAAATGAAAGCCTAAAGGGTCAAACACAATGGACACGTTTGCGTGCGTTTTGACAGTTTTCCCATGTGTTTGGCCCATAAGAGCTATATTTTCACGTAGTGAAAGTATTAGCGATGCTCATTTTATTTTGTCACACACCGCGTTGAATTATCTTGATTTTATAAAATCAATGATGATTTCTTTTCAAATTAACTCGCATGCATAATCCCATTTTTGAGAATTCCCAAATTGTTATCAATTTGTGAATATGATTTGACAGAGAGAAACGTACTTTTGTAAACAAACTGCCCGATATGAGAGTCTGATATAAATACAATTCAAACATAATTACGTTTGTGGTACAATCTCTATATAAAAATGAATTTGCATTTCCTTTGAGGCAATATAACTCACGAACGGATTGACTGATTTGTACGGGTTTTTCATTAATCGATTCGTCTTGAGGACTGCTGTGTTATAAAATATCACTAAATTTTGAGGAGAAAGTTGAGAAATTGTGAAAATACAATTTTGATGCGAGTTGATAGGAAACCCAATACGATCGCGCTAAAAATGATCTAGAGTGCGGCGCTGAATGAACTCAACAATTGACAGTAAGAATGCAAAATATAGTTGACTCTGTAAATCTCGATGTTCTATATCTCGATATCTCTCCCTTCCTCGGTCCCTTCAATCTACATACATTTTGGCTTTCTACATCTCGATAACTATCCTATCTTGAAATCTTTCTATCCCGATGTGTAGTAATAGTATTTTGTTTTGGATTCACTCTCCCTATGTCGATATGTTCAAATTTTTAGGCTACTAGACCATATTTGGACGATAACAATACAGATCAACAATCAGCAATGATATTTGTTTTGCTGTCGTTTTTCATAGCAACAAGCTGTTTTGGATCTAGTACCCATTTACATTTTCCTTCCATTCCTCGATCTCTCCCTATCTCGATGGTCCCTTCAATATCGAGATGTGGAGAGCGACTGTAGTATAATCCCGAGCATGGTCGGGTACGTTCAACTAGTTTTTCTTGCGAAAGTATCGAAAAATAATCTATTAAATCCCAAAAAATATCTGATATTGGATACGAAATCGAGAAAACAGAAAGCAATAAAATAGGCGTAATTAAGTTTAGCCGAAATATCTCACCGTAATGCTACGTTTTGAAAGGGCAAGTGAATTGAACAGCTTAGTTTAATGCAATTTACTTGCCAAGAGTTGAACATGTTCAACTTACTGTCCGTTCAAGTGAGTTGAGCGAAGGTGTTTGGACGCGTTTAATCCAAGCGACTTGTTCAATTCACTTTCCATGTCAAAATGTAACAAAATAATCATACTCATTATGATAAGCGCAACATAACAAAACGCAATCGGATGAGTGTCATCTTCATGCCTTTCCACTCAAGATACATATTCATTCAATCAATGGTGGGCAGCAAAAAGTTTTCAATTCATAATAAGTTGCAACGCAGGTGTTAAGTTCCAGTAGGAATTTAGGACACCGAAGAGGAAGAAGAATGATGCATTGGAATAATATCGATAATATTCAGAAAGAATTAATCAAATTTCTTGCTGAAGAAAATGATAGAAATGTTTATTGCCGATTTCACCAATTTGAAGAGTTATGTGTAGATTGTGATTTGCCTGCTTCTTTTTCTCACACTCACTCTCATTTCGGGTTGATCGATTTTTGTTACTGAAATTTACCCAATTATAACCCATTACTCGTTAGTCACATGTAAGCGTGTACAATAAATCGATTCCCGCCATGATTTGACGTCTATTTGTTTTCAGATTGAGAACTCACACACAAATATTATACACGGAAAATCTAACTTTTTTGAGTGTATTGAGTGTGAGAAAAAGATGACTGTGAGAAAAAAAATCTCGCAAAACTCTTATAAAGTGCAAAAAGCGCAATACAGTGGAACAATCATTTTAATGTTTGCGGAACAGCTTTCACAGTTTGAACGATTGAATGTTTGCGGAACAGCTTTCACAGTTTGAACGATTGAAGGTGTAGTTTGTCTGCTTTGCACTGCTTCATCGAAATATTTACAGTAGTGTTTGCATTTAACAAAGTTGATATTTTGCATTTAACAAAGTCGATAATCGATTTATTGAAAAATGTATGGACATCCCCACACTGTAAAATGTCATCGAACAACTGTATGACTACTCATCGGAAGATGGCAGGAGGGTTTTCCCACACAAGCTAGAAAAAAACATGTTTAGATTCCTCTTTGCTCGCTAGATGATGTTGTTATCACCGGCAAATTGTTCGCCATTTCGTTGTATGGAAAAACTCGAAGTGAACCATATTGTTAATATAATATATTTGCCGCGCCCATCAATCCGCCGTATGGGCTTGATGCGCGCGTTCAGAACGTGGTGCTGCTGAGTCTAGCACAAACAAATCGCCCTGACCTATGCTGGAGTGCACTGCACTGCGGCGCACACGTAATTAATTATGTGCGGACGGGTCGCTGTAAGAATCATTTTCATTGTTTTGGGTACAACGGCGCGCACCAGCGCCGTTCGTTTGGGATCAAATTCTGTTGTGATTGTCGCGTCGGTAACAATAATAAAGGAGATATATCTAGACTAACATTTGAAAAGGGCGTAACAGCCAAAATTTATTCCTTTTGATTCTTCGTCCACACATATAGCTTTATATGTAGACGAAGAATCAGAAGGAATAAATTTTGGCTGTTACGCCCTTTTCAAATGTTGGTCTAGATATACTCTCATTGAGGACATTTTTTAAGTTCAATGGATGTTTTGCTGGTCCTCCGGAAGATCCTGAACCAACGGAATACCAGTGAAAATAGTCAATAAATGGCGCAATGTTTCTTATGACAATCCTAAAACCCTGGCGTAGTGAAAAAAAAATCTTAATCTATTTTTAACCTTCCACTTAGCGGCGCTAGTGTAAGGTACACTGGGGGAAGTGGAAAAGGAAAAATCGATAGTGCATGTTTGAATTAGTGTAAAACCAGTTTAAATGATGTAAACGCATTCAATCAAAATGGACTATCAAAAACAGTCAATTTTGCATCAACTGTGTGGTAATTCATACCATTTTAGTAGCTTGAAATTGATGAAAAGAAATTTAAAAATGTAGGAGTTGTTTTTCCACTTAATCCAGTGGGATGGGGTAAGTGGAAAAACCATGTTACCTTGACCTTCAATTGTGATGAGTAGTTACATATAACTAAAATCAAAACGGCAATTGCTCTGAGTATCTTTTGTTGAATAATTTCATTGGTTTAACGGAAAAGGTCTCCAAGGAATTCTGTCAATAGCTAGTGGAGGGCTGGTTTTGCCTTCTGGAATATTAAGTGTACGTAAAATCTATAGGTTCGCCCCAAAGATGAACTTTTTATAGGAAAAATGGGGCTTACAGGGTTATAAACTAATAAACTTAGTTTAACGAATTGAGGTGATGTCTGTGTGTGCGTGTCTGTTTGTATGTATGTGCGTAAAACACGTACAAAATTATCTCCTATGTTTAAGCACTTGTCCTCAACCAATTTGTTCGCTCAAATAATTGCATTCAACGGTAAAACTTGCTATAAATATAAATGAATGTGAATTATGAAATATATTCACCTACCGGTGCAATTTTTTTCTTTCTCATACATTTTTTTCATATGGAAAACATGTGAGAGGTATTAATACCGATAAGTGGATTAATCAGGCTTTGTCTTATGTACATTAGTCCAATCACCACTGAAATCACAATGATAACAAAGAAGGAACACATTGACATTCACAGCTATCAAAATAAACCCTGTAGAGAAGGAAAAATTTGCTTGATCAGCACATTATCCACTTTCCCCGCAGTGTTTGATACCTGAGGTAAGTGTAAAATCTTTTAAAAATTTGCTTTCATGGTACAAACCACTACAAATTGAATGGGATTAGTTGAATTGTATTATATTGTATTATTGGCACCTGTGACATAAATTCACTTGAAAAAGGGACAATGTGTGCAAATAAGAATTGATTTTATGAATGCAAAAACTAACTTTTCGCGAAACCTAAAATGACAGTTCAAGCGTTAACCGTGTTAGTGTATGTATTTTACATTTGTATTTTTAGTGTTCACACATTTTACCATAGTATCATGTGTGAGCATCAAAGCATATTCTTGCACAATGTTATGGTGGGGTAAAAACTGTAAAGTATGTACAATTCTAATTTGTCGAGCTGATTTTTACACTTACCCCCTTTTTCTACTTCTCCCAGTGTACCTTAAATGAAAATACCAGTGTGGTTCGATATCTCGGGATCTATGGGATATAGGAAATTTCCGTCTTCTACGAAGTTGTTCAAAGACTGGAGACCAATATGTTGAGAAGACTGTTTAGTTCAGAATTCAGCCGTAAGGCAGCGCTAGTGTATATGAGAAATCAGTTTAGTTCGATATCACGGGTTTTGTGGGATTAAGAGAATTGCCGTCTTCTGCAAAGTTGTTCGAGAATTAGAAAACAAATTGGTTGAGATACTGAATAATTCAGAATTCATCCTCATGGAGGCGTTACTGTATATGCGAGATCAGGTCTTCGATATCTCGGGATCTGTGGGATTTAGAAAGTTGTTGTCTTCTTTAAAGTTGTTCGAGGATTGGAAACCAGTATGTCGATAACCTGTTTAGCTTAGAATTCATCCGAGAGGTGGCACTACTGTATATAAGAGTTGTTTGGGGATTGTAAACTATTATATTTGAAAAATTATGAAGTTTAAAATTGCTAGTGCGTCTGAGATCACCATGGTGATATATGAAACAACCAGCCACCATCAATGACTGCTATTTAAGTATTGTTATGATAAAATTTATCATTCATTTGTTTGCGTAGTATATTCTTGGGTTATTATTATACTCATGGTGAAGGTGGAAAACTCTATATAATATTGTATGGTAAAGAGCATTGACCAACTCCCTGCCTGAGCAGCACACATATGAGCAGTACAAAACGACCATTTTCACGTACGTTCCAAATTTGCGGAAAGGCCGTCTGGTAGTCACCTGCGGCCATTGCAGAGTAAGAACTATGAATTAACACTAAGATCTTCGTCAGAAATTGCTTAGAAAAATTGCGCTACTCTAGGACGAACTATCCAAAATTACCATTTTTACGGACGTTCCGGATTATCCGGAAAACCGTCTGGTGGCCACCTGGTCTGGCCTGGCCTGCATTATCTCAAATATCACCATCAAAAATGGTTTAAAAAAATTGCGTTGCTCTAGGACGAACTTCCCAAAATGACAATTTTTCGGTCGTTCCGGATTATCCGGAAGGCCGTCTGGTTGCCACCTTCGGTCATAGCAGAGTGAGAAATGTTTTTTAGCTCAAATATCCCCATCAGAAATGGTTTGGAAAAAAAATGTGCTGCTCTTTCCAAAGGAAACATACTTAGTAATAATCGAGCAGTGCATCAAATCAACAGTACAGAGCTAGAAGAATGAAATTAAATGTGTTTTATTTGTTTGTTTTTACTAATCTAAGACTTGTAAACTAAAATATTCCATAAACAATTTTTTTTATGTTATTCAAGACATTAAAGAATTATTCCATTAATTATTGTGTGCATTCGATTTATATGCGGGCTGTTATTAGCATGGGAGCATTTACCCTATAATTGGAAGGTACAGTTGTTCCAAGGTTTCACAATTAACATAATCGAAAAACGACAAATTCTGCAAGTCCTACCTATTCCTGTCCCACACCAATTGAAATGAGCAAATCAATCAAACTACCAAGCGTCTCCATCAGAATCATTTCACGAGAAAGCTTTCAAACGTATGGTAAACTTTAGCTTTAGCAAAAGCTTCTTACTATTTCGACACAATAACAATGCGCATGTCCACCGCACAAATGCAATTATCATCAGGTTTCTCTAGCTATATAACAACTTGTTGATTGAGTCGTCATGGGACCACTCTCCACCACCCTGCCTCACATGCGACGAGCACCACTTCCGATAGACCACCCCGTCGGAAATGGAAGCTGATGCATTTGACTGCAATTTGCTAACTAAGCGAATTGTTGGCAGAGCATCGTCAACATCACGAATGTTCTCACTCTCTAAGGGATGTTTTCTCAATGAAAGGTTCTCCCTGTCGGAGAGCTAAACATGATGTTGTAGATCTTCGGGAAAAAAGAGCGGTCTCCACACCCACGCGACATTTTTGGATAAACTTTTTTTTATTTTACCATTCACGTGTCCTTCTTAGTACATTTATAAACAGAGTAAAAGGGAATTGAACTGTTTCGCTTCTGTTTTACTGTTATTCTTGAATATATTTAAATTTAAAAAAGATGTGCATTTCAAAACAGAACAGATATGAGCTTGCAAGAGTATCAATAGAAAACAGTAATACTAGTAACTAGTCTGTTCAAAGGCTCCCGTAGCTCAGCAGTGGATGCTGGGATACAAAGCAGACCTCACTGCTCAAAATTGATTAGAATCACTGTTCTCGCCTTTGCAGGTGAAAAATTTTTTGGGCTAGAAAATTGCTAAACGAATGCGAAACATCTAAATGGCATCCAGTATATAAAAAGTGATGTTAGTCTTAAGATGACGTTAGTAAGGGCCTTAGCACAATGGAACGGAAGGGCGACGGTAATGGCAAGATTTGACAGTTGCTCGTGGTTGAAGTTGAGGGATACGATACGCTTCGTGATTAATTAAATCTGATAAACGAAAGCTTGAGCCGAAAAATGCGAATTTTTTTTATGGCGGTTGGTGGGATTTGACGACCAGTTAGCCCATATATTTCTGTCACATCTTCTTGTCGTTCCCGTCACCGTTCCATTCCAATGCGTTCGGGGCTTAAGTGTCAAAACAAGCTAACGATAGAAAGCTTTTAGTTTACACCGGAACACCTTTTAGTTTACAGTCGGAAATCCTATACCATTACTTGCAAGGCCAACTGAAGACTATTGATTCACTTGAAATTAACAATATGATATGGTATCTTACAGTTTTTTTTTCTAAATGTTGGGTCATTATGAATCAACCTCCCCAATTCCTCCCATATTTCTCTCCATCCTGACCTCTCATTTTGTCTGCCTCTCACAAAAGGATTCCCTTTTCTGGAACATCTCAAACAAGGACGTGAAGGCTGCGATCGAACCAAACGTTGCTTTCAGTCGAGTTGGAACCGTCCCCAGTGTTGGCCGTTTGAATATCGTGCTCGCTCCGAACTCCGTTGCTTGGAGTGTGGACTGCACCAGGACAACTGCCACCTGCCCACAACAGGTTAAAGTGTAGCTGGCAGGAAGAAGTTCTCCACCCGTGCGTGCCGTCAGCTGGGGTGGCGGGGTCTGTGAGTGTGCGTACATCGGTCGTGTGCCGTCGGGAGTGAGTGGGGTGTCCTTCTTGAAGACCCACAGAAACACCAGCCAGCCCCGAGCGTCAGTTTCCAACCCACCGTCCCACGTGTGTTCGATGTGGTTGGTTTACTTCGGGTCTGTCGTCGGTTGTAGAGTTGCCACTGCCAATGTTGCAAAAGGATTCTACGGGAGAGCTGCTGTTTATGAAATCCAGTGCAATAGTGCAACAGTGCAACAGCGTGTGAAGGCTATTTTTAGGGACGCAGGCTGGCCGATAAGAAGTGTTTCGAATTTCCTTGGGGCGTGCAGATTGGCCATTGAAGCCAGGATGGATGTCTTAATCGAAAAGTGAATGGGGTTGCGACATAAAAAAAGAGATATCTGTGGTGAATCCGTGGCGTGGGTGGTGCACCAAGTTGGTGTTGGTGTGATTGAATCAACTTGAAATGGCAAGTCGTGATATAGAGTAATCAATTGGGCAGATAAATTGTGTAACATTTGCCTGCCATCTACGTCTCTTCAGTGGAGGGTGTTGGGATTGTGTGAGTGCGTTGTTTTGGTTAGATGGTAAAGGTAAAAGTGCATTAAGAGCTGCTGGTTGGATTGGTGGATACCATTCGAAGTTGGATGGGATGGCGATGCGAGGATTATTATCTAATAGCAGTGAAAGACGTTAAAGTTTAGCTGGCCATCACCGGAGCAGAACGACACGACACAGCAAACGGTGGGACGCAGATTGTCCGACAGCAAAGAACGCGGGCCAGAAGACCCGAGGACGTGCTTTCTAAGAGGTAAATAGCTTTCAGAAGTTCGCAGCTCGTCATGAGTTACGTGATCAGGAATCAAAATGATGTGATTAATAGCAAGACCTTGATGCTGTTATCAATCCATTATCACACTCATGGAATGGCGTGTCTGGGCAAGAGCGAACCGATATTCTAACGAAACGACAGAATTTAGATTGGGGGAAATTCGTTAAAAAATAGCACATGTAGCTTATTTTAGTTATAAAACACGAGGTATTTTATACGCGCATGAAATTTTATATCCATTCAAACATTTTTTTGGTTAACATTGTTCTGAAAACTTAGATTATGATTAGATTATTATTGGAAGATTTGTATTGGAAATAATCACTTTCCTTCGATAGGACTCGAACGCTCGACCCTCAGTACGTTAGACTGGTGCTTTTAACCAACTAAGCTACGAAGGACCTTCGTCGGCCTTCGCAACTTAGCAACTATGAGCCCGAGCTTCCCAAATTGGACGCATAGACGAATCAATCACAATCCATTTGTCAAGCTAACACTTCCACATGTGTATAGTACACGTTCACATTAGAGGACCGTGAGTATTAAGAACGTCTGGCGGCTACACACATTCTTTATCAGCAATTGTACTGATCAAGTAGAAGTTGTGTGTGCTATTTGCCAGTCGGTCGTCAAGCTCATATTGTTTTGCTTTTCTTTTTGATTTTGTGTACCATATTTTCATGGTAATTTGGATGAAAATATAAATCTATTTTTTATTTTATGGCAGTTTCAATGGCAATCTTTTATTATTCTTTCAAACTGTTGTCTTTAAGCAAATGAACTCTCCCTTAATCGATATTAAAGGGACCATCGAGTTAGGCAGGTATCGAGGTAGGGAACACATTTTTAATTTGGCTGAATGCCGTTTGGCCAAAGAGTCAAACTTTGTTTTCTTATTAAGTGAAGTGAGAAGTAAGATGTTTGAAGGGAATAGTGAACAGCGAGGGCTGAGAAGTGACAAATAAGATATACGAAATGAGTATAAAATAGTGAGAAGTGAGATGTGTACAGTAATAAGTGAGTAGTATAAACTGAGAAATGAGAAGTGAGAAGTGCATGGCAGGCGGGTGTAAAGCTGTCAAATGTTTGTTGCCTCCAATCAAGCGAATGCCGACGGCACTAACACTCCGCCGTAGTCTATGAAAAATAAACACTGCAGTGAATAAGAATGTTATGAAACGCACAAAGTTTTCATAATTCCAGAAACAACTGTATCTGTTCAGCACAGCGTTTCATCTACCAACAAAATTATTTATCGCCATATTTCGCGTAAGGGATAAAGTGAAAACATTACATTTGGTGTTTTTTTGTTCGTTGCAATCCTTAATTTAAAATGTGCTTTCGATACCACTCTTTCTTGTAAAAACGGTAAACAATACTAATTTTCACAAATACCACGACTATTTATGATAGTATATGAGCATTTTGACATTGAATTATAAATTTATGCGCCAAATTAAAGGGTACTGTCATACTTGCCAAACTCCATATGAAAAAAATCCGTTGTCTCCCCTCTGGTGCATGGTGAGAAATGCGTGGTGAGAAGTGATATGTGATAGTTGAGAAGTGAAAGTAGGATGTGGGTATTGAGAAAAACAGGAGCAAGGGGTGAGAGGTGAGAGATGATGGTTGGGAAGTGAGAAGCAAGATTTTGAGTAGTGATGAGTGCACGGAGAGATTTGAAACATAAAGTAGAAGAAAGACAGAATAAGGAAAAAGAAAACCAAATTATCTCTTTTCCCATTTCTCGCTCGCTCATTTCTCAATTTTCACTTCATACTACTGTTTTCTCACAACTCACTTCTCACTCCTCATTTCTCATTTCTCACTACTTACTTCTTCTATTCATTTCTCTCTTCTCACTCACTTCGCACTTCTCATTTACACTTTTATCTTTTCACTTCTTACTTAAAACATCTTATATCTCACTTCTGACTTCTCATTTCTCTCTTATCAGTTTTCACTTCAAACTTCCATGTTTTCAATTTTCGCTTCTTATTCCACTTCTTTCTTTTCACTACTTCGCACTACGAATTTCTCACTTCAAACATCTCACTTCCCACTACTCACTTTTTACTTCTTTCTCCGCTCGTCTCACATCACATTTCTCACTTCTCACTTTCACTTCTCAGTTCTCATTTATTACTCCTTACTTCTTATTTCTCCCTTCTCAGTTCTTATTTCTCACTTATCGCTATAACTTGTAACTATACCGTGCATGTAACTTATCACTTCAAATTTCTCACTTCTCACATCTAACTTTGCACTGCTCATTTCTCACTTCCAACTTCTTATTTCTCACTTCTCACTTATCGCTTATTGCTCTAACTTTTAATTATATCTTGCACGTAACTCCTCACTTTTCACTTCTCACTTCTAACTTTTGACTTTTCACTTCACATTGCTCACTCATAGCTTCTTATTTCTCACTTATCGCTTATCGCTCTAACTTATAACTAAATAGTACATAAAACTTTTCACTTCTCACTTCTAACTCTTCACTTTTTACTTCTCATTTCTCATTTATAACTTCTTATTTCTCACTTTCCACTTCTCATTTCTCGCTTATCGACTATCACTCTAACTTTCAACTAAATCGTGACTAAATGTAACTGTTTCTGACAACATCGAGTTAGCGATGTAAACATTCATTGGAAAATTACGTCAACTTAAAGAATATCGGGCAGCAGGGACTATGTCCAAGGGCTTGACGATCCCTCCCAGGCCATCTGCGAGTTGTGGGGCTTGCCTAGGATGTGGTGGGGTTTGACAGTGGGCCCTGTTAAACCTCTATAAAAAGCTGCATGTATCCGCAAGTAGGCTCCACCAAAGCGACCGTGTGCCGCTCAAAGCGCACAAGCCCAAGTCCTGGTGTTAGGTGGGACGCTAAACAGCCCTGACACGACGGCCCTCCGACGAGACAGGAGGTTTGCGCAGGCCCAATAAGCCGCCTAGAAAACCAATCATTACGAACAATATAAGAGATAATGCGACTCGATATAATCGGCAAAGACCTAGGGCGACGAATACAGGATCACGATTGGAAGCTTGGAACATGGAATTGCAAGTCGCTAGGTTTCGCAGGTTGCGACAGGATGATCTACGATGAATTACATCCCCGCAACTTCGACGTCGTGGCGCTGCAGGAGATTTGCTGGACAGGACATAAAGTGTGGAAAAGCGGGCATCGAGCGGCTACCTTCTACCAAAGCTGTGGCACCACCAACGAGCTGGGAACCGGCTTCATAGTGCTGGGTAAGATGCGCCAACGCGTGATTGGGTGGCAGCCAATCAACGCAAGGATGTGCAAGCTGAGGATTAAAGGCCGTTTCTTCAACTATAGCATCATCAACGTGCACTGCCCACACGAAGGGAGACCCGACGACGAGAAAGAAGCGTTCTACACACAGCTGGAGCAGACATACGATGGATGCCCACTGCGGGACGTTAAAATCGTCATCGGTGACATGAACGCACAGGTAGGAAGGGAGGAAATGTATAGACCGGTCATCGGACCGGATAGTCTGCACACCGTATCGAATGACAACGGCCAACGATGCATAAACTTCGCAGCCTCCCGCGGAATGGTAGTCCGAAGCACCTTCTTTCCCCGCAAAAATATCCCCAAGGCCACATGGAGATCACCTAACCAAGAAACGGAAAACCAAATCGACCACGTTCTAATCGACGGTAAATTCTTCTCCGACATCACGAACGTCCGCACTTACCGCAGTGCGAATATTGAATCCGACCACTACCTCGTTGCAGTATGCCTGCGCTCAAAACTCTCGACGGTGTACAACACGCGTCGAAGTCGGACGCCGCGGCTTAACATTGGGCGGCTACAAGACGGTAGACTAGCCCAAGAATACGCGCAGCAGCTGGAAGTGGCACTTCCAACGGAAGAGCAGCTAGGCGCAGCATCTCTTGAAGATGGCTGGAGAGATATTCGATCCGCCATTGGTAGCACCGCAACCGCTGCACTTGGCACGGTGCCCCGGATCAGAGAAACGACTGGTATGATGGCGAATGTGAGCAGTTAGTGGAAGAGAAGAATGCAGCATGGGCGAGATTGCTGCAACACCGCACGAGGGCGAACGAGGCACGATATAAACAGGCGCGGAACAGACAAAACTCGATTTTCCGGAGGAAAAAGCGCCTGCAGGAAGATCGAGACCGTGAAGAAACGGAGCAACTGTACCGCGCTAATAACACACGAAAGTTCTATGAGAAGTTAAACCGTTCACGTAAGGGCCACGTGCCACAGCCCGATATGTGTAAGGACATAAACGGGAACCTTCTTACGAACGAGTGTGAGGTGATCCAAAGGTGGCGGCAGCACTACGAAGAACACCTGAATGGCGATGTGGCAGACGAAGATGGCGGTATGGTGATGGACCTGGGAGAACGCGCGCAGGACATAATTCTACCGGCTCCGGATCTCCAGGAAATCCAGGAGGAGATTGGCCGGCTCAAGAACAACAAAGCCCCTGGGGTTGACCAACCACCAGGAGAGCTATTTAAACACGGTGGTTAGGCACTGGCTAGAGCGCTGCACTGGGTCATTATCAAGATTTGAGAGGAGGAAGTTTTGCCGCAGGAGTGGATGGAAGGTGTCGTGTGTCCCATCTACAAAAAGGGCGATAAGCTGGATTATAGCAACAACCGCGCAATCACATTGCTGAACGCCGCCTACAAGGTACTCTCCCAAATTTTATGCCGTCGACTAGCACCAACTGCAAGGGAGTTCGTGGGGCAGTACCAGGCGGGTTTTATGGGCGAACGCTCCACCACGGACCAGGTGTTTGCCATTCGCCAAGTACTGCAGAAATGCCGCGAATACAACGTGCCCACACATCATCTATTCATCGACTTCAAAGCCGCATATGATACAATCGATCGGGACCAGCTATGGCAGCTAATGCACGAACACGGTTTTCCGGATAAACTGACACGGTTGATCAAAGCGACGATGGATCGGGTGATGTGCGTAGTTCGAGTTTCAGGGGCATTCTCGAGTCCCTTCGAAACCCGCAGAGGGTTACGGCAAGGTGATGGTCTTTCGTGTTTGCTATTCAACATCGCTTTGGAAGGTGTAATACGAAGAGCAGGGATTAACACGAGTGTTACAATTTTCAATAAGTCCGTCCAGCTATTTGGCTTCGCCGACGACATAGATATTATGGCACGTAACTTTGAGAAGATGGAGGAAGCCTACAGCAGACCGAAGAGGGAATCTAAGCGGATCGAACTAGTCATCAACACGTCGAAGACGAAGTACTTGATAGAAAGGGGTTAAAGAGAAGACAATGTGAGCCACCCACCGCGAGTTTGCATCGCTGGTGATGAAATCGAGGTGGTAGAAGAATTTGTGTACTTGGGCTCACAAATGACTGCCGAAAATGACACCAGCAGAGCATATCCGGAGACGCATAGTGGAAATCGTACGTACTTTGGACTCCGCAAGACGCTCCGATCGAACAGAATTCGCCGCCGTACCAAACTGACAATCTACAAAACGCTCATTAGACCGGTAGACCTCTACGGACACGAGACCTGGACGATGCTCGTGGAGGACCAACGCGCACTTGGAGTTTTCCAAAGGAAAGTGCTGCGTACCATCTATGGTGGGGTGCAGATGGTGGACGGTACGTGGAGGAGGCGAATGAACCACGAATTGCACCAGCTGTTGGGAGAACCATCCATCGTTCACACCGCGAAAATCGGACGACTGCGATGGGCCGGGCACGTAGCCAGAATGTCGGACAGTAACCCGGTGAAAATGGTTCTCGACAACGATCCAACGGGCACAAGAAGGCGAGGTGCGCAGCGGGCAAGGTGGATCGATCAGATGGAAGATGACTTGCGGACCCTTCGTAGACTGCGTGGTTGGCGACGTGTAGCCATGGACCGAGCCGAATGGAGAAGACTCTTAAATACCGCACAGGCCACTCCGGCCTTAGTCTGAATAAATAAATAAATAAAGAATATCGAGTTAGGGAGATATCGACTTACGGAGGGAACGCAGTATGCTAGATTCAAGGGACTTTCTTGAGCTTGAGCTTGATTGACTGCTCGTAGTTGCTACTCCATTATGACCAGATCAGCTGTTCTTGTACAGGGAACCAACAGATGTTTGCTTGGGACTAGCACACATCTTCAATGTACAAGTACTGGTGATCTCATTTGTTAGGTCATACTGGCGCCTGCCACGTCAGAATGCAAGTCAATGTAGGGAAGGGGGAGGAAATGATGATGCAATCACTCGCCCACTGCAAGCCGAATATACCTCTGCACTTGCCACGAGTTCATGCGGAATTTGTTGGAATTTCTGGGTTATGTTGGAGAGGCAGGGGTCCGTCTTGGTTAACGAGCTGCCAATGTGATAGATAGGAGAAGGTAACTGATGGAATTTCTAATTGGATGTAGGAAACGAGCTCTATAGTTCATTTCTAATGAATTATTGGCAGTGGCTGATTTTCTACCCGCCGCAGCCACATTCAGGCGCTATAGTATATGCACAAATAGCCAGCAAGAGTTAACCGCCAGAAATTTGTATGGCGAAAGACATCTAACGCTGGTTTTCTCAAAATTAGGAACTTTCCATGGAAAACTATTTGGCACCGGTTATGAGGGATGGTGTCCGCTACTACGCCTACCAAATATTTTTTCGATTAAGATGCTTAATTTTGAGAAATTGAACCTTAGATGCCTTTCGCCATACTGATTTCAGAAAGTTAACTCCTGGTGTGCCGCTGTAAGCACGCTCAAAGCAGGCGATTCATTCTAGCAGATTACTGTTAGAATACTCAAGTTGAAGGTATAGGAATAGGGTAAATGATATATTTTGGACATGTACATATTTTGGACAAGCCTGAGCTTCTTCGATCAATTTTAGATAATGTGTAGGAAAATTTTTATCGAAAGTATGATCATTGCATACTTTTACCTCAACTCTAGCAGCTTCTGATGAGAATTCACAAATCAACTATTATTTACCTTTAAAATTATCTAAAATGTAAAGCTTTTCACCAAAGTGCCTGCTGGACGCCAGTATGCAGGAGAACATGCATTATAGGACTCTTCGTAACATGCACCTGAAACACGTTTAAATTGGTTCAAACGGCAATTTTGAGGTCCTGCGGCCAAAGTTTAATTGTAATTGAGATACTAACATATTCCAATCGCTTAACATGAACTTGAGACGGATGAAAAAGGAGTGACCAAAATGAAGTTATGTTTTTATGCATCAGACATTTATTGGTCACCCCATGTACAGTGCATGGATGAACCATTAATTGCCAACTTTCAGGCTGTTTTCAATGATATCGATAAGATTGCGAAACAATGTTAATTTCTGGTTTAATCTATGTCAGTTAAGCAAATAAATGCATTTAAATGAATGTGGATACGTGTAGGTAGGTCATACCATTGAGATCTGTAGGGTGGCCATTTTTAAATTAGGAGAAAATGACTCTGTCCAAAATATATGCATTTTCCATGTCGAAATTATATATTTGATGTCCAAAAGAAAATATTTCAGTTCGCAGTATATCACAGTTTACACCTAGTAAACGTAATTTACTCAAAAATTGGGCAATGGAGACACAAGACTAATCATAGGTTATGTATTTGGATGAACCTAGTGGTTTTCAATTGTTTTATACTATTCAATCTCGATATATTTTCTAATGAATGTCCTGCGCTTGTCCAAGATACATCATTTACCCTAGTAATGGAAACGGTATGGAAGTCCATTTCCAGTTCTAGCGATTGCTAGAACATAAGAAATAAAGAGAAAGATAAAAAGTAGGAGAATGGAACGGACCTGGGATTGAACCCATGACCTCCTGCGTATGAGGCAGAAGCAGTAGCCATATGACTACCAAGCCCGCTTCGAAACAAGAGAGATCACTGAACTGATTAATTTTATTGCCGGCCGCGCAACGCAGAACACAATAATTCGGCCGACCGCGCGATCGTTCTGCTGTCCGAAACATGAGAGATCACGCACTGAACTCTATGCTAGATTCAAGGGACTTTCATCGAGTAAGGGAAAACATCGTGTTACAGAAAATCGAGTTAGGAAGAGCTCACTGTAATAAATTACCTGCAAAACGATAAAAAAAAACTTAAAAAAATGTACAATGCCTGCCGCAGTACTTCCTGTTTCGACGGCATGTTGCAACCAATGTTGGAGGGAAAGTGTGTGTACGTCAATTATAAGGATTATTTCTAAGGATTAATGCACATGTAATAAAATTTCTGTGAACGCATTATTGTTCTAATAGAAAAGTGTTGAAGCTGTCATATATTTTTATTTCCACGAACCTTCGGCCTCTTCCGGGTTCTCTACTGAATATTATCTTCGCTTGACATTATTCCAGCATACGAACAACGTGTCCAGCCCACCGTAGTCTGCCGTGTTGTATAAGCTTAACAATATCCAGCCCTTTATACACCTGATACCACTCGTGATTCATGCGACGCCGTCAGATACCGTTTGTCCGCAGCACCTTACGCTCAAACACTTCGACAGCTCTCCGAACAGCTGCCTTTAACGTCCATGTTTCATTGCCGCATGAAGCCACCGGAAGAATCAGAGTAGTATACAGCGCGAATTTTGTTTTCGTTTGCAGACTACGGGACTAATTACAAGAGATTACAATCTGGAAATAACAGAAATATTCATCAGAGATGTAGATATCAGCACTAATTAGCCTAGCTGGGAGCTTCTCAGCTATTCCGATAGTGACAAACAGCAATTCGTTCGCTGAAGTGATTGTGAACCATCATAATGGTGGTATCCATGGCTGCTAAAGCTGCCCCTGGTAGGAGAATACCGTTGGTTTGTATTTTTTCATACAATTTCCAGATTCACGAGGATGTGGAATAAGGCGATCATGCTCCACTCCACCGGACTTTCACCAAGCACAGGTTCAGAGCTGGGAGGGAGCTCTCGATACTACACATCAAATTAAGTATATACTGTCGTCATGCAACAAGTAAATTTTCAACAAGAAAAAACAATCAACGTAGGCGCCACATGAAATGACTAAATTCTGTTTTGCGTGTTATTGTTGTTATATTGCCTTCAAAAATTTGCTTGCCGAGAGTTTCGTTTTCGGCTCGGCTTGACACACACATTTTTCGTATCTGTTTATCCCTCCCAGGTTCAGAGTAAGTAATTGGCAGAGGTGGAAGAAATGCAGAAACAAGATGACGAGTGGGCAGCACGGGTGCTAAAGGATTTCAAGCATAAAACTGGAGTCGCAGAATCCTCGGTTCGTGTCCTTGAGGTTTACTAATTAGACAGAAGCTGCACGACCGTGATCAGTTCAAATTCAATTTTATTGGCATATTGATCTCTATACGAGCAGCATCGAGACCGATATGCCAATAAAATTAAATTTGAACTGATCACGGTCGTACAGCTTCTGACTATATAAAAGTTCATTTAATCATCGTACAATGTTCTGTGACGTTGTTCTGTAACACACCAACTGCCCTTTTTGCAATTCTATCGGGCAATCAGAACCAATTTCCAAATCGAATGAGTGACGGAGGTGTATTTTCCTATATATTTTGACTGAAATCCTTATACAAACTTCAAATCAAATGCGCCAGCCTATGCAACAAGCGATTGAGCTGAAATTTTGAGAGATTGATTTTCTCACCAAAAGACACAATTCTGGGGGCGGTGCCAAACAAGTTTTTACACATTCTAGTCACGCAGAATGAATGATTGCAACTCTTCTCGGTGATCCAATAGTGCCAGTGGAACGGATTCGGCACCTGCTCAAGCTGAAATCAATTTAAAGAGGGATGGCTGTATCGAAATCCGACAGGGTTTGTCCTCAAAAGCACCGTATAAATGAGAGCTGGAGTCCTTTTTGACTGAGAGCCGTAGGAGAAAGAGGTTCTGTGATTCAAACACCTGTTCTGAACGAAAACCAACGACTTAGAACTTAGCTGGCCTTATTTTGCAAATGTGCGAATTGTTTCATAGCTGGAAAATGTTTGTATTAATGAAAAATGAAAGTCCTAAAATTTACAGACCGGTAGGTGGAAGCTAAGTGGTTCCTCAATGGACCTAAAGCAATAGAAGTCGAGGTAACCCAGGACCCTCCACCATACAGCATCGATCACAGTGCTTTACGCGCCATAGTTATCGATTGCTGCTCATCAGTACTGAGCGTTCAGCAACCCCGAAGTGTCATCATACATAACATGTTAATAATGATTTTTGCATGACATGATTAGCATTTGTAACGATTTTTGTAAGAAATAAGGCAGTTACAAATATTTAATTTACCTTTTGTCCTACTGGTCTCCGAAAGGTCAAGGGGGGGGGGATAATAAAAAATAAATATTAAAATAAAAAAAAAACAAAAAACTCCTCGGATTTGTTAAAGAATGTTTTGAAAATCCTCAAAATTGTCCGAATTTTATTTTGTTGCCCCCTCAAAATATTATTTTTTGGCAAAAAAATCCGAGGGGGGGGGGAGACAAAATAGATTTTTAATATTTGTATCGGCCTAATGTATAAAAAAAAATAATGTGATTGTATTTTTAACGGATTGCTAACGAAATTGTGTATAGTTGCCTTTTGTTTGTTCGGTAGCTACTTTTGAAATTATGATGTGTTTAGTAGCCAGTCCTGGAAATCGGTTTCGCAAGTTGTCATGATAAAGAACTGATTCGGGGGGATGTACCCCATGGTAAATTCCTTTTAAAAGTTCAAACGCCGGGGACCATATATGGTACATTCGTAGAAATAGAGTGATCATGAGGCAGCTTACGTAACAGTACGGCTACAGGACGTCCAATCTGCTATCCCTGTGCATTTTGATGCTGCTACTTCTGCTGGGCATTTACTGGAACAGCGGAGCTGGCAACTGGAGGGACGCCACGGCTTGTACTTTGAATCAAGCGCTTCTTCAGGGATTTGTAGTTTGATCCGGTGATTCCGCAGCAAGACGTTCCACTTGCTCGTATACGGGGTATTATCATATTCGATATTGGGCAATAGAGAGCGGGGACGAGCCAACCGGTCTTGCCTAGACTTTCACCTCCTAAGCTGCGGGTACCAAGCACTCGTTAGGTGTGAACCGACGATAATTAACGGAGTCGTCGGACAGTCGGACACCAACACGGGGCTTGCAAACCTTTCCTTATCAATGTTCTGGGCAACTCGACAGCGGTTCCCGGGTTCCTTTCAACTGTTCAGACAGCTGAGATTGTTCCTTCCGCCAATACCTTCCGCGAAAATGGGGCTTGATGAACATCCGAAGCTTCACACTCCACTTGGTTAACTTCCGCCGCCAACATTCGATTTTCTGTACTCGTAAAAGTATCATCGAGTTAGCTTCATAATTTAGGAATGCAAAAATGGTAGCTTGGCTCAGAAACTTCGTTGAATTGCTTAGCGAACACTAAGCTTCGAAGCGGCAATGTCTCAGTGAAGGATGTAATGCCAATAAGAAGAAGAAAAATTAGTTCTATAGTTTCTTTGTCAGGGTACAGTTATCAAGTGTTAATTGTAGAAGATGTCCGATCAGCCATGGACAAGAATCAATGTGATTGTACAATCTGTGAACTTATCTTCATTCATTTCAATGTTTAATTTTCTATTGTAATAATCTCTGTCAACAAATCACATACACTGACATATCAGGCTATGTTAGTCATAATTATAGGATGCAAAAGTGAAAATAATTTGCTTTATTCACGGTAGACATCAATACAGATTGCATAAAAACAAAACATACAATCATAACTTTGAAGCGCCAACCTATAATTTATTTCAAGGCCATGGCTTAATTCCAATAGGAGCGTGAGCCCATGAAACAGAAGAGATGAATACATTACAGCAATTATAAACATTGTCTTGACAAACTAATGTATGTGTGGTTCGCCGAAATACAAAAATGTACCATACGGGAAGTGGTGAGACGTGGCTAATTTTAGTTTGAGAAACCCTATCCAATGTTATTTTAAATTTCGCATATTCAAATTATAGTTGATAATGTGAAATTAAACAATTGCATACATTAATAGAAAAACAATCAATTTTTTTTTTAAGTTACGATACATGGAATTAAAATTTGCCTTATAAGGAATTACGTTCTAATAACGAGGTTGCTTTATAACGAGGTTGCCTCATAACGAGGCTGACCTGTAATTACAAAAAAAAAAAAAATTGTGGGTGATAAATTGAATTAAATGCCTATATGTATAGCTCTCAAAAAAATCATAAGCCTGCAACGCAATATTCTACGTACTTCTGAAATTCCACCAAACCCGCCAGCTGATGATGTCTGGTGTTATAAACTTACATTTCAATTTGATCTAGGAACCACATTAATCTAGCAAAGCCTAAATAAGGCACAATCATGATATTCCGTATCTTGATTGACAGCACAGGGCTTTGCTCGTTTTTAATGATCCCACTCAAGAGCTGAACGAAATAAAAACATTGTCGAAAAAGAAATT
Source organism: Armigeres subalbatus (assembly GCF_024139115.2). Lineage (NCBI taxonomy): Eukaryota > Metazoa > Arthropoda > Insecta > Diptera > Culicidae > Armigeres > Armigeres subalbatus. The sequence continues at coordinate 306,901,915 of NC_085140.1, forward strand.
CTACGCAGCACCAGAACGAATAGGAAACTCCACCCCGCCGCGCGACGACGACGGTTAAGCGTGGATAATGGCGATGGCGACGACCAACCTCCAGCAATCTACGCGTATTCGTATCAGCCAGTGCCCAACTGTCCGTCCCTACGCTTTCGCCATATCTCCAACACAACAACGACAGCAGGTGACAGAAAGGAAGTGGAAACGGAGACTCATTTTCTACGCCCGGAGCGAGCCTCCTTCCACTCGGGCCTACGTAGGATATGGAAGAAAACTGTTCTATGTTCCGCTCGAATCACAATTGCACAGTGGATCCGAACGAATGTTCCAATGAAAAATATAGAGTATACATTTTGTTTTCAAAAGTGGTTCCGTGTCTATGACACAACATTGTGTAAAAAATATGCATATGTATTGTAATGAATGTGGTTTTGTCGGGTTTCCATGACTGAATACAGCCAAGAGTTGAATTGTGAAGAGCTTATTATGAACACTTGTATTTGTCCTGCACATTTATTATCTAGCGCTCACCGGTCTGTCGTAATCAAATCGAACTTGTGTATTAAAAATCAACTTTACCAGCATATTCAGGAGTCTTGGAATTTGATGTTTTCAAAGATAATGCTTCTTATTCTTCTTCAATTGCTCTCAGGGAATAAATATTCGAGCAATGCCTAATGGAACGTACACACGGTCAAGCAGTTTGACCAACATTGACTCCACCTCTCGTTTATTCGAACATCCATCAAGTTTTACCAACAGCGGTACGAACAATCAATTTATTCGACCAACAATATCACACACGAACGACCGAAGCGCCAACTTGAGCACCAACCTTAAAAAAATATATATGGGGGTTTCGGAAACTTCACTACAAATGCTCAAACATGTTCGGCGAATCTTGACTTCGCCCCTGACAACTCGAACCAAAATCAAACCGTTTTATTTTTTCTAACAGAGTCGCCAACTGTCAAATGGTTGTTCGAACTAGAAATACTAGAATAAGAGATCGGCGAAGACGCCATCTTGCTTCCAATCGAACCGTTAAAAGCGGTTCTATTTCGACTTGTTTACTTTTTGCATCCATAAGAAGCAAACAAAAAGTTCAAGTGCTGCCAGTATCATTGTAACGATTTCATGCATTTTCATACGTTGCCATTTCGACAGTTTTCACAGTCACACCGCCGGTATCTGGTTATAGGGCTGCTAGTTCGAACAACTTCACAAACGTTCAAACAAACCAGAAACCGAAACGTTTTCTTGGGGGGCGGAGTCAATATTCGTCAAACTGCTTGACTGGTGTGTACGTTGCATAACAATATACCCTTTGTTGTCAACAGAGTTTGTTATGCAACGTACACACCAGTCAAGCAGTTTGACGAACATTGACTCCACCCCCAAGAAAACGCTTCGGTTGCTTTGTTGGAACGTGTGTGAAGTTGTGCGAACAACCATTTGACAGTTGGCGGCTCGGTTGTAAAAAATTAAAACGGTTTGATTTTGGTTTGTCTTGTCGGGGGTGGAGTCAAGGTTCGCCGAACATGTTTGAGCATTGGTAGTGAAGTTGCACAAACCCCCATGGATGGTGCTCAAGTTGGCGCTTCGGTCGTTTGTGTGTGGTATTGTTGGTCGAATAAATTGATTGTTCGTGTAGCTGTTGGTAAAACTTGATGGATGTAGGAATAAACGAGAGGTGGAGTCAATGTTGGTCAAACTGCTTGACCATGTGTACGTTCCATTACTGACAAACGCACATCGCAACAAGCCTTTGTCAGAACCCAAATACAATATGACAAGAATCATTTGCCTTGCATGCTCTGATATTTCCGAGAATACGATGCTAATTTTGTGATCATAGTTAGATTATCGAATATTTCCATAAAAGCAGGACGATATCAAAAAAACAAAACTTGCTGTAGAGATAATGGCAAATAACGGGATGAAAAGTTAGCAACAAAAGTTGCCGACCAAATTTTTCGAATCTTCGTCATTATTGTCTCCGACAAAAACAAAGCTCTGTCTAGAGATGTCGCAAATTAATCGATTACTTCGATTAATCGATTCATCGTTGTGATAATCGATTAATGTTGAATCGATTATTACCCAACGATTAATCGATTCAATAATCGAGAGGAATCGTGAGTAATCGATTAGTTACTAATCGATTAATCAGAATTTTACAACATTATAAGGATGTCGAAAATTAATTGATTATTTCGATTAATCGATTCTTCGTTGTGATAATCGATTAATTTTGAATCGATTACTATACAATGATTAATCGATTCAATAATCGACAAGAATCAAGAGTAATCGATTAGTAACTAATCGATTAATCGGGATTTTACGACATCTCTAGCTCTGTCGTTGGTTCTCTTTTGTCACTTGTTTCGCGTACGCATCAAAGAAAAGTTGATTCCCTGATGGCTCTACATTCCAACTGGAACTTGGCCTGCTTTTCACTTAAGTATTCTATTAGTATTTCCTCAGTTATTAATTGAAAGCTTTTCTGTGCCAGCCATCGCATGAGTATGTGTAAGGCAAGTACAAAGAATAAACTATGTCCAGGGTGTCGAGAATGTTTCCAACTCGAAAGCATCCTAGACCGGCTTTGCTCGCAAGGCTACTGGGGACCCCCAAAGCTAATGCTTAGTTTTTATTGACGCCTAAGAAAGCCTAAGAAAGGTTCTTTATAATTGAAAACGAAAAACATAGAGCTTCTCAAAGTGAACACCACCGATCCACAGGATGGGATATTTTCAACCCCCCAAGCTTCTCCCCCGCTTGATTGGTGGAGATGGATGCAAACGCAGGTTTGTATATCCATATATGACAGAACTTGTTCTTGGCAGAGTAGCCTTGAATTGCGTCTCCATTCCATTCCGGGGGTGGTCTCTACCCTTAGCCAATAAATAGATTGGCACACAGTTGTTCAACCGATGACAAATCCGGTGCCACGAAATGTCTTTTCTATCAAAAAGTGGTAAACCTTATGTTGGAAGCATTCAACAACAAAATGGATTAAGTATTAATTTTATGAGCATTGTAAGAAAATAGAAATTCGAGGAATATAAATGATGTTATTAACAAGGAAACACTCCATATAAGCAATTGAATAATGTATTAATTTAAAAGCCAAACATTATGGAACCCGAACTACACGTCTATGTCAGTTGTCCATCAATTTTGAGTAATGGACCAGATTGAAAAAAATGTCTTTTTTTTCATTTAAAATGAAAAACACTTTGAAGGAGACAAAATATATTTTGAAGAACGAAGGCAGGTGAAATACAAGTAGTTTTACTAATAGCATTTTATCCTTTTGGTTTTGCTCTTCGTTCCACTGTATAATTCATTCTGATATTTAAAGTTGATTACTCGTTTTCCTTTCGGCATTCGTCTACTTACGGCGCGGGTATCGTTAGCTTGAATATTTTTCCTTCAAGTCGGTATCGGACGTAAGCTGTCGTAGGGAGATTTTTTTGCTGAGGGCGGACATGATTATTTTTGAAACATTAATAATTGAAATGGTGACTTTCATTGGACTGGTTCATAGCAATAATGAAATTGAACGTTTCCGTTTCGGTTACAATCAATTTACCCCGGAATTATTTTTAGACACACGAAAAGCCTATTTATTCTTATTAGTAAAGGGTAAGTACGCCAAACATAATGAACGGAAACAATATGTATGAACTCATCAAAATTCAAAAACATTTTTTTGGCGGGAATCTATGAAGATTCACACACATGTTTGCTAACTCTCCGAAAAATCACATAAATGTTCCGTGTGTTTGAACATATATGTAAATGTTTTGGCCAATCTATGTTCGCCACATATATTGTATGTCCTTTTGTCAGAGATTATGAGAAAGGAGCCGCATGGTACATTATTGTGCTCCTAAACATGTCCGGGAATGCTGGTCCTGCCTCAAGATACCAAGTCAAGATACACAATAGAAGATACCCAAGATACACATAAGAAAAATTTAAATTGTCTGGAAAAAAACATTTTATCTTATATGCTAGTTTTGATCTTTTCTGCGTTGCTTATTATCTTTTTAAAAAACGCCACCACTGCTTTTCCAAGTGTAGACCATTCGTACCCAAAAAGACCTTCGAATCTACCAGTTAAACGCACCGATTCTTAAATCTAGTCTTTATTCCTTCGAGGTACAATTAGGACTGAATTCATATTCATATTAGTTTCGTCTAACAGCTTCATCGATCTAATTCATATTTATATGTATATGTTTATAGCACACTACAAAATAGGGTTCAAAATTCAATTCCAATATATCGTTTACACAAGGCTCCTTCCGTAAGAAAAAAAAATTGAAATCAAAAACACTTTTGTAAGCAGCAATACATCCTAATGAATACAAACAATTGTAAATTGATAGAAATATTAGGATCTATTACCTCAAAATTTCCTCCGACCTTTCTAATGCGATTTCTCTAATTCATTTTATGATGCAGGAAAAATCATCATCACTGCTAGGTGAATTATTGTGGATTTTTTTAAATATACTGTGCACTCCTTCCACCCGAAACTGTGCTCCCATTTTTTTTCGGTTTGATTACATTAATTGGAATGTTGGGAAGTTTTAGACACAGAACAAGTTTTCCAATGTGAAGTAGACAAACTTATGTTTCCAGATATGAAAACTTGGTTCAACTGGTAGTGGACTAACAAGCTACTAGTCACTAGAAATTCTCCTCATTACGAAAAGACACATTACAAACGGATCGCTTGCCCTCAATCGGTTTACTCTTGGGAGTTTGCCACAGAGTCACTTACACAAATATGGGACAGCTATGGGTCACCCATTTCAAGTAAATACTCCAACACTCTTCTTCCATTAGCAATCGTCCCGTTTTGTAGTAATCGATTTATATCCTACAGGATGTCGAACGGTGTTTGTTTGTTTCCAACTGGTCGCGTATGTTGTTCTGTGCTGGCTGCTTGCTTCACCCGACCCTATCACTCACTGCGTAGACCCGGCATGGTCGGTCACTCTTCTTGCCTGTCCTCCATGTACGTTGCGTTATGTGAGGATCGGTGAACAATTTTGCGTGTCCCTTCCGTTCTATGATTACGGGTTAACTTTGAAAATTTATCCACTTCATGCTGGTATGCCTCCCATGTGGTTGGCGTTTGTTTGAACTTCGATGTAGAGGCGATAAAAGCATCTCACTTACGGATGGGTTTACACCAGGAGGGAGGGAGGGAGGATTCTAGAAACCAGACCGGCAATGTTTAGTGGAACGAGGTGGGTGCGCTGTGGCAGAAAATAGAATTTCATTCGGTTTACAGTTGAGCATCATATGCTGGCAGGACATATGCATGTTCCATCCTGGGGAGGTACACGTTTGGTTTGTTTTCCGTGAGTAGTGTAATCTAATCCAGAAACTTGGATACGTTGTTAAAGCAGTCCACGTACTACCGGAGTATTGGTAATATGTATCTATCAGTTTCATTACAAACTTTTTTTTTCATATTTTTATCGAATACTAAGAAGAATGTCAGCTTTTTTTGGTACATTCTTTGTTTATCAAAAAAAACACACACAAGACCGCTTCAAGCTGCTGTGATAGAATATAGTTACCCGCATGATCAATATTTTATTTCAATAAGCAGGGCACTGTTAATATATTAAAGTTGTTGAATATCTTGACTGTGCATATGCACAGCACATGTTTCGAAATGGACAAATTGATATAAAATTAGCGAAAAACAATCGGCGTGTCTTGGAGGGACTCAAACCCGTAACCTTCTACTCTCTAGATAGGCGTGATAACCCCTATACAACAAGACCACTCAAAGCTCACTTTTGCGGAAAAGCCATCAGAATCCGAGTACCAACCTCTACCGCGGTTAGCTCTTTTTTGCACATTGAATATCTTTCAGATGATTGATTTGCCCAATCGTCACATGTGCTTTACTGTTGTATATGCACAGTCAAGCCGAATAATATGCGGTCGGTCGGTCTTCCACCGTCATTAGTCGTTTGAGCATACGCGACTGCACTCATCAAATGCTCTAGCAAAATAAGTCACAGCACAGCAGAGTGTGATTGATTCACACTCTATGCAAATACACCCAGCCCGTTGCTAGGGGCATTGAGTGTGATGTTCTTGATAATAAACAATGTGGGCTCACTTGATTGTGCACAATTCATGGTTATACAACAGTAAAGAACATGTGACGATTGGGCAAATCAAGTATCCGGAAGATATTCAATTTGCAAAAATAAGCTAACCTCGGTGGAGGTTGGCACCTACTTGGATTCTGATGGCTTTTTTGCAAACGTGACCTTTAAGTGGTCTTGTTGTGTAGGGGTTATCACGCTTATCTAGAGAGTAGGAGGTTGAGGGTTCGAGTCCCTCGTATTACTCATTTTTCACATTGAGAACTGAGAAGTGAGAAATGATTAGTGAGAAATGAGAAAAGAGACATCTCACTTCTCACTACTCACTGTGAAAAATAAGAAGTGTGAAGTGAGAAAAAAACGTCTCACTTCTCACTTATCATTTCTCCTTTCTCACTTTTGAAAGTGAGAAGTGAGAAGTGAGCAACAACAATAGTGAGAAGTGAGAAATTAGTAGTACGAAGTGAGAAAAGCGACGTCTCACTTCTCATTGTGAAAAAAGAAAGGTGCGTAGTGAGTGGTGAGGCATCTCACTTCGCACTACTCAATTTTCACAGTGAAAAATTATTAGTAATAAGTGAGAAATTACATATCTCACTTCTCACTCATTATTTCTCTTTTCTAACTTCTCACTGTGAAAAGCGAATAGTGCGAATTGATAAATGAAACGTCTACTCTGTTTTCACAGTGAGAAGTGAGAAAGGGTTAGTGAGAAAATCACCTCAAATCACCTATTTGGCTGAAAAACATTTTCGGCTGAATGACCGATTTGGCCAAATTACATATTCAGCCGGATTACTTGTTCGAAAAATTAACTTGTTCGGCCAAATTACCTATTGGGCCAAACGACATTTTCGGCCGTATGAATATTCGGCCAAATGACCTATTCGGCCAAATGGCCTATTCGGCCAAATTACCTGTTCGGCCAAATGACCCTTCTCGGCTATATGACGTTTTCAGCCGAGTGACTTTCGGCCAGATGGGTTTCGGCCTAATGGTTTGTTCAACCTTGTGGCATTCGGCTAAATGGGTTTCGGCCTTCCACGTGATAGTGTTAATAGTCACTATCATTGCATGGGTGAAAATAAATAATATAGTCTTTGTCATAACATTGAACTGTTTAGATACTCGTACAATTAAAAGTTGATTTCCGAAACTTCTACATATTATTGAATGCTCTTAACTTGAGACGGGTTGGTTAACCCTTTTGGGGCCAACAAAAAAAAAACACACGTGGATGGCCGACAGGGTGCTCCCATAAATTGATATTCTCATAACTTCAACAATTTTCTACCGATTTGGATAATTTTGACAGTTTTGAAAACAGAAACTCATATACTTTTTGTCCATTGTCAAGGTTTTCAGCTTATGCCCATGGTTATACAAGAAATCTTTGAAGTAAGGCTTAAGAGTCTACACGCGTAACCAAAGCCCATTCAACCAGTTTCAAATATGCTACAAGCTCTTTGCGCTTCTTAGAATTGAAGGTGTTCACAGTATTTGCTTCGAGTAATGCAAAAATCCCTAGGGGTCTTAGTCATCCGAGAAATCTCTGGAGTAAAGCCTAAAGATCTACTCGCGTAACCAAAGGCCTATAATGCATATTCAAATACGGTACATGCTCTTTGTGGTACTTAGCATAGAATGCGTTCACAGTATATGTTCTGAGTCACCCAAGAGATCAATCTCAAAAGTGGTACCCCGAGTAGCACACTTGTTACACATCAGTAACTGTGACTGATATGCGACCAAATCATGTCACATTGGAGTTGCTGCAACCAAATCGAACTAAACTGTTCTACTAGGGACATGCTCTTTGCGCATCTTGAAATCAAATGTGATCACTACATATGTTCTGCGCTATCGAAGAAATCTTTCCGATCAGTCCTCTGGCGCCTTCATTGAATATGTTCATGGTCATCCAAAAAAACCCTGGAAAAGGCCTTAAGATCTACACGCGTAACCAAAGATCTTTCATATTGTTTAAAAAGTGCTACATGCCCTTTGTGGTACATACAATAGATTGCGTCCATTGCATAGGTTCATGGTCATCCAAGAAAACCCTGGAATAGGCCTTTAAATCTGCATGGGTACCCAGAGATCTTTTGGCTTGTTTCAAAAGTGGTACATGCCCTTTGTGGTACATAGAATAGAATATGTCCATTGCATATGTTTATGGTCTTCCAAGAAAATGTTAGAATAGGCCTCAGGATCTTCACACGTAACCAGATACCTCTCAGATTGTTTCAAAAGTGGCATATGCCCTTTGTGGTACATAGAATATACCGCTTTCATTGCATATGTTCATGGGTTTCCAAGAAAACACTTGAACAATCCTCAAGAACTTCACGCGTAACCAGCGTGACGCGGCCTATTTGAATAGTTATACATGCCTTTTATGGTACGTAGAATAGAATGCACCCATTTCAAATGTTCATGGTCATCCAAGAAAACCCTGAAGTAAGGCATAAGGATCTACACCAGAGATATATCAGCCTGTTTTAAATTTGATACATGCCTTTGGGGTCCATGGATAAAATGCGTTCATGGCATATGCTAATGGTCATCCTAGAAATTTATGGAGTAAGACTTCTAGGCTTACACGAATATCTAGAGGGTCTTTAAGGTCACTCCTGACGGAATCCAAGTTTCAAAGTGCTCGCGTTTTCGGGGGCACACCACTCGAGCAACGCACAACTGTCATTTTTATTATTTCACGCATGCTGCGACGCAGCAAAGCTAAATCAACAAAAATGACAGTTGTGCGCCGCCTCCGCCGCCCCTCACGTTCTCGGCGTGAAGTTGTATCGTTCCAATTCATTTACATTTTGCATTTCCAAAGTATGGACAACTTCATATTAGTGATATGAATGAAGTTTGTATACTACCTGGAACCGACAACAATAACTACTTGGAACGCTAATATATCAAGATGAGGTTTCACATCTTGTTTTTTCTTCAATAACTACCAGAGCTAATGACAACAACTTAAACTACTTGAAATGCAAACATATACCAATAGCCTTCCGTTCGTGGGTTGATCTGCGGATCATTCCTATATGGAGTTCATAGAACACCTAGTACCATGGCAAAACAAAAACTACAGCAGACGTTCGATAACTGCAAGTCATTTAACTGCAATGCTTTTTAACTGCAATTCGATAGTTGCAACAGTTTTGCAGTTATCGGACCGATAAACTTCAAACCGATGTCAGACTCAATGGCAGCTGCATTGCGCTGCACATTTAGATGCACTTTTATTGCATCTGACGTCGATTGACAACCGTTTGACGTCTAGATTGCGTTGTAGTTATCGAACGGCATTCGATAACTGAAAAGTAAACATTTTGCAGTTATCGAACGGCTACTGTACTAGGAATGCGTACATTCATTTAGATGAGGTTGACCCGATTTTGTCACTCCCAGATTTTGTCTACCCCTGATTTTGCCTAACCCGATTTTATCACGTTTTCGACCCAATTTGCCGCAAAAATAAAGATTTTCATGAAATTATTTTCACTGCTTGTAGCTTATTATGAATCATTTATGAGTACCGGTTAATAAGTTTGTAAGTCTCTTCGACAAAAAAATACGGATTCCATTCACGTATTTTGCCTTGCCTTCATTACGGAGCCCACGACAATGAAAATAACTACTTAAAATACAAACATATACCAAGAAGGGGTCTCACAACTTGTTTATTTTCAAATTACTGCCTCCATTAAGGAGGTTGATCCATCGACCTTGACTCTATTTCATAGACTACCTGGAGCTCAAGACAACAACAAGTACTACTTGGAATACAAACATATAACAAGATGGGGTCACAAAACTTGTTTATTCTTCGATAGCTGCCTCCATTATGGAGATTGATCTACAGAACTTAGGTGGGGTTTGATCCCACGGAACCAGTACGCTAGACAGGTGTTTTCCCTACCAAGCTACTAAGGACCTCCGCAGCTTAACGGGTACTGATGAAATCAAATTCACAGCACCGGGCATGTAGCCGAACTATTGCAATACATTCTCAGAACTAACTCTCAAATATATGTTTTTGTACAATGCCAACCAAGTAGGATGAGTATTTAGTGTTATCTGGCTCCTACACACTTGCTTCATCACCAACGGCGCTCGATGAAGTAGGGTTGTGTGAGATTGTGCCAGTTGGTCGTCAGATCCCAACCCGACCACATAAGCGAAGAGAGATCGCCTTTCCGGGTATTGAGCCACCCGGAGTGGAAATTAATTACTATGTCTGAAACTCGATTATGCATATGCACAACATGTGATAGATTAAGTTCGGAAAAGGTATTGGAGGAAAACCGCTACCTTCCGTTCCTCCCAGTTGTTCTTAAATAACTGCATCCGTTACGGAGGTTGATCCACCGACCTTGACTCTATGGAGTTCGTAGACTACCTGGAGCCCACGACAACAACCAGAACTACTTGGAATACAAACATATACCAAGAAAGAGTCACGCTACTTGTTTATTCTTCGATAACTGCCTCCATTACGGAGATTGATCCACCGACATTGACTCTATGGAGTTCGTAGACTACCTGGAGCCCACGACAACAACCAGAACTACTTGGAATACAAACATATACCAAGAAAGGGTCACGCTACTTGTTTATTCTTCGATAACTGCGTCCATTACGGAGATTGATCCGAAGATCTTGACTGTATGGAGCTCGTGGACTACCTGGAACTCACGACAACAACAAGAACTACATGGAATACAAACATATACCAAGAAGGGGTCACACAACTTGTTTATTCTTCGTTAACTGCCTCCATTACGAAGATTGATCCACAGACCTTGACTCTATGGAGTTCGTAGACTACCTGGAACTACCTCGAGTGTGCATATGAAAGGTTATTCATTATATTTCATCCAAAAACAGCTAATTGCAGCAACACCCATCATTGTTTCCTTAAATGGTACCTCCAATTATTGGTGCAGTGTTCCAATAGTTGCGGTAATTTTTAATTCGGGTTCCTATAGTTGCGAATCTCATTGTTTTCATATGGTACTCGCAACTATTGGTGCAAGGCTGAGAAAAATTTAAGGTATTTTAATGATACTTTACCGATTTTACTGGAAATCCATAACTGTTTTCTCTTATTTCGTTTATTGACATGTCAACAAATTGGTAGACTAGATGGGTTGCTGCATTTGAGACGTGAATTTTGTAAAAATAGCACTACCGCAACTATAGGAACACCCACGACTATTGGAACTTCTACTATGATGTTTTTAAGCTTTTAAATCGTCATGACGATTTGGTTGCAACACAAAATAACAAATTGCGTCATGTAATCCGTAATCAATGTTCCTGGCATCATGTATTAGGAACTCTCGATGTCGAAGGACCCGCTCCGGAGCATGTAGGCTAAGCTGAGACAAGATGGCCGATGAAACGGTCTCTCTTCAGAAGGATTTGTCCTACTTTTAATACAATGTTCTTTCGTTCTCCTTCCCGCGGTCTACAGTGTTCTAATTACCACATCACAAGATGTCAACACGACTAGAGAGCAGCAAATTTTAATGCAGATGTTGAATAAAGACAAGCGGTATTTCGGTGAATGTTATATCAGGTGATTCGATTGGAATTTTGCGGAATTTGTTCCCGGAGCCGTTTTTACGGAAATGACCCTATCTCTACGTAGGGGAAAATACCTATGCTTGGCAGTCTAAGACATTCGCCAAATAGAATGATAAAAATAATGAATAAATACACTAAAACACAGGTAAGGTTCAACTGGTATACATTTGTATGTCTTTCTTTGATAATTGGTATTCACTAAATATAACAGCTTTTACCACAAACTCAGTAAATTTAATATAAAGTAACAGGTCAACGTTTCTTCTATTCGCATAGCAATTTCTATTATCAGCAATGAGTTTGCTCCCTTTAGCAACATATAAAAGCGTGATTTTTATTGTATATGTATCGCAAACATAAACATTATTATTCGAATCTAATAGTAAAAAAATATTTGGTTCCACATATAATTGTTATTATTATTTATTTAATCAGACTAAGGCCGAAGTGGCCTGTGCGGTATATAAGAGTCTTCTCCATTCGGCTCGGTCCATGGCTACACGTCGCCAACCACGCAGTCTACGGAGGGTCCGCAAGTCATCTTCCACCTGATCGATCCACCTTGCCCGCTGCGCACCTCGCCTTCTTGTGCCCGTCGGATCGTTGTAGAGAACCATTTTCACCGGGTTACTGTCCGACATTCTGGCTACGTGCCCGGCCCATCGCAGTCGTCCGATTTTCGCGGTGTGAACGATGGATGGTTCTCCCAACAGCTGATGCAATTCGTGGTTCATTCGCCTCCTCCACGTACCGTCCGCCATCTGCACCCCACCATAGATGGTACGCAGCACTTTCCTTTCGAAAACTCAAGTGCGCGTTGGTCCTCCACGAGCATCGTCCAGGTCTCGTGTCCGTAGAGGACTACCGGTCTAATTAGCGTTTTGTAGATAGTCAGTTTGGTACGGCGGCGAACTCTATTCGATCGGAGCGTCTTGCGGAGTCCAAAGTACGTACGATTTCCAGCCACTATGCGTCTCCGAATTTCTCTGCTGGTGTCATTTTCGGCAGTCACCAGTGAGCCCAAGTACACAAATTCTTCTACCACCTCGATTTCGTCACCACCGATGCAAACTCGCGGTGGGTGGCTCACATTGTCTTCTCTTGAACCTCTTCCTATCATGTACTTCGTCTTCGACGTGTTGATGACTAGTCCGACCCGCTTAGCTTCCCTCTTCAGTCTGATGTAGGCTTCCTCCATCTTCTCAAAGTTACGTGCCATAATATCTATGTCGTCGGCGAAACCAAATAGCTGGACGGACTTATTGAAAATTGTACCACTCGTGTTAATCCCTGCTCTTCGTATTACCTTCCAAAGCGATGTTGAATAGCAAACACGAAAGACCATCACCTTGCCGTAACCCTCTGCGGGTTTCGAAGGGACTCGAGAATGCCCCTGAAACTCGAACTACGCACATCACCCGATCCATCGTCGCTTTGATCAACCGTGTCAGTTTATCCGGAAAACCGTGTTCGTGCATTAGCTGCCATAGCTGGTCCCGATCGATTGTATCATATGCGGCTTTGAAGTCGATGAATAGATGATGTGTGGGCACGTTGTATTCGCGGCATTTCTGCAGTACTTGGCGAATGGCGAACACCTGGTCCATGGTGGAGCGTTCGCCCATAAAACCCGCCTGGTACTGCCCCACGAACTCCCTTGCAGTTGGTGCTAGTCGACGGCATAAAATTTGGGAGAGTACCTTGTAGGCGGCGTTCAGCAATGTGATTGCGCGGTAGTTGCTACAATCCAGCTTATCGCCCTTTTTGTAGATGGGACACACGACACCTTCCATCCACTCCTGCGGCAAAACTTCCTCCTCCCAAATCTTGGTAATGACCCAGTGCAGCGCTCAGCCAGTGCCTCACCACCGTGTTTAAATAGCTCTCCTGGTAGTTGGTCAACCCCAGGGGCTTTGTTGTTCTTCAGCCGGCCAATCTCCTCCTGGATTTCCTGGAGATCCGGAGCCAGCAAAATTATGTCCTGCGCGCGTTCTCCCAGGTCCATCACCATACCGCCATCTTCGTATGCCACATCGCCATTCAGGTGTTCTTCGTAGTGCTGCCGCCACCTTTGGATCACCTCACGCTCGTTCGTAAGAAGGTTCCCGTTTATGTCCTTACACATATCAGGCTGTGGCACGTGGCCCTTACGTGAACGGTTTAACTTCTCATAGAACTTTCGTGTGTTATTAGCGCGGTACAGTTGCTCCGTTTCTTCACGGTCTCGATCTTCCTGCTGGCGCTTTTTCCTCCGGAAAATCGAGTTTTGTCTGTTCCGCGCCTGTTTATATCGTGCCTCGTTCGCCCTCGTGCGGTGTTGCAGCAATCTCGCCCATGCTGCATTCTTCTCTTCCACTAACTGCTCACATTCGCCGTCATACCAGTCGTTTCTCTGATCCGGGGGCACCGTGCCAAGTGCAGCGGTTGCGGTGCTACCAATGGCGGATCGAATATCTCTCCAGCCATCTTCAAGAGACGCTGCGCCTAGCTGCTCTTCCGTTGGAAGTGCCACTTCCAGCTGCTGCGCGTATTCTTGGGCTAGTCTACCATCTTGTAGCCGCCCAATGTTAAGCCGCGGCGTCCGACTTCGACGCGTGTTGTACACCGTCGAGAGTTTTGAGCGCAGGCATACTGCAACGAGGTAGTGGTCGGATTCAATATTCGCACTGCGGTAAGTGCGGACGTTCGTGATGTCGGAGAAGAATTTACCGTCGATTAGAACGTGGTCGATTTGGTTTTCCGTTTCTTGGTTAGGTGATCTCCATGTGGCCTTGTGGATATTTTTGCGGGGAAAGAAGGTGCTTCGGACTACCATTCCGCGGGAGGCTGCGAAGTTTATGCATCGTTGGCCGTTGTCATTCGATACGGTGTGCAGACTATCCGGTCCGATGACCAGTCTATACATTTCCTCCTTGCCTACCTGTGCGTTCATGTCACCGATGACGATTTTAACGTCCCGCAGTGGGCATCCATCGTATGTCTGCTCCAGCTGTGCGTAGAACGCTTCTTTCTCGTCGTCGGGTCTCCCTTCGTGTGGGCAGTGCACGTTGATGATGCTATAGTTGAAGAAACGGCCTTTAATCCTCAGCTTGCACATCCTTGCGTTGATTGGCTGCCACCCAATCACGCGTTGGCGCATCTTACCCAGCACTATGAAGCCGGTTCCCAGCTCGTTGGTGGTGCCACAGCTTTGGTAGAAGGTAGCCGCTCGATGCCCGCTTTTCCACACTTTCTGTCCTGTCCAGCAAATCTCCTGCAGCGCCACGACGTCGAAGTTGCGGGGATGTAATTCATCGTAGATCATCCTGTCGCAACCTGCGAAACCTAGCGACTTGCAATTCCATGTTCCAAGCTTCCAATCGTGATCCTGTATTCGTCGCCTAGGTTTTTGCCGATTATATCGAGTCGCATTATCTCTTATATTGTTCGTAATGATTGGTTTTCTAGGCGGCTTATTGGGCCAGCGCAAACCTCCTGTCTCGTCGGGAGGCCGTCGTGTCAGGGCTGTTTAGCGTCCCACCTAACACCAGGACTTGGGCTTGTGCGCTTTGAGCGGCACACGGTCGCTTTGGTGGGGCCTACTTGCGGATACATGCAGCTTTTTATAGAGGTTTAACAGGGCCCACTGTCAAACCCCACCACATCCTAGGCAAGCCCCACAACTCGCAGATGGCCTGGGGAGGGATCGTCAAGCCCTTGGACATAGTCCCTGCTGCCCAAATATAATTGTTACGGTTGCCGTATACCAAATCTTAAAATATGGCCGCAACGACGGAACTCTTCGAGAAACCGAAATTAACATTCGGCAAACGGTAAGCATTTTAATTACTTTCGATTGCTTTCATTGTGTTAATTTATTTTATTTGCTGTTTTTTATGAAATAGGGATTGGACAGCGGAGTCCCGATGAAAACGATGAACTTAACTTCCATTCTTATATGGAGCATCTTCTGAAGACGGAATGCGATAGGGAGGAATATTGGATTGCTCCTGAACCTCTGAAAAGCAAGCAGCAGAGCAAAGGAATGGAGGTCGAAACAGGATAGGGCAGCATTCATATAGTCTGCCGCAGAGTCAGGAATCCAGATGATAAACAGATCGTGGAAAATCACCGGCCATTTTATCCATCGGGACATTCCACGGAGAAAAAGTAACAATCAATCTAGTGATGAATGTCGGATTTACGAAAAGTGACCGCGATATTTTCGGCGGTATGTAAGCGTGAAAGGAATTTTGCATCTCTTAGTTCTGAGAACATACAGCCCGCACTAGTAAATCGGAGAATATAGAGGAATATAGAGTCCCTTACTTCAATGTCCAACTTATCTTTTCTATAACAAAATTATTTTCTGTTTTCTTTTAATAAAAAGATTTGAAATGAAAAATAATGATGACCTTTATTTTTTATTATGCAAATACGAATAAAACTCATAAACCACAAACATAAATTTTATTTTGTGTCACCAAATACAGGTCATAAATCTCACACATAAATTTTATTCAACAAAACAAAATAGATTTTATTTGTTGAAAGCCTATAAATATAATGTTTCTGAACATATATGATTTATTTGTAAAATCTAATTGCAAAAATTTATGTAGTTTCACACATAACGTATATGCGGAAATTTGCCTCGGTGTACGTAAAACTAAATCTATACACATAAGAATGAATTTTTGTCTGTCTGCCCTTATAGACTAGGAAACGGCATGAACATTTGTATGTAGAGGTTTTTGGGAACGATGAAGGTTCTTATGATGGTATTATACCCCTCCTCTTCTGGAAGGGGGGCTCCCATACAAATGAAATACAAATTTCTGCTTTAATCGAGAATTAATCTAAAAATTGGAATCAAAATTTGCAAATTTCGAATACTTAACCGTCTTTTAAATAATATAAAAAATATATAATTATTCAATGTTAGGTGAAACGAAGCTCGTCGGTTCTGGTAGTATAGTATATCTTATATATCTTCTTATATATAAAAATAAAATGGTCTGTGTTCGTATCCGCATAACTCGAAAACGACTGGATGATTTTTTTCATTTCTTCAGCAGAAACATTCGTTATAGTTTCCGACGGGTTTATATGATATTTCCTAATGCGAAAATTACGAGTAAAGTTGAGCAAATCGTGAAAAACTAAAATTGTGATTCCTATGCGAACTTTGCATGGGCAGTTCGGAATGCACATTCTCGCCTACTATGCAGGACAACGTCTGCCGGGTCGACTAGTTAACAATATATTCCACCTCGTGGATAATGGGCAGCACTGTCCTATCCTGCCGCTGGAGCCATCTCATTCTTACACTGCGCTTCACAGTTGAATAATTGATAATACCTAAAAGTAGGCAATAATTTATGGTTGAAATGCGCTATGTAGGAATGGGAATGGTTATGATTGTTTTGATGAGCTTGGAAAGTATTGAAGTTGCAAAAGGAAAACGGTCCTGTCAGCCACATAAGGGTTAAAATACTACGGTGTGGCTATCACTTTTGATATAATTCATGGTCTGCGTACAAATCTGAATAGAAGCATTTGTATTTTAACATTTTTTTAAATAAATGCCATCGCCGGATATTTAGTTCGTATTTTGCTAAAATAAAATCACATAGAATTGTGCGTGGTATCTTTGTAGCGTGTGTTTGATATGCTCACAAACACATTCTCTCGCTCTATTCCGAAGTGTGCTGCTGTCAAAGAAAACGAACAGTCCTGATTTTGTTTAGTGAAACATAGAGCAAATATTGCATAAATTTGCTCTATGTGGTGATAATCAAGTGTTGATGAGGTGTAAAAAGTAGTTTACGTACTTAATTTCTCGTGTCATACGCAATAAAGAGAAGAAACAGGCGATCCAAAAAAGTAAGTAACAGTTTGCTTTTCGTGCGCTGCTTTCTTTGGCAATGCAATAATAGCAAGGATTTCGTACGTGCAAATTTGTTTCTTGCTTCTTTTACACAAACAACTTATTCAAATGAAAGCTTAGACATGAAATTGTGTGATTGAATCAAAATTATGTTCATAAATAGTGTATGTTTGCTGGAAAACGCAAATATTGTTTAGGGTGCCAACAACCGTCGCACCCTGCCAATGACGTATTCTACCCTATTTCCCATGTATTCGCGCTCTAAAGCCAGCATTAGTCGGCATATTACAAGCTTCAATGCTTGGCACCGGCGCAATAATATATTTTGGCTTCAGTTTGACAAGCAAATCGGTTCTATTCGCATTCGTAAATCTGACAAACATGTGTCACGGTGTGTTTGTCCGAAGAGGCTTATTTTAAAAAAAATCAGTATCTCTGAAACACTCATTACACGAAAGTATAGGTTTTACTCTTTCACGTAGGTGCTTTTTTTAAATGTTCTATCGGGGGTCATTTTTCCATACATTTTTAGGGGGGTTAAATCGGCTTTCATTTGAGATTTCTATGAAGTTTGCACCAAAAATAGTGAAAAAAATTAAAATTATTCTAGATCCCCCGATAGAACATTTTAGTTTACCCACTATATGAAAGAGGAGCATATACTTTCACGTGGTGGGTGTTTCAGAGATACTGATTTTTGAAAAATAATATTTCCCCATATGTGTTAAATTATGATTCTTTAAATAAACCCACACAGTAAAATTATACTTCGCTATATGTCCTAATTTTTGCCCATCCATAGAACCAAATGTAATTTTTCAAATAATTTGATCTGGTAAGCACATGTGAGCGCCGATTCTGTAATACCCAAATCACATTGATGATGGGCGATATGCAAAGGCTCAGGTTGAGGATCAGAGGCCGGCTCTTCAACTTTAGCATAATCAAAGTCCATAGCCCACACTCTTGAAGCACTGATGAAGATAAGGGCGTATTCTGTACGCAGCTTGAATGTAAGAGCATGCGAAGGAGTTTGGACCAACTATTGGAAAGTTCAGGCCCCTTGAGGACTGCTGAAGTTAGTTAAAGCGGAGAGTCTACAGCAGCGGAGAGCAGCATCTCGTATGTGGAACGAAGGGACGAAACGATTGGTTCGACAAAAAGTCCATATACAGATTCTGGAGAAGGCGTTGAAAAGCTGATTATTTGAGCATTTGTTTGGTTATCTAGGGTCATGTCCCTACCGCAAAAATACGACCGTACATCGTTCATTACTGCAGCAACAAGCATCAGCAGTTGTATCCGATTCTAAAAACTCCTATACTCTGGTTTATAAAAAAAATCAAACGGAAAATTTTCAAACGAATCGGATTTGTTTGAAAGTGAACAAGAATCTTAAAGAAAATTAAAATAATAATAATTTAACACAATTCACGTATTAACTACATAACTAGAAATAAAGAGTCTTTCACCAAGGTGAGGGTGGCTGGGTTCGATTCTCAGTACCAGTTTAGGCAATTTTCTGATTGGAAATTGTCTCGATTTCCTAGGGCATAAAAGTATCATAGTGTTAGCCTCATTATATACGAATGCAAAAATGGTACCTTGGCTTAGACACCTTGCAGTTAATAACTGTGGAAGTGCCAAATGAACACTGAGCTGCGAGGCGGCAATGTCCCAGTGGGGGATGTAATTCCAATAAAAAGAAGAAGAGTTTCAATTTCATGATTAAAGTATTTCCAAAATAAAGTTTTGCTCTGATACAGTGCAAATTGTGTTTCAGTTTCAGCAGTTTCAGTTTTCTTTGTTTCTTTTTGTTGAACCTGGTACAGGAATAGCAGCATTGTACTCATAATTCATCTGAATTTTATAATGTTAATAAATTTGTTCCACGTCCACCCATTAGCAAGCACAGATATTTGCTGGCGAATATCATAAATCAAATTCATTGTCTGTTGCACAGAAAACGCAACAATTTGCCTCAAGAAGCGTTTCAACAATGACACCGATGATTATGAACCGTTGACAAGGTACAATGACCAAGCATTTATCTGAAAACATCAACATACCACCCTCATTCCAGTCTGCTGTTGGTTCTTTTGCTGAATGGGACACCAGTCAAATCTAAAATATGAAGACAATTCGCCCCTGGTGTGCTTTCGGGTAGTAATGCCCGAGCGGTAGAAAATGTTTCTGATTCGGTAATCCTTACGTTTAGTTTGAGCTAATTACATCATGAATTCTATAGAATATAATTATTTCAGACACTGTACCGGCAAAGCCTGTAGGTTCATTATTATTGCTAGAGCTAATTTTCTATACCAATAGTTTTGGGAGTGTAATATTATTAAATGAATGAGGAAAAGAATAAAACTACTCAGGAGTTAATGCCAAAAGTTAAACTTTTCGTAGAACTTCTTCACTGTGTTAAAAATTTACATGTTATTCACTAATGGAACATGAAATACAATACGATAACTTTAAAATTTTAGCTCAATTATTTCTATTTGATCGGGACGTGATTCTAGGGCATGCATCAAGATTGCCATCATCGTGGGTCGCTCATGGATGCTGAAAGAAAGCTATCACTAGATTGAAACACCGTAGCCGCGCTCATGGCATGATTGTGTAGCTGGATGCCACCTTGTTGTGTTGCTTTGGAAAGGAAAATGAAACGTCATCACCGTATCCATTACTTTACTAGAAACGGATAAACTGTTGAGGCGTCTGTGTAGTATCCTTCATTCACTATCGGTAGAAGTTGTTTGTTGTTTTTCATGACGGGACCATGGTCGGGGGTCAGTTATCTGCTTTATATGGACAATACACTCGATTGAGAACAGATAGATTGTACAGACATACAATAATTAATAGTGATCTCTTTGCAGGAGCCTGATAATCACTGAACTCAGGGATTGAATCCAAAAGAGAATGAAAAAGTCTCTCTTATCATCGCTGTATACATATACGATATGAAACATAACGTAAGATACTTTTTTCGCAATCTGTCATGATAAAGAACTGATTCGGAAGGCTATACCTCATGACAAATTCGTTTTAAAACACTCCAAAGCACTGGTTCTGATGATACATTTTAACATGTTCTACACAGCTGTGCGGTCTCCAATACAAAATGAGCGAGAACAAAGCGAGAACCGTCACTTCTCGGTGAGGGCTGCCTATCCGATTCTGTTTTTTGGCACTTGTATACAACTTTGATAAATTTGTTATGATTCTGAACAGTTCTTGCGTTTTTTTGGTTGTTCGTTATCAATTGAGACCGATTAATGCAAGTTCTGACTGAACTTATGTTTTTTTGCTACAGTAGCACCGACGCCCGCATCAGAACAGCCGAGGTGCACGTTTTGATCAGAGTTATCAATCAATTATTTATACACATTTAAACATATGATTAACACACTAAAAACCAAACCAAGCGAGGCAGTAATGTCCCAGTGGGGAATGTAATACCAAAAAAGAAGAAAAATATACAAAAAATAAACATAATGAATCGCCTGCTTTGAGCGTGCTTACATGGGCACACTAGGAGTTTACTTTCTGAAATCAGTATGGCGAAAGGCATCTAAGGCTCGATTCCTTAAAATTAAGCACCTTCATCGAAAAAATATTTGGTAGGCGTATCAGCGGACACCTTCCTACATAACCGGTACCAAATAGTTTTTCATGAAAAGATCCTAATTTTCGCGAAAGCCCGCGTTAGATGTCTTTCACCATACAAATTTCTGGCGATTAACTCATGCTGCTATTGCTGCATATACGATAGCGCCTGGATGTGGAAGCGACGGGTAGAAAATCAGCCACTGCCAATAACTCATTGAAATTCCTCTCTATTCATTTTATATTAAGTTTTTTGGTATTGTACAATTTGCTCTCATCTAAAGAAAGAGAGTAATTTATTTATTTAAATAGCCATGAAGCAATAATAACAACAGCATTTAACGGTCCGAATTCTTAATTTTCAAATTTTATTTTTTTAAGTTTTTTGGAAAAAAGGGACGAAAAGCCAAACAGGGGCCATCCAGAAACCACGTGGTCATATTTTTGAAGATTTTCAACCCCCCTCCTCCCATGTGGTCTATCGTGGTCATTTGGCAGACCCCCACCCCTCCCCCCCTTTGACCACGTGGTTTTTTTTTCAAGTGCAAAAATTTAAACAAAAAACCCTATGTAACTATAACATATGGTTAATCCGATCAATTTTGAAGATGGACAATTTCAACTGATTCAAAATCAAACTAAAACCCAGCATGGAAATTATAAATTTTTATTATTTCGAAGATTTTTATGATGTTATCATGTTGTAATGTGTATCAGGTATTAGGTTATCTAGAACTCGCATACCTTCGATGCATCAGGAGGATACAAAAAAATGAGGACTCGCAAATATGTTATAAAAATTTCGAGAAGAATTTATAATGGATTAGAAATATTCCAAAACATCCCTATATATTTAATTTCTTTATTGGTGATTTTTAAATACATAAATGCAATTTTGCTTTTACAAGTGCTAATTTATTATTGTTTTGTGGAAATTTTTAACTGTTTATGGAAATTTTGCATTATTTGCAGTAATTCTATATTTATTTAATACTCATACCCTGATTTCTTTATTGGCAATTTCCAATTCTATTATGGAAAATTTCTATTTTTTCTCTAATAAATAATCTAGAGCTGGCTCATCTCTCACAATTTGTAATTCTTCATTGAAATTTTATTTTGATATTGACTCGTGGAATCCAATGATGCCATACTAAACATATTTTCTCGGTCACTCTGATGTCTTTCGAATAATTTCCCAAGGAACTTCTATTCCATATCTCGAATGTGCTTCAGTCAATGGTCCTTTCATAAGCGACTCATAGAAGAATGAATGTATTATAGATCAATTATCATTTTGGAGTTCGGATCATTCAATTTATTCAATTAACCAAATTATGAATGATGTATGATATAATATCCCATTAGGTCCATTGGGTTGATATGACAATTGTTATTTGTACAAGCTACTACAGACTTTTTAGTTAAAAAAATATGTTGAGCTTTTTAATGGAATGTCTTTACTAGTCATAAGACGAGTTTGTACCTTCCCATTTAATTCCACCACTTGATTGTACCTTGACAGATACGTATTTCGACCTCCACAGTAAGGTCGTCTTCAGTGTTTCGTACTTGACTCGACTTAGGTTATACAAAACTTTTAGGTTTTAAAAAACGTCCTGGAAGTCGTAATGTTTGAACTACTTAATCATTCAAGTCCGTGAACCCAGTGCTTCTAAGGCCCTACAAAAAAAGTTATAGTCATTGTGCAGCTTGATGTTGACTCAAGATAATTTTGGGTACCTTGTCTCTTAGATGTCATGTTAATGGAAATTAGGATCATATGCTTATTTCATCGGATTGGGTACATACCGATGATGAGGACATTACAAATGTCATGATTGATCACCCGAGAAGTCGTGGGCTGAACTTGAGAGCAATCACTGGCTTAACGTTCAGGATGACCCATCTTATCTGAGTGTTCAGAATGATTCAAACATTTCAACTTCATTTGCATGCTCTTAGAATCGAAATCTTCCCAAGGTTTCGGATAACTGAGTTTTCAGGGTCAGTCAAATTTGAGCTCCCATATTTTTTTCTGTAAAACCAATATCTAGATGAACAATTTTACTGAAGAAAATGGTGGTCTAGCTCTCTTTTGTGATTTAATAGACAATCTAAAACGCTGGGCATATATGACCCATCCGTCCTGAAAGGGTTGAGATTTGTTTTGGAATTCAATTTCAATCGTTATTATAACACTATTTATTACCCTAGATTGTTTTAGGAATTGGAGTGTTTTTTTTCTGGAACACTGCCACTTTTTTTCATATCGCAGGACTCTTCTTAGTTCTAAGACCCTTTTATGAATTTAAAAAGCATTTTATTTAGAATTTCATGTTGATTTTTTAAATGCAAACTTCTCTATGTCATAACCTTTTTCATACGCACTACTAGAATTTTGTGCATTATTGATCGAAAAATTTAATAATGCACCTAAATGTTCTAATTAAGGGCATTATTGAATTTTTCGATCAATTAGCCTAATTATTCAATATCATAAGAACTAGGCTTCTTAATCCTAAATAATTGCCTACATTTATTGCTTAGATGAATTTTAAATTCCAAGATCTTCCTAATTTTCAAGAATAATTATTCTGGAGTTGCAAGGGAAACCCTTCAGAATATTTAGAAGAAATTCTTCGGAGTCTCCACGGAAAAATCTTCAGTATTTCAACGACTTTTTTTCGAAATTCTGTGGAAGAGTTCCTAAAAAGGTTCGGTAGAAATTTTGAAGAACTAGAATAATCCGTAGAAGGATCCTAAATGCATATTTACGATGAAAATTCCAATAAACATCAAATTCCGAAGAATTTCCAGTATAAATTAGAAAAAAATCCAGCTTACTTTTTTTTTACAGAATCTCTAAAGATTTTTTTCAAAATCCTGGGCAACTTTAATGAATCTTCAAAGGAAATTCTTCTAAATTTCCAATGGAAATTTTTTTCGTTTTTCAAAAAAAAATCTTAGAAATTTTCAGCAGTTTTTTTAATTTCCAAAAGAAATTATCTGGAATATACCAAAATATTCCCGATGGAAATTCCTAAGATTTTCCAGTAGAAAATCGAAAAAAAAGTTCATCTAAAACACCAATAATGAATTTCCCGAGGATATTTCGATATTTTTACAAGTGGAAATAACTAAAAAATTGCACTTTTGTAGTACTTGTAAAGGTTGTACTTTAGAAGCAATTCCAATAGGAATTCCTTAGAAAATTAAATCAAAATTTTTAAGATTTTCTGATGTGAAAATTCCTTAAAATTTTTAAATCATTTCTTGTGTTTCTTTGCATGGTTTGCAGATTTAAAGCAATGTTTAGCTGAACCTACAAAGAAATTAAAATGACTTTCCGAAGAAGAATGAATTTCCCATGAAGTTTTGGAAGAATTTATGGTGCAAATTCAAAAAAACATGAACCTTGAGAATTCTAAATATTTATTCTTTGAAAATCCAAAGTATTTTTTGAAGATAATCCATAGACTCTTCCGTGGAAATTCTAAATAATAGAGTTCAGAGTGGTAGAATTCACAAAGAGCGTAAAAAATTTCATTTCAAAATTCCAAATTTGAAAACAAAAATCCAAAAACGGTAATATCAAAGTGTTTCATGTAGCATTGGCTATAAATTTAGAAGTCTTCTTCTTCTTCTATGGCTCCATATTCCAACTGGAAGTTGGTCTGCTTTTCAACTTAGTTTATTCTATTAGCATTTCCTCAGTTATAAATTGAAAGTTTTAAATGCCAGCCATTGTACGATTATATATCTTGTGTAGCAAGTACGATGGATACATTATACCTAGGGTGTCGACAATGGTTGACACCCGAAAACATACTAGACAGGAACGAGAATCGAACTCGTCATCTCCGGATTGGCAATCCTACGCCTTTGCTCGTAAGGCTAACTGGAGACTGAACATTTTGAAGTGCACTCCAAAAAATGTTCGAAAAACTTATTTTGGAAATGAAATAGAATTTCTGGTGAAGATTCGGAAGAACTTGTCGAAGAAATTCATTAGAATGTAAAAAAAAAATATGAAAATATGAACATTTTTTTCCACCGAAAATTATATGTATTTCCCACGAGACTGTTTTGAATTTTCAGACAGAATTCACATGGAATTTTTTTCGGCATTTACACTGGAGATGTTTTGTTTTTTTTCATGACCAATTTGTAGCAAAATTTTCCAGAGAGAATTGTTCAAAAAACATTCTGAATGCTAGCACTTTATCAGGATTGTATGAAGTAAGGTCAAAGTTTTTACAGGAAATTTTTTTACTGGACAAAACATTCTTTTGAAGATTTTTCTTGAATTATTGTAAAAACATGAACAGTTTTCAAAATTGTAGCTGTAGTCCGCTGATGCAAAAGTGTCGGCGGCGTGATGCCAAAAACCATCTGCGGCGGAATTATTAAAAAATATTTTTTCATTTTTCTTTCCCAATTTTTTTTTGTGAAAATTGAGACTGAAACGCAACCTGTTTTTTCGTTTATTTTTTTTATGGAAATAGGATCTAAAGCTAATGTTGTTTTCGTTTATTCCGAACGGTGTACACCGGCGGTGCAACATTTGCTACCGGAAATACGAATGGTTTGGGTGCAACCTTTGGAATGCCAACATATGTTTTCGATGGTGTTGGTGATGTCGTCAATCAAATCTATCGAATATCATATAGCGAGTATATATTATTGAGATTTATGTAAGGATGTAATATTTGAAAGGATGTATTACGATTATGTAATATTTTTGTCTTGTTTTTAATGTTTTTTTTTAAATGTCTACTGTATATTGTACAAAGTATTACACAAATTTTGTAATTTAATTTTGCAAATTGAAAACGTATAAAGTAGTTTCTTATGCGTTTTGTTTATTGATTGTAACATATTTAAATGTAGAAAAATCTTCAAAAAACAAAGGGCCCTTGTAGAATTTGATAAATTGTGAATGTTAGAAATTCATGAAATCTAGCCGTTTATATTTATTTGAAAACTATTTAAAACGAAGATCGATTCAAATACCGCCATCGGGGGTGACGATGAGTTAAGAATGAGTCATCGCTGTTACTGGCAGCCAAGAGGTCCATAACAAAATCGTTGGAAAACGACTCTTATGGTTAATTAGTTTCCTTGCTACTAAAAACATTTTAAGTTGTTGACAGTGACCAATTTTCAGCCCCATTTGATTCTTTGTCACCCCCAATGACGGTATCAAAATGATCAATAGATTTTGAGTTTTACCAGAAAATAATGCAATACGAGTTTATGGTCTTCAACATAAATTTTCACATCTCTACGTGATTGATTAAAAAAAAAACTAATACGTTACGTTACGAATTTACTCCAAAGCTGGTCTTTGGAAACTTGACATTTTTTCCTTTACTTCAATAATTTCATATGAATTGAACATATTATACAATTCATTTATATTCATAGTACAAAAAATCAAGTTTTAAAAAAATACAAAACACTATTCATATCATTGCTATGAAAAAGTAATGATAAAAGCTTAATTAAAAGATAACCGGATATGGTGCGTAAAACTGAATCAAGAACTGCATATGTGTAAATTTAAATTATTTCTCGATTTAAAAATAGTTATGTAAATCGACTATTAATTTGAGATCAATTCCAGAATTTCACAGTCAAACCTTGTTACATCATGTCAATATTCGTTTGAAAAAAGTTAAAATATAATGTTGAGGAAAATGAACAAGTTTGTTCTATTCAACACGTTAGTTGACTATTCGATTTACTACATTATGAAAAGAAAATATATAAGTATAAAAAATGAATATTAAATAAAATAAATAATAAATAAATTAAATAAAATATAGAAAGATTTTTCTCTCGCTAATAATTAGAATAATTCATTAATATTATAACAAATTGTACAATTATAGAAACTTCTTTGGATAAAGATTCTTTGCAGCTTTTGATTCTACTTCAACAACATTGATACACATTATTAAATATAATATCAATGAGGAATAGATATCAGCAGATAATAAAATAAAAACAAAGCCACCCGAAGAACCTAATAAGAAACGGAGTAGGAAACTTATGACAGCTCCGCATCGCATAAGTATTGGTAGGGTAAGACGGTATAATATGCCCCCCCTAAAGCAACTCCTTGATAACTTTTTACTTTTCAACGCAATTTATGCAAACTTTGTGTTATTTGGTAGTCCAGGAAGTCGCAAATGCATTGCCCGTGAGTAGTCATATAAAAATATTAAAAATAACACGTAATAAAGCTTTTTTGAAAAGTCGCGAAAAAATGGATTTCAACAAGTGCCTGGGCAATACGCCCCACCTTAGTTAAAGACGTTTCATAGCCCTTCATTAGTATTTTATCAATCCTATAATAAAAAGGTTACAAATCCTTATGCACTTGACATTAAAAAACCAACATTGGTCCATGTAAGCAGGTGTGAATTACATTTCAATATTTTCCATACAATTTGGAAGCAACTGCTGCTGGCTCGCTGAGCTTGTGTCCAGTTGGTAAGGGCATATCGTCCTGCCTACACTGGGGCGTTTTGACCAGTGAAACATGTTTTCGAAAATCGTTACATTTTTGAAGATGGAAGCAATTTTATATTTTTTTTTTTTTTTAATCTTTATTAAAGTGATTTTTAAGATGGTACAAAAGCAATTTTATATCATATAAACCACTGAGCAAAGTTATTTTGTTGCCCAGCTGAGTGTTCCAGTGCAAGTTTTGTGGACAGTATGCCAGAGTCGCTCCAGAATGTTGAGCTAACAAACATAAAATGTTACATCAAAACTGTAACTTTTTGTATTTTGCTATTATTTTCATTGTGTAATACAAAAATACTTCCACATTCACATAGTATGATGGGTTTACAAATACTCATAGGTACCAACTGATTTTGGCCCTTAATTAGTTATAGTTTTCTAGAAATCAAAGGGGGGCGTTTTGGCCAGGTGGGGCGCATTATACCGTCCTACCCTACCACGCGGTGCCTACCCGCTACACTCGCTTCGGGTAGGGTGTAGATTTTTCTGCACCGGTGGCAAAAAGGTGCAAGAACGGAACTGCACCGTTTTTAAAAACGAACGATTCCAGTGCAAGTTTGCCTACACCGGTGCAAGCGGTGCGAATAAACGAAAACGACATAAGTTGGCCAAATAACTCAGATATGCATCGGCGTTGCGACCGACGCTGCGTTACCGGGTTTTCTCGATGCTTAAGGTCGCTCCTGACGGAATCCAAGTTTAAAACTGCTCGCGTTTTCGGGGGCACACCACTCGATACAGAAGCAACGCACAACTGTCATTTTTATTATTTCATGCATGCTGCGACGCTAATCAACAGAAATGACAGTTGTGCGCCGCCTCTGAATCGAGTGATGTGTCCCCGAAAACGCGAGCACTTTGGAACTTGGATTCCGTCAGGAGTGACCTTAATGCTAAATTCTTTTTAACACTGAGTTGAAAAGACGCTACGTGGGCATCGGCCCTAAGATGCGCTTTGCGTTTAATGATGAAATCATTAAATTTTGATGATTTGTATTTTTTACACCGCTATTGTTATTCACCAAAAGTTTTTCGTGTTAAAAAAAAAACCACGTGGTTCGAGAGCAACACCCCCCCCTCCCCCAAATATGTCAACGTGGTTTCTGGACGGCCCCACAGGGAATGACGGTTGAAAGTAATGAAACTATACTTGACGAAAAAACGACAATATTTTCGAATCCTTGAATAAGGATCCAATAAGGATCGAAACGTTGGAAAAAGAAAACATATAATTGTTTTTCAGTCAAAAATCAGACTGAAACATCAAAAATGTATAATAAGCGTATTCAAAATTTCATCGTCTCCAGCAAGATAATCGACGTTGTCCTTTTCCCCTTTTTCCCTTTCCCCCCCAATCTAATTTTTTTTTTGTTTTGATGCCGGATCGACTCTAACTTTTATATTTATTTTACGGTTACGCAGTCTTTATTTGTAGAAACGAGTTTATTCGTTGCCCAACTTTTCGACACGGGGATTGTGTCTTCCTCAGGGGGTAATTATTTGTGTCGTTTTACGTCTATCGTTTCGTCTAACTATTACTGTCTGAACTGTTTTCCCCTGTCAAATTTTAGTTTTATAATGGTTTTAAGGCACTCTTGTAGAGTAAATAATGGTCTTGAAGAGCGTCATAAAACTAAAAATGTTAGTTCAATCAAAGGTAATTGCCTATTTCCGGGGATTAAACCACCCGACTTGGACGTTAATTTACAATGTTATGAAAACTCATATGTGAATATGTACGTTATGTGGAAGATATTGATTTGGAAAATGTATTGAAGGTAACCACTTTCCCTTCGATGGGACTCGAACCCATGACCCTACAGTACACTAGACTAGTGCTTTAAAAATGTTAAAAATGTTACTTGGGTTATGTTGGTACATAATTATGGACCACTACAAATCGTGGCTAGTCGAAACGATAGACGTGAAACGACACAAATAATTACCCCCTGAGGAAGACACAATCCCCGTGTCGAAACGTTGGGCAACGATAAACTCGTTTCTTCAAATAAAGACTGCGTAGCTGTGAAATAAATATTTTTTTTTGTTGCTCTCGTTATTTCACAATCGATTCCGCATTGCACCGAGTGGAAAATTAAAAAGATGACCACTCAAAAAAGAAATCTGTAACATAGACATTAGGGTGGCTCAAATTAGTATGGGAATTTTTTTTGATTTTTTTGATGGGCCGCCCTCTTATTCGGTTCTATTTGATGCCTTGATGCTCTGGACAAAATATCAGCCAAATCGGTCAACGTTCGGGCGGTGCTAAACTCGTTGGAAGTTTATATGCAAAAAATGTTTGCAGAATCATCCAAAAACAGTAAATTGCAATTTGGACGGCACAACTTACGATTAAGAACTATGATACTCATTCAGATCTTGAAGAATTTAATACAGAATATTGTGCAGAAAGCCGCGAGAAGATTAGAGTTTTCCCGGCAAAGCTATTAGCATTTCTCTGAAGTGGGGTTTGAGCAAATTTCGTTTCTTTTACCTTTGAAAAGAAATAAATTCACCCCTACAACACTCCAGTAAAATGCTAATATCTTTGCGTAATAAACTCTAATCTAACTAACTCTAATCGCGGTTTTCAGCATAACATTCTGTATTTAATTCTACAAGAACTGAATGAGTATCATTGGTTCTTGATCGTAAATTGTGCCGTCCGACTGCAAATCACTGTTTTTTTGATGTTTCTGCATACATTTTTGCATATAAACTTCCAACGAGTTTAGCACCACCCAAACATTGACCGATTTGGCTGAAATTTTGTCCAGAGCATCAGGGCATCAAATTTTTTTTTTATTCATATACTAGCTTTATGTACCCGGCCTTGCTCGGAATTGCCAGTTTGATTCGCAGTTTTTTTTTTCACAATCGGAAAATGAATAAACCAATTGGTCAACAGGATAATTGCGTTTTCTTATCGATACTTCATCATTTGATCAAAAGAAGGCAGATTTCATTTGAAAACATTGACTGATTTTGAAGAAGGGAGCAAACCCATAATCGCCATATTCCGGGCAAACGTCTATTTCTAAAGAAGGAAAAACATCCACCGATGCCTTATTCCGGGCAAAC
Source organism: Armigeres subalbatus (assembly GCF_024139115.2). Taxonomy (NCBI): domain Eukaryota; kingdom Metazoa; phylum Arthropoda; class Insecta; order Diptera; family Culicidae; genus Armigeres; species Armigeres subalbatus. Next base: position 306,932,776 of record NC_085140.1, read on the forward strand.
GTCTATTTTTAAAGAAGGGATCACATTCACCATCCAGAAGGAAACACATTAATCATTGCTTTTCACGTTGGGCAAACCATGATTTCGATAAATGGTTGAATTGATCGATAACTAAACAATACAATAATGGGTTCAGAAGTTAGGCTGGAGCATACACACAAACATACAAACATTGAGTTTATATATCTCGGCAACTTATTCAAAACGACGTATGTGATTTTGTAAACAAAGATGCATACGTCGACTTGTCAAATATGATGACACTCCACGCAAACCAACACAACGAACATGTAGCCGAAACCTTCCCCTACCTGTATGTGGCGATAGTTTGCGTGGGAGTGCTATCAGATTGCAGAAATCAACGTTTAAATTTTTGTTTACAAAATCACATACGTCACATACGTTGAATAAGTATCCGAGATATATAGATAGCTAATAGCTATATGTATCCGGCTTTGCTAGGGACTGAAAAGTAAATTATAGAATTAAAATGTCCAATGCTGTAGCACGAAACCCACAGAGGTAGATCTACCGGTCATAGAATTGAACCTTTGTATCAATATATTTTTATATCTTTGTTTGGCCCTTCCACCTTTTCAATAAACATCTTCCAAAAATAGAGAATAAGTGTACCAAATCTGGTTGAAATTTATCCTGGGAGTTACACTGAATTGCTCATTTTTAAAGACAACCCTTCCCCATAACTTCCCTTTTTCCAAAATGACCCTCCCACCTTCTTTGTTATCTTCTCCTTAGGATAGAAAATGTGTGCACCAAATTTGGCTGAAATCGGTCCTGGGAGTTGGGTGTTACACTGAATTGCTCTTTTCTAAAGACAACCCTTCCCCTTACCCTCCCTTTTCCCAATGATCATCCCACCCTTTGTTATTTTCTCCTTAGGATAGAGAATGTGTGTACCAAATTTGGATGAAAGCGGTCCAGGGTTCAAAAGAAACACTGAATTGTCTGTTTTCTGAACAATACCTCCCCCAGACCCCTCCTCTTTTCCCAAATTACACTTCCATGTGATCGACTTCTCTTAGTGAATATGTACAATATTTGGTTGATATGGGTACTGGAAGTTGGGAGTAACACTGAATTGCTCGTTTTATAAAGACAACCCTCCCCCATACCCTCCCTCTTTTACAATGACCGCCCCACCCCTTTGTTATCTTTTCTTTAGGGTAGAGAATGTGTATCAAATTTGGTTGAAATCGGTGCAGGGGTTCAGAATTTACTCTAAATTACCCGTTTTCTGAACAATACCCTCCCTCCAGACCCTCCCCTTTCCCAAAATCTCTCATATGATTGTTTCCTTATAGTGAATATGTGTACAAAATTTGGTTGAAATCGGTCCTGGGAGATGAAAGTTACACATAATTGTTCGTTTTCTAAACAAAACCCCTCCCCCTTTCTTAAATGACCCTCCCACCCCCTTTGTTAACTTCCCCTGAGGATAAAGAACGTGTGTACCAAATTTGGGTGGATTCGGCCAAGTGGTTCAGAAGTAGTTAGCGAACATACATACATAGATTGGTTTTTATATATATAGATTTTATTTGGTAGGCACTCTGTGTTCCTTAACTGCTACCGTGTGCCGTGATCTACTATGGTATTCTGCTGTACAGAATCCACACAGAATCTATTTTTAGATATCCATTATTCATTATTGTTGTCGTTGCCAGTTCATCTTCTCGTGAGCCCATTGTGTCCGTTTGTCCATGTCGGGTATCCAATGATCGTTGCGTTGTTTGGTTGCCATTTAATCCGGGTAACGTTGGAGGAAAGCCTCCGAGAAGAACAAGTTGTCAGTCGTCATCAGGCAGCCGTGACGATAAGGCGCCCCAATACGCTACCGCATGGGCTGCGCATCCGGCGACTGACGAGGGTTTGGTGGAGGGGCTGGGAATCGAACCCATGACCATTCGCTTATAAGGCGAACGTGTAGCCAACTACGCTACGGGACCCCCCTAGGGCATCAAATAGAACCGAATAAGAGGGCGGCCCATCAAAAAATTTGAAAAAGTGTTTTTTGAGCCACCCTAATAGACATTTTTCGCGCTCATGTTACCATCCATTTTATACAAAAATATCCACGAATTTTAAAAGAAGTCTCAAAGTCCCTCAGTTTATTTACGTTGTACTGGAAGATTTTTTTTGATACTTTTTTTTAATCTCGAAATTATAAAATTTAAGAAGTACAGTCGACTCTCTACATACATATATGTTCTATATCTTGATATCTCTCCCTTTGTCGATGTTTTCCTCAATCTCTTAAATCTACATACATTTTGGGCATTCTGCAGCTCGATAACCTCCCTATTTCGATGTGTTTTGATAATATTTTGTTCAGGATCCACTCTCCCTATGTCGATATGTTCAAATGTTTAGGCTACTAGACCATTTTTGGACAATAACAAACACATCAACAACAGGAAACGACATTTGTTTTGTTGTCGTTTTACATAGCAACGAGCTTTTTTGGATCTAGTACCCATTGCAATTTTCCTTCCATTCCTCGATCTCTCCCAAGCTTGATGGTCCCTTCAATATCGAGATGTGAAGAAGCGACTGTATTACCTGTACTAGAAACTAACTATTTGGGCAATCAATTAATAAAGGCATCGAGATTAATACAGATAGCAAGAACTTTGGTTATTCTCCACTTCAGAAAAATAGGATTCTTTTGGCATTTAGACTACTGATGTCGTGATTCGAAAACTTTCTAAAATTCGCACCTAAAAAAAATCTAACAATTTTTGGATAAAATTTTGGCATATACAATTCTGCAAGGTTTTAATACAATTAATGTAAGCTTTTTCTACAGATTCTGTATTAAAATAATGCAAAATTGTGAGATTTTAATACAATGGATGTATTAAAACCTTCCGAAATGTATATGCCAATGTTCCTATGCAGAACTGTATTGAAATTTGTCATTCGCTGGTTGGGTGCAAACTTTGTTACTTTGTTCTTAGTAATAAAACGTCAGTGGCAATATGAGTCATGGTTGGGATTTGAATCAGAATGGTAGTTTTATGTCAAATCGTTGAACCAACGACTAGAATATTGATATGTTCAGCAATCACTGGAAATATTCGCGATACTTCCTGAGATCTTCTAAATATCACTAGAAGCGTCTTGAAGTAATATTTGCATGAAATAGCACACGTTTAAAACGACGACAATAAACAGGAATTTAATAGGAAACCCATGTGGCACGATGAGCTCATCCTTTATTTAATGCTTAATTACCAGGACAATAGTGAGCGCTTATGATGTATTTATGCTTATGATCGTACAACCTGTTTCAAAGCCCATATAGATATATGGTTGCTGTTGTTGTTGATGATGATGGTGATGATGCGAGAGCAACTGGAGCTGAATGGGAGAATACGTTGCGCGTGAAAGCATTATCGAAACTGACACACTAATGAGTCTTTCCGGAGTGATTGGAGCGAAGTGGATGTGACTGTAGTTGCCTCCAGGAATCGGCTGAGATGGTGGGATAATGAAATTTCATGAATAGTTCAAATGGCTTCTGGTGGGTCTGAATGGCTTGAATATTTTATGAGGAACGAGTTTCCACCGGGGGAAAAGGTCGATTCGTGGCGGTAATTGATGGGAGGACTTAGCATTTTGATTTTTCCCGTGGAATTCCATTAATTTTATTATGGCACCAGATTGGAAGTTTCCTGAAATTGATTAGAAAGGAAGACAATATTTTTGGGCATCACCCCTCTATTTGAACCGGTGCCAGCGAAAGTGGTACATGTTACATTGAGTTAATTTTACAGGAGACGCATTTTTCCGAAAACTTCGAAAATAAAAATCAAATTAGCAATTATCTGCATCACAACTGTACCAACGTGTTATGACTGATGTGCCTAAAGGTAGTAATGAGAAATATGCGAAGTTTCTTGACAAATTTCAAGTATGTTGGAACAAAATGCACATGTACCACTATTAATGGGAGCAAAAGGCAACAGAAACCAAAAATCGTTGCCAGTAAAAGTGGTACAAGTACATTTTTAAAATTATTTTAAACGTCAGTAAACCATCTTGAAATTCAAAATAGGGTTAAATTCTGTTGCGGAAACAACTATGTTGTACAATTTTTGTTTTCAATAAGCTGTTTTTAGTGGGTATAACTGCACATGTACCACTTTTCCTGGCAACGAAATTGCCATTGTGATATATACCAGAAATTAAACAATGCATATCCCCAGATTTAGTTGTCAAAAATCACTTTTTCGTTATTCCCTTACTAAACCTTTGCTCCCAGAAGCAGTTGGTGTAAAAAACACAAAATCGACAGAAATGGTTTATGTACCACTTTCGCTGGCACCGGTTCATTTGGCTTCGACCTTTATTAGTCATCTGTATTTTAATCAAATGACTTGATGTTCGACATCGCACGTACACAATATATACGTTACATTATTTTAATTTATTGGCCAACCCTGTGGTAATGTTTATTGGGGACAACTCCCACTTATTCAGAATAGATATTTGAGATCTTTCAGCGGTATATTGTTGTCGGTATAATCATGTATATGTCCTCTAATTCCAATAGAATCAAAGTCTTGGATATATTTTTAAAATAAATTCTTCGACTTGGTAAAGTTTCACATTAAATGTATTTCGCCTTATTTACTAGGCTCACGAAATCATTTAGTACAAGAAAAACAAAAGAATGTTTGAAGCTCAGAGGTGAGCCAGCCTAGGGCTGCAAGCCTCTTTAATAAAGAAAAAAAAAAAAAAAGAATGTTTGAAAATCTTCTTATCACGCCCAATTTCGCCCAAGATAGGCATAAAAACTTTAGTCATATTATGAGCCAGGCACATTTTATGCCTGCTGTAGTGCTGTGTGTTTACCTAATGTACTTATGCCAAAAACGGAACAAAGCAAACATACAGTGAAATGCACATAGTGTATGTATGTATCTTCCTATTTTATTTATATTTCAAAGTAAATATATTCAAATGATACATGTTTTATGATATCCCTCTGAAACGCCTCAAAATCCAATAAATGTCCTTCCACAACATTTCAAACATGATCCAGGCTAAATAAAATGAGCGAGACACATACCATACAAATACAAGCCACTCCATTAATGCCAACCAATTCTGCTCCCCATCAATCATCCTTCCCATGGTTGGTGGTGAAACGCACCAGAGAGGAAAATCGTTTGTTTTCCTATTATCTAGCATCCCCCACCAACCTCCAGACGGCAGTCAACGGAAGCCAACTTGCGGTGGTCGTTCCGGAAGAACTGTGAACAGGCAGCAGGGTCGCTGAGGAGATAAATACTTGAACAAATATTGATTGGCTTCGTTCATTTTTCTTCCCTCTTCTCCGATGTTATTTCTGTCGTCGATACAGACGGAACCATCATATCCCGCTCGATCGTCCGCGGTTGCCATGGGAAATGAGCGCCACATGACTAATAAAATGGGCATCTTTATGGAAAAAGATGTCACCGAACCGTCTTGGCGTTGGCACCCCATCGGTGAAATGAAGTGAAACGTTTCTGTCAAGTGCACACGCGAGCTAAATGTTATTCACCCGGAACGGAGGACATTATTGGATGTTTCCTCCTGTACGGTACTCACACGGGAATAGATACCAGGGTTAGTAGTACTGTGCCATGAAACAGTTAAACACCCCGGCCAACGGTGAGGAAGCGATTAACAATTTATAATCGGTACCGAAATAAACTGCAGTGGATAATGTCCTGCTCATGGGCGGGGATCTAAATACGTTATCGGAATTCAAAAATGTATTAATCGTCTTATCTAACATTCCACTCGACTACAACAATCACAAGGAATTCCTCGAATAAAAGAAGCTAATAGAACGACAAAATTCAATTATCGAAAACCCATTTTATCTTGAATCTATCGTGGAAATATAACTAAACTAGTCGACTGATCCCCAGCAATATACGCTACACAGTGCACATGTGGATATATACGACTTGGTGCCAAATGAGATACCAGCAACAGCAACGCATGAATGAGATTGTAATAAATGAATCATCATATCAGATATAATGATAATATGGCATAGATACTTCAATGACATGATACATCTTCTCACAAGCTTTAATTCATTCAATCAAATATAATTTTCGGTTGACATGCATCAGTGATTGGTTTCTCAACACAGATGATTCGAATCCTAGAGAAACAAACAACATCCACATCAAACTTTGTCTAGAAGCCAATTCGATTTATTCTCCGTCAAGATCAATCAGTGACAGATATTCTCGCAAACATCAATCATAGCGCAAATCCTCTATCTCTGTAGATAATTGCTTCCGGGGCGCACACCATTTGCCTTTCTCTTTCAACTCAATCTCATCCGAAGAAGCATTCGGTTATAGCACCTTGACGGCACCGCCCAAACCGCCTTTGACAGTCGCTACAGTTTGCTATTGCCGTCTGCCGAAGAGAAAGGAAATTAGGATTTTATTACTGGAAAATAACGTTACGAAACTTACCGCGCCGTCACAGGAAACGTAGCCCTTGGAGTGTAGAGTGCCATATCCGCAGTACCTTGCCCCGTATGCCTTGCAGGAAGAGCATGTTTTGGCCTTCAGAGGTTGTTCGGTTTGATAACGAAACACCCAAGGTGAGGTAGTAAGGTTTTCACAGTAGCGGGAGCGCCGAATTGTTGAAGGTTATGCAATAGAATGAAGAAAAGATAATTCATAAAAAACAAAATCAGAAGGGTTATATACAAGATACGACCACCCGACGAAAACTACGTAAAACAAATTATAAGATAATTCATTTGATTGCCTATTAGAGTGGGGCGTCATGGTCATTTTTTCAAATCAATGGTTTTTCGAAGCCATCCTGCGTCCGGAACAACTGTGCAGAATTTGGGACCGATTGGTTGCTTCCTCGCTTTCCGCATCGCGTTTGAAGTTTGTATGGAAATTGGTATGGGAGAACGTATATTTTTGCATTTCTACTACTAGAGGTTTCAGTTCATCGTCAACCAAGTGCCACATTGCGTTAAAGTATAACCCAAAGGATGCCGAAAAACCATTGATTTCTTGCATATGGTTTAAACAATCAATTTTCGAAACGTAATAACATTTTTTGTAGACCTTCCAGCTACGTACCTTCTTCGGCAAAGTCTTTCGGCATCTTCCAGGCTATATGCTAACGTATTGAGTCACGTGATTAATGATAAATTGAAGCCGCTAATAGCAAAAATGTTTAAAAGTACATACTAATCTCCATGTAAATGTAAATTTAAAATGCGATGCAGCATGCGAGGTCGCAACCAATTGAGCCCATCAAGCCCATTGATCTCACTTGATCGGACGAAGTTCGCGTTTTTCCGTACAAGTGCGCCCCACTCTATTGCCTATGTCACTAGTTGGAGCATGAGCTTAGAGTGATTCAAATGTTGACCTTTTCACTCCCCTATGCTTGAACGATAACATTTGCTATTTTAATGAACCTCCTAAATTTTTAACTGAATTGGTTGTAATTTGATTGAGCACCAAGCTCCAACGGCTTGACGATCCCTCCCCAGGCCATCTGCGAGTTGTGGCGCCTGTCTAGGATGTGGTGGGGTTTGACAGTGGGCCCTGTTAAACCTCTATAAAAAGCTGCATGTATCCGCAAGTAGGCTCCACCAAAGCGACCGTGTGCCGCTCAAAGCGCACAAGCCCAAGTCCTGGTGTTAGGTGGGACGCAAAACAGCCCTGACACGACGGCCCTCCGACGAGACAGGAGGTTTGCGCAGGCCCAATAAGCCGCCTTTAAAAACAACTATTACGAACGACATAGAAGATAATACGAATCGATACAATCGGCAACGACCTAGGCGACGAATAAAGGATCACGATTGGAAGCTTGGAACATGGAACTGCAAGTCGCTAGGCTTTGCAGATTGCGACAGGATAATCTACGATGAATTACATCCCCGCAACTTCGATGTCGTAGCGCTGCAGGAAATCTGCTGGACAGGACAGAAAGTGTGGAAAAGCGGGCATCGAGCGGCTACCTTCTACCAAAGCTGTGGCACCACCAACGAGCTGGGAACCGGCTTCATAGTGCTGGGAGAAATGCGCCAACGCGTGATTGGGTGGCAGCCAATCAACGCAAGGATGTGCAAGCTGAGGATAAAAGGCTGTTTCTTCAACTATAGCATCATCAACGTGCACTGCCCACACGAAGGGAGATCCGACGACGAGAAAGAAGCGTTCTATGCGCAGCTGGAGCAGACATACGATGGATGCGGGACGTCAAAATCGTTATCGGTGACATGAACGCTCAGGTAGGAAGGGAGGAAATGTATAGACCGGTCATTGGACCGGATAGTCTGCATACCGTATCGAACAACAACGGCCAACGATGCATAAACTTTGCAGCCTCCCGCGAAATGGTAGTCCGAAGCACTTTCTTCCCCCGCAAGAATATCCACAAGGCCACATGGAAATCACCTAATCAAGTAACGGAAAACCAAATCGACCACGCTCTAATCGACGGTAAATTCTTCTCCGACATCACGAACGTACGCACTTACAGCAGTGCGAATATTGAATCCGACCACTATCTCGTTGCAGTATGTCTGCGCTCAAAACTCTCGACGGTGATCAACACGCGTCGGAGTCGTCCGCCGCGGCTAAACATTGGGCGGCTGCAAGACGGTAGACTAGCCCAAGACTACGCGCAGCAGCTGGAAGCGGCACTCCCAACGGAAGAGCAGCTAGGCGCAGCATCTCTTGAAGATGGCTGGAGAGATATTCGATCCGCCATTGGAAGCACCGCAACCGCTGCACTAGGCACGGTGGCTCCGGATCAGAGAAACGACTGGTATTACGGCGAATGTGAGCAGTTAGTTGAGGAGAAGAATGCTGCATGGGCGAGATTGCTGCAACACCGCACGAGGGCGAACGAGGCACGATACAAACGGGCGCGGAACAGACAAAACTCGATTTTCCGGAGTAAAAAGCGCCAGCAGGAAGATCGAGACCGTGAAGAGACGGAGGAACTATACCGCGCTAATAACGCACGAAAGTTCTATGAAAGTTGAAACGTTCACGTAAGGGTCACGTGCCACAGCCCGATATGTGCAAGGACATAAACAGGAACCTTCTTACAAACGAGCGTGAGGTGATCCAAAGGTGGCGGCAGCACTACGAAGAGCACCTGAATGGCGATATGGCAGACAACGGTGACGGTATGGTAATGAACCTAGGAGCACGCGCGCAGGACATGCGACTTCCGGCTCCGAATCTCCAGGAAATCCAGGAGGAGATCGGCCGGCTGAAAAACAACAAAGCCCCTGGAGTTGACCAACTACAAGGAGAGCTGTTTAAACACGGTGGTGAAGCACTGGCTAGAGCGCTGCACTGGGTGATTACCAAGGTTTGGGAGGATGAGGTTCTGCCGCAGGAGTGGATGGAAGGTGTCGTGTGTCCCATCTACAAAAAGGTCGATAAGCTGGATTGTAGCAACTACCGCGCAATCACATTGCTGAACGCCGCCTACAAGGTACTCTCCCAAATTTTATGCCGCCGACTAACACCAATTGCAAGAGAGTTCGTGGGGCAGTACCAGGCGGGATTTATGGGTGAACGCTCTACCACAGACCAGGTGTTCGCCATACGTCAGATATTGGAGAAATGCCGCGAATACAACGTGCCCACACATCATCTATTTATCGACTTCAAAGGTGCATATGATACAATCGATCGGGACCAGCTATGGCAGCTAATGCACGAAAACGGATTTCCGGATAAACTGATACGGTTGATCAAGGCGACGATGGATCGGGTGATGTGCGTAGTTCGAGTTTCAGGGGCATTCTCGAGTCCCTTCGAAACCCGTAGAGGGTTACGGCAAGGTGATGGTCTTTCGTGTCTGCTATTCAACATCGCTTTGGAGGGAGTAATACGAAGGGCAGGGATTGACACGAGTGGTACGATTTTCACGAAGTCCGCCCAGTTATTTGGTTTCGCCGACGACATTGATATCATGGCACGTAACTTTGAGAGGATGGAGGAAGCCTACATCAGACTGAAAAGCGAAGCTAATCGGATTGGACTTGCCATCAACACGTCGAAGGTGGTGACGAAATCGAGGTGGTTGAAGAATTCGTGTACTTGGGCTCACTGGTGACCGCCGATAACGATACCAGCAGAGAAATTCAGAGGCGCATAGTGGCTGGAAATCGTACGTACTTTGGACGCAAAACGCTCCGATCGAATAGAGTTCGCCGCCGTACCAAACTAACTATCTACAAAATGCTTATAAGACCGGTAGTTCTCTACGGACACGAGACCTGGACGATGCTTGTGGAGGACCAACGCGCACTGGGAGTTTTTGAAAGGAAAGTGTTGCGTACCATCTATGGTGGGGTGCAGATGGCGGACGGTACGTGGAGGAGGCGAATGAACCACGAGTTGCATCAGCTGTTGGGAGAACCATCCATCGTTCACACCGCGAAAATCGGAAGACTGCGGTGGGCCGGGCACGTAGCCAGAATGTCGGACAGTAATCCGGTGGAAGTGGTTCTCGACAATGATCCGACGGGAACAAGAAGGCGAGGTGCACAGCGGGCAAGGTGGATCAATCAGGTGGAGGACGGTTTGCGGACCCTCCGCAGACTGCGTGGTTGGCGAAGTGCAGCCATGGACCGAGCTGAATGGAGAAGACTTTTATGTGCAGCACAGGCCACTCCGGCCTTAGTCTGATAATAAATAAAAATATAATCAACCCGAAGACTTCATAGAATATTTCCTAATATGTAAGACAGTTATTGTTCCGAAGCGATCGGATCGTTGCTCATTAATGATATTTATGTAATTCTTTCACGTGTTAAATTGATTTTCCCACGATTTAGTATTTCGCGAGTATGTTCTGCACCAATCGTGCAAAATTACCGTCGTCACTCTACATCTCGATGTTCTATATCTCGATATACCTCCCTAGATAGAAAAGGGACCTCCGTCCCTACGAACTACATACATTTTTACATTCTGCATCTCGATAACCTCCCTATCTCGGTTGCTTTATCTCGATGTGTTCTGATCATGTTTTGTTCAGGATTCACTCTGTCTATGTCGATTTATTCAAGTTTCTAGGCTACTAGACAACCTTTGGGCAATAACAAACACATCAAACACAAGAAATGACATTTGGTTTTTTACCGTTTTTCATAGCAACGAGCTTTTTTCCATCTACTACCCATTTCAATTTTCCTTCCATTCTTCGATATGGAATTTCTAACAAAATTGACGTAACTCAAAATATGAAAATAACTGGATGCGACAATCTAAAATTTTCACTCAAAAACCAAATTCATTCCCCAGTGGTGATGATGCCTTTCTTCGACTATTATTCGACTAAGAGTGGTTAATGCATCTCAAAGGTAATTGCCTAATAAATGGCTATTAAACTCTTTGAAGTGTTAAAACTTATGAAGTGTTGGGTGCTGCCCAAATGGTAAGATAACCTTGTTTAAATTTGATAAACAATTTTAATAAAACTTGTAAACTGGTGGCGAGTTTCCGAGTCTATTGATAAATAAATCTTAAAAACTTATTAAAAAATAAAGGCGCTATTAACGTTAAAAATCTTACATGAATTCATGACGGTCCTCAATTTTGAAATATTGTGAAATATTGCACAAATTATATCCCAGCCTTCCCCTAAGATGCAATTTACGTCAAAATCGGCTTTATAATGTTAGTCTAGGATTGCCTGTAAACATAAACCTGTTTAAGCATTTAGAGGGATTACAATGAAAATTTGACGTATAACTATGTCCATCAGTATAGGCTTTGAATAATTATTAGCAAGGGCGTTGCTTACACGAACATGTCCAGCACCTAAAGCACATTTTCATAAACATTAAGGTTCCCCCAAACACACGCGACGCTACAGTTGCGACGCGATTCTATCGCTTGGCGACAGCGATTCTGTCGCCGTTGGTATGGAAGCGTAAATCAAACATTGCCTGAACCAACCGCACCAGATGGCGGCCGTAACGGAACTCTGAAATTTTAATGAGTTTGTGAAGAATTCGAATTTTCAATGTTTTTACTTTAATAATCAATAATAATCAAAAAATTGCTGGAGAGTTTCCGTTTCGATTGATAATACAATCTCAAAAATCCATCGAAAGATAAAGGAGCTATTAGCGTTTGAAATCTCTCCTAATTTTGTGACGGTTTCGAATTTGGAAATTTTCATTTGCCACCCTGTATTTGAGTCTTCCCCTTAGACATAGTTTACGTCAAAACAAACATTCCCAAAAAATTTCCACTAAAAGAGCTTAAATATTTTTTGTATAATTGAGAAACCATTTTGTTTTCACTTCACTGTTGGGATTGATTTCCTTTTTGAAATTATACTAAAGTATGTTTTAATCGTAATTAGCATTAGCATTAGCATTGAGCAATTCGCACAAATTCGTAGGTGGTACAAGCCAAGACTATTGTATGGGTGAAAACGCTAATTGCAGTAACTTATACTGAATGATAACAAAATTTCAATAATTTAGTTAAGGTTACTGCAACTAGCGGTATAACTTCGTTATTAGTAGAATTACAATGACTATTGGAAGAGTCGTAGAAAAACTTTCGCACTAGAAGTCCATCATATAACACCGATTGAAATTCAGCCTCTGGAATGAGTTTATTAACAAATAAATAAAAGATCGTACCCAGATTATATATTAAATGATCGAGAACATACTTGCTCGAAACATATTATTTACAGCGTGAAAATATTAAGAACTACTCAATATTTTATAAACTATACTCAATAAGGTTTTGATTATTTAGTATAATCTACTACAACATCTCTGACGTTGACAATAAATAATCAAATGTGAATGGTTCACTGTGAATGAAATACTTGAGTACTCTAAACTTACATAAACAAACACCAACGCTTCGCTGTATGCGGCAGACATCACCACTAGAGCCAACAAAATACACACCGTTTGTTGTTTCATTGTTCTAATTGAAACACTTTGTATTACGATTTCTAGAAACGGAAAGTTCACCGTACGCTGCAGACAAGGTAGCCACAGTTCAACTGCATCGTAGCGCCCACCACAGCGAGCTTATATTCACTTGCTCTCCTCATCTTTCTGTTTATCGATGGAAGTGGTCTTATCAAACGGATATTCGCAGAAGTAGTGTGACAAACCCTGACAGAACAAATATTGCAATAATGTCGGCCACATTTGCTCAGCAGGTCGCAATCACTTTGAAGTTTCATTGGTTTTACAAACAAATTTTAATCATTTACTTAGGTATATTTATTCATCCTCGTTCTTGTCCCTTAGCCCGCGGTATTATACACTAGCCTGCAGAATTGCTGTACCTAATTATTATTTCTATTATTGTTTCTTATTAAAATCAACGGTGTTGCACTTATATATTTGGTGTCTGCTCCAACTCCTCTGAACTACAATTAATTGGAAGTTACCTATTGGTGATTAAGAAATGCTAAACAATTAGTGTACTAATCGTATGAATCCAATAAAAAATCAAAATCTCAAAGTTGAAGAAAGTCTATGCTAACATTGATAGAATTTCAATCATTGTTCTGATCACAATCACAAATCTCAACTATTATATTCATAATGTTTGCTCTACATTTTTGTAGTCATGTCCATGCATACAATCAAAAGCTCTGCTTTATTTCGTTAATCAGTGTTATAAATTGCACTCATTAAGGTAAAATGCTTTTTAATCGCACGGGATTCACACGTTGGCGTTCATAAAAATAGGTATGCTGCGGCGTCGAGGATTCACAATCATGTAAACTTGTAAAGGAAAAGAAAACAGTTCAGCGCGGCAGTGGGAATCACCAGATAAAGTAGGGTTATGGCAGATATCTTTGTCAGAGTATAGTTTTCGGACGTTGGATCGAGGCAAAATTTTAGACTCCACAGTAGACAGCTTAGTATTCATGCTCTGATTCGGAGAAGTAATATTCAGTGGCTTTCACATTTATGAATTGCCCGGATGAATACACCTGCCTTATCCCTATGTACACTTAAAAGGTACACAGTGCCATTTGGAAACGGGGATGCCCCAAGACATCGCCAGTCTTGTTTAACGTTTCTTAGGCGTATTATTGTTGTCTCAATTGCTTTCTTAAGAAATTGGTAGGAGCCCCAAGAGCCTTGAACGGTATGGCGCTGAGAATAGCATGACGGCACAGAGCACAAAACGGAATCAGGCTTAAAATAAAACATTCCTGCGGGGAGAGAAAGATTAATTTATTGTCATCCCACTGAGAGTTTTAACTTATTACGTTTTAAATGTGTCTTTCTCGTTTCTACTCCATGTTGTAATAAATGAAATTATTGATGGGCTTCTGCTGAATCCTTATTATATACAATATGCGAATTTATTCATTATTTAAAATCTGGATTAATTCCCCTAGCGATATGCAGCATTTCCCACTTCTTCTTTTCTACCGATTTGCTTGCAACAGGCTGCATTCGAGGGGAAATGCTGTCCCATTGTTCCATGCATAATTAAACGGAAATGGATATCAAAAATTGAGTTATTTTTATTTTAAGTACGAACTCACAAAGCAAATGTTGTTAATGCTTTCAAAGTGTGAAAGCATCTATAAGAACAGATGCTAGACGTGTTCGGAAGAATACGATTGCTGCTTGTAGAAGCATATTTTTATTTTTATCCAGTCTTCGGCTTAGCTTTCCGCGAAACTCTTTGCAAAATTATTCATTGTTGTCATTGGATTATCAAACGTATTTATGGCATACCTAATTTTTCATGCATCCGAACCCTTCTTCCTTTTGTTGTCAACAATTAGGAGCAAATCCTAATCTGCCTGAGAGATGTATGGGAAGCCTACGTTACGTAATGTCTCTGAATTCATTGTGGAAAAATGAAGCGTTCAATGCAGAAATTGAATATTCTTCATTCGTGCGTGAACATTAAAGAACCAACAACTACAATTATAATCAATACAGAATACGCTTTTGAAGAATACAGAACGAAAACATCGTCATGAAAATATTGGAGATAGCAAGAAAAAACAGTAATCCTTTCGCTGATATTTTTTTTAGAAAGTAGGTATGCCTACGACCGTGAAGATGATTACGACCGTGATTACTCTGCATTTTATTCAGACTTCTCAAAGGATATTGCAATGAATCTGTTGTGGGTCCGGGATGTTTTACAAGTTTTGAGAAGCTTGGATGCCTTAGAATGTCATGGTCCTTACTGATGGAATCCCATTTCTATTTATGATGGAGCATCATACTAGAGATGGGCAAAACGGATCACTTTGATGAACGGATCAGATCTGGGTCATTCATTCTGATGATCCGGATCTTTCAACCGGATCGGATCCTCAGAACAAAATGCAAGGAGAATGCAAAATAATGAAGCCTTAGTCATTCAGGCTCTCACTTTTAAACCGTATTGACAATGACTTCACCCTTTCTTGTTTACAAGCGTATGGAGTACAAACAATGAACTTTTCATTTTGTCATTTACTTACAAATGGTGAAATAATTTGCTGATCTGGTGAACCGGATCTTTTAAAAAATGATCCACGAATCATTCACTCACTTCAGAGATCTGGATCTATTTAACGGTTCCGGATCTTAACGCCCATCTCTACATCATACTACTTCATTATTTTAAGGTTTTAATACAGGGGTTAGACGAAAAGGTTGAGATAAGCAAACTTTTGTCGAAATTCAAATCAACATAACTTTGTGTAGCATAATCCGATTATAATAAAACTGAGACCATCGGACGCGGACTTACTTACTCGATACTTGATGGGCTACAGCTCTTCAATTAACCTACGCCGAATGGAGTATCCTTTTCCACTGGACTCGATTGTGGGTCAATCGTTCCCAGTCGCCCTGAACATTGAGCGCCCTCAGGTCCTCTTCAACTGCAAAAACCATCGTGTACGCGGCCTTCCACGAAGCATGTGGCCTCTTCCGGGTTCTACTAAATATTGTCTTCGCTTGACGTTTTTCCGGCATACGAACAACGTGACCAGCCAACCGTAGTCTGCCGTGTTGAATAAGCTTCATAATATCCAGCCTTTTATACACCTGGTATAACTCGTGATTCATGCGCCGCCGCCAGATACCGTTCTCCTGTTTACCGCCGAGTATTGTCCGCGTCACCTTACGCTCAAACACTCCGAAAGCTCTCCGATCAGCCTCCTTTAACGTCCATGTTTCATGGCCGTATAAAGCCACCGGAAGAATCAGAGTAGTATACAGCACGAATTTTGCAGACTACGCCTTTTCACCTCGTGGGTAACATCATTATCGCACGTCACTAATGTTCCAAGATACACAAATTCTTCTACCACTTCAAATTTTTCACCATCCAGCACCATTTCACTACCACCACCACTAATGAACCCACGTTAATTGCCAGCGACCATGTACTTCGTTTTGCAGTTATTGATCGTGAGTCCGATCCTCGCTGTCTCCCTCTTAAAGGGCACAAAAGCTCTTCTAATGGTACCGCTTCTTTGCACACCAGCTCTCCTAATCGCACCCTCGAGCGCTATATTGAACAGTAGATCCGAGAGTGCATCACCCTGCTTTAATCCATCCTAAGGTAACAAATGATATCGATATTTCACCCTCAACCCTTACACTTGATTTCGATCCGTTCAACGTTATACGGATCAGCCGTATCAGTTTCGCCGAAAAAACATGTTATAGCATAATTTGCTTTAATTCCTTCCGTTTCACTGAATCGTACGCCGCCTTGAAATCAATAAACAGATGATGTGTCTGCAAGTTGTACTCCCGGAATTTATCAAGGATTTGTCTCAGGGTAAACATTTGATCCGTCGTTGATCGGCCCTCACAAAAACCTGTTTGGTATTCGCCGACGAAGGACTCTTCAAGCGGTCTCAATCTGTTCAACATAATACGGGACATAATTGTGTACGCCGAATTA
Source organism: Armigeres subalbatus (assembly GCF_024139115.2). Classification (NCBI taxonomy): domain Eukaryota; kingdom Metazoa; phylum Arthropoda; class Insecta; order Diptera; family Culicidae; genus Armigeres; species Armigeres subalbatus. The sequence goes on from NC_085140.1 coordinate 306,949,743, forward strand.
AGGAGGGTTATTCCTCGGTATTTGGCGCACTCCAGTCTGTGTCCTTTCTTAAAGAGAGGGCAAATTAGGCCGTCCAATCTGCTAGCAGGCAGTTCCTCGTCTTCCCATATTTTCGACATGATATGGTGCAGAGCTGGTGCTGCTCACTGTCATGTTTGAGAAGTTCAGTCAGGAGCTGGTCCTTCCCCGCAGCCAGTGATGTCCTACACTCAGTGCAAAAAATTCTGCTCTTTGATTTTATTCCATCTAAACGATTTTATAGTCTTAACTAACTAAGTGCAACTAATAGAGGGATATTTGAAAAAATGTCATGTCAAACTGTCAAAAAAATGCACGCCAGAGCCATATCGCTAATATTTATTCTGTTCACCGATGCACCGTCACTTCCACTATTCAACAAAGTCTCGAAGTGTTGCTTCCACCTGGCAGCAACTTCGGTTTTATCTGTCAGCAAATTCCCTTGTAGGTCTTTGCACATGACGGGAGATGGCGATGCCTTTCTCCGCACGCCATTGACAGTCTCATAAAATCTCCGCATATCATTCTGCTCCATTTTTTCCTGTGCCTCGCTAATCACTTGTTCTTCGTACTCGTTTTTCTTCCTGCGGTAGGTTCGTTTTTCGGCTGCTCTTGCTTCCTTGTACCGATCTCTATTCTTCTATTCCAGTTGATAACCGTGATCGATTTTTACTGACAACCAGTACATGGTCTAACTGGTAGCAAGTTTCACCATTTGGGTGTCTCCAGGTGTGCTTTTGGATGTTCTTTCGTGTAAAGTAGGTGCTACTGATGGCCATCCCTCTTTTTTTTTTTTTTTTAACAAAGGTAATGGAAATCTGCAAACAGACACCTGGGGAGGCGAACCCAGGTAGTGTGGGGATAGGATCACCAATCCCGACCCACTAAAACCAACTCCTTCCTCTCCAGTCATTCCCCCGGCCCGCAATTAAGCAATACTTCGGGGGATGACTATTGGGCATTGCGCCCCCTCCATGACGTACACAAGTGCACGTATGCGCCTCAACTCTTCGACACTCCCCATGCAACACATTTGCACAAGACACACTGGCACCACATGTGCCCCAGCACCTGCCTATGCCGCTTGAATGACTGCAAGGGACCAACTAACAGGTACCCTGCAGGGGTACCTCATGCCGCCATCTCACAAAATAGACAGTCCTCACTCAGTGTGGTGTTCACCCCGTCCTGCAACAGGGTGGCACCACTTGTCTACCAAGCCGGAGGCGACCCTAGGTTGGTGGCTCCTATGCCGCTCCTACCTCAGCTACGAGGCAGACCCTTTCATGTCTCCTATTTCTGAGGTGCCGCAGAGGCATCAACCCCCCGACACTCCTGCCAGTCATAGCCAGCCGGATCACACTACTGCCTAAGCAGCCACTCTGACCATACGTACCATGCGAGTCTGACTTGTGTGCTTGCTCATACATTCAGTCTCAATCGCTTGCACCACTTGTGCACCACTCTCCTTGACATTCAGTCACTCACTCAGTGGAGGTTGTAATACCCCCATCTCCCATTTTTATCCACTCTATGCACCTCCTGTGCATCGTTTGGGCGTGGAACACCCGGCACGTCAGGCGTGCCTAACACTCACCTACCCAGGCTTTGATACTGCCAATAGGTCACCGTTAGGTACTTTGCTGGCAGCACCCACCTATTGACATTTCGAAGCCCAGATAGTCCTCAGCCAGTGTGGTGGTCACCCCATCCTGCAACGGGTTGGCACCACTTACCTTACATGTCTCCGATTTCTGAGGTGCCGCAGAAGCATCAACCCCCCGAAACTCCTGCCAGACGCAGCGAGACTTTCGTGTCCCCTACTTCTGAGGTGCCGCAGAGGTATCTGCCCCCCGACACTCCTGCCAGGCCTCACCAGACTTCAGTCATTCTAACACTACCGACCGTGCGTACCATGCGAGACTTACTTGTGTGCTCACCCATACACTCGGTCCCTCACTCGAGTAATACCCCCAAATCCCATTCGCTTGCACCACATGTGCACCACTTGGGGTGTGTGGGTACCACCCACTGCCACCCGCTTACCGCCGAAGCAGCCCTCACTCTGTGGAACCTCCACAGGCTCCGTTAACGACCTGGCTAATTGTTTCACCCCCCAGGTCATTCATCCCTTCGGCACGGATCGCCTGACACCTTGGGATTCGGGGTTAGGGGCTTGTATACTTTAAGCGGCACACGTTCGCTTGATAGTGTCTGCTTGCGGATACTTGTGGTTTTTGGGAGGGAATTAACAGAGCCCCTGTTAACCCCACCACCTCCTGGGCAGAACCCCCTGACTCGCAGACAGCTGGGGAGGGGTCGTCAAGCCCTTGGACATGGTCCCTGCTGCCCCCATGGCCATCCCTCTGGCAGCAGCGAAATTTACTAGCCGTAGAACGTTGTTATTGGTAGCGGAGTGAAGCCTCTCCCTACCGATTATGGGACGGAATAAGTCCTCTCTACCGACCTGAGCGTTAGCGTCTCCGATAATAATTTTCATGTCATGCTTTGGGCACTCTCCATAGGCTTTATCAAGACATTCATAAAACGTGTCATTCACGTCGTCTGATGTATCGTTTGTCGGTGCGTAAACGTTGATTAGGCTGTAATTGAAGAATTTGTATCCTCAACACACAGATTCGTTCGCTAATGGGTTTCCACCGCACCACTCGCTTCATCTGCTTGCCCATCACTAAGAAACCATCTCCACATGCTCCGCTTTTACGCCGCCGCTGTGATAGAAGTTGTATTTGAATGCAGTATTGGTCGGGAGGTCCACTGCTCGGAATTCACGTTTTCCGGATCTGGGCCATCGGACTTCTTGAATAGGGGCCACGTTCACTTCAAACTTCTGCAGTTCACGAGTTTATTTAGGGTCCTGACATTCCAGGTACCAAGTTCCCAATCATAGTCGTTATTTCGTTGCTGGGTCGGTTGCCGAAAATTACGTTTTTTCTTCTTCTATCTCCATTTTTCGTGCTACTTGAGAGGCTTCTGTAAGCTACCTTACCGGGGTCGCGTTACCTACATCGCGCTGGCGCTGGTGGGGCTGCACCTTAAGTATAGCTGACGCGACACAGCATTTCGTTAATCAGCCGCTGGATACCAGGCAGACGTTGTTTGAGCCGTACCTCCTGGTGAACAGACGCTCCTGACGTACCTTCTCAGTCTATCTGATGTCAGAAGGACAACAGTGTCCAGGCTGCACTACCAGCTTAGTACACAACGTTTAGCGCGTGGTCTTTTGTCATCGGACGACCCGTGGAAGCGTGAGATAGGAACTTGTGGGGACTAGAGCTATGTTGGGCGCTCCTTCCTTGTTATCCCACCATTTCGCAGCCCACGGACGGACACGAACACTCTCCTAGTATTCTGTCCTAATCCAAAACCTCAAATTGGCCCACGGACACCCAGTTTATATCCGACAAAATGGCGCCTATTGTCAAAGCTTCTAGAATTTTGCGTAAACATAAGTTTCTCAACACATTTTTTTTCATAAGCTAAATTGACAGTTATAATAAAAAATGTGAATCGGGATGTCAACAAAATCATCAAGAAGATCAGAAAGAAACACACTGTCATTGAATTTTTGATATCCAGGAACAAAAACAGAATATAAACGGTTTTAGCTGTTGAAAATCCAACAAATTGAGATTGTTATAAATATCTCGAATTTCTGAGTTAGAAGTTTTTCGTTGATAATTAGATTTCATGTCTAGAAGGTCAGATAATATATTCAACGAAACAAAACAGATTTCTAAAAAGATTGATGGCTTAAAAACATCGACAATACAACGTGTCCTCTTTATAAACTGAACAATCCCTCTGCTCTCCTCTTTCATATAGTGGGTAAACTAAAATGTTCTATCGGGGGATCTAGAACAATTTTTATTTTTTTCACTATTGTTGGTGCAAATTCCATAGAAATCTCAAATGATAACCGATTTAACCCCTCAAAAATGTATGGAAAAATGACCCCCGATAGAACATTTTAAAAATGCACCTACGTGGAAGAGGAAAACCTATACTTTCGTGTAGTGAGTGTTTTAGAGATACTGATTTTTTTGAAAATAAGCCTCTTCGGACAAACACACCGTGATAGTCCTGAATAGAACCGATTTACGCTTCTTTTACGTTCTTTTTACAACCCTAAAAGCGACCAAACCAGCTTATTTTTTTAGCTGACAACAATGGCTACTCGAAGATTTTTCACAATTTTCTGAAATAAATCACTTGCAGAGTCTTGTTGATGACGGCCACACGATGATTAACATCCCGCCAGGTACGTCACCCATAACAATGGCTGAACAAAAAATTGTACAGCAATCACGTCGATGATCACCACCGATGACGACGTTGAGACAAGTACTACAAAACGTCGTGATCGTCATAAGACAAAGAGCAGAGGGCCTTTTTCTATCTTAGGCGACCAAATGGAAATATCGTGGGCTCTTTGGTCATTTTTGCACGAAAAGCGGCCATGAAAGGACGTTGTACTTCGTTTTGAAATCAAAATATCTAAATTATTCAAGAATAATTAGTAGTCGGTGAAATAATCATATTCCTTTAATCCACCGAGTTGTAAGTTGTAATAAACTCAAGAATAAAGCAGATATTATACACTTTTATACCCATACAAATTGTTGAGATTTTTCTAGCATGACTTTCATCCTTCGCGTTCTCATAGAGAGTGAGAGGGGCAGATTTGTAAATATCACGTGACATCTCTAATTGAAATTGAGAAATTCCCGTACTGGCTGGGACCGATCTTCGATACCGATGGATGGTGGAACCGCTTCCCGCGAAATAATATGATGATTCTTGCATCACTCACCAAAGTGAATCCAGATAAAATATCCTATACAACTAACACAATACCTCATCCCAAGACAATCGTGGAAATGCAGAGGTGTTCTTGGTCTCTTGTAGCAACGAGAGTCGAACTAACAAACCTTCCTTTCCTATATGACCGTGAGGACGTGGCCGGCGCCGTTATTGACTACGTGAGCTTCTGAAACGTGTGCATTGAAAATGGATAGCAAATCCCATGCACCATTCACATGGTTCTCTGTGCAATTTTACAAGTTCCAGTTAATCACGCAGTAGCAACTATATAGTTGTAGCAACTATATATTCGTATACGAATTGTACGGTCATAATGCACATGCTCATACTCATATGATCTGATCTGATAAGACCATTTTCGGTCATATGGATCCGTTTAGCCAAATGACATTTCAACCAAATAGTTTTTTTTTATTTGGCAAACGAACATTTCGGCCAAACAGCCTTTCGGCAAAAATAACCAATTCGGCCAACCGCAATTTTCGGCCATATGACCCGTTCGGCCAAGTGACATTTCGGCCATATTGCCCTTTCAGCCAAACAACCAATCCGGCCGAAAGACATTTTCGGGCAAACGACGCTTTTGCAATCAGACAAGCAAGCAGTCGTTGCAGAGAAGAAGAGGAGGCCGCGTGCAGGGAAGACGTTTTTTTCGACGGTTGACAGACCTTCTTTCTATTAACAGGGTGAAAATTTTCAAACTAAAAAAAAAAGAAAATTAAGATGTTTTCAAGTTTTTTGGAATAGACGCTTAAACCGGAAAGAGTCTCTCCCGGAAATGTCACCACAATTTAAGAAAATGAGCAACTCAAAAACGTCTTAATTCATGTCCCATTCGTGTTGTCCAGCGAATCCATCGGGCAGCTTCGGTGGGTTGAAGGAAGCTTTAAAGGTAACCATTTGCGAAGGACCCGTTCGGTAAGTTATTTTATTATTCCTCACATGAAGACCCATATTTACATGAGCTGTTGTGATAATGTGTGGCAGCCAGTTTGATTAAGATAATTTAATAACATTTCGATCGTTCAATTTTATAGAAGATTCGAGGGTTCTAGCTACCGTATGCCTTTCGTTGAATTTTTTTGGCAGTATTTCGACCAAATTGGTGAAGAATTTGTGTGTATGGTGCTTTGTGTGGGAGGGATTTAGGATTTATGTTGACCTTAAATCTCCATACGATTGCCGGATCGTGTTAGATTCGGTTGTGCACGCAATCCTGGCTACCGTGTCTATGGGCGGAGCATGCGGATGACTCATTACCATTACTGTTGAGTTGATTTAGCGATGTAATTGGCATTGTTTATATGAGATAAATAGAGAATTTGGTGCAGTTAGCGTCAACTGATTTACTATCAGAATCAACGCACGATGAGTTAGTTTGTCTGTGGTTTTATTTGGAAAACGGAACTGGTGTTGTGAGCGTATGTGTTTGTGATTACTAATATACGAAATTTGAAATTTGTTAGTTTCTCATTTCATGTATCAATGAGATTCTTGCCCATACATAATAAGAAGGTTGAGTACATTTTCTTCAATATACTGTATATTTATATATTGTGAAAATGTTGTGGGGTGTTCAATTTGTAGGGTGGATATTTCTCAATTATGTATTAAAATAGGTGTCACATTTTTTTCAGCCAGATGTCAGATAGAGTGTAGAGGAATCCAGCAATTTCTCATATGCCCAGTTGTAATGATTTTTATGGGTTATTGTACAGGATTGTGAGATAAAACATACAAAACACGTCTGGTGGCTTCCGCTCGTGAATACATTCCACAGAAAAGCCCAATATAATTTTTTTTTAGAGAGAGTTTACATTTTTGTCTCTTGAATCCCCCCGCGTCGAAGAAATGAGTTTCTTTAAAAATAAATGTAGGTTTTGCAACTGCAAAACAACTTTGCAACTAATTGCTTATTTATAGGTTGAAGTTTATAGGTAGCAGATTATCGCGGACAGTTAAAAGATAAATTTACATTAGTTCTACCGGAGCGATTGATTGTCTGCCCTTTCGTTGGGTGAACAAGAACACAACAAAATACGTCGTAACTTTGTTCTCGCGTCAACATTAACATGCTAGTTACTTGGATTACATCACTTACCAAGGTGAATCCTGATCTAAGTAATGACACTTCCTCTCCCTACTTACAATACTCCTTCCCGTAACAACCGTAGAGATGCAGACGATTCGTCGGTCTCTAAAACAACGGTTGTTACACTAACATTCCTTCCCTTCCCTAGATGATCGTAAGGACGTGGCCGGCGCCGTTATTGACCCATTGAAAGTTGAGCTTTCAGAACTTGCACATTGAGGATGGAGTGCTAATCCCAAGTCCCATCTGTTGGTTCTCTGTGCAATTCCGCTAGTTCTGGTCAATCACGGAGTAGCAACTACGAATTGTACGGTCATCTCATGCTCATGCTCATGCTCATGCTCAGACAAGCAAGCAGTCGTTGCAGTAGGACAATAATGTTGAGCAAGTGAACATTGAAAGTTACATCAAATCTTTAAATTTTTGAATTTTGCTATTAGTTTCATTATGTAATACAATAATACTTCCACATTCGCTTAGTATGATAGTCTTACAAATATTAAATGATTAAATTGAATGATTTTTAACCTGCGTTTTAGCCAGGGAGGAAGGGCACATTATTCCGTTTCACCCTATTCTCAACATCCATGTCCTACATCATCCAAATCAGAAGCACCAACTCAGCCCAAACCTTGTAGGGCTGCAACAAATAGAACGTTTATTCAGTGGCATTGGGGGGCACCTCGATTGAAACTCCGACCCCCCATACTTCTAGGAATGCTGTATCACGTCATGACATTTATCCATTATGTTACCCTGTTATGAGTTCAACAACACAAACAGTACTAACACACGTTTGCCGTAATGAAAACAATGAATCCACTCGTAACGACGAAATGAAAAACTTAATGCAATTCAAACCACCCACTCCTTGACAAGTGGCGACTGCACATAGGAGAATAAGCAGCAGAATGCGCATTCGGGGCGGAAAAAGTGACATTTATTTCTATCAGAAAACATATATTTGACAATTCATTCCTTTGTTCAAATTTATTGACAGTGTTTTCAAGCAGGTGAAAGAAACTTGTCAATAGTAATTATATATTTTATTCACTTGTTAAAATTTAAGAACATCCCCTTTGAAGGGCCATTTCAAAACGCTTATGTATATTAAATAGTCAATAGCCTAAAATTAATTTGAAGGTTAACTATAACACGTACTTTGAAAAGGAAATTAAATAAAATGAGTCATTTTCATAAATAATGTGTTTACTTGGCCATATGTATATAAGGTAAAAGACCCAATAATGGAAGAACTAAGCACGATCCACCACTATTTGTTCACTTATACCATGTCTATACTTCATTTCGCTTATCTTAAGTACGCATTCGAAAGCTTATCAATTATATTTTAAACGAAGAGTTATCCAATCGCTGCAGAATTCATCATTCTTTACCTAAAGTGATACCTTCAATTATTGGTGCAGTGTTCCAATAGTTGCGTAATTTTTTTAATTCCTATTCCTATAGTTACGAATCCTATTGTTTTCCTATATTACTCGCAACTATAGGAACACTACCGCAACTATACAAAGCAGAGAGAAAGATAAGGTATTTTATTGATACTTTACCGATTTTGGTGCAATTCTCAACATATTTTCCTTAATTTCGTATAATGACAGGTCAACAAATTGATAGAATGCATGGGTTGCTGCGTTTGATATGTAGATTGGGTAAAAACAACACTACCGCAACTATAGGAACCCCAGTTTTAACAGTAAATAATCGAACTATTGGGAAAATACCTGGTTGCCTAATCTACACAAATAGTTACTGTATACAGGGATTATCGAATCATGTTGATGAGGGCCTTCTTATGCTGTGCGGTAAAATGCGCGACAACAAAGCAAGACCATACAGAAGGTGGTTGGGTTCGATTTCCGGTCCTTTCTAAGAAATTTTCGGGTTGATTTTTTTTTCAATTTCCCTAGGCATAAAAAACATTATGTTTGCCTCATATCAATGCAAAATTGGTAACTCGCCTCAGAAACGTTGAAGTTAATAACTGTGCTTAGTGCTTAATGAACAATAAGTTGCGAGGCGGCAATGTTTCAGTGATGAAGTAATAGTAATTGATGATTAAAAATTACATCGTCCCGTATTTTTTCCATCAAAATTCACCACAAAAGAACAAATTCACTACATTTTCAAATAATAAATATGAAATCACAAATTGGGTAATACTGGCAATAGAAGTGATGATGTGTTATAATATTTCTCCATAACAGATATCCGCTTGAGCTTAAGGTATTCGTAATGTCCCTAATACCCCTAACAGTTTTATTCGTTCCACCTCCTTGCTGTTTTACCCTTCTAACCATTTAACTCTTAATCTCCCGACAGTACGGTGGCACTTCATTCGCGTCTCATACAGAGAAAAAATCTTCTCCCGTTTCCGGTTGCATTTCAAAACAACAAGCTGAAGGAAAATACAAAAAAAATCATCCTACCTCCGGTCACCACATCCCCTCGCGCTGAAGTGGGCACTCGGCTCGGGCAAGAGCTTTACAGTTGTGTAGATCTTTGTTCTGTCATTTCAAGTTGTCGTCGTCGACCTCTCCGGCCGTCACCACTTGCCAGCGCAATTCTCGCTCCTTTTCCACACCTGTCTGTGATGTGTGACGTTGGCTCGCCTAAACGATGCTTTCACTTGGAGTTAAAGATTTAATCGAGCTAAAATAATCCCAACAGGATTTTCCTTCCGTTCTCAGTTTCAAAACTGTTTGTTCGCTGATACGATTGTCGTTGAGAGGGAATTCAGACTCATCCAGTATAATATATTTACACCAGTAGACGTTGAGGGGAAAAGGAACTGGGGCACACTTGGCACCAGGGATACAAATATGCGAAAATGTGTGATGTGTTTAATCAATTCCTTAACGCATTGGTATTTATTGCTTCTCATTTAAACATAATTTGGCATAAAAATGAGGTAAAATAAATCTGTTGGGAGATGAATGTTTCTTATATAACTGAAGGCTGAAAAAAGTGCGGAAATGTTTCGCCTCGCGAGTATTGAATGCCTTTTATTTCGCTGTTAGCACAACCAAATCGTTGAAATGATATTGACATTGAATTATTTTTTTAACTCAAATCGAGTAGGTAGTCGGTCCATTGGAATCTGTAAAATCATATACAGTAACCAATCGATTTTTGCAAAACACTTCATCGACTTTTCTAATTTCAGGATGCCAACGCCTGATGATTATCGTATCATTTGCATAGTTTCTCCTTTATATTTTCCATCCTGAGAAAAACTAAACAGTCATGAAAAACTGAAAAGAAGCACAAACAATTTTAAGGCAATGCAATCGTGTTGCCAAAATCGACTCGGCCCTGTTTCTGTACTATACAATTGAAATCGATATTATGCGCGAATACATAGCTGATATAAGCACAAACGTCTCGACATTCATCGCTTGATGGGCTATGGTAGTACGAAATTCAAGGAACCTTGATAATCGAATCCGGCTTTTTCAACGAATCACTTCTCCGTCTAAAATGGAATGTTGAAGCATTCTACGAGTTTTTCCTAATTGAATTTACGCTTGACGATTTTATTGGTCCCAGCTGATTGGATGCTTCCGGCAAAAGGCAGACTACGACCAGCAGATCGACGCTTGGTGATTGACTTTTCCAATTTAGTGGTTAATTACTTTGTCGCAGAAATTATGTTTGGACTTAGCTTCATCATTGTATGTCTGCTATAGTACGACGCCAAATATTTCGCAAAAAATTGAATCATCGCAGCAAATCAGATTTAGCTCAATGTATCACTGACAATAGCTCCTACTCGACGTGGCTCTCCAACTTGAGACAGAATGCTGACGTTTGAACTCAAAGAGGGATCAGAAAAAATACTATATATCGATAGTTTATTAGTGAATGTTGATTCATACCTCATGCGGGGCTCATAATTTCTATGTTTAGACATTTGTATTTTTTTTTGTTAGCTAATTTTATTTGCTAATTATCTTATACATGCATTCATCTCTTAGACTAGGTGTTCCGTGTTTTCTTAACACCATCATCCTTATTTGCTTTGTTACTTTTTAGATAGTATTAATACATTTCAGGCCTCTGGCAGTTAGAATTTTTTCTCTGGTTGAATTGAACCATGTAGGAATTACAATGTTTTCAACTTAAACTAAACTTAACCTATTTTATACTAAGGGAACAAGGAGTTAATCGTTTGCAATAGAAGATTGCAACGATTTTTGTCAAAAATTGGAAATTATTTTGTTGGACATTTGTTGCAATGTCTCAATATTATAAATTCTATGAAGTTCATTGGTACTACACCATGGAGGCAACTTCAGAATCATTTTCAGAATTTTGAATCCTCTGAAGTGCCTTCTTTCTGGTATTGCAGCAACTAGTCCATATAGGCACAGCATACAACATGGCTGGTCTAAAAATTTGTTTGTAAATCAAAAGTTTGTTCTTAACACAAAGTTTTGATTTTCTGTTTATAAGTGGATATAGACACTTAATATATTTGTTACATTTGGCTTGAAGGCCTTCAATGTGATTTTTAAAAGGTAATTTTTGATCTAGCAGAAGTCCTAAATATTTAGCTTCGCTAGACCAATTAATTGGAACCCCATTCATAGTGACAATATGTCTGTTAGAAGGTTTCAAATAAGAAGCTCTCGGCTTATGTGGGAAAATTATAAGCTGAGTTTTGGAAGCATTCGGGGAAATTTTCCATTTTTGCAAGTAAGTGGAGAAAATATCCAAACTTTTTTGCAATCTACTACAATGACACGAAGGCTTCGCCCTTTGGCTGAGAGACCTGTGTCATCTGCAAATAAAGATTTTGACACCCTGGTGGTAAATCAGGTAAGTCAGAAGTAAAATGTTATATAAAATGGGCCCCAGTATGCTGCTTTGGGGAACACCAGCTCTTACAGGTAGTCTATCAGATTTAGAATTCTGATAGTTTACCTGCAGTGAGCGATCTGATAAATAATTTTGGATCAGTTTAATAATGTTCAGAGGAAAATAAAAATTCATCAATTTTACAATCAAACCTTCATGCCGAACACTGTCAAATGCTTTCTCTATATCAAGAAGAGCAACTCCAGTCGAATATCCTCCAGATTTGTTGAGCCGAATTAAGTTCGTAACTCTTAATAACTGATGAGTGGTTGAATGCTCATGGTGAGAACCAAATTGCTCATCAGCAAAAATAGAATTGTCATTAATATGAACCATCATTCTATTTAAAATAATCTTTTCAAGCAGTTTGCTTATTGAAGGAAGCAAACTTATTGGGCGATAACTAGAAGCCCCAGCTGGATTTTGTCCGGCTTTAAAATTGGAACAACTTTGGCGTTTTTCCATTTATCTGGGAAGTTGGCATCAATTGAAATCATTTGTTAAATAAATTAACCAAAAGGACAAAGAGCTCTCAGGAAGTTTTTTGATAATTATGTAGAAAATACCATCAGCAACCGAGGCTTTCATATTTTGAAATTCTCTAGTAATAGATCTCACTTCATCCAAATTAGTTCCCAACGAAGAGTCAAAAACATTCTCTTGATTGAGAATGTCTTCGAAGCTCCGTGTGACCTGATCCTCAATTGGACTAGTGAGACCTAGACCAAAATTATGGGCACTCCTCGAACTGCTGAGCAAGTTTTGAGCCTTTTCACCAGTCGTTAATAAAATTTTTATTTTCCGCTTTAAGCGCTGGAATTGGCTTTTGAGGATTTTAAGAATTTTCGTTTAATTTACAAAAGGGTTTCGAACTAGGATCCAATTTCGAGACATTATTTTCAAAGTTGGTATTTCTCAGAATAGCGAAACGTTTTTAAATTTCATTTTGCAAATCTCGCCATATAACTTTCAATGCGGGATCGCGAGCTCTATGGTATTCGCCTCACATGTTTAAGACGGATCAGTAGCTGGCATTATCAATATCACTTTTGGTATCGAGAGGAATATCAACATCAAAATTCCTATCGATATACGTTTTATATAAATCCCAATCAGCTCTATGATAATTAAAAGTAGAGCTAATTGGATTATAAATGGCTTCTTGTGAGATTTCAAATGTCACAGGAAGGTGATCAGAGTCAAAGTCAGCATGAGTTACCAATTGGCCACACAGCTGACTTGAATCCGTTAAAACTAAATCAATTGTCGAAGGATTTCGAGTGGATGAAAAACAAGTTAGGCCATTGGGATATTGAATAGTATAATATCCCGCAGAACAATCTTCAAATAAAATTTTGCCGTTGGAATTGCTTTGAGCATTATTCCATGAACGGTGTTTGGCATTGAAGTCACCAATTACGAAGAATTTTGATTTGTTGCGAGTCAGAATTTGAAGATCAGCTTTCAACAATTCCCTTTGCTGCCCATTGCATTGAAAAGGAAAGTAGGCTGCAATGAAGGAAAATTGTCCAAAATTTGTTTCAACAGAAATTCCCAAGGTTTCAAAAACTTTGGTTTCGAACGAAGAAAATAATTTTTGTTTGATACGTCTATTGATGACAATGGCGACCCCACCACAGGCGCTGTCAAGACGATCATTTCTGTAGATAAAATAATTTGGATCTCCTTTAAGGTGGTTATACAACAAAGCCACAAATCGGCCATCTTGAAAACCACGTGCTTTTTCTATTGATTTTTCAAGAGCACGAATTGAGAGAACCACAAAGCCCATGGTGATGAAACATCCGTAGATCGTTTGCTTACTTATGCTAAACAATCGACTTTAATTTCAGCATTGTACGAGAATTATTACGTTAGATTTGAACTTTCGATGATAGGAGTAGAAACTGTGTGGTGAATTTGAATTTCACCACTTGGCTTGATTGTATAATCACCTTAACGGAGAGTTAGCATTATGAACTGTTAGGAAGTTGAATAATTCATCTTCCTTACCCTTTAGAGAGCGGGCATTCCAATTTAGAACTTTCACACAATGTTGCAATTGTTCCTGTTCCTACCTGAATCGGCAACATGACCGTTATTTTCCGTTGGGACATGGGTATAAACCTCATTTTGAAAAGAGAAATTTTGTCTACCAGCAGCGATGTTTGCATACGCATACGAAAAATTGGAATTTACTGAAGTGCTTGCTACCGCAGGAGGCAAAATTTGTTCGTGAATTGTGGTGGGTATGAATTGCTCGACCGGTAACTGGTTTCGAAATTTGAGCGTTTGTAAAATTTCTACCCGTCGAATCTGGGATCCGATTGGAATTTCCCGTCATCAATTTTGCACGGGAATTCAAAACTTTTTTGCGTGAAGGGCATTCCCAGAAATTGGATTTATTATTGCCCCCACAATTTGCACATTTAAATTTATTGGAATCTTCTCTCACAGGACACGCGTCCTTGGCGTGAGACGTTCCACCGCAAATCATGCATTTAGCATCCATGTGACAATGTTTAGTTCCATGACCCCACTTTTGGCACTTACGGCACTGGGTGGGGTTTTGGAAATTTCCCAGGCCTGCGGAAATGTTCCCATGTAACGCGGACATGGGACATAATACAGGCCTTCTCCAACTTTTCATATTATTTAGTCCACTTTTGTTAAAATGAACTAAATAAAATTCTTGAGAAATGCCCTCTGGGAAGTACCAGAGTGAGATTTCTTTTTCATCTTAATTACTTGGACTGGTGAAAATCCAAGTAATTGAGAAATTTCAATTTTAATCTCATCCAGTGATTTATCATCACTGGGGAAATCTTTCAAGACGACTTTGAACAATCGCTCAGTTTTATCGTCGTATGTGAAGAATTTATGGCGCTTCTCAGTTAAATACTGAAGAAGACGTTTGCGATCGTCAAAAGATCCCGGCAAAACGCGGCAGTCACCCTTCCTAGCAATCTGAAATGAAACCTTGATCCCCTGAAGGTTACTCAAGATTTCATTCCTAAAGCCAGAAAACTCGGCAACAGATACCACAATTGGCGGAATCCGTTGTTTCTTCGCATGAATCGAATCACCTGGGCTAAAGGTAGATTCGATTTGCTCAATTTCATCATTAATCAAATCGAACTGATTGCTCAGTTCGATAGGAGAAGAAATAATGTCAACGTTAGATTTAGAAGGAATATCTGAAGTCTCCAGCTTCCTTCTATTTTTTCCGCGCTTGGGCAGGACGGTCTTGAAACCTTGTTTCTTTGAAGGAAGTGGAGAATTCAGAGACTCCCCCTTCCTCTTGTTTTTGTTAATGCTCATTTCGGAGCGTGGAGACGTGACCTTCTAAGAGGTTTTTTCCCAGAACGGTGTCCCTGCAGGATTACCACCGCTTGTCAGAATTTTACTTCCGCAAACGGGTCCAACGTAAAACGAAGGCACGGGTCCTTGCAACAGGATCAGTGGGTACAAATAGCGCTGAGAAGCACTATTTAAATTAAAATAGCGTCGGGTAGTATTCAAAACTTCCTTCTGCAAAGAGAGAAAGAACCGCACAGCACGAAAGCACGATGCGGTCTTAGACATTTGCATAATTATTTCAAACTACAAGTGAAATTATTAACCCAATTTCTACAGGTATAAACAAAATGTGTTGTAAGGTAACTGTGAGCGATTCAACAACTGATTGATTATTTTTGAAAAAAGACATTTCCAAGGATGGTCTAATTGGACCACTAAATCCAATTAGAAAGATTAAAATACTTGGATGGAATTATGCCCGCTCAACTTTTTTTGGCCAAACAAAATAATTGAGAGGGCAACAATAAAATTTCCGGAAAATTTTGAGGATTTTGATGTTGAACATATTGGAGAGAAGTAAGACGTGAGTTCAAGTAGTTAGAAGCTAAAACATGTGATCGCTCTCATACTCGATAATAATAAGCGATTAATAAGCGATCTTTATAAATCTGTAATGATTTAGGTGCTCAGTACCGCTGCCAAATATCGTCAAAATTCTAATGAATGGACTAGAAAAAGCATGTTTGTTATGTATGCCACGACCTCTTCCGGAGCCTTTACAGAACTCGGTTACATGATAATGCAAGAAATAGTACTTTGACGTGAATAGAAGCTGCGGTTTTCTCAACAAAGCGATCAATTGCTTCTTCAAAACCATGCTCTAGTTTCAAAGAGTTGTATCCTGCGTACACGTTTTTGAAATCATTCAGAATCTCATGAATGAAATGAAAATTAGAAATTTGTTAATTTTTAAGTAGAGAAACTTATCGTAACGTAATCCGAAATATCGGGATTCCAGTGAACCTTATGCCATTTGTTGATGCCTCATATGTACTTGGTTCACCCACTCTACCCAATCGGGTGCTTCTCGAGCAACTTGAAAATCGTATCTACAAAAGTACTGCCCACTAGACCCTCGGATACTTATTTAAAAGGACGTATGTGATTTTGAAAACAAAGATTCAAACGTAGAAACGTAGATTTATCCAATCTGATGGCACTCCCACGCAAACCATCACCAGTCACCACAGACAGGTATGGGAAGCCTTCGGCTACCTGTCTGTGGTGTTAGTTTGCACTCCCTTGCAAAGATTGAATAAATTGAATAAATCGATGTTTGAATCGTTGTTTGCAAAATCAGATACTTTTGAATAAGTACCCGAGCCTCTTCATGTTTTCGAAAAGTATCAACAATTCAACCGGTCAGCCCAGAATTACAAGTCTTATGCTAAAATAAGCTGGTTAGGATTTCTTCAAACAAGTTGTCCGAACGAAGAAGCTTTGATTTCACTTGGTACTAAGATGCACTTGATGGCAAAAGCATACAGACATATAGTGCCACGAATTAAATTTGGAAATAGTTTGTTATAAATAAGCATCAAATATAATCGAAAACCAATTTACCAACCAATTTAATTTATTCGAATAACTTGTTTGAAGAAATCCTCACGGGTAAATTTATGATAAATGTCCAGCTTCTGATTTTTAAGAATTTAACGGTAAATCGCACATTGGCAATTATATTACTCAAATATCCAGGGGAAAAAGAGGAATAATAATACCTAGGTATAATAAATTAGCAAAGTTTTATAATAAATTCAAGAATTTTGTAGAGCAACGACTTTTTGAGGAAACAGCGTTTTTATGCACATAAAAGCTTGAAAGCAACTTGGACGTGGTCAAAACGTGAATGGAACAAATCGCAATGTTCACAAGACTTGTAAAACACATCAAAAGCTTCCGTTTAGAGGTTGTTGCTATGATTTCTAATGTTTATGTCTCTTGTTAGATTTTTTTTTACAATAAATCGGCTTGAGCCACCTCGAAATGTTATCCGAATTAGCTGAAAACGTGACAGAAGGCTTATTTTAGCATACGAATTGTGATTCTGACCAATTGAATTTTTGATACTTTCTTAAAACATGAAGAGGTCTACTGCACACATCTTGCAAATTCTTTCCTTTTGTTGTGCAATTTTCCTTGATGTTTTCCTTGGTTCTTGAGGTGCAATTCGATATGCCGAGTTCACTCTTAAAAGTCGTACTTTTAACGGGGTTTTCTGAAAGTGCAATGATAAAGAAGTTTTCTTTACCGCCATCCTTGAAGTCATTACCAGCCCGATGATCCGTTTGCTGGGAAATCGCACATAAAGTGATTTTGAAAAAGCTCCGTCAATGCCAATGTTTACGGCACCCGACGAAGATCCAACATGTTATATAATGATAAGCAACTACACTACTCCAAACAAATCTTTAAGCTATCGGTTTTTTTTTCATCAATTTCTTTCGTTCTCATGGTTTGATCTTTACTTATGATGCTCCAATACTATATATCACACTTAGATAATGAATGAAATATACAACACAAACTTTATTCTAAATTATTAAACGAAGAATTTGCAGTCTGCACGTGAATTCTGAAAGGTTCTCAACAATAGGTATCATTTTTGAAGATAGACGGCTTCAATCCATAAAAAAAACATACCTAGTCAGTTTGGTGAGTAAATATTTATAATTTTAATTTTAATGAAGGCAACAAATGCAAACTGGTAGAAGAAAAATTTAGACCTCCGAGACGAGCCAGCCAAGTCTCTTTAATAAAGACAATAATAATAACAACTTGGGCCAGTTTATGGGCAGCTTTATATTTTGGGGATATTTTTGAATTAATTCAAATAATTCGTTTAAAATGTATTAACTAAAATCTTCAAATCAAGATTTCTCCAGATTCCCTTCTTGGGATTTTTGAAAAAAAAATAACCCAGAAAACATCGGGGCTGAAATGCACAACATTGTTAGAAATCCGAAGAAAAGCTTCAGCCAAGACTCTCCTGAAGTTTCAGTGATCGACAAGGCGAACTTTCTTGCCATCTCGGCTCTTCGACGAGCGATACCAGTACTTCCACCGTGACAACCGCACATAAAACTGGCGGATGCAGAAAATTGATTCAAGCTCTCTACATGCTCCATCTACCAGCAAGAGGCCCCTACTTCCTCCTCCTGAATTCCACCGGCAACCGGAGAGCGATAAACTTCTCTATGCACTTGTTCCGCTCTATACCCCAGAGCAATTGTTACGGATCTTCTCGCAGCTAGCCACTCGGCTGCGTGGTTCCAAAACCTGATTCGACTAGGTCTTCACTCTAGGCATGTTCGTCATTGAAAATGGCTGCAAGGGTGGACCTGGATAACGCTTGTTCGCTCAACGGCACAACAATCTTTTGTTTTAATTCTTTATTAAAGCGATTTTTGTGTGTATGGTAAAGTTCATCACGTAGCAAAACAATAGAGATGAAGGATTTCCCTGGGGAAAAGGAAAAAGACCATCACGGCGAAAACGGAAGAGAATGTCAACACTCCGGATTGTCGCATCGTGAGACTCGACCGGCCGACTAAGAAGGTGGTGTGGCCATCGCTCTTCGCTACAACATCAACTATACTGCCCATGATCGCATATTTGTACCATTTGCATTTTGGTTGATTTTGTAAATCGTTTGTCAATTCTCCCCACAAACTCAATCATTTCTAGCTTACCACAGATAAGCAAAATAGTAAAGCCTATTTTACTGTTGTGGGATTAAATGGAATAAATTGAGCTTTCTGAACGATTCACAGGCTTTTTACAAAATGAACAAAATGCGAGTGTTACAATTATGCGATCATGGGCAGTATAGCCTGCTGCCAAGCACCCAGCTGAGTGTAATCGAGACCATCGGTGTCGTAGTTGCCACTTCTGTCGGCACAATCACGCTCATCGTGGCGTACTATCCAACTTAGGAACGATGTCCACGATTTTATGTTTTTACGTTTTTTACGCTGCGTGCACGCCGCGTTCACGCAAGGTACACAGCATTAAATGGAGTAATGCACACGTATACGTGTGCACGACTACATTTGATGCAGGGCACCTTGCGTGGACGCGGCGCACGCAGCTTAAAAGACGCTACGTGGGCATCGGCCCTAACACGTACGTCCCCAACCCCCATTTTACGACAAAACTCAAAATTCAAAACCACGCAGCTCAGCCAATTTCTAACGGATTTTCAAGCAATCTTCTGGAATCGATCACAAAATTCCTATAGTTTTAGGAACCGAAGTCAATTTTTGGCCAATGGCCATGGTTCCGGATATATTCCGGGGAGTACTGGGGTTACCTCCCTCCCGGAAAAAATGGTCACTGGCAGATTGGCTTCGAAATCCATCGTGCGACATGTCAAACTTCATGATTTTGCAAAACAAGTACACTGGAGTACATTTCGGCGATTTTCGATCGAATTGGCCACCCTCCGAGTACTTCCAGGGCCTGGTTTCCTTGGGGAAGTGGCCAATTTTCGTTCAATTTTGGAATCCATCTTGCGACATATCAAACTTCATGATTTTGCAAAACAAGTACAGTGGAGTATATTTCGGCGATTTTCGATCGAATTGACCACCCTCCGGGTACTTCCAGGGCCTGGTTCCCTTGGGAAAGTGGCCAATTTTCATTCGCTCTTGGAACCCATCTTGCGACATATCAAACTTCATGATTCTGCAAAACAAGTACACTGGAGTACATTTCGGCGATTTTTGATCGAATTGGCCACCCTCCGGGTACTTCCAGGGCCTGGTTCCCTTGGGAAAGTGGTCAATTTTCGTTCAATCTTGGAACACATCTTGCGACATATCAAACTTCATGATTCTGCAAAACAAGTACACTGGAGTACATTTCGGCGATTTTCGATCGAATTGGCCACCCTCTGGTATTCAGGGCCTGGTTCTTGGGAAGTGGCCAATTTTCGTTCAATCTTGGAACCCATCTTGCGACATGTCAAACTTCATGATTTTGCATAACAAGTACTCTGGAGTACGTTTCGGCGATTTTCGATCGAATTGGCCACCCTCCGGGTACTTCCAGAGCCTGGTTCCCTTGGGAAAGTGGCCAATTTTCGTTCAATCTTGGAACCCATCTTGCGACATATCAAACTTCATGATTTTGCAAAACAAGTACACTGGAGTACGTTTCGGCGATTTTCGATCGAATTGACCACCCTCCGGGTACTTCCAGGGCCTGGTTCCCTTGGGGAAGTGGCCAATTTTCGTTCAATCTTGGAACCCATCTCACGACATGGCCAATTTTCGTTCAATCTTGGTACCCATCTTGCGACATGTCAAACTTCATGATTTTGCAAAACAAGTACACTGGAGTACGTTTCGGCGATTTTCGATCGAATTGAACACCCTCCGGGAAGTACCTGAAGGAAGCAGGGCCTGGTTCCCTTGGGGAAGTGGCCAATTTTCGTTTACTCTTGGAATCCACCTTGCGGCATGTAAAACTTCATAATTTTGCAAAACAAGTACACTGGAGTCCATTTCGGTGATTTTCGATAGAATTGGCCACCTTCCGGGTACTTCCAGGTAAAAATTAAATTGGCGGTGGCGTGATAGATCATTTTCAGCCAGCGGCGTCACGCCGTTGGTGATTGGCGGCGGCGTGGATCGGTGTGAACCAGTTTCAA
The DNA here is from genome assembly GCF_024139115.2 of Armigeres subalbatus. Lineage (NCBI taxonomy): Eukaryota > Metazoa > Arthropoda > Insecta > Diptera > Culicidae > Armigeres > Armigeres subalbatus. Next base: position 306,970,592 of record NC_085140.1, read on the forward strand.
GCGCCAAAATTTCTCCAAAAGTTCGTCAAGGAATTCTTCCAGAAGTCGTGACGCCGCCGCCTCTGCCTGAAAATGATCTATCACGCTACTGCCGGTAAAATTTCAATCAGCGCACAGGCCTACCTGGAAGTACACGGAGGGTGGCCAATTCGATTGAAAATCACCGAAATGTACTCCAGTGTACTTGTTTTGCAAAATCATGAAGTTTGACTTGTCGCAAGATGGGTTCCAAGATTGAACGAAAATTGGCCACTTCCCCAAGGGAACCAGGCCCTGGAAGTACCCGGAGGGTGGTCAATTCGATCAAAAATCGCCTAAATGTACTCCAGTGTACTTGTTTTGCAAAATAATGAAGTTTGATATGTCGCAAGGTGGGTTCCAAGAGCGAATGAAAATTGGTCACTTCCCCAAGGGAACCAGGCCCTGTAAGTACCCGAATAGTGGTCAATTCGATCTAAAATCGCCGAAATGTACTCCAGTGTACTTGTTTTGCAAAATCATGAAGTTTGATATGTCGCAAGATGGGTTCCAAGAGCGAATGAAAATTGGCCACTTCCCCAAGGGAACCAGGCCCTGTAAGTACCCGAATAGTGGTCAATTCGATCTAAAATCGCCGAAATGTACTCCAGTGTACTTGTTTTGCAAAATAATGAAGTTTGATATGTCGCAAGGTGGGTTCCAAGAGCGAATGAAAATTGGTCACTTCCCCAAGGGAACCAGGCCCTGGAAGTACCCGGAGGGTGGCCAATTCGATCGAAAATCACCGAAATGGACTCCAGTGTACTTGTTTTGCAAAATCATGAAGTTTGATATGTCACAAGATGGGTTCCAAGAGCGAATGAAAATTGGCCACTTCCCCAAGGGAACCAGGCCCTGGAAGTACCCGGAGGGTGGTCAATTCGATCAAAAATCGCCTAAATGTACTCCAGTGTACTTGTTTTGCAAAATAATGAAGTTTGATATGTCGCAAGGTGGGTTCCAAGAGCGAATGAAAATTGGTCACTTCAAAGGGAACCAGGCCCTGGAAGTATCCGGAGGGTGGCCAATCTGATCGAAAATCACCGAAATGGACTCCAGTGTACTTGTTTTGCAAAATCATGAAGTTTGATATGTCACAAGATGGGTTCCAAGAGCGAATGAAAATTGGCCACTTCCCAAGGGAACCAGGCCCTGAAGTACCCGGAGGGTGGCCAATTCGATCGAAAACACCGAAATGGACTCCAGTGTACTTGTTTTGCAAAATCATGAAGTTTGATATGTCGCAAAATGGGTTCCAAGAGCGAATGAAAATTGGCCACTTTCCCAAGGGAACCAGGCCCTGGAAGTACCCGGAGGGTGGCCAATTCGATCGAAAATCACCGAAATGGACTCCAGTGTACTTGTTTTGCAAAATCATGAAGTTTGATATGTCGCAAGATGGGTTCCAAGAGCGAATGAAAATTGGCCACTTCCCCAAGGGAACCAGGCCCTGTAAGTACCCGAATAGTGGTCAATTCGATCTAAAATCGCCGAAATGTACTCCAGTGTACTTGTTTTGCAAAATCATGAAGTTTGATATGTCGCAAGATGGGTTCCAAGAGCGAATGAAAATTGGCCACTTCCCCAAGGGAACCAGGCCCTGGAAGTACCCGGAGGGTGGCCAATTCGATCGAAAATCGCCGAAATGTACTCCAGTGTACTTGTTTTGCAAAATAATGAAGTTTGATATGTCGCAAGATGGGTTCCAAGAGCGAATGAAAATTGGTCACTTCCCCAAGGGAACCAGGCCCTGGAAGTACCCGGAGGGTGGCCAATTCGATCGAAAATCACCGAAATGGACTCCAGTGTACTTGTTTTGCAAAATCATGAAGTTTGATATGTCACAAGATGGGTTCCAAGAGCGAATGAAAATTGGCCACTTCCCCAAGGGAACCAGGCCCTGGAAGTACCCGGAGGGTGGCCAATTCGATCGAAAATCACCGAAATGGACTCCAGTGTACTTGTTTTGCAAAATCATGAAGTTTGATATGTCACAAGATGGGTTCCAAGAGCGAATGAAAATTGGCCACTTCCCCAAGGGAACCAGGCCCTGGAAGTACCCGGAGGGTGGTCAATTCGATCAAAAATCGCCGAAATGTACTCCAGTGTACTTGTTTTGCAAAATCATGAAGTTTGATGTGTCGCAAGATGGGTTCCAAGAGCGAATGAAAATTGGCCACTTCCCCAAGGGAACCAGGCCCTGTAAGTACCCGAATAGTGGTCAATTCGATCTAAAATCGCCGAAATGTACTCCAGTGTACTTGTTTTGCAAAATCATGAAGTTTGATATGTCGCAAGATGGGTTCCAAGAGCGAATGAAAATTGGCCACTTCCCCAAGGGAACCAGGCCCTGGAAGTACCCGGAGGGTGGCCAATTCGATCGAAAATCACCGAAATGGACTCCAGTGTACTTGTTTTGCAAAATCATGAAGTTTGATATGTCGCAAGATGGGTTCCAAGAGCGAATGAAAATTGGCCACTTCCCCAAGGGAACCAGGCCCTGGAAGTACCCGGAGGGTGGTCAAATCGATCAAAAATCGCCGAAATGTACTCCAGTGTACTTGTTTTGCAGAATCATGAAGTTTGATATGTCGCAAGATGAGTTCCAAGAGCGAATGAAAATTGGCCACTTCGCCAAGGGAACCAGGCCCTGGAAGTACCCGGAGGGTGGTCAAATCGATCAAAAATCGCCGAAATGTACTCCAGTGTACTTGTTTTGCAAAATCATGAAGTTTGATATGTCGCAAGATGGGTTCCAAGAGCGAATGAAAATTGGCCACTTCCCCAAGGGAACCAGGCCCTGGAAGTACCCGGAGGGTGGCCAATTCGATCGAAAATCACCGAAATGGACTCCAGTGTACTTGTTTTGCAAAATCATGAAGTTTGATATGTCACAAGATGGGTTCCAAGAGCGAATGAAAATTGGCCACTTCCCCAAGGGAACCAGGCCCTGGAAGTACCCGGAGGGTGGCCAATTCGATCGAAAATCGCCGAAATGTACTCCAGTGTACTTGTTTTGCAAAATCATGAAGTTTGATATGTCGCAAGATGGGTTCCAAGAGCGAATGAAAATTGGCCACTTCCCCAAGGGAACCAGGCCCTGGAAGTACCCGAATAGTGGTCAATTCGATCTAAAATCGCCGAAATGTACTTCAGTGTACTTGTTTTGCAAAATCATGAAGTTTGACATGTCGCACGATGGATTTTGAAGCCGATCTGCCAGTGACCATTTTTTCCGGGAGGGAGGTAACCCCAGTACTCCCCGGAATATATCCGGAACCATGGCCATTGCACAAAAATTGACCTCGGTTCCTAAAACTATAGGAATTTTGTGATCGATTCCAGAAGATTGCTTGAAAATCCGTTAGAAATTGGCTGAGCTGCATGGTTTTGAATTTTGAGTTTTGTCGTAAAATGGGGGTTGGGGACGTACGTGTTAACTGCCCTGATGGTTGCCACAGCATTATGAAGAGCTCCTGAATGACTATTCCCGAGCAACACACTTAGATACAACAAAAACAAGTCATATGTGAGTTGTTGTGACCAGAACGGACTAAATTGGGTTACTAAAGAATGCCAGACAACGATGGCGATGATAGCGATGATAACGAACCTGGGAGGACGCCGCAGAATATGCAATTTCCAGCTCCGAATCACTAGGAAGCCCAAGAGTAGATTGGCCGACTGAACAAACATAATGGTAAGGCACTGACTGGAGCACTACCCTGGGTAATTACCAAGATTTTGGAGCAGGAACTTCTACAAGAACAGGAGCTTTGCAGAAGCGATGAGATAGGTTAAAGCAATACGGGACATTCTCGTGTCCCTTTAAACCGTTCAAAGGGCTACGGTAAGCTGATGGTCTTTCGTGTCTGCTATTCAACATCGCTTTAGAAGGGGTAATACGAAGAGCAAAGATTAACACGAGTGGTACGATTTTCATGAAATCCATTCGCCTATTTCGTTTCACCGACGAGAGTGATATGATGATACGTAACTTTAGGAAGATGGAGGAAGCCTACATCATACTGAAGAGAGAAGCTAAGCCAATCATTAACAGACGAAGACGAAGTATATGATAGGAATAGAAGAGAACGTAAGCCAATCTCTGATGAGCTCTCTCTATCTGACTGCCCCATAGTTTTATCTATCATTCCTATCGATCATTGCAGTTTTTTGGGGACTGTCACAGTTTTGTGTAAAAAATGATACTTCAAGAGTGACGCATATTTTATCGCCACAGTATAAAAGTAACAAGATAAAACCGTAAAGAGCATCGTCTTGATTCAGCTTGTGTGAAGATAGTAGTTGCGTCACATAAATACATTTAAACTGAATGTTTACATACGTGCTGAGTCTGTCTTGTACTTTTGTATGCCGTGCTCCAAGGGATTATTATAATGTTCTTTAATACTAAACTATTCGATAAATCTGTTAGGATACGGGAGAGTGCCTTTGAGTAAGACGAAACAGCCACTCCCCTACTATTCGTTTCCTTTCTATTCCAATTGATTATTGCTGCTATGAGGTGCTAGCGTGAATCAGCAAATCGTCCAGACTAGAAAACTAATCGTGCTAAAAATATATCTATACCACCTTTGCACTCGTCCTATTATTTAGTAAGTTCTACTGACAACAACACTGTCAATCACACTGTACCATAATACAAGCACAAAGCTGTGCAAAATCCTCCATTACCTCAGCATACTCCCCGGGAAATGCTCAACAGATGTATTAATATAAATGTTATCATAGCTGCCCTTTCACGTGACAAATCCGATAGCACGCGCTGGAATGGAGTTTCATTCAGGTTGATTTCTACCAACTGTCATCTACATATCTTTAGATCTATCTTCGAGGAAAAGTAACAGCACAAAGGAGAAGCTATCTTTCATTGAAAACGGTGCGAAAGCTGGACTAATCGTGCCTAACGACCTCGCACTTACCTCGCACTGACGGAAAAATGAGCGTTTTGATGGACGTTAAAGGGAAACGCTATTAAGTTCATTGGATTAAGTTAAATCTCGATGGCACAAGATATCTACGATTAACTTTGATTTGATAATAATTAAATTATAGTCTTCACAAAATGTAATAATTAGCATTTGAATCTAATTAGATGGACTGAAACACACCGGGAGTTACGCAATAAAAAATGTTACACATTTATCCAAGCTTATTATTCTTTTAACGCCTTGTAACTTAACTTTCTTATAGATTTCATTCGACAATTCTTCTACAAACCACACATTACAAGTTTCTACCCAACAAACAACAAAAGTGGGTGAAGCGATTTTTCAGCAAAAAATAGTCTTCTTCAGCTTGAGCTTGAGCTTGATTGACTGCTCGTAGTTGCTACTCCATTATGACCAGATCAGCTGTTCTTGCACAGGGAACCAACAGATGTTTGCTTGGGACTAGCACACATCTTCAATGTACAAGAACTGGTGATCTCATTTGTTAGGTCATACTGGCGCCTGCCACGTCAGAATGCAAGTCAATGTAGGGAAGGGGGAGGAAATGATGATGCAATCACTCGCCCACTGCAAGCCGAATATACCTCTGCACTTGCCACGAGTTCATGCGGAATTTGTTGGAATTTCTGGGTTAGGTTGGAGAGGCAGAGGTCCGTCTTGGTTAACGAGCTGCCAATGTGATAGATAGGAGAAGGTAACTGATGGAATTTCTAATTGGATGTAGGAAACTAGCTCTATAAGTTCATTTCCAATTCTAGCAGATTACTGTTAGAATACTCAAATTGAAGGTATAGGAATAGTAATGGAAACGGTATGGAAGTTTATTTCCAGTACTAGCGATTGCTAGAACATGAGAAATAAAGAGAAAGATACAAAGTAGGAGAATGGAACGGACCTGGGATTGAATTCACGACCTCCTGCGTATGAGGCAGAATCAGTAGCCATATGACTACCAAGCCCGCCTCCAGCAATAAATAGTCTTCTTCAGCTGATAAACTAACTTATTCAGCTTAAATTGTTTGTTGGGTATTTTTATAGATACCAGGGACAGGACTTCATAGAGATGTTTGAGATTTATGGATATAAAACGATAACGAATATTCAATAGAGTGCATTTCAAAACACTCACAACATGCTGATGCTTCATATAAAACTAGTTATGCTCGGTTGATGCGTTTACAGATTCATTATTGTTGGGCTCATTGGTATTGATCCTTTATTTCAATATTGAAAATGGTGTAAAAAAAATAATCCAAGATCAAGATTAAAACCCATGGTCTGATGAAGGTTTTATTGTTGTAAAAGTCCGTAGTATTAATGAAGTGATTTGCATTTCAAAAATCAGTTTTTACGATTCCTACTCAAACTTGTTTTTGCGGTGGATTGCTATTAGTTGACGTTTAACAGTCTTTTTGGGCTCCATGTAATCACAAAAAACCGTTTTTGCTAAATACGGATTTACTATCGCCTCTCTCATGGAACTCAGCAAATCAGTCTGGCCACTATGAACGCCTCAGAGCAGCCATTAGTATAATTGAATCAAGACAGAGTCCATCCTTATGATACCAAGCTTGTATCACCTTAGCGCCTCTGAACACTTCCTAACAACAATTTTCATAACAATGTATACGCTCTTGTACTGCAAAGATAGTGATCTTCGATAAAAATGATAAGGTTCTGTTCCCAAATTATGTTACAGAAATGGGGTATTTTTTGCCCCCTCATTTGCCCTCATTGCGCCTTGATTATAAAATTTATATTAGTTCAAAGACACTGGAGTGAAAATTCAAGTCTGTTTGTGGAAAACAGTGTAGTGAAAAAGCACAATATTTGTTATTCCTCTGCATACTTGAGTCGTAGCGTTAAGGAAGGCCCTATCTAACGGACAGGATTTACTCAAGCTATCGATGTTGGAATACAACCAAAAGAGTCGAATCGATTTTTCAGTTCAGGAGATCCGTTCCATTCACGTGGATTGCGAAGTGGTTTCTCCTGAATATACAGGGAGCGAGAAGCCGAAACTAGGGATGGTGATTATACGAGACCGCATTGATGAACCAAAGCGACGGGGACAGCAATATGATCGGAAGAATTCTCGAACGAGCGAATGTGTTACAATTCCATAAGTCAAGTGCTTATATCTATATCTTCTATATATTAAAAATAAATCTATGTATCGCTAACTACTTCTGAACCACTTGGCCGATTTCAACCAAATTTGGTACACACATTCTCTATCCTCAGGGAAAGTTAACAAAGGGGGTGGGATGGTCATTTGGAAAAGGGGTAGGGGTTTTGTTTAGAAAACGAACAATTCTGTGTAAAGAAAATTATTTTGAGCTTTTTAGTGGAATGTTATTTTTTATGACAAGTGAATTATGTGTAACTTTCAACCAATTTCAACCAAATTTTGTACACATATTCACTTTGAGGAGACGATCAAATTTTGGAAAGGGGGAAGAGGTTTGGAGGAGGGGGATTGTTCAGAAAATGGGCAATTCCGTGTAAATTACGAACCCATGGACCGATTTGATTCAAATTTGGTACACACATTCTCTATCCTAAAGAAAAGATAACAAAGGGCGTGGGATGGTCTGTGTGAAAAGGGGGAGGGTATAGGGGGAGGGGTTGTCTTTGGAAAACGAGCAATTTAGTGTAACTCCCAACCCCAGAACCGATTTCAACCAAATTTTGTACACATATTCACTATGAGGATTACCCATTCTCAATGTACACATTCTCAAATATCTAAAGTCAATAACGGCGCCGGCCACGTCCTTACTGTCATATAGGAAGGGAAGGATTGTTAATCCGACTCTCGTTGCTACTAGAGACCGAGTATACCTCAGCATCTCCACGATTGTCTTGGGATAGGATATCCTTTTAATTACAAAGGATAAATTATCTGGATTCATTTCGGTGAGTGATGCGATCTATGGGATGGAAAAAAAATACTCTCGCTGTCTGAAACTTTCACTTTCTGATTTATTCACTCACCCGTGCAAAGCAGAACAAAATTACGACGACCGGCCGATCGTTTTGCCTTCCGCACAAAGCAAAACTAAACTTCGACGACCGGTCGATCCGCTTACTGGAGAAACACGACTGGACAAGAAACAAACTTTCACTTTCTCATTTTTGACAATGATGACTGATAGTGATTAACGATTAAACTCAGTTTTGACGATGATTAACAATTAACGAGGAATGCTCTTTGGAAAGAGGGAGGGTGTGTGGGGATGAGTATTGTTCAGTTATCGATCAACTCAGTGTAACTTTTATACCCCTTGGCCAATTTCAACCAAATTTGGAACTCACATTATTTTTCTTAAGAAAACGATAATAGGGGTTAGGGATGATATTTACAAAACGGGAAGGTCGTAGAGGGACTGGCATTATTGTTCAGCTCTCAATCACCTCAGTGTAGCTTCTGATCTCCCCTTAGCCGATTTCAGCCAAATTTGAGACACAATTTCTTTATATTAAGGAGACGAGGATAGCGGGCTAAGGATGTAAAAGGAGAGGGTGTGGGGGAGTATTGTTCAGTTATCGATCAACTCAACCCCTCATTGAAATCATGGTTTGCTCAGTGAAAAGTGGGTACATAGACCTAGTTTTCATAATAAAAAGAAAACCCTAGGAATAATATCTTGTGATAAAGTAATAAAATGTTTTCAAAAATCATCTTTTGACGGGAATAAACTTGTTGTATGTCACCAAGCAGTTTAATTGCTGATTGAATAAGTAGTAATACCTGCCCACAGTTTTGGGTTAATTTTGTTATACAGTCCCATCCCGATTTTGGCAACACCCGTTTTTGTCTACCCCCGATTTTGGCAACATTTTCTTCCCGATTTTGGCAACAACCTCGAAAATATTTTTTTTATTACTTTTTAGAGCTAAAACCTTTTTATTAATATGTAATAGGATAAACAAAACCAAAAGTGAATGTCATTAAGGTTTATATGCGTATTATGGGCACTGTACGAATAGTGGGCACTTTCACTGAAATAATGAACCACCACTCGTATCACCGCTCATTGCAAACAATTTCTATTGAAACTTTTCTGCTCTTTTTATTCACGTTTTCCATGTCCTTATTCACACTACCCTAATCTAACCAGCCCACTGTAGAATGTCGTATTTTTTGGTATTCTCACTGGTTTTGCCGTCGACAAGCTGACTCAAACCGTTGTCTCATACGCGAATTTGTCAAGCGATTAATATCAGAACACTGTTGGCCTTTCTTGTTTTGATTCCAGCATGTTTGCCAACAGTTCAACAGTAATGGTAAGAGTATGGTAACATGTAACCGTAAATCTAAGCCAACCTGATGCTCTGCGCGGGGAAAGTTATAAGCTTCCTAAGATCTTTGAAACTGGACGTTCGATGATTCACCGTTTAATGATCTTCAACGCTCACCAATGGAAGCCTTGGTAACACAACCATGAGCGTCGTTACGGTGCGCTGATAGAAGAAGCCATTCAAGCATTCTAAAAATGAAGACCTCTATGACCTCTAGCACACTGAATGGGAGGCGTTGATACTTTCTCTCGACTATCTCATCACCTTGAAAGAAAAGCGAATAAGGCAGAACGCATGATGTGGTTTGATTGTTTGGTTTCATTGTACTAGAGCAAGCGGGGTACGTATTTTTTTCTTTTTTTTTTTACAAGGGAGAATGCATTTACACACTAACCCAGTACACGTGCATTGTAGTTGCCAAACTACCACACGGAAGTGTACTGGAGTGTCGGACTCGACCATACCGGTAATACCGACTAAACTCCCTTGGGCTCCACCATCGTTTCCCCCAGGAACTACCTCGCAGTACTACTTCTGGGGGGATAGCAGTACTAAGCGTACTCGCTCATTGTCGCTCACACAGGCACTCGTCCCACGCGAGACTGACTTGGGTGCTCGCACACCATTCACTCCATTTGAGTCTTACTTGGATGCTCTCCCGGGCGCTCCGCTGCCATGCCTCGAGGTGTCAATAGCGGTAACTGTCTGGGCCTACAGATATTACGCTACGACACTCCTGCCTCAGCACGAGCAGATCAATCACACCACTGCCGAAGCAGACCACACGCTACCCTGCCGAAGCAGGGACACTCCCCATGCACCACATGTGCACAACTGTAGGTGTGTGGGTACAACCCACTGCTACCCTGCCGCCGAAGCAGCTTCTCCAAAGACCATTCGCTCCATGTGACCCTTTGTCGGTGCTCATTCTAACACTCCACTGCCATGCCTCGAGGTGTCGATAGGTACCTCGACTCCTACCTCAGCATGTGCAGTCCATACTCAGACTTCTGCTGCGCTTCGAGGTGTCAATAGCGGTAACTGCCTGGGCCTACAGATATTACGCTACGACACTCCTGCCTCAGCACGAGCAGATCAATCACACCACTGCCGAAGCAGACCACACGCTACCCTGCCAAAGCAGGGACACTCCCCATGCACCACATGTGCACAACTGTAGGTGTGTGGGTACAACCCACTGCTACCCTGCCGCCGAAGCAGCTTCTCCAAAGACCATTCGCTCCATGTGACCCTTTTTCGGGTGCTCATTCTAACACTCCACTGCAATGCCTCGAGGTGTCGATGGGATACCTCGACTCCTACCTCAGCATGTGCAGTCCATACTCAGACTTCTGCTGCGCTTCGAGGTGACAATAGCGGCGACACGCTATGACACTCCTGCCTCAGCAGAACCAGACCACTCACTCCCTGCCGAAGCAGCTCACGCGCTACCCTACCGAAGTAGGGACACTCCCCAAGTCACTCTAACACTCAACTGCCATGCCTCGAGGTGTCGATATGGTATGTAGGGACCAATCAACGATACTACGCTACGACACTCTTACCTTAGCATGTGCAGTCCATACTCAGACTTCTGCTGCGCTTCGAGGTGACAATAGCGGTGACGCGCTATGACACTCTTGCCTCAGCACAAACAGATCACTCACTCCCTGCCGAAGCAGCTCACGCACTACCCTACCGAAGTAGGGACACTCCACATGCCAATTGGCACTCCTGGGCTTGTGCTTTTGAAGCGGCACACGGTGGCTTTGATAGAGTCCGCTTACGGGCGCTTGTGGTTTTTTGGGGGGGATTTTAGCAGAGCCCACTGCTAAATCCCACCACGCCTCCTAGGCAGTGCTCCTGACTCGCAGACAGCTGGGGAGGGGTCGTCAAGCCCTTGGACATGGTCCATGCTGTCCCTGCTGTCCCTGCTGCCCCCCAATAAGCGGGGTACGTATGCAAAAATCGTAGCTTACATGGATATCTCACCACGGCTTGCCTTGTTAGACGGTGTTGCTCATTGTTTATCACACACAGCAAATAATTTTGAAAAATTCAACGACGTGTAAAATTGCAGCTTATCCCATCAAATGAATAAACATTCGATATTCAATAAAATTTGATTGAATTTTACAAGCAAGCACCGTTTAAATTTATTTCGATTTAAAAGAATAGTGAGATCAATTGAATATTACGTTTATTTGCATGCTCCAAATATGTACATGAAAATACATTTAAAACCACAATATATTTACTATGTCTGAACTTGATTATGCATATGTACAACATGTGATAGATTTAGTTCGGAAAAGGTATTGAGGGTAACCGCCCTTCGGTGGGGTTTGATCCCACGACCCCAGTTCGCATGACAGGTGCTTTCCCTACTAAGCTACGAAGGACCTCCGTCGTCCACCGCAGCTTAGCGGGTACTGATGAAACCAAATTCCCAGCATCAGGTACCAGCCGATCTCTCGCAATACATTTTCAGAACTAACTCTCTCAAATGTATTTTTGTACACAATGTCAACCAAGTAGGATGAGTATTTAATATTGTCCGGCTCCTACACACTTGCTTCATCAGCAACGGCGCTCAATGAAGTAGGGGTGTGTGAGGTTGTGCCAGTTTGGTCGTCAGATCCCTTGGCTTAATGGTGGCTTAATACCCGGCATATAGGCAATTAACTTTGAATGCACAATATATTTTTATCTGTGCAGGAACGATCGCTCCTACTCGTTGTTTGGCATGGATGCTACGATTGGAATAGATCAATGCTCACTCACATTTCCAATGCCTGCTCTCGAGTGTTCTGTTTGTGATGGCGAAGTATCAGAAGTGGAGTACCTCCTGTGAAGGTCCCATGAGATCACTGATTCAGCCTAAGGCCGGAGAACCATTTTTACTCCAAGTGCGCGTTGGTCCTCCACAAGCATTGTAAAGATCTCGTGTCCAAGGAGGACTACCGCCACCGGTTTAATAAGGCTGAGGCAGTTGAGGCAGGTATTTTCGTCTCTTCGTCATAGTCTTGAAAACCAATAAAAGAGACATTTTTTTTGCCAAACTCATCCGTACCAAATCATAAGCTCAGGAGAAGCATTCTGCTATAGTGAAGTTCTAGCAAATGGACGTTGCTATCGTGGGTTTTAGCCCATACGACGATAGACGGAAATACCTGCCGTGTCCCTATGTACGGTACGGCGGCGAACTCTATTCGATCGGAGTGTTTTTTAGAGTCCAAAGTACGTACGCTTTCCTGTCACGTTGCGTCTTCGAATTTGTCTGCTGGTTTCGTTATCGGAGGTCAAGTGAGTTCAAGTACACGAGTTCTTCAACCACCTTGATTTTGCCATTTATACCCATACTCATACTGCATTCGATACGCTTGACTAATGTGCAGAATGCAGATTTCCGTTACCATTTTCTAAAACAATGGAATGTCTTATGCCTTGCGTTCATTTTTCTATAATGTCAGCGAAAATTGTGCAAAGAACTTTACTCTTAATCACTCCGACCACAAGAAAGTTTGCCTCCATCAAAATCCATTATATAAGAATTCGAAATTTGTAGCACATTTAGTCATCTTGTATCCGTCGGATTGCTATTTGATTATGATAAAAACAAGCATTTTTGGTGGACTAAAATTTATATGAGATGTCAGATTGAAGTCAGCACTTCAATGGACTACAATAGGAACGTTATTTTTGTCACCACAAATTTTTGTAAGGACGTGGCCGACGCTATTGTTAATTTCAAATATTATTTATTATTAAATTTGTAGGTATTATTAAACTGGCCAATTAGTTACCTTATCGTTTGATTACCATTCTTGAGTTTGTTTCAATTTTGTTTGAACTACAATCTCCGAGTTATGAATAATATCACAAACATGTCAATTCTGATGCACGTGCATCACTTGAATACACTACACATGCTTTGTAATACATATTCTTTAGTATTTAGCTTCAATAATGCAAACAAAAAAAAAATGAAATTTTGTATGAATTTTTTTCCCGTTTTTGGCAACATCCCCATTTTGGCCACATTAAAATCCGGTCGTGTTGCCAAAATCGGGAAGGGACTGTATGATTTTTTTGTTATTTTGCTTGATTATGTTTTATTTTATCTCGTTTCAGAGAGCGAGTAATGGCGCTCTAGCCTAGACATAATTGCCAGGACATATGAAAGAAATACCAGTGCTCATCCCTAGAAGCTGGATCAGCAAGTAGTGACACTAATCTTCTTAGCAATGTCACTCCCAACGTCACCTTTTCATATACCCCTTGAATGTGGAACGGTTGGCCCCGTTTCTTCTTATCGTGATTTCAAAACTTTTCGTTGATCATGATATTCATTACTGAATAATCTGATTACCGGGGAATTATAAATTATCTCTCAATTTCAAGCCTGCATGGTGGGCTGGCCGTTTTAATATTTGTGTCATATTTATAATACGCTGCAAAGATTAATGCTGACAAGAAAGTGCTCGGAAACATAACCGACATCGGAAACATAACATAACCGAAAACCGGATGGTTTTCAATACTGGCTGTGCATGTGCTAAGACAAGACAAGACAAGACTGAAATTAATCCTTTCCCTCGCACATCAATGTTACGTAATTTATGAACAGGCTTTAACTTGAACTTTTCCGCAGAATTCGGTACTTAAACGGAATACTTATCCTGGAGGAATCACTGGAGTGTAAAATTTGCATTATGTTGTTTTCCCAAAGGTTTTTGCATTTTAATAAAAAAAATACGACTTTCATAACCAGTCGGAATGGTGCTCGGCTCAAAATTAGGATCATGCTGATTTGAACTGAATTGAAATTCCTATTCAGTTCAGTATATGTTAAGGCATGGTAGTTTTTTCAACTCCATTCAAAATAGCATGAAGTACATTCAAGCTCTCTGCACGATATTCACATTTGGCTTAGAGCGTGAGCAATTATTATCAATCGAATTTATGGCGCAACTATATGCTGATTGATTAGTTGTTGATTCCGAAGCTTGTAAATATTCAATGGCGTCCAGTAATACAGAACCTAAGCCGAGGCCATACATAAAATTGAAACAATTTGTTGTATATTATAAATAGGCTAGCACAACGAATAGTTCCACAACCTTCCCTTGGCTATAAGTTAATATGAAAGACTGACATATTGTTCTCGGTTTACCTTCCCTTTACCTTTACCTTCTTCGTGGGTGTTATATTTGGGGATAATGGAATAAAACACTCCCTCTCTGACGAAATATTTTTTCCTCCGACACCGGCATCACATAGATTAGTGTTAACAGTCATTCAGAACTTTTTTGCTAAAAAGTTCGGCCATTTCATCAGTTCACATTCTCATTTTACTTCGAAAGGGAGGCAGTACACCCCACTTTCATTACCAGTCTTTTGTCATTGTCACACGGGAACGCGGATGTCAGGTTTGTTCTATCCGGGTTGTAATTTCCTGCTGGAATGGAATTTCCATTTTTCTGATATGGCGAGCAAGCCTCACAATAGGTTTTCGATCAACTTTCTCGGAAGTATGTACTGAACTAAATGGATAAGCTTCCATACAACCAGAATCCTGCTAGCCAAGTTAAATTGATACCCGCGGAATTGTTTTTTTAGGGGAGAGATGTATTATGTCCTACACCAGATTTTTTACTTGATTAATTGATATCTCCACAGTACTCAAATTATAAACTTAAAAAGAAAAGACATTTAAAAGATTCAGACCATTTGAAGAAGACTTACGAAAATGGCTATTTTGTAATTCACAGTATTTTAAACAAGCCAAACACAGATTATTTCAAAGCACCTGCGATTGCTCGCCAATTCGTAATCCAATTAACTTCGATTGTGCCTTCAAAATCGCCAGAAAATTCAACGGCTCAATTGATCACAAATCGAATGTTTTACTACCCGTTTATCATTTGAAATCATTTTCCTATTAAACGATAGTCACTGAAGCATAGCTTTTTTGTCCAAAGCAGTTTCCACATCCGCCCACCCATCCGACTTCCGTTTGCCTCACGATCCATGACGCCTACGAAGTAAAACTCTTGGAAAATCTGTACAGAAACATTTACTGAGCCTGAAAACATTTTTTTACTTCTTTCCTGGACTACTAGACAGATGGTACACGCCCACGCGCAAAACGCTACCGAGAAGGTTTTTTTTTCGACGACCCAGTCCGTCCCCGTTAATGCTTTGCGTGTCCTTGGAATGCTGGAGATGTGGACTCGATTTGCGTTTTCCTGTTTCCGCACGGATTGGAATCGGCACGGGGTTTTTCTTTCTTTTGTGAGCGGCTGTCGGACGGGATGGTCGACGCGACGCGGCGAGACAGAGCAAAACTGTTGACGGCAGCTGGATTCCGCATCGTTTCCGATCATCTTTGGGTTGGCACATTCTCACTCGATGCTTCATTTTGGTTTGGGTTTTGTGAAAAAGCTAACCGGAAAAATGCTACCACTCATGATTGGAATAAAATGTACATTGAAAAGATCGCCGGCAACGTGCGGACAGGGTCGGTTATGGGAGGCCGCGGCGGCGTGGTTCATGTTTCAAATATTTCAGAGGTTTATCTGGATTCCAAGACAATCTTAGTTTTTCCTGTCGTTGATTAATTAATCGCTTGATTCTTGAATCTTGATTCAATTAAGAAAAATACCCGACAATAGAAGCCCCAAGGCAGACTTTTCTTTGAAGCCTTTATAACTTCTCGGCTCCGGCAAACACAAGCGCAAATCCGACTCTGCTTGTTCGGATATCTGTTGTAACTGCTTCAACATTATGTATTCAATCAACGCTTCGAGGCTTTTGAGAGTTTTGTTAAATGCGATATCAGAAATTGAGTTCCCAAGAAGGGATAAAACGATAGCTTATTGGATTTTACGAGCCGTACCAACCAAATTTGAGACAAGTGAAAGTACAGCAAAAGTGTTTGGAATAATTTGTTTTTCCATCGTTTCAAATGTATAGCCTCCAGTGAAATTAATCTACAATGTTCATATGAATTCCGCATTATCTATGTATAGATTGGTTGAGCCTAGGATAAATAACCGTTATTTTTTCCATATTGGAATTCCAGTGCGAGCAGGCCTCCAAAGCATTTTCTTTCTTTGAAACTTCAAGAGCAAAATAAAGCCAAGATAATTAGATATTCTCAAAAGCAAGAACCTTCCCGAAAATAATAGAATTCCGAGGATATTTTTAGATAAATTCATGTTATTTCGTTTATTTGATAACCTAACTACTGTGTACACCAATATAAAATTTTACAGAAGCAATTTTATAACCTATGAATGTGAGCAATGGACCCTGTCTTTTTCTTTACACTCACCGAAGTGTTCATATATGGTTTTTATTCCGGCCAGACAGTGGACCTCTGATGTACTTGGGGGCTCATAATTACCGCAAGCATTTGTTTGAAGTTTGAAGTAATGAATTTTTAGTGCAAATCTCCCAGGGCAGCATGCCCAAGGTACCACCATTTAAGACACCTTAAGCTACCGTTTTCGGTAACGGGGAAGATGAATTGTTTTTAGAGAGTAAGCCTATTTTTCATGGACTAAGACGGTGGTCGATTGATGAATGGGTACAGCCTAGTTTCATAAAAACGTTACACTTCGTCGTTTCCATTGTCGTGCCATTGAGGGTGATTTTCTCAAGTGGAGCATGATTGAAACATTTTTTGATTGGGGAAAGATATACATACCTAATATTAGGTATTTTTTTCTCCAAACTGGAGTTTAGTGAAGCATCTCAAAATAAGGCAAATTTTTCTTGTATCCCATTGTTTCCTATTGAAAATTGGCCCGATCGGACTATGGGCTAGGAATCTATGGCCAAAATACTATTTTTACGGAAGCATCGCGTAAAAAAGTGTCACTTATTTTCGGGCACTTATCCTCAACCGATTTGCTCGCAACAAGTTACATTCAACGCAAACTTCTATCCTATTGTTTCCTATTGAAAATTGACCAGATCGAACTATGGAATCGGAAGTTATGGCCAAAATACTTTTTTTACGGAATAATCGAGTAAAAAAGTGTCACTCATTTTTCGACGCAGAATTATTTTCTATTGAAAATTGCCCGGATCGGACTATGGGCTCAGAAGTTATGACCAAAATACTATTTTTTAACGCACGAGAAAGGCACCATCACCGCTAGGTGGATTAATCTGGGTTTTTTTACATACCCTCGAAAAACACGGAAAAACTCCGGTACCCGTGGACCGATAGGACAGGACAGAAACAAGAAGAATTTTAAAATCGGATCACTTTCTGCTTCTTTTTCTTCTTCTTCTTCTTCTTCTTCTTCTTCTTCTTCTTCTTCTTTTTCTTATTGGCATTACATCCCCACACTGGGACAGAGCCGCCTCGCCGCTTAGTGTTCATTAAGCGCTTCCACAGTTATTAACTTCGATATTTCTAAGCCAGGTTACCATTTTTGCATTCGTATATCATGAGGCTAGCACGATGATACTTTTATGCCCAGGGAAGTCGAGACAATTTCCAATCCGAAAATGGCCTAGACCGGCACCGGGAATCGAACCCAGCCACCCTCAGCATGGTCTTGCTTTGTAGCCGCGCGTCTTACTGCACGGCTGATGAGGGCCCCGGATCGGATCGGATCACTTTAAGTAAAGTTAATTTGAATTTCATAAAAACTTCGCCTATCTCTACTTTTTTTTAATGGACTTGGTGGCCATATGGCTACCACTTCTGCTTCAAACGCAGGAGGTCTGGGTTCAATCCCTTCCCTCACCCGTTCCACTCCTCTACTTTGTATATTTTAATATATTGCTCATGTTATAGCAACCGCTAGAACTGGAAATGGACTTTACACCGTTAAATATCGTCTATCCTCTACACTACAACGTTACCAGACATTGTTAGGATTTAAAATGAATGAAATCTCGTGTCTGCACCCAATTTAAAATACCACCTTTTTCATTCCTATCACATTGTTAGCCCGTTGACGAAAACGAACCTCTGCCACAAAATCTAGCCCCAATCTAGAGTAAAAATAACATTTCACATAAACTCATGGCAAGTGCAGAGGTGTGATTGCTTCCATATTTCCGCCCCATCTCCGATAGACCGTAACGACAATTTAAAATACTAAAGCTCTCGAACTGTGCATATTGAGGTCGGAAAGCAATGTCCCATGTGCCATCCATTGCTGGTTCCCTGTGTAATTGCGATTGTTCTGGTCAATCACGGAATGGCAACTACGAAATGTACGGTCATCATGCTGATGAATAATTATTGTACTCCAACCCTTATTTTATAACTTGTGTTATTTTATTGTTTTCAATTGATAAATTGATTGACGATTGATTACATGCAATAATTAATGCTTGGTGGTTACTTGGGTAGTTGGTTAAAATTAGCAGTCTCTGAGGGTCATGGGGTGTTACCTTCATCTAAGAAAGTGGTTAACTCCAATACATTTTCCAAATCAAAATCTTCCACATAATGTACTTAGGGTTAACGGCTCAAACCTTGGCCCTTCATGCTACGGTTGAGCCTTATCGTTATAAATCTTCATATTGCATTTTCAACCAGAATTAATCCTCCAGCCGGCTTGCTTACATATGGATTCGACGCCAAACTGCAAAAAACGACCATGGATGTCCACTAGACTGGCCCAGATTACTATGGGGAAAAAAAATGTTGTCAAATGCCACGGGGCACCCCCCAGGATTGTGTCGTTGGGTGAGAAAATCAATCTGAAATTTCAGCTCAATCGCTTGTTGCATAAGCTGGCGCATTTGATTTGAAGTTTGTATGGGGATTTCAGCCAAAATGTATAGGAAAATACACCTCCGTCACTCATTCGATCTGGAAATTGGTTCTGATTGCTCGATTGACTTCAGAATTGCAAAAACGGCAGTTGGTATGCTACAGAACAATTTCACAGAACATTGCATGATGATTAAATGAACTTTTATAATTTTCGGCTGATTTATTAGGAGCTGATTTGTATTTTTGGGTTTTTGATCGAATCGCATCAGCCGAAACCTATATAAAAGTTCATTTAATCACCGTATATACAATGTTTTGTGAAATTGTTCTGTAACATATCAACTGCCCTTTTTGTAATTCTGAGCTCAGTCGACCAATCAGTACCAATTTCCAGATCGAATGAGTGACGGAGGTATTTTCCTATACGTTTTGGCTGAAATCCCAAACAAACTTCAAATCAAATGCGCCAGCTTATGCAACAAGCGATTGAGCTGAAATTTTCAGAGATTGATTTTCTCACCCAAAGACACAATCCTGGGGGGTGCCCCGTGGAATTAGACAACTTTTTGTTTCCTGGGCCAGTCTAATGTCCACAATATCTCATTTAAGCGAGCGAAAGCCTCGAGTGAAATGGACATAATGTTGACACCATTGTCCCTATCAGGTGGATGATTTTTCAGCCCACTTGGGACGAGTGATTGTTGATTTCGAACATACGAAAGAAAAAGATGGGTTGCTGTTTTAATTACAAGTCATTTTGCTTGCGTTGAATAAAAACAGCATGCAAACAAACAGAGAAAATCAAAACATCTTATTGAGGAACACAGCAAAACTGTTTAAATTTCGGCGACGTGTAAACAGGCTCAGTCTTAAAAACACATTAATAGAAACTCTAATTGAAATCTCCATTAAAATCGATGCACATATTTAGAGCATCAAAAAAGATGTAAAATTAAACGAACTCTCATTGATTTTTCAATTGTTGTAAAAATATGTCAATTTGAATTTATTTTCCCTCAATAAAACTTTAATTTCATACAATCATGTAAATAAAAACCTGCTTTAGTTAAATGTCAGAACAACATGGTGACAGCGTGCGTTGCGTTTAATTAATCTGGAAAGTAGGGATTTTTTGTCCCAAATAGGCTAACGATAAACGACGTTGATCAACTGCGTTGATGGTAAGCATAATTTGCATGATTTTTCAATTTATGAAGTTCATGGCTTTCTTATTTACAGCTAGTATTTTTGCTCCAGCTGCTTTATATTTCGGCTATAGGAAGATAAGTAATTGCAGCTCAATCAAATGTGCATGGAAGTGGCATATATGTCATATATTATACATTAAATGAATCATATTAGAAAGACTTTATTCAACTTTTTTTTTAATTTGACTTGAAATAAAACAAATTGAAATCGATTATTTCTTCTGATTATTATTTCAATTGGATTATATATAAAAGGGTGGCGATAAAAAGGCGATTAAAAAATAGATTTAATTTCACATGCATTGATGCCATCAAACGTGTAAAATTCAACGATCTTGATTAAATTTTAAATTCATGTAAATTTAACGTCAAACCTAATTTTAGATGTTTTTGATGCTCCAAATATGTACATCAAAATAAACATAAATTTACACAAAAGTTCTAACTGTGTGGATTCTAATTGGAGTGCGCTCTAGATTCCCCCAATAACACGCCTACCAAGGACATGCTTACGAAAATACTGATTGTACGACAATTTCCCGAAACCCAATTCCCCGAATGCAATTTCCCCAAATGTAACAATTCCCCTAGTGCTACTTCCCCGAATGTAACAAATCTCCGAAAACAAAGTATTTTTTACAAACACATAACTGTCATCGACTTTTGATTTCGAGATTTATTCCAGAGTGTCTCTTTGGAGATGCCGAACATGATCAAATCTTTCGATAGGATTGTATGCCCTTGATCTTTCTTATTGTTAAATTATCAGTCCTATTGGTAAATTATAAAGATATTAGAATAAAGTGCGTTCCTATTCATTTTTTTTTTTCTAAAATAGTCGAACAAAGGCTGAATTTCATTGGTGGAGTAGAATCGCGAACAGAAATTCCGATTGATAGTATCATGGTGAAAATTTGTGAAATCAAACTCCTGTCATATGTAAAGACTATTCCTTCTTAAGAAGTTACAAGAAGTGGATTTGAATCATTCAAGAAGAAATATTAAATGAATTGTATTTTATTGATGTTTAGATTTAATTCGAATAATAGAGATGAGCCAGCCTAGGGCTGAAAATCTCTTTAATAAAGATAAAAAAAATCATTCAAGAAATAATAATGGGTATGCCCGGAATAAGGAAATGGTGAATGTAATCCCTTCTTTTAAAATAATGCATCTACTCGGAATAACGCAATGGATTAATTTGATCTCTACTTTGAAAGTAGGTGTTTCCCCAGAATAATGAAAAAGTGAATGTCATTCCTTTTGTGACAATTTGTATTTACCTGGTATGAGGAAACGGTAGATGTGATCTATTCATTAGAGCTAGGCGTTAGCTCCAAATAAACCAAAGTAGAATGAAATTACTTTTTGAGAAGTAGGAGTTTACCTGCAATAAGGTAATGATAAATGTAGTTTCTTCTTTTCATTTAAGGAAGGCATTATCTCCTTCCTTCGCTTTACTCCAGGCAAACATGTTCAATTGAAGAAGGGTTCATCTACCCTCTTTGTCTTATATCAGGCAAACGTGTTCATTTTATGAAGGCATTATGACTCGTCTTCCTCTAATACCGGGCAAAGCGATGATTAAAAAAAAACATTATCTCTTTCCTTCGCCTTATACCGGAAAACGCATTAATTTTCTTCCTTTATCTCCATCCTCCTTCCTTATTTTTCCATTCTCTTTTCCTACATCTCACTTCGTATTTCGCCCTTTCTCGCTCCTCACATCATATTTTTCACTTCTTACTCCACACTTTTCACTTCTTACTTTTTCCTTCTCAGTTCTTACTTTTCACTTCTCACTTCTCACTTCCCACTACTCACTACTCACTGCTCACTACTCACTTCTCACATCTCACTTTTCACTTCTCACTTCTCATTTCTCACTTCTCATTACTCACTTCTCATTTCTCACTTCTCATTACGCTCTTCTCACTTTTCACGTCTCACTTTTCACTACTCACTACTCATTTCTCACTTCTTACTTCTCACTCGGCCTAATGACGGTGCAGCATAATGATCTTCGGCCCAATGACCCAGCCTCTTAATTTTTTTCAATGTTTAAGCGAATTTAATTTGCAAGTGAAGAAGTTTAGAAAAATGAAAACTGTATTAAAACTGCAATTGCAAAAAAAAAGCTACATGATATAGCCCTCATTTTGTGCTTTCAAACAAATTGCATATTAGTTTAGTTTAGACAGGACAAGTGAAATGAACAAGCTGCGAATTGATTGTTTGATCGTCTATTCAATTCACTTTAATGAAAAGAAAATTGAACACGTTCAACTTTTGGCAAGTCAATTGAATTCAACTGAGTTGTTCAATACACTTGCCCTGTTGAAACGTTTCATAAGAATCAAGTAAACGGGATCCATAAAGCGCGGTGGTACCTCCCCTGAAGGGCACACCGCGTGCAATTTTGAGAAAATCAAGCAATAGTGTACCGCTGCAACCAGTGGCGCCGGGAGTGGGTAGGACAAGTAGGACAAACGTCTTCTTCGAAAATATTTTTTTCGCGATCTCAGCTTGTTTCCGGATCTTTTTGGAGCACTGCGTAAAAACCTTGTTAAAAATCCGCGTTAGAGAACGCGTAAAAACGTTGCGTATAAAACTATTCACGTAAAAAAATGCATAAAAAGCGACGCCCATGTATGTGATGCAATGTGCTATCACTTATCAGATGAAGCAGAAGCATATTCCGTACGTATTGCGCATTGAAAGCGCGGATGAGTGAAACACGGTCTCTACGTTGAAATTTAGTCGCTTTCCTATGCGGCTTCCTCTACATTACCATCGTTTTTGTACCAAAGATTGTTGAATTAATTTTACTCTCCCTCCATATCATACATTCACTATCATTTTGAGCAACTAGAAACTATGAAATGTTCATTCACGCTAATTGAAAAAGCAATACATGCTCAGAAAATCGATGGACAATTTATTGAGGATTCTGTCCGGAAGGTTCAGAAGTTTACCAGTTCATTGATAATAATTATTGACGTAGGACTTACGTCTTTCTTTACTATACTGGGTGTCATTTAGATTTTTGGAAATCGAGAGCGTTACGCTGGAAGGGAAGATTTTGAATGTTTCTTGCGCCTTTATCTTTCGATGGATTTTTAAGAATTATATATCAATCGACTTGGACACTCTCCACCATTTTGCCTATTTTATTGAAACTTAAGATTATTAACGATTATCTACTGAGAATTTCAATTCTTGTCAAAGCCAGTCAAAATTTCATATGTAACCAATCCCGTGCATTCCTAACACGGACATCAGAATGCGGTATGTCACGGTATGTTCGGGTCTACCGGAAGATTTTCTTTGTGTATAAAAGAAGTAGTGCCTGCCGTGTGTGAGTCATTACAATTTGTGACAGCAGCGCGTACTGACGTGCTTTTTGCTCCCGCATTTTTCATTTCGTTCGTTCGTTCGTTCGTTCGCTGTGTTTACCTACACAGCGATAGCATACAGTCACCAGCGGTAGAACTGCCGATGGGTGGGTCTGCGAATATGCATTAAAAAAGTGGGCGCATTTTTTGTCATTCTGTGCTTGATGATGGTCGGATGCAGTGGTGTCGGTTGCGATGGATGCAATCGCCCATCGCATCGCTCGGGGTTCACGGCTACAGGCCGATGATGGCTGTGGCAGCGAGGGCAGCGGTAGTGGATGAGGAAGAATAAAATTAGAGAGATTTGGTCTGCTCATCCAGGTGATGGGTTTCATAATCCATATGATCCCGGGATGGGTATGAGTCATGTCATATGACTGACCATATGTTAAGTTGTGCTTGGTACTGAACCACACGTACATTGAAACATGGTTATACTATAACAGTTCTGATTCCCTAGAAAAAAAAATAAGTACGCTGATGAAAATAAAAATTTGATTGAAACAATTACTTTCATTTATTTGCAAAAGTCATTAGCAATTAAAGATGCACAATCAGCAATAGTGTTAATATCCATGTTTTAAAAAAAGTCCGTAAAAAATAATTTCCAGAACAATATTTAAATAAACTTTATCTTATTTTTTGTTTTTCATTTTCCGAGAAATTGTATTATTAAACTTGACGTCGACTCGGAGTTTGGATTCAAAACATCAAATAATTTTTCGTTGACGTATTAGCAGTACCACCTCTATTTGAGTAGGGTTACTGCTCCTTGACTTGTTACTTATTGTTGTGATTCAGCAGTAAGCACGCATGTTAGCAAAAAGAAGCAACGAGATTGGTGCTGTATTTCTTTGTTTGGCAAACGGGACAGTTCCCCTAAAATAGCACATTTTGCCCAAGTCTGGAAGTTTTATAATTAAAATTTTTAAACTTCAAATACTATCATCAATAAGAAATCTATAGATGCCCTACATTTGCTTCAGTAAATAAGGGCTTAATAGTTAGGAACAAAGCAATTCTAATTATGTATTTAATTATTAGTTTTATTTCCAGAAGTTTTGAATAAACAAATTGCTAATAATTCTACACAGCATGGAAGTTGTCGTTTCCAATATCAATACCTATAATCAAACTCTATAGATCCAAAAGTTAGAAGTTAAATGTAAATACGTTACGTTTATACAAGTCCTACGTCTACTCGCGGTTATGTTGAAAACATTACCCATTGCTCGTTTTTATTCCTTCACGTGTGTTGCGTCGGGCGTTGCGTTTAGGCCAAAAAAGTGTCAAAATAATAAATAAAAATGAATTTTTTTCCTCATTTTCAAAATCTAACATTTCGGCAAGGCAAAACGCCCTAGTGGGGCTTACCTGCAATGTACTATGCGTCTCCAGGCACTGTCCATGATATCAGAATGCTGATTTGCCAACGCGTGGTGCGTTGTTCCCTAGGAGCTGCCGATATTTTTTTTTCAAATCAGCGTCTCTGAAGCACCCACCACGCGGAAGGGTATGCTTTCCTCTTTTATATAGTGGCTAAACTAAAATATTCTATCGGGAGATCTAGAACAATTTTTATCCGATTTCAGCCCCAAAAATGTATGGAAAAATTACCCTCGATTGAAAATTTTAAAAATGCACCTACGTGAAAGAGGAAAACCTATACTTTCGTGTAGAGAGTGTTTTAGAGATACTGATAAGCATCTTCTGACAAAGACACCGTGTCAGCTAGCGCATATTGCCCCTCTTTCCCCCATCTAGTTTTCAATAGCAAATAATTATACATTCATTTTGTAACACCCGGTCGGTAAATAAAAACAGCGTAAATCCCATAAAACATCCAAAAAAACGTAGATCCCCAAATCCGTGTGAAAAAATTGCGTAAAAAGCGATCCGCGTAAGAAACGACTTCATTGTACATTGGGTATAAAGCGTTGGCTCTTCCTTGATCGAACGGTCAAACAAAATTTTGAATCCACGGAGAAACAATTGAGATATTAACGATCAAAGTTTATCGTTTAACGGTTTATTATTTTTCGCAATCGTTAAGTGTAGCCCAATATAGAAACACAGACGTAGCTCCACGTCAAAAATTCCAGAAAACGTGGGACTGATGATATGCAACCACATGTAGCACGGCCATCTAGCCACTAGCTCAACCACCACTCAATGAATTAATCCTCTAGTGCCCAAGACCGCCTTAAGACGGGGTACTTTGATTATTTTTTTGTAATTTTCAATTGATCAGATTTCGAAAAGTTTTTGATGTTGATCAATAATATAAACTTGAATGCATGTTTAAATGTGGTTTAAAGTCAATTTTCAAAGTTCTACAAATTTATTAAAAAATATTGAAAATTGAGTAATATTTTGTTCTTTCGTGTTTTCGCTCGTATACCTTTAAAGAGTGAAATATTTGTAGTTTAGTATTTTTCTACAACTAACCGTATTCAATAAAAGGTTATAGTGGTGAATGTTACACTCTAAAATATTCATCCAACTCGTTACACGGAAAATAAAAAATAACCCTGAAAATTTAAAAATTGCGATAAGTCAGCATTTAATAGGAATTTTAAAACTCTAAATCTGTTGAAAATCAAAAAAAGATTAATAGATTCAAGAAACTATTTGATTGGATAAAAAACTTGAAAATCAAAATTCTAAAAAATCAAATTGTGAAATTGATAAAATCGAATTCAAATTTTATAATGCCCAAACCGTGTTTAGATTGATTTTAGAAAGCAAAATAGTGATTTTGAGCGAAAACAAAAATTTGGGTTGTAGAGGGTTAATTTGACAGTATTAATAAAGAAGAAATAATATCCTCTGTGCGTTTATTTTTTTTTTCATTTTCGAGGATTTGTGCAAATGATTCAGAAGTGGATATCTTCATGCCGAACGGAATTTAACCCAACTTGGCAAAGAGGCTGATTCAGATATTTGATGCCTTCAAGAGTTTGGATATTTTGACTTTTGATCGTTTGGCTTTTTTCGGGCGTTTTTGAATATGAAACCATTTACCAGTACTGTACCTACATGTTAGAACACAATGCGTCTCCGCATCCAAAACATTGGGTATCATCACCCAACGGATAACCTATTTTTCGAAATGTACAGAGAACCATCTGCATCCATAATGTGAGCAAAGGAAGCGATAAATATTCGGAAGTGTGTAAATTAGGTTCGGACGTGCTTATTGTCTGCCCGTAAGTGGTTCCGACACGAACCAACAATCCATACGGCGGAACACACTTCAGCACTGCTTTAAATCTGGGGCAAGCATACGGATGTGTGTTCCTACGTGGGCACGTTTTTGTCACGTCAGGATTCTTCTCAATCAAGGCTGACTTTGGCTGCGATACGAGAAGAACAAAATAGCAGAAGCCCTATCTCCAACCCTTATCAAAAGCTGTATCGATAACCAATTCAGACATAAAAGCATGATCCCAGATTACACACCAATCGATTACTGTACGGGCAACCCGGATCAAACGCCAAGAGCTATAAAGGAAATGCCCTAGATGAGTACGTTGGTATTTGTTTGCTGTAAAGAATAGGTAGTTGAAGATTTTTTCTGCCAAATTCTAAGGTTTGTGGAGCAGCTAATCAATTTGAAAGATTTCGCTTGATTTTTACATGTTTTTTCAAACTCTGTCCGACTTTCCACTCAATATTCTAATGAATATGCTTGTAGTGATCAATTAAAGTTTTATCTTGTGTAACACATTATTATTATTATAATCTTTATTAACAAGACATTCGGCCCTTGGCCGGTTCATCTTGTAGGGTTGTGTAATATATACCCAACCATGCAGTCATTACAAAATTATAATTCGATAACACTAAAGGTTGCTACGTCCCATCCAATTATCATGTAACACAATTTTGGTTAATTTTGAACTCCGCCATACCCATATAGTTTTCCGTAACGAACGTCCAGTTCCCCCTCTGTATGTTACACGTAAGGCATGTCATCCACAAAATAATTTAGATTGTAGTAGTAGAAACAGTAAACAGTAGAAACTGTTTCTGTGACAGAGCACAAATTAATATTGGAATATTTTCGTTAATTTCGATATTTCAGTATGAAACCTGGTAATAATAATAATAATATCATATCAATGACAAGATTTTCACTTCATATTTTATTCATTTTATTATTTTTTACTGATCGGGTACCCTATGCCAAGAAAAGTTGATTATTCTGAACAGCATAGATACTGGCTGTTTTGCGATCTCAAATAATTTAATCATGTTAAACCGATTTTAATTTACTTATGGAATAATAAATATTGAGCGTCTTAAGGAAGTTAATTGGAATTAGTTCATTGTGCCGGGGTCTGCCACCATTGAGAATGTCAGATCCCGTTATTATTATTGACTCCAATTAGTCTTCAAAATATTAATCATCCTTATTACCTTTCGGCTCACCCAAGATTTTATCATCAACTAGTTGACCCGGCAGACGTTGTCCTGCATAGTAGGCGAGAATGTACGTTCTGAACTGCCCATGCAAAGTTCGCATAGGAATCACAATTTTAGTTTTTCACGGTTTGCTCAAATTTCCTCGTAATTTTCGCTTTAGGAAATATCATATAAACCCGTCGGAAACTATAACGAATGTTTCTGCTGAAGAGATGAAAAAAATCCATCCAGCCGTTTTCGAGTTATGCGGATACGAACACAGACCATTTCATTTTTATATATAAGAAGATAATGCACACATCGATCATGTGACATGTATTTACACAGCCCTCTACTGGTGATGAATCATCCCCTTCCCAGACACTTTCCAGAAAAAAAAATCAATTCCAGTTATTTATGTGCAACCTTCGTTCAACGTGATAGCTCACATGCCTCCCGATTACACAACAAGTAATGTGTGTAATTAATATTTTCCCTGCCCATAATCGCTCCCGGAAGCTGGATATTCCGGTCATAAATTCTGATTAAACTTTTCCGACTTTTCTCCTGTTTTACGATCTCGTTGATTCTGTGGCTGCCTTGGATACCTTGGCATCACACCACAGTCCAGTCCAGCAGGACTGGCGGAAGGGTGCCGAGCTTTATCAGCTATTAAGTTGTTTATTGTAGCCACCGGCATCATAACTAATTCGCCTGTGTATTTTTCTTCTCTTCCTGACGTTTCTCTGACAGGTCACATGACCGTTCGCAATGTGTAAAATTCCGTTATGGCCCTGGTTAGCCATAGCATGGAGACAGCAGCTGGTGGTGGCGGTGCTGGTACTGCTGCAGAACTATTCCGCCAGCGCCGTTCAGTCAAGTGGTTCAAGAACAAACGATGGAAGTCCCGGAAGTGTGGGATCAGCAGAGGCCGCGGGAAGTGGGAGCGCTTTCCTGCTCGGAGCAAACAAACCAACTATGGTAAGTAACTCTGGCAATTGTTTGTGGTTTGGGCGGGATGCACGGCAAAACGTGATAGGAATGTGTCACTGGCAGCGACAGCTTCCTCGACACATGTGATTATCTATTTTGCATGTTGTTCCTAGCTGTTATCAACATGTACTCAGTGTGGCAAATCTGAATATCCTCCATCCTTCATAACATGAAGTGGAGTTTGTAATGAGGACAATCTAATTCTGGAAACATTCCGTGCATTGTGAACGTGAAGTATGGAAATGAAGATGCTAGTTTACTTGGTAGAGTTAAGCTTTAATCTTATTAGTTTCCGATTTAAATCTTAATGGAAATAGCTAGTACTCTTCAACTGTATTGATATCCTTCTTCTTATCATTGGCATTACAGCTCCCACTGGGACATTGCTGCCTCGCTGCTTAGTGTTCATTCAGCACTTCCACAGTTATTAACCGCGAGTGCCTTTTTGACATTCAAGAGGTAGAAAATATTTACATATTTTAATCAATGTAGGCCTTGATTCATTGGAAAACATTGGCACTCATCTGTTATCAACAAATATATGCCAAATATGTTCCATTATATTATTCAAGGAATTGGTAATTCTCCTATGGATTTTTGGTAATTATTTTATTCTGTTTTCTAGCATAACTGCAAATTTACAAGCATGTTTCTGCTTTATAAGACCTATTTGAGTAGAACACCAGAACCCCCTGATTCACCGGAGCTAGAAAACGGCGAAAAAGGTGGCGTGGATATGATTTTGTATTGACGGTCATCGAATAATACCGTAGAACGGAGGGCTCGATCGATTCTTCAC
The DNA here is from genome assembly GCF_024139115.2 of Armigeres subalbatus. NCBI lineage: Eukaryota > Metazoa > Arthropoda > Insecta > Diptera > Culicidae > Armigeres > Armigeres subalbatus. The sequence goes on from NC_085140.1 coordinate 307,000,444, forward strand.
TGGCGCCGGGTCATCTTACTAACCGCGGGAATTGGGGCTTTGTAAGCTTCGGCCTGTCGACCGCAAATGTGAAGAACAAAAGTTCCCTGTGATGGCGTCTAATTGCGATTCCAATGGTGGCCGCAGTGATGCTAGGAAGGGTTTGATAAACACGTTCAGCCGGAGCTCGTAGCAGCAGATTTGATAATACCGGAGTGCAGAGGATTACGACCCTGACCGGAGAACTCGAGGCTAGTTTAGCCACAATAGTTCCAAAACATTCCGGTTGGAAATTTGGGAAAATAAAACTCACTACAGCCCAACTCAATCGTCACCGAAATGTGCATTTCTATTTTGATACTTCTCGATTCGCAGGTTCACATCAACTGCCTTACAAAACTTTCACTAACACCTTCCCGCCCAACAATTGCATTTCTCTTCTTGCATCCTTGATTCGGATCAATGGATCTCGTCACTCACTAGGCAACCAAATAATGTAATCGAACATGGTGCGCCTCTCTCATATATTAACTGAACCATGCGCATCAACATCAGCATCAACGGGGCCCTCCTTAGCCGTGCGGTAAGACGCGCGGCTACAAAGCAAGACCATGCTGAGGGTGGTTGGGTTCGAGTCCCGGTGCCGGTCTAGGCAATTTTCGGATTGGAAATTGTCTCGACTTCCCTGGGCATAAAAGTATCATCGTGTTTAGCCTCATGATATACGAATGCAAAAATGGTAACTTGGCTTAGAAACCTCGCAGTTAATAACTGTGGAAGTGCTTAATGAACACTAAGCTGCGAGGCGGCTCTGTCCCAGTGTGGGGATGAAATGTCAATAAGAAGAAGAAGAAGATGCGCATCAACATAAATCGGCCGTTCATGAATCAACTTCACAATATGATATCTGCTGGGAATAGTCACGGACCTTTCCGAAGTATTCTTTACTTCACCTTTTCAAAGCTGCCAGTTCTTAACAATACTCTATTTTTCCGTAATCATAAATTATTTGTTACCCGCCGGTAACAGGCTAGTAGTGCCAAGTTGTCCAAGGATCAAGAGAGCCTGCACAGTATAAAAATGTTACAGCATATATGATGTAACAAAAAGGCTCCGATCGATTCGACTCATTTTTCCATCACTTTTTAAAATTACAGGTCGTCATTACTATGGGGATTGTAATCAACATTGCGTACAAGAAAAAGTTGGAAGCAAAATTAGAGGTTATCGATCACAAAAATAAGAGTTAAAATATTTCTATGGCATGTAATTTTCACAATTTTTAACTGTGTGGGAAATACAGGGAGATACAAGAGGTGTCTGTCTAGGTACATGCAAATCAGTGTCCATAATGCTCAAAAGTCCCCTTGAAGTATTGCTTGATTCAGTAAGTAGAGCGTATAGTAAATCCATTTTGACACTTCCTGACTATCACCTCACCCAGGTGGTTCCAGATTTCCTTCCCCTTAGAAAATACTGATTATTATCATTATACATTATTTGTCGATATTATGTGGCTTCTATTATTCCTAGAAAATACAATAAAATCATAACAAAAAAGCATCTTTCATCATAACAAACCAATGAGGAAATATTTGACATTTTGCTTGTTTGTTGATACCTGGTGAGTGCCAATGTTTTTCAATGAGTCAAAGCCTGCGTTGATTAAAAAATGTAAATATTTTCTACCTCCTGGATGTCAAAAAGGCACTCACGCGGCCGCCATTATCGAGCGCAAAATACTGGATATTTTCTTTGACATGTTTAGATTCGTTGACAACTTTCTTTCCCATAATTGTTGCCAAAACTAGAGAAAAATGCAAGCACCTCACCGGGGTTGCTCAGCCCAGCATGGGCGTAGCCAGGATTTCGAGAAGGGGGGGGGGCAACTTTTTTCTAAATCGTAGTTTTATATTAGTTTTATAAAAACACATGAATATTAACACTTGAAGCCAAATCCAAACCAAATCGAAACAATAATGATTAAAACAATAATGGATTTAAAAATGCGTGATTCATTGCTCATCAGAGATTTTTAAATAAAGTGAGAAAAATATTAACGAACTTAGTATTCAGAAAGAATATAAAATCGGCTATAACAATTACTATAAAAATCCTGCATTCTTCCATAAGTCTTGTCTTATGCTTTCTTCCATAAGTTTAAGAAAACTAGAACCATACATCTGAATTTCTAAACAAATCCTCTCTGAAATAATATTTATTATAAAATTGGCAGAAAAATCAATATGTAAGCTTTCTCCAGGAATTCCTTCGACAATTGCTCCTGGCATTCTATCCGAAATTCTATCAGGGATTCTTTAGGAATGCCTCCAGCAACTTATTCGGCAGTGTCTTCAGGAATTCCACCATAAATTTTGCCGGGAATTGATCCAAAAGTTCCATCATTATTTACTCCAAGAAAATCTTCTCGAACTTCTTTATAAGTTCTGCAGAATTCTCTGCAATAATAAAAATAATTTCGTGCTGTTTCCCATCATTTTTAAGAATAAGAATATTCCGTGGAAATTCCGCAGAATTGCCAGTAAACATTCCTGAGAATTTCACGAAAAATCTTCGAATTTCTTATGAAAATTCCATAAAATTTTCCGTGAATTGTTTCGAATTATTTCTTGTGAAAATTTCAAAGAATTTCTCCAGGAATTCCACCGGAAATTTATACAGAAATTATACCGAAAATGAAATCATCAATGGAATTTTCGGAGGAATTCCTAGATTAATTCGCAATGAAATCCTGAAAGAATTCCGGTGGAAACTTCAAGATTTCCACTGGGAGATCCTCCAGGAGTTTCTCCGAAAATTCCTCCTGGAATTCTTCCAGGAGTTCCACCGGCATTTCCAATTTCTCTAGGATTTCCTTCGAGAAATAATTCCGGTAGTTCTATCGGCAGTTCCTTTGAAAATTCTTCCGGGAATTTCGGCAGAATTGGAATTTATTTAGGATTCTTCAGGAATTTATATAGATTTTCCATTAGAAGCTCCTCTGAGAATTTCTCTGCGAGCTCCTCAGGGAATTCTCCGGGAGGTCCTCTGATGATGATGATGGTCCAGCTACAAACCCCAACAAAGGTTTCAGCTAGACGAGATTTGTCTATAAGATGAATTCTCTTGTTTCCGAGAATGCTTCTGGTAGTTTCCCCGGGGTTCCTTTGAAAATTCTCCCAGGAGTTTCTTCCAGAAAATTCCTTCGAGAGTTCCTCCGGGAATTCCACCAGCAATTCATCCGGGAGTTTCTTCGGAAATTTCTCCGGGAGTTCCACCACAAACTATTCCAGGAAATTATTCAGGCTTTTGTCAGGAAATCATTTAGGCTTTCTTCAGCAATTAAGCTGGAAATTCCTTCAGAAGTTCTTCCGATAGTTTCTCTGGGAGCTCATCCGGGAGGTCCTCTAGGAATTCTTCTAAGAGTTCCTCCTGAAATTCCTCCGGGAGTTCTTACGGGAGCTCCTCCGGCAGTTCGTTCGGGAATTCCTCCGGGAGATCCACCAGCAGTTTCTACGAGAATCCCTCCGGGAGTTTCACCAGCAGTTCTCTGAAAAGGAACTCCCGAAGGAACTCCTAGAGTAATTTCCGGAGGAACTCCCGGGGGATTTTCTATAGGAATTTCCGGAGAAATTATCAGAGGAATTCTCGGAGGAACTGCCGGTGGAACTTCTGGAGGAATTTATTGAAGAACTACAGGAAGAATTTCCGGAGGAAATCCTGGAGGAAGTCTCGTAAGAATTCTAGGATGAACTCCCAAAGGAACTTCCGTAAGAATTCCAGGAGGAAATCCTGGAAGAATTCTTAAAAGAACCTCCCGGAGGAATTCCCGTAAGAACTCCCAGAGAAATTCTCCGAGAAACCTAAAGAAATGCTAAATGAATTCCTGGAAGAAAGCCTGATTGAATTCCCGAAGGAACTACTGGTGGAACTTCAGAGGAATATCCGGTGGAATACCCTAGAGAAAGACAAAAAATATTTCTGCAGGAACTTCCGAAATCCCATTTCCCGTGAAATTCCTGCCAAATATCGTCCAGGACTTCCCTGTAAAGTTCTTGGAGGTATTACCGGAGAATTTCTTAGAAAAACTCCTGGAAGAACTCCCGGAGGAACTCCCACAAGCACTTCCGGAGGAATTCCCACATGGAAGTCCTGAAATAATTCTTAGAGAAGTTCCTGAAGGAATTTCCGAAAAAATATCTGAAGGAATTTCCAGAAAAATACCAGGAGGAATTAATGCTGAAATTCCCAGATGAAATCCTGAAAGTATTCCCAGATGAATTGCTGAAGAAAATTCCTGCGGATTGTTCCGAAGAAATTTCTGGAAGAACTCTTGGCAGATATCCGAGTAAATTCCGAGTGAAGTCCGGAAGGAATTCTAGTACACTTCCGCGGAAAATCTCCCGGGAAAATTCCTGGAGAAGTACCTGAAGAAACTCCAGAAAAAATACCTGTAAGAATTTCTGGGGAAATACTTGGACGAATTCCAGGAGATATTCATGAAGATATTTCTAGAGGATTTCTTGAAGGATATTCTGAAGTAATTGCGAAAAGAATTCCAGATTGGAATGCTAGATGATTTCGCTATTGAATGTTTATTTATTTATTTATTTATTTCGTCAACCGACGCGACGTAGACTAGTACATATACAATATACATGTTTTTCTTTATTTTCTTAATGCTATAAATACGGTATTATAGTGTATAAAAAAAATAGTTTGGTTAAGTAGTGTTTAATTTTGCGATTTAATGTAAATTTAGATGTGTAGGTTTCGAATTGTGACAAAATATTTTTTTAGGTTCTGCCGAGATATTGTAAAGTCAATAGTTTCGCAGTGTTGATTATAGATAGCCATCATCTGATTGAGAGGTCCGAATTTTGCATAATTTGTACGGCAGTGATTAATTAAAAATGTATGTCGATGACGCAGTTGTCGAGATGGTATGTAGAAATTTAATTTCGATAAAATGTTTGATGAATCAATACGCTGCGAAACTATATCGTTAATAAATGAAACCATTGCAGTTTCACGACGCTCTTTCAAAGATTGAATGTTTATAAGCTTGCAGTGTGCCTCATATGATGGAAGTGGGAATGTTGTCCAACCTAATTTACGAAGATCAAATAATAGGAATTGTTTTTGTACTGATTCTAATCTTTCTTCGTGTGCTATTGAAAATGGAGACCATACAATGCTGCAATATTCCAGTATCGACCTTACATAAGCAATATATAATGTTTTAATTGTGTATGGGTCATGAAAGTTATAGCAGAAACGTTTTATAAAACCCATCATATTATTTGCTTTATGAATAATGGTGTTGTAATGGTCGATGAATGTTAGTTTGGAGTCTAAGATAATTCCTAAATCCCTAACTCTATCGCATTTCTCTACAACCTGGTTTCCTAATGTAATTGAGAGATTTGATGCTGTTCTTTTTCTGCTGAATGATATAAGGTTACATTTTTTTACATTCAGTTGCAATAGGCTTTTATTGCACCATTCGTAGAATGTGCATATTTCGTTCTGGAATATGTTGAGGTCATTTTTATTCGCTACTAGTCGACCCGGCAGACGTTGTCCTGCATAGTAGGCGAAAATGCGCGTTGTGAACTGGCTATGCGAAATTCCCATACGAATCTTTATTTTAGTTTTTGACGATTTATTCAACTTTACTTATGATTTTCACATGAGGAAATATCATATAAACCCGTCGGAAACTATGACGAATGTTTCAGCTGAAGAAATGAAAAAAATCCATCCAGCCGTTTTCGAGTTATGCGGATACGAACACAGACCATTTCATTTTTATATATAAGATTTCCAAAAAGAGCTTCATGTCATCTGCATAGATTAACACTTTAAGTTTGTCAAGAATGAAGGAAATGTCGTTTACATATATTATGAATAATAGAGGCCCCAAATGAGAGCCCTGGGGGATACCGGAAGCGGCTTGAATGGGTTTTGATCTATTGTTGTTGAATTTTACAATCAATTGGCGATCAGTTATATAGGATTCAAGCCATTTGAGTAGTCCCGGCTCAATTCCAGTTTTTTTCAATTTGAATAGAAGCATGGGTATATCTATGCGTTCAAATGCTTTACTGAAGTCAGTATAAAGAGCTTCTACATGGTTTCCTTTATCCATTGCATTCAGGGTATAGACAACAAATTCAAGAAGATTAGTTGAACTTGAACGCCCTTTACAGAAGCCATGCTGTGCGTCTGTTATTCGGTTTTTTACTTGTTTGAATAATTTTTCGTTTACTATGGCCTCAAAAAGTTTTGGAATGCAAGAGATAATGGCTATTCCACGATAATTACGTATGTCTGATTTTTTCCAGATTTGAAAATGGGTATCAAAAGTGAGTTTTTCCATATATTTGGGAATTTTCCTGGTTCTAGTGACATATTAAATAGCCAAAATAATGGAGTGATTAGTTCCACTGCTAGGGTTTTCATAAAGGATATAGGAGGGATTCCATTAGGACCAGGACCTTTCGAAGCATCTAAATTACGTAGGGCCTGCAAAATGTCATGGACATGAAGTTGATTCACTCCAATATCATTTGAAAACTCTGGAAAAAATGCAAAATAGTCGCGGTCACGATCATTTCCAGAAAATGTAGAATAGGTTTCCTGGAAAAAATCTGCAAAAAGATTACAGTTCTTTTCCGAGCTATCCCCCGCGTTTTCGTCAAGATGCATAATTGATGGAAAGTTATTAGATTTCAGTTTTGTTTTACATAATTAAAGAAGTTCTGTGGTCAGGACTTTATTTTGATCTCAGATTTTGAATTGTAATCTTCCAATGCGTTACTGATAGCGTAATTCAATTGATCGCATACGTCCAAGTAATATACTAAATTTTCATTACTGTTATGACTTTTGTAAATTTTGTGTGCTTTTTGCTTGCGATTTCTTAAATTCTTGATTTGCCGGTTATACCAAATTGGGTCTTTATTATTGTTATGACGTCGTTTTCGTTTTAGTGGAGTTTCTTGCGAGATTATGTCAGATAATAATCTGTAAAAAGTGTTAACAGATGCTTCGACATTTTCTTCATTTCTTAAAACTATTTGCCAGTTTACACTACTTAGCCTGCCTCGAATATTTTCATAGTTCGCTAAATTGTATTCAAAGACATCCTCATACTCACAATCGTTGGGTCTTTGTTGTTCATGAATGAATAACGAGTATTCGATTGCAGTGTGGAACGCTTCATTTTTCCACAATGGATTGATAGATTCTGTTACACAGAAATCTTCATAGATATTTGTCAGCAAGAGGTCCAAATAGCAATTTTGATTGTTTTTTATATGATTAATTTGGTTCAATCCTAAACTTGCAGACTTGTCAAAAATTAATTGCAAAGTTTCGTTATCCCCAACGACTGGCAGTAGTTGGAGGTATTCCCGGAAAATTTCCTGGAAGTAATCCCGGAGGAATTAAAGGAAGAGTTCCGAGAGAAATGCCCGGAGAAGATCCTAGAAGAATTTCCGAAGAAATTTCTTATAGATTTACAAGTGAAATTATGGAGCTAAATCGGAGGATTTCCGTCATAAATTTTTGAAGAAACTTCTGGTAGAATTTTGGGAAGAAATTTCGTATGTATTCTTGACGGAACTCTCAAATGCATGCCTGAAGGAAATGCCGGATTTTTCCTGAAGAGAGAATAACCGAAGAAATATCTAGAAGTAAATCTTGAAGAGAAGATAAGAAATCTTCAAGGAATTTCCTCGTGAATTTCCTAAAAAAAAAGAGTGGGGGGTTTCTAGATAAGGAGGAATTACAATTACATTAGAAGGATTTTCGAACGATTTTCAGAGGAATTTGTGGATAACTTTCCGGAGGAATTCAGAAGTTCCCAGGGAAGCTTCTAGAAGGATTTCAAGGAGAATTTTCGAGTCCGAAATGTTTCGAGTTGTTTTGAACTTTCATATATTATGGATCCTGGATGCCCTAATAAGTTTTGGGAATCTTTTGAATTTCAACCACCTATTTCTGTATATGATTGGATCGTAAAGTGCACATGTTTAAGGGAATTCATTTCAGTACCCGTGAAATCTTTCCACAATTTAGGGGGGCCCCCCTTGGCTACGCTCATGCAGCCCAGTAACTCAAATTTGAGTAAATTCAAGACAACAAAGACACACTGGCACCACATGTGCCCCAACAATCACCCACCTGATCTGTGAGACCGCCAACAAGTAGAAGGCAACATATCTTCTAGGAGGTATCCCGAGTTGGCATCTCACGGCCCAGTTGGTCCTCGATCAGTTTGTTAATCATCCATCCTGCACCGGAGTAATACCACTTGTCTACCTAGGTTGTTGACACCTATGCCGCTCCTACCTCAGCTACGAGGCAGACCTTTCGTCCCATTTCTGAGGTTCCGCAGAAGCAACAACCCCCGACCCTCCTACCAGGCCTAGCAAGACTTCACGCATTCCGTCACTGACAGCTGCCTAAGGATCACACTACTGCCGAAGCAGTCACACTGACCACACGTACCATGCGAGGCTTACTTGTGTGCTCGCCCATACATTCAGTCCCTCACTCTGTGAGGGTATTACTTGATTGATACCACCGTCTCCCTTATGTTTCCACTTGTGCATCCGGTACATCACTTGTACCTCAACGCTCACCTACCTGGGTTATGATATCGCCAACAGATGGAAGGACAGGTACCTTGTAGAAGGTACCCCTTTTGTCAGTACGTAGTTCCAGACAGTCCTCGATCAGTGTGGGGGTCACCCCGTCCTGCAACAGAGTAGCACCACTTGCCATTCACGTCTCCAATTTCTGAGCCCCCGACACTCCCATCAGGCATAGCGAGACGTTTGTGTCCCCTAACTCTGAGGTGCCGCAGAGGTATCTGTCCCCCGATACTCCTACCAGGCCTAGCAAGACTTCACTCACTCTATTACTACCGACCATGTTTACCATGCGAGGCTTACTTGTATGCTCGCCTATACATTCGGACCCTCACTCTGTGAGAGCATTACGTGTAATACCCCAAACTTCCATTCGTTTGCACCTCATGTGCACCATTTGGGGGTATGCGGGTACCACCCGCTGCCACTAAAGCGGGTCATTCTGTGGAACCTCAACAGGATCCGTTAACTGCCTGATTAATTGTTTCACCCCCAGGCCATTCATCCTCTCGGCGCGGGTCACTTGACACCTTGGGATTCAGGGTTAGGAACGTCATATTGTCAGCTTCAAAACGAACGCGTGGTGCCTTCCTTCCTCAAAACGACAGCCAACAGTTTTTTCATATGTTAAATACATCAATATTATTTGCAATACCAATTTTAATTTACAATCAATAGTCTTCAGGTACCAGCTTATTTAGTCCTCTAACGGTTCTGTTTCTATTTGTTATCTTTAAAGTGTTCCTAGAATTTTGTTCTATTTTAGTACACAATACTTTGTACTTCCAGACATGCCGGTATCGTCGTATGCTAGAAAGCCTATGACAGAAAGCTTATGCATTTGCATAATCTGCGCTAGAGAGGGTATCCTTAGCCGTGCGGTAAGATGCGCGGCTACTAAGCAAGACCATGCTGAGAGTGCATGGGTTCAATTCTCTGTGCGGTCAAGGCAATTTTCGGATTGGAAATTGTCTCGACTTCCCTGGGCATAAAAGTATCATCGTGTTAGCCTCATGATATACGAATGCAGAAATGATGAATTGGCTCAGAAGCCTCGCGGTAAATAATTATGGAAGTGCTTAATGAACACTAAGCTGCGAAGCGAAATCGATTTAGTGTTTTTGGCATAATTTTGCCCGTAAAAAAATCGTGACTCTGAGTGGGATGAACGAAATTCATTGCAATAACAACTAAATGAAAGCCATACCTATCCTCGAAAACTTTGTAGAACATTGTGTTATAATCGGAACAGATCTTCTACGCGTTTCAACAGATTTCGTCCTTCGAGATGCTCAAAAATCAACATTTTTCATTGATAAAAGGCCTATGAAATCGACATACAGATATGTTTTCGAAATGAATTCGTCGGGAAGTTGCAGCTACACATTCATTTAGTATAGCACGCTACTAAATATCGGGGTATCAAATCAAAATTGTAGAAAATTGAGGAGTGGATTCACATTTTAATTTCTCTAATTGATTGCCTTATTAAAAAAACTTGCACGCTGTAAAGCATTTCCATAGAACAAGTTACCATTGCTTTTCAATGAACGTCATCAAATATTTTGGTTGGGACCTGAGATGTTGAGACATTGTAGTCATTGGTAGATGGTAGATTGTCATTTAATTTTAACACCATGCTGCAACGGCAAGCGTATCTGGTGCAGATGGTAGGGCGTTCGGCTGATAATCAAAGTGTCATGAATCGAATCGCACAGAATTTGAACCAAAATTCAAAAATCAACTTTTTAAAGAATTTTCTTGATAAGGAAATGCTGCCATCTTCTAAACCTGAACGTACATGTTGATAATATAATTGGAGGCGGGAGTACAAATCTACTTCTATATAGAAATCTTCATGCCTGCCATACTATCAACTTTATGTAATTTCGCCTCTAATTATATCATGAACATGTTCGTTTAAGTTTGAAAGAAGATGTTAGCATTTTGCAATTTCATTTCAAGAAGTAACAAACTCATGTCAATCAATTGAGCTGAAATTTTCATCAGAAGTCTATCTTAACATAAGAATTGTGAATACCAGTTGACCGGTCGATTTTAAGAAACTTTTTGAAATTTGAACAGATCTAATGTATATAGAACCTACAACAAACTTTTTATTTGGCCATTTCCTTACAAAAGATTTTTTTAATTTGATTCTGGCGAACAGGAACTTTCAAAAAGTGAGCTTTGAATCATAAACTCACTTTAAAGATCCGGATGATTTTAGTGGTTCCGGATCTGAACACCGATCTCTAATCTGCACCGTATCAAAGCCCTCGAATCGAAATATTTTGAGACTGTTAACATATTCTTGCGACAGTAAACCGAAATCATAATTACATAAGCATTGAAAAAGAATAATACTTCCGTCATTCAATAAATTAAATGTCTTTGATTTGTTTCTTTTTAAATTCAAAACCATTATCTGTTAAATACTTATATAAATCTATGACAACTAAATATCTTGAATTATATTTGATATGATCAAACTCAAACGGGTGTAACTAATAAAAACATCAATATTTTTCCGTTTCATACAAGTTGTTTGTAAGTAAATATAATAATTTTCTGTGAATTTTTACATTTATTATAAACATCGTACAAACTACACCAGCTTATTACCGCAAAGTTCTAAAATCAAAGTTTTTTTCTATGGTCAACTGAGTTTTGACTAATATGTCACTTACACCACTGTGTTTCAAACCCCCTAATTTAAAACTCGTTTATTAATAAATAAAGAAAAGTTATTCCTCTTTCACATAGACTATGGAGACTATTAGTTAAATGTTTCAAAGATACTAAAAGGAATCATAAAAAATCTGAAGGCATATCAGAGTACGTTGACTTCTCTTGCTCGATTGTTGAAGCAGAAAGAGAAAAAAAACAGTTTCCCCATTCATACCGAATCCAACAGACTCCCAGAACCAAAAGTTGTGTTAAAGCAGCACACGTTATGAATAATTTTGCACTCTGTGGGGATCCTGTCAATGGAACGGATATATGTGGAATTGCGACAGTGATTGCGGTAACACGAATCATCCTTGTAAACATATGCTGAATGCTGAAATGCCTCATGTAAGGCGATGTTCGATAGAAATTGTGCTCTACATTCTTGCCATACACAAAATTAACTGAAATAATAAAGGATGTTTTTTTTTTATTTCAATAAAGCGTAAGAACTAAAAAGTGTAAAATATCGCCATCACTTTATAACCATTACTGACATAGAATAAATTCACATTTTCAACAATCATAATATGTGCAACCATTTTCTTTTGACTTGCAAAGCTCTCGCAAGCACAAGAAGGAGCAGCCATCTACTAACTAGAGCTAGAGGCACTTTTCAATAAACTGCGCTTTAAGGGACGAGTTCCATTGAAATGAGTAAATTAAAAATTCATGGACCGTACTATGTGCTACGCTGATGGCAAGGAAAAACTTCACTACATAAGCATGGCAAAGGGTTGTTTCATTGATGGAAAATTAGGTGAATGATCTACGGATCACGACTTATGAAGCATAGTAAAAAAATGTCAAAATTGGGGCAATTTTATGTTACATGTCCTTTACAACGAAGCTCTAGGCTTGGGTTGAGGCCGAAAGATAAAATGCCTAACCGGACGAATATTGCTAATTTTTATGTCTTTTTGCATTTTAAAACGTATTTTCAATACACCGTCTAATACATGTAATAAATTTGGAAATCTAATAGATAATATAGGTATTTTTTTCTCTACATTCTATTCATAACTCTATCCATCTTTAGTGAGAATTACATTCTACCAAATGACAACGTGATTTTTCTTATTTGTACATGCTCCTATCGTACCGCACATGCGATTGCCTTAACATAAAAACAATATGACAATGATCTTCTATATGCATATGAAACACTTCACTTGTCATAAAACGAGTTAGAACTATCTCATTCAACCCCACCACTTGAATCATAAAGTAGACATTCCACTTGAAGCCTTAAATAATTTTCTTATTAAAAGTTTTTTTTTTCAAGATGCTTTCGACAATTACGAACTGGATGGAAATATTTATTCAGAAACATATTATCAGTGAAATATTTCTAATGTCTGCTCTATATCAAACCAATAATCGGCTTCTGAAAAAACGAGGGAAATATTATGCAAGCTTGTTGTCGATAAAAACGAACTCAGTGTTGTCATATTAGCTTCTACAGGGAGGAACAATGACAAACTAGACAGATTTTGTGCTTGTTGTTTGGCAAACCTAAAAAAACAGATCATTCCACCTACCGTTGGTGTGGCCTTTCTCGCGCATTAAAAAAAAGAAAAACACATAACAGAGGTCGAAATAGCACTTTATGGGGACAGATTTTTCTTTCTCCATCAATTCTCGCTTAACTTTTCAAAAGGACCTAAGTGACATTTTTTTCATTAATTAATTTGAGTACTGCAATCAAAAGCTTTCATGTTGTTCTGTTGATTGCCAAATTAATCCATGAAAAAAATTGTTATTTAGGTCCTTCTGAAAAGTTAAGAGAGAATTCAAATCCATTTGCGGTCATTTGAATGCATTGCTGCAAACCTTGAAAAAAAAAATTGTTTTTGAAAAAAAAATTCCCAAGGGGGGACCTTTGGCAAAAAAACAATTTTTAATAACTTTGGAAAACAATGACCGATCGGGCCAATTTAAAAAAAGGAAACAACTAGACCGCAATCCGCGTCGATTGCAACATGTTACGAGCTAATGCTAAGTATCAAGAAGTGTGGCTCACATTTTTGTACACATACACACAAAAATACAGACATCGCCTCAAATCGTCGTGCTAAGTCGAATGATATATAACATTGTGGATCTCAGAGCCCTCTATCAAAAGCCCTATAGCCCTTACGTATACTTTGCAGACGAGAAAGGCAAAAATAATTACACTATTGTGCGGTAAGACGCGTAGCTACAAAGCAAGACCATGCTGAGGGTGGCTGGGTTCGATTCCCGGTTCCGGTCTAGGCAATTTTCGGATTTGAAATTGTCTCGACTTCCCTGGGCATAAAAGTATCATCGTGTTAGCTTCATGATATACGAATGCAAAAATGGTAACCTGGCTAAGAAACCTCGCAGTTAATAACTGTGGAAGTGCTTAATGATCACTAAGCTGCGAGGCGGCTCTGTCCCAGTATGGGGATGTAATGCCTATAAGAAGAAGAAGAATTGTCATTTACTGGAAATGTATTGAATATAGGCGCGCGCGCGGAATTAACCTTTGGAAATTGTGGTTATCACACACTAAACTCCCAGTGCGCGTTGGTCCTTCACGAGCATCGTCCAGGTCTCTTGTCACTTGTCCGTAGAGAACTACCGGTCTAATAAGCGTTTTGTAGATAGTCAGTTTGATACGGCGGCGAATTCTATTCGATCGGAGCGTCTTGCGAAATCCAAAGTAGGTACGATTTCCTGCCATTATGCGTCTCCGAACTTCTCTGCTGGTATCGTTATCGGAGGTCATTAGTGAGCCTAAGTACACGAATTCTGCAATCATTAGTTACCACCAATACAAAATCGTGGTGGGTGGCTCACGTTGTCCTCTCTTGAGCCTTGTGCATCAGCTGCCATTGCTGATTCCGATCGATTGTATCATAAGCGGCTTTGCAGTTGATGAATAGATGATGTGTGGACACGCTGTCGCGATATTTCTGCAACCCCCAACGTACGGCGAACACCTGATCTTTGGTAGAGCATTTACCCATAAATCTTGCCTGGAACTGTTACACGAATTCTCTTGCAATTAACAATTAACTCTCTTACCAAACTCATCCGTATCCCGAGCAGGAGCGACGACCTCGATAACAGAAATTGGTATGAAGAAGCCTTGCATAAGAGGTGAAATACCAAAACATTATATGCAGAATACCTGAGGCATAACAAGCTTAGGTATTTCTATACCAAACGAATAATAATTGGTTATGCATTTGGTATTGAAATAGAATTTAATAACAGAGTATGTTATGGCTCAAGTATTGTGCATATAAAGTTTTGGTATTATTCCTTTGGTATTTTACCTCTTATGCAGGGCTAGTTCATAATAGAGTATGGTATCAATAACAGAATTAGGTATTATTGAGCCAATTTCTCCTGCTCGGGTATAACCATCCGTAACTTAGGAGAAACATTCTACTATAGTGGAAAGCTATCCAATTATCTAAGGAAATACCTGCCATGTCCATACATATTGTGTTCAGAAAATAAAGAAAGGTGTTCTGGAAAACATTTTTCAAGCATTTGCTTGTCATCAGACCCTAAAGAATCACAGTTTAATCTAAAGTGACCAGATTTTTCTTGGGCCAATCCGGGACACCATGTGCATTATATATTCAGAAAACATGCCCGAGCAGGAGAAATTGGCTAAATAATACTTAATTCTGTTATTGATACCTTACTCTGTTATGAACTAGCCCTGCATAAGAGGTAAAATACCAAAGGAATAATACCAAAAATTAATATGCACAATACTTGAGCCATAACATACTCTGTTATTAAAATTATATTTCGATTCCAAATGCATAACCAATTATTAGTCATTTGGTATTGAAATACCTAAACATGGTATGCCTTAAGTATTCTGCATATAAGTTTTTGGTATTATTTTTTTGTATTTTACCTCTCATGCAAGGCTAAATCATACCAATTTCTGTTATCGAGATCGTCGCTCCTGCTCGGGTATCAAATCGTCAATGAGAATTTCCTTCTATCAACTTAGGACATCCAGTATGATGATTTTTAACATGTTTGAAATAAGAAATAATTTACAATCTCAATCTCGTGGCTGTACGGCGCCTATCGTATGAGCATATTTTTAATTATATTATGTGTATGTATTATGAGTTGAGGTTGAGAGTTATGTCGTTTTCGGTTTTAGACCTGGGTCAGGTCCGACCCCGACTCTGAATAACCGAACGAAAAACGAATCGGGATCGAGTCAGTATGATGGTGTTAGTGAGATCTCAAGCCCTATCATCTGTTTTTGTTTTCAATTCGCACTGCCAGCTGTTAGGCAGAAATATAAATATTTTATCAGATTTTATACAGATTTTATCTTTTGAATTTTGTTATTAGTGTTATTTTGTTTCTTATTATATAAATTGAATGGGGATGTCAGATTTTTCTTCTGTTAATTGTTTATTTTAACAATGACAGTTAATCCATCAATAAATTTATGTGATTAGAAGCTTGTGATGAATGGCGACGGCAATGTAGATTTCCGTGAAGGAATTTTGGCGCTCTGGAACATTTCCGGTAATTATGCCAATCCGTGTTTCCCGATAAACTGTTATACTGGTTCTAAGTGGCGTTCTGGATAACAGTGATTGTGTTACATTTGAATTATCAATTATGCCCATTCAAATGTAATAGAACAAGAAAATATGGAAACACTTTGTAAAAATCCAATAGACAATTTATTGAGATTTGGGCCCTTTTATTTTAAAACAAAGAATCAAATCGCACAAGAGTTGACTAACATTTTGTATTTTCCTCCCAAGAGGGATCCTTTGGGATAAACCGCGATTTCGCCAAAACTGCAAAAAACCAAATATACAAGAAAGGCAAATAATTTTTCTCTACATAATTTTCCACTACATAACAGGAGATTCAACATAATAAATATCAACGGGGTAAAATATGTTTTGTCGGTTTTTAACGAATTACAACCAAAATCCTTCTTCCACTCTAAAAATTATGCTCAATTCGTATAAAACTGTTCCTAAATTTACATTTTGAATTTATTTTCTGGCCAAGTATCATCTAGAGTGTTACTAGGTAGCAAATATACCCTCTGCAAGGTGAATAATTAATAAAACTATTGTAAATAATCAGAAAAACGCATCATTTGTTGATGGCAATATAGTTATCACTGCCATATAAAGGGTTAATACATTATGTTTATATTCTTCAAATCCTTAACCTTAAACAAATTATTCACAGAGCTGCAATAACGAATAAAATAATGGTATGAACTGTCGTATCCATCCGGGAGCTAATTACCACCAGCCGAAACTCGGCCTCAATAGCACATAACGCGCACGTCTGTTCGTTGGAACTTCGTCTACAGAATGACCAACCTTCCATTTACCCATTTCATTCAGCCTTCACAATCTTTCATACGAATATTCCCTTCCACTCTAGCACACGTTAACATTCGTCTTCATTTGATACTCCGGCACTCAGTCGTCGTCATATCATCAGTTGTATATAGCGTTCGGGACGAAACGAGACCACTGCTTCGTGTGATCATTAGTCCTACCACGGAGGTGACATGCACATTACTCTTCTTCTAAAAATCATCTGTTTCGTATAATCATTGTGATGACAATTTCATTTTCTTTTAAGCGATTAAGGGAGACAAGCATCCAACTTTTTATTTAATGACTATTAATTACCTATTGCCATGAACCAATAATATATTTATTCATGATATAACCTTATCATAATTTATCTTCAATAATGAATTATTGATCAATACAAAATCAATGTTCAGTTACACATCTCTTCACTACAATACCTTTATTGCTCGAAAGCCAAATTAATGTGAACTAAAACAAAATCTGGACGAAAAAACGAGCCAAGACCAATCGATTTCCAATCCAAATTCATTTCAAAGTTAGTCCAAAGCTAATTAAAATTTATTCGAAAACAATAAAAATCCAATCAAAATTCAATCCAAATTCAATTCAAATCCAAAACAAATCCAGTCCAATTCGTTCAGACAAAATTAAAACCAAAGCCAATCCTAATCCCATTCATTTTGAATCCAGTATAAATTCAATTCCACTGCACATTCGGTATAAATCAAGTTTAATAAAAATCCAATTCAATTTTAATTCAATCCCATCCAAACTAATTCAATCCAAGATATTACAAATGCAAACCTAACAAAAATTCAATCCAAAACCTACCCAAACATACTCCAAATCCAAGCAAATCCAATTCAATCCAAATCAAATCCAAATCTAACCCAAATCCAATCAAAATCCCATCCATTGCAAAACTAATCCAACTTTAATTCAATTCCGATTAAAATCTAATCATAATACAATTCAAATCCAATCTAAATTCAATTGAAATTCAAAACATACCCCAATACAAATAAATATCAATACAATTCCAATCAAAATCCAAATCCAACCAAAATCCATTCCGAATCCAATCCAAATTCATTAAAAATCCAATCCAATTACAATTCACTCCAAATGCAATGGAAATCTAATCATCAATCATTGCTAATCTAATCCAAATCCAATCTAATCCCAATTACAATCCAAATTTAATCAAATTCCAATCTAAATTCAATCCAAATCCAATCTAAATTTAATCGAAATTCAATCCAAATCCAATACAAGTCCAATTCAAACTCCATCCAATTCTAAGTCAAATTAAGAAAAAAAAACAAATCCAAAACAATCGAATACTAATACAAATACAATTCAAATCTTATCCAAATCCAAACCAAATTCAATCCTATTTCCATCCAAATCCAATCAAAATCTAATCCAAAATCAGTCCATATCAAAACCAAATCCAAACTAAATCCAAGTCCAATTAAAACCCAATTAAAGTTCAATACAAATTCCATCCAAATTCAATAAAATTCAATTCAATCGAGACGCAATCTAAATCCAATTTAAATTCAATCCAAATTCTGTCACAATCTCAACCAAATCCATTCTTTCCAATTCAAATCCAATCCAAGTCCAATCCAAATTCAAACCGAAACCAATCTAAATTCAATCGAAATCCAATCCAAATCCAATCCAAATCCAACCCTTATCCAATTCCAAGCCAAATCCAATCCAAATTCATTTCATATCCAATCTAAACCAACTCCAATATATGTAAATCCAATCCAAATTCGGTCCAATTCAGAAAAAAATCCAATCCAAATTCAATCGAATTCCAATTTATATCCAACCCTAATCTACTCTAAATCAAATACAAGTCCAATCCAAATTCAATCCAAATCCAAATCCAATCCAAATCCACAATCCAATCTAAACACGAAATCTAATTCAAATCCAATCCAAGTCTATTCCAAATTCAAACCAAATCCAGTTGCAATATAAATTCAATCGATATCCAAATCCAAAATTTATCTAATCTAAATCCAATCCACATCCATTTCAGATCTAATCTAAATCCAACTCCAATATGAGTCCAATCCAAATTCGATTAAATTCCAAACGAAATTCAATCCAAATACAACCCTAATCCAATCTAATTCCCATCTAAATCAAACCTAAATTCAATCGAATTCCAATCCATATCCAACCCAAATCTTATCCAAATCCAATACAAGTCCAATCCGAATTCAAATCAAATCCATATCAAGCCCTAATCTAATCCGAATTCAAACTAACACAACTCCAAACCAAATACAATCCAAGTCAAATCCAAATTAAATACAAGTCCAATCTTAATTCAATCGAAACCCAATCCAAATTCAGCTCTAATCTAATCCGAATCCAAACCAAATTCAATCCTTTACCAATCTAAATCCTATCTAAAACCTTTCTATATCAAAACCAAATCAAATCCAATCAAAGTCCAATTAAAACCCAACTTAAGTACAATCCAAATCCCATCAAAATTCAATAAAAATCAAATCTAAATCTCAATTCAATAGAAAGGTAATCAATCTAAAACCAATTCAAATTGAATTCAAATTCAGCCGAAATCTCAACCAAATCCATTATAAATCCAAATCTTATTCGATTTCAGTTCAAATCTAGTACAAGTTCAATCCCACTTCAAATTCAACCCATATAGAGCTAAATCCAAGTCTAATCCAATCCAAATGTAATCTAACTCCAATCCAAATTAAATCGAACGAAACATTTTATTCAAAATATTCATTTTAATAAATGCACTCTAACTAAAACAATCCCAAGTCAATCCAATTGAAATCATATTTAAATCCAGTCCAAATACAATTCATTTCAATGTTAATCCAAGTCCAATTCTAACTCAATCAATTCCCGAGCAAATCTGAACCGAATCTAATCCCAATTCAATAAAAATTCAATCTTATCCATGTAAAATCCACATTCAATACAAATACATCCAAATCCAATTAAATCTCATTCCGATCCAGATTTAATTTCGAACGAATACGAATCCAATCCCATCCAAAACAAAACCATATTCAAAATCAATCCAAATTGATACCAAATCGAATTCAATTACAATCTAAATCCAATATAAAATTCAATTACACTTCACGTTCCAATAATATAGAGTAGAATCCAAATGCAATAGGACCCCAATCCAATCTTATTTAAATTCCATCGAAATCTATACCATCCAACTCAATATTAGACTAAGTTCGAATCAAAACACAAACTTAAATCCAAATGCCATCCTACTCGAATTCAAAAACGATAAAAATTCTAATTTAAAAACAATTCAAACCAAATAAAAATCATGAATTGTACTTGCCATTCAATGCCAATTCATCCTCATTCAAATCTAGCTCAATCCAATTGAGATTCCTACGTCCGAATGTGTGAGTGACGACAAGAGGAAAACAAACACTCCTTTATGGTGCAACTCATCAAAGCTTGGGTTAAAATGGGTATATTTCCAAATTTTTTTTTGACTCCGTTGTAATCATTGTGATTTCCGATCAATTTGAGATTATGAGCAGAAGGAAAACATACCCCAATCAATTTGAGATTATGAGCAGAAGGAAAACAATATATATTTACACATGCAGAATTGCACATTAATGTGCGTGCACCAAACGTCACTCATCTCAATACAAAGTCCATCTAAATCCAATTTAATCCAAATTTAAACCAATAATCCATGCTTAATCCACATCCAATGAATATAGAATCCAAATTCAATACTGTTCAATCTGAATCCAATTAAAATTTATTCCCTTTTACATTTAATCCACATCGAGTTAAATCCAAAACAATTCAATTTCATTTCTATCCATTTAAAATCAAACTTAAGTTCAAACAATGTAAATCGAATACAATCCTAGACAAATCTAATTCAAACCAAATCGAAGTCAATCCAAATACATTATAATTCAATTGTATTCCATCATTCCATGTTAAACCCAAAATTGAAATAGATTCAAATCAAATCGCAATAAAAATCCAATCCAAATTCAATGCTATCCGATTTCAATTCCACTCCACGTTCAATCCAGCTTACCGTAGTATCAATAAAAACCAGTTCAATTCAAATGATAAACCAGAACGTCTTAAGTTCAATATAAATATTTTCTTTCCATATCGAAACCAATATAGTATAAATACAATATAAGTCAAAACCAAATCAATATCTAATACAAATCCAAACAAAATCAATTAAAACACAAAGCCAAATATATTCTAAATCTTGCTGCACACAAGAATTTGTGAGAACTATCCTGTTTGAGAAATTCCATACAAAATTACCAGTTTTGTATGTATATCTCGAAATTTGGAAACAAATACCATTCAAATAACATTTACGATTTACGCATTTGCTCATTTCCTTTGTTACAATCAGTGTCTTTTTAGTTCTTACATCGGAATCCAGTCATCCGCTCATTATTAGTGTTTCAATTTATTGAGGCACGCAAGGAACCCACTCGTCCTGCGTTTGAAAATGGTGCTGGAACCCACACGTCCGCACATTTTTTCTTGTCTTTTGGCATGCAGGTACCCACACGTCCTGCATGCTTTTGTTTTTACAAACAGGTACCCACTCGTCCTGTTTTATTTTTCTTACTTTTACATTTTAGCATTATTTCTTTTTGGCATGCAGATACCAACCCCCCCACAAGATGACAGAAAGCCTTAGTTTGGCGTACCCACTTGGAAAATAGCAGATGGCGCCACACAACGTAAACAACGGGCCATCCTGCATCGCCGACACGGTTTTGTTGTAAGGGAAAATATATTTTTGTTTCGTCTTTTGTTGATGTCAAACCACGGGCAAGAGTTGCAGTACAAAAAGGCGTAGAGATAATTGGAACCATTATTTGAACTAAATTAAAACAAAACTAATTTGATTTCATTAAATTTTTCTTGTATTGAGTTTTCGAAGCGCAGAGTATAATATATAAAATAAAAGTGGGTGGTAATCCAGTTGCGACAAAAATACTACTCGACTACGATAGAAGATAAAAACGATACCGATGTTCCGGTTGTTGAAATGCTTGCGTCCGCCACTGCGGTTGATGACTTTTCGCTTTAATCATTGATTTATTCAGCAATCCACGTTCAAAACAGTTTATTGGAAAAATAAAATATGAGCATTATAAACATGGGCTTGTTCAGACTTCAGAACATATTAAGGCCAACAGTGTTGGTAAAAACTAAAAATCTCAAAACTCATGGATGATTCAAATCAAGCGTGAGTTGAAACGCACTCAACTCAGCATCTAAAAACTCATGGATGAGTTGAATCATCCATTTGAATCATCGTAGGTTTTCTTTTGTTCCCCTTCGTTGAAAACAGTGAATTGACATTGCCCGCTAATTGATTTCAAATGCGTTTTTAAACCAAAATGATTTTTTGACAAATGAGTGAAATGATGCGTTTTAGCATGATAAATTCAAGCGTGATGCATTCCTTTAAAATCGCAGACGATTTCGATCGCACGGGAGCGCTCGTTGATTGAGATTTATGAGTGATTTTACCAACACTGAAGGCCAACAAAGTTGATCTTTTAATTTGCAAGATCTCGGAGACGGTGTTAAAAATACTTATTAAAGATTAACCGAAACTCGAACTTCAACGTCGGGAAACATTATGCGCAGCTTGGATATCACATCGTTACGAACATCTACAACACCCACCAACATGTTTTCTTAACAAGTTTGCTTAACACATTTTAGCACAGGAAGCCATTAATAATCATCGAAGTATTTTGATGAGCTTAGGCATTGATTTTAACCTGAAATATTGGCTTAAACAATATGCCTAAAATTTCGAAGGCATAAACAATTCATCCGTAATAAAACTCATAAAACTGATTCTTTTCCGCGCCGAATAAAGCCCCAAACACAATGTTAGCGGAACGGAAAGGGCAAATTTGACAGAAAATATATGGGCTAACTGTTGTCACACGTTGTTCTATTTCAATAAAATATAATGACTTAAATGAGACAAATATAACCATTTCTACAAGTGTCAATATTTGCTATTTAAAGTGAAGAACTGAATTCATTTCAAAATTCACAAAAATAAGAAAAAAAAATGCTATTTGCTTTTATCACACCCATCTGAAATCAAACGAACAAAAACTATCTCAACAACAACACAGTAACCATCGAACTGTCAAATTGTAACTAAAAGTTAAACGAATCGGTGGAATGGTTCACAGCCTAAGTACTTCTATAATGAATCGCGTGCTTACAGCGGCACACTAGGAGTTAGCTTTCTGAAATCAGTATGGCGAAAGGCATCTAAGGTTCGATTTCTCAAAATTAAGCACCTTAATCGAAAAAATATTTGGTAGGCGTAGTAGCGGACACCATCCTTCATAACCGGTACCAAATAGTTCCTAATTTTGAGAAAACCCGCGTTAGATGTCTTTCGCCATACAAATTTCTGGTGGTTAACTCATGCTGGCTATTTTGCGCATATAGGGTAAATTATATATTTTGGACATGTACATATTTTGGACAAGCCTGAGCTTCTTCGATCAATTTTAGATAATGTGCAGGAAATTTTTATCGAAAGTATGATCATTGCATACTTTTACCTCAACTCTAGCGGCTCCTGATAAGAATTCACAAATCAACTATTATTTATCTTTAAAATTATCTAAAATGTAAAGCTTTCTACCAAAGTGCCTGCTGGACGCCAGTATGCAGGAGAACATGCATTATAGGACTCTTCGTAACATGCACCTGAAACACGTTTAAATTGGTTCAAACGGCAATATTGAGGTCCTGCGGCCAAAGTTTAATTGTAATTGAGATACTAACATATTCCAATCGCTTAACATGAACTTGAGACGGATGAAAAAGGAGTGACCAAAATGAAGTTATGTTTTTATGCATCAGACATTTATTGGTCACCCCATGTACAGTACATGGATGAACCATTAATTGCCAACTTTCAGGCTGTTTTCAATGATATCGATAAGATTGCGAAACAATGTTAATTTCTGGTTTAATCTATGTCAGTTAAGCAAATAAATGCATTTAAATGAATGTGGATACGTGTAGGTAGGTCATACCATTGAGATCTGTAGGTGGCCATTTTTAAATTAGGAGAAAATGACTCTGTCCAAAATATATGCATTTTCCATGTCGAAATTATATATTTGATGTCCAAAAAGAAAATATTTCAGTTCGCAGTATATCACAGTTTACACCTAGTAAACGTAATTTACTCAAAAATTGGGCAATCATAGGTTATGTATTTGGATGAACCTAGTGGTTTTCAATTGTTTTATACTATTCAATCTCGATATATTTTCTAATGAATGTCCTGCGCTTGTCCAAGATACATCATTTACCCTAGTATAGCGCCTGGATGTGGCAACGGCGGGTAGAAAATCAGCCACTGCCATATTTCATTGTTTCGATTATTGCAGCGCCAAACCAGGTTGTGATGATATCTATATAATTCATCACCCAGCTCCGTAGAGCTTGTGTACATGCGAGCCTATTTCAAAATAACTAATGTGTAATGTAGGGGAAATGTTCCGATCTCCATCTCACTGTACATATATCCATCTCATCGCTAAACAAAGAAATACGGCACCAAATTCGTCGCTTCTTTTTGTCAACATGCGTGCTCACTGCTGAAAAAAATCACAAAAATAATAAACAAACCAAATTCCTTTCCATTGCTTTGTTTTTGATGGGATTGAAATAGGAGCTATGAGATGAAGTGGCAAACCGTTCCCCTAATTGTGTGATAAATGAATAAAAAATTTATAATTAAAATTTGAGTTTATTTTTAACTTTTTACGCCATATTCAGGAAATGTTCACGAAATAATTGAGTTTGACAGAACCACCTGAACCAATTTTTCGGGGTACACTGACAATGTACTGGAGCTGTCACGTTGCTCACGGGTTGGCAGATACCCACCCGTTCTGCATGCATATTTTGTTTTCACAAACAGGTACCCACTCGTCCTGTTTATTTTTCTTTCATTTACATTTTATTTTTGGCATGCAGGTACCCACTCGTCCTGCATGCATATGCAATTATAAATAAACTCACACTTTTGATCCTTCATATTTCACCGAAAACAATTTCATACCTACCAACTTCGCCATGTCGTATCCATCCGGGAGCTAATTACCACCAGCCGAAACTCGGCCTCAATAGCACAGAACGCGCACGTCTGTTCGTTGGAAACTTCGTCTACAGAATGACCAACCTTCCATTTACCCATTTCATTCAGCCTTCACAAT
This sequence comes from Armigeres subalbatus, assembly GCF_024139115.2. Taxonomy (NCBI): domain Eukaryota; kingdom Metazoa; phylum Arthropoda; class Insecta; order Diptera; family Culicidae; genus Armigeres; species Armigeres subalbatus. The sequence goes on from NC_085140.1 coordinate 307,025,488, forward strand.
CTTTCATACGAATATTCCCTTCCACTCTAGCACACGTTAACATTCGTCTTCATTTGATACTCCGGCACTCAGTCGTCGTCATATCATCAGTTGTATATAGCGTTCGGGACGAAACGAGACCACTGCTTCGTGTGATCATTAGTCCTACCACGGAGGTGACATGCACATTACTCTTCTTCTAAAAATCATCTGTTTCGTATAATCATTGTGATGACAATTTCATTTTCTTTTAAGCGATTAAGGGAGACAAGCATCCAACTTTTTATTTAATGACTATTAATTACCTATTGCCATGAACCAATAATATATTTATTCATGATATAACCTTATCATAATTTATCTTCAATAATGAATTATTGATCAATACAAAATCAATGTTCAGTTACACATCTCTTCACTACATGAACATTTTTGTATAAATAATAATCCGATACTCCGGTACGCTATTTTCCCATTGAGAGAACAATTATACCTAAAGCATATAATCGAATACACATTACGTTGTGAATAAAAATCATCAAAATTTTTAACCATCATTTTGTTTATAACGGAGCTACCGTCTGAAGTAATCTGCAAAAAAATATGTCGGTATCTGAATCCATTTCACCCTGAGAAACAACACAACATTAAAATAATCCATTTTTACGTGCAAGACAGCAACAAAATTGATAAATTCAACAAATGAAACAAAAACGATTAAAAGTCAAATACCCATCCGCACCCTTCCGTGTCTTTCATGTTTTCATTTTCCTTTAGCGTAAACATAAACACCTGTTTGACAGTTTGTGTTCGAATGTATTGGTGAACCTAGGTTCGATCTCGATAAATCGGCAGAGCGAACCTCGTTCGTTTTGGGTCGGATCTGGTGCGGATCGCGATCCAACCTGAACGAATAACCGAACATTTTGACAGCTGTTAGAGCGGATCCGGGGCAGAACTAGGTTCGACCCAGCAATAACCGAAAACGACATTATAGATTTCCGCTTTAGCCATGGAAAGTCTTCGATAAACAAAACATTCTTCAGTGGTTGGTTGACGCATTGTTTCAAGGATTTTCTGGATTATGAAGATTTTTAGATCTTTGCAGATTTAAGAATACCTCAGATTTTACCCATTTTCTGATGTCGCATTTTTTATAGATTCTGGCCCTGGCCTAAACTTCTCGGAATATCACAAGACATTTTTAAGTTTTTAATTTTGTACCCAGTTCATAAAAATCCTTAATATTCCCACATTCCTCCTTTTAGTTCATTAAAACAACAAAGATTCCGGATTTCTGCTTTATCCAAAGGCTGACAAATCAACTCAACTATTGTTGATTTTTTTAAGAAGGCTGGGGATCTTTAATAGTTATGATAGCCTTTTCATCTAGTTCACGGATTGTATCCCAGGCTAGTTTTTAGTGGCGGGAGTGAAGAAATTTCAACACGATAAATGAATAATCCCGCTGGCCCCATTTAAAATTACAGAAATTATTAAATCGTCAAAACATTCAAAGTTTTTTGTTTTCTTAAAGTTCAGTAAACTCTCTAAATTACTTGAGTTCTTCCTTTTTCTTCTGAACAGTTAGATCTTTTATAGATTTTCTAAACATCACATTACCTAATGATTCCATAGATTTCCCAAACTTCATGGATTTATCATGGAATGCGGGACGTTTTCCGGGACACCTGGCAATGGTCAGCAATTCGGGACGTCTAGTCACTTTAGTTTAATCTGATATATGAATATATATTGGGATTAAGTATTATATTTCCCTCTTTGATTTAACCTCAGAATTAAACAAGAGAGTAAAGTAATGACATATAATTTTTTATCAAATAATTTTTTGATTGAATAAGTACATTTATTTGCTAAATAAGATTGAATTTCATAACAAATTGTGTTTTTGATTATAAGTTGATTATGGCCTTCACTGGTCGAATTTTGGATGAAAAGACACTGGAAAAAAATTCAATATGGAAAGTTTTTGGTAGAATGTAAGGACGGTTGGTAGACAACATAGTTAACTATCTCCAGACAAAATTTTCCCCAAATCAAAAAAATATTCCGCAAATCGACTTTTAATTTTTAAAATAGATTCTTTCAGTGTAGAACTCAATTTGGATTTTTTCAATTATTTTTATTCGAAAACTTGAATAAAACACTTTTTTGTAGGACATTTTTAGCTATATCCATTTAATGAAAATCGGCAAAAAAAAAAGATAATCCAGAATAATTTCGGAAAAGCTCAGTATGCAAAGTAAAGTGGCTTTTTGTGACAAAGTTTTCAAGTCCAGAAAGTTTCATTGAAATCAGAGAGTATGCTGCCAGTTGCGAATACGATTTGGTGCGAAATGCATCATTTTCACTGATATGGAAATGCTAATATAACCTTCCAAACTTAGACGTGTTACATGTTCATGATAGAATTAGTTGAGATACAGCAGACATGAAGGATGTTCTATAGAAGTTTTACTATAGAAAAATTACTAACGGAACTATCAAATCTAGACTTTCGCCTCTAACTAAGCAACCGAAAACATTCCACTGGCAAGTTGATCGGGGTTCAGCCAAACCGCACCATGCGGCTTGTTGACTGACTTGTAATATTCTATTAGCACAAGGAAAACGGGAATCATTTCATATCAGTTCATACGTATATTTGTTGTACGATATCCTTAGTTATGGGGTTGAGGGATATTCGATAGATTTGTGATCAATTAGATCCACCAAACGAAAGCTTGGGCAGAAAAAATAGGTAATTTTTTGATGGCACTTAGTGTGTTTTGGCAGAACCCCGACCAGTTGTAAAACAATTTTCAATTCAACCATGCCTTAGCAGAAGTTATAATGAACACCCTCTTCAGTTCAACCATCAACCATGACAGAAACAGCAATCGTCCAGAGAATGAAGGAACAGAGAAGACAACACATCAGCTTACCTTCCCGCATAATATTGTTAACGTGAAATAAGATTCCCCAAATCAGCAAAAATCAATGCTACTTTCAACTCCACAGAAGGCAAACAGTACTTAATTGAATCCTTCACTTCGTTTTCCTATCTTGTTAGAAAGATGCCGTGCAGATGAGTGGAGAAGATATGTACAACACATCAGATTGAATAATAAGATGAAGAAAGTTTAATATTATAAGCAAGTTTGGAAACAAGATTTCTCGGAAATGGCAAAGTAATTTAGCATCATCATTGTGTAAGAATGGGTCAGGGATACATATTCGACACCGGATTTCCATTTCTGAGCAATCGAAGCTGTATACACAGCAGAATTATCGATTTTTTTTTCTCATTATATAAAACAACTTTGCTTTTTTGCATTATCAGATAATAATCTTAAATAAAACTCACATGGCTGTTAGTTTTCTGTCACATATATGGATTGTGTGGCTTAACATGCAGGTTTTTACATTTTTTCGCTTCTCTCTTTTTCGGATCAGTTTTCCCTGAAATTTCTGAATACGTTAGAATTATAATACCCCTGAGTAACAAAATTTGTCAAAATTGCAATACACCCAATATTTTTTACACGGTTGGTATTCATTAATTTCTCGGTTAACCTTAACTTTCACATCTTTTTAAATACTACCTGAATTTTCTTTGATTTTTTGTGATTTTTTTCGTTAACTGATAGTTTCATTGACGCTAAAGGTCATAATTAGCATTAGCATTAGCATTGAGCAATTCGCACAAATTCGTAGGTGGTACAAGCCAAGACTATTGTATGAGAGTAGCATCACTTTCATCCGTTACCACGGATATTGATTTGGGACTAATCACTATCTCTTAGATGGAAGCAATGCACTCTCCAATAGTCGAGGTTAGTTGAACACCCACTTTAGAAAGATGCAGAGAACTCTACTATCTCTCATAGGTGCCACGGGAGGTTTTGGAATTGTTAGTGTGGAGGGTTATAACAGTAGGAATCGTTGGTAGAACGTGAAACTCAGAAAGAACTAGGATAGAAATACAAATTAGGAAAGGGACGAGCCTGGAATTGAACCCACGACCTCCTGCTTATAAGGCAGAAGCGGTAGCCACTAGACCACCGAGCTTGTCCATTGACGCTAAAGGTCATAATCGGCTAAAACCTAACCGTGTAAAAAAATAATTAGATGTAGCATAATGATTAAAATTACACAAGTTTCAACATTAAACGATCAGCATTTGACACATTCTCACACCTGTTAAATTTTATGGACATAGGCACCAATCACCATCATCTTCGTCATCCTGGTAATAAACCCATGAAATTTAAGAAAACGTAACATATGAGACACATCCATAATCATAACCATAACCATTCACATATTGTTGGGGTGGAACTCAGAATCCGCAGTTAAGCTCTTCCATAGTTCGAGGCAGGCTTATGGGAAAATGCTCCTGTGTTCGCCAAAAAAAAACTTATCCTTCTTAAAGCTGCTTGTGTTTACCATTTGGGGTTCTTTTTTTAAATTATATTTCCGTTCATGTCAACCCTCGTCATGTAGCATTCAATCTAGATCGGCTCCTGACACCCGGACAGTGTTAAATAATAGACATTATGGTGCCCATCATGCTTCGAGAAAAAGTTTGGCATGTTTACATCATGAGATCGGTGGGAAAGAAGATGCGAACAAACTAACGGATGTATTCGGATAAAAAGGAGAATGAACGCCTTAGATAAATCACATCTGGTGATACAAACTCTTCTCCCAAATCAAACTTTTATTAACACAACTCTATTATCATTTTCACATCAATTCACAATAACGATTCAGAACCGTTATCCTTCGAATGGTGCTGAGCCATTTCATGAGTGCTGAGTCTACAATGAAACCATCCAGAAACTTCTTTATGTTGCCGAAAGACCACTGCCTAGCATAAAACACGGTCGAACGAATAGCAAACAAAATTACCTCTTTCATCAAGTTGTAAGACGAGAAAAACTGAGGGAGGCAGAACGACCTTAAAGCATATTTTTTACAAGCATCCTTTGGGCAGGACTACTAAGTAGAACTAATGGTATCCTACATGCTATTTTTGGGTATCAGAATAGGGACAGAGTAACCACTAAGTTGTCAATAATGTTGGTGAAGAATCCTAAACAAATAGCATAGTATTCAGTGCATTCCGAAGAGTTGCTATACGTTTGGCACCCTCAGAAGCTAGAAACGAACTCGTTTCCATCATTTTCATTTGTATGTTTCAAAGTCTAAACTGTAAACAGATAACACCGAATCAACAATTTAAAAAAATATAGCGCTGCGACACGTGGCCCTTACGTGAACAGTTTAACTTCACATAGAACTTTCGTGCGTTTTTAGCGCGGTACAGTTGCTTCGTCTCTTCATGGTCTCGGTATTTTTTGCTGGCGCTTTTTCCTCCGGAAAATCGAATTTTATCTGTTTAACGCCCGTTTATATCGTGCCTCGTTCGCCCTCGTGTGGTGTTGCAGCAATCTATTGTTCGTATGACTCAAAAACATTCCAGATTTAATACAAATAATAAAAACAAATTTAAAAAATAAGTATAACTAATTTTTGGATAACGATGGATAACATAAGACGAGTTTGTACAATCCCATTGAATTCCACCACTTAATTGAATCTTGACAGATACATATTTCGACCTCAACAGTAAGGCCGTCTTCAGTGTCTCGTACTTGACTCAAGTATGAGACACTAACGACGGCCTTACTGTTGAGGTCGAAATACGTATCTGTCAAGATACAATTAAGTGGTGGAATTCAATGGGATTGTACAAACTCGTCTTATGGCAAGGGCATACAAAATGGTCAACTTTGACAAGCTGTAACTTTGTACCCCGATGACCAATTACCCTGAAGTTTTGGCAGTGAACTACAAATATGATGAAATTTACACATACTACGTATCATTTTTTCCGAATGACGCGTTCAAAAATTACGCACTAAGTCAAATTGTTTAAAATAATAGCAGTTTTTGTTTTGGAAATATCAGGAAAACAATTAATTGGAACGTTATCAATTTAAATTCAGCTGCTGCGAGACACTAAGTTCATAATTTAAAAAATATAAATTGTTGAATTTGACATTTGAATTGGTCAATATATCAAAAATAAAAACGGCTATTTTTTTTGAATAATTTGAAATAGTACGTAATTTTTGAACGCGTCATTCGGAAAAATTGATACGTAGTATGTGTAAATTTCATCATATTTGTAGTTCACTGCCAAAATTTCAGCTCAATCGGGGTACAAAGTAACAGCTTGTCAATGTTGACCATTTTGTATGAAAAATGGCTTCCGCTGCTATTATTCTGAACACAGGTGTAAATCCCAATCAGCTCTATGATAATTAAAAGTAGAGCTGATTGGATTATGAATGGCTTCTTGTGAGATTTCAAATGTCACAGGAAGGTGATCAGAGTCAAAGTCAGCATGAGTTACCAATTGGCCACACAGCTGACTTGAATCCGTTAAAACCAAATCAATTGTAGGATTTCGAGTTGATGAAAAACAAATGGTGGGTATGAATTGCTCGACCGATAACTGGTTTCGAATTTTGAGCGTTTGTAAAATTTCTACCCGTCGAATCTGGGATCCGATTGGAATTTCGCGTCATCAATTTTGCACGGGAATTCAAAACTTTTTTGCGTGAAGGGCATTCCCAGAAATTGGATTTATGATTGCCCCCACAATTTGCACATTTAAATTTATTGGAATCTTCTCTCACAGGACAGGCCTCCTTGGCGTGAGAGGTTCCACCACAAATCATGCATTTAGCATCCATGTGATAATGTTTGGTTCCATGACTTTTGGCATTTACGGCACTGGGTGGGGGTTTTGAAATTTCCCCCAGGCCTGCGGAAATGTTCCCAAGTAACACGGATATGGGACATAATACAGACCTTTTCCAAACTTTTCATATTATTTAGTTCACTTTTGTTAAAGTGAACTAAATAAAATTCTTGAGAAATGCATACATAAAACGCGACGCGAGACTGGACACAACAAGTCGTTTGTAAGAACCAAAAGTGTTGTGTCCAGTCTCGCGTCGCGTTTTATGTATGTGATATAGTTCTTACGTTAGCACAATCTCTAAAAAATGAGCTTGAGAAATGCCCCTCTGGGAAGTACCAGAGCGAGATTCCTTTTCCATCTTAATTACTTGGACTGGTGAAAATCCAAGTAATTGAGAAATTTCAATTTTAATCTCATCCAGTGATTTGTCATCACTGGGGAGACCTTTCAAGACGACTTTGAACAATCGCTCAGTTTTGTCGTCGTATGTGAAGAATTTATGGCGCTTCTCAGTTAAATACTGAAGAAGACGTTTGCGATCGTCAAAAGAACCCGGCAAAACGCGGCAGTCACCCTTCCTAGCAATCTGAAATGAAACCTTGATCCCCTGAAGGTTACTCAAGATTTCATTCCGAAAGCCAGAAAACTCGGCAACAGATACCACAGTTGGCGGAATCCTTTGTTTCTTCGCATGAATCGAATCACCTGGGCTAAAGGTAGATTCGATTTGTTCAATTTCATCATTAATCAAATCGAACTGATTGCTCAGTTCGATAGGAGAAGAAATAATGTCAATGTTAGATTTAGAAGGAATATCTGAAGTCTCCAGCTTCCTTCTATTTTTTCCGCGCTTGGGCAGGACGGTCTTGAAACCTTGTTTCTTTGAATGAAGTGGAGAATACAGAGACTCTTCCTTCCTCTTGTTTTTATTAATGCTCATTGCTGAGCGTGGAGACGTGACCTTCTAAGAGGTTTTTTCCCAGAACGGTGTCCCTGCAGGATTACCACCGCTTGTCGGAATTTTACTTCCGCAAACGGGTCCAACGTAAAACGAAGGCACGGGTCCTTGCAAAGATCGCAACGGGATCAGTGGGTACAAATAGCGTTAAGAATTTTATTTATCATCAGACTAAGGCCGGAGTGGCCTGTGCTGCACATAAAAGACTTCTCCATTCAGCTCGGTTCATGGCTGCACTTCGCCAACCACGCAGTCTGCGGAGGGTCCGCAAGTCGTCCTCCACCTGATCGATCCACCTTGCCCGCTGTGCACCTCGCCTTCTTGTTCCCGTCAGATCGTTGTTGAGAACCATTTTCACCGGATTACTGTCCGACATTCTGGCTACGTACCCGGCCCACCGCAGCACAGTGGTGCGTTTGGCTAAAATCGTGAACTTTTTATTTTACCACTTCAGGGTGTTATTTTTTGGCATCGGTGTCTTTGGGAATAAATTTTAGAAAAATATGGCGCATCGAATGACGAAAGTTGTGGTTCAATTTTTGCCACAGGTGGCGCTGCAAAATCTCTTCTTTAATAAACGATTTTAAATATGGTGTCTTTGGCAAAGTTGTAGTGTAATTTATTATGAATTTTATTGCTGAAGACACCAGTGTCCATCTATCATCGTTTTGAAATACGGGCGTTTTTATGGACAGACCCTAAAACAGTATTTAAAATATTTTCGAAACTAACAGTTTCAGGTCAATACAATGTTCTACAAAATGTATATATATAATCAAAATAGACCACTTTCTGGAAGAAACCAGGGATGTTTTTTGCAAACATGACTTGTTATTATCAGCGATTTAGGGTCGAAAATAGTGATATTTGAAGACTTCATATGCAACAGAGGGCAAATTAGGGCAAGAAATCCCCACAGGATTTAAAATATCCGGTCTGTAGTTTCATATGCATATAATTATGTCTGTCTCCACGTGTATCCAAACAAGTATTTCTAAATTTCATAAATCGACATTTTCAACTGATATTTATATAATAATTGAGATTTCACCACACTGCATACCACGCTGTTGAATGTTAATGTAAAAAGAAGTGCAGCGTGAAGCTGGTTTTCTGTTCTCTCCATCCAATCATTTCACACAATGCAATTCTGACGTCATACGCTACTAGGGATGTCGTAAAATCCCGAATAATCGATTAGTAACTAATCGATTACTCTTTATTCTTATTGAATCGATTCATCGCTGGGTAATAATCGATTTAAAATTAATCGATTATCACAACGATGAATCGATTAATCGAAGTAATCGAATAATTTGCGACATCTCTATAACGCTAAGCGAGAGAATGAATGAGTTGACACCTTAACATTATACACTTAACAATGAATCCCAACCAGTAACTGGTTTCTACCCACCAACTGCCAGCATTCAGGTGCTATCATATACATACATTTCAATTAATCGATTAATCGTTGAGATAATCGAATTATTTTGAATCGATTACTTACCAACGGTTAATCGATTCAATAATCGACAAGAATCGAGAATAATTGCTGAGTTACTAATAGATTAATCGGGAATTAACGACATCTCTAAGAAGTCGCAAATTAATCGATTAATCGATTCATCGTTGTGATAATCGATCAATTTTAAATCGATTACTACCCAACGGTGGATCGATTCAATAATCGACAAGAATAAAGAGTAATCGATTAGTTACTAATCGATTATTCGGGATTTTACGACATCTCTAGGAGCGTATGACGTCAGATTTGCATTTTGTGAAATGATTGGATGAAGAGAACAGAAAACCAGCTTCACGCTGCACTTCTTTTTACATTAACATTCAACAGCGTGGTATGCAGTGTGGTGAAATCTCAATTATTATATAAATATCAGTTGAAAATGTCGATTTATGAAATTTAGAAATACTTGTTTGGATACACGTGGAGACAGACATAATTATATGCATATGAAACTATAGACCAGATATTTTAAATCCTGTGGGGATTTCCTTGCCCCAATTTGACCCTCTGTTGCATATGAAGTCTTCAAATATCACTATTTTCGACCCTAAATCGCCGATAACAAGTCATGTTTGCAAAAAACATCCCTGGTTTCTTCCAGAAAGTGGTCTATTTTGATTATATATACATTTTTGTAGAACATTGTATTGGCCTGAAACTGTTAGTTTCGAAAATATTTTTAAATACTGTTTTTAAGGTCTATCCATAAAAAACGCCCGTATTTTAAAAACGATGATAGATTGACACTCGGTGTCTTCAGCAATAAAATTCATAATAAATTAATACTACAACTTTTGCCAAAGACACCATATTTAAAATCGTTTATTAAAGAAGTTACATTTTGTAGCGCCACCTGTGGCAAAAAATTGAACTACAACTTTTCGTCATTCGATGCGCAATATTTTTCTAAAATTTATTCCCAAAGACACCAATGTCGAAAAATAACACCCTGAAGTGGTAAAATAAAAAGTTCACGATTTTAGCCAAACGCACCACTGTGCGCAGTCTTCCGATTTTCGCGGTGTGAACGATGGATGGTTCTCCCAACAGCTGATGCAACTCGTGGTTCATTCGCCTCCTCCACGTACCGTCCGCCATATGCAACCCACCATAGATGGTACGCAACACTTTCCTTTCGAAAACTCCCAGTGCGCGTTGGTCCTCCACGAGCATCGTCCAGGTCTCGTGTCCGTAGAGAACTACCGGTCTTATAAGCGTTTTGTAGATAGTCAGTTTGGTACGGCGGCGAACTCTATTCGATCGGAGCGTCTTGCGGAGTCCAAAGTACGTACGATTTCCAGCCATTATGCGTCTCCGAATTTCTCTGCTGGTATCGTTATCGGCGGTCACCAGTGAGCCCAGGTACACGAATTCTTCAACCACCTCGATTTCGTCACCACCGATAGAAACTCGTGGTGGGTGGCTCACATTGACCTCTCTTGAGCCTCTTCCTATCATGTACTTCGTCTTCGACGTGTTGATGAATAGTCCAATCCGTTTAGCTTCGCTTTTCAGTCTGATGTAGGCTTCCTCCATCCTCTCAAAGTTACGTGCCATGATATCAATGCCGTCGGCGAAACCAAGTAACTGGACGGACTTCGTGAAAATCGTACCACTCGTGTCCATCCCTGCCCTTCGTATTACTCCCTCCAAAGCGATGTTGAATAGCAGACACGAAAAACCATCACCTTGCCGTAACCCTCTACGGGTTTCGAAGGGACTCGAGATTGCCCCTGAAACTCGAACTACGCACATCACCCGATCCATCGTCGCCTTGATCAACCGTATCAGTTTATCCGGAAATCCGTTTTCGTGCATTAGCTGCCATAGCTGGTCCCGATCGATTGTATCATATGCGGCTTTGAAGTCGATAAATAGATGATGTGTGGGCACGTTGTATTCGCGGCATTTCTGCAATACCTGACGTATGGCGAACACCTGGTCTGAGGTAGAGCGTTCACCCATAAATCCCGCCTGGTACTGCCCCGCGAACTCTCTTGCAATTGGTGTTAGTCAACGGCATAAAATTTGGGAGAGTACCTTGTAGGCGGCGTTCAGCAATGTGATTGCGCGGTAGTTGCTACAATCCAGCTTATCGCCCTTTTTGTAGATGGGACACACGACACCTTCCATCCACTCCTGCGGCAGAACCTCATCCTCCCAAACCTTGGTAATCACCCAGTGCAGCGCTCTAGCCAGTGCTTCACCACCGTGTTTAAACAGCTCTCCTGGTAGTTGGTCAACTCCAGGGGCTTTGTCGTTTTTCAGCCGGCCGATCTCCTCCTGGATTTCCTGGAGATTCGGGGCCGGAAGTCGCATGTCCTGCGCGCGTGCTTCTAGGTTCATTACCATACCGCCACCGTTGTCTGCCATATCGCCATTCAGGTGCTCTTCGTAGTGCTGCCGCCACCTTTGGATCACCTCACGCTCGTTCGTAAGAAGGTTCCCGTTTATGTCCTTACACATATCGGGCTGTGGCACGTGGCCCTTACGTGAACGGTTCAACTTCTCATAGAACTTTCGTGCGTTATTAGCGCGGTACAGTTCCTCCGTCTCTTCACGGTCTCGATCTTCCTGCTGGCGCTTTTTCCTCCGGAAAATCGAGTTTTGTCTGTTCCGCGCCCATTTGTATCGTGCCTCGTTCGCCCTAAGAAGCGCTAAGAAGCACCGTTGAAATTAAAATAGCTTCGGGTAGTATTAAAAACTTCCTTCCGCAAAGAGAAAAAGAACCGCACAGCACGAAAGCACGATGCGGTCTGAATATCAGTAGGTGATTTTTGCTATTTGAAGACCGTGCTTACCTCCACAAGAATCACAGAAAGAATTATCAGTTAGTAAGTAGGCATCGTTGAATCTGGATTCACTCTAATTAGTGATTGTAGCAGCCAGTTTTTTTACACAATGATTTTACCAAACTATTACTCGTCCATACAAAGCAGAACGAACTAACTGAACTAAGGTACATGAGCAAAAGCGCACCGATTGATTTACTTCTCGACTGCACAAAGCACAAGAATACCGGATCGTATGCGTCCAATCTTGCACTAAATTATTTACTCTCCAACCGCACAATTAATCCTTTTGTCGGAAAAGTCGTTTGTCCGAATGGTCGAATGGTTGTTTGACGGAAAAAATATGTTCGGGTCAATTTGCTCTTTCTGTCAAAAGACCGATGTACGATGTACGATGTACATAAAAAAATAATTTCAGTCTACAATATATTTATAAAAATATTCGGTGAGGTCGCTTATTATTTTTTTTTTTTCAGTATAATCTTTGGCCCGAACTAGCAAACACCGCAAACGGATTCAAAAAAGGGAGATTTGTTTACGGCACTTCAAAGTTCAACTTTGAAAAAACCGTTTCAACTTACCCCTGTGTACCTTATGTCCATTTTACATCGGGATTTTTTTTATCCTAATTTTCATTGTCATAAAAATCACAAAATCTGATTGTTTTCCACTTAATTGACTTCAAGCCATCGATATATGTAAATATGTACTAAAATTGTACAGTTGGATTAACTTCGCATGATCATTCTCGCTGATAAATCATGTTGCTGCAGAGAACAATGAGATTCTATGTTATCGTGCTACATTGCATTGCTCGACAAACCCTGAAGCGATAGTTAAGTGCCTTTAGATAATGTTAATGTCTTGTCCATCCAACTATTTCATTTATTACGCGACGCAGAGAATAAACTTTTTGAATACTTACTCAAGCTAATTCAGCAGAATGTAACTACGTAACAACTGTTCTGATGATGGTTTTAATGTGCTTTAATCTAATAAATCTGTCTGATTTAGGTACTTAACATGACCATTCTTGGCAAAATATCCACATATTTGATGCAGAAAAAGCAGGTTCCATGTTATCAAGCTGCAGTGCATAGCTCGACAAACCAAAACAAATGAAGCGATAGATGTTCCTGTCTATGGATAATTATGAAGTTATGTCCACTACAGTATTTCATTTATTATGCGATTCAGAGAATACACTTTCCAGGCTTAATTGTTGGTGTTTCATTATTGCTACCATGCTATAATGGTCATTAAATCCAACGATGCATGGAAAAGTAGGCCGTTTCATCACATGCTTTTTACCCGCTAAGCTGCGGAGGACGACGGAGGCCTTCGTAGCTTAGTAGGGAAAGCACCTGTCTAGTGTACTGGTTTCGTGGGATCAAATCCCACCGAAGGGAGCGGTTACCCTCCAATACCTTTTCCGAACTAAATCTATCATATGTTGTGCAAATGCATAATCGAGTTTCAGACAATTTTTAATAGCAAACAATGGAACCGACGAATGCGGCTTTTTGCGAGCAACGCGGATCATCACATAACATATGTGTAACTTGGGTTCAAAAAGTTGTACCCAAGTACAGATTCAGAGGTGGTATAGAGAACATCGTAATGTCAAAGGCATCATACCAGTTCACTTTCGAAACACGGAAAAAAATATAGTAAACACAATCAAACTTTACACGATGAGATGACTTAACCCATTAATGAGTACTGTATTTATGTTAATATTACTCCTACCGTGAAAAAGTCACTCTTTTGACGTAGAACTACGTCTGTCTTTTCTATATTGGCTTTTTCTACACGAATCGTATTTTATGGGATTTTTTTCACTCAAATTTTGGGATTTCAGCTAGTCATTCAGACATATTTTGGGATTTACGCGAATTTTACGTTGTTTTAATTTACGCGGCCCATATCCTCCGCGTTAAAACTGATTTCAGTGTGTTACATACAATATTGATGTATGATAATATTTGCTATTGAACAATTGCTAATAGTTTAGCAGACGGTTTCGGTAAATTAGTCGATCTCGTAAGTGCATCGCAAGCATCTTCTTCTATAACACTATATTCCAACTGGAAATTAGTAATCTATTAGTATTTCTGTGGTTGCAACTGCAACTCACGTGAAGGAATAATAATTATTATCAATAAATTGTCAAACTTCTTTGTCGCGTCTACTCTGACTTCCTCCATAGGATGACCACCAAACGCCATTGACAGCCCAGCTTCCACGATGGGCTTTCCTGTAATGAGTCACCGGGGCTCAGTCTGACTTAGTGGCAGGTGCTTAGTCAGACTGTGACGGGTGCTTTCAAACATTATAGTTATTTCTATTGATTATTTGGATATGTGATCGCTTAAGAGTGTTGTTCATCCTCGATCATTTGAAAAATTTATTTTTAAAATCCTTTTCAAATGTTGGTATTAAAATTGTATACTTCACCAGTGTTCGTAATGATCACTCAATCTCAAGAGCTCAGGTCAAGATCAAGGTCAGATTGTATTAGAGGGCAGTTGAAAAACCACGTGCCTAGAGCACAGTATCATCTAATAGCAAAGTAGTACTGGTTACCAAACGTACCATAATTAGGTACCTGGAACCCTATATCAAGCCAAATGCTCCCCTGAGATAAACTCCCCACTCTGAGATGATCTCCCGACTCTTAACCACCTATCGATAATAAGCGACGGCCGATCACCAGCTTGGGCAGTTGTAAAATCCAGTCTCCTTAGTTGTCGGTTAACTGCTCGTCTTCCGCCATTGGCATCTTAAGTATTATCACTTTATCAACAGGATAAACAATCCTATACTGCAAACTATACAACAAAAACTAAAATAAATAAAATTCAAACATAGATTTAATTTACCTTACACTTGAAAAACTTCCACGAATATCGAGAATCGGCCAAGAATCCTGATCTAGAGCCAGCGTTCAGCCATTTTGCCTTTTCACTGTGCTTTTTCACAAAGGAAAATCTCGCATTTTGACAACTGCTGTGATACGGGCAGATTCACGTAGAATCAAAATGACACCCAGGTAGACGTCATTGGAATATTATGTATAAAGCATATATTGAGCTGTGGTTTACATCTGACTCACATAATATGGAGGTATTCGAATTATTTTTCAATTTAAGTGAACTTTCACGTACATCTAACGTTACAATATTTTTGAGTGTAGGCTTGGCATGGTGAATCAAGCTTGAAATTGTATGCTAACAATGAAGCAAATAGTAACAATATATCCTATAACGCATATGTTGTTTTGACTGCATGGTATGCCGTTTTTCATTATGCGGGCACATACAAAGACATTTTTTTTTCGTGCCACCGAATCGCCGAATAATATGCAATTAATGTGATTCAAATTTTGGGTTAATTTATTAGACCGTGCAGGGCTCAACTTTTATACCACTTTTTAGTTCCGTGTCGCTTTTCTCAGATGACAGAACGATGTTCCCCGTACCAGTTATACAACTTTGGCGAGAAGCAAAAGGGGGTCAACTTTTTGCTACGACTTCTCTTCGAAGTTACACTTATGTTATGTGGGATCATGCTAAGTTCCAAAAAGTGTGTCTTCAAAACTGTGTACACATACACCCATACAGACATCACCTGGGGGCAGCAGGGACAGCAGGGACAGCATGGACCATGTCCAAGGGCTTGACGACCCCTCCCCAGCTGTCTGTGAGTCAGGGAGAACTGCCTAGGGCGTGGTGGGATTTAGCAGTGGGCTCTGCTAAAATCCCTCCCAAAAAACCACAAGTGCCCGTAATCAGACTCTATCAAAGCGACTATGTGCCGCTTCAAAAGCACAAGCCCAGGGAGTGCCAATTGGCATGGGGAGTGTCCCTACTTCGGTAGGGTAGCGCGTGAGCTGCTTTGGCAGGGAGTGAGTGATCTGTTTGTGCTGAGGCAGGAGTGTCATAGCGCGTCGCCGCTATTGTCACCTCGAAGCGCAGCAGAAGTCTGAGTATGGACTGCACATGCTGAGGTAGGAGTGTCGTAGCGTAGTATCGTTGATTGGTCCCTACATACCGCTATCGGAACCTCGAGGCATGGCAGTGGAGTGTTAGAGTGAGCACCCAAATAAGGGTCACATGGAGCGAATGGTCTTTGGAGAAGCTGCTTCGGCGGCAGGGTAGCAGTGGGTTGTACCCACACACCTACAGTTGTGCACATGTGGTGCATGGGGAGTGTCCCTGCTTCGGCAGGGTAGCGTGTGGTCTGCTTCGGCAGTGGTGTGATTGATCTGCTCGTGCTGAGGCAGGAGTGTCGTAGCGTAATATCTGTAGGCCCAGGCAGTTAGCGCTATTGACACCTCGAGGCATGGCAGCGGAGCGCCCGGGAGAGCATCCAAGTAAGATTCAAATGGTGTGAATGGTGTGCGAGCACCCAAGTCAGTCTCGCATGGGACGGGTGCCTCTGTGAGCGATAATGAGCGAATACGTTTAGTACTGCCATCCCCCAGAAGTAGTACTGGGAGGTAGTTCCTGGGGGAAACGATGGTGGAGCCCAAGGGAGTTTAGTCGGTATTACCGGTATGGTCGAGTCCGACACTCCAGTACACTTCCGTGTGGTAGTTTGGCAACTACAATGCACGTGTACTGGGTTAGTGTGTAAATGCATTCTCCCTTGTAAAAAAAAAAAGACATCACCTCAGTTCGTCTGAGTTTATTGGTATACTAGCGAAAGAGACCCAGCTTTGCCCGGGTGTTGCAAATGTCACAATGAACTATTTGCAGCACCGCACGCTAGATCAATTTCCGCGCGTTTGTTTTGTTTTCCTCAACAGCTGACCCAAAATTGTATTCAAATGATTTTTTACATTTCCCCGTTAAATTCACCAACTTTTTGTAGATACAATGAATCGATTAGGCAAAAAATCTTGCAAATCGGTAAACCCGTTCGCAAGTTAAATCGTCAGGAAGGAAATTTCAGCTCATTTTTATTATATAGAAGAAGAAGATAACACTATGGGTCTCCGAGCCTTCTGATTATCTGGCTAGTTTATCAAAGGTTCGTTTCTTAAGTCATCATATAGCCTAGATTTAGAAAAAAATCTTGAATGAGCGGCTTAGTACAAATAATGTTTTACCTATATCGTACACTAAGTGTAAGTGTACGAGATAGGTGAAACATTAATGTTAGCTCATTAAAAAAATTCTAAATATTTTGAAATCCCAGTATATCTTAAATAAAAGCCAGCATATTTAGCAAACGCTTGTGCTTCCGAGCGGGTATAAGTACGACAGATTTGCATTTTTTATATTCGCTTGGGAAACTCGTTCATACACACTTGACGAGGCTGATATAATGGTGCCTAAGAGAACGAAGAGAAATAAAGCGAAATGGGCTCTTCAAATGAATCGTTTACGGCGACGTTTGTTCCAGCATGGCGGTTGCTCCATCATTGAGTTGCTTCATTCCTCGAGTAGCTGGCATGCTAATTTAAAAACCAGTATGCTTAGCGGTTCATGTTACATCAAGAATCAAACGATGAGACTCTTAAAATCTTGAAATTTTTTAAAGATTCCAATCATAAAACGAAATTTCGCTTTTCCCATCCACAGGCAGCCATCGAGGACTCGCTGCAGACGATACACGACATAGCGACGGAGAATCTGGGCACGCTATGTCTAACAAAGTTGTTTCGACCACTGCAAATAACCTTGAACCCGGACCGATACACGGGTGCACGGCAGAAGGCTGACCTGGCCGCAGTGGTGCTCCAGGACGTTGGAGTTGCTCGTCACAACGGTAAGGCACTTATCGTCTAATAGGTGATTTTTGTATGTTATGATTTTCATCCAGCAGCATGTGTGATGGTGGCGGTGTCGATAACTTCTCGGAAGGAACTACACATATGTCATCACCGCAGATGAAATTGATGTTACAGAAGAAGCCCTCATTCCGGGAAACAGTTATAGTGCTCTTGTTTGCACGCGTAGGATATTTTAGTACAAATAGAGCTGATATAAAATCCTATTCAATTTATTGACATGAATAGAGGATGAACTTTTCAGTGCTGCTGATGCATGATAACAAAAACCTTCCAACACGTTCAATATGCTGTTCGGTAGAATTGGATAGTTGTTGGCTTCGCAGTCATATAATTAGTGCCGACAGGCATCACATCAATAGCAGAACTTTCGCAAGAATTTGTTGGTTCATTGTGGTGCTTCGCACAAAGACCGACATGCTCTTGAACGTGTACAGCGTTTTCCAAAGATTTTCTTCCAACTTCACAAATATGATTGTTTTCGTCATATTATTTAAGGTACACATGTTGAAAGTTGTTATGTTAACCACGTCAATATTCTATCTATTTGATTTCTAATAACTGAGAAAATGTTATTTCGACTTGCATTATGGTAACATATTATTAACTTATACTTCTGTGAATTTTCTTTTGCTTCGTTTATTTTAACTTTTTTCTTGATTTGATTGAATTATGAGCACTACTCCAAAGATAAGTAATGTATAAGCTAGTTCTGCAACGCTATCAAAAACGAGCAGCCACTTGCGTATCTATAGTATAAGTATTACATCCTTCAATAAAAGAATGGAAAGATATCTGGAATACGCAGAGTAAGGAAACATAAACCAGCGCAATACATACAGGAATAAATACAGTTTATTTTATAGTTTTTAAAGATGCGTTTTAAATTATATATATTAAAGTAAGTGCAGTAAAAAAGTGAAATCGTGAAATGAAATCGTCATTATGCTTCATCAGGAAGGATAGTTCTTCAAATACATTATGCACCAGATCCAGTTTTTCATCAGCCTCATGTGGGATACAAGTTTGAATAAGTGTAAATACAAAATTTAACATTCTATTATTATTCACTTTTTCAAATAGTAATGGCTTGGGAACATCCCCAAGTAAAAGTAAAAACCATTGCATTTGAGAGCAATTTCCCCTAATAGTATCAATGATGATACCGCATTGCTAAACCTCTGCAAACAGCTCAACGAACAAAATGCGATGTAATGGGTTCACTCCTCCTCGAGGGCGGCATACCGAAACTTTCTTTTATCTGCTACGTCGATACTGTTATTATTGTCATCATTTTATTTGGGTCCCATTTTACGAGCCAAGGAAGGTCGCTAGCAAAATGCGAACGTCGATTTTGTCGTTCACCGATACGTTTAGACGGGCCTGTATATTTTTTTTTTGAAAAAGTTACCTTACGGAAAATCTCGCTCTTTTTATTGTTTAACGTAATGGAGATATTAAGTAGGTACTACTGTATTGTGAACCAGTCTAAGGATACATATAGAACACCAGAATCTGAGGATGAAGTGTTTTTCGCGGTTTGAAAATGCGGCTTTTATGTATGAGAGGCAAACTTGAAAAGTTCAAATCAGTTTTAAAGTACATGCACTTGTATAAGATTTTAAGGATAGTTTGTTTAATCAATTTCAATTTGGAATGTTGTTCTATTGAAAACTAGAGGTGTGCAGTGCTCTAGTCCTAATATTCTCGTTAACAGTAATGAATGATGGTTGGAAGAGTTTGGAACGACTATAATTTGCTTTGCTTTATTTGTCTGAAGTCGAAACTGATTAAAAGGCGTGGCTTTGAGAGTCGATGTACCCCATTTCTCGAAGAGTATAAATTTATCTAAAGTGGCTTTAGATCAAGTTTGAGAAATACCTGAATGAAAAACGTCTGCTTCATTTCTTCTCAAAAGCAATGGAGTAGAAAGACATGCACTATACAAAGGACACGGGTATACCTGCTACAAAAGTCAAATAAAGGACGCAGTGGTCCATCCCGAACAAAAAAACACAATGTGAGGCAGTATTTATTACAATAGTTATCTTGCATAGTTAATATATCCCCGAAGGTTTAGAAAAATGTTTGAAGATAACTGCAATAGGTCATTTGGCCGAATATGTCATTTAGCCGAATAGGCCATTTAGCCGAATAGGTAATATGGCCGAATAAACATTTTTTTCAAATCTGTCACTTGACGAATAGGTTATTTAACCGAATAGGTTATTTGACTATTTGGCAGAATATGCAATTTGGCCAAACAGGTCATTTGACGTACCACTTCTCACATCTCAACCATTATTTCTCACTTCCCACTGCGAACAGTGAGAAATGAGAAGTTATGCGAGAGAAAAGAGATGTCTTACTTCTCACTTAGATTTACACACTTTTAACAGAAGAGTGAAGAGTGGGAAGTGAGAATTGATACGTCTCACTTCTCACTTCTTAATCTTCATTTCACACTTCTCACTTCTCACTGTGAAAGTGAGTAGTACAAAGTAAGAAATGAGACGTCTCACTACTCACTTCGCACTACTCACTTTTTACAGTGAGAAGTGAGAAATTAGGCGTCTCACTGTGAAAAGAGCAAAGTGAGTAGTGAGACATCACACTTCCTACTTTGCACTACTTACTTTTCACAGTGAGAAATGAGGAGTGCGAAGTTAGAAATGAGAGGCCTCACACTATCTCCTCATTTCTCTCTTCTCATTTCTCACTCCTAACTATTCCTAGTGGTCCTTTTTGCCAAACGACCAATAAAGCCAAACGGCATCAAAATTACTTTTTCGGCCAAATTACCTATTCGGCCAAACGACATTTTCTGCCAAAATGCACTTCCTGCCAAACGACTTTTTCAGCCAGATAATCTATTCGGAAAAAACAACATTTTCGGCTAAATGGTCCTTTAAATAATTAAAGTCGGCCTAAAGTCGACTAACTGACCATTAAGCCAAATGACATATTCGATCAAATGACATATTCGGCCAAATGCCCCTTTTCGGGTAAACGACTTTCGGCCAAACAACTTTCGGCCTAGTGGCCTTCGGCCAAATAGCATTCGGCCGAGAAGTGGTGGAAGAAAGTGGTTTTCGTACCACGCCCGTGTAAAATCAGAATTTTGAAAGAAAACTCCATTTCACTGCTACTAATGCCAACGTCAGCCACGCGATGATTTGAGACGCCATCCATGCGAATAAATTTTTGCAGCATCTTCCTACAACGAGCGCTTTCCCTGCTACCAACTCCAACTTTCTACCTTCGCCAAGTAGTTATGATTTTCATTTTGAAGAAAAATTTTCAGCTCTACCTTCTCTCGTGTAAAATGGTGAATCTGAGAAGAATCATTTTTCAATCCACAATGCGGTTTTCCAACCAATAATAGCAACCAAACTTTTGTCTGGACCTATCGAAAAAACTGGTACTATTGTCCAACAGTCACTCGATGATTTTTCGCTGAGACGCCACTATCTAAAATACATTTTCAGTACAGCCACTAATGTCTCGGAACCGCAACCGGCGCAATCAACCCTTTCTTCTCATACAATTTTGGACCTCAAACGAACCGATTTTCTTTTCACAATGTGCCACTAACAGCAATCAATCGATGGTCCGAATATTGCGTGGAAATATCTCTTTAGTGCTGCTGCGGTTGGGATTGTATAACATTTCGCCGAAATACATTTTTCGGAATTCATTTTCGCGGAATAACATTTGGCGGTATGTAACTTTTCGCGGTCTGGGAGTCTTCGAAAGGAAAGTGTTGCGTACCATCTATGGTGGGTTGCAGATGGCGGACGGTACGTGGAGGAGGCGAATGAACCACGAGTTGCATCAGCTGTTAGGAGAACCAATCATCGTTCACACCGCGAAAATCGGAAGACTACGGTGGGCCGGGCACGTAGCCAGAATGTCGGACAGTAATCCGGTAAAATGGTTCTCGACAACGATCCGACGGGAACAAGAAGGCGAGGTGCACAGCGGGCAAGGTGGATCGATCAGGTGGAGGACGACTTGCGGACCCTCCGCAGACTGCGTGGTTGGCGAAGTGCAGCCATGAACCGAGCTGAATGGAGAAGTCTTTTATGTGCAGCACAGGCCACTCCGGCCTTAGTCTGATGATAAATAAAATAAACTTTTCGCGGTACGATATTTTGTGGATTTTACCTTGTCGCCGAATTCTTTTCGTCGAAGTTTTAATAACAATAGTGTTCATTCAGCAGTTACTCTTTTTTGGAATTGGTATAATACGAGATTAATACGTCGAAACTTGTATGCTCAAAAACGTCGAAAAAATTTCTAATCGATAACTTAACTAGACCAGACCAGAATTTGAACCCAGCCACCTTCAGCATAGTCTTGCATGGCAGTCACACATTTCCCTGCACGGCTAAGGAAGTCCTCTCGGAATATGTAGGAGTAATGTACAAAATTTCAAATTCCTTTTACAAATCTTTTACTAGGTATATCTGGCAGACCTAACCCATATGTAATAAAGGAATTTTCTTTATACCGAGCAAACGAGTCCATTTCAAGAAGGAATTATTTCTTCACATTGCCTTATACCGACCGGATACGGCCGTTCAAAAAAACTACTACTTTTGTCTTATACCAAGCAAACATGTCCATTTGAAGGGGAAAGGGTAATTTGGCCGAAACCCATTCGGCCGAAAGCCATTTGGCTGAATGCCACTAGGCCGAACAGACCATTGAGTCGAAAACCATCTGGCCGAAAGGGTTGTTTGGCCGAAAGGGTCATTTGGCTGAAAGGGTCATTTGGCCGAAAGGTCATTCGGCCGAAAGGGTTGTTTGACCAAAAGGGTCATTTGGCCGAAAGAGTCGTTTGGCCGAATGGATCATTTGGCCGAAAGGGTCATTTGGCCAAAAGGGTCATAATGCTGAAAGAGTCATTAGGCCGGAAGGGTTATTAGGCCGAGAGGGTCATTTGTCCGAAAGGGTCGTTTGGCGGAAAGGGTAATTTCGCCGAAAGGGTCATTTGGCCGAATAATTCATTTGAAAAGTGAGAAATTAGGAACATTTCATTTTTCTCTTCTCACTGTAAAAAGTGAGAAGCGCGAAATGAGTAGTGAGATGTCTCACTACCCATTTCGCTCTACTCACTTTTCACAGTGAGAAGTGACAAATGGGGAAAGAAAAATGAGACATCTCTCTTCTCATTCCTAATTTCTCACTTTTCAAATAAATTATTCGGCCAAACTACCCTTTCGGCCAAATGACCCTTTCGGCCAAATGACTCTTTCGGCCTAATGACCCTTTCGGCCTAATGACCCTTTCGACCAAATGACCCCCCCCCCCCCTCCTTTTTGCGGTGTTGAACTTAATCTCGAATTAAAAAAACACCTTAATAAAGAAAAAATAATAATAAAGACCCTTTCGGCTAAATGACCTCTTCGGCCAAATGACCCATTCGGCCATATGATTTTCGGCCTAGTGGCATACGGCAAAATGGCTTTCGGCCGGATGGGTTTCGGCTAAATGACCCTTCCCCATTTCAAGAAGACAATATCTCCTCACTTTGCCTTATACCGGCCACTGTGCACTGCTTTAATTGCTTTAAACCACAATCAAAAAGAATTTAAGTCGGAGTACAATAAATATTTTAATGATAATTATTCTAACTTAATTCCGCCAAATGGCATTCCGCGAAATGTGTTTCGGTGGAAAGATGCATTCCGCGAAATATCGTACCGCAAAAAATAAATCCGCGAAATGTTTTCGGCAAAATAGTTTACAATCGCTGTTGGCGATTTATGCAGGGTCTGCTAACACCAGTGTCATCGTTGCGACAGTACTGTGTTCTCCGTGAAATCTTAATTGAACAGAGTAGCCCAGCACGTATGTTTGATGTCTGTGCTTGCGAAGCACATACGAGATTGATTAGTTTACCAATTTTAAACAGTGCCTGGCGAAATTCAATTTTTCTATAGATTAGCGCTTTTAACCCATTGTATTTCCCTTGTCATAAGACGAGTTTATACCATCCCATTGAATTCCACCACTTAACTCGTCTTATGACAAGTGAAGACATTCCACTAAAAAGCTCAAAATAATTTTCTTACCATTGTATTTAATAGTTAAGCAAAACCTTAAAGAGTGCGTCGATTGATACCCAAATCTCCTAAATCGGTTGGAATGAGTTATTTGTTCATACTTCCTGACCACTTTTCGTTACGGTCGCAAATTTAAATCTGCAGTATGTTCCCCCTATGTTCCCAAAGGACGTAATACTACGTCAAAAATGTACGAGGCGGTGACCATAGAGCACCCAGTCGTCCAGCAGCTGTCATCGACCTGCTGCAATATGACGGTGGTAGTCTACATCGACGTTCCCAAACAGAATAACACAGTCGGTCCGCATTCTACGGTC
Source organism: Armigeres subalbatus (assembly GCF_024139115.2). Lineage (NCBI taxonomy): Eukaryota > Metazoa > Arthropoda > Insecta > Diptera > Culicidae > Armigeres > Armigeres subalbatus. The sequence goes on from NC_085140.1 coordinate 307,049,708, forward strand.
ATGGAGTAGCGTGTAGCCAAAACATTCAGTCTACCGAAAGAATGAAGCGTCTTTTTAGTGGAGGCATATGCCACAACGATGTCGATAAGGATTCTCAAACATCAATACCGAGATGTTGCTTACTAGTGTTATAATCAAAGGCCCGAGCAGCACAAGTCAGATCAAATTGGTTGCAGCAACTCGATTGTGACTAAATCTGGTCACATATGGTCACATTTGTGGCTGCAACCTTTGTGGAATATGCGTGCTGCTAGGGGATGTCGATACACCCGTAGACAAAGAAATAGAAGGAGCAGTACATCAACGGTAACAGTCTGGCTAATCGATGGCGAACAACCCTAGCAGCACACATGTTCTACATAAATTACTGCAACTTATATGCGATCAGATTCGGTCACAATCAAGTTGCTGTCACCATTAGTGTCTATCGTGTGCTGCTTGGGAAGGGCGGAGGGGCAACAATTAACCGATATTACTTATCTCCGGAAAAGACGCGCTAATACGAGGCCTGTGGTAAATGTTCAGTTTTAGATAAGTTAAGATACGGGATATGAAGGACGACACACAAAGGTTGATGACCAGAGTTTGCTTACACGTTTGAGAGTTGGTCAGTAACCAATGGTCACACGCAGCTAACCCATACGTTACTGTTGAAGAAGTAAAAAGACAAATCCTGCATGAAATAAATTATACACTTGGTATGTTGATTAGTTGACTTTCAATTTCTGTAAGATTCAAAACAAAAAAAAATAAAACCGATGAAAGGCAGAATTTTGACGAAGAATTTTATGTGTGCCGTTTCTTTTTATTTTTCAGTACTTGTTAAGTTTCATCTATCACAAACTTATACAAGAATTGGTGACTAGGTACAATAATTCACATTCGCTTGCCCTGTCGACATGAGCCATTCACTTCTTCTCCAAAGTATCCAGCCCCTCTGATTTAACCTCCTTCCTCTAATGCAAATTGTTTTGATAATATGTACCATAAAACAACTGTTTTGTAGCCATAACTATTTTTTCACAAATTTACACACACACATTCAACAGGTCTGCTGGATGCGTTGGCGAAAGGGCTGCTCTCCGATCTGCACGTAACAAGTGCACGCATCCTTTCGATAAACATCTCCGACGGTATGATCACCAACTCCGTCTGGTGGAGTAAACCCACATCTGCAATGGGAGCTCCAATTCGGGTGGAAGAAGATGGAATTGCCGTGGGAAGGTCTCCCGATCCTAGCTATCCATGGTATGTAACTCAACCGCCAAGCCAGGGTTTGAATTGTTGTAAATGTTCTTTTTTATAAAGGTTTGCTGACGAATCGTCATCACCGGGGCTGCGATCGCCCAAGTTCGCTCCCTCGCCGCTTAACATATCCTTCAAAGGTTGGTGGACGTACCCGTATTACTCCTGCAACCAAAAACGATGGATTCTATCATACAGTGTTGCCATACCACCGATGGGACGACATGGGTAAGTTACGTAATTTTGTATCTGATAGCATATTAACACCTAGGGTATTCCACAGACTACGAGGGTTCCTTAGCATCGACATCGACATCTCTGACCTGCAAGTCAATCAGTGCAACAATCCGAACAATTTGGAAATCATGAGCTACAATCAACGCTTGAGACAATACTATCCCTTCGTGCGGAATGCCAAGCTCACCGAAGAGGAGCAATACAGCCAGATCGAAGCGTTTCACGGGTCACACAAATGCCACGTTCACAGTATGCGCTGCGTTTACCGGCCAGTCGTAACGAACGTGGCTACGGCAGTCAATTTAAACTACAATCACTATAGCAACACTAGTAGTTATACTAACGGTAATAGCAGTAGCGGTGGATCGGTAATCATCAGCAAAAACATGAGGGTCATCAACGGATGGAAACGCGGTGCATACGAATGCAAATGCCGGGACGGGTTCTATTCCGGTCCACATCCTCAGGGCTTCAACGGTAGTATTATGGAGGTTGCGTATCAGGAGTACCGCGACAACATCAGTAGCTTCTTCATGGACTCGTTCGTGTGTCTGCGATGTTCACCGGGATGTACAACCTGCACCGGTCCGTATCCCTGCTTGGCAAGCTACAACTGGGTGTTTCGGTGAGTTAGTAAGCACTTGTAGCTTACAATGGATTTATAATTGGAATTGAACTTAAAGTTCTCAGTTATCACGCATTGGTAAACTAGAATTTAATTAAAGTTATTTTCGCTTTTCTTCCACCTACAAACCATAAGGACGACCCTCCTTACCTTCTCGGTGATGTGCGCCGGGTTCACCATCGTCCTCACACTGTACATGTATCAGCACCGCAAAATAAAAGTTTTCAAGGTGGCCAGCCCGATCTTTCTCACCATTACCCTGCTGGGTTGTGCCTTCATGTATCTGGAGATGGCCGCCATCTTTCCGATCTTGGACACCTATTCCTGCATAGCCACCAAGTGGACACGTCACATGGGCTTCTGCGTCACCTACACGGCACTGCTGATGAAAACGTGGCGCGTCTCGCTGACCTACCGAGTTAAATCGGCTCACAAGGTTAAGCTCACCGACAAGCAGCTGCTCCAGTGGATGGTTCCCATCCTGTTGGTGATGTTCATCTACCTGGGGACATGGACCCTGTCGGCACCGCCTACCGCAGAGAAGGTAAATACACCTTTAATTGCATGTCTATTCAAAATTTAACCACCCACAAATTGGTTTGCAACTGAGCTGCTATCCTCACTTTTGCCCTCCTGCTGGGATTCTGCTGTCGGGAAATAAGCAGACCAATCGTAGCAGCTTCTATATTGGCTGATGGGCAAAAATGGCCAAAAGATGTTTTGCCAAAATTGATAAAGGAAATTTTGATTTGTGCATGTTTTTGGTAGACAATTTTCATTTGCTTACGGCATGATAGGTGACGAATAATTGCTACGATACTAAATGGAAAGTTCGCAAAGAAGCGCGAGGTCGAAATTAATCTCACAACTCATCTAGTGGCCATGTCATCAACAGTTAATTGACAAGTCAACATACCTTTTCCAAACGTTCTGGGTTGAAAATCCTTTGAACGGCTCGGATAGTGTTATGGGCGACACGTGGAGCCACTATTACCGAGAGTGACAAAAGAAAGCTGATTTATGTTCACATTTTTATGTTGAAAATTGTCATATGTCAAGAATTCATCACTGACATCATGATTCAAATAATACTATAAATAGCAGTTCTAGAGCATATGCCTTGAAAATGTAATAGATATGTAATAGCTATGAATAAATTATTGCAAAGCAACACACACCGACTTTTGGCCACCAAGATCCCAATATTGCCATCATGATCGCACTACTGGTGTCAGCTCATAAATAATTGATGATGGCATTTGATTTGATTGCTTAAAACGAGAATCACGGCCAGTCTCAACAGGTCTATTCAAACTTCCTATCGCCGAGGGTTGTAATACAATTTGTGGGGAATTGAACTGCACAGAGGACAATAAAAGTATCCCCGAGCGACGAGCATTTTACCGTTTTGGGTCACTCGTGTGAACCAACCAGACGCAATACCTTTTGGACTTATCGTTGTGTCGGTGGAGGGGCGCTGGTAGAGTGAGTGACAAAACTTGTCATATGACCATTCCCACAGAGACGAATTATTCAAATCAACATCATTATTCGAGGACCAGCAATTGGAGTGCGGACAGATCGAATGACTTTTTTTTCTGGGGGAGGAATATTAGAAAAAAGCCTATTTGGTAGAAATATGAATTGACTGTTTTTCTAAAGGCGAGACGAGTGGACTTTATGCAGCGTCTGTATGTAGAGGCAATGAATTAATTCGCTTGGAACATTTGGCATGCGACGAGGAACTCAGTGTTATTTTTCGACTTCGATAAATGGATTTTACAAAAAATGGTAATGAATATTTGCACATTGTGTCTCGTATAAATGAGCGGTACTAAAGGGAACTAAGATATGTTTGTAAGGTGTCAGGCCATTTGGCCAAATGCCGTTCAGCCGAACGGGTCGTTTGGGCGAATGCCGTTTGGCTGAATAGTTTTAAAATTTGACCTCAGATTACGAGAAGTGAGAAGTTCTTTCTCCTTTCTTCTATCTTCTTTCTTCTTTCTCCTATCTTCTTCCTTCTTTCTTCTTCCTTCTTTCTTTCTTTCTTCTTACTTCTTTCTTCTTTCTTCTTTTTCTTTATTTTTCTTCCTTCTTCTTCTTTCTTCTTTATTCTTTCTTCTTTCTTCTTTCTTCCTTCTTACTTTCTTCCTCTTTCGTTCTTCTTTCCTTTTATACTTTCTTCTTTCTTCTTTCTTCATTCTTCCTTCTTCATTCTTCTTTTTTTCTTCTTCCTTCTTTCTTCTTCTTTCTTCTTTCTTCTTTCTTCTTTCTTCTTTCTTCTTTCTTCTTTCTTCTTCCTTCTTTCCACTTTCTTCTTTCATCTTTCTTCTTTCTTCATTCTTCATTCTTCTTTCTTCTTTCTTCTTTATTCTTTCTTTTGTACTTCTTTCGTTTTTATTCTTTTTTCTTTACTCTTTTTTCCTTATTCCTTGTTTCTTCTTGCTTCTTTTTTTTCTTTTTTTATTTTGTCACTTTTCACTTCTTGCCTCCCATTCCCATAATAAAACGTATTTCAACTATTCGGCCAAATGGCATTCGGGCAAGGCTATTTTATCATCCCGCGTTATATCATAGATCCATGAGTCGATGTTCTATGACTCGATATCGACTAATGGAAGCAAATTATGCCGTACTGCCATACTTTACGGTCCCTTCAATATCGACTCATGGAGGTTTGACTGTATTCGAGATTTTTAGTTTAAACGATATAATTTAATTTTTATATTCGAGTTATTTACAATCGAATATCATACCAACTAGGGAACACATGAAAATCGAAAATCGACAAAACAAACCGGGGCATGTTGCGATGACACATGTTGGTATTGAAGCATAAATATGGAACATTGCTTACAGAGGTATAACATACTCTGGTATTTGTTACGTTAAGTATGTTGAATCTAAAGTATTTTCCATAATAATTTTCGATGTCTCTTGCTCGGGACCGTTTGATTTCATTCGCCTTTTCAATCGAGTCACGGTACGCCTATAGAACTCTTTCGGCATAAAATAAATTGGTGGAAAGTTCCGATAATTATAAATACACTAAGAAAAAGACATCAATTCAAATAATAACATTAAATGAAAATGTCGATGCCTCCTAAAATTACATCCTACTCTTTCACGTGATGTATTAGTTCCAAATTTTTTGCCAATTTGACCCAAAAAATGCAAAAAAGGGGTTATTTTTGGAACGTGTTTTTTTAGGTAAATTACCTAGAAAAGAACGTATAGCTGCTAGATCAATATATTGTTCAATACAGACAAAAAATATTTCGAAAAAGGAGTAATCATCATAAGTACGAATGTGGCTTTAGAATCAGACGATTATCAGGTATGGTATATATTGAGGTTTACTCTGAACCCCAACGACACAGACCACATTTCTCCAAAAAGTGAAAAAAAACTGGTTGCGTTAGTGAAAACAAGAGCTCGGAATCATTTTTAATATTTTTTGGGGCTAGTCGCTATTAATTTGAAATTGTTCCAATTCTCGTCCGAGTGCAATTATTCCATTTTAAAAATCTATAATGCTTGTTAATTGAGTATAAAAAGCAGATAAAATGGATGGAAAAATTTTAAGTGATAGCCGAAAAACATGTTATGCAAAATACTCGAAACATTGCGAAGGAAAAAAAGGATAGAACATGACAACTATTCGAAACATTCTGGAAAACTCGAAGCAAATAGAAAGTTAGGCTATATGTAACCATAAAACAATAAATTACTTGATAAACATTGGAATTATTCAATAAAAAAATGTATTTATAATTATCGAAACGGCTATAGATCCGAAAATTGTTGGAATTTGAAATTGAAGGTGGAGCATTTTCTTGCTTCAAGGAGACGCTTGGTGTTTTACTCTGGAAGACTTGTGCGGTGGTAGTGTTACAAACTTTTCTCTTTGGTGCGGCAAAGAAGACGCATGGTACGCGTAGTACGTATGGATGGACCGTAGAATTCGCCTATCCGTAGAATCCAATCTCGGCGGAGCGATGAAGGGAGCCAGCAAGGAGAACAGAGGAGCGGTTGCATTCTGAAGCGCAGAAATCAAACTCAATTCGAGTGCCTGCTCTGCAACTTTTTCTTTTTTTATCTTTTATTGAGAGGGAAAAGCCGGTACCGACTCTGCGACGAAACTCCGATAAAGACTAGAGATCACACTGAAAGTCATTTTAGCCAGCGGTGGCGGCAGGAATCGGTGAGGCAATTTTTTTTATTAAGTTCGTTTTCCAAAGATTTGTTTCCGGAGTTTTTCGGAATATTTGTAAAACATTAACTGGAGAATGCTTTGAATTTCATCGGAAAAATCAAATAAACTTTACGCAACTCTTAACTCCGATATGTGATACTTTTGACGCATTTCATAAACCGCAGTTTCACCGTTGCAGTGCTTGAATTGACGATGAGCTTATTTACATCGTGTGATTGTACGACAATTCCCCGAATAACAATTCCCCGAATGCAATTTCCCTGAATAACAATTCCCCGAATGTAACAACACAAGCAACACCTCTTGTTTCTCAGTGAGTAACAACAACTGTGGTGTGACTTACTAAAGGTCTGACTTATGCACAACGCGTCGTATTTGGAACTCCTTTGTGACACAAAAAGCGCAAGGGGTGGAGCCTATTTGCAACATCTTGCGGCTACAATGAAAATAAAAACACAAAAACCAACCGGGAATCGAACCATGGACCTTGAGATTTGCAACCTTCTACTATAACCATCACACCATCAATTCCATTTAGAGATTCTGCTACAAGTGAACTACATAAACAACAAAGTCATTTGTAACTTTATTGTACCTTATACGGAACATGCGGGGGCTGTCAAAAATAAAATACTGCTCAGCAGAGCTCAAAGTATTTGCAACATATCAGAAACATTGTCGTAACAGCAATGAACCGAAGTGTTATTAGTTCTGCAACTTATCTGTTTTGTTTCTGATATGAAACACATCGAATTTTAAACCACCCAAGAAGTCAGATTGGTAGAATATTGCGACCCCACTTAAACGGAAATGAAACATTATGTTTTTCTGAAACTGGGAAGTGGCTTCAATGTGACTCGATGAATTGCCAGTGTCTTCAATGCAATTTCTTAGGAACAAACACCTATTTGAAAGATGTTACGCGTGCTGCTTGGGAATTCCCCGAATGTAACAATTCCCCGAATGTAACATTTCCCCGAATGTAACAATTCCCCGAATGCATCTCCCTTCTTTTTTTAGTGCGGCACAAGGCGATGGGTATTAAGTCATGCGAGCAAAGGCCTATGATTGCCGATCCGGAGCTTGGGAGTTCGATTCTCGGTGCAGCCTAAGATGCTTCAGGGAGGGAAGCATTTTCGGCGCCTTGTGCACAGTGTAACTATTGTACTTGCTACACAAGATATTCATGCAACTGGCGGGTACCGGAAAGCTTTCGATAACTGTGGCAATTATAATAGAACACTAAGTTGAAAAACCGCCCATGTTCCAGATAGAATGTAAAGCCATTGAAGATGAAGACAATGCGCTGAAAGAAGGCAATGCTTTCTTCAAATAAACGCATTTGATCTGTATAAGACGAAGTGAGGAGATAATGCTTTCTTTAAATTAATAAGTTTGCTCGGTATGATGAACGCATCTGCCCGGTTTAAAGCCAAGGGAATGTCTTCTTAAAATGTACGCGTCTGTCCGGTATAAGACGACGGTAGGAGATAATTCCTTCTTTAGATGATAGCATCGCCCGGTATTAGGGGAAAGAAAGTGATAATGTCTTCCTCAAATGAACACATTTGCCCGGTATAAGGCAAAGAAGATAGACAGCCCCTTCTTTAAATAAACTCGTTTTTCTGGAATAAAGTGAAAGAATGAAGCAACGCCTTCTTTAACTGATCGCGTCTGTCCAGTGTAATGAGAATGGAGGAGATAATGCCTTCTTCAAATTAGGGCCTTTGGAGACAGAAGTTCTGTCAGCAATAAAGCAAAAAATGGGGGGATAATTCATTTACTAAGCAAGTAGCATGTTTGCCAGGTATAATAAATGATTGATATGAAGCAATTATATGTTTCAAAACTGCTGTTACATTACACCACACTTATCTGAGAAAATGCCAATTCATTTAATATAACATTCCAAAAAACGGCATTCTTCCTAAGATCATTCTGAAAAAGGTAGAATCCATCGAAAATCACACTGCGAAAGTTACAGACCGCCTAATGCTATATTGAGAAAATGAATTCGGGAAAACGTTTTTCGGTTAAATATAATACGTTCAATACATATTGCGTAATAAGGGATTTTTTTTTCCTCATGCTGGCCAAATTCGTCTGCATTAAAATAAGAGATCAGATTAGTTCTTATTCTCATTCTCAATTCATTTCTCAATTCATTTGCATCTCGAGACGAGCCAGACTCGGGCTGAAAGTTTCGGTAATAAAGAATAATAAAAAAATCGTTGCATTAGTTCGAGCTAACGCCTATTTTTGAAGGACCACATCTACCATTTGCTTACTTTGTAAAAATGCCTTCTTTTAAAGAATGCATCACATCCCTCATTATCATATTCAGGGCAGATACATGTTATTAAAGAACGAATAATAACATTCAATATCTGGTGAAACATCCACTGAAGAAGGGACACATTTACCATTGCACTATTCCGAGCAGATGCATGCTTTTTAAAGAAGGAATCACATTCACCATAGCCTCTTTCCGGGCAAACGCATTATTTTTGTTTACAAGGATTTACATCCACCATTGCCTCCTTAGAAAGCACTGTACTCTGATATCTTTATAATTCAACAACACATCTTGGAGGATCAAGAACTACAAATACTACCAAAGGCTATTCAGCTGATAATCTCACTCTTGAATGTATCTTTGAACGTTGCTTTTTTCGGACGCAAGAGGACGTGTTTACAAGAGGTACTATGTTTTCGGGGAATTGTTCCATTCGGGGAAATGTTACCTTCGGGGAATTGTTACATTCGGGGAAATTGCATTCTGGGAAATTAAAATTACATTCGGGGAATTGGTTTTCGGGGAATTGTCGTACAATCACATCGTGTCCTTTGGGCAGGTTCACGGGAAACTTGAAGTCGAACGAAACCTGCTGTGGACTTCATCTGTACGTCCAAAAAAAGGAAAGTTTTTACATCCTGCTAGCCTTCTCGATTTTCAACTACACTCCAGCGGGCAGCTCTCGGTTTTTCTTGAGGATAGTGAGCTCATTTCTGTAGGATTCTGCTTGGATCTGCATGAAAATAGTGGACTCAGCTTTGAAAAATTCGTCCCGGTTTAGCCACGCCGTTATTTCTGATGCTTGCTTCGCAATTGTACAGCGGAGGTTGCTGATGAATCGGTGATCCCGTTGGCCACCGCACGAACGGGACATTCCCATTTTTAGAATCTTCCAAACTGCACCAGTTGATCTCCGACGACGCCTTGAAGTAGATGAAGCGGGCGAAGCTCTTCTTCTGACTCAGGTATTTTCAGTGATTACTTGGGCCACTTTTCGGAATTTTTGTACAGCAACTCTAAAGTCAGGAACCACCGACTGTCGGATGTGATATTTGCTCCCTGGCCCCATTTGGTGGCCTCGTCGGCAACGTTTGAACGGGATGGAACCCAACGCCACTCATCAACCTGTGTTAGCTCATTGATTTCCGTCAGCCTGAAGGCAACGAATTGTCGATACTTGCGAGGATCCGATCGCAACCAAGAAAGGAACATTCAAGAATCACCCCAAAACACTTTGCGATTGATTAGAAGCGTTTGGTTCTTCACTACGGATTTCGACAGTTCAGCTCCAAGAACGGCTGCTGATAATTTTAGCCTCGGAATGGACAGGAACCTTGAAGGTGCTAGGTTCCTTCGTTTTCGCCGACACCAGAGAAAAAACAAATTTTCGTTTCTTCCACGATTCTAAAATACGCTACCGATGCGAAGGCTCTTCAGAAGCGTCGACGGAAATATGCAACTCTCCTGAACGGTAATCAGTAGAATAGCCCGGAAAGTTACATCGTGGAACGTCAATGTGTTTTATTTGCTTCATCAGCTTGATCCACCGTATCTACTGTTCATGGTAGTGATGTTAATTTTAAAATTAAAAAATCACATAAATGAAGAATCAAAAAAAAGTATCAACTGTTCGACAAGTTAGTCTGGAATATGCACATTCCAGCCAATTCCCGAATGCCAGATGTGCTGCACGAGTACTTTTCTATGAACAACAAAAACGGCAAACGCCTTGGAAGATGCACACATCTTGGTCTGGCCTCCATGTCAAACCAAGAACACGTTGATCGGCAGCCAACCTGTCGATTAACTTTTTCTTCGGAGATTCTGTTTGTTGCTCCCCGATTCGTGTTAGGACTTCGAACAAATTGGACAGTCAGTTCTAGTGGTTGACCCCGACTTGGAGTGTATCATCTTGCCCAGCACAGCAATGACTTCTACTGTTTGTACGCTGCATAAGAAATCATCCAAGTAGTGATGCTTTTTGATTGCTTCCACCGTTCGTGGAAACGGAGAACTAATCAGCGTTCCGATTATTAATAAACTGAGCTGCAGAAGGGGAGCATGTGGAGCCAAAGGTAGCAACGTTCATCACGAACACGTCGAACGGTTGAGATGGATTGTCGCGCCATAGAAACAATTGAGTGGAACGGTCTTCTGATCGAATAAAAATCTGATGGATCATTTCACAGATATCGGCGCTGATCGAAACCTCAAATTGACGAAATAATCTTAAGACGACAGAAAGAGATGCGAGAAGATCCGGACCAGCAAGAAGAGCAGAGTTGGGCGATTGGCCTTGGACCATAGCCGCTGCACCACACCTTGTTTGGCTTTCTTGGGTTCGTTACGACGTTCAATGGCAGGAACCAAGTCCGTTGGGATCGAAACTGGCCAGCTCCTCTGAATTTGCCTTATGTTTGGGAAATTAACACAGTCATCAGGGTTCGCAGAAATCGCTCTCAATAGATAACGAACAACGAAAAAAGAGAGGCAAAAACTGTTCCGAATCATAACAAGCCAAGATAACAAATTTATCAAACTTGTATACAAGTGCGAAAAAAAACAGAATCGGATTGGCAGCCCCACAGAAAAATAGTGATTCTCGCTTTGTTTTCGCTCATTTCGTGTTGGTTACTGCACAGCTGTGTAAAACAAGTTGGAATGCGTCATCAGAGCCAGTGCTCCCCGTGTTTGGAGCTTTCTAAAAGAAATTTATCATGGGGTGTAGCCTTCCGAATCAGTTCTCTATCATGACAGCTTGCGAAAAAAGTCTCTCGTGGTATGCTACATATCGTACATGTAAACAGAGATGATAAGTGAGGGACTTGTTCATTCTCTTTAGGATTCAATCCCTGACAGTCATATTTCCACAGCAAGCCTGTTTGAAACCTTCCGGCTTCCAAAATTCGCTTGGCTCGTTTGTCATCCTCACTTTCAATAGCAGAGGCTGCAGCACCCATACTTTCCAACGAGAAAAACTCCTTTCCTAGTTCATGCAACTCTTGATCGGTTGAACGTGCAAAAATATGAAACAGCTGATGTGTCGACGGTACGTTTGCAGCAGACGTTGTTCCGCACACCGCCCATCCTAGTCTGGTTTTAGCAGCAATTGGGTTTCCCTTGGCTATTTCCCTGCTTTTTCATGTCGCCATGACGAACGAATTCTCCAAACCAACTAGAATTATGGGAACAGCGTTAGCGTAGCTACGGATTTGAAGACTTTGAAGGTACGGGAACTGTTTTCTTAAGTTCGCTGAAATTCAGTGATTGAACTGGAAGGTTCAATTTTTTGACGGCGTATACTTCTTTCTATACGAGCCGCGGAGAATTTGGTTCTTTAGAAATCTGTAACCGAACAAAGCGGGTGTACGTCACCGGTCACTCCAAGTTCCTCAGCAATCTTCGATTCCAACAGCGTCCTAAAGAAGACGTCATCAAGAAATGCAAACGTTCGAATTGTTTTGCCTTTTCTATGTAACGATACCGGCACAATGCGGAATAAAACCGCCAGCTTGAGCTGACAATAAACTGTGGCTGTGCTCGTAGTTTACATAGGATCGATCGGTTTAGCTGACTGTGGATTCCCAGATTGAAGAAGTTTATGATGACGTTATTTGCATCCTTTTGTCCGCAATTGTTCGCTTTACATGGGAACTACCTGTGGGAACCTAGGCAACGACGAAACAAATATTTCTTCTGAACAAGTTTTCAACTATCACCAAGACTCAGCTTGTGAAAGATATGACAATCCTTGATCTTGTGGCCCATTTCATGGCATGCGACACACGGCTTCTGTTGCCTCGCCTGACGGGCCACTATATGTCGTGGGCACAGTGTACACACTTTCCTCCTCTGCAGCGTGTGCGTTTACGTCCATCTTCCCCTTTGTCTTCTGTTTCGCCTGCTTGCTTTGATGTTCTTCTACCTCATTCAAAAAAGTCACATCACTTGCGGATGTCACGATCTATTCTTTATAAGACCCGAATGTGGTCACGTCGAAGATGAGGTGCTGGCGCTTGAAAAGTGACCAGTTAAGCTTCAGTGTAGCTGGAAGCTTGCTTACCATTTTCTGAAGAAGTAAGGGATTAAAGATCTTGAAGCAGCTCTGATCGGCGGAAATGGTTCAAGCAGGTTCTTCATATTGGATTGAGGAGCAATCGTCGGAATGAATTTGGAGCACGTTTGACTTGCCGAACTGGTAACCTTGTCGTTACCAAGCTGACCGAGAACTCGTAAGTCGCATTGCGCGCTGGCATGGGAACATTCGTCGAAATCTTGGCACTTTCGATGACTCCACCAACCGTTGATGGTACTGAGTGCAGAGGATCCCTAATTCCGCTCGGTGGTCGCTTCATTTCCTCAATTTGACGGGTTGTCGTCGCTGCCAACTGCTCCGGCAGACTGTCACATTGCATTTGAAGATCACGTAACTGCTTCATCACTTCATCTTAAACGGGCGATAGCTGCTGCAGTAGGCAAACTCGCAAAATGGATAGCATTGTCTCCCGGGTGTACTTGGCTATGTTATGGTTAGGTTTACTTGCTTGCTGGGAATACGCTTCACCTGCCAATTGCAGCTCCGTCGGTGCCCAGAAGACTGGAATATTTCCAGAGCGTGGCATCTCGTTAGATTTCACGGTTAGAAATCTAAAAAGTTTGTTATTTTCACCTACATTTCTAGTCCAATTTTTAGTGTGTTTAGTGTATACCGATCACTGCTTGCCAATCAATTTTGATAAATACACCAACGCACAATATATTTTCACTTCTCCTTCTACTTCTCATTTGTCCCAATACGATACCGTTTTACAAACGAAGTAACCAGAAAACGACCGTCCCCTTGCAGCAAAATAAGAACCCCTCTAATGGAACCGAGCCACCCCGGACAAAAGGAAAAACAATAAAAATTATTTGTAATAATTCGTAATAAGATTTCCCGTGGCGAAACGTATGAGTGTTGAGTATGCACCGCAATGTTATCCATTTTGGAAACACATCTTAATTAACTCACAGACGGGAGTGTGCTATCAAAAGTATCCGCAGATATACAATCTCCGGTTGGGCGAAAACTTAGTTAAGTAATGTTTTAGGGGTAATCGGCTTAAATTTGTCGTTTGAGCACCACTACAGTCGATGGGGAATCTTGTCCCATTGTTTCCTATTGAAAATTAGATAGATCGGACTGATCCCATATTTAATGCCAAAATACGATTTCCATTAAAAAAAAACACTCTAAAAAAATATCCTAGGTTTTTTTTAGCTTATCTAATGCACCCACACCATTTGTTGGATCAATTGGGATTTTTGCAGTATTGTGGACTCATCATTATTTTTTAATTATATTCTAACTGAGGTGTCAACTGTCGCTACTGCAAGTCAGTCTCATATGTATATGGCATCCATGTACAGATGGGACTGATTTACAGTTAGTGGCAGTTGAAATGTCGATAAATACTTCAACTATATATTTTAAATGATTTGATGGTGTCATTAATAGAAGCATATTACCCTTACTTCCCCAATAACCAAGCACAATTGCGTTGGCAAAGCATCATTTACATTTTAACTAATTACGCTCGAAACTAAAGTACTCGACTATGTCTGATTTGAACCAACCCACTTTTCGGTAGGGTGAAATTTATCACAGAATAACTTGTGTTTGAAAATGTTGTACACAGATTTCTGTTTTTCCACAATTTTTGATCGTGTAGCTTTTCAGTTCAAAATTACAAAATTACTGAAAAAAATGTAAATCGTATAAAAACAGAATCATGTGTATTTGAATAGAACGTCCACGAAATATGCTACGTTTTCAAGGGTGGAGTGATGAAATTCGAATTATGGATACGTTTAAGATCACAAAATCATAAAAAGTGTATTTTTTTAGATAGATTTTGGGAAAGATGTTTTGATTATTAGAAGTCATATTATATACCTTCCACAATTTTCAATTTCCCTACAACCGTAAACTAACCCCATGATGCATTACGATTTTGCTTCTCCCATCCACCCGCAGATAGTCGACCAGAATGGACTCATCTTCAAGCAGTGCTCCTACAACTGGTGGGACCACAGCCTGGCCATCGGCGAGGTGCTGTTCCTGGCGTGGGGCATTCGAGTATGCTACAACGTTCGGAATGCCGAGTCACTTTACAACGAGGCCCGGCTCATCTCGTATGCCATCTACAACATCGCCCTCGTCAACACCACCATGGTGGCGTTCCAGTGAGTATTCAGTCAAGGGGTAGAGTTTAGATTTTAATTGGTTCACTGCGGCCGAACAACCAACCAACTGCGACCAATTGCCAACATTCTATGTTGCCATTATTAAAGCCTTTCCACGTTAAATTTCGGACACTGAGAAAATGTCCAACTGATTTGTAGCCATTCCATCTCTTTGGACAAGAAGGAAAACCCGCTGAAAGAATAACATAAAGGGGAGAGATTCAACTGTCGTGTAAATTGATCTCCTCAGTGGTTTGTGGAAATTTAAAAAAATCACATGGGATGATGGGTGTCCGAAATTAACGTGGACAGGCTTTAATTAAGTTATTAATAAAAACAAGTTTTTTTTTTTCAACAGATCGAAGCATAGTTTTCTCGTAACATCCTATAACTACATCCCTGTTATTGCGTTTTCAACTATGCATTTGATGAAGTGTTCTTCTAGAACGATTAGGCATTTATGCATTCGCACCATTTTTGGTATGCAGACATGGGGGAATGTTAGTGGTTAGTGCAAATCCAGAGAGGGTCGAATGATATTCCTGGCAGGGTTTCATTCCAGACACAGGCTTAAAAACCAAAGCTAACATTTTCTTTTTTTTTTGCAAAAACTCCTCCGTAGTAGTGGGTGCTCACTCGAAAATTTACAATGCAGCTAGTTGAAATTGAGCTTTATTATACAATTCCTGAAAATCTGACGAAGCTACGTAAACACAATTTAGTTTTTTGTATCAACGAACAGGTTTTTGGCAAATAAGTTGGTAGAGCTGTATAAGTTATGAAAAGCAAGGTCAAATGGCTCTAGATATAATATCGGAGAAGCTGTACATAAATTGAGACTTATTTCGCCCGAGTGAATGATGATGATGAATGATGATCATTCATCTGAAAACCATTTGGCGAATGCCATGTGACCGAATAATACGATTGGCCAGAAGTCATCTAAGTGAATTTTTGCCAAATTACGGCTATTAGACCGAAAATACCGTTAGGCCGAAATGTAGTTTGGCTGTAATGGTCGTTTGAAGGAAAAGGCCATTTGGCGAAAATTTCATACAGGCGAACTGGTCATTGAGAATGGCGTTTGCTGCACGATTGTATTGCTAAAAATGTCGTTGGGCCACAATAGCCACAACAATAGCGAATTTGAAAAGTGTAAGGTGATTATTAATAATTGAGAAGTGACAAGAATGTAAGGAAATGTGAGCAATAAGTGCGAAGTGAGAAGTAACTAACAACTCTTAAGTAATCTGCGAGACGTCAGATGTCTCTTATCACTTTTTCTCGCTTCTAACTTCTCTCTAACTGTTAGAAGTGAGAAGTCTCATTTTTCTCTTCTTATTTCGCTTTTCTCACTTTTCACAGTAAGTAATGAGTATGTGAGAAATAAGCAGCGAGACGTGAGAGATGAGATGTGATTGCCTTAATTCTTACTCCTTCCTGCTCACTATTCGACAGCGATTTTGACCTGCCTTTATGTTGTTCTATGTTTAAAAACTATTCCGACGATCGGTGGCATTTTTTAGAAATTTCATACGATTTGACGCTCCTTAGAGACCATCCATAAATTACATAACGCTGAAAGGAAAAGGGGGGAGGGGTGCTGAAGGGTGACGATCCATTCCAAAAATTAAGATTCATACCGGAAATGTGACATAGGAGGGTGTGTCAAATTAGCTATATTTTGCTTTTCGTAATTGATGGATCTTCTTATAAGGAAAGTGATGGCTTTAACAGGTACTATTGTTTTCATGTTTTTTTCAGATTAAATATTCTTTGGACCAAGTTTGAGTATAAAAGGGCTAGAAAAACCCTCCTGACAGTAATAGGTCAAATCTATGAGATCAATTCATACTAGAGCATTTTTGAAAGTGTGATAAAGTGATCCGATAAAGAGGAATAAAATGTTTACCGTCAATTGGAAAGCTTCTTAAAAATAAAATCTCATAGAAATTCAGATCTACAGTGAACTTTCCTTTACTCGATACTGAAGGGACCATCGAATTAGGGAGTTCTCGAGATGGGGAACACATTTATATTTGGCCGAATGCAAATTAGCCGAACAGTTTAAATGTGTTTCCTTATTAAATGAAGTGAGAAGTGACATGTTCGAAGTGAATAGTGAACAGCGAGAACTGGGAAGTGAGGAATGAGATGTTTGAAATGAGTACAGAATAGTGAGAAGTGACTACTGAGAAACGCAAGTGAGTTTTGAGTAGTGAGATGTGTGCAGTAACAAGTGAGAAATGAGAAGTGATAAGGAAGTGGTGAAAAGTGAGATGTGACTTCGCAACTAAGTGAGAAGAAAGGTGTAAGTAGAAGGAAAAAAGAAGCAAGGGATAAGAAGAATATAGGATAATTATGAAGTGAGAAGCGAGATGTTGAGTAGTCAGCAGTGAATGGAGAGATATAAGACAGAAGGAGGAGGAAGGCAGAAGAAAAAGAAGGGAAGAGAAAAAATCTCATTTCTCGCTTCTCACTTTTTACTACTCTCTTCTCGCAACTTACATCTCACTTCTTATTTCTCACTTTTCACTTCTCACTACTTACTTCTTACTTCTTTCTTTGCACATCTCGCTTCTCATCATCCGTTTCCCACTACTCACTTCTCACTTCACACTTCTCACTACTGACTATTTATTTGTCACCTTGTTACGGTTTATTTTATCTTACCTGTAAGTGACAAATGTTTGAATGGAATTATTTCCCAGACACAAACCTTATATTGCTGGTGCAAAACATGGCACAAAATTATTATTTTAAAATTAAATTATATTTTTATTGTAATAACCTCTCAATTCGCACATATCACATTTTTCACTTCTCACTTCTCAATTATTACTTCTTATATCTCCCTTCTGACTTCTCATGTCTCACTTATCACTTTTCACCTCTTATTTTTCCTTCTTACTTTCCACTTCTCACTACTCGATTTGAACTTCGAACTTGTCACTTGTTACCTCTCAATTCTCACTTCCCACTACTCATCTTTGTTTTTAAATCTTCATTTCTCACTTTTCACTTCTCACTTCGTCAAAAAAGGTGACTCCTCACTTCGAATTTCATATCACTTTTAACTGTTGACTTCTCACTATTCATTTCTCACTTCTAACTTCGCACATCTCACTACTCACTTCACACATCTCACTTCTTACTTCGCACTTGTCACTTCTCACTTCTCATTTTTCACTTTTCACTTCTCACTTATAACTTCTTAAACCTCACTTCTGACTTTTCATTTCACACTTATTACATTGCACTTCTAACTTCTAACTTTTCACTTCGCACTTCTCACTATTCACTTCACACTTCGAATTTCTCACTTCTCACTTTTCATTACTCACTTCCAACTATTCATTTCTCACTTCTTACTCCGCATTACTCATATCTCACTTTCTTCTTCTTCTTTCTCTTCTTACTTGGAATTTCTTACATCTTACTCCTAACTTTTCACTTTTATTTCCTCACTTCGCATTTGTCACTCCTCGCTTATCACTTTTCACTTATAACTTCTAACTATATCGTGCATACAAACACTGTGCATACATTATACTGTTTCTGACAACATGCATTGGAAAATTACTTCGACTTAGAAAATATCGAGTAAGGGAGATATCAACTTACGGAGGGAGTGCGATATACTAGACTTTGAATTTCACCGAGTAAGGGAAAATATCGAGTTACAGAACATCGAGTTAGGGAGAGTTCACTGTATTACACTGCTATGGAATTTATAACGCAATAAATGTGCTACTTGGCACCATATTGAATTTCATATAACATTCCGCCCAATATGTTTGTTGTCCAAACAAAAACTAGAAACTAATCATAGCTATCCCTTCTGAGCACAAACAAAAGTCACAAAAGTTGAAATGTATCACACCAGCTCAATAGCAGCCATTTCCCCCCACACGAACTGTAACACAACGCAACAGCACAGTGAACTAATAACCGTTAATCTCCTCTTTATCCCTCGCCGACAGTTTATTCTTCTTCCCACAAGCCGGACCCGACATCAAATATCTGCTGGGCTTCATCCGGACACAGCTGAGCACATCCGTAACGATAGCGCTCGTGTTCGGACCGAAAATTTTGCGAATATTGCGTGGTCAGGGCGATCAGTGGGACCAACGAGCCCGGAAACGAGGCATAACCGCATCGTTCTCTCTCAATGGCATCGGTTTGGTTCCGGAGGAAACCGCAGACCTCTACCAGGAAAATGAAGAACTGAAGGTAAACCATCAACCCATAGATAAGCCACTTTCGGGAAACTTGAGCTTTCCCACAACATTTCACTTTTTTTCCTGTTCTGTTTTGTTTTCTCCCAAGGAAGAAATTCAGAAACTCGCTGCTCAAATTGAATTTATGAGGATTGTTCACATGGAGATGAACAATCGACACCTGAAACCGAAACCGGGGAGTTATTTTACACTGAAAAGTCCTCTCGGCAAGAGTATCGGCGGTAGCGGACTGCACTCGTCCCACAGGTACAGACATACGAAGGAGGACTCACTCAAGGAAACCAGTGGTATCACCGAGGACGGTCACAGTGGCTCCAATAGCTGCTACTCCGGGACGGCTAACTCTGTTGGGTGAGTTGAATGAATATATGTTTAGAGAAAACAGGATAACAAATTGATGATTCGTTACAATTCTGTATGCAAACAAACATATGCAACATTTCAGTATGCCATACTTTCGGTTGATTCGCATATCCTATTTTATGGTGCTTTAATTTTGAAGCAAAATTTATTTTCATAATGACGTTATAAAACCATCTCAGCAACTCACGTCAAATTGTTATTGATTTTATAAACAGAAATATGGTGGCTTAGCTTAGCTTGCTTGGTTGTACACTTCGAAGTTGCTAGTCGTGTTTGGCCGAGAAACAATAAATATGCCCAGCTTATCAATTGAATAGCTTTCTTGTGATTAGAAAACCTCATTGTACGTGCATTGTAGTATACGGCCACAGTCGATATAGGATTTTAGGAGGGGAAAATTAGTTGGGCCCTCATCGTTATAAGAGACCGAGGAATCCTCTGTATCTCCATAAGTTTCACGGGAAAGGGATAGCTGGTTAGAGAAGGTAATCTATAGGAATTAGTGTAGAATCGCAGTGAAGAATCGAATATTTCGATGATCGCGCGATCGTTCCGCGTCCTAAAGAAAACACCATTAAACACGCACTCCTATGAAGAGAACTATGGTTGTGACAAAAAATCGTTCGAACGTAAATACATTTTTTTTAAATACAAATAACCATTGCATCATTGCATTATGATGGATCGACTGTTTCATAGATATTTGGAGCATTTCTTGGCTTGCAGATCCTAGAACTCAAGTGATATGCCAATGGAAAGTCAATTGAAATACAAGAAAAATAATTAGTACAATGCTCCTACTCTAGAAGCAGTTTAAGATCTTAAATAAATGTAATTGTTTGATAACCTAGCCAAAAAGGCATCCGCCGAAATGTTGAAAAGGGTGCTAGAGCAGGATTCTGACACGAGCCGGTAGCTTAGAGCGGGGTACTAAACACATAAACGTAACTTTCAATCGATATTACTTGTGAGAAACCGAAATAATCCGGAAAGGAACCATCTATCAAGGTGCCACGAGTCTTACCTGTCCGTCAGTGTGGAGTTGAAAGTGACAGATTGACTTGCTGCCAGGGTGAGCCTGCTGCGATGGCAGTCGAGGTGAGTTATGAGTGAGTAATTCGTTATGAGTGCACATCCATGTCTGATCACAAAGGGGCGGGGCTAACGGGCTTACTTTATTGAATACAATGCGCGCGATCGATTTTAAACGGGATTATTTAGAGAGCGGTCGAACAAGATTTCACGCTCGCAACATTCCAGTTCGAGACAGCAGCACGTACGGACGTGTTTTTCTGCTCGCGCTTTTTCTTTCCAAGTGTTTTTTTGTTTCGTTCGTTCGCTGTTTACGTTTTCGCTTCGTCGCGTTGGCGTTATTTTCTCCCGGACCCGTCATGGGAGACTCAGTGGCCGCGACGTCACGCAGTGTACCAACTGCTTCAATTTCGGGCACAGCACCAGGAACTGCCGCATGAAACCGCGCTGCAACAAATGTGGCGAACTCTATCCGACCGAAGAGTGCGACAAGATGGAGGTTGCTGATCCCAAATGCGCCAACTGTGGCGACAAACATCGGCCTACAACCAAGGACTGCCCAAAGCGGGCGGCGTTTTTGTAAATCAGGAAGAAGGCCTCCACCAGGTCCCTGCCGAAAAAGAACCGAGTTCCTGCTCTCAACCAGGTGAACTTTCCGGCTGGCGGCTGCTACATCATCAGTTCAAGCTCCAACACCATCCACCAGCGAATGGCCTCCGCTTCCTCCCCCTGGACTCCGTCGTCAGGATAATGAGCCCCTTCCGGCCGAGGGCGACCTACCGCTCTACACATCGGAGCAGCTAGTTCCGATTTTCACCCAACTGGCAATGCGACTACGCGGATGCAAAACTCGCTTCGACCAGATCTTCACCCTGGGCATGTTCGTCATTGAAAATGGCTGCTAGGGTGGGTCTGGTCAATTGGAACGCTTGCTCACTAAAAGGCAAAATCATCGAGCTCATCAATTTACTTCAGGAGAAGGAGATTGACGCGGCTTTCATCATCGAAACCCACCTGAAGCCCGAGGTAAGTGCAACAATTTCGGGTTTTAGGCTGGTGAGGTTTGATCGAACAAGCTCCAGAGGGGGAGAAGTGGCAATCGCCTTGCAAAGCAACATTGCCTGCCACCTGCCGCCTGCTGCCGGACTTCAAGCTCAAATTCATCGAAGCCGTTGGAGTAGAAATCACCACTTCCGTCGGAGTCGTCACTCTTATCGTGGCTTACTGTCCCACACAAGGCAAAGTCGACGATGGCACGTCGGCCGAGCTACGAAGGGACATAGTCAAGCTCACTCGGCGGCAGGGGCAGTTCATCATCGCCGGAGACCTGAACGCAAAACACCAGTCGTGGGGAAACACCGTCTCCAACCGGAACGGAGTTGTCTTGTCCAACGACGAACTAGAGGGCCACTATACCATCCTGAGCCCTGACAGCCCTACCCGGTTGACACGGTCCGGGACCCATCCTACGCTCGACATCTTCATCACGAACATGCACGACCACGTCTCCCAGCTAGTCGTCCTCCAAGAGCTTAGCTCGGACCACTATCCGGTGCTGGCAGAAGTTGGAACTTCAGTAAATCGGCACGAGCTAACAAGGCGAAACTATCATCGAGTGAACTGTCAGCGGTTCCAGTAGTGCGTCGACAACACCGTCGATTACGAGGTGCGTCCGGAGACGCCGAAAAGTATCGACCGCCAGCTGTGCGCTATCGAGAAGGCCGGTGGCCCGTGAGCAGCATGTACCGACGACTCGGCAGGTAAGCAACTCCTTAAACATCGATACACGCACCAAAAATTTGATTCGATTGCGGAATGTCACTCGCAGGCAGTTTCAGCGTACTGGACTGCCTGAGCACGCTGCAATCGAATCACAAAAAATATCAAGGCCAGAATGGTGGACCTCAAAAATAACGACTTCTCGAATAAGAACCGCACTCTCCCAGACTATGCTAAGCCGTTCTGGAAAATGACCCAAATTCTAAAATCCAAGCCTCGATCCATTCCACCTTTGATCCCACTAGATCAGCGGTTCTCAACCTCATTGTTTTTTTTTTTTTTTTTTTAATTTTATTTGCTAATTATCTAATACATGCATTCATCTCTTAGACTAGGTGTTCCGTGTTTTCTTAACACTATCATCCTTATTTGCTATGTTATATTTATTAATACATTTTACTTGCCTCTGGCAGTTAGAATTTTTCCTCTGGTTGAATTGAACCATGTAGGAATTACAATGTTTTCAACTTAAACTAAACTTAACCTATTTTATACTAAGGGTACAAGGAGTTAATCGTTGCAATAGAAGATTGCAACGATTTTTGTCTAAAATTGGAAATTATTTTGTTGGACATTTGTTGCAATGTCTCAATATTAGAAATTCTATGAAGTTCATTGGTACTATACCACGGAGGCAACTTCAGAATCATTTTCAAAATTTTATTTTGAATCCTCTAGATGCCTTCTTTCTGGTATTGCAGCAACTAGCCCACAATGGCACAGCATTCAGCACGGCAGGTCTAAAAATTTGTTTGTAAATCAAAAAGTTTGTTCTTAAAGACAAAGTTTTGATTTTCTGTTATCAAGTGGATATAGACACTTAATATATTTGTTACATTTGGCTTGAAGGCCTTCAATGTGATTTTAAAAGTTAATTTTGATCTAGCAGAAGTCCTAAATATTTAGCTTCGCTAGACCAATTAGTGGAACCCCATTCATAGTGACAATATGTCTGCTAGAAGGTTTCAAATAAGAAAGTCTCGGCTTATGTGGGAAAATTATAAGCTGAGTTTTGGAAGAAGCATTCAGGAAATTTTCCATTTTGCAAGTAAGTGGAGAAAATATCCAAACTTTTTTGCAATCTACTACAAATGACTCAGAAGGCTTCGCCCTTTGGCTGAAAGGCCCGTGTCATCTGCAAACAAAAGATTTTGACACCCTGGTGGTAAATCAGGTAAGTCAGAAGTAAAAATGTTATACAATATGGGCCCCAGTATGCTGCCTTGGGGACACCAGCCCTTACAGGTAATCTATCAGATTTAGTATTCTGATAGTTTACCTGCAGTGAACAAATCTGATAAATAATTTTGGATCAGTTTAATGATGTACAGAGGAAAATTAAAATTCATCAATTTTACAATCAAACCTTCATGCCAAACACTGTCAAATGCTTTCTCTATATCAAGAAGAGCAACTCCAGTCGAATATCCTTCAGATTTGTTGAGCCGAATTAAGTTCGTAACTCTTAATAACTGATGAGTGGTTGAATGCCCATGGCGAAAACCAAATTGCTCATCAGCAAAAATAGAATTGTTATTAATATGAACCATCATTCTATTCAAAATAATCTTTTCAAATAGTTTGCTTATTGAAGAAAGCAAACTGATAGGGCGATAACTAGAAGCCTCAGCTGGATTTTTGTCCGGCTTCAAAATTGGAACAACTTTTGTTAATTGAAAACATTTGTTAAATAAATTAACCAAAAAGGATAAAGAGCTCTCAGGAAGTTTTTTGATAAGTATGTAGAAAATACCATCAACCGGGGCTTTCATATTTTTAAATTTTCTAGTAATAGGTTTCACTTTATCCAAGTTCCCAACGAAGGGTCAAAACATTCTCTTGATTGAGAATGTCTTCGAAGCTCCGTGTAACCTGATCCTCATTGGACTAGTGAGACCTAGACTAATATTATGGGCACTATCGAACTGCTGAGCAAGTTTTTGAGCCTTTTCGCCATTTGTTGATAAAATTTTATTTCCCTCTTTAAGCGCTGGAATTGGCTTTTGAGGTTTTTAAGAATTTTGTTAATTTCCAAAAGGGTTTCGAACTGGGATCCAACTTCGAGACATTATTCTCAAAGTTGGTATTTCTCAGAATAGCGAAACGTTTTTTAATTTCATTTTGCAAATCTCGCCAAATAACTTTCAACGCGGGATAGCGAGTTCTTTGGTATTGCCTTCTTCTCACATTTTTTAAGACGGATCAGTAGCTGAAGATCGTCGTCAATAATAATGGAGTTGAATTTAACTTCACATTTCGGAATTGCAATGCCTCTGGGTTCGACAATTAAATTTGTCAAAGATACGAGAGCATTATCAATATCACTTTTGGTATCGAGAGGAATATCAACATCAAAATTCCTATCGATATACGTTTTATATAAATCCCAATCAGCTCTATGATAATTAAAAGTAGAGCTGATTGGATTATAAACGTCACAGGAAGGTGATCAGAGTCAAAGTCAGCATGAGTTACCAATTGGCCACACAGCTGACTTGAATCCGTTAAAACTAAATCAATTGTAGAAGGATTTCGACTGGAAGAAAAACAAGTTGGTCCATTGGGATATTGAATAGTATAATATCCCGCAGAACAATCTTCAAATAAAATTTTACCATTGGAATTGCTTTGAGCATTATTCCATGAACGGTGTTTGGCATTGAAGTCACCAATTACGAAGAATTTTGATTTGTTGCGAGTCAAAACAATTTTTTGTGTGTACTTTATACCAACCTGAACAGCTTCAGGAATGGTATTTGCTTTGAACATTGCATCAATCATGTGATGCAATTGTTCAGTTAAAAAATAAAAATCGGAAGCAGTCATGCTACCTGAATCGGCGCATGACCGTTATTTTCCGTTGGGACATGGGTATACACCTCATTTTGAGAAGAGAAATTTGGTCTACCAGCAGCGATGTTTGCATACGTAGGTACATTCGAAAAATTGGAATTTACTGAAGTGCTTGCTACCCGTTGACGAGCAGCATAATTTGTTTGTGAATTGTGGTGGGTATGAATTGCTCGACCGGTAACTGGTTTCGAAATTTTAGCGTTTGAAAAATTTCTACCCGTCGAATCGATTGGAATTTCCGTCATCAATTTTGCACGGGAATTCAAAACTTTTGCGTGAAGGGCATTCCCAGAAATTGGATTTATGATTGCCCCCACAGTTTGCGCACTTAAATTTATTGGAATCTTCTCTCACAGGACATGCGTCCTTGGCGTGAGAGGTTCCACCACAAATCATGCATTTAGCATCCATGTGACAATGTTTGATTCCATGACCCCACTTTTGGCACTTACGGCACTGGGTAGGGTTTTGAAATTTCCCCCAGGCCTGCGGAAATGTTCCATGTAACACGGACATGAGACATAATACAGGCCTTTCCAAACTTTTCATATTATTTAGTTCACTTTTGTTAAAATGAACTAAATAAAATTCTTGAGAAATGCCCTCTGGGAAGTACCAGAATGGGATTTCTTTTTCATCTTAATTACTTGGACTGGTGAAAATCCAAGTAATTGAGAAATTTCAATTTTAATCTCATCCAGTGATTTGTCATCACTGGGGAGACCTTTCAAGACGACTTTGAACAATCGCTCAGTTTTGTCGTCGTATGTGAAGAATTTATGGCGCTTCTCAGTTAAATAGTGAAGAAGACGTTTTCGATCGTCAAAGGATCCCGGCAAAACGCGGCAGTCACCCTTCCTAGCAATCTGAAATGAAACCTTGATCCCCTGAAGGTTACTCAAGATTTCATTCCGAAAGCCAGAAAACTCGGCAACAGATACCACAATTGGCGGAATCCTTTGTTTCTTCGTATGAATCGAATCACCTGGGCTAAAGGTAGATTTGATTTGCTCAATTCATCATTAATCAAATCGAACTGATTGCTCAGTTCGATAGGAGAAAAACAATGTCAACGTTAGAGTTAGAAGGAATATCTGAAGTCTCCAGCTTCCTTCTATTTTTTCCGCGCTTGGGCAGGACGGTCTTGAAACTTTGTTTCTTACAAGGAAGTGGAGAATTCAGAGATTCCCCCTTCCTCTTGTTTTGTTAATACTCATTGCTGAGCGTGAAGACGTGACTTTCTAAGAGGTTTTTTTTCCCAGAACGGTGTCCATGCAGGATTACCACCGCTTGTCGGAATTTTACTTCCGCAAACGGGTCCAACGTAAAACGAAGGCACGGGTCCTTGCAAAGAAAGATCGTAACGGGATCAGTGGGTACAAATAGCGCTGAGAAGCACTGTTGAAATTAAAATAGCTTCGGGTAGTATTAAAAACTTCCTTCCGCAAAGAAAGAAAGAACCGCACAGCACGAAAGCACGATGCGGTCTGAAAAACTCATTGTTCGAATTTGTACCAACTTCCTGAAGCAGCACGGATTTGTGGCAGCTCAAAACTAGAAAATTTTGTTTTATTACTCGTAATTCAAGGTATTTGTTACAACTACTTACAAGATTTGGTATGCCTCGTTTCCGATAGTACCGATTCTAAAGCCTTCGACGTTATCTCAGCTTATCTTGACTATCCCTACGCAAATGTACATTTTTAGTTTTATCTCTTCAGGTCACTTCAAAACTAGTTTATTACTTACTAGGACCCCTAAGCTTGCACCCGTAATATCGATACAGAAACAGACCAGATGAATCAGTCGCAACTAAATTTCCGCTCTATTCTTCTGCTGTAAATATAATGCACTTTAATCAAGCTGATATGATTTTCCATTCATTTTAATTTACGCTGAATCCTTAATTCGAAACACTATACGTATCGCCTCTTCTTCTATAGCACTAAATTAAGTTTTTTAGGTATGGTTTAATTCTCGAAAAACAACGTTTTAATATTAACTTTATGATTTTAGATAACAATGGCCGTTTTTATCACCTTTGTTTTGCTCTATTTTTCATCTCTTATCAATTCCATTTTCTCTTATCATTCCATTTCTAGGTATTAGTAGCTAATGAAATATGTGTATGATTTAACCATTAGGAGTGCAGTGCTCATTCGATCGACACTCGCAAAGGTATAGGTAGGTACACTGAGCAGCATGACGGTGATAACACTCATTGATAAAGTTTTGATAATTGCGTATTTTCTATTTCAAATTTATTTTGTACATAATATGCAATGCGATCAATAAATCACAATTGAATCCTGCCTTCCACAACCAGGACAATGTATGAAGGGCTGCGGAACAATTGATCAAACGAACAAAGCGTCGAATGAACAAAATGATTTTTTTTCACTAAAGCTCGGTTGCTTCGTTGCAAGAGGATTAGAATCATCCTTCTACACCTCTGTGAAGCCTTCTTCCAAGCAGCTCGAAGGCCTTCTTTCAAGAGGCTCGGAAGCCTCCTTTCAAGAGGCTCGGAAGCCTCCTTTCAAAAGGCTCAGAAGCCTCCTTTCAAGAGGCTCGGAAGCCCCCTTTCTAGAGGTTCGGAAGCCTCCTTTCCATAGGCTCGGAAGCCTCCATTCCAGAGGCTCGGAAGCCTCCTTTACAGAGGCTTGGAAGCCTCCTTTCAAGAGGCTCGGAAGCCTACTTTCAAAAGGCTCGGATGCCTCCTTTCAAGAGGCTCGGAAGCCTCCTTTCAAGAGGCTCGGAAGCCTACTTTCAAAAGGCTCGGAAGCCTCCTTTCAAGAGGCTCGGAAGCCTCCTGTCAAGAAAGCTCAAGCGTCCTTTCAAGGGGCTCAGAGCCTCCTTTCAAGAGGCTCGAAGCCTCCTTTCAAGAGGCATGGAAGCCTCATTTCAAGAGGGTCGGAATGCTCGTTTCAAGAGGCTCAGAAGGCTCCTTTCAAGAGGCTCGGAAGCCTCCTTTCAAGAGGCTCGGAAGCCTCCTTCCTAGAAGCTCGGAAGCCTCCTTCCTAGAGGCTCGGAAGCTTTCTTCCAAGAGGCTCGGAAGCCTTCTTCCAAGAGGCTCGGAAGCCTTCTTTCAAGAAGCTCAAAATCCTTCTTTTTTAGAGGCTCAAAAGCCTTCTTTTAACTCAAAAGCTCAAACTCAAAAGCTCCATTTTACGTGGTTAGGTTGCCTTCTTTCAAGAGGCTCGTAAACCTGCTTTCAAGAGGCTAGGAAGTCTACTTTCAAGTGGTTCGGAAGCTTATTTTCAAGAGGCTTGGAAGCATAATATCAACAGGCTCACAAGCGTCCTTTTAAGATGCAAATATAGCTTATTATCAAGTGGTTTGAAAACCGCTTTCAAGAGGCTCGGAAGCCTCTCTACAAGAGGCTGAGAAGCCTCTAATAAAAAGAGGCGCGGAAGCCTACTTTAAAAGGATTCAATAGCTTAAAAGAGCTTCCCTTCAAAGGGCTGCTTCCGAGAGGGGGTACCTCAATTAATGCAAAAGTTCGAAGGGGTACCTCTCAAGAAAAAGGTTGAGAACCGCTGCACTAGACAATAGTGGCTCTAAGGATCGCTTGATAACTCCTGCAGAGAAGGCCGCTGAAATAGGTCGTCACTTCGTCAGCTCACACATTCTTGGGCAGAACATCGTCCGTCCACACGAAGCAGCCCTCAACGAGCATGCTAACAACATCCATTTGATTCCCAACGACTTCTCGGAGGAGTTGGAGATCTCAGCTGGGGAATTGACGGCCAATATCAAATCATCGAAGAACATGAAGGCCCCACCCTAGGAACATTTTGGTTTTATGATGGTTTTATAACACTCTTGTAGAGTAAATTATGTTCTTCGATAAAACTTAAAATGTTACTTGGGCAGGCTTCGACAGCATCCTGAATCTCGAGCTCAAACACATGAGTGCTCCGTTCTTTGAGCACCTCTCGCTGATCTTTAGTCAGTGTCTCCTGCTCAGCTTCTTCCCATCGGCCTGGAAGTCAGCAAAAGTCATCCCCATCCGGAGGCCTGGGAATGATCCTTCCTCCCCCAAAAGTTATCGTCCCATCAGCCTTCTCTCAGGATTATACAAGCTATTCGAAAAACCTATTCATCATCGGTTACTTAAGTCTACCGAAAATCTCAACATCTTGCCCAGCTACATGGTGAAAATCATCAATACTATAAAGAAGTGAAAGTTTCGTGAGTGTCGATTCATAATTCACAAGTGTGGAATTTTCTTAAGAAAAAACAGTATTTTTCAATAAGATGCGTATAGAGGAGGGGGTGGCACACCGGGACACAATGTCAGGCACATTTTAGAAAGTTTTTACGTAAGGATTTGAAGGTGTGATGGTTTGGTGAGTGCCAATTCACACATAAACAACAAGTAAAGAATTGATAGTTCACGTTAGGATGCGGCAGGCATGAAGAATGTTATTATAGAAGTCGATTTGAAAGCGAACGGAGAGCAATATTTGTGATGGCACATATCGCACGACCTTCCTTCTGCCAAACTCCCGTATGAAGGGGGAGGGAAGAATATCAGTGTGGAAGCTGATATATCTCCACTGGCCTGTCGTCAGACAACAATTGAATTTTCAACAAGAAAATAACAATGGAAGTGGGCGGCACCTGAAAGGCTAAATTTTGTCCTGCGTGATACTGTTGTTATGTTGCCTTATGTCGTTTTCGTTTTTGAGGTGTAGATACATCGCACAATGGGAAAAATCGGGTACATCGGGGTAAAACGAGGCCTTGCAGCTTTGTGGAGTGAACTTAACCACCTTTGCACGATTTCCCCAGAAAGATCTACGGTTTGTGCCAAAATTTCAGAGCAATCCGCCATCACCGAACCGAGGTGCCATTGTGCACCGTTTAGTGCACCACTCTGCATGGCAAAAACCAACGTTTTGAGTATAGTTGGGTTAGTTTGTTATGGATAACATGAAAGTAAACCAAAAAAAC
Source organism: Armigeres subalbatus (assembly GCF_024139115.2). Classification (NCBI taxonomy): domain Eukaryota; kingdom Metazoa; phylum Arthropoda; class Insecta; order Diptera; family Culicidae; genus Armigeres; species Armigeres subalbatus. The sequence goes on from NC_085140.1 coordinate 307,079,776, forward strand.
GGCAGAAATTTAACAACACATACAATTACATCGGCACACTGTGATTTTATTTGGTGCTACACGGTTTATTTCGGTGCAAGAAAAATGCTACACTGGTATAGCACCAAAATCAAAAACGAACATTTTTGGTGCAAAAGTGTAGCACGAGTGCAAAAACGAAAACGACATTAGAGAATTTGCTTTTCGAGAGTTTTGTTTTTGGCTTGCTCTGTCAGCTAGGACAGTATTATACTCTACTCCGTAATTTTATATGCGTATATGGAAGAGATGGGACCATTCTTAGTCATCTTTCGGCAAGATGTTGTGGATCTAGTGAAAGTTGTGGACCTAGCAAAAATATGACATTTTGTTATTAAAACTTTTTTTGTACGAAAACTTTTTGTGTACGAAAGTTGCAAGCCGAATCAAAATGCTCAGTACTCTCCAGTAAGCTTCATAATATTATGTTACGAAGCAATCGTTATGACAAAAAGACTTTTTTTTCGCCCTAGGGAGACTAACCTACAATGTACTACGCATCTCCACTCACTATCCATACCAGAATGCTAATCCGCCGACGCGTGAACCATTGTTCCCTAATAGCTGCCAACTAGAAGACGTATTGCCTCGTGAGTTTTTCGGCAGCGAAATATCACTAATTTTTTAAATGTGAATATTTTCATTATGATTGAGATTTTCTATAGTTTTTAGATGGCATCAGTTAGCTATATTGTATAACTGTTGCATGAGGTAATAAATTACTTGACCGACAAATGAACCCAGCCATATATACATGACATTGTGATTCGCTTTGCCACCTTCTTCCCTATACGCAATCGAAATCAGTGTGAAATTGATTTTAATAGTTCCATAATTTTTTATATAATGTCGTAGCAAGTTTTATATTTATCAAAACGCGTAGTTTTTTAGTGCTCACATTTTTGTTTTAAGTCTGAGTTTTGTTTAGAAAAAAAAGGTGTAGCCAAAATACTGAAATTACTGAATTTTACTTTTTTAATAGTAGGTACTATTGTAAAATAAATATTTATGATTTATTTCTCTATTTCGACACTAGACACTATTTCGATCATGTCAGCCGCTTGGGCACAAAACAGTTAAGTTCATCAAATCACGAGTTTCGACCATTGTGTGCGGTGGCAAGTCCAATGGATACACTATGCCCAGGGAGTCGAGAATGTTTCCAACCCGAAAACATCCTAGACCGGATCGAGAATCGAACTCGCAATCTCCTGGTTGGCAATCCTATATATATGCATATGCCTTTGCTCGCAAGGCTACTAGAGTTAGTGAATATGTTGACTTTGAAACTTACTTATCTGAACGGAAATAAACATATCCGCATAAAATGCTTTCTACTATTCTAAATTTGTTACTTTTCACCATCACAGGTCATGAAAGTCTAAAAATAAATAAAATAAAAAACAATTGCGGGAATCGGTAGCGAATTCACATTTCTCTTGGAAGTGCAACATTTAATCTGCTTGCCATCTTCCGTCAAATGCCACTAAACCAAAGTAATTTGATGGCCCATCATGAACCATAAAGCAAATTTAACGCCACATTTCATGGCTCATGGCACCATTACCAGTTCGTGGCCAAGTTTCCTACCGAATTGATGGGTAATGCTGGCTGGCTGCTTTATTGCATGACATTACATGAACGGAACTCTTGTATCATGTTCCTTTTTGCGGGTTATGTCACAAGGAGAGTTCAGGCTGATCTCATATTATTAAAGTTTTTTTTTCTCTTGCGCTTGCATATGTAATGTTCGATCGATATTAAGTTAGGTAATCTCTCCTTATTCTCATAAAAGTGCCATGGCAGTTTTCATCAAGTTGAGGAAGTAGTCGTTCAAAGACCAGACTGACAGAGCACCTAACATTTCTACGACAATGACTGGCTGCTCCACCTCGTAATTTCAAGGACACCCCCTTGGCGACGCTTTAAGTTTGTGCTTTAAGTGTAGCCCGGGAGAATGCGAAGTGAATTTATTGCATGTAAACACCTGCGTTCAGCAAACAGCTTAGATTTTCCAAAATCGTTTCAAACACATTTTTTTTATATTGATAGGTATAGATGGATTATGAACAATAAGCAAATGAACCGTTTGTTTGAGAAACTGCATATGTAACATTTTTGGCCAAAATGAGATTTTTATATATTCTGAATCCTCGTCCAAAAATACATATTCTGGCAAAAAACACGAAAAAAAATTTTTTGTTCAGTAATGTATGAAATTTTTTTCGTTTGTTTGAGAAACTACATATGTCCACGTACTTTGGAGAGCAATTGTGGAGTACTGTTTACATTTTGTGCTCTGAAAGTGCCCCAGGGTGTTGAGTTTTGCCAAAAACTATTGATCTGTATCGAAGAAAGCGAAAGATTCGGTGCAAATTTGTTCAAAAACAGTTTTTTGTTGTTTTCTCGAAATAGTGTAAAATGGACTTATGCAGTTTCTCAAACAAATGATTCAAATGTTTATGGATTTTTATTTCGTAATTGAGAAATTTGTATTTATGCAGCAATTTCAAATTTTAATGCGATGAAATTTCTTAAATTTCCGATAACGTGGTAAATGTTTAGCATACAATATGGTTACAGAAAAGTAGCCAATTCAATACTAATAACAGATAATAAAGATATGATTACGATGCGTATTACCTCTTTCTATCCCTAAATGAGATTTCCTAATTACCTTCCACTAAAATGTGCCGTTTTCATTCCATTCCTTGTGTCATCCTGTGTGTAGCTACTCATCAACAATCCACAGCGGCCAACAGCCGTCGCAGCAGCAACAGCAGCAGCACCAACAACAGCCACAGCAACAATCCAACGGAACCGAAAGGGTATGACATGGCTACCGAGGTGGACGCGATTGCTCAGTCTCATCAGTCGTTGTCATAATCACAACCCCACCATCCAGCACCAATTCCCGAAAAGGATTACCGGCCCTCAGCACAACTCCCTCTTCGTCTTCCCCAGCTCACACGGCCACTGACAGCACTAACCGTAATGATGGCGTCAACATGAATTACAATCTCCATAAACGCAGCAGTGAGAACAATGGTTCCCACGGCGATACTCGACGCCAGATCAGTAGCAGCAGCAGCAGCAGCAGCAGTAGCAGCAGTAACAATAACCTACCCGAAACGGAATCCCGAGCCCAAACTACGTCGTCCGGTTTAGGTGAACTACAGGAGCAGCATTACAATCGTATCAACAACAATCATGTAATTGATGGAGCCGCAGGGCTCAACGATTGTCATCTAGACTCATCCGCGACCGCGGTGACCGGTGAGGTCTGTGAACCTGATTCCATCGCAAATCCTACCCTTAACCAAGCCACCGAAATGAGCAATGAATCACCCAGCAAGTCCGTCGACAGCAGAATCCCAGTTTATGTCTGAAAAAAAAACTTGAACGCACAACCGGAGTGACCCCGATAAGAAACCAATCCCAAATCCCGGCTCAGTTTCATCATCAATTGTGATAATAATCAGCGGCACCCGTTGGTGCTTGAATCGTTAAAAGATTTCAGATTAGACTTTAAGCTGCTCTTGAGATTTTTTGGGCTTTCTAAATGAGGCTGCAGCAACTGTACCCTCATAATATTCATTATAGGAGGATGAGCCTTGCTTTTGCTTCGTATCCAGTCATCTAAGAAAAATCTAATTATTTTTAACAGAAACAGGTAAGTCAATTCTCCCGGAATTATATCGTTTGTAGTGCACCTTTTTTTCTAAATTGAATTATTAAGGCAAATTAGAGATTTTTTATGAAGCAGCTTCAGCTTGAGCTTCACTGGTTGTTGATTTTACCACCAAAGGTAGTGCATAGGTTTCCGTATCGTTTACTCCTTGAAATTATGTTACAAAGCGATGGAAACTTTCATTGAAATTTCGTATCCATGTTTGTTTACAAAATTGTGTTTTTTTTCTCGTATTATTTGCATCTAAGTAAAAAAGCAAGGCAAAAACCATCCAATCGTGTCATTTTGTAGCTACTTGGAACACAAATTCTAATCACAAATGCATTAGATTAGAATATTGCTGCATTAACTTTCGACTTATTAATTCTCAGAAACTGGGAATAAAATCTGTTGTTTAATTTGAATCACATCCTTGGTTAAAATTTTGTCAGAAGCTTGAAACAGCAAATCGTCATTTTCCATTTGCAGATGGAGACGCATCCCGAGCAAAGGCAGATAACTGAAATGATATCAAACTGATAACACGATTAGTTATCCTTATTATCATTTTGATATTTAGTTATCAATCATGTGATTAACTGATAACTGAATAATAACAAATTTTATTATCAATACAAATTTTCTTCTAAATTTCGCGTCGTTCAGAAATGGGGCTAAGCATTCTACCCTTGCCAACATTCTACTTCTGTAGCCGGCCTATGCTATGAATATTGTGACAAGAACTGTTTCCAAACACTGAACTGAATTTTTTGTCTAAGCAGAGAGTGATTTTCCCCGTTACCCTCGATATCTATTGATTTGTTTATTACTCTGTCAACAAAGGAATTTACACAAGAGTTGAAATTTTCTTATTTGTTTTATGCTATGCTTAATAACTTTACTTTCATTTCAGGTGTCGTTGAATAATGAAATATGTATCTGAGAACCAATTAAGCGTTGTAGTTCATTAAGTACTTAAAATGAAAAATATATTAAGCTTTTTTTTAGTGGAATGTATTAAACCGTCTAAGACGAATTAAGTACTGTCCATTTAATTCCACCAGTTAAATGAAAACAATCGCAACTTACACTATTTATACTACGCTAGGTACCTAATCTAATCTTATTTGCCTACTTTATTTACCTATACAGTAAATTACTTTATTGAAGAGCCTTGAAGAGCCAAGAGCTGCCATTTCCCTGATCCTTATTCAACAGCGCTGTTTGTACCTGTCGGTGGATTTCCAAACTCTCAGCTCCATCGAGTTTCCATGGGGAAGAGACATTTCTTAAGATTTTAATATTTGATGCCGTAATTGGGTGATTTTCCTTATACACATGCTCTGCTACCTTAGATCTAAATTCGTAATGTAATCCCTTATCGTTTTCTCTTTTCGCCTTACTCACTTCCGCCATATGTTCCTTGAACCTTATATCTAATGATCTTTTTGTTTGGCCTACATAGATTTTTTCACATTGGGAACAACTTATCTTATAAACGCCTGCCTTATTCAACATTTCTACTTTATCCTTCGTTGAACCCGATCACACAGAAATCAGACGTGGAACAGATCATCGTGGACATGGAGACAGCGATTTCCCGAAACATCGAGCAACAGGATCAAAATACAGCGAGGAACATTGTGGCAGACGCCATAAAAGAAGGACGGCACAGGACAACGAACCATGACGAAAGGAGGATTCTAAAGGAGCTTAAGGAAAAACCAGTATACTACGTAAAAGCCGATAAGGGAAACGCAGTAGTGGTAATGGATAAAGAGGACTACGACGAACAGATGACGACGAAAATCAACGGAGGACCTTATAGACATTTGAGAGTGGATCCGCTACCAGGATTAATACGACTCACGGACAAAACAATAAAGGAGTGTAAGGCGATCATCGGAGAAGCCCGAGTAAAGACAGTAAACCCGGTTCTACCTAGGATTAAAGGGCTACCAAAAATCCATAAACCCGGCAAGGAGATGCGAGAGATAGTTTCATCAGTGGGTTCCCTACCCAAAACCTAGCCAAATGGTTGGTAAAGGAGTTCCAAAAGTATGCCGAAACCATTCCCCAGCAGGTCAGTCATCAATACCCAGGAGTTCGCCCAGAAGCTGTTGGAATCAGGACACATCGAAGAAGAGGACATAATGGTATCATTCGACGTAGCGGCATTGTTCCCTAGCGTTCCAGTGAAAGATGCTCTGAATCTTCTAGAGGATTGGCTGCTAACACAAAGGACGGAAACAACATGGCGAGGAAAGGTGAAGATGTACCTAAATCTGGCAAGGCTATGCATGACGGAGAACTACTTCACATTTCGTGGCAGCTACTACAAACAGACGAAAAGGAGCACCGATGGAAATCCGCTATCACCGTTTTGTGCGAACTGTTCATGGCGAATCTAGAGAACAACCTACAAGAACAAGGAATACTACCCCAGAGAAGTGGTGGAGATACGTCGACGACATTTTCAGCATCATCAACCGAAAAGGATCTACCAAGGATTTTGGAAGCGATAAACAACGTGCATAAGGACATCAAATTTACCTCCGAAGAGGAAAAAGAAGGTAAACTACCTTTCTTGGATCTACTAGTCATCAGGGAAGTAAATACAACATTGAGCCTCGAAATCTACAGGAAGCCCACGAACACCATGAGAGTCATCCCATATACATCGAACCATTCGTACCAACATAAAATGGCAGCATTTCATCACATGATCCACAGGATGCAGACGATACTCCTGAGCGAAGAAGAAGGAAAAACGAAGGAACTACAATACATCTTGGAAACAGCGAAGATCAACGGATACCAGGAGAGGACTATACGAGCGATCATCAACAAGAAGGAAAGGACCCTACGACGAAATGGACATACAACGCTGACACCGATAGAGGAGCCGCTGAAAAGAGTTTTGGTCCCATATGATAAACAAATATCACCAACCAGCTACGCCCTCGACTAAGGAAATTCGGCATCGATCTAGTATTCTCCAGTAGAAACAACCAACTCAAGTCTCTATTGGGTTCAACGAAGGATAAAGTAGAAATGTTGAATAAGGCAGGCGTTTATAAGATAATAAGTTGTTCCCAATGTGAAAAAATCTATGTAGGCCAAACAAAAAGATCATTAGATATAAGGTTCAAGGAACATATGGCGGAAGTGAGTAAGGCGAAAAAACAACGAAAAGGGATTACATTACGAATTTTGATCTAAGGTAGCAGAGCATGTGTATAAGGAAAATCACCCAATTACGGCATCAAATATTAAAATCTTGAGAAATGTCTCTTCCCCATGGAAACTCGATGGAGCTGAGAGTTTGGAAATCCACCGACAGGTACAAACAGCGCTGTTGAATAAGGATCAGGGAAATGGCAGCTCTTGGCTCTTCAAGTTTCTACCTAAACAATAAAGTAATTTACTGTATAGGTAAATAAAGTAGGCAAATAAGATTAGATTAGGTACCTAGCGTAGTATAAATAGTGTAAGTTGCGATTGTTTTCTTCAAGTCGAGTCAAGTACAAGACACTGAAGACGACCACACAGTTGTGGTCGAAATACGTATCTGCAAAGATAACGAAAATTAACTGGTGGAATTAAATGGACAGTACTTAATTCGTCTTAGACGGTTACTTAAAATGGCCTTGCAGCTCCCGGAACATATAATCCAAGGGATCAGGAACGGTGAATAATCTTGACTAACCGCCAAGCTAACCGCAACATAATTCATCTTGGGATCCACAGTGCTTATATATATATATTGAGAAGCGGAAATTTTAACTGGAAATGTCGGATAATCAAGAAATTGCAACGATCTGGTCTGTAGTGGAGGAAACAATCATGGTCGCACTTTAGTCGATCTAGCAATGGGCTCAACTATTGACAGTTTAAACCTAGGTTTGGACACAAAAGACAAACCAGAGCTAGATCATCTGCAGCCAAACCTTCAATAGTCGATGTTGAAAGGACGGTCGACGCATGGGAATATTGAGATGTGAAATAGAAAATCCTTTGGAAGGTGTTTTGTCACAGTAACCCAAAAAATATGTTTTAACTACTCGACCCGGCAAACGTGGCAGACATTGAAGGTTAAAATGCACGTTGTGGACTCGGTACCCATACGAATCCTAATTTTAGTTTTCCACAATTTACTCAACCATACTCGTGATTTTCGCATGAGCAAATATCATATAAACCCGCCGGAAACGATAAAAACATATCTGCAGAAGGAATTAAGTCATAGAACATTGACTGAACTGATAGATTTGAATTTATATAAATAAAAAATTACTTGAGGTTGATTTGACTAGCGAGAGGATTCACTCATGGCCGGATTGAGGGAAGAGGGGGAGGGGCTTTGAGTCATGGCCCCGGGCCCTCCACATAACCGTATGTACCAAAGTCAACCTTTTCGTACATTTAGGAGCTCCCGAAAACTGTCGACCCGACTCTGGATTCACCAAATGGCAACATTTTTCACGGATTAATTCTTGCTGGGATCAGCAGTGTTGCTGTTTATATATGCATATGGTTGTGGTTTAGTTAGAATAAAACTAGAACCGAAATCGATCTACAGCATGGCGCTGCTAGTAACCTCATGATTGACAATTAGAGAAAAAAAACTAACCTAAGCCTATTATTTGGCCTATTATGTATAAACCTATTATACTGGAAAAATAAATAAAATCATTAAAAGTACGATAAACCGTATTTATTCTAATTGATTGCTGGTTCGCTATTTTGAATTAAATTCGGTTTATCCTTTTGTTATATTGACTGGTAATTCAACCAAAATAATAACAATTCTAGTTATCAATATGACTGGATAATAAAGTTTGTTATTAATAAGTTATTCTGTTCTCAACTCTGTACAGCTGACTGTTATTTACATAAAATGGTCATATGGCATCATGATTGTAGAAAGCGTATTGCTCTTCTCTTCTGCTCCTCAAGAAAGCGTAATTGGGTGAGTACCTAGAGACGACGCCGTGCAATCACTCGATTCGAGTTCGAATCCCAGTGAATGACAACATTTTTTTCAATGCGTAACGAAGTCGGCAAAGAAGATTCAACTATTTTGGTCGATAAAACAGTGATGGCTGATAACTAAATAATAACTAAATTAGTTATTTGAGTAAATAACATGTATAACAAAATGTGTTATCAATTTGGTATCAGTGATAACTTAATTTGTTTTCATGTAGTTATTTCACGAATAAAATTCTGGTATCATTTTTGTTATGTTGGCTGTTAAGTCAGCCAAAATGATAACAAGTTCAGTTATCAATATGTCCGATAACCGGATAACAGAATTTGTTATCAATTAGTTATTTATTTGTGCTCGGGATGGTACACCATACGTGATATTTCTTTCAACGCATGCTTGTTGTTAGGAAAAAAACGTCTTCTCGATATTTCTACACGATTGAGGTTGACAAAAATCCTAAATTATATAGGTTTGATGGAGGAAGTATCGCAATAAAAGGCTGAAAAACAGCTATTCAAGTGAAATTACCTTCTTTGTATAAACAATAGGCACGAAAAAGAAATTTTGTAAATCGGCTAATCCGTTCGCGAGTTAAATAAAAGTCCAAATCATTTTTTTCTAGGATATGGATATATGGATTGAGCGACCGTTACGGTAAATTTTCATGTGATACAAGTGCAATATGGGTCTGATATTCCTTGTCATCATATCAATTTTCAAAGTAAAAATTAGTCGCACCTCAAAACACTTCGGTAAAAGAACAACGAAAGCGTTTGCAGTACTCAGCTCAATTTGGCTAACATCATGGAGCTATTTCGTAGTTCTTTAATTTCACTGAAGGTTCGCGAACGATCATAGAAAGAAAAGTATGTCGATAAATATTCCCAGTTGGATATAAGCACTTCCTCCGTAACGAAATTAATGTAGTAAAAAGCCTCGTGCCTTTGCATACATATTTTTTACGCTCATGCCAAAGAGCAACAACCATTTAAATTGCTATGGATGTAGAACACTGACTGTGAAATATACGACCGACGACAAAGCTCGCCAAAAATCCAAAAGAACGCCAAACTAAATTACAAGTCGTTATTCTTTCTGGCTTCGACCACTTCCAGACACTACCCCGCCGGTTCACCCGATCCATGGGTGGAAGGAAGCTGAAAAACAATTTGTCAACATGATGTCGGAAGCAACCCGTGGACCAACCAGCGACGAGTCCCGCTTTGATGATGAGCAGTAGCGTTAGACATCTTGTTTTTGAATTTTCCTTTTTTTTTTGTGTTTTTTGCTTTCCGAATATAATCCAACTGCTGCTCTGCTCCCGGATGGCTGTTACTTGTAGCTCGTGGGGTAAGTACATCATTCATCACAGTCTCGTTAAAAACTCAAATTATCAGACCACGTGCACACTGCTCGGTCATATGGGACACAGAATGAAGCGAATGAGGTAAGGTTCGTCACGTGCCTAAAGTGTTATAAATATGTGTATATGCTAGGTGATATGCACTCCATCAAGGCATGACTTTTGACTATAATTTTATCACTTGTGATCCATCATCGCACATAGCCTTTCGAAAATTAATTTGCAGCTGACCTAGTAACGAAACATTGGATAATATCCGGTCGCCGCTGGAGTAATTAGAGTTGAAACCTAGCCATATGTTATTACCATAATTGATAAACCCGTAAAGTGGTTTCAATCATATGAAATTTACGTGCTGTTGGAGTATGTTGTGTTCTTTCTTCGGATATTTTCCTTCCTTAGAATCATACCAGAGCATTCTAATTTTACTAATATAAGAAGAAGAAGTTTAAAAAATACTAATACATCAAAGCCTCCCAATGCACACTGGGGAAATCCGATTTCAAAGGTGGAAAAAAATTATAACTTTCTTTACGAACACCTTACAGAAAATATCAAGAGCTTATTCGAAAGGTATATTTCCAAGGTACTCAGTGAGTGCTATTTCATGGACGTGAAACACTTCCATATGTAGTTCTTGAGCTCGTTTTGCCCCAATGTCCCATATATCACGAGTTTTCATGTTTTTTTTTTCATTTTATTCTTAAGAAATTATTCTAAAATTGTTTTTATCTCTTCACTGTGGATCCACAGAAGGGCACTAAATAAATTAAAGTATCTTGGGATCAAATAAGCATCAAAGTGCATTTTATGTTAAATTTTTATGTATTCTGTCAAAATTAATAATATTTACAGATAATTATTACGATTTGGTTTTCCGTTACTTGATTAGGTGATTTCCATGTGGCCTTGTGGATATTCTTGCGGGGGAAGAAAGTGCTTCGGACTACCATTCCGCGGGAGGCTGCAAAGTTTATGCATCGTTGGCCGTTGTCGTTTGATACGGTATGCAGACTATCCGGTCCGATGACCGGTCTATACATTTCCTCCCTGCCCACCTGAGCGTACATGTCATCGTAGACGATTTTGACGTCCCGCAGTGGGCATCCATCGTATGTCTGCTCCAGCTGCGCATAGAACGCTTCTTTCTCGTCGTCGGATCTCCCTTCGTGTGGGCAGTGCACGTTGATGATGCTATATAGTTGAAGAAACGGCCTTTTATCCTCAGCTTGCACATCCTTGCGTTGATTGGCTGCCACCCAATCACGCGTTGGCGCATCTTTCCCAGCACTATGAAGCCGATTCCCAGCTCGTTGGTGGTGCCAGCTTTGGTAGAAGGTAGCCGCTCAATGCCCGCTTTTCCACACTTTCTGTCCTGTCCAGCAGATTTCTTGCAGTGCTACGACATCGAAGTTGCGGGGATGTAGTTCATCGTAGATTATCCTGTCGCAACCTGCGAAGCCTAGCGACTGCAGTTCCATGTTCCAAGCTTCCAATCGTGATCCTTTATTCGTCGCCTAGGTCGTTGCCGATTATATCGAGTCGTATTATCTTCTATGTCGTTCGTAATAGTTGTTTTTAAAGGCGGCTTATTGGGCCTGCGCAAACCTCCTGTCTCGTCGGAGGGCCGTCGTGTCAGGGCTGTTTAGCGTCCCACCTAACACCAGGACTTGGGCTACTAAGCCACCCACCACGAGTTTCTATCGGTGGTGACGAAATCGAGGTGGTTGAAGAATTCGTGTACTTGGGCTCACTGGTGACCGCCGATAACGATACCAGCAGAGAAATTCGGAGGTGCATAGTGGCTGGAAATCGTACGTACTTTGGACTCCGCAAGACGCTCCGATCGAATAGAGTTCGCCGCCGTACCAAACTGACTAACGCTTATAAGACCGGTAGTTCTCTACCGGCACGAGACCCGGATGATGCTCGTGGAGGACCAACGCGCACTGGGAGTTTTTGAAAGGAAAGTGTTGCGTACCATCTATGGTGGGGTGCAGATGGCGGACGGTACGTGAAGGAGGCGAATGAACCACGAGTTGCATCAGCTGTTGGGAGAACCATCCATCGTTCACACCGCGAAAATCGGAAGACTGCGGTGGGCCGGGCACGTAGCCAGAATGTCGGACAGTAATCCGGTGAAAATGGTTCTCGACAACGATCCGACAGGAACAAGAAGGCGAGGTGCACAGCGGGCAAGGTGGATCGATCAGGTGGAGGACGATTTGTGGACCCTCCGCAGACTGCGTGGTTGGCGAAGTGCAGCCATGGACCGAGCTGAATGGAGGAGACTTTTATGTGCAGCAAAGGCCACTCCGGCCTTAGTCTGATAATGAATGAAAGATAATTATTACATTATTATCCCAATAATGTGTAGAGCAGATATTGACATATTTTTGTCGAACAAAAACTAATGAAGAAAATCGTTTCGCAAATGTTTTATTTGGTATTTATCGAGTAAAAATCGATTTCCAAATATTTCCAAACAATACCGGACAGCACAACTAGACAAGAATAGTCATATTATATGAGTCTTGGTGTGATCATAGATAGGAGATAGTCTTTTTTCCTACCTTTTTGCCAAAATTCCCATATGAAATAATATAGCTCAATGATTCTGAGCAAGAAAATGATGTAGTGATATTAATTTAATTGAAATTTGCCAATCTATATATGTATATCCCAAGTAACATTTTAAGTAATATAACGCTCTTAAAACTAAAATTTACTTTACAAGGGTGTTATAAAACCAGCATAAACCCAAAATGTTACTATGGATAAAACTCAATGTATGTATGTTCAAGCATAATTTTTGAGCCTATTGACCGATTTCAACCAAGCTTGGAACACGCATTCTTAATCTTAAGGAGATGACGATAGGGGGAGTGGGATGATGTTAGGAAAAGGGGAAGGGTGGAGGTTGGGCTGCAGGTGTATTGTTTATTTATCGTATCGATCAACTCAGTGTAACCCCTTGGGCGATTTCAATCCAATTTAGAATACATATTCTTCATCTGAGAGATGATCTTTGGAAAAGGGGGAGGGTGGGGGAAGGGTATTGTTTAGTTTATAATCAACTCAGTGTTACTCAACTCCTGAACCCCTTGACCAATTCCAACCAAATTTGGTACACATAATTTCTGTCCTAAGGAGACAATTATAGTGATGGATAGTGACGTGGCGATCGCTGTACCAAGACAGGCCGTTCCTGGGTGGACTTCTTCTTCATTGGCATTACATCCCTACATTACATCCCCAAAAAATGATTAAATTTCAACGACATGTAAAAAGAACAAGCTGTAATAACACAGCTCTTGAATTTGTTACTTGATTAAAATTTCCATCGAAATCGATGCACATATTTAGAGCATTGAAAAAGATGTAAAATTAAATGGCTCAATATTCGATTTTCAATTGATGTAAAGGTACATCAAAATGCATTTATTTTTGCATCAATAAAACTTTAATTTTACACGATCGTGTAAATTTCAACCGATGTACTTCAGATGTAAACAACATGGAGGCAGAACTCGTTATCGTGTATATTGTGAGATCAGCAGTACCTGTACATACTGTGTCCCGAAATCGCTCTTTGGTGATTAAATTTAGCTTAAGAAAATTCAGCGAATGATGACCAACTAGATATTTATGCAAATGCATCAGTTTACCGAATCACTCCATGCCATATTGAACCGATAGATATATTCAATGTAATTCTGAATATTGATGTTTTATATTGTGCGAAAAATAAAATAATGATGAAATGAAATTTTATTTAATTCAAAGTTTGATTGAATTTGGGAATGGGGGGAATCAAAGGTTGTCGTCAATTGGTTTTACATTAATTTAATTTTAAACGCGTCCGTAATATACAACGTGTGAAATTCAACGATCCTATTGAATTTTAAAGTGATGTAAATTTAACAGCTAACGTAATTTTAGATGTATTTCGATGCTCCATTGAAAAAATCAAATCATGAGTAAATTTACAGAAATTCTAATTGATGCTCTTTTGCGGCCTAATCGCTACTGCTCTAAAAATACTTAAATTTTACATTGCCTGTAAATTAGAAATGATGTAATAATAAATTGATTGAATCTGAAAATTTGATTGAAAATTAAGGCAAATTTTATTATTGCTGTAATCATAAATTGATTGAAATTGAATCTGATTGAAAATTGAGTGTATTTTAATCCGCTATTAGAGCATCGAAAACACATAATTTTAAATTTTATTTCATTTTACAGTACAGTGTATTTGAAAGCAGCTACTTTAAAGTAAATGGAAATCTGATGAATTTTCAATCAATATTAATTTAATTTTCAATCGTAACAAAAAGTTACAGCCGTAAAAAAATAGATGGAGGATACCATACCAAGAGCACTTCGGTTTTCTCACTCAGTGAGGTTGCATCATTGTGTTACGCAGCATGGTTAACTGCGCATAGTTAAAGTGTTTTGAATATTCATCTGAGCAATATGCGTCAGCAACAATTCAATTTGAAGTGTCGCCGTGTTTCCGCTGTTGCATATAATTGCATGAATGAATAATAAATAAATTTATAGAACACGATTCAAAACTATTTTATTCCTCAGAAACAAAATAGACTATTTCGGAGAAAATTTCGTTTGAGAGAAGACAAAACATTTCATATCGCTCATTATGTTCCAGACCAAATACTTGAAAACTGCCTGTCAGCCGAAATTTGAAGATATCAGTTCTTCGTTTATGTATATGGAATGATTACTGTTACATTTCTAATGTTTGCCCAAATCATCCATTCGAATCTCCAAGATTTTTCTGCAGAAAACAAATTTAGTTACAAAACAAAACACAGCAGATGAAATGTGGAATTACATCATCGTTTAAAATTACACGATCGTGTAAAATTAAACGATTGATTCAATTGAAACTACATGTAATGATTTATTACATGGCTACCCGCAAATCAGTGTAATTTAATATCTGACTCATTTTTGCGTTTATTTTCATGCTCCAAATATGTGCATGAAAATAAACGTAAATTTACAGAAAAATTAATACTGTGTGGGAATCAAACCCAGCCACCCTCAGCATTGTCTTGATGTCCCATACATCACAATTTTTCCTATTTTTCGTCCTTTTATCTTTTAAATATTGTACTAAAGTTGTGTTTTAATCTTCATAATGGATCCATAAAAAGCACTATACATATTTTGTTGGTAAAAGTTGGAAATTTAAGGGGTTTTGGGTTTAATTAATCACCAAAGCGTACACACTTAGAATTTCTGTGTAAATTTACGTTTATTTTGATGCACATATTTGGAGCATCGAAATACATCTAAAGTCATGTTAGCTGTTAAATTTACATCACTTTAAAATTTAATTAAAATCGTTGAATTTCACACGTTCAATATGACACATACGTGTAAAATTAAATGAATGTAAAAATCAATAGACGACTTTTGATTCCCTCTTTCCCAAATTCAATCAAACTTTGAATTAAATAAAATATCGTTTCATCATTCATTTTTTTTTTATTTTTCGCGCAATACAAATTATAAATATAAAAACTTATATTGAGTATATCTATTTGTTGTGTATTTGTTTGGTATGGAGTGATCCGATAAACTGTTGCATATGCATAAATGCCTGATTGGTAGACATTCGCGGAGCTTTCTTGAGCTGAAATTGAGAGTCACGCCAGGTCAAACAAATTGGCTGTAATATAAGCAATGGATGACTTTTGAGACATGAAATAATATTCATCCAAATTATTCTTACCTACCCGTACTTGCTCCGCTGTTTAGGTCAAACTTGTTCAATAATAAACGGTTTCGAAACACAGTACAGGTACTAATTTACTTATCTCACAAAATATTGACGACGAGTCGACCAGATGACGAGTTCTGCCTCCATGTTGTTTTAATGTTTTAAAGTACATGGGTTGAAATTTACACGATCATGTAAAAATAAAGTTCTGTTGATTCTAAAATAAATGCATTTTGATGTATCTTTACATCGATTGAAAAATGAGCAACGAGCCGTGTAATTTTATATCTTTTTCAATGCTCTAAATATGTGCATCGATTTCTATGGAAGTTTCAATCAAATAGCAAATTCAAGTGCTGTGTTATTACAGCTTATTCGGTTTACATGTCGTTGAAATTTAACCATTTTTTTTCTGTGTATATACGTGAATAATATCAAAAATGTTGGAACAGATATTGATATTATAAAAAAAAACAAATATCCGTATATTACATTAAAAATTGATTTTTAATGGATTTTGGTGCCAATAGGCGAAAAATTCTTTAAATGTTTTTTTAAAGCTTCTGAGCTTGTTTGACCTCAAAAACCCCTGGGAATCATTTTTTTACAATGCAATATAGGAATCTTTCATAGTATGTATTATTGACAAATGATAATTGAATAAATGTTACTCCATCATTTCTTAGCTCAGAATCATTGAGCTTTATAATTTCATAAGGGAATTTTGGCAAAAAGACATGAAAAAAGAACATTGAACGTCTTAGGAGAAAATGTTACAAAATTGAAAGACTTCACTATTCCATTTACTTCCACTATATGTGTTCACTTTGTATCAACAGATACGTATTTCGTTTTCTACTTGAAAACTTCTGCAGTGTTTTGTTATCTACTTATTTAATAAATAAAAAACTTGGAAATTAATTTACGATGTTCTGAAAACGTATATGTGAATATGTACACTGCGTGGAAGATAATTATCAGAAAGCATTCATAAGCCGGATTAAGGCAATGTTGAATGTGATCGTTCTTTCAAATAAGTGTTTGCCCGGATTAAGGCAATGGTGGATGTGATCGCTTCTTAAACAAATAAGCGCATGTCCAGATGAAGGTAATGATGGGTGTGACTCCTTCTTCAAAAGCAGGCGCTTGCCCGGATTAACTCAATGGTGGATGTGATCCTTTCTGTATAAATATACGTTTGTCAGGATTAAAGCAATGGTGAATATGATCCCTTCTTAAAAAGAAGGCGCTTGTCTGGATTAAGGCAATGGTACAGAGCTTCCCAAACTTTTGGGTATGCGACTCACCTAGCAAAATTCTATATGTCTCGCGACCCACCTATGAAAAAATGCATTTTACCAAGTAGTATTGAGCATTAATTGAATCAGAATGTCATCTGTTTCGGCTTCTTCCACATAAAAAATATTCACGTTATCTTACATGCACAAATGCAAAAAATGACGAACATGATATTGTTTGTCAAAAAGTTAGCGTTTTTATTTTACTTCATTAAGGGGACAGATTTTAGGCATAAATGTTTCTAAAATAGCGTGGTGATGAATATTTAAAACAAAATGCGGTTTGAACTTGAAATTATGTTCCTGAAAAAAATGATCAAAAGGTTCGGCATTCGAGCTGCAATTAATATTTGTTCTACGCGACCCACCAATAATCCGCTCGCGACCCCCCTGGGGGTCGGGACCCACAGTTTAGGAAACCATGCAATGGTAAATGTGAAACCTTCTTTAAAAGCAGGCGCTTGCTCGGATTAAGGCAATTGTGAATGTGAAAACTCCTTTAAATCAGGCGCTTGTTCGGATTAAGACAATCTGTTATCCAGAAATGAAGCAATGGTGGACATGATCTTTTTTTAAAAGAAGGCGCTTACTCCGATTAAGGCAAGGGTAGATGTTATCCTTTATTTAAAATAAGGTGTTTTATCGTGCCCGTGTTTGAATATGACAATTGTGGATATGATTCCTTCTTTAGAAGTAAACATTTTGCCTGCACTTGTAGAACTAACTTCTTCAATGAAAGCAAATAGCTATCTAGTATGACTAGTGATATTATCCAATTGTAGATGTGATTCAATTTTTGAAATTTAGTCTGCGTCGGGAATGAGGCAAAGGAGTATGATATCCAATCATAAACAGTTTGTTTGGTTTTATTCAAATATGAATATATTTTTTTGATAAATAGTATCCATTTTTCTGAAAATTTTCTAACATGTTAAATAATCACTTTTATGAAAATTTATTATACCGAAAATCCCTCCATTATTTAAAAATGCCCGTAATGCAAAATTACCTTCTTTATATGATTCTTTTTCTATTCTTTAGTCATTTAGTCATGGCTTTCTGGCATACGGTTCAATCTGGTAAATGAGTTTCTGGCAAATGTCATACAATCACTGTGAAAGTACATACGTATGATACCAAATGAAATGTGACCAACCTCGAAAGAATAAAATTTCCCACTTTTTTATGATAAAATTATTGATTAGATTTTAAATGTATTTTTTTATAACATATTATTTTCAGTTATGCCACATTTTTTACATAAACCAAACACTGTGTCAAGACGTTGTAACGTCACGCCGAAATGTGTCAATTGTAAAAAAAAAAATAAACCAAACACTGTGTCAAGACGTTGTAACGTCTCGCCGGAAAGTGTCAATTGTAAACGAAGAGTTTTCCATAAATAAATAAAAATGTTCCACCAAAAAAAATACAAAATTTCCATAAATATATCAATAATAGCAACAAACAATTACAAAATTTTCCACAAAATAAATATTTTTTACAACATAAATAATTTAATATATAAATATTTTATTCATACAAAAAATCAAAAACAAAATATAAAAATGTCTATAAAGAAATATAAAAAGCAATAAAACTAATCTTTTTTATAGATGATCCCATCTTTAAAAGCGTTTAAACTTCATGGAAAATTTTATCAATTTTATTGCTTTATGTATTTTTGCTCATAACTTGATTTCTATATTGGCAATTTACTACTTTTTCATGGAAAATTTTCATTCCTCATGGAAATTTTATTTTGCTGCATTTTACTACATCTAAGACTAAATTGAAACAATAGTTTCGTACCCAGTAAATGCTTTGTGTGTCTAACCCTCAAAACCAATAAAAATCGTGTTTAGTAATTTACAAACGGTGAACTATATTTAAAGATTAAACCTGTATAAAAACGATCCACAAACATGATTGACGACAATAAACAAACAAATAAAAGAACGATGATTTTATGTTCGTCCCTGCGTTCCGACAGTGGTTAGTCATCTTATTCTTCTTCTTCAATGGCTCTACATTCCAACTGGAACTTAGCCTTCTTTTCAACTTAGTACAACTTAGTATTCTTTCAACATTTCCACAGTTATAATTGCAAGCTTTTCTATGCCCTCCATTGCATAAAGACTAAAATAAATACTCCCCCTCTAAACGATTATAAAATTCTAATAAAAAAATAGAAAATTGCCAATAAAGAAATCAGGGTATGAACAAAAAATAAATATAAAATTTTCACAAATAAAACAAAATTTCCATAAACAATTAAAAAATTTCCACAAAACAAAAATAAATAGGGTAACCGTACCCTTAGTGGAGGTAGAACCAATAGTGGATGTAGTGGGGTTTTAATGAGATTTATCATATTTATCATTTCGGGCAGCAGGGACTATGTCCAAGGGCTTGGCGATCCCTCCCCAGGCCATCTGCGAGTTGTGGAGCTTGCCTAGGATGTGGTGGGGTTTGACAGTGGGCCCTGTTAAACCTCTATAAAAAGCTGCATGTATCGACGACGGCCCTAGGACGAGACAGGAGGTTTGCGCAGGTCCAATAAGCCGCCTGGAAAACCAATCATTACGAATAATATAAGAGATAATGCGACTCGATATAATCGGCAAAGACCTAGGCGACGAATACAGGATCACGATTGGAAGCTTGGAACATGGAATTGCTAGTCGCTAGGTTTCGCAGGTTGCGAGAGGATGATCTACGATGAATTACATCCCCGCAACTTCGACGTCGTAGCGCTGCAGGAGATTTGCTGGACAGGACAGAAAGTGTGGAAAAGCGGGCATCGAGCGGCTACTTTCTACCAAAGCTGTGGCACCACCAACGAGCTGGGAACCGGCTTCATAGTGCTGGGTAAGATGCGCCAACGCGTGATTGGGTGGCAGCCAATCAACGCAAGTATGTACAAGCTGAGGATTAAAGGCCGTTTTTTCAACTATAGCATCATCAACGTGCACTGCCCACACGAAGGGAGACCCGACGACGAGAAAGCAGCGTTCTATGCACAGCTGGAGCAGACATACGATGGATGCCTACTGCGGGACGTCAGAATCGTCATCGGTGACATGAATGCACAGGTAGGAAGGGAGGAAATGTATAGACCGGTCATCGGACTGGATAGTCTGCACACTGTATCGAATGACAACGGCCAACGATGCATAAACTTCCCAGCCTCCCGCGGAATGGTAGTCCGAAGCACCTTCTTTTCCCGCAAAAATATCCACAAGGCCACATGGAGATCACCTAACCAAGAAAAGGAAAACCGAATCGATCACGTTCTAATCGACGGTAAATTCTTCTCCGACATCACGAACGTTCGCACTTACCGCAGTGCGAATATTGAATCCGACCACTACCTCGTTGCAGTATGCCTGCGCTCAAAACTCTCGACGGTGTACAACACGCGTCGAAGTCGGACGCCGCGGCTTAACATTGGGCGGCTACAAGACGATAGACTAGCCCAAGAATACGCGCAGCAGCTGGAAGTGTCACTTCCAACGGAAGAGCAGCTAGGCGCAGCGTCTCTTGAAGATGGCTGGAGAGATATTCGATCCGCCATTGGTAGCACCGCAACCGCTGCACTTGGCACGGTGCCCTCGGATCAGAGAAACGACTGGTATGACGCCGAATGTGAGCAGTTAGTGGAAGAGAAGAATGCAGCATGGGCGAGATTGCTACAACACCGCACGGGGGCGAACGAGGTACGATATAAACAGGTGCGGAACAGACAAAACTCGATTTTCCGGAGGAAATAGCGCCAGCAGGAAGATCGAGACCGTGTAGAGACGGAGCAACTGTACCGCGCTGGGTTCTATCACAAACGCCCGAATTCCATTCGCCCGAATAGACCAAACGCCCGAATGGACCAAACGCCCGAAAAGACCATTCGCTCGAATGGATCATTCGCCCGAATAGACTATATGCCCGAATAAACTCTTCACCTTACTTGATGAAAAGATTTTTTGTGACTGTTAAAAAGAAATAGTATATTTGATTTCCTACTTATCTCTTATTTTGTTGTATACGTCTCTCACATGTATCTAAATATTCGTTTAGTTTATGTGTGAAATAATTAGAAAAATATCGATGTTATGTACTTTCTTTTTCATAATATTCAAATTGATTTCTTTATATATGTATGCATAAAATCCTTTAATGTAGCTTCACTCCTCGGGAATTCGGCTCGCATTTTTTTTCCCAGGGCACAGGGACCAAAATCCGGCAGAAAACTTTCCCGAGGTGTAAAGCACCATTTAACATTGATTATAAATAAAATCTACTCATCACTGTCTTGCAATCCATTCACATAGAAAAAAAACAGTCTCAATCGCTCAGCATTGTTGAGAGAATCAGATATTAAAATATGTTAGTTTAGGGAGTTTAGGGAGCAACTAGGAATTCGCCCTTCTTTTCTTCATACATTGTTCTTTTTAAATGTATTGAAGACATGATTTCTTCCCTAAGTATTAAGGTTAGGGTGGCTCAAAAAACACTTTTTCAATTTTTTTGATGGGCCGCCCTCTTATTTTGTTCTATTTGATGCCTTGATGCTCTGGACAAAATTTCAGCCAAATCGGTCAACGTTTGGGCGGTGCTAAACTCGTTGGAAGTTTATATGGAAAAATGTATGCAGAAACATCCAACACAACACAGCTTACGATCAAGAACCATGATACTCATTCAGTTCTTGTAGAATTAAATACAGAATGTTATGCTGAAAACCGCGAGTAGATTAGAGTTTATTACGCAAAGATATTAGCATTTTACTGGAGTGTTGTAGGGGTTCTTTTCAGTGAATACTAATAACTTAGTGAAATACTAATAGCTTAGCCGGGAAAACTCTAAACTTCTCGCGATTTTCTGCATAACATTCTGTATTAAATTCTCTAAGACCTGAATGAGTACCATAGTTCTTCATAGTTTACAATTCACGGAACTGTAAGCGAAGGTCAACACCGTCGATTCGTTCCCTTGGTATTAATGCTAAAACACGGGAACGTATGATACAGCCTTTTGTTCATTAATGGAACGAAATTTATCAATATACGTTAGATCCAGAGTATATACTATTGGATTTTAGGATGGCTGGGATCAACCAAAGTTTTGTTTTTAGAACACATCAGTGATTGGGATTACAATCGGCATACGGGAAGGATTACAAAATACAGACTTCAACTTGCCTATAAAAAGTTTGTTACCTTAGCACTTTTTTCATGTTAAGATAACAAAGGCATTCAAGGAGGTTCGAAAGTCTTGCCCGAAGAAACGTAATTGTTTTTCTATGTAAACAAGTATTATGTGTACCCGTTAGGCATAATGTACGTTATACATAAATGACCTAAAAACAGTCTATGACATAAAGAAGGCAGAATTATGCCAGACGACCATTATGCCTAACGTACATTATCCCTAACGTCCGTAATGCGTAACGTCCATCATGGCTAACGTACTTATGTCTAACGTAGTGGACTCATGTGAATGGTCGCCAATCAACGCACAAAAAGACCACTAGAGACCCACTTTTCTCCCCTTCACTATGGCCGGTCTATAAAAATACCCTAAACAGTATTCCTCGAACTTCCAATAACATTATAGGGAGGCACAATAAGTGGAATACGCTTTTGAAACGAGGAAGTCTTACGTTTTACAACGTTCCAAAACAGTTCCAACTACAAGAAAGAAATGCGACCACTGATACCCTACGACCACTGCAGGCTAAGAAGATATCTAAAAAAGCAGAAATAATGAAAAACTAGGCAAACTGGAACGCTCATATATTCCAGGTTATTGGCATATTTTTTCTTTTAATATGATTAGAAAAAATAACATGTTGGTATAGAATCTGGAGGTATATATGACCTATTCGGGCGAATGGTCCATTCGGGCGAACGGTCCATTCGGGCGAGTGGTCCATTCGGGCGAGTGGTCTTTTCGGGCATTTGGTCTTTTCGGGCGAATGGAATTCGGGCGAATGTTACATTCGGGCGTTTGTCATTCGGGCGAATGGAATTCGGGCGAATGGAATTCGGGCGAGTGTCATTCGGGCGTTTGTGATAGAATCACCGCGCTAATAACACACGAAAGTTCTATGGGAAGTTAAACCGATCACGTAAGGGTCACGTGCCACAGCCTGATATGTGCAAGGACATGAACGGGAACCTTCTTACGAACGAGCGTGAGGTGATCCAAAGGTGGCGGCAGCACTACGAAGAACACCTGAATGGCGATGTGGCAGACGAAGATGGTGGTATGGTGATGGACCTGGGAGAACCCGCGCAGGACATAATTTTACCGGCTCCGGATCTCCAGGAAATCCAGGAGAAGATTGGCCGGCTGAAGAACAACAAAGCCCCTGGGGTTGATCAACTACCAGGAGAGCTATTTAAACACGGTGGTGAGGCACTGGCTAGAGCGCTGCACTGGGTCATTACCAAGATTTGGGAGGAGGAAGTTTTGCCGCAGGAGTGTATGGAAGGTGTCGTGTGTCCCATCTACAAAAAGGGTGATAAGCTGGATTGTAGCAACTACCGCGCAATCACATTGCTGAACGCCGCCTACAAGGTACTCTCCCAAATTTTATGCCGTCGACTAGCACCAACTGCAAGGGAAATCGTGGGGCAGTACCAGGCGGGTTTTATGGGCGAACCCTCCACCACGGACCAGGTGTTCGCCATTCGCCAAGTACTGCAGAAATGCCGCGAATACAACGTACCCACACATCATCTATTTATCGATTTCAAAGCCGCATATGATACAATCGATCGGGACCAGCTATGGCAGCTAATGCACGAACACGGATTTCCGGATAAACTGACACGGTTGATCAAAGCGACGATGGATCAGGTGATGTGCGTAGTTCGAGTTTCAGAGGCATTCTCGAGTCCCTTCGAAACCCGCAGAGGGTTACGGCAAGGTGATGGTCTTTCGTGTCTGCTATTCAACATCGCTTTGGAAGGGGTAATACGAGGAGCAGGGATTAACACGTTTGGTACAATTTCCAATAAGTCCGTCCAGTTATTTGGCTTCGCCGACGACATTGATATTATGGCACGTAACTTTGAGAAGATGGAGGAAGCCTACATAAGACTGAAGAGGTTAAGCGGATCGGACTAGTCATCAACACGTCGAAGACAAAGTACATGATAGGAAGGGGTTCAAGAGAAGACAATGTGAGCCACCCACCGCGAATTTGCATCGGTGGTGACGAAATCGAGGTGGTAGAAGAATGTGTGTACTTGGGCTCACTGCTGACTGCCGAAAATGACACCAGCAGAGAAATTCGGAGACGCATAATGGCTGGAAATCGTACGTACTTTGGACTTCGCAAGACGCTTCGATCGAATAGAGTTCGCTGCCGTACCAAACTTACAATCTACAAAACGCTCATTAGACCGGCAATCCTCTACGGATAAGAGACCTGGACGATGCTCGTGGAGGACCAACGTGCACTTGGAGTTTTCGAAAGGAAAGTGCTGCGTACCGTCTATGGTGGGGTGCAGATGGCGGACGGTACGTGGTGGAGGCGAATGAACCACGAGTTGCATCAGCTGTTGGGAGAACCATCCATCGTTCGCACCGCGAAAATCGGACGACTGCGATGGGCCGGGCACGTAGCCAGAATGTCGGACAGTAACCCGGTGAAAATGGTTCTCGACAACGAGCCGACGGGCAGAAGGCGAGGTGCGCAGCGAGCAAGGTGGGTCGATCAGGTGGAAGATGACTTGCGGACCCTCCGTAGACTGCGTGGTTGGCGACATGTAGCCATGGACCGAGCCGAATGGAGAAGACTTTTATATACCGCACAGGCCACTTCGGCGTTAGTCTGAATAAATAAATAAATAATCATATTTATACATTTTACGATGATTTCAGTTGATGCGTCGTGCTTTAAATATCCTGTTAAATGCAACTTATCTTAAGATTTCGCTTGAAAAACCATTAAAAACAATGATTTTCCTTAACAAAATTGACTCTCTTGCTCCTATAGTGGTGCAATCAAAATTGCCAATAGTGGCGAGTCTCATAAGAAACCAATGGATAGCACCACTATGGGAACAAAAATTATTTTTCCGCCACTAAAGGAACAGTGTACCCATAGTGGTGCAAGCAATATTTGGTAATTGCTGATGTTAAATGACATCTATCTCATTTTTGTTAGCAAATTTATTAGTTTATCTATTGACTAAGATATTAAAGTTGAAAATTTCTTATAATTACACATTTAAAAAAAATTTCTTTTGTGGATCTACTAATACCTCCACTATTGGTACCGTTACCCTAAGCACTTTTAAAAGCAAAAATTGCAGTTATAAAAGAAGAATTTTCCATAAAGAAATCAAAATGTTTCACGAAAAAAATACAAAATTTTCATAAATAAATCAATATTAGCAATAAAAAATTACAAAATTTTCCACAAAATAAATACATTTTTTTCATAAAAAAATAAAAATTTTCCATAAAATGATCAATAAAGAGCAATAAAAAAATAAGAAAATTTCCATAAAGAAATATAAAAAAACAATCAAACTGTGATTTTTTTTCCATAGATGACTCTTCTTTAAAGACGTTTAGAGTTCATGTAAAATTTCATCAGCTTTATTGCTTTCTTGTATTTTTTATGGAAATTTTCTTATTTTTTATTGCTCTTTATTGATTATTTTGTGGAAATTTTTTAAATTTTTGTGGAAAAAAATATTTATTTTGTGGAAAATTTTGTAATTGTTTATTGCTAATATTGATTTATTTATGGAATTTTTTTATTTTTTTCGTGAAACATTTTCATTTCTTTATGGAAAATTCTTCTTTCATAATAGCTATTTTTGCTTTTAAAAGTGCTTATTTTTTTGTCTTGTGGAAAATTCTTAATTGTTTATGGAAATTTTGTTTTATTTGTGGAAATTTGAATCAGCTTATAATATTCATCTTCACGAACCAACTTCAGTCCGAATTTTGACAAACATCGCATGATTATTCAAAACATAAAATGACATAGTCAGACGACTACTCCACCAACTCATTCATTCGACTCTCACTGAATGTGCTTACTATGTGCAGAAAAAACATAATTAGCATTCTTTATATTGATGTTTACCGTACCTCGTTGATGAACATCGGATTCAGTTCTATGTGATAAATTACTTTACTCATTTGCAGGGTTGGGAAAAATCAAATTTTCGAAAAATCGAGAATGATCAAACTCACCCGCGATTTTACTTTTAAATTATCAAGTGATTAAAACTCGCCAGCGATTAAGAATCGTTTGAAAATCGTATCTTGATTTGAAGCATTTACCGTTACATTTTGAACTCTTTTTCCTCACTAGCATGAAGCTATAACGCCAAATAGAAGATATAACGGGACTGTTAACAATTAGATATTATTAGCGAAGATTAATGATTGAATGAAAATTCTGTGTTTATAATCGTTTGAGTACAAAATTTGAGAAGTTGTCGCCGGTGACAGCTCGCCTACTGTTTTCACGTGAGAAGTTTTCACATGAAAATTGCAATCATGATCGTCTGATAATGATTAAGCACAACACTGCTCATTTAAAACGTGTTCAGATTTCAGATAATTTAACAATTTGTAGAATGTGCATAAATATTCAATGACTAATATTCAACCGAATATTGACAGTTCAGAGCCGACTATGAATGTATCTGGAAGTGAGCTGAAAAGTGAAAAAAGGTGGACTTCACCAAAAAATTTCGATTTTTTTACACTCTGAATTTGATAATTATTTATTGCTCATACCCTGATTTCTTTATTGGCAATTTCCTAATTGTTTATGGAAAATTTCTAATTTTAAATGCATAAGTATGTATCTTGTGTGGCAAGTACAAACGATACACTATGCCTAGGGAGTCGAGAATGTTTCCAACCCGAAAACATCCTAAACCGGACCGAGAATCGGACTCGTCATCTCCGGATCAGCAAACCTACGCCTTTGCTGGTTAGTACCATCTTGAATTATCCCCTGGATTTGTTACTAACCATTGCCGAATATAGAACCATCGTTCTGACAGAGTACTGCAGATATTATAGTCAAACTCTCATCTCCATAATTAAATTATATTCGATCCCATCCATCATTCAAATCAATTTAAAAATATTATTAATTATAATTTTTTGCCAAAGTCAAGTGGCAAAAATGAGTGTCTTATATGAAAATTAAAATCATATGCTTTCTTTCCCACCCACAGCATATTCCATCAAGTGCCCGAAGCGAGCGAGAAACTGCCAACGCGAAAGCCCGAAATTCACCCCACCGCAATGGTAATTGCATTGAAATTAAGTTACACTTCACACTGTGGTAGGCACACATCACACACCGCCATACATGTTTTGGGTATCCATTGGAAAGTACGCCGAAGCACGGATCACACGTACACTCATCACCATTAATAAGTTCCTACACATGTCACGAGCTGAGACATTATGAGTTATCATAGGGAAAGCCGAAATTCCACTACATAAATTATGTTTCACTGATGGGTTTCCGTTGTACATGGAACGTACGGGATGGGTTCACCTCGGTAGCCAGGAGGCTTGAGTTATATGAATAGAAGGTGGCGACAATAAACGATCGTAAACTTCAAAGGATTGAGGGAAATTATGCAAAATTGACTTGCGGAAACAGAGTTCAATATTATTAGGATGCGGTCGGTAGTGATTAGTAGGGTAGTTATGCTTCGTAGTGTAACGGAATAGATTAGATCTGAAAATCTCAGCAAATGAAACTACTTGGAAGAGACCTAGGAATGGTTATTTTGCATCTAGAAAAGTGGGTCCGAATTTGAGTAAAAAAATCATGTCAGGAGTTCTGTTATGAGATGGTTTTAAGTTTTATTTGTTTTCTGTTTATAAGACAACTTAAATCGCCAGGTTTAGATGATTTCTATAAAAATAACCATTGAGATTATGTTTGAGGACCATGTTGATTTTTTAAAGGGTGATCATAATTTAGGTTTTTTATGGAGTTTTGAATGGAAACTACAAAACATTAGACAAAAGTTGGTTTTAACAAGTTTTGTTTTATTATGTACAACGGGGCACTATCGATTGCCTTTTTTGAAACTCGGTCACAAGATGCTTAGATATACTAAAGATGTCTTCGTCAAATTCGAGCTGAATAGTTTTAAGAGAAAATCTCACCAACAGTTGAAACAAAGTTGCCTCTATGATGATTCAATTAAACCTTTTATTAATTATTTCAAAAGTATTTAAAAAGTATCGATCATTCAAATCATTTAATAAAAATTCTTCTTTAAAAAACAACTGGTTAGTTTCGGAGTTGTACATTGGATTTACATTTTTTTAATACATAAATCTGATTGCTCCCAATAACACTAAAAAACGAACCAATGAATGACATATGGGTTTTTTAAAGAAAGAAACCGTAGAAATTGATGCTTTTTTGTTTGTTTAAATAAAATTGAATTTGTGAACATTACATGAAACATGGCACATTACATATAAGGTCAGCGGACCATTAGTGGAGAAACTAAGTACGTCACAACAATATGATTAAAATTGGACATCGATTGCCTGCTAGAAGTAGAGAATTGTCCTAAAACGACATCGCTTACAATGTTTTGAGCAACAGTTCTGGTTCTGCGACTCAATTTCTTAGAGTTTCCCGGGCGGTTCTTACAAGTGCTTTTGGAAGAAAACTGCATCGTTTTTTTTTTCTATATCAGCCGAATACACACCACACTAAGTCACGGGATGCAAAATCTGGCCAAGCCACGACGAGTTCGATAACTTTCTTAATTATTAATGAACAACCAACTGTGTGTGGCAACATCAAACTCCTGCCCTGGAAACTACTTTGTGTTTGGCTGAGCCATTTCCGGTAAAGCTTCTTAGTTCGGATTTTGGTTACCGGTTACCAGAATCATCTGCCCACTGCGCCACATTGCAGATTGCAACATTCGGCTGACGCAGAACAAATTCAACACCATCCATAATTTGCTCGACACAAACACTTCTTTCGTTATGTGACAAAAAAGGTATCAATTTCTTCGACTCTTTCACTCAACATGCGGTAGTATAGTTTGAACCAAATTTAAGTATGATAGTTTGATTAAAGTTTCTATTTTCTATTTTCAACGTATATCCCTAGCTCGGGTATGACATAATTTGGTCGAATATGAAAAACATAAACTAATCAATGACAAAACTATTGCTCGGGATGCATATGAAAGGAAACTACGGTTTATTTGTGAAACAGGAGAGAGAGAAAAATAATATAAAATCAAACAGATGAAAAAGTTTTAGTTTTCATAGTGCATCGAACCAATTTTCCATAAGGCATTGACATATTTGTAAGGTCCAGCTCATAATTTTGATAGATACATCACATATCTTATTGTCGATCTACAACAAGAAAATAATTACAGATTCTTTCACTTTTTTATAGAATAATGCGAGACGCATGAAATAATAAAAATACTGAATTGACCTTTCCTGTCATGTTTTGGCTCAAACTATTCTTTCACTTATTAGAAGTAAACTTTCCAAAAGAACCAACATGATCTGACCAAAATAGTGCTGCATTTTATTTTCGATCTGAAATTCGCGCGATTTTGGATCACCTTCTTCTTCTTCTAAGGCTCTGCATTTCAACTGGAACTTGGCCTGCTTTTCAACTTAGGGGTCGTACACTAATTACGTAAGCACTTATGGAGGATGGGGGTGAGCCATCTCCAGATTGGCAATCCTACTGTAGGATTCGAATTAATATCAGAATTATTATTATACTAAAGATATTATGCTGAAGTTTCAAACGTAATGGTCTCTAGGGAAATGATAAGCTACACAGCAGCATAGTAGTCTCCACACAAGGCCAACTGGAGACGCAGACGAGCCAATTCTTATGGCCGATTTACACTACAGCACTTTTGTTTCTAAGTTTTCATATAGTTGGATGCGCCAAACCGTTAAATAATATGAATTCTTTTGGAAAGTTAGCCTTAAATAAATGAAGGGATCGTTTTAGAAAATTAAACGAGATAACCTTAACCAATTTGTTAAATATGTTTATGGTTTTAGAAGCAGCAAGAAAACTTGCAACAACAATTATAGTAAAAAAATCAAAAGAAAAACAACTTACTTGGATTAAATCTTTATTCTATTTCACGCAAAATAACGAATAATTTATTTGTAAAAACCTGTTAATCAGTTATATTTTGTTTTACTAACCTAGTTAACAGCAAACGTGCTCTCAAACCCAAGTCATAAAGCATTGGAAAACGTGCGAAAGGTGATACTATAATCATATTTTAATAAAGCTACTGTAATAAGTGAATCAATGCAAACTATTGCCGATCTGCTACGAAACTCTCGGCACAGGACGATGTTCGATGTCACTAGAGAATAATCATCCCAGTATCATGATGAAATAGTCACCGAACCAGAACTGCAAAGAATAGTGAAACTATAGAGCAAAAGACTCAATGGAATAAAATCAAACCCAGTATTTAAACTCAAAGATCGTTAAACCGTAAACACAAGTGTATAAATGTTTAAAAGAACTGTCAATCATAAAGGCAATATAACCTCTTCCGTTGAAATGTGTCATCGAGCATCTCACACACCCTTGTCCTTGGGGATCCACCCAAGATGAGTCCATGGAAGGTGCATCAGAGCAAGTGGAAACTAGCTGAGAATTTTCAATCGGAACAAAGATATCGATCCTACGGCATTGCTTAGTACCTATGGGGTCGTTTACAAATTACGTAACGCTAAATTTGGCGACTTCGGACCCCTTTTGTGTGGAAGGCTTGATATTTTTATATAAATCGTAAAACTCGCCCGCCCCTCACAGCTCTACGTAATTTGTGAACGGCCCCTAACATATTAAAGGGATAACTGATTAAATCCCTTAATGCTGGTATTGAGTAGTGCCGAAATTTACATTTAATGTTTTCTTTCTGACAAACTGACATCCATTTATTTTCTCGTAAACAATTTCTCAAAAACAGTCCTTTTACTTACAGTCCCACCGATTTCAACTTACCTGTGTGCACCTTCATGAGAACTATATGATAACAAGAATTTGAGTTTGGCTTTGATCTACCTGCTATCGTATTGCTGTTGTTCCTAATTATGTTAAAATTATGTTATTGTTGTGAAATATTGTGTGAGTTTTGTTCTTTTTACAAATGCAACAATTTTAAATTTTGAAAATTTATCACAAATATCTTAAATTCCATAATCTAATAAAAAGTTTATTTAAAGACTTCGAAAATACTCCATAAACTAAATACAAGTTCAAGATACTCCGACAAAAGTTTTAAGAACATCATTAGGCTTTCTTTAATTTTTTCGTCAGTCTTCGAAATTTTCAGGAAATTTTATACTTCCCGGGCAAATTTCAAATTTCTAACAAAACTTAAAAAAAGCCGGAGGTTTTAGATTTTTTTAAGAAATGTCAGAAATTTGAGAAATTTAAAACATTTTGCCTCGACTTAAAAAAAACTCGCTGATATTTAAACAAATCTCTGACAGTCTTTACAAACCAGAGATTGAATCCTAAAGAGAAAGAACAAGTCTCTCACTTATCATCTCTGTATTCATGATACAGAACTGATTCGGGATGCTATACCCCATAATAAATTTCTTTTAGAAAGCTCCAAATCCGGAGAGCACTAGCTCTGAGGATGCATTTCAACTTGTTCTACATAGCTGTGCAGTAACCAATACGAAAGGAGCGAAAACAAAGCAAGAATCACCAATTTTCTGTGGGGGCTGCCTATCCGATTCTATTTTTTCGCACTTGTATACAAGTTTGCTAAATTTGTTATCATGGCTTGTAATGATTCGGAACAGTTTTTACCTCTCTTTTATCGTTGTTCGTTATCTATTGAGAGCGATTTCTGCAAACCCTGTTACAAACCTTAATTTTTTTTAACATTTTGTCGAAAATTCCATAACATTTATTACAAACCTGAGCCTAAAAATTAAAAAAAAAGGCCGTCAAAAATCCTTAATAAATTATTGAATATCATATTGAAAATTTTTTTTTTTAAATCCATCAGAAAGTTTAAGGTCTTTGAAGTTTGAAAATTTCTTTGCTATTGTCGCGAAAATCGCTTTCGAAAAATTCACTATTGAAATTTTCAAAAAATTAGCAATTAGAAAGTCTTCAAAAAAATTGTTCAGGGTTCCAATTTTCGTAGAAAGTTTCAATTTTTTTTAAAGCTCCAGAAAAAAATTCTCAAAATTTTAAAAAGTACGTTCAAAAAGTTAATTGTGTCTTAATCCGAATCCATCCAGGTCCAGGTGTGTCTCACAACGACCAAAAGGATGTTGCCGGCGTATATAAAGATGTAGGGTAAAGGTCCAAGATTCCTAGAAAAGAAATTTATGAAAATGAAATTTGAAATGGACCTCAGTTGTTGATAAATAGTTGAAAATTTCAACTTGTAAAAATGAAAATATTCTACCTTTATGATATATTTTCGTATACACATTTTGGGCATCCCCTATTAGATCTATTCCAAATCGAATTTACGCTGATCAATTGACCAAGAGAGAGATGCTTCAATGCACTTATGGTGTTCGTTGGATTTTCGGATTTTCGAAAATGTATGGGAGCTCTCAGACTTAAGCGATTTTATCGCCGCGAAGGTGACCACTAGTCGCCGCAATTATATCGTTGGGTCGCTGCAGGCAATGTTTCATTTACACTTCCATATCAACGGCGCCAGAATCTCAGTTGCCAAGCGATAGAATCGCGTCGCAATTGTCGCGTGTGTTAACACGCATTGTATTGTTTTTCTTGTTGGACAAACTGATTTCATGAAAAAAAAATCGTCTAAATATCGTTATTTTGGTACAGAAAACAAATGCGAAAAAATCTTGTTTACTTGAAGCCAACGAGTGAATGAGCAGCAACATTGATTTAAGTTCATAAATCGAGAAAATGCCACAAAGGGGTCCAAAATATCTTGGGGTACAAATCAAGTTGGATATCCTAGATGTTGGGCGGTAGGAATCGAAACCGGGGCGCAGCTGTTCCCTTCCGGTAGGTTCTATGAAAACTGATTGCCGATGAGAACGATCGCTGACCAGTTGCTCGACAACCTTGGATACGCAAGAGGTCAGCGAGATAGGCCGGTTTTAGAAAAGATCCCAGAAGGAGACGCTCTTCTGGTGGATAAGGGACGATGCCCACATAGCGTTTTTTTTTCAACGCCACGTGCACGCAACGAGTGCTGTACTCTCTGCCTCCCACGGATGATCTTCGTAGACGGAAAACGGGGTCAAATGCAGTCACCAACTGTGTGGGTGGTGTGTCAGGTCTTGCAACTTGCCACCGTCTATTAAAAAAGGAGGATCCACAGCGGTCTTGATCACAACACATTGAAAAAATGATATGGAAATGCTAATATCATCTTCCAAACTTGGACGTTCATGATAGAATTAGAGGCGAAAGTATAGAATTGATAGTTCCGTTAGGATACGGCAGGCATGAAGAATGTTTTTATAGAAGTCGATTTGAAAGCGAGCGGAGGGCAATATTTGTGATGGCCAGGGCCGGATTTATGGGGGGGGGCGGGGGTTCGTGGTCCCGGGCCCCCACAAATCTTATGTACCAAAACCAACCTTTTTTGTACATTTTGGGGCCCCCACATACCGTCGGCCCCGGGGCCCCCTTCCGGCTAAATCCGGCCCTGGTGATGGCACATATCACACGACCTTCCTTCTGCCAAGCTCCCGTATGAAGGGGGAGGGAAGAATATCAGTGTGGAAGCTGATATATCTCCACTGGCAAAAGGAAGGTGGTTTGACTTGCTCATATGCCATCGCGTGCGGAAGGATTTGCTATCGACGAGTACTGTCTCCAAATTTCTAATATGACATCAGCATTTAGTCGAATAGGATTTTTATTGCACAGTTCTGTTTTCTCATTGCGTCCGTCTCGTCGCAACCAACTTGGCTGCCTGGATATTATTGGCTGGCTGTTGGATATTATTATCGAATGACTCCCAATATGTGGAGTCATAGCTTCTTTGTGATGATGGGGAAGAAGCGTTAGAAGCTCTCTAAATTGGGAAATGGTTGCTACCGTAAAGGTCGGATGCAACTTCCTCTTTAGTATGGGGAGAAAGGAGCGGTTGATGTTGATCTCGCCGATGACGGAAGTCGAATGGCGGTTAAAAAAGGTGGTAAACCATCGTTGAGGAGGACTAGATCTGCCACCTCGAAAACTTCAAGTAAGGTAACACCTCGGGGATCTCGACCTCGACTCGACCTTGTACCTTCTCAGGCCGGATGGTAGGTTTATATCTTCCAAAAGAAGGAAGAGAGAATGGGTTATATCGATGATGTCACTCATATTTTGTTTAAGGTGATTATAGAATGAAGCCCGTGGTGAATTTCAAATTCACCACACGTTTAACTACATATATTTCCAAAAGCCCAAATCTTTCGTAATAGTTTTCGTACAGTGCCGAAACTCAAATTATGATTGTTCAGCAGTTACTAAGCAAACGATCTAGGGGAACTGATCCTTGAATTCATACCATGTACCCAAATCAATACCATTCGAAAACAAAGAATTGGTGCGCGAATTGTTTTATTTCTCATTTTTGTGATTTTTTGCAGCAGTGAGCACGCCAGATAACAACAAAACACTACACAAATTGAGCCTAAATTGCCTGTTTTGCGAATGTTATTGATATAGGAGCATGTTATTAATAATGGAACAGATACCCTACCATTATTTCCAGATTTCTGGCTTTATTGTATAATCACCTTTATGTTGGGAAGCGTTTCACAGGGGGAGGGGGGGTAAACATTTTTCCACGCTAATAAGAATGCAGCCTCGAAAGGACCACAACGACTGCAAGATGTTGCTTCCTTCAGTTGTCCCCAATACAGTTGTCCTAGTGGAAGGCAACAATCCAGGGCGAACTCTCGTTGATCCGCAGGTTGTACCAAAACTTGTAATGTTCCACTGAATAGGGTTTGACCTCCAAAAGAAGCATATGAGTTAGAAACGAGGTAGGGGCGATGATGATGACATACCAATTGCACTGCGTTGATAAAATGATAAACAAAGCTTTGGGAGTCGGAATGATTACCTCCGGAGGTGTCCGAAAGGGTTTTACCGTTGACTGGAGTACCTGAGTGATCACGCCTGGGGGACTTTTAGACCCATAGACAAGGTCGACAACTGGATTTTTTTTTTAAATTAAAAAATTAAAAGTTCTACCCTAACAAAAAACTATGCTAAAAAATATGGCATTTACTCAGTTACTCATGAGATTTTGAGAAGCTTGAGGTATCAGAAGACTCATTTGTTTCCTAGTTCAACGTTGGCCTTTTGTACCGGAAAATTCGGGTCTCCGGAACCTATACCGTGGTCCTACTAAGAAACTAAGACGTTTTCTAGATTACTCATGAGAATCTGAGAAATTTTAGATGCAGTTGATTTGTTTTGCAGTTTTATATTGGTCTTTTTTACCGGAAATCCCGGGTTTCCGGAACCCAGTTGGCCAGTTTTAATCTACCAAGAAACTATGGCGTTTTCTAAGTTACTTGTGCGATTCTGAGAAGTTTGAGGTGTCGGAAGACCGATATATTCCGCGATTCTATGTTGGATAAAAGGCCGAATGTTTCGGGTTTCCAGAACCTGTTCGGTGATCATCCGAAGGCCAATTTATATCTATTTGGCTATTGTTGTCAACCATTCACATTGACCATTAATTAATTATACTAAAACATCCGTTATAATGATGATTTCAAAATACTAAACATTTGCTCTAAAAATGACACTTCTAAAATGACAACTCTAAAAGAGGGAGAGTCATCCTGAGCATTTTACCCATCTACTTTCTGGAACTACTATTCCCCTTGAGTTGCAACCGCTTGCATTTTAGTTGAAAATGGACCGAGAACGAGCTGTTTCAAGTTGTCAAGATTCGTCCCGGCAGTTTGAGGGTTAAAAGAAACCTTGAGAAAAATATGTTTCCTTTGCAGTTGTTAATTCATTCATCTAATCCGAGCACCAGCATTTTTAGCGTTATTGGTTCATTTATAATTTGGCGTCAGTAGTAAGAACTTTAATTTGAGGGGATAATCAGTCAAGTTATAAGTCATTTGAAAAAAAGTCAGGCAGTTTCAAATATAACGAATTTTAATTGAGGTGTCGGAAGCCTAATCTATTTTGTAGTTTCATGTTGGCCATTTTTACCGTAAATTCCGCGTTTCCGGAACCTGTTCCATGGCTATCGCATGGCCAGTTTTATCCTACCAAGAAACTAAGGCATTTTCAAAATTACTCATGAGATTCTAAGAAGTTTGAGGTGTCGGACGACTAATTTGTAATGTAGTTTTATGTTGGCCTTTTGTACCGGAAATTCCGGATTTCCGGAACCTGTTACATGGCCACCGCATGGCCATTTTAACCTTACTGAAAAACTACGGCGTTTTCTAAGCTACTTATGAGATTCTGAGAAGTTTTAGGTGTCGGAATCCTAATTTGTTTTGTAGTTTTACGTTGGCCGTTTTTTTACCGGGAATTCCGGGTTTCCGGAACCTGTTTCATGGTCATTGCATGGCCAGTTTTATCCCACCTAAAAACTAAGGCATTTTCCAAATTACTCGTGAGATTCTGAGAAGTTTGAGGTGTTTATTTTTTTTTTCTTCCTGAGCAATGGAGGGGAAATCTGCTCAACAGACATCCTGGGTTGACCAGGAAGTGCGGGGTTAGGGATCACCGAGGGAGGCAGGAGTACATCCCCGACCCACTAAACCGTTTCCATTGCCGCCAAGCCCATAGTCCCTTCGGTACAACTAGAAAGTAATGCTTCAAAGGGGGGCCAGTGCACAACGCACCCTCGAGGTTAGCTGCGTGTCCTTGCAGCATAGAACTTCGTGACTCGCTTTTTTAGAAGAACACCATGGTATCGTGCCAGCGCATTGCCGGCTTTCCAGGTGGCCTTACCACGCCCTATGTCCTCGGAAGGTGGGAAGGGTCGACTTCGCGCCTGCTTCCCCCTGCACGACTGGTATCAAGAATGATGATGCCGCGTGCACCCCAAATTGACCTTTCTGCGATAGGGCCTATTCGCCAGCACACAGAGGGACTTGCCGACTCGAGGCCTACGCCTGCCCCAGCCTTGACGAGGACCCCTTTCCGTCCTCGGGCTCGGAACCCGCCCGGTTGACCGACGCCGCGAAAGCGACGATACCATGTTGTTCTTCGCGCGGCCACTTGTTCGATAAAAGGATCGAGTTCGACCACAGAGCATGACCACCGGTATGACCCATGAAGCCG
This sequence comes from Armigeres subalbatus, assembly GCF_024139115.2. Taxonomy (NCBI): domain Eukaryota; kingdom Metazoa; phylum Arthropoda; class Insecta; order Diptera; family Culicidae; genus Armigeres; species Armigeres subalbatus. Next base: position 307,117,178 of record NC_085140.1, read on the forward strand.
ACTCCGATCCCTTGGACCACCTCTTATTTGCGCCTGAACTAGCCATCCTTGAGTCCACGCGCCACCTTCTGTGTAGCTCCGAGACGATTTGGGCGATAGCCGATAAAACGGCGTTCCAGCCAACTTCGTCTTTACACATCCTCCGAACTAGGTTGTCCGGGGTAGTGTCCAGACCACATGTGGTCACGCATTGCGCGAAAACGTGAGCACACGAAAAACACGTGTTCCGCCGTTTCCTCTAAACCTGCGCACACCAAACACTCGGGCGAGGCCGAGCAAGCCAGCTGCGTTACCTGCACTGTGATTTTGCAGCACGCTTAAACGCCGGGCACATCGAACCCCCCATGGGGTGCTTGCTGTTTACAGCTTTGCTGGAACAAATCAAACAATTGGGAGGGTTCGTGCAGCATTGTGCCTAGGGTGGTCGGTATTGGCCATTTTTTACATATACCGGTATTCGGTATTTGGTGGAGTCAATACCGGTAATACCGGTAGAATACCGGTTTTTCTGAAAGTTTCAGGTAGTAAAAGAAAAACTTTTGATTGGGACTTTTGGATGAAAACAATATTTGTTGACAAATTTGAAATGTTAAAATCATTGCTTGTTGAGCTGGGCAAAGCGAAACTTATGTAGACAATCTAAGCGGCTCATCTCCCAATTTGCATTGGATTTTGTTGACAATGTTGCAAACTTGCAAACTGATGAAATGCCGTCTCTGGTTCAACCAAAATTGGACGAATGGTTCCAAGACCGTCGAAAACCAGTGTCAAGTACTTGCCCTTAATCCATTCAGATTCATATTAGGAGAATTCCTTACATTGAATGCAAGGATTCTGGCGTCAACGTATTTGCCACCAGGAACGAAGTGTTTTGCTCTGCTACAGTCTCTTCACAAGTTGTTCTTTAACCGATAAACCAGAAAAAATATTCATAGAGGCATCTTCCTAGTACCGATCGTCAGGTATGGTCATTGTCTCAGTTTCAACGATCGCATCAGGAATAATTAGACGCTTCAAGATCCCGTCCGCTTGCTCTGGATGTTTTGAAGAAAATGCCAAAATGCAGAATTATTCAAAAATGCAAAAAGATCGGCGTATTCTGATCGTTTCTCTTGGATTCATGCATTTAAAGCATCGAATAAGAGGCGGAAGTTTCTGTGGCTTGATTTGATAATTATTCCAACATAAATTGGAGCGCCACGTCAGCTTCATGTAGAGAACAGAACTCACTGCAGAGTAGTTCAACAGCAGCTTGAACAGGTTCAAGGACTTGAATTATTTCACCAACCACCCAACAATCATCACTGAACTTCAATTTGGAATAAAGTTTTAACTCATAAATCCGTTTGAGCATAGATAACATGCTATTCCATGCGTGCCTTGGCATCAGCCACTAATTCAAATTCTTTTCCGAATCCAGAACGGACATATTTTAGCAGAAAATCGTTTTTTACAGGTGAACTCCGGAAAAGAACTACTACGTCACCTTTTTCACAATTTCATATATTGCTGGAGAATTCTCGACGATGTCAACAAGTCAACAATTTTCATTGAAGAAAAAAGTCATTTGCAATTTGGCAGAGTCTAAGAGAATGAAGCAACACGTATGATTAATGACGATGATGATTGATTTTTGGTGTATCGTGAACGTCGTCAATGATGCTTACTTGGGCAAAGTTATTTTCCTGCACGTATTTAAGTATTTAATGCTTGTAACCCAATATTTGTCCCATCTATGTTGGATTTCTTATTTATATGGACGGATATGCGATTGCAGGCGGTTTAGCTGATAGGTGAAAACTATTCGAGATTTTTTATTCTGTCAGCAAAATTTTAAATACCGAAAATACCGGTATTTTCCGTCTCTAATACCGGTATTTTCGGTACCCCAAATTGGTCGGTAATACCGGTATTACCGGTTTCGCTACTACCGGTTAGACCACCCTAATTGTGCCTTATGTCCCTCCAATCCGCAGCGTCGGCAGAGATTGCTTCTGTCTGGGCCTTTGCAGTCCCATTGCTTGTGCCCCGGTTCCAGACACTTGAAGCAAACTTCGGGTTGCTCGTATATGCCCACAGGGCATACCGACCATCCCACCTTGACGCTCCCTAACTTGACTACCTTGAGTTTGAGGTGTCGGACGCCTTATTTGTAATGTAGTTTTATGTTGGCCTTTTGTACTGGAAATTCCGGGTTTCCGGAACCTGTTCCGTGGCCATCAAATGCCCAGTTTCACCCTACCAAGAAATTTTGCCGTTTTCTATTTTACTTATGAGATTCTGAGAAGTTTATGTAGTTTTATGTTGGCCATTTTTACCGGAAATTCCGGGTTTCCGGAACCTGTTCCGTGGCCATCAAATGGCCAGTTTCACCCTACCAAGAAGCTAAAGCTTTTCTAAGTAACCAATGAGTTTCTTAGAAGTTTGAGGTGTCGGAAGACTGATATATTCGGTGATTCTATGCTGGCCCTTTATACCGGATATTCCGGGTTTCCGGAACCTATTCGGAGGTCATCCGGAGGTCAATTTATGTCTATATGGCCATTGTTGTCAACCATTCACATTGACCGTTATTTACTTATACTAAAACACCTGTTACGACTTTAAAAATTTAAAAATACTAAACATTTGCTCAAAAAATGACTTATGCCACACTTCAAAACTCCCCCCTCTAAAAGAGGGAGGGTCATCCTGAGCATTTTATCCATCTACATGCTGGAACTACTATTCCCCTTGATCACAGTTAAAACCGCTTGCAATTTAGTTAAAAATTGACAGAGAACGAGCTGTTTTAAGTTGTCAAGATTCGTCCCGGCAGTTTAGGGTTAAACTTATTTTTGAGTTATTTTCGCTTTTCTCTTTCACCCACTTTTTCTATTTTTGACAAAAACAATGCATCGACGCCAGTTCGATACGGGAAGCCAACCTTGAGTTTGCTTCCTAAGGTCGAAATTGAGTGAATTAAACTTCCAGTTGAGTAAATAGAACCTACGCTAGGTACTGGTACATTTTTCACATGGGAGTAAGGGCTAACTACTTCAACCCCATTTACTCAAATTTGGCTTACTGTACGGAAGTGAGACGTTGGGTCGATTGATCTCACCTTTGGGTAATTTATTTCTTCCATGTAGGCTAGCTCATATCTTTTTTTTCGGATTTAGTAAAATTTAACGCTGATTTCACGAGTTTTCACTTTCGCTGTATTTTTTTAAATTTTCCTTAATGTTTTTAAAACATTTGGAGACGAAATATTTAAACTTGCTAAAATGCAACTTCTAAAATATTCGACGGAAATTTTGGCCAATTTTTTATTGAATTGATAAAAAAAATTGGAAATTTATTATTATTATGCATTTAACTGATGAAAATTTTATAAGTTTCTGGTGAAAATTTTGTAAAAATTTGATCAAGCAGTTTTTAAAAGTTTGTCTCTAAATTTCAACATTTAGACCAAATCCGATTTTGGCAAAACTTGCATTTATGTCGTCAAAATCAATTGGTTTTTATTTTTTCATGTTATTTCACTTTTTGCCTTTCTCGTACAAAAAAGTTGTACCGAAAGGCTATAGAACCACTCCAAAGCAAAACTTTTGATATCAGGCCACGAGATCCATAGTGTTATATATCAATCTACTCAGCTCGACAAATTGAGGTTTTTTACTTATTGTGACACTAGACACACTGTGACACTATGTCTTGTTTGCGCGAGCTCGGAAATCTAAGCACTTTTCTTGAAAAACTATTATACGCGATTGGTTTTGATACTTGAGCAGTTTCTCACGTGGATAATTAGTTTACCGCGGTTTATAACCAACCTCAAAAAATGTGTTGCTGAAACAGATTTTTTTTTTGCCTAAACTGGATGCTGCCAATATCGAGAGGGGTCTGAAATTTCAAATGTTACGTTGATTAAACTGTTCATAATAAGTTTTGATAAGAAAGATGTCAAAAATTTTCGCCAAAAATGTTTTATACCTATTTACAAAAAAAAAAAATACTCAAATAATTTTGAAAACTTCTTTGCAACATTTTTTAATTTAAAAAATCCAGTCGGAAGTCAAATCGGAAGATTAAAAAATGTTGGGACAAAAATGCTTCACCTTGTCACGTCCGGAGCATTGAATTGACACAAACTCTTCCAACTCCAACACACCCAACAGAACTGTTCCGCTTAAACACCGGAAGCGGTAAGTGGCAACATAAAAACGTTTCCGCCTGCGTTACTTTTTGCGACCGTCATTCTCACTCTCGATAAGCCGATTTCAGTCAATAAATGCACGGAAGAGAAATGGCCCATGGAAATGAATATGATACGACAAGGCGTGGAACCGAAACAAATGTTCGGCGAAGAAAACAATAACCAACTAAGTGTACGAGCTTATGTGGTGCCTAACAGGAAATTACTGAATGAATGGCGTTGATCCTACGCATCGTTTCTCGGAACGGGCTTACAAACTGTCTTCTGCGATTAAATGAGGATGCGAGTTGACAGGAATCGTGCCACGACTACAAATATTGTTTGTTTTCAAAAGAAGAGTTTTTTTTAGCAAGGAATCAATCTATTATTAAAGAGCATAAATCAGTTTCCAATAAAGTAACAACTTTCTAATCTAAGAAAACGTTTTCTTCTCTTAAAGAATTCAGCAAAAATGGATTGACTTAATTTATTTGATTATTTACTGGTTCCAGTACTATGAAATGATAGTTTCCCCCCATTCCAAAGGAGAAACCCGTCACTTTTCCAGAGCGAAACCTAATCCGCATCATCCTCGCCGCAAAAGTATTAACTGGCAAACACCATCAGAACATTCGACCAACGACTGCTGCCATTCTGCACAGCCCTCTAAATCAGTCCGTGTGGTGTGCGATACCGCACTGCAACTCGGGTCCCCTTTTGTCAGCAACGTGCCATCACCAGCGAAACATTCAACGGGCTCAAGTTTTTAAATTTTAATCACTTTTCAACATTTCTCCCCGTGTGCCCGAGGCCAACCATTCGCCATCGACCGAACCAAAACGACAGAAAGTACCCAACAGGAAGGTCACAAACTTTTGACTGTTTATGATGGCAGAAGTTTAAAAGGTCCATAACAATGAGCATTTCTATATTACTCCACAAGAGCAATTTAAATTACAGAATTGCTTAATAATTATTATTGTATTGTCACATAATTAACCCACTTTTTCATTAATAAAAAAATAGTTCAGTTTCTATTTTCCATGGGTTTGTTTAAGATTCAATTGCGACGAATACATTTCATTCATTTCCGGTCGAACAGATACAAAAAAAGGTGTCAAATGAGTAATTTCTCATATTCATCTTGCTTTCACCTCGCTGCCCAAACCTGTCGGTGGAAGTGGGATGTCACGCACTAAAAGACTTTTTTCCAGATATCACCGTTCTCGCACCTCGTTATCCCTTCCGGCAGTGGGAAACTCTCACGCCGAAGAAGGTGATATTCCCGGAAAACTTTTATTTTACATCCACCCGCACCTTCCTGAAACGGACAGAAAGGGGAGAATTTCAAGCCGTCGAGGAGGGGTGCCCTATTCGTTCCACCACACGCCACTCTTCTCCCACACAGCATAACCGTATAAATATAAGCACCTCTAGCATTAGCGACGTAAATTTAATCACAAACTTTATCTCTCTATTTAACCAGTACTACCGATGATAGAGATCGGTACAACTTAGATAAGCAGAAGAGTGACTTGTGTCAGCCGTGAAAGTGGGATGCCCCGGTTACGGAAATATTAAAACAATTCTCGAAAGATGGTTTCACTTGGAATTGTTGGTTAATGGCACAGGAACGAAAAGGTAAAATTTGAAAATGATTATCTTTTGCGACTGATGGCATCTTTCAAACGACCAACGGGAAACGCAGTTGCGACACAGAAGGACGGAGCAAACCAAATCAGGAGCCAGAAATGGCAGCATCTGTTGGTGGAAATTGTCAGATTTTGGAGAATACTTTCCGCGGATGGGGATGTCGGTCAAAAGATTTCGTAGCCTTTTAGGAACGAAGAAATTTGTTTGTGTATCAAACTTCGGTTAGGATACCAGTTTTCCATGTTTAGGTTTATTTTATCAAATTCGATTGTCTATTCTTGAATACTGATTTATGCTTTTATGATATGGTTGTCACATACGTATGAGGGCTGAATATACAACCTCATGCATCGCTACGTAATTGTGGAATAAGCTCTTTAGTTCAGAATTATACCAAAATAGGAGATCTAGTTTCACATAAATTATGATTTTTATTTACTGAAATTTAGATTTGATTTCCGATTCCAGATTTTTAATTTCCGATTTCGGATTTTTAATTTCAGGTTTCGGATTTCTGATTTCTAATTACATATTGCTAATTTTCGATATCCGATTTTTCATTCCCGATTTAGAATGCCGCATTTCATGTTTTTGATTTCAGGTTTTGATTTTTATATTTTAGATTTTGATTGTAGATTTTGAATCCCGATTCGTATTTTGATTTTCTTATTTTTGACAAAGGTGGAAATTTCGATACAGTAAAAATACATTAAATCATATTGCCGTGCAAAATACTACAATTCTCGATCCTTGTAAAGCTCTTCGTACTAAAATCATGAATATTTGTAAAGTCTGAAGCGCTTTGATAAAACTGCACTCCCTTCTTCACGAAATCGTGGTCGTTATGATAATGATCACAAGCACAAGATTAAAGCATCGAGTGTCGTCTTGAGCATCGTTCAATCAAATAAATACGACAGCGGAAAAAAATCATTCGTTCTTTCCTTAGCAACATACCGAACCAAGAAGATGTCCTTCAATGTGAATTATCTTTATCGGTATCATCAGCATTAGTCATCTGAGCGTCCGCATGGAAAGAGAATATTTATCAAAACTCTCCAACAAAAGTCATTCACTCGCTCCGATTCCAAGGAAAAACAAATTAAAAATTATGACACATCCAGCCAGACTCCATTAACCGCAAAGCGAAAAAGTCCTTCACATTTTTTTTCTAACGAAAAGCAAAAGTTTTCCTTGCTTCGTTCTTGTCTTTAGATGTTCGTTTCATTTTGTTGCATTCATATTTAACTTATAGGTGCTTAGCCGTTTCGACTTTTATGTGCTTCGGCCTTCAAGTTATTCGACACGGTAATCCTTCTTCCGATTATCATGTGTTTCTTCCTCTAGTCGGTAGATCAAAGCCATCAACAAACGAGGGCAAAGGGTGCTACAATCCCCCAAGTGAAGAACTCAACGGAATACAAATGCTTAATCCGATAATAACGACTAAACTGCTGATAGTTAGAGCAAAATGTGTTTCATGTTTCAAATTATCCACAATAAAGTGAGAAAGGTGTGTTGAGAGGTTATTATCTGTAAATCTTTATGAGTAGGTATCCGTACTAACTGTATGCATAAAATATCGGTTTGATAAAGCATCACGCATTTTTTGCTCTCACGTATTGGAGATTTTATTGACGTGTTAGAAAAAAGAATGATACATAGTTGAAAAGACTCATCTGTTATCGTATATACATTCAAATCGCATCATATTTAACTGGCAATTGCCAAGAACCCAAATAAAGGTACTCTAGTCATAAAAGTATTAAACTCGAGAAAGAAATGAAAACAGCTAGAGAATCAATAATATAAAAAGAACAAAAACTCTAAAGCCCTGTTGAGCTATCAATTAGCGATGGTAGAATATATGTACAAGTGTTTAATTCATGGAATATAATGTGCGAAGGTATATTTGTACAATAAGAACAAAAATCCTCACGAATGGGTTTTCTTTCATCCGAAACACTCCAAACACTTTTCATTAAAATTACCTATTATTTATTCTTACTACGTGTACGTAATAAACAGTAAAATCGATTTTTAACCTCTTAAAACAAAATACTCTGGACGGAGTCAGGTGTGTATAAACAACGGGTAAAATTTCCTTGAGTTGTCGTTCTATCTGATAAAATGGAATGGATTTTGTTAGCTTTCAGTTTGTATGTTTGTACTTAACAGAAATTCCGTTAGGCGAACATTTGTCTGAACATGAAACTTAAAACTATAAGGCACACAAGGCTCACTGCCGAAATGGTGACAGATTTCGCCGCATGGTTGCAGCCATCCTGGGCACAATAGCATTCCTCCCAGTAGACCCCGTTCTCGTAGACGCCCCAGTTGCACACGCCGGTGACACCGGTTTCCGATACCGAGGCGCACCGTCGGATCACCTGACGCCATCGGCCGTCCCCTGGAAACAAGGAAAAAGATTATTAGAAAGCTGTTTCAAATATGTTGATAATGGAGGCTATGAAGATACGGAAAGCTACAGAAACTTGTGTGGCGAGTAAAATGGATACACTTTGTCCAGGAAGTTGAGAATGTTTCCTGTGTGGCATCATCCCGCCGAACTGGCTCTCCGTTGGTTTGGTAGCTTCAATGATATTTGCATACCTATCTTGCATCAATGCACACTGGAAGTAAATTGCTCAATTTCTAATATATCTCACCCTCACATTCCCCTTATTGCCTAACTAAAAAGAGGAAAAAAAACTTTGACGTGGGACTTTTCTTGAACAACTATTTACAACTATTACACTTTTTCTTTAAAAAATCACCTAATCTATCGTTGGAACGCTTTCATAATAAAATACAAATATCAAACATTCAAATAAAATATTTAATTTAAGTTTTTTTCAATATTGAATATTTAACTCAATATTTAAAACCAACTATAATCATGTTATCTTACCCATTTTCAAAATCAAATGTTTAATTCAAAACCTACATCAAAAAAAATCCAAATTAAATTTTACAATTCAAAATCCACATACAATATCTGATGCACACATACCATATTTACAAAACAAATCAAACCAGCCTTTTTTCTGGACGCCTTCGGCTTCAGAAATTTCAACTATTTCAAATTCTCCAGATGCATTCCTTTATTTTTGTTTCAAATGCGTCCATCATTGCAATCCAAACCAATATAATTCGATCCGACAGACCATAGCCAATTCAATTTGCTGGCCTTCGAACGGAAAAGCCGAAATAATGTCGGTTGCTCTCCATACATACTCTCTATTGGCTCTTCAAGCTTAGGACAATCAATCCAGCTTTATTCCACAACATCTTCGAGATTCAAATTTGAATCATTGCATTCAGCTGGTCTACTGCATTAACGTTTATTTGATAAAAGCAATTCACCCCTCTTCTGCAGAAGCTTCTCAAAAGCCGCAATAATCCTGTACTCTTATCTATTGTACCTTCGACAACACAAGTAGAAACCCGACGAGAAAATAAATTGCGTTCAGTCAAAACTAATGAGAACAACAAGTCAAATAATCCGGCACCTTCGACATTACAAGTCGAAATCGATGAGAAAACAAATAATTTATTCTGGCGCTCTTCCATCGAAGGCGCTCACGTTTCAAGTCTAAACCAATGAGAAGCAACAGATTTTTCAATCCGGTGCTCTTACAGATCGCCGATGAACAAAAGTTTCAATCCGACGCTCTTCCAGAGCGTCTTTGACATCACAATCCGAGACCGATGAACAAATGTGAACAAATCATTCAATCCGACGCTTCCAGAGCGCCTTTACAATCGCAAGTCGAAACCGATGAGAAAGTAAATGAACTGTTCTAGCCAGGGAACTGAAAAGGTGGCTGATTCGCCTACCCATCATTCAATCAATATGCGCACAATGTTTTTATTTCTTTAAATTCGTGATAACAAAGCTTCGGAGGCATCGACGTACTATTTTACGACATAAAATAACTATACAAACACAAAAGGCTCAATAAATCTCAACAAATCGCAAGTTTTCGTTAGGAAAAGGTAATTGCCGGTAATTAGTACTAACTTCGTACGAGCCTATAACCCAAAATGAGCAGCTGAATTGGGGAATACCACCCAGATTTCGGGAACCAAAAACCGAAGTACCAAAAACGATGTTGTGTAGAGTGCCATTGTACCGCAGATGACAGGCGTTTCACCCTCCTGATTCTAGCGCTCTTAGAGCGCCTTCGACACTTCAAGTGGAATCCGATGAGAAACATAAAACTTTTCAATCCGGTGCTCTTACAGGGTGGCTTTAACATCACAGGGCTGGCATACTCCTCAGAGTAGTCGAAATGTGCGTGTCTTTTGCACTCCTCAAAAAGACAGCAGAGAGTGTGTTTCGCTTATCGCTCATTCTTTCTCTTCTACAACGCAGTGAGTCCTCTTTGTGTTTCTACTCTGCAGCGAATGCATTTGCCAGACACAAAGAGTTGAGGATAAATGATAAAAATAAACACACCGTGTTCCTCAATGAGTTTTGACAAAATGGTGAATCAAATAGAATGGAAATTAACATTGCTAAATAAAGTTAAACGTAGCTGTTGATGTTGATACTATTTATGCGTAATAAGTTATTTTTGTTTTTGCTGGCTTTTGGGATGTCTGTGGGCAAAGCTATTTAGAAGCCTTGTACTACCAACATTATTCCGCCCCACCTGCTTTAAAATAATGACGAGATGATTTCTAAATACAATTTCCGTCAGGTAATCTTGGTAAATATAAAGGTTCTAAATTCGGAACAAAAACAGAAAACATTGAACTTATATAAAGTTCCATTATTTCATTTCAGTGCTAATTTTTTCTTGATGTTAGCATCATGTTCAATTAATATACTCCTGCTCTGACAATGGGTTTTTGTGTGTTTGTCGTCGAAATACTGATCCACCGTTATTATTAGATGAAGTTATTTCATTGTCTACAACCTTCAAAATAATGTTCACGACCGTATGAAAGTGTATGAAATTTCATTGCAAAACACTGTCTATCATGCACAATTCTGTGTTAAATAGTTTTAGAAAAGATTTATGATTTACGCCAAGAAGAAGAAGAAGCGGAAAGATATTTGAAAAAAAATATGGCACGGTAAAGCACTCGGTGAAATTTTTAAAACTCTTCTCACAAGTGCAATATCACAAAATAAAAATCAAAATTGAAATTATGTGTTTATTATACAATACAAGGAAAGTTCATCCCCGTACTGCTAACCGTTTTATCTAAATTGCTTCTAGAAATTTCGAGAAGCGTTTTAAAAATTTCACCTTGCTTTCCCGTGCCATTCCTTTCAAACATCATTTTTTGGCTTCTTCTTATTTTTTTATTCAATCCTTATTTGCCAATGCTATACTTTTTAGCATGGAGCATTAAACTTTATTAAAACCCCGCCGTTTCTAACTGAAACGTAATTAACCAATTTTTCAAGGCGAAATATGTGTGTTCCAAAAAATTTCAGCGAGCTTCGTAGAAAACGATATCGTTTCCAAGAATGTTGCACTAAGTGGCACAACTTTGTGTTGGCCCAACTCTCACTGGCATAATTCTTTCACTCTTCGTCTTCGTCCTCACTCACCGTGTTGGCTTTGTTACACGATGAGTATCAGCCCCACTCTCTGTGGTGTGTATTAAAATCTCCTCATTGTGCACAGTGTGTGAGGAAATGCCAGCTCTGAACATCACAAGCTGAAACCGATGAGCAAATCATTCAATCCGTCGCTCTTTCAGAGCGCTTTCGACATCACAAGTGGAAAACGATGAGAAAATAAATAATTGAATCCGGCACTCTTCGAGAGCATTTTCGACATCACAAGCCGAAACCGATGAGCAAATCATACAATCAGACGCACTTTCAGGGCGCCTTCGTCATCGCAGCATCGAAATTAGTTCAGTGTCGGAATCAGTTACTGTGAAATTTTATTATAGCAGCCGCGATTATGGCTAGCGTGGAAGGCTGGATAGATGTTAATATTCGATAGGGTTTTTGGCGAATCTCGGTTCAAACATACCCAAAACCAAACGATCTATATTGTCGAATAGAGCTCCCTATTATTCACCTATCCCACTAACACAAATTTTCCTTCCCGAGACATCTATGAAGGTAGTATGGGTTCCCTGCATCTTCACTAGTAGATGTTGAACTAACATTCCTTCCCTTCCATCCGTGATTGTAAGGACGTGGCCAGGTATACAACTGCTACTGTACAGGAAAAGGTACTAATCCCAAGTACCAATTTGCGACAATATACAGTAGATTGCTCAATTGAGCATTGTATAGGGCACTGCACGGGAACATCTCTTTCTCTTTCGTTCTTCATAAATTTTGACGTTTACTGGCCTTGTTGTTTTCTAATTTCTATGCAGCGAGAAAGAGACAAAGCAGTCCGTGCAGTGCCCTATAGCCACCCACGATTTGTATACAATACAATACAATACAATCACATATGCTATGCTATGCTAACCCTTCAAGTGACTTCACGGGAGTGTTCAGATCTGAAGCTTTTTATTTCGATAACTAAGTCATCCCCAGAGTGCAAAAACGTGAGTTTCTTTTTGCTACTTTATTGCGGGGTGTATTGAAGTGTTTTGAAGCTGTTTCTAGAACAAATCCAATACATTTAAATTCTTGCGTTTTAATTCGCCATAATAATCATTAGGCGATAACAATATCACCGCCTTACCAACATGTATTTGTTTGCTTTGCTCGATAGTTCAGTTCAATCAGTTCAATTAGGTAGATATGGCTTCACTCTTTGCTCCCAGCTCTTTGCTATTGGCGTAACTAAGGAAAAATTCTAAGGGGGGCTAACTTTTTTTGATTCCTACAGTCAAACACAAAAAAAATTGTTGTATATGTTCAACCGTCCGCAAGTTGACCTTGAAATTCATTTATCAACAACGATATTTAACAGCTGACTATATAGGGTAAGACGGTATAATGCGCCCCACCTGGCCAAAACGCCCCCCTTTGATTTCTAGAAAACTATAACTAATTAAGGGTCAAAATCAGTTATTACCTATAAGTATTTGTAAACCCACCATACTATGTGAATGTGGAAGTATTTTTGTATTACGAAATGAAAATAATAGCAAAATACAAAAAGTTACAGTTTTGATGTAACTTTTCATGTTTGTTTGCTCAACATTCTGGAGCGACTCTGGCATACTATCCGCAAAACTTGCACTGAAACACTCAGTTGGGCAACAAAATAACTTTTCTCAGTGGTTAATAAGATATAAAATTCCTTTTATCTTCAAAAATGTAACGATTTTCGAAAACATGTTTCACTGGCCAAAACGCCCCAGTGTAGGCAGGACGATATGCCCTTATCAACTGGACACAAGCGCAGCGAGCCTGCAGCAGTTGCTTCCAAATTGTATGGAAAATATTGAAATGTAATTCACACCTGCCTTAATGTACTTATGTTGGTTTTTTAAAGTCAAGCGCATAAGGATTTGTAGCCTTTTTATTATGGGATTGATGAAATATTAATGAAGGGCTATGAAACGTCTTTGGTTGAGGTGGGGCGTATTGCCCAGGCACCATTTAAAATTCATTTTTTCACGACTTTTCAAAAAAGCTTTATTACGTGTAATCTGTAATATTTTTATATGACTACTCACGGGCAATGCATTTGCGACTTCCTGGACTACCAAATAACACAAAGTTTGCATAAATTGCGTTGAAAAGTAAAAAGTTATTAAGAAGTTGCCTTAGGGGGGGCATATTATACCGTCTTACCCTACAACTTAAAGGTAATATATTTACATGCCAGTGGCATGATGTGGCATGATGCCACTACATCTGACAATAAATTTTATGTGCAATGATCGATAATTACCAACTTATAATTACTTGCACATAAAACTCATTATCGAACTATAACAGACTTGTTTTCTCAAGGAATGTTTGTGGTTGAAGTTGGTAGAAAATTTTCTCTGGTGAAAAAATGTGAGCAAATTCAGTTAGGAATATGATCTAATCAGTTTGAATTTTCCAGATTCACTTATATTTGTGCTTTTTGGACATATGTGAAACATAAATTTACATTTTACTCGCGTCAGTACCGCTTATCGCGTTCCGTTTTTATTTCTTCCCGATGGAAGAGACAACACGCCAAAGAACTTCCGGAATACGCCTGCGTCTCCGAATCTACTTCAAGATCGAGCGCCGAAAAGAAGATGCCCGTTTCATCATGGACAACGATGAGCTTGAATCACAACACGGTGGACACAAACGTTTTCTATTTCCATCTTTTTTTCATGGTTCATTCCTTGAAGACCTTCCTCCGGTATGGAACCACCCGTTGTGACCTGTTTCCAGCCGTTAAGGTGGAGTGGACTCCGAAGAAGCGCCGATATAGTGCGAAGCTACAGAAGATGGTTCCGATAGCGTGAAACTAAATGACAAACGTTTCGCTGCAGGGGGAATCAAAAATTATCGTCGTGACGTTCAACTATCTGGCTAGGAAATTAAGAAAATTCACGTATGCTGATTGAACCGGAAAGCAGTCCATCTAGAGCAGTGAAATATATCCGCGTAGTACGTGGCACTGCAAATTGTGGAGGAGATATTTGTTATCAGGTGCAGTAGCTGTACCAGCAATTCTACGCCGAGTCACCTTTGGAAAGTGCCATAGTTTCCTCAGAGCAAATCATCGTTACCAATGAAACATCGCCAACATCGATTCCTCCACCATCCATCTTTTGAAATAGAATCAAATGCGATACCAAAACATAAATTCCTCTCACGGTGGAGGATACCGATTCCTTCTCCGCTCTGGCAATATTACCCACATCCGCACTTAAATAATGAATACCATATTTATATCAGACAATAAAAATTAACCATTATTTAAATACATTGTGTTTATCCCCTTTTTTGTAGGTTTTATTTTATAATAATAAAAACTAAACAATTCATTTGGCCTATAAACCAGGTCGCATGAATATTATTTGCAGCTGCATTTGGAGTATATTGGAAAACCACATTAAATTAGACGTGCATTCATTTTATATGTACGTTACACATTAAATTTAATGGCTACCAAATTTTCAAATTTTATATGCATTGTTAATAAAAACCATTTGCAAAGCTTGATTGCAAAAACCTATGTGCATTGCATGTAAAATTTAGATGGAAATTAAGCTCAGTGTACGTTAAAAACATAAGAGCTTCAGATACATAACACTTTCGAGTTTTATATATCCATTAGCAGACCCGACAAACTTCGTTTCGCCTAAAAAAATCCTCTGATTAGTTCTTGAGTTATGCAAAATTTTCTGGTTCATTTGTCTGGAAGCCCCCTATTCCAGAAGAGGATAGGTTTCAAACCACAACATAAACATATCTTCCCTTCGAAAACCTCCACATGCTAAATTTGGTTCCATTAGCTTGATTAATTCTTGAGCTATGATGAAATTGGTGTTTTATTTGTATGGAAGCAAAGAGGGGAGAGGTCTCGAGCCAACTTAAGAACCTTCCCCGGCCCTAAAAACCTCTATATACACGTCGATCGGATCAGTAGTTTCCGAGTCTATAAGGTTCAGACAGACAGAAATTCATTTTTATGTGTATAGATTAGAAATCATTTCAAGTTATTTCTCATTTACATTTTAGTTACCTCTCCTTGAAATTTCAGGGTTTACCGAGCTTTTTTGGATTTCAAGAATTCTAGTATGATTATTGGAAACCCAAAGTTTTCGGGAAATAGCAGCAACATCGTTTGAATACTTTACCAAAGAAATCTGCAGAAAGAAATGTCTGCTATTACAGGCATATCATACGTTGTACTTGGCTATCACATTCTCGAAAGGTTTCTCATGACAATCCTTTCAGAAATGCCATGCATTTTTAAGGGTTTTGTTGGAAAGCTAGAGGTCATATGCACACTTAAAAAAATACTCGCAACGCAATGCAAACATAAAAATCTTGAAGAATTAATGATTTGCTGATAAATAAAAATCAAGATTTGTTAGAAATTCTTCGGTAACCTAAGCAGTACACAAGATTCTCCTGCTCAAGTTAAACAATTGTCTTTTTCATGTTGTCTAAATATTACGGGTAGTTTATTATTTTATATGAATATTCTTTATTCAACCAAAATCTCAGCCATTGTATTTGTTCTGTTAGTCTGTTACTTTTATTATTTACTCTTCTATTATTAACGCGTCAGATTTCGTTCCGACTCAGAAGTCGACGGGAACATTGTTTAGTTTGAAATTTAAAAATAGATAAAAAAAATTCTTCCTGGACATACTCGGTCTTGTTTGACGTACAGAATAAAGTGGTATAATATGGTTTTAACGCACCATCCAAACAACGCAGGGCACTATAGTTACTCAATCTTTGACAGTTAATATGTGGGCCTGACGTTTTAGGCTGATGGTTAATTTGTTCTGGAATGTTTTGAGTAACAGAAATTGCTCAGCCTAAAACATGTCTTAAAATGTCTCAAACACAAAAATATCATTATTACTTACTTAGACTATTAACAGAATTTATTAAACATCGGTTCATGTATTCTTGACCGATGTACTATCGTTTACAACCACAAACGAGGTAGGGAAGAGCATCATCGCAACTCATTACCCACCGGAAAGGATGCAGCCACACCACACACCAGCCATTCACCACTATTCGTAGTTTCGCGGAAAACCCAGGTCGGCAATAAATTATCAAGTAATTCAGACGTCTAGTTAAAGTAAAATCCAGTTTTAAGCCAAAGTTTTGAAAAAACCTTGTGAGACAGTGAACGTTGTGTTTGAAAAGAGAACATTTAGATAACACCCTCGACCAGAACCCTACTGAAAACTAAACGCTACGCACTTTCCCTAATGAGCTTGCAATGCAAGACCACTTTTTTCCGGACCATGTGTGCTCGTTGAATGTCCAGTGGCGAACTACAGTTCCGGTCACAAGTGCGGTAGTAAGATTCGATCTACCACTTCGGTTTGAGAAGGACCGCAAAAGCCGTCGTTTTGCCGAAAGGGTCGTGACGCCGTCAAACCCAAGATTTTTTTATGTACAGATTATCCGACTTCGTCAGTAGATGGGAATAACCAGCGCGGGGGGGAACATAAATTTTCAGTGCAAAACGTAAACAAACGAGCATAAATTCCATACAAAAATCCAAGATGGCTGAGTTGGGGATATTGACAAGTCGGATAACCTGTACATAAAAAAATCTTGGTCAAACCTTTCCGCGACAGTGGCATTGCAGCTCAACCGTGAACATACATGGAAGCACCTGCCGGTAAAGAGGAAGGCGGAGAAGCGCGGAGAAAGGATGTGTGGAAGCGGAACGGCGAAGGTGTCCCGCAAACAGAAGCAGCACAACGAGGAAGTGGAGACGATAGGATGAAGTTGGCTATGGAAGTAGGAGAGAAGGTAAGATTTCTTGGTCGCGAAAGAATGAATCGCTTATGCCGACCCTGAGGTTATGAGGAGAGAAGTCTCATGTGTGCCGAAGTGAGGATTGCGCCAACGATTCAACTGATCAGTTGGTTCGATGGGTAACGGTGAGCTACGGTGAGTAACGTTATCGTGTCATTTACTGAGATCTTCGGATTCATCCTTGCTCCACTCAATTGTCTTCGGGATATATCAGAAACTCACCATCGTCTTTAATTGGAAAAATCTTGGTTTTATTCCTATGAAAAACGTACATATGTATGGGAAACGATTCAAGATACACACACTTAGTTTTCATTTCTGCAGCTCGGCAAAAATCCGCACAGCCGTGCACCAGCAAAATAAAAAAACTGATATTTCAGCAAAAATGACGTTTGTTAGCTGATTTTCGGCAAAACATTTGCTGATTTTCAGTTATTTTGACAGAAATCTCGGCAAAAAACATGTTTGCTGGGGCACGGCTGTGCGAATCTCGGTAAAATTTCAACATTTTGCTGAGATCCCGGTAAAAAAAATAAGTGTGCTTATCTGTTTATGTAATCTTTAAACTGTTTCGCCTCTCTTCTCATTCTATCCAAGAAGAAAGTTCAATCTTATAAGAAATATTTCAACTGCAATTAAATGCATTAGAACCGTAAAATCATAATGACTAAGCAAATGCGGTATTTCGAAAAAAAAAACGTTTCAGGTGGTTCAAAACGAAATTCCGCGGAAACCACAAATTGAAGAAATTTATTTAACCAGTGCGATCGATCGTGTGATGCTGGAGTGATGCAGTTGATGCGGAAGAACACGAAGTGAAAAAATTAATGTCTGAAACGTTCGTGTTGCAGAAGCTTATTTAACGAAGCACATTGTTTTTGCGTTGGATTGATTTGAAACACGGTTTTCCTCTTCGAGTTTTCAAAATGACTTCGTTTACAATAAATGTTTAGTCGCTTACCGAGGTGGCTTCCCATGAAATTATCTTTTCAATTAATCAACGATTTCTTTCCCGTGGCGCTCACGGAGATACAGAGCATTCCTCGGTCTCTTAATATAACAATGAGTGTCAAACTAATTTTCCTCTCCAAATCCCAAATTGACTGAAAGGAAGTGACCGGCTCATATTGTCCATAGCAGCTGTTTCTTGCACTCAATTGAAGTCGGTTGAGCTTGAGAATGAAAATTTTACAACAAGGAATGCCTCATATGCACAAACACATATACAAGGACAAACAGACAATAGCTCAGTTCGTCGAGCTGATTGTATACAAAACTATGGGTCTCCGAGCTTCCTATAAAAAGGTTGAATTTGGAAGAAAATGGTAGCCTTTTGGTACAACTTTTTATATGAGGAAAACAAAATTTTCAAACTTGGAAAATTGCTGCCGTAAAAACTTTGCGATCACATTTCTGAAATACAATCTGAAAAACATATCTTTGTGCATGTTAGAAAGGTGCAGAGGATTCTTCTAGCGATCAAATTTATGCTATCAACAATTCTCTATCTGCGTATACGCCTGGCAGATGTGGATATATAAATGAGTATCCCACTAGATAAAAAATAAAATCTGTGCATTTATTTTCTGGTTTTGAGTTAGCTCAATAGCATAAAACCACGCTGATAAGACAACATTAAGTATTCTTCAGCATAATCACATAATTCTTATCGAAATAAGGTCAAATACAAAAAAAAAACAGAATTCGAAACTGAACACAAAAAATCCCATAATTTCTATATTTTTAAATACTTACTGATATAAAACTGAACTGATATCAAATTGATCAGATTCGGGAGCACATACTCCACGATGAATTCTTTTGAAAGCGGTACAAATGCTAGGGTATTACCTTATCGCCAATGGTATATAGACGGGTCGCAGTTATTTGACTACGAAAAAATGAAATCAGAACTGCGTACATGTAAAATGAATTTAAAAAAAAATCCGCGAAAAAAAAAATTTCGTTTTGTTTCGTAAAATTTCGAATTAACCTTGATTTCGTATCGTTTCGAAGCCTCAAGATAAATCTATATTTCGTTTCGTTTCGAATCAACATAGACATTTTAAATTTCGTTTCGTTTCATTTCGTTAGGAAAAAGTGTGTTATCACATACCCTTAATAATGACACTATTCCAATAAGGACATGATACCAATAGGAATCTGCTTCGAAATGTGTACACCCTTAATCGAACGATCATACTTACAAATAAATCCTCGAGGGCTCTGATGTACCACCTTCATGCAGAACGAACCCGGCATGTTTGACTCATCGCTGTTGCACTCGATGGCAATATTCTGCGTTCGATTGAATTTCTTGTATGCGCCACAGTTGTCCACCCCCTTGGGATCCGTCGGTGAGGAACACTGATAGCAACGTATGGCGAGAGCTGCAATTGCACCCGGAAGAAATTTAAGTCAAGTTCAATTGAGCGAAATGAATTTTAATGAACTACGCCTGTGAAACAAGTTAACTGAAACTGGAACCGCCAACAACTTTGTTTAGTTGAGTTTGGCTATTTACATGCAGCGCTCCAACCTAATGGGAGTGGCACCTACGCTGCGAATATTGGTGCTCACAATGTTTAATGCTATGCTACCTGTTTTTTCGCAGTCAGTAAGGTTGAGCACTGATGATCAATATCTATTTTGAGACACTTACCTGAGCTAAACAAAGTAGAGATGATAACGGCTATTAGTGTAGGATTCATTTTCGTAACGGAGATTCGACAAAAACGGAGAGATTCTTAAGAAATTCAACTAAATCCTGCGGGATCAAAACAAACAGCAGTTCGTCGCCATGAATGTTTGGAGTCGTTCTGAGGCAACCTGTCAACGGTGAGATCACGTCATCGATAGCTATAATGTTTTCTTGCACGAAAGTCTATTTGTCACGAATTCCAGCCGATGCGGCCCATAGTTATTATAGCAAGCATAATAACTCATTCGCAATGTAACGTGTTTGTAACATCTTTTGCCATCTTTGTATGTACGATTTTCTCGATTTCCTTGCAGTAAATTTTAATGTTATCATCTTTTTTTAAAGACTTTATTGAAATGTTTTTCAAAAACATTTGAGAGTTCATCACCAGATATTATCATCTGTCAAACAGACGTAATTACAAGAGGAGTACTTAAAAATCCTAATTTACAGTTCTTTACTAGAAACTTCTCTCGGTGTTTTCCGTTATTGAATACACATATGTACCTTTAAGATTTTATCCACAGTCATGTGATAAGGCATTTATTAGTGTGATATGTATACAAAGTCTGTTATGAATATATTGGAATGATTCTTGAAAAATAGATTATAATAATTATCATAGAATTGTCCAACTTTTGCGCTTTTCAATTACGGAACTAGTTTTGTGCCTACATACAGAACATAAGGCACTGATTATATTTTATTGATTGTAGAATTGTTATTAAAAAAATAAGAATGAGAAAAAAAACATTTGCTACGCAGATCCTACTAACCAAAATCTCCAATCATGTATGTTATAAAGCAACATAGAATGAATGAGCTAACCAATAAATGACTCAAAGGCACTTTATCTAAGGCACTATTGCAACCATCCTTACTGTTGCACGTGCAATATTCAACAAAAATATTGAAGGTTCCACTGCGCATCAAGCAATAGCGCTCATCGCCCCCTATGCCGGGCTCTCCGATGAAAGCACAGCTGCGGATGTAACGCCATTCTCCGTTCACTGGAAAAGTTGTTTTAGGATCTCATTTTAAATCACCTGAATATTTGTCAATTATCGTGCATATACTCACTAGAGTGGGGCGCAGTTGTATGGAAAAACGCAAACTTCGTCCGATCAAGTGAGATCAAGGTTTTTCTGAATCGTTTTGGGACCCCAATCAACTGTGCAAAATATGGACTCGATTGGTTGCAACCTCGCATGCCGCATCGCGTTTTAAATTTACATGGAGATTAGTATGGGAAAACGTACTTTTTTACATTTTTGCACTTAGCGGCTTCAATTTATCATCAATCACGTGACTCAATATGTTAGCATATAGTTTGGAAGATGCCGAAACACTTTGCCGAAGAAGGTACGTAGCTGGAAGGTCTACAAAAAATGTTATTACGTTTTGAAAATTGATTGCTCAAACCATATGCAAGAAATCAATGTTTCTGCCAGCACTACCGGACAACTTATGGTTATCGAAAGGCAAAACCCATCTTCCTTCTTATCGGATTTTTTTCTTTGTGAAATTATTCCGGATAGCTCCCATTAGCTCTAAAGCCCAATTATTTTATTTATTTTGAAATAACACTCAGTTAAATTATTCGTCTACGTACTACGGCAGTGCAAGCAGAATAAACGATTTTTTGCATATGGTTTGAACACTCAATGTTCGAAACGTTGTAACTTTTTTCGTGGACGTTCCAGCAACGTGCCTTCTTCAGCAAAGTTTTTCGGCATCCTTTGGGTTATACTTTAACGCAATGTGCCACTTGGTTTACGATGAACTGAAACCTCTAGTAGTAGAAATGCAAAAATATACGTTCTCCCATACTAATTTCCATACAAACTTCAAACGCGATGCGGAAAGCGAGGGAGCAACCAATCGGTCCCAAATTTTGCACAGTTGTTCAGGACCCAGAATGGTTTCGAAAAACCATTGATTTGAAAAAATGACCATGACGCCCCACTCTAATACTCACCTTTCTGTCGAACCTTCCGACATAGGGTGGCCCTCACTTCCGACAAGTGGGCCAACGATTTTCTGCTGCAATCCGAAAGGGGAACCGAAGTATTGTCAAACGGATCGCTGCATTTTGGATCCAAGTCCGAACGACATTCCCAGCATTTGATTCCGGAAGCTACGGGTAATCAAAATAAATTTAAAGCATAAATGACTTTAACTTAAACTTTGTTTCGACAACTGTTGATAGAAAGTTTAAAAGTTTACAAGTTTTGTTGTAAACATGTAGGTATAAAGTGGTATAAATAACGATTATTATTTTTTCAGGCTAAGGCCGAAGTGGCCTGTGTGGTATATAAGAGTCTTCTCCATTCGGCTCGGTCCATGGCTACACGTCGCCAACCACGCAGTCTACGGAGGGTCCGCAAGTCATCTTCCACCTGATCGATCCACCTTGCCCGCTGTGCACCTCGCCTTCTTGTACCCGTCGGATCGTTGTCGAGAACCATTTTCACCGGGTTATTGTCCGGTATAAATAACGATTACTCCGATTTAAACCAAGCAATAAGGAAATTAATGATATTATGATTATTCTAAATATTGTTGTTTGTTCCGTAGATACAAAAAGGTATGCATAATACGCATTTGACATCGGTAGTCAGCCAATCAATTAGAAAAAGCATTCAAATATTCAAATAAAGGTTCTTTCTAGGTTCGTCGCTTAATTAATTTTATGCTTCCCGTTTTCGACCGCATGGACTGCCAAATCCCAATTTTGAAAATTAACATACTCGGCGTATCTACGGTGTTATCACAGATAACAGATATTGAGGCTGGCATTCTATACGTGTGTAAACATCGGCAACCGTCAATTCAAATATATTTTTAAATGGGGACCGCGTTTGGCAATCGATTGGATCATTGTTATTGAAAACGCAGCCCGAATGCGGCTGTCAAATCCATTGGCTGCGTTCGACGGTTGTTAATCAGCTGCGTCCGTATGTACTGCCGCAATCAGTTGAGTAGATGGCAGTAGTGGGCCAATTCAAAAGTATACACAGGATTTTCAATAAAATTTGTTCCAGCCTAAATATCTGTTAACTGTGGTGTTATCAAATCTTACCTTGTGAATCGAGAGCTTTGCGTACGAATTGATACAGCGGAATCGCTTCACTTACACTTCCGGTTCCCACAAGGCAGCAATATAGGACCTTTGCTGTTCATTTTGTTTCTGAACGAAGTTTCATTGATTCATCCGCCACCATTTGGTATGGATTTAGTTATTAGCTTCGAAAATTTGGTACTCCACTAATTCTTTTTCCACAAGAAAGGCGATAAAAATAACGTTGCTAATTAGGCCGTAACAAATATTTAAAATCTATTTTTTTTGCCAAAAAATAATATTTTGAGGGGGCAACAAAATAAAATTCGAATAATTTTGAGGATTTTCAAAACATTCTTTAACAAATCCGAGGAGTTTTTTTTTTATTTTATTTTTTTTTCATTTTAATATTTATTTTTTATTATCCCCACCACCTTGACCTTTCGGATACCAGTAGGACAAAATGTTAATTAAATATTTGTAACGGCCTTACAGAGGATAGCATCATTGTGCGCCTGCTCTAAACCTCTCTAAACTATTTGAGATTGTTATAGTCGTATTTCCTGTGCCCAGCACGGGTTCTATCCGAGAAGGTCGGTCAATACTTACCTTGTTGAGTTTTCTTCTGTGTGCATACGCTCTATAAATGTGGGTTTGCAAGTCGATGCTGTTTATACCGATTTCAAAGCTGTTTTCGATCAGGTAAATCATCACGTCCTATTACACAGGCTTTAAACGTTAGGTGTTTCACTAGCAATCGTCAATTGGCTAAGATCATACCTTTCAGGAAGGTCTATGAAAGTGAAATTTGGTTCGACAGAATCCGAACCTCTTTGCCTTTCTCGTATACTAAGTATACGTAAAGGCTATATGATCACTCCAAACCCAAACTTTTGATAGAAGGCTCGGAGACCCATAGTGTTATATACCAATCGACTCAGCTCGACGAATTGAGGTAATGTCTGTTTGTAGACACACTTTTTGAAACTTAGCATTGGCCGAATTACTCGCAACAAGTTCCTGTCCCATTGTTAGCAGTTACAGTAATTTACTGTTTTGTACATCTCTTTGACTTTTTTGTAGACATGTGTCAATAGCTATATATTAGTAAACTTCATCAGGACTATACTGCCCCCACTCGCATATCAGTCCCATACTGTTTTTTCGCATACTGAGATAGATAGCCATTGAAGTTCCAAATCGCATCTTCCATATGAAACTTCAAAAAAATCTAATAAATTGGAACATCGTCGTAGCTTGCTGAAATTTTGCTGAGTTGTTCATCATTTGATAGATTACCGTGAAGCGATTTAGTTTGATCGAAACATTGTTTAGTTTTGGGTAAACAGGTTAGGTAAATTCTTAGTGGAACTGTTATGCGGGTACTTTCAATATGGGACGCACATGACTTGGTTCTTTTTCACTCATGGGACATACAACAAGAAATGGACCCTATTCATTAGGTCATGGTTTCCCAAACTGTGGGTCCCGACCCCCAGGTGGGTCGCGAGCGGATTGTTGGTGGGTCGCGTAGAACAAATAATTGCAGCTCGGATGCCGAACCTTTTGATCATTTTTTTTTCAGGAACTTAACTTCTCATTTTTTTTTAAATAGTCATAACCACGCTATTTTAGAAAACATTTATGCCTAATAGACGTCCCCTTAATGAAGTAAAATAAATACGCTAACATTTAGACAAACAATATCATGTTCGTCATTTTTTGCATTTGTGCATGTAAGCTAACGTTAAATTTTTTTAGAAGGAAGAAGCCGAAACAGATAACATTCTGATTCAATTAATGTTTAATACTACTTGGTTAAATGCATTTTTTCATAAGTGGGTCGCGAGACATATAGAATTTTGCTAGGTGGGTCGCATATCCAAAAGTTTGGGAAGCTCTGCATTAGGTTAACTCAAAGTCAGATGGAGTAACAAGTCAGATGGAGGTAACAATAAAATTAATACAATAAAAAAAAAGAAAAAATTAAGACTCCAAGAAAAAAGATAAAAAGGATTATAAACAACGTGTTGATGTGGTGAAAACTTTGGTCTGTATCGTTTCAGACAAGTTTGAACATCTTATGCATATTCATAGAGGAGTAATTCTCGCTGAGACCGGGCCACTATTTGCACGAGGTTTTTAAAAATTCCTAAATTTATGTTCATTCGAAAGCTTTTGGCGAGTTAATTAAGGATCCGAGTTAAATTCTTCAGAGAAATGAACCCCTCGTTAGTTATACACGAAATCACGTTTATGGACCCCTCGATTTTTGTCAATTCTTGACTCACCAAAACTATCACAACTCCAACATTTCGCAACCGATCGTAGAGATCAGCATATCGTTGGAAAGAGGAAGAGTGTATCCTAAATTTGCAATATTAAAAATCTAAGCAGCCATGTTTGATTTGGCCGCCATCTTAGATTTATTTTTGAAAACTATTTTTCCGCCAGGTTCGCAATCACAGATTTTAAATATTAATACATCTATGGAAAGCTTAGCTTATATAGTGCATTGTGTCCAAAAATTTCAGGTGTATGTTTTTCTATCAAAATTTATGTACGATTTACCAATACCAAAATTCTTGAATTATTTATTACAATAACTTGAATACGGCTCCGTCATGCTCAAATCTTTTTAGCCCTTCAAATAAAATACTGTTGTAGATATGCTTTTCATTTTTGAAACATATTTGGCTAAGAGTAGCGTATGAAATCAAAGAACTGACATAAAAATAATGTTCGTTGGTCAGATGGGCCTTCAAAAATAATTTGGTAAATCATACATAACTTTTGATAGAAAAACATACACCTGAGATTTTTAGACACAATGCACAATATAAGTTAAGCTTTCCATCGATGTATTAATATTCAACATCGGTGGTTGCCAGGCGGAAAAATAGTTTTCAAAAGAAATCCAAGATGGCGGCCAAATTCAACATGGCTGCCGAGTATAACTAACTAGAGGTTCATCTTTCTGAAGAATTTAACTCGGATCCTTAATATACTCGCCGATAATTAGTTATCCATTATTTAGCTCCATTAGAAAAAGTGAGGAAATTCCCTTCACATTCACTCAAATTTTACGATTTGCGATTTTTCCATCTCATCCGTAAGATTGCAGTTCAATACATTAAGAAAAAAACAAACTACCATGCGTTCACCATTACATGCAATTGAGTCATTTTACATCACCATTCGGGCGTTTTGCCACACGTCTATTTTTCAAATATTTTTTTAAATGCGTTAGATAGTCATGAAAACCTTATTGTTTTGAATAGGAGATCATTGTTAAATGTAGCTGGTTTTGTAAATTTTGCATCTACACGTTGAAATGTTTCGGTATTCTTGTTTGTATTGGTGAAAACATCGAAAAGCTGGGGGGTGCATTTTGGACCGTTCTCGCTTATATACCGATGCTGAGGACATTGTCAAAGGCCTGATCGATTAGGTAGACACTTAGGCCTGAACTTAAAAATCGTTTCGGACAGTTTAGAACATCTCTTAATCATGGAAATCGGTTCTCGTAGTGCGTTTGTAACTGATTGGACGTATAGTAATGCTGAGACCATTTCATAAATTCCAGTTGATCTGGTCTACTTTGGTAAGAACTCGGAAATTTCATAAACAAGGAAATTGATCAATATTGGAGCGTACAGGCTGACTCAACTTGATAAAAACTAGAATTTATTCGTCCAGAAAATCATTTTCATTTCATTTCATTTATTTAGTCTACATCTAAACAGATAACACTGAATCAACAATTTGACGCCACAATACACGGTTCGAGGCCGCATCTCTCCATCCTCGGATACGCCCCACGCTCGCCAAGTCGTTCTGCACCTGGTCTGCCCATCTCGCTCGCTGCGCTCCACGTCGTCTCGTACCTGCCGGATCGGAAGCGAACACCATCTTTGCAGGGTTGCTGTCCGGCATTCTTGCAACATGCCCTACCCATCGTACCCTTCCGGCTTTAGCTACCTTCTGGATACTGGGTTCGCCGTAGAGCTGGGCGAGCTCGTGGTTCATTCTTCGCCGCCACACACCGTCTTCTTGCACACCGCCAAAGATGGTCCTAAGCACCCGTCTCTCGAATACTCCGAGTGCTTGCAAGTCCTCCTCGAGCATTGTCCATGTTTCATGTCCGTAGAGGACTACCGGTCTTATTAACGTCTTGTACATGGCACATTTGGTGCGGTGGCGAATCTTTTTCGACCAGAAAATCGTTGTAACTAAATTTTCAATTGACCATATCGATTTTCTCAGTGCATTACAAATCACTTAGCCATCCTTCATAGTTTCTGTACATTAGAAATATTGTGTCTAGGGGTGCACAATTTTTCGCTAGAGGTGTTGAGAGTTAAGGCAAAGGATTTAGAAAAATGCAATTTTTGTGATGTCTTCATATTTCATTATCGAAAATGATATGTATCGATCTATTGATGACGGAAATAATGAATTATATTTTTTATTCAAACCAAGCCCAAAGTGGCCTGTGCGGTACATAAGAGTCTTCTCCATTCGGCTCGGTCCATGGTTATACATCGCCAACCACGCAGTCTACAGAGGGTCCGCAAGTCATCTTCCACCTAATCGATCCACCTTGCCCGCAGCGCACCTCACCTTCTTGTGTCCGTCGGATCGTTGTCGAGAACCATTTTCACCGGGTTATTGTCCGACATTCTGACGACGTGCCCGGCCCACCGCAGTCGTCCGATTTTCGCGGTGTGAACGATGGAACAGTGAACAGTGGTTCTCCCAACAGCTGATGCAACTCGTGGTTCATTCGCCTCCTCCACGTACCGTCCGCCATCTGCACCCCACCATAGATGGTACGCAGTACTTTCCTTCAGAAAACTCCGAGTGCGCGTTGGTCCTCCACAAGCATCGTCCAGGTCTCGTGTCCGTAGAGGACTACCGGTCTAATGAGCGTTTTGTAGATTGTCAGTTTGGTGCGGCGAACTCTATTCGATCGGAGCGTCTTGCGGAGTCCAAAGTATGTACGATTTACAGCCACTATGCGTCTCCGAATTTCTCTGCTGGTATCATTTTCGGCAGTCACCAGTGAGCCCAAGTACATAAATTCTTCTACCAACTCGATTTCGTCACCACCGATGCCAACTCGCGGTGGGTGGCTCACATTGTCTTCTCTTGAACCTTTTCCTATCATGTACTTCGTCTTCGACGTGTTGATGACTAGTCCGATCCGCTTGGCTTCCTTCTTCAGTCTGATGTAGGCTTCCTCCATCTTCTCAAAGTTACGTGCCATAATATCTATGTCGTCGGCGAAGCCAAATAGCTGGACGGACTTATTGAAAATTGTACCACTCGTGTTAATCCCTGCTCTTCGTATTACCCTTTCCAAAGCGATGTTGAATAGCAGACACGAAAGACCATCACCTTGCCGTAACCCTCTGCGGGTTTCGAAGGGACTCGAGAATGCCCCTGAAACTCGAACTACGCACATCACCCGATCCATCGTCGCTTTGATCAATCGTGTCAGTTTATCCGGAAATCCGTTTTTGTGCATTAGCTGCCATAGCTGGTCCCGATCGATTGTATCATATGCGGCTTTGAAGTCGATGAATAGATGATGTGTGGGCACGTTGTATTCGCGGCATTTCTGCAATACCTGACGTATGGCGAACACCTGGTCTGTGGTAGAGCGTTCACCCATAAATCCCGCCTGGTACTGCCCCACGAACTCTCTTGCAATTGGTGTTAGTCGACGGCATAAAATTTGGGAGAGTACCTTGTAGGCGGCGTTCAGCAATGTGATTGCGCGGTAGTTGTTACAATCCAGCTTATCGCCCTTTTTGTAGATGGGACACACGACACCTTCCATCCACTCCTGCGGCAGAACCTCATCCTCCCAAACCTTGGTAATCACCCAATGCAGCGCTCTAGCCAGTGCTTCACCACCGTGTTTAAACAGCTCTCCTGATAGTTGGTCAACTCCAGAGGCTTTGTTGTTTTTCAGCCGGCCGATCTCCTCCTGGATTTCCTGGAGATTCGGAGCCGGAAGTCGCATGTCCTGCGCGCGTGCTCCTAGGTTCATTACCATACCGCCACCGTTGTCTGCCATATCGCCATTCAGGTGCTCTTCGTAGTGCTGCCGCCACCTTTGGATCACCTCACGCTCGTTCGTAAGAAGGTTCCCGTTTATGTCTTTACACATATCGGGCTGTGGCACGTGGCCCTTACGTGAACGGTTCAACTTCTCATAGAACTTTCGTGCGTTATTAGCGCGGTACAGTTCCTCCGTCTCTTCACGGTCTCGATCTTCCTGCTGGCGCTTTTTCCTCCGGAAAATCGTGTTTTGTCTGTTCCGCGCCCGTTTGTATCGTGCCTCGTTCGCCCTCGTGCGGTGTTGCAGCAATCTCGCCCATGCTGCATTCTTCTCCTCAACTAACTGCTCACATTCGCCGTCATACCAGTCGTTTCTCTGATCCGGAGCCACCGTGCCTAGTGCAGCGGTTGCGGTGCTTCCAATGGCGGATCGAATATCTCTCCAGCCATCTTCAAGAGATGCTGCGCCTAGCTGCTCTTCCGTTGGGAGTGCCACTTCCAGCTGCTGCGCGTAGTCTTGGGCTAGTCTACCGTCTTGTAGCCGCCCAATGTTAAGCCGCGGCGGACGACTCCGACGCGTGTTGATCACCGTCGAGAGTTTTGAGCGCAGACATACTGCGACGAGGTAGTGGTCGGATTCAATATTCGCACTGCGGTAAGTGCGTACGTTCGTGATGTCGGAGAAGAAGTTACCGTCGATTAGAACGTGGTCGATTTGGTTTTCCGTTACTTGATTAGGTGATTTCCATGTGGCCTTGTGGATATTCTTGCGGGGGAAGAAAGTGCTTCGGACTACCATTCCACGGGAGGCTGCAAAGTTTATGCATCGTTGGCCGTTGTCGTTCGATATGGTATGCAGACTATCCGGTCCGATGACCGGTCTATACATTGTCTCCCTTCCTCCCTTTTCGTTCATGTCACCGATGACGATTTTGACGTCCCGCAGTGGGCATCCATCGTATGTCTGCTCCAGCTGCGCATAGAACGCTTCTTTCTCGTCGTCGGATCTCCTTTCGTGTGGGCAGTGCACGTTGATGATGCTATAGTTGAAGAAACGGCCTTTTATCCTCAGCTTGCACATCCTTGCGTTGATTGGCTGCCACCCAATCACGCGTTGGCGCATCTTTCCCAGCACTATGAAGCCGGTTCCCAGCTCGTTTGTGGTGCCACAGCTTTGGTAGAAGGTAGCCGCTCGATGCCCGCTTTTCCACACTTTCTGTCCTGTCCAGCAGATTTCCTGCAGCGCTACGACATCGAAGTTGCGGGGATGTAATTCATCGTAGATTATCCTGTCGCAACCTGCGAAGCCTAGCGACTTGCAGTTCCATGTTCCAAGCTTCCAATCGTGATCCTTTATTCGTCGCCTAGGTCGTTGCCGATTATATCGAGTCGCATTATCTCTTATATTGTTCGTAATGATTGGTTTTCTAGGCGGCTTATTGGGCCTGCGCAAACCTCCTGTCTCGTCGGAGGGCCGTCGTGTCAGTTTTCGATGCAAAACTGATTATGCGCTTTCTTGCACTAGCACTGCACCAATGGCATTCGGTGAAGCATCGGTGTAAAATATGGTTTCATCATTTTCCGAAAAATAACCCAATGAAACAGTGGAACGGATTATTTGTTGCTTCAAATTATTGAACGCTCTTTCTTGCTGTTCATTCCAATACCAAGCTTTAGATCCCACAACCCACCATAAAGGACTTGAGATTTCAGCAAAACCCCTTATGTAAGGGCTAACAAACGATGCCAAACCAAGAAAACTACGCAGTTCCGAGATCGTTGTAGGACGTCGAAATTTTGCTATGGCTCCGATTTTTGCCTCTTCAATATGGAACCCATCTGCATCTAACTTATGCCCGAGAAAAATTACTTCCGTTTTGTCATACTCACACTTTTCTGTATTAAGCGTCAAGTTGTTGTCTTTGAAGATCTGGAGCACCTGGGCAACTGTTTCACGTAGTTTTTCTAAACTGTAGATTATTTTGGGTTCAATGCCCTCCAGTATTCGAGTCATCTCGCGTTGAAAAATCTCCGGCGCACAGTTCACCCCGAACATTAAACGAGTGAAGCGAAACATACCGTTTTCGGCCAGAAACGTTGATAAGTCCCTTGATTCTTCGTTTAGTTCCAAATGATAGTAGGCACTTTTTAGGTCTAGCTTCGTGAAGTATCGAGCTCCTTGCAATTTAATTTTCATCCCGTCGAGCACTGGCAACCGGAAGTATTCTCTCTTTATAGCTCTATTAGGGGCCCTCATGTTTACGACCAACCGAAAATCATCCTTTCCTTTTGACACTGCAGACATGCCACTTATCCATTGTGGTGCTGCTACCACTCTCTCAATTATGCCACATGATTCCATCTCCATAAGCCGTCGTCGGGCACCTTCTCGATAAGCTGCAGGTATGTTGAAGTATGCGTTACGCGTAGGAGGCACACTCTTGTCGATGCTGAATCTCACTTTGACGCCAGGCATCTTCGGGAATATTCCGTTGTCAACTACTTCGCATTTACGTATTTGCGCCCCAACGAATAATAAGCCTAAGTCGCTGGCTGTCGATCTGCCCAGTAAAGACCGTTTTCCATCCTTCACCACCAGAAAATCTGCATCCACCGAGTTTGATGATCCCGTCGCTGCTATAGTTGCTCTGAAAGCAAAATCTATCTTCATCGGAACACTGGCAGCATAAGCTCGTAGTCCTATATTCGAGTTAATTGCGATAGGTTTCAGCTCTACTGATCCCGATTCAAACTCATTTTTCAGATATTGCCAGTCATGGCCTCTAACTACGTTGACATCCGCCCCTAAATCGATTAAGAACTTTAAGGGATTAGAGGATCCCACACGACAGTCGATCAGAACGTCCTCAAGCGAAAGTGCGTTAAGCTGTTAAAATAAAACATTGTTTTTCAACTCGTAACTGGTATGTATTGTATTTCAATTAATTGATTAATACAGTTTAATTTAAGTTTACTTTACCTCCTCATCTTTCGTGACCACTTTCACTTCTTCCGGCATGCCCTTGGGTAGATCGTAAGTTTGCGTTGCATTGATACGGGCTGATCTGCATACTACAGCAAAGTGGCCAAATTTACCATACGCGTTGCATTTGAGCTTCAGAGCTGGACAAGGGCGATTCCGATGCATCCATTTGTTACATCGGGTGCACAATTCCGGACGGATGTTGGATCGAAGTCATTCGCGACGGTACTGCTTACTTTGCAGTTCGTTGGATGCGCTTCTGTTTTCTCGCTTCACTGTAAACCTTGACACACGACTGCGGACTTGATTGATTACTTCATGGTGGTTCATCGATGCTGTTCTGGTAGTTTCCCCTTGGTACGCTTCGTCTCGAGTTGCAGCCTGCACGATAACGTTGGTTTCGTGACCAAAAGTCCTGGCAGTCTTGGCTAGCTCCCTGTTTGTCATGCCCTTCATGAGTTGAGCACGAACGAAACGCTCCTGGTCGACAGCACTGTATCTACACAAGCGAACTTTCTCCATCAACCTTGCGTGGAAGCTCATTACCGATTCTCCAATACCTTGCTGCATGCATGAGAAAGCTTCATGCTCTGCAGCGGTATCGGTCATGGAGCGCAAGTGGTCTTCAATGTTCCTAATGAAGACAGTATAGCACTCTTTATCATTTAGGTTCGGACGAAGCTTGGCTGCTCTTACTATGCCCTGTAGTTGATCGCCCATAGACAGAAAAAGTAATTGGGATCGTCGTACGGGATCGATGGCGTTGGACAGTGAGGCAGCAATTTCGAAATTCTCGATGTATTTCGACCATTCCTCCCACATTTTGTTCGCTGGTATATTTTTAGGAAAAGGCTTCATCTGGTCCCATCTTACGCTTGGTCCTTCCGACTGTGACAATGACATTGTTCGATAGTTGTTCCAGCTCTCCTCAGCATCGGTAGGCCCAGCATTTTGTTTGCGTTGACCTCCAGAGCTTGACATCTCAGCGATGGTTTTCTGTAGATCAGCGATCGTCTGTTTCAATATTTCGTTCTCCCGATTCGGATCAGATTCGGACCAGCTGGTGAGCATTTTCGTCGCTTTGCTCTACCTCGTCATCATAAATGGCCGGAGCCCGAACAAACCGTCCAACGTCCGAGTGCCTTATTGTGTCCCACTCGTGATCGGAGCCATCGTACTCTCCTTCGTTGAACTGATATACGCGTACGTATTTTCCTTCACCTTCCATTCTCTCGCTTGTTTTTAAATAGACAGAATCACCGTCTTCGACCAGAGGTCGCACAGACTGAACACTTAACATCTAGCATGAGACAACGGACAGGACATTTACACAACACCCAGTGGACCAGTGGAGAGCTTTTCCGCTTTACGAAAAGTTTTCTCCTTACCGGGGCGGGAATCGAACCCACACTCCACAGCACATGCGTCTAGACGATTGACGTCGCTAACCGCACGGCCACGAAGCCCACGCCCAACGCCCACTTCAACTATTAACTGTATTCTGGAAATTTTGAAATAAAAAGAACGTGATTCCACTTTAGAATCCTCTGTTCAATGTGTTCTTTGATCAGAAATTTACTTATACCCTACATAGTTCAGTTTTTTCTTTCGAGAACACAGCTTTTGGACTTAGCTTATTCCACTACTACATTAACTAAAAATGTTTCAATCAGGTTTCAATGTTCAAATACTATTTTCTTTATACTATGTTTACTTTCTGATTATGCAAATTAGTTGCATAATTTCGCTTTTTGAATAGTTTTCGTTACATATTTATTTTTACTACTGGCAATTATCTTTCCTGTCTTTTTCATTAAAGGTTTTCATTACCCTTCTGGACAATTATTAATTTTATATGTATAATTATATACGTTTCTAGGTGGTTTTCTTTACACACTTTTTACTGATATTTATCTCGAATCACCTATCATCATTGAAGGTATTCAATACCTTTTTGATATTAAATTTTAATTTGGTGGTTTACCTTACGCACCCATACAGGCGGCCATTTCTTTTGCACTCGCCTTTTCTA
This sequence comes from Armigeres subalbatus, assembly GCF_024139115.2. Taxonomy (NCBI): domain Eukaryota; kingdom Metazoa; phylum Arthropoda; class Insecta; order Diptera; family Culicidae; genus Armigeres; species Armigeres subalbatus. The sequence continues at coordinate 307,151,243 of NC_085140.1, forward strand.
TATAAGAGTTTCCATTACTCTTGAAGGATTGTTCTCTTATTTCGTGGTTTCCATTACGCACGCCTTTTTTGACTGACACTGACGGTGTTCTTTACTCGTCTGACATAAAACACAGCTATCAGTTTCTCAACAAAAGCTGATATTTTCGTGATGTGTTCCCTGGAGCAGTTTTCCTTACACGTATTTCAAAGGCAGGATAATAATCCAGGCACGCGTCTTTGTGGTGTTCCTTACCAACTCCTCACTTTCAACAATCAACTCACTTTTGCATCACTAAGAACAAGAAAAAAGAATCCTTGCCGAGTGATTCTACATGCGATTTTATTTGTTAATATTGTCCTAGCACGGTCGCCAATGTAAATAACCAGTAGGATCCGGATTTTGAAGTCGTAAGTTTCTAATAACTACTGTTGTAGAATCACTCGACATGAGAGAGAACGATCACACACGAAACACGACTTACCTCACAGAAGTCTGTACTGCAAATGGCGACGAATCATAAGGATTCAAACCACATCCGCTTTAGCGTTGTTTTGCAGTGCGAGCCAGTGGTACCAACATTTCCTCGCAGTGGTACCAATAATGCAAGACAGTGCTACCAATACCATTGTCAGACGAGGGAAAGGATTCTCATGAATCGTAAGGCTAGTAGGCACCTCACAAATTGCAAGGTTTTTAAGCCAAGTAACCATTTTTGCATTAGTGTATCATGAGGCTAACACGATGATACTTTTATGCCCAGGGAAGTCGAGATAATTTTTAAACCGAAAATTTCCTGAGCCGAAACGGGAATCGAACTCAGCCACCTTTGGCATGATCTTGCTTTGTAGCCGCGCATCTTATCGCACGGCTAAGGAAGGCCTCGGAGGATATAATTGGGCTTATACCGCGGCTTGGGGCACCATGAACATCTTGGTTGATTCGGTAGACCATTTGATTCAAACTCCAGGACATTTCAGAGATTCTAGAACATCGTAATTCATTATCACACATGTTTCCTGCACAGTTTACATTTAATTCAACGAGTTCTCAGAAGACATCATGCTTTCAAATACTTTCTGTAACAGTAGTATAAAATGGTTCTACGGGGCACAAAATTATCACCGTAGCCATAGTAGGGATGCTCAAAACTTGTTCTTATGTACCAAGTAATATATTTCATATGTTATTTCAATATTTCCATAATCATTAGATGCATAGATATAATTTTCGGTAATGAAATATGAAAATATCACAAAAATTGCATATTTTTAAATCCGCCAAATTAAGATCTATAGACACAATATTTTGTAATGTACAAAAATTAAAATAGGTGGCTAAAAGGTTGGTTAAAAAAAACCTGAGAATATCAGTTGAAAAACCACTGAGATTTGATCATTTGGAAGTTACAACGATTTTCTGCACGAATGTTTTTGCGTAAGTTGATAAAAGTGATGGGTCTCCAGTTAGCATTGAAAGCAAAGGCATAGGATTGCCAATCCGGTAATGGCGAGTTCGATTCCCGGTCTAGAATATTTTTGGGTGGGAAACATTCTCGACTCTCTGAGCATCTGTTGTACTTGCTATACAAAGTACATACTCATGCAATGGCAGGCACAGACAAGCCTTAAATAAATAACTGAGGAAATGCTAATAGAATACTGAGTTGAAAAAGCAGGCCAAGTTCCAGTTGGAATGTAGAGCCATTGGAGAAGAAGTGCCGAATGACATGAACCCTCCAAACTGTCTTGAACTCCGTCCAATCGAAATCTATTGGGTCAATATGAAGCGCGAACTTCGGAAGACCAAAGATAAGGCGAAGGAAGAGTCAGAAATAATGAAAAATATGACCAAAGGAAAGGCGAAGAAAGAAACTGAAATTATGAAGAACTGGCAGAAAAACTGAGAAAAGCGTAACGGAAACGACTGCACAAGTTCTAATGGAGGGCATTTATCCAAAATATCGTGAATTTGGCTCAAATGCATCCTAAAATTGAACCGATACGTATAAGTTGTAATAAATCCATATCCTGACCTACTGTAAAAGTTTGGTTTTATTTTGATAACTGTTGCCGATTTGCCAATCAATGTAAAGTGGCACAATAATTAACGACTCACCCTTCAGCGTGTGGTCCAATAATCAATTTTAAAAACTGCGAGCAAATTGATAACAGCCATCTAACTATCTCTCCATTTGTTCATTTCTGTTTTTGATCAAGATTGTATGACTAACTAATGTAAATATACAAATAAGGCAATTTTTCGATCGTAAATGCCACCCATCTTATCCATACAGTCCGCTTTTTGATTCCCCAGGATCGAACGATGCAAAGTAACCCAAGTGATTACGTACATATAACCGTTTAAAAAACACTCAAAGCTATCCGTATCTCGTTCAGAATATACGCTGTTAACCCGTAACAGTTATCACGAAACTTAGACTATCCGTAAACATAAAGTGGTGATGATGGGGTTGCGATTTGCTTAAGTGAATATTTTATATCTCAAGAGTATACACGAAACTTGGCCATTTAAACTTCAAATGGACACTATGAAAGACGTTGAAAAAACCGAAACCAGTGGAGCCATTTTGATCAGTGAATAAGCTTCTCTCCTCGCTCTCATGCCCATATTTGCCCATCCTCCGCACGAAAGAATTCTGCTATTCCGTGAACCATCAAATTAAAAGTTACATAGGAACAATATAGAGGTCTAAGAAGTCAGTCATTGGTATCAATCGAAAATGGGGTTACCTCCAGCGTTGATGAAAACTCCAGTGTTGAAAACTCATGATACGAGTTTTAGGAATTTGCTCGAGCAGCTTCTCGTAGTTTTCAATGACCAATGAATTGATAGCTTCCCAACGAATGAAGAAAAATAATGCTCCGAAACAGTCTGTCAAAGGCAATACATAATCATTTAAATACATTTGTTATTAAATGTGAAAAGTTTTGTTTAGTGTCATTTTGATTTAGAAAATGTTTGACAGAATAATGAAAATTTCATAAGTTGGAGGTTAAATTGTCATAGTAAAAATAATGTCTTGTTAATACACGTACATTTTACCTTACGGAAAATTGAACGATGATACTTTTATGTCAAGGAAAGTCGAGACAATTTCCAAACAGAAAACTGCCTAGACCGGCACCGGGAATCGAACCCAGCCACCCTCAACATGGTCAACATGGCTTTGTAGCCGCGCGTCTTACCACATGGCTAAGGAGGGCCCCAGATACATTTACGTAATAAAAATATATGGAAGGCGAGAATCAAACTTCAGAAAAAATATTTTAAGCTCTTTTTAGTGGAATGTATTCAACCGTCTAAGATGAGTTTAGTAATCTCCATTTAATTCCACTAATTAATGTTATCTTCGCAGATACGTATTTCGACCACAACTGGTGGTCGTCTTCAATGCCTCGTACTTGCAGACGTTGTTGGAATTGTAATCTCATTTGGTAATTGTAATCTAATCTTCTCCTACTTCTTCTTTTTGGATTGTTCCACATTCCAACTGGAACTGGGCATGCTTTCAACTTAGGTATTCTATTAGCATCTCATCAGTTATTAATTAAAAGCTTGTCTATGCCCGTCATTACATGAGTATGTATTGGCAAGTACAATAGATACACTAAGCCCAGGATGTCGAGAAAGTTTCCAACCCGAAAACATCCCCATCTCCGAATTGACAATCCTACGCCTTTGCTCGCAAGGCTACTGGAGACCCTGGAGAATTAAAATCTAAAGAAACCGCTGAATATATAAAACTTTGGAATTAAAAGAATTCTGCGGAGCCTCACCAACCGACGGCTGTTACTTTTTTTCCAGAAGAAGCATATACATGCGTACATTTATTGTAGGATATCCTCAGCTGCTGACAACATCCGATTCGAATTGTGACCAATTGGAACTACATGAAAACTTTGGCATAAACATTGGGTGATTTTTTGTTGGCGTTAGATTGCCACTTATGATTAATCACTTACTTGTATGAATTAAAACGCCAATCAATACGATTCCAACAGTAAACTCTAAAGCAAAATGCATTTAATCGACTGATGCTGTTGTCCGTATCGTAAAATATTTCTACCACGAAGGGCTCAAGTCACCGTCGACACTATGCCGCAAACCGAATGTCATATTTGTTCTCAACCAAGGCGTTGCCAAAGTAACACATTTCCTATAATTCCCATTCCACTTTTACAATGCAACAGGTGTGCTCCTCTTGTCATTTTTCATGGTTTAATTTAAAGTCAATTCTCCGAAACATAACATAACGGATCGATTGGTGTGTTTCTTCCCTCGTTTGAGAATAATTCATTTATGCAACAATTGATCATTTTTATTGAATTTATCAATTAATAAAATTGGAAAAATCTCGTTTTATTAGGCACTTTGAACCGTAAATGCACAATACGTTTAATATATACACTTGCTGCTAGGCCTAACATTTTAATATTCGCTATATTCTTATAAGATCTAGATTGTAAAAATGTAGAACATTCTTAAGTTTTGTTTTGGACGGATTTGTTACTTAAGAGATTGTCTTAATTATAATGCATTAAAAGTCTACAATAACAATTATGTAGCGAAACGCATGGCGCATGATCTTGAAGTGATCAATAAAATCTTATCGAAATTCGAGAGGAATTTAGTAAAAGAATTATACTGTTGCTGGAATGTGTGCTAAAATAATCAGACCTAAGAGGAGACATACAAGCTAAAACAAACGATACAGCATGATACTCAGCACCATGAAAATCAATACACTCCACTGCTTTGGAGCAAACTGGGGTGCACTGTTGCATCCGTCTTTGCTGTTGCAGGTGCAGTACTCCATGAAGATGTTGTACGTCCCACTACGCATCAAGCAGAATCGTTCATCCCCTTCGATGCCCGGTTCACCCATAAAAGCACAGCTACGAAAATAGCGCCATTCTCCGTGAACTAAAAAAATAAACACAATTTGGTGTTAATCGATGATATCAACCTGACAGTGGTGCACACTTGACTTACCCTTCTGACGGATCTTGCGACACATGGTCGCCCGTACTCCCGGTAGATGTTCCTTAGACTCAACCTGTCTACAGTCCGTGATCGAGAGGGTGCTGTTGTCAAAAGGGTCCGCGCATTTCGGATCCGAGTCCGATCGACATTCCCAACATTTGATGCTGTAGGCTAAAAGTGGTAAGCAAACGAAACGATCGGTTAACAGCCCACAGTTTATGAGCAATGTTTCAATGTGGCCGAGTGCTTGATCATTTTAATTTTTTTCGATGAAATAACATCGAAATTCGAATTTCAAGAAAAACTATTAGGACGTTTTAAAGTATCACAGATAATCAGTTAAAAATCGATTTAAATCATTCGATCTAGCACAAATATTGAATGAACCGCCTCCAAAATATACGTGATTAATTGATGATCGATGAAGCATACACACCCATTTGTACAGCGACGACGATAAACACTATTCCGAAAGTGATCATATAAGTTGAATTCACTGCCATTTTGGATTATTTATTTAGTTCGTTACGTGAACTTTCATCAACTTGTCTTTAATATAAGTATTTTTCAATAAAAATAGTGAAACAGTTAAATTATATGCTTTTAAAATCGATCAGCAGCAATGAACGCCACTTAAGCTACTATTTCTTGTCCTTGTATATGTGTTAATGATCACATCCATCTAAATCATAAGTCGGATGCCAAAACACGAAACGTCAAACACGTTTAGTTTGTTTGTATTGTGGACAATTTACTATAAGAAGCCGCACCCTCTCTGCCATAATCGCAGTAACAGGTACTTCCAGTTGGATTGGTCGTTGTGTAGCCCCTCTAGCTTCGATGCGATGGAGGTTCTTGTCCGTAGTGCAGGAAAGCCGCGAAAGGCCTTTCGGATTGGTATAAGGTATATAGCTACAATGGGCTGAGCTAATCATTTGTTATAAATTGTTTTACAAAAAGACTCAGACTCTTTTTAGACTTTTTCTTATGAACGTGTACTTATACTGCCGGTGGACGCATAATTGTCCCATATGTTTGCTGGAATTCCCTATATACATGGGACACTTATGCGTCCACCGGCAGTATAGTGCAGACATGTGACTAGTGTTAAGGTAAAATATCGTAATTCGCAAAAAAAATCAGTTTACTTTCAACTTCACTGTTTGTCTTCCACTTTTATTAGTTTAATTTGTATTCTCATTCCACATTACTAATCAACAACTAAAAATTATTGCCCTAGTTTTTTATTAAAATTAAAGCATTTGTAATTTTTACCAGCTACTTATTATGAATTATGTTTTATAATTATGTTGAAAATCTGCTAAAACGTGTGTATCAGTTTTGATTGATCACTTTAGTGTGTAAATAAAATATTCGACTAATTTTCTTAAAGAAACTAACGGAAGTGACTAAAGCTGAGAAAATATTTTTATGGCTAAACCGAGAAAATAACAAAGTCATTACGAAAAAAATTCGCTAACAGGATTACAATTTTTGTAACGTGGTGATTATTTCAGCACGAGTTGTGCAACATCTAAACAGATAACACTGAATCAACCATTTGACGCCACAATACACGATTCGAGGCTGCATCTCTCCATCCTCGAATGCGCCCCACGCACGCCAAGTCGTTTTGCACCTGGTCTGCCCATCTCGCTCACTGCGCTCCACGCCGTCTCGTACCTGCCGGATCGGAAGCGAACACCATCTTTGCAGGGTTGCTGTCCGGCATTCTTGCAACATGTCCTGCCCATCGTACCCTTCCGGCTTTAGCTACCTTCTGGATCCTGGGTTCACCGTAGAGTTGGGCGAGCTCGTGGTTCATTCTTCACCGCCACACACCGTCTATTGCACCCGTCCTAAGCACCCGTCTCTCGAATACTCCGAGTGCTTGAAGAAAATTATGTATTATCCACTATTTTAGGACACGATGATTTCTAGTTCAATTTCTATTTATTCACAAGATTTCAGTGAATTTTGTTTTTCAAATTTTTATCTCAAAATCGGTAGTGTTTACTGGCTTTTCATTGATTCTTCGATGTGTCTGCCCTGCTTCACATTTTGGAATGTGGAATACTCGATGGAAGCTAACTGCCTCTTAACTTGCGTTTTTTCAAAGTTTTGCTTCTGGTGATGTTGGCATCAATCATGTCTTTCCTAGTAGGAAGGAAACATACAACCCATCCAACAACTGGTTTGGAATGGGAGCCACTTGACCGTTGATGATTTGCCTATTGTCGTCAGATAAACCTTCTCTAATTCTTCCCGTGAGTGCCCGGAAAGAATATTGCATGCTTTCACTGGTGCACACATAACCATCTCTTTATACCCGACTTTGGTAGAAAGATGTCGAATGGAGCTCCAGGCGTTTGGAGCAGTCGATAGAAGACATGATGATTCAAAATGGATGAACTTTGTGGTGATTCCGGTATAAATATTGCACTTGTAGCTTCTAACTTGATGACGTGATGATCGGACCTTTCAATATATGGATAGTAAGCTAGGAAGTAGATAGTGTTGTGGCAAGTAAGCAGGGATATTACTGGTAGTACATCAATGAATGCTCGTGTCGCGCTATAGGAAAACTCCAAATTTATTTCCACAGAAAATAATAACAAATAATTGCCACAATTCAATTTGGCAGAATGAAGAAAGATCCAAATACTAGGTGCAGCAACGAATGGTGTCGTTCTCCACAATGATGACAGTTCTCGGGATGCTGACACTCGCTGGTTGTGTGTCCCGAGTGCAGGCAGTTCACGCATAAATGGTTCTCATCCACTAGGTTCTTCCGATCAACCGGTTTCAGTTCACCAAATCGGTCGCACTGGAACAATAGATTTCCGCTTCCACAAATTACTCGACAAATGTCGAGATGTTTCAGCTGCCAATCCAATCACCTGTATTCTTCTTCTTCTTCTTCAATGGCTTTACATTCCAACTGGAACTTAGCCTGCTTTTCAACTTAGTATTCCATTGGCATTTCCTCAGTTATTAATTGAAAGCTTTTCTATGCCCGTTATTGCATGAATATGTATCTTGTGTGGCAAGTACAGTGGATGCACTATGTGCAGCGTGTCGAGAATGTTTCCAACTCGAAAACATCCTAGACCGAACCGAGAATAGAATTCGCCATCTCCGGATTGGCAATCCTACGCCTTGCTCGCAAGGCTTCTGGAAACCCCTTCGCCTCGCAAGGCTACCCCCACCTTCATAACGTCGTGAATAATGAAAGCGTGCCGGTTGCCACAGTACACACACACTTGTTCACTTCTGCATTCGGATTTGCTGTGTCCGAACTGCAGCCACAAAAAACAAAGGGCATGATACCGCGTGAAATGGCGCTCCTTCCATGATTCCATTCGCTCAAACGTAATGCACTCTGTGAGGCTGTGAAAGGGGCCATCCTTAGCCGTGCGGTAGGACGCGCGGCTACAAAGCAAGACCATGCAGAGGGTAGCTGGGTTCGATTCCCGGTGCCGGTCTAGTCAATTTTCGGCAATAACTGTGGAAGAACACTAAGCTGCGAGGCGGCTCTGTCCCAGTGTGGGGATGTAACGCCAATAAGAAAAAGAAGAAGAAGAGGCTGTGAAATGCAGGACAAATTGAGCACTTCACTCCTTTCTCTGTCGGTGGGCTCTTTGCAAAGAAAATTGTATTTTGCACTGATGCACTGGAAACGACGGGTTTTCAGTCTCCTTCAAAAAGATTTTCGGCATCTGAATCCTCCACTTTTTCTGCAACCATCAAATCACGATAAATATTGATGGATTTTGCGACCAAAAACGCAAAAACTTCATCTTGATGAGTCTGGCCATAGTGTTCGGCTGAAACAAACGAATGCCATCTACGAAATCACGCCGCACCGGTCAGCAATGTGCATCAAATCTGATTTTGAGCTAGTTCTCCGTAGATAAACTTCTGCGTCCAATAATCACACTAGTTGAAAATGACGTTGAAAATGGTAGAGGTTTTTCCAGCTTACTCACTTGTGGTATCACTTCCATTGTAAATGGTTTCGGAATTCGTTCTTGATTTCGGTATTCACTTGTCTAAACAATGCCTTGCAGAAAGCGACGCGTCCGTACCCCAAGCCGATCAAACTTGCACTGCTGTCTTCTGCTGCTTCGTACACTTCGCACTGACTACTGATTATCGGAATGATGGTTTAACACAATCGATCATATGGTTGCGTATCGTGTTCAGGTATGAGTATATGAATTTTCCTTACCTTATGGATCCTGTACACCTCCGGTGGTGCAAAAGGCCCACTTGAAAGATCGCCATCCTGAGCGTTGCCCGGCTATCGCTTTAACCTGTTGCCAGATTAGATTTCGGTCGACTTCTTTTATTTCTTTATTGAGGCTTCGCCGCCATGAGCCTCTGGGTCTGCCTCTGCTGCGATGTCCCACCGGGTTCCAGTATAATGCTTGTTTACAGATTTCGTTTCCGCCCCTACGTAGAGTGTGGCCGACCCAGCCCAACTTCCGATCCCGAATTTCTGTTGCTATCGTTGTGTTGTTTCTTGTTGTTTCTTAAACTCGCAAAGGCAGCCTTGCTTGCTTTCTTGATCCGTGTGCCTATGTCGATCTGGCTACCGCCGTCTGACGCCATTTGGCTACCAAGATATTAGAAGCTTTCAACATTCTCCACTGGTTGCCCGGCTACTGTGAAACTGGGAAGAATCACCGTGTTTACATCCAATGATTTGGTTTTGTTGACGTTGATGACTAAACCTGCCGAAGAGGAGCGCTCGGCAAGGTCGTTGAGCTTACTCTGCATCAGTACATTCAAAGTTAATTGCCTATATGCCGGGTATTAAGCCACCCGGAGTGGAAATTAATTACTATGTCTGAAACTTGATTATGCATATGTACAACATGTGATAGATTTAGTTCGGAAAAGGTATTGGAGGGTAACCGCCCCTTCGGTGGGGTTTGATCCCACGACCCCAGTTCGCATGACAGGTGCTTTCCCTACTAAGCTACGAAGGACCTCCGTCGTCCACCGCAGCTTAGCGGGTACTGATGAAACCAAATTCCCAGCACCAGGTATCAGCCGATCTCTCGCAATACATTTTCAGAACTAACTCTCTCAAATGTATTTTTGTACACATCATGTCAACCAAGTAGGATGAGTATTTAGTATTGTCCGGCTCCTACACACTTGCTTCATCAGCAACGGCGCTCAATGAAGTAGGGTTGTGTGAGGTTGTGCCAGTTTGGTCGTCAGATCCCAACACGACCACACAAGCGAAGAGAGATCGCCACTCGAGATCAGTACATTCAAAGTTAATTGCCTATATGCCGGGTATTAAGCCACCCGGAGTGGAAATTAATTACTATGTCTGAAACTTGATTATGCATATGTACAACATGTGATAGATTTAGTTCGGAAAAGGTATTGGAGGGTAACCGCCCCTTCGGTGGGGTTTGATCCCACGACCCCAGTTCGCATGACAGGTGCTTTCCCTACTAAGCTACGAAGGACCTCCGTCGTCCACCGCAGCTTAGCGGGTACTGATGAAACCAAATTCCCAGCACCAGGTATCAGCCGATCTCTCGCAATACATTTTCAGAACTAACTCTCTCAAATGTATTTTTGTACACATCATGTCAACCAAGTAGGATGAGTATTTAGTATTGTCCGGCTCCTACACACTTGCTTCATCAGCAACGGCGCTCAATGAAGTAGGGTTGTGTGAGGTTGTGCCAGTTTGGTCGTCAGATCCCAACACGACCACACAAGCGAAGAGAGATCGCCACTCGAGATCAGTACATTCAAAGTTAATTGCCTATATGCCGGGTATTAAGCCACCCGGAGTGGAAATTAATTACTATGTCTGAAACTTGATTATGCATATGTACAACATGTGATAGATTTAGTTCGGAAAAGGTATTGAGGGTAACCGCCCTTCGGTGGGGTTTGATCCCACGACCCCAGTTCGCATGACAGGTGCTTTCCCTACTAAGCTACGAAGGACCTCCGTCGTCCACCGCAGCTTAGCGGGTACTGATGAAACCAAATTCCCAGCACCAGGTATCAGCCGATCTCTCGCAATACATTTTCAGAACTAACTCTCTCAAATGTATTTTTGTACACATCATGTCAACCAAGTAGGATGAGTATTTAGTATTGTCCGGCTCCTACACACTTGCTTCATCAGCAACGGCGCTCAATGAAGTAGGGTTGTGTGAGGTTGTGCCAGTTTGGTCGTCAGATCCCAACACGACCACACAAGCGAAGAGAGATCGCCACTCGAGATCAGTACATTCAAAGTTAATTGCCTATATGCCGGGTATTAAGCCACCCGGAGTGGAAATTAATTACTATGTCTGAAACTTGATTATGCATATGTACAACATGTGATAGATTTAGTTCGGAAAAGGTATTGGAGGGTAACCGCCCCTTCGGTGGGGTTTGATCCCACGACCCCAGTTCGCATGACAGGTGCTTTCCCTACTAAGCTACGAAGGACCTCCGTCGGCTAAGCTGCGGTGGACCTCCGTCGGCTAAGCTGCGGTGGACGACGGAGGTCCTTCGTAGCTTAGTAGGGAAAGCACCTGTCATGCGAACTGGGGTCGTGGGATCAAACCCCACCGAAGGGGCGGTTACCCTCCAATACCTTTTCCGAACTAAATCTATCACATGTTGTACATATGCATAATCAAGTTTCAGACATAGTAATTACTCTGCATATTAGAGCGCCGTTGCGCGAGAAGTGCAACGTCATCAGCCAATTCGAAGTCATTTAGGTGCTCCATGGTTATAGGCTGCCATAACAGCCCGCGGTTTGGTTCACGGTCAATCGCATCTACCAGAATCTCATTTATTACGATGAGGAACAGTAACGGTGATAGAATACATCCTTGCCTCACACCAGCTACGATCCGGATAGGGTCGGACAGGACTCCATTGTGCACCACTCTACACAAAAAGACCTCGTACTGTGCTTCGATGAGGCCGATGATTTTCTCAGGAACCCTTGCGCCTCAGGGCGCCCTACATATTCTCGTGATTAAGACGGTCGAAAGCTATTTTGTAGTCAATGAATACCAAGTAAAGGGACTCTTGGAATTCGTTGACCTGCTCCAGAATGATGCGGAGCGTGACAATATCCACAGGATCTTCCGGCACGGAATTCGGCCTGCTGCCGCCGGAGATTCGCATCAATCTTCTCCTGAATCCGGGCTAGGATAATTTTGCATAGAACTTTGAGCACGTTACACAGCAACATAATGCCTCGCCAGTTATCGCATACAGTCAGGTCACCCTTTTTGGGCACCTTCACTAAGATACCTTGCATCCAGTCGACCGGGAAAGTTGCGGTGTCCCAGATATTACGAAATAAACGATGCAGTAGTTGAGCGGATGTCATGGGGTCAGCTTTGAGCATCTCGGCTGATATGCGATCGACCCCTGGAGCTCTTTATTCGATTTCATGCTTTGGATGGCAGTTTGAATCTCTAGCAGTGATGGAGCTTCGGTATTGACGCGTGTTATACGTCGGATCCTAGGCAGAATATGCCGAGGTGGTGATGGCCTGGCTGGCACTTGAAAAAGTTGCTCGAAGTGCTCAAACCAGTGTTTCAGCTGGTCAGTTGGGTCGGTCAATAACTGACCATTCGCGTCTTTCACAGGCATCGTTGCTCTCATCTTCGCCCCGTCTAAGCGTCGTGAGACATCGCAAAGGAGGCGAATGTCCCCGGTTGCGGTGGCTCTCTCTCCTTCGTCGGCCAGAGAGTCTGCCTACGCTGACTCCGTTAACAGCTCTCCGTTTTTGCTCATTTCTCCGAGACCATGGTGTCCCATAATGCGCTCATGGCTCGAGTTGTCGGATCCGATCTTCGCATTGAAGTCGCCCAAACAGATCTTGATAACACCCTTCGGAATTCTATCTACGACGGCATTGCGTTGACTGTAGAAGTTCTCTTTGTCTTGCAGATCGGCAGCATCGGTTGGCGCATAACATTGGATTATAGTAAGGTTTCGGACCCGTGTTCGAGGTCTGGCAACGATTATCCTTTCATTTATAGGTTCCCACTACATAAGCGCAGTGTGACTTAGCGCTTAGTAGGAAGCCAACTCCACGATGCCGGGCGGCATCGTTCTGTGTTCTCCAAAGTTAGGCCAAAGGATTTCACTCAGTCCCAGGATCTCAAGCTTCATGCGGCGTGCCTCATTGGCAAGTTGTGCCAATTTACCCTGCTGGGCTAGGGTTAAAACGTTCCATGTTCCTATTCGTGTCCGTTGTTTTGTGCTAAGAGTCGTCGCCGTAAAATCAGTCCGTATTCTTTCATTATCGGATTCTCGAACAAATTGCTGTTTCGGGAACAGTAGGTTGTTGGCCCAAGGTTCCCTATCCACCGGGATGGGGTTGCCATCTTAGGTATAGCTTCCGAGGAATAGCATTTCATACTCAGCCGCTGAATGCCAGAACAGACGCTGTTGGAGCCGCACCTCCTTGGTGAACAGACGCTCGATCAGTCGGGTCAAATTTGTTTAAAGTCCCACCCAAAACCAGGACTAGGCTTGTGCGCTTTGAGCGGCACACGGTCGCTTTGATAGGGCACATGCAGCTTTTTATAGAAGTTCAACAGAGCCCACTGTCGAACCCCAACACATCCCAGGAAGACCCCACAGGACGCACCCTCTCACTCTAGCTGATGTCAGAAGAACAACAGTGCCCAGGCTACACTACCAGCTAAGTACACAACCCTTAGCTGGCGGTCAATTGTCATGGGAAGACCCGTGGAAGTCGAGAGAATTTCTAACCTAAAAATTGTCTAGACAGGACCGAGAATCGAACCCACCCACCTATCTTCAGCAGGGTCTTGCTTTGTAGCCGGGCATCTTACGGCATGGCTAAGGAAGTCCCCTTTTCGTTTAAATGAGACGAAATCAATCGAATTTCGAGTCGAATGAGAATCTGTTATTGTAGTTTGTGGTAAAACAAACATCTTTCACTCATCGCTCTTTTTTCTAGAACGAACCTGGAATGAGATTTTTTTTTTCAGTTCATCATTTATCGATCTCACGAAAATTGTATGACCCCAACGGGATTTAAACCTATAAAATAAACAAAAATAGAGTAGGGATGCGCTCACCCTAGCCACACCACCTTATGCTTATACTGTCTATGATCGCATATTTATAACAATCAACAAAATTAGATATGGGAGAAATGAAATGTTTAAATTTGCGATATGTATCTGCGGGCAGCAGGGACTATGTCCAAGGGCTTGACGATCCCTCCCCAGGCCATCTGCGAGTTGTGGGGCTTGCCTAGGATGTGGTGGGGTTTGACAGTGGGCCCTGTTAAACCTCTATAAAAAGCTGCATGTATCCGCAAGTAGGCCCCACCAAAGCGACCGTGTGCCGCTCAAAGCGCACAAGCCCAAGTCCTGGTGTTAGGTGGGACGCTAAACAGCCCTGACACGACGGCCCTCCGACGAGACAGGAGGTTTGCGCAGACCCAATAAGCCGCCTAGAAAACCAATCATTACGAACAATATAAGAGATAATGCGACTCGATATAATCGGCAAAGACCTAGGCGACGAATACAGGATCACGATTGGAAGGTTGGAACATGGAATTGCAAGTCGCTAGGTTTCGCAGGTTGCGACAGGATGATCTACGATGAATTACATCCCCGCAACTTCGAAGTCGTGGCGCTGCAGGAGATTTGCTGGACAGGACAGAAAGTGTGGAAAAGCGGGCATCGAGCGGCTACCTTCTACCAAAGCTGTGGCACCACCAACGAGCTGGGAACCGGCTTCATAGTGCTGGGTAAGATACGCCAACGCGTGATTGGGTGGCAGCCAATCAACGCAAGGATGTGCAAGCTGAGGATTAAAGGCCGTTTCTTCAACTATAGCATCATCAACGTGCACTGCCCACACGAAGGGAGACCCGACGACGAGAAAGAAGCGTTCTATGCACAGCTGGAGCAGACTTACGATGGATGCCCACTGCGGGACGTTAAAATCGTCATCGGTGACATGAACGCACAGGTAGGAAGGGAGGAAATGTATAGACCGGTCATCGGACCGGATAGTCTGCACACCGTATCGAATGACAACGGCCAACGATGCATAAACTTCGCAGCCTCCCGCGGAATGGTAGTCCGAAGCACCTTCTTTCCCCGCAAAAATATCCACAAGGCCACATGGAGATCACCTAACCAAGAAAAGGAAAACCAAATCGATCACGTTCTAATCGACGGTAAATTCTTCTCCGACATCACGAATGTCCGCACTTACCGCAGTGCGAATATTGAATCCAACCACTACTTCGTTGCAGTATGCCTGCGCTCAAAACTCTCGACGGTGTACAACACGCGTCGAAGTCGGACGCCGCGGCTTAACATTGGGCGGCTACAAGACGGTAGACTAGCCCAAGAATACGCGCAGCAGCTGGAAGTGGCACTTCCAACGGAAGAGCAGCTAGGCGCAGCGTCTCTTGAAGATGGCTGGAGAGATATTCGATCCGCCATTGGTAGCACCGCAACCGCTGCACTAGGCACGGTGCCCCC
The DNA here is from genome assembly GCF_024139115.2 of Armigeres subalbatus. Taxonomy (NCBI): domain Eukaryota; kingdom Metazoa; phylum Arthropoda; class Insecta; order Diptera; family Culicidae; genus Armigeres; species Armigeres subalbatus. The sequence continues at coordinate 307,166,764 of NC_085140.1, forward strand.
GGATCAGAGAAACGACTGGTATGACGGCGAATGTGAGCAGTTAGTGGAAGAGAAGAATGCAGCATGGGCGAGATTGCTGCAACACCGCACGAGGGCGAACGAGGCACGATATAAACAGGCGCGGAACAGACAAAACTCGATTTTCCGGAGGAAAAAGCGCCAGCAGGAAGATCGAGACCATGAAGAAACGGAGCAACTGTACCGCGCTAATAACACACGAAAGTTCTATGAGAAGTTGAACCGTTCACGTAAGGGCCACGTGCCACAGCCTGATATGTGTAAGGACATAAACGGGAACCTTCTTACGAACGAGCGTGAGGTGATCCAAAGGTGGCGGCAGCACTACGAAGAACACCTGAATGGCGATGTGGCAGACGAAGATGGCGGTATGGTGATGGACCTGGGAGAACGCGCGCAGGACATAATTCTACCGGCTCTGGATCTCCAGGAAATCCAGGAGGAGATTGGCCGGCTGAAGAACAACAAAGCCCCTGGGGTTGACCAACTACCAGGAGAGCTATTTAAACACGGTGATGAGGCACTGGCTAGAGCGCTGTACTGGGTCATTACCAAGATTTGGGAGGAGGAAGTTTTGCCGCAGGAGTGGATGGAAGGTGTCGTGTGTCCCATCTACAAAAAGGGCGATAAGCTGGATTGTAGCAACTACCGCGCAATCACATTGCTGAACGCCGCCTACAAGGTACTCTCCCAAATTTTATGCCGTCGACTAGCACCAACTGCAAGGGAGTTCGTGGGGCAGTACCAGGCGGGTTTTATGGGCGAACGCTCCACCACGGACCAGGTGTTCGCCATTCGCCAAGTACTGCAGAAATGCCGCGAATACAACGTGCCCACACATCATCTATTCATCGACTTCAAAGCCGCATATGATACAATCGATCGGGACCAGCTATGGCAGCAAATGCACGAACACGGTTTTCCGGATAAACTGACACGATTGATCAAAGCGACGATGGATCGGGTGATGTGCGTAGTTCGAGTTTCAGGGGCATTCTCGAGTCCCTTCGAAACCCGCAGAGGGTTACGGCAAGGTGATGGTCTTTCGTGTTTGCTATTCAACATCGCTTTGGAAAAGGTAATACGGAGAGCAGGGATTAACACGAGTGGTAAAATTTTCAATAAGTCCGTCCAGCTATTTGGTTTCGCCGACGACATAGATATTATGGCACGTAACTTTGAGAAGATGGAGGAAGCCTACATCAGACTGAAGAGGGAAGCTAAGCGGATCGGACTAGTCATCAACACGTCGAAGACGAAGTACATGATAGGCAGAGGTTCAAGAGAAGACAATGTGAGCCACCCACCGCGAGTTTGCATCGGTGGTGACGAAATCGAGGTGGTAGAAGAATTTGTGTACTTGGGCTCACTGGTGACTGCCGAAAATGACACCAGCAGAGAAATTCGGAGACGCATAGTGGCTGGAAATCGTACGTACTTTGGACTCCGCAAGACGCTCCGATCGAATAGAGTTCGCCGTCGTACCAAACTGACAATCTACAAAACGCTAATTAGACCGGTAGTCCTCTACGGACACGAGACCTGGACGATGCTCGTGGAGGACCAACGCGCACTTGGAGTTTTCGAAAGGAAAGTGCTGCGTACCATCTATGGTGGGGTGCAGATGGCGGACGGTACGTGGAGGAGGCGAATGAACCACGAATTGCATCAGCTGTTGGGAGAACCATCCATCGTTCACACCGCGAAAATTGGACGACTGCGATGGGCCGGGCACGTAGCCAGAATGTCGGACAGTAACCCGGTGAAAATGGTTCTCGACAACGATCCGACGGGCACAAGAAGGTGAGGTGCGCAGCGGGCAAGGTGGATCGATCAGGTGGAAGATGACTTGCGGACCCTCCGTAGACTGCGTGGTTGGCGACGTGTAGCCATGGACCGAGCCGAATGGAGAAGACTCTTATATACCGCACAGGCCACTTCGGCCTTAGTCTGAATAAATAAAAATAATAATCAAAGTGGAGGTCCAATAAATTTTCTAAAAATAATCGAAAATGGTAGATAAACTTTTTTTTAGTTGAAAACTTCTATAGCGCCATTTACATTACTCGTAATTTGAGGGGAAATTATTGGAAAATTTTTCATCCGAGGAACACGGCATCCGGAGACAGGAGTTCCCAATGTTACTGGAAGATACGGCAGAACAATTGTACTCAGTCACTGAGTAGATGGAGGTTAGAGTGCATTTGCGAGAAAACGCTAATCACATTCGTAAAAGAGACGATTTCGGCAAAATTTGAGCCGTTATTCATTGCTATCAAGTGCGTGGTTTCAATTGTTATTGACAGGAGTAAGGAGGCAATAATGACATGGATATAAATAATGGTTTGGTATTGAATACCATACCGAATCGATATATTGAATTCATTCGTAGGAACTTTTTCTCACTGTTAAATAGCTTTCATCGTAGATGACCAATGGCGTAACTAAGGGAAGGTCAGGGGGGCATGGCCTCCACCCCCCAAAATTTGAAAAGCTAATTCCAAAATAGTATTTTTTTTTTATATATCACAAAAATATTTCCTCATTTCTTCATCAATTTTCGGCAAAGTATCGAATATGTTGTTGTCAAGTCCAAGTAATATAGATTTTTCAGATTTTTAATGCCAATCAATTTTATTGCCATTAATTATGTTTGCAAAGCGTGATAACATTCTGGTTTGATCAAAAACAATATGATGATGATTCCTTTTCTGACTTCCTATACTATAGTTAGATTTAAACAAAGCTGAAATATTTTTTTTAAACAGAATTTTAAAACAGTTTTGCAAAAGAATCTTACCGAAACTACAGTTTTGGCATATACAATTTCGGAAGATTTTATTACAACCATCGTATTGAAATCTTACAAGTTTGTATTACTTTTATACAGTGTCTGTACAAAAACTTACATTCATAGTGAAAATGAAAAAAAAATAAGAAAACAAACCCTTGGAGAAATGTACATGCCATAATTTTATACAATAATTGTCAGATTTGCTTTTTTTATGTAAGCATAGTTGGACCCCATTCTTGTAGGCTCCTAAATCCGGCCAATGAGATTTTAAACGAAAATTCTTTTGTAAATCTTTCCAAATAGAGATTATAAAAAGACAATTAAATATTATTTAGGCATGCCGCAAAACAGATGATCAAATTATTATGAAGTTACAAGTAGAATGTGCTCAAGTCGTTTTCGCCAATCAACAAAACTAGGCCTCTTGTAACTTAACAGATATGCCTGTTCCAGTCTTACTATTCATATCTAAAAACGTAGATCTGAACATATCTGTTCAGTTGAATATTTAATGATGAGCTTATAAAATATTAAAAGATCACTCTAATTAAAAAAATAGTCGAGTGATTTCAAGATTTGTTCATTTTAAAATCTTTTTGAATTCCCATAGTTAGTATGCGTAATTACAGAAATTTAAAACTCTGGCGAAAACTTACAAGAATTTTTTACAGAATATTGGAACCGAAGTAAGCTCGATCGTATTTTCTCTTCTATCTGAATGTTCGGTTTCTTCGGTTTTCCACAATATGAAGTTTATTCACAAAATCATATTAAAAACCCTGTCCTTCATTTAATACTTCAATAACACTATTGTAAAACCAAAACAATCTCACAGAATCTCAAAAGTTAGTGCAAATATGAGTATTTTTTAACATTCGTTTGGTATGCTCAGTCGTGCAGGACACTTTGCGGAGTCGCAAATTTTTAAGCATGAAAATATCAGAATTACAATACCCATCGAACTCTCTCAGTAATAGAGATTTTTTTTATTATGTACTCCACAATATCAACAAGTCATCTTCGTTTCTACGTCCATTAAGTGTGGGATTTTTCTGGGTTTTGCAACTCCTTGTCTCAACATGTAAGATTTTTTCATTCATATTATGCTTTTAATTTATATGGAGCCTGAGAAAATAACAGACCTCCTCCTTTCTCCGTTAGTCCTTACGTAGTTAGTGTGTGGCCCTCGCAACCTTTAAAGTGATTTTTAGACGTTCCGACCTTGGGCTGAATGTCTCGATAATAAAGAATAAAAAAAATAAAAAACCTTTAAAGTACTCTAAAAATTGGAATGTCACAATCATCATGAAATTGGGAAGCAAGCACGGTCTTTTTATTTAAACGTTTTCGAAGCTTTCCGCACATCATACAAACATAAATAAAAAGATTTAAAAACTGCAAAGTTGATTAAAAAATCTTGATAAAAATACAATGAAATGCACTCAAACCAGATACGATTAAAGGACATCGCTATTAAGAATCCACGTAATTCTCTATAATTTGTACAACAAATATGAAAATTAGACACGTATTGGTTCAATCACACCATTACTAGGAATTAGTTTAATTTTCCGCATATTAAGTGATAAGACAAATGAGCAGCAAAGGAATAAAGAACCCTTGACAGCACATACGTGCAATGCTCTACATCGCCATAAAAATTTTCCTCACGAGCTGGGGCCATGGCCTCAGCTAGACCGGTACTCTAGTTACGCCTATGTAGATGACCGTTAATAACTCTAAACAAGTGACAGAGAATTCCCCACGTAACGGACGTGCTTGATTTTCGGCTAATGCTCGATTCAACTAAGAATCGAGTCTAATCAAAAATTTATTTTAGACTCATTAGAGTATCCCTCTCCACGGAAATCTTTAGTAAAAGGCGAAAGATTTATTCGACAACTGAAGAGAGATCAGAGTGACGAACGAACTTCCAAACCGGAGGGGTCCTTACTGTAGGGTCTGTAATTGTAGCGATGTGTACTTGAACGTCCTTTACCTGAAGAGGGTGCTAAAAAAAAGTAAACGTGCCTTGAGAATGGATTTTCTTTTCCAATAAGAACACCTATTCCAGTTGGTCTTTTAGAAACAAGTTTATTTTATTTTAATTTATCGTTATCAATTATAATTATTATGTACATGGAAAGTTCTTATTCTAGATAACCACCGGTTGGTAAAGTAAGACCTTTGTTGTGAAAAGTTTTGATTTTAGTTTCATATATCCCAAAATGGTGCTACTTACTGTTAGAATTAAGTTGAACGACATTCAGTTGCTGGTACTTCTAGCAAATATATAATAATAACAAATAACAGATTTTCTTCCGATCTTGTCATTTACTGCAGACAGGTGCAAATAATTTTATCGCTCATGAAATCGAGTGTGATGTAATGTTTTACATTTTGTACATTTGTATTCGTATTTGGTATGTGTGTATGCTTGCAAGCAAGCATATTCAAAGCCTTTAACCGTTGATTTATAACAGGGAACACTGTGAAAGCTACATATTTATTTCGATTAGTTTGATAGCTGTTCGATATGGTACATCTACTGTCAAGTAAAGTGACTAAGAATGCAATAAATAGCTACTATTCATAAAAGTCGTTCGAAATACATTTAAGGCAACGTTGGTGTCGGATCGATTTGCTCTAAAAAGTGTGTTTTCCGATCGGATCTAGATTTAAAGCTTATGTTCAAAACTGATTAAAATGGGAGGGATGGTCATCAGTGGCGGGTTTGCCTGCTTACCAGGCAAGCAGTTTCGCGATCAAAGCCATTAGCAGCACCATCACTGCGGCGGGGCCATATTGGGACGCTCCGTTGCATCCATCGGTAGTGCAGGTTTCGCAGAATTCCGTTCGGATGTAGGACGGTGTCTGAGCGTTGATACAGCTGTTCGGTGCAGCATTGACATCTTCCCAGGCGCACGAACGGGAAACCACCACGCGATCGTTAACTGTAATGACACAAAAGTGGCGAATTAGTTGATGGCATGGTTGGTAAGATTGTACGAGCGGATTAGAACAATCTGTCATCGACATTCAATGAGCCGTGTACAATGGCTTCAGCAGTGAACTTGAGTAGGCCCAGCCTCGACTAATCGACTAGACTAAGGGAGCATAGCATTAGAACAATGTGGATCCAATGCCGCATAGAACGCGATAGGTGAGAAGGCCGAACAAGTAAGTTCAATAGTAATAGAGTGCATATAAAATCAGTATGCGACCATCGCATCGTTGGGCTTGTTGGGTTGCGGTGGATGCACTTTTTGCATACGAATCACTCCAATGATGATAATGATGATGATACGCATGAATTACTAAACTTGCTCATCGGTATCTCAATAGTTGGCTTGTGCAGAACCACGTGGCGATCGAACAAAACGATGCACCGCAATTAAATGATTTGCACTGATTAACCTCTAGGTTAGTGATGCGATCGAGGAATGCATTCAGACAATGTCAAGAGCATCATCATGAAGATCCAAACGTTCATTGAAGTTTATGCCCGATCCAACTAAGGATCGGGTTACGATAAAAAATTCTACAGACTCATTAGAGTATTCCTCTCCACGGAAATCTTTAGTAAAAGGCGAAAGATTTATACGACAATTGAAGAGAAATCAGAGTGAAGAGTGCATGTCATTCTCATAAAGGACTTCCAAACTAGACGAACTCCATCATTGATGCGTGAAGCAAATCACGCGGGGTGAATGAAATGCAAATTCTAACAGGAAACCTTTCAAAAAGCTCAATATGAATTTCAATGTTTAGTGTAATTAGAATATGTATATTATTGGTTTACCTACCAGATGTCCAACAACATAAAAAAAAAACAAAAATCTATAAAATATTAATGGGCGAGATGGATCACATTGGTCCCAGCCGTCAATTTGACAACACAAACAAAAAAAAAGATTTATGATAGGTTAGGAAAAATTAAGGTAATCATCACATACAATAAATAAATTCAACGGAAAAACGAAAAAGTTTATCACCGGACAGTTACTTTCTAGTATATTTTTTTTTAATTTGTAATTCCATCTTCTGCTTTTATTTTCATGCTGACTCCAAGATTGAGAAGCATATACAAGTCGATGTCTCTCCTCACTCTTATATCGGAAAGTCATTGCTGTCTGTCAGAATATTCGTAACACATTCGCCATTCCCTCCTTATTTTAGCTCCTTAGCAGTAAAATCTCATAAGAAACTGCCATATTGTGCTTGACGAAATTAGCCTCGTATCTGTGAATAATAAATTACGTTCAGAAAGGATAACAGCTTATTCTTGCAATCAAACGATTCCCTGCGAATCACTATTCGAGCAACATTTGAGCTTATTGAAATACATAAGATGGTTATGTATACAGAGATGATAAGTGAGAGACTTGTTCACTCTCTTTAAGATTCAATCCCTGCCTACGCCTTTGCTCGCAAGGCTACTGGAGACCCAATCAATCGAAGTGTCTGCTCGTTTTCTACAGGGATCGATTCTCGGACTGGCAAATATCGACGTAATGCTAGAGGTCGCTGGGAAATAAAACTGCTTTTCAACATAGTGTCCATTGGCATTGCCAAAAAAAATCTAATATGAACATCAAAGCTGGTATTTTGAACATTTTTGGAATTTGATCAGCTATACTGTACATTTATTTTCCTCATCTGTACAGATAAATAATAATACTAATTAATTAAAAAAAAACACTTTAATATTTCCCATGTCACGATCGGTTGTTGGTCTCAAACTTGAGCCAGTCCTCGTAAATTTAAGCTGCGGAATTTATTCACGTGAACAGGCATTTGTCCACGCTTGTGACCAAGCGGAATAAAACGATGCAAATAAGTGCAACTAAAATCGACCACTACCTATCAGAGCTATTAATCAACGGGTGTAACGACTCGAGCCAGGACCAACTATATGGATGGCGGTGCGGGTTCTTTGTTTGCAATGCAATTTAAGCAATACAAGTGGTGGCGAGTACCCACCGGCGCGCAACAGGCAGGCAGGCAGGCTGTAAATAGTGATTTATGGGTGTGACATTGTTTATATCGTTTTGATTACCAATGTTTTTAAACGTATTTCTTGAAGCTCCAACAGCTCTGAGGGACCTTAGATGACAACTAGTCGCTTAATAATTCTAACACGTGATGCCTAGGATTGTAAGTTAACGCAAGACAAATCGTTGTCATATCGTAATTTAGATAAAAGGTGAGATATGTGAACTGTTACAATGAGTCATATTTGAAGAGACCATTTCGTCTCTACATTTTACTAAGATAAATTAACTTTAAAGGAAACACATCATTATATACCTAAAAATCTTGCTAAGAACACACATATATATGCATTTACCATAATCAAATCAATAAAAAAATATACTCGAGTTAATACGCTTGTAAAATGCAGCTAATTGCTGAAATTAAATTTGCATGCCCTAAGTGCAATTGAGATTACCCACATAAACCCAGACACACATTGTAAACTGCGGCACGCGCGTAACGGGAGAGAATGGTGCATTCTACGGAAGTGTCATTTTGCATGGAAAACTGAAGCTGATGGGTCGGGAATGTGCCCACGTCCCGTATTCATAACATGTGTGCACAGAGTCGAAACCAACGGTGGGGGTAAGAGAAACTAGAAACATCATCAGATTCCTATTAACGTATATATACAATTTTTGGAAGGTTCTCGCTTGATAGTAATACCAAGTCAAATCGGAATAAAGAGAATGCCACAGAAATATGAGCAACTGGTACTGGTAGGTATATCCAGAAGTAAATCAAGCTGAGACTTATCAAATAATCCGGAGGCGGTCAATAGCTTAATGCGGCCCTGTATGTATGGCATAATTGGCAACCTGAACCAGCCAGGGGTAGCACGAGAGAGTGGTAATTTGCGGAAGTTGCGTCTATTGGTGCATTTTGTGGAACATTGGATGTGTGATTTTTCTACGTTCCTACAAGTGTCCAGTATGCGCCTGTCGTTGGTCAAGACTTGGGGCGGTCTATATAAAAACGAATGACGTTGATTGACACGGAACCGCAAGCCATGATTGTATGAATGGAAGTGTCAATCCAAAGTTGAAAATATTAAATGGCACGATAAAATTATGGGATCATAGTAATAATCTACAAATGACCGCGGCACTGCCAAATCGAATCAAGCGCCTACCAAAAATTACCCATTTTTTCTCCCAAGTTTTGGTTTAGCAGATTTGATTGATCACGAATCGTCACCAGATATCACTCAATCCCATAATTGAGGATATCCTACAATAAACGGACGAATGAATTGATATAGGGGCAGCGGAGACTATGTCCAAGGGCTTGACGATCCCTCCCCAAGCCATCTGCGAGTAGTGGTGTCTGCCTAGGATGTGGTGGGGTTTGACAGTGAGCTCTGTTAAACTTCTATAAAAAGCTGCATGTATCCGCAAGCAGGCTCCGCCAAACCGACCGTGTGCCGCTCAAAGCGCACAAACTCAAGTCCTGGTGTTAGGTGGGACGCTAAACAGACCTAACACGACGGAACTGCAAGTCCCTAGGTTTCGCAGGTTGCGACAGGACAATCTACGATGAATTACCTTCGAATTAGTAGCGTTGCAGGAAATCCGCTGGACAGGACAGGAAGTGTGGAAAAGCGGGCATCGAGCGGCTACCTTCTACCAATACTGTGGCACCACTAACCAACGAGCTGGAAACCCGCTTCATAGTGTTGGGCAAGATGCGCCAACGCGTGATTGGGTGGCAGCCAATCAACGCAAGGATGCGCAAGCTGAGGATGAAAGCCTGTTTCTTCAACTATAGCATCACCAGCGTACACTACCCACACGAAGGGAGACCCAACGACGAGAAAGAAGCGTTCTATGCACTGCTGGAGCAGACATACGATGGATGCCCACGGCGGAACGTCTACATCGTCATTGGCGACATGAACGCTCAGGTAGCCAGGGAGGAAATGTATTGACCGGTCATCAGACAGTATAGTCTGCATACCGTATCAAAAGGCAACGGCCAATGATGCATAAACTTTGCAGCCTCCCGCGGAATGGTAGTCCGAAGCACTTTCTTCCCCCGTAAGAATATCCACAAGGCCACATGGGAATCACTTAATCAAGAAACAGAAAACCAAATCGACCACGTTCTAATCGACGGTAAATTCTTCTCCTACATCACGAACATCCGCACTTACCGCAGTGCGAATATTGAATCCGACCACTTCCTCGTAGCAGTATGCCTGCGCTCATAACTCTAGACGGTGTACAACACGCGTCGGAGTCGTCCGCCGCGGCTAAATATTGGACGGCTACAAGACGGTAGACTAGCCCAAGATTACGGGCAGCAGCTGGAAGTGGCACTCCCAACGGAAGGACAGCTATTTAGGCACAGTTTCTCTTGAAGATTGCTGGAGAGATATTCGATCCGTCATTGGAATCAGGAACCGGATCAGAGAAATGACTGGTACGACGGTGAACGAGGCACTATACAAACGGGTGCGGAACAGACAAAACCCGATTTTTCGGAGGAAAAAGCGCCAGCAGGAAGATCCAGACTGGAAGATCTAGACCGGATAAACTGATACGGTTGATAAAGGCGCCGATGGATCGGGTGATGTGCGTAGTTCGAGTTTCAGGGGCATTCTCGAGTCTCTTCGAAACGCGCAGAGGGTTACGGCAAGGTGATGGTCTTTCGTGTCTGCTATTAAACATCGTACGATTTTCACGAAGTCCGTCCAGTTATTTGGCTTCACTAACGACACAGATCTTATGACACGTAACTTTGAGAATATGGAGGAAGCCTACATAAGACTGACAAGCGAAGCTAAACGGATTGGACTAGTCATCAACACGTCAAAAACAAAGTACATGATAGGAAGAGGCTTAAGAGAGGACAACGTAAGCCAGCCACCACGAGTTTGTTCGTGTACTTAGGCTCACTGGTGCCCTCCGATAACGATACCAGCAGAGCAATTCAGAGACGTATCATGGCAGGAAATCGTACGTACTTTGAACTTCGCAAAACGCTCCGATCGAATGGAGTTTGCCGCCGGACCAAACTGACTATCTACAAAACGCTTATTAGACCGATAGTTCTTTACGGACACGAGACCTGGACGATGCTCGTGGAAGACCAATGCGCTCTAGGAGTTTTCGAAAGGAAAGTGCTGCGTACCATCTATGGTGGGGTGCAGATGGCGAACGGTACGTGGAGGAGGCGAATGAACCACGAGGTGCATCTGCTGTTGGGAGAACCATCCATCGTTTACACCGCGAAAATCGAAAGACTGCGGTGGGCCGGGCACGTAGTCAGAATGTTGAATAGAAATCCGGCGAAAATGATTCTCGACAACGATTCGACGGGAACAAATAGGCGAGCTGCACAGCGAGCAAGGTAGATCGATCAAGTGGAAGACGATTTGCGGACCCTCCGCAGACTGCGTGGTTTGCGACGTGCAGCCATGGACCGAGCTGAATGGACAAGACGTTTATGCAAAGCACAGCCCGGATAAAAATTTACAGTACCTTGTATGGTTTAATCCATTGGAATATTATAGATTGTATGGTGAACAATACAATCAACTGTTCATTTAATGTAGATAACTTACGGTTGAAAAACATCTATATTGTATTTACATCAAAAGAACAATAAACCCAAATGTCACCAATCATTCCATAATATTGTTATGGTTCGCTTATGTTAATTAAACTTTTGACCAAATTTTTAAATAAGTCCATTTCGTTGATCAAAAATCCATTTTTAAAGACGAAAATCTGAAAAAAATAAGTGAATGTTTGAAGTATTTGTAATAATGATGCAACAACGAAAACTATAAAATAACAATAGTTTCCACTGTTGAGAAACAAATTTTTTTTTTATTTTTTATATATAAATTATATTTCAGATCTTAAAAAAATCGCATCTCTGCAACAATTAAAATAATTAAAAAAAAGTTTTTATATTTATTTTTTTTTTACTCCGTGGAAAACTAATTCCATTTAAGCGTGTAATGTTTTGTTTGCGATTAGGGGGAAAAAGAAAAAATCGAATGGTCAAAGTGCAAGACGCTTCTTTGCTTTCCGCTTTTTTTATTCTGCTAGTGGTTGAATAGTGAATCATTGTCTACTGTGCCTTGTCATGATGGTAAGTGCCTAAGTGCTTGTAAGTGTTGTGAAGGTTTTGATTAACTGACCATGCGGAAAAATCTGTAAAGGACTTCCCGGGAAGTTCTTGATTGTTATCACCAAAGTAGTTCCTTCGTTTTAGTTAACATGTTGACTTGTTTCTTTCAGAACTATGAAGCTCACTGGAAACCGTAGTTTGCCATCAATCGTCAACGTTTTCCATACAAAACAGCTGCTGCTATTCGTTTGTCATATCCACCGAATATAAGAGCTGATACAGGTAACTTTTCTTCATATTTTCTATGTCCGCTCGAAGACCATTGACATTTTTTATAATGTTCATCATCCACAGGATCAGTCCCAAAGAGGATGCCGGAATATAGCGGCCGCATCAAGCACCGCAATTATTACAATTAGACTACGAACACCAGTACTCTTTACCAGCAGCAACACTTACGGCATGCTCAGCGAGTAGCTTTGAAGAGCGCTCAGTAACAGATTTTATCCTGTTAAAACTAAATTTCAAGTTAAAACTAAATTTCAAAGCAAAGTAACAAAATGAATTGTAAAACCTTTAATTGTATTGTATTTCTATTGTAGTATTGGTGTGAGATGTATTCCAAATCGTATTGTATTTCTACTGTAAAACAATAAAAAAAGTAAGAGAAAACATTTGAAACACACTGTTTTCTATGGTTTTGTCCTTCGAAATCATCCCATTGAAGAACCGTAAAATCAATTGTTTTGCTCTGAATTTTGTATGAAAAATTTTCGATTTTTTTTATTGTAAAGATACATAACATTCCCCATTTTTTAATGTAAAAGTCCCATTTACCATTCATTTAATCGTGGAAAACCATTATTTCTTATGTGATTTAATTGTTTGAATACCATTATATTCAATTGTAGTTACTATGTTTTAAATGGTGATGTAACAGTAAAATATATGATATTTTAATGATATTTTTTATCCGGGAGGCCACGCTGGCCTTAGTCTTGAAATGAATAAATAAACCGCAATGGTCATTTTTCAGAAAGGATCATTTGGTCGAAAATGTAATTTAGCCGAACAAGTCATACGCCCGAATCTGTCGTTCAACCAAGCAGGTAACTTTGCCGTAAATGTCATTTATCCGAGCGATCATACGACCGTAAATATCCGACCTGCAAGTCGTCAATGTCCCAGTGGGGGATATAATGCAAAAGAAGAGAAGAAAAATATCTCAAATGTTGGGGAGAAAGGTTCAAAACACACTCATAGGGCAAAATGGACCAACTTAAGGGTATGCGATAATAAACTTTTTTCCAAACGAAACGAAACGAAATCTAAAATGTCTATGTTGATTCGAAACGGGACGGAACAAAATATAGATTTACTTCCGAGACTTCGAAGCAATACAAAATCAAGGTGCATTCAATTCCAAATTTTGCGAAACGAAAAGGAATTTCGCGGAATTTTTATTACACTGGTTTAACATTATGTATACAATTATGATTTCACTTTTTCGAAGTCAACTAACTATCTTGCCGTCAATAGAGTTATTTTTTTTCAAGTTCGTTTATTTGGTAGGCTCAGGCGTGTATAACGCTTTACGAAGCCACGTTTTTTTGTGATATGTACAATCGACATAATCTTGTTATTAGATTAGATTAGGAGATAGAGAATAGATAATAGTATACTGTGCAAGATCATGTGTACCTTTCTAAAATGCACAAAGACCTAATTTTCCCTTCCTCATTCAAAAAGTTGCACCAGAAGGTATGTGTTTGTGCATATCAGACATGCATAAATTGATGCCAAATTTTCATCATCAACTGACTTCAATTAAGTGCATGAAATAGCTGTTAAGGTCAGTATGAGCTAAAAGCAATGAGTAAAGAAGCAATTTTAATCAGCAATTTTGATGATGCTTCAACCTGTCCTGGATTTTTTTTTTCAAATACCATGCATAAAGATCTAGAAATGCCCACGACTCTGCAATGTTCCTTACATATTATGCAAGTAGTCAAAGAATAGCTTAGCTTGATTAACTATACACATCGTAGTGGCTCATCATGATTGATCGAGAAACAGCAAATGTGCACAGCTTGCCAATTCAATAATCTTCTTGGGATAAATAAAAATTATTCTCATTGTACATTGAATTGAATCGGAGTCTCCAATTCATGACCAATAACGATGCCGGTCACGTCTTTACAGTCAATTTAGCATTAGGAGAGGTAAATTAGTTTGACACTCATTGTTATAAAAGATCGATGAATGTTGTGCATCTCCGTGAGCGCCACGGGAAAGGAATCGTTAGTTAGTTGAAAAGCTAATTTATGTGGAGCAACTTTGGTAAGCGACTAAATATTTATTGTGAACGAAGTTCGCGTTCTCCCGAACTCTCTGCCGTCCCGTGACCAGCAGCAACATGATAGATATCGCACTCATATTGTGCAAATAGTCAAATAATATCAATAATATCAGTGTTAATTTAAATCTTGGGAACTGTATGTACATTTCTATGATTCGCCGAATATTGACTGGTGTGAGTCTTCAATCCTCTGAACTTTTTATTCTTCATTTATTTCATTCATTTATTTAGTCTACATCTAAACAGATAACACTGAATCAACAATTTGACGCCACAATACGCATCTCTTCATCCTCGAATACGCCCCACGCTCGCCAAGTCGTTTTGCACCTGGTCTGCCTATCTCGCTCGCTGCGCTCCGCGCCGTCACGTACCTGCCGGATCGGAAACGAACACCATCTTTGCAGGGTTTCTGTCCGGCATTCTTGCAACATGTCCTGCCCATTGTATTCTTCCGGTTTTGGTTCCTTCTGGATACTGGGTTCGCCGTAGAGTTGGGCGAGCTCGTGGTTCATTCTTCGCCGCCACACACCGTCTTCTTGCACTCCGCCAAAGATTATCATAACCACCCGTCTCTCGAATACTCCGAGTGCTTGCAAGTTCTCCTCGAGCATTGTCCATGTTTCATGTCCGTAGAGGACAACCGGTCTTATTAGCGTTTTGTACCAAATGTGTCATTTTGGTGCGGTAGCGAATCTTTTTTGACCGCAGTTTCTTCTGGAGCCCGTAGTAGGCCCGACTTCCACAGATGATGCGCCTTCGTATTTCACGACTAACAATGTTATCAGCCGTTAGCAAGGATGGCATCCTTAGCTTCCCTCAAGGTGGGGGCTGGTTGGCTTCCATCGTCCACTGAAGTGACGTAGTCATCTCCTCCACTGCCTTGACTTTCACTGCCTGTACTCTCAGCGCCATTCAAATGTTCCTCGTAGTGCTGCTTCCACCTTTCGATCACCACACGTTCGTCCGTCAAGATGCTCCCATCTTTATCCCGGCACATTTCGGCTCGCGGCACGAAGCCTTTGCGGGATGCGTTGAGCTTCTAATAGAACTTGCGTGTTTCTTGAGAACGGCACAGCTGTTCCATCTCCTCGCGCTCCGCTTCTTCCAGGCGGCGTTTCTTCTCCTGAAAAAGGCGGGTCTGCTGTCTCCGCTTCCATCTATAACGTTCCACGTTCTGCCGGGTACCTTGCTGCAGCGCGACCGCCCGCGCTGCGTCCTTCTCCTCTAGAATCTGTCTGCACTCTTCGTCGAACCAATCGTTCCGTCGACTTCGTCCCATACCCGACGTTTATTCTTACTTTTAGCTAAGATTCAAATTGTTGGTTGAACGTAAAATGTTGCATTTTATTTGCCTTAGGGCCTTCTTAACGCTTAAGCGGTGCTTTCCCATGCTCTTAAACCTGGTTTGAGGCCTAAGCGAAGGTTAAGAAATCGGCCTTTGACAAGAAAAAGGCAAATAATTGCATATAATTCGGCAACTAGGCCGTACGAAAATCATTTTTTGTTAAATATCTTGGCTGTGAATATACACAGCACATCAGGCTTCGGAATTCTCACTCATATGAATAAAAACCTGCGATTAATCCATTAAGCGGAGTGTGATTTTTCATGGTCCCCTGTGAGGGAGTATTCTCACACAACATTTTTATCCGGATAGAATGGCGGGTGATAAATTCGTGAGCGCCGGCTCGCCGGATAATTTAATTTTAATCCACAAATTTTCCTTCTTGTCGCCTCACCAGATAAATTTTACAAGCATATTTACAAAAATTTAGGACCGCAACGGGATTCGAACCCAAAACAATTTTAAAATATTTAGAGCGCCCACTATAACCACACCACCACATAATTTGATTGAAAGCGAAGGGAAAAACTGCTGTATTGAACCTTCTGCTTATCGTGGCGCATCGTCAGATTCAATCAGCTTGGAGAGGCAAAGTAAGCAGCATTTGATTTTCGCGAAACATGGGAAGAAGGATAACAATTTTTCGCACCATCGCTTGTGCCGGAGTTTATCGCACTGTAATTTATCCGGATAAAATGCATGGTGGAGTGATCAGTTGTCGCGTGAGTGAGTGAGAAAACCAAACCCTGCAGCACATGTTTCGAAATGGACAAATTAATATGAAATTTGCGAGAGGTTGAAGAGAGTAGGAGGTTGTGAGTTCGAGTCCCTCCAAGACACGTGGATTCTTTTTCGCAAATTTCATATCAATTTGTCTATTTCGAAACATGTGCTGTGCATATGCACAGCCAAGATATTTAACAAAAAAAGAAGAAAGAGGCGTTCAAAAAAGACTTCACAAGGGCCCTACGAGTCCACGCCACGGCTTTGCCTCTTTGACAAAGTTATACTCATCTGATTCATATCTGATATATATCTTGGAAGGACTCGAACCCTCAACCTCCTACTCTCTAAGTTGCGATAACTTTTAATTCTGTACTTCATCGTTCATTGTAAAAAATGCTCCCTTCCATTTTGAGCTCAGGTAGTTCTTCTCACCGATAGAAATCCATGAAACATCAATCAACGTTCCACAACTGTATTCAAATATAATAAAAAAAATAAAATAAAAATCATATCAAACAAATTAAAAAAAGTGGACATCAGGGACTTTGAAAACTGCTATTGTACAAGACTTGCACTACACTAATAGCTGTTAAGTCCCAAACCATATTTTTTATAGAACACAGTTTTTGCAGTATTTAACCAAAATCATTTTATTACTTTAAACTAGCAGGCTGCTAAATTCAAGGATATCATTTAGAACAGGGTTTGATAATGCGATAAAAGAAATGTAAGCTCAAGTGGAGGAACGTATACACGCTGTGGCTTGTTTTTACGCGGATTTCGTGAAACGAGGAAATTATTTTGTGTTCAATATTTCTTGTCATATCCTGATCCTTCCAATTTTTTAGACCTCTAGAATTACATCTAGAACGAAGAGCTATCTCATTCACAGGGCATTATTAGACTGTTTTATAAGCGCCTTCATGTAAATATTGAGACAGTTCTTTCATGGCAGCTTTGTTTCTATTAGGTTTTTCCACAGTGATGGATTTGTTGAATAAATCATAAAATACACCATTCGAGGATCATTTTCTATATCGATTCATCGCAGTCAAGAAAATTTCAAAGCCGGGAATTTGAAAGCGCAAATTGGGTGGTCACCCTGGGTCTTGTTGTATAGGGGTTATCACGCCTATCTAGAGAGTAGGAGGTTGAGGGTTCGAATCCCTCCAAGACACCTTTTTTTTCGCATATTTCATATCTATTTGTCCATTTCGAAACATGTGCTGTGCATATGCAAGATAATTAACAAAAAAATAATTTTGAATGCTTTTTTGAGAAACAGATCATTGTAACTAGCATCATTATTGAATTTTCGCATCTCACTAATGAATAAAAGTTGGAGCGTTACATACACTCAAGATTCAAAAATGTCAGCCAGATCCGTCAAGTCTAAGTGGGGGGGCATGAAGTTTACATTAAAAAAAAGCAATATAAATTTTTGTACTACATAATGGAAATAATAGCAAAATTGAAAAAGTTGAAAATTTGATATAAATTTTCATGTTTGGTTGTTCAACATTATGAAGGCAACATGACTATGACAGTCCGCTAAACTTGCACTGGAGCACCTTGTTGGGTAACAAAATAACTTTTCTCGATGAATAATATGATATAAAATTTGTTCCATCATCAAAAATGTAACGTTTTTCGAAAATTTGTTTCACTGGTCAAAACGCCCCTGTCAGTGTAGGCATTGTGTAAACATTGTGCTGATGCCCAACATTTCTTCTATATTTAGTGTATAATAAAGGTCATGGCATTTTTTGTATATAACTCATTGTTGAGGCGTAATATATTTTTACAACATTATATAATGATTATAAAAATGATACTGTAGCCAAAAAGAAATAAAACAAAAAAGTGGTTATTTTTCCTAATTCCTCATGCCAAGATCGAAAGCATTTCAATTAGTACCTATATTTGTTTTCACAATCAGCGATAATGAACTTTTTTCCGCAAAAAAAAGAAAAATCTGGTACCATGACAATCTCGTCCTCCGTCCCGATGGACTCCACCAAAAGGCTATAATGTAATAAGCACAACAGCTGCATGTTCAATCCCATTTTCACGCTATCAAGTGTCCTTCCACGGAATGTTCCCATTAAAAGACAGCTCGTGAATGTGATAATGTCATCATTAGTTAATTGGTTTTCGTTACCTACGCTGAAATGGCAAACACACTGAATAGGAGACTGACGTGTGTGGAATATTTTATGACTTGATTAAATTCAGTGATTGGAGTTTTCCCCCTAATAAACATTAAAATATTGGTCTAGATGGTACGGTTGTGAATACAATTGACAATTATACTTACTAATTTGCTTCATCTTCTTGCAGACGGCCCGCGTCTGGGACTGCTGCTGGTTGAACGGATACGATCCCGCTCCGGGCGGGTAGCTGCAGTCCACGAAACTCCAGCGCCGCTGCTGCTCGGTGATGATGTCCTGCGTGAATGGGTCATCGCAGAAGGCAGCCGTCGACGCATCGGACGAACATCGCCAGCATCTTAGCGCATCGACTGCAATGAGATAACAATGAAGAAACGAAAGCGAAATTAATTCCACTGATTGGAACGAGGGGGCAAGTGAAAAATTCTTAAAATTAGATTGAATTTAATTTGGTCGGGCTAACGAACGGTATTTTGTGACGGTGGGTGATCTGTTGCTCCATGTCATGCAGTAGCACACGACTTGACAAGGAAAAAAAGGGAAGCAATCTAAAGGGGAAGACAAAGCACCATCAGACGACATCGTTTCCGAGCCGCATTGGATGGGAGCAAACATGACAAAGGAAGATTCAAATTTGCCACTTTGGCTGACAATCTGTTGTGGATGTCAGCAGCTATTTAGGGAAGGTGAGGGACCGGAGCAGACGACGAGACACGACGTTGCATCTAGGGGGAAACATCTTATCGTAGAGGTATTTTTTTTGAGCAAATACTACCCAAAATGATTGTAAAAATTAATCACTGAAAATGTTCTATTCATATTGAACGATATTCGACATATTTTTCATGTTGCTATGATTTCATTCGTGCAGTTTAATTGCTAGTTTGACTTGACAGCTTGACACCTTACCGTTGAGGTCAATCGGATCAATCTGTAGAGTTTCAAAGTGGTGGAATCAAATGGACGTCTTCTGGTAGAAGAATACTTTTCACTAAGTTTAAAAGTAATTTGCTTTTTTTAAGAATTCTCATAATCTGTTTTAAACTGACACATATAACTACTCCAAAATTTGTCGTTCTACCCTATTCTATTTTTATCAGCTACTTAATTTCATTTTTCAAATAGGGATTGAAGTTCAAGGTTTCCTACATGGAGCCATACAGCAGTTTGATTTTATTTGTAATATTTGTTGCATGCTACTGTGTAGCAGAATCACAAGTTATTCTTATAAGTAAGCGCAATGACACAGCTGTGATACCATATGCCAAACATACGTTTTATCAAATTCTTAAACGATATATTTATAAAAATCAACTTAATATGCTGACGAGTAGGTATTAATGCTTGAAATATTTACATTTCGACAATCTTTAAAATTAACCGCAAAAATCCTTCTGCCAACGTTCGCATCGCCAACCACGCCGGCATCTTAATTGAACTTGGAAGGCAATAAAGAAATATCCAACCACCCACGTAACAAACAACCTCTAGGCAACACCTAGAACACCGTCACCGTTACGGAAGAAGGTGTTAAATTTTCCCACCGCTTCAGTTATCGTTTCACTTCCTCCCAAACAGCCGAACGGAAAGGGCCACACACCTAACCGCACACGGCTGAACCACGGGTTATAAATATCAATCAACAGCTGTTGTGTTGTTGAGCAACTACCGACTACATTGCTCTCGTTTGCATCCAAGGTGGGGGTGTGGAGGAAAAGTCTTTTGGATAGACGGAAAGTGAAATGACGGACGACCATGTAGTGGCAGCCTACATCTACGTGATATACGCAGTAAACATGTAACCTTCTTTGTTTATATTGCATCATAATTTTCGACCAACGCAAGAAAATTCCGAGTGTGGAAAATATGGGAAGAGCTTCGAATCCAATCTTGATGTGTGGGTGTAATAAATGACCGATTGTTTCCGAGAAAATTTTAAATCAAAACCTGCCTGAACAAATCAAAATTTGCGAAACATAAGCCTTCATGGCGATTGTGGCCATTGAAACCGACTCAATGTGCTTTGATTTCTCGCGAGTCGGCAGGTCTTTGTCTGAGGATGTTTATTTTTACTCTGACCAGTGAGATAATCAACGACCGAAAACTAATAATATTGAGCGTTCTTCAAATTCCACCACTTCCGATGACGGAAAAGAGCTATTGTAAACTACGCTGGGTAGAGTAGGCCCAGCTCTTCGTTGTTCAGAAAGTAATGTAAATATTTCATCACTACGGAATGAGCCCCTAGTCTAGTTCATTACTTCATTGGTCGGAATGTAAATTAGTCTATAAATTCGAATCTATTTTTGGGTATTTAAATTATTCATAGCAGAACCCCCGTATGATTTGTGAATTTTTATGAATTTATTGATTTGTGTTTCGTCTCCCGCTGCATTCTCACTGCAGCTTCAGAAGAAAATTTTAAATTTCTTTTCAGAGATGAGCCAGCCGAAGTCTGCAAATCTCTATAATAAAGACAAAAAATAAATTCTTTTGTATTAAAAAATCGATACTTTGGGCCAAAACAGAAAGCACGTGTTTGAGAAGAGAGAGTATGGAAAAATTAAAAAGCATTACATTGGGACATTGCCGCCTCGCAGCTTAATGTTCATTTAGCACTTTCACAGTTATTAACTGCGAGGTTTCTAAGCCAAGATACCATTTTTGCATTCGTATATCATGAGGCTAACACGATGATACTTTTATGCCCGGAGAAGTCGAAGCAATTTCCGAACCGAAAATTGCCTAGACCGGCACCGGGAATCGAACCCAGCCACCCTCAGCATGGTCTTGCTTTGTAGCCGCGCGTCTTACCGCTAAGCTAAGGAAGGCCCCCAGATAGTGTGGATGAGTATGATCTGCTAATTGCCGTATGGAGTTGCTCTCAGGGTGGAGAAACCTGTCATCCTTAAGGTCACTCCTGACGGAATCCAAGTTCCAAAGTGCTCACGTTTTCGGGGGCACACCACTCGATTCAGAGGCGGCGCACAACTGTCATTTTTGTTGATTTAGCTTTGCTGCGTCGCAGCATGCGTGAAATAATAAAAATGACAGTTGTGCGTTGCTTCCGAATCGAGTGGTGTGCCCCCGAAAACGCGAGCACTTTTAAACTTGGATTCCGTCAGGAGTAGGGTGACCATATGGTATCCTAAAGGAGGACATGTCCTCCTTTTTCATTAAAAATCAGATGTCCTCCTTTTGTGCTAAAATGTCCTCCTTTTTGGAAATTTTAGAAAAACAGTTGCATGAAGAAATTCTAGTTTAACATACAATAATACAACAGAAGTTCTTTCTGTAACAAAACATTGGATACGTTTGCGTTTCTGGTTTTAATTCTGAAATATTTTCCTTTGAGTTTTAGAATAAAATTAATGTAAAGAAAGCGAAATCCGTGAGTTACTGTTATACAGGTGTCAAAAATATCAGAAGCATCGGAATTGTGAGAAATGGATTAGGAAAAAAAATTCCAAAGTGAACTCAAAATTTTCTTCGAGTAAACACCCATCAAATTGGCTTTTAAACGCTTCGCACGGTATGCTTCTTGAATATGTGAGGCAAAGAGCATCTGCCTTACCATGCCTAGAATGGAGTAGGAATAGCTAAAACTGATCTGAACAGTTTTCAGTTTCTTTAGTATAAATCTAAAAAGTTTAGAATTTGTTCAATTGAGAACTTTGTGGTTCTAATGGTTTCAATTGTGATTCTCAATGGCGTTCAAGAAAAAAAAATCGCTGGACAATTAAGCATCTTGTATTCGGTCCTTATAGAACCTAATGTTTGGTCAGTTATTTATTTTTGCAATAAAGTATTCACAATTGTAAACAATGATTCTTGTTAGAATTCTATGGAATATCGCTGAAAATGCCAGCATAATAATATTCAACATTTGTTCACTACTGAGTACTGATTTTAAAATTAGTTGAAGTTAAAATCTTCCCATTAAAAAAATGTTGCTGGTAGTTTATAATTAGAAAGCGCTTTATGTAGACTATAATGAGAGTCTGAAAGGTCAATCTGGAGTTAATAAAGTAATCTGTTATCAGAAAAAATATTTAATCTCTTTTAGTAAAATGTCTTCAACTGTCTAAGACGAATTTAGTACTTTCCATTTAATTCCACTACGTAGTTAATCTGTTATGTTTAGAAGAAGATGTTGTATTTGCTTCTTCCAGTAGAGTTTAGCGTGCAGTGTGTTGTGGGCTTCGTGGCCGTACGGTTAGCGACGTCAATCGTCTAAACGCATGTAATGCGGAGTGTGGGTTCGATTCCCGCCCCGGTAAGGTGAAAATTTTTCGTGATCGAAAAATTCTCCACTGGTCTACTGGGTGTTATGTATCCTATCCGTTGTCTCATACTAGGTGTTAAATGTTCAGTCTGTACGACCTCTGGTCGAAAACGATGTTCCTGTCTTTTTTAAAAATCTAACAAATATAAGATTCTTAATCATATTAAAAAATAAAAATCGATGGATGTTTTTGGCGTCCTCCTTTTTCAACCAAATGTCCTCCTTTTTCGCTAAATTCGGGTGAATTGTCCTCCTTCGGAAAAATTTCATATGGTCACCCTAGTCAGGAGTGACCTTAAGGTGACTTACGACTGAGTCCAAAAATGGCTGCCACAATGGGCGTGCCAACCCGCACCTCGCGTTTTTGCTCGCACAAATGTAAATTTATAGGCGATTAGCACATCTGAAAACCATTTTTTCGTGTATGCTGCAAGTGAGCAAAGGTGGAAAACGGCTTTTCGCTTTAGTTTGTCGTTTGCTTTTGGAATTATGTGCCCCTAAAAGCGCTAAGTTATTTTGAAATTGGATTTCAACGGGATTCACCTTAAACAAATCAAGCCTACTAAAGATTGTCGTATTCCAGCCGAAAACGGCTGAATGGAATCCGCCATTGAAGAGCGGTGCGACTGTTCGTTTGTAAATTCGACAACAAACTGCCGGTGCAATCTTCGTCGTTGCTATTCAACCCGATGGCGTTACCAACACCATCTCACACTGCGGCGCAGCAATGAACCGTTGCATCATGACGTCATACGATAATTTTTATTTACCCGTATTCAAATGGAGAGTGAAGTTTCATGAGGGCAATGTTTACATTTTTTTTCACGATAGGGATCAGTATTTGTGCATATGCAACATTGAGAGTTCGAATCAAGTCTAATGTGAAACTTGCCACATTGTACGGTAAATTGGGACACGCGAAATATGTGATTTCATGAAATTGGTATATTTGATTGATTATGTTTGATGTGCTATCCGCAATAGCAGAATCAATTCATAGTCTAGAATCACTTATACAAACTAAAATAATTTGCCGCAACTCTGAATACTACAAAGATGTATTATCCGGGCCTCACCGCTTGGAAAAGACGGGCCACCCCGCTTGGCAAGTGTAACATTATTTTAATTGGAATCTTGTAGGATATTTGAACCGTTTGTTTGAGAAACTGCATATGTGACATTTCTGGCCAAAATGAGCTTTTCATATATTCTAAATCCTCGTCCAAAAATACGTATTCTGGCAAAAAATACGAAAAAAAATTTTGTTCGGAAATGTATGAAGAATTTTTCGTTTGTTTGAGAAACTACATATGTACACGCACTAAAGAGCATTTATGAAGTACTGCTTGCAGTTTTCAAACTGGAAGTGTCTCAGGATGTTGAGTTTTGCCAAAAACTATTGATCTGTATCGAAGAAACCAAAAGATTCAGGCCAATTTGCTCAAAAATAGTTTTTTGTTGTTTTTTCGGAATTGTGAAAAATTGATATATGCAGTTTCTCAACCAAATAATTCATTTGTTTATCTACATTACTGCTGACTTACGAAAAATTCGAGAGATTTTTTTTTACCTCCGTGTTAACAACATAAAGTTATAGGTTAATTTAAATTTACACGTGCTGTAACTTATGTTTCATATTTTTGAAGGAAAATAAAAAATAGGACCAACGCGGGGAATCAAACTTCGGTCTGCAGAGTGAGAGCCTATCTCGTTACCCACACGATTATTTTCACTTCTCGAAAGCGAGTCGATTCAGGCATAAAAGGTTTAGCGTTCAGGTGATTGTATCATCCATCATCAGATAGCTTAAATTTACAGACACGGAATCTCTTTCGAGACGGAATTCTTGGAAATTGAGGTGGCTGAAAGCATCCCAATTTCTCGTCGGAATGAGCAAAAAAAACTTATACCGTGAATCCCCGGTAGTATTATCGTTTTTAATCTGAACACTTTTTAGTTTGAACCCCGTTCGTTTAAACATCGTTCAAATTAAAAATGGTTCAAACATCATTTAGCACGTGGAATCGAGAAAAGAAAAATGGAACATCGTGAAACGGAACGCAGAATCAAAACAAACCAGCAAAGAAAGCACCCAGAAACCAGTTTTTCTGAAGGAAATAGAGTAACCAGAATTTCAAACTATTTTTAATTTATAAACCACGTTAATTTGAATGAAGTACCGTTCTAATTATCGGGGGTCCACGGTAATGTCAGCAATGAAATGCAGCGTCATAAAAGCTGCTTTGTTTTCACAAGCTAGGATATTTATTCTAATTGGTGTTTATATGAATAAAATAGGTGCCAGCATGAAATGCAATGAAGTTTGTTTTGGTTTGTTTTGACAGCCACGTGCTTGCTCATTAATGTTTCCAATAGAATCACATAAAATTTTGATATATTGATTTCAAATTTCAATGATTTTATCATTTACATCACAGAAAATTATAATCTGGTGCACATTATGTTACCAAATATTACATTCAATTATGAATTCCGTCGTGAATAATTTACATAATATTTAACTGTGTAGCATAGTGGTAGAACACCCTTCTAGTGTACTGGGAGGTGTGGGTTCGATACCCATCGGTAGACAGTGGCTAATTTTGCATATGTAATAAAAATTCTCCTCCTCAAAACACATGTTTTTTGGTCTATCGTTTTCGACAGTAAAAGTAAGACGAAAGTCGATAACCTAAACTTGCTTAGTAAAAACTTTCAGTTCCATAGCATAATTTTTTTTGTGCCAAGGAGTTTTATTTATTCTTATATTTATTATTACTTATTTTTTAAACCTCAATATTAAACACATACTTCTATACATCTATACATCTATACATCATATATTTCGCGACTGTTGTGCGTTCTAATACGAATACGTCCAATCGCGCACTAATATATTTACTTACCGAGCGCACAAAGCACAAATCCGGATTTTGCGACTATTCTGCGTCTCATTCTCCCATCACAATATTTATTTTTTCTAAATTAACATTGTTTGAAATTTCCAGTCACATAAGAAGGATGCGAATTCATGCTTTATACCGGGTAAGCTCTCAAATCGGCTTTTGACTGCAACTAACGTCCATGGAGTGCTCGTTTAATCGTGTTTCGTTTAGGACGCAGAAGAATCGCACGATTTTAAAAATATTTGTTTCTGCTTTTTGCGGATGAGTAAAGCAATTTAAAAAACTCTTCATTATAATTTAGTCAATAATTACCCCATGGACTAATTAACATAACATCCAGGTGTGTGTGTGTCCAATCTAACCCCCACTGGCTTAGATAGCTCTACTGCAGATCCAGTGACCCATTTCAGACTGCCTGGTATTTCATGACCAGTCCGAGGCCACTTTCACTAACAATAAGTCCCACTTGTTTATGCCACCATTATCAATTGGATAATAGATCCATAAACAAACTTCTGAATTTGAAATTCAGCGCGTATTTAATTTATTTTTATTGAAGTCATAGTAAAAATATAATGAAACAATCTCACCAAATTAATCCACTTTTGTGAAAAGAACACTTTCAGGACCGGCTTCTCGACGACTGGTCTTGGTTATAGTTGACACATGAGGCCTCCACCCCGTAGGTGGTTATGGCGTGGTTTTCGCAAAAATAGAAACTGCATCTTTGGATGTGGCGGAGTAGCTGGATGCTCCCATAGTATATGAAAATGGAACACTATTCGAAAACATCGCGGTAGGAATAGAATTTTAAGTATTAATTTTTTTCAAAAATTTCACCAAAACACCAAATTGATTAATTTCACTTTTTTAAATCTTCTTATTCCGGCGTCGAATGTTAAAGTAACACGGAAGCTGAAACACGACCAAAACGTAAATCACATCGGCACTATCCGTTAACCAGAATTCCGATGGTCACTTTTCCGAATAGCGATCGTGATACAGAAAACATTTTAGAACATTTAAAGAAAAATAACTCGTGGCGAAAAAACGAATGTCAACCGTTCGCGGCAAAGATTACTCCCATCCTCAATTAACATAACATCCGGGTGTGGTGTTTTAATAAGGATATATTGAAAAGCAAGGCAGTGGCACATAATTCAACGTAAAAAGCAAATTAGTCTGTTTTTGTATATAAGTAAAAATGTGAGATAATTTGATCCATACATACATACAATTCTGTATAAGAACTGGGTATATGTGAAATTTCTAGGTTCTCATACAAATAGTAATACCTAATCATTTCTTATTGTTAGAAAATCTGACAAACACCTGTAGGATGTGGCACTAATCAATTTGTTCACAACATGGATCAAATGGTCAACTTCGACGTCGTGGAGCTGCAGGAGATTTGCTGGACAGGACAGAAAGTGTGAAACCACCACCAAAGCTGTGGCACCACCAACGAGCTAGGAACCGGCTTCATAGTGCTGGGTGAGATGCGCCAACGCGTGATTGGGTGGCAGCCAATCAACGCAAGGATGTGCAAGCTGAGGATTAAAGGCCGTTTCTTCAACTATAGCATCATCAACGTGCATTGCCCATACGAAGGGAGACCCGACGACGAGAAAGAAGCGTTCTACGCACAGCTGGAGCAGACATACGATGGATGCCCACTGCGGGACGTCAAAATCGTCATCGGTGACATGAACGCACTGGTAGGAAGGGAGGAAATGTATAGACCGGTCATCGGACCGGATAGTCTACACACCGTATCGAATGACAACGGCCAACGATGCATAAACTTTGCAGCCTCCCGCGGAATGGTAGTCCGAAGCACCTTCTTTCGCCGCAAAAATATTTACAAGGCCACATGGAGATCACCTAACCAAGTAACGGAAAACCAAATCGACCACGTTCTAATCGACGGTAAATTCTTCTCCGACATCACGAACGACCGCACTTACCGCAGTGCGAATATTGAATCAAACCACTACCTCGTTGCAGTATGTCTGCGCTCAAAACTCTCGACGGTGATCAACACGCGTCAGAGTCGTCCGCCGCGGCTAAACATTGGGCGGCTACAAGACGGTAGACAAGCCCGAGACTACACGCAGCAGCTGGAAGTGGCACTCCCAAGGGAAGATCAGCTAGGCGCAGCATCTCTTGAAGATGGCTGGATAGATATTCGATCCGCCATTGGAAGCACCGCAACCGCTGCACTAGGCACGGTGGCTCCGGATCAGAGAAACGACTGGTATGACGGCGAATGTGAGCAGTTAGTTGAGGAGAAGAATGCAGCATGGGCGAGATTGCTGCAACACCGCACGAGGGCGAACGATGCACGATACTAACGGGCGCGGAATAGACAAAACTCGATTTTCCGGAGGAAAAAGCGCCAGCAGGAAGAGAGACCGTGAAGAGACGGAGGAACTGTACCGCGCTAATAACGCACGAAATTTCTATGAGAAGTTGAACCGTTCACGTAAGGGCCACGTCCCACAGCCTGATATGTGTAAGGACGTAAACGGGAACCTTCTTACAAACGAGCGTGAGGTGATCCAAAGGTGGCGGCAGCACTACGAAGAGCACCTGAATGGCGATATGGCAGACGAAGATGGCGGTATGGTGATGGACCTGGGGGAACGCGCGCAGGACATAATTCTACCGGCTCTGGATCTCCAGGAAATCCAGGAGGAAGTAGAACAACAAAGCCCCTGGGGTTGACCAACTACCAGAAGAGCTATTTAAACACGGTGGTGAGGCACTGGCTAGAGCGCTGCACTGGGTCATTACCAAGGTTTGGGAGGAGGAAGTTTTGCCGCAGGAGTGGATGGAAGGTGTCGTGTGTCCCATCTACAAAAAGGGCGATAAGCTGGATTGTAGCAACTACCGCGCAATCACATTGCTAAACGCCGCCTACAAAGTACTCTCCCAAATTTTATGCCGTCGACTAGCACCGATTGCAAGAGAGTTCGCGGGGCAGTACCAGGCGGATTTTATGGGCGAAGGCTCCACCACGGACCAGGTGTTCGCCATTCGCCAAGTACTGCAGAAATGCCGCGAATACAACGAGCCCACACATCATCTATTCATCGACTTCAAAGCCGCATATGATACAATCGATCGGGGCCAGCTATGGCAGCTAATGCACGAACACGATTTTCCAGATAAAGTGACACGGTTGATCAAAGCGACGATGGATCGGGTGATGTGCGTAGTTCGAGTTTCAGGGGCATTCTCGAGTCCCTTCGAAACCCGCAGGGGGTTACGGCAAGGTGATGGTCTTTCATGTCTGCTATTCAACATCGCTTTGGAAGGGATAATACGAAGAGCTAGGATTAACACGAGTGGTACAATTTTCAATAAGTCCGTCCAGCTATTTGGCTTCGCCGACGACATAGACTCGACATGGCACGTAACTTCGAGAAGATGGAGGAAGCCTACATCAGACTGAAGAGGGAAGCCAAGCGGATCGGACTAGTCATCAACACGTCGAAGACGAAGTACATGATTGGAAAAGGTTCAAGAGAAGACAATGTGAGCCACCCACCGCGAGTTTGCATTGGTGGAGACGAAATCGAGGTGGTAGAAGAATTTGTGAACTTGGGCTCACTGGTGACCGCCAAAAATGATACCAGCAGAGAAATTCGGAGACGCATAGTGGCTGGAAATCGTACATACTTTGGACTCCGCAAGACGCTCCGATCGAATAGAGTTCGCCGCCGTACCAAACTGACAATCTACAAAACGCTCATTAGACCAGTAGTCCTCTACGGACACGAGACCTGGACGATGCTCGTGGAGGACCAACGCGCACTTGGAGTTTTTGAAAGGAAAGTGCTGCGTACCATCTATGGTGGGGTGCAGATGGCGGATGGTACGTGGAGGAGGCGAATGAATCACGAGTTGCATCAGCTGCTGGGAGAACCATCCATCGTTCACACCGCGAAAATCGGACGACTGCGGTGGGCCGGGCACGTAGCCAGAATGTCGGACAGTAACCCGGTGAAAATGGTTCTCGACAACGATCCGACGGGCACAAGAAGGCGAGGTGTGCAGCGGGCAAGGTGGATCGATCAGGTGGAAGATGACTTGCGGACAATCCGTAGACTGCGTGGTTGGCGATGTGTAACCATGGACCGAGCCGAATGGAGAAGACTCTTATATACCGCACAGGCCACTTTGGCCTTAGTCTGAATAATACTGAATAATAATGATATACGAATATGATATACGAATGCAAAATGCTTAACCTTCTGCCTGTGTTCAAAAAAACTTACGTTGTCTGTGCTCTGGGGTCATATTGATGATGATGATACTACCATCTATTGTAGCAAGGCACCTGCCGATAGCATACTACAGTTTGTATTTCATAAGACTCCTGTATGAAGGGCCGAAAATGGGTAGGGTAGTTCCATAAGCAGAGACACTGCGAATCCACGGGATGGATAGAGAATCTCCTTCCAGAAGAAAGTTCGTACATACAATATTATAATCTAGCCTGGTTTCTCAAATTGACCCAATAGATATATTGACCCCAAATTGAAATTGCCATAATTTTTTTATTGCCAATTTTGAATTTTTTTGACAGCTTCGAAAGATAATTTAATCATCATTCAAAATGTTACCTCGCGGGGAGGGGTTTTCGTGAAAAAAAAGATACAAAAACAGTAGTTTTTCATGCTTATTTTGCTTATATCTGAAAATCCTACCCATTTTTTCACAGATCGAAGTAGGACGCGAAAGAAATCGGAAGCGAAATTTCATCATGCGTCAGTTTTTACTGTTTTTTTAAAGAAAATTCAAGAGAATTCGAATTCCGTTTCAAAAATTATCGGAACTCGACTTTAAGTACGTGCTGCAAGAAGATACTAACGGTTTCGGTGACGAAATGGTGGAATTTTGATGGATGCAGCTTTCCTACTGACCAATCAGCAGAACCAATACTGGTGGCAACATGACGACTACAGTGGGAATAATAACGACGCAGACGACAAGCGGCGCTGGTGACCGCAATCATAAAGGCGAAGATCATAAACGCGGCTACCTTACCTCCGTACAGAATGCTGTCTCGCAGAAATACCCTCCTTCAGCAATCCGACGTTCGGATGTAACTTGGGTTTTGACTTCGCGCACCCTTCAAGAAATTGTCGAGAGTTTTGATTGTATTGACCTGAATGGTAAGTCAATCTTAGTGAGAGGTAAGTACCTTCATGGATTGAGGACAGGTGAGTACAATTTTACTTTGTTTTATTTTAATTAAGTGCTTTTCAAGGGATATTTCATCTTAAACTAACAATTTCATACCAGAAGAACACATATTCCAAATATCTAGTAAAAAGCACGCTAATATTTTTCTACCGGTAATTAAAAATTATAATTTTCAAAAAGTAATAATTCAAAATAAGCTTATTATTTTTCACTAACATATTTACAGAACATTATTATTATTTTCTCAGACTCAGGACGGAGTGGAGTATAGAACATATTTCTTATACTTGTTACAAACTAGCGATACCCGGCATGATATTATTTTAGTGAACAATTTGTATATAAAATGGATCTATCTACCCATTTATGTGAATGTAGCTCTGTATTTAGCTTCAGAATAGAACATTTGCTAAAATAAAATTTACTTTATTCCTATAGAATCATCAAGTTTTCAGATTATTTCCTTTGACCAAAATTATTATTTCTTCAGCAATATTACGAGGTATGCAGCAAGCAAGACTCAAGCCATGATGGTGGATAACTACATACATACAATGCTTATTTTCATGCATTTATTTAATTTTAATTATAAAACATATGCTATATTATATTCTGTAAACATATGTATAATTATTTTTTCAATTGATTTACGAATGTTTATGACCTCAGGGATATTTTTTCCAGTTCAGGCCCGAAGTCCAGTGATAGCGGTACTCTTCAGCCAAAACACCAATGTATTATGTTATGCTAACAAGAAGTAGTTATTTATAGCCAAAATAACGATGAGATTGATGTTTCAGATTATAAATTATTGCAGCACAGTAGCATTTCCACAAACATTGCCTAAATTTCCCATAATTTTTCATATAACATTACCTATTGCCTTAATATCCCTTACAATATTACTGATTTTACTGTAAATATATGAGATGGGGTTGGGAGGGTGCATCAGGGCATCAATGAAGTTACAACTGGACAATGAAGTGGTAGCCAATCGGAGTCAAGGAAGGAAAGTAGTAGTCGTTCACGTCTATTACTTTTATCTCCAACAGTTGTTAACCAGTTGACGCGCCCTTCTTCGAACAAACCATCCCGTGGAAAGCTTGACAAGTATTGCAAATTTCATTATTCTTTTTGTTGGATCATTCTGCTGGAAGGAGATTCTCATTTTCCCGTGGGTTTCGTGTAAGTGTCTCTGCTTACAGGTCCACCACCCCCATTTTTGGCCCTTCATACAGCAGTCTGTTGAATTCAGAATGATATTGAAATTTAACCTTACTGTTAAGTGGAACCGCATGCAGAGCAAGACTCAAGCCAGGATGGTGGCTAACTACATACATACATACAATATCTGAAAATCCTACCCATTTTTAACTGCACCTTTTCAAAAATGTTATGCAGGAAGCCGTGTGCTTTGACATGAGACATTAATTAGTTAAGAACTAAATCGAAATCGTTATTTTAGACTAACTTAAGACATTCCGATTTATGGAATTTTCTACATTGCAAAGATTTGTAAAGATGATGTCTTTAGCAAAGTTCGTCTGGTGGGAATGGACTGTTTTGTAACGGAAAACATAATTAGGAATTTTACAAATAGGCGGCGCTAGTGTGCTTGCAATATTCTTGCAAGTATGAAATTTTGCTCTAGCTTGAGATCCTTCGTACCAACACCCAAATTGTATTCGGATGATTAAATTATCTTTCGAAGCAGCATAAAAAATCCGAAATTAGCCAAACAATAAAAAAGTAATAACAATTTCAATTTGGGGTCAATATGACTCTAGAGCACAGACAACCACAAAGTTTTTTGATAAAAGTACACTGTAGCGCTTATTTTTAAGATTTGCAAATTTACACATAGGGGACAGATTTTGGCTAGTTTTATCAAACTACAAAATAATAGGAGAATCGGTTGAAAACTGTGAAAAATGGCAGCCTTTCAAAGCGTCTGGGGTCAATATGCACAATATGCACAGACAAAAGGTAAATAAACACTAAACTGCGAGACGGCAATGTCCAAGTAGAGGGATGAAATGTCAACAAAGAAGTCGAGTCAATTACGAGACACTAAGAGAGCCTTACTGTTGAGGTCGCAAATACGTATCTGTAAAGTTACAATCAAGTGATGGAAAAAATGGGATATTTCGTCTTATGACAAGCAAATTTAGTTGTTCCGATAATATTGATATGTTCACCCTTCTTGTATACTTTATGTAGTCCTATGTAGATCATGGGAGATGCGCCGCTAGGTGTTTTAATTTGCTTTATTTTCGTTGGTACGACTAACACATTGTACACAAAGCCAACGGACTAGTTCAAAACGTGGACCAACTGCAGCCAATCTGTTTTCATTATGATCTCTACTGGTCAAACCGGTTTTGATAGAAAGGTTTGCCACGCGTTGTGCTTTGCAATAAATCGAACTTATAAAGCCAACAAGTCAAAACTTGATTCTTACCTGACTGCGATTATTTGTTATACTTGTTTTTGTTTGTACTCTACGTATGGGCATATCGTTCCCGGATAGTTTTGAAATGCGCAGCCTTATTTCGATCACCCTTGTCATTCATTATCACGGGGCGTGAAATAAGTTGGAACAATTGAATTAGCAACTCCCGTCTCGGACTTTCAACGCCATAATCATTCTAACCTGGGTAACCTTCGCGAGTGGCAACGAATGGAGGCAGCAGTCGAACCATGAGATTATGCTCATGCCATGTATTTCCTACTTGGACCTCCACGAGTTTACGATGCTTTTGATGCCGACGATGATGATGATCGTGTAAATATCTGTTTCTCTGCTTAACCCCCAGTCCGCACCCACCCAAACCATCCGTCATATTTTAACGCGTTTGTTTCAACCCGAACATGAGTTCCCCTCTGTTTTCATACATCCAATGCGCACCGTCGCACATAGGGGTATTTTGCCATTCTAGTCGGAATAAAGTTAAATTTTCAAAATTGTCCTAGAGCAGTCTGAATATGTCTTAAACTTCTCTGAATAGTAGACGAGCCACTCCTAGTACTAGGTTTTCTATTTAGATTTAAAGTTTTACCACTACTCTTCTAGAAAGTTAGAGGTTTTCATTGAGGAAATTACCGGTTTTCTCTGTTGAATTTGATTACGTTTGGTATGTTTTATTGTGGTCAAATATTTGTCACAGTAATCCACAGATCAGTACATACCATGATAAAGTAGACTAAATAGTATCATGTAAACGTGTTTTTGACAAAAATAAATGATTCTGAACAGAAATACAAAAGAGTAATTCGAGGTCCATTTTCGAGCAAAAACTAGTTAATGTTCCTCATATTTTCAACAAGCATAAAACACTTATTCGATGATATTCGGTAATATTTCATTATAGAGAGGACGCATTTATGTCTATATTTTAGGATCCCGAAGAAAAATCTTGCGCAAATTTGCGCCATTTTGAAAGCGGATGTTTTTAGTTTAGTACTGTATTTTAGGCATTTATGACCTATATCATACATTCAACATCTTTATGAAAAGAGGAAGAGTCATAGAGCAATTTCCATGACACCATCTTTTAGCTCTATGTTTCCCCTTGCCAACACATATAGTTGAACTGATTTCGGTAGAAGCGATGACGAGAACGAATTAATTGAAATTATCAATGTTTTTCAGGGCTTTAAAGGGTATAGCACATAGGTCAAAAAGTGAAAATTAAGAAAACTGATATTTCAGCTAAATTATCATCACAGTATCATAAAATAAGGTGAAATATAGCAGTTTGAGCGATAAAATAATTTATTCCGGCTAGATTGCGAAAATACCCCTATGTGCGTCGTCGTCAACAATGATGTAACCCCAACCAATCGGATCCAGTATGACAGTGTCGTGCTTGTTGGTATCCATTCCGGGGTTCGGTGGGTGTGCGGTGCGTATATCATGCCCGCACTTCTTCAAGTTCGCTCGAAATGGAATGTAAACATATGAATATGAGCGCGATTCAAGAAGTATCTGAGCGGACTACAACGGTAGCGTCATCACGAGGAGTACGCGCCTCCGTGCTTGATGTGGAATGTTGAAGCAGCACAACTGTGGTAAAATTTATTACTGTTGGCATTTGTCCTTGGCACGCTGTGACTATGTGTATGGTTTCACATGAATCAATGAGTTTTTCTGTAGTTATTGCTCAAAACTAAATGAAAAACCTTACACGAGGTGAAATATTTAAAATAGATGCATTAAACGAAAAGCAAACCAAATTTTTTTTAACATTTTAAACTTATTTCAAAGCAGCACAACGGCTGTGTCCAAAATTGTCACAATGCGCCAACTGTAACAAACCCTAAAATGCTTTTCTTCGATCGTATGTCTGATGTTCGACGTATAATATGCATTGGGATACAATATACATATTTTATATAGTTTATCTTTAAATTTATTTTATTGTCATTAGTTTATCTATATACTCTAATCGTTTAGTGAGTCTCACCATTTCTATCAGAATCGAAACATCCGTTGACCCAATTTTCCGATCAAAAACAAAAATCCCCTTGGGTAAGAAACGAAATACAACAGAAATAGAAGAACAATTTCCTGTGAATTTCCCTCGAATCACGCTGCCACACCCGTCCTATTACGATAGGTACTCCACAGAGGGTATTCACGTGGGCTTGATTTTTGTTTTCCCAACGCCACACCGGTACTGAATGATAAGATTTCCCTATATACACAACGTAAAGGTGTGTCCTTTGGTATTCCATTTACGTCCGATGGAACACGAAAGAGTGGGATACGTTCATTTTATGCGGATATGGTCATGAGAAAGGACACATTTTCTCTCCAAATATAAACATAGTTCTTTTTACATCATCAAGTTTTGAACTATAATTCTCCCTGAGGTGATTATAGCGATGATCATTTTGGTTCACAAACGTTTACTTTTCTTCCAGGTACAAAACAATAGGATTGCTATAATGTATAAGGCAGTTTGATTCGACAATATAACTCAGTTGAAAGACAGTTTTGCATCAAATTGAACACCTAGATCTTTAACAACACATTCTTTTATAAGATTTGTTTGGCCTATTTTGTAGCAGAAGTCGATAGAGGTTCCTCTTAGTCGACTAAGTTGAGTCAAGTACGAGACACTGAAGACGACCTTACTGTTGAGGTCGAAATACGTATCTGTCAAGATACAATTAAGTGGTTGAATTAAAGGGGATTTTACAAACTCGTCTTATGACAAGTGAATTAACTTGTTGAGCAAGGCTGCCCAACGTACGGCCCGCGGGCCGGATGCGGCCTTCGGCTCCATTTTTTGAGGTCCATGGCATGTAAGAAAAATAATCGGCCTATAATCGGTCCGCCAGCTTTCTATCTGGCTCCAGAAGTTTTTTTTATTATTCATCATTCAATATGTACATTTAAATCAAATTTCACGCTGTAAAACCATTATTTTAATTTGAAACGAAAAATAATATTTTACATAATTTGGAATTATTGCATATGCGACCCCAAGATACAAAACCCGGTTGATTGATGGTGGAAAAGCGTCAAAAATTGTCAAGAGTAACATATGATAAGGGCCTATTTTTTTTTCATTGATTTTTTTTTTTAAATCGATGTGACCCTAAAATGACAAGACCTACACAAAAAAGTGTTGTATAGCGGACTGTCGTGAAATTCGCTGAAGTTTTTTAGAAAAATATCCAAAAAATAAAAAACTGATTTCCACACTGAAAAAAATTAGTTTTAAAAATTAAAATTGATATTACAAAAAAAACCTCATCTCAGAAATCGATAAAAAAATTTCTGCAGATAGGTATTTCAATTATCTAACTTTTCTGGGAATAATGTTCCTGTGACATATTTAAGGAAAAAAAGTTT
Source organism: Armigeres subalbatus (assembly GCF_024139115.2). Taxonomy (NCBI): domain Eukaryota; kingdom Metazoa; phylum Arthropoda; class Insecta; order Diptera; family Culicidae; genus Armigeres; species Armigeres subalbatus. The sequence goes on from NC_085140.1 coordinate 307,203,565, forward strand.
TTCGTATTTTATTGAAAAAATTGATAAACTTATTACGCATGACATTATTTGCAAACAGCAGTACACTTTTTTTTAAAACAAAAAGAGTACTTTAGGTCTAAGTGAAATACTTGTACTGTTGTATTTCTCTGAAAATTATTCATTCATTATCGAAAATACTGCTCAGGGTTGGAATAATTCCCAGGCAACAATACATACATTCGAAGTTTACTTTAAAAGAAACGGTAAATTAGAAAACGTTAGCTTTATTAATCAGAAGTAATGACCCATGACACAAAAGCTGTTCACTTATTCATTTCAAAAGTAATTGACTTTTTTAAACAGTCGATCGATTTTACAAAAATTACTTTTGTGTCTGTTGGAGCTGCAGCACATTATAAAAATAAAAAGAACTGTGCAAGTCTGTGTAATTTCAATTCAAAACATGGCTTAGAAGCAGAATGGCAATTTTTGGATCATTGCACGGAAAAGGCCCTTGTGAAGTTATTGGTGGCACTCTCAAACGAATGGCAAAACGAGCAAGTATTGCCAAAGATTATGGAATTAAAACTCCTCGGAAATTGTATGAATGGGCAGTTACACAATCAGACAAAAATATCACTTAATTACATTTCTGTTATATCTCGATCTCGAATGAGCAATACTCAACAATGGCAACAACGATGAACTTTTAAAAAAGCCAAAACTATAACTGGCACACAAAAGTTTCATTCTTTTATACCAATCGCTCATAATATTGTGCCTTTTTGTGCCACGAAATTACAACTTTCGTGATAATTTTGCAAGGCTCTCATAGATGTGAAAATTTTCTCCGCAGTACAAATAGCACGTGCTATCCAAGCATTCACCGCCTGAATGCGCCACGTGGTGGATTTTTTTTATTGAGACAATCGACTTTATCAACATTAGGGAACTCAACCCCCACCAATTATAAATGATGTTAACGGAAATGACTTGCTGTATTATTGCGAATTTAATGCTTAAGAGATTTTATTCTTTTCGAATAGAAAATGGCACTATTTCTACACGATAAAGGAAAACCACTTCAAATCTCTAATGGAACGACGAAATCGAAATAAGCAAAAAAAGATTGTTTGAACGCAATTAAATCGTGTTTGGTTTTTCTAGATTCTAAAATGCAAAAAAAAACAATAATTATTTTGAAAAAATTCAAAAAGTTATGTACTAAATATTTTCTGGTTCGCTAGCAAGTGTGAATTCTTAAAATTGGCCCGTGGCTTGAATAGGTTGGGGAGGCCTGATGTAGAGCCTGAGCGATGAACGATGCATAGACGGTAAGGTTGGTATTTGTTGAGCGCTTCGGCATGAATCCATGTTGATTTTCCGAGATGAAATCGCAACAGTTATGAAACAAAAAGTTAGAAACTACTTTTTCAAATAACTTTGAGACAGCACACAATGCGGTTATAACACGATAGTTGCTAACCTCGCGTTTGTTGAGTTTTTTGAAGACAGGGAAGACATAAGATTTTTTCCAGTGGTCAGGGAATATTCCATTCTGAAGTGATAGGTTAAATGGCTTAGAGAGAGGTTTAGACAAACTTTCTGAACAATTCTTCAAAACGAATGCAGGAATACCATCTGGTCCAGGACTTGTTGAGGCCTTAATTGAGGAGCAAATATTTCCAATCACTTCCGCATTGACGGTGATTTCCAGCCGGAGGACGAACGGGAACGTCAGCGGCGGCTTTGCGAACTTGTTGCACATCCAGAGATTCTCGAGTAAACATACTTTCATTATGAATTTTGAATAGATCACAGATCCCTTTGGTAGATGAGCAGTCAACACTACCTTTGGACGTAACAGCAGGTAAGCCCGATTTTTTTTTGCGATGATCGTTTACGTATTTCCAGAAGCAGAATTATGAGTTGAACTTTTCGATGATAAGAAGAAAACAACCTTTTGTTTAAACGTTTGTAACGGGAGTTTGCAAAGTGGTAGTTTTTTTTTACAAAAAATCGTATATTTTCGCAGAGCAGATCGTTTCAATTTTTTTAAAGTTTGAGACGTTTGTTGCTCCAAGGCGGATTTGGCACGTTTTGGAATGAATTAGTCAATGGCATACAACACAACATTGCTGAATGAAATAACTGAAGAATTGAGATCTATGTCCAAGAGAAGGGTATTTATGTTGGTATAATCACCGTTTTTGTAGTCGTAGTTTAATGCTTCTAGAGAATCAGTAAACACACAAGGGATGGCACCACTTACATCTATCATTAGCGGAGGGTGATGAATCGACGATCTTACAAGCTGAGACGGAGCTTCTGTTAATATAAATTTAACTTCTCCCTCGATGCTACCGAAACATAAATCAAACATCCGACCATTATTGTTTTGAACAAAGTTCAGTTGAGAAGCGCGTGCCAAACCATAACTATCGATTAGCTTTGCAACAACAACGGATCTCCAGTTAGCCTTGCAAGTAAAGGCGTCCTATAGGATTGCTAATCCGGAAATGGCGAGTTCGGTTCTCGTTCCAGTCTTGGATTTTTTTCGGGTGGGAAACATTCTTAACTCCCTGGACATAGTGTATCCATTGTACTTGCCACTCAAGATACATACTCATGCAATGGCTTTCAATTAATAACTGAAGAAATGCTAATAGAATACTAAGTTGAAAAGCAGGCCAAGTTCCAGTTGGAGCATGGAGCCATAGAAGAAGAAGCTTTGCAACTGTTGCACTGACCGAGGAGTGAGAAGTGTTGAGGTAAAGATACTGCGAAGAACTAAATTTCCATTTAATATTAGGTAGGTTGAAGTCGCCAATTATCAATAAACTGTCCCTAATACTCATATGAGCAATGATCCAATATAGTGAGTTAATGCGTTGATTGATAATATCCGTGTCATGTGTGCGATCAGGAGGAATGTGAAGAACGCAAAAGAACAGTTTGTCGATTTGTAATTGCCACCCAAATTTTCTCAACAGCGTCTGCATCGGGGAATATTTGCCAAGCTTTGAATTTGGACCAAAGTGCAAGCAACATCCCTCCACCCGATCTTTTTTTGCTACTGTTGGTGTTGCGGTCCAGGCGAAATACGTTGTAATCACCATTAAAAATCTGGTTAGAAATGATATTTTCATTCAGCCATGTTTCTGTGAACGCGTATGCATCGTAAATAGAATCAGAGCAGGCGAGACGATACTCGGAGATACGCGTGTTGATGCCTCCTACGTTTTGGTAATAAATCAACATTTTTTGAATTAAACCATTGTTGAAGTCATTCCTACGAACTGGGGTGTTGTTTTACGTTGGGTCATTGGGCCGCATAGGACATTTGTGCGAATAGAACATTTGTCCGAATAGGACATTTGACCAAATATGTTATTTGACCGAATGTGTTATTTGGCCGAATAGGTCATTTGGCCGAATAGGACATTTGACCAAATAGGACATTTGACCGAAGACATTTGGCCGAATCGAACATTTGGCTGAATAAAATCACTTCTCGCTGTAAAAAGCGAGAAGCGCGAAGTGAGTAGTGGGATGTCTTACTACTCACTTTTCACAGTGAAAAGTGAGAAATTAGGAGGGAGACGTCTCACGTCTGAGTAGTCCTATTCGGCTAATTGTCCTATTCTTCCAAATGACCTATTCGGCCAAATCACCCGTGCGGCCAAATGACTTTAGGCCAGATGGGTTTCGGCCTAATGGTTTGTTTGGCCTAGGGGCATTCAGCAAAATGGCATTCGGCCAAATGAGTTTCAGTCAAACGACCCTTCTCCCGTGGATGTAGATTTCTGTTACCTGTCATAAAACCCAGATTAATCCACCTAGCGGTGATGATGCCTTTCTCGATCATTATAAAATGTATCGAGAAATGTTTATTAGGGAGGTCAATTAATGGCTTAGCGCTGAAAAATGTATATAAGGTAGATTGTACCGTGCACAAGTTTGTGATTATAATACAGACTTCAAAAAAAAAATTGGGATGATTCTTCTTCCTTATATAGTACTTTCAAAGTCCAGACGTCGGTATATTGCAATATATTTGAAAATAACATTTCATAAAAGTTTAATTGGATTCAGTCAGAAGTCTAAGGGCTGATTTCTTCACCTCCGCTTAACTCTTAACCTTAGTAAGATGTTGGGGTCAATATGACCCAAAACGAAACTTCAAAGTAGAATAACTTTTTACCTGATAATCCGATCGTTCTGAAATTTCTTGACTTTTAATATTTTGTGGAAATGAAGCATCTGACATGAAAAAAGTATTTTAAGGTGCAACAGGAACGACCCCACAAAAAAAGTTACGAATAAGATGTTGGGGTCATATTGACCCAGAAATGTAAATGCTTATAAAACAGTCAAATTATAACCGAATTGCAAAGTTTATATACCGTTCGAAAGATAAACTCATCAATTTTGTGGCTATGTGGTGATATGCTGGTTCTGGAGACAATGGCCACCGGGAAACGACTTCCACGGGGACCTTGTCGGTCATATAAGGGGAGCATAAAAATCGCTCCATATATGCCATTCGATCGCTAATTCTTCATATATTCTCTTAAAACGGTAATGTATGGTCCATGAGAGGGCTTCCGACGAAAGTGGCCACTCCTGGTACATGCAAGGTGCCCCCGGGGAACCCGCAGGAGGGGACATTTCCGTTTTAGCACCAAAATATGCCGTGCGGCGGCTCTTTTGTCATGATTTTCCACCAAACAAATGGTTATGCGCTTGAAATTGATAAATGACCACATTGGCCACTCCTGGTACTTGCAAGGTGCCCCCGGGGAACCCGCAGGAGGGGACATTCCCGTTTTAGCACCAAAATATACCGTGCGACAGCTCTGTCGTCATGATTTTCCACAAAATAGATGATAATGCGCTTGAAATCGATAAAAGACCACATTGGCCACTCCTGGTACATGCAAGGCGCCCCGGGGGAGCCCGCAGGAGGGTACATTTCCGTTTTAGCACCAAAATATGCCGTGCGGCGGCTCTTTTGTCATGATTTTCCACCAAACAGATGGTTATGCGCTTGAAATCGATAAATGACCACATTGGCAAGCAAGGTGCCCCCGGGTATTCCGTATGAGAGGACATTTCCGTTTTAGCACCAAAATATGCCGTGCGGCGTCTTTTTCGTCATGATTTTCCACAAAATAGATGATTATGCGCTTGAAATCGATAAGTGACCACATTTGCAACGCCTGGAACCTATGAGGGTTCCCGTAGAAGGGACATTTCCATTTTTACACCAATATAAGCCGTGCGGCGGCTCTTTTGGTGTTTTCCCATCGAACAGATGGACTTGCGCTCGAAATCGATAAGTGACCACATTGGCTACTTTTGAAACCTATGAGGCTCCCTCGGAGAACACGTAGAAGATGGCATTTCCATTTTTACACCAACATATGTCATGCGGCGGCTCTTTCGTCGTGATTTTCCTCGAAATCGATTATTGACATATTGTTCACCCTTAGAACCTATGAGGTGCCCCCGGGAGCCCGTAGAAGAGTACATTTTCATTTTAACACCAAAATATGCCGTGCGGTGGCTCTTTCTTTGTTATTTTCTACCAAACAGATGGTCATGTGCTTGGAGTTGATTAGTGATATTGTCTGCTCTTGGAACCTTTGAGATGCCCTGCGAACCCGTAGGAGAGGACATTTTCATGGTTTTATCAAATGTACTGTGCCACTTGCGGCAGCTCTATCATTGTCTACCCTGGCCACAAGTCTTCAAAAATTTGCTTATGCGCTTGAAATTGTTCTTCATTTGAAATTGAGTATTCTGAGTCAAATTAAAAAATAGTTTCTGGGCTACTGTGATGATTCCTTCGAACAGCTCTCCAAGGATTTTCTATTCCGCATCTCGGTCCCATCAATATCGACTCATAGAAGTTTGAGGTTTTCACCGATCGCCGTGGACAATGATAAGAAAACGCAACATTTTGATCAAAAAAAATCTCTCTTTCTGTGAGAATCCTGCGGGTACCTTGTAGGTTGTAGGTTGTAGATATAAAGTTCAGAATGAATGACCTATTTGATAGAAAAAAAAAACAAAATTAATCTACCTAGTGGTGATGGTGCCTTTATCGTTCGTTCAAAAGGGTTGAGAAATATATAAGAAAAGTCTGATATAACACTAATAGGTAGATAGCTCTTATTTTTCATATTTGTTTATTTGCATTCTAAAACTTTCTGCTGAACGCAACTTATTGCAAGCCAATCGGATGAGCATAAGTGCCAGAAAAGTGATTTTCCCATGTAGCTGCTGAAATTAGTATTTTGGCCATAACTTCGGAGCCCATAGACCGATCTGGCCAATTTTCAATAGGAAACAATAGGGCAGGATTTTCGTCGAATGCTATTTACTGCGAGCAATTCGGTTGAGGAAAAGTTCCTCAAAAGTGAGTTAGATTTTGTGTGCACAGACACTTTTAATTAATTCTTCAAGGCATTCCACAATTACCGAAATTGGGCCTGGGGTTCCCCCGGGTTGATATTAGATTTCAAGAGCATTACCAACTATTTGATGGAAAATTATAGTGAAAGAGCCGCTGCACGGCATGTCTTTAAGGGCCGATGTCCACGTAAAGTTTTTTCACGCTGCTTGCACGCCGCGTTCACGCAAGGTACCCAGCATCAAATGGAGTAATGCACACGTAAACGTGTGCACGACTACATTTGATGCCAGGTACCTTGCGTGGATGCGGCGTGCACGCAGCTTGAAAACACGCTACGTGGGCATCGGCCCTAAGTAAGAGTAAGAGTAAGCACGGAAATGTCCTCTCCTATGAGCTCCACGGCGGTACTTCATAGGTTCCAAAATGGATAATGTGGTCACTTATTCATTTCGGTAAAAAACGGAGATATCACCATCTACGGGTTCCCCGTGGGCTTCTCATTGGTTCCAAGAGTGACCAATGTGGTCACTTATCGATTTCAAGCCCATTATCATCTATTTTGTGGAAAATCATGACGAAAGAGCCGCCGCACGACATATTTCGGTGTGAAACGGAAATGTCCTTTTCTACGGGTTCCCCAAGGTCACCTCATAGGTTCAAAAGTGGCCAATGTGGTTCAAGAGTGGCCAATGTGATCACTTATTGATTTCGAGCGAATAACCATCTCTTTGGTGGGAAAACACACCGAAAGAGTCGCCGCTCGGCATATTTCGGGTTCCCTGGGGGCCCCTGGTAGACTCCAAGAGCGGCCAATGTGGTCAATTATCGATTTCAAGCGCATAATCATCTATTTTGTGGAAAATCATGACGAAAGAGCTGCCGCACGGCATATTTTGGTGAAAACGGAAATGTCCTCTTCTACGGATTCCCCGAGGGCACCTCATAGGCTCCAAGAGTGGCCAATGTGGTCACTTATCGATTTCGAGCGCATAATCATCTATTTTGTGGAAAATCATGATGAAAGAGCCGCAGCACCGCACATTTTGGTGCCAGAACGGAAATGTTCTCTCCTACGGGTTCCCCGGGGGCACCTTGCATATACAAGGAGTGGCCAATGTGATCATTTATCGATTTCAAGCGCCTGACCATCTGTTTGGTGGAAAATCATGATAAAAGAGCCGCCACACGATATATTTTGGTGCTAAAACGGAAATGTCCCCTTTTACGGGTTCCACGGGGGCACCTCATAAACTCCAATAGTGGCCAATGTGGTCACTTAGCGATTTCAAGCGCATTATCATCTATTTTGTGGAAAATCATGACGAATGAGCCACCGCATGGCATATTTTGGAGTTTAAACGGAAATATTCCTTTCTACGGGTTCCCCAAGGGCACCTCATAGATTCCAAGAGTGGCCAATGTGGTCAATTATCGATTTCGAGCACATAATCATCTATTTTGTGGAAAATCATGACGAAAGAGCTATCGCACGACATATTTTGGTGTTAAAACGGAAATGTCCCCTTTTACGGGTTCCACGGGGGCACCTCATAAACTCCAAGAGTGGCCAATGTGGTCACTTAGCGATTTCAAGCGCATTATCATATATTTTGTGGAAAATCATGACGACAGAGCCGCCGCACGGTATATTTTGGTGCTAAAACGGAAATGTCCCTTCTTGCGGGTTCCCCGGGGGAACCTTGCATGTACCAGGAGTGGCCAATGTGGTCACTTATCGATTTCAAGCGCATAACCATCTGTTTGGTGGAAAATCATGACGAAAGAGCCGCCGTTCGGCATATTTTGGTGCTAAAACGGAAATGTCCCCTCCTGCGGGTTCCCCGGGGGCACCTTGCATGTACCAGGAGTGGCCACTTTCATCGGAAGCCCTCTCATGGACCATACATTACCGTTTTAAGAGAATCTATTAAGAATTAGCGATCGAATGGCATATATGGAGCGATTTTTATGTTCCCCTTATATGACCGACAAGGTCCCCGTGGAAGTCGTTTTCCGGTGGCCATTGTCTCCAGAACCAGCATATCACCACCTAGCCACAAAATTGATGAGTTTATCTTTCGAACGGTATATAAACTTTGCAATTCGGTTATAATTTGACTGTTTTATAAGCATTTACATTTCTGGGTCAATATGACCCCAACATCTTATTCGTAAGTTTTTTCTAATATCCGAAGAAGGTTAAGCGGTGCTTACCCATACGTTTAAACCTGGTTTAAGCACTAAGCGGAGGTGAAGAAATCGACCCTAAATGCGTTTAATTTTGATAGATTAGAAGCCAAAAATAATGAAAATGTTAAATAACATCTTCTCTTATTCTTCTCCTTCTTCTTTTTCTTCTTGTATGACTCTACATTCCAAGAATTTTGCTTTTAGTTTTCATCTTAGTATTCTATTGGCATTTCCTCAGTTATTATTTGATAGTTTTTCCACTTTATCCTATTCAAATTTGCATTTGGGTCTTGCCCTTAAAACTACAGATGCTAATTATTTATTAATTCGTTTGATAAAAATTCGAACTACGGACAAATTATCTCAAAAGCCTATTCAAGACAAAATTTTTAAAACGACCTATCTGCTTCTGAAAGCAAAGATTCAAACGTCGATTTGACGAATCTGATACCTGTTGATGGCGTTGGTTTGCGTTAGAGTGCTATCAGATTCGTCAAATCGACGTTTGAATCTTTGTTTACAAAAGCAGAAAAGTCGTTTTGACAATTTTGTCTTGTATTCATGGTTGCATATGAGGAGCTTGTGATAGATAGAAGTGGGTTAAGTCCAAAACTAACCTGGTGACTAGGTGACTGCTCTGGTTAAAGCAGAACTCGTCATCCTCTAGCTCACATTCTAATTTGTTTCAAAAAAGACGACTAAGAATCGCTAACACTGATTTATGTACAATTAGTCCTAAAAACGGTTTACAAATTCCATCATTCGAGCTACCGGAATTTGGCTTTTAGTAAATTTGGGGGGGCTGGTTATAATTGGAGAGATGAATAAATTGAAAATACAGGGGCCTACGGGCCTACACTATTAATATAAATATCAATCAAGTCACTGTTGGCATAATATTTCAATGTTATAAATATATCCACACAATAATCTTCCAAAATGATAAGATAAATAAATGCAATTGGAAAAAGCTCACTAATTTTCCATGAACATTGAATTTGCTCCATTATGGAACATTCATCTGCTAAGGAAGCGTGACTTGAGGAAATGTTAAATCTGTAGATATTTGTCGCTGACACTTAATAATCAATTTAGATTAGCTGCCTACTTAGATCTCTGTTTGACCATGCTCAAAAAATGAGTCAGTGTCGCAGCTAACGCAGTTAAAGTTAGAAAAATAATATTTTGGCCATAGGTTTAAAGATTGTGGTCCGATTAGATCATTGTTCATACAAAACAAAGGAACAGCACCATCGAATGCAACTTGCTGCAATAAACTGGTTAAGGAAAATAGAAATATTTTGGCCTTATGTTCTGATCCCATAGTTCGATCTGACCCATTCCAATAATAAACTCCCCATTAAAGGAAATTTGTTGCCATTAATTCGGTTGAGGATAAGTGCCGGAACAATGAATGAGTTTTTGAAATGCATTTTGCGTATGAAAAATTGTATTTTGGCCATAACTGCCCATGGTTCGATCCGGCTAATTTTAAATAGAAAACAATGCAACAAGATTCTGCGTCGAATATAACTTGTTACGAGCAAATCGGTTAAAGGTGAGTGCCTGAAAAATGGGCGAGACTTTTTGAACGCGTTTTTGGCATTTTTCGCATTGTCAAAATGAATTAATGTTAAAGGTTTTTGTGTCGAATGCAATTTGTTAAGGGTATTTTTACGCGTTTTTTACGTAAAAATTGTATTTTGGTCATAACTTTTGATCCCATAGTCCGATTCATATAATTTTCAATAGGAAACAATACGACAGGATTCTGCGTCGAATGCAACTGTGAGCAATTCGGTTGAGGGCAAGTGCTTAAAAAATGGTCTAGACTTTTTTACACGTTTTTGGCGTAAAAAATGCATTTTGGCCATAACTCTCGATCCCATAGTCCGATCCGGCTACTTTTCAAAATTCAATGGATCAGGACTCTGCGTCGAATGCGAGCAAATCGGTTAAGAGTAAGTGTCTTCAAAATGGGCGAGATTTTTAACGCACACACATCCACACACACCGGGTCTTCTATAAAAACTTTGGGTCTGGAGCAAACATATAGCCTTTACGTACAGTGATGGGAAATGTCAAAAAAATGTCATGGCATTGCTATTACTAATTTCTTAATAACTTTTTCCAAAAGTCATTTACAGTTCGGATTTTTTTATTAACATGTAGTACTTAAAGGGTCCTAAAACTTTGTCGAACAGATCATTGTTCTAAATACAAAGTGTGAGCCATGAGAGCGAGATTAAAAAAATGTCACGGAATGTCATGACATTAATGTCATCTGACACTAATTCGGCTCTCACGCCGCCAATATCATATTTAGAGAAATTACCTATTAGAAAAAGTTTTCGGGTCATTTGAGGGCTACATGTTTATATGGAAAACATAATTGTAAATGACTTGTGAGAAAAGTTATTAGCAAGTTAGTCCCATGACATCGATATGACATTTCCCGTCACTGTTTACGTATCTTAGTATACGAGAAAGGCAAAAAGGTGAGTTAAAATCTAACAAGTTTCTAAATATCTTTAACTTCCACGAAGCGACGGATGACGAAAGGCCTCAAATAAGGGTTGCGTATTTAGCTGGTAACACAGCACTGTTTTTTTTTTTTTTTTCTTTTTTTTTTTTAATGGCCCACCGCTACCCCCACACCAAAAAGCTCTTCGTTTTTTTTTGAGCCCCCTGGCAGTGGACTCTTCTAGGACAGAACAAAACAATTACAAATTACATAAAAACATGAAATATTAGTGTGTGTGCGGAAGTGGTGAACCTGAACAAAAATAAGCTAATCGAGGGATTCCCAGTGGAACTGTGTTCCTTTAAAGGGATCCCAATATTTAAAATTACAAAAAAAAATCATATTCAAAACTTTACATTAATATGATTAGGTAAGGTAAGGTAGTTATTCGGAGATTATTCTGGCAATATAAAATTTAGATTAAAAATGAACTGATTTTGGATCTGTAATAACGTTTCAAATTGGTTTTGAACAATAATTTATTATTAATTAATTTAAATCGCTCTGGAATTATATTGTATACAGAAGGCCCGTAGAATGATATTCGCATTTGGCCGAAGCTACTTAAAGCTCTACATCTCAACAAATTACTGGCATGTCTTGTATTGTGCTCGTGACTCCTTGAAGGTAAAACCAAGTTGCAATGCATGTTAGGTTTTTTCATAACATCGAATATAAACGAACAAACTTGTAGGTCGCACAGCCCTTTAATCGGCAGTATGTTGTGTGGAAGCTGCGTATATAGTTGAAGTGTAGGGAACAAAGGTGGTAAAGAAAATATGGTTTTTATGCATCGGTTTTGTAGAACTTGAAGTTTCCTTAATTTAGATTTACAAGCATGCCCCCAAGCAATAATGAGGTATTGAAGGTGGGAATGAATGCACCCAAAATAAAATTTCAGTAGTGCAGTTCTAGGACCAAATTGTCTCACACGATATATTAAGCCACACAGGGACGAAATTTTTCTTTGCACGCTATCTAGATGATTTATCCATGAAAGGACAGGATCTAAATTTAGTCCTAAATATTTGAAATTAAAAACTTTGTCTATAACAGTCGACCCAACTGAAAGATTCGCATGTGGATCAATTTTCCTCCGAGGGGAATGAAACAACATGTACTTTGTCTTGGATAAATTCAAAGACAATAAATTAGAATTAAAGTAATCCATCAGAAGCCGTAGATCCATATTCATGCTACAAATTACAGCAGAAGTATTTCCATGAGGATAGAAAATAGCCGTATCATCAGCAAACAATCTTGGTATTCCATGGAGTGGCAAATTTCCAAGATCATTTATATAAATGAGAAATAAGAGAGGCCCGATATTACTGCCAATGTTGAATGTTCGCATTCGACTTCGTGAGTTCTCAATAGATACGAACTGTTGCCTGTCTTTCAAATAACTACGGATTATGTCGTTTGCTAAACCACGTACCCCATAGTATTCCAGTTTTTTCAAAAGTATATTATGGTCCAGTGTGTCAAATGCTTTTTTTAAGTCTAAAAATAGACCCCCTATGACATTTTTGTTGTCGATTTCACTTATTAGGAAATCGACAAGTTCTACTATCGCTGTAGTTGTGCTACACCCTTTTCTGAAGCCGTATTGAAATTTGTATAGGATATTATGTTTACTCATAAATTTTATCAATCTGTTAACCAATAATTTTTCAAAAATTTTGCTAAAAACAGAGATAGTTGAAATAGGTCGATAATTACAGGCATCGGATGTATCACCACCTTTAAACACAGGTGTTATCCTCCCTATTTTTAGGCAATCCGGATAAGATCCTTGCTCCAACATTCTATTGAAAAGACAAGTAAGGATATTCGAAAATTTTCCAACATTGGACTTAATTACCACACTTGGAAACCCATCTGGACCGCTGCTTTTATTTATATTTAATTCTTTAATAATTGCACCCACCTCATTTTCACTAGCTGGTCTAAGAAAAATTGAACAGTCTATTCGAGAAATATTATTCAAAGGATTCAAATTAATTTTTGGTATTTTTTCAGCAAGTTTAATTCCAATTTGAGAAAAGTAATCGATGAAAATTTCGCAAACAGCTGTGTTATTAGAAGTTTTACCTCCATCAGTTTTAAGCTCTAATCTAGTTTTAGGTTTAGAACGTCCCATAATCTCATTTAAATTTTTCCACATTTTTGCATGGCAAGTGTTATCTAATAATTGTTTATAATAATCGGATTTACATCTTCTTTTGGCCTCATCTGTTTTTACAGATATATGTTTGAACATGTTTCTCAAGTCAACATTGTGGGGATCATTTTTCACTTTTTTCAGGTATTTATGCTTTAATTTTATCCATTGCCATACATAGTAATTGATCCAGGGACAGTGCTTAGACTTCATATTAATTTTTTCACTTTTTATTTTAGTACACTGTATTGCTATTCTATTATAAGCATTAGTGATATTGTTGATAGAATCATTGATATTTCCATTGCACTCGAAATCATCCAAATAGTTTGTGAATAGTTCATTTAGTTTGTTTTTGTCAATAAGTTTTTTGTTTAGTATTATGGATTCTTTGGGATTATTTATTTTTAATGAAGAAAGAATTATTAAGTGATCACTTATGTCCGAAAAAATAGTGTCATTTCTGACGCGATCAAAATCGTCATTAGAACAAACAAAATGATCTAAAATATTACTGCTAAGTGGACGAGTAACACACGTATTTGAACAAAAATAATTATAGGACTCTAAGAAATACATATAATGTTTGACAATATTATTATTACACAAATTTATCGGAATGTTCATATCACCTACAAAAAATCGTGGGCGTGTAGAATGGATCATTAATATATTTTCTAATTCATTGATAAAATTGTTAAAGTCAAAAGAAGGCGGTCTGTATAAACCAACAATTTCATAAAATAATCCATTCCTTTCAATTTCAATATGAATTAGATGGAACCCATCAAATGTTACATTTTTCAACACATTAAAATTTAATCCATCTTTTACATACACAACAAGACCACCAAAAGACGTTTCACGACAAGAGAAAACTGAATTAAAACCTGGTATTTCATACAATGCACAATTATTTAGTCTTAGCCACGTTTCACCAATTACCAACACTTCAATAGGGACCTTTATGTTGTCTAAAAACAGGGAAATCGAATCAAATTTCTGCAAATCGTTCATTCCTCTTATATTCCATTGAGCAATTCGAAAATGATTGGCGATATTGTCTGTGTAATTAAGATTGAAATCATCAATACAATCATGATTAAAATTTAATGAATTAGCCATTTGTGAAAATATATTTAAAAGGAACAACAAATATGTGAGACGGCAATTAATACCTTATTTAACATTAATATTTCTGTTTGCACTAACATTTGTTGGACTTGTTGCGCATTTATCTGAGAGTAGGTTATTGTAGCGGTTCAAAACTTCATGCAAATCACTTCTAGTTTTTATTAATTGTGGCTTCGATTGCTCAGATTTTTTAACTAAAATATTCCCTTCTTTGCTAGCCCACACATACTTTATTCCAAGTTTCTGCTGATTTAAACGCATTTCATTCAACAATTCCAAAGACATTGGAGTCAATTCATTACGCATTGTAATTGTGGTGCAGTTTCCATTAATGACAAGCTTCGAATCAACTGAAGTAGAAGGAAGTTTGTCAAACTCCTTTTTCTTCGCAAATATTATTTCTTTTGTATAACTATCCTTGAAAATAACACGGATAGGAACCAAAGAGTGTCTCGAATTGTTTTTCCCAGCTAATCTGAAGGCTGATATAATTGCACTGTGCTCAATGTTCAAGCCATAACAATTAACAATTTTTTGAACAATTTCAAGTGTATGCTCCCCAGGTAAAAATGGAACACCAAGAACTACAGCACTGTTACGATTTGCATGACGATTGGTTTTGTCAACGTTATGCTCTAGTATGTTGACTGTTTTCAAAATAGAATTCTGTTTTTGTTTAAGACTAGTAACCTCTCGTTTAAGAATATCGTTTTCTTTTCTTAGCTCATGAAAATCCTTCACTATGGAATCAAACTTATTAGAGAGGAATTCCTGTGATTTTTCTATTGCAGACGTAATCTGCTTTACCTCGCTTCTAAATACCATCATTTGTTGGGCAACAACATTTACTATTGTTTCGTTTAGCTGGGCAACCAGCCCATTGACTATAGAAGACTTGAGGTTTTGCATATCAATGATTCGTTGATAAATTTTACAACAATTTTGCGAACAAAAATACATATTTTCTTTTAGTCGTCTGGCTGCATTAACATTAAGATTTCGACATTTAAAATGAGCCGCAGAGAAACAATACATGCATGTCAACATTTTTTCAGCATCTTTTTCTACCTTTTTGCATTCAATGCACAAGGCCTGGCTTTCACTCATTATTACAAGTTAAAAATTTAATAATTATAATAAAAAAATACTTTAGAAATAAGAAAAAAACGAACAGGATCCAAAATCAGTACACGTAATAAAATAAATAAATAAATAAATAAGTTAAATTTTACATTCACACACACACACGCAAACATAAATTCAAGTAGCTAGTTTTAAAATCAGTTCATTTGATATGCGCCAAAAATGTATCAATAATAATAATAAAAATATGAATTATGAAGATTAAGATACCGGTTAGTATGTCTATCTGCAGAATTATGATCTAGTGTATCACCGCTTCCATGCTACGTATGCAATCTCTGTATAGTGATTTATAAATTCCTTAGGCACTTAATAACTGTTATCCTTCTGGCATCAACTAGAGTGAGAAGATACGTCTCGAAAGTCTGAGATGCGGCTTGAACAGCACCTGGTTGGTATCAAATGGCCGGAAAACGAAATGCTGTATCGCGACAACTTTACATGCCTGTCCGTCTGGGATTTTTACCCGGAAGCTTTTCAGATTTGTGACACGACGGCGTTCCCCTGCTGAGGAACCGTAAACTTATTTGTCCCACATAATATAATGTAGATGATTCTTTTTCTAAATTATTTGATCCGATAAAAAACGGCAGACACTCCTCCGCCCTCAAATGCTTACGTAATATGTGTACGGCCTGTAAGTCTTGTTCCGATAAAAGAACCAACTTCGTGGGTACAAGTAACATACTAAACGCGAGACTCAAAACAATCAACGAGAACAGTGCATCAACATTCACAAACTCCGATACGAAATGGCGAATTAGCCCCCCTCTCGCTCCTCATATGAGAGGATCCAGAAATCGTATGATTGAATAAGTGAAGATGGCAATGATAGCAATTACGAATCATTCTCGCCACCTCAGCGATGAAGTTCTAGAAATGATTGTGTTGGAAGCATAGTCGGTGGTAAACTCCCGACCACTCATTTCTTTCCAATAAATCTTGAGAACTACGAGGCTCTCTCCTAATCACTTTGTGCTGTGTGGAACTCAATGCCTAAAGTTACCAACCCTGGTGTAAGTGCAATAACAAGAGTCATAATTGAGATATTACTGCAAACTTGCCAAATATCTTATCGATGTGTTCTGGCAAAAGATATTTTAGTTACAAGTTAAAGATTATCGCTTCGATTCCCTTTGTTCTGCTGTCCGAAACATGTGTGGTACTTAACTGTCAAATCGTATGTATTTTTTCTTCAATGACATTTAGATCCCCTATCCTCGCCAACAAAAGATGTTCCGGGCAGCGACGACAGCGACAATAATTCGTAGATAGGTTACTAGTGATACTCATGTGTTTCTTTTGAAATCCATATCTAGAATGCTTTGGATATGCTATGGTCACATGGTAAATCTTACTACGTAACACACCACGTTAAGGTGTCTCCCCGGTATTACGGGACGAGCAGGAAATGATGCACTACTAAAGTGGTGGACTGATCAGTCAACCGGTATCCAAGTTGGTGTTGATAGATGTATGAGGCAAATTTCTTGCGTCGATGAACCACCCGAAAAGGAGCCTGGCGCGCCTGCAAGGAAGGTGGAATGTTGAAATAACCATTGAATCGTCCATCAAACGCTAACAGCAATTTGACAGCCTGAATTGAATTGAAGAGTGAATAGTATACAAAGCAGAAGTTAATCATTAAACTTTAAAAACTTAGCTCCCTCCCAAAATATGTTTTATTACACTAATTCGTGCTTTAATTGTTCTTCAATTAGCCGATGGAAACCGTTTATATTAGCAGCTAGTAGGTGCGACTGGGGAGACTTGATACCCTTTTCTGATTTCCGATGTATCACAGCCAAAAATAAATAAACATACGCAATTTTCCACACAGACTCTCTAAGAAATATAGTATTGGAGTGCTGTCAAAAATCGACTTGTGAAATATTCCGGGGAAATTGATCCCTCTCCAAGAACTGACTTTGATCAAATTAGAAAGGTGCCCTCAGATTTTTAAAATATTTTTCCTTCAAAATACGCGGAATGTTCGAATTGCTGTGCGTATACATGAACGATTTTTGTTATTGAATTCGACAACACATGCAATTTTCAAATTTGAGGAGACTTGATCCCCTTTCTATGATATCTACGCAATAAATAATTTTTCCTGCCAACCCTTCATCAAATCTGTCAAATCTACAAACAAAATGGAAACCTGAGAACAGATTTATATTTTTTGAATTTTTTCGCTAAATTTTTGTATGGGTGACTAATAGGGGATCAATTTCATATTTATGGCTTTGTGCTGTGAAAAAACTAAAGCATTTGGTCATTGTTATGAAAAGTTGTTCAAAATTTGCGTGGCCAATAAAAAAATCTTTAGGAAGGTCAAAACAAACAAACCGCTCTGCAGAATAAATAAGGTTGTCAATCCAAAAACTAACACACCACATAAAGGTCATTTGTATAGAGAGTCTATACTAAAAAATACGCTTGAACAAAACTACTTTAGTTTTCGATAAAACAGGGGGTGATCAAGTCTCCCCGGGGATCAAGTCTCCCTACCTTCCCCTAATGAATATCAATATAAAATTATTTTTTTGAAGAAAAATTTAGTTAAAACAATCATGTAAATAAAATTCAAGCTCTGAAGCTGAGTCAACTTGACCTGCCCAAAAAGTGTGGCGTATTATAAGTCCGAACTGGAAGTTCCACCAATACTGTTCGATTTTGCATTGATTACCTTTTGTACTTCTGCCCTATTATAAACCCAGTTATAATGCCAGTTTCACTTAATAGACAAACATAAGTTTATAACTTCAAACCTATCCATGAGTTGCAACGGAATTTATAGTAACAAGAAAACCACATTACATCGATTCAAGAACCCTGAAGCATTCTACGCTATTCCCAGGGTGTGAGGTATCAAAGTGTTACATAACAACACAAAGTTCAATTGTAATCATTTTCCATATAGATTTCATATAGAATCAGCATTAGATATTCCAGACGGCTAGTAAATCATCTCAGCTCTACGTGAGAATACCTGTTATGCACCGCAAAAGCGGAAAGTTCCAGCAAGTTATATCTAGTTATATCCACACAACAGTCCGCGGTCGCCGCAATTTGCGCGTTCAAGATGTGGTTTTCAAGCGCGAAATGCCTCCGATTATCCCCCGCGTGTCGTACACAGCTCAAGTGCTTTTCGATCCCAATAGCCAGCGTGTGACGGAATGATTCACGTGAGAATCGCTAGGGCCCCTGTCTAGAGGCGGGTGGCTTCGATTCGGCGCAGATTTATAGGGCCGGACCGAAGTTCGGCACTGTATTGAATGCAACAAGTGCATCACGTTAAGTCATTCCCCGCACTATTAATAACGAATAATAGAGTTCTCTGTTTTCTCACGCCGAAACCGAACTAACCGCCACCGCACACCGTTCGATGGGTGGCAGCTGCCACTCGATCGGATTCGCCTAGACCTGTGCGCCGGTCATATCATCGGCGGCGGCGGCGTGGTGGTCACTTTTGCCCCGGCGGCGGCGGCGTCACGGCGGCGCGCCGTTGACTTTTATCGGCGGCGGCGGCGGCGGCGTGAACCGGCGTGGATGAAAAAATCAATGGCTGAAAAAATCCGTGAAAATTTTTACCGTGGATTTTTGGATAACGGGGTTTGATTCACACGGTAGGAATCGCCCGTATAAAAACCGACTTCAGTGGATTAAAATTGCAATATTCTGCGTTTGCCGATCATCAAACAGCACATTCAAAATAGTCAATTGCCGGCGATACTAATCAATACCTGATTTCAAAATGTTATTTGAATTACCACTATTTTGTTACTCTTTGATTTTGATTAATCAAATTTTAACAATAAATCCTGCTTTACTTTTTCGTGACCCCTAAGTGAAGA
Source organism: Armigeres subalbatus (assembly GCF_024139115.2). NCBI lineage: Eukaryota > Metazoa > Arthropoda > Insecta > Diptera > Culicidae > Armigeres > Armigeres subalbatus. The sequence goes on from NC_085140.1 coordinate 307,222,959, forward strand.
ATTAGATTTCGGTGTCATAGAGCAAATTGGTAATAACTTTTTTCAAAAGTTATTTCAAATTTAGGATTTAGATGCACTTCAGTCGTTTTGATCTCAAAACAACAAAGTTTCCGAAAAAATCTAATATTTTCCTGAAATTTGCCTAAATATGCCAACAAAGCGCTTGGTGGAGTTTCTGAAAGAATTTCTGGAGGAAACTATGATTTTTTTTTAATTCCTACAGGCGTTTCTTAGTAAATTTCATTAGGAATTCATTTGTAAAATCCTATGACAATGTCTGCAGAATTTTTCTATTTTAGAAAGAATATATCCAAGATGAATACACTACTAGGTGCTCCAACCTGCTAAGTTTGTGGGAGAGAAGAAGGCGGGGGTGAAAAATTCATTTTCAGTGCAAAACGACAACAAACCGGCTGGCTCTGCCATACTAAAATCCAAGATGGCTGAATCGTGAATTTGGCAGATTGGAACACCTAGTGGTGTATTCATCTTGAATATATCCATTATAATCCATTCATGTTCTCTTTGGGAAATTCCTTTAGTAAAACATAAAATATATTCATTCGGAAATTTATTAAAGAATGAACTATTTTCTGATGGAATTCCTAAGAGAATTTTCTAAAGGACTTTCCGAGAAAATTCCTGAAGTAGTGTTGGAAAGTGTAGTAGGAACCTCGTAAGAAAATTTTGAGCAAATCCCCACAGACATTTCGAAGGAATTCCTAACAGTATTCATAACAGGCTCATGGCGGCGAAGCCTCAATAATGAAATAAAAGAAGTCGACCGAAATCTCACCTGGCAACAGGTTAAAGCGATAGCCGGGCAACGCTCAGGATGGAGATCTTTCAAGTCGGCCCTTTGCACCACCGGAGGTGTACAGGATAAGTAAGTAAGTAAGTAAGTCCTAACAGTATTTCCAAAATGCATCAGCGGCTGCTTCCGCATCTTCCTCGATTGCACACCCCAGAGCCAACGTCATGTTCCAGGTTCTCTGCAAGTTCTTTTGCTGGTCTCTCTTCCTGCATACGCATTACATGTCCAACCCACTGTAATCTGCCTTATTTTATCAACCTGCCTATGTCTGCATTTTTGTATACTTGGTTTAACTCGTGGTTCATTCATTCGTCTGCTCCATTTACCATTTTCCACCACGCTGCCAAGTATTGAGCACAGTATTTTCAACTCAAACACTTTGAGAATTTGATAATCTGCATCTTTTAACGTCCATGATTCATGGCCGTACGACTGGACGAATCAACGATGTGTACAGAGCTAGTTTTGTCAGTGTCTGTAGCTTCATGAAGTTACAAAAGATTTTTCTGGAGGAATTTTTAAAGGATAACCCTAAGAAATTCTATATTAAATTGCTTAAAGTAGTTTTGGAAGAATTCCTATGGGAATTTCAGGAATAATTATTGTCAAGGAACTTGCTAAGGAACTCCGAAGGAATATCAAATTGATTTTCAAAGAAATTCCAAAGCAAAATTCCGAAGCTGACAGAAATTTCCGAAGTAATCCGTTAATAAATTTCTGAAGGAGTTTTTAGAGATTTTTTTGGAATTTTGAAACAATTTCCTAAGGAACTCCTAAAACATTCTTTGTAGATATTTCAAAAAGAAGGATTTTCAGAAGGTTTATCCGAATTTCTGAACGAAATCTTAATGGAATGTCCAAAGGAATTTTCGGAGATATCTGAGACTGTCAGAAGTTTCTTCAGGAGTTACTTTGAAAAAAAAAACCTTCAGGGACTTCTACGAATATTCTTTCAGGAACTTGTTCAGGAATTCTTAAGGAAATTTCGTCCTAGAACTTTTCAAGGAATTCCAAAAGAGTTCTTAGAAGAATTTCTTGAGGAATTTTCGGGAAAACACCTTAACGATTTTCCCAAGGTTTTCTTGAACAAATTTCTGAAGGAACTTTTTCCTGAGAGAAATTTCAGAATATAGCTGAGAGAATTTTCGAAAGACTTTCTGGAATTCGTTTTCGGATGAGTTTTTGTTTGAATCTCCATAGGATTTTTTGAATAATTACAAAAAAAATCCTGGAGAAATCTAGGAATTACTTCAGAAATACCAGTAGGCATTTCCTCTGAAATTCTATTAGAAATTTCTTCATAAATTCCTTTGAGAATTCCTCCGGAAATTCCTTCAAATATTCCTTCAGAAATTCCTTTAGGGGTTGTCCATAAACCACGTAGACTCTTGAGGGGGAGGGGGTTCACAAAAGTCTACGTCAGTCTACGAAGGGGGGCGGGGGTATACGAAAAGTCTACGTAGACTTTTTTTTATTTTCTTTTTTTCGTAAAACATTTCATACAGCAGCTTTGTGCGAAGTTCACTTGTTTGATTTTTTTTTTTCGATTTTTCCGTTTTTTGCATGATTTTGCCGAAATAATCTCTCGAATCTCTTATGGATTTCACTGAAGTAATAGTCTGAACTACGGCTAAAAATATCATGATTTCAACAGCAAATTCTTCTGTGTTGAGCAGGAAAATTCTCCAAAGTATTCCATTAAAAATTTCGAAAAAATTTCAAAATTTCCACTTGGATTACATTGATTACATTGTAGATTCTACTAAAATATCATTTGATTTTCGGCAGGAGCTTCTTTAGAAACTACAAATGATTCTTTAGAATTTACACTGGGAATTATGTCGCACTTCGACAAAAAATATTAAGAATTTACAAAGGAAGCATTTTGGAATATCCAAGAAGAAGTCTTTAGAATTCCCAAAAGACATTCTTTGGAACTTGTAAGGTGAATTCTCCGAAATTTCCGTGAGAAAATCTTCAGAATTTCCACTGAAGATTTTCTAGGAAGTCCCCGGGAAATTTGTCTTAATTTCTGAAATTCTTGGAGTTTTCGCGAGGAATTCTTTGGACATACATATGAGCGAAATTCTTCGAAATTTAACGGCAATTTCTTCGGCAGTTCTAATGAAAATTCTTTGGAATTTTCCATTAAAAACTCTTTGAAATTAATTTAAAAAAAATTCAAAATTTTCACGGAAAATTACTCGACATTTTAACGGGAAAACTTTTGGAATTTAGAAAAAATTCTTGACATTTCAACGGAATGGAATTTTCAAGAAAAATATCGGAATTATCACGGAGAGTTCTTTGGCGTATTTTTTATTTCTACGACAAACTTTTTGGAATGTAGACTTGACGTTCTCGGAATTTCAACTCGAAATTTTTCGAAATTCTGAAAATTCTTGGGTTTTCTTCAAATTTGAACCGGCATGAAGAATTATAATCCAGATGCGTGACAGATTTTAAGCAGTGGCGCGCCTATACAAGTGCCGGTGGCGGTGGCGCACACCTCTAGGAGGAATCAAATCCATCAGAAATTAAATTAATTGACTTCGAGACCCAGAAGCTCATGGCGGCGAAGCCTCAATAAAGAAAAAAAGAAGTCGACCGAAATCTAACCGGGCAACAGGTTAAAGTGATAGCCGGACAACGCTCAGGATGGAGATCTTTCAAGTCGGCCCTTTGCACCACCGGAGGTGTACAGGATCCATAAGTAAGTTCGAGATTTGGTTTCAGGAGCTATGGACAGAGGATTGAATTTGATTTCGTTTTGAATTGTTAATTTATATTGAGTTTGTTCAGTTTCATTTTGTTAGGTTTAAAAATTTAAAGTTTACTGTAGTGTTTACAATGGATTTGAAAATGGATTTGTATATCTGAATTGCTGAAAACGTGGTTGATTTCCAATTTTTTTCCAATCACATTTTGTAAAAATGTGAAAAAGTCTACGTAGACTTCAAGGGGGTGGGGGAGGGGTTTTGGAAAAGTCTACTAGGGGGGAAGGGGTGGTAGGTTTGAAAATGTGAAAATTCAGCCTACGTGGTTTGTGGGAAGTTGTTTAGAAATACTTTCAAAATCTCTTAAGGTGATTATACAATCAAGCCAGTGGTGAATTTCAAACTCACCACACGGCTTTCTACTCCTATTATCAATAGTTCAAACCTAGCGTAATAATTTTCGTACAATGTTGAAATTAAAGTCGATTGTTTAGCATGAGTAAGCAAACGATCTACGGATGTTTCATTTTTGAAAAAAATAAAACAAATAGATTAAACAACTAACACTGAAAAAATCCGAAGGTATTACTGAAAGAATTTCGTAAAGAACCCATGAAGGCATTTTCGATGCAATTCCTGCAGGAAGTTTTGGAAGAATTCTCGGAGAATATTTTGAAGGAATTGCTGGAAGAAGTTCTGAAGAAATTCCTTAGGAAAATTAGGAAGAAATCCCTTATGCAATCTCTGGAAAAATTTATTCGAGGAATTCATAGAATAATTGCCGAAGAAATTCATGAGGAGGTATTCCTTTAAAAAAATGAAGAATTGCTAAACAGTTTTTGAAGAAACTTCAAATGGAATTTCTTGAGAAATTTATTAAGAAATATCCGGAGGAATCGCTAAAGAAACTTCCGAAGAAATTCCTTAACGATTCTCCTAAGGAATTCTTAAAAACATTTTCGTAGAAATTACTGAAACAATTTTTTGTATGCATTCCATAAGGAATTTCCTGAAGAAATTCGTGAAGGATTTTCTGAAGAAATTCGTAATGGAATTTCTGAAAGAATTTTCGAAGAAATTTTGTAAGACATTTCCGGAAGAATACATAAAGTAATTTTCTAAGGTTTTTTATTGAAACTTTTCGGAGGAATGTACTAGGAAATATACCAAGTGGTTTAGGCGATTTGGGAATGTATTCAAACCTTCACAAAATCTTATGTGCCACAACAAACATAATTTGCGAGTCACCTACAGGCAGTGTTGTCTTACACTCTGAGCAAGAAATTCTGCTCTTTGATTTTACTCCATACAAACGATGGACATTTAGAAAATTCAAATAGCCTTCTATTAGTTGCACTCAGTGGCGTAGCCACGGGGGTGGTTTTGGACATACCCCCCCCCCAGAGACAACATTTTTAGAAGAAAGTTTTTTTTTAAACAAAATGTTCAGAAACCCTCCCCCCCAGGACAAATTTTTTGGCTACGTCACTGGTTGCACTTACTTAGTTAAGATTGTAAAATCGTTTGGATGGAGTAAAATCAAAGAGCAGAATTTTTTGCACAGAGTATAGGACAACACTGCCTACAGATTTAGGTGCCCGACTGAATGAGGCTTTGGCATAGACGAATTCCAAAGACCATTTCAACATTTTTTGTATTATTCTACTTAGGGTCGATTTCTTCACCTCCGCTTAGGCCTTAAACCATGTTTAAGCGTATGGGTAAGCACCGCTTAAGAGTCAGGCGGAGGTGAAGAAATTGGCCATTAGTAGAAAAAATCTACTAGATACAGCCTAATTCAAATTCACAACTAATCAACCAACCAATTCATTATCCAATGTTTGTCACCACACTGTCTTAGAGGCACCATCACTTGAGGTAGATTTGAAATTGAATTCTGACGAGTTCTACCTCAACAACATTCTAACAACTAACTAACAACAACAATCATAACACGAGTTTAGTACTATTCCAATCAATTCCACCACGTTGTATTGTCTTACAAATACGTATTTCGTCTCTGTAAAGCCATCTTCAGTGTCTCTTATTTTACTCGACTCGACTCAAGTTAATTGATTTTTTTATTGCGATTAGTCATCGGCGTGGCAAAATTATGATCGGCGGCGCGCCGACCCAAAATCGCCGGCGGCGGCGGCGTGAGTAAAACCACCGGCGGCGGCGGCGCGGCGCGGCGGCGCACAGGTCTAATTCGCACGCGTATGCCGCTGATGGAAATCCACATTTCTCGCATTCGAGCGGTCATAAATCAATAGGGATGCACGAGAGAGGGTAGTTATTAGTACTGGAACACTCGGGCGATCGTGACAAGTACAGTCCAATATTCATGTAATACAAATTGAATAGGTACGATGTTAGTGGCTAACTTGTCCGTTTTTAAAGACAGGCGATATAGTAAACAGCAGCTATATATTCACGTTTATTTAAGACGATGGAGAGACGCGACTCATAATATTAAGACATTGTGCTATATCAACAAACAAGTTTTGAAGCACGAACATTTAGGGGAACTGTACAACACTTCATCTCATAGCACGCATGTTCATCCTATCAAAAACAAAGTAATGAAAAGAAATTTGATTTGTTTCATATTTTTGTGTTTTTTTTTTCAGCTGTGAGCACGCATGTTAGCAAAAAGAAGCGACGAGATCGGTGCTGTATTTCTTTGTTTTGCGACAAGTTGTTCATGTTCAGTGGGATGGAAAACGGAACAATTCTTCTAGTTCGTTTTGGTTCAAACCACATTTTTCATAACTTTTGAACGCCTAAAGTCGATCATGCTAGAATTCGATAGTGATCAACAGAATGGACTTTTTTGGGGTTGGACGTGGACAGGTTTTGATCAGTTTTAGTATCAGTTTTTTATTGCTCATACACATTTTCAAAAATTTGTATGAATCGTGGACATTTGCCATTCCCCCCTGCCCTCTAAACTATCCACATGGTATATGGGCAGCCCCATTCCTTGTTGTCTAACTGTGCTGCTTTTTTTTCTCATAAAATCGGTTAAGGATTGTCATATAAAAAGTTGGCAGATGTTTTTCTTGGCTTTTGTGCACTTTTACACGCACGAACACACATACATTTGCTCAATTCGGTGAGCTGAGTCGACTGGTATATCACATTATGGGTATTCGAGCCTCCCATGCAAAGTTCGCTTATGGAGATAGCTAAAAGATAGCCTTTCGATACGACTTTATTGTAAGAGAACATAAAAATACGAGTGATTTGTATATGCACACTTTACATGACAAACTGAGCACTCGTACGACAGAACAACCTAAAACTAGTCGAACAATACTATAAGAAATCAACGACAGTAGATAGTTGAGTTGTGTCGCAACTGGCATGTACCTGCTTGGAATAAATGTGCAGTTATTTAAAGTTTAATTGCTTCAAGATCATTAGATTTTATCATGCTCTCCTACAGACACGTCGCAAAATGTAACCAACAGGCGTGGCAGCTTACTGGACACCGAACGTTGCAAATATCTAAGTACATGGCGTCGCTCTATTGGTCAGTCAGTAGTCGATCCAGAACTACACCCAGCCGCACTTTTGAACGTGACGTGACGGCACCGACATTATCTGCTTGACGTATTGAAATGATGGCGCTACCAACCAGCCTTGGTGGAGTCGGACAGTTACATCAGCTGTCAGTGGCAGGAATAATTAATGGCAAAGTGATTAAAACCGAATTACTCATGATCACCGCTCGGAATGATTAACTATCAACCAATGCAACGCTTGTTCGATGCTTGAATTCCACTGTCGTTAGAAATTGGGACGTTTAGCTAAGTTGTTTCAGATGTTAACTCGCGACCGGCGACAGTAATGTTCGTGTTCCAGTAAACTGATTGGAATTATTGAATAGCAACATTTTCCCGCCAGCAGCGTTTGTTACGCGGAATAAAACAGAAGGGTACAAACATCTGCAGCTCCGGCAGAATCACGTTTGCGCGAACGCAGCTGATGCCAAAAATATGCGCCATATTATTTTACGTTTAAAAATACATTTTTACAGATGGCCAGGCATACGGCGTGACGTTGCTACGTGTATTGCTTCACCAAGGCAAGGATGCAAAGTCAATGTCACAATACGCGCGACGTGTTAATCTCTGCTTCCGAGAGAGCATTTTACGAGGAGGAACGGAAAAAACGATGTACGTAGCAACACGCACCGTCGTACAACCAAGTTAATAAATTGGTCAAAATTACTTCCTCGTGCATTATAAAATGTATTAAGAAAAGCACATAAAAAGATCGAAATAGCGCTATAAATGGATAAATCCTATTATTTCCATCAATTTCCAGATTTTTTTTTCCATTTTGGAATTTTTTCTAAGGTCAATTTTCAGCAGGAAACAATGGGACCGTACGCTAAGTGTATGAGAAAGCCAACATTATTAAATTGCGGAAATCTATTTGGACAACTGTTGGCTATGACAATGAGTAGTTTAAAATGTAAAAATGTTTGAAAATAACCGCTTGCATACCTCCATTTGCAAGAAAAGGGCGTACGGAATCAAATTGCACCACTTAGAACTATATTGTCATGACATTTTGTAATCTAATCTAATCGAACACAAACGCAGCCCGTACAAAGAAAGCATCCTGAAAAATAATTGTGTTAGATGACGCTCAATAATCTTTCTTGTCAATATTCATTCTGAAGCAGGTCAACGATTTCCAAGAGTCCCTTTACTTGGAATTCATTGACTACGAAAAAGCTTTCGACCGTCTCAATCACGAGAATATGTGGGGCATCCTGAGAGGCAAGGGGGTTGCTGTGAAAATCATCGGCCTCATCGAGGCACAGTACGAGGCCTTCTCGTGTAGAGTGCTGCACAATGGGATCTTGTCCGACCCTATCCGGGTCGTAGCTGGTATGAGGCAAGGATGTATTTTATCACCGTTACTGTTCTTTATTATAATCGACGAGATTCTGGTAGTTGCAATATACCGTGAACCAAACCGCGGCCTATAATTATGGAACACCTAAACGACTTCGAATTGGCTGATGATGTTGCACTTCTCGTTCAACGGCGCTCTGATATGCAGAGTAAACTCAACGACCTTGCCGAGCACTCCTCTTCGGCAGGTTTAGTCATCAACGTCAACAAAACCAAATCGTTGTACGTAAACACGGTGACTCCTTTCAGTTTCCCAGAAGTCAGCAATCAGTGGAGAGTGTTGAAAGCTTCCAATATCTTGGTAGCCAAATGGCATCAAACGTTGATATCAAGATCGACATAGGCGCACGGATCAAGAAAGCAAGGGCTGCCTTTGCGAGTTTAAGAAATATATGGAAAAAACAGGCACAAAAAAACGCACTAAAATACGAATTTTCAACTCTAAAGTGAAATCTGTGCTATTATACGCTAGCGAAACATGGTGTGTATCAGTGGAGAACACTCAATGGCTGCAGGTGTTCATTAACAGATGCCTGCGGTATATAATTCGGGCCTGGTGGCCTCACAACTGGTTTTTAATCATCGAACTCCATCGTCGTTGTCACTAGAGGCCGATAGCAACAGAAATTCGGTATCGGAAGTGGGGTTGGGCCGGCCACACCCTACGTGGCGGAAACGAAATCTGTATACAAGTATTAGACTGGAAACCAGCGGGAAAATGCAGCAGAGGCAGACCCAGAGACTCATGACGGCGAAGCCCTCAAAAAAGAAACTAACCTGGCAACAGGTTGAAGCGATAGCTGGACATCGCTCAGGATGGAGATCTTTCAAGTCGACCCTTTGCACCACCGGAGATGCACAGGATCCATAAGTAAGTAAAGTTTTTTTTTGTTCGGGATGAACCACTGTGTCCATTTCATTGAACTTTTGTAGTATACCCGTGTCATTTGTTTAGTGCATGTATTTCTGCTTCATTTCTATTGAGAAGAAATGAAGTAGTCGTTTTTTATTCAGATATTTCTCAAATTTAATGTGAGGCCTCTTTAGATTGAGGTACCACTATTTATATCCTTCGAGAAATGGCTTATAGCAACTCTCAAAGGCGCGCCCCACAAGCAGTTTCGGCTTCAACAATAAGTGGGATAATACTGATTTGGACCATGCATCGGTACTGAAGTTCAATCATATTCTTGCTTCTTCTTATGAATTCCGAATTCGTTTTTGTACAGAGATCTGATTTCATTGCGTTTGGCATTTCGGAATCTCACCTCTACACAGAGCTCTAATCAGTCAAAGGGTTCAGTAGATCCACCAAATTCGTATCCGCTTCTTTCCTAATTAATCAGAGCTCTGGAGCTTGGAGCTCATGTCGTCGGCTTAAGATTGAGTAACGTTTTTTTTGAATAATTTACTCCATTGACTCCATCCAAAAGGTGCAAAAGATAGATCATCTAAAAGCAAATTATAGTCGTTCCATACTCTTCCAACCATCGCTCATAAGTATTAACAAGAATAGTAAGAGCTAGAGCACAGTGTGGTAGATCTTACTCCGTAATGCACCACAAAAATGTGTCTACCCGGATAAAAATTTACAGTACCTTGTATAAGGCTATCTGACGTTTATCTTCTTTCTCTTGCATGCGCACATACGGGATAGGGTTTGTTTTCATACGGAAACGCTTCGGAAGCGTTTCCGTATGAAAACAAACCCTATCCCGTCTGTGCGCGTGCAAGAGAAAGAAGATAAACGTCAGAGAGCCTTATGGCATAATCTATTGAAATACAATAGATTATATAATAAATAATACAATCTATTGTACGTTTATTGTAGATTTCACACGGTTGAAAAAATCTTTATTGTACTTACTTTACAAGCACAATAAATTTAAATGTTATCGATACATCCTATTATATTTCTATTGTTCGCTTTTGTTTTGTATTGGGTATCCAAAAACTAAACAAATTATAAACGTATTCTATCTGGGAGATCAAAAAATCATTCATAAAGGAAAACATAACATAATTTAAAAATATTTCATTGATTCATTATATTAATGAAAAAACAATGAACAACAATAAAATAACAATAGTTTTCATTATTAAATGCAACAAAAAGTTATTCCATTTTCACCAAATATTTTTTTATCGTGGGTCTTTAAATGTTCATGTTATGAACAATTCGTATATTTTCAAATAAAAAAATAACTAAAACTTTTGCTTTCATTTTACTCGGAGAAAGAGTGAATTTATTTGAGCGTGTACAGTATGTTTATGATTTGTAAAAAAACGAAAAAAGTGGCATGGTGCATAAAGTGTCTATTTTACTGCGGATTCTGGTAGTGGGCCAGCGACGGATCATTGGCCGCCTTATCCGTAATAATGGTGAGTATTGAGTGTTACCATCATATATAATATGTACCGGATGATTTTGATGCGGGGGATCTTTAAAATCCCTCCCGAAGGGTTTTTAATTTTCACCACCGGGTACCCATTACAGGCTCCGTTAGCTGCCTAGCTAATTGTTTCACCATCAATATATCGATTTTAAACACTTCCGAACAACAGCCTAGAAAATGATATTTATCTAGAATTTCACATTTCTTAACTTCGTGAATTTCGGGTATCTGATCCAACGGATAATTCCACTATGGCTACTAAGTCAGTGAATTCCAAAATAAGCTTCAAGATAATAGGGGTATTCACTAAACAGCTTTAGCATCTGCGCATCTGGTTATTGAAGTGTTTCATTCACAATCACATGGGACATATTTCAAATCGCTAATGAAACATTTCTATAAACAGATACGCAGCAACTTACGCCATCAAGTGAATACCCCCAGTAAACCACATATCGTATAACAAACAGCAAATAAAGTCGCATTTGCGTCCATCAAAAATCTAAATCGCATTCCATATCAAACTTTGTCAGATTATTGTCGAACAATGTTGTATTGAATGCATCGTATACGATAATTTTTACCGTAGTGAAAATCAATCGTAATTGTGTAAATAAAAACTCGTAATGACTTATATTCCTTGCAATATCCTATATCAGTGCGAATGAATGTCTACGTGAATCGTAATACAATCGAAACCACTTCAGTCCAAATGGCTTGTAGATGTTTCAAGCAGTTGTAAAGATATAAATTGTGTAGTTTATGTTGAACAAAAATCCATCTCACTTCAAGATGTGCAGTATGGTGCAGTGGTAGAGTATCCGCCTGCAAATCTAAAGATCGCATGTTCGAGACTTGGTGCTGATAAGATTTTTTTTATTTTCTATATTTTAATGTTTAATCGTAATAATGTTATTTTGGTGTCGGTAAAAATCGTAAAATAAAACTCGTATGTACCTATATCGCCTCCACTTTGGTACGTATATAGCCAATCTGTGCATTATATACGATTAAGTTGGTTCTTATATAATAACCTATATCAAGAGTTATAGCTACCAAAATGTTGACTGGGCCCCTAATATATTTTGCCCTTCAAACAACTTTGCAGCATTCTATAGTTTTCATGTCCAAGATTTCATTAGAACTAGCTTCGGGCGCGACTCTCCAGCGTCACGAATTCACGAAACAACAGAACGATGCGTTTCAATATCCAACGCTTGTCAGTTGAAGGAGTTGCTGAACAGTACCACCAGAAGCTGGACGAGCGGATAGGAGATGCCACCGGATCTGGCGACGTTAAGAAATTGTGGGAAAATATCCACGAAGCTGTGACTACAACAGCGCAGGAAGTGTTGGGCACTGCACAGCGACGCCAACGAAATGGTTGGTTTGATGAGGAGTGCCAGCGAGTGACGGACGAGAAAAATGTTGCTAGGAGTCGAATGCTAGTGGCTGGTACCCGTTCCAACAGAGAGCGATACAGTGTAGCAAGGGCAGAAGAGAAACGAATACACCGCTGAAAAAAGGCAACACGAAGAGAGTGTGATAGCTGATAGCGCAGGAGAACATGAATAGAGATGATGTTCGGAGGTTTTACGCAACTGTCAATGGCGCGCGGCATAAGACTGCGCCAGTGCCCACCATGTGCAATGACCGAGAGGTGAATTTGCTGACAGACAAGACTATGCTGCCGCTAACCGCAAGTCGAGCACATCAGTATATGGGCCTCTACAGTGACCTGCATAATAAAAAGCCCACTTGCCGTTTTTCATACAAAATGGTCAACTTTGGAGATCTAGATCTCGATTGCGTGTGAACCAATTTTGCTAAAAATTTGACCAGAGCTCAGATATAACTTGAATTTTACCACACCTGAATTTAGACCATAGTGATTCATAGGGTAAAAAATTATCGCGGTAATACCAAAACAATTTTTTTGGCATAAAATTGATTTTATAATATCTTGAAAACTACAACTCTTATCGTACAAGTATATTCCGAAAACTTTTTTGTATTGCCAAAATACGCGTTTTTGCTGAATAAGTCATCAGTTTACAACCTATAGAATTCAAGATATTTAAAAAATAATTTTTTGCCAAAAAAATCATTTTGGTATTACCGCAATAATTTTTTTCCCTATGTATCAATATGGTCGAAACTCAGGAGTGGTAAAATTCAAGTTATATCTGAGCTCTGGTCAAATTTTCAGCAAAATTGGTTCACACGCAATCGAGATCTAGATCTCCAAAGTTGACAATTTTGTATGAAAAACGGCTAGTGGGCTTTTCATTATGCCGGTCACTGTATATACAGATGTGCTCGATTTGCGGTTAGCGGCAGTATGGTGGCAGCCAGGTGGAAGGAGCACTTCGAAGATTTGTTGAACGGTGAAAATGAAGGTGTTTTAAGGAGCAGGATGGACATAGTCGTAGACGGTCAAGCTGTGGAACCACCAACGCTGGACGAGGTTAAGAAGGCTCTAAACGAGCTGAAAAACAGTAAAGCTGCTGGGAAGGACGAGTTCCCCGTCGAGCTTCTAAAACACGAACGTGAGCAGCTGCATCAATTGTTACCGAATAGGATAACAATAATCATCGACACAGTTGCCTATAATTAACCTAATGTTGTGAGACTCCGCATGAAGTACCCATAAGGCGGAATACACAGGTAAGTTACACTCTATGTGTGTATTCCGTCTTAGCAGTGTATATACTAACGCGACGCGTTAACCACACCCCTGCGAGCGGAGGAGCGAGTATCATAGATATCATCCGGAGATCCGGGGCGAAAGCAAAAGAGAGATGGGAGGAGGACGACAAAACAGGGAGTAGAATGGGAAGGCCGAGAAGAGGGAGTTCTTGCTAGGCCGTTCTGGAGTGCGGAGAAAAAGATTTTGAAAAAAGTGATCCTGGTCGAGCGAACAAAAAGGGCTTTGCTCGCTACATCGGAATTGCCGCTGGAGCTGAAATTCGAAGCAACCGTAAAACCGCTCTAAGCTCGGACTTCACAGCTACACTATCCACGTGCGGAAACGAAGGCTGACACCAGAAAGAGAGGGATTTTCGCATTCAAGACTCCACGGGATTGCGTCCGCGAGTATTTCGATCTCCGCGTGGCAGCCACCTTCAGCAATTTCTCCGGTTGTGGCATCTAGTGAAGCGCATCTGGCCCTGTTATTAGCTTTCGAGAGGCACAATGCCACCAAGTGATCCGACTTTCTACCCGTGCTTACATTCGGCGACGAGTTGTATTCTAACGACGGGTTCAACCAAGCCATTCAAACATCAAACTGCCGGTCAACTCGTGGCTGATGGACCAACAGGGCATGTTTTCCTTAACGACGCCGACTATGGCCGCCCACCGGCCGACATGGAGTGCAACTCAGAACCTCACCCGAGTCCGGCACCCCAAAAACGAATCCCTCAGATATCCGTAAACCCCGTTTCATCCGAAGACCCATCCCGGCTGTGTTCGCCGGTAACTGCCCAGCTCCGGACGACAAGTTCTATTTCATAATTAGGAAAGCTTTGATCACCGCGTAACTTCTTCCTAGTCGTTGTGTCCCTCAAGCAGGCCTTTAGCCGGCCCTGAGAATTAAGACCCTTAATGAGCTAGTTTGGGGACGTGTGGACGTCCACTGCCTAGACGTGTGGATGTCACCGGTAGTTACACAATCAATCCACCACATTATCCAGAAAATATGGGAGGATGAAGAACTGCCTGCCGGCTGGTTGGATGGTCTCATATGTCCAATCTATAAGAAAGGGCCAGTTGTGCCAATTACAGAGGGATCCCGGATCACCCTTCTGAACTCGGCGTACAAAATCCCGTCGCGTATCCTGTTTAACAGACTGAGACCGCTTGGGGAGTCCTTCATCGGCGAATACCAGGCAGGTTTTCGTGAGGGCCGATACATTCTGGCAGTTCAACTTGCAGACTCACCATCTGTTTATTGATTTGAAAGCAGCGTACGATCCAGTGAAGAGAAATGAGCTGTGGTAGATAATGTCCGAACATGGTTTTCCAACGAAACTGATTAGACTGATACGTGCAACGCTAGTTGGCTCGAAATCAAGTATTCGGATTGCAGACGAAGTGTCAACCTCGTTTGTGACCTTAAACGGATTGAAGCAGGGTGATACACTTTCGAATTTTATGTTCAACATTGCACTCGAAGGCGCTATTAGGAAATCTGGCGTGCAGAGGAACGGCACTATCATCACACGGTCCCATATGCTCCTGGGTTTTGCGGATGACATCGACCTTATGCAGTAGTGCAGGCTTTTGTCCCACTGAAGAGGGAGACAGCGAGGATAGACTTAACCATTAACTCTACCAAGACAAAGTACATGGTGGCAGCTAGAGATAGGGGAAGACCTAGTGGTGTTGGTGCAGAGGTACCCGGGCAGAAGCCATGAGCAGAATAACAAAACATGATATGGACTTGATTGATATAAGAGATAAAAGAACAGGCAACAATATCAAAAATTTGCTCCGAAATATCATTTAAATATCTAGATTTGCTATGCATAAGAACAAACTAATGGCACATGATATTGATCACTTATTACAAATAGCACAACTTGATCTCCTCATGATATTTTAGTGCAAAATATTGATATTGTCGTCTGATCTTTTATCTCTTATATCAATCAAATCCATATCTCATTTTGCTATTTTATCAACATTTGATATTAATGAGCTATTTTCGTCTACTCGGGTAGTGCTTGATAGGGATGAGTTTGAAGTTGGTGACAATGACGTTTCCCGTGAAGTGAAAAGACGTATTGCTGCTGCGAATAGGGCCTTTTACGGATTACGTAACCAGCTTAGGTTCCGCAACATGCAGACGGGAACGAAATTTGCTCTATACAAAACTCTGATTCTACCAGTGGCTCTTTATGGACATGAAGCATGGACATTAACAGAGGTGGACCGGAGAGCTTTCGAAGTTTTCGAGCGAAAAGTGCTGCGTACAATACTCGGAGGGAAACTAGAAAATTGTGTGTGGCGCAGACGCATGAATCATGAGCTGTATCAAGTATACAAAGAAGAAAATATTGTGAATCGTATAAAATACGGCAGACTTCAGTGGGCTGGCCACTTAGTGCGAATGTCAGAAGATAGAATAGCGAAAACAATATTCAACAGAGAAGGCCACGAACACGCTGGTTGCATGCGGTGGAAACGGACCTTAAACGTTTGGGGAAACTGTAGGAACATCGTCCAAGACCGAAGATTATGGAGCTCTACAATACGCCAGGCATAGCTGTATCGACGCTGTAGTCAACCAGGTATCCAGATAGGTAATAGATAAATAGCATTGCTGATAAAATAAAGGTGGGCCTGTGTCGTTGTCGACGTTGTCATGCACAGTAGTCGAGAATGTGAATTGTGATCTGCCCATGCAAAATTCTCATATAAATCTAAATTTTAATTTTTCACGATTTACTCAACTTTACTCGTGATTTTAGCATGAGGAAATATCATATAAACCCGCTGGAAACTATATCAAACATATCTACAGAGGGATAGAAGAACAATAATCCAGTCGTTTTCGAGTTACGTGGATACGAACACAGACCATTTTATTTTTATGTATAAAGATTACTATGTTTGTGGTAATAGCTGTTATACTTAGTGAACACCAATCATCAAGTAAGAGCGTACAAATGTATACCGGATGAGCAATATTTGTCTTTTAGGGTAAACATTCATTATTTTTATCTTTCAATTGGCGGAAGGCTTAGCGATTCTTTGATCAACGGTACATATTAGAATGTTGATATCCTTAGAGGTGCGGAACTCTCCTCAACAGCAAATCTAATTATAAATGCCAGCACAATCAGGGGAAGCCAGGCGAATGATTAAAATTGCTTTAAATAAAATTTGGTCAGCTAAATGGCACTCAACGGTTGAAACAATGTTGTTAAAGAAACTTAGCAACAGAGGAAGACCCAGCCTTAACAGAGGTGTTACAAATATATACAGACATATGACTCGGAAATGTCGATACCTACACATTATAAGATCTTTTCCACTCACTTAAGTAAGTACTTAATATATACTTATAAGTTAGCATGTGATGCAATGTTTTTTTCTTTCTTTATCAAGGTACCAGATCCAAATTTTAGATGCCTAATACACTTGAGTTTTCATATCCAAGCATTTTGCTGATTCTAAACTAAACCGAATCTAAAACTAAAAAATACAGTCTGAATCATCCAAACGATACAGTTTACTCACGAAAGCCGATACTGTGTGCATCATTTGTGAGACCGGACAATTGTCATATAAACGTGAAAATGTTAATGGCAACTTATTGGTCGTCAATATTATCATTACTGGTCTAGCACGAACAAGCTTCGCTTGACACAAAGGAGCAGACTAAAGCACTGGAATAGTGCATCAGTGCTCACATTAATTTTCGTGGATTTGATGAATGCATGGCGTATCTGCGTATAGCCCTCATTGATTGCTTTTTGACTATGGATCACACTCGTATTTATCATTTACTGTCTCGCCTCTTGACAGATTAACATGACATTTTGGAAATCCAAATATCTCTTTATTAATTGCACTATATGAATTTGAATTATATAATCGTTTGGAAAATACAAAATCGAAGAGCAAAGTTCTGTATTGAAGTGAAATGGAATACCAAAAAATAGAAAAACAGAATTTTCGATTTTTTGGACTATTTCTACTAATATTTTCGTACTGTGCGTCAACGTTTGCAAAGTTATTTCTTCAGTATGTGACAATGGGGTGGTCTGACTGAAAACAAACGAAACAAACTTCTTATCTGAGTAATGATCCGATGGACTAAGGCTGCTGTGTTCAAGTCCCATCGAAGGGAAAGTGGTTACCTCCAATACATTTTTCAAATCGTTATCTTCCACATAATGTACATATTTACATATGAGTTTTCAGAAGATTGTAAATTATTTGCAACTTAATTATACGAAGTGCAAGTAACAAATAACTGTTCCAATGTCAACAAGAACTTTTAAATAAGTTGAAAAGCGACATGAGATTTATTAGGAAGAGCAATCAATTAAAATCAATCGCTTGGGCATTACAAATCCAATCTCTTATTGAACAGTCGAGCAAAGAAATCACACGAAACATGGGTCATAAAATTCGATCCCACCACTATAACTAGGGCAACCGATATGATTCGTGATCGTTTGCCAACGAAAAACCAAAACATTAATTCTGTTCCTATCGTATGCAAGCACTTTCCCCTCTACGGTTGGACATTAAACGCACATACACTGCAACGGTATCATTTACATCAAATTGAATTAGGAAATCGCAGAACATAACTAGACAAGCCGTTCTGCTTAATTATTCATTGCAATTATGTAAGTAGAACATAGGAACAGGCACGTTCCGTGGTCTAAATTAAATCAATTTTAGTTAATGGAGTGATCCCGATAAATGAATACGGCTTGATTAATGGCTTCACTTTGAGCATGCGTTGAAGAGTTTTTTTACTTCCAGTGTGTACCTTTTAAGCCCTATAAATCACAGGGAAACTCTCATTTTGTACATATTTTGTAGAAAAAAATGTTGACATTATTATGAAATTGATCATAAATCGTGACGCAAGCATTTTTTTAAATAAGAATATTCAATATGGTAGTTATTAACTGTTCGTAAAAAGCCTGGGTTGGAAATGGGATGAGAAGATCAATTTTGTTCATTCATCATTTTCGTTAATTGCTGCCTATTGCCATGCCTTACTCAGTATCTTGAAATTCTCTCATTTATTCAATTGTGTGCTTTGTATTACATTTTCTCATGTTCATTCCAACAGCTCCTCATCGTTCAGATTTGAAACAAATCACTCCATGGAATCTTACCTCACTGGAAGCCTTCTTATCGAGTCATCTAATTGCGCCATAATATCATTGAGTTACCTGTAAATAATAAAGAAAAAATGTTCAGCAATAGATTGTTTACAGAGAAATCAACACCTTAGAAAAAGCTACTAAGGCTTGTTCGCGACAAAATCTGGACACATAACTTTAAGAATAAAAATAAACTGCTGTTGGTTTATTTCGGTACGTTTTTCACTTCAAATGGCTTCATTCCTTATCGATGCTTCGATGTATGCACGAAACTTGGTGACATTTGAATTTTCTAAGAAATAATACGTGCCGAATGATTTGACATCCTCAGTAGAATCTGTTTCGAGCTCGTATCCTTCTGGTGGCTCATAAAATCCGTCTTTGATCAACTCTCTGATGCTTTAGATATTGTCAAACAAGCATCGACATATTTTAAAACGCTTTGAGCAGTGTTCACATGAAAACAAAATGTTTTTAGACAGTTTCTGGATCGAGAGACCCGAATTTCAATGGCGACTGCACACAATTCTTTCCGAACCTACAATTTCTTCGACGCCATTATTCACTACGAACTTGTAACACTTATAAGAAATATATTTTCAGAAAGTACACACATACATTCATCAATCTACGAAATATTTCACTCGGTGATGTTCTATTTCAAAAGTTATACGTGTTTAAAGGTGTCCAGATTTTGTCGCGTACAAGCCTTATATGACATACTCAGAAGGATTGCATATTTTATTTACGTTAGAGCTGTATGACATGTACAAAGTTCTAGGCCTATCAGGTGATCAATAATTGCGCTCAATATCATTGGTTGAACTGACTCAGTGCAACTACGCCCACAAACGCCTCACTCGCGCAGACAGCGCGGCGATCTTCGTCGATATTCACGGTTCAGTAGCAATTATAACCATCTATAGTGTATTGGAAGGAGACTTCAAACGAAATTAATTTGCGCATCGGATTAATACACACCAGTGAAGGAACTATGACGTAAGAAGTCCACATCACCCAACCACACAATGAATCATAAAAAAGTAACGACTATCTCTGAAACAGATTGTAGGTACTTATTGTGCGTATACCGAAAATCATGATAAGTCAATGTAATACTATTCACATGAGAGGGAACAGAATATCAAATCATGAATCGATTGAAGATATCACTTTTAATCCTGGAAGTATATCTGAACTGATCCAAAGCTGTGAAGTATACCAAATGAGAAATCATAGCGCTTGGTAAACTTTTGGTTTGAACTAATAACTGTGAAGACAACAATAAATTAAAAGGTAAAAGAAACAGAAGACTTCAATCGCAAGTATTTCAATGAGTTCAAAAACGTCTGCTAGACTTGCTAGTGGGATCTGGTTGTCAAGAAAAAAATAATATAGGTTTTCCATCAGACTATACAGCTTAGAGAATCTTATCAAAGTCCAACTTATATCTTGAGTGCTTGTTGTATTTTAGTATTGAAGAGTAATACCGAAGAATGTTCATTACCACGAAGTACTATCGTAGGTACACGTGCACTTCTAGAAACTAGAGACGGAAAAACTTAGATGAAGACAAACCTTTGAATACTTGGGAGTCGTAGTCTGAGAGATAAGGTCTTATTTTGAAATTTTAAATCCCTAATCAATGTATGTCAAAGCTAAACCAAAGCTTACACCAACGCCACTGCCATGAAAGTAAAACCTTATGGCAAAAGCTAAAAAAACACCTAAAAGCTAAACGCCTCCGGATCCGGAAGGTGAAAACGAAAATTATCCCCGAATCAATTCTTCCCATAACCTTCGAGACGCTACTTCAATTCAAAGACGCTCACATGTGACAATTGTCATTAAAGCGAACAATAGAATTTGTATATCTATTATAATCTCCCGCACTGCGACCACTATAGTGACAATGATTATTTGCAATGTCTCCGACTTCCCCGATAATCATCACCCGTCTGTGTCACATAAGCACATACCCAGTGGCACATCAAATGAATACGATTAACATCATTATTCCAAATTGAGCCCGCCCAGCCACCGGCACAGTCGGCGAATTGTTGACCCATTGTGTTCGTCGCAGGTCGTATAATAATTTCCCTAAAAACGGAAACAAATCGCTCAAAGTGACTTGCGACCAAGTTAAGCATCATGCGTGTGGGATATGAGTGAGGGCGTTTGCCAGTCGCCTCTTCGGAAGATTCTCGCCGATACTATTTAGTAAAGTGACGGGTAAGCCACTCAGGAAAAATTAGGACCAACCTAAAACACGTCTGTGCAAATTGAGCTCGACTGTCTGACGAGCTGGTTGGCTGGTCGCGTCTTGTCAGAAAATTGTTGTTTGCAGCGCGGAATAGTCAAACTGACGTCATTCGGCTGTTCAAAACTTAAGTAATCAGGTCTCCACCATATGCGCGACTGAGTAAATGATGTACTTAATTCAAGATGACTAACGACTACGGGTGAGGAAGGGATAGCAGTATTTTCCTGATGCGAACGATCTTTTTTTTCTCGAAGCATGTCTAATTTGAATAATATGACGAATGGGTGATGGAATATTAATGCAAAAATATTGGGAAACTTGTACCAAAGACGATAGATGGGGGTCCAAATAGAATATTAACCCCCGTGTAGGTCAATACAATAACATCATCTGGTCACATATTCTTAAACAAAACATCATCCGTCCGCATAAAACTGCAAATAATCATATGAATAATGTCGGACGCTTGCCCATTGAAGTTAGTACCACTTATTCTAAAAAAAATCAATAATATTACCAACAAAGACAGAGAGAAAAAACAGGACGAGCTCGGTGGTCTAGTGGCTACCGCTTCTGCCTCGTAAGCAGGAGGTCGTGGGTTCAATTCCAGCCTCGTCCCTTTCATAGTTTGTATTTCTATCTTAGTTCTTTCCGAGTTTCACGTTCTACCAAAACGATTCCTATTGTTATAACCTTCCACACAATCCCAAAATCTCCCGTGGCACCTATGAGAGGTCGTAGAGTTCTCTGCAACTTTCTTAAGTAGGAATCCAACAAATCATCCTTCCCCTTCCTCAGCATTCGCAAGGACGTGACCAGGACAGATCTCGACTATTGGAGAGTGCATTGCTTCCATCTAACAGATATTGATTAGTCCCAAATCAATATCTGTGGTAACGGATGAAAGTGATGCTACTCTCAAACAATAGTCTTGGCTTGTACCACCTACGAATTTGTGCGAAATACTCAATGCTAATGCTAATGCTAATGCTAACAAAGACAGAGAGAAAAAACAAAATATGTTGTGATTTTAAATGCATTTTCATGCACATATATCAACAGATGCCTGCTGTATAAAATTCGGGCTTGGGGGCCTCACAACTGGATCTCAAACAACGAGCAAACAAAGAAATAAAAGAAGTCGACCGAAATCTAACCTGGCAACAGGTTATAGCGATAGCTGGATATCGCTCAGGATGGAGATCTTTCAAGTCGGCCCTTTGCACCGCCGGAGGTGTACAGGAGCCCACAAGTAAGTAAGAACCAAATTTGTGGAACAAGGATTTTGGCGCACAACGAAGGACGAAGAACTGTAAAATCTGGCGTCATTATCTGCCATTTACCCATTTGAAACAAAATCCACAAAGAAACGGATTTGCGCCATTACTCCCGTGAAACAATAACATAAATTGACCATTGTTGTGCATCAAATTCATAGGCATATTGGACTAGATTGAAATCAGAGGATTCTTCTATCAGAAGAAACCTTTTATCAGATAATATTCAACAGTGCAGTATATGTCTTGCCGGAGTATTTATTTCAACCCACTAAGACTGCCATTTCGATCATTTCTCTGGTTATTTCGACGACGATGACGACAAATGCGATTCAATCACACGGATTTGGTGGACAACTTAACAAACCGTTCGAAAAACCAACGACGAAAGATCGAGAGCTGATATAACGGCGACGACTTTTAGCATGAAACAAAGGATACGAATTGGAAAATGAAATGTTTTAACGTTAGCTCAGCAAGGTAGGCTGGCACAACTCGTCAGAGAGGTACGGTGCATGCAGCTAAGAATCTTGGACTGAGTGTAGTCCGTTGGCCAAACTTTGGAGAACACAAACTACCATCGGGACAGGTATTGTTATATTCCGGTATTCGAGGGAACAACGCTCCCCAGAACCGAGGAGTTGGTGTTCTGCTTAGCGCCCATGTGGCTCTTATCAATTAATGAGAGAATAATCATTGCCAGATTCAGAACACGGGTAAGGAACTCACGATAATCCAATGTTATACTCCGACCGATGTTGCCGAGTTACAGGACAAGGAGAATTTCTACAGTGAACTGAATGCCGTCATGGATAGAGTTTCGAAAGGTGACATCAAGATCTACATGGGCGACTTCAATGCGAAGTCCGGCTCCGAAAACACGGACTATGAGCGTGTCATGGGACGTCATGGTACTGGATATATGAGTGAAAACGGTGAGTTGTTGACAGAATTCTGTGGCAATAACGACATGGTGATTGGAGGATCGCTATTTCCCCATCGACCGGTGCACAAACTCACGTGGGTGGACAAACTAAAAATCAAATCGACCACATCTCAGCCGAAAATGGAGACGGAGCCTTCTTGATGTCCCAAATAAACGCAGTGCTGATATCGCATTTGACCATCACCTTCTAATTGGAGAGATCTGATTGCGTATTGTTCGGATTCAGCGACGGGAGGAGACTCGGACGATATTCGCATCCTCTACGATATCTCACGACGCCTGAGTGTAGCAAGGAGGAATCCGAGGATGCCGGTGAAAGACTCGACAGGTCAGTTATTCACCGACCCAACTAATCAACTTAAACATTGAAGCACTTCGAACAACTTCTTCAAGTTTCGACGCCCGACCAACCATCAGCATCTCAGCATGAGCCGCCTAGGGTACGACGCATTACCCACGTCACCTCCGAATATCCATCATTGCAGGAGATTGAAGCAGTCATCCGCATTTCAGCAGAGATGCTCATAGCTGTCCCCGTTCTATCTGCGCAAATGTTGCATCAATTATTCAGCAATTTCTGGGAAACCGCAACTTTTCCGGCTGACTGTGCGCCTTAGTGAAGGTAGCGAGGCATCATGTTACTGTGCATAGTTCTCAAAGTTCTGTGCAAATTTATCCTAAATCGGATACAGGAGAAAATAGATTCGACTCTCCGACGGCAGAAGGTAGGATCCCGCCCAGGAAGATCATGTGTGGACCATATTGTCACGCTCCGAGTCAAGTCAACGAATTCCAAGAGTCCCTCTACCTGGTATTCATTGACAACGAAAAAGCATTCGATCGTATGAACCACGATAATCTGTGGGCGCCCTTAGACGCATGGGAGTTCCGGATAAAATCGTCGGCCTCATCGAAGCGCAGTACGAAGCTTTTACGTGCAGAATCTTGCATAACGAAGCTTTGTCTGACCCCATCCGGGTAGTCGTTGGAGTAAGGCAAGGATGCATTCAATCCCTGCTACTGTTCCTCATCGTAATCGATGAGACCATGGTGGTTTGCCGCAGGAGTGGATGGAAGGTGTCGTGTGTCCCATCTACAAAAAGGACGATAAGCTGGATTGTAGCAACTACCGCGCAATCACATTGCTGAACGCCGCCTACAAGGTACTCTCCCAAATTTTATGTCGTCGACTAGCACCAATTGCAAGGGAGTTCGTGGGGCAGTACCAGGCGGGTTTTATGGGCGAACGCTCCACCACGGACCAGGTGTTCGCCAAGTACTGCAGAAGTGCCGCGAATACAACGTGCCCACACATCATCTATTCATCGACTTCAAAGCCGCATATGATACAATCGATCGGGACCAGCTATGGCAGCTAATGCACGAAAACGGATTTCCGGATAAACTGACACGGTTGACAGCGACAGCGACGATGCATCGGGTGATGTGCGTAGTTCGAGTTTCAGGGGTATTCTCGAGTCCCTTTGAAACCCGCAGAGGGCTACGGCAAGGTGATGGTCTTTCGTGTCTGCTATTCAACATCGCTTTGGAAGGGGTACGAAGAGCAAGGATTAACACGAGTGGTACAATTTTCAATAAGTCCGTCCAGCTATTTGGCTTCGCCGACGACATAGATATTATGGCACGTAACTTTGAGAAGATCGAGGAAGCCTACATCAGACTGAAGAGGGAAGCCAAGCGGATCGGACTAGACATCAACACGTCGAAGACGAAGTACATGATAGGAAGAGGTTCAAGAGAAGACAATGTGAGTCACCCACCGCGAGTTGGCATCGGTGGTGACGAAATCGAGGTGGTAGAAGAATTTGTGTACATGGGCTCACTGGTGACTGCCGAAAATGATACCAGCAGAGAAAATCGGAGACGTAAAGTGGCTGGAAATCGTACATACTTTGGACTCCGCAAGACGCTCCGATCGAATAGAGTTCACCGCCGTACCAAACTGAAAATCTACAAAACGCTCATTAGACCGCTAGTCCTCTACGGACACGAGACCTGGACGATGCTCGTGGAAGACCAACGCGCACTCGGAGTTTTCGAAAAGAAAGTGCTGCGTACCATCTATGGTGGGGTGCAGATGACGGACGGTACGTGGAGGAGGCGAATGAACCACGAGTTGCATCAGCTGCTGGGAGAACCATCCATCGTTCACACCGCGAAAATCAGACGACTGCGGTGGGCCGGGCACGTAGCCAGAATGTCGGACAGTAACCCGGTGAAAATGGTTCTCGACAACGATCCGACGGGCACAAGAAGGCGAGGTGCGCAGCGGGCAAGGTGGGTCGATCAGGTGGAAGATGACTTGCGGACCCTCCGTAGACTGCGTGGTTGGCGACGTGTAGCCATGAACCGAGCCGAATGGAGAAGACTCTTATATACCGCACAGGCCACTTTGGCATTAGTCTGAATAAATAATAATGGTGGGTGCGATTGACCGTGTAGCAAACCGTGGGCTGTCCTGGCAGCCTATTACTATGGAGCATCTAAACGACTTCGATTTAGCTGATGATATTGCTCTACTAGTTCAGCGACGCTCTGATATGCAGAGTAAGCTGAAGGATCTGGCCGACCGATCCTCGACGGCAGGTCTCACCATCGACGTAAACAATACCAAATCGTTGTAATATGTAAACACAAACAACCCCTCTAACTTTACCGTAGCCGGGCAAGCAGTGGAGAAGGCCTAAAACTTCCAATATCTTGGCAGCCAGTTAGCGTTAGACGGTGGAACCAAGATCGATATAGGATCAAGAAGGCTAGGGCTGCTTTTGTGAGTTTACGAAATATATGGAGATCCAATAAGTTTAGTCAACGCACCAAATTTAGAATATTCAACTTGCTGCTATCAACGAGTTTGTCAAACAGCCAATATTGCATGGAGGCAAAATCGATGAAGGAGCCGTATGACTTCATTTTCCTTCAGGTGAATGACATAAGGCAGTATATATCTTCCCAGGCTTTTCAAAAATATACACATTAAATTAATTTCATCCTCTTCGAATTGACTCATTCTGCCACGTATCCCTATACGTATCGGCGTATAGGCTCAAGTTGTTATTGATGATGGAACTGTTGTTAGTTTGAATATGCTCGATGGTTTGTATTAGACTTTTAGTGAAATTATCATCGTAATCAAATTCTACGATGAATTAACTGAGGAAAATGGTACATACGAAACAGAGCGAGTAGAGTTTGGCGATCGTTACTACGCCGCTAAATCGTTTATAATGGAGCAGCTTAAGGAACACCAGAACTTACTGAATCAATCTGTACGTCCGGAGAACTTGACGTTGCAAGGCAAGCTCGTCGATCATGTGCGATTGCCACAGATTAAACAGCAGGCAATTGCAGGGGATGTGGACGAGTAGTTGAATTTTCGTAATTTGTTCACGTCAATTATAAACTGACGAAAGGTCCTCCCGGAAGTGAAAAAACTACACTATTAGCTGTTTACAAGGCGAACCCAAAAGCCTCAACGACCCTCTGCAAATTACGAAAGGGAACTATCAAGTTTCTTGGCACTTACTTCTACGAAGGAACAATAATAATAAGCAGTTGAAAAAAACGCCAGGTCCTATCGATGTCTGAAAAGTTTAACGAGGGAATCTGATGTCGAGCTTCTTTGAGGGCTTCGAGAGAATCTTGCAGACCTGGAACCAAATAATTCAACCAGCCGACTACAAGGATTTACTTCTGGTGAACATTTCGTCTGTGCAACTCAATCCAGTAGCCCGCCAAGGCTGGGAAGAGTTTTCGATCGGCAAAGAGCAGGATACCCTGAAAGACATGCTAGAGTTGCTTCAGCGACGCACTCACGAACTTGAGTCTATACCATCACGTTCGATTGATACTTGATACTATGAGACCAAGCGGCAGCAGCAGAAACCAAGGCTCACGGTGCTGAAGACCAGTTACAGAACAGTTGACGCAACAGCCTGTTCTGGAACTCACCAGTATTTCAAGGGATGACTGTATCGGACAGAGAGTCTTTGCTGCGTACAAAGTCGTTATGTCGCAATTGTCTGAAACCTGGACACGTGACAAAAGACTGTCAATCGAAGTTCCCTTTTAAGCATCGCAATAAAAGACATCATACACTATTACGCTTCAAGTCAGGGAAGAATCGCGCGAAGGTTGCGTCTGTGGTCGCTAGTGCGGCTCAGTAATTCTCAACTCAGGTACTGTTGGCAACTGCTATCGGCGTTGTAGAGGACAACAATGGGAATCGGTTCCCAGCCGAGCACTTTTAGACTCAGGTTCAGAGAGCAATTTCATTTCAAAATTGTTGAGTCAGCGATTACGGGTAACGAGAAGTTAAAGTGGATATTTCGTTGACTGGATTCGATCAAGCAGCATCATGAGTGAAGCAGCAGGTTTGTTTGCGGGTCTCAAGCTGCGTTTTTTGGTACTCCCTACGGTTACGGTCAACCTACCAACGTCGACGATAAACTCTACTGGCTGGACCATTCCAAATGGTTCAATTCTAGCTGATCTGACGTTGGCTATGCCCATGGCTTTAGTGCTTGGCATTGAACATTTCTTCGAAAGTGGACAACAGTTTTCGTTGGGTTATCACCTCCCGGCCCTGAACAAATATGTTTTCAGCCGGGTGGTTTACGGGGGATGCACAGATTTGAAGGAATCTCCAGGGATAAATTGCAACGTGTTGGCGGTAGAAGGTTTGGATGCTCTGGTAGCATGCCGGAGGACGATATTCTGCCAAAGAAAGACGACGCACTATCACTGAGTCACCGGACATCGCAGTTAGACGCCCAACAAACAACGACAAGCTACAAATAAGCATCTAGGTTGAATTATTGTTTATTTGTGATCTTCGTAGCTGAATAAAAAGGATGCTGAATAATTCGCTAGACAGATTTCATTTCAGCATTTATTCTAACTAATATTCGACATGACCTATTTATTTGTTTACTACCTTTATTTGAAGTCGAACTAACGTTTTCATTTTATCACATTTCAGCACATTGGGGAAGTTTAACAATGTGCTGAACTAATGAATTTTAAAGTTCTCTGTTCGACTATGATATGATGCTCTGAAAGGGTGGTCGAATTGAGTTTGAATAGTAAGTTAATAAGCAAGCATTTAGACATCCTTCTTAACCTTTGTCCTTCTTAACCATTGGATTTCACGTTTATCTGATCTATCGCACAGTGGAAAAAAACATTATGCTTTTTCAGTTTGAGAGAAAATCTGGATTCTAGATCTGGAAAATTTGATTTATAGGAAAAATGGATGCTGAATAATACAAATAGACAAAAATAAATCAATAGAGACAATAAAAAGACAATAAAATAATGATTTATTTTCAAGACATGCTTTTTATATTCGTGATTTATTAAGCTGTCGGAGATTATAACGAACAAAACTGCTGGAGCAATAGAAAAAATCATGCATTCATGCGGAAATAAATTTACTAAAAGCCGGACATAACCCCGTTGAATAACGTCGGAAAATTATTGAATCTTTGATGTGTGGAATCCCACTATTATCGCATGGATGATGATCTTTATTGCGGAGAAATTGGAGTAATCTTAGCATTTGACAATCATATCGCAACCGTTTATCAAGAGATTCTGAGGAAGGCCGAATATACATTGATTTTATTTTCACAAATTTATAAATAGCATTTATTTTATCGTTTATCGACATTAATTTTACGTATTTTTCCTAGTATGCGATGGTTATGACTGGCTGAACAATGGTTGAAATAAAAATCTTGTTCAGTTATTAACAAATTATGGTTTGACAGATCGACTTGTTGAATAAGAGTCCAATTATGATTCATATCCAGCAATAATATTATTTATGTTATGCATTGAGTGAGCCATATCTAACTAATCAAGGATGGCGCGGATGACAACGTTACCGGCGGATGATCAAATGACAGCAGTTCGAGACCCGATTTAGGAAAATTATAAAATGATTATATGAAAATAGCAATTGCTTCAAAATACGTTCATTGGAGATCTTGATGATGTTACCTTCTATGCGTTATTATTTTCGAATAATTCACATGTAGCTGAATTGAGGCTTAGTAAAATGCATATTAAAGGTTTAACGAATCAGTTAATAAAGTTGTTTTTCAAAATGAGATGTTGTAGTTGTATAACTTCGCCAAAATTGTGTGAACAAAGATTGAACAGAAGTTGTGATAAGAAATAGTACAGACATAATTCAACACAGCGCTGAATTAAATCATCACACTGATGTTAGTTCAACTAGTGAATGTTTGTTGGGCGTCCTCTTGGCACTGAACGTAGATTGGCAAGGGATACTCATCTTCGATCACAATATACAGATTCCATGGGGGAATATGAACAATTGGGACACATGCGTAAGATAAATGATCTATGTTCCGTCAAACGGTGCTATCCTGTCGTAATCTGGCAAAGTGATGTATACGTCATTTTCCAAAAATTGTGTTAACGAGTAGTATTCATCGAGCTTTTTAACAGAAAAATGGATAACATGTAGGTTGTAATCTGGCGCATACGCCACTTTTTCAGATTACGGCAGTATCTACCCCATCACTCAGTGATCAAAGAGAGAGCAAAACCATATCAACGCACCCGTGGTATTTGACGCGAGCTGCAAAACTTCAACAAGCTGAACGACGTTCTACAGTGTGGACCAGTGATACAGCAGGGTTTGCGGTCGCTGATATCTCGACGCTGGGTGAAGCAGATAATGTTGATGGCGAACGTTGAAAACATGTTCCGCCAGATAGATATCTGCAGTCTGCACGTATGACAGAGCTCTATAATGTATCTTTTGGCGTCCAACTAGAACAGCAGAAATGTTAACGTTCGAGCTGAATACTGTAACAGAAGGATCGAAACCAGCTCCATTTCTAGCTACACGGACGTTAAACTTGCAATTGATGAGAGGGAAAGGTTTCCACTCGCAGCAAAAGTTGTTTGCGAAGATGTCTACATGAGCGATGTGATTACGAGTAGAGACAACTTAGACTAAGCGATTACAATGCGAACCGAGCTCGGTAGCATAAGTTCTAGTTGTGGATTTCGAGTTAGGAATGTTCTGCCATTCCAAACGTTGATGGATTCAACCTAAATCGAAACTCGTAAGTGACAGCTTCCGGGTTAACTTGGCTGCCTACGACGCGACGGATGAATTCATGCTGAAGTTCAATATCCCTCAGATGAATACAGTGCAAACAATCACTAAGCAGAAACTGTCAAAAATTGCATCTATTCAAAAATGGTCCAATGCACCGAGTTCATCATTGACGTTTGAGACGGGCGCTGTTTACTTAGAATGAATACTTTTTCATTCATCGAGTTCATGCAAGTGTTCATTTTTAGTAAACAGCGCCCGTCTCAAACGTCATTGTGTTCATTCGGTGCATTGGACCATATACTTTAAATATTTGTGAACGAATTCCACGTGCGTACTCTGCTGGGTTGGAGCAATACCCACGACATCGAATGTATTTGTATTTGTCGCGAATCGGGTTTCGAAAATTCAAACCATCACTGAAAACTTTTGATGGAAACATGTCCCTGGAACTCAAAACCCGACTGATCTCACTTCCAAAGGTATAACACCCCAGAAAATGGTGGAATGGGCCAGAAAGGCTAGAATTAGAACCAGAGCATTGGCCGAATGCAGGAAACATAGCAGAGGATGAGTCTGTGGATGCAGATTGGCGTCTGTAGGTGATAGTGAGCGTTAGTTCAGTTGAGCAAGAATTCAACGATTTGCGGTTATTTAAACTGCTCTGTACTCCTCGCAAAAATCGTACTTCTGGGTTTCTTATGGCTGCGTAGTTGAAAAAGCTGAAAATGTTCTAATTCAACGGGTTCAGAAGGAAAGTTTTTGAAAGCGTTATAGGCAAAAAACAATATCTGTAAAATTATCGCTACGCTAGTTTAATGCCTATTTGGACAATTGTTTTTCTTGATCATGTCTAAAGGAACATATTTTCCTAATAATTGCTAAATTTTAACATAGTTATGGATTTTAAAATTATTGTTTATGGATACTCCTGAATTATGCTATAGATTCATGGCAGCGTTTGATGGAACAATCAGATGTTATTTACAGATCATTTCTTATTCTTTTATAGATCGTTTTTGCACATTTAACGGTACAAAGTAAGGGCTAGTTCAGTGCGTGTTGGCTCTTGTTTCGGACGGCAGAACGATCGCGCGATTTGCCGAAATTTTGTGTTTTGCATTGCGCGGCCGGTAATAAAGTTAATTAGTTCAGTGCGTGTTGGCTCTTGTTTCGGACGGCAGAACGATCGCGCGATTTGCCGAAATTTTGTGTTTTGCATTGCGCGGCCGGTAATAAAGTTAATTAGTTCAGTGCGTGTTGGCTCTTGTTTCGGACGGCAGAACGATCGCGCGATTTGCCGAAATTTTGTGTTTTGCATTGCGCGGCCGGTAATAAAATTAATTAGTTCAGTGCGTTTTGGCTCTTGTTTCGGACGGCAGAACGATCGCGCGATTTGCCGAAATTTTGTGATTTGTTTTGTTTTTTCCTTAGGACGGTTCGTAAGTAAATTGATGAATATATTTTATTATTTTTACAGCATATACTGTTATTGACAAACGCTCTATATTGTCGAATAGAGCTCCCTATTATTCACCTTTCCCACTAACACAAATTTTCCTTCCCGAGACATCTATGAAGGTAGTATGGGTTCCCTGCATCTTCACTAGTAGATGTTGAACTAACATTCCTTCCCTTCCTTCCGTGATTGTAAGGACGTGGCCAGGTATACAACTGCTGCTGTATAGGAAAAGGTACTAATCCCAAGTACCAATTTGCGACAATATACAGTAGATTGCTCAATTCAAGCTCTGTCTGGTGGGGCGGGCGGGTGTCGCGAGAGAGGGTTCTCTTCGTCGACTTCCCCTCGTTTGAATGGAGGTGACGGGCAGGGAATTTCTTTGCGGTTTATCACCTCAGAATGCAAGTTCGCATTGTTTTCTTTCGTTCTGAGGTGATAAACCACAGAGAGATCTGCTTCTTGTCACTTTTGTTTAAAGGAGGGGGGGTCGACGGGGAGGGTCCTCTCTTGCGACATTCGCCCTTATTCCAGATGGAGCTTGAATTGAGCATTGTATAGCCACCCACGATTTGTACAATCCCATATGCTATGCTATGCTATTTAACGGTACAAAGTAAGGGCTGCCATTTAAAATTACCAATTTTTGTGTTGAACTACAACAAATATTTGATGAATCAGATCAGTGCTTAGAAATTCAGCATCCAAATATTTAACGAAAACTTTGTATACAATTTATCGACTGTGCGTAAGCAAAGCAGCAACACGAATTGTGAAGGATTATGTCATAACATAGTATCCGATTTCGTCTCTGGTGTAGCCGTACGCGGATTAGGTCACCCATCCACTCCATGAACCTGAAAAGCATATATCCAACAATTTGTCACATTATATCCAAAGATGGGTACTTGTTGACAAATAGCAACAGAGTCCCCAATCGACGAAACATAGCAGGGAGTACATTCTATATCGCGCACATACTTGAGCACTTAAATGTCAATTAATTCCAGTGAAAGGGCGGAGAATCTCATAAATGATGCTTACTTCTCGCATGTAGCATAACCGGTTCGTTGTCATCTGTGTCAAGAGAACGCGCGACATCAATTAATGATGAATTGAATCAGTTCCCTCATGAAGTTGCGTTCTCCATTAAACGGAGATCCGTTGGAAGAGAATGATATACATAAATGGATTAGTAAAACTCGGGATTTATAGATCCAATATAGAAATGAAACTTTGGTTGCTCACGCGGCAAAAACGATTAACTTAGAAATAATTCCACACGTTTGCCATGTTTATTGATGAAGTTGATGACTACTGAATTGAATTAGCTTAGAATTCAAGATCAAAAGATCAACTCCACCGAATGGCTAGTTGTCGGCGGCAGACAGGAGGCATGTGTTGGCTGGTCTAACAATGCATACGGTCATTAAGTGGATGATGATATGAATGGGACGACCGTTGTTGAAGCATACAGTTTTCATACCATAAGTCAGTCTGTCCGTCTGTCACGGTGTCAAGCATCGGCAATAATGCTGCTCTAGCTCTGTAGCACCGTCGAAGGTTGGTTAAACGATTCAGCTACCTTCGTATCTCCCATACACCACAACACCGCAACATCAGCGCGTGTACTCACTACTCCGCGAGATGAGTAAGGTATAGAAAAGCTGAATGCACCGTGAATCATTGACATGAATATTAATAGCGCGCTGAAAGACAATTAGGTGAACGAGCATTGTAATGGTGTGTAGATATAGGTGGCGGAGTGGAGTTACGATTGACCCATTAACCTTGCCTGGTCTGGGTCTCGAAAGCTTATGCAAACCTTTCATATGCATGAATGAATATAGTCAGACCAAGCATTCACACACAAGTTTATCAAATTTTTCATTATAATAGGAAAATTATTGAATACTTTTTAGGCACAAGTATTTCTCTATTCCATATAAAATGCATTAAATGCTTTTGCTCCTAATATTTCGATGTCGTTCACTCCATAGAAAAAGTATCTATGTATTATGTAAATCACATTGCAAAATATGTTGAATTTAGATCAGATCATTTATTTCAACAAATGTGTCTCTTTGGCTTCCACACCGCAACTGGCATTAGGGAATATATAAAACAAATTGCAAAATAACGGAATGAAAATTGATTACGGCACGGAAAAAAAATGAAACTTCCCTCAATTATGTAGTAGGGAAACTTTGGATAAAAAAATATTACGTTTCGTCGAGTTTTTTATACTATTCACCCCTGAAATTGACACGTTACTCATGGAAGACCCCTATGAATAGAGTGCTAATTTGTTACAATCAATAAATTATGCGCCTCTTGTGCCACATATAGGACCAGCGAAGTGCACTGACTGAACTATAATCATTCGATCCAGGCTATTTCCCATGTAATAGAGCAGGGCGGAATAATGCGGGAGTGCAGTACATGCAAGTTCACTTTCAACAATAACAAAACACGTACCAGTCTCAGCAGGTCACAAAAATGATGATTATAAGTTTATAGCGCCTACAATTGAGCATATGGATGGGCCAATTAACTATGTAGTGCTAACTAATATAGTACAGAACAACTACTGCGACATTTGCAAATGATGACGGTTTTCTACAAATAGGTATTGCGATAAATTTATCAACGGAAGTTGCCGTTTGGTGAAGTAGGAATAGATATACAACTATTTTTACGCTTATTGAAATCTATTACTATAGTAATTTCACATGGGCAATTACTGGATTTATTTTTTCTGAAGGGGAGATGTTTCCCAAACCGTCCAGTGGTCAAAAACCGATCCTTTTTTTTTACAAATGGTGCTGTCGGTGAATAAGTCTGTCTGTATTGACAGTTTAACTCAACCTCAGAACTAACAATTTTAATTTATCCAGCTACCTTCCTTTGTCGTGTAGTTCTTTGCTTTAACCCACTATGTGTTTTAACTACGAGATAATTGGTTTTGCACTGTAGGAGATAGCAGCAAAACGTTTTTTAACGTGAATTGTTAAATTTAACTGTAATTTATTCTTATTGCTCATGACCTTGGCTACATTGCATACTAGTTAAGTTAGATCAAATGCACGCATAACATGAACTACTCAAAATTGAGTTAAATTGGACCCACTTTCATTAAAAATGGAACAACTCAAAGCTTGAGTAAAAGATACTACTACAATAACATAATAATTGAACTAAAATAAGGGATTTGTACACTGTAAAATACACTTAGATTGACAGATGAACTTGTGGTTACATTTCCAAAACTCGAGGTGGCCCATCTTAAAACTTGCTTCTGACGACGAGCGATTGATCTCGGAAGGTACCGTCGTCGGGGCGACAATGGGTCAAATGGGGGTGAGAATGGGTCACTGTATTTACTTAGTACTATTTACTTAGAATGCTTGTGGAATGGATTGAATGTATCTGAGGGCAAGAAGACAAAATATAAGAGACCTTCTTGAACGGCTTTGCTCTACGACCTCCAGGCTTCCGGTGAGAGCGAAGACCCATTCTCACCCCCCAGACCCATTGTCACCCTCGATGGCGGTAATAAATTCCAGTACACCACACCTCTGACGAACATAGCACTGTATCCGGCCATGTAGTTTAGAGGAATGATGAAGTTACGTGAACGACGGTATTGAAATGGAATTAACTTATGAAAAAGCGCTAGCGGAAATTTCGTCTTTGCTAGCTTCCACAAAAAGACACATGAACGGTAGGCATATAAATTGTGTAGTGGACCTGGACATCCTATCAGGTTTGATTGAAGATGACTCAATCTGGCATAATGGTCAAGCCCGTGCCCAAAACGTACGTGTGGTGATCTACCACTACATTGTCTCAAAGCATCTACCCGTCAAGGTAGATCAGGACAATGAAAACCAGCCAGCTCATCGATAGGTAAATAATTATAAATATTTACCTCTCGATAGTTACCTGATCATGTATATATATAGTATGTAAGTAGATAATAAAATTAGAGTTAAGGTAGAACCAGAGGACGACGGCTTCACTTCATACGCAACTTTTCAGTGCAACTCTTAATCGGTCCATGGAGTACGCGCTAGGATTCACATGCAGAAACTCGCCGAACACGAAATGCGCCAAAACTAGAGCTTTGAACATTTAAACATTTACGGGGGCTGTAGAAGTCGCAGTGTAAAGTGTACGCAAAGTGGCTTAGATTTTTCCACATTGCTGGCCGATCAAAGTATCCCATTCCAAGTCTGCTTGAAAAACGAATCCAAGATTTACAGCTCCGTCTCTCCGGCTCTCCAGTAGCCTTGCGAGCAAAGGCGTAGGATTGCCAATCCGGAGATGGCGAGTTCGGTTCTCGGTCCGGTCTAGGATGTTTTCAGGTTGGAATCATTCTTGACTCCCTGGGCACAGTGTATCCATTGTACTTGCCACACAAGATACATACTCATGCAATGGCGGGCATAGAAAAGCTTTCAATTAATAACTGAGGAAATGCTAATAGAATACTATGTTGAAAAGCAGGCCAAGTTCCAATTAGAATGTAGAGCCATTGAAGAAGAAGAAGAAGAAGAGTCTCTTCTTCACGGTCTCGATCTTCTTGCTGGTACTTTTTGCTCCGGAAATCGAGGATTCAATATTCGCACGGCGGTAAGTACGGATGTCGGAAAAGAATTTACCGTCGATTAGAACGTGGTCGATTTTGGGCCAATCTTGACAAACAGCGCTTTTTCGATATTTTGTTTTAAATTTAAAAAATACTAAGAGGTATCAACAAATATGGGTTCTTTGGGAAAGTGGGCCTCAAATAAAATAAAGAATGGGTTGAGCAAATACAAATTTTTGACGGAAAAGGTACATTGTCCGTTTTTTCCACAGCCTGTCATTCGAAAGACCGATTTCTAATCTGTAGTATTTTAAGGTCACTCCTGACAGAATCCAAGTTTCAAAGTGCTCGCGTTTTCGAGGGCACACCACTCGATACGGAAGCAACGCATAACTGTCAATTTTATTTGTTCACGCATGCTGCGACGCAGCAAAGCTGAATCAACAAAAATGACAGTTGTCCGCCGCCTCCGTAACGAGTGGTGTGCCCCCGAAAACGCGAGCACTTTGAAACTTGGATTATGTCAGGAGTGACCTTAAGAAGCACTTCATGGGCATGGAAAACGACAGAGAAAATGACTATACCTAGGGTAAAACGTCCTATCGTTGTGGTATGCCCTAATGTTGCGGTAGTGTTAAAGAAGTCCATTCTGGATATAATACCATTGCAAACAATTGTGCGCTAAAACTCTTCGGATTAACGACTAGAACAGCTTTTGTTTTACAAAATTCCGTTCAAAACGATGAAAAATCAACATTTTTTGTTAAAAATTTGAATCCTTTGAGCCTATTATTGCAGTAGTGCTAAGTCTCCATAAGAATTACATGCAATACCGCAACAATAGGACTGACCTTCAAAAAATATCGCAACGATAGGCAACTGCGTCCTATTAATGCGGTAGTTTGTTTTTATTGTGATAAACAACATAGGGTAGAGGACCATTTGGGCAGTACCCCCTATTCCCGTCCACAACATTCATTATTCGATCGCATTATAACCGAGTTACCTGTTTTTTAGTGCATGGTTAGTTTCACAAGTGCAAAGTTAGCTGATCACAATCTATTAGTGTACACATATATTTTACGTGCAGATTATTCTGAGTGCACCAAAAAAAACAATGACAGTCATATTAATATTTCCATTCAGGCCAGATCAAGTTTTGTCATGAAGAAACAATTTGCGATTGGAGATAATGAGATGACGACTTGTACGTCTTCAGATGGCCATTTAATATGTGCTCTTCAAAAACAGCGGCTACATCTTTCATTAAATACAAAATCCGGTTTTATGAGTTATTAATATTATGTTTTTAATCTAATTTGATGAAGTCCCTTAAGAAAAACATTGTTATCTTGTGTCATATTACCGTCATCTGACTAATGAAAATAGCTGAGTAATGATGGCAGTGGCAAATTGTTATATTATTGGAAATCAAATTTTATTTTTATGATCTTAAATCTATTTGTGAAATTCTTTTGCATATCAAAGCGCTTAACGTCAAAATTTTACATATATTGACAAACAAAAGCTCTTGCCAATAAAAGAACAACACAAAAGATGCAGGTTAAAGACATGGATTTCGATAATTCATTAACGTGAAAAATAACGCAGCCGTTATCGTTGAATTAACGGAGAGCATTAACGTTACACTGAAAACAGCGGTGCAGTCAAAATTACCATATTGATGGTTTAAATTAAATGCACAACGCCACTTGATTTGTGCAGACTACATAGTGCATTGAATTTGAACGAAATATGTTGTAAAAATTACTATGGATTTAAAATTGGTATGATCTTATTTTATATTTTTATTCTATGTTAAATAAATGTTTTTCTTCACAAAACCAGCACCAGTGAAGTATACGAGAATAGCGTCTTTTACTAATTTTTCTTCTGACAGCAGTACCATTATTGTTTGTTAATAATACCATGGACCATTGACGGCATAGTATTTTTAACACAAAGAAGTGGTCAATTTGAACGCAATTGGATTCAATATAAAAACATTGTAAAATAGTTATTTTAAAAATGGTTCCATAGTAAAAAATACTACATCAATTATTTCAGTGTACCGTTGATTAACGTTTTATGAAGATTAACGAAAAACTCGTTAGACGTTGAAATTAACATTAACGGATTAACGAAACGGCGTTAATCATTAATTAACGTTAACAACCTGGATTAGGTGTTAGGTTGTGCATTGTGCAATTTGGAATTCATTGCTTGCCATGAAAAACATATGCATGCCATCAAAGATGCCTGCGATGTGTGGTTTCGCTTGCGCTCAAACATATACACAGGAACGCGCGCCACACCACATATCTAAGCAACCTTTGATAACATGCGCACGTTTTTCATGACAATCAATGATATCCAAAGTGCACAGCCCAACTCCTAATACATCATCCGAAACTTCATAAAAAGTCATCTAATCATCGCATAATGTTCTGTGGAATTGATCTTTAACATATGAACTACCTTTGTTGCAATTCTGAGCTCAATCGGGCATACCGAACCAATTTCCTGGACGAAAGAGTGACGAGGTGTGTTTTCCTATGCATTTTGGCTAAAACCACCATATATCAAATGC
Source organism: Armigeres subalbatus (assembly GCF_024139115.2). Lineage (NCBI taxonomy): Eukaryota > Metazoa > Arthropoda > Insecta > Diptera > Culicidae > Armigeres > Armigeres subalbatus. Next base: position 307,261,916 of record NC_085140.1, read on the forward strand.
GCCAGCTTATGCAGCAAACGATTGATCTGAAATTTTCAGAGATTTATTTTCTTACCCAAAGGCACAATCCTGGGGGTGGCCCGTAGAATTCGACAACCATACAAGGCTGGGCCACTCTAATATGCAGTTCAAATTAGTTTGATGCAGATGATCTAAGCTCTCCAAATTGTTCTGGAGTTCAGATCAATTGGTCTATCAGGTCAACCATCCCTGGTATCAAACCTGGTATTCCCAAGAGCCCTGGCAAAATGAACGCGTGCCCTTGCGTATTATATGCAGTTCAAATTAGTTTAACGAAAAAATCGTTAGGCGTTGAAAGCAGATATTCTAAGATCTCCAATTATCAATATGATTGATATTGGCATCTGTTAGTTAAGCTGTTTGTATGCTGTTGTATGAGGAAGAAATACCAATGACACGAGTTACAATAAAAAGACTAAAGCTTTCTTTGCCCCCTCTTTCCCTACGCCGTTTCGGCCATAAGTTTGGTTTCACCCAAGGTTTCACCCTATAAAAAAACGTGGCAACATTTTTACACATATTTTTTCACGGCTCATTCGAAAGTATATGAGTAGATCTTAAACTTGAGATTTTTGACCGAACACTTTCTTATTGGAAAGCAAGCTAAAATTTGGGCCAAAGTTGCACTTTTTGTTCAAAACTAAATATCGTTTAATATCGCGTGACTTCTCTCAATGAAAATGAAAATCTCCGTACTGTATAGGATATCACTCTGTAGGCGGCAGACAAGTGGCCAGCTTTTCCGGGTCCATCTTGATGCGCTTAGCTTCGATACCATCCTTACCAGCTGCTTTATTGGTCTTTAGCTGTTGGATAGCAGCTCAAGGTTGGGGAAGGTCGTCCGCTGGACTGACGTAGTCATCTCCATGGTAGCCTTGCCTTTTACTGCCTGTACATCTCTTGTTAATTATTCGTTGCTTGTTTTTTTTAAAGCTGGAATGCAGGGCCTAACATCAATCCCAAAAATTTCCGGTGGACCATGGTGCACAATTTTGTTGGTACTCAGGTTTTGTTGGTGATCAGCCGCTCCTAACATGGAAAACAGACGCTGTTGTTTTTTTCCTGTTCGGGTGAGCCACTGCGACCAGTTATTAGATCTATTGTAGCGTTACTCGTATCCTTAGTGTGTAAGTGCGTGGCGAATTGCTCCTTTATCATTGAGAGGCAATGCAGTATCAGTTTCGATACAGTTGTTGTTTTGCTTTCTCAAGAGCACCATGACAAGGTCCCGCTATTTAGACACTTCACAGAGAGCAATCCCATTGAAGGAACAATCCCTTAGAAAACAGAACGGTAATACAGTTATTCGGCTATGCATCGGAGCCCTAGCCACATCCTTGTCTCGCTTCTAGAATATCACCAGTAAAACGCTGGAAACCCGGGATTTAGCTCTTCCTACAAGACTATTTCAAGCTACATAATTTGTTCTATAATAAGAATTTCCGTGTGTTCCTCTCACTACCATTGTTCACCAGTTGAAGAGTTAGTATGTATTTAAACTCCTAACTCGATATTCCAGCAATTAGATCAGCCTAGGGCAATGGACACCGAGGTTTTTTTTAACTTAATTGCTTCCGCTGCATACAGTTCAGCCTCAAACGTAGAAATTCAAGTCTTTCAACTATCTACAGGGTTACATTAATTATGTTTTATTTCTGAGACTGCTGTTGGTATCGAGGACAAAATACGGTGAATCCTTATTTACCACAACTTATTGCCCTAGCTAGAAAAATGGATTCAGCTAGGGCTCTTTTTGGTACATCTTACACCGTAACACACTACGCCAAAGTGATCTACCGTGTTACGGAAAAACGTTGTTGTTAATGTGAATCGCTTCTAACATGGAGAACAGACGCCTATACGCAAAAAAAGCGTTCATGAATTCGTGAACTCGGTGTATTTTTTCGTGAACAACAGCCACGGATTCGGGAACACAGTCACGTTTTCTGGAACGTTTATGAATTGAATTAAATCACGGTGTATTTTTGCTGGTTCACGAATTCGGGAACGCATTTTTTTGCGTGTAATGGAACAATAATCACCCAAGTGTAAGACGATTTTTCCAGAAATTATTGACGGTTACAGTTTACATTAGACATAATTTCGGTATATTGTTTTGAACGTACCGTTGCGCATTCGAGGATTGAAATGTCAGAAAAATAATTTAACACTCCCTCCAAAATGACCAGTCAGAACTGAAGTTATCTATGGTTGAGTCCTCACCTATTGTTGTACATGTGTTGTACAATGTACAACAAATGATGCATTATTGTCGGAATGCAAAACACGAAGGTAAAAATAATCTCCAGCTAATATTTGTAAAAAGGGTTATGTCTTGTAATTATAAAGACTTGTCAATTCTATAACAAGTGTTATCGTCCTGAAAAGTGAATCAACAAGTCCGCCATGTTCGATTGAACAATATAACAAAAATTAATACTAACATTGTCGCATTCATCTTAATCGTTATTCACTTCAAATCTGTTAAAACCAAACATAGTCGTTACCACGCCTCATATCCATATCCAAAGTTGAATTAAACGACCATGGCCTCCAAAATTGTTACTGACAAATGATCAATTCGCTCCATACATTCAGTCCGCCTAGTGCTGGTGTCATTTATTAAATTTGTTTTGAATTCCTACCTTGCTGAAACGCCGCAACCATCAGGAATGCAGACAAGAAAAGCAGCGCTCCGTACTTGGCCATAATAATCGCTTGCTTAATTTGCGTCTCACCAACGGGAAGCTGTATCTCACAAAATCTTCGAACGGTGTCACTGGAATCCGTATCCTTGTACTTCTCTTCTGTCTCCAACTGAGGCTGGTCGAGCAAGCAGACAGAAATCAAACGATCAGCAACGATTGCACTCGCAGACGGTAACTGGTTATTTTTGTATATTTTTGAACTGCAAATCAAAACATTCACACCACAGTAGCGTAACGTAAGTGTGACAATTTCTGTGACTGTATCCAAAGTTTCACGAGCAAATCACAAGGTGATTTTTCACACGCTGTGTATAACACGCACTTAAAATCACTACCAAACAAGATATTCAAATCTGCACTCTCGTAACGTTTGATGAATTTTCCCACGAACAGAGAACAAACGGAAAATTGCGCGCGATTTGCAACCTGGGTGGGTGTGGGAGTACGAACAAAGAAAACTACGTTCAACCTAGCTGACGTCTGAAACGCGACTGAAACGACCAGTTTGGTGGGTTCGCGTACCAAGCACTAAGCAGAGAACAACCAGCCAACGATCAACGACTACACGCTGCTGGCTGGTCCGCCAACATCCACACGTTGTTGAACAAGTTCATACGCTCCATACGCATCCGATGAACCTGCAATGGCCACGCGCGCGTGAATGGAAAACTGTAAACAAATTTGAATGAGGTGAACGGTAGTAATATGTAAGTCATTGGGGCAAAGTTGTTTTTCTATGTATGGGTTGCAGTTCATCGAGTGAATATCTCAAGCAACTCGACTTAATATTAGTGATTGAAAAATAGGTTTTTCGGAAAATGATTTGAAAACAGATCAATTAGTCATTACTTCTCTTAACCCGTAATGAATGGTAATAATGAAATTAAAAGTTGCAAGAATTGGCAGAAGAGGAAACCGAATTGAAAATAGTTCAGTCTTCCATTTATCTTAATTCTATGGCTAAAAACATTGTTTTGCGAGAAAGGCAAAAACATGACTGTTGATTCAAATGAGGTAATAACATAACATGACTCAGATATTTTCATGTACATAACTACATCTCGCAGCCAAGCAATGATTTTTTCTAATCAAACCGAATAATTTCTCGATCCAACAACAACCATCATGATACCATGAACTTATCTCATAAATAAAAAGTGTTTAACAGTGTCATCCCAATTTTGGCAATAAAGGTCGGATATGCTCAAATAGTTCTGGATTCAATAATGCTATGAGAAATCAAAGAGACCTTCTTTAGACAAAAATAACAACTGTATGGGGATCGCAACGCACATCTTTACCCTAATTAAAATTGTGGAGTATACCCAAAGTTACGGAAATGAATCTATATCAATGCGACCATTCAATAAAAGTGTAAATGGGATGCAGAGTCAACTATAACGATGTCTTGGAGGGTTCCTTTTTTTTCAATGTTAATTTAGCAATAGTTGACAAAATAAAGTATACGTCATTAAAATTTGCAGTTTCATGCCAAAACACGGGTTGGCACTGTATACTATTATTCCTATAAACTCAATACATTCGAAGCCATCCACCGTAATTAATTCCCGTAACTACGCATCAAGCACCCAAAGACGATTGCCAAGCGCGTTGAGGCGTACTGTGTCGATATAATTGTCCCCTGGTCAGCGGTCGGTCAGCATTGTGCATCCAATCCAGCAGCTGCGGGCAATAGTTGTGTGCTGGTTTAACTGATACTGTGGTGGTGGTATCCGCTGCCGATGTGGAATGTGATCACTCGATACTTTTCTGCTGAAGAATTCGTCCGAATGGAAGGATTGGACAAGCGAATCAATGGGGTATCACCATCAAAGGAAAGAATAATTATTTCTTCTGTATTTTGTATTTTAATGGATTGGCTTTACATTACTAGTATTTCTTGTATGTATATTCGACACCCAGAAAATACTCAACTTTTGTTTAAAAATCAATGTATAAACTTAATATATTCATGAACTAATTTGTATTTTCATAAGATGTAAGGCTGCATGCTGAAAAAATACACAATATTGATGTACTACATCTGTGTCAAATGAGTACATAATTGTGGAGACGCATGATATACACTTTACCATGTGAGACCTACATCTATCCGTGTACCTCGTAGACGAACTTTGGAAAATCGAAATTAATTTATTGGTTTTTTTTCGGTAGATATTATACTACTCAAAGCAGACCCAATGAAAGTAAGAAAGATACAGATACGATTGATACCTCAAGCAAGCGGCAAGTGTGAAATGAATAGAAACTTAAGGTCACTCCTGACGGAATCCAAGTTCCAAAGTGCTCGCGTTTTCGGGGGCACACCACTCGATTCAGAGGCGGCGCACAACTGTCATTTTTGTTGATTTAGCTTTGCTGCGTCGCAGCATGCGTGAAATAATAAAAATGACAGTTGTGCGTTGTTTCCGTATCGAGTGGTGTGCCCCTGAAAACGCGAGCACTTTTAAACTTGGATTCCGTCAGGAGTGACCTTAAATTTAACAGAGGGCCAATTGTAAGAACAAACATTGTTGAAATCGTTGTTATTCTGCCTAACGTCCACCCAGGAATGGCTTGGATAGTGACGTGGGGCAGAATAACAACGCATTAAGTAGTATAATTTTCACCGAAAAAACCCAAATAATAAATTTCAATAAAGTCACGAGGTGATCAAATCGATTTTAATCAGAGATTTGGGAAAGATTGTACGTACATATGGTACCGGCAGGTATTTTAGGAAGGATATTGCGCTTCGACACACCCCCTCTAAAGTCGCAATTGCATATTTAGGTTCAATTTCAATTAGCTGCATAGTGAATTCTCTATTATGGAGGAGTTTGACAAAACAATGTCTCTATCGCTGGTTTTCGAGCCTATAGCGAGAATGGAATCCTGCCGGGAATATTATTCATTATTCATAAGAGTAAAAACTGAGTCGTTTCAATAACCTAACTAATAACCATTCGACCCTTCCGGCCAAACGACCCTTTCGGCCGAACGACCCTTTCAGCCAAATGACCCTTTCGGCCAAATGACCCTTTCGGCCAAATGATCCATTCGGTCAAACGACCCTTTCGGCCAAATGACCCTTTCGGACAAACAACCCTTTCGGCCAAACGACAGATGGGTTTCGGCCAAATGGCTTTCCACCGAATGGGTTTCGGCCAAATGACCCTTTCCCGTTCGGCCGAAAGGATCATTTGGCCGAATAGGTCATTTGAAAAGTGAGAAATTAGGAATTTTTCACCGTCTCACGACGTCTCACTTCCCACTCCTCATTTCTCACTTCTCACTGTGAAAAGTGACTGGTGCGAAGTGGGTAGTGAGACGCTTCACTACTCATTTCGCACTTTTAAATTTTCACAGTGAGAAGTGAAAAATGAGGAGTGAGAAATGAAACGTTTCACTTCTCAATCCTCATTTTTCACTTCTCACTGTAAAAAAGAGGAGCGCGAAGTGAGTAGTGAGAAGAGAAAAATGAAGAGTGAGAAGTGAGACGTCTCTTTTCTCATTCCCAATTTCCCACTTTCAAATAAACTACAGTATTTTCCCGATTTTATCACCCCCTGGGTAATTTTGGGGTGATAAAACAGGGTATGTGACAAAATTGGAAAAAAATATTTCCAATTTTTTTATTCATTTCACAAATATGAATCATTTTATGCCTTGGAAAGGCACACGTTATTTCTTGTCTAAAATGCTTACAGAATCCTTCGCAGGTACTCTAAAGTTATTTATAATAAACTACAGGCGGTGAAAGTTATTACATGAAAATCAATGTTGTTTGAGGTATTATTTACGCAAATAAAAAGAGTGAATAAAATTTCGAAAATTTTTTGGGGTGACAAAATCGGGTCGAAAACGTGATAAAATCGGGGGTAGACAAAATCAAGGGGAAGACAAAATCGAGGAGTGACAAAATCGGGCCAAAACTGTATTTGGCTGAATGACCGCCAATTGACTCTTTCGGCCAAACGACCCTTTCGACCAAAGGACCCTTTCGGCCAAACGACCCTTTCGGCCAAACGAACCTTTCGGCTAAACAACCCTTTCGGCCAAACGACCCTTTCGGCCAAATGACCCTTTAGACCAAATGACCTTTCGGCCTAATGACCCTTTCGGCCAAATGACCCTTTCGGCCAAATGACCCTTTCGGACAAACAACCCTTTCGGCCAGATGGGTTTCGGCTTAATAGTCTGTTCGGCCTAGTGGCATTCGGCCAAATGACCCTTCCCCCAATTGTTCAATTTGATATATGTATGCATATTAGAGTATGGCGTCATGGTCTTTTTTTCAAATCAACTGAACAACTGTACAGAATGTAGGGCCGATTGGTTGCTTCCTCGCTTTCCGCATCGCGTTTGAAGTTTGTATGGAAATTAGTATGGGAGAACGTATATTTTTGCATTTCTACTACTAGAGGATTCAGTTCATCGTAAACCAAGTGGCACAAAGTATAACCCAAAAGATGCCGAAAAACTTTGCTGAAGAAGACACGTTGCTGGAACGTCCACGAAAAAAGTTATAACGCTTCGAAGATTGAGTGTTCCAACCATATGCAAAAAATCTTTTATTCTGCCAGCACTGCCAAACTACGTAGACCAATAATTTACACGCAGAGAAATGTTTTTTAAACTCAATAATATTATGTATAAAAACAACAAAAATTATTATTGTTCCCCGGCTTATAATTTTATTTGTTGAATTCAACAAAAAATCAGATTTGATTAGACGAAAAATATTGTTGTTTCTACAATGTTCCAAAACAGCACTCAAAATAAAAATTGTTGAATTTACAATATATTTTTTTGTTTGTACAAAAAATATTTTTAATCCAAACTGAGTGTTATTTCAAAATAATTGATCTTATAGGACTTTGGAGCTAATGGGAGCTATTCGGAATCATTTCACACAGAAAAAAATCCGACAAGAAGGAAGATGGGTTTTGCCCTTCGATAACCCTAGGTCGTCCGGTAGTGCTGGCAGAAACATTGATTTCCTGCATATGGTTTGAACAATCAATTTTCGAAACGTAATAACATTTTTTGTAGACCTTCCAGCTACGTACCTTCTTCGACTAAGTCTTTCAGCATCTTCCAAACTATATGCTAACGTATTGAGTCACGTGATTAATGATAAATTGAAGCCGCTAATAGCAAATAACGATTCAGAAAAACCTTGATCTCACTTAATCGGACGAAGTTTGCGTTTTTCCATACAACTGCGCCCCACTCTAGTATGTATCTTGTGAGCCAAGTACAAAGGGATCGCTACCATCATTGAGAAAACTGGATTTAAATGATGCGCATGGATTGGGTATATGACGATGATGATGACTTTGCATAAGCTTTGGTTGATTTGGTAGATACCGTGGGCTGAATTCTAAAACGTTTTAGAGAACCTTGAGCATCTCGTATTCCAGAAAACTGATCACTGTCTCAACGATCAAGGTGACTAAACTTGATTGAGTGTTCAGATTTATTAAACAATCTGGTATAGAATCCAAATATTTCAGATTCATCTGCAAGCTGTCAGAAGCAAAATCTCCCCAAGGTTTTGGATATCTAGGTCTTCAGGGTATAGTCAAACTTGACCTTCAATATTTTTCCTGGGTAGCCGACATCCTGATGAACATTTTTGCTGAAGAAACTGGGGATCTAGCTCTCTTCGGTAGTTTTCCACAGCCAATCTCAAACGCTGGACATATATGACCCATCCGTCCCGAAAGGGTTAAGGAGGTCAAATATTTTCAAATTTATTATTATATTACCAACTGTGCCACCTTATCTTAGGGAACGTTCATAAATTACGTCACGCGGAGGAGAGGGAGGGAGAGGGTTTCTAAAAGTGTGACTACTCATATCAATTTATATGAAATTTCATGCAAAAAGTGGGACAATGAATGGAGGAGGAATTGACAATGGTTAATATTTCGTAACATCATTTATGGACGTTCCCTTGATGCACTCCTTACTTGTCAGGAACCTCAACCAGTCACCATTGATGATAAATATATACATTTCCTATGTCTTTTCACTAACCCTTGCCACCCGCTAGCATGTTCATGTGGTTTATGGACAGTCCTTTAGCATTTAAAAATGTTAGAACCTGAAAATCTCACATTTTACCAGCAATAAATCATTTTAACTAAAATTTTAGCTTAAAAAATCGTCTGAGAAAATTATTCCGATTTTGTCAGTGTTCCGATTTTATCAACTGAAACTCACGGACCGTGTTGATAAAAACGGAACATACCTGGATTGTAATATATTCCCTTTATTCTAGCTATGTCATTATGGCGTATCGCTATTGGAAGTGAGGGCCATTGTTTGACTAACAACTTCTCCCAAACACGGCTTTTCGAATGAAATGCACCACCGAATTGGGATTTGTTTTACCAACCTCAAGTGGTTCTATAAGCTCCTTGGTGAAAAACTTTCGTATTGTTCGAAAAATTGCCGAACATGCTAAGCGACATAGGTCATTTTGAAGTTTTTCTATGAGCTTAAAATGATATCGACTCGGACAATGACCTATAATGAGCCTTAGGTTCCTTTTAGATAAAATGTTGCGAGTCATGGAAACATTTGGAGTGGTAAAGCGTTTCAATTGCCTGGCATTGGTTGTGTTCCTAAAATCGGTTTCTATTTTCATAGAGTTTGCCTGGTTAATAATTTCAAAAAAAAAGATATTTTCGTTACTAGATAAAGATTGTCGCTGTCGTCGCTGTCCGGAACATCTTTTGCTGGCGAGGATAGGAGAGCTAAATGTCAAAGAAGGAAAATCCATACGATTTGACAGCTGGGTACCCAACATGTTCCGGACAGCAGAACAAAGGGAACCGAAGCGACAATCTTTATCTAGTAACTAAAATATCTTTTTTGCAATTCCTGATCATAATATCTGGTTTACAGTTCGTCTTTGAGTGATAAAACGGCCTACTTTTCCATACCAACGAAATGAATGCTTTAATGAACATTATGCAACTCAAATGGGTTGCATAATATTCATTATAACACTCATTTGGGTGCTATAATGAAAAACCAACACCAGAACAGTCGTTACGTGACTAAATTTTTGTAAATTAGCTTGGGTAAGTGCTCAAATAGTGTATTCTATGCGCCCCGTAATAAATTAAATAGTTTGGCGGTCATGAAATCCAAAATTTCCAAAGGCAAGTACATCTATCGCTTCACGGCTCATTGAACTTTGCAATGTGGCACGGTAATATGGAACTGATTCTTCTCCGCAGCAACATAATTTATTGGCAAGAATGATCATGTGGAGAAAATTAGACTACAATTTTGGAACAAATTTATCAAATTAAAGTCCATTTTTCGTCATTGCAAAAAATAGCGTGTGCAACTCGTTGCAAAACTCGATTTTTTCAGCACTCGTTGTATTTATCCAACTCGGCAAGCCTCGTTGGATAAACGTACAACTCGTGCTGAAAAAATCATCTTTTTGCAACTTGTTGCACAAACCACTATTTTGCAATTCCTGATCCTAATACCTTGTTTTCAGTTCGTCTTTGAATGCTAAAATGGTCTACTTTTCCATACCAACCAAATGGGTGCTTTAATGACCATTATGCAACTCAAATGGGTTGCATAACATCCATTATAGCACTCATTTGGGTGCTATAATGAAAAACCAACATGAGTACAGTAGTTACATGACTACATTTTGCTGAATTTGCTTGGGTAAGTGTTCAAATAGTGTATTCTCTGCGTCGCGTCATAAATTAAACATTTTGATGGACATGACATCATAATTTTCCAAATGCAAGTTCATCTATCGCTTCATGGTTTGAAGAGCTATGCAATGTGGTACGATAACATAGAATCTGATAGTTCTCTGCAGAAACATGATTTATTCGCAAGAATGATCATGTGGAATAAATTAGACTGTAGAATTTGGTACATTTTTACCATACTGAAGGTAATTTTTCGTCATTGCAAAAAATAGCGTGTGCAACTCGTTGCAAAACTCGATTTTTTCAGCACTCGTAGTATTTATCCAACTCGGCAAACCTCGTTGGATAAACGTACAACTCGTGCAGAAAAAATCATCTTTTTGCAACTAGTTGCACAAACTACTATTATTTCAAACTATAGAATTACTAAGAAATCTATTCTGTTATCACCAAATGATAGCGTAATAATTGTGTTGTGGTACACTAGGATAAACGAACGCGATCGTTGCTATGCCGTTGAGGTGAACTTGATACACTTTTTTTACCCTTTTCTTACCTATTATGAACTTTAAAAAGAACGAACTGAACGTGCCACGTTATGCGTCTAGCGGATAATCGGCGATGTTTCCGCATAACAGCAGGTTCACCATTCTGACCGTCTGACGCATGATTCTATCGAATATGCTTTAAACCTTCTTTACCTTCGGCAGAGGCACCTACCAAACCAACATGATTACCTATGCTACGCCAGTGAGGCTTGAAGGAACCAAACTAAGCGTAACTACACCATTGACGTGCCAGCTTTGAATGCGTAAGAAAATAAATTATTATGATCCAAATGATTGAGGAAGCTTAGATTTTTGTGGGTCAACAGACTTGATCGATCGAATATTTTCATGTTTACAATTTCAAACAACCTCCTCGTGGGCATATACAGGCATGTAGTTACCGTATTTCAATTCCAGATCTGTAGAAGAATCTTTTATAATAAATACCCATATATAGTCCATTAAAATATCAAATTTTATACTGAAGTATCATTTATACGTTTATCATTCTACACACCCAGAAAATTTACATCTACTTATACATTGCACTTAATTTTTCCTTATTCTTCGTTTCAAGCACCCTGGCACATGTAATCACTAAAGAATGGCGACATTAATATAAGCAAAATATAAAAAAACGCAGCAACCCAGTAGGAATCCAGACAGAAATAAGCCTTTGAAAGTTGATAATCCAGTTTAATGTTCAGCTACCTGGGAAATTATCTGGTCGTCTTTTCCATTACATGTTTAGTTTCCCAATGAAGTTTCAGTGAGCAACAGCAAATCAAGAATGCTTAGCATTTCCAACATTTTTTACCCTTAAATGCTCAATCTAAAAGTGAATGTGACTTCAAACCAGTTGACTATCAATAGGAACCAAAAGTGGTTAGGATCAATTACTGCTTATTTAATAATTAAGGGATTCTACTAATAGGTACATCAACAATCGCCTTAATTTGAAAGTTGAAGGAGATTGATAGTGAGGGTGTTTATGGCGAAGCCGTAAATAAACGCTGTTACACTTCACCAGGTTTATGACACATTGTTAAGGCACTTAGGCAGTGCTTTCAATGTAACCATTGTTGGTGGTAACTCAAACTCATGAATAGTGTATGCTTGAGAGCAAACAAGTGGCATACCCGAGCTCATTTTTTTTAGACGGTGCTTCTGTTTTTACTTGTTTTGTTTTCCAGTTCCTATCTCGAGTAGGGATATTCCAACGAAGTGTAAATGTTTTACTTGTCCCAAGTTCAAATGACAAGAAGTTGTTAAATCTGATTCAAACTCTAACCTGAGATGAAGAAATTGACCCCACATATAGGGTGAGCCTTGGATCCTCGCTAACGGCTGATAATAATGTTAGTCGTGAAATACGAAGGCGCATCATCTGTGGAAGTAGAGTTCCAGGGTTCCCCTACAATAGTATTCGGTACAAAACGCTCATATTATCGGTAGTCCTATATGGACATGAAACTTGGACCATGCTCGAAGAGGACTTGGAAGCACTTGGAGCATTTGACCATCTATTATCTCGGATAGGACTTAAGGATAGGACCATCGACCATCGTCTTGAAATCGATGAACATACGGTGCTTCGGGACCTGATATGTTTGGCATTTTTGAAGAAATACCGTATCTGGTCCATTTGATTGTCGAGCGGTCGTTGACTAAGTCGGATCGAGTACTTCTCACGAACTCGTTCACTATGTGTTACAGAAGATCATCTGGAATATCACTTTGTATGTGGAATTAAGAATGAATTATATTTCGAATGCTCTCCACTCTAACTTTCTTATATATAAAGGGCATATGATACCCTGACCTTTCTTCGAGTCTTTCAGTTGCGTTTCAGTTTTCCAGATTCTGACTGTCAGTCTGTGCAAACAAATTAGCCAGATTTTTCGAGCCAATCTTTGATAACATCCCTACCAACTGCATGAGCTGTTGAATGGCATCCTCAACATCCCTGGATGTGGGGTCGATTTACATCGTCCGCTGAATTCATAATTACTCTGCAGTATTGACCCTCATCAAATATACATTTATGCTTATATCTATCTCTAAATGATACATCTATCATTTTTTATGGTATTTCTTTTTTGTATAACTTTACAGGTCTATAGTTCTAGCGAAATTGAAAAACAATATGTTTAGCAACAGGCCAATCAGGAAGTTGATTCCAATTTTACTAACAATACAATACAGGTAAGCCTTAAGTATGTTTATAATTTAAAACACATTTTAACTTGAGATACACCTGTAAATATTAGAATAGATAGTAGGGTGGTTCAAAAAATCGATTTTGCTCCACAGCGCTCATCTGATTCTTTATTATGTTCTTAGTGTCCTCTGAAAATTAGAGCTCATTTGGATTTAAACTGGGGTGACATTGCGCATCTCGAATCGAATCACTCGATTCGTACGTTTTTGCATTCGTTTCGAAAAAAATGCGGCATTATGTATTCGACTTCATTCAGTCGCAGTACAAGATTTCGAATGGTGCTGTACTAGCTCAATCGAGTATGTTCTGTCAAACGAAATGTAAACAGAGAGAATAATGGGCCAAACACAATTGATACGTTTGCGTGCGTCAAAACGCACGCAAACGTATCAATTGTGTTTGGCCCATTAGAGATAGCTGTCTCCGTGTTTATCATGCGGCTGGAGAGACAACCTTCAGCGCATTGCGAATGTGAGTAAACAAAGAGAATAAGAGTAATTTCATCTGCGTGTAGCATGTTGCCTGTTGGAAAGGCATCCTTCATGGCATGAATTGGCAGTTAATTTATAAACAAGCAAATCGTGCTCAATGACTATAAAAGCAATATTATTTATTGAGCAGTTGAAATTAAAACATTATGCCGATACAACATGTTTTATAAATTGAGATATAGTTACGACACAAAATATAATTTATAATAAATTATAAACAACTCAGCCGTACGAAAACCATTTTGTTTTTGTTAAATGTCTTGGCTGTGCATGGCTTTTCTAAAACATTTGTTTAGTTTGATTGCTCTAATTGAAATCAAATGTCGGTCTTCCACCGTCATTAGTCGTCTGAGTACACGCGACCGCATGCGTAGAGCAATCAAACTCATTAAATGCTTTAGCATTTATAATATTTATTCGAGTTTATGCCACATATCCAATTTAGAGCTAAATAATTTAAAGCTAAAAACGGATTCGATAATAAATTACTTTGATGTTTCCACGTGTTTTAGTTAGATGCACTTGGATCATCTCTTGCGTGTTTTTTTTTATTTAACTCTTAACTATTTTACGTAGATTTTGGAATATATATGTTTTTACGCAGATTTTCCCCATAGATTTTTCACGCGGTTTATCGAAATTGTCAAGAAATACGTGAAAACTGCAAAAAAAAACCCAGATTAATCCACCTAGCGGCGATGGTGCCTTTCTCGCGCTAAAAGGTAATAAATGTAGCCTTTACGATTACACCTCGATGATGTACAAGAAAGGCAAAACAGTTACACCGTCTAATGTTATGATAGAAAATTTACACTAGTAGACGACAGATGGCGCTGCCAAAAGTTTCTCGAATTCCCTATGTTCGAATTTTGACTTTCGGACAATTTCATAGTACTATGAAACTGAACGAAGAGCATACTTACGCCTAAATGCGCGCAACACGAGCATCTTTATAGCACGATGAAACTCGTAATGGGAGCAAGCCACGGATAAACTTCAAAAATATTCATAGATGCAAGGCATTTTTCATAACACATTATTGTTCTATGTGATTATGTCTCATCACTATTTTAATATTATCTATTTTTTGCAATTCGCAATTATTATGAAATTCAATAGTGATCAACAGCGTTTTAGTCTCTGTCGGATGCAACTTGTTGCAAGAAAATCGGTTAAGAGTTTCTATGTGAAAATTTGGCTAATGTTTTTTATGGCATTTTGTGCACACACACACACACATACACACGGACAGACAGACATTTGTTCAGCTCATCGAGCTGAGTCGAATGGTATATAATACTATGGGTCTCCGAGACTTCTATCAAAAGTTCGAATTTGGAGTGAAATGATAGCCTTTCGGTACAACTTAGTTGTACGAGAAAGGCAAAAAACGATTTGAGTTGAAGTCGTTTTTACGAGGATTTCGGGATAATTAGAGATTGCATATTGTGTGGAAACTATAAAAGTAGGTATACTAATGACATTCTTTCCTTCAAGATACAATAATGAAACATTTATACTCTTCCCGTAGAGAAATAATAACAAATATAATGAAAAACTTTCAGCAAGAAATGACTCTCGAACAACATTCGAAAGCTATAAAGGTGACGAGTGATTTTCATTCGACTTGAGTCGTTTTTCAGTGTGCTATCGAGTCTCCATAATGCCAAAACATCTCGTTATTCTTGTACCTCCTCTAGCATACTCGAACGATGAGTCGTTTTCGAGATCGAATCGAAAGCCGTAATGCCAAACATGTTCGACTCGATAGAATTACGTTCGAATCGAGATGCACAATGCCACCCCTGATTTTCCAACTAATTTGCATGCAAACTGAAATTGAAGCCGTTTCAAGTTTGCATGCAAATTAGTACGGGGAAATTATTGTTTTCACTATACTGTTGATGGTGCTTCGCCATTAGGCGCAGGTTGAAGGAAACCCTACATAGCTAGAAGTTAAACTCATCAGCTTTCACATAGCAAAAACTGCATGTTAATTAATCGCTCCAATAATTAGTAATCGATTTTAATACAGGTTGCGAATCTTTAGTCATGATCTTTAAACTTCTTTGAGGGCATCACTGAAATGTGCAGTGCAACATAGTAGCCTGAATTTGTGTTTGCTATCTTTGGCGCCATGAGCAGCAATGTTGCCTGTTGAGGAGTTATTACGAAGAAAAATGGATTCCTCCGCGGAAATAACGCGCAGAGGGCAATCCCCGCATAGAATAAATCAAGCATAGTGTGCTTTGAATTGAGCTCAAATTATTAAAACAAATCAACTGTCATGCAATCCAATCATTTGCATGGCGTTTCCATTTTATACCGATGGATTTCCAGTATAAATTAGAAAAAAAAAATCCAGCTTACTTTTTTTACAGAATCTCTAAAAAAATTTTTCTAAATCCTGGGCAACTTTAATGAATCTTCAAAGGAAATTCTTCTAAATTTCCAATAGAAATTTTTTTCGTTTTTCAAAAAAATCTTAGAAATTTTCAGCAGTTTTTTTAATTTCCAAAAGAAATTATTCGGAATATGCCAAAATATTTCCGATGGAAATTCCTAAGATTTTCCAGTAGAAAATCGAAAAAAGTTCATCTAAAACACCAATAATTCCGATGTTTTTACAAGTGGAAATAACGAAAAAATTGTACTTTTGTAGTACTTGCGAAGGTTGTACTTTAGAAGCAATTCCAATAAGAAATTCCTTAGAAAATTAAATCAAAATTTTACAGATTTTCTGATGTGCAAATTCCTTAAAATTTTTAAATCATTTCTTGTGCTTCTTTGCATGGTAAAGATTTAAAGCGATGTTTAGCTGAACCTACAAAGAAATCAAAATGACTTTCCGAAGAAGAATGAATTTCCCATGAAATTTTGGAAGAATTTATGGTGCAAATTAAAAAAAAACACGAACCTTGAGAATTCTAAAGATTTATTCTTTGAAAATCCAAAGTATTTTTTGAAGATAATCCATAGACTCTTCCGTGGAAATTCTAAATAATGCCTCGAAAAAAAAAATAATTGGAAAATTTAAAAAATGTGATAGAATTCACAAAGAGCGTAAAAATTTTCATTTCGAAATTCCAAATTTGAAAACAAAAATCCAAAAACAAATCCAAGTGTTTCATGTGGCATTGGCTATTTAATTTCTCATGAAAATTCAGAAGATTTTTTCTTGAAAAATTTAGAAGTCTTCTTCTTCTTCTATGGCTCCATATTCCAACTGGAAGTTGGTCTGCTTTTCAACTTAGTTTATTCTATTAGCATTTCCTCAGTTATAAATTGAAAGTTTTAAATGCCAGCCATTGTGCGATTATATATCTTGTGTAGCAAGTACGATGGATACATTATACCTAGGGTGTCGACAATGTTTGACACCCGAAAACATCCTGGGCAGGAACGAGAATCGAACTCTTCATCTCCGGATTGGCAATCCTATGCCTTAGCTCGTAAGGCTAACTGGAGACTGAACATTTTGAAGTGCACTCCCCAATGTAAGAAAAATGTAAAATGTAAGAGAATGTAAAAAAAATATCACTTGTCATACGACGAGTTTATACAATCCCATTGAATTAATTAAGTGGTGGAATTCAATGGGATTGTATAAACTCGTCTTATGACAAGTGAAGACATTCCACTAAAAAGCTCAAAATAATTTTCTTATCAAAAAAAATATGAAAATATGAAAAAAAAATTTCACCGAAAATTATATGTATTTCCCACGAGACTGTTTTGAATTTTCAGACAGAATTCACATGGATTTTTTTTCGGCATTTACACTGGAGATGTTTTGTTTTTTTTTTCATGACCAATTTGTAGCAAAATTTACAAGCAAAATTTTTCCAGAGAGAATTGTTCAAAATTGTTCCGCTGATGCAAAAGTGTCGGCGGCGTGATGCCAAAAACCATCTGCGGCGGAATTTTAAAAAAATATTTTTTTCATTTTTCTTTCCCAAATTTTTTTTGTGGAAATTGAGACTGAAACGCAACCTGATTTTCGTTTATTTTTTTTATAGAAATAGGATCTAAGGCTAAGTTGGTCAAATAACTCAGATATGCATCGGCGTTGCGACCGACGCTGCGTTACTGGGTTTGCTAAATTCTTTTTAACACTGAGTTGAAAAGACGCTACGTGGGCATCGGCCCTAAGATGCGCTTTGCGTTTAATAATTAAATCATTAAATTTTGATGATTTGTATTTTTTACACCGCTATTGTTATTCACCAAAAGTTTTTCGTGTAAAAAAAAACCACGTGGTTCGAGAGCAACACCCCCCTCCCCCCATGTGGCTTATCGTGGTCATTTTCCAAACCCCCCCTCCCCCCATATATGACCACGTGGTTTCTGGACGGCCCCTAAAAGCTTTTCAACATTTCATTGAATTATGTGTTTTCTGTTCTGCAGAGCATATTTTCTAGGAATGTCATAATTATAAATATAAACAAAACATCGCAAATCTAGCATTGGCTGCTTTGATCACTAGCCTGAAAAATACTCATTGGAGGCGAAATTGGGCCGAAAACCTCGTTAATAAAGACAATAAAAAAAAAAAAAAATCATTGGAGGCGCTTTGGATTTTCCAGGGTTCCAAATTTTTCTTGCAGACCACGGTATAGATTAAATTCGATTACTAATTATTGGAACGATTATTTAGGATGCGGTTTTCGCTGAGTGAACGCTCTTGAGTATTCCTTTTAGCTATGTAGGTTTTCTTGTAACCTGCGCTTGATTAGGAAGCATACTACATACTGCATACTGAGTGCCAGCGGAACGATAATGTCCTGAAGCGGCTTGGCAAGGCCACTGATAAATGGAGTACAATTTTGGTATACCCGATCTTCAGCAAGCTTAACGGACCATCAATACGGGTTGGGAAAAACCAGACCCAACATACCAGGAGATCGTTAAATGCATCACCCAAAGGTGCCACACTTTGGAAGTACTGATGACAACTAAAGCTGAACATCATATGCTTAGGCATTCTAAACCACACATGTCTTTTATGTCAACGGTTTCAGTGAATTGCAAAGTATGTGGAAGCAGACATTATCATCCGTTATGATGGTAAGGAAGCTGAAGTTGTGTTTCAGCTTCTCTGCTAAGCATGAAATTGGAAAATGTAATTCTAGAGACTGTATAACTTGCAATGAAGGACACAACAGCTTGTTGCATCGTTCGAGCGATATTGGATAATGTCAGCAACAGGATCAATTCAACACAGTCAGTGTTGCGTGGTTTCATCTGCTTTTAGAGCAGACTCATTACTATATAAATATGAAGCACGTTGCGCACGTAGCTTCAGTTATATTTTTACCCCGCGTAACGTACGTGTGCCCAGGCTATCCTAAAGCTGTTAAACTCAAATAAAAAGCTGCATGTATCCGTAAGTAAGCTCCGCCAAAGCGACCATAAAGTAGCGCACAAGCCCAAGTCCTGGTGTTAGGTGGGACGCAAAACAGACCTGACACTGCGGCCCTCCGACGAGACAGGAGGTTTTCGTAGGGCCAATTAGCTGCCTTTGAAAACTCGATATATTCGGCAACGACCTAGGCGACGAATAAATGATCACGATTGGAATCTTGGAACATGGAATTGCAAGTCACTGGGCTTCGCAGGTTGCGACAAGATAATCTACGATGAAATACATCCTCGCAACTTCGACGTCATAACGCTGCAGGAAATCTGCTTGACAGGACAGATAGTGTGGAAAAGCGGGCTTCTAGCGGCTGGCACCACCAACGAGTTGGGAACCGGCTTCATAGTGTTGGGCAAGATGCGCCAACGCGTGATTGGGTGGCAGCCAATCAACACAAGGATATGCAAGCTGATGATAAAAGGCCGTTTATTCAACTATAGCATCATCAACGTGCACTGCCCATACAAAGGGAGACCCGACGACGAGAAAGAAGCGTTCTATGCACAGCTCGGCAACATGAACGCTCTGGTCGGAAGGGAGGAAATGAATAGACCGGTCATCGGACCGGATAGTCTGCATACAGTATCAAACGACAACGGCCAACGATGCATAAACTTTGTAGCCTCCCACGGAATGGTAGTCCGAAGCACTTTCTTCCCCCGCAAGAACATCCACAAGGTCACATGGAAATCACCTTACAAGAAACGGAAAACCAAATCGACCACGTTCTAATCGGCAGTAAATTCTTCTCCGGCTCGTTGAAGTATGTCTGCGCACAAAACTTTTGACGGTGTACACTGCCTATAATCGCATATCAGTCCCATCTTTGCTGGATTTCATATTCATATGGGACATTTATGCGATTGTGGGCAGTACAACACGCGTCGGAGTCGTTCTCCGCGGCTAAACATTGGGCCGGCTACAAGACGTTAGACTAGCCCAAGACTACGCGCATCAACTGAAAGTGGCATTCCCAACGGAAGAGCAGCTAGGCGCAGCGTCTCTTGAAGATGGCTGGAGAGCAGGGAATCAATTTTTCTTGGATGCACTTGCGAAACAAGCGACAAAAGAGAATCAACGACAAAGCTTTGTTTTTGTAGGAGATAATAATGACAAAGACCCGAAAATGTTTGTCAGAACAAAAAAGAAGACAATTTTGTTGCTAACTTTTCATCCCGTTATTTTGCATTATCTCTACAGCAAATTTCAGTTTTATGCTATTGTAGTTTCTGCTTTTATGCAAATATTCGAGAATCTTGCTCTGATTACGAAAATAGCATCGTATTTTCGGAGAAATAAGAGCATGCAATGGAAATAATTTTTGTCATATTGTGTTCGGGTTCTGATAAAGGCTTGTTGCGAAGTGCGTTTGTCAGTAACAAAGTCTGTTGATGACAAAGGGTATATTGTTGGGCGTTGCTCGAATATTGATTCCCTGCTGGAGAGATATTCGATCCGCCATTGGAAGCACCGCAACCGCTGCAATAGGCACGGTGCCTCCGGATCAGAGAAACGACTGGTATGACGGCGAATATGAGCAGTTAGTAGAGAAAAAGAATGCAGCATAGGCAAGATTGCTGCAACACCGCACGAGGGCTAACGAGGCGCGATACAAACGGGCGCGGAACCGACAAAATTCGATTTTTTCGGAGGAAAAAGCGCCAGCTGGAAGATCGAGACCGTGAAGAGACGGAGCAACTGTACCATGCTAATAACGCACGAAAGTTTGATGAAAAGATAACTGTTCACGTAAGGGGCACGTGCTATAGCCCGATATATGTAAGGACATAAACGGGAACCGTCTTACGAACGAGCGTGAGGTGTTCCAAAGGTGGCGGCAGCACTATGAAGATCACCTGAATGGCGAACGCGCGCAGAACATACGACTTCCGGCTCCAAATCTCCAGGAAATCCAGTAGATCGGCTGGCTGAGAAACAACAAAGCCCCTGGAGTTGATTAACTACCAGGAGAGCTGTTTAAACACGATGGTGAGGCACTGGCTAAAGCGCTGCATTGGGTAATTACAAAGGTTTTAGAGGATAAGATTCTGCCGCATCAGTGGATGGAAGGTGTCGTGTGCCCCATCTACAAGAAGATGATAAGCTGGGTTACATCAACTACCGCGCAATCACACTGCTAAACGTCGCCTACAAGGTACTCCTCCAAATTGTATGCTGTAGAACTAACATCAATGGCAAAAGAGTTCGTGGGGCAGTACCAGGCGGGATTTATGGGCGAACGCTCTATAACGGACCAGGTTTTTGCCATACGTGTGTGCACGCATTGCAGAAATGCCGTGAATATAACTTGCACACACATCATCTATTCATCGACTTCAATGCCGCATATGATACAATCGATCGGGACAAGTATGGCAACTAATGCACGACGATGGATCGGGTGTTGTGCGTAGTTCGAGTTTCAGGGGCATTCTTGAGTATCTTTGAAACGCACAGAGGGTTACTGCAAGGTGATGGTCTTTCGTGTCAGCTATTTAACATCGCTTTGGAGGAGGTAATACGAAGGTCAGGGATCGACAATAGTGGTACGATATTCACTAAGTCCAT
Organism: Armigeres subalbatus; assembly: GCF_024139115.2. Classification (NCBI taxonomy): domain Eukaryota; kingdom Metazoa; phylum Arthropoda; class Insecta; order Diptera; family Culicidae; genus Armigeres; species Armigeres subalbatus. The sequence goes on from NC_085140.1 coordinate 307,283,592, forward strand.
CAAAATGGTTTTGCCGACGACATGGATATTATGGCACGTAACTTTGAGAAGATGGAGGAAGCCTACATAAGACTGAAAAGCGAAGCTAACCGGTTTGGACTAGTCATCAACACGTCGAAGACGAAGTACATGATAGGAAGAGGTTCAAGAGAAAACAACGTGAGCCATACCCACTACGAGTTTGTGTCGATGGTGACGAAATCCAGGTGGTCGATGAATTCGTGTACTTGGGCTCACTGGTGACTGCCGAAAATATATAAGCAGAGAAATTCGGGGACGCATCTTGGCTGGAAACTCTCTTCTCTTCATTGGCATTACATCCCCCACTGGGACATTGCCGCCTCGCAGCTTGATGTTCATTAAGCACTTCCACAGTTATTCACTGCGAGGTTTCTAAGCCAAGTTACCATTTTTGCATTCGTATATCATGAGGCCAACACGATGATACTTTATGCCCAGGGAAGTCGAGACAATTTCCAAACCGAAAATTGCCTAGACCGGCACCGGGAATCGAACCCAGCCACCCTTAGCATGGTCATGCTTTGTAGCCGGCTAAAGAGGGACCACACTCCGAAATTCGGAGTCCGAATAGAGTTCGCCGCCGTACCAAACTGACTATCTACAAAACGCTCATTAGACCGGTAGTCCTCTACGGACACGACACCTGGACGATGCTCGTGGAGGACCAACGCGCTCTTGCAGTTTTCGGAAGGAAAGTACCATTTATATGGTGGGGTGTAGATGGTGGACGGTACGTGGTGAAGGCGAATGAACCACGAGTTGCATCAGACTCTTGTGTACTGCACAGGCTACTTATCTTAGAAAATAAACAACACGGCCTTATCCTGAGAAAATAAATAACATCTGTTACAGCCTACTGAGTTGTTATGCCCATAGAGCTACTGATTCAGTCCATTATTGTCTGTTTTTGCTCTGTAGAAGCAAACTGTCAAACTCTGTACGGATAATTTGCGGACATTCTGTACTGTGCATAGAGAGGAAGTGGGGCAAGCTAAGGTTATGGGAAACTGGGGTAATATGCACCCCCGGGGCAAAACGACCCTTTGGCATTTTTGAGTACATTTTCGGCAGTTTTTCGAGAGTATTTACTACAGCGCATGTAGTTCGGATCTCGACCTACCAGTCTAGTAGTAAACATTTTTAGAAATATCTCTGGAACACCGCTAAAAATACCAAAAGGTCGTTTTGCCCCGGGGGTGCATATTACCCCAGTTTACCCTACCTGGATTTGGAAATATGCAAAAACATACGAACATGCTTGATTTCTATCCGTTAGATGCCCACGTGTTTGGGTCTGTTCACAAATTACGTAACACAAAAATCCGAGTTATTGACCCCCTCCCTCCCTCTCGTAACAAAAAGTAACATTTTTAGTACCCCCTTCCTCCCCCATGTAACGCGTAACTGTGAAAATTTTGAAGGCAGATTTTTTTCTTCTCTGGAGCATTTGAAACATGTGGGTTATGGTATTTTTTTTAACACTGTTAGAATATGGGACGGCACATGATGGAAACCCAAAGATATAAAGAAAGCAGCTAGTAGAAACGAAAATAGAATTTACGACCATGGCCATTAAAATAGTTTAGCGTAACTGTTTTGTAGTGAAATATAATATTCGCTTGGTATTTTAACGCATACCAGTCCCGCTATGTGCTTGATTTCGATAATGACTAATATACAATAACGATACAATTTTTAAATTAAACTGGCTGAGCTAAAATGCAATTGCTTATAATGAAAACCCTCTTGCCTCTATTAACTTTAGCTTGGTTTGTCAGATCTAATCATACGTGAGACAAAACAGCCTCGAAATTTAGCAACCATTTTTTGAACAAAACTGACTGTCTCCAATCAGTGATTTAAAAAAACATTCAAATAAATTTTTATTCGCGTTATGCGTAACATTTGGTAGTACCCACCCCCTCCCCCACCTTTTAGTGTAACAAAGTATAACACAAGTTGGACCTCCCCCTCCCCCCCAAAAGCGTTACGTAATTTGTGAACAGACCCTTTCCTTACTTAGCAAAAACTATGTATATAGCATGCCGTCGCAGATATAAACAAGGTTCGGATATCTCACTCATGCGACAACAGATCTCTTTATTTTTCTCTCTATATTTTATCCGGATAAATAAATTTCAGTGTGATAAACTCCGGCACAAGATATGGGCCAAAAATTGTTATCCTTCTTCCCATGTTTCGCGAAAATCGAATGATGCTTACTTTGCCTCTCCAAACTGATTGAATCTGAAGATACGCCACGATAAGTAGAAGGATCAATACAACAGTTTTTCTCCTTGCTTTCAATCAGTTCATGTGGTGGCGTTATATAATACCTAATATAACCATGATTTAGTGCTTCTTCTATAATTCAAACAGTAATTTAATCACAGCGAACAGAACATATGATTATCATTTTTTTACGCATCAATTATGAACCTGCCTATAGACCGTCACAATATGCATAGTATCAGTGCCTATTGAAATGATAAGCAAACAAGCTTACCGCAATATTGTCTAGAAGTGCATAGCATACCTGCAGGTTTTATCGCTCAAATGTGATAACACAGCTACAGGGCGGCTAACGCAACGTATAGAAATTTATTATTTTTCGTTACATATCAAATTAGAAGTTTGTTTTATGTCAACTAGATTTACTTAGGTTGCAAACTTGAAGATCGTAATTCCTATCACATCAAAACCAATTGCAGCTACACCATGTCGGCCACGCAACAAACCTGGCGCCCTAAGGTTTTGGTGACTAACAAGGAGACTCCAGAAAAGGGCCTGACCATCCTGCGATACAAGTGGGTGAAAACATCTTCATATCTCTGACTAAACGACAAAAGTGATTTATGTGTTCTTTGTTTGCTAGATGCGACGTGATTTTTCCAGAGAATGTACCAGCGACTAGGGATGAAATTCTGAAGCTGATCCCCGGAGTGGACGGTATCATGTGGGTCGGCCACTATGCTCTGAATGGCGAGGTCCTAGATATCGGCGCTCCAACGTTAAAAGCCATATCGACAATGTCAGCTGGCATGGATTACGTGGACTTGGAAGAATTCAAACGACGCAATTTTCCGCTGGGATATACTCCCACGGTATTGAATGATGCCGTCGCGGATGAAGCAATCGGATTGATGATCGCTGCCGGGAGACGTTTCCACGAAGGACGTTTGAAAATCGACAACTCTCAATGGCAAGGTGGACCACAGTGGATGCTGGGACGTGACATCAAGGGAAGCACCGTCGGTATCCTTGGGCTCGGCGAAATTGGTCTCACCATTGCAAAGCGATTGAAGGGTTTCGAAGTGGGTGATATAATCTACAGCGGAAGGAAGCCTAAGCCAGAAGCAGATTCGATCGGTGCCAAATTTGTCTCCCAAACAGAGCTGCTGAAGGAGAGTGACTATGTGTTTGTTTGTGTGCCTTTGAACAACGGAACCCGCCATATGATTAATGGAACCACATTGAAACTTATGAAGCCTACGGCGGTGTTGGTTAATATTGCTCGTGGCGAGATTATCGATCAAGACGCCCTTGTAGCAGCGTTAAAAAATGGCACCATTTTTGCCGCTGGACTTGACGTAACAACTCCTGAGCCACTACCCGCTGATAGCGAACTGTTGAAGCTCCCCAATGCCGGTATGGTATTTAGATAGTGAATAGTATTTTTTTTATTATTGAATTATTCTTTTCAGTTGTCGTCCCTCATTTGGGATCTGCTACGCAACGCACCCGAGAGGACATGTCTGTTATTGCAGCACATAACGTTCTGGCTGGAATTGCTGGCACTCCGATGTTATCACCATATCCGTATTGATGTTCATACCTGACTACACGTTTTTTTAAACCGCAACCTGATGCCTTTCTTAATGGATTTCAAATTTTTTGGCACATTTACAATATTTACTTAATTGTCAAATATATGTACATCGGTAGTAAAAAAAAGAAAAAACCAAGTTATGATAATTATTAAATACATTTTTATCGTTTGTTCATTTGTTACTAGTAAACTTGTTTATTCTGATTTAGCCAAAAGGGGGCCCCGGGACCGAAAGCTTGTGGGGGCCCCAAAATGTACAAAACAGGTTGGTTTTGGTACATAAGATTTGTGGGGGTCCGGGGCCACGGCTAGCCCGGGCCCCCCATAAATCCTGCCCTGCTAACAGCTAACTATTGTATTTATGCTATTTTTGTTTTTTAATTATAATTATGGTTCATAATACCTAACCTCCTTAGCCTAGCGGTAAGATGCGCAGCTATAAAGCAAAACCATGCTGGGTGGCTGGGTTCGATTCTCGGTGCCGGTCTAGACAATGTTCGGTTTGGATATTGTCTCGACTTCCCTGGGCATACAAGTATGATCGTTAGCCTCATGATATACGAATGCAAAAATAGTAACATGGCTTAGAAACCTCGCAGTTAATAACTGTGGATGTGCTAAATGAACACTTAGCAGTGAAGCGGCAATGTCCTAGTGGGGGATGTAATGCCCATAAAAAATAATAATCGCAAGCATATATCATAGCTTCATGGTTACTTGGGTATAGTGTTCGTTACCCTCAATCAGAGCTTTAAGTAATCGAATATTTTTGGTAAAGCCCATCGGCCTTCTTTGTCACCCTCACTTCGTACATATTCATATTCGACTGAACATTGACAATTTCCGATCAAATATCAGTCAGTGAGTATTTCTTTGGATTCCGTAAACTAATAAATTACTGTAAAACTAAAAACCTAAATGATGATTTCAACACTTACTCACATAAATCTGACCCCGACGTTAGGCTGAGGGAAAATTTTAGTGTCAAAAGTCAACATAATCAAGACCAATTATAATTCAACTTAAAGAATACGATATTTTATTGAATATTCTTCTAGGAATTTTATAACTTTGCCAAAAAAGTTTATGAAATTTTGATTCTCTCTCGTGTGTTTATAGATTCACACCTCAACGTGTCAATCGGCAAGCAGCAAGCCATGACTCTGCCTTTTTCTGATCAGATCTCCGCAGCGTGCACACGCATCCACGGAGAGTCGCTGTCATAATTTCGTTCCGGCCATTTAGGGCCACACATTTTGGCGACCATGCCAGTCTACTTTTTGGATCCTGTCACTGATTTCGTGAGGCGAGTTGAATTCAAGTGGTTGAACAGTGAAGAGTGATATATTTTAGTTTTCCAAATTACAAAGCGCGTCTCGAAGACCGTAGGAAAATGATTTGTGGTTCGCAAAATTACAAGACGCCTCTCAACAATATGGGTATCCGAGCCTTCTATCAAAAGTTCGGTTTTGAAGTGATCCTATAACCTTTACGTATACTTAGTATATGCGTGAAAGGCAAAAATGGCAAAAAACATCTTCAAATGCTGAAATATGGTTCGTTTGGAGAATTAGGTAAGGGGCGTTTCAAATATGATGGCCACTACTTTTTGAGATTTCTAGACCCCAACACGTCTCTAACACGTTTTTTGTATACCTAGTATACTGCCCAGTGGCCCCGGGAGTGGGTGGGATAAGAAGGACATGTCCTATGAAAGAAAAAGACTGTTCTTTAGGACTTCAGGCACTTTATAATCCATAAAGCGCTCAAAGATGTCTAAACTTTACTTCTTAGAATATATAAATATTTATTTAGAAGTTATAATAAAGCACGATTATTAGAAGCCCACGGAAAAACTTTTCTTCAAACGTTAATAGATCTATTGAAATTTGAGAAGCCAGAAACATACCGAAGTCCGCTCTAAATCTGATCCGTAAGGGATTCTGAGCTCCCAAAACAGATTCTTTGGCAATCATGCGATTTTTGGTGGTTTGATTTGTATCGCTAGATCCATCCAGATTTTCTATAAAAGGAAATGCTAGCAGTAAGCAATACATTATTACTTACTGCTAGCATTTCCTGTTATAGAACCATTGAGGACCATTGAGTATTTTTTCAAATTTCTGTGACCCCTGACTTCTTTTTGAAGCTTCATCCAACCAGCGAATAGCAGATTTTTATACAGTTCTGCATAAGAACCTTACAGAAACTGTATAATAATTGGGCATATACAATTTCGGAAGATTTAAATACAATTATTGTATTGAAATAATACAGATTTGTATTATTTTAATACAATATTTGTATAAAAAGCTTACAGAATTGTATATGCCCAGATTTTAAACAATAATTGTCAGATTTGTTTTTTGGGTGTTGTAAGGAGATATTCGATGTGCAAGCTGAGGATTAAAGGCCGTTTCTTCAACTATAGCATCATCAACGTGCACTGCCCACACGAAGGGAGACCCGACGACGAGAAAGAAGCGTTCTATGCACAGCTGGAGCAGACGTACGATGGATGCCCACTGCGGGACGTCAAAATCGTCATCGGTGACATGATCGCACAGGTAGGAAGGGAGGAAATGTATAGACCGGTCATCGGACCGGATAGTCTGCATACCGTATCGAACGAGAACGGCCAACGATGCTTAAACTTTGCAGCTTCCCGCGGAATGGTAGTCCGAAGCACCTTCTTTCTCCGCAAAAATATCCACAAGGCCACATGGAGATCACCTAACCAAGAAATGGAAAACCAAATCGACCACGTTCTAATCGACGGTAAATTCTTCTCCGACATCACGAACGTCCGCACTTACCGCAGTGCGAATATTGAATCCGACCACTACCTCGTTGCAGTATGCCTACGCTCAAAACTCTCGACGGTGTACAACACGCGTCGAAGTCGGACGCCGCGGCTTAACATTGGGCGCCTACAAGACGGTAGACTAGCCCAAGAATACGCGCAGCAGCTGGAAGTGGCACTTCCAACGGAAGAGCAGCTAGGCGCAGCGTCTCTTGAAGATGGCTGGTGAGATATTCGATCCGCCATTGGTAGCACCGCAACCGCTGCACTTGGCACGGTGCCCCCGGATCAGAGAAACGACTGGTATGACGGCGAATTGAGCAGTTAGTGGAAGAGAAGAATGCAGCATGGGCGAAATTGCTGCAACACCGCACGAGGGCGAACGAGGCACGATATAAACAGGCGCGGAACAGACAAAACTCGATTTTTCGGAGGAAAAACCGCCAGCAGGAAGATCGAGACCGTGAAGAGACGGAGCAACTGTACCGCGCTAATAACACACCAAAGGTCTATGAGAAGTTAAACCGTTCACGTAAGAGCCATGTGCCACAGCCTGATATGTACAAGGACAAAAACGGGAACCTTCTTACGAACGAGCGTGAGGTGATCCAAAGGTGGCGGCAGCACTACGAAGAACACCTGAATGGCGATGTAGCAGACGAAGATGGCGGTATGGTGATGGACCTGGGAGAACGCGCGCAGGACATAATTTTACCGGCTCCGGATCTCCAGGAAATCCAGGAGGAGATTGGCCGGCTGAAAAACAACAAAGCCCCTGGGGTTGACCAACTACCAGGAGAGCTTGTTAAACACGGTGGTGAGGCACTGGCTAGAGCGCTGCACTGGGTCATTACCAAGATTTGGGAGGAGGAAGTTTTGCCGCAGGAGTGGATGGAAGGTGTCGTGTGTCCTATCTACAAAAAGGGCGATAAGCTAGATTGTAGCAACTACCGCGCAATCACATTGCTGAACGCCAGGCGGGTTTTATGGGCGAACGCTCTACAACGGACCAGGTGTTCGCCATTCGCCAAGTACTGCAGAAATGCCGCGAATACAACGTGCCCACACTTCATCTGTTCATCGACTTCAAAGCCGCATATGATACAATCGATCGGGACCAGCTATGGCAGCTAATGCACGAACACGGTTTTCCGGATAAACTGACACGGTTGATCAAAGCGACGATGGATCGGGTTATGTGCGTAGTTCGAGTTTCAGGGGCATTCTTGAGTTCCTTCGAAACCCGCAGAGAGTTACGGCAAGGTGATGGACTTTCGTGTATGCTATTCAACATCGCTTTGGAAGGGGTAATACGGAGAGCAGGGATTAACACGAGTGGTACAATTTTCAATAAGTCCGTCCAGCTATTTGGCTTCGCCGACGACATAGATATTATGGCACGTAACTTTGAGAAGATGGAGGAAGCCTACATCAGACTGAAGAGGGAAGCTAAGCGGATCGGACTAGTCATCAACACGTCAAAGACAAAGTACATGATAGGAAAAGGTTCAAGAGACGACAATATGAGCCACCCACCGCGAGTTTGCATCGGTGGTGGCGAAATCGAGGTGGTAGAAGAATTTGTGTACTTGGGCTCACTGGTGACTGTCGAAAATGACACCAGCAGAGAAATTCAGAGACGCATAGTGGCTGGAAATCGTACGTACTTTGGACTCCGCAAGACGCTCCGATCGAATAGAGTTCGCCGCCGTACCAAACTGACAATCTACAAAACGCTCATTAGACCGGTAGTCCTCTACGGACAAGAGACCTGGACGATGCTCGTGGAGGACCAACGCGCACTTGGAGTTTTCGAAAGGAAAGTGCTGCGTACCATCTATGGTGGGGTGCAGATGGCGGACGGTACCCAAGTAACATTTTTAATTTAATAACGAACTCCAAAACCATAATTTACTTTCCATGACCTTCACAAAAACAAGCATAAAATCAAAATGCTACTGGAGTAGGTTTGTAACACCTGCGAATTTATACGCTACCGCTAATACCAGACTGTAGCCCAAATCAGTATTTTCCATTTGTCCTACCCACGACTCGGTACGTGGATGCGCCTCTGGTACTGCCCATGATCGCATATTTGTAACATTTGCATTTTGGATTATTTTGTAAATCGTTTGTCAATCTGGTCAATCTTCCCCACAAACTCAATAATTTCCAACTTACCACAGATAAGCAAGATGGTAAAGCCTATTTTACTGTGGTGGGATTAGATGCAGTAAATTGAGCTTTCTGAACGATTCATAGGCTTTAACTACAAAATGATCAAAAAATGCGAGTGTTACAAATATGCGATCATAGGTAGTATAGGGGAAATGTTCCGATCTCTATCTCACTGTACATAATATATATTATATCTAGACCAAGATTTGAAAAGGGCGTAACAGCCAAAATTTATTTCTTCTAATTCCTCGCCTACATATATAGCTATATATGTAGACGAAGAATCAGAATGAATAATTTTTGGCTGTTACGCCCTTTTCAAATGTTAGTCTAGATATATTATATCCATCTCATCGCTAAACAAAGAAATACGGCACCAAATTCGTCGCTTCTTTTTGTCAACATGCGTGCTCACTGCTGAAAAAAATCACAAAAATAATAATCAAACCAAATTCCTTTCCATTGCTTTGTTTTTGATGGGATGGAAATAGGAGCTATGAGATGAAGTGGCGAACCGTTCCCCTATGTACTGTCCCAAAATCTCAGATCCCAAATTCAATCCAAATCCAATCCAAATCTAATCCAAATTCAATCCAAATCCAATCCCCAATCCAAATCTAATCCAAATTCAATCCAGATCCAATTTAAATCTAATTCAAATCCATTCCAAATCCAATTCAAATCCGTACAATTAATCCAACTTTTAGTTTCGCGTATAGGCTACTGAAAACCTTCAAAACCTTCTCTGATGAGCAAATCATGTTTCGACATGAAATTATGTTACATGATCATTAACATTTAATCTTGTTAATTCCCTGCTTGCTTCCACCACTACTATGAAAGCAACAATCGCCGGCACAGCAATAACTGTGGAACCAAAAAACATACCTACCTACATAAATAGGAATATACTCAACTTATCAATTGTTACTTCAACGCATCGTGACATAGCGATATGCGCTTCAGCTCGATCCGATTCCTCCATCAGTTACCCAAAATGCTTGAATCCCTTGTCCAGGAAATCCAGTTTCCCGCTAATTATCGACCCAAACTTCTAGTGACCTGCTCAGACGTCCCGGTAAGCTACATCGAAACACTTCGTCGCAAGTTAGTTGACCTTGGTTTGTTGACCTTTTAAGCATAATCAACAGATGATTGATTGAACCATTCGTGCCGTTCCAGATGCGATGTGACAGTTTGCGCCGGAACCAGTCGGGATGAAATACTGGAAGCCACTCCGGGTGCCGAAGGTATTCTTTGGCTGACTGCCGATAGGCTCGACGAAGAAGTCCTCAGCAAGTCAGGACCACAACTGAAAGTTGTGTCTACGTTAACGTCCGGCATGGATTACGTCGATTCCGAGGCATTTAGAAGGCATCAAATTCCGTTGGGTCATACGCCGAATGTAGTTAATAATCCTGTAGCAGATATAGCCATCGGATTGATGATTGCTGCTGCGAGACGGTTTCACGAAGGGCGGATAAAAATTCTGAACTCCCATTGGGAAGCAACGCCACAGTGGATGCTGGGACAAGACGTGGTAGGATCTACCGTAGGAATCGTTGGTTTCGGTGGCATTGGTCAAACAATAGCCAAACGATTGCAAGGATTCGACATCGGAAGTTTGCTGTACACAGGTCGAAATAAAAAGCCCGAAGCTGATCGTTTTTCGGCCGAGTATGTCACTTTTGATTGCCTGTTGGAAGAAAGTGATTTCATATTCATCGTATGTCCTCTGAATAATCAAACGCGCAATTTGTTCAATGCTGCCGCTTTCAAAAAGATGAAACCAACCAGCGTTCTGATAAACGTCGCACGTGGAGGAATTATCGACCAACCAGCATTGGTAGAGGCTTTGGAATCTGGCACGATATTCGCTGCAGGATTGGATGTCATGACACCAGAACCAATTCCACCAACTGACCCAATCATGCATCTTCCCAATTGCAGTTAGTACACACATTGGGTATTAAGTTAAGTTTTTGAATGATAACCAATTGTTTCAATTTTCAGTTGCCGTACCACACCTAGGAACTGCAACACGAAGAAGTCTGGAAGATATGTTCTGCATTGCGTCAAGAAATGTACTTTCCGTTCTTGCAGGGGGTCACCCTGCTAATCCCTATATCTAATCATTTCTTTTCAAAATGATAACGCATAAAACATTATAAGTCTTCAAGCACTGTATTTATTTCTTTTCGAACATTTCTCCGACATTTATTGTTCTTAGCTCCATCTGTAATGAGCATAAGCCCTATTCGCTTCACACTGGCGATGCAGTTCTTGCTTCCGTTTGATTACCTTACCCTGGTTAGCAGCAGCATCCAGCACCTCCCATGCCATTTTTTCCGGGAAATGAATAGTTCGTTCCTTCTCCCTAATCGCTTCCAGAAGCCACTTCATAGCCATAAAGTAGGAACGTTTTTCGGTTATTGGAACGGGCACCTGATACCGCACCCCACCACGCTTGATCGGAGTCAAATGCAACAGCGGCCTGGAGTTTTCCACTGCCTTCCGCAGCAGCACCCGAGGATTGAGCTCTATCTTGGCTTTCTCCTCCTCGGTTTCTGCCAGGTGATACCGCTCCAACTGCAGACGCTTGATGTTTTCGAAACCTTTCTCAACCAGTTCCCGCGCGAGCACCTTCTCGCCCTTCTTCATTACATAATTCGTAAACTTGCTGACCAAGTCGTCGTGCAACACCGAGCAGGAATCGTTGTTCCTTGCTGCCTTGATGGGAACATGGGCAATTTTGGAAATCTCTCCGCTTTCTTCCAAGGCTGCTAGCTTGTGTTTCTTGAACACCGGTTCCACGAATTGCGGCCCGTACTGAGACATGGAGGCCGCAGTAAGGTGGCATGTCGCCCTGGGGCTGTAAATTTAAACGATGATTTAACTGTTTTGGAGACAAATGAATTTGCTTACCGCAGCAACACACAGCTGACTACGTTACGAAGCATATTTGGAATAATTACTGCAAGATAAAGCACTTAAATTAAATTAATTTTTACAATCAACATATTTTGATTCGCTGCGCTGCATCACACAAAAAAAACTCGAGGCGATCGCCTTTTCGACAGAAGTTTTAACTGCAGTACTAGATTGAAGTTGGTACCAGAAGCGATACAGTAGAGGCTTCAGATTTCAAACGCCCCAAACGCCTTTGAGGGAGGAGATTTAATGTGAAGGATTATGGAAATTGTAATTAGCAAAAACAGGCAAAAACCTGGGTACTGCGGATAGAGCCGCTTTTCTGCGCTCAAGCGAGCAGAGGGATATTTTGAAATCACTCCCATAAACAAAATTATTTTGCAGTTACTTGGCTGTCAAACATTTCCCGCTCTTCGAATTTCTTTTTCCACGCTGCATGAGAGCGCCCAAATGCGCTAGACTCTACATGACTTTACGATTGTTTACATACATTCATGCTCCAATCTGCTGCTAAATCTCGTGAAATTTCGTAACGAGTGCTTTTTAGTGGCAATCCCACTAATTTTCCACTCGAAATATGAAGTGAGAATATTTGTTACAAAGAATACAAAACTCAAACAAAGTTTATTTTTATTTTTTCCCAAAAAAAAATAACAATACTTCTCAATATTAGATCAGAAACGAACATAACCACAATCTTCAATGTTTGGCTCCGGCACAATAGAAAATTTTGGCTTCAGTTTGACAACCAAATCGATTCTATCCGCACCACCCAGGCAAAAACCATCAAAGACGATAAATATATGATGCAGAACGATTTTCGGACCGGTTTTGATTTTGTTGCATTAATCAATGCCTCCTTTAAGGCTATTCTGATACATTAGATAAACTTTATAAATTGTTTTTAAATCCTAACCATTGCAATTCAACCGAATAAAAGATAAAGGGCCAAGTGGACAAACACTTTTGTAATGTCAAAAATAATGTAACAAACAAAAATAAAAAATAAATGAATTTAACCTTTAAAGGCGCAAGGCAATTTTTTTAGAAATCGTCGGAAATATTTTTAACGTAAAACTATTGAAATCATTAACATTAAACGTATTTTCGGTTTGTTGTTTTAAAACAACATTGCGCATTTAAGGGTTAATTCAAGTAGGACCGGTTTTGACGAAAGCAATTCGCCTTGACAGAGCTGCGCTGCTGTCAATCTAGTGGAGATGGACGTGTGCGTGTAATCACTGTTTTTATCGACATGGTGGAGATAGGAAGTATATTTTAAAATGTTTTTAAAACGTTTTAGCAGTGATATACTGAACACTTTGAAATACGTAGACGCTAGTACTGTCGGATTTTAGCTTATTTATGAATAATATTATGGCATCATAATTTTATTTGAGTATTTGAGTATATCACTGAGATTATTTTATACTCCCAGAATTTTCGTTGATAGCAATCTTTTGATGGCTATCACAAACCTTTTTCAACAAACATCAACAAAGTATCTCCATAGCAGCGCAGGGTTTTCACGTAGAAGTAGTTGATCGAAGCGTTGCTTCTAGAAGCGAATTGCGTTGCTTCTAGAAGAAATTCATCATGGCTGCCATCGATTCGAGTAGATTGTGCAACAGATGGCGCTATTATTTAAATATTTTACGAAGACGAAAATTTCTTAACCAATTTTCATCAAGAGTTACGTCTGTTTATCTGTGGAAGAATGGTACCTAGTTGGAAATCGATAAAATTTATCGGAAATCAGGTAGGTATTTCGCGAATTTATGGAAAATGGGGGTGTTTTAGAAGAAAGTAGTGATAAGGGTCTCTACGGCCAAAGGCGTAGGATTGCCAATCCGGAGATGGCGAGTGCGATTCTCGGTCCGGTCCAGGATGTTTTCGGGTGGGAAACATTCTTGACTCCCTGAGCATAGTGTATCCATTGTACTTGCCACACGAGATACATACTCATGCAATGGCGGGCATAGAAAGCTTTTAATTAATAACTGTCGAAATGCAAATAGAACACTAAGTTTAAAAGCAGACCAAGTTCCAGTTGGAATGTAGAGCCATAGAAGAAGAAGTGATAAGAAATGAAGTATGAGGTGTAAAGATTATCTCCTGCTCTTAGTTTGCACTGATTAGTAGTTTTATAGTGATGAGCTTTCGGTTTTACTACCACTGAATAAACGCCATCTCTTGCATTAAACGTTTCGACTGCTACCTTATTCGGCTGGTACAGCCACGTTGAAATACGACACTCATATCTCCCTGCGTACTGGTGCAAATCTCTATTCACAAAGATTTGAGAAAAGAGTATTTATTTAGTTTTATTCATAAAGACAGAAATTGAGATAAAGTACTGTAAAATAGATGGTTCTTGATGTACATAACCACCCGAATACGATGAATGACAATTTCAGTTATTCAATGGACAACTATAGTCTGCCGTAAATCGCATATTTGTTCGATATGAATAGGAAACCCAGCAAAAATGGGACAGATATGCGATTCACCGATCCAAAAGAAAAATGTTCTTCCCAGACTTGGATTTTCGGATGAAATGATTACCCGGAAAATTGGAGTATCAATAAAAATTACTTACAATTACTGCTAATCCCGTCCGAACACCTTTTGGAAAGCTTTCTCATTGTACACTTCGCCATACTTGTGTACTAGTCTATATACGTGTCCATTGTCGTGGTTTTTGATAGGGAAATAGAACCGCAACAAAGTTCGCCCTAATTCTGATCTTGGTATGATGTCATCAATCGAATAAATACTATTCTGCCGCTTCCCGTTGAAATCAACGTAGGAAATCTTTACCCTTTTGAAGTCGTCATCAGTGTAGACGTAACCGACCAAATTGTTGGTCAGATAACTGAACAAAAGCAGCGTAAGGGTGGTGGAAAATCCTGCAAAAATGAAGCAAATATAAAATTTGATGGTTTCAGAATTCTGATGAAACGCAAAACTAACCGATTGATCCACAAATCTGAGCAGCCGAGAGGCTGAGAATATCTGCGTAAGCCAAACCCAAACTTATCGGAACAGTGACACCAGTCAATCCAGCAGGATACAGTTTAAGCCTTTTTATTGAAGCTGTGAGTACAATTCCCGGAAAGTGATAGATGGGATTCCAGTTGCCATTGGATGTTCCTGCCAGAGGCTGAACTGCGGGCTGAGCTGCTCGTTCCGATGACGATTTTGTGGAACAATAGTGCACCGACCCAATTGTGCTTATGTTTGGAATCCGATGGAAAAGATATGATCTACATGTGATAGATAGTGCCGATTTCGGGCAAACGCGAACGAATCTCAGCATTATGAGTATTTTTCAATGCAATGATAACACAATATGTAACAAATTATGGTTATTAACTGAATAACAATTTATAAAATAACCGAATTCACAAAACGTGATGCAACGAGCAAGTCAACAAAAAACGTACTAGAATACACAACAAATCGCTGTCAAATGCCCGACGGCGTGCGTGATGGTGGTGATGGAAGGCGGATCGATCGGAGCGGTGAGCGCGGCGCATTTGTCTGACAGTCGAATGATACACGTGCGTTTGTGGTTGAGCCAAATAAAGCAAAGTATTGAAAAACCTTGTGATTATTCGTGAAATTATTTAAAATATCTCAACATGAGTGTGAAAATAAAGATTAAAGAAGTGTAAGTATTCATGACTTAAAAACAGAAAGCTTATAACGACAGTACATTTTTTTAATTAGCCATTCGATTACAATCGACCATGGAAGAAGAGGTAGTTAGTGGAGGAAGCGGAGGAAAGGCATTAGTTTGTTTTGGTACAGTGCTATCTCGATTTTAGATAACCTCTTAAATGTAGGGTTTTCACTGCCATGTAGATTTTACAAATTCCGCGAATTTACATGACTATTTTGAAACTTCGTGCGGATTTAGCTCCCGCTGAAAGTTAAAAAAAATAATATTAATGGATCTAAAGAAGTTTATATTTAGTACGGGATTTGATTTTCGATTGCGATAGTGTAGTTTGAAAAACAAAAAGTTGGTAAAGTCTTTGCTTACATTTTTTTTTTTATTTTTCATAATCCATCATTAGGACTTAACGGCAGAAAATAATTACCTAATTTAACTTAATTCCAGCTATGAGGTCCAAAACCAGTACAAAGCATTCTACACGGGCGGTACCGTGCAATGGTCGTCGGACGGAAACGAAATGCTGTGCCAAAACGCCGGAGCAATCAACTTAGTATCGGTAACGGACGATGCAGTGGAACCGGTGATTTTCGGCGACGCAGATGAATCGGATGTGGTGTACACGTTTGCGCTGAGTAACGACAGCCAGCATGTGGTTTCTGCGCACCGATCTGGTTTGCTAAAATTGTGGGACAAATCTTCTCGGCAGGTGAGCAAGATTTGGCGCGGGCTCCACCAGGGACCCATCACAAAGCTGGTGTTTAGCGAAAATGACGCGTTGATCGCGAGTGGAGGTACTGATACGACGGTTCGAGTGTGGGATCCCATTCAGCAAGTCTGCCGCGGGACGCTGAGGGGATGTCTGGGAGTAATAAATCTGTTGGTCTTCCACCCGGATGTGGAAAGTAAAATACTGCTTGCTGCCGGAGATGATGTGAAAATCAATGCTTGGGACTATGAAACACGAGAGCTTGTGAAAACATTCGCTGGTCACTTTTCAAAGGTTACGGATATTTCTTTTACAAGCGACTACAAATTTTTGGTTTCATCTGGTCGTGACAAGATTTTGATTCTGTGGGACTACGAAACTCAACAAGCAGTGAAAACCGTTCCAGTTTATGAGAGTTTAGAAAGTGTAATTGTTCTTCCCAAAGGCGTTCAGCTGCCAGGTTTGAAGATTAAAACAGGCAAAGTTTATGCTGCTTGTGCTGGAGAAGAAGGGCTGATCAAGGTATGGGAGATGACCGAGACAAAGATAGTTTTCAAGCAGAAGAATAGTTTAGTCACAAAATCCTCTGAAGAGGGAGGCTTGGCCATCACGAATTTACTGTTCAACAAACAAACATCAAAATTAGCGATTATCAGCGCAGATCATAACATCATCATTCACGATCTTGAAACCTTCGAATGCTCGAAGCAGTTGTCTGGCTTCAGTGATGAGATTTTGGATCTTATTTTATTCGGCAAGAAAGATCAATTCCTAGGTATGGCCACGAATAGTAGCGATTTCAAAATATATGACACCACGAACATGAAGTGCCAACTGGTCAAAGGACATACCGACATTGTTTTGTCACTGTCAGCAAACCAAAACTACATCCTGTCGTCTTCCAAGGACAACTCCATTCGATTGTGGCGCTACGACGCGGTTGAATTCACTGTCCAGTGCATTGCCATCGGCCTCAAACATACAAACGCCGTGGGAAGCATCGCCTTAAGTAAAATATCTGGAAAATTCTGTGCCAGTGTCAGCCAAGACAAATGTTTGAAGATTTGGAAGATTCCCAAAGAGTTTAATGAAACGACTGTTGAAAAAGAACTTACCAGATTGAACTGCACTCTGACGGAATTAGCACACGAGAAGGACATTAACTGCGTAAGCATATCGCCGAATGATCGATTGATTGCGACCGGATCACAAGATAAGACCGCCAAACTGTGGGACGTAAGTAATCTTAGTTTAGTTGGAGTCTTTCGAGGTCACCGCAGAGGGATTTGGGCCGTTCGATTCTCCCCAGTAGATCAAATCTTGCTGACTAACGCTGCTGATTGTTCCATAAAACTTTGGTCCCTCACCGATATGACGTGTCTGAAATCATTGGAAGGCCATGAAAGTTCCGTACTAAGAGTTGAGTTTTTATCCCATGGAATGCAACTGCTTTCCGCCGGAGCAGATGGACTTTTGAAACTATGGTCTATCAAAACCTCCGAATGCCTTCAAACATTGGACAAACACGAGAGCCGAATCTGGGCGTTGTGCGTTACTCAAGATGAATCCGTTTTCTACAGCGGTGGTTCCGATTCACAGTTGATTAAATGGAAGGATGTTACCGAAGAGAAACGCGAACGAGAAACAAATGAACGCAAAGAAGTGCTTCTTCAAGAACAAGAACTGAACAACCTTCTGCAGGACAAAAAACTTCTCAAGGCGCTTCGACTGGCGCTAAATCTTGATCGGCCTCTAATGACATTGAAAATCATCACGTCGGTAGTTAAAAGTCAAGAACAAGGCCTCCCAGACACCGTCTACAAGCTCCGAAATGACCACAAGGAAACACTATTGAAGCACGCCATCGAGTGGAACACAAACAGCAGAAACTGTCGTCCCGCCCAGCTGGTACTGAACATCCTGCTCCAGCAGATGCTTTCCGGAGAATTCCAGGTTTCCGAGCTGAACAAACACCTTGAGGCAGCCCTGCCCTACACCGAACGGCACTTCAAACGGATGACCGAGTATGCCAAGGACCTCAAGTTTATCGAGTATACGCTGCACTGTATGCAACCGCACGCCGCGGTACGAGAAGCCAATAAAACGGACAATGTCTAATGTGGTTTCCCCGGACCAATAGCACCCTTCCGTAAGTATCATTGTTTATTCTCGTTATTTAATCCGAAGGCCGCTGAATCAAATTCCTTTCACGGATGCTGTGTGTGATCAGGGATTAGTAGTTACTTTGAAGTCAAGTTTACGTATTCACCGTTCTGTTCTTCCCCGTTGGCATTCTCAGGCTGGCATAATGAAATGCTGCAAGGGATGTACAGAAGCTTATCTCAAAATTGGAAGTTATTTATAACGAGGCCTTGGATGTGTGCTCTATGGGCGGTACAACAAAGGTTGTTTGTTGTTTTTCGATTATGCGATAATAATTAACTTTAAATTCCTACTAACTGGAATTCAATCCAAAAGAGAATTAAAAAGTATCTAACTTATCGGGTCTACTACGAAAGGCCGAATCACAAAAGGCCGAATCACGAATGGCCGAATTACAAAAGGCCGAAAGCAAAAAAGGCCGAATGCACAAAAGGCCGAAACCACAAAAGGCCGAAAGCACAAAAGGCCGAATCACAAAAGGCCGAAACCACATAAGGCCGAATGAACTCGGCAGACCAACAAAGTGGACCGGAGCAAGCGCGCGCTCGCTCCGGTCCACTTTGTTGGTCTGCCGAGTTCATTCGGACTTTTTTTTATTCAAATACTTAATATAATTTAGATTATTCGGATTATTTTCTGATTTCTTACCAAAAGTCAGTTTCTCTTAAATTAGGAGAAAATTAAATACAATTGAGAACACCGCGTTACAGTGAGTTATACAGCTTTTAGTTAAAAACGTAATAATTGGAAAAGTTGATTTTGTTTAGCTTCTGATGTCGCAATTAGATCGTGAGTAGTGCGCATTATTGGCACAACCATGCGTCATGAAGCGCACAACTCCTTCATTTATGCGAATCGGAGATTCGATTCTGTAAGCTATGATCCGTTAGATTTTAACTCGGGCCCTTGCATTAGATTTGGGAATTTGACTTTTCTCAATACTACTGATAATGATTAGTTTACTGCATCAGCACTTTAAAGTGCTAATATTTATATGTATACAGTGTTCAGTTATGTTAATCCTTTCATTTTCTGCAATGAAGATTGATTTATTATGCAATATATAAGGATTAAAATTGACTCTGTAAACACCGTCACACAACTTCTTTCAATTGAAAGATTGAACTTCGACGTTCAACTGACGTTAATACCTCAACTGAATAAGATTGATTAAATCGCCGCTAGTAGTTGCAAAACACGTGGACAAGTTTTTCTTTATGGGGCAGCATAATAAAAGTAAACGTTGATTTTTGAGTATTCCAAGTTCTCTTGGTTGGAAGATTGAAACTTTTGTAATGATTCGGCCTTTTGAGATTCGGCCTTTCGTGGTTCGGCCTTATGGGTTTTCGGCCTTTTGTGGTATGCTAGAACATTTTCGGCCTTTTGTGATTCGGCCTTCTATGGTTCGGCCTTTTGTGATTCGGCCTTTTGTACGGATCCCAACTTATCATATATGTATTATAGTGTAAACATATGATATGCAGAGGCGCCTCGTCTATACGTTCTACCGGTTCATGGAACAGGTAATCATTTTTAGTTCAGAAGTAGGAAACTTAATGTACTCACAAATAATTTCTTAGCGATTAATTATTAGGGCAAATAATTACTCAGTGAAATTGTTTAAACAAAGTTTCACGTAATATTTCCAATGAAGGTGTAACATCTAACGAAACAAAATGTTGCGTAGCATGCAGTAGTTGAGCGGATGTCATGGGGTCAGCTTTGAGCATCTCGGCTGATATGCGATCGACCCCTGTTATAATCTCTAGCAATGATGGAGCTTCGATATTGACGCGTGTTATACGTCGGATCCTAGGCAGATCATGCCGAGGTGGTGATGGCCTGGCTGGCACTTGAAAAAGTTGTTCGAAGTGCTCGAACCAACGTTTCAGCTGGTCAGTTGGGTCGGTCAATAACTGATCATTCGCGTCTTTCACAGGCATCGTTGCATTCATCTTCACGCCGCTTAAGCGTCGTGAGATTTTGTAGAGGAGGCGAATGTCCTCGGTTGCGACGGTTCTCTCTCCTTCGTCGGCCAGAGAGTCTGCCCTCGCTCGCTTGTCCCGTCGACATGAGCGTTTTACTTCCTTCTCAAGAGCCGTGTATTATTGACGGGTTAAGACTTTGGCTCCTCTGGTTTTTGATCGCTCTATCGCGGCTTCTCTTCGCTCCTCTATCTTCTTCCAGGTCTCATCGGTGATCCATTGTTTTCTCTGGGTGCGCAGTTCGCCCAGATTGTTCTCGCTGGTGGCGATGAAGGCATTCTTGATGGCGGTCCATTGGTCTTCCACGCTGCCACCTTCAGGAATATCTGCAGCACGCGTCTCCAGTTCTTCAACGAAGGACCGTTTCACCGTGGCATCTTCCAGTCGGCGTGTGTTGAATCGTCGTCCAACTCTTTCCTCCTGCCGACGAATCCGCGCGATGCGTAGACGTATTTCGCCGATGATGAGGTGATGATCAGACGCGATATCGGCACTACGTTTATTCCGTACATCATGAAGGCTCCGTTTCCATTTTCGGCTGATGCGGATGTGATCGATTTGATTTTCTGTAAAGCCGTCACGGGAGACCCACGTGACCTTGTGAACCGGTCGATGAGGGAAGAGCGATCCCCCGATCACCATGTCGTTATTACCACGAAATTCTGCGAACAGCTTTCCGTTTTCGCTCATTTCTCCGAGACCATGGCGTCCCATAATGCGCTCATGGTTCGAGTTGTCGGATCCGATCTTCGCATTGAAGTCACCTAAACAGATCTTGATATCACCCTTCGGAATTCTATCTACGACGGCATTGAGTTGACTGTAGAAGTTCTCTTTGTCTTGCAGATCGGCAGCATCGGTTGGCGCATAACATTGGATTATAGTAATGTTTCGGACCCGTGTTCTGAATCTGGCAACGATTATCCTTTCACTTATAGGTTCCCACTTCATAAGCGCAGAGTGTGCCTGAGCGCTTAGTATGAAGCCAACTCCGCGATGCCGGGGAGCGTGTTCACATCGTAAACCAGAGTATAGCAGAACTTGTCCCGATGGCGTTCTGTGTTCTCCTAAGTTTGGCCAACGGACTTCACTCAGTCCCAGGATCTCAAGCTTCATGCGGCGTGCCTCATTGGCAAGTTGTGCCAATTTACCCTGCTGGGTTTAAACGTTCCATGTTCCTATTCGTGTCCGTTGTTTCGCGCTAAGAGTCGTCGCCGTAAAATTTTCGGGAACAGTAGGTTGTTGGCCCAAGGTTCCCTATCCACCGGGATAGGGCTGCCATCTTAGGTATAGCTTCCGGAGAATAACATTTCATACTCAGCCGCTGGATGCCAGAACAGACGCTGTTGGAGCCGCAGCTCCTTGATGAACAGAAGCTCGATCAGTCGGGTCAAATTTGTTTAAAGTCCCACCCAACACCAGAACTAGGCTAGTGCGCTTTGAGCGGCACACGGTCGCTTTGATAGGGCCTGCTTGGGGACACATGCAGCTTTTTATAGAAGTTCAACAGAGCCCACTGTCGAACCCCACCACATCCTAGGCCAGCGGTTCTCAACCTTTTTCTTCAGAGGTACCCCTTCGAACTTTTGCATTAATTGAGGTACCCCCTCTTGAAAGTATGCTTCCACGTATCTTGTTGAGAGGCTTTGCATATTGAAAGGACACTTCAAAGCCTCTTGAAAGTACGCTTCCGAGCCTCTTGAAGGTAGAATTCCGATCCTCTTGAAAAGAGCTGACCGAGCCTTTTGAAAGGAACATTTCGAGACGCTTGAAAAGAGACCTTTCAAAAGGAGGCTTCCGAGCCTCTTAAAAGTAGGCTTCCAGGCCTCTTGAAAGGAGGCTTCCAGGCCTCTTGAAAGGAGGCTTCCAGGCCTCTTGAAAGGAGGCTTCCAGGCCTCTTGAAATGAGGCTTCCAGGCCTCTTGAAAGGAGGCTTCCAGGCCTCTTGAAAGGAGGCTTCCAGGCCTCTTGAAAGGAGGCTTCCAGGCCTCTTGAAAGGAGGCTTCCAGGCCTCTTGAAAGGAGGCTTCCAGGCCTCTTGAAAGGAGGCTTCCAGGCCTCTTGAAAGGAGGCTTCCAGGCCTCTTGAAAGGAGGCTTTCAGGCCTCTTGAAAGGAGGCTTTCAGGCCTCTTGAAAGGAGGCTTCCTGGCCTCTTGAAAGAATGCTTCCAAGCTTCCGAACCTTTTGAAAAAAGGCTTCTGAACAACTTGAAAGGAGTCCTCCGTTCGAGCCTTTTGTAAGGAAGCCATCGAGCTGCTTGGAAGAAATCTGTTCTGGTTGTGGAGGGCATGTACAAAACAAAGTTTTGAAATAAAACAAAATACACAATTATCAAAACTTTATCAATAAATTTTGATTGGAATTGCAATTCGTCCGCCATTACGAATTTATGTTCGAGGTACCCCCTAGGGCCAGCGAAGGTACCCCCAGGGGTACATGTACCCCAGGTTGAGAACCACTGTCCTAGGCGTACCACAGGACGTACCCTCTCACTTTATCTGCCCAACTAACAATTTTGGTGCTAAAAGCTTCAACTTCTAGCCTTTGGCTGTATACTATTTGAATAAAAGCAGCCAATGCTGAATAAAAGAAAAGCCTCCGCAAATAATCCCTTGAACTTCAACTCGACTATTACCCAAATATCTATCAGATAGTCAGTTTGTGACGAATAAATTTAATCTTTTATCGTTTATGTAGCTTTCATATAGTCATAAAACAGCTCTGTCTGAATTAGCAACAAAGCTTATCGGTTAAGAGCTCATGTATGTGACTGAGTTGCTTGTTGCTTGCATTCACAATGAAAACGTTTTCGCTGTTGTTATAGCACTAACAATATAGCGTAATGGCGCTATAAATGAACTAACGAAGCTTTTAGGCAACTTCTGTATCTTTGAAGATTACACAACTGGGTGGTGCGGATAGAATCGATTTGGTTGTCAAACTGAAGCCAAAATTTTCTATTGTGCCGGAGCCAAACATTGAAGATTGTGATTATGTTCGTTTTAGATCTTATATCGAGAAGTATTGTTATTATTTGGGGAAAAAATAAAAATAAACTTAGTTTGAGTTTTGCATTTTTTGTAATAAATGTATTCACATTATATTTCGAGTGGATAATTAGTAGGAATGCAACTAAAAAGCACTCGTTACGAAATTTCTCGAGATTCAGCAGCTGATTTGAGCAGGGATATATGTATACCATCGTAAAGTCTTGTAGAGTCTCGCGCATTTGTGCGCCTTCATGCAGCATGGAAAGAGAAATTCGAAGGGCGGGAAATGTTTGACAACCGAGTAACTGCAAAATAATTTTGCTTATGGGATTGATTTCAAAATATCCCGCTACTCGCTTGAGAGCAGAAAAGCGGCTCTATCCGCAGCACCCAGTTACACAACGTTTGTGGTTTAAGTAAACCTTATACTGCTTCTTTTACTAGCTTATCAGTATGGGACGTCAAAACCACATTGTTTACATTTGATTTTTGTTGCCGGAGCTGTGTATGAGCTATTGATTTCTGTAATGCAGCTACAAAGGTATTCGCCTGCTCTTATAGCAACTGACAAAGCGCTGTCATTAATGCTAGCAGATAGTGTAAGAAAACAAGCCATTTAGAAGCGATATTTCTGTTGACGGCTACTGTTAAACGATTAGCAGCAGAGTAGCATATATACAGATCGAGAAAATGTTGCCTAAAAACAATTTCAGCGATTAATGATGCATAAAAGTTAGCCAAAAGAACATGCTGATAGATGTTTGAATAATGGTTGAAATAATGCTAAAAGCATAATTTTTAAGCTTATGTGCTGAAAGCAGCGTGTACATAGGTCTCTTTCTAACGTTTATACAGCATGAATCTGAAAATAGCGTTAGTAAAACAACCTATACGGTATGCGAAGAAGCACATCCATAATTTTCTTTGTTATTTACATATTTACAGTGACGGTGATGACAGAGCAACGGCCATTGAATCAGGAGATCAGGAGTTCGAATCTAGGTAGCAACAAAATTGATATTTGAGTTTTCACAAAAAAAAACATTAAATAAACTCCGAAATTTACTATCCTCTCAAATAATATTTAATCAAATTGAATTCAGTGGCTGTATAAAACTTATTTAACAGATTCAAAAAAATCTGAATAAACGCCATTGAAGCGAATGGTTTAGTAAAGATTGAGAAAAAATTGTGTAACATGCTGTAAAGTAGTTGTGCAGGCACGTCAAAAACAGCTGAATAGATTCGCCAGATTTGCTGGTAAAAGCATTGAATAGAAGTTCTTGATCATATGTATAGCACACATATTCAGCTTGAAGCCGTATAGACGAGTTGAAATAACATTTACATTGACATTAAATGTTAGTTGGGTGATGTCAGAAGGACAACAGTGCCCAGGCTACACTACTAGCTAAGTACGCAACCCTTAGCTGGCGGTCAATTGTCATGGGAAGACCCGTGGAAGCGTGAGTATTGGAACTTGTGAGGACCAGAGCTATGTTAGGTGCTCCTTCCCGGATTTCAACTCACCATTTCGTTTCCTATTGACGATAAAGGATTATTTTCATATTAAAAAAAGACTCCTGGCCTTTTAGCAGCACGGTGTGGCTAGAAGTTCTTATGCCGGGGTGAATTTTTGTTCAGTTTAAGGATGCATTTTTTAATGTATTCACATATTTTTATATAAGTTCTAGTGAAACGAATAAATAAAGGAAAAGGATTGAAGTGCGTGAGTTTGAAATTATTGTGTGGTGATTAACAGTTACAAGCAATGATTGTATCGAGAATTGTGACGATTTGCAGGTAGGTGTTAATATGATAATACCGTTTTGTAAAGTAGAAAGATTCACTCCGGCTCAGCGGTGTACCGACGGAGAGCGAATGTTCGGAATCTACATTTTTATTTTCTATAATATTGAGTATT
Organism: Armigeres subalbatus; assembly: GCF_024139115.2. Classification (NCBI taxonomy): domain Eukaryota; kingdom Metazoa; phylum Arthropoda; class Insecta; order Diptera; family Culicidae; genus Armigeres; species Armigeres subalbatus. The sequence continues at coordinate 307,308,802 of NC_085140.1, forward strand.
GTGTGAAATACATGGGAGACTTTTTTTAAATTATCGATCATAAACCTACGGCTTCCAAACAGTATAAATCCTTTGTTTTCTGTGCAGTGAGCCGGGAATCGGGTCCGTAGGCCTAAGTATTGATTTACCCTGGTTTTCATTAAATTTGAAAGAATTAACGTTGCAATTCCCGCGGAAATTTCTGAAAGACAACAGGAATTTTTGTAAAATATTCCGCCTTGAATTTATGACAAGAAAGAATTTCCGGAAGCTTTTGTTCTGACATTCGCCATCGGATTTCTGTTAAAATTTCCGTTTGAACTGCTGGAGAATGATTTCATAAGAATTGAAATGTTTCCGCACAATTTCTGGAAAAAAAATCCTTGAGATTTCCACAAGGCTTTCCACAAAAAATTAACTTCTGTTGAAATTTCTGAAAAAAATCTTCAGAGTTTTCCAAAGCTATTTCTGCATCATATTCAAGATTTTGGATCACATTTTACGAAACTTGGGCAACTTTGTTAGGTTCTGAATCATTTCTCTCTGGATATAAATCCAAATAATTATCATATTTTTATATGAATTCAAATAATTTGTATACAGAACTTTTTTTTCGAAAAACGAATTTAGATTATTTTATTACCTAATTTTTACGTAAGTTTGGCTAATTATCAACAATTACAACAAAGCTGCAACCATAATTTTCTCTATAAAATCTCGCTTAACTTTTCAAAAGGAGCTAAGTAACATTTTTTTCATGAATTATTTTGAGTACTGCAATCAAAAGGTTTTATGTTGTTCTGTTGATTGCGCTATTCAAATTAATTCATGAAAAAAATGTTACTTAGGTCCTTTTGAAAAGTTAAGCGAGAAATGTTGATTATAGACATAATTTTGACTGCTTCAAGACCATCTAGAAGGGATGTGATACTTATTGATATTTTCTTTGCTCTTTTTCAATGTGGTAAAATCATATAAAAAATTGGAGACAAGCCAGCCTAGTATTGAAAGTCTCGTTAATAAAGATTTAAAAAAAATGTAAAAAATCAGTTTTATTATATGAAGCGCACTGGTAGAGAAAAAGTTCAGTTATATGTGATAACAAAAATTGATATTTTTCGCGTAGTTGGCGCGAATTGGATTTCAGTTGGCGCAGATTTGGCACCGGTCGAAACTTAGGTATGGTAAAATTCATGTTATATCTGAGTCCTGGTAATTTTTTTAGTACCATCGGTTCACGGGTAACCGAAATCAGGGGCTCGAATGGTAAATGGGCACTGTATGTATTTAAATTTGTTATCTTGTCTTGTCTTGTCTTAGCATATGCACAGTCAGTATTGAAAAGCATCCTGGAAATGTCGGTTTTGTTTCCGAGCACTTTTTTATCAGCATTAATGTTTGCAGCGTAGGGTAAATGATGTATCTTGGACAAGCGCAGGACATTTATTAGAAAATATATCAAGATTGAATAGTATAAACCAATTGAAAACCACTAAGTTCATCCAAATACATAACCTATGATTAGTCTTGTGTCTCCATTGCCCAATTTTTGAGTAAATTACGTTTACTAGGTGTAAACTGTGATATACTGTGAACTGAAATATTTTCTTTTTGGACATTAAATATATACTTTCGACATGGAAAATGAATATATTTTGGACAGAGTCATTTTCTCCTTATTTAAAAATGGCCAAATACAGATCTCAATGGTATGACTTACCTACACGTATCCACATTCATTTAGATGCATTTATTTGCTTAACTGACATAGATTAAACCAGAAATTAACATTGTTTCGCAATATTATCGATATCATTGAAAACAGCCTGAAAGTTGGCAATTAATGGTTCATCCATGTACTGTACATGGGGTGACCAATAAATGTCTGATGCATAAAAACATAACTTCATTTTGGTCACTCCTTTTTCATCCGTCTCAAGTTCATGCTAAGCGATTAGAATATGTTAGTATCTCAATTACAATCAAACTTTGGCCGCAGGACCTCAAGATTGCCGTTTGAACCAATTTAAACGTGTTTCATGTGCATGTTACGAAGAGTCCTATAATGCATGTTCTCCTGCATACTGGCGTCCAGCAGGCACTTTGGTAGAAAGCTTTAGTTTTTAGATAATTCTAACGATAAATAATAGTTGATTTGTGAATTCTCATCAGGAGCCGCTAGAGTTGAGGTAAAAGTATGCAATGATCATACTTTCGAAATTGATCGAAGAAGCTCAGGCTTGTCCAAAATATGTACATGTCCAAAATATATCATTTACCCTATCATAAATATGACACAAATATTAAAACGGCCAGGCCCACCATGAACGCTTGAAATTGGGAGATAATTCATAACTCCCCGGCAATCAGATTATTCAGTAATGAATAACATGATGATCAATAATGATCAACAAAAAGTTTTGAATTCACGAAAGGAAGAAACGGGTACATCCGTACCAACCGAAATGAAAAGGTGACGTTGGGAGTGACATTGCTAAGAAGATTACTGTCACTCATTGCTGATCAAACTTCTAGGGATTTAAATTTGTTATTATTAAAAATGTTATTATTATAATTATTAAAAATCAATCTCCCTAGTTACGGTGAAGATGGGCACGGCCAGCAGTAGTAGTCCTCATGCTTTTCTAATTCTTGTCTTTCCTTGATTTCTGATATCATTCTAGATACGGATTTGAAAAAAATATGATACATATCACTAGTGAGCTGAGTTGCATTTTACATTTGCATTGTCACTGTGTAACTCGTAGTAGATTGGAAACTAAACATTAGTTTCCAATCTACTACGAGTTACACAGTGATAATGCTAATGCAACTCAGCTCACTACCTGTTCAATACTTCATACAATAGTCACTATTTGGTCACTTTTTCTGCATCTGAAAGTCACTATTTGGTCACTTTTTCGTCATCGTTGGTCACTAAGTCACTATTTTGAACAACGGCATTTATCGCTACCAGCCCTGTGTATGCTTGATACAACTCATGATTCATGCGTCTGCGCCACACACCATTTTCTAGTTTCCCTCCGAGTTAGGGTGGCTCAAATTAGTATGGAAAAAACTTTTGTCAATTTTTTTTGATGGGCCGCCCTCTTATTCGGATCTATTTGATGTCCTGATGCTCTGGATAAAATTTCAGCCAAATCGGTCAACGTTTGGGCGGTGCTAAACTCGTTAGAAAATTAGAAGCAAAAATGTATGCAGAAACATCCAAAAACAGTGATTTGAAGTTAGAAGACACAATTTACGATGAAGAACTGTGATACTCGCTCCGGTTTTGAAGAATTTAATACAGAATGTTATGCTGAAAACCGCCCATAAAAAATTTGAAAAAGTGTTTTTTGAGCCACCTTACTCCGAGTATTGTACGTAGCACTTTTCGCTCGAAAACCCCGAAAGCTCTCCGGTTCGCCTCTTTTAACGTCCATGAATGATATGATGATTCTATTTAATAATGGTTAACAACATTTCTTTCATAACAAAAAAATATGTGAGAGTTTAAATGTTAGAGGCGATGGGTCCTGTGCGCTCCAGTGGTGGAAAGAGTCGATTTGAAAGATTTCTATTCTAAAAAATATCCAGTTATCACACAAATGTTACCAAGTTAGATTTCGGACGATTTACGGGAGTTTAAAATGTGTATCTTAATTTAAAACATGTTTGAAGCAAAAGAGATTAATAGGCTGTTTATTGTTTTGTAAATAATTTCTATCTAAATTATTTTTTTTTCTTTCTAATATTTGGTTAAGTTGTACAAGAAAAGGTTGTACTGTTAGATTAACTCTCATTCGAAACCACTCAATATACATCAATATTTCTTTAAGCAGGATGGTAGAACAAGTGTAGCAAAAGTCCACGAGACGCCCCTGATGATATAGCATGCCTGAGAGACTTTTTTCGCAAGCAGTCATTATAAAGAACTGATTCGAGGCTATATACCTAATGATAAATTTCTTTTTAAAAGCTCCAAACGCGGGGCGGGGATCACTGGTTCTGATGATACATTACAACTTGTTCTACACAGCTGTGCGGTCCCCAACACAAAATAGGCGAGAACAAAGCGAGAATCATCACTTCTCTGTGGAGGCTGCCTATCCTTTCGCACTTGTAGGGTAAGGCAGGACAAGATGCGTCACTGGGTAAGATGGGTCTGGGCCGTTTTTGATCATCGTATACATTTTAGTGTGCAGATTATGACTTTGTAGGAGAAATAATTTGGTTCTATTTAGTTTATTGTCACTCGATTTGATGATACAGTTCTTCTTCTTCTTCTAATTGGCATTACATCCCCACACTGGGACAGAGCCGCCTCGCTGCTTAGTGTTCATTAAGCACTTCCACAGTTATTAACTGCGAGGTTTCTAAGCCAGGTTACCATTTTTGCATTCGTATATCATGAGGCTAACATGATGATACTTTTATGCCCAGGAAAGTCGAGACAATTTCCAATCCGAAAATTGCCTAGACCTCAGCATGGTCTTGCTTGGTAGCCGTGCGTCTTACCGCACGGCTGAGGAGGGCCCCAATTTTGGTGGAGTATTGCAAGGTAAAATATTTGTCAGCATTGTTTCTTATGCGAAACACACTTTCTATAAAACTTGTAATATCGTTGAGCAATGTAAGATTTAAACATTTTTAGTGATATAGTAAAAGTATCGTAAGTAATGTAGGTGATGTACTAACTGCGTTGAAATAAATAAATTTGATTGAAAATGAGACATTCTAACATTAACTTGCAAATGGGGAAATATGGATAAGCACATACTGAAGGGCATATTTCGTATTCCAAACATAATATATTGTCAATTTGTTTATTAAAAATGTGTATTTTTTGTCTTTAAGAAAGCAATACACAGACGGCTTGTTTTCATAAGAATTTGCAGACATTTTTAAATATAAAGCCATTTTTTCATCCAAAGCTTAAAAATCCTTTTCTATTCAATAACATTATTGGCAAGTATTGACTATCTATCTCTGTATAATTCAATATTGAGAATAAAAACAATATTAATTGCAGAATTTAAAGGCTGTTTTACCCATCTTACTCCGTCATTTTTTGATTGACAGAAAAATAGACTTCAACCTTAATGAATTAAATGAAATGAATGTGGATCAGGGGCCCTCCTTAGCCGTGCGATAAGACGCACGACTACAAAGCAAGACCATGCTGAGGGTGTCTGGGTTCGATTCCCGGTGCCGGTCTAGGCAATTTTCGGATTGGAAATTGCTTCGACTTCCCTGGGCATAAAAGTATCATCGTGTTAGCCTCACGATGTACGAATGCAAAAATGGTAACCTGGCTTAGAAACCTCGCAGTTAATAACTGTGGAAGTGCTTAATGAACACTAAGGTGCGAGGCGGCTCTGTCCCAGTGTGGGGATGTAATGCCAATAAGAAGAAGAAGAAGAATGTGGATTATAAAAGTGGAGTTTTTGTTATTTCATAATCCTGGCTTACAGATTATGAGCTATTTTTCATAGATCCACGTTGAAAAGTTGAATTTAAATGTTTTCGTTTTGCCTTAGGCCAGCGGTTCTCAACCTTTTTCTTGAGAGGTACCCCTTCGAACTTTTGCATTAATTGAGGTACCCCTGATTTTTTGGTGTAAATGCAAATAAGCGTAATTCATAAGATCTATGAAGAATGGACCAGAAAACTAACGGGATATATGCTACCTTGAATCGCATATTTGTCCAATATGAATAGGAAACCCAGCAAAGATGAGACAGATATGCGATTCACGGCAGTATGGCTCTCCATAAAGTTGGATGAAATTTTCATTATTCCGTGAAACTTTCCAAATCAAATTAAGCTTATACCTAAAGACTTTTATGACTATTGGAGGTTTCTGAGCATCTTAAAAGGAGGATTCCGAGCCCCTTTTTATCAGCGGCTTTGTAGCTACTTGAAGAAAGTTGCCTCTTATAAGCCTCTTGAAAGAATAATTCCGAGCCCTTTGAAGGGAGGTTTCCGAGCCTCCTTTCAAAGCTTCTGAATCTCATGAAAGTTGGCTTCCGCGCCTCTTGGTAAGAGTCCTCCGAGCTTCTTGAAGTTAGACTTCCTAGCCTCTTTAATGGCTGCTTTTGAGCCACTTCAATGGCGGCTTTTGAGCTTTTTAAAAGGAGGATTACTAGGCTTCTGAGCCTCTTGAAAGTACGATTCCAAGCCTCTTGAAAGAAGAATTCCGAGGTTCTTTAAGGCCTCTTGAAAGGAGGCTTCCGGGCCACTTGAAAGGAGGCTTCCGGGCCTCTTGAAAGGAGGCTTCCGGGCCTCTTGAAAGGAGGCTTCCGGGCCTCTTGAAAGGAGGCTTCCGGGCCTCTTGAAAGAAGGCTTCCGGGCCTCTTGAAAGGAGGCTTCCGGGCCTCTTGAAAGGAGGCTTCCGGGCCTCTTGAAAGGAGGCCTCCGGGCCTCTTGAAAGGAGGCTTCGGGCCTCTTGAAAGGAGGCTTCCGGGCCTCTTGAAAGGAGGCTTCCGGGCCTCTTGAAAGGAGGCTTCCGGGCCTCTTGAAAGGAGGCTTCCGGGCCTCTTGAAAGGAGGCTTCCGGGCCTCTTGAAAGGAGGCTTCCGGGCCTCTTGAAAGGAGGCTTCCGGGCCTCTTGAAAGGAGGCCTTCGGGCCTCTTGAAAGGAGGCCTCCGGGCCTCTTGAAAGGAGGCCTCCGGGCCTCTTGAAAGGAGGCCTCCGGGCCTCTTGAAAGGAGGCCTCCGGGCCTCTTGAAAGGAGGCCTCCGGGCCTCTTGAAAGGAGGCCTCCGGGCCTCTTGAAAGGAGGCCTCCGGGCCTCTTGAAAGGAGGCCTCCGGGCCTCTTGAAAGGAGGCCTCCGGGCCTCTTGAAAGGAGGCCTCCGGGCCTCTTGAAAGGAGGCCTCCGGGCCTCTTGAAAGGAGGCTTCCGGGCCTCTTGAAAGGAGGCTTCCGGGCCTCTTGAAAGGAGGCTTCCGGGCCTCTTGAAAGGAGGCTTCCGGGCCTCTTGAAAGGAGGCTTCCGAGCTGCTTGGAAGAACACAGCAATTAGTTTTGAAAATTCTACGACTTGTAAAATTGCAGCAGAATTTTACAAGCAAGAACAGCTTAAATTTATTTCGATATAAAAGAACAGTAAGATCAGTTCATTGTTACGCTTATTTGTATGCTCCAAATATGTGCATGAAAATACATTTAAAACCTCAACATATTCTTATCTGTCAATGCTTCCGAGCTACTTAAAGAAGACTTTCAAGAAACCTAGGGTGCTTCCTTACAACATGGCAACCAAGCAATTCGAAAAAAAAAATCTGTCATGCCTTACAAACGGAGGCTTCCGAACCTTTAGACCCTAGATTTTAGTTTAGAAGCATATCTTTAACATATTATTCAACATTTTGTTTCGATCAGGTAGATCGCATAAAAGATTTATTTTATTTGTTCATCCGACTTCATGCGACTATTTTAGTAATTCCGTTGCGTATGTCTTCTGGAAGCCCATCGGGAAATCCATTACTATATAAATTATTACAAGAATTCATCTAAAAATTTCTATACAATGTTTCAAACAAAAGCGCCCATCTTCACCGTAACTCGGAAGGGGGAGGAAGTGTTGATGTAGTACTTACTTAATGAGAGGCCCCCGACTCAGTGACACCCTCATAAATACCACCGAGTTGGATATTGAGGAAGTTATTCGTTGGGTCAGGATTTGCCTGTAGCTGACAATGTGACCATGGCAGATCTTACACCGTAACACACCACGCAAACGTGTCTACCCAGCGTTATGGGGAAAAACAAATTCCTTTTTAAATTTCAACTGAAATGCCTTCAAAAACACTTTCAAGTGTTTCTTCTGGAAGTCTTTCCAAAGCGGGGAGGGGTCTCGAACCATCTTAAAAACCTTCCCCGGCCCCAAAAACCTCTACATACAAATTTTCACGTCGATCGGTTCAGTAGTTTCCGAGTCTATAAGGCACAGACAGACAGAAATTCATTTTTATGTATATAGAAGAAGAAGAAGAAGATAGAAGATGAACAGATTTTTTTCTCCGAATTTCTTCAAGAAATTTTTAAGGTGACACGGGAAGCACGAACAATCATCAAATCGTCATCAATTTCATCATTGAATGCTTAATTTTTTTCTACAACAAATATGATTATAAAAAAGTATCACCGGCGCGTGCTTACTCGCAATCTACATGCTGATATACATTTACAGTTACATTAAACAACTGTAAACTGAAATACGCCGCTTCAAAGTTACGAGGTGATAATGCCAGAAAGGGACAAAAGATAGGAAAAATAACACGGTGTGTAGTGCTTCCCCGAGTCACCTTAAAGAAATCCTTCAGGACTTGTTTCGAGAAATCCTTCAAGAACTCCTTTGAATAATAAACAATAATTCGACAGTTCTTGGAGGATATTTTTTAGTACACTGGTGAAAATAAGCATACAAGCTAGGTTTATATACAAAATAGCTGTGTTGGCATGTCGATATCTTGATTGTTAATGATTCAATTGGGCGAATTTATTGCCAACAGGCCTACAGAGACGTTTTATTCAATGAATGTTATATTTATGCATATAGTCAAATCTCCATCGTCTCATGGAGGTTTAACTGTATTTTCTGCCTGTCATAAGACGAGTTTATACAATCCCATTGAATTCCACCACTTAATTGTATCTTGACAGATACGTATTTCGACCTCAACAGTAAGGCCGTCTTCAGTGTCTCGTACTTGACTCGACTTCAAGTACGAGACACTGAAGACGGCCTTACTGTTGAGGTCGAAATACGTATCTGTCAAGATACAATTAAGTGGTGGAATTCAATGGGATTGTATAAACTCGTCTTATGACAGGTGAAAACATTCCACTAAAAAGCTCAAAATAATTTTCTTATGTATTTTCTGCTTATACGCGCTTCTGTTGGAAATAATTAAAAATGCAGGTCTGTTGTATGGAGCCTAGGGTGGCTCAAAAAACACTTTTTCAAATTTTTTGATGGGCCGCCCTCTTATTCGGTTCTATTTGACGCCCTGATGCTCTGGACAAAATTTCAGCCAAATCGGTCAACGTTTGGGTAGTGCTAAACTCGTTGGAAGTTTATATGGAAAAATGTATGCAGAAACATCCAAAAATAGTGATTTGCAGTTGGACGGCACAATTTACGATCAAGAACCATGATACTCATTCAGTTATTGTAAAATAAAGTACAGAATGTTATGCTGAAAACCGCGAGTTTATTAGAGTTTATTACACAAAGATATTAGCATTTGACTGGAGTGTTGTAGGGGTGAATTTATTTCTTTTCAAAGGTAAAAGAAACGAAATTTGCTCAAACCCCACTGCAGAGAAATGCTAATAACTCAGCCGGGCAAACTCGAATCTTCTCGCGGTTTTCTGCATAACATTCTGTATTAAATTCTCCAAGATCTGGATGAGTATCATAGTTCTTCATCGTAAGTTGTGTAGTCCAGCAGCAAATTACTGTTTTTGGATGTTTCTGCATACATTTTTCCATATAAACTTCCAACGAGTTTAGCACCGCCCAAACGTTGACCGATTTGGCTGAAATTTTGTCCAGAGCATCAGGGCATCAAATAGAACCGAATAAGAGGGCGGCCCATCAAAAAAATTGAAAAAAGTTTTTCCCATACTAATTTGAGCCACCCTAATGGAGCCCCATATCAAAAGGATTCGGAGGACAAAATCAATAGATATGTACAGAGCTTTAAATAATCGAATATTTTTGGTGAAGCCCATCGGCCTTCTTTGTCACCCTCACTTCGTACATATTCATATTCGACTGAACATTGACAATTTCCGATCAAATATCAGTCAGTGAGTATTTATTTAGATTTCTTAAATTAATTAATTTCTGTAGAACTAAACACTCAAATGATGATTTCAACAATTAATCACATAAATCTGACCCCGATGTTAAGCTGAGGGACAATTTTAGTGCCAAAAGTCAACATAATCAAGGCCTTTAAACGCAGTGACCATTTTCAGTACCAATCAAATGAATGAATATGTGAAGAAGAAAACTGAGTAAGTCATTCTATGTTTTGAATAGTCATGCGGCGTTTGTCAATATTCGGTCCGAAGTTGCTTCGTGAAGGTGATTATTTCATGCTCTGTGCACGTAAAATGTATCTGAAAATTCAGGTGGAAACAACGTTTAGATTACTTGAAGTGTATATTTACTCAAAGATCGAAAGCTCGAGTTAAAAACAAGTACCTTGTAAAATAAGGCAAGTACCTTGTAAAATAAGGGCCAAGTCGCCACGAATCGAGATTCCGGTCCGCAAACATGATGGAAATGTATGAAAACCATCAAATCTCTGGTGGAACCTTCGGAAGCATTACTGGAACAACTTCCGAAGTAATTTTTGCAAGAAATTCTAAAGGAAATCATGGAGGATTTTCCGGAGGAATTCCTGGAGGAATCGCGGAAAGAAAAATATGGAATATTATCCTGAGGAATTGCCGAAGGAATTTGGATGGAATTTGTTGGGAAGTCCGGGAAGAATTCATGGGGAAACTTTCCAAGGAATGCTTGGGGAACATACACGAAGAATTCCTAGAGGAACTTCCAAACTAATTCATAGAGGAACTTCCGGAGGAATTTCTGGACTTGCGGATGAATTCCTTGAGAAACTTCTGGAGGATTTCCTTAAAAAACTTTTGGAGAAAATCCTGGAGGAATTTCTGGATAAACTTCCGGAGCAATTCCTGGAAGAACTTCTGTAGGAATTCCCGGAGAAACTTCCGGAGGAACTTCCCAGAGGTACTGCCGGTGGAACTTCCCAGAGAGACTTCCGGATGAACTGAACCGAGAGGCATTTCCGGAGGAATATCCAGAGGACCTTCTTGAATAACTTCCCAACGAATTTAAGGAAGAACTTCCTGATGAATTCGTTATGGAACTTAAAGGAGAAATGTTGACGCTAAAAACTAGTTTACACCGATCCACGCTGCCGCCGCAGATCACCAACGATGTGACGCAGCCGCTGGCTGAAAATGATCTATCACGCCGCCACCGGTAAAGTTTCAAGCGGCGCACATGTCTAATCGCAATATCTGGATCTGGGATGCTGCGGATAGAGTCGAAACGATTGTCAAAAAGTATCCATTGCATCGATAGGGGTTTTAAGCATTTTGAGCATAGCCGAGAGAGTACACGTATAAATCAACTCATACTAGTTCAATCATTCCTATATTCTATACCTATATTCCGGGAATTAAACCACCCGACATGGACATTAATTTACAATGTTCTGAAAACTTATTATGTTGAAGATATTGATTTGATGGGACTCGAACCCACGACCCTCAGTACGCTAGACTGGTGCTTCAACCAACTAAGCTACGAAGGACGGACCATAATTGTAAACAATGATTTTGCTTAATTTTTGTCGTCCTTTGCCATGATAAGAACCAAAATTAACCAACCTTCCACTTGACATATCAACTTCACCCATATGCCTTTTATTTATATTTAAAAAAAATGTTTTTCTTAACTGTGGTGACGATTGGTACATCCGCACAAGATGTCAGGTAAAAGTTGTCCGCAGAGTCTCCTAATTCTCGTGTATATATGGATGAGAAAGTGCCATGAGCTACACAAGCTCACGTAGCATCGATTCGGTGCGACGAGAGAAGCTAGCGCGCAAAAAATAACTGATTGAGCGTGTCTCAATGTACGTCTCATGAGACTCATCTCATGCGCAAGAATTTCATAGTTGGCGTTACTTAGGCGACGATATTATTGAATGAAAATTTCCCGGCCATGCTGTTTTACGGATCTTCGCTGATGTCTGCAAACGTGTGCCATGGCAAACAGCGCATGAGTTGATCGCATTGAGATGTCTCCAATGAGACTCACCATCACCAATGGTAATGTGAAGTACACAAGCTTCGTGAGACTCGCGTACGCTAAAATTTATGTGCGCGTAGCAATCTTTGCTCATAATCTCATCCTTTTTCGTACGCGTGCAAGATGTCTGGCTGTCCATTTGTTTTCGTCGAATTTTTCAGAGGTCAGAGCGCGCCAATAACAGTAATGCCAAACTTTCAGGAATGACTTTGATTGTTTAATTACGCTAAGATAGAATTTTCTTGTGTGTGCACAGCTTAGCTGCGTGTTGGCTGGCCATGTCGCATACGTTGTACTAATAGAATTGAATGAAGTTGCATCGCGTAGATTTTGAACTCACCAGTTCGCTTATGGCGCTAGTGAATTGGGGTCTTCCGATTTTTATTACATTCACAAAACGGTCGCAAATGCAGTTTGAAAGCAGTTTTCGATAGCTTTTGGGCGTGAAGTGAATGTTGGTGAAGCAAATGTGGAACTCAGTTAGTGAATAGTGAGAAAAAATCAAGTAGCTGTGTAAGCGTTTTATCCGAACGTTCGGAGTTAGTATGACTCCGATGAACATACTAATGTCGGCCTAGGAAAAAAAACAGCTTTCAGCGTTTTTCCAGCTATTCCTCAGTATTTGTAGTTTAGATGGATGAAAAATTAATATAAAAAGCCATGAATATGCAATGATTGAGTTAGGTCGGTAAATATTCCCAAAATATTAAAATAAATTAAAAACTGCATTAATATTAGTGCAGATTCGAATAAAATCATCATCATTATCGGATTGATTACGATTTATAGAGCCTTAAGCTATGTATGAAATGAATGCAAATCAAAATTAGCTTATAATTCACATTGCATGAGACATATGTAAATTATCCAAGCTGTGCAAAATTGCAGAATTTGCACGAATCTCGACAAGCGCAAATAGAGAAATAAGGAAAAATATTACTTCAATTTTGGAGGTTACGGAAGTAACCCTTAATCGCTTTGCTAACCCAGCACGTATGAAGAACTGCTTGTTTTATTTCTATCTGCAAAATAAAGCCATAAATCGCGATCCCAAACCGAAGTTGAAGCTTTGGGCAGTGGTGTTAACTTTGCTAAGTTTATGAATTATAATATGCGTTGCCGCATTCATTGGTATGCGAACGCAGACATCAGCTTGGTTTATTGATTGTAGCCTTCGGGACTAGCAACCTGGGTTTAATGGTTGGTTAATTTGTTAGTGCTGTATTTTGGGAAGACGTTTTTCCGGTGGAATATTTTATTGATGAGTAGTGTAGTCCTTTTTGTCTATGGTATTTAATGAAAACATGCAAAATAATTTTTTATTCATCCAGTTGGGAAAAGTGTCAAGTCAATTCACATGTAAATAAATGTAGTCTCACACCTCGGGTTAATTTTCCGTGCTGAACTCCCGTAAATCCCGCCTAATTTCAGGGTCACATACAATTACGACTATTTAAAAAAAAAGTTCATGAAAAAAGTTTAGAAAACAATACAAAAAGAAAATTTTCTGATAATCAATTCCTCCAAATGCAATCAGGATAACAAGTCAGGCTCTAATGTGGTCAAACTTTCATGAGTTGATATTGGGTCCCTCCAACATTGACTCGTAGATATATCGAGATGATGAATAGATGAAGAGATAAATAGAAAATCCTTGGAAACCTGTCATTATTGCTGGGACACATTATTGCTAGAGTTTGAAGGCTCATAATTAAAAGTAAGATTAAAAATTTCATCTATGCTTTCCTAATCGACTAACGGAACAATATATCGGAAACTATCATTTTAAATATGTGAGTCAGTTTGCAGAACCAAATAAACTCCGACTATTATTATTCAAACATTGCAATTGTTTGTTTAGCAGATTACAAACAGCTGAGCGTATCTAATCTCCAGTGCAAGGTAAGGTGAAAAAAGTTGCACTGTTACACTGGCGTCGTCTGATCACGAATGAAGCATTAATTAACTGAATTAAATATTTACAACGGACAAATATGCAACCGATATCTCAATGGCAACAACTTGGTTTCAAATGTTCCTAATTAAGCTCCCACATTTGCGCACATTATGAGCAAATATGCGGAATCGTCTCCTACGTTATCGTATGGTTGAAATAAATGTGCGCCTGGGAAATCAAAACTTTCCGAATAAATTTAACATGAAAATGGGAAATTGTGAATCCTTGCTAAATTTCAAACGTACTATAGACTGGATTAAGGATTGTCATAATCCGATTAGAAAATACCAATTTTTAGTTTCAATGAATAATGCTTAATATATCTTATATCTTCTCTTCTATATACATAAAAATGAATTTCTGTCTGTCTGAACCTTATAGACTCGGAAACTACTGAACTGATCGGCGTGAAAATTTATATGAAGAGGTTTTTGGGGCCGGGGAAGGTTCTTAAGATGGTGTGAGACCCCTCCCCGCTTTGGAAAGGGGGGCTCCCATACAAATGAAACACCAATTTCTTCATAACTTAAGATCTAATCAGAGAATAAATCAATTCTAGGCGAAACGAAGTTCGTCGGGTCTGCTAGTGTTACATAATAAAATCAAATCAGAAAAATCGCATAAAAACTAAATATAAGAATGACTTTTTATTATTGTTTATGTTCATTCATGCGCCTAATTTTTTGAAATTTTATTGGCAATTGTTAATGTTTCTACGGGTAGATTGTTTTGCTGTAATGTTCTATGATGACATTGATAATAATTTAATAATTTAATTCAAATCTTGTTCGACTGCGTTTGTTTTATTTTGATCCTATAATATGATTCCAAGGTAATATTTATGAATGTGTGTAGTAAGGTGGCTCAAAAAACACTCTCTCAAAATGTTTGATAGGTCACCTTTTTAATTCCTTCTATTTGGCGGCCGTGAAGCTCTGGACAACATGTCAGCCCATCGGTTAACGTTTGGGCGGTGCTCAACTCATTGGAAGTTTATAAACAAATGTATGGAGAAACATCGAAAAACAGTAATTTGAAGCTAGATTGCTACATTTTTCAAAAGACAGGAACACCGTCTTCGATCAGAGGTCATACAGACTGAACACTTAACACCTAGCATGAGACAATGGACAGGACACGTAACACCCAGTGGACCAGTGGAGATTTTTTCGATTACGAAAAGTTTCCTCCTTACCGGGGCGGGAATCGAACCCACACTTCGTAGCACATGCGTCTAGACGATTGACGTCGCCACGAGGCCCGCGATTTACAATGAAGAACTATGATATTCATGGCATTTAAATACAGAACTGAACTCCTCGAGAGCATTAGAGTTTATCAGGTAAAGTTATAAGTGTTTTACTACTTTACCTGATAAACTCTGACCGGGCCACGAATAAAGAATAACAACTGAAAAACAACATTCAAAATCAAATACAACATCCACTATAGTGGTGTGATGGCAACAGAACGTGAATCAGCAGAGTGTCCACTACCTCAATCAGAAAAATCAGCAAGAGACTAAGTGAAAATGTTGTATTCAAATTATTCCGGTAATCCTTTAGAAATTCTTTTGAAAATCTGATTTAAAAAGTCTCAAAAAATTCCCCCGGAAAAGTTTTAAGCATGTCTCCAGAAATTCTTTTTAGAATACTTCTAGTATTCTTTTTCGGAAATTCATCCAGAAAATTCATCTAAAAGATACTGAGAAAATTTCTCTAGCGATCCATTTATGAAATCTACCGGGAATTTTCTCAGAAATTCATTTGGAATCATCTAAATGTTCTTTTAGAATTTTCTTTGAAAAATTCCTTCAGGAATTCCTGGAAAATTATTTCATGAATTTCTTTGGATATATTAGAAAATACTTCCAAAATTCCTTTAACAGGATTTTTTTGAAATTTCATTCCAAAATTCCTACGACTTAAATTACTTCGGAAATATATTTAGAATTTCCTTCAAAAATTTCTTTGAAATAATTTTAGAAGGAATTTTTCTGAAAGTATTTTCAAAGGAATTTCTCAAGGAATTATTAAATTTTAGTACCTGTAATAAAACGAGTTTAGTACTATTTCATTTAATTCCACCACGTTACGGTTTGATTGTTCAAACCATATGCAAATAATCAGTTCTTCCTCTGCAGGGAGCGATCTGTTAAATAATTTTGGACCAGTTTATAAATTAGTATAACTAAGGTACAGAGGAAAACTAATAGACTGGGGTCGCTTTTTACGCGGACTTCGGGATTTACGCGGATTTTTCAACAAGTTTTTTTTATTTACTTGGTATTTTAAAAAGGTCAGAAAACACGTAAAAATCGTGAAAAAATGATTTTTTGGTTGATTTAAAAAACAAATTCGCGGTTTTGCCAAGTCTTTTCAGTGAAAAACACTACTTTTTGAAAAAATAATAGTTTCAAAGATCATTTGTATATCTCGAGGCAATATGGATGTCTATCAATCGAGTTCAAATTCAAATTCAAGTTTTAGGCAGTTTTGTAATGATCTCAAAAATGATAAGTCATGCAATTTTGGTGTGATGTGAGTGATAAATATCATTCGAATTCGATTTTTGACGCCATTTTAGAAAAAAATAAGGATAATGGCTATTTCTTGGGGATCTCAGAAATATAATCATGTAATATGGGTGTCTCAACGGCTGCAGGTGTTCATCAACAGATGCCTACGGTATATAATTCGAGCCTGGTGACCTTGCAACTGGATCTCAAACAACGAGCTCCATCGTCGTTGTCATTAGAGGCCGATTTTTCTTCTTATTGGCTTTACATCCCCACACTGGGACAGAGCCGCCTCGCAGCTTAGTGTTCATTAAGCACTTCCACAGTTATTAACTGCGAGGTTTCTAAGCCAAGTTACCATTTTTGCATTCGTATATCATGAGGCTAGCACAATGATACTTTTATGCCCACGGAAGTCGAGACAATTTCCAATCCGAAAATTGCCTAGACCGGCACCGGGAATCGAACCCAGCCACCCTCAGCATGGTCTTGCTTTGTAGCCGCGCGTCTTACCGCACGGCTAAGGAGGGCCCTAATTAGAGGCCGATAGCAACAGAAATTCAGGATCAGAAGTGGGGCTGGGTCGGCCACACTCTACGTAGGGGAAGAACCGAAATCTGTATACAGGCATTAGACTGGAACCCAGCGGGACATCGCAGCAGAGACAGACCCAGAGGCTCATGGCGGCGAAGCCTCAATAAAGAAATAAAAGAAGTCGACCGAAATCTAACCTGGCAACAGGTTAAAGCGAAAGCTGGACAACGCTCAGAATGGAGATCTTTCAAGTCGGCCCCTTGCACTACCGGAGGTGTACAGGATCCATAAGTAAATACGGGTGTCTATCAATTACTCGAAATCGCCAAATATATTTCGAAAATTATTATTCGACGCCATTGCAGAATCCGAGATGGCCGACCAAAATTCAAGTTTTTAGCAATTTCGTAGGGATGTTAACAATAAAATCATGCAATATGGATGTTTAGCATTTGAGATCGATGAATACAGTTCGAAAATCAACTTTTGACGCAATTTTGAAATTCAAGATGGCCGACCAAAATTAAATATAATGGCTATTTTGTGGAGATCTTAGCAATAAAATTAGCAAATCTGTCAATCGAGATCGATGAATTGAATTCGAAAATCGATATTTGACGTCATTTTGGAATTCACGATGGTCGACAACTACTGAGGATTTGCTCGTTCAGTTGAATAAACCGCGGTTCCTATAAATGTTGTCGCAAAAATCGCGGAATTATATTTACGCAATCTTAAAAATACGTTTTAGACTTTTCTAAAATTGAATGCTTGAAGTCAAAATGGTAATGTTTTTATTTCATACTAGTGTATGGAAAGTGAGAAATACGTTTGAATAGAAACACATTATATTTGTTTAATGTTTCAATTATTGAATGGATGGTGGATTTATTCTACACGATATAAAATAGACCGTCTTGGGGGTCTCGTAGCTTATGCGGCTACACATTCAAACCATTGAAAATTCCCACATGAATTCATCCTATAGTTTCTATAAGAATTTCAACCATAAATTCCTTCGAGAATTTCTTCTGGAACTTCTTTAAGAAATCTTTCAGTTTCAAAATACGAAGCAATTTTCTGAGAAATTTCTTTGGAAATCTATTGAGGGTTTTGTAGATACAATTGTCGTGGAGATCCAAACAGCCATCCAAAGCATGAAATCGAATAAAGCCCCAGGGGTCGATCGCATATCAGCCGAGATGCTCAAAGTTGACCCCATGACATCCGCTCAACTACTGCATCGTTTATTTCGTAATATCTGGGACACCGCAACTTTCCCGGTCGACTGGATGCAAGGTATCTTAGTGAAGGTGCCCAAAAAGGGTGACCTGACTGTATGCGATAACTGGCGAGGCATGTTGCTGTGTACCGTTCTCAAAGTTCTATGCAAAATTATCTTAGCCCGGATTCAGGAGAAGATCGATGCGACTCTCAGGTGGCAGCAGGCCGGATTCCGTGCCGGAAGATCCTGTGTGGACCATATTGTCACGCTCCGCATCGTTCTGGAGCAGGTCAACAAATTCCAAGAGTCCCTTTACTTGGTATTCATTGACTACGAAAAAGCTTTCGACCGTCTCAATCACGAGAATATGTGTGGCGCCCTGAGACGCAAGGGGGTTCCTGAGAAAATCATCGGCCTCATCGAAGGCCTTTTCGTGTAGAGTGCTGCACAATGGGGTCCTGTCTGGGGTCTGTCGTAGCCGGTGGGAGGCAAGGATGTATTCTATCACCGTTACTGTTCCTCATCGTAATCGACGAGATTCTGGTAGATGCGATTGACCGTGAGCCAAACCACGGGCTGTTATGGCAGCCTATAACCATGGAGCATCTAAACGACTTCGAATTGGTTGATGACGTTGCATTCCTCGCGTAACGGCGCTCTGATATGCAGAGTAAGCTCAACGACCGTGCCGAGCGCTCTTCTTCGACAGGTTTAGTCATCAACGTCAACAAAACCAAATCGTTGGATGTAAACACGGTGACTCCTTTCAGTTTCACAGTAGCCGGGTAACCAGTGGAGAATGTCAATAAAGTCAATAAAGAAATAAAAGAAGTCGACCGAAATCTAACCTGACAACAGGTTAAAGCGATAGCCGGGCAAAGCTCAGGATGAAGATCTTTCAAGTCGGCCCTTTGCACCACCGGAGGTGTACAGGATCCATAAGAAAAGTAAAATTAATTGCCGCAGAAACTCCGGGAATAACTCGTACAAGATAAGGCAGAAGCATTAGTGTAAGAATTTCCAGGAATGAAATTTAGGTGGAAGTACCTGGGAAAAAATAGAGAATTTCGGTAAAAGTTTCTGTAGGAATTTCAAATATATATAATTTCCTAGGAGTTTTAAGAATTACTGTAGAATTCCAAAACAATTTTATATGAAGCTTTTGGGAGGAATGTTTTATTGAATACCTGGAGGGACTTCTGGGTTAATTATAAGAATTTTATGGATGAATTCGCAACTAAATTTCCATTAGTATTCCTAGTAAAGCTCCTGGAGATTTTGCCGGAAGAATTCCTGGGGCTGGTTGGTTTTGGTTCAGACTGAGATTTGAAAGGAGTTCTGTTGAAATTTTTAGAAAGAATTCCTGGAGGAACTTCCCAACTAATTTCAGGTGAAACCTTCGGAAGAATTTCTGGAAAAAACATCCGGAGGAGAAGGACGCAGCGCGGGCGGTCGCGCTGCAGCAAGGTACCCGGCAGAACGTGGAACGTTATAGACGGAAGCGGAGACAGCAGACCCGCCTTTTTCAGGAGAAGAAACGCCGCCTGGAAGAAGCGGAGTGCGAGGAGATGGAACAGCTGTGCCGTTCTCAAGATACACGCAAGTTCTATCAGAAGCTCAACGCATCCCGCAAAGGCTTCGTGCCGCGAGCCGAAATGTGCCGGGATAAGGATGGGAGCATCTTGACGGACGAACGTGTGGTGATCGAAAGGTGGAAGCAGCACTACGAGGAACATCTGAATGGCGCTGAGAGTACAGGCAGTGAAAGTCAAGGCAGCGGAGGAGATGACTACGTCAGTTCAGCGGACGATGGAAGCCAACCAGCCCCACCTTGAGGGAAGTTAAGGATGCCATTCAACAGCTAAAGACCAATAAAGCAGCTGGTAAGGATGGTATCGGAGCTGAGCTCATCAAGATGGGCCCGGAAAAGCTGGCCACTTGCCTGCACAAACTGATAGTCAGAATCTGGGAAACCGAACAGCTACCGGAGGAGTGGAAGGAAGGGGTTATATGCCCCATCTACAAGAAAAGCGACAAACTGGAGTGTGAGAACTTTCGAGCGATCACCATCCTTAATGCCGCCTACAAAGTGATATCCCAGATCATCTTCCGTCGTCTGTCACCATTAGTGAACGAGTTCGTGGGAAGTTATCAAGCCGGCTTCGTTGACGGCCGCTCGACAACGGACCAGATCTTTACTGTACGGCAAATCCTTCAAAAATGCCGTGAATACCAGGTCCCAACGCACCATCTGTTCGTTGATTTCAAGGCGGCATACGACAGTATAGACCGCGTAGAGCTATGGAAAATTATGGACGAGAACAGCTTCCCTGGGAAGCTTACCAGACTGATCAAAGCAACGGTGGATGGTGTGCAAAACTGTGTGAAGATTTCGGGCGAACACTCCAGTTCGTTCGAATCGCGCCGGGGACTAAGACAAGGTGACGGACTTTCGTGCCTGTTGTTCAACATTGCGCTAGAAGGTGTCATGCGGAGAGCCGGGTGTAACAGCCGGGGTACGATTTTCAACAGATCCAGTCAATTTATTTGCTTCGCGGATGACATGGACATTGTCGGCCGAACATTTGCAAAGGTGGCAGAACTGTTCTTCTTCTTCTTATTGGCATTACATCCCCACACTGGGACAGAGCCGCCTCGCAGCTTAGTGTTCATTGAGCACTTCCACAGTTATTAACTGCGAGGTTTCTAAGCCAGGTTACCATTTTTGCATTCGTATATCATGAGGCTAACACGATGATACTTTTATGCCCAGGGAAGTCGAGATAATTTCCAATCCGAAAATTGCCTAGACCGGCACCGGGAATCGAACCCAGCCACCCTCAGCATGGTCTTGCTTTGTAGCCGCGCGTCTTACCGCACGGCTAAGGAGGGCCAGAACTGTACACCCGCCTGAAACGTGAAGCAACAAAAGTTGGACTGGTGGTGAATGCGTCAAAGACAAAGTACATGCTTGTGGGCAGAACCGAGCGCGACAGGGCCCGCCTGGGAAGCAGTGTTACGATAGACGGGGATACCTTCGAGGTGGTCGAGGAATTCGTCTACCTCGGATCCTTGCTAACGGCTGACAACAACGTTAGTCGTGAAATACGAAGGCGCATCATCTGTGGAAGTCGGGCCTACTACGGGCTCCAGAAGTAACTGCGGTCGAAAAAGATTCGCCACCGCACCAAATGTGTCATGTACAAGACGTTAATAAGACCGGTAGTCCTCTACGGACATGAAACATGGACAATGCTCGAGGAGGACTTGCAAGCACTCAGAGTATTCGAGAGACGGGTGCTTAGGACCATCTTTGGCGGTGTGCAAGAAGACGGTGTGTGGCGGCGAAGAATGAACCATGAGCTCGCCCAACTCTACGGCGAACCCAGTATCCAGAAGGTAGCTAAAGCCGGAAGGGTACGATGGGCAGGACATGTTGCAAGAATGCCGGACAGCAACCCTGCAAAGATGGTGTTCGCTTCCGATCCGGCAGGTACGAGACGGCGTGGAGCGCAGCGAGCGAGATGGGCAGACCAGGTGCAGAACGACTTGGCGAGCGTGGGGCGTATCCGAGGATGGAGAGATGCGGCCTCGAACCGTGTATTGTGGCGTCAAATTGTTGATTCAGTGTTATCTGTTTCGATGTTAACTAAATAAATGAATGAATCCGGAGGAACTGATGAAGCAACTTCTAAAGAAAATCATGGAGGAAGTCTTGGAGGAACTTCAAGAGGAATTCTTTGAGAAATTTTTGGAGGAATTTCTGGAGAAGCTTCTGGAGGTATTTTGAAAGGAACTTCTGGATTAATTCCTGGAGGACCTTGTAATTGAATTCCTGGAGGAACTTGCGAAGAAATTCTTGAAGAAGCTTTCTTAGGAATTCCTGGAGAAATTTGGTGGAACTTTTACATGAAATCCAGGATAGAAGAACTCCTAGAGGAACTTTCCGAAAAATTCCTGAAGGAACTTCCCAACTAATTCCTGGTGGAACTTCCGGAGAAATTTCCGGAAGGATTTCTAAGGGAATTCCTGAAGGAATGTCCAGAGGATTTTTTTTTTGATAACTCTCCCAATGAACTCGTTGAGGAACTTTCGAAGAAACTCCGGAAAAATTTTGATGTTTGACGTGTACTGTACACATGTGGAAGTATTGGCTTGAGAAATGGATTGCGAGTGATTTGACTATGCGTCCAATTTGGGAATCTCGAGCTCGTTCAGTAGCCGCTAGGTTGCGAAGGCCGACGGATGTCTTTCGTAGCTTAGTTGGTTAAAGCACCAGTCTAGCGTACTGTAGGGTCATGGGTTCGAGTCCCATCGAAGGGAAAGTGGTTACCTCCAATACATTTTCCAAATCAATATCTTCCACATAACGTACATATTCATATATGAGTTTTCATAACATTGTAAATCAACGTCCAAGTCGGGTGGTTTAAACTCCGGAAATAGGCAATTATCTTTGATTGAGCTATTGAAGTTCCAAATCGCATCTTTCATATGAAACTTTAAAAAAAATCTATTAAATTGAAACATCATCGTATCTTTCTGAAATTTTGCTAAGTTGTTCATCATTCGCTGGATTACCGTAGAGCGATTTAGTTTGATCGAAACATTGTTTAGTTTTGAGCAATTAGTTCATGTAAATTCTTAGTGGGTCTGTTATGCGGGTACTTTCAATATGGGACTATGACTTGGTATTTTTTTCACTCATGGGCATACAAAATCGCAGTTTTTATTATGATTTATGGAAGTACATAAGAAATGAACCCTATTCATTGGGTTAACTCAAAAGTGACGAAAAGTCAAATGGGACTGTTATGCGAGTGGGGGCAGTATTGTGCTCAAACATAGCAGCCAAAAAAACCGGTAGTATAAGTGGCAGATGTGTCGATGTTGTTGATGCAACCAATCATACACTACAACATGATAGATACACACTACAACATGATACAACATGAAGAATTTCTTTGGAAATTATTTCTAGAATTCCTAGAGGAGATTATTTTCGGTATTAGTTTTGAAGAATTCCTCGAGTAACTTCTCCGGAAATTTTTTCGGTCATTTCTAGAGAGTTTCTTTTCTACAAATTCCTTTGAACATTCGGAAATGCTCTTAAAATTCATTTAGGAATCCTTCTGAGGAATTTTTTTATTTTTTTTTGAAAATTAGTTCGAGAATACCTTTAGAATTTTTTTGAAAATTCTTCTGGGAATTCCTTGGAAAATCTATTCGATATTCCATCGAAAATTTCTTTAGTAGAAATCCTTCACAATATCCTTTAGATTTTTTTTCTCTTTATATTCTTCCGCGTTTCTGATGTTAGCATTTCCATAACATTGTAAAAGTTTTTTTACGCGGTTTTTCAAAATGTCGAAAAACAAGTGAAAACCGCGAAAAATCGTTTTTTACGCGGTTTTGATTTACGTGGAACGTATCCCCCGCGTAAAAAACAACTGCAGTGTATTCATAAATTTTACTGTCATGTCACATGCCATTTTGTCTTTATACCAAGAAGGCCAACCTCAATTGAATACAAACATATACGATTTGTAAAGTCGAATGAAATTTTGCAACTCTTAATTTCTCTGTCATAAGACGAGTTTAGTACAATTCCTTTTGCTTCCACCACATCGTATTACTTTCACAAATACGTATTTCGACCTCAACCGTAAGGTCGTCTTCAGTGTCTCGTACTTGACTCGACTTACCTTTCCTTCTTCTTAATTTCTGATGAGTGGTTGAATGCCCATAGCGAAAACCGAACTGCTCATCACCGAAAATTAAATTCTTATTAATAAATCGTGACTTTAATCAACCTTGTTAAAAGTTTGCCCTATTGTTCCTTACTCAAGCCTTTAACTTGAAACCCTTCCAGGTTGATTCATTTCGTTGTTTAGAAGATGGTCTATTTGATAAAGTATGTGATGCGGTATCTTGTATTGCAGCTTGTAAACATAAGGCATATGGAAAACCCATGTTTATTAGAGTGCCGGTTTTCCATCCAATTTGATTAGATGTAAGAACGTCCCCGTAATGTGTACTCTTTTACTCCTCCGGCGATGATTCTAGATCTCCAAATGATAAGCGTAAGTGCCAATCACGAAACACATCTTCCAGAATGCTATCTCTCGTCCATTATCTGGAACGGTGATGTATTGCAGTTACTGAGTATCCCTTTGTGATTTAAATTACACGTTTTTGTCCGTCTTCGGTGCTTAATTGATTTTTATCTTTGAACTATGAATGGCCGCGTGACTGTGCATACATATCTATCACCGAGTCTTGTGAATAAGCGGAATAAGTTAAAAACCCAGTGAAAGGACGGATACGTCATATCTGTCATATATGTCAATTTCGAATGTTAGATAGCTGATTATCAAATTATCAGTGAATCCTACCGATCGTGTTTCGCTTTCTATCAGGCGTTAGGAGCGACACCAAGAGCCCTTTTTATCTTCAGATACGAGAAAAAGTTTTAATTGCTCTCGCTAGCTGATGGTGACTAGCTCTAGGCACTTGACTAAGCTTTTATTGTAGTCATGATTATTTCATCCTTTTGCTTGTAGCAAACAATGGACTCGTTTCATCAGAGTTCAGTTGTTAATGAATCCGAACAAAGTAAACATAAAGATTAGCGGGTTTTGAAATCTAAGAAGCTTTGCAGGACATTATGTGGCTTGTTTAAGCAGACATTTATTATGGTTGGTCCGTTTGACGTCATTCGCTAGAGTTATTTAATTGTTCTAGAAATGTTTAATTGAATCTTCCCATGCAAAAATTTTAATGACTTGCTCAAAGATCCCATAATTTTAATGCTCTTAACTGTTTATTAAAACAAGAAAACTTTTCGAAGGTTCGCAATCATACCATCCTTGTCCATCTAATTTGTTGATTAAGTTCTTTGCAATCCTATAAATGCACAATCAATGTTTAATAACAACAACTTTTTGATGTTTACTAATACGAATCCTCCCCGTTTTGTCGATCAAAATTTATTAAAAATAAATTCAAAGTTATATTGAAACCTATATAAGAATTAATAAAACAAGTTATATTGAAACCTATCTAACGTTTAATTATCTTCTGAAGAATGGTCTATTAACGCGTATTCATTGTTTATCTCAATTTTCTGTAAATGAAAATGTTATCTGGTCTCGTTGATATTAATGTATGGTAGCTGTATATAAAAGGCGTCAGCCACTTCAGAAATGTTTTGTTGATAGACATCAGACTCTACTAAGCAAAACTAACGATTATTTGATGTTGATTATTGTCATCGTTTTATAATCAATTGACTATGCAGTGAATATCCCAACGAAAAAGCACGTGTGTGCGTGTGTGTATGAGTATGTATATTTGTGTAATAATTGCATGATTTTGGGTTTTATAATGGATAGTAATGAAACAATATTATTATAAATTAGAAAAAGGGGTGTATCCATAATTCATCTACACGCATGCAATAACTGTGCCCATGAAGCCCCGTGTTCCCCATTTTCACCGTATCGCGATAAACAGCAATAAGATCACACAACACCGCTAGTTTACTCTCAGAGTGATACCTTTCCATCGACATCTCCATCATCGTCACAGCCAGCGCAGCGTGGGCTCTCGCTGTTGATAGTCGAGTTCAGCTGCATCGAGCGCAACGTCTACAGCAGCATACCTTTCCTATGGGCAGTCCACCACCGCCGCCCACGTCATACAGCGAGCCCAACTCACGATCGTTCTTCAATGGGTATGTAGCCGGAGGAGCCTAACAGTCCATCCGGAGGTTACTCGCGCAGTTCGATAAGAGTAGAGGAGTCGTTCTCGACTCTCTCCCGCGGTCGGTCGTCGTACCACACAGGTCGCTGCTCGGTGGTTTGCGTCTCGTGCAGCTTACCTGCGCAGCATTTGTAATAAGCATGAGCCAACAGGCGATCGCCCTCATAGAATAAAATCAGTGCTCCTCGGATAGGATCGGTTCATTCCTTAACGAGTTCATAAGTAGTAGATACCACGGCGGTTTATTCGCTTTCGACGTGCTAGTCGCGTGCGCAGGATTGATCCTTCCTTTACCTAATCGGGTCGGTCGGTGGCGGTTGCTGCGTTTCGAAACGTGTGCTCGATTTCTAAGAGCTTGCCGTGTGCAGTTCCTTCCTACTTCCCGGTTAGTTTCGAGTGGATTTCACAGCTGAATTGCGAACATTGAAGTGATTGTCGAAGTGACGACGCAGGTGACCTATCAATTGGATACATTCATCCATTTCGTTCCATCCGCCGTTTGATAAATATTGCGACAAGCGAGAGTGTACTTTTCTACTAGTCGCCCTCCTTAGAGAGGTGCTTCCAAACGTGAATTTTGCATTTCAAATAAGCAATTACAGCTGTCATATGAAATAATAGCTGCTTTGGATATAAATTAGTTTACTGCCCCTGGTGATACATGGAATTGCATATACCAGTGTTCTAGTTCAAGTGATAGTACAAGGTGTTGTTAATTTCGATACACCTAAAGTTAAGTGAAGTGCTACAAGTTTTTCATCAATAATTCAAACCTCAAAAGTAAAAGTGCTTGCTATAAACATGCGTTTCATGATTCATATCAGTGCCATCGTGAGTGTGTTATTCATTGGTACTGAAGTTTTTGCGGAACCGCCGAATGATATAACGACGGAAGCTTCAAATGCAAGCACCCGAGCAAATCTTGCCGACGAAACAGAGTTAGTAGACACGACACAGCTCATCAAGGAATATCATAGTACGAACCCCATGACGGGATACAATGATACTACGAATAGCAGCACAACGACGGACCAGCCTGGCGGAAGCACTAGTACCAGCACCGTCAGTGCCAACACCACCGAATCCAGCTCGACGGCAGAGAACAAAACGATGACCCCGGAGGAGATCCAGCGGCTGCTGTTGCCGCCTGCCAAGGTCGAGGCCAGTATATTGCACCTGAATGCGTCGGACGAGGTGCATGAGAAGATTATCAAGTAAGTCATTTAAATTGCTGCACCGACCGCTCTACCGGTATGGATTGCAGCTGAGTGCTTGTCGAAGCGGTACTAGCGTCTGATCGTACATATTTGCACGCTAATATCCTTGCATCGTCGACACCGTTGCGTAGGTGTCATTATCCTTGATGGCGAATACGTTATGCGTAAGCGTTGATATGGTTTATTATAAATTTCACATTCACTCATAATGAACAAGTTTATAGGCATCAAATTAATGCGCCTAAAATGCTGAATTTATGAATAGTTATAAATAAATAATAAATATACCAAATACATAGTAAAGAAATAACTATATTTTATTGATCCAGTAAAATTATGTGAAGGAGTGTCGCCGGTTATGGGCCTAGTTGCGTGTTTCGCTCATAACTTTTTTTCAAGTCAACATTACGCAGTAATATGAACACCAATGGAAAGCTACAGACCTTAGCTAACTTTTCTCCGAAGTAACTGTATTGTTTTACACAAACGGAAAAATACGGCTACTTATATGAAGTGTTGAATTTGTGGCTGGGTTCGATTCTCGTTGTCGGTCTGACTAATTTTCGGTTTGGAAATTGTTTCGACTTCCCTTGACATAAAGTAACATCGTACTAGCCTCATGATATACGAATGCAAAAATGGTAACTTGGGTTAGAAACCTCGCGGTTAATAACCGTGGAAGTGCTGACAATGCTGCATGCTGACACTAAGCAGTGGATCCCTCACAAGTCATCAATCTGATGTATACTGTAAATTTAATTACAAACATCTTTCCGTGTATTCAGCAGTTCAGCAAGCGCAGCGCGCAACACTGCTGTTATTTACTTAATAAATAAATCAGAGCCAGGAGCTCTCTTCTGTTTTACACCTCGAACGAACAACACGTATTTTTATACTCCCCAAGAAACCCCCAGTTGTAGTTGCTCCCTGCAGTCTTATTAGTGGCGACGAGGAAAAAACGAACCGACGGATCACCGCAGCTACTGGATCGTATCAGCCTTTGCCGACGGAAAACCAACAGGAGACGGCGGCTGTTGTTTCGATTGCCGGTAGGTAAAGTGATACCGTGATAGTGATAATTAATCACAATAGCACACATTTGGTGGCATATATTTCGGAGGTGGCAAAGTGCACTTGCCCACCGAAACGCCATTTGCTTATACGGCGTCGGTTTCAAGCAAAACAAAAAGTGTTTTTAAAGAAAACCTAGTATTTCAATTCAATTGTTTTGAGTGACAAATCTATTATACATTATAATAAAAGTGATTTTTCTTTTATTTGAGACATAGGGGCATCTGCACAGTGGACCGTCTGTGCGGCGGTAGTGGTTTAATTTTGATCTTTTCCTTTTCGCTCCGCTGGAAGGTTTTCTGGTTCCTTTACCTGAGAATCGTGGTGAGAGTAAAGGATTCATCGGGTGAGTAACGAAATCTGGTTTAATTGGCGTTTTACGTTTATTTTTTTGAGTGTTCGCGCAATTTACATAAGTAATAAAAAGTGATAATTGGTTTTGCGCAGTGTGATAAATTGGTTAAACTGAAGCCAGAATTAATTTTGATTATTGGTGATTTTACTTTTCTCTATAGTGTGTCAGGAAAAGCCGCGCATTTTTTTTTAAATACTATACAAAAGTGATTTTGCGCAAGTAACGTGATTTATTGCATGTTTTGTATTTCTATTGAACAAAAGCTGATATTTTTGGTAGCTTTTGGAATTGTTATTGACACAAAACAATGAAACAATAGGTTTTTCCACTCGTTAATTATTGTTAGAGAATGTTTACCAATTTCAATAGCCTTTTACAATTGTTGTTGTGAATCTGTTTCGAAATCAATTGTAAGAGTAATTTATTTTTGTTTAAATTAGATTTTGACTAATATGTCCTACATTATAGCTCCCAATATTGAACCATACAGTAAGCGACAATCATTTACTTCTTGGATTAAGCGATTGTCTTGCCATTTCCGAGTGAACAAAGTCAACGATAATGAGAGAAAATACCAGATGTTTCGATATTGCAAGTGAGATTTTCCCTGCAGATAAATTGTTGGATGTGTCTTATGAAATATTAGTTCAAAAACTCAAGGAAAGGCTTTATAAAAACAATGTTGACTTTGTGGCTTCAATAAAAACCAAATATCCATTTTTTGATTCGGCAAATAATGATTATCCACATAATACGCAAAGTTGCTTTCTTTCTCAACAATTTAGGTACCACGACGCATCTGCTTGTTCATCGCATCGACAATTGAAAATGGATAGCAACCAATGGACGGTAGACCAGCGTACCTGTAACTACTGCGGACAACAAGGGCACTTGCGAAAAAGGTGCCGTGAACTAAATCCTAAAAGGAGCGATGAAGAATCTTCTGTGGCTCCGGATAACTTGTCCGAGCGTCTGGATAATTTAAAAGAAATTAGTTGTGAATTGGATAACAATGAGCCAAGTGATTCCGTATTGGAGTGTATGGATGTTTCTTCCATCGATAATTTCAGTAGTTTTTATTTGTTGAATGTCTCTATTGAGAATAATTTGACAAAAATGGAGATTGACAGTGGATTTAGGACAGCTGCTCCAAATTTCAATCAAACATTAAGTAAGAGGTTTAATAAATTATTTGATACAAATAGTTCCAGGGTGACAATTTCTGGTCAAAATGAAGTTACGGTTAAATTGACTAGGACAAAAGCAATATTGATTCTGCTAGTGCTTGATTGCTATTATTACTTTATTCCATTACAAGAAAAAACGTGGTTGGATGAATCCTTTCCCAACTGGAGAATTTTTTTTGGCGTTTCTTTGCCAGGAAATAATATTCGCCAAAAACAACATAAAGCACTTACTGCAAATATTAAGATTAAATGTGCTGATGTATTTGTCAGAAATTCATGTAATTCTATAGCTAATTGTGAAGCAGATGTGGTTTTAAAAAGTAATTCACCAATTTCAAAACAAGATAATGACTTTCCTTATGATATGAGGCAGAATAATTTTAAATTTTTTGTATTCAATTTCAAAACTCCTAATATATTTTCGTCAAAATCTTTATTTGCGAGTTTTATTTCGCAGTTGGTTTTGAATGTGTCAGTTCCAATACAATGTGATAAATTTGTGAAAAGTAATATTATAACTGATGATTCTTTGGTAATTTCCATAGAGACTATGAATGATATATTTCAAATAAACAGAATTTATTTTACACGCTATTTGTGGCCTAAGAAAACTGACAAACATGGTTTTAAAATGCTTAGAACTAAACCAGATTTCTATGATCTTGACGTGTGTTTATTATTCCAGGACAAAGTGAACATTACGCAGAAATTTCAAGGAGAAATGATTAAACTTGAACGTGTCATTCATGATGGCATCATTGATATGATAAAATCTGTAGAACAAGCGGTTCACTTGTTTTGTTTTGACACGAATTTTGTTGCTGTTTGTGGCGTCTGTTCCAATATGGCAATCATTCCAAAACATAATATTAATACAAAATTTTCAAACAGTGTACCTACTAAGAAACCATCGGTAGGAAATGATTTCTCTAGAAGGGTGGAGGTAAAGCGAATGATTAAAATTGCCAACTATTTGGTAGTTATAGCTAAATTGGTTATGCATTTTGCGAGTTTTTTATTGGACAACGTCACAATGTATGACAATGGTTTCTTACATAAAAGTTGTAAGTTGTACTTGGAAAACCAGATTAGTTTACGTTTAAGCTTCAATGATACGACAATGGTTGGAAATTTTCCTCCTGAAAAATACTATACCCATACATCTAAGATGTTAATCTGTTTGATTAAAACGAAAAAGCATAACAAACCGCATATACGTGGAAAATGGATCAAAGCATCTTTTCTGAAACGTTTTTCTCAAAATGTATTACAGATCATGGTTGGAAACGAGGCGACAACAACGTCCCATCCCAATCAGATCAGAGTCCTTGAGGATGGACATGAAGTTACGGGTCTGTCGAAGCGGATAATGCGAGTGGTCGAGACTGGTCGTCCGCTATCGACTGTAAAGATTCCCGAGAATGGTCGACCGTTGTGGACTGCAGCAGAACGCATGATGAAACCCGTACTGAACGAGAGCGATATCTGGCAATTACCAGGTCATAGCAATGGAAGCGCCTCGAACCAACGCAGAAAATTTCCGTCAGAGCCAGTAGAGCTTTCTGGTCTACCTAGGCGTTCAATAAGAATTAGAAAAGTTAGATTTAAAAGTGAATATCGTTGTCATTGGATTCTTGAATTTTTGTTCAGTCTGAGTCTCTTTTCCTTCTGAAGGGGGAAGAGCTGATGTATACTGTAAATTTAATTACAAACATCTTTCCGTGTATTCAGCAGTTCAGCAAGCGCAGCGCGCAACACTGCTGTTATTTACTTAATAAATTAATCAGAGCCAGGAGCTCTCTTCTGTTTTACACCTCGAACGAACTACACGTATTTTTATACTCCCCAAGAAACCCCCAAGTGTAGTTGCTCCTTGCAGTCTTATTACAATCAAGAAAAAGAGAAACGATGATACCCTGCAGTATCACACACCGCAGCTGGTCGGACGCTCGGTGGCAAGCGAACCTCTATTGTTGTTGCAGAAGCAAACCCGCCTCAATACGACAAATAGAAGCACATGTTTGTGATTCAAACGCAACCGACTGTTGTTCAATTGGGTTGTTTAGGGGTATATATGTTTTTACATATTCTGAATCTGCATAAAAAACTAAGCTTAACCCCAATTTTTCAGAATTTTTGGAGCCCCGGAACTATTTTTAATTTCCATTTTAAATTTATATGGGACTAAAAATTTGTTCTTATGCTGCATGGGCCAAATGTCATTCTATGAATGTTAGTGTCATTCTATCGATTAAAATGGCTTATTGTTTGCTGTATAAAAATGTAAATAAAAGGTTTACAAACAAAATAAAAATATGTCGGAGATCAGAAAAGCATGCTCTTTATATTAAACTGCAAAAAACTCGATATTTTTCTGAGCTAAACAACCCAATTCTGATACACATAGTTGGGTAGAGAGAACAGGGTGTGAAATGTTGCCAAAGCAGATTCGATAGATAAGGGGAATTGACTGATATCCCATCGTTATTAGCTGGTTATGGAACAAATTCTCGCAAGCGCAGCTGTTGTATAATTGGTTCAAGTCCCACCGGCAGCCGAATCTTTTTTCGCAATATCTCATAAAAACACCCTAAAATGGCAAACTTAACTATTGTCGGCGTAGCACCAAGTTAGAATTCGGGAGTCGGGACTTCCGAACCGAACTTTCTTCCAAAGTTTTATTTGTCAAACTAATTGATGCGTTGTT
Organism: Armigeres subalbatus; assembly: GCF_024139115.2. NCBI lineage: Eukaryota > Metazoa > Arthropoda > Insecta > Diptera > Culicidae > Armigeres > Armigeres subalbatus. Next base: position 307,341,173 of record NC_085140.1, read on the forward strand.
TAGCGCATCTTTAGGCGAATCCAGCGCACTACTTCTCGAGTTGGGAAAGTTGCCTGTATCTGGAGAAAAATCCAACTTCGGTATAAAAAGCGGTATAAATTTATTCCGGATACACAATATGTATATCAAAATTAAACATCTTTTCCAAACAAATAAGATCTAACTAATTGGTTTAATTAAACATGACATAGAAAAACTGAAACTGTTTATTGAAATTATTGAAACTAAAGGGGGAAAACAAGAATGAAGGGTAAAGGGAAGAGGATTTTTTTTGGGATACAGTAATATCCCAGTGGTTAAAATTTTACCCCGAAGCCGACCCATTTGAGTTTTGACAGATTGATAGTTATTTGGAGCAAAATGGATTTGGCGCCAATTTTCTCGCGAGCAAAGTTTAACTATCGAACTGTCAAATCTAACCATGCTCCGGAGCAGGGTTATTTTTAACCACGGAGAAATAACCGTCGAAGTGTCAGACTTCAACTAAAAGTTAAACGAATCGGTGGAATGGTTCACACCCTTAGTCACACGTAGCAGCTTTTCACTTTTAGCAAATGTCAGATTTACTCTCATGCAAATATAAACAAAAATGAAAAACACTTTTTCTGGGCAAAAAATCTAATTTCATTGCTATTTTTGCAGTGCAACCTAAAAACATGTTCACTTTTGCGAGCGAATCATTTGCTAGTGCTGCACTAGCAAGTGCAATTTAGTTTCGGCGAGTTGCAAATTTTGAATGCTTTGCAGTCACACAATGCATGCGAGCGTTTGCTTGTGAGTTGTCATCTGTTTGCATGCAATCACTTTCAGTGTCTCACACACGCAAATTTTTAACATACATGTATGTCACTTTCTGCGAACAAAATGCTCGCTTCGAGTATCACGGTGCCCCGGTAGACCGTTATTATAAAATAAAAATGTCCATCAAAACCAAGTACAGGGCTTGATTCCTGTGGTAATTCTGCACCTCTGGACCAATTTTTAAAAAAATCCCTAGGAAGAATCCCGAGAAATCTTGATTTGAAGTTTTTAGTTAAGAAATTTCAAAAGAATCCATATAATATCACCAAAAACCCTGATTAATCCACCTAGTAGATGTCCTTCAATTCTTCTTGTACCTGCCGGTCGGAAGTAACCACCAGCTTTGCAGGGTTGCTGTCCGGCATTCTTGAAATATGCCCTGCCCATCGTACCCTTCCGGCTTTAGCTACTTTCTGGGTACTGGGTTCACCGTAGAGATGGACGAGCTCTTGTTTCATCCTTCGCCGCCACACACTATTCTTTTGGACAACGCCAAAGATGGTTCTAAGCACGCGTTGCCGTTATTAGAACTATAAATATTTACAATTGACTTATCTTACCAAACTGACTTAAGTCTGTTTTTGTATGGCTAACTTGCTCGAGTTTAGTATAAGTGTTGCTTTCCACGTTTAATAGAATGAAAGGTAAAAATTAATTTGAGTTTAGTGTTTATATTCATAATGGAGAGAAGTAAAACCAGAGTTCGTGTAGAATAATAGCAGTTAAAAGCTGTTATACTCGATCACAGCACATATTAACCGATCTTTGATGCCAAATCTCGTCAAAGTTCTAATCAATATGTACGCCAAAACCTATTCCGATACCTCTACAGAACTCTGAGAAATGATTTTTCAAGATATGGTACTTTGACGTGAATGGAAGCTGCGGCTTTTTCCAGCTGCTAGCAAAACCATCAATTGCTGCCTCAAAACCATGCTCGAGTTTAAAAGAGCCGTATCTTGCGTACACTTTTTTGAAATCATTCAGAACCTGCTGATTGAAATATTAATTAGAAAATTGTTAATGTTTCAGTAGAGTAACTTACCGTGACGTAATCCGAAAGATCGGGATTCTAGTGAACTCTATGCAATTTTTTGATGCCTCATCTGTACTTGGTTCACCCATAAATTTACTCAACATGGCGCTTCTTTAGCAACTTTAAAATCGTATTAACAATTCCGAACTAGATGTGTAGTGACGGAGATAAGCAAAGGTTTATTTTGTTTCTTTATTAAAGTGTTTTTAAAAGTTCAAAAATTGAATATTTTATCTTCGTCGTAACCGAAAACCCAAAAGAATATGCACAAAGCTTGTATTTTTTTTTCTTTCTTTTGTGTATTTTTCCTGATGTTTTCCTTGGTTCTCGTGATCTCATTCTATATGCCGAGCTCACTCTTGAAAATCGTAGCTTTTCCTTACCGCCATCTTTGAAGTCATTACCAGTCCGATGATCCTTTGCGGGGAAATCTCAGAATATGACAAAGCTCCGTCAATTCAATTGTTACAGCATCTGACGAAGATCTAACCTGTTATATAATGTTTAACAGCTACACTACTTTAAACAAATCTTTAAGCTGTTGTTTTTTTTTCATCAATTTGTTCCGTACTACAATCTTTACTTCTGATGCTCGAATACATTTGTGAATACAATAAAAAAATACAAACTTTAATCTGAAAGGCATTCAACAAAGAATCTGCAGCCTGCACGTGAATTCATGAATGGTTCTGAACGAGAGGTAGCATACTTGAAGATAGACGGCTTCAAGCCATATAAAAAAATACCTAAGTCAGTTTGGTGAGCTTAATCAATTGTTAAAATTCATAATTGTAATAAGGCAACAAATGCAAACTGGTTGAAAACAACTTGGACCAATTTTTTGACGGCTTTGAAAGTATTTTGGGGATATTATTGAATTAAAATATAGATTCTTTTGAAATTTCTTAATTAAAAACTACAAATCAAGATTTCTCGAGATTCCTACTAGGGATTTTTTTAAAAATTGGTCCAGAGGTGCAGAATTACCACAGGAATCGAGCCCTGTACTTGGTTTTGATGGACATTTTTATTTTATAATAACGGTCTACCGGGGCACCGTGAGTATAGTTTGCTTGCAACGTCTGACGGCGCCTCATGAACTTTTTTTTTTATTTCTTTATTAGAGAGGCTTGCAGCCCTAGGCTGGCTCACCTCTGAACCTTATGAACTTTTATTTTCAGATCAGCTTGAAAGTTTTTAACCGTTGGCGTTTTGAAAGCTCGTGTACTTTTTTTGAACATGCACAACTCTCTACGAAAAAGAACCAACGAAGTTTTTATTTTAATCAACGATTTTTTAAATTGGATTAGGGTAATTCGCCAAATGTTGAACGGCTAATTTCTTCGCCTATTTTTGAACGCACGTGCATTTCTTATGGGCGTTCAACAATAGGCAAGAGTTTTAGCCGTTCAACATTTGGCGGTTTCCCTTAATTATTTTTCTTTCTGTGTAAGAAAGTAAGTATGACTAATGGAAAAAAGCTCGTTATATATTACTTGTCAACCGACCGGTGACAACAAACATATTATTATTTTTTCTTATTGGCATTACATCCCCACACTGGGACAGAGCCGCCTCGCAGCTTAGTGTTCATTAAGCACTTCCACAGTTATTACCTGCGAGGTTTCTAAGCCAAGTTACCATTTTTGCATTCGTATATCATGAGGCTAACACGATGATACTTTTATGCCCGGAAAGTCGAGACAATTTCCAATCCAAAAATTGCCTAGACCGGCACCGGGAATCGAACCCAGCCACCCTCAGCATGGTCTTGCTTTATAGCCGCGCGTCTTACCGCACGGCTAAGGAGGGCCCCACAATATTATTATTATTATTATTATTATTATTATTATTATTATTTATTCAGACTAAGGCCGAAGTGGCCTCTGCGGTATATAAGAGTCTTCTCCATTCGGCTCGGTCCATGGCTACACGTCGCCAGGGTCCGGAGGGTCCGCAAGTCATCTTCCACCTGATCGATCCACCTTGCCCGCTGCGCACCTCGCCCGTCGGATCGTTGTCGAGAACCATTTTTACCGGGTTATTGTCCGACATTCTGGCTACGTGCCCGGCCCACCGCAGTCGTCCGATTTTCGCGGTGTGAACGATGGATGGTTCTCCCAACAGCTGATGCAACTCGTGGTTCATTCGCCTCCTCCACGTACCGTCCGCCATCTGCACCCCACCATAGATGGTACGCAGCACTATCCTTTCGAAAACTCCGAGTGCGCGTTGGTCCTCCACGAGCATCGTCCAGGTCTCGTGTCCGTAGAGGACTACCGGTCTAATTAGCGTTTTATAGATTGTTAGTTTGGTACGGCGGCGAACTCTATTCGATCAGAGCAAAGACTAACTAAGACGTTCATGTCCCATACTAGAGCACACTTTTTTAGTGCTCACGAAGTACTAGAGTAGAAAATTGGACAACCGCATTATGATATCACCTTGATGCAAGTACAGCGCCAAGTAACTGGTACTTATCCATGCGTTGCTAGGGCAACTTCCCAAATGTTATGTAAATCAAAACATCGGAAAAAAAATGTTCGCTATAATCAAACTTGGAACATACGTGCAAGCATTGTGAAAGAGTCTACCTCTCTCATGCCGAATCGGGCACACTGATGCTGGCCAGCGGTCCTGTAAACAATCTTGAACTGGACATTGCATCCAACTGGAACCAGACGACTTCTACCTGCAGGTTCAGGAACTCTTTACGACTAAAGTCGTACGCAGAGCTTCGACGGCTTGAACCTTAGAGCGATCAATGAAACACAGCAACATGATACGCTGTCCAATATTACTACGAGCAACTCTAGGGCTAGTTGTGCCAAATCCTTCAAACGGTGATGGGGAGGCCGGAAGAAGCTTTAAATTGTGCTAAATAAATATGTTTGCCGTCGTAATTTATTTTGTTGTATTTGCATCCTTACATCTATTTAAACTTTCTTTTATTTCAGATGAGTTTTCAACTTACTATCTGAAAACAGTATCGGATGCGTTCATTTTAAATTGTATGGTCCCACACAAAGGAAAATATTCAGATGGCACAAGCTCATTTCAATATGAAACATAATTTCATAATTTTCTTCACAAATTTTATTTTTTTGATATATATTATAGTGATTTCTTGAGCATTTGAACATCTTTAGAAATCACACAAAAATCCATGCCTTCAAGTTGCACTCGCAATATTGAACGTGAAGCGCGAATTGTGAAGTAGGTCCGAAAGTACTGAAAATTTGTAGATGTATGTTTGTATTTTCCGCTTAGATAACGACCAAGAGCGATGTTGTAGGGCGAGGGTATGTTAATGAACTATATTTTAAAACTTGGATCCTCATGACAAACAAGACAATAATCAAGAAAATTAGTTAGCTCTTTTTAGTGGAATGTTTTCACTGTCATCAGACGAGGTAAGTAAATTCCATTTAATTCCACCACGTCGTATTAGTTTTACATATACGTATTTCGACCTCAAATGTAAGGCCGTCTTCAGTGTCTCATACTTGACTCGTCTTCTAAAGTCGAGTCAAGTACGAGACACTGAAGACGGCCATACAGTATATGTAAAACTAATACGACGTGGTGGAATTAAATAGAATTGTACTAAACTCGTCTGATTACAGTGAAGACAATAATGTTTAATTTACTAGTAATCCTCAATAGTGCTCCAAATGGTACAAGGCGAGATGCGCAACGAGTAGGACTCTGTAAAGTACGTGGGTGGCGGTTACGGACCAAGCGGACTGGAGACATCTTTATGTATTGCAGAGATCACTCTGGTCCTGGTTCGAATACATAATAATAGTTCTTATCACAAATCACTAATAAAAATCCTTATGATGACCAAGCATTGTGTATCATTGTGAAAAGGAAAGGTTCTTATTCAAAAATGCAGTCTTGTGAAAAAATCATGCAAGTGGTTAAGGGAGCAAAATTGGTCTGAAGTACAAAAATTGTACAATGTGTACAATCTCCTTACAAATATTTAGCCACTCTTTCCTTTATTAGTTAATAATATTTCAAATTCACTGAAAGAATTAAGGAATAAATCCTGGAAACAAATAATGATGCACAAAAACAAACATAGAATTTACAATACGAACACAAGTTCGTTTGGTTACTATAGGTTACTACTTTAAACTACGCCTAAAGGTAGTTAAGAAGTGGGGTTGCATCATAACTGTCAAACGTGGGTACGGAGTGACCGAAAGCAGTACTAGAAGTGGTCCCTTCTGATGAGCTCGCTGACAGTTACGTCTTAATTAGTCTTTGATCAGAGCGTCTTGCGGAGTCCAAAGTACGTACGATTTCCAGCCACTATGCGTCTCCGAATTTCTCTGCTGGTGTCATTTTCGGCAGTCACCAGTGAGCCCAAGTACACAAATTCTTCTACCACCTCGATTTCGTCACCATCATGATGTGTGGGCACGTTGTATTCGCGGCATTTCTGCAGTACTTGGCGAATGGCGAACACCTGGTCCGTGGTGGAGCGTTCGCCCATAAAACCCGCCTGGTACTGCCCCACGAACTCCCTTGCAGTTGGTGCTAGTCGACGGCATAAAATTTGGGAGAGTACCTTGTAGGCGGCGTTCTTCAGCCGGCCAATCTCCTCCTGGATTTCCTGAGCCGGTAGAATTATGTCCTGCGCGCGTTCCCCAAGGTCCATCACCATACCGCCATCTTCGTCTGCCACATCGCCATTCAGGTGCCCTTCGTAGTGCTGCCGCCACCTTTGGATCACCTCACGCTCGTTCGTAAGAAGGTTCCCGTTTATGTCCTTACACATATTAGGCTGTGGCACGTGGCCCTTACGTGAACGGAATAAACATATTTACCCTCTGTTTAAACTGTGAAACGCAGGTACAAAAGTATTTTGCCCTACTATGACAGTTTATCTTGCGGTGGGTTTTTTTTTCTCACCGGAAGAGGAAGGGGGACATGGATATTAGATAAGGTACACTTCCCCCAGGAAAAAGGGGGTAAGTGTAAGAAGCGACTCGAAAAATTGAAATTGTACATACTTTATATCTTTATATAACATTATGCAAGAATATACTTTGATGCTCACACTAATACTATGTTGAAATTTGTATAATACATACACTAACACGGTTAACGCTTGAACTGTAATTTTAGGTTTCGCGAAAAGTTGATTTTTGCATTCATATAATCAACTCTTATTTGCATCAATTGTCCTTTTTTCAAGTGAATTTATATCACAGGTGACCGTTACAATACAATTAAACTAATCCCATTCAATTGGTAGTGGTTTGTACCAAGAAAGCAAATAATTCTTACCCCAGATATCAAACACTGCGGGGGAAGTGGATAATGTTCTAATTACGCAATTTTTTTCTTCCCTCCAGGGTTTATTTTGATAGCTGCGAATCTTAATATGTTCCTTCTTTGTTATCATTGTGATTCCAGTAATGATTGGACTAATATAAATGAGAAAATGTCTGATTAATCCACCTATCGGTATTGATGCCTTTGACTTATTTTACACATGAAAAAAATGTATAAGAAAGTTAAAAATAGCATTGATCGGTAAATATATTGTATAATTCACATTACTTTTTATTCATAACAAGTTTCGCCGTTGAATGCAATTTTTTTGCGAACAAATTGGTTAAGGACAAGAGCTTAAGAATAGCTAGTAATTTTGTATGTGCTTTGCGCACACACATACATACAAATACGCACCTACAGACATCACCTCAATCCGTTAAACTAAGTTGATTAGTTTATAACCCTGTAAGCCCCATTTTTCCTATAAAAAGTTCATCTTTGGGGTGAATCATAGATTTTACGTATACTTAATGTTCGAGAAGGCAAAACCAGCCCTCCACTAGTTATTACGAGAATTCCTCGGGGACCTATTCCGTTAAGCCACTGAAATTATTCAACAAAAGATACTCAGAGCAATTACCGTTTTGATTTTAGTTATATGTAACTACTCATCACAATTAAAGGTCAAGGTAACATGGGTTTTACACTTACCCCATCCCACTAGAGTAAGTGGAAAAACAACTCCTAATTTTAACATCTATTTCCATAAATTTCAAGCGATCAAAATGGTATGAATTACCGTACAGTTGGTGCAAAATTGACTGTTTTTGATAGCCCATTTTGATAGAACGCATTTAGATTATTTAAACTGGTTTTACACTAATTCAAACATGCACTATCGCTTTTTCCTTTTCAACTTCCCCCAGTATACCTTACATGAAAAGATCCGAAAGAAGGCTTCAACGAAAACCAATCTTGTACCAAACCGACGAATACCACCAACGAAGACAGACGAACATTATTTATCCTTCCGGTTTAAAAAACCTGGCACCACTTCAGCCACATCGTCAAGCGTTACGTCTGCCTGCTCCATCGGTCCAAGAACGCTTTGGGCAGCCGTTGCAGTACCTCCGATTTCCAATGCCTCTCGAGAGATCCCCATGTGTGAGACAATATTAGATCTAGTGCCATCGCCAATCCACCGTCTGCTGGTTCCCTCTACTCCTCAGAGATCACCGAGCTCACCTAACTCACTTGTACGGATAGCTACGATCCTGCCGTTCCAAGGAACAACAACTTCAGGCTTGGTACTTCAGCGGTAATGGGGTTTCTTGCTAAAAATGGGTCTTGAAGACTCCATCAGCATCCCGAATAGGAACGCTTGTTCTATCAAGAAGAAACCTACATATGAGTTAACTTCTTTTCTCAACGACCTCAACATCGACAACGCCATAATCACGGAGACGCATCTTAAGGACTGTTCATTGAAGAAAGTGGACACCTGTTTTTTAAAGGAATAGGGGCCCTCCTTAGCCGTACGGTAAGACGCGCGGCTACAAAGCAAGACCATGCTGAGGGTGGTTGGGTTCGATTCCCGTTGCCGTCTAGGCAATTTTCGGATTAGAAATTGTCTCGACTTCCCTGGGCATAGAAGTATCATCGTGTTAATTTCATTATATACAAATGCAAAATGGTAACTTGGCTTAGAAACCTCGCAGTTAATAACTGTGGACACTAAGCTGCGAGGCGGCTCTGTCCCAGTGTGGGGATGTAATGCCAATAAGAAGAAGAAAAAGATGTTTATTATGAAACAAATTCATAAGGTTGCTTTATATAAATGACAATCAACATACATATGAACGAATTCACGTGATTTTGAATATTTACTTCTCTTTTCTGAAGAATGCTCGGACTTTTCTCTTGACAGCTCCCATTAGATTCTGCACAACTTCTTCCGTAACTTTTCATTGTGCCGCAGACCAAATTTTCTTGAAGCAGTCAACAGAGCTTGCTTCTCTCCCATCTACCTTAAGAAACCGCGTAATTATTGCCCAGTATTTTTCGATAGGACGCAGTTCAGGGCAGTTTGGTGGGTTTAGGCATTTTTCGACAAAATCGACTTTTTCCTTCTTCAGCATCTCCAACGTAGCAGAAACGTAGTGAGCCGATGCCAGATCCGGCCAAAACAATAGAGGATCCATATGCTTTCGGTAGATGGTTAGAAGTCGTTTTTTGATACATTATTTTCTACAATTTTCATTGTTGTTTGTGAAATATGGAGTCACAGGAGCAAATTGCTTGCCATACCAAAACATTTTCCCCATTTTTTTCGGTTCTGATATATCGCACGTCATCAGCACATTTGTTCTCTGTTCAGCGTTGAAACAATGTGGCCCTGGAAGTGTACAGGTGTCCAATTTGACGTATATCTCGTCGTCCATTAAAATGCACTACACCATTTGTGCAGAATTAATCTGCGAGTTAATAAACTGATCCGACCTATCGTTCGGAATTTCTAAGGTTTTTCCAAATTTTTCAGGTGTGCTGTAAAAGTAAACAATTTCTTTACAAACAGAGCGAAAATTACGAATTTTTCGTTAAGTTTTAACCTTAAACCATTCATAAAAAGGTGCCCACTTACTTTAATGAACAGTCCTTAATCCAAAAGTAAGTGTCTTCCTTCCAGATTTTCGTTCCGTAGACTTGACTGAACCAGCTCTGGGGGAGGGAACGTGGCAGTTGCCCCATGACGAAACATCAACTTCCGTCTGTTATCGAGCTTTCAGCTTCAATAAATCGTGGCCAAGGCCCATCGAATCTGCCGTCGGTCTGGTCACCGTCAGCACAGCCTACTGTCCAAAATAAGCCAACATCGGAGTGACTCAGTGGTAGACGCGATACGCAATACATACATTATCGCGGAGACGACCTCAATGAAAAGTATCAAAAATAGAATAAATACGCGAAGAAATCAAAACGGCATTATTTTGCAGCAAGATTTTGATGAAGGACATTATAACATCTTGAGACCAGATTCTCCCACCCGGCTGAGCCACTCATGGACCCATGCTTGATGGCAACATTTCCCAGTCGGTGGTCTACCAGGAATTCACAAGAAAGAGCTTGAATTTTTTATTCGGAAATAGTGAGTTCGCAGAAGATGTAAAATATGATTCGGGTAGTTTGCCAAGTACCCCACATCAGATACAAATTTATAAAGCTATTGTTTTGGACATTCTAGGATGAAATTGTTAAAAACTAATCATTCATCATTTCGACGTAATATAATCAAGTTGTTTTCTTTTTCATTTTGGTCAACATGAAGGGATTACCCTTCTTTTTTGTTTCATAAAGAACTCTCAAACCAGTTCCCCGAAATCATTAACGGGCATGAATTATTGACCTTGTTGTTGCTTACGGAAGTGTTTAAAAATGCTCAAGATTTAAAACCTATCAGATGTTGTACAGTGTACATATATTGAAGCGAAAATATGGAGAGAGCGATAACATGGCATGTAAAGCAGAATGTTCTGGAATTCTCCGCATAACGGCGGTGTTGGGTTGAGTTGAGTGTATCGGAAAGCCAAATAATTATGGCATACTTTTGGTCATTCAATAAAATAAGGATTACATGCATGCTGTTGCGTCTACTTCTGTATTAGGCTTAATTACTGTTTACAATTAATTTATAAGATGACGTTGGGAATTTAATTCTGAAATAGACAAAATTCAACAATTTAATAAGATTTGAATCAAAGTCTATCGAACAAGTTGGAAATAAATAAAATGTTGTAAACAAATAATTCCCAAAGATTTAAACTCCAACAACTCTACAAATTATTTTTTTCCATTCAAAATAATTTATCTCTCTTCCTATTCGATTCGAACCGCAAGTGTGATTGCTATCCAACCGGCGCGGTTTGCACAAGATTATCATCCGGTAGGCACTCTGCTTGCATACTTTATTTGCATTGCGTCGTCGGCTTCAACTTTGTTGTGATAAGAAACAACCCGTTCCTATACTGCGCAAACACCTGTATAATTCTAATTAGGAGGCTGCAGAGTACCTGGAGAAGTAATGAATCATATGATTAATGGGATTCCATCTGAAGTTTTTAGAGCTGTTAGTCTCCAGCAACTTTTGTATTATCCATCCGAGTGGAAAGTTTCGTTATGCATAAACGACTCGAGAGATTTGTATCCGACTGGTGAATTTACCTCCCGAACTCGAAGAAACACGTGGTGGACGTTGTCCTATAGAAGTTGTTTTTCCACACGAGCACGTTTCCGAGGAATCGCGTCGCTTAATTCAAGCATAAATGCACGATTGACAGCAGTTCCAACTTGGTGACGCTTCGGCAAATATATCAATCACGTCCCAAACCTCATCATTAGGTATCTGCTTTGCATTTGCTTTGCTCCTAGGGTAGATACCCGGTAATTATTCATCTCCGCGAGCTTACAGCATCAGCTAGGGTCCGCCCAATGTCGATCGAATGGAATGGAAGTTAGGGTGACCCAAGGAACTCAATGTCCGGGCAGTAAACCGTAAACACCGTTAATTTGATCAGCGAGCTGAAATGAATCATTCTAAATAAACATTGATTCATAAAAAAGATTTGAGTAATTTATAATGGAGTCTCTATAAAAGCCAGGTTAACTATAAGTTCTACAAAAATGCTCAGAATATGTACATTCATGATTTTATTGCTAACTAGACACCAATCAATGCGTGTTACCCTAGTCCTAGTGAGTGGAAGGGTTTGTTCTCAAGCCTTCGCAGTTTCAGTTTCACTTTCCAACATCGCGTAGGTCACTGTATCAGGTCGATTCCGCAGCCGAATGACCGATGTGCTGAGCCACTTATAAACGTATCGTGTGAATATTATGAATGAAATTAAGTTGTGAACGGCTATAGAATTCATCAGACGCCGGCGTGAAACCGGTTCTACGACGGAGGTATTGAATCGGAAGTAATCTAAGCCTGCGTTTACCCTTAATTCATTATGGTTTGATCACGCGATATATGCGTTCATAGTTAACAGGCTTGGTCGTCGTTGTTGGAAACAAGAATGTCGCGCAATCCACTTCTCCCCCAATCAATGTCTGTTGTATTGTTGCACCGGCAGCGACGATGACGTCCCGTCCACTGAATCACGAGCACTTCTCGCACTTCATTACCGGCACGGCGGTTTCGAGAGTCACGATTCCTTCCCAGATGACAACGACGACGGGCAAGGAAAGATGTGTCCCGATTGGTGTGTTTTGGATGTTGTTGCGCTGCTCCTAAATTAATTGATATTCTTCATTCGATGTAGCCGGATCGCTATCGGAGGTGGTCGTACAATCAAAGTGCATTAGCCCGACGAAGGGGCGACCGTTTCTCGACATTGGATGCTTCCGCTAATGGGCTAAGCGGCAACGGCCTCTAACCCCCCAAGAAAGGTATCTTATCGAGGTTGTTACGTCTTCGTTTTGAAATTAATTTGTTTGAATGTTTTATGAGGGCAACAGCACTAAATGGAGAACTACGAATTGTTTTGTTTGAATAAAAATGATTCATCCGCATATGATATTATCTTTTACATCGAGACCCACCGATGTGTGGCTTCTGAGGAAATGAGCCTGATTGTTGTTTTTAAAATAGAATCTTGTATTCATGAGTATTATGACTGAATAAGTTCTTTAGACTTAGTCGCCCGATTAACGATACTCGTTTGATGATTTGAGGAAAGAAATCTTTTAACCTAAAAGTATATTGAATGATGCTTATATTGTCTTAGAAGGCAGAAAAAATATAGATGTATGTTGATGATACAATAGGACATCAAATAATCATTTAGTATGAGCAACACTATTTGCATATATGTAGCTAATTTCGGAAGCTGAATTTTGGTCCCACCAATGCACGAGATACACAATGGATACACTATGCCCAATGCCCAGGGTGTCGAGAATGTTTGCAACCCGAAACGATCCTAGACCGAACCGATAATCAAAACTCGCTATCTCCGGATTGGCAATCATACGCCTTTGCTCGCAAGCCTACTAGAGAACCCATCTCATAATCACTGGCGGCGCCAGCTATTGTTATTTGGTGGAGCACCACTAAGTGCAAGAACAATAGCCTATGAGAACAATGGTGTGATTGCATCGTGTAGTGCCCCAGCTCTGTCTCCACCAGTGCTCATAATATTGTATTCCTACCGAAGCTTATGATAAAAATAAAAATATAACAAAAACTATCTAAACCGATGCTGCATTGCTTCAGGATTAATTCGACCTGCACTTATACACTAAGGATACGGTTGCTTAATGCTACAATAAATCTAATAACTAGTCGCAGTGGCAAAAACGAAAAGGAATAATAATAACCATTTTCCAATCCGTCTCTGGACACGTGATATTCCGTGACTATCAATGATGTTGAACTTCTGATCATCTTATAACAATTTTACAATTTCTGAATTCTTCAACAAATATGAAATTTAGCAAGCTGAATTTCCTTTTCTGAATTCCCTTCCTTTCCTACTGTATTATTACCGAGTGTCTACTCATCTGAAAAAACAAAATTCCCTGTAGGTTTTTTCTAGGCGTTTTACATTAATTTCCAGGCAAACACAAACGTGCCATGTAGGGGAACGGCTCGGCACTTCATCTCATAGCTCCCATTTCCATCCCATCAAAAACAAAGCAATGAAAAGGTATTTGATTTGTTATTTATTTTTGTGATTTTTTTCAGCAGTGAGCACGCATGTTAGCAAAAAGAAGCGACAAGATTGGTGCTGTATTCCTCTGTTTTGCGATGAGATGAATATATGTACAGTGAGATGGAAATCGGAACAGTTCCCATATATATTCTAGCAGCAAAATGATCAATTCAAAAAAGTAAATACATATTGCGAAAAATATTATTTTAAAGAATATTTTGGTGGCTTCACAAAACAATGTTGTAAATTACTTAAGAAATTCCTTCGCAAGTTCACCCAGAAATTGCTTCAGCCATTCAATCAAAATTCCTTCAGGAATCACATAGGAAATTCCTCCAGGTATTCCTTTGAAAATTTCTCCATAGATTCCATCGGAAAATCCTCCGGATTTTAAGAATTGCTTCAGAACTTCCTCCAGGATTTAATTTGAAAATTTCTTTGCTAAAACTTTAGAAAACATATCAAGGAATTGTTTCGTAAATTCCTTTAGAGATGTACTTGGCGATTCCTTTACGATTTTTTTTAAATTCCTTTAGGTGTTTGTTTGAAAAAGGCTTGTGAAAATCCCTCGGAAATACCTTCATAAAATACTTTGCAGATTCCTTCAGATATTCTTCTGAAATTTTTTTAGGAATTTCTTTGGAAACTAAGTTAAGAATTCTATCGGAAATCTCTTTGAATTTCATTTCAGCTTTTTTTTTTAAGAAACATAAGAAAACTTCTTAAGGAAATGTTTCGGAAATATGTTTGGGAAATTCTTCAGGAAATCCTTCAGAACTTCTTACGAAAATTCCTTCAGGAAATGTGTTTATGCAAAAATATGAGATTGCTGGGTCCATGACTTTAGGCATAAGGACGTTAGGCATAATACCTTCTTTATGTCGTGGGCTATTTGTGGGGCATTTCATGCCTAACATCCTTTTGAATTGAAACTTGGTGAGAGAATTCCATTATATACATATATTTACCAAATTATATTGAAACTATATGATTAAATACCATAAAAAATAACCATCAGGGCACCCGATTGAAGCGATTTGGATAGGAAGAGTGGAATCGCCAACTTCCTATTGTTAACATCTCGTGGATAAAGGGCGGGCTCTTCTCCCCATCTATTGGGTCAATCTGGGAAACGAGGGCTAGGGGCCCTCCTTAGCTGTGCGGTAAGACGCGCGGCTATAAAGCAAGACCATGCTGAGGGTGGCTGGGTTCGATTCCCGGTGCCGGTCTAGGCAATTTTCGGTTTGGAAATTGTCTCGACTTCCCTGGGCATAAAAGTATCATCGTGTTAGCCTCATGATATACGAATGCTAAAGTGGTAACTTGGCCTAGAAACCTCGCAGTTAATAACTGTGGAAGTGCTTAATGAACACTAAGCTGCGAGGCGGTAATGTCCCAGTGGGGGATGTAATGCCAATGAAGAAGAAGAAGAAGAAGAAGGGAAACGAGGGCTAGATTATAATTTTGTGTGTACGAACTTTCTTCTGGATGAATAGAGACATCCCGTGGATTCGCATAAGTGTCTTTGCTTATGGAACCACCCCACCCATTTTTGGCCCTTCATACAGGAGTTTGATGAAATACATACAATAGTATAATCATGATCAAATCGTTTGTCAGATATGGCCAGTGCTATCGGCAGGTGCCTTGCTACAATAGATGGTAATATCATCATCATCATCATCATGCCTAACATCCTTTATCCCGCCCACGATATTTATTACGGTAAATAATCTGATCGTAATCTGAATAGGCTATTAAGCTTATTGAAGCATATTTTGGCAGAATAATTTCAATGGTTACAGCGCCACTAGCGTTCTATTACTGCTTTACTGTAAAAACCTTCGAAAAATGCTTTGGATATTTTTGCCTTTCTCGTACAACGAAGTTGTACCGAAAGGCTATCATTTCACTCCGAAAACGAACTTTTTATATAAGCCTCTAAGTCCCACAGTGTTATATACCAATCGACTCAGCTCGATGAACTAAACACATGTCTGTCTGTCCGTGTGTATGTATGTGTGTATGTGTGTGTGCACAAAAGCTAAAAAAAACATTAGACAACTTTTTGTATAGTAATTCTTTATCGATTTTTTCGCAACAAGTTTTATTCGACAGGGGACAAAGCCTTGTTGATCACTATTGAATGATAACGATCGGTCATTGCGTTTAAAAGTTATGAAGAAAATGGTACATCGAACCATATAAGCCCGAACCATATAAGGTTGGTGTCTTTACTAAATGCGAGAAAGGCACCACCAACGCTAGGTTGATTAATCTGTTTTTTTGAAATTCATTGGGATTTTTTAGGAACTCGTTCAGAAGTATCTTAAGGAAAACTTTAGAGAACACCTTGAGTTTTTCCGGATATTTTGCTTTTAAGAATTCTTTGGAAATACTTAGAAAATACCTTTAGAAACTCCTTTGAAAAATCCATTCGGGAATCCTTCGGACATTCTTTCAAGAATTCCTTTAGAAAAAATCCTTCACAAATCACTCTACACTTTTTTTTAATCTCTTTAGGTTCCATTTCGGGAATTTCTTAAAGAATCCATACGAAAAACGTCCGGAAATTCGTTTTGAAATTCCTCCGGGAATTCTTTTCGATTTTTATCTTCGAAATTCCTCCAGAAATAATTTATAAAATTGCTAATTATTCTTATGGACACTCTTTTAGTGATTTTTTTGAATAATTCCTTGGAAAACTGATCCCAGAATTCCTTCGGAAGTTCCTCCAGGAATTGCTTTGAAAAATCCTAACTAATTTAGTATTTTTTAATATATTCCTAAAGAATTTCCGAGGGAATACTCAAAAGAATTTACAAAGCAATCCCTAATTGATTTCCCGAATAAATTCCTAGATTTCACCAAGAATAGCTTCGGAAATTCTCCAGGAATTCTTTAGAAAATGGCAAAACGTTTTTTGCGGAACAACGATCCATTAACGTTCACTACATTTTCAATAGATTTGATTGGTATATTTATTCAAATATTTTTAAGGATTTTTTTCATCTTTTGAGAGAATTTCACTCATGATCACCGGGTATTGAAATTTCCCTGATTATGTCAGGAATTCCCTGATAATTCCAGGTTTTTCCAGGTAGTAGACACCTTGTATTAAATTCCCTAACCTCGACCAAACCGTGATCTTTCGGTCCCCCAAACCAATATTATTGTTACGCTTCACGGTAAATGAGCCTCCCATATAAACGATAGATAAAAAAAAACGTTTTCTTTTGGTTCTCAACGATATCAGTAGCCAGTTTGCCAGACACCGAAAATGTATCCCAAATGCAAAAGCTCGACCTCTAATTGTTCAATTCGAAACAAAAATTTGAATTTCCTTTTATATGCTACACAATTACTTGGAAGAATAATTTTTGATGCACTTAATATTCTTCACCTCTTTTGAGGTGGTGAAACTTGGTTTCCCATCTCTCTGATTCATTACAATCTTTCCAGTTTAAACGAAATTTTGGCACTAAATCATGATTTTGTCGATTTCTGCCCACGATATTTGTCGTTTTTGTGTAAATCTTTCTTGAAAGTCTGTTAAAACTTCCGTTTGAATTGCAAACTCAAGATGATTGGGAATGGTTTCACCCGTAGACATCTTTTTTTTAAGCAAAACTCGTTGCTTTTAGTTTCAAATTTTGCGAATAAACAATCGTACAGTCTTTTGCTTTCATCAACAAAAAATTGAATTGTAATTTGACAAATTTGATTTGAATTTGACACACACCGTCTTCTTGTACATCGGCAAAGATGGTCCTAAGCACCCGTTTCTAGAATACTCCGAGTGCTTGCAAGTCATCCTCGAGCATGGTAAGTTTCATGTCCGTAGAGGACTACACTGGTCTTATAAACATTTTGTACATGACACATTTGGTGCGCTAGAGAATCTTTTTTTTTTTACCGCAGTTTATCCTGGAACCCGTAGTAGGCCAAACTTCCACAGATGATGCGCCTTCGTATTCCACGACTAGCATTATTATCACGCGGTCCAGGGTAGACAAATTCATCGACCACCTTAAAAGTATCCCCGTCTATCGTAACACTGCTTCCCAGGCGGGCCCTGTCTCGCTCGGTTCCGCTCATTGCATGTACATTGTCTTCGATGCATTCACCACCAGTCAAACTTTTGTTGCTTCACGTTTCAGGCGGGTGTACAGTTCTGCCTCCTTTGCAAATGTGAAGTCATCATGTCATCTGCGAAACATATAAATTGATTGGATCTGTTAACCCGGCTCTCCGCATGACATCTTGAAGCGCAATGTTGAACAACAGGCACGAAAGACCATCACCTTGTCTTAGTCCCCGGCGCGATTCGAACGAACTGGAGTGTTCGCCCGAAATCTTCACGCAGTTTTGCACACCATCCACCGTTGCTTTGATCAGTCTGGTGAGCTTCCCAGGGAAGCTGTTCTCGTCCATAATTTCCCATAGCTCTACGGGGTCAATACTGTTGTATGCCGCCTTGAAATCGATAAATTAAGGATGCGTTGGTACCTGGTATTCACGGCATTTTGGCGGATTTGCTGTACAGTTAAGGTCTGGTTCGTTATCGAGCGGCCGTCAACGAAGCCGGCTTGCTAACTTCCCATGATCTGGGATATCACTTTGTAGGTGGCATTAACCCTTTGTATGTGCTCTGAGGTCAATATGTCCCCAGGCTACTTTGAAAAGCTGCCTTCAACCGATTCTCGTAATTTTTGGTAGTTTGGTGGAACTTGACGAGATCTTTCTGCTAGGTGCAAATTTGCTAGAAAATAAACGTCTAATTTTATCAAAAAAAAAACTTTCGTTGTCTGTGCTCTGGGGTCATATTCACCCCAAATTGAAATTGTAACTTTTTGGTTGTTTGGGCATTTCCGGATACTCCGATATATGGAATATTGTAAATTGTAAATCTTTTTATCGAACAAATTTGAAATTTGTTAAGATGAAGTCTATACCAAAAATCTTTTGGTGAGAATGAACTGCCCTGTGGTGGGAGAACTAATTAGGATTTTTAAAATAGGTGCCTCTAGTGTGCTTGCAATATTCTTATATATGTGAAATATGGCTCTAGCTTGAGATCCTTCGTACCTACACTTAAGTTGTATTCGGCAAAGTTGCTCAGGATGCCCTGCACTACAAAGCGGTGCTCAATGTAATGATTACTTCTTCCAAAAGGCGGCGCTAGTGAGCAGTTATATTTGAGTATTTTAATCCATGTAAGACATTAATCCATGTCTCTCAAAACATTCGATCAATCCGATCAACTAAGCCCTGGACGAAGTATTAGTGCAGCGCTAAACATCCCAGCAGGTCCATTGAGCTGATAGGATTTCACTCATAACTTTTACAAACTACAACAGGCATTTTTGCTTCTCCAAAACGTCCTGGAGTTTAAAACATTCAATCTACCAGATCAACCAAGGCCTGAACAATGTATCCGGGCATTGCTAAACATCACAGCAGGACCATTGTGCCGATAGAATTTCACTCATTATGGTTACTAGCTACTACAGACCTTTTCGGTTTTCCAAAACGCCCGGGAGTTCAAAAGATGCGATCTACTACATCAACCAAGTCCAGAAAAATGTATACGTTCATCGCTAAACATCCCAGCAGGTCCGTTAAGCTGATAGGATTTCACTCAACACTTTTACAAGCTACTACAGAACTTTATGGTTCTTCAACCCGGCCTGGGGCTCAGAACGTTCCATGTACCCAATCAACCTTAAGTCCTTCACGATGTATCCGTTTAGCGCTAAACATTAAGCAGGTTAATTGAACCGATACGATTTCATTCATTATTTTCACAAGCTACAATAGGCGCTTCTCCAATTAGGATCATATGCATATTACACCGGATTGGGTAAATTGGCAAAAGCTGATTGGTCTGGTAGATACCATTGGCTGAATTCAGAAGGTTTGGGAGTACCTTAAGCATCTCGCACTCAAGAAAAAATGGGGTTTATATGAAGCGTATATGCTTATTGAACCGAATTGGGTGTACATGGGGCCATGGTTTTCACTGCCTGTATTCTCAGTGCCTTTTAAGTGCTGCTTCAACCTTTCGATCACCACAAGTTCGTCCGTCAAGATGCTCCCATCTTTATCCCTTCACATCTCGGCACAAAGCTTACGGGATGCGTTGGGCTTCTGATAGAACTTGCGTGGTTCTTGAGAACGGCGCAATTGTTCCATCTCCTCGCACTCCGCTTTTCCCAGGCGGTGTCTGTTGTCTCTGCTTCTGTCTATAACGTGCCACGTTCTGCCGGGCACATTGCTGCAGCGTGACCGCCCGCGCTGCGTCCTTCAACTTTAGAAGATGTCTGCACTCTTCGTCAAACATGCCCGACGTTGTTCTCCGCTGCTTTGACTGTATTCCAGCAGTCCTCAAGAGGGGTTCCATCGAGCTCACCCTCTTCGGGCAACGCAGCCTCGAGATGCTGCGCGTACGCAGTGGCGACATCAGCTTGCTTCAGTCGCTCTAGGTCGTACCGCGGAGGTCATCGGTACCGAACATTGTTGATGACGGATAGTTTTGGTCGCAGTTTAATCATCACCAGATAGTGGTCAGAGTCGATGTTAGCGCCACGATAGGAGCCAATATACCAAAGTTCTATGGTGTAAAATTAAAAGAAGTTTGAAGCACAGCGCCATCTATGCGGCAAAAATTCTAACAAATACTCGACACTGAGTTTGATATTTTAATAGCGTAACGAGTATGTGTATGTGTGTGTATATGCATGTGCGCACTCACTCATCTTTAGCATTAGCATTAGCATTGTTAAGGTGTAAGTCATAGATTGGACACTAGTGATACTCATGTTTTACTTTTGAGATCCTTATCTAGAATGCTATCAGAAAACAGGAAGAAATACAAAAATAACAAAAGTATGAGGATTACTACTCCTGGCCACGCCCATCTTCACCGTAACTAGGGAGAGGAAGGAAATGCTGATGTGGTACTTACTTAACGAGAGGCTACCGACTTAGCGACACCCTCATAAATACCACGGAGTTGGATAGGTATTCGTTGGGTCAGGATTTGCCTGTAGTTGGCAATGTAACCGTGGTAGATCTTACCCCGTAACACACCGTAACACACCACGTAAAGGTGTCTACCCAGCGTTACGGGTCTGCGCACTCACTCATCTTTAGCACTTGTCATAAACCGATTTCCTAGCAACAAGTTGCATTCGACGGGGAAACAGTCACTTCCAGATGCTCTATCTTTCAACCTGCATGTTTCACAGTTCAAGGGAGACGCCCGAGAAAGCTCGTTAGAACATTCCTGTTTTACAAAGTGAGCTGTTCATGATGCATAGCGATATATTATTTCTAATTGTACAACTGTTCAAATTAAAGCCTTAAGGCTAACTCTGAGGTAAATCAAATTCTTTATCTGTATATTGCTTATCGAGCATTGAGTAATATCCAGAGTAATCATCCCATGTTTGCATATCATTTGCTCGGTCTCGGTTAAACGATAAACAAAACTCCCCCGAACAATGACCTCTGCTACCGGCCGCATCCGATCGCGCCCGTGTCTCCACAAGCAATTTCAATTTGCATAATTCATCACTGAACGGAATCCACGAGGCGCCATGTGCTTCGTAGAGTAACTGTTTAACTAAACAATCCTTCAAACTGGCGCGTGTCCACACATCGGAATTTCGTGATAGTTGTACCTATTGGAAATTTAGGGCCAGTGATCAGGAGGAGCCACGTACATTCACAAGGTTAGTCCTTCGGTGCTTCCTTGATTGTTGATAGTTGCTACAACTCGCGTTCCTGAATATATGCACAGATACTGTTGAATCTTTAGTTTGATTTTGAAATTATCATTGGACCGGGGTTATCAAGTTAGAGGATTACAAATCCATCTTTACTCTTTCACATATACTGCAAATGTATGTTTTAAAAGTTATACAATTAGATTAATTAGGTAATAAACTAAGTTTGTCATACGCGATTTAGCATATCCAATTTGAATATTACTAATTTATTTCAAAACATAAATTTTGCAACTGAAAAATACGTGATAAACAAATTTCCTATATCAGTGCTCAACAATTTTATCATTTTAGCTGACTGCACCACAATCTACTTAAAATTCAGTTTCCATAAACACAACGGAGAATCTTTAATGCACCTTGCAGCGGCCACAAGGCCAAAACAGCAACGCACCGGCACAAAGTACGCGTGGACAAATTCGGGAAGCTGCTGCGAGTTCCGGCTTGCGAAGAGTATTTACGAGCTGTTTATGATAATCGATCACACCGCACCGGATTCCCTCCCGGCACCCTTCTTGACTATTTGTCTATTAATTCACACCTCTTGATTGTGATTCTTTTATAATGCGATTGTCGTTGGGTGGGTACGCAAATGCCGTTTAGCGCCCCCATCGGACACAATCCGTCGCTCGTCGCCGCCGGTTCGACTGGGTGCTCGTTTACAAATGGATCACGATGCACATTAATAGATCATTTTATTAGCATAATTTACGTTTCATGATCGTATCGCACCGATGTCGTTGGCTATCAACGCTGGAATATCGCAGTTGATTGGGATAACAGCTGGTCAGTGAAAGGCGCAGCAAATAAAGCAGTCTAGTTTGTAAGCGTGACTTGGTTGCGAATTAGATCTGTGGGAAATTTATATGGCTTGATTTTTTATTTAGCATTAATATGTTAAAAGAAAAGCTTTCCTTCCCGCTACTTGAAAAAAATAAGAAAACCGCATTACATTTCATATTTATACACAAAATCGCTTTATCCACAATAGGAACACATGCACTAATTACTTATGACGCTATTCTAAAATTGTGGTTCCTATTGGCTGTGGATATACAATAGTAAAGCGCATGTGGAGATTAGACAAATCAAGCATCCGAAAGATATTCAATTTGCAAAAAAGAGAGCTAACCGCGGTGGAGGTTGGTACTCGGATTCTGATGGCTTTTCCGCAAAACGTGACCTTTAAGTGGTCTTGTTGTGTAGGGGTTATCACGCCTATCTAGAGAGTAGGAGGTTGAGGGTTCGAGTCCCTCCAAGACACGTGGTTGCTTTTTCGCAAATTTCATATCAATTTGTCCATTTCGAAACATATGCTGTGCATATGCACAGCCAAGATATTTAACAAAAAAATGGTTTTCGTACGGCCGAGTTGCCGAATAATATGCAATCAATTGTAATCAAGTGTCGGTCTTTCACCGTCATTAGTCGTCTGAGTACACGCGAGCGCTTACGTTAAAGGCAATCAAACTCATCAAATGCTTTAGCCAAGCAAGCCTTTGGCACAGCAGAGTGCGATTGAATTCGCATTCTATACCGTCCCGCCCAGACAGTTACTATGGGGCATGGAGTGCGATCCTCTCGTTTAATAAACAATGTGCACTCGCTTGGCTGTGGATATACAATAGTAAAGCGCATGTGGAGATTGGACAAATCAAGCATCCGAAAGATATTCAATTTGCAAAAAAGAGAGCTAACCGCGGTGGAGGTTGGTACTCGGATTCTGATGGCTTTTCCGCAAAACGTGACCTTTAAGTGGTCTTGTTGTGTAGGGGTTATCACGCCTATCTAGAGAGTAGGAGGTTGAGGGTTCGAGTCCCTCCAAGACACGTGGTTGCTTTTTCGCAAATTTCATATCAATTCGTCCATTTCGAAACATATGCTGTGCATATGCACAGCCAAGATATTTAACAAAAAAAAGATTCCTATTATGGCGAATCCCATTGATTTCCTTTGAAATTGGCCATCATTCGGAGGAGATTAAAGGTGATACAGTATCAAATAAATGTGATCTACTGTGCTGAACATGTTCTGAAGCGGTTTGATTTGAAGTTCTGCACATAATGCATTGGTGCGACAAATGGTGTTATAGCCACGACTGGTACATCTACCCTAGTTATGAACTGCCAGGCGAATACGATAATACCTAATCTATGAACCAGGGAAGTCGAGACAATTTTCAACTCGAAAATTTCCTGAACCGAATCGGGGTTCAAACACAGTTATTCTCCGCGTAGTCATGCTTTGTAGTTGCTTATATGAGCCCTAGTCTTAGGAGGGCTCCACCAATGCTTAAGTCGTTTCATAGCAAGATACTAAAAATCGTTTGACTTGTAGATCCATCAATACTGCTTAAAATAATGTTTTCACTTTTCTTTTCAGAGAATCAGACTGCCCTTCGCTAGAGGAAGCGAACAAACTCTCCCAGACACAGCTGCTCCAGCGGTTAACACACGGCTGCCGATACGATCGATTGGAGCGACCAACTTCATGTAAGTTATATTATTGTACTCGTGTTCAAACAATATTTGAAAATACTTTATTAGGTATTACTTTTTAAACTGTGGTCGGGATAGAGGTGTCTATTTATGAATTCTTCAATGCTACATTTAGACCTTCGTAACTTTTTTGTATGGATTTTTCAAGATGTTTGTGCGTTCAATGGTACACATTCGATAGGCTTTACTGACTTGAATCACAAGTCAGTCCAATCTGCATTTTACTCATACCTGAAGACGGCCTTGGTGTTAAAGTCAAAATATGTATCATTAAAGTTGCAATCAAGTGATGGAATTAAATAGGATAGTTTCATTTCATTTCATTTATTTAGTTAACATCTAAACAGATAACACTGAATCAACAATTTGACGCCACAATGCACGGTTCGATGCCGCATCTCTCCATCCTCGGATACGCCCCACGCTCGCCAAGTCGTTCTGCACCTGGTCTGCCCATCTCGCTCGCTGCGCTCCACGCCGTCTCGTACCTGCCGGATCGGAAGCGAACACCATCTTTGCAGGGTTGCTGTCCGGCATTCTTGCAACATGTCCTGCCCATCGTACCCTTCCGGCTTTAGCTACCTTCTGGATACTGGGTTCGCCGTAGAGTTGGGCGAGCTCATGGTTCATTCTTCGCCGCCACACACCGTCTTCTTGCACACCGCCAAAGATGGTCCTAAGCACCTGTCTCTCGAATACTCCGAGTGCTTGCAAGTCCTCCTCGAGCATTGTCCATGTTTCATGTCCGTAGAGAACTACCGGTCTTATTAACGTCTTGTACATGACACATTTGGTGCGGTGGCGAATCTTTTCGACCGCAGTTTCTTCTGGAGCCCGTAGTAGGCCCGACTTCCACAGATGATGCGCCTTCGTATTTCACGACTAACGTTGTTGTCAGCCGTTAGCAAGGATCCGAGGTAGACGAATTCCTCGACCACCTCGAAGGTATCCCCGTCTATCGTAAGACTGCTTCCCAGGCGGGCCCTGTCGCGCTCGGTTCCGCCCACAAGCATGTACTTTGTCTTTGACGCATTCACCACCAGTCCAACTTTTGTTGCTTCACGTTTCAGGCGGGTGTACAGTTCTGCCACCTTTGCAAATGTTCGGCCGACAATGTCCATGTCATCCGCGAAGCAAATAAATTGACTGGATCTGTTGAAAATCGTACCCCGGCTGTTACACCCGGCTCTCCGCATGACACCTTCTAGCGCAATGTTGAACAACAGGCACGAAAGTCCATCACCTTGTCTTTACCCCGGCGCGATTCGAACGAACTGGAGTGTTCGCCCGAAATCTTCACACAGTTTTGCACACCATCCACCGTTGCTTTGATCAGTCTGGTAAGCTTCGCAGGGAAGCTGTTCTCGTCCATAATTTTCCATAGCTCTACGCGGTCTATACTGTCGTATGCCGCCTTGAAATCAACGAACAGATGGTGCGTTGGGACCTGGTATTCACGGCATTTTTGAAGGATTTGCCGTACAGTAAAGATCTGGTCCGTTGTCGAGCGGGCGTCAACGAAGCCGGCTCGATAACTTCCCACGAACTCGTTCACTAATGGTGACAGACGACGGAAGATGATCTGGGATATCACTTTGTAGGCGGCATTAAGGATGGTGATCGCTCGAAAGTTCTCACACTCCAGTTTGTCGCCTTTCTTGTAGATGGGGCATATAACCCCTTTCTTCCACTCCTCCGGTAGCTGTTCGGTTTCCCAGATTCTGACTATCAGTTTGTGCAGGCAAGTGGCCAGCTTTTCCGGGCCCATCTTGATGAGCTCAGCTCCGATACCATCCTTACCAGCGGCTTTGTTGGTCTTTAGCTGTTGAATGGCATCCTTAACTTCCCTCAAGGTTTGGGCTGGTTGGCTTCCATCGTCCGCTGAACTGACGTAGTCATCTCCTCCGCTGCCTTGACTTTCACTGCCTGTACTCTCAGCGCCATTCAGATGTTCCTCGTAGTGCTGCTTCCACCTTTCGATCACCACACGTTCGTCCGTCAAGATGCTCCCATCCTTATCCCGGCATATTTCGGCTCGCGGCACGAAGCCTTTGCGGGATGCGTTGAGCTTCTGATAGAATTTGCGTGTATCTTGAGAACGGCACAGCTGTTCCATCTCCTCGCACTCCGCTTCTTCCAGGCGGCGTTTCTTCTCCTGGAAAAGGCGGGTCTGCTGTCTCCGCTTCCGTCTATAACGTTCCACGTTCTGCCGGGTACCTTGCTGCAGCGCGACCGCCCGCGCTGCGTCCTTTTCCTCCAGAATCTGTCTGCACTCTTCGTCGAACCAATCGTTCCGTCGACTTCGACCCATATACCCGACGTTGTTCTCCGCTGCGTCGTTAATGGCTGCTTTGACTGTATTCAAGCAGTCCTCAAGAGGGGCCCCATCGAGCTCACCCTCTTCCGGCAACGCTGTCTCGAGATGCTGCGCGTATGCAGTGGCGACATCAGGTTGCTTCAGTCGCTCTAGGTCGTACCGCGGCGGTCGTCGGTACCGAACATTGTTGATGACGGATAGTTTTTGGCGCAGTTTAACCATCACCAGATAGTGGTCAGAGTCGATGTTAGCGCCACGATATGTCCTGACGTCGATATGTCCTGACGTCGGAGAAGTGCCGTCCATCAATCAGAACGTGGTCGATTTGTGATTCTGTCTGCAGTGGTGATCTCCAGGTGTACCGATACGGGCGGCTGTGTTGGAAGTAGGTGCTGCGAATGGCCATATTCTTGGAGGCGGCGAAATCAATTAGTCGTAGGCCGTTTTCGTTCGTCAGCCGGTGAGCGCTGAACTTTCCAATAGTCGGTCTAAACTCCTCCTCTTGGCCAACCTGAGCGTTCAAATCTCCTATGATGATTTTGACGTCGTGGCTTGGGCAGCTGTCGTACTCACGTTCCAGCTGCGCGTAGAATGCGTCCTTATCATCATCAGTGCTTCCGGAGTGTGGGCTATGGACGTTGATTATGCTGAAGTTGAAGAACCGGCCTTTGATCCTCAACCTGCACATTCTTTTATTTGTTCGGCCACCACCCGATCACGCGCCTTTGCATATCGCCCATCACTATGAAAGCTGTTCCCAGCTCGTGTGTGTGTTGCCGCAGCTCTGGTAGATGGTATAATTACCTCTGATCGTTCGCACCATTGATCCCTTCCAATAAACCTCCGTCAGCGATACGATGTCGAATCCACGGTACTTGGGCACATCGGCGAATATGCGTGTGCTCCCGATGAAGTTGAAAGATCTGCAGTTCCACGAACCGAGTTTCCAATCGCTAGTCCTTTTTCGTCGCAGTGGTCTTCGCCGATGGTTCCGGTCCGTACTCTCTTGTTGATTGTTCGTTGCTTATGATTTTTAAAGGCTGGCTTGCAGGGACTGACACCAAACCCCCTAAATTTCCGGTGGACCATGGTGCACAGTTTCACTTAGAGTCCCTCGCTGGCACTCGGACGATGATCAGCCGCCCCTAACATGGAGAACAGACGCTGTTGTGAGCCGATCCTGACATGGAGAACAGACGCTCAATAAGATTTGCACCTCCGGAGAAGAGCAAACCCCCCCTTCCCTGTCAGCATACGACCATAGTTCCCACCGGGGTTGGTTACCCGATTTTCCCTAAGGTTGCTCGTATCCCGGCCAGCACCGCGGGGAGGTAGGGATAGGAGTTGCTGGGTAAGAGGCTAAGGACCGCGAGATGGGGTCTATTTTATTCCTTCAGGTACGCGAAGTACCAATGGTACGCTTTACCCAGCATTTGCCGTGCCATTATGCAGAAATGTATGTTTCATTTGTATGGGACGGCTTCTTCTCCATACAAATATTTCTCTGCATCAACAACCTCCACATGCCAAATAATGATCTATTTGCTTCAGTAGTTCTTACGTTATGCCGACATTTCTGTTGCATTTGTTAAGGAGCACCAACCCCTCCTTTTCAGAGACCGGATGGGTCTCAAACCATCGTAAGAACTTTCCCCGACCCCATAAACTTGCTTTTAACCCTTTATAAGACAGTGGCAACTATATTGCCACCAACAAATTATATGTTTTTTCTATTTATTAACAAGAGCTCTACTTATTATTTCACATTAGACTGGCCCAGGAAACAAAAAGTTGTCTTATTCCACGGGGCACCCCCCAGAATTGTGTCTTTTGGTGAGAAAATCAATCTCTGAAAATTTCAGCTCAATCGCTTGTTGCATAAGCTGGCGCATTTGATTTGAAGTTTGTATGGGGATTTCAGCCAAAATGTATAGGAAAATACACCTCCGTCACTCATTCGATTTGGAAATTGGTTCTGATTGCTCGATTGACCTCAGAATTGCAAAAACGGCAGTTGGTATGCTACAAAACAATTTCACAGAACATTGTATGATGATTAAATAAACTTTTATATGGGTTTCGGCTGATGCGATTCGATCAAAAAACCCAAATGTACACAAATCAGCTCCTAACAATTCAGCCGAAAATTATATAAAAATTCATTTAATCATCATGCAATGTTCTGTGAAATTGTTTTGTAGCATACCAACTGCCGTTTTTGCAATTCTGAGGTCAATCGAGCAATCAGAACCAATTTCCAGATCGAATGAGTGACGCAGGTGTATTTTCCTATACATTTTGGCTGAAATCCCCATACAAACTTCAAATCAAATGCGCCAGCTTATGCAACAAGCGATTGAGCTGAAATTTTCAGAGATTGATTTTCTCACCCAAAGACACAATTCTGGGGGGTGCCCCGTGGAATTCGTCAACATGTTTTTCTTCCCATAGTAATCTGGGCCAGTCTATTTCACATGTAGTGGCTTTATTTGCTTCCTAGTAACACCCCAGATGAATTTGAGCCATAAAAAAGTTGAAATGTCAATATGAGAACAGTTTTTTTTATGAACAGATCGTAAGTTTTGAGTAGAAGAAGGATTTTCAGATATAATTCGTTAAAAAAAAAACGACAAAGATATATTTTTTCCCGTTGGTAACGATTATTTTGAATCTCCTGTGTTAGATTATTACGTGATTAGCGTGAAAAAAGCTTTGCCTTTCTGTATATTTGGTTTTTAGATTTTTGACGAAATTGTGTATTTTTCCCATTTCCCAGAAAAAAAGCGAACAAAATTTTTTTCACTTATAATGCGTTTTCTGACTAGGACTCTTCACCAAAAAATGTAACGTACCTTGGTTTGACTGGTTTCACGTAAAACCAAATTTTTAAAAATCTTTTTATATTTTTGTTGTTGCCTGTTTTCCTGCTTGCCGGGCAGTGACAACTATATTGCCACCAATTTTTCAATGTTTCTGAACTGTTTAATGTATAACAAACATACATTTGAGTTTAATACCATGTTAACATTGTGTCCTATTGTTGTTTTTGTTAATTTATTGTTTAGATTCGTCTGCCTTATAAAGGGTTAAAGTTATTTGATGGATTCAGGGGGAAATCGCCACAGCCTTATTTATGAATGATGTCTTTACTCATGTAACAGGAACTTTGTCATATTTGAACAAGATGCAATATTTTCCGGTACTTTACACTTTTCTGAATCGTGAAAATTTTCACCAAAATTCATCATCAAAATACGTCGTCGAAAAACGCGTTCAAATGATCAAATATAGTATGTGTATGAATCATCAATGATCATACTTTGTGTACAAGTAAACATAATCCGGATAAACAGAGAGTTTTTCGGTTAATGGCTTATGTATCCGGCAATTGGATATCTACCCCTAATCTATTATTAGCGAAAAGTACCCAGCTTTGCCTGGATGTTTGTTATGCAAATGTCATATTCTGAACTATTTGCAGCACCGCACTCTAGATCAATTTTCGTGCTATTGTTGTGTTTCCCTCAACCACTGACCCAAAGTTGTATTCTACTGATTTTCTACCTTTCCTCGTTAAATTACCCAACTTTTTGTACATACAAATAAACCTTACAGATCGCAAGACGAATCGATTAGGGAGAAACATTTGCAAATCGGTCATCCCGGTCAACCCCTTCGTGAGTTAAATCGTTCAGGAAGGGAATCGAAACTAATGTTTATTCATATAGATTTAAATTCTGGATTTGCCCAGAAAATCCCCCCACTCTCCCCCCCTGGCCACCGAACTTATTTGGTAAGGCCCTAGGCCCCTACGGGAGAGGGGTCTGTAATTCTCTCACGCCGTACGCAAAAAATAATTTGATCCACGGTCTTCATGATGTTTACTATACACTACAGTGATGTGTAATTTGATTGAAGCAAACTTTATGACCTTGAGTTCTTCAGAGCGGTTCTCTCACGCACGAACTGTTATGCTATGCAACTGTAACGCGATTTGGACCAGTCATAATGACGACATGCAAACTGAGAAAAATCACGTGCATCGATAAAACAGGTTTACTCAATGAGAGACTTGTGCTCTGTTTTGGCGCGTCCGCGTCAGACTCGTGCCCATTAATTTCGATCATGATATTCATGCCTTAACTTATTTTAAATGTCTTGATCAGTTTATCTCTCGTTACCGTTAATCGTTTAATTGTATACGACATACGTATGTCACACAATGTCTATTTGTTTTTCAAGCGAGGCTTTCTTTATTTTTTTTTTACTTTATTTTTGTTATGTTTGACCCTTCCTTCACTAAGCTGCGAGGCGGCAATGTCCCAGTGGGGGATGTAATGGCAATGAAGAAGAAGAAGATTTGAAACAAATTCACTTTAGTATTGAAAATATAATTAAAACAAATGATTTGATATGAAAATGTGCTTATTATTCTGATTTGTTTCAATTGATCTTAATTGAGGAACAGATAGAAGCATGTATTAAAAAATTTCCCAGAAAAGCAAAAACGTAAAATTAAAAGGGATTTCGAAAATCTATTCAGTGGAAGCTAGATAGCAAATGTGAGCATGTTTTGAGACACTAATAGACCACTTATATGCATGTTTATGTTAATTTAATTAGCTTATGTTTTAATGTTAATAATACTCTTCTAACAATATGCTAAAAAGTATAATTGTAATTGATTTACGCATACCTCAAATCAATTTCGTTTTCGTTCTTCTTCTTATTGACATTACTTCCCCCGCTGGGACATTGCCGCATCGCAACGTAGTCCTAAACCGGACCGGGTATTGAACCCAGCTTCAGCATGACCTAGTTTTGAAGCCACGCATATTATTGCATGGCTAAGGAAGACCCCTGATTAAACTTTCGATTCACATTAATTTCCAATTGTTGTTCTTATGCCACGTCCCGATTTCTAATGTTTCATACGACAGGGCCGTTAAATACGTACGAGTACGTTCCAATACCGATTTAGCGAATATTTGAAATGTGTTATTTCTGTATGTGATAAAATTGTCAATTTGAGCAAAAACGGAAATTACGATGTGTTATTTATTTATTTTTTCTTATTATCTACCATTCTACACTTATGAGCCCTCAAGTTTTCCTTTCTCATAAACCGTTCAGCGCACGAAACGCACTCGTAGCGTTTTTCCATCGAGTGAATCCGTTTGTGTCGTACCAAGTGGCTCGATGTTGAGAATTTCGCCTTACAAACATTACACTCGTACGGTTTCGACCCGCTGTGAGATCGGGCGTGCCGCACCAGGTGGCCCGATGTGACGAATGACTTGCCACACTCAGTGCACTCAAATGGTCTCTCCTGCGTATGGATTCGCATGTGAATTTTCAGCTCGGTCGAATTTGTAAATCCCTTATCGCACTCACTGCAGAGATAGGGCTTCTCCTTCGTGTGGATTCTGACGTGCTTCTTGAGATTGCACAGCTGATTGAAACCCTTGGAGCAGTAGGTGCACTGGAACGGGCGGACCTCCTTGTGAATGAGCTGATGCTGGGTTAGTCTATTCACGTATTTGTTGCATATTTCGCAAAACTTTTTTCCATTTGTTTCTCCCGGTTTTTGTTCTGCTTGAGATGATAAATTTTCTTCTAATGCGCCGTGACTTCGGCGGAGCGGAG
Organism: Armigeres subalbatus; assembly: GCF_024139115.2. Classification (NCBI taxonomy): domain Eukaryota; kingdom Metazoa; phylum Arthropoda; class Insecta; order Diptera; family Culicidae; genus Armigeres; species Armigeres subalbatus. The sequence goes on from NC_085140.1 coordinate 307,373,263, forward strand.
ACCCACTAGCTGTATCTAAATACAATACTTCATACGCATCTGGCTCATCAATTATCGCTTCATTTTCCTCTATTTCAACGACCATGTCATGTGAGTTGTTAAGAATTTCATCTTGGACCTCGACAATTTTCATATTCAAGGCTTCATGATCTTGAGATGCTTCATCTGGCTCTTCTTCAATATGCAAAATTTCAACCATTTCATTCTGAATAGTCGTTTGAACGTACGTGTCATGAAATATGTTGTCGTTGGACAAGCACATTGCTCTGAAAGACTCAAAACTTTCAAGAGATGTTTTACATTCCAAGCACAGTGATGCAGGTGCATTCTGTATGTGTTCAATCTACAAATCAGAAAGGACTACTTTTAAATCGTTTTTCAAAATTTAGTTCAATTTTTAAAACATACCTTCAGCGAAGTTAAGCCACGAATCCATTCAACCAGGAGTTGTTCTACGAACAGAGGCTGAGAGTGTTTCCTCTCTGTCAAGCATAATCGGCAAGTCAATTCCACTGATCTGTTTTCTGATTTTTCACTGCCATCGATATACATTTTGAAAGAAATTAATTTTAAGATTTTGTTTTATTTTATATAAAGCATTAAATGAAATTTTCTAGCTTCACTTAAGTTGATAAACAAACTTCTGATACTTAGAGATTCATATTTCTTGACCTAAGTAAAAGTCCTGTAACTGGTATTTAACTAACTAATAAATATAGGTATTGCGAGAAGATTGAAAAATTCGAACCGGGGTCCGACGGTCGACTGTCGGAAAGCTATTCCGCAAACGTCAAATCACTTGTTGCACGGTAAAAAATTTTGGTTTATTTTTTCGGTGTGAATGTTGATTATTAAAATCAACGGGAATATGCAACTTTAAAATAATGTTACATGCCGCCATATTTTTTAAATAAGTTTTATGATACTTTGAAGGCATTTTGTCATATATTTATGTGATTTAGAAACATTTTAGATTTCTCGAATATTCTTGATATCAAGAAATATCAACACTTTTCGTACAGTGCATGCCATTTTGAAGTTTCCGACACTCAGTCTGCTTCTTCTTCTTTGCTCCGCAAAATTAGAATTTTTCTCTTTTCTCGCAATACTTTAACTTATTTAGCATTTTTTAGTCATTTTGCACAGAATTGCAGATGCAGATGCATAAAAAACAAAAAACACTGTGACTGAGTGACACTTGACGGACTTGACGTTCGTTGATGCATTCAATTTTAGACCAAATTTGTTTTAGACCAATGACACTGTGGGTCGGATATGCCAGGTCCTGAATAGAAATGAACCATTAATCGAATCGGTAATATTGTCTATCCGGAATAAATTTATAACGCTTTTTATATTTACCGAAGTTGGATTTTTCTCCGGATATAGGCAACTTCGGAAGAAAGTTCGGTTCGGAAGTCCCGACTTCCGAATTCTAAGTTGGTACTACGCCGACAATATTATTCAGTTTCTATTCATGGAATGATATTGCCTGATTTTCTCAAAATTGCACGTGGCGAACCCTTTATGAAAGGTACCACCGCGCTTTCTGCACCCCGTTTACTTGATTCTTATGAGTGAATAGCGCGAATAGCATTGCGGCGTATCGTTTGGCGCGGCCGTACTTTCGACAGTCATTCGCCGCGTGAAGTTCTGTGCAAGTACCCATTTGGGAAAATTACAAACGCCGCGCAGTGTATCATATCCAGAAAATCGGACAATAATTCTTCACGTAATAGACTAACGCAAAATGAACTCCCCCAAGAAATGGATTATTTTAGGTAACTCATTTTGCACTCACCGCATCAAAACAAAGTCGCTACTGTATATGTAGGTTAACATGTGAGAGGTTTTGAAGGAACTGGTCTACGGTGGCGCTATCTACTCGTTTCATAGCGGCAAATTTTGCTTTTTCATTAATCCATTATGACGTTTGAGCGGGTCGCATAATGAACGCCAAATGAATCTTTGTTCGAGAGGACGACCCGATCAAATGTCAAAATCCATCGGGTGAGTGAATTTGATGAACTCCTGCAGGTCTATTGGCAAATAAAAGTGAGGTTAAAAACGAAGGATCATTGTTCGATAAATTAATGATAGACGCTTTCTATGCACTGTTTCTTGTGTTTGAAATGGAAGAAAATGTTTGATTTTAAACACCCTGCTTTGATTCTTACAATTAAAGTGCTAAGAAAGCGTAAATTTTGATTCCAGTTTTGAAATTTTTTGAAATTTAACCTCACTTTTAATTGTTTGTGCTAATCACCGCGCGTTTATCACCGAGAAAAGCCAATCTAGCGGATTAATTAATTAACTCACTTTTAATTGCTAATAGCGCTTTTATGACTTTATGATACGGATGAAAAACTATTCATATAATTAAATTTCGATCATACGCCAAACGATTATTATTCATAGAATCATTAAATGCATCATAAAGTGATTGTTACCTCAATGATACTGCAATTTGTTTTGCCTGCAAAAAAGATCATTTTTGAATGGTAACGATACTTAACGACCCGTTCAGTATATCATCCAAATTCCAAAAATTTTAGAGGCAATCGTCAAAATTATTCATGATACAATAATTGGTGTACAGTATCCCCCCGCTTATCCGGAACTCACTAGTTAGACGAGTCGTTGGTTCGGATCTCGCTAATTCGCTAATTTTCCGGATTAAAAAGTATCAACCCATTTAAACACATAATGCTGTCAGTTTTCAAATTTGTGCTGTGATTTTGTTTTGGTTCATTTGTATGGATTTGACAATGAGATTAACGAGAGAAATCCCGATAGTCTGGCCATACATTTGTCGGATCAGCGGGGGTATACTGTATAATTTACTACGATACCATAAACAATCCAATCATAAAATGTATAATCGAAAAACGATTAGTGGAAAAATGTATGTTTGATATTTTTCTATGCGAGGTGATTGTTGGTAATATTTTCAACTTTCTTCACAGTCGAATAAAAATGACTTCAATAAGGTTCAAATTACCGTCATCCAGTCATTGACGAGAAAGACAGCCACGTACTCGTACCACCCCCAGTAATAAAACCACCCACCGAGGAGCAAAGCAGTGGTCAGCTGGATGGGGGAAGTATTTTTGTTTCAAAACTACATCATCCAATAGCGAAGACATAACTATATCCGGTGGATGCTTCAACTGCCCTTTTGCAACATTTTTCCCAAGAGGTGAAATTGACGATATACTCTCTAATATTTAAATCATTTGAGAACTGCTAACTTACATTCCAGATACTCAAATTATCTTCCTGCTGTACAGCATCAGTATAATCCGCAAACCTTGAGTCGAACAAATATACATAAATACCGGGATATTTAATAACATGTTTGAATGTAAAGACTTCTTGTTGATTTTTCAGTTTCTTACAGTTCATAATCCATTTCGTCTAGAAAAAATTATGCCAGGTTCCATACTTTACGTAGTAGCCATTGAAATAAGCCTTTCAAGTTTCCTGGAAAAACTGCGAAAAATACATGCTTGGTCAAATTTGCTGGATGTTAATGCGCCATCTGTTAATCCGCCATTGTTCAATTCCATTCCCTACACTTAGGGCAGAAAATGGTTTGTTAGCGATGATCTAACAGCTTAGGGGCCTTTCACAAATTACGTAACGCTGTAGGAGGAGGGAGGGGGTCTGGCCGTGCGTTACGATCCATACTGAAAATTAAACCTTCCATACAAAAAGTGTTATCTGGGGAGGGTGGGGGTCCTAAATCATCAAATTTGACGTTACGTAATTTGTGAAAGAACCCTTAATACGGACATCGCATCACTCGCTTCTTAGACTGACAATTCACATCAAGTTTCCATATAACAGAGATCACCTAAAATACTCGTTATCGTTCCACACCTATTTGTAAGGACGTGGCCGTGGTAGTTGTTGATTAATAAAATACACCCGATTCTTTTTTCACACGAAGGATGCGTTCCGTGTAAAAATAGTTTCCAGCTCAAAATTAGAAAATCCGTGTAAAAAAAGTTTTATGATTTCTCGACGAATCATGCAAAATGCAGAAACTTTGCAAAAATTTTATGTGGGATTTTTTTTACACGGACGTGTAAAATCCGTGTGTAAAATCGGGTGTACACAAATGCAATGGAATTTGCAACGTAAAATTGGTAAATCAATCTAGTCAGCCGATCATATGATTCAGTGTGCGGTGCTTTTAAAACACGCCTTCATGGCTTTTTTAGTCCCAATGTAACTTAATAAATATAGAATTAATGTAAAATATGACGTACAATATTCAATTATATTTAAAACCTCTTGACACGAAAAAAAATTGAGCGAAAAACAATGTCCATATAATCGAAGTTCATATAATAGAGGGTCTATATATAATCGAGGTATATCTGTAATCGCCTAAGAGAAACGTACCTGCAGAAAAATAGCTACTTTGATATTTTTGAAAATATGACCGCCACGTGGTGGATTCTGGCGGTGAATGTTTTGATGGCATGTGTAGAGATAAACGCAAATTTATCGCTTATTTCAATTTTGAATCGAATACTACCCAACGATTAATCTATTCAATAATCGATTAGTTACTAATCAATTAATCGAGATTTTACGACATCTCTAGGCACGTGCGCGGCGTTTGTAATGTTCCCAAATGGGTACTTGCACAAAACTTCACGCGGCGAATGACTGTCGAAAGTACGGCCGCGCCAAACGATACACCACAATGCTATTCACCCATAAGAATCAAGTAGACGAGGTGCTGAAAGCAGGGCGGTACCTTTCATGAAGGGTTCGCTGCGTGCAATTTTCAGAAAATCAGGCAATATTCGTACGCTGGACAATCTTCACGAAAATATGAACCGCGTTTAAACAAGTGCAGTTTTCCCGTGTGCAAGTTCTTACTCAAACATGCATACTAGATCCAAACCGAGTTTATCATAAACCGAACCAAAATCGCACCCAGTTTGAACACGAGTGTGCGCCCAAGTTGAAACACACGGGTTTGGACATGGAAGCTTAAACATCAGTTTATACATAGTATGCTGTTCATCTGTTCATGTTGGTCAAATGGTTTCTCTTCTTCAGTGGAGGTGATGGCCTAGTGGTAACTCGTTTGACGTCCACTCAAGGCACTAGTGTTTGAATCCTTTTCTTTGGATTTTTTTTAGAAATGGCACACGAATGGTATCAGTTTTATAAATAGCACTTTTCAGCCCTTGGGTGGTGGAATAGCTAAATAAGATACTTAACCGCTTACCAACAGTTTGTGCTTGGACCGATATCTCAATATCTCAATATCAATTGGGGGTGTCCAAAATGTGTACATTCGGGGGTCCAAAATATGTTGCACTGTCCAAAACGAAGAATATTTTCATTTCAGAAAATGGCAAATTTCACCGGTTTATCAATAACTGAAGCCCATTTCGAATTTATTTTTCATAAATAAAACCTTCATCTTTGAAATTGTACCATTTCCGCCTGTATCGAACATGTATTTCAATAGATATAAGCATATATTGGGAAGCACTTCCTCTAGGGATCCAAAATAGAACAGTTACCCTAGTATGTGTGAACACTCATGTAATGCATGCGGGCGCATGGAATATATGTGTCGAGAATATGGAATCCATTTCGCTACCCTCATTGCAAAAATGCATGTGTGAACTCATGAATATAATGCGGAGTTTTTTGTCAGTGTACATGGCTTTCATAAAAGGTAAAATTTTCAATTATTACAATCTAAAAAAAATGCGAAACTGGAATTAAAGCCCCGTTGATCATAAGGTATAGGGCAGCAGGGACTATGTCCTAGGGCAGCAGGGACTATGTCCAAGGGCTTGACGATCCCTCCCCAGGCCATCTGCGAGTTGTGGGGCTTGCCTAGGATGTGGTGGGGTTTGACAGTGGGCCCTGTTAAACCTCTATAAAAAGCTGCATGTATCCGCAAGTAGGCCCCACCAAAGCGACCGTGTGCCGCTCAAAGCGCACAAGCCCAAGTCCTGGTGTTAGGTGGGACGCTAAACAGCCCTGACACGACGGCCCTCCGACGAGACAGGAGGTTTGCGCTGGCCCAATAAGCCGCCTAGAAAACCAATCATTACGAACAATATAAGAGATAATGCGACTCGATATAATCGGCAAAGACCCAGGCGACGAATACAGGATCACGATTGGAAGCTTGGAACATGGAATTGCAAGTCGCTAGGTTTCGCAGGTTGCGACAGGATGATCTACGATGAATTACATCCCCGCAACTTCGACGTCGTGGCGCTGCAGAAGATTTGCTGGACAGGACAGAAAGTGTGGAAAAGCGGGCATCGAGCGGCTACCTTCTACCAAAGCTGTGGCACCACCAACGAGCTGGGAACCGGCTTCATAGTGCTGGGTAAGATGCGCCAACGCGTGATTGGGTGGCAGCCAATCAACGCAAGGATGTGCAAGCTGAGGATTAAAGGCCGTTTCTTCAACTATAGCATCATCAACGTGCACTGCCCACACGAAGGGAGACCCGACGACGAGAAAGAAGCGTTCTACGCACAGCTGGAGCAGACATACGATGGATGCCCACTGCGGGACGTTAAAATCGTCATCGGTGACATGAACGCACAGGTAGGAAGGGAGGAAATGTATAGACCGGTCATCGGACCGGATAGTCTGCACACCGTATCGAATGACAACGGCCAACGATGCATAAACTTCGCAGCCTCCCGCGGAATGGTAGTCCGAAGCACCTTCTTTCCCCGCAAAAATATCCACAAGGCCACATGGAGATCACCTAACCAAGAAACGGAAAACCAAATCGACCACGTTCTAATCGACGGTAAATTCTTCTCCGACATCACGAACGTCCGCACTTACCGCAGTGCGAATATTGAATCCGACCACTACCTCGTTGCAGTATGCCTGCGCTCAAAACTCTCGACGGTGTACAACACGCGTCGAAGTCGGACGCCGCGGCCTAACATTGGGCGGCTACAAGATGGTAGACTAGCCCAAGAATACGCGCAGCAGCTGGAAGTGGCACTTCCAACGGAAGAGCAGCTAGGCGCAGCGTCTCTTGAAGGTGGCTGGAGAGATATTCGATCCGCCATTGGTAGCACCGCAACCGCTGCACTTGGAACGGTGCCCCCGGATCAGAGAAACGACTGGTATGACGGCGAATGTGAGCAGTTAGTGGAAGAGAAGAATGCAGCATGGGCGAGATTGCTGCAACACCGCATGAGGGCGAACGAGGCACGATATAAACAGGCGCGGAACAGACAAAACTCGATTTTCCGGAGGAAAAGGCGCCAGCAGGAAGATCGAGACCGTGAAGAAACGGAGCAACTGTACCGTGCTAATAACACACGAAAGTTCTATGAGAAGTTAAACCGTTCACGTAAGGGCCACGTGCCACAGCCTGATATGTGTAAGGACATAAACGGGAACCTTCTTACGAACGAGCGTGAGGTGATCCAAAGGTGGCGGCAGCACTACGAAGAACACCTGAATGGCGATGTGGCAGACGAAGATGGCGGTATGGTGATGGACCTGGGAGAACGCGCGCAGGACATAATTCTACCGGCTCCGGATCTCCAGGGAATCCAGGAGGAGATTGGCCGGCTGAAGAACAAAAAAGCCCCTGGGGTTGACCAACTACCAGGAGAGCTATTTAAACACGGTGGTGAGGCACTGGCTAGAGCGCTGCACTGGGTCATTACCAAGATTTGGGAGGAGGAAGTTTTGCCGCAGGAGTGGATGGAAGGTGTCGTGTGTCCCATCTACAAAAGGGCGATAAGCTGGATTGTAGCAACTACCGCGCAATCACATTGCTGAACGCCGCCTACAAGGTACTCTCCCAAATTTTATGCCGTCGACTAGCACCAACTGCAAGGGAGTTCGTGGGGCAGTACCAGGCGGGTTTTATGGGCGAACGCTCCACCACGGACCAGGTGTTCGCCATTCGCCAAGTACTGCAGAAATGCCGCGAATACAACGTGCCCACACATCATCTATTCATCGACTTCAAATCCGCATATGATACAATCGATCGGGACCAGCTATGGCAGCTAATGCACGAACACGGTTTTCCGGATAAACTGACACGGTTGATCAAAGCGACGATGGATCGGGTGATGTGCGTAGTTCGAGTTTCAGGGGCATTCTCGAGTCCCTTCGAAACCCGCAGAGGGTTACGGCAAGGTGATGGTCTTTCGTGTTTGCTATTCAACATCGCTTTGGAAGGGGTAATACGAAGAGTTGTGGGGATTAACACGGGATTAACACGAGTGGTACAATTTTCAATAAGTCCGTCCAGCTATTTGGTTTCGCCGATGACATAGATATTATGGCACGTAACTTTGAGAAGATGGAGGAAGCCTACATCAGACTGAAGAGGGAAGCTAAGCGGATCGGACTAGTCATCAACACGTCGAAGACGAAGTACATGATAGGAAGAGGTTCAAGAGAAGACAATGTGAGCCACCCACCGCGAGTTTGCATCGGTGGTGACGAAATCGAGGTGGTAGAAGAATTTGTGTACTTGGGCTCACTGGTGACTGCCGAAAATGACACCAGCAGAGAAATTCGGAGACGCATAGTGGCTGGAAATCGTACGTACTTTGGACTCCGCAAGACGCTCCGATCGAATAGAGTTCGCCGCCGTACCAAACTGACAATCTACAAAACGCTATTTAGACCGGTAGTCCTCTACGGACACGAGACCTGGACGATGCTCGTGGAGGACCAACGCGCACTTGGAGTTTTCGAAAGGAAAGTGCTGCGTACCATCTATGGTGGGGTGCAGATGGCGGACGGTACGTGGAGGAGGCGAATGAACCACGAATTGCATCAGCTGTTGGGAGAACCATCCATCGCTCACACCGCGAAAATCGGACGACTGCGATGGGCCGGGCACGAATGTCGGACAGTAACCCGGTGAAAATGGTTCTCGACAACGATCCGACGGGCACAAGAAGGCGAGGTGCGCAGCGTGCAAGGTGGATCGATCAGGTGGAAGATGACTTGCGGACCCTCCGTAGACTGCGTGGTTGGCGACGTGTAGCCGAGGACTTGGACCGAGCCGAATGGAGAAGACTCTTATATACCGCACAGGCCACTTCGGCCTTAGTCTGATTAAATAATAATAAATGATCATAAGGTTCTTCAAAAAGGTTGAATCCCCCTCCCCCTGGAAAACAGAAATCTCTATGCAATCCAGAACTTCGCTTCAGATTCTCGGAATGTTTATCAAGTACCACCGCGAAGTAAGTAGAATAAATTATCACCTTATAAACGTGTCAAAAAAAATATTATCCCAAACTTTTAGAAATATGAACTAATCAGTTTTTTGGTGGTTGCAGAGTCCCGAAATCCTAAGAAGAAATGCTTTCAGAACCTCGAAAATGGAATAAAAAGCTCCGCTTAGAGCAGATTTGAACCTAAGACGTCGTGAATGAAAGGCCTGAATCAAGACATCACCTCTATAAACGCTTCGTTATGCATGTGCAAAAAATGTGCACAAAATGTTTTAATTTTTCAATAGTACCTTCATTGAAGTTTGGTTAAATTCTCTTATTCAAGATATGAATAACAAGGCTGGGAAACATGAAGAATCAACAATAGTTTCCCTAGCAACCCGTTCATTTACCCAAGCGTTGCATTCTCGTGTGCAAGCGTTCATGTTTGATCCCAAGTTTAAACCCGATGTTGAACATTGTACATTGCGCCTGGGTGTATCGGAGTTCAGGCTCGAGTTCAGATTGCTATGTGCAAGTTCGAACATAACAAGCAACGTTTGATTGGGTGCAAAAACTTACGTGAGCATCTCACACATGTTGCACCTTGAAGACTGACTGCGTATAAATTTAACTGATCTATAACAGGCAAGCCAGAGAAAACGCGTATTGAATCATTGAAAACTTACGACTTAAATTATTCCACCAATGAAAATTTTCAACGACAATAAAATATTTATTAGTGGAACCTGTTATTATAACGTTTTTCTATTAATTTATTTACAGATTCTGAAAATGGAACTAAACTTCCGGTACAGGTGTATGCTCGAGCATACATTTATTTTCTACAGAACTTGGAAGCTCATGACCTGGTTAGTAGGGATTTTCATCTACATGTTACATATATATTAAACTAGATTATTCTAAATCTTTGCAGCAGTTCAAAATTCACGCTCTACTGCAGCTTCGATACGTTGATTCGCGATTGGTCTTCAAGAAAGTTGCACCAAACCGAACGGAGCCCATCATGGGAGAGCAGTCCCTGAGAGATGTGCTGTGGGTGCCTCATGTATTTCTTGCCAACGAGCGTAGCTCGGATATCCTGGGCACTGCGGAGAAGGATATTCTTACATCTGTATCGCCAGATGGTACTGTGATAATTTCTACACGCATAAGTGCCACGCTGTACTGCTGGATGAACCTGCAAAAGTTCCCTTTCGACGAGCAGCATTGCTCTACCATTCTTGAGAGCTGTAAGTTATTCGAAAGAAAGCATTTGATTTAGTTTTATGACGTTTCATTTTTACAGGGATGTACAACGAGGCTGATCTCAACTTACAATGGGAGAAGAAATCCCCAGTTACCTTAGCGCCTGAACTTCACCTAACGGAGTACGTGCTTCTTGAAATGTTTACGAACGAATCGGTGATAAATGCTGATTTGAACGATCTTCGTCATGGAGCATTTGGTATGTTATTTCAAAGTACATATTATAAAATAAGGCATTCTTGTTCATAGCTCACGGTTTCGATTGAAGTGTGTGATTAGAAATGTGTATACTCAAATAATCGCATAATGACAATAATAGGTTTGAGCATTTTTCGTGAAATTCCGTTTTAACGAAAATATAAATCAGATATACCATAATAATCCATTCTTTTTTCCTACCCAGCTGGCAACTACAGTTCTCTAAGCTTCACCGTTCATCTATCGCGAGAAGTGGGTTTCTACCTGATGGACTACTTTATCCCTTCGATTATGTTGGTGGCCATTTCGTGGGTTACTTTTTGGCTCCAGGCCGACCAATCTGCTCCTCGGATAACTCTTGGAACCAGTACTATGTTAACGTTCATCACATTGGCTTCGGCGCAAGGTAAAACTCTCCCCAAAGTTAGCTACATCAAAGCCTCGGAAATATGGTTCCTTGCCTGCACTGGCTTTATCTTTGGAAGCTTGGTAGAATTTGCATTTGTTAACACGATATGGCGTAGACAGAAAAACGTTGAGCTGAAGAAGAAGAACAGCAAATACATTTTAAAATCAACATTTACGCCAGTACCGTCGAGAAAAAACAATGGAAATCTACAGAAATCTCACTCATGTACAAGCTTGGATGCTCAATCGACAATAACTGCTTCAAACAATTCATACAACAATTACCTTACCGTTCATGTAAGTATCAAGTAACTATATTCATGTAGGATATTAATTTTTCTATCATTTTAGTCATTCCCGTCGAAATCAAATTCACTGCTTCCAATAATAACGACCTCGAATGCGGACTCCACTGATACTCGCAATGGAAACATAGCGATCAAAATTGAGGATACATCCGGCTCTACGAATGACTTGAGCAAAACAAATGAGCAGTCCAATGTTAATGGTAATGGATGGACAACAATGACGCCGCAAGAAATTTCCATCTGGATCGACAAAAGATCAAGATTTGTGTTCCCAGTGTGCTTTTTCATTTTCAATATATTCTATTGGTCTTTCGTTTACTACTTATAGTCGATCAGTCTATCATTTAAGATTGCAATCCTAAATTATAAAAAAGAATAATGTGATGTCCGTTGAAATATTGTTTTCTTCAAAATAATATGTTCAGAACGTTAATGAACTGTATGTGAATAACTATGAATACTGATTAAATATCCTTATTATTATTGTAAATAATGTGACTTTAGAAATCTAGAATTCCGTACAACAGTGTCCGATACTAGAAATTAAGGAATTAATGTGCAAATGTATTAGTCTAACTATTTATGCTAGTTGAAGTAAATGTGAATGTTATAATATAAACGTTAAATCTTTAATTTTATTGTTCTTTTTGTTTTCCATTATATATGCATGCATGCTCCTTGGCTGTTCTCATTTTAATATGTTCACCATGTTTGGCATTGTCGTAATTACAAATTTATTATCTAATTCTCAAACTGATATTATCAATTCGGTGCAAATCCGAATTATAGCCGCTAACAAAGTTGGATTTTTCTCACAATTCGTACGTTAAACCTAACTTCGGAAGTGGTGCGCTGCTTTCATTTGGTGATGTGCTATACAGCGCACTACTTCCGAAATTAGGTTTAACGTATGGATTGTGAGAAAAATCCAATTTCAATAGCGGCTATAATTCGATTTTCTACTGAATTTATAATATTGAAAACTCGAGCTCTACACAAACATCGGAATGAAAGAACGCAAACACATATTAAAACTAATTTCCGAAATTTGTTCTTTGAAACGGAATAGAGAAGAGAGGAGAATTACTCATTCTACGAAAAACCTTACTACCACGCTGAAAGTGAATTCATGTAAAGAAGTAGCAGCTTGCAAGCAAACGTTTGTTTTCATGAAAGTATCTGTATTCCCACGTATAGGATTACCGAGATAATATAATAAAACCCAATTAAATTCACCGAGCGGAGATACTGCCTTTCTCGAATTCAGTGAAGACACCAACCTTATATGGTGCTAATATGGTTCGATGTACAATTTTGTTCATAACTTTTAAACGCAACGGTCGATCGTTATCAAATTCAATAGTGATCAACTAGGGTTTCCCCTAGCTGTCGAATGAAACTTGTTGCGAGAAAATCGGTGAGGGATAAGTATATGATAAGACATTTGTTCAGCTCGACGAGTTGAGTCGATTGGTATAAAACACTATGAATCTCCAAGGCTTATACAAAAAGTTCGTTTTCGGAGTGAAATGATGACCTTTCGGTACAACTTTGTTGTACGAGAATCTGCAAGAAAAATGATTTTAGCTGGGATTTTAGTTGTATTCTGCAGGACCAAAGGTAATGTGACCAGATATATTTTGTGCCAGCGCGGGACAATTTTTTAAATCCTTGTTTTTATTCAAAAATGTGCTTGAGTCAAAACTTTAAAATTTGATAAACCCCTCTGGGACTCGCTTGCCCCTGGATCAATCACACAACCCACCTCTGTTGTGAATGAATCTGTTCAACTTTTTACAACGGTGCGAGTTCCTGATGGTTAAACTTATTTGTATTGGTTACATGATTCATTTAGCTAACATTCAAAGTGATAGTATCATTCGTTTTATGCAATTAGGCAGAGCGCTCAAATTTGCTTAAAATGCCTACATCTTACTCATGTTTTTTTATTATTCCCCGCAAACTGACAGACGATTTATCATAAATGAAACAAAAAAAGATCCGAGCTACTTAAGATTCGTCGAACTAGCTCAGATTTCACGTGAAGGTTTTACTGAAATAATATTACAACATACGAACACGATGTGAGTTGAAATTGTTGAGCTAGGGATCCTACATTCAGAGATCTTCAGCCAATCGAGCTTTGAGAACTGTCAGAATCTGAGTTAAAGGAGCATTGTTATTTTTTATTATTATTTCTAGTTGTTGACTTCTACTCAGCTTCTACTATAGTGTTGATTTTCGAGATTTTTCGGCTATGCAGTGTGATTTATTAGAACATATTTTTAAATGTTGTCCAGCTTTTCGTTATCGGGTTCGATGTCTTCTTCCAGGAGAAAAAAATTGATCGCTTTTGGTTAAGTATGATAGGCGTTCCGTTACAAAGAGCAAACATTTTTTTCCATGAAGAAGACATCGAACCCGATGCCGAAACGTTGGACAAAATTTAAAAATTTGTTCTAATAAATCAGACTGTATAGCCGAAAAATCTCGAAAATTTGGAATGAATTTTGAAATAATTTCAGTTCTTCACTTTTAAAAGCATTGTTATTGTTGCAGATTGAGTGAAATATTCCTCAATAGAACGTTCAAACCTTCCATTTCACTTATAATAGCTCTTTTAGTAGGTATCCAATTGAACATCGTCGTTCTTGTGTACATAAGGATTTGACTAGGATCCCTAGAATACACCAAAACAGGCTTGACAAAATTCCTCAAACTCGCTAGAGTTTGGGACGATATAAAATTGGAAATCAACAAACACGTGTTCTAAGTGAGTGCTTGTGCTGCCGCTCGGCGTTGCACTACCACAGTTATAATTTTGTGGGAGACGGAAAGATACAAATGACGTTGATGACACTATAAGAAACCCTTGGAGAAACCCCTTTTCTGCGTCCAAATTATATTTCTTACATCTTAAATAAAATTATCATCAAATTTGTTTAGCTCTTCCTTACTTTGTTTGTTACTGATGATAATTTTATTTAAGATGTAAGAAATATATTTAAATTGGACGCAGAAAAGAGGTTTAAACCACATGCGAGTGTGGCCGTGGCGTTGGGTGAAAGACCACTCATCAAGCCTCCGAAGCGATACTTTGTATGTGACGAAAATCGAAAACCAATAATCAATATAATCAATTTTCAAAATACAGTAAACCCTCGCTGATCCGACAAAAGTATGGCCGGACTATCGGGGTTTCTCTCTTTAATCTGACTGTCAAATCCATACAATTGGACAAACACAAAATCACAGCAAAAATTTGAAAACTGACAGCATAATGTGTTTAAATGGGTGTTGATACTTTTTAATCCGAAAAATTTCGAATTAGCGAGATCCGGACTAACGAGTCGTCGGATTAGTGAGGTCCGGATAAGCGGGGGGATACTTTATTTTAAGTTCTTGAAGAACGTTTACTAAATTACTGCTATTTTTTTTTAAATATTTCTCTATTTCGCGGGACATTATCTTGAAATAAGTGAAACGCGGGACATTTCGCAGGACTCTTTTCAGCGCGGGACAAATGGCGAAAATGCGGGACTGTCCCGCGAAACGCGGGACGTCTGGTCACCTTAACCAAAGGTAAAATTTAAGAACAAAAGAATCTGTACAAGGGGTGAAGAAGAGAGGTATACCAACATCATTAAGGCTCATCTACAGGTGAGCGCAGAGGTGTATTCTGACAGAATTTATATTTCACTTAGTTAGAATATTGATAGGATCCCATGAATTAAACACTAACGAGTTCTAACGTTTCATGATCGATCGTATTCTTGTTCATGCTAGAATACTCTCCCGCACAATAGTTAATGCACATTCTCATTTACACCACCATAATAAAATGGGAAAACGATTCGAACGAATCGCACGGCCAAGGAGGGCCCCCAGGGTGGGTGAGTAACTTAGCAAAGCTATAATGTTTATGTAAAGAAATAGTTAGTGCTTTACATACGGATCCCGGCGATTATCCCATTATACTGAATTAGAAGACCGCCCTTGTGAATCGGTTTAAATTTGAATAAAATTCAAATATGCAGCATTTTAGTTGAAGTTCGAGGATCAGTCATGACTCAACGGTCAATCTTCATTATTTCGGAACACCCGAACGACAAACTGGTTGGCGTATGAATCATACGCCTGTACCAAGCCCCAATTCATCGATCGATTATAACATTCTTTATCCCGAGCTTTATCCTATCCTTAGATATAACATATGAAGCATAATTTCTAAATGTAGAACTTTTATTTTCTGTGTCAGCCCATTTATGATAGTCAGTTGAGGACTGCTACGCTAACAGATCATGCGTCCAGTACGAAAAATGTTTTAAGGCATTGCGAAGATTTGAGCATCCATCGTAAACTTTTAGACATCTAAAAGAATTACTCGACATCTGAAATAAAATAAAATTTGAATTATTGAAGAAATGGCTTATCATTCAATTTGAATTCCTATTTGCACAAGTTCTTCTCATTGAAGAAAAACAAACAACATATTGGCTGTTATTAGCAACGAATAACATCAATGCTTACTAAGACCTAAATTCCAGTTCAGTGTCGGGAAGCAGTTAATGTCAATTTTTTTATAGCATCCGCCATTATGGCTAGCGTGGAAAGCTGGATATGCTGTCAAAATGTACAGCTCGCAGAAACAAAAATTGTCCTTGCTACATTGCGAAAAATATTTTGTATGTAGAACATTCAAGCTGTGTAATTTTACACAACTTCTTTCGATCAAGTGGGTTGCATATGCTTTAGTGTAATAGGGGTGATCGGGGCAATATGGGCCACCTAAGGAAATCGTTCCTAAAAGCGCTGAAAAGCTCAAAAAATCATCATTCTAATGTAGTTGACTTATACTAGAGACTGTTACCTTTCATATTACGTCGATGAATGGTGAAAAATACGTTTGGAAATTGTTGGAATGCACTTTTGAAAATGTATTGATTTTAATGTGTGCTCGCGACTAGGGTAAAATACCCAATAGTGGACCCCCTAGTAGCGAAATTTTGCTCTTTTTGTCATAAAGAGTAGAAATTTTCAACATATTAATTCTGCTTAACATCTAATACCAAGTCCTGCATCTCCTCTTCACGATACATACATATTAACATTTTAAAGTCTGACTGAATTCGCCCCATAGTAGACCCCCTGGGGGTCCATAATAGGAATTTGCTTCCCTATAGCCGACACTTCATTTGATTTTTATGTTCTGTTTCGGGACGTTCTTCTTCCCTATTATGGACCCCCCAAAATATTCCTATAATGGACACTCTCGTGTTTATTTTTTATGGAATTGTAAAAAATCATTTAATTTTACTTTCCATAGCATTTCCAATGCATGTAATCAAATCATAGGACTGTAAGGTAGGTTCTCCCGATGGAATTTCATAGCAAAATGTTAACATTGTGCTGTAATAATGCAAAAATGGCTGGAGGGTCCACTATTGGGCACTTTACCCTATACGGGGCAAAATGAGTCACCATTAGGGGCAGTATGGGCCACCCATCCAAAATGTTTTTCTGGGACAGAAAAGTGTTTTAATATGGATGAATATGATATTCCTTCAACAATTTAGAGTATTCTATACAAAATGAGATTAATAAACCGCACAACAGCGGACCGAATCGATTTGCCACTCTTCACCGTTTGCACAGACACATTCCAATGGGTTGATAGTCATTTTTTCTGTTCCGATCGCAGTAATGCGGTGTTGTAATTTATCCGTAAATTATCTAACATAGATGATAATATTCTTGTATTTGGCAACTGAAATTTGAACTTGTTAGCATATTAGGGCTTAATATCTTGCTCTGTGCAGGTATGCCCATATTGCCCCATAATGAGTGGTTTTTGAAAACACAAGTTTTATGATAAATTCAGATTTGTATCAGTGCAAACATGTGTGCACAATATTCAATTATAATAGATCTTTTGATTGAGATGCATTTTTGACCTGTATTTTAATCAATTTTAAGTCAAAACCTTATTTATAAACTTCAAATCTTATAATAATTCTGCCTATGCAGCGAAAATTTACATTTTCAAGTGTATGTTTGAATTAAATTTTAATGCGGTTTTCATGTTGAGACATATGTGAAGCATTCTCCTCGGCATTCTCTTAAAGATCATATAACTTTTACATGATAAAACTCAAATTAAGCTCAAATTAAGGGTGGCTCATATTGCCCCGTATGTTCATATTGCCCCTACTGCCTGTTTTCAGCTACGAATAGTACACTGCAGAAACGTAAAAGAAAATTATCACGTGGTTTTTCTGCTGACTTTTAGAAAATATTATACACACTTAACTCATTTCACAGTATTCGGTAAATATTTTACAGATTTTTTTGTAATTTTTTTCATTGTTCAACTGTCAAAATCACCGAAAATCAGTAAAATTATTTACCGAACAGTACCGAAATTTTACCGAATTCGGTGATTTATTTTAAGTGTGTATATTAACAATATAGCCAACTCTTGCTAAAATCAAGCGAATGCGACTGAAGCGCTTCAACGGATGGCGGTCGAACTACTCAATCACAGCAACGCGTGGAAGCGAATCGTTGCCTTTCCAATGACATGCGGAGGTGCATCGTTGCTTCCATACTCCTTGGGTGCATCCATAACAACGCGTGGAGGCGCATTGTTGCCTATATAACAACCAAAACAAATTACAATATCAGACTTTATACCACGTTATACGGTTCTATTCATTGTAAGGTATTCCGGGGCAAGTGAAAATACGGGGTAAGTGGGTACTATGACCATTCTTCTACCATCATCTTACGAGCATGTTACACGAAACAATGTTTCGTATGACGTTATCACCACCAGAGTGAAATGTCAAACTCGAAGGATTACGACCCTAGCGCCTCTAGTTGTGAAACGCGCAATCAATCAAATTCAAATTGGTCGTTAAAGTCATGCTCGATGATATTGTAAGGTGCTGTCTATGCGATACACCGCGCGGCTGTTGTTATGCTTCCAAAAGCGCATTTGCACAAGATTCCACGCGGCGTTTCCCATTTGAAAGGAACAACCGCACCCTAGGAAACGCCGCCATGTTATCTCCCCATAAGAATCGTATACTCAACAAAAAGCGCGGTGCATCGTTTCCTTTGGGGAGCGCCGCGTGTACTTTTGGGCAAATGCTTGAATATTTTCTCTAGTGTTATATGGGGGACACACTTGTGGTATTCATACCATGGTACAAAAATCTTGAAATGAGTGTCATATCTATTATTGTCTTCATTAAAGATAGCCTTGAAATTATTTTTTGTCGCCTTGTGCCATGGTACGAATACCACAAGTGTGTGCCCCATATTACGTATGTTTATCTGTGGTGTTGGTTTGCATGCGGGAGTGCTATCAGAGTCATCAAATCGACGTTTGAACCTTTGTTTACAAAAGCAGATAAGGGTCTGTTCAAATATTACGTTACGCAAAAAAAACGTTGGTTACAAGAACCCTCCACTGCCTCCACCTCCTCGTAACAGATCCGTATAGCGCATAACGTACACGCAGCTAAATTTCGTACGATTAAACTAAAAAAGTATATTGTTGATTCTAACAATCGATTGATTATTGAATCAAAAAGATTTGATTGTTGATTCAACAATATTTTATGTTTAAACAACAATATTATTTTTATTTCAACAATTTTTATTGTTGAGCCGAGTTGCGTCCATAAAAATAGCCGTGTATGTTTACCTTTTATATTTGTTCTTTGTTTTAAAAGGTTTTAAACAAATTAAACGATTCCTTCGTGGTAGGAAACAAACTGTTTCCACGAGAAGTGAAAAAAAATGTTTGGTGCAAACATGATTGTACGTAAGTTAAACTCAAACATTATTATTATTTAGTTACACGTTTTTGTCTCATTTTCAGGATAATGAGGATCCGGAACCAGAAAAGGAAAGAGATACACGTAGATAAGTCGTCTTCATTCACTCCCGGCTGAACGGATGATGAAAAGGCCAGGTATGAAGATTTATTTTAATCATTATTTCGCAGTTAATCAAATTATTTCATTATAAAAATAAACCTATAGTTTCAAAAGATGAGTTTCAAACGGCTTCAAAAAGTAAAAAAGTATTTCATTTTCAGGGCTTTTCTGCAGAGACATCAGTATCCTCTACTTCCGTGCCCAGCTTCGCTTCACATTATAATCAACAATAGAAGATTGGCCAACAAAATAATATGAATATTGTAATCAAATGATAAAAATAAAATATTTTATGTGCATTAACTTGTTTTTGTTTACTATCGAAATGAAGAAATAAGGTACAAACATATACATAATTATTTCAACAATATCATATCGTTGAATCAATCGTATTCATACATTGAATCAACAATATTATAACAATTATTTCAACAATAATATTGTTGTTTTTACAATAACGCGACTGGTTGAATGATTGTAAAAACAACAATATTATGGATTGATTCAAACGATAAATATTATTAGCCCTCAGCTAACAATATTTATTGTTGAATTTGATCCAGAATATTGTTGTTTCTACAATAAATTTTTCTGCGTGTAACAAATACGATTAAAAAAAATCACTGTACTTTGATGCACGATGCGATAAACTATTATTCATTGTGTATTTTACGCAATTTCAAAAATAGTAAAAAAATTTAAAAATAATTTTTCCTCCATGCAATTAATTTGTTACGAGTAACAATATTTCAAAAGACCCCCATCCCACAGACAAACAGACATAACACTTGTGAAATTTTCATCGTTTACTGTTTTACTGGTCAATTTAAATAATCATTAGTTGGCCAATCGATCACTCGCGGCGCGCGCATCGGATTTGCTCGAGTTTGACGTTTGCTCACTACCGCCATCTGGTTCGTGATTTGCCCAACTTAGTGAAAACAACAGATGACGTTAGTGTGTGTACAACGATGAATTTAATGAGTGAATGTTGAATGTGTTATCTCTGTTTGTCTGTGCCCACCCCCTATATTTTGTGTAACAAAATCAATCAACCCCCCACCCCCTACTGCGTTGCCCGGATAAAAAAGTAAAGAGATATTTTAGTTACTAGATAAAGATTGTCGCTGTCCGGAACATCTTTTGCTGGCGAGGATAGGGGATCAAAATGTCAATGAAGGAAAAATACATACGATTTGACAGTTTAGTACACATGTTTCGTACAGCAGAACAAAGGGAACCGAAGCGACAATCTTTATCTAGTAACTAAAATATCTTTTTTAAAATACGATAAATTCTATTGATGAACACTAAATTCTATTGTTTTCGTATCATACCAATTAAAGTGCCATATTGTTGTTCCAATAGACGTACAATAAATTCTATAGACGAATCCAAGTAAAAATACGAAGAAGACACACGACGGTGTTAACTTTGACAGATCCTACAGCTCAGCATAGGGAGATCATTTTAAAATGCTTATAATAAATTCTAGACAAAATGTAATTAAAATCTGATTG
Organism: Armigeres subalbatus; assembly: GCF_024139115.2. Classification (NCBI taxonomy): domain Eukaryota; kingdom Metazoa; phylum Arthropoda; class Insecta; order Diptera; family Culicidae; genus Armigeres; species Armigeres subalbatus. The sequence goes on from NC_085140.1 coordinate 307,394,121, forward strand.
ATGTATGATACGGAAATATGATACGGATTCGTCTATTGCGAATAAAATGTTTTTTTCTTTTTTTTTTTTGTATCTTTATTAAAGAGACTTTCAGCCCGAGGCTGGCTCGTCTCCGAATAAAATGTTGGTAATAGAAATACAATAAATTCAATAAGGTACCAGTCAAAACGATTAATGCAAGAGATGGCGTTTTTTCAATGGTAGTAAAATCGAAATTTCATCACTATTAGACTACTAATCAGTGCAAACTAAGTGCAGGAGACAATCTTTTCACCTCATACTTCATTCCTTATCACTACTTTCTTCAAAAACACCACCATTTTCCATAAATTTGCAAAATACTTGAATTTCCCATACATTTTATCGATTTCCAACTACCATTCTTCCATGAGCTCATGGTGGAAAATGTGAAAATCTCAGAACATAGAGTAGCAGGCTTAACAACAGAGATAGAAACGCCGGTATCGCCACTCAGTGACGAGTACCGTAAACATGGTGCACGGAAGGTTGTTGTCTACACTTTTTACGGCTGCTGCACCCTGGAAGTAAATGTCATCGAAGTAAACAGTCGGTCCCTTATTGTAATGGCAAAAATTTGTTCGAGAAAAAGTCGATTTTTTTTTATTGTAAAGATACACACTTAACTCATTTCACAGTATTCGGTAAATTTTACCGAAATCTCAACAGCTGGTCTGTTCGGTAATTATTTTACAGATTTTTTGAAATTTTTTTTCTTTGTTCAACTGTCAAAATCAACGAAAATCAGTAAAATTATTTATCGAACAGTTCTGCTGTTGAGATTTCGGTAAAATTTTACCGAATTCGGTGATTTATTTTAAGTGTGTACATAACAACCCGTATTTTCTATTGTAAAACTGCCATTTACAATAGGATTTATGATGCAAAACAATATTTTTTAATATCATTCTATTGTGAGTCACAATAGGATTTAAGCCCCAAACGCAATACAATGGAACGGCGACGGAAACAGCAAATTTGACAGAATATATATGGGCCAACTGTCAAATTTTCCGTTTCCGTTGCCGTTCCGTTGTATTGCGTTTGGGGCTTTACCGTAATTACAATTAATTTCATCGTACTTTTACAATAATTTATATTTTATTCTTTTGGATTTTTTTATCAGGTTACGTAATATTTGAACAGACCCTAAGTCGTTTTGAAATTTTGGTATTGAAATATAACATGGATATAATAGTTGATATTATAGATAGTGGAATATATAGATGAGCGAAGATAAATCCTCTGTCCCCAAACGAACTGTCAAACGTGTCTCCAAACGAGCATGATGTCACGATTTCAATGGAAACGTTAAGGGCTGTGACGTCATATGCGCGTGTGCACGGGCAATAAAACGACTCAGCCATGCTTTCGCTCATCTATATAGATTCTACTATCTATAGTTGATATCGTTACCCATTAACCGCTGAAAGACCTGAGCTTCCCCTCATACAATTCACCCCGGCATGGTGGCCTAGAGCAGGGTACTCCCACTTCCCTTCGGATTTCGGATGGACAAAATGAGCACTTAGAAGAAATATTTCAAAATTTAAAAACCTTATATTCTATTCTGACCTCTTGCTCCCCCTCACTACGGCACTGGTTGACTCACTGCTCTCGTTGGGGGCCCCTTCGTCGACAGCAATACAGCAGCAGCAGGCAAACTGGTCTTCGCTTCGCTCTTTTTCTCTTTCCTTTCCGCTTTCTACTTCTTCTTCTCCTCTCCTTCTTCTTCTTCTTCTTCTCCTTTCACTCTCTCACTCTCGGGCTTTACAGACTGCCACGGCAGCCGTCCTTTACTTTTAGCTAGGGGGAAGAGCAAGCTCCTTTGTCGGATCCCCCCTAGCGACGCTGGTGTAAAATCACCGAACCTGCCTACTCGCCGTAGACGGTCCAAGTAGTGACCGCAGTTCACTACTACAGGTGGTACGCCCCTTTGTACGCACCTGTCTTCGCTCTCTTTGGCTGTTAACTGTGAGGGCGAGGAACTCTATTGACTGAGCCCCCACAGTGAGAACGGCGGGTGTTTTGGGGATCTTTGACTTTACCGCTGGGAAGCGAAACACTCCTTTACGATGAGCTTCCCAGTATGGCGGCGATCCTACACCCTAATGCACTGCACTAACACAGCACTTTTCTTCGTTCCCGAACCGGCACTTCTCGGGGGAACCACTTTTCCACTCCCGACGATGCTGGGACTTTGTTTGCCAGCTAAACGCGCACCACGGATGGATATCCGGTACCAAAACTCCGAGTCGAAACTAGCGGGTTGTAAAAACGCGTGCGATCTTCTTCGCGGTTCGTAACTCTCCTCCTTTTCACGTCATCGACCAGACCAAAACAAATAATCGCCATCGCTCCTGCCACCGTGCTCGGCTGTTATGCTGCTTATGTATGAGCGCCGCTTTTAGGCCTACGGGAGGAGCTCTGGCGCTAACTTTATTTAAAAACCTATTTAAACAAGCACTATATTTTAAATTCAACAAAACAAAACCCTATACAAAACAATGTGAACAAAATTTAATTCAAAAACAAACAAATTAAAATATTCACAATCCACTGGTGGTGTATGTTGCCATATCAAAATAAAACAAAAGCATAATGGGTACACTATAAAAAAAATACACGAGAAGACCGTGTGTTCTACACATGAATTTGCGCATGTTGTCAAAGCAAATCAATATCACGTGTAAAACATATGGCATCACTCATTCGAAACTCTGCATTTGTTTATAAACAAACCACACGGTAATAACGTGTAAAACAAATAGAATTCTGTGACTTGTCAGAGTCACTTGTTTGATATGTGATATCGAAAGGTATTCGTGTTGAATTTCGTTTGTTATAACAAGTGAATTTCGTGTTTTCTTTCATATTTAAATGATAATGATGATTGCCTATCCGTCCGGAATCCGATTTCCGTCAGCGGATCGAAATCCATTTCGAAAAACAGTTTTCATAACTTCAACTATACTTTATTAGAAAAACCGTCTCTCGTTGGTTTTCGAAACTATGACGGAAATCGCATTCCGAACAGATAGAATAAAATTCGAACAAGTTTGATTAAAATGTAGGTGATTGTATTCATTATTTTTAGAAATGCTGAACCACACCAACCAGCATTAACGAACTGAGGCCGAAGAGTTTGTTCTAGGACAGGAAAGTTCTTTCATCTTCCGAAATCTGCAACCAATAAATAAGATTCTCATCATCTACACAGATCGCCAGGAAATTCAAAGGATTGCTGCCGGAAAACGTAATCGGTTCGGTGCTGATGCCTACCAATAATAGGAAGCCGCCATGAAGTACGTACGTCGTAAAGGATATTCTGAGGGACCGAAACTGAGGATCCGTCGTTGTTTTTATGAAAAACAAATGCCGCAGCAGTGGGAAGAGAACATGCAATAAATAAGAAAATGCACCAAGTTAGTATGCTCCGATTAGATTCAACACCAACGAGGAGCCACAGCAGGTCAGCCAGTTTTCCCAGAGCAAGAAGTTCAATTTTGAAATATTTATATAAGTATATAAAAAAATAATAAAATATTCAACTTGTTATTGGTTTTCAACCGTATAATAGAAATCGCATTCCGAATGAATCAAATGAAATAAAAACAAATTATTCAAAGAAAAAAAAACAAGATATCTACATTTTTTACAGTTTTAAACTTGTATATAGAATAAAAAGATTTCGAGAACTTCTTTGTACATAGATTTGTAGGCATTAACTTATGTTTACCTAAGACAGCAGTTTTGTTTAAATTTGGTAAACTTCACTTTTTTCGTCTATTTATGTGCAAAGTTGCTTGTTCCACACATGCCGCAATGTCTTCTGCCCTTTGGGTCACTGAACAGTGAAATGCCTCTTCCTTCCACCAACGCTTTATAACCATTGTAGAAACACGAACGAACACGAATATATTTCTTCATACATAATATTCAAACATAGTATTTTTCTTCTTTATTGAAGTGGAATTTAATATAAAACCATAGATATAATTATCAAGATGTTGGGGTCAGAGTAAAGGCCGGCGCACAATGGATCCGGAAGGCAATCCGGAAATTTGACAGCTAGTTTGAATACATGCATTCAAACGTAGCAACGCACAATGCATCCGGAATGAGTTTGCGGATTGTACTAAACGCAAAGTAAACCGCAAACCTGTCCGCACCATTTGAACAATCTCAAACTTTGCGGACAGGTTTGCGTCAAAAAATAAACAAATCACGAGAAAATGATGATTCATTTTTACTTCCACTGGAAATTGCAAGGAATTTCCATTGAAAATTTCAAGGAGATAAAACTTAAATAAATATGTTGAATTTCTATGGGAAAAGTAAGTATGTTTCTATGGAAATTATAAAGAGTTTCCTCGGAAAACTTTAAGGAAATTTCCTGGGAAATTGTATGAATTGTTCGTGAAAATATTGTAAGTATTTTTCAGGGGAAATTGTAAGGAACTTCCATACGAAATTGCGAGGAATTTAAACAGGAAATGGAAGGAATTTCTTCGGGCATTTGAGAGAAATTTCCATTAGCATCTAATAGGGATTTCCATCGAAAATTGTTAGGAATTTCCATAGGAAATTGTATGAAATTTCCATAGAAATTATTTAAATAATACCAATGGCAAATTACAAGGGATCTCTATTGAAAATAGAAAGGAATTTCTAAGGAAAATTATATGGGATTTTTATGTGAAGTTGTTAGGAATTTCCATAACGTTTTCTTATGGGATTTTTCATGAAAAAATTTAAGAAATGTCCATGGAAAACCATGAACAGAGAGGAACTTCCATGAGAAACCATGGAGAATTGTATGAAATTTCGATTGAAATTTCTAGAGGAATTTCTATAAGAACACTTGAGGGATTTCAATTGGCAAACTGCTAGTAAATTTGTGACGAATTTCAATGGGGAAATCTAAAGAATTATTATGAGAATTTGTAAGGAATATCCATGAGAAACTGTTGGGAATATCAACAGTAAATTGTTTAAAGTTTCATAGGGCAATTCAAAGAAATTTCCATGGCAAATTGTGATCGTAATTGTAAGAAAATTCAATTAGAAACTGTTAGGAAATTTCATGGAAAATTGTTAAGAACATCAATGGGAAATTGCAACAAATTACCAAAAGGACTGGCAAGGAGTTATTATGAAAACTGTTAGCGTTTCTCATGGGAAAAATTAAGAGGTTGGCATGGGAAATCGTGAGGAATTTTCTTGGGAATTTCCATAAAAAAACGAAAGAAAATTTCAATTGGAAATTTTAACGAATGTTCATTGAAGATTGAAAGATATTTCAACGGAAATTCCAAGGAAGTTTCACAAGACATTTTTTTAAATTTCCATTGGAAATAGCAAGAAATTCAAAAGGTGAATCGTTAGGAATTTAAAGTGCCTCCAGGAATTCCTCCGGAAGTGCTTCCAAGAATTTCTCCGGAAGTTCCTTCGAACATTCTTCCAGAAGGTCCTCCAAAATTATTCTGGAAATTCCTCCAATAATTCCTCCTCGAGTTCCTCCAGGAGTTCCGCCCGAAGATTCTCCAGGTAATTCCTTGGAAGTTCGTCCAGGAATTTCCCCAGAAATTCCACCAGGGATTCCCCCGGAAGCTCCTCCAGGAATTCCTCCAAAAATTCCTTAAAAATTTCCTTAGGGTGTTTTTATAGGGGATCCTCCAAAAAATTCTACAGGAATTCTTTCGAAAGTTTCTACAAAAAATCCATTGTAAAATCTTTCAAAAATTCCTCCTGCAGTTCCTCCAGGAATTTCTCCGAAAGTACCTCCAGCAATTCCTCCGGAGGTTCTCCAGCAATTCCTCCGGAAGTTCCTCCAGCAATTCCTCCTGGAATTCCTTCGGAAGTTCCTCCAGCAATTCCTCCGGGAGTTCCTCCAGGAATTCCTCCGGAAGTTCCTCCAGCAATTCCTCCGGGAGTTCCTCCAGGAATTCCTCCGGAAGTTCCTCCAGCAATTCCTTCGGAAGTTCTTCCAGCGATTCCTCCGGAAGTGCCATGAGGAATTCCTCCGAAAGTTCCTCCAGCAATTCCTCCGAAATTTCCTCCAGCGATTCCTCCGGAAGCTGCTCCAGCCATTCCTCCGGAAGTTCCTCCAGCAATTCCTCCGAAAGTTTCTCCAGCAATTCCTCCGGAAGTTCCTCCAGCAATTCCTCCAGGAATTCCTCCGGAAGTTCCTTCAGGAATTTCTCCGGAAGTTCCTTCAGGAATTTCTCTGGAAAATCCTTCAGGAATTCCTCCGTAAGTTCCTCCGGAAGTTCCTCCAGGATTTCCTCCGGAAGTTCTTCCAGGAATTCTTCCGGAAGTTCCTCCAGGAATTCTTCCGGAAGTTCCTCCAGGAATTCCTCCGGAAGTTCCTTCAGGAACTCTTTCAGAATTTCTTCCAGGAATTCCTTCAGAAGTTCTTCCAGGAATTCTTTCGGAAATTCCTCCAGGAATTCCTGAGGAAAGTTACCCCAAAAATTCTTTTGGAAGTTCCTCCAGGAATTCTTTCCGAAGTTTTTACAGGAATTCCTCCGGAAGTCCCTTCGAGAATTCCTCCGGAAGTTCTTTCAGGAATATCTCCGGAAGTTTCTATAGGGAATCCTCGAGGGAACTTCCTCTGGAAATTCCTCCAGGAATTTCTCCGCAAGTTTCTCCAGAAATTCCTCAAGGAATATCCGAAGCAACTTCCGGAAGAATTATTGAAAGAACTTCCGGAGGAATTTCTGAAGGAACTTGCGCAGGATTTTCTGAAGGAACTTCCGGAGGATGTACTGAAGAAACTTTCGGAGGAATTCTTGAAGGAACTACCCGAAAAATTCCTGAATGAACTTCCCGGGGAATTTCTGGAGAAACATCCGAAGGAACTCCTGGAGGAACTTCCGGAGAAATTCATGAAGGAACTTCCGGAGAAATTTCTTGAGGAATTCGCGGAGGAATTTCTGGAGAAACATCCGAAGGAACTCCTGGAGGAACTTCCGGAGAAATTCATGAAGGAACTTCCGGAGAAATTTCTGGAGGAATTCGCGGAGGAATTGCTGGAGGAACTTCCGGAGGAATTGCTGGAGGAACTTCCGGAGGAATTGCTGGAGGAACTTCCGGAGGAATTGCTGGAGGAACTTCCGGAGGAATTCCTGTAGGAACTACCGGAGGAATTCCTGTAGGAACTTCCGGAGGAATTCCTGTAGGAACTTAAGGAGGAATTCCTGTAGGAACTTCCGGAGGAATTCCTGTAGGAACTTCCGGAGGAATTCCTGGAGGAACTTCCGGAGGAATTCCTGGAGGAACTTCCGGAGGAATTCCTGGAGGAACTTCCGGAGGAATTCCTGGAGGAACTTCCGGAGGAATTCCTTGAGGAACTTCCGGAGGAATTTCTGGAGGAACGTTCAGAGGAATTCCCGAAGGAACTTCCGGAGGAATTCCTGAAGGAACTTCCGGAGGAATTCCTGAAGGAACTTCCGGAGGAATTCCTGAAGGAACTTCCGGAGGGAACTGAGGGAATTTCCGGAGGAATTCGTGAAGGAACTTCCAGCAATTCCTGGAGGAACTTCCGGATGATTTATCAGAGGAATTTTCAGAGCATTTGCCGAATGATTTTTTGTAGAAATTTCCGAAAGAATTTCTGTAAATTTTTTTGGACGATTCCCTGTAGAAATTTCGGTATAAATTTATGAGGAATTTCTAGAGAAATGCGTGGAAGAACTTCTGGGGGAATTTACGGAGGAATTCCTGGAGGAACTTCCGAAAATTTCTGTAGGATTCTTTATAAAAACTTCCGAAGTTATTGTTTGTGGAATTTCTGGGGGAATTCCTGGAGAAACTTTGTTGGGTTAGATGGGGGTGGGGGGGGTTTGTGACTGCTGGAGAAACTTCCGAAGGAAATGTTTGAAGAATTTCTGGGGGAATTCTTGGAGGCAGTTCCAAGGGAATTCCTGGAGGGTCTCCCGGAAGATTTTTTAGAGGAATTTTCGGAAGATTTTCCTGATGATTTTTTGTATTTTTTATGAATCTCTGGAGGAATTCCTGGAATAACTTACGGAGGAACTTCTGGAGGAATTTTCGGAGGAATTTCCGGAGGAACTTCCGAAAATTTCTGAAGAATTCTTTATAAAAACTTTCGAAGTTAATGTTTGAGGAATTTCTGGGGGAATTCCTGGAGGTACTTGCAGGGGATATACTGAAGAAACTTCGGGGGGAACTGCTGGAGAAACTTCCGGAGGAATGCCTGGGGGAGCTTCGGGAGCAATTCCTATAGGAACTTCCGGTAGAATTCCTGGAGGAGCTTTTAAAGCAATTCCTAGAGGAACTTCCGGAACAATTCCTGAGGAATTCCTAGTGCATTTTTTGGAGGATTTTCCGAATGATTTTTTGGTAAAAACTTCCGAAGGAATTCCTGTAGACATTTCTAGAGGACTCCCTATAGAAACTTATTAAGGAATTTTTTTGAGTATTTTTTGGAAAAATTTCTGAAGAAACTTCCAAAGAAATTCTTGGAGAAACTTCCCGAGGTATTCTTGAAAAAAATTCCGAAGAATTTTTTAAATAAACTTTTTATAATTCATGTGGAAATTTCTGAAGGATATCCTGTAGAAACTTTCGGAGGAAATTTTGTAGGCATTTCTAGAGGAATTCCTGGAGGCACTTCCAAAGTAATTTTTAGAGGAACTTCTAGAAGAATTAACGGAGAAACTTGTGGATAAATTCTCGGAGGAATTTCTGGAGGATTTTGTGGAGAATCTCCTGGAGAAACTGCCGAAGGGATTTCTGGAGAAAGCGTCAGACGAATATCTTGAGGTACTTTCGGAGGAAGTCTAGGAGGATTTCATGAAGGAATTCCTGGAGGAGCTTGCGGAGGAATTTCTCAAGAAATTCCTGGAATGACTTGTGGGGAAACTTGCCTAGGAAACACATGAATTAATCACGATTTTTAATTAACCTCCATCCTCCAATGTCCAATGCAAAATGCAGTTTTAATTCTCCTCCAAATTTCCTGAATACTTTAATAACTTGACTAAATAAATATAAGCTCAAAATCTCGAGCGCCAGAGATACATATGTCCATTCCGTAATAACTTATTTGGAACCCAACAGCGACAAAAAAATGTTAACTGCTCAACTGTCAAAAACCGTATGCATTGTGGGTTGCTTATCCGTTTTGCGTGCGTTTTGTATTTTAGTACAAAACGTATCAAACGGATTACAAAACGCAAACTCAAACGCAAACGCAACGTATCCATTGTGCTCCGGCCTTAAATTAGTACTCATTTTATGGTTCCAATGTACTAAGCTTTCCAGTACCCAGCGGTACCCAGTAAAACTGAGCAACCTTTTGGTTTGAATTTGAATTTGATTCTGAAAGTCGTCATGGGGATTTTCGAAGTTGTTTATTGTTTATTATTTCGCGGGGGATGTTTCAGTAATATGACAAATTGCAATGATTAAAAAATGTTTTCTAAAACTTTATAATCTTTATAATATTCTTGTTTTTAGGGTATATTTCGGTACTATATTCAAGATTGGATATGCTTGCTAGCTCCTTTCAGGAACGGAGATAAGAGTCAAGCTACGGAATGAAGAGGATACCCCAGTATTAATAAAACTTCACGAGAAATTTCCTTTTCAGGGGACCTTCTGGAGAAATTCCAATTCTAGAGGAATTCTCAGAGTTTTCTAGAGGGTTTTTGGGGGTTTCCTTGTAGGAATTGTAGGATAAATGTGGACATTTTTGGAGAATCGCTTCTAGCCGGTTGGTGACATGATTTCGATGCTTTATGCGCCGCATTTGATGACGATAGATGTTGCCGGCGAATAGCGCCTCGTTTGAAGACCTTTGGACTTGCTACTCGTTTCACTTCTTAGGCGACGATCAAAGGTGCCGCCAAATAACAGTCTTGAAGGGTTTACTAGACGATATGCCGGATTCGCGGCTCGGTTTGACGAAGATTGGATTTCCGATGGAATTCAATGCAAGAGATGTTTTCTTTGTATTGAGACAGTCCATTTACAATAACGTTGACAGATAAATAATGGATTACATACCACCGGCGGATTTGAAACGTATAATTGCTGAATTCTCGCTTAACTTTTCAAAAGGACCTAAGTAACATTTTTTCATGAATTAATTTGAGTACTGCAATCAAAAGCTCTGTTGCTCTGTTGATTGCGCTATTCAAATTAATTCATGAAAAAATGCTACATAGGTCCTTTTGAAAAGTTAGGCGAGAATTGAACTGGTTCTGGTCTCGTCTCTCCCATTTTCCCCCCAGAACGATAAAGCAGTTTCCAGGTTTCTGTTCAGACCTGAACTCAGCAATTAATCACTCTCATCAATGACACTCTCAATTCATACTTATAATAATATTTTTGCCTTTCTCGTATACTAAGTATACGTAAAGGCTATAATTTCACTCCAAAACCAAACTTTTGATAGAAGGCTCGGAGACCCATAGTGTTATATACCAATCGACTCAGCTCGACGAATTGAGGTGATGTCTGTTTGTGTGTATGTATGTATGTGTGTGTGTGTGTATGTGTGTATGTGTACAAATTTTGTAGACACACTTTTTGGAACTTAGCATTACCCGATTTACTCGCAACAAGTTGCATTCGACGGGGAATGCGGTCCCATTGTTTGCTATTGAAAATTGGCCTGATCGGACATTGCATTTCGGAATTATTGAAAAATCATTGTTTTTTCCCAAGGGTCCCCCCTTGGAAAAAAATTTTCAAAATTGAAAAAAATATTTTTTTCAAGAATGGTGGGAATGCATAGTAATTAATGCAAAAACATGCCAAATGATAGAAAATATGCGATCTATCCCCCTAAAGTGCTTTTTTGACCTTTCCCATGTGATTTTTTAAGTACATTTTACGATGCACGAGAAAGGCATCATCGCCGCTAGGTGGATTAATCTGGGTTTTTTCTTTTGATCTTGGAGCACGTGGTTAGAACATTTATTCAGGATGTGTAGTTATTCCAAGTATATCTTATTCCACAATTGTTGAGGCATTAGCTGTAATTATTTTACAATTGCCGTAATATTACTAAAGGAAACTATTGTATAATATTACTGAAAAATATTATTTAGCATCCCACGCTCGGGCACTTTTCAACCCAAATCCTCTTTCAACATTTGATCAGTACTCCTATCCTTTGTGCGCCTTATGAAGTATAAATGTAATTTATACGTCTGAATTGAAAATGATTACAGTATTTTCGTGTTACTGAACTTGACGATTGATTTTGTTCTTCAGGATGCGTGATTGAGTGTTTGTAAAGTTTCTTTCAAATGTGGCAGTCTCTACCTTACAGATTGCGGCTTAGTTCAGTTCGAAATACAGGCCGGGCCACAGCTGTTGACGCGCAGTTTGTCGCAGTAAAATTAATTGTGAAAAGAATCGAACAAATCGGATTCGTACGGAAGTATCAGTCGTCCATAAACAAAACTACGGTAGGGGCAGTAGGGGCAATATGAACATACGGGGCAATATGAGCCACCCTCATTTTGAGCTTATTGACAAGTTTTATCATGTAAAAGTTATATGATCTTTAAGAGGATGCTCCACATATGCATCAACGTGAAAACCGCATTAAAATTCAATTCAAACATGAAAATATACTTGAAAATGTAAATTTTTACTGCATAGGCAAAATTATTATAAGATTTCAAGTTTATAAATAAGGTTTTGACACAAAACTGATTAAAATATAGATCAAAAATACACCACAATCAAAAGATATATTATAATTGAATATTGTGCACATATGTTTATATTGATACAAATCTGAATTTATCATAAAACTTTTTTTCCCAAAACCAGTCTCTATGGGGCAATATGGGCATACCTGCATAGAACAAGATATCTGGCCTTAAAATGCGAATAAGTTCAAATTTCAGTATTCAAATACAAGAATATTATCATATATGTAAGATTCATTACGAAAAAATTACAACAGCGCATTACTGCGATAGAAACAGAAAAAATGACCATTGACCAATTGAAATGTGGCTGTTCAAACGGTGAAGAGTGGCAAATCAGTTCAGTCCGCTGTTGTGCAATTTTTTCATTTTATTTGATATGGAATACTCACAACTGTTGTAGGAATATCATATTCTTCTATATTACGATACTTTTTTCGTCTAAATAAAGGTTTTGGAAGGGTGGCCCATACTGCCCCAAATGGTGGCTCATATTGCCCCGTATAGTCGGGAACACACATTGAAATCAATACATTTTCAAAAGTGCATTCCAACAATTTCCAAACGCATTTTTCGTCATTCATCGACGAAATATGAAAAGTAACATTCTCTAGTATAAGTCAACTACATTTGAACGATGCTTTTTTGAGCTTTTCAGCGCTTTTCAGAACGATTTCCTTAGGTGGCCCATATTGCCCCGATCACCCTATGCCATAACACGGCCATCATGCCTGGTATGAGCATCATGACACGAAAGAAGCACCTAGGGTCTCATGGTGTTAGACGGGTCCCGCTACACAGGATCGTCGGATCCTGGACAATCAACACACAGTATTTCCGTCGGCATATTTAGTAAAGGGATAGAGAAACGGAAATATTAGTGCTGTCAATGAGCAACTCGAAGCTGTTCCCGTACTGCTCTTTCTTTTCGTCAACAAATGGACATGAGAGGGATGGGAACAACTTCGAGCTGCTCATTGACAACACTATTATGAACGCATGCTTTCCGTGGTTCAATTAGTGTCCAACCAGAAGGCTGGACGAATGGAGCCAAAGCAATTGGTCAGAAGTAATGGGGTTTCTTACTCTGATGTATAGAGGAGTACGATTTCGCGAAAAATAAATTGTAAAAATTTTAATCCGTGGCCTCGTTGCCGGTCACGACACGAGTTGGTGAGACACCGGTATAAGGACGCCCAAGTGCGTTTCCCGCCGAATAATTGGTCAGCCACCGCCTTGAGTTAATTCTGTACGCCGCATCCGGATTCGGCCACCCGTCAGTGGCTTCAAAATTTGCCGTTCATACTATCGTCCGACATATAGTCGATACCTACGACGTCACCCGACCACCTTCTTGTTAAAGCAACTGTTGTCCGTCAAACCCACCACCGCCGCATCGTAGGCCGTTCGACCGTTTGTAAGCCGCGTAATCAGCTCACCTCCGGCCGACTACCTTGTCGCTCGGAGCCCTTTGGCTGTATAATCGCGCGGCCGCATATCGTCCGTTTTTTCTTTCGGCCGTAGCCGTGTAATCGTCCATCCTCCGGCACATTTACTGTACCACCATCACCCGCATTGTTATCTATCTGGCCAACCACGAGATCGTTCTACAACCACCCGTCGGCTGCTTCAACGGCCGACCACTCGTTTTTCGACACCGAAAGCCATTATGCTACGTACACACCAGTCAAGCAGTTCGACGAACATTGACTCCGCCCCCACGAAAACGCTTCGGTTGCTGCTTTGTTTGAACGTGTGTGAAGTTGTTCGAACAACCATTTGACAGTTGGCGGCTCGGTTGGAAAAAATTAAAACGGTTTGATTTTGGTTTGAGTTGTCGGGGGTGGAGTCAAGGTTCGCCGAACATGTATGAGCATTTGTAGTGAAGTTGCACAAACCCCCATATATTTTTTGATGGTTGGTGCTCGAGTTGGTGCCTCGGTCGTTCGTGTGTGATATTGTTGGTCGAATAAATTGATTGTTCGTGTCGCTGTTGGTAAAACTGGATGGATGTTTGAATAAACGAGAGGTGGAGTTAATGTTAGTCAAACTGCTTGACCGTGTGTACGTTCCATTACGGCTTGCAGCCCGCTAGCCGAATCATCGTTCAATATAACGTCGGCCGCGTCATTGCCCTGATTTCCTCTGGCTGAATTTTCCTTCTTGTTGGCACCTTCCTCGCTTGACCACCCGATCATCGCACCTATGAGTGTTTTTTGGTAATAAAAACCTCTATGTAGATTATTCAATTCCATGGTTAGGTCCTTCACGCTCCCGAAAGCTTCCCCACACCAGTGACCCTGAGACCCGGAACAAAAGAAGTCTTCTGCGCCAGCCCAGACAGCTGCCGTGGCTAGACCAGCAGCTAGGGGTTAAGGCCAGTTCTAGAGGCCTGAATAAGAGAAACGCGGATAGGTATGTGCCGCCAATCGAACCGTCAAAAAATAGCAGCCAATCGACCCTCTAAGAAATCTGAGTCCGACAGGAGCTTGACATCAAAGGGAGGATCAGTGAGACAGAGTCCGATCTGAGTCTCACCAGAGCAAGAGGATCCGCCTTACATCTCGCGATTCTGCACCGTTTGCGTCGAGCCCGTCTGGCTTCGAACATGCGAAATGGTTTTGACGTTTCAGCCTGATATGGGTCCGACGTCTTGCTATGTAACGTCAAGCCATGTCGAGCTCCTTATTTGGGGTTCTTCTTCTTGTTTTTCTTTTTCTTTCATCAATGAGCTTGTTGACGTCTAATCATCTTTCTCTTTCAAGCGCTTAGGAAGGATGTATGATCGTTTCCCGATGAAAACAAATCATATTCCTCCTACGCGCTTGAAAGAGAAAGATGATTAGACGTCATCCAGCTTTATTTTTGACCTTACACGCTCATTTGAATCTACTCAAAAGTGAGTCAAATTTGACTCACTTTGAAAAAAAGTGGAACAGCTCACTTTTGAGTAACCGTATGTTTACTCACTTATGAGTAATGTAGCATTATGTCAAAATTAGAGTTAGACTTACTCACTTTTTTCCGACTAAAAGTGAGTAGCTCTTACTCACTTTTGAAAATTCTGGGAGCATTATGCGCTTGATAATGGAATGATATTTTATTGTAATAAACGAAATGCTCTCCGCTTCGCCCAATTTATTTATTGATTTATTAGTTGAAGTGACATATATCGTACATTTTAGTTTCTCTGCAACATTACTTTCAAGATTCAAATACCTAATAACTTAAAAATCGTTCCAGTTACTAATCTAACAAATCAGTCCATTCTATAAAAGTTGTAAAAGCATATTCATTTCAAGGAGACACAAATGTTTCAAGTGTTGTCGAAGGTGTTCTTCTGGGGTCGTTGAGTTTCCGCTGCTCGTCGCTACCTCTCCAGAGGTGCATCCCGTTCTAGCTCCAGCTAGTGCTACCTGATAACTCGTTTAAGCCCCTTGCCACGGAGACAGATGCGGGTGTGCTAAGATGTGCCCGGCTCACCAGAACGCCGTGCTCCCGTATGCCGCTTGAGCGAAAAATACGTGCGTCGGCGTGCACATCGGAACCGTGTCAGTGACTGTTCTATACGCTGCGAATATAAAATTGAAACATAGTTAAATAATTTTCTTTTACAAACATGCGTACTCACAGCTAGAAAAATATCATGTAACGAGTACTAACAGTTCTTAGCAACTTACTTGAATGTAATAAACAGCTCCTTGTTTCCCACGCTTATTCTCACCGTCTGTCCTTTCTCATCGCCGCCTGGCACTGGACGATTACACGCTTCCGCTGAAATTTCTGCCCTTGGCCGTACATTCTGCGCATGGACATTTGATGTACATTCCCGTACCCTGACAATATATACCGAGGGTCGACTGGCAAAGGTAAAGTACATCACTATATTTCGTGGGCACCATCAAAACCATATCGCGTATCAATGAAAACATCGAATCTGGCTTCGAATCCTCTGTCAGTATTGCGAGAATCTTTGCGGGCCATGTCCAGCCAGATCACCACCACCAACTGTAATCATCTTCTCTGTTCACATAATTAAATTTACTTTTAATATAAAAATATAATATATTTTAACAGGAATACGGTACCTTCAATTTCCGGAATATTTCCAAGTCGTTAATAATCTTTGTTTTTCACAAAACATGCGAGAACATGTTTCACGAAAAATTTTCCAAGTGCTTGACAGTGGAAATGAAAACAATTACGCAAAAGTGAGTAAAGCCTAAAACTCTGCTAAGTGAGTGAAAATTGACTCACTTGCTAAATATAATGTTACTCACTTTTTGACATTTCCATTAAAATACTAAAGTGAGTCATTTCGACTCACTTTTGAGTAGATTCAAATGAGCGTGTTTGTTTTCAATGTTGGAAGGTTGTAAATAAAAACATTATTTTTATTTTATTAAATTAAAATTATTAACAGCTGTATAGTTGTATATAATTATTAACAGCTGTATAGCTGCATAGGGCTCTGCTACACCGGTGGATTCCTGGATCAGATTCATGGTCAGGCGATGATAAGAAGGAACTACAGTTCTGGTCACAAGTTTCGGAAGTATCCCGCCGGGAAGAAGTGTTTCCTGAAGTGCAGCTATCTGGTAAACGCTGCTGTGATATTCGGAACGAGAATGTACCGCCAGATACTGGTGGGCCCGGGAAGTATCAAACGCATTACGCTTTACTTGAAACACGCTCAAGCAGTTCCGTTTGTGCCCGAAGATTGGATCTCGCATTTAATCTGGAAGGTAAACAGTTTGGAGAAACAATTAATGTAGGCTGCAGACTAACCTTTGCAGTATTTTTTATCTACCTCCTATGCACGGTATCCGATTGTTGGCTAATCCGAGGCGCAGCAGCTAACTGAATTCCATGAGATAGCGTGTGCACAAGGCCGGCTTCCATTAGCTTTTTTATTCCGGTGTCGATTCCGCTTTCCAGTAACGTAAGGTGTGCGTATTTAAGAAATCCTTAATGTTTCTCTGATGATCTAGAGACGTATCTTGAGTTTTGAGAAAAGAAGAACAAAGAAAATTTATATGGGCATGAGAGTATTTTCCAAGAATTCAAGTGTATGTTGAGTATCTGAGAATTTCTCTTTTTTAATTACTACTTTTTGATAAACCTTTGGAATTCCTCAGAAAATTTGTTTTTTAATCCTTTAATACCAAAGGCACTTCCTGAGAAATTTCCGGAAGTTTACACAAACCTGTAGGAATTCTTGGAGGAATACCCGAAGCAATTTTCTGGGGAGTCCCCGAAGGAATGCAGGGAGGAATTCCCAAAGAAACTTCCAAAATCCCGGAGGAATTCGAGAAAGAATACCCGAAAGTATATCCGAGGAAATTCCCGAAGAAATTCACGGAGGAATACCTGAATGAATTCCCTGAACCCGAATGATACCAAAAGAAACTCAGGAATTCTTGATGCAATTTCCGGACGAATTCCCGAGACAATGTCTAGTGGAGTTCCAGAAGGAATTACCGAAGGTATTCCCGGAGGAATTCTCCCAGGAAATCTTTGGAGAATTTATTCGAGATTTCCTTTGAAATTCTATCAGAAATGCATCCGGAAATTCCATTAGGAGCTCCCCCGAGAATTTCTCCAAGATTTCCTTAGGGATTCTTTCAGAAATGCATCAGGAAATTCCTTTACGAGAACGTCCGGGAATTCCTTTGGGAATTTCTCCAGAATTTTTTTTTGACATTCCATCGAGAACTCCTCCGGGAATTGCTCAAGGAATTCTTTAGGAAATTCTTCCGGGAGTCCTTTCAAAAATGCTCCCGATTTTTTTTCCCGGGAATTTCCTTCGGAAAGCTCTTTCGGGAATTCCTTTGTGAATTCATTTGGGAAGTCCTCGCAAGTTCCTCGGGGAATTTCTTCGGGCCTTTCTTGGGGAATTCCTCCGTAAATTGCTTCGGTAAATCATTCGGAAATTCCTCCAAGAGTTCCTTTGGGTATTCCTCTGGGATTTATATCGAGGATTCCCTGGGAAATTTCTTCGAGAGTAGCTTAAGGATTTTTTCGAGAATTACTTCGGGAATTCCTTTCTTTCATCGGGAACTCCTCCGGGAATTTCTTCTACAACTCCTTTGGGAATTCCTTCGGGAGTTCTTCCGAGATTTGTTTCAGAAATTCCTCAGGGAGATCCTCCGGGAATTTCTTCAGGACTTCCTCCGAGAATTCTTAAGGGAATTCTTCCCGGAATTTCTTCGGGAATTCCTTAGGGGGTTTCCATCGGGAATTCCTCCGAGAATTTCTCCAACAATTCCTTCGGGACTTCCCCCAGAAATTCCTTAGGAAGTTCCTCAGGAAATTTCTTCGGGAATTACTCCGGGAGCTTTGCGAAAATTCATCCGGGTATTCTTTCGAGAGTTCCTTCAGGAATACGTTCGAGATTTTCTCGAAAAATTCCTCTGAGAACTCCTCCGGAAATTCTATCAATTAGATTAATCCCAATCAATCTAAAATAATCTCAATTAATCTCTCAACCAATCTCTAAATCAATCTAAATTAATCTAAATCAACCTCAATTAATCTCTCAATCAATCTCAATTAATCGCTCAATCAATCTCTAAATCAATCTCAATCAATCTAAATCAATTTCCTCAATCAATCTCTCAATCAAAGTTAAATAAATTTCAATAAATCGCCCAATCGATTTCAATCTGTCAGTCAATCTCAAGTAATCTTTCAATCAATCTCAATCTATCTCTACATCAATCTTAATAAATCAATTTCAATCAATCCGCATAAATCAATTTCAATCAATCTCAATTAATCTCTCAATCATTCGATCTCAATCAATCTAAATCAAGCTTAATCAATCTCAAACAAACTCTCAATCAATCTAAATCAATATTTCAACCAATCTTAATTGATCTCTGAATCAATATAAATTAATCTCAATCAATCTCTAAATCAATCTATCTCAGTCAATATCAATTGAACTCTCAATCAATCTCAGTCAATCTCTCAATCAATCTAAATCAATCTCTCAATCAATATTTCAATCAATCTCAATTAATCTCTCAATCAATCTCAATCAATCTGAATCAATCTCTCAATCAATCTCAACCAATCTCAATTGATCTTTCAATCAATCTAAATCAAACAGAATCAATCTCTCAATCAATCTCAATTAGTCTCTCAATCAATCTAAATTAATCTCAATCAAACTCTAAATCAATCTTAATCAATCAGTTTCAATCAATCTCTCAATCATTAAATCTCAATCAATCTAAATCAAGCTTAATCAATCTCAATCAAACTCTGAAACAATATCAATTAATCTCTCAATCAATGTCTCACTCTCAATCGATCTCTAAATCAATCTGAACCAATTAATTGAAAAAAGAATCTCTCAATCAATCTCTGAATTAATCTCTCATTCAATCTCATTCAATCTATAAATCAATCCTAATCATTCAATCAATCTCAATTAATCTCTCAATCATTCAATCTCAATCATTCTAAATCAAGCTCAATCAATCTCAATTAAACTCTCAATCAATCTAAATAAATATCTCAATCAATCTCAATTGATCTCTCAATCAATCTCTAAATCAATCTCGCAATCAATAAAAATCAATTTGAATCAATCTCTCAGTCAATCTAAATTAATATCTCAATCAATATTTCAATCTCAATTAATCTCTCAATCAATCTATCTCAGTCAATATCAATTAAACTCTCAATCAATCTCAGTCAATCTCTCAATCAATCTAAATCAATCTCTCAATCAAGTTCAATCTATCTAAATCAATCTCAATTGATCTCTCAATCAATATAAATCAAACAGAATCAATCTTAATTAATCTCTCAATCAATCTAAATTAATCTCAATCAATCTCTAAATCAATATCAATTAATCTCTCAATCAAAATCTCTAAATCAATCTAAATCAATTTCTCAGTCAATCTCTCAATCAATCTAAATCAAACTGAATCAATCTCTCAATCAATATCTACATCAATCTATGTCAGTCAATATCAATCAATCTCAGTTAATCTCACAATCAATCTAAATCAATCTCTCAATCAATCACAATTAATATCTCAATCAATCTTAATCAATCAATCTCAATTAATCTCTCAATCATTCAATCCTAATCAATCTCAATTAAATTCTCAATCAATCTAAATCAATATCTCAATCAATCTCAATTGATCTCTCGATCAATCTCTCAAACAATCTAAATCAATCTCTCAATCAATCTGAATCAATCTCTCAATAAATCTCAATTGATCTCTCAATCAATCTAAATCAAACAGAATCAATCTCTCAATCGATCTTAATTAGTCTCTCCATCAATATAAATTAATCTCAATCAAACTATAAATCAATCAATTTCAATCAATCTCAATTAATCTCTCAATCATTCAATCTCAATCAAGCTTTATCAATCTTAATCAAACTCTCGATCAATCTAAATCAATATCTCAATCAATATAAATTTATCTCAATCAAATCTAAATCAATCTCAATTAATCTCTCAATCAATCTAAAACTCTCAATCAATCTCAAACTCTCAATCAATCTCTAAATCAATCTCAATCAATCTCTCAATCAAACTCAATCAATCTAAATTAATCTAAATCAATCTGACTCAATTTCTCCATCAATCTCTGAATTAATCTCTCATTCAATCTCAATCAATCTCTAAATCAATCCTAATCAATCAATTTCAATCAATCTCAATTAATCTCTCAATCATTCAATCTCAATCAATCTCAATTAAACTCTCAATCAATCTATTAATCAATCTAAATCAAAATGAATCAATCTCTTAATCAATCTCAATTGATCTCAATCAATTTAAGTCAATCTGAATCAATCTCTCAATCAATCTAAATCAATTTCTCAATCAATCTACGAATTAATCTCTAATTCAATCTCAATCAATCTCTAAATCAATCAATTTCTATCAATCTCAATTAATCTCTCAATCATTTAATCCTAATCAATCTCAATTAAACTCTCAATCAATCTAAATCAATATCTCAATCAATCTCAATTGATCTCTCGATCAATCTCTCAATCAATCTAAATCAATCTCTCAATCAACCTAAATCAAACAGAATCAATCTCTCAATCGATCTTAATTAGTCTCTCAATCAATCTAAATTATCTCAATCAAACTCTAAATCAATCTTAATCAATCAATTTCAATCAATCTCAATTAATCTCTCAATCATTTAATCTCAATCAAACTCTCGATCAATCTAAATCAATATCTCAATCAATCTAAATTTATCTCAATTAATCTAAATCAATCTCAATTAATCTCTCAATCAATCTCAAACTCTCAATCAATCTCTCAATCAAACTCAATCAATCGAAATTAATCTAAATCAATCTGAATCAATTTCTCCATCAATCTCTGAATTAATCTCTCATTCAATCTCAATCAATCTCTAAATCAATCCTAATCAATCAATTTCAATCAATCTTCAATTAATCTCTCAATCATTCAATCTCAATCAATCTCAATTAAACTCTCAATCAATCTCTTAATCAACCTAAATCAAAATGAATCAATTGCTTAATCAATATAAAATAATCACTTAATCAATATAAATTAATCACTTAATCAATCTCTAGATCAATTTAAATCAATATCGCAATCAATCTAAATCAATTTCTCAATCAATCTCTCAATCAATCTTAATCAATCAATTTCAATCAATCTCTCAATAATTCTATCTCAATCAATCTAAATCAAGCTTAATCAATCTCAATCAAACTCTCAATTAATCTAAATTTATCTCAATCAATCTCTAAATCAATCTATCTCAGTCAATATCAAATAAACTCTCAATCAATCTCTCAATAAATTAAAATCAATCTCTCAATCAAGCTTAATTAATCTCTCAATCAATATTTCAGTCAATCTCAATTAATCTCTCAATATATCTCAGTCAATATCAATTAAACTCTCAATTAATCTAAATCAATCTCTCAATCAATTTCAGTCAATCTCAATTAATCTCTCAATCAATCAATCTAAATCAATCCTCATTAAACTCATTGGCGTAACTTAGGAAATATTCGAGGGGGGGCTAAAATATTTTAAATTTTAATTTTTTTATTTTTTTTTATTTTTAAACACAGCTACAGCTATATGCTTCAGTACATTCAGGTGAAACTTATGTATCCGGTGAATTCTATCCAAAACTCAGGTAGAACTTATCTGATTTTCACGTAGAATGAAAATTCTATCGAAAAATCAGGTAAAAGCTACGTGAATTTCAAGAAAAAATCTGATATGTTTTGGAAGTCCTCCCGAATAAACTCTAAGTTTTCTCTCATATAAAGGTTAGCTACTCAAGCCCAGCGTGTTCACTAGCAATTCAAAATTTTCAGAAAATTTTGACAGTAAAGTTAGTTTTTTTCTGATAGATTGTTACTATTATTTATTCAACCAGCATTGAATCAGCATGCATTCATTGTTCCTACTCCAACTTCCTGGGGTTGAGAATCAAAGGAACGTAAAATCCTTCGTTCTAGGGGGGCTAATTAAATCATAGGTGGGGCTAAAGCCCCCCTAGCCCCCCTGTAGTTACGCCAATGATTAAACTCATCAATCTTTCAATCAATCTAAATAAATCTTTCAAACAATTTCAATTAATCTGTCACTCAATCTCAATTAATATTTTAATCAATCTCTCAATCAATATAAATCAAACTTTCAATCAATCCAAATCAATCTCAATGGATCAATCTTAATCAATCAATCTCAACTCAATGAATCGATATCAATTAATCAAACTCAATCAATCAATCTCTATAAATCAATCAATCATTGATACAAATTATACTTAGCTTGTTTGGATGTCTGCCTCCAACTTGTTGTCCAGTCTGTGGTTTCTTCAACAGGACGTCGCTTAAATTAATTTAGTTTCCGGAAGCCAGTAAACTTGGTTCGACTTCTTGACCACTTTGAATCGCTGTGCCTAGAGTAGATCTGATTGGTCTTGTTCCAGGCCCGTAGGATTGGCTATGGATAAATTTTTTTCAAAGTTCAACAGCTTCTTGGCGCCCTTTGCACACTCCGCATGAACAATAGTCCACGGGAATGTAGAACCGTTTCGTTTCGAGCGCGGCGAATCGCTCCAAATCACAGCCACTCACTTTGACTGAATCGAAACGTTGTTGTTGAAAAGTCATCCAGTTCGGTCACCAACATCAGCATTTGGGGATTGGACGGTAGGTGTCCCAGCGAGCGATTCATTGCCTTGGCAAATTTGCTGTTACGTTAGTGCAGCAGTCGAGAACGATTGTCTTGGCTACCCAGCAGGATGGCTTCGATGATATGTAAGGCGCGGACGATTTTCTGTTTCCCGTCCTAGGATGTATACTATAGGGAAAGGATTACATGAGAAAACTCAGAATTAATGCTGTTTCAACAAAATAGGACCAATCAGACAAGGAGAAAACCGTGGAGTGGTTACAGAAGGATGCCGTACGCCGACCGCTTACCTTTGCGGAAATTCCCTCGTACAGTTCAGTCCACGGTGACAGCACAACCGGGTAATCTTTGCCTTGCGAAAACTTTCCTTCCGGAAGGAAGCATCACCCTCGGCATCACCGCACATTCCTCTCGATTGCCGCACGATAGGCTCATTTTACGCCAATGTCCCAAGGGAATACAGTAATATGTAATTGCGTTGAGCTTTTTTATCCTTTTCCTTTTATTTATTAGGAACGAATTGCACCACGGAATTTCACATCCTAAGCCAATAACCAGTGGAGCATCTGTCACCTGGTTTTCCGGTGCTGGCATAATCGAAATTGTTGTTACAAAAGGGCGAAAGTCGCAAACGTAAACATTGAATTCTTCCGCTGATTTCAGGAAGATTAGAGACTTCTGGCGGTATTTTCCACTTCCGTTCGAAAGAACACGCGGAGCCTCACCAGTTCCAAGTTGTTAGCTGGGAGCGGTCCTAGTTGTTGAGGAATTTGCAGGAAAAGGCATTGTTTACGTTTGCGACATTGGCCCGACGGTAATTAAAAATAAGAATACAGATTCTGCCGGTTCTTCCTCGGAGGTAGATACATACACAAACTTCCCGAAATGAGACACGAATTTTTCCACTATCTTTTTGCGACCGGACCGAACCGAACTGACTTTAGCGACCGAACCGAACAAAAGCAACTTGTCAAAGTTCTCAAAGCAGAGTCGGGAAAAGCAAGAAGGAAATAAATTCGAAGTTGCTCTTTTCAAAATGATATCGTTTTGTTTCATTTACTCCTTCATCGTTTATAACAAACGTCAAAACATGATGACTTTGATTTTCGGTGAAAAGGGTAAAAAAGAAGAAGTTTATTTTCGCCCGAGCTCGATTCATCGAGAGCGACGCAGTGAGGGGAGCAGGAGACCTGTCAAGCAGCCAAAATGTTGGCTCAAATACTGAAAACGGCCAAATTCGATTTTATGCCATTTTTAAATAAACGAAATTGAATTTATTTTACATTAGTTTGCAATAGTATATGCAAGTCATTTATAGATTATGAAATGAAATTCCATCGTTTATTGGATTCTACTGTTAAGTGATGTGGGCACCTAAAAAAGCGGATTGTGAGATTTTATCTACATAAACCATTTCTTCCTTTTCATGTGTTGTTCTTTGGTGAAGAAGATTGAATGCAGTGTTGGCAGATTCATATTTTCTATCCGCGTTTCTCTTATTCAGGCCTCTAGCCAGTTCCCTTCTGGAACGAAGCGGTTTTGGGGCCATAAATTTAGACTCTTATAATTTGCATCTCATATTATTGCCAAATTTCATAGCTGAAAAAAAAACAAACGTTTAATAAAAATGGAATACCTAAATAATAATGCGACGGATGAATCTTATCAAGAGTCAGCAAACATTTTCCTTGATTGTTATTGTTTGGTAAAAAAATCTATATACGAAAATGTTGCTATGGCATCAGTGCTAAACCATGTTCTAAAGGTCGTTCATAGATTACGTATTGTTTGCAAAGATGACATAACTGGGTACCGAGGATTGTTCATAGTGTGCGAAACTGGAACCACTAAAAAATCGCTAGTTTCATATTGATTGTTGATAAAACTATAGTTCACTATCGCTGATAGCTGAAAATTGTTACAACCTTTTCGAAATATGCATGAACATGTGCAATTTTATTGGAATGATGACAATTGGAGTCTCATCAGAATCCATACCTAAATTCGTTTCAATTGATTCATAACATATTTAAGATAAACATATGACATCGTGGTGTATCAAGTATGAAATTTTATATAAACATTGTCATTTGAACTGAGTTTGTAAAGAACATCGCAGTGATGTGAAATACATTAGACTTGATGGTGTAACTTGGAATGAAATATCAACATTTTGAAACATATGAGTCGAACGTGTATTTGTTATGGGTATTCATGGATATGCATATCATATCGTGGTGAATCAATAATGAATTCGGATACTAACATTGTCATTTGAAATAAGAATGTCAAGAACATCATAGCGATGTGGATTACACTAGACTTCATGGTGTCAGCTGGTTGAAAATATCCATATTCCGAAAAACATGAATCGAACGTGTATTTTTTTATCAGTGCATACCTAAATTCGTTTCAATTGATTCATAACATATTTAAGATAAACATATGACATCGTGGTGTATCAAGTATGAAATTTTATATAAACATTGTCATTTGAACTGAGTTTGTAAAGAACATCGCAGTGATGTGAAATACATTAGACTTGATGGTGTAACTTGGAATGAAATATCAACATTTTGAAACATATGAGTCGAACGTGTATTTGTTATGGGTATTCATGGATATGCATATCATATCGTGGTGAATCAATAATGAATTCGGATACTAACATTGTCATTTGAAATAAGAATGTCAAGAACATCATAGCGATGTGGATTACACTAGACTTCATGGTGTCAGCTGGTTGAAAATATCCATATTCCGAAAAACATGAATCGAACGTGTATTTTTTTATCAGTGTAGCCAGTTAAAACGACACCAAACTACCCAAAATACACTCAGCGACAAGACTAAACAAAACGGGTTAATTGTAACTCGCAGGTTACACCGCCATTAACATTAAGTTCTTCAAACACTCAGGAAAATCGACACATACTTTATGGCAAAAATCCATGTATTTTGAAATATGCATATCATGCGTCGGCACATACTTATTTGCATACAAATTCACACATGGATACTATGACCCACATGGAAAGTGTGTGTGAACATACATGCAATGCATGTGTACGCATGGAATATATGTGTCGAAAATATGGAATCCATTTCGCTAACCCCATTGCAAAAATCCATGTGTAAACTCATGAATATAATGCGGAGTTTTTTGTGAGTGTTAACAATACATATATATGGTAAAACAGCTACCCCACCCTTAATCAATGAAGTTTACGTTCTACGTACCATAATCAATATAATACTGACAAAATATTCCCTCCAAAAATGTATAAATAAAGAAAATGTGTTTTTCTTGTGGTTAACATTCTTAACAACCCATTGCTCATACAGTCCGGTAATAGAGGTAATAAACTATAGAGGACGATTGTCGCTGCGGTTCCCTTTGTTATCGTTCCCAAACATGTTGGGTACCTATCTGTCAAAACGTACTGATTTTTTCTTCGTTGACATTTAGTGCCCTATTAGTCCGGTCCACGAAAACTGTAAAAATACAGAATCACCGTCTTCGACCAGAGGTCGCACAGACTGTGAGTGTTCAGTCTAACATGAGACAATGGACAGGACATTTACACTACACCCAGTGGGCCACCCGAATAAAAAAGACAGTAGAATAACAATACATTTTATTGTAACACTACTATTAATAACATTAAATTGGCAATAAATTATATTGTAAATGAAACCAAAGAAATACATTAGAATGCATTGTTATGAACCATTTACTCAAATGTAAATGAAGTTTTCGCAATAGAATGTACGGGTTGTTAAGTATCGTAACTATACAAAATCTGAGATTTTTCCATACATTTTTTTCGTCACACAATAGAGTGTATGGTTAATATATTGTTGAAATATCCGAACAAAACTGTTCAAAATACAATGGATTGTATTGTATTTGTATAGTAAAACAATACGATTTTTGATTTCTCAGCAGTGATCACTAGTAGTAGCGTTACTGTTCAACAATGCAATTTAAAGGGAAAAAATGCATATTTGGCGCTTTGAGGCAAATGTTGTTATATAGTTTATATGCAATGTAAAGAAACGTTTCAAAAGTTATCATTGTACGATTCTTATGTACGAAAACGTTTCAAAAACAATTGCAAGTATTGTTACATTAGAGAAATATGTTGATGTATTGTATCCTCAGTGTTGATACAATCTGTTCAACCATCAAGAAACAATTTATCCTATTGTATACCGTATATTGTATGGTAATTCAATTGTTTACACTATTGAACCAATAGTACATTTTTATCCGGGCAGTGGAGAGCTTTTCGCGTTACGAAAAGTTTTCTCCTTACCAGGGCGGGAATCGAACCCACACACCACAGCACATGCGTCTAGACGATTGACGTCGCTAACCGCACGGCCACGAAGTCCACGTAGCCATTGTGGTCAAAACGTTATCAGACTACAGTACGATTATGGTTCAGTACCATTTTTATTATGGTTCAGCGTGAAACGTAAACCGTTCTAAGAATGGTTCGGCTATCGTTTGGTTTTTATGCGAGTTGTATTGCGATTTTTTTCACCATTTAGACTCTTATGATAAAAATTTCGTCTTACTCAGATTTCGCTTTCGATTTCGGTGCTGGCTACCGTGCGCATTTCACTTGAAGATCGTGACAGCTGCCGCAAGCCCCCTCATGTTTACATATTTTTTCATTGTTCTCAGCTCTTCAGCTGATCATGTTTACACAACAAAACCAGCTGGTGCTTCGATGTTTACATTCAGTCCCATTGTTCTCAACCGACCACGTGCTTGACGATCAAGGTAATCTATAAAAAGGTTGTCGAAAATGCCTTGAAATACAAAATTGACAACTCTTGAATCAGTTCAATCAAAGGTAATTGCCTATTTCCGGGGATTAAACAACATTGTAAATTAACGTCCAAGACTGAACTTGAGTTGCGTGCTCTTGCCTACGCAATGCGGTCGGGTCTGAGCTTGACGACCGACTGGCAAATAGCTTACACAACCTCACTTGATCAGTACCGTTGCTGATGAAGAATGTGTATAGCCGCCAGACATTCTAAATACTCACGCTCCTCTAATGTGGACGTGTACAATACACATGTGGAAGTATTGGCTTGAGAAATGGATTGCGAGTGATTTGACTATGCGTCCAATTTGGGAATCTCGAGCTCGTTCAGTAGCCGCTAGGTTGCGAAGGCCGACGGAGGTCCTTCGTAGCTTAGTTGGTTAAAGCACCAGTCTAGCGTACTGTAGGGTCATGGGTTCGAGTCCCATCGAAGGGAAAGTGATTACCTCCAATACATTTTCCAAATCAATATCTTCCACATAACGTACATATTCACATATGAGTTTTCACAACTCTTGAATTTCGTCGGGCGAATCTAATCATTCGTGAAAAATACAATATAAGTACAGTCGGGATTCGCTGGTTGGGATTTCAATACTTGGGTCACTTTTTAGTTGGGCCTCCGATAGTTGGGCCATGGCCCAATTAAAAAGCAACCGTACGTCAAAATTGAATGTAAATACGGAAAACGGGATTGGGCGTCACTGGACATCATTTGTGATGTTCAAGTCGAAATACACGTGTTCAAATGGCTGGCAGTTGACCCAACTAAAAAACCGAATTCGTTAGTTGGGCCGAGGTCGTGGCCCAACCAGCGAATCGCGACTGTAATAAAATATCTTTTTTCTGAGTGCAAATAAATTTTGATTTTTCCGTGTATAGATTTGTACTAAAATACATGCGATATTTTTCTGTGTCAACTGGCATCCCTTCCCTGTCTACTTTCAGCTGTCAATATTTTTCTTCTCTCGCGACGGACGGACGGATTGTTTTTTGTTCGATTTCACTCGCGAGTGAAAAAATGGTGACGAAAGTCTGTGAATTACTTTGTTTTTAATGATCCGTGACCCCGAAAAAAATATTCGACGATTGTACAAAGTGCTAGCAAATACATACGAGTGGTCGTCGCGAAATCCGATATCGTCACGGGTAAAAGTGTGGATCAGTGAATCTTCCTGTACCGAGGCAAAAAAAAAAATCACCCATTTTGGTAAGTGCAACAAAGTGAATCGAAGGAAGCAAAACGAATACTGCACGGTGGTGAGGTAGTGAATGGCACTGAATGCGTAGCTCGATAAAAGTTGAAATTTTGTGCTCGCATCTTTAAAGTGAATAAGGAAAACTGAAGCTGAATGAGGATTTCGTCCCATTTCTGTGGATGTCGATGAATCGAGGAAGAATCCACTGACTGCGGATAGAGTGATCTTCGGTATGTAAAACGAAACCTTGTCCCGTCCGTTGTGGGCGGAAGTGATTGATGAGTATTGGAAGCTGTATGGATTTACTATACTTAAGTTTTGTTAAATAATTTTAAAATACTATGTAGTTGGGCTATATCTACATAACGTTGTATATTGTTTTCTTAATACAGCATATCAATAGTAAATGTGATCGTAATTTTCGCTTTGTTACGTTATGTCCGTGTCATTTAGTGCGTGTTAAAATGCAAATGAGAATGCATACAACCTGAAATGTAGGAAATTTAACTTGATTGAGAGAGAAAAACAAAACAAATCAAACTTTTTGGTTGTATCGACACGTATTTCACGTATCTCACGTACAATTAGGTACAACTCTCTAGATGTGTTTTTGGAATCAAGATCGCCGTTTTTGAAAAATGATTTTCCTTTTCTTATTCTTGCGAAAACTTCCGGATATGATCGTTGTTGGGTAACTTAAGCTTTTATCATTGACTTTAGGGGGACTTTAGCCCCATGAAAGAGAGATTGGAGTTCTTTCGGAAGGATTAGGAATCCTATGACATTTCTAGATTTTGTATATCATGAGGGCTGAGCGTCATTTGTAATATTCAAGTCCTTTAATGGATATGTTGAAAGAGCTGTCTTGTAGGCCAACAAAGCAAAAGTAGTAGCTTTTTTGTGTTTTGATTGTGAAATAGAAAAATTAAAAAAAGTTGGGCTTCCTAGAATTTTTCTTAGTTACGCCAATGACTTTTGTATAAATTTAATTTGAAATATTTAAACATTAATTTTTGGGAATTGAGTTGATAAAATTTTAAAACTTGACCATACTGCCCTTACTCACATACCAATCCCATTTGATTTTTCGTTCCTTCGTTTTGAGTTAACCCAATGAATAGTTTCCATTTCTAACGGGCTTCCAAAAATCATAATAAAAATTGTGATTTTGTATGTCCATAAGTAAAAAAAACCAAGTCATGTGCGTCCCATATTGAAAGTACCCGTATAACAGTCCCGTTAAAAATTCACATGACCCGATTGTACAAAACCAAACAATGTATCGATGGGTGAATGGGTAATCTATCGAATGATGAACAAATTAGCAAAACTTCAACAAGATCCGATGATCCGTAATAGGGCAAACATATCTTTGATCATAATTTAGCTTTGGCGTTGTTACGGTTTAATAAAAAAAATCATACATTTAACTTCTTCTAAACAGACACACTGAATCAATAATTTGACGTTATACTACACGGTTCGAGGGCACATCTTTCCATCCTCGATTGCGCTCCACTCTCGCCAATTCGTTCTGTAGTACCTGTCAGATATAAAGCGAACACCATCTTTGCAGGGTTGCTATCCGGAATTCTTGCAACGTGTCCTGCCCATCGTATCCTTCCAACTATTGCTACAAGCTTTGCCGTAGAGTTAAGTGAGCTCGTGGTTAATCATTCGTCGCGAAAGATGGTTCTAAGCACGTGTCTCTCGATTATCCCGAGACTGTCCGCACTGCGTCCTTCTCCTCCAGAAGCTGTCTGC
This sequence comes from Armigeres subalbatus, assembly GCF_024139115.2. Lineage (NCBI taxonomy): Eukaryota > Metazoa > Arthropoda > Insecta > Diptera > Culicidae > Armigeres > Armigeres subalbatus. The sequence goes on from NC_085140.1 coordinate 307,424,827, forward strand.
ACTCGAAACAATCGTTCCGTCACCTTTGCCCAACATACCCGCTTTAGAGGATGTTAGATCATTTTGATGTCGTGGCCAAGATTTTTTTATGTACAGGTTATCCGACTTCGTCAGTAGATGGGAATAACTAGCAACCCTATAACCAGAGACCGGCGGAGTGAAAAACTGTCGGAATGGCAACGTATGAAAATGCATGATATCGTGAAAATAAGACTGGCAGCACTTGAACTTTTTGCTTGCTTCTTATGGATGCAAAAAGTAAACAAGTCGAAATGGAACCGCTTTTGACGGTTCGATTGGAAACAAGATGGCGTCTTCGCCGATCTCTTATTCTAGTATTTCTAGGAATAACCAGCGCGCGGGGGGGGGGAACATACACGGAAGAAATAAAGTACCCAATAGTGAGTTTAATTCACCCAACCTCGAACTTCCGTACGGGAAGCCAAAATTGAGTAAGTAGGGTCGAAGTAGTTTGCCTTTACTCCCATGTTAAAAAAGTACCCAACGGAAAATTTATTTACCCAAATGTAAGTTTAATTCACTCAATTTCGACCTCAGGTAATAAAACTCAAAATTGGCTTCCCGTATTGAACTGGCGTCGTTGGATTGTTTGGCTCTTTTGTTTTTGACAACAAAAGAAAGAGTGGATGAAAGAGAAGAGAAAAAATAACTCAAAAGTAAGTTTAAAAATACTCAATTTTGGGTAATTTTTTTCTTCCGTGTACATTTTCAGTGCAAAACGTAAACAAACGAGCATAAATTCCATACAAAAATCCAAGATGGCTGAGTTGTGGATATTGACAAGTCGGATAACCTGTACATAAAAAAATCTTGGAGCCACGCGTAGAATACATCCTTATCATCATCAGCGCCTGTGAAGTGTGGGTATCGACGTTGTTTATGCTAAAATTAAGGAATCGGCATTTTATCCTCATTGAGCACATTCTCTAATTGATTGGTCACCACTAGCAACCCTATAACCAGAGACCGGCGGAGTGAAAAACTGTCAAAATGGCAACGTATGGAAATGCATGAAATCGCAACAATGATACTGGCAGCACTTGAACTTTTTGCTTGCTTCTTATGGATGCAAAAAGTAAACAAGTTGAAATGGAACCGCTTTTGACGGTTCGGTTGGAAACAAGATGGCGTCTTCGCCGATCTCTTATTCTAGTATTTCTAGTCACCACCCGATCACGTGTTTCTGTTCTCTGCATATTGCCCAATACTATGAAAGCTGTTCCTAATCCCACCACAGCAGTTTTTTTGCTGTGATCTTGGCAGATTACTTCGGTCCGTATTTTCTTATTGATTGTTCCTTCCTTTCTTTATGACCATGATGCACAGTTTTACTAATAATCCTTCGCTGGCACTCGGACGAGGATCAACCGGCTTAACATTAATGACAAACGCTGTTGTGATCCGTACATTCTTGGTAAATAGGCGCTTGGTGGGTTGGGATTGGCCTGTTGACATAGCTGGCTGGTACTCATTTCATTTATTTAGTCTACATCTAAACAGATAACACTGAATCAACAATTTGACGCCACAATACACGGTTCGAGGCCGCATCTCTCCATCCTCGAATACGCCCCACGCTCGCCAAGTCGTTCTGCACCTGGTCTGCACATCTCGCTCGCTGCGCTCCACGTCGTCTCGTACCTGCCGGATCGGAAGCGAACACCATCTTTGCAGGGTTGCTGTCCGGCATTCTTGCAACATGCCCTGCCCATCGTACCCTTCCGGATTTAACTACCTTCTGGATACTGGGTTCGCCGTAGAGCTGGGCGAGCTGATGGTTCATTCTTCGCCGCAACACACCGTCTTCTTGCACACCGCCAAAGATGGTCCTAAGCACCCGTCTCTCGAATACTCCGAGTGCTTGCAAGTCCTCCTCGAGCATTGTCCATGTTTCATGTCCGTAGAGGACAACCGGTCTTATAAGCGTCTTGTACATGACACATTTGGTGCGGTGGCGAATCTTTTTTGACCGCAGTTTCTTCTGGAGCCAGTATTAGGCCCGACTTCCACAGATGATGCGCCTTCGTATTTCACGACTAACGTTGTTGTCAGCCGTTAGCAAGGATCCGAGGTAGACGAATTCCTCGACCACCTCGAAGGTATCCCCGTCTATCGTAACACTGCTTCCCAGGCGGGCAGGCAAGTGACTAGCTTTTCCGGGCCCATCTTGATGAGGTCAGCTCCGATACCATCCTTACCAGCTGATTTATTGGTCTTTAGCTGTTGGATGGCATCCTTAAATTCCCTCAAGGTGGGGGCTGGTTGGCTTCCATCGTCCGCTGAACTGACGTGGTCATCTCCTCCGCTGCCTTGACTTTCACTGCCTGTACTCTCAGCGCCATTCAAATGTTCCTCGTAGTGCTGCTTCCACCTTTCGATCACCACACGTTCGTCCGTCAAGATGCTCCCATCCTTATCCCGGCACATTTCGGCTCGCGGCACGAAGCCTTTGCGGGATGTGTTGAGCTTCTGGTAGAACTTGCGTGTTTCTTGAGAACGGCACAGCTGTTCCATCTCCTCGCACTCCGCTTCTTCCAGGCGGCGTTTCTTCTCCTGAAAAAGGCGGGTCTGCTGTCTCCGCTTCCGTCTATAACGTTCCACGTTCTGCCGGGTACCTTGCTGCAGCGCGACAGCCCGCGCTGCGTCCTTCTCCTCCAGAATCTGTCTGCACTCTTCGTCAAACCAATCGTTCCGTCGACTTCGTCCCATATACCCGACGTTGTTCGCCGCTGCGTCGTTAATGGCTGCTTTGACTGTATTCCAGCAGTCCTCAAGAGGGGCCCCATCGAGCTCACCCTCATCCGGCAACGCTGCCTCGAGATGCTGCGCGTATGCAGTGGCGACATCAGGTTGCTTCAGTCGCTCTAGGTCGTACCGCGGCGGTCGTCGGTACCGAACATTGTTGATGACGGATAGTTTTGGGCGCAGTTTAACCATCACCAGATAGTGGTCAGAGTCGATGTTAGCGCCACGATATGCCCTGACGTCGATAATGTCGGAGAAGTGTCGTCCATCAATCAGAACGTAGTCGATTTGTGATTCTGTCTGCAGTGGTGATCTCCAGGTGTACCGATACGGAAGGCTGTGTTGGAAGTAGGTGCTGCGAATGGCCATATTCTTGGAGGCAGCGAAATCAATAAGTCGTAGGCCGTTTTCGTTCGTCAGCTGGTGTGCGCTGAACTTCCCAATAGTCGGTCTAAACTCCTCCTCTTGGCCAACCTGAGCGTTCAAATCTCCTATGATGATTTTGACGTCGTGGCTTGGGCAGCTGTCGTACTCACGTTCCAGCTGCGCGTAGAATGCGTCCTTATCATCATCAGTGCTTCCGGAGTGTGGGCTATGGACGTTGATTATGCTGAAGTTGAAGAACCGGCCTTTGATCCTCAACCTGCACATTCTCTCGTTGATCGACTATGAAAGCTGTTCCCAGCTCGTGTGTGTTGCCGCAGCTTTGGTAGATTACCTCTAAACGTTCGCACCATTGATTCCCTTCATTGATGAACAAACCTCTTGCAGCGCTACGATGCCGAATCCACGGTCCTTGAGCACATCGGCGAGTATGCGTGTGCTCCCGATGAAGTTGAGAGATTTGCAGTACCACGAACCGAGTTTCCAATCGCTAGTCCCTTTTCGTCGCAGTGGTCTTCGCCGATGGTTCCGGTCCGTACTCTCTTGTTGATTGTTCGTTGCGTGAGTTTTTTTTTGGCTGGCTTGCAAGGCCTGACACCAAACCCCCTAAATTTCCGGAGGACCATTCCTCCTTATTTCCGGTGAACCATGGTGCACAGTTTCACTTAGAGTCCCTCGCTGGCACTCGGACGATGATCAGCCGCCCCTAACACGGAGAACAGACGCTGTTGTGAGCCGATCCTGACATGGAGAACAGACGCTCAATAAGATTTGCACCTCCGGAGAGGAGCAAACCCCCCCTTTCCTGTCAGCATACGACCATAGTTCCCACCGGGGTTGGTTACCCGATCTTCCCTAAGGTTGCTCGTATCCCGGCCAGCACCGCGGGGAGGTAGGGATAGGAGTTGCTGGGTAAGAGGCTAAGGACCGCAAGATGGGGTCTATTTTATTCCTTCAGGTACGCGAAGTACCAATGGTACGCTTTACCCAGCATTTGCCGTGCCCTGGCTGGTACTGTACTCACTCAATACGCTCACCCAATCGTGGACAGTGAGCACTACCCAAATGGTTACAAATATGTTCAACCAATCAATGATGCGCGATGTGATTGTATTTTGTTTACGTAAAATAAAGACAGAAGGAGAACGACAATTGAACGGTTGGAGTAAAAATATTTGGCAGCGTATTTATTTAATGGACACGCGGAAGGTGAAATTGTTAGGAAAGTGAATTGTAGTTTCGGATTACGATCTGTATTTGGAGAGTGATACGAACGGCCAAAGTGGTGTTGAACTCAGTAGGGGAGCAGCGAGTAAAATAGGCTCAGATTAGAAAGATTATCGCCGGAAGTTGGGTGTTATATTGTTGCATCGTTCAGGTTCCGAAGTTGACGAGCAGATGCTTGGGTGCGATCACTGGTTCCATACGCGGTGCGTGGGCGTTGAGGCGGAGGCGGTGAAGGAGAACAAGTGATTCTGTCCGTCCACCGAGTGCCAACAGCAGTACAGTGAGTACCTAAAGAAGCTAGAAAAGAAGGAAAAGAACAAGAAGAGTAGTTAGAAAAATAAAGCGGTAGGGGAAAAAAAGTTCGACAGGGCTAGTAATAAGTCATTTAAGTCAGTCATTGATTCCGGGTCAGAGTTGGAAAAGTGTTTGAAGGAGTTAGAAGATGAACAGCAGGCGAAAGAGTGGGAGATGGAGATTGAGATGATTATTCTTCAGAAGCGGATTGAGATGGAGACGGCGTTAAAACAGCAGAAGATGAAGCTCGAGAACGCGATTAGGGCGAAACAGCGACATGATGAGAAGGTGCTCATGAAGCAGGTCCTATCAGACGAGCAGAAACATCTGGAAGATGCGTGACTCTCCCGAAGTGAAGATGTGTAGTGTGCGGAAGGAAGTAAAACAATTTTATTTAGGGGTAATGACGGCTTTGGCAGGTTTTGTTCTATTATTGGTAGGGGGGTTTTTTATGACTGATTATGCTCAAATTTGGCCCAAACATTCTTTGCATATCAAAGAATATTGTGGCCAAATTTCATAAAATTCGGTCGACAAAAACCCCCCTGCCAATAATAGAACAAAACCTGCCAAAGCCGTCTGTTCCCCTATTTATCATCAGACTAAGGCCGGAGTGGCCTGTGCTGCACATAAAAGACTTCTCCATTCAGCTCGGTTCATGGCTGCACTTCGCCAACCACGCAGTCTGCGGAGGGTCCGCAAGTCGTCCTCCATCTGATCGATCCACCTTGCCCGCTGTGCACCTCGCCTTCTTGTTCCCGTCGGATCGTTGTCGAGAACCATTTTAACGGATTGCTGTCCGACATTCTGGCTACGTGCCCGGCCCACCGCAGTCTTCCGATTTTCGCGGTGTGAACGATGGATGGTTCTCCCAACAGCTGATGCAACTCGTGGTTCATTCGCCTCCTCCACGTACCGTCCGCCATCTGCAACCCACCATAGATGGTACGCAACACTTTCCTTTCGAAAACTCCCAGTGCGCGTTGGTCCTCCACGAGCATCGTCCAGGTCTCGTGTCCGTAGAGAACTATCGGTCTTATAAGCGTTTTGTAGATAGTCAGTTTGGTACGGCGGCGAACTCTATTCGATCGAAGCGTCTTGCGGAGTCCAAAGTACGTACGATTTCCAGCCACTAGGCGTCTCCGAATTTCTCTGCTGGTATCGTTATCGGCGGTCACCAGTGAGCCCAAGTACACGAATTCTTCAACCACCTCGATTTCGTCACCACCGATAGAAACTCGTGGTGGGTGGTTTACATTGACCTCTCGTGAGCCTCTTCCTATCATATACTTCGTCTTCGACGTGTTGATGACTAGTCCAATCCGTTTAGCTTCGCTTTTCAGTCTGATGTAGGCTTCCTCCATTCTCTCAAAGTTACGTGCCATGATATCAATGTCGTCGGCGAAACCAAATAACTGGACGGACTTTGTGAAAATCGTACCACTCGTGTCAATCCCTGCCCTTCGTATTACTCCCTCCAAAGCGATGTTGAATAGCAGACACGAAAGACCATCACCTTGCCGTAACCCTCTACGGGTTTCGAAGGGACTCGAGAATGCCCCTGAAACTCGAACTACGCACATCACCCGATCCATCGTCGCCTTGATCAACCGTATCAGTTTATCCGGAAATCCGTTTTCGTGCATTAGCTGCCATAGCTGGTCCCGATCGATTGTATCATATGCGGCTTTGAAGTCGATAAATAGATGATGTGTGGGCACGTTGCATTCGCGGCATTTCTGCAATACCTGACGTATGGCGAACACCTGGTCTGTGGTAGAGCGTTCACCCATAAATCCCGCCTGGTACTGCCCCACGAACTCTCTTGCAATTGGTGTTAGTCGAAAGCATAAAATTTGGGAGAGTACCTTGTAGGCGGCGTTCAGCAATGTGATTGCGCGGTAGTTGCTACAATCCAGCTTATCGCCCTTTTTGTAGATGGGACACACGACACCTTCCATCCACTCCTGCGGCAGAACCTCATCCTCCCAAACCTTGGTAATCACTCAATGCAGCGCTCTAGCCAGTGCTTCACCACCGTGTTTAAACAGCTCTCCTGGTAGTTGGTCAACTCCAGGGGCTTTGTTGTTTTTCAGCCGGCCGATCTCCTCCTGGATTTCCTGGAGATTCGGAGCCGGAAGTCGCATGTCCTGCGCGCGTGCTCCTAGGTTCATTACCATACCACCACCGTTGTCTGCCATATCGCCATTCAGGTGCTCTTCGTAGTGCTGCCGCCACCTTTGGATCACCTCACGCTCGTTCGTAAGAAGGTTCCCGTTTATGTCCTTACACATATCGGGCTGCGGCACGTGGCCCTTACGTGAACGGTTCAACTTCTCATAGAACTTTCGTGCGTTATTAGCGCGGTACAGTTTCTCCGTCTCTTCACGGTCTCGATCTTCCTGCTGGCGCTTTTTCATCCGGAAAATCGAGTTTTGTCTGTTCCGCGCCCGTTTGTATCGTGCCTCGTTCGCCCTCGGTGTTGCAGCAATCTCGCCCATGCTGCATTCTTCTCCTCAACTAACTGCTCACATTCGCCGTCATACCAGTCGTTTCTCTGATCCGGAGCCACCGTGCCCTAGGATAGGATGTGACAACTGCCTTGTTGTTTTTTAGTCGAATGCTCTGACGAGGTGGTCGCCAGTGCAGCCAAAGTTATTTGGTACAAAATCTTCCAAATATCATATATCAAAATTTGATGTTTTTCTTCCCGTTCCATCCACTATTTATGTAAGAGAAGTGAAGGACTAACAGAGAGAAGTTTTCGCTACTGAAAAAATGATTTTGAGATCGAAAATGGCAGAAAGGTGAATGATAATGCTTAAAATCAACAGTTTCAAACCTGTACAACCCTTGAGAATAATTTATATGGCGTTTGCAGTTCAATATAAATTTATGTCTTACCAAAAAACTGGAATTCAAACATTTACGTATTTTGCTTAATATCAACTTTAAAAACCTGCAACACGGCCAAACTAACAACATGCTGCCCTACGGAAAATGCGCCGCCACCAATCGAAGTAATCGATTGTCATTTTCAACCAATCAGCAACCGGTACGATTGTGACAGCAAATCGGTACGATTTTTACTGACTACTTGTCACATCCTATCCTAGACCGTGCCTAGTGCAGCGGTTGCGGTGCTTCCAATGGCGGATCGAATCTTCAAGAGATGCTGCGCCTAGCTGCTCTTCCGTTGGGAGTGCCACTTCCAGCTGCTGCGCGTAGTCTTGGGCTAGTCTACCGTCTTGTAGCCGCCCAATGTTAAGCCGCGGCGGACGACTCCGACGCGTGTTGATCACCGTCGAGAGTTTTGAGCGCAGACATACTGCGACGAGGTAGTGGTCGGATTCAATATTCGCACTGCGGTAAGTGCGTACGTTCGTGATGTCGGAGAAGAATTTACCGTCGATAAGAACGTGGTCGATTTGGTTTTCCGTTACTTGATTAGGTGATTTCCAAGTGGCCTTGTGGATATTCTTACGGGGGAAGAAAGTGCTTCGGACTACCATTCCGCGGGAGGCTGCAAAGTTTATGCATCGTTGGCCGTTGTCGTTCGATACGGTATGCAGACTATCCGGTCCGATGACCGGTCTATACATTTCCTCCCTTCCTACCTGAGCGTTCATGTCACCGATGACGATTTTGACGTCCCGCAGTGGGCATCCATCGTATGTCTGCTCCAGCTGCGCATAGAACGCTTCTTTCTCGTCGTCGGATCTCCCTTCGTGTGGACAGTGCACGTTGATGATGCTATAGTTGAAGAAACGGCCTTTTATCCTCAGCTTGCACATCCTTGCGTTGATTGGCTGCCACCCAATCACGCGTTGGCGCATCTTTCCCAGCACTATGAAGCCGGTTCCCAGCTCGTTGGTGGTGCCACAGCTTTGGTAGAAGGTAGCCGCTTGATGCCCGCTTTTCCACACTTTCTGTCCTGTCCAGCAGATTTCCTGCAGCGCTACGACATCGAAGTTGCGGGGATGTAATTCATCGTAGATTATCCTGTCGCAACCTGCGAAGCCTAGCGACTTGCAGTTCCATGTTCCAAGCTTCCAATCGTGATCCTTTATTCGTCGCCTAGGTCGTTGCCGATTGTATCGAGTCGTATTGTCTTCTATGTCGTTCGTAATAGTTGTTTTTAAAGGCGGCTCATTGGGCCTGCGCAAACCTCCTGTCTCGTCGGAGGGCCGTCGTGTCAGGGCTGTTTAGCGTCCCACCTAACACCAGGACTTGGGCTTGTGCGCTTTGAGCGGCACACGGTCGCTTTGGCGGAGCCTACTTGCGGATACATGCAGCTTTTTATAGAGGTTTAACAGGGCCCACTGTCAAACCCCACCACATCTTAGGCAGGCGCCACAACTCGCAGATGGTCTGGGGACGGATCGTCAAGCCCTTGGACATAGTCCCTGCTGCCCCCCCCCCTGCCTGGACGTAAAACAAATGCAGTTGGAAAAAGAAGGTAGCCAGACGAAGCAGAAGGCGCTGGGAACGCCTCTTGGAAATCCAGAGGTAGTGGTACCGAAGCAGTTGGAAAAGGAGCAAAAGGAAAAGAAGAAGATTGTCTCTCGGCGCGAGCAAGATTCAGATGACAGTGAGGTGGACTCCGAGGAAGAAGAAGACACCGGCTTCCGATGAAGAAAGTGAAGAAGAATCTGAAGAAGAAACAGAAGAAGAGGAAACCGAAGATGAAGAAGAGCAACAAGCAAACAAGAAAAGGAAACCTAAGCCGAAAATGAAGAAAGTCGTCGAAAACGGACTGGGGCATCAGCGCAGTGGACCGACAAGGGCACAGATGGCGGCGAGGAACGGAGTAAGGTACACCGGGGCAAGTTGAAATGCGGGGTAAGTTGAAACGGAAGCTGTAATTTGGATCGGAAATGACCCAATGCCCTGATTATTTTTACAATAAACTGCTCCCCTGAACGCACCTTCTGACTGCCATTCCCGGAAGATTGCAGCTACAAAAACGCAATCCCGGCCTATGTTTATTTTTCGCCCTTTGCAAAATTTCAACCAACTTTTTGACGTGCCAATAAAACATGTCTCAAAATGATATTTGGAAGAGTGCTTTCCTCAAATTTTCAAGGTTGGTAATCATTCAATGTTGAACAAACATAATGATTATGAAAAATCGATGGGAGATCCGTTTCAATTTTTGTATTTTGGTCGTTTGAAATTGCTCCGCAATTTAAACCCATCGGGGCAAATAGAAATGTGTGGTGCGGGGCAAGTTGAAACAACGATTCAAAACGTCTCCCTCGCAATTATTTTTTTTTATAAAATTCAGATACTTGATAGTAAGCTTTTTGGGCACTGAAATGGAAAGTAGGCTTTGAAATTAAAACAACAAAAATCAAAAACAAGTCGCCACCCACCAAACGCGGAGTTTCTGCCGCCATTGTTCTCCGGGTAGAACATAATTGCACCAGAAGTAACTGTTTTTTAATTGCTAATTGCGAATCATTACATAAGATAAGTGGACTACAAATCGAAGGGATCGCTTTTCAAAATGCGTATTGAACTATTTGCAATGGTAGTTTGTTTAATCAGTCTGCTTCAATTTAAATATTTATTTTAAAAATAGCTGTACGGATTATGATCCTTTGATTCAAAATCCCTGCGCGGTGGACGGATTTCGATTCAGGAGTAGTTGATTTAATTAATAATTTTCTCATGTTTTCGTAGTTTTTATGTGTAAATGTGAAACACTTCAAAAGAAGAAGCCTTCATGATTCCTTGTCAATGACAAACGATTCATTTGCATTCGATTTCTATAGTCTAGAGTACGGATTTCGATGTCCCACGGTATATATTGATATGAGACAATTGAATGGACCATATTTAAGTTTATTTTTTGAATAAAAGAATATCAATATCTATAATGTGACTTTTATGCGAGTAAATATCAAGATGAGGCGACACAATTTGGGATTTGGTTTTAAAATTATTAGAACAAAGCCTACTATGTTATCAGTTTTTCTTAAACAGGAGACAACTTTACTTCATACGGGAGCTTGGCAGAAGAAAGGTCGTGTGATATGTGCCATCACAAATATTGCCCTCCGCTCGCTTTCAAATCGACTTCTATAAAAACATTCTTCATGCCTGCCGTATCCTAACGGAACTATCAATTCTATACTTTCGCCTCTAATTCTATCATGAACATGTGCGTCTAAGTTTGGAAGATGATATTAGCATTTCCATATCATTGACAATTTTAAGCTAGTTTCTAGAAAGAAAATCAAAATCATCAAAAAATTACATGGGACTCTTATGCGAATTTAGTCACATTTACAACCTCGTGCATCATGAGTTTCACTGAGTACATATATTGTGATTTTAATACGGAAAAAATAGCTTATCTCTGTATGTAGCGCAGTGTTTCAACTTGCCCCGATACGCGGGGCAAGTTGAAACGATGCACATAAAAAAGTAATTTCAATATACAAAATATTTATAAAAAAGTTTGGTGAGGTTGCTTATTTTTTATGTATAATCTTTGGCCCGAACTAGCAAACACCGCAAACGGATTCAAAATTTATTAAAAAGCGATTTTTTTATAGCACTTTAAAGTTCAACTTTGAAAAAACCGTTTCAACTTGCCCCGGTGTACCTTAACAGAGAAGCTAGAGGTGTTCACTGGTAGACCGGAGGAATGGCCATTGTTTATTGGCACGTACGAGGCGTGTGGATTTGCCGACGTCGAGAATCTCGTGCGGCCCCAGGAAAGCATCAATGGGCCAGCATTGGAAAGTGTTCGAGGGCATCTGTTGTTCCCGAAATCTGTTCCGAAGGTAATAAGTAAGCTCAGACAGCTGTTTGGTCGTCCGGAGCAACTGCTACAATGTCATCTGGAGAAGGTGCGTAGGCTGGAACTGCCGAAGGCTGACAAATTGGCGACATTCATACTGTTTGGTACAGCAGTGGAGCAGCTCTGTGAGCACTTAGAGGCCGCCGGGTTAACCCGTTGTTAGTGCAGGATCTGGGTCTGGAATGGTCGTTATGAACGCCCACATCCGGCTGAATAACAGCATATTGTTGCGTATGCTGCCAGTGACACTGTATTTCCGGGACAAAGCCGTGACTATCCTTGCGTTTCTGGATGAATGAGCATCAGTTACAATGGTGAAGAAAGCACTGGCAGACCAGCTGGTTGCAGAGGGCGTGCGGCAAAGGCTTGAGATCCGGTGGACAGGAGACGTCTTCTTCTTCTTATTATTATCATTACATCACCACACTGGGACAGAGCCGCCTCGTAGTTTAGTGTTCATTAAGCACTTCCACAGTTATTAACTGCGAGGTTTCTAAGCCAGGTTACCATTTTTACATTCGTATATCATGAGGCTAACACGATGATACTTTTATGCCCAGGGAAGTCGAGACAATTTCCAAGCCGAAAATTGCCTAGACCGGCACCGGGAATCGAACCCAGCCACCCTCAGCATGGTCTAGCTTTGTAGCCACGCGTCTTACCGCACGGCTAAGGAGGGACAGGAGACGTGGCCCGCGACGAAAAGGATTCGAGGAGAATCAGCTAGAAGATTTCTGCGGTCGGAAGAACGCAGCAATTGCTGATGAATGAGGTGTGCACTCTAAGAGAATTAGCGCTGCCATAGCAGTCACTAGATACCCGGGAGATGGTACAACGGTACGAGCATCTCCGTGATATACCAGTCACACCGTATCGGAGGAACCGACCGAGAATCTTGATCGGACTGAACATTGTGAACAATATACATACGATGGCGCCGATCGATGCTAGACTAGGTGATCCTGGAGAGCCCATAGCGGTGAAGTCGCCGTTGGGGTGGACTAGGGATCCTATAATGAGAGATATGCGAAAGCGGCCATTGTAAGCCAATCGAACATTGAGTAGAAGTAGTATAGTTTATGTATCATGTTTCGCCTGTTTGTATTGCACTTTTATTTAAGTTATAATGCTTATTTAAACACTGTTAGTGGACAGACAAACATAGTCCAAGTTATCAAATGCAAAGTCATATACGAGCTTCAACATTTTGCGCTGCGGCAAGTGCTGGAAGCGTTTGAAAACAAAAGTAACAGCGTTGCTAAATCGTCTGGAAAAATATTTGCATATCTCTCATTATAGGATCCCTAGGGTGGACTATATACGGGCCAAGGCGTGGAGCAGCATCGTCAGACGCGCATATGGTTGGCCACCACGACGAAATTACGAACAAATAGATACGCGATCTGATCAAACGACAGTATGCGCTGGCGCTGGAGGAGTCGGTGATCTGTTAACTGAAGGAGTCCGCTGAAGACAGAGAGCCAGGAAAATTCTGGAGACACTCACTGTACGAGTGGGAGATCGCTTCGAAACCAGACTGTTGTGGGAGTCCGATAATTCGCAATTTCCGGACAGCTATCCGATGGCACTGCGTCGGAGCAAGCACTTGGAGAACCGACTGAATACAAACCCTACGCTTCGAGAGACCGTACATGAGCAAATCAAGGAGTATCAGGACAGGAATACGTACATCAGGCGACGCCGGAGGGCAAGGAGACTGGCAATGAGAGGGTGCTCGGTATAATATGGAACCCGAAGTAGGACATATTTTCGTTCTCCACCGAGCACAGAGAAGGCGTCAAGGAATATTTGCGAGGTGAAAAGGTCCCCACAAAGCGAGTCGTTTTGAGCTGCGTCATGGGATTCTTCGATCCGCTCGAATTATTAGTCCCGTTCACGGTCCACAGGAAGATACTGGTACAGGAGCTTTGGAGGGCTGGGTGTGACTGGAACGAAAAAATCGACGGCGAATGTTTGCAAAGCTGGCGACGTTGGATGAGCCTGCTGCCAGCAGTTGTATGCCCAGAAGGTGTTTCGGAGATCTCTACCCTTCTTCTCTCCAATCTGTTAAGCTGCACGTTTTCACCGACGCCAGTGAGTGCGCATACGGGGCGGCTGCATATTTTCGAGTGGCGGTGGGTGATCACGTCATGTGTTCTCTGGTGATGGCCCGATCAAAAGAGGGGCCGTTGAAGCTACAATCGGTTCCAAGGCTGGAACTGATGGCGGCGGTACTCGGTTCAAAACTGTTGACAATGGTGAAAGCTAATCATTCGCTTACTATTCGTCGGTAGTTCCTGTGGACGGATTCCCAAACAGTTCTCAGCTGGATAAGATCGGATCAGCACAAGTATAAACAAGCGGGGGCGTTCAAGATCGGTGAGATACTAGAAGGTACAAACGTAGCGGATTGGCGCTGGGTGCCGACCCGAATGAATATTGCGGACATTATGACGAAATGGGGTGAAGGTTCTCCCCGGGCATCCGATAGCCATTGGTTCAGGGGACCTGATCACAAGACTACTACAGAAAAATCGTCTTTCTTTGGACTGATTCCGAACATGCTGCTTTTTATAAAAAGCTTGGAAAGGGAACGTCCAGTCCTTGAACACAGTCAGTCCCTTATGTCAATTTTGGTCATTCCAATAGAGGTAATAAACCAACCTCTGTGCTGCACTGCGTGCTGACGGCATAGACGATGTCGTCTGCATCAGTGACCTTGTCCAGCTGCTTACACTGGAGCGTCACTTTCACAACCAACGACCTCACCTCAATGCCGTCCCTTAAGACCTCATAGCACAGAGAACAGACGTTGAAGCTGCACTCGTTATGTTGTGATAACTTTCTGCTGTTCATTTTGAAATAACTTTGGAATGTCGCCGTTATCTCGTGCTGAATCAGCGCTAGCATCTTAAAAACATGCCACTGTGCGCTAGTGTCATTTTGCATGTAAAGGTCAGCTTTTTGCCGCTCGATTGTGCTCCACGTTTCAGCACCAATATCAGTTATCCGCCCGCTTCGCACGTCCTCCCAGAGCCGTCCGCATCGACTTCAGGACTTCGGCGTACTTTTCCTTGTCTATTTTAACCTCTGTCGAGGCCTCGCCTCTGTCCATAAGTTTCTTAGCAGGACAAGATGTCTTCCGGTTCGCCCTACTAAACAGTTGCCAGGCATTTTCGGTCCGCTGAGCCGATGGCACAGACCGGCTGGCATTCTACTGAGGCGACTTACGTCGTGTTGGTTCTCCCACTTTTTAGGCCGCCTTCTAGGGTCGACGTCTCTCGGGCTCCACTACACCTCGATCTACTCCGTCCAAGCGACGTTTAGCTTTTATGGTCACGCGTCGTTTGGCTTTGCGGTCCAGAATTTCTCGAAATTAATTTATTGGCTTTTTCGAGGATAATTATACTACTCAAAGCGAATGAGAGTAGTCAACAATGCTTGTTCTCTCATATAGCCCTCTGCTATCTTCAGTTTCTATTCATTTCACATTTGCCGCTCGCGTGCGGTGTCAATCGAATCTGTATCTTCATTACACTCATCTAGTCCTTTTCGCTTTGAGTAGTATAATTATCACCGAAAAAAGCCAATAAATTAACTTCGATAAAGTCACGCGGTAATCAAAACTTTCCTAATTATGTACTCAATTTACGTTGGCCCCCCCTTGTGGCTACTGTCGAATCCTGCTGCAGTAGTCGCCTTTAGTGATCCCATGTTTCTGTACCCGAGTAGAAGAAAACAACTCAATAATATCAAATGTTGATTAGATAGCAAAATGAGATATGGACATGATTATCAATATTTTGCACTAAAACAGCGGTTCTCAACATTTTTAATGAGAGGTACCCCTTCGAACTTTTGTATTAATTGAGATTCCCCCTATGTTTTGCTGTAAATGAAAATAAGCGTAACTGAAAATTAATCTGAAAACTAACGGCATATAGCCCATAGTTAACTAACAGTGTATATCCCTAACGGCTCTCCATGAAGTGGGCTGAAATTTTTGTTATTCCGTGAAACTTTCCAATTCACATTAAGATTAAGCATCAAGCTTCCTTCAGGACTATTGCGCCTCTTGAAGGAAGGCTTCGGAGCCTCTTGGAGGGAGGTTTCCGAGCCCCTTGAAAGGAGGCTTCCGGAGGCTCGAAAGCCTCTTGAAATGAGGTTTCCGATCCACTTGAAAGAAGGTCTCCGAGCTTCTGGAAAGGAGGCTTCCGAGCCTCTTGGAAGAAAGCTTCCGAGCTTCTTCAAATGAGCTTTCCGAGCCTCTTGGAAGGAGGCTTCCGAGCCTTTTGAAAGGAGTCTTCCGAGCCTCTTGAAAGAAGGTTTCCGAGCTTTAAAAGGAGGCTCCAAAGCCTCTTGAAAAAAAGCAGACAGGCCTTTTAAGTGGCCTCTTGAAAAAATACTTCCGGGCTTCTGAAAGAAGGCTTCCGGGCCACTTGAAGAAAGCTTCCGAACCTCTTGAAGCCTCTTGTCTCTTGAAGGAAGCCTTTTTGAAAGGAAGATTCCAAGCTTCTTAATAGGAGGCTTCCAAGCCTCTTGATAGGAGGTGTCCGGGCCCCTTAAAACGAGGTTTCCTGGCCTCTTGAAAGGAGGCTCTTGGGCCTCTTGGAAGGAGGTTTCCGGGCCTCTTGAAAGGATGCTTCTTGGCCTTTTAAAAGGAGGCTTCCTGGCCTCTTGAAAGGAGGCTTCCTGGCCTCTTGAAAGGAGGCTTCCTGGCCTCTTGAAAGAAGGTTTCTTGGCCTCTTGAAAGGAGGCTCCCTGGTCTCTTGAATCGAGGCTTCCTGGCCTCTTGAAAGGAGGCTTCCGGGCCTCTTGAAAGGAGGCTTCCGGGCCTCTTGAAAGGAGGCTTCCGGGCCTCTTGAAAGGAGGCTCCCGGGCCTCTTGAAAGGAGGCTCCCGGGCCTCTTGAAAGGAGGCTCCCGGGCTTCTTGAAGGGGGGCTCCCGGGCCTCTGAAAGGGGGGCTCCCGGGCCTCTTGAAAGGAGGCTTCCGGGCCTCTTGAAAGGAGGCTTCCGGGCCTCTTGAAAGGAGGCTTCCGGGCCTCTTGAAAGGAGGCTTCCGGGCCTCTTGAAAGGAGGCTTCCGGGCCTCTTGAAAGGAGGCTTCCGGGCCTCTTGAAAGGAGGCTTCCGGGCCTCTTTAAAGGTGGCTTCCGGGGCTCTTGAAAGGAGGCTTCCGGGCCTCTTGAAAGGAGGCTTCCGGGCTTCTTGAAAGCAGGCTTGCCAAAAACTTCTTGCCGAGTAGAAAATGAGCAAGAGCTTTTTTTGAGGAGCAGCAATAAGCATCAAAACTCACAACATTGTGCATCATTAAACCCGAGCTTGTGCGTCGCAAAACAAGAGCGAGTCTATCTGTTCATCTTTTTCTTGTTGTACGTCACTCACTCACAATCAAAACCGCCAAGATGTTTTTCACATACAAAGTGTCGCTCCGGAGGCTCAATGAGTGCTCTTTCGCCCGACGCCTCACTCACATATGTTTTTAATTTGCTTCTCCTCACTCTGTTTTTTTTCTACCTCTGCTTTATTAAGCTTCCACTCAATAGTGAGGATGTGAAGGCTGCATTTTGCTGATGATGATTTTATTTGACTCTAGCGAGTGTGAGGAGTGCTGCGTACCATCTATGGTGGGGTGCAGATGGCGGACGGTACGTGGAGGAGGCGAATGAACCACGAGTTGCATCAGCTGTTGGGAGAACCATCCATCGTTCACACCGCGAAAATCGGACGACTGCGGTGGGCCGGGCACGTAGCCAGAATGTCGGACAGTAACCCGGTGAAAATGGTTCTCGACAACCATCCGACGGGCACAAGAAGGCGAGGTGCGCAGCGGGCAAGGTGGATCAATCAGGTGGAAGATGACTTGCGGACCCTCCGTAGACTGCGTGGTTGGCGACGTGTAGCCATGGACCGAGCCGAATGGAGAAGACTCTTATATACCGCACAGGCCACTTCGGCCTTAGTCTGAATAAATAAATAATAGAGTGTGAGGAGTTTTGTCAAGCCTGCTTGAAAGGAGGCTCTTAGAAGTAGGCTCACGAGCCCCTAAAGGAAGCCTTCCGAGCCTTTTGAAAGGAACCTTCTGAGCCTCTTGAAAGGAGGCCCCTTAAAACGAGGCTTCTAGACCTCTTGAAAGGAGTCGTCAAAGGCTTCCGAAACTTTAAATTCTAGATTTTAGTTAAGAAGCATTTTCTTAACATATTCTTCAACATTTTGTTGTTGATTGTGGAATTCAGGCTTCAGTTGGCTTGGATTTTCTGATCGCTATGTATATTATGTACAAGACAATGTCCGCCATTACGCATTTTTGTTCGAGGTACCCCCATGGGTACATGTACCCCAGATTGAGAACCGCTGCACTAAAATATCAGGGTGTCTACTACCTGGAAAAACCTGGAAAACCTGGAATTATCAGGGAATTTCTCCCCACCTGGAAAAAACCTGGAATTATCAGGGAATTCCTGACATAATCAGGGAAATTTCAATACCCGGTGATCATGAGTGAAATTCTCTCAAAAGATGAATAAATCCTTACAAATAATTGATTAAATATACCAATCAAATCTATTAAAAATGTAGTGAACAACAATGGATCGTTGTTCCGCAAAAAAACGTTTTGCCATCTTCAAAAGAATTCCTTGAGAATTTCCGAAGCTATTCTTGGTGAAATCCAGAAATTTATTCGGGAAATCAATTAGGGATTACTTTGTAATTTCTTTTGAGTATTCCCTCGTAAATTCTTTAGGAATATATTATAAAGTACTAAATTACCCTAGCAGCACACATATTCCACATAGGTTACTGCAACTCATATATGACCGGATTCAGTCACAATGATGTTGGTGCAACTATTTTTGTCTGACTTGTGCTGCTCGGGTAGTTAGGATTTTTCAAAGCAATTTCTGGAGGAACTTCCGAAGGAATTTTGGGATCAGTTTTCCAAGGAATATCCGGAGGATTTTTCAAAGAAATCACCTGAAGGGATTTTTGAAAAAAAAAGTGTAAATGATTTGTGAAGAATTTTTGCTAAATTAATCCTTGAAAGAATAGCCGAAGGAATCCTGAATGGATTTTTCGAAGGAGTTTCTCTCTGTTCTCTGTTCTCTCTCGTGTTCTCTAAAAAATCCCAATGAATTTCAAAAGAATACCCGAAGCATTTTCCGAAGGTTTTCACAGTAAAGCCATAAGTACGCTAGTGGTGCTGTAACCATTAAAATGATTCTGTCAAAATATCCTTCAATGAGCTTAATAACCTACTCAGATTACGATTAGATTATTTCTAGACCAACATTTGAAAATTTATTCCTTTTGATTCTTCGTCTACATATATAACTATATATGTGGACAAAGAATCAGAAGGAATAATTTTTGGCTGTTACGCGCTTTTCAAATGTTGGTCTAGATTTATCGTAATAAATATCGTGTTAAAGTGGAGAAAGAGAATTAACTGTATGGATATTTTCTTAGTCGAAAATCAAGAGTAAAGTTGAGTAATCGTGCAAAACTAAAATTAAGCATCGTATGGAAACTTCGCATGGGTAGTTCACAACTCACATTTCGCCTACTATGCAGGACAACGTCTGCCGGGTCGACTAGTAGGCTATGAATTGACCCTTTGACACTTATAGTACCGGTACCTTGGCTGCTAGGTCTACACAAACTAGATGTTGGTCACAAACTAGAACAAAGAAGATGTTGGTCACGTGAATAAGAGCAACAATAGTAATCTCGGGTATACTCCGTATCAGGTATAAGGACGTTAGGCATGAGTACGTTAGGCATAAAGGGTGTTAAGCATAAAATGTCCAGAAAACAGCCCACGACATAAAAAAGGTAGTATTACGCCTAACGTCATGGACCCAGCAATATCATACTTTTGCATCAACACATTTCCTTAAGGAGTTTTCGCAAGAAGTTCTGAGGGAATTTACAAACATATTTCAGGAACAATTCCTTAAGAGGATTTCTTAACTCTTTCCTTCCCATGGTAGCTGTAGTACTCCATCAAATTTTGCACCTTTCAAAATTCATCGAATTATTTCAACAACAAAAAGCAGTATTTGGCACAACTTTATGGTTTCATTGGGCTGCAAATATAATCAATTTTGTGCAAAAATAGTGGAACTATTGAAAACAATCAAGTAACTATTGGTTTACAATTAAAAACTTTCTTTTCGTTTTTCACTAATTTTAGCTATGCCAAATAACTTTTGTTCTAGCATTTTTTCATAGGTAATTCCTTCCTATTGAAATCTTTAAAAAGAGTCGTGGGAAAGAGAGGGTTAAGTTTATTTTAAAAAAATAGTTGAAAGAAAATCCAAAGAAATTTCCGAAAGAATTTTTAACCAAATTTTTAAATAAGGAATTTAAAAAAAATCGTAAGGAATCGCCAAAAGCTTTTGTAAAGCAGAGAGATGTTTTTTAAAGTTTTTGCAAAGAAATTTTCAAATGAAATCCTGGAAGTTCTAAGGAAAATTCTGAAGCAATTCTTAAAGTTCCCTCTTTGAAGTAATTTCTGTAATCATTTCCGGAGGATTTTCCGATGGAATCCTGAGGAATTTCCTATGCGATTCCTAAAGGAATTTTTGATTGAATGGCTGAAGTAATTTCTGGGTAAACTTGTGAAGGAATTCCTGGAAGAATTTCTTAAGTAATTTTCAATATTGTTTTTGTGAGAAAACCATTTTTTTTTAAATTGTTTTTCGCAATATTTACTTGTTTGAATCGATTATTTTGCTGCTAAAATCTATATATGGCAAGTTTGTTTTTACCTGGAAATTAATGCAAAACACCTGGAAAAAACCTGGAAAAATCAGGGAATTTTGTTTTTGCAGATGAGTAGACACCCTGAATATCATGAGGAGATCAAGTTAAGCTATTTGTAATAAATGATGAATATCATGTGCCATTAGTTTGTTAGTTTGAATGATATTTCGGTGCAAATTTATGTTATTTTTGCACCCAGTAAGCAAAGCTAGGTGGCAGGATTGGACAGGCAGGTGTCTGTGAGCTGCGAGACTTTAGATGGCTACGCAAAGCAAACCGTAGAAAGTCCTACTTGCAGCCGCTACACGTCTTTTCACCTCGCGGCGTCAACACCTTAACATCACGGCATTATGTTCCAAGATATATGAATTCGCCGACAACCTCAAATCGTATCCCGTCCACTTCCACCTCGAAACTAATACCGATTGGACTGTCCCGTTCTCTGCCAGCCGCCAGGTACTGTGAATGTAATTGTACCATGTTATCTTTGCTAAAATTCAAACTCTATTTCAAGATTGGGGACACGTTATTTAGCAAAGAGGGAAACAAAAGGATTTTTATTTTATCATTTTTGTATAAGATTATGAAACACGCTCTTTGCGATACACTCCCTAACGTATTGCGAGTATATATGGAGATGAGAAGTTAAAGAGTTTTATCTTTCGTTTCACTCTGGATTCAAAACCAGCTAACTATGATGCATCGCTAGATGGATCTGTTTTTTAATTACTAAAAACTGCGGCGTTGTTAAAGGTAACTCTTGTTTGACAATCTGAACTTTGAAGTTCATAACAAATATTTTATCTTTGCAATTGATGCATTTTTAGTGTAGACATTATTCCGTCAATCATAAAATCTGACCAACGGGGCCTACCATAGCTCTGTCGTGAAATGCAAAGTTATAAAGCAGACCATGCTGAAAGATGATGAGTTTGAATCAATCGTTCTAAACCAAGTCGTACGTTTATTTACTGTGGACATGCTGCATACTTAGCTGCGAGACGACAACGTCCCAGCTGGAGAAATGCAATTTCAGTAAGAAAGAAGTAGATGCATATCACTACTCAGGAAACACGACAATGAACTTGCCATCAATTAACGTATCTTTTTTGACATTCTCATTTAGCACCACAACAGTCACCGCCGCGGCCGTCTACATCCACCCTCTTTGTTTGTGCCAGATAAATATTACGCAGACGACATGCTCTCCGTTCGGTACCTACTCATAGGTAACAACAAGCTGTTCCCGGGTTCACTCTCAAACATTTGAGTACATGTGTACTTGTGGAGTCGCACTTGGACCGCGAGCGATAAGCTTCGTTACGCGTACGTCGTCGTCGCTCCACATTTGTAATTGTCATGAGCTGGGTATTGTGGAGCACATGAATGGGGGAAGATAGTTCAATTCTGCCAGGTGCGTTGCGTACATCGGCTCGCTCTCAGTTGAAGTACAGACAATAATCCCCATTTCCCAATGATATGTCAAATTGAATACAAGTTTGTACATAACATGGGAACGCCATATTCCGCAACAATTGTTTGCATTCGAAAATATTTTGCTTCGCTAGGACTGTTTTGGAAGTCACGGCCAACGATGCATGAATATCGCTCCCGTTTCACCGTACGGCGTTATCACTCAGAAATCGCACCTCCACGGCATAGGTTTGCACTCGGTAGTGTTAATAAGTTTGCACTCGGACTCGACCCGGCATTATTGGGACGTCTTTGTGTATAGCATTTTTCACCGTGTGGCACATGTAGTAGATGTATTGCAAGCACACGCCAGCAGCTGGATTCACGTTGGGGAGAAGGTGGCGATTTATATTTTTTTGCAACTGTCATGCCACGTGTTTGCCCTCAGCTTATGTCGCCGAATTTAAATACACATAGGAAGCAAAAGGCAATGTGATGCTAAGCGGATTTTAAAAAGCAGATTATAATGAAATTACTACCCAAAGTGTTTAAATACATAGGCAAGATTTGGAAACCTAAACATTGAGTTTTTGGGGTAAATTTCTCGATTATTAAAACCGTTTCTGGCAGAGCTTCGTTTTTAACATCTCGTAACTGATCAGTGATCACAATGAATCAGCTAAATTGGTTGAAAGAGGTTACTTCTTGTATGTATCTTGTTTCTTTATTATCAAATAGAGTTTTGGCAAATATGCGGCGTTTCCTCAATTATCACGGGGCAATTTCTTTTGAGTAGGGGTAAAGCGAAAACCTGCAACCAGACACCTGAGGAAGGTAAAACCAAACCTTAGTCTTGATCCCCCTGACCAGCACTTAAGCAATACACCAGGGTAAGACTATCGAAAATACTCCCATAAACAACATTTAAAACATGCGCAAGAAGGTCTACGTCCAGGCAATAGCGTCCACCACGTATGAGCCACAACGGCCCCGCACTGTCTATCTGATCATGTAGAGACCTCCGCAGCTCCCCCACGGCGTCCACCATTGCCGAGACGAGCCTAATGTATACAGTGCAATAGTAGTCTTAAATCAAATTTCCCATGATTACCGATTCCCGGGTTTTATGTATTAGTCTCCCGAATTTCGCAGGAAATTAATATACTAAAATATTTTGTAATAATTTTCTATTCCTTTAAATTTGATGATAACTGATTTTGGGGTATCAATTACATTTGTTGACTTTTCATCATCTGACCATTACCATATCATATTTCACTTTCAAAGTAGATTACGACCCATATTATTAAGAAATGAAGTTATAACAAGATGCAATCCTAATACGTGTTGAAGAGAGGCGAGACAATGAATAAGTTTTCGTGAGCGTAACATAATTAAAGGGGGGGTCTAATTACGCGTTACTTTTTGTTACATGAGAGGGGGCTCGAAATCCCGATTTTTTTTAATTACGTTATTTGTGCACCAAGCCTTGGTAGGTTTGTCTTATTATTGTCAAAGGTTTTTTTTAGAACTTCAATTCGTTTTGATTCAATTCCCAAACAGTCGCCTCTACACATCTCGATATTTAAGAAACCATTGAGATAAAAAGAGATCATGGAATGAAAGGAACATTGAAATGGCTAGACCAATAAAAGTTCGTTGCTATGAAAAACGATGATGTCTTTGTTATTGCCCGAAGGTGGTTTAGTAGATTTGAATATAAGCCTACATAGGGAGAGTAAATCCTGAAAAAAATATGATCAGAACACATCGAGATAGAGACATATCAAGATAGGGAGGTAATCTAGTCTAGTTTTCTGCGAGCGGTAATGGCCGTCTACTTGCCTGTAGGCTAGTCTCTGATTTGACGTTTGTGGAGGTCAACTGCACCCACCGTTCCGAGCATTTTGATCGATGTGATAAATAAGAAGGTGTAGATGAAATGGAATCACGCATTCTTATTTATCACATTGATAAAAATGCTCGGAACGGTGAGTGCAGTTGACCTCCACAAACGTCAAACCAGAGAATAGCCCACAGGCAAGCTGGCCTTCCATTGTTCCAGCGTACTCCTCCTCAATGCCATTTTCAGCGGCCCAAAATGCGCCACATCCAATGGCTGATACAGGTAGGTTAAGTTTGGCAGTAGGAACACGAACTTTACGTTGTTCTCCAGGCAGCTTTTGATGGCACGAAACGAATTGTGGGACGCATCATTGTCGCCAATCAGCACTCGAGGCTGCATTTGTCAGAAGACGAGTACTATTCCATTTAATTCCACCACGTTGTAATTTTCACAGATACGTATTTCGACCTCAACTGTAAGGCTGTTTTCAGTGTTTCGTGGTGGATTCGACTTAAGAACAAGCCTCCCGGAATCCAAAATTAAATGCTCTTGCATTTTTAAGGGATTCCAGGCTTGTCCTTAAGTACGACACACTGAAGACGGCCTTACAGTCGAGGTCGAAACACGTATCTGTCAAGATACCCACCTGCAGAGGCGCATCCACGTTGCGAGTCGTGGGTAGGACAAATAGGAAATGCCAGTTTGAGCAAAAGTTATGGTATTAGCATTGGCTTTAGGCGATTCGCGCGGTGTTGAACTTAATTTAAAATTGAAAAAAAAAACACCTTAATAAAGATTAAAAAAATTAGCGGTTTGCAAAAATTCGCGAGTGTTACAAGCACTATGGCATGAGAGTAGTATCACTTCCACCCGTGACCACCGAGAGCTGCATCTCTTACTACAAAGGTGCAGAGAACTTTACGACCTCTCATAGGTCCTATGGAAGATTTTGAAGCTGTTAGTGTGGAAGGTGTAGCAGAAGGAATAGTTTCGGTAGAACGTGGAACACAGAAAAAACTAAGGCATAAATCATAGGAAAAGGATGATCATGCGATCGAACCCACGACCTCCTGCTTATAGGCAGAAGCGGTAGCCACTAGATCACAAAGCTTGTTTCCGAAATCAATGCACATTCTACCTATACTGCCGCCAAAAGCGTAAATGTTACCGTCCCATGTTGAAATGAAATCCATAGCAATATAAGACAGTTATGCATGCGGCAGCAACATAATCGATTCTAGAAATAATCTGGACTTAAAAAGATCTTTGCGGATAGAATACTCAGATAATTTAAATCTTATCCTAATTTAAATCCATAAATCTTCACTGGTTTCAATCAATTATTGCATTATTGCTTATTCTTGGTTATGGATTTAGCGATTCAAAGCGAACTTTTACGAAATCGTTACGGACCAGATTTCAAGTGGACTTTGTGATGTTTGCGGTTCCTCAGATTTCAATGAATCTTTTAAGGTTTGTGGAAAACCTTTTTCCTTGGGTTTCCAATAATTCATTTAAACGCCCTCCATCTATCAACGCTTTCAATTTTTTTAATTAATCCCATTTGCTGATTTCAACAACTTTTTTTGCCACTGGAAAACTTTTAGACCAAGGATATTTCTAATCATTTAGTAATCTAGGTTCGATCATTTAGCTGATTATCAATAAATCATTCCAGATGCTGAATTCCAAAATGTTTAGTATGGTGAACTTCTAGTGCGAAGGTTTTTCTTCAACTCTGTCTAATAGTTCGTTAATTGAATTCCACTTATAACGTACATAAAGCGCCAGTTGCAGTATTTGTTATCATTTAGTATAATTTACTGCAACTAGCATATTACCTCCGTTTTTAGTGAAATTCAAACAACGATTTGTTAGGCAGAGTTGTAGAAAAATCTTTAGATAAAAAGTTCACCATACTACACATTTTGAAAGTCAGCTTCTGGATTGAGGTAATATTGATAAACATCTAAATGATTGAGCCCAAATTACAAAATGATCGGAAAGATCCTTGCCTTAAACATCTTGAACACTTCTCAACGTCCTAAAGAACAATCAGTAGTCTATTCCTTTGGAAACCTCTGTGATTATTCTAAAGACTCTAATTAAATTTGAAATTACCTTTTAATAACACACAGATTTTTCCCAGCTAATGACTTCATATGTTCTACCAAAAATCATGGGTAGGACAATACTTTGACTGTCCCACCCAGGGAAATTCGTGCGTAGGACATGTCCTACGTGTCCCACCCACTCCCGGCGCCACTGCCCACCTGGATACCTGGTTGGCTACAGCGTCGATACACCTATGCTTGGCATATTGTAGAGCTCCATAATCGTCGGTCTAGGGCGATGTTCCTCCAGTTTCCCCGAACGTTCAGGGCCCCGAGGTCCGATTCCACCGCGTGCAGCCAGCGTATTCGTGGCCTTCCACGCAGTCGCCGGCCCCTATCTGTTTCTCTGTTGAGTATTGTTTTCGCTATTTTTTCTTTCGACATTCGCACTTACTGACCAGCCCACTGAAGTCTGCCGTATTTTACGTACGATTCACAATATTTTCTTCTTTATATACTTGATACAGCTCATGATTCATGCGTCTGCGCCACACGCCATTTTCTAGTTCTGCGATCGACTCCAATAAGTTCGATGTCGTCCGCAAAGCCCAGGAGCATATGCGACCGTGTGATGATAGTGAAGTTCCTCTGCACGCCAGATCTCCTAATAGCGCCTTCGAGTGCAATGTTGAAAAATAAATTTGAAAGTGCATCATCCTGCTCCGATCCGTCTAAGGTCACAAACGAGGTTGACACTTCGTCTGCAATCCGAATATTTGATTTCGAGCCATCCAGCGTTGTACGTATCAGTCTAATCAGTTTCGCCGGAAAACCATGTTCGGACATTATCTGCCACAGCTCTTTTCACTGAATCATACGCTGCTTTGAAATCAATGAACAGATGGTGAGTCTACAATAGACTGGCCCAGATTAGTATGGGGAGAAAAAAATGTTGTCGAATTCCACGGGGCACCCCCCAGAATTGTGTCTTTGGGTGAGAAAATCAATCTCTGAAAATTTCAGCTCAATCGCTTGCTGCATAAGCTGGCGCATTTGATTTGAAGTTTGTATGGGGATTTCAGCCAAAATGTATAGGAAAATACACCTCCGTCACTCATTCGATCTGGAAATTGGTTCTGATTGCTCGATTGACCTCAGAATTGCAAAAACGGCAGTTGGTATGCTACATAGCAATTTCACAGAACATTGCATGATGATTAAATGAACTTTTATATAGTTTTCTGATGATTTATTAGGAGCTGATTTGTCTATTTTTGGATTTTTTAATCGAATCGCATCAGCCGAAACCTATATAAAAGTTCATTTAATCATCATACAATGTTCTGTGAAATTGTTCTGTAGCATACCAACTGCCGTTTTTGCAATTCTGAGGTCAATCGAGCAATCAGAACCAATTTCCAGATCGAATGAGTGACGGAGGAGTATTTTCCTATACATTTTGGCTGAAATCCCCATACAAACTTCAAATCAAATGCGCCAGCTTATGCAACAAGCGATTGAGCTGAAATTTTCAGAGATTGATTTTCTCAACCAAAGACACAATCTTGGGGGGTGCCCCGTAGCATTAGACAACTTTTTGTTTCCTGGGCCAGTCTAGTCTACAAGTTGGACTCCCAGAATTTATCAAGGATCAGCCGCAGGCTAAACATTTGATCCGTCGTTGATCGTCCCTCACGACAACCTGCCTGGTATTCGCTGACGAAGGACTTCTCAAACGGTCTCAGTCTGTTAAACAGGATACGCGACAGGATTTTGTACGCCCAGTTCAGAAGGGTGATCCCCCTGTAATTGGCGCACTCTAGTCTGTGTCCTTTTTTATAGATTGGGCATATGAGGACATCCAACCAGCCGGCAGGCAGTTCTTCATTCTTCATCCCATATTTTCTGGATAATGTGGTAGATTGATTGATGCAGCGGCTCACTTCCGTGTTTGAGAAGCTCGACCGGGATCTCGTCCTTCCCAGCAGCTTTACTGTTTTTCAGCTCGTTTAGAGCCTTCTTAACCTCGTCCAGCGTAGGTGGTTTCACAGCTTGACCATCGCCGACTATGTCCATCCTGCTCTTTAATACAACTTCATTTTCACCGTTCAACAAATCTTCGAAGTGCTCCTTTCGCCTGGTTGCCACCATAGTCTTGTCTGTCAGCAAATTCCCCTCTCGATCATTGCACATGGCGGGCACTGGCGCAGTCCTATGCCGCGAGCCATTGACAGTTGCGTAAAACTTCCGCATATCGTTTCTATCCATGTTCTCATGCGCTTCAGCTATCACACTCTTTTCGTGTTGCCTTTTTTCTGCGGTGGATTCGTTTCTCTTCTGCCCTTGCTACACCGCTACTGTTGGAACGGGTACGAGCGGGTTCTCTGTTGGAACGGGTACGAGCCACTAGTATTCGACTCCTAGCAACATTTTTCTCGTCCGTCACACGCTGGCACTCCTCATCAAACCAACCATTTCGTTGGCGTCGCTGTGCAGTGTCTAACACTTCCTGCGTTGTTGAAGTCACAGCTTCGTGGATATTTTCCCACAATCTGTTAACGTCGCCAGATCTGATGACATCTACTATTCGCTCGTCCAGCTTCTGGTGGTACTGATAAGCAACTCCTTCAACTAACAAGCGTTGGATATTGAAACGCATCGTTATGTTGTTTCGTGAGTTCGTGACGCTGAAAAGCTCCCGAATTTTTGGAACTACAAGATAGTGATCCGAGTCGATATTCGAACCTCTGAAGGACCTTACATCTATAACATCCGAGAAATGTCGTCCGTCGACCAGCACGTGGTCTATCTGCGAGCAAGTGTCTCCACTCGGATGTTGCCAGGTGTGTTTGCGGATATTCTTACGTGCGAAGTAGGTACTGCTGATTGCCACCCCTCTAGCAGCAGCAAAGGTTACAAGTCGCAGACCATTATCGTTGATAGCGGAATGAAGCGGAATGCATCCCCGATGACAATCTTTACATCGTGTGTTGGGCACTCTCCGTAGGCCTTATCAATGCTCTCATAGAAGTCATCCTTCACGTCATCAGGCTTATCGTTCGTTGGGGCATAGATGCTGATCAGGCTATAGTTGAAGAATTTGCCCTTCATTCTCAACACGCAAATGCGGTCGCTTATCGGCTTCCACCGGATAACACGCTTCATCTGCTTCTCGATCACCATGAAGCCAACTCCACGTTCTGCTCTGTCACCGCCGCTATAGTAGATGTGGTACTTGAATGAAGTGTTCGTTATGGGACCCACCGCCCGTTATTCACGTTCTCCAGTTCTGGGCCACCTTATTTCTTGGATTGCTGCCACACTCACGACGACCTTTTGCAGCTCACAAGCCAGGAGTCCAACACGTGCGGGTTCATTCAAAGTTCTCACGTTCCAAGATCCGACTTTCCAATCGTTGTGGAATTAAATGGAACGATAGAAGTGGGTAACTGAATACCACGGAGAGAGTAGGGTGATCGGCATTTAGGTTGATCAGTGGCTCGACCGGCAAAAAACGAAAATATATACACAGTAAATCGGGCCTACTAAGGGATCCAGAAGAAACTGCGATCAAAAAAGATTCACACCCGCACCAAATGTGTCATGTACAAAACGCTCATAAGACCGACAGTCTTCTACTGACATGAAACTTGGACCATGCTCCAGGAGAACTTACAAGCACTCGGAGTATTCGAGAGACGGGTGCTTAGGACCATCTTTGGCGGTGTGCAAGAAGACGGTGTGTGGCGGCGAATGTTGCTCTACGACGAACCCAGTATCCAGAAGGTAGGAAAAGCCGGAAGGGTAAGATGGGCAGGGCATGTTGTAATAGTGACAAACAGCAACCCTGGAAAGTTGGCGTTCGCTTCAGATCCGACAGGTACAAAAAAGCGTGGAGCGCAGCGACGTGTGTTAACCAGGTACAGAACTACTTGGCGAGCGTGGGAAAGAATCGAGGATAGAAAGATGTGGCCTCAAACCCTTTCATTCAAATACATCTTAGGGCCGCTTTCTTCACCGCCGCTTAGTGCTCACCCGGTTTAAGCGTATGGGTAAGCATCGCTTAAGAGTTAAACGGAGGTGAAGCAATTGGCTCTAAGTCTTGATTCAAGTGAAAGTAAAACTTCTGTTCGGGTCCCGTCTTCACAAATTAAGCTACCATGTAGCTTTAGCTGAGAATACCTCATACAAATAGAATGACCATTGTAACACTTATTGTAACACTTATAGCTATGGAAAAGTAAACCTTTCTATCGCACAAATACAAACTATAAAACCTATGCTCCGTTATCCGTTAAAGTTATTTAATCCTCAAATTTGCGAAATAATTAGGCTTTTGCTTCCTCCTTCTCCTCCCTCCTTTTTCGAGAACGTCCAGTTTATTTTCTCTGTGCTTTGCCATACATAATTATTAATATTTTCAAACGCTACCATCAGCCAACAAGTTGCAGTGGTGTTCAATTAATTGCCAAAAAAAGCAACGATAGTTTATGTTATGATGTTATTACTGTGAACGCCATAAAACAAAATTGACCGTAGGCAACACAATATTAAAGTAAAATTATGTTTCTTTCTTTGAACTATGAATTGATTCGTATTCAAAATATTATTCTTCAATCGAATTTATTGGTATGCGTACGCACAGTAATTTACTTCACTCGATATATGCTTTGCATATGATCGAGTAGCCCCGATTGTATGCCAATTAGCTGTTACAATTGTGCTGGGTCAGTCCCTGTTGAAGATTATTATTCTGACCTTGCCTTAATTTTATTCAGTGAGTCAACTAGTCAGTGATACTTCAACGGCGACGAACAATGATTGTCAACGTAATGAAAAAGTATCTGAAGCTATTCACAGCATTACAAACTTGTAATGCGCTTATCGTCTATTGACCATTTCCTACGGTTTGAGGATCGTCTACCTACTTTATACGTTTTGATGTTGTTTTGCTGTTGCTAATTTCAGTTGTGTTTTCTTCCACAGCCAAACCAAACGTACCCACTTGATATCACCCAACATTAATGAGAAAAATTTCATTCTCGATTGTTTCAGACTACTAATGTAATATTATGGTATCACGGTTCGAACGCCTAATGGGGTGCTCCTCTATCCCGATAGGAGAGACCCTGCCTGAGAGCAACCCACAGTGCTCAGGCCGGGGTGATTGTCTTAACGGAACCTGTCTCTGCGAGATTCGCTACAGTGGCGATGAGTGCTCGGGCTTCAATTTGCCCTACCATGCGGGTAAGTGCCAATAATAATAACGAACTAACGCGCTGGAGCAAAATCATTTCAACCATTTCTTTTTTCCACAGGCATTTCCTCTGTTTTCTACTTTGTCGCTTTCATCTCAGTGGTACAGCTGATGATCTGTATCATTGCCGAATATCAGAGGCTCAAACAACCAAGTTTTTTGCGAGCCTGCCGATTGACAACACAAAAATTACTCTACTTCTTTGTATTTATTGCATCTGTACTGCGGGGAGCGTACTTTACTACGCCGGTAGGTTTATGCCATGTATGACTGCCACGTATATGTTAATCACTTCAATCGTTTTACATTGTAGGAAACGCTGCAACCAGCATGGGTATCTTATCTGATGTCTGCGTATTACCCGCTTTTGATGACCTGTGCATCGTTGGTCGTATGCCTGTGGGCCGAGGTGAGTGCTCTCGATTATCTATTAAATATGGAAAATATATTTCAATATCTAGGAGCAAAGAAGTAGGATTGAAAACCTAGGGATGATGAGTTCGATTTATGGGCTGTTGATCTTGGAATTTTTTGGATGTTATTATGCTTGACACTTAAGATATTTATTACAAGCAAAGGTAGATACAGAAGGCCTTAGATTTATTTAAAATGTTGATTGAAACATTAAGTCAAAGATCGTCTCGATTCTAGTGTGGAGCATTATTTTATTATTTTATCTTTTTTACTCGTAGGGGATAGCGGGGTAAGATCGCCATATTTTATCCATCTCCTGGGTTAAGAGTCGCCTAACCCTTAAATGTACTTAAAAAATCATCAAAATAGTTTCTGCCTCCTGAATTAGAGATGATTTAAACAACAGACATGGATTTAATCGTAAAAATTAGATTTAGGCAAATTCAAATATTGTCGTAGAGCCAGAGGTCAACAAATCAACATGGAATAAGACATTTTCAAGCGAAACATCGTTTGAACATAATCCCTAGAAGTGCAAGGAATCATTTCCAAACTGATTCTGAGATGGTTAGCTCCTATCGTATAGTTCATATTAGGGATCCTTTAATAAGTGATATACGAAAGCGGTCATTTTGAGCCAATTGGCCAATCGAGTATTGAGAACTGTCAAAATGTGAGCCAAATGAACATTTTTGTTGTTGCAGATTGAGATGTACTGCGATTTTTTTTTTAATCTTTATTAACGTGATTTTTTTAAATTATAAAGTTCATCACGAATATACTGCGATTCTTATGAAATAGATTTTTAGAAAAGTTTCATCGAATAAACAGTTTGTTTTACATTCGCGAGTAAAACTTATCTGGTTGATATGCCTGATATGCCAGCCTGATATGTGTAAGGACATAAACGGGAACCTTCTTACGAACGAGCGTGAGGTGATCCAAAGGTGGCGGCAGCACTACAAAGAACACCTGAATGGCGATGTGGCAGACGAAGATGGCGGTATGGTGATGGACCTGGGAGAACGCGCGCAGGACATAATTCTACCGGCTCCGGATCTCCAGGAAATCCAGGAGGAGATTGGCCGGCTGAAAAACAACAAAGCCCCTGGGGTTGACCAATTACCAGGAGAGCTATTTTAACACGGTGGTGAGGCACTGGCTTGAGCGCTGCACTGGGTCATTACCAAGATTTGGGAGGAGGAAGTTTTGCCGCAGGAGTGGACGGAAGGTGTCTTGTGTCCCATCTACAAAAAGGGCAATAAGCTGGATTGTAGCAACTACCGCGCAATCACATTGCTGAACGCCGCCTACAAGGTACTCTCCCAAATTTTATGCCGTCGACTAGCACCAATTGCAAGGGAGTTCGTGGGGGAGTACCAGGCGGGTTTTATGGGCGAACGCTCCACCACAGACCAGGTGTTCGTCATTCGCCAAGTACTGCAGAAATGTCGCGAATACAACGTGCCCACATATCATCTATTCATCGACTTCAAAGCCGCATATGACACAATCGATCGGGACCAGCTATGGCAGCTAATGCACGAACACGGATTTCCGGATAAACTGACACGGTTGATCAAAGCGACGATGGATCGGGTGATGTGCGTAGTTCGAGTTTCAGGGGCATTCTGGAGTCCCTTCGAAACCCGCAGAGGGTTACGGCAAGGTGATGGTCTTTTATGTTTGCTATTCAACATCGCTTTGGAAGGGGTAATACGAAGAGCAGGGATTAACACGAGTGGTATAATTTTCAATAAGTCTGTCCAGCTATTTGGCTTTGCTGACGACATAGATATTATGGCACGTAACTTTGAGAAGATGGAGGAAGCCTACATCAGACTGAAGAGGGAAGCCAAGCGGATCGGACTAGTCATCATCACGTCGAAGACGAAGTACATGATAGGAAGAGGTTCAAGAGAAGACAATGTGAGCCACCCACCGCGAGTTTGCATCGGTGGTGACGAAATCGAGGTGGTAGAAGAATTTGTGTCCTTGGGCTCACTGGTGACTGCCGAAAATGATACCAGCAGAGAAATTCGGAGACGCATAGCGGCTGGAAATTGTACATACTTTGGACTCCGCAAGACGCTCCGATCGAATAGAGTTCGCCGCCGTACCAAACTGATTATCTACAAAACGCTCATAAGACCGGTAGTCCTCTACAGACACGAGACCTGGACGATGCTCGTGGAGGACCAACGCGCACTTGGAGTTTTCCAAAGAAAAGTGCTGCGTACCTTCTATGGTGGGGTGCACGTAGCCAGAATGTCGGACAGTAACCCGGTGAAAATGGTTCTCGACAACGATCCGACGGGAACAAGAAGGCGAGGTGCGCAGTGGGCAAGGTGGATCGATCAGGTGGAAGATGATTTGCGGACGCTCCGTAGACTGCATGGTTGGCGACGTGTAGCAATGGACCGAGCCGAATGGAGAAGACTCTTATATACCGCACAGGCCACTTCGGCCTTAGTCTGAATAAATGAAATGAAATGAACTTATCTGGTTTATGCAACGTAGCGGAACGGTTCGGCACTTCATCTCATCGCTCCCATTTCCATCCAATCAAAAACAAATAAATGAAATGGAATTGGAATGGAGTTTCTTATTTTTGTGATTTTTTCTGCAGTGAGCACGCATGTTAACAAAAAGTAGCGACGAGATTGGTGCCGTATTTCTTTGTTTGTCGATTAAAGAAATTGGGTATGAATAGTCTGTATTTTGTACCGGGCTCATATTTTGGAGCACCTAGCTGAATTTTGTATTTTATATCACACAAAACTAAATGAAACATGCAACATTTAAATTTTATTGCGAAAAGAAACTATTTATAAGGTATCTCCCACATTAGTTTCTTATAAAATATAGCAATTATAAAGAATATTTTCACGCATTTACCCATTCCGGCTGGATTAGCCGGAAACCAAGACGACATTGTAAAATTGAAGTCAACTTTCAAATGCTGTAAGTTTATTTGTACATAGATTTAAAACATGTGAATCATCAGAAAAAATATTTTAAGCTGTTTTTAGTGGAATGAATACATCGTCTAAGACGAGTTAATGTGATGTGGATGTGAATCATGTTGTTGAATTATTTATACCTAAGTGAAGCAGTTTCATTTCTCGAGCAAAACATTGTAAGTTTAAAAACAGTATTATGAGGCATGCCAAAATAGGTTCATTTTTCATTGAACCGAACATATTTTCGACATATCTTCTTTTTAAGTTCTAGGTCTCTTAAACGTTTGCCTTTTTGTTACCAGAGGTGAGCCTCTTAACCACCCTACTGTCATCGCCTATCTCTCCAATGGGAAAAAATGGTGGCTAGCATCTCTGGGATTAGCGCGCGGTGGGCCCCACTGACAATTCAAAATTAGTAAACAAAAACATCATTTCAGGACTAATTTTCTGTGATGGAGTAATTGTTGTTAAGCGATTTGAATGAATTTATTACTATTTTCGTTATGTACCACGTATTCCGAGCCGTGAAAATTGTGTTCGATTTTCAATTAAAATGTAATAAGACCGTCATTCAACACAACACGGTTAGTACGGTGCAAAACAAATTTGAATATTTGATAACAATATTTTTCCAGAAAATAACGCCAACAGCAAAATAATAACGTGAATTTTATGCTGGAGCCAGAAGCATAGCTGTGTGTCATCCGGCTGCTCTTAACCCTCTCTTTTCCACGTCTTTTTTCGAAAAAATCAATAGGAAGGAATCACCTATGGAAAAAATGCTAGAACAAAAGTTATTTGTTAAAGCTAAAATTAGTGGAAAACGAATAAAAATGTTTTAGATTATAAATCAATAGTTACTTGATTGTTTTCAATAGTTTCACTTTTT
The DNA here is from genome assembly GCF_024139115.2 of Armigeres subalbatus. Lineage (NCBI taxonomy): Eukaryota > Metazoa > Arthropoda > Insecta > Diptera > Culicidae > Armigeres > Armigeres subalbatus. The sequence continues at coordinate 307,459,909 of NC_085140.1, forward strand.
TTACTCAAAATTGATTATATTTGCAGTCTAATGAAACCAGAAAGTTGTGTCAAATACTGCTTTTTGTTGTTGAAATAATTCGATGAATGTTGGAAGGAGCAAATTTTGATGGAGCTCTACAACAGCTACCATGAAAAGGGAAGGGTTAAATAAAGACAATAATAATAACTTTTGTTTTCACCAACCCTAGAAAAATGTCTATTAAACCAACATGTAACTGTTTTCATTATTTCCATACGTAAATAGTTAAGAAAGCTCCACGACAAGAACCAATCTTGCTAGAGTTCCGCGTTCTACGATTATGTTTCGTTTGGAAAAATGATGTGCAAGGAGCAAGGAAGAACCGGGCATCCCACTACTATTAATGACGCAAATGGAACAGATCTGGCAAACTACTACATAAAAGTATGGCAGGGTGACCACTGCCTGTAACCGCATAGTTGTCCCATCTTTGCTGGGTTTCCTATTCATATGGGACAGCTATGCGATTACAGTTAGACCAGTTGCCAGGGGCATTCATCACGGCTGTGGGCTGTACGTTTGTTTTGCTTTAATGATGCTGTACCGAGTGGTACTGAAATTGATATTAGTTTCAATACCTTTAGCTAGTAGATATTGTTTCTAAGCTTTTGATTGCTTATAAAAATGTAGGTATTGTTTAACAAGGACTTCAAGAATGACAGGTGGTCCAAAATTAAATCTAACATATCTTCAGAGTTTATGATAGTTTGGTGGGATTTACAACATTTTTACCTACAAATCCTACCTAGCATTCACCACTTTTTCAGTTGCATAGGGAATTGATCAAGCATTATTACAAAATCAATTTTTTTTTGCAAAATTGTTCAGCCATCTTCTAAAGTGATCCAAAATACCTCCCTTAGGGGTAAGCCAGAGTAAACGCGACGAGCGATGCGATGCGACGCGACTCACGTAAAAGAATAACAATCATTATCAACAGGCTGTCAAATTGCACTGTCGCGTCGCGTCGCATCGCACGTCGCGTTTACTCTGGCTTGCCCCTTACTCTATATGTTTAGTGAGATGGAAAACGGAACAGTTTCCCTATTTCGTTAATTTATATTGCACTTTTATTTTAGTAACAACGCGCATTTAAACACTGTTAGTCGATAGACAAACATATTCTAAATTGTCATCAAATGCAGTCATATACAAATGTCAACATTTTGCGCTGAGGAAAGTGCTGGCAACGTTTGCTACCACAAATAACAGCATTGCTAAATCGTGTGGAAAAGTGTTTGCATATGGTAAATGTTCCAATAGTTGTGGGTGTTCCTATAGTTGCGGTTGTTGTTTTCACACAATCTACATAATAATTGCAACAACCCATATGCTCTATCAGTTTGTTGACCTGTCATTACACATCAAACAAGTCAAAAATTACATCAAAATCGGGAAAGTATCACTAAAATACCACATATTTTTGGCTGCTTTGCACCAATAGCTACGGTAGTGTTGTTGAAAATTGTTGAAAGCAATGGGATTCGTAACTATAGGATCACGAAATATATCATGAGGCTAACACGATGATACATTTTGGCCCAGGGAAGTCGAGACAATTTCCAAAAATTTGCCTAAACCGGCACTCAGCCACCCTCAGCATGGTCTTGCTTTATAGCCGCACATCTTACCGCTAGGCTAAGGAGGACCCTGTACTGCAACGAAAACGAACAGATTAGTGGAGCACGGTTACCGATAATGCCTTTTAACTTGTTTTATGCAGCTGTGCGAAAACATATTGGTTGTGAAAACTCATATGTGAATATTTACATTATGTGGAAGATATTGATTTGAAAAATGTATTGGAGGTAACCACTTGCCCTTCAATGGGGCTCGAAAGCAAGAAGCAGGAACCAGCAATTGGTTGGAGCATTGGTTGCAGTATCCGAAATGTAAATGCTCACAAGCGTTTCCTAAAACTCATGATGCCTTCAGGCGTCTTCTGAAACTTCTGATCTGTTTCGAAGAAATGGACATATTCGCTGCCAATATCTTTAAGGCTCAAGGCTCCATAACTCTGTTTTGAAAATTAATGACGTTATTGCTTGTTAGTATTGATGAGGCAACTAGTACGAAAAAGTGACGAAAATTTGAGGTGGGTGGAAATGGGGTGGTAAAAGCTTGTCAGCTGCTACATAATGTTGCCAGATGCAACAAAATGTTTACTTTTGAGCATTTATGAAATATTTACTACATGGAAACTAATTTTAAAATTCTTCATACACCACTCGGCTTTCAACATACAGTGTTGGTGAAAGCTCGCTTAACTTTTCAAAAGGACCTAAGTAACATTTTTTTCATGAATTAATTTGAATAGCGCAATCGAAAGCTTTCATGTTGTTCTGTTGATTGCGCTATTCAAATTAATTCATGAAAAAAATGTTACTTAGGTCCTTTTGAAAAGTTAAGCGAGAAAGTACAGTAAAACACTTTGATTCTCCGAATATTTACATTTTATCCGGTAAAATTTCGTGCACCGAGCCCACTGAGACAGTTTCCCAAATTAATGTAAGACGAAATTATGTCTTTTTTATTCTTCATCCGCAGACTGTTTGCTGCTGCGTGAGTCTTGTGCCATCCATCCACACTTTTTTGTGCGCAGTGCAAAATAACAGAATCGAGTTGAATTAGGCTGTGGCACAAAGCTTTGAAAGAGTGCTAGCCACAGATACTGATTAATTAGTTCTAATCTGTAAAATGTGTAAGGAATAGTGAAATGTATATTTGCCACCAAAACCGATTATATGTTGAGAAATTATTATACGAAAACATTGATTGTGGGGGGAGAAAATAGTAAAAGTATGTGCTGTCGTCTGCTTGGTCGTTGCGGCTGCCGTGGTTTTGTTTTTTTGACTGCATGGTAGGATGAATGGTACGGTTAAATTAAATGTCAACCATTCTCCACCCTGCCAACAGAAGCTTGCATAATCTTTTCTTTTTTCTGGTTGATTTGATTAATTCGACAAACCGCAATAATTATTTGATTAAACAAATCTGGCAACGATGAAATGATGATTCTTTTCTTGTATATGCATAAAGTTGTTTGCGTGTCGACTAGCATATTCGATGTATTGTTTCGATATTTCTAAGTTGCTTTGCCGAGATTTTGAGCGCACTATTTCACCTAATGCGGTAGTGAATTTGGGTGTTCCGAATTTTGCAACATTCACAATACAGCCGTCAAATTTGTTTCTCACTTCAAATTTTTCGAAGCAGTTTTCGTTGGTTTTTCGACATGAAGTGAAGAAATTGGTGTTCAACCTCAAAGACAAAAGTGAAAGTTAGGTAGTGAATTATGTTTAGTGGTGATAAAATAAAGAAAACGGCGAGAAAAGAACAAGTGAAAAACTGAGTGCATGTTCAAAATAAGTGTATGCGTGTGTTTCAATCGTTCGGAGTTGGTGTGTGTACAATTAGTATACGAAAATTTGTCTAGGAAAAAAGCAGTTTTAAGCGCTTTTCAGTCAAATAATTAATAATTAATTAGCTAGGTGAGTGAAAAATTCATATGAAAATACCATGAATATACGTTGACAGAGGTAAGTTGGTGAATAGCAGTGAAATATTGAATTTTGTCTAAAATTGCATTAGTATTAGTGCGATCGAGAACAAAATCATCTTCATCATCAAATTGATTACGGTTTATAGAGCCTTAACCCTCTCTTTCCCACGACTTTTTTCAAAGATTTCAATAGGAAGGAATCATCTGTGGAAAAAATGCTAGAACAAAAGTTATTTGGCATAGCTAAAATTAGTAGAAAACGAAAAAAAAGTTTTTGATTGTAAATCAATAGTTACTTGATTGTTTTCAATAGTTTCACTATTTTTACTCAAAATTGATTATATTTGCAGTCTAATGAAACCATAAAGTTGTGCCAAATACTGCTTTTTGTAGTTTTAATAATTCGATGAATGTAGGAAGGTGCAAAATTTTATGGAGCTCTACAGCTACCATGGGAAGGAAAGGGTTAAAAACACTGTTTTTGTTGCCTTCCCAAAATTGTAAAAGTAAGTTTAACAAACAATTTGTTTGATCTTTATTATTATTATTTATAAGATGAGTACCGTGACATGCCCTATTACCGTGGGGTTAATGACGGGTCCACAATAAATTCGCTATATAAAATTCAATTGGTAACAATCACCCTTGAAAACTATGTCGCTGTAATCAATATTAAAAACAATTAAATTCGAAAAATATGTTTTGTACTTCAACTCATAAAAAATGAATAAAATAGTGTTCGACATTTGACTTATGAATATGGCTAATACCGCGTACATTTCGAAGAAGATGAGGCATTCCACGGGGGCATGTCAGTCGATCCTGAGCGACCATTTCGAAAATATTTGAAACTCTGCACAGTTTTTCAATTTCATCTAAATCGTCATTTTTCGATATCAAATCTTCATATTGAGTCACGACTAACTTGTCAAAAGGGTGTATGTGAAAATGGTTCAAAAATATTTAAAAAGCTGCACAGCAAAAACGGAATGTTCGATTGTTATGATTTTTTCAGCAAAGTTAGACAACTAAATGGTGATTCTTAAGAAAATGTGCACAGTAAAAAACAATTTTTTTGCCTTTAAAAATATCATTTTTGTCACAAAAACTCAAATATCTCAAAACCCTATCTTTTTTCGAACGTAATTTTTTTAGGGAAAACGGTCCATTATATTAGCTATCTACCATAAAAATTTGGTGATGGTAAACTAATAAACAAAAAGTTATGACATTTCAAACATTTCACAATTTTCACATTTAGTAAAAAAATTTTTTCTTTGTAAGTTATTTCGAGAATTGCAGTTTGATGCAGATTTTATTGTTAAGGGACGTGATTTAAACAAGTTGTTTTCATGATATTTTGATTTAATTATTCATAGCATCTATAAGAAACTTAGACACGATCCAGTGTTGTGATCAAAAGTATTGATAGTGTCATAATTTTCATTGCACGTGACTGTCGAAAAATTCTTTTAATAGTGTTGAAACCTGTTGATAATAACGTTGATAGAAACATATCAGAAATGTTATTTTTAAGACAAAAGCTGCAAAATCAAAGATTTATATACACGTGTACGTCTATAGTTTACCTGCAAAAAATATACCTCTTAGAGAATAGACTTTATGATCGGGAGGAAACGGGTATCTTCAACAACAACAAATGCATGATAGGTACATACCATGACAATGCTCACGAAAAAGCAAAAAATTACTACTACTAAGGTTGTTAAAAGATCTTATAGTAATTTTTTCTTCAGTCAAGCAAATGACACCAAACTAGTCAGTAAAAACTTAAAAGTGATTTTGTTTATTGAAATATTACGAACAACATGAGTAGCCGCTTTCTCAACTGTTGTAGGCCGTTTGATGGAAAAAGTGTTCAAAAGAGTTACGAAATCTCACCGAAAGCACCATAGATAAACTGAAAGCGACTGGTTATGCTCCAATGTCCACATTGAATACAAATTTACGCATTTGCACGTCCTGCCGTCTAAACGTTGACAAAAGAGCAATCTGTATATCATCGGTTGAGCAGAGCGCAGGAAGTTCGAAAACGACAGCAACTGAGGAATTGCCAGATGTATCGACAACAACTGAGGAATTACCAGAAGTATTAAGTGCTGAGAGCCTTGCCACCGTACCATCAGCGAAATCTGTTTCAACAAATCAATCGAAAGATGAGTGTATCCAAAAGGTCAACATCGAACGCTTTAACGAGGGCATAGCTGGGATAAAAGTGACTCCGATTAAATGGAGTAAGATGGACTACGTTTATTACCCGGAGAAAAAATACCGTGAAATAAACGAAGCTGTACGAAGAAACCTCTTCAAATTAGGACCTGATGATGTGGAAAATACAGACTACGATGAGGTAATTATAAATATGAAGGAAAGGTTCTCGAATGCAGCCACGACAAGGAAAGAAAAATTATTGATTTTGTCGATGCTGCCAAGTTCGTGGTCTATTCAGGATGCCATTGATGAGTTTAAAACCAATAGAAATACAGTAAAAAAGGCAAAACAATTGAAGAATAACTGTCTTTCAACCAAAAATACTAGGTCTAGTACTGCATTAACAGATGAGACAAAAGAAATAGTAGTTCAATATTTTGAAGATGATGAAGTAAGTCGAGCTATGCCTGGTCAAAAAATTATGTATCAGTAAAAAAGATGGAAAGCGTCAAGCAATCCAAAAACGATTAATGATGACGACTTTGAAAGAAGCGTACACACGCTTCAAGGAAATTCACGATAATATTAAAATAGGCATTTCCTCATTAGCAAGCCTTCGGCCAAGGCAATGTAAGCTTCTTTCCAATTCAGGAACACATAATGTGTGTGTGTGCACAACCCATGAGAATATTAATCTTATTTTACATAGTTTGAAAAGAATCAATTTAACAAAGGATATTAAAATGTTAACTGGTAGTCTTTTGTGTGAAAATACAACATCAAATTGCTATCTACGATCTTGTTCGGATTATCCAGATTCTTCATCATTGGAAAATACTTTATTCGCTGAGTTTGAAGAAAATATATTGATCAGTTATCATTTGAGCAATGGGTGACCACGGATAGGTGTGACATAGAAACTATAGTAAGACCTGTAGATGAGTTTGTGTCATATTTTGCTTGAAATTAGAAAGTTTAATCCCTCACGATTTCATTAAAACAGAACAATCCAGCTTTTTAAAAATACGAAAAATACATTACAAAATGGTGAATTTTTAGTCATTTGTGATTTTTCTGAAAATTACAGCTTTGTATTGCAAGATGAAGTGCAGTCCCATCACTGGAACGTACAACAATCTACAATTCATCCATTCGTTATTTATTTTAATGGAAGTACGCAAATTGAACACTTAAGTTTTATTATAATTTCCGAAGATTTAAGACACGATTCAGTATCCGTAAACTTGTTCATTGAATAAATGATTAACTTTTTACGCGTTGATAAGCATAAAGAAGTCAAAAAGATATATTTCATGTCTGATACCATCCTCGCAGTACAAAAATCGTAAGAATTTTTCGAGCCTATGTCAATTTAAATCAATGTACGGAATTGATGCAAAATGGCATTTTTTTTTTGCTACGTCACATGGAAAAGGTCCTTGTGATGGAGGAACAATAAAGCGCATGGCCACAAGTGCACATTTCGACAAAGCACGTGCGCATCTAATTAAAACTGCGAAAGACCTTTTTGATTGGGCAAATCGTAGAAAAGAAAAGATTTAACCAAATTATCATTTTGTTTTACTACTACTGAAGAGTACGAAATAAAGGCTTCAGAGCTCAGCGAGCAATTTAATAACGCGAAAACGATCCAAGGAACCCAAAAATTTCACTGTTTCATTCCATTGTCGGAAAATAAAATTAAAGCAAAACTATACTCAAACTGTGCTGATAATAATTCAAAAGTGTTCGATATTTTAAAAAATTTGAATAAAATAAATAAAAATAAGTATTAATAAACTGTTTTCATGATATCATAACCCATACCAAAATTCAAACCCAAAACTCTTAGAGTTTCTATAACAACATTGTGTAACTGCCACATTTAATTTAATACTTAGGATAATATTAATTCATTTTTATTTATTTATACATATAATATTTATACATATAATATACATAATATCGATGAATACATAAATATGGAATATCATACAAACAACTTGTTTAACTCACGCAAGGCACTTAACAATAAAATCAGCATCTAACTGCGATTCTTAAAAAAAAAAACGGAAATACACGGAAATTTTTTTTTGTTTACTATATGTGAAAATTGTGAAATGTTTGAAATGTCATAACTTTTTTGTTTATTAGTTTACCATCACCAAATTTTTATGGTAGATAGCTAATATAATGGACCGTTTTCCCTAAAAAAATTACGTTCGAAAAAAGATAGGGTTTTGAGATATTTGAGTTTTTGTGACAAAAATGATATTTTTAAAGGCAAAAAAAAAATTGTTTTTTACTGTGCACATTTTCTTAAGAATCACCATTTAGTTGTCTAACTTTGCTGAAAAAATCATAACAATCGAACATTCCGTTTTTGCTGTGCAGCTTTTTAAATATTTTTGAACCATTTTCACATACACCCTTTTGAAAAGTTAGTCGTGACTCAATATGAAGATTTGATATCGAAAAATGACGATTTAGATGAAATTGAAAAACTGTGCAAAGTTTCAACTCAATAGAAAATCATGAATTAAAAATTTTCTTAAATTTTGATGCTGTTGCTTGGAATCGCTCAGATTCCAAATACCGCGCAGAAAATTGCCTAATACCATGCCCTATTAAACAAGCTCAAATGATGAACTTAAGACCACATTTACAATAAAATATGTAAGTAATCGAATCATATACAAATTTCAATTAAATTATTAGGTCACACTAAAAAACGGCATAAAAAAATACTATTTTACACAGATGTCTACTGGAAAAATAATCATTTCCTTAGGAAGTTAGCAACTTCTCAATATTGACGGTTTAAAAGCGTTTATTAATTTTCAAAATAATTTACTTCACATTAATTTAGATTTTAGATAGGTGATATCCAATCGAGTGTCTAAGTAGATTTGAAGACAATGGGAGGATTTGTATTCAGATGAAAAATACTCTACCTACATTTATAATGGAAACTGTACAGGAAAAATATTTACGTCTATAGTCTGTGGTAAATATCGCATAAATGATATCGTATTCGCATGTGCTGAATGACACAATAAAGACGATTTGTATGTTCATTAGATGTATATCATCTTCAAGTCTTCCAACAGAAGTTTCTCTTTGAGGAAGTACTGGAATAATACATATCGCAATGTGTAATTTGGATAAAATCCACGGTATTAGGCAATGCGCGGAATTAGGGCAGGTCACGGTATGGAAAAAATGAGAATTTATGTTGTTCTACTCAATTGAACTCAAAGTGCAATTAAAGACATTCGTTACAAGACAAATGAGATCGACAATGTGCTTAGAACAATTTAATTTGTACAGCGTAAATTTGGTTCTGTGATATTTATTCAGGTAGTTTAAAAAAAGATATTGTTGGTTTTTTTCTGGATTTTCCAATAACCTTGAACTAAAATGGTTTAATCATCGCATCGCAGCGCAGAGAAATTTTTGATATTGATTCCGAAAGCAAAATAAGTACACAGTTAGATCATACAATTTAGAAATCTACAGCAAAATGAGATCAAAATATTTTTTGTCTCTAATCAAGCATCTACTTCGGTGAAATGCCAAACTTTTTAGAATCCAATTTAGTTTCACCTCGCGTTTTCAAGGGCCCACAATCAATATTGAAGCAACGAGCAGTTGTCATATTTTTATTATGCGCAGCAAAGGCAAAATCATAAGATGGCAGTTATTGGTTGCTTCTTTATCAAGATTGGTGGCTTTGAAAACGCGAGGTATAATTTATTTGGATTCTGGACAGTTTCACATTAAAACTCAACAATAAAAGCGTTCGAAGTGGAGGAAAAACGCTGATACAATATCAATTTTTACTGTGCTGAAACTAATGAGCTGGGTCCAGGGATTGAACTTATCATTTCATTATCATTTAGTATTCAGCCAATAACTCATTCCAGAGGCGGAGTTCTGAAAAGTGTTGTATGGTGAACTTCTAGCGCTGATTCCCCTCTACAACTTTTTCTAAGGGTACATTGCTCTATGTCTAATATTAACAGCGTAAAACGCTAGGATCACTCAATATACTAAATGATAATGATAATAATTTAGTATATCAAATGATACTAGCGTTTTCCGCGGTGAATATTAGACATAGAGCAATGTAAGACAAAGTTGTAGAGGGGAATCAGCGCTAGAAGTCCGCCATACAAGACTTTTCGAAATTCCGCTTCTGGAATGAGTTATTGGCTGAATACTAAATGATAATGAAATGATAAGTTCAATCCCTGGCTGGGTCTCGAAGAAAGTTCGTGATCGTTTGAACCGGTGAAATGTATTATTGCCTTTCTCGTACAACAAAGTCGCACCGGAAGGCTATAGGATTACTCTAAAAATGAACTTTTGATAGAAGGCCCGGAGTGTTATATACCGATCGACCGTTTGATCAGACATTGCATTTCGGAATCATTGAAAAATCATTGCTTTTTCCCAAGGGTGTCCCCCCTGGTATCCGCCCTTGAAAAAAATTCAATGCATTTTACGATGCACGAATAAGGCATCATCGCCTAGGTGAATTAATCTGGATGTTTTAACACTTTATTATTGAAATATTAAAAACAATGTTTGAAGTGGAAGTTTATATAGAGTTTTTAGTCGAAAGATGCCTGCGATGTATGGTTTCGCGCGCGCTCAAACATATGCAGAGGAACGCGCGCCACAGCACATATTAAGCCACCTTTGATAACATGCGCACTTTTTTCATGACAATCAATGAATTCCAAAGTGCACAACCTAACCCCTAATAGATCAGCCGGAAACTATAGAAAAGTTTATTTAATTATCGTATAATGTTCTGTGGTATTGATCTTTAACATATCAACTGCCTTTGTTGCAATTCTGAGCTGAATCGGGCGCACCGAACCAATTTCCTGAACGAAAGAATGACGGATTTTGCATTTCGGCTGAAACCACCATACAAACTTCAAATCAATTGCGCCAGCTTATGCAACAAGCGATTGAGCTTAAATTTTCAGAGATTGATTTTCTTACGCAAAGGCAGAATCCTGGGAGGTGCCCCGTACAATTCGACAACTTTTTCCCCCCCATACAATGCTGGGCCACTCTAGTGTCCAACCATTTGGGAAACCGGGAAAAGCGGGAGAAAACCAGGAATTAGATCCGACCGGGAAAAAACCGGGACATCATGAAACCATTCGGGAAATTGAACTATCGATAATAATAGGGGGATAAAAAAATACTAGAAAACGAAAAAATTGTCCAAAATGCAATCATTCCATGGAAAATGATAGCAAATAATGTTTATAAATAGCAAAGAATATGAATATTTGTAAAATATTTATTCAGTAGTGAATTTAGCACAAACTTTATATAATTAAAAAAATACTGGAACTTATTTTTGTAGAAATTTCTCTTCTTTCTTTTTGGAAAAGGGCCGGTTTTGTTTATGAAATCTAAGTAAACTGTTGAATCCATAACACCACAATTTTCCATAATCCATAACACCAAAGACACTGCTGGAATTATAAGTCAAGTATGAAAATCAAACTGGTTGAATCAATAGGGCCAAGGGTCAGATGTACTTCTCAGATCACAGATGTGTTGTTTGAACATGGTTGTTTCATTACGTTCTTGCATAGGCTCGGAATTGCAGACTTCCCGGACTATACGGAATACTTAGGTGACGTCTGAAGTAGAATCGGCGAAGCACGCCGTATCAGCATGCCCACGATCCCAAGATTATGGGAATGCCATACTACTTGTTAGTGGCATAGATACGACCTCGGACAAACCCGTAGAGATGCAATGGACGCAAAACACACCCATACAAGAAACATGCGGGGGTTTCTGTATAGTCGTAAGGAAGTCATTTCGGCTCATGGACTCACGATCTGAGATGTTTTCTCAGGCGTTCTGGTTGCAGATTTTCGTTTACTTCCATTATAAATGTAGGTTTACCTCCAAGCAAAGGTACAATACACTGTAAATAACTTTGCTTTTTGAGAGTCACAGTTCCAATTGATTTTGAAAAATAAAACATTCTTCCAAACAGTTTCAAAATAAATCTCTATTGCTTTATAAAAATAGCTAATCAAAGTTACACAATACATAGGTTATATGGCACATTGGTTTCCTTCTCAGCTCCATGTACATGTGGTATTTATAAACTGGGATCCAACCGTCATACACTCACTCTTCTCTTGTGTTCTGAGTACTTTGTATGTATTATATATTAAGTTATAAGGCCAACGTAAAAGTTCTCCATCCTTGAATTGGGACCTGATTCCTATCGGCTACATTTATTTCTCTGTTAGAGTTTCGTCGCCAGGAGATCCTAAGTAAATAACTCTGCGACGATGTCCTGCCGTCTCGTTTCTTACGTGGTGTATGGAAAGCCTAGGTCGCACTGTGGAGTTACTGTTGATATCGGATTTCGATGGCATCGTCGATGGGACTCAACATTCAGAATCCAGTTGTGAGGCCACCAGGTCTGAGCTGTAAAACGTTGACATCGGTTGATGAATACTTGCAAATCTATGTGATCTCTGCTAATACGCACCATACGTGTAACATCACAGATTTCACGTTAGAGTTGAGTATTCGGGGTTTGGGTGCATTGCCTAGACAGTCGCTCAACGTTTTGCTTTGGTTTTCGACCTACTCCACTGTTTGTCCGGCTACCATGGAGTTGGAGTTGTTCACATCCAATGATTCGGTGTTGTTGAAGTTGATAAGGGGAGCGTTCAATCAGGTCATTTAGTTTACTCCACTGTTGCGTTAGTACTGCAGTATCGTCATCTGGATCGAGATAGATGGATTGCTCTATGGTAGTGGGCTGCTAGAGCGGGCCATGATTTTTTAGATTACTATGGGCAACAGAAACAGAGACATAATACCAGCCTTGTCTCACTTATGCGATTATATTGTGCTGAACTCTGGATTTTGTTTAGGTCTCCCTTGCTTCTAAAGACGCCCCTCAATCAGTACCAAATTGAGGGACTCTTGAAATTCATTGACCTGCTCCAAGATGATGCAGAACATGACAGTATGGTTTTCACATGATCATCCGGGCGGAATCTTGCCTGTTGCCGTCGGAGAATTGTCAACCTTTCCCTTTATCTGAATTAGGATAAGTCGTCAAAAATCGAAGAAGTTGTTCTAGGCCAACGTTTCAGCTGATCAGTTGTATCAGTAAGTGATTGACATGTCGCGTCTTTCTCTGGCATCCACGGATTTGTCCTTGCTCCAATCAAACATCGTGAAATATCGTAGACGAGGCGATTATCGCCGGTTGTTGCGGCTTTCCTACCATTGCACAGTGGGCCACGTCGTGGAATTAGGAGGAAAAAAAATATTTTTACCATAATGATAATTTTTAGGATCAAAGTGTCTTCAGCAAAGACAAAGCTTATTATTTAAGCTTTATGTTGAAGTTTGTTGCAATAGGGTGGCCCCACTACATTTTGAGATAAAATTTTTAACTTTTATATTTCTAATTTTAGCATTGTACGATGTTCTAGAAAGTTGTTCCTTATTTAGTTTTGAGGCATTTTGCTGAAGAAACCATTTTTGTACGTCGTTTGTGTCATTTGTTATGATAATTTTAAATAATTGTGTTAGGGTGTCCCTAAAAAATCAATATTTTGATTGTAACTTTCAAGTTTTAATTTTTATCGAATTGACGTCTTCTACAAAGTTTTAGAGCATAAAAAAATGCACGTTTTGGTTATATAATCAAGTAAATTCATTGGTGGGTTGCAGAGATATCACTGTTTTTCTTGAAAAAATCCGTTGTTTTCAAATGCCTGTCTTTTTGAATGGGATAAAAATATGGATCCATTTCTCCCTAGTTTAATCAGAGGAAGGGCTAAGGATTGCTTTGCATATTTTGGTATTAGAATTTGAGGGAATTTGAGGTTTTTCCATCATTTAAAAAAATGGTTTTGTGTACGAGGAAATCAAAATCATCAGTTCTAGAAGTGTTATAAAACCGAAAATTCCGCCCAATTCATCAAAAACAAAATGTTTATAGTAATCATAACTTCCTTATATATTTCCAGCGCATCTTCACTCAATATACCGATTGGTTGGATAACATGTTCAATAATATCAACGCTCATCAACGTGACAACTTCACTGAACAGACCGTAATCGTAGGTTGTTTACATCACTCGTTCAATCGATTTTACTTTTAAATCGCTAGGGTGGTATGGAAAATTAGGTTTTTCGAGCGTATTTTTATTTATTTTTTATCTAGATATATATTAGGGTGATTCAAAAATTCTATTTTTCTCCACACCGATCACTCAATTCTGTCCCATGTTCTGAGTGTCCTCCGCGAATTGATTTAGCACGAACCGTTTAAATTTGCTTGGGAATTAGTATGGGCAAAGTGAACTTTTCATCATACTGATTATGGCGCTTTCCAATTAAGCGCTGGTGAAAAAAGAACCCACGTAGCCAAAAGGAGCCCTAAAGAATTATCACTTGGATAATCGTTCGAATATTTAGTAATCGATTTTAATTTATGTTTTAGTTCTTTGGGGCTTATCGCGAAACTACTTCACAGGCAACATCGCTGCTCTTGGCGCGAAAGATAGCACTGACAAAATCAGGCTACTATGTTGTACTGCACGTATCAGTGATGCGCTCCGAGAAGTTCAATAATCATAACCAAAGATTCGCAAGCTGGATTAAAACCGATAACTAATTATTGGAACGATTAATCAACATGCGATTTTGGCCATGTGGGTTCTTTTTTCGCCAGCGCTGTATGGGGATGCGCCATAATCAGTAGGATGAAAAATCCACTTCCCCATACTAATTCCCATGCAAACTTGAAGGCTCGTGCTAAATCAGTTGTTATCCAATTTCGCTCAAATTCGCGGAGGACTCTCAGAACATGGGACAGAATTGAGTGATCGGTGTGGAGAAAAATAGAATTTTGAACCACACTAATAATAGATAAAAGTAAAATAAAAAAAACTACGCTCGAAAAACCTAATTTTCCATACCACCCTAACGATTTTAAAGTAAAATCGATTGAACAAGTGATGTAATCAACCTACGATTACGATCTGTTCAGTGAAGTTGTTACGTTGATAAGCGTTGATATTATTGAACATGTTATCCTACCAATCGGTATATTGAGTGAAGATGCGCTGGAAATATATAAGGAAGTTATGATTATTATAAACATTTTGTTTTTGACGAATTGGGAATTTTCGGTTTTATAACACTTTATAACACACAGATGATTTTGATTTGCTCGTACATAAAGCTTTTTTTTTTTAAATGATGGAAAAACCTCAAATTCCCTCGAATTCCCCAATACCAAAATATGCAAAGCAATCCTTAGCCCTTCCTCTGTCTAACCCAGGGAAAAATGGATCCCCCTTTTTCCCCCATTCAAAAATACAGGGATTTGAGAACAACGGATTTTTTCAAGAAAAACAGTGATATCTCTGCAATCCACCAATGAATTTACTTGGTTATGTAACCAAAACGTGCATTTTTTTATGCTCTGAAACTTTGTAGAAGACGTCAATTCGATAAAAATTAAAACTTAAAAGTTACAATCAAAATATTGATTTTTAAGGGTCACCCTAACATAATTATTTAAAATTATCATAACAAATGACACAAACGACGTACAAAAATGGTTTCTTCAGCAAAATGCCTCAAAATTAAATAAGGAACAACTTTCTAGAACATCGTACAATGCTAAAATTAGAAATATAGAAGTTAAAAAAATTATCTCAAAATGTAGTGGGGCCACCCTATTGCAACAAACTTCAACATAAAGCTTAAATAATAAGCTTTGACTTTGCTGAAGACACTTTGATCCTAAAATATTATTATTATGGTGAAAATAATTTTTTCCTCCTAATTTTACGACGTGGCCCAATGTGCATTGTTGACCGGGGAGTTCACCCGCCTCCGCTTCTCCCGTCTGCAGCCAACAACTTCTCTAGAGCCGCTTTTAGTTGTCAGGACCAGGCTTGTAAAATGTCATCTGCATGTCATTTGACTAATTTGTTCATAACTTTCTTTAGAAGCCAAATTTCTTCCATAATTTTGAATGTACTCATAACGCTTGAGTAGGGCTATATTTTTGTCCAAGGGTACATTGCTCTAAGTATAACATCTGAGGCTGGAGAGTGAAAACTCTCCAAAATGTCACGTGTCATTTGACATAATGTCATTTGAATGACATTTTGCCTCCCACGCCCCAGATTACATATTTACAGCAAAGTCTTGTTAGACAAAGTTGTAGGTCCATTTAACCGCTATAAGTTCGCCATAATACATGAATTGATAGCTCCCTTCTGAAAAAAGTTCTGGTAAAATTATGCAAACGAATGCAAATGACATTTTACAACACTGGTCAGGACTAGTATTTGGCTCCTCTGGAAATGGATCACCTGAAAATGGAGACGGTGCCTTCTTGAGTCCGTAATAAACGCAGCGATGACATTGCGTTTGACTATCATCTTTTAATTGGCAAGATCCGACCACGCATTTCCAGAATTCAGCGGCGGGAGAATTCACTCTGATGTCGATTCACCATAGACCGACCAGAAGATCCAGCTGTGAAGAGATCGTTAGTTGAAGAATATTGAACCCAAGTAGTGGATGTTCTGGAAGGTGGCAGCGTAGAATAGGAATGGTCGGCGAAACAGAACTTTTATCGAAACCGTCAAGATCAACTTGGATGAGCTGCGCACTCAGCGAATAGAATGAATCACAGATATAACCCGAGTGGAGATTGAAAAGCATAGAGAATCGTATAGAATCAAAGGCTGAGGAGCGGGAAGAAGCAGCGGACATCGAACAAAACAACTATTTTGTCCTTTGAGCTGTTTGTCGTCAATTTTTGAACGCCCAGTCCACTACTTATACACAAGTGAATCACACCATAAATTGAAAGATCTTCATCCTGGGCCTGAACCAGTTGCTAGAAATTAATGAGATAATTTCTCGAGGAACTCGAAGAGTTTCTAATGGAACTTATTGATGAATATATTCCAAAGTTTTAATTCATGATAAATAATTTCAAATGATTTTTTAAAATAAAGATTTTTTCATGAAAACCGATTAATCTAAGAGAATATAAAAGGATTCATGAGAAGACTGTGTATGAACTTGAACAGCTTTCAAACTTTTTGTGATTATTTTGTTCAAAAATCTAAAGGGTTATCAAGGGCCCAACGTAAACTACATAAAACAGTTTAGTGCATTGAGGAATGTAGTCATCATCATGCATGAATATTTTAAGATAATTCAACTTAATGTCACTGGTTTCAACAAGAGAGTACGGACCGGAACAATTGGCGAAGACCACTGCGCCGCAAAGGCACTAGCGATTGGAAACTCGGTTCGTGGAACTGCAAATCTCTCAACTTAATCGGAAGCACACACCACTGGCGGAGACAGAGGTGGGGCACCACACGATGCAATCACACCATTGTTCTCAACGGCTATTATTCTTGCACCAAGCGGTGCCCCACCAAATAACAATAGCTGGCTCCACGCAGTGGCACACACATTCTCGCTGATGTGCTCAAGGACCGTGGATTCTTCACCGTAGCGCTGCAGAAGGTTTGTTGGAAGGGATCAAAACTCGCACTACCGAACACAATCCGCGATGAGACACAGCACATACGTCTGGCAAATTCAAGCTACCGACACGGAATGTAGTTGGTCAGTTATTGTTGGTTGTCGATTAGGTTTCAAAGTTTTGCGAACTTAAATTTAAAATGGTTCTTGCACTAATATTCATGAGTATTGATGTTTATTCGCTGAATATGAAATATTTTTTATAAAGTTTTCCAAAACTAGGAGTTAGAAAATCTCAAAAGTAGGTCCCTTCCTGTTCAAAATCCTGGCTATGCCCATGAGTACCGCGAAGTACCAACGGAACGCATTACCTAGCATTTACCATGCCTATTTTTTCAATGTGCTTAAAAAATCACGAGAAATGCATAAACATTGCCAGATGAACTGTTTTTGTATCGTAAGGTATCCAACATATAAACTTTAACACAAAATACAATTCCTGTTCTTCGCAGCATAGTGAATGTGACAATTTTGTTTTTTATTACTTTACTCCATTCTATCAGCATCGAATTTGGCTGTAATGTTCAATATCGCTCCCCATATTGGGTTCCTTGAAATGCGATTACGTGCTTTACGCCGAAGGGGAATGTTTGAATTATTCATCCGTTGGTTCTGTCATAGCGGTGAGTTCTTGTAAACTACGTCCAGACTACAGGGTTATCACATGTTATTCGATTTATCGACGTCAAAAATGTCATCAACATAATCAAACAACATATTAAATGCTCGTTGTTCGAACATAGTATTAGGCTGTGTTGCATTTCCTCAGTGAACCTGTTATTTTTGTGGCTCCGTTTTGTCAATCAAAAATAGAACGGCATTTGATGAACAAGTTTGTGTCTATTAACATTTGACTACTTGCTTCCGCTTGATTTATTAATAGGGTAGAAGCACCCAGTTATCTCTGTAGTGTCATCAATAAATCAACATGCATTTCCGTAACTGAATTTTTGGTGTTTACAAGCGTACAAATGGGAAAATATTCTAATTGAATTCCAAATAAAATTTATTTAGGTATACAAGTAACAAAATAAAGCCACGAATTTATGTTCCTACTGGATTTTTTCCAACTATAATTGTTATTGGGGCACGCACATGCACGTTCATGAGTAAACAAGTCGATTGCATACATTCAGACATCTTCGAATCATGAATTATAAAAATGCATCTACTTGGGTATAATTTTAGTTAAGGCACATATCGATGCTTTCTTCAGAATATTTACTTTGTGCGAGGTTTTCTATAATCATGGAATGCAGACGTCCGGTGAGTGAAGGAAGTATCTAACATACGCCCATAAATCGAGTGTAAGACGCTAATTAGCATACTGTGCAGTGTTGTGCAAACAAATGGGGTTAGTGCATTTGTTAACTATTTCGCAGTCCGATTGTATCGAGGCTCGGCCGGAATTATATTTTATTTTAACAATGTTATATAATCATAGAGCTTGTTACTTACAATTAGGTTTTTCTCAATAATTTGAGCGTACCCTTTAACTTAGAAGTATAAGGTTTTGTTGTAGGAACCTGTTGTGGTTGAATACGATAAACTCTCGATTCTCTACGCTAAATATCTCAATCATCCATACTCATGCGTATAAACTTATTCCCATTAGAATACTGACAGTTTTGACCTAAGCAATCATGGAAGCTAGGAGTCAATCTTAATTGAAATTGGATTATTGGATTGCTGTTTTCGCATAATACTACCGTATATAATTTTTACGTTTTTGTTCCGCATATCGCTTAGAGAATAAAAATTGGCAGTGATGTTGGCTCACTAATTCCCTTGCTTTGGATCTCTAATAATTTGGTAGACACAGTAATGTCTCGCAAATAGCAAAACCAAAGGGTCTACCTGGGTTGTGCGTCAACAGCATTCTCTCGTACACACTCGTACCTACTTATTGCTGATGCATTCAAGAACCATTTCTCAAACAAACGTCATCTCATCCCCGGCTGCATGCGAAGGATAAACTTAGATAAATATAGTTACACATATGCTAATCAATAAATCAATAAACCCTAAAGGGGATACGTCACGTTCGATAAGGATCTGTTCACCGGCAAGATGTGTTATTTAATTTGTTGATGGTGGTTTGGGCACCGTACATGGTGAAAGCACCGATCGAAATAATGACTTCCATTTAGTCGCGCGCAGTACAATTATTATCGCGGTTTGTTGTAGCAGGGTGCTATCCAGCATAGGCGTGCGCACCGTTGCAAATAAACCCTCGCCCCGATATAGGGGACGATAATAAGTATAGGTGTAAAGAGAATTTGTAACTTTTGAATTTCAAACCATTTGCTTTCAAGTTGGAAGTCGACATTAGCAGCATTCAACAACAGCGAAGAAAATGAGGAGAAACTTTTTCATTTTTTGAAGAAGACTCAATTGCTAGACAAAATTTAGCACTATACAAAGAAGTCCATTTGTTTGCTTTCTGTATAACGCCTAACTTGAGGAGAATGACCTTATTATTAAAACCTCTATAATAAAATATATAAAATAATAATTTGCTTTCATTCATACGTAATCCCTTTTTTCAGAAAATAACATAGCTCTAAGACGAAAAAGCTTGAGAAATTTGATAAGTATCTCGGTTTTATAAATTTATTCAATGATTTTTATAATTTTCTCTATTATCCAAAGACCACCACGATATGAGAATAATAATAATTTGGTATTAATTTTACATATTTTCGATGGTTATTCCCATTGTTCAAAGGTCAGAATTAAATATCCAAATAATTACCATTTGTAAATATGTATGTGATATTTATTCAGAAATCTTCATATCTAAATTCTTTATTATTATGTCAAATGGTGCCTAATGGCAAACTACTCTCAACTTAACGGCTAGTTAAATGTAGTTGCTCAGCTCCTGTAATGATAACGAGAAATGATCAACAAAATGGGTCCAAATAACTCGCAACATTCTAATCTGGAAAATTCATGGTGCCTAAATAAGTTCATTCTCCCGTAAAATATAAATGGCTTTGGGATAGAGGTCTATGATTCGCATGGCTCAAAATATTATATCACCTAAGAACACCTTCAATATGCAATGAAACGCCCTCATTTCGGAAGCCCCGTCTCTGCCTATGCACAGCAGTTGGTTTCAAGTGCGCGACCAAACCAAAGCAAAGCATTATTATCGCGCGCACATTAATACCTACTATTCATTATTGCTGTTCAATCATAGCGCGCGGCGGTGCTGGTCGGCACTAGCAAAGATAATTCAGCGCGTTTCCACACCGTTGTTGACCACCAACCTATCGACCGTCATTGTCACGCTCGGACTCTTGACAACCTGACGCATCGTTCCCATCGGTGGCGTTCCACATTCTTAAATACGACTGCCGTTAGTTACGTATCGCGCCGACCGCAGGTTCTAACCGTTGGAGATTTTGTGTGATTTATTGAAATTACTTAAAGTATGATCATTCTGAAATTCTCCAGTAAACATTGTATTAACTGATACCTTTATGTTTTCCCTTTTTATTTACAGATTTTCCACCTACGTGACATCCGCTGGGAGCGCTCCCAGTTTCTGTCCAAAAGCTTCCTCGGCTTCCTGGCGTTCAATCTTCTGCCGTACACCTTATTTTTCGCGGAGATCGCCTACACGCGTCTGTTCTCTGGACGGAATACGCACTTTTTCAACGGATGTTATGCGGCCCTGCTCCTCATTGTGGTCATCTTCTTCCTGATCTACGGCGTGGAGGTGTTTTTCAAGGTTAGTCACTTTTTACGTTTGAAAACTAGAAATTGAAAATTGATGAGGTTTTACTTTTAAATAAGTGAATATACATAAAGTTATGGAAGAACGGCTCAAAAACAATGTTCTTTCGAAATAATATTTTTAATTATTATAAAACTAACTGAATAATACGGACTTTCTTCGGACTACTCGTTGAACTTTTCGGCATAAGTGCAGCTGCAATGATGCATTCCTAATTGTTTTTTCTTCGAGCGTTTTGAATTTCTTCTTAATTCTTCAAAATTTCTTATTTTTTGATTATTTTATAATTTTTCCAGCAACATACATAATTTTCCCCATGGCTCATATTGTGGCGCGTATAAATATAGGTATATTAATGTAAATGATGTTTTATGTTAGATCAAGGTATATTAATGATGTTTGCAACCTGAATGATCTATATTACGCTGCTTGGGAAACACTGTAAAGCCAGATAAAAATACAATCTTTTAAATCGGTGATTACTTTTGCGAATAGTAGGTATTACTTTTGATTACTTCTGTGACGAACAAAATCCAAACTAATAGCTCCCCAATAGGGTAGACCACACTTATATAAAATAAAAACAAAAAAACAAAATCATTTCTTCGTGACGTATACCCCTGAAAATAAAGTTTTTTTTTGCTCCCAGAAGCAACTGTAAAAATTTCAGCCAGATCCGTTCTAAGTGGATGCTCAACGAGCATGAAGTTTATATGGGAAAATCGACTAAATTTAAAAATGCATACTTTCCACTTTTTTACCTCTTGCCCGCTCATTAGTGACATTTCCAATCTTTACATTTAATTGCGAAGTGGCTCCCGAAAACCGCGAAGAAGTAGGTGGGCAGATGGTTCCAAGGTGTCTTATCCTACGACTCTCCAATAGCATCAAGCAGGATTCTTTTTCTAAAGATCATGTGTGGACCATATTGTAACGCTCCGTATACTCCTGGCATAGGTTAACGAATTCCAAGAGTCCTTCTATTTGGTATTCATCGATTACGAAAAATCTTTCGATAGTCTGGATCGCAAAAATCTGTTAATTACCCTAAGGCACAACAGAGAGCTACGGATAAAATTGTCGGCCGCAGTTTGCGGAGCCTCCGCAGACTGCGTGGTTGGCGACGTGGAAGTTGAATGGAGAAGACTTTTATGTACAGCACAGGCCACTCCGGCCTTAGCCCGGTAATAAATAAATCATTAGTAAACGGTAACGTCAGCTTGTTTACTCGGTCACAGATGTGATGACAATACTGAAAATAAACACTAGCAGCTACTAGCAGTAGCACAACATTAGAAGATTGGACACTTAAGTGATACTAATGTTATTTTTGAAATATTTTTCTAGACTGCTATCAGGAATCAAGAGGGGGTTTAAACTTGATTCCAATCTAAGAACAACATTACAGGGGTATGAGTATTATTATTTGCAGTCAGGAAGCATCTATGAAGGAAGCATTGATGTAGTATTTACTTAATTTACTTAATGACTTACCGACAACTTCATAAGCACTACAAAATTGGAAATTGGGGAAGGTTTTCGTTGAATCAGGATTTCCTTGTAGCTGGCAATGTAACCATGGTAGATCTTGACACGTAGCACATTACGTAGAGGTGCATTACGGGAAATATCCCAGAATTTGTTTCCTATATTTAAAACCAATCAAGGGACATGTGAAAACCGTGAAAATCGATTTTTGAAGAAGTCGGTTTTAATACGGCTCTGGAGATTTACGCGGATTTTCGTTTATTTCTACGCGGATTTTGGGATTTCTGTGGTTTTGATTTACCATTTCGCGTAATCTCCCGTGTTAAAACCGACTTTAGTATAGTACCGTACTTAGTTACTTATTATGAGTTAGGTATTTTAATCTAGATTTGCTGCTGAATGATATAACTAGGGGTAGTGAAAATTCGCGGCAAAACTTTCAAAATTTCGTGGCCAGCCAATTCCGGAAACATGAAATTTCGCGATGACCTAATTTTCGATATAAAAATAAAGATATTTTTCTTAATCAAATGCAACAGTATTAATCGAATTTAATAGACAGATATTTCCCCATTAATTCGGAAAGCTGAAGGAAGCGGTCCCAGTTTGCCAAACGATGTTGTCTGGCGGAGCACTGAAGTGCTTTGGTGTACGGATTTTGATGCATCACGGTATTGCTTCATCTTGTTCGAAGCACCGACGAATGCTTCTCGTTGCCAATGAGATAGTCCCTTGTGCCTCGATACTTGTTAGCAAATCCATAATTTTGTTATAGAACAAATGAATAACACGTGACAAATCTTTCGAACTATATCAAGAACTCAACCGACAGGCGTTGATGTGCTTTACCTGATGGAAACAATATTTCCCTTTGTTTCTCGATTCTAGAGCAATTCTTGGAGCTCAGCCAATGCATTTGTGGCAGCTGATACTTCGAGCCCTTCAACATTTTTCTGTAGTTTTCAGCAGAACAGTTTTCATCGTTCTGCTGCTCACGTTTATATGCTTATTGATCGTATTTACCACAAAGGGTTACATTGCAACTTGAACAAAACAAACGATCACCATCCTCGTGCGAAATTTCCTTATGGTCTTGTTTTACACGGTCTGGCGCAAGAAATGTTCACTGCTTTCAGCATTTTTCAAAATTGTGTCTCCGATCGGAAGATCAAATCCTAACTTCTCACAAAGGCGTCAAATTTACCGAACTTCGCGGCCAACACAAAATTTCGTGGTTTTCGCGGTCTTTATCTACATATTTCCTTAAAAAAAAGTTCAACGGTTTATAACTTGTTTCCTGCTGCTCTAGATATTATTTTGAATACGGAAAAATGGCGCTCAATTTGACATCACGGGTGAAGTAGTTACGCTAACTGAGAACTCGGTTCAAAATTTAACGACTTTAGTCAAATTAAATACGTATCACGGTAAATTTTTGTGAAAACCGAGAAGTTCAGTAATTAGTTTTGTTTTAAATTTTACAGAGGGCCCGCCATTGCATGAGTATTTATCTTGTGTGGCAAGTACATTGGATACACTATGCCCAGGGAATCGAAAATGTGTCTCACCCAAAAAAATCCTGGACCGGGCCGAGAATCGAATTCGCCATCTTCGGATTGGCAATCCTACCATTTTATCTGCAACAAATATGGAGAAGTAATTGTTGTGAACTTTTCAAATTGCGATAACTTGTATATTTTAGAAGTAAAACATAAATTATGTCAACAGATGGTTATGTCTATGTCTAGACATTGATAACTGATACTTATTTAACCAAAAACATCATCGAAAAGTCGAAAACCCTGGTTATTATAGAACTATCTTCTCATTAGGCCTTTTTCGGGCATATTCTTTACGTTTTCCTAATTCGGACTCTAAATAAGGAACTCGTTGCTCTCTTGCAATTGCATGGTTTAAGGATCATCTACTTGTTTGCTTTAATTCGGGCAAATGCGTACTTTAAAAGAAGACGAGTCTGTTATTCGTTTGTGTTGCAGACTTGCAGGTCAGTTATCTATTAAGCGAAGTCGAAATTCTTAAATGGTGCATTATGCAGTCTGAAGAGATTTGGACTGCAATTCCCAAAAGGGTTATTGGTTATATCAATGCAACCTCATCTGACAGTGAGAGGACGCGTAAAGATACCTAGTTGGTTATCACTAATTGGTTTTCCAGCTGAGGGTATGATCGGTGTGATTGAGTTATTGGTAGTTTTCTTTCTGGTTCCGAAAACGTATTAATGCGTCAATACAGAAAAAAGGAAAATAAGAAAAGTGAGTGGTCATGGGGGATTATTGTTACTGGCAATCTAGCACATTCATTCTCCTGTACCGATTATGTTTTTGTGTTTTGGCAAACGGCGTGATAAGCAGCATATGACCCGAAATTGTTTACGTTGATACGCACTTGCCGATAAGCAACAGAATTGTGTCAAGTTGTGAATGTGACATTGCACTCGCTAGATTGCAAATGCACTTTTCTTATCTGGAGGAAACGCTGAGTACATTTGCACTGGCGTTAATTTTTTTATGATTCTTGATTGGAAGTGATTTGCCAACCTCTCCAATCTGTGTTAAGTGCATAGTACACCGATATTGTATTTACACGTTTGTTCTACTCTTACGGTACTTGAGTTCTCGCTACTTGTGAAAGTTAATGCAAGATTGTATATTACGTATGCATCAGAGTATAATCAGTTTTACGTAATTCTTCTTTCATATAATGAGTTGAAAACATGTTTTGATTGGGTCTTGTCAAAACTTGGACTTGTCTCGTGGTCGGTTTGAGTGAATTTCCCTATATCGGATCTCTAAAATTAGTACACTCAGAATAATCTGCACGTAATAGATATGTGTACACTAATAGATTGTGATCAGTTAACCACGCATTTGTGATTCATTTGTTCGACTAATAAAACTCGTTTTGCGCTAATGAAAAATATGTGCAGCTGCTCGTGATATCTATTACACTAATTTGTTTTAAGTGCGTTCTAGGATAGTGGATGGTTATGTGCACACACTTAAGTCTTAAAATAAAATTTTAAGGATTTTCGCCTATAAATATGTGCGGATTATCCTCAGTGTAGTTGACCATTTTATCGCATTTTTAGAGTATAAGATGACACGGGTTTTCAGATCTGCAAACGGCAAAAGGTGATCATTTTGAAACCAAAGAAACGGGTTGGCGTCGCAGGAATTCGATCGACGGAATGCCGTTATCTGCAGTGTTGCAGCAGGAGGGTTTTCCCGGTGCGTTAGTAATGTCGAATGCACTCCGATGACAAAGAGGAAGATGATATTGAATATTGATGTTTTAGCATAGCATAGCATATGTGATTGTACAAATCGTGGGTGGCTATACAATGCTCAATTGAGCAATCTTCTGTATATTGTGGCATAACGGTACTTTCCCCATACAGAAGCAGTTGTATACTTGGCCACGTCCTTACAATTACGGAAGGATGGAGAGGAATGTTAGTTCAACATCTACTAGTGAAGATGCATACTACCATACTGCCTGTAATCGCATAACTGTCCCATATGACTTTCCATCATTTTTGAGTTTTGATGACGAATGGTTATATTTTGGTTTATATTTTTATGCTTTTAAATAAAACTGTGTAATTTGTTCTAAAAATTTCGAAAAAAATACCAAGTCGATTTGTCCCATCTTGAAAGTAACCGCATTTGAGTCCCATTTGTTATAAAGCTTAATACACAATAGAGATGAAATGCTAATTTGGAAATATTCTTTTTAATAATTAATAAGGATTTAGATTTGCCTCCGCTTTTATCTACGGCTCACGTTCGAATGACTTTATTGAAAATCATCTCTCTACGAGAGGGTTTAAACATTTGATTTTACCGAGTACACTCTAAAGTATTTTGTTCAGAGAACCTGAATATTACACCATTGTGAAAGTAACCGTACAATATGTCCCATAAACATGAATTTTAACTGACTCTGGTTCAGGAAGATTTTCTTTTCTTGTTTTTATTATGACAAATATTCTTAGAACTGTTATCCCGGCCAGCGGATGATGTTTAAGGCCTGGTCATACCAAATTAAGAAGGAACAGAGTAGAAACGCATTGGATATTGTTTCCCAAAAGATTACTAAACACTTGATCTACCATAAGTCTATGCAAATACGTTGGGACAGTGTCACATTATCTTTTGTGGATATACTAATGTCCAGAGGATGGTTGGCTTGCTCTGTCGCTGTTTCACATATTTCACAACTTTCGTGTTCTCATTTCACGATAAAAATGAACATTTTTATAATTCGGCTTAAAACTAGTCTAGAACTCTTATTACAGGAAAGTACGATAGCAATTACAATCGTTTTGGTGCATGTACACGATGGTAATGCGAAATACACGATTTTTAATTCTTCATGTAACTTCCTACAAATTCAACGTAGTGGGACAGGATATGCGATTACTTTCCTTTCCAACAGGCAAAGTAACCGCATATCCTGTCCCATGGATTATTTTCGTAAAAATAAGCTAAAATTATTTTAATAATGCAAGGCATAGTAAAAGATACATATTTTTACACCACACTGGCGTGAAAAATGTTGGAAAAGCATTTCAATCAAGCAACGCTGAAGAAAATATTGATTATATTTTAAATGATCGTTTTCTCGATTTGCTATTTTTTCATATGGGACTGATATGCGATTATAGGCAGCATACTACCCATACTACTTTCATTGCATTAAAATGCTTTATGACTTCCTGTGAGATGTCAGTAAATCTGCTCATCGAAGCACTTAACACCTGTTTAATTAGCTTTTAGACAAAACAAAATCTGCGCTCTTTTCGCTTATAAAGCTAGGTTCTCTTTGGTAGTAAATTCCTGTTCCATACTACTCCATTCTCTTGAAACTCTGCTATGCTAAAAAACACTACAAATTTTTGAGCTGAATCATAAAGACAAATAACAACATTGTTTTATATTGTAGATGAATATTCTCAAATGATATTCCACTGGGTAGTTTGAGTTACTTGCCGGGGAAGTGTTCTATTCTACATTTTTTGATAACAAATTTATCTCATCATTAAAGAATGAAAAAAATTCGTTGGAATTTTTTTGTAAGTTAATAAATTCTCGTGCAAAAAATGATAGCTCTTGAAAAAGGTATTGTAAGAAAAGCTTGCAAAATTGTAAATTTGATCTTGAAAGGAATCAGGGCCTTCTATTCAGAAAGACATGCAGACCAACATCAGATTTGCCAACCATTTATGATGACTCTCGCACTATTTTTTATTATTTATTTTTTTAATTCTCTTACTAGTTACTTATGCATAACTTAAGATTTGATAAATTTCATGACTTATATTTCATAAACATATTTATAAAATCTCAAATTGTACAAATCGTTAAGAAAACGCTGATAAATAATTGAAATCTAGTGGTCGCCGCACCAATTCCGTCATGCCACAGCTCTGTATGCTCCAATCTGTTTAACACGTGTGCTTTGAGCTCCTAGACTAAAGTCTCAATTCATCGTTTATTTGCTTATATTTATTCCACAGGTCCGGGGTGGTTTTGTGTACGATTTCGGGACCGTTCCAAACAGCGAAAATGTCAACGCTTCCCAGCTGCACCAGTCACGCTTCGGGCTGTTGAGCCAGGCGATAATGCTCATTGTCATAATAGGTTTCCTCACGTCGGAAACGTTGGGCGACTTCTGGAAGAAAAAGTATGACTGCATCATCAGTTTTTTTGTTTTAAAACATTTTAAGAGTTTCGTTTTATTTCGCACAGAGTTCCAGTATACTCACGCAACTGGCACGACATTGTATTCCGTTTAGCCGAGGTAGGTGTTGCTCTGTGGTTCCCCTGCTGTCTATGGAACTCCATGGCACCGGAACAGTTATGGATTCTAAATCCACGCAAACTCCTTACGCGCCAAATAGATCCGGTTGCGGCCGGTGCCGGCAGTTCCAAGGAACCGGAGGCTTCCACTTCGAATGCCGAAGAGGGACAATCGTTCCTCGCCAAAAAAGACTGCTGGATCTGCTACGACGGCGAGAAGCAAGAACCGTTGATTCAGCCGTGCAAGTGCACCGGTGACGTCAGCTCCGTGCATCATGAGTGCTTGCGGCGCTGGCTGGTGGAGAGTTGTGCCAATTCCGATACCGTACTAAAATGTAAAGTGTGCGAATCGCCCTACGAGATCGAAAGATCGAATCGGTGAGTTTACTTAACTCGTCTTAATCCCAAACGACATCTGTTTTCATAGGCAATTAATACAAACAATTGACTTTATCTTCTCTTGCGATTCAGTCTGGACTGGGAGAAAGGCTTCACTATTCAGCACTGGGCCAAGACGATCATCATTGTGACGCTGATGTGCATAACAGGCGCGGGCGCATGGGTAATCATTCAGCTCAACGAGGATTCGTTCGTCCGGGTGCTAGTGGCTGGGTTTGCCATCATCATCGGCTACATCCTGTTCAAGATGCTTGGCGAGAACACCGTAACGGCGATCGAGCGCGCCAAGGTGAGTTCGATCAACATCGTTACCTCGTCGAGTGATCTGAACAACAGCGAAGTGCACGAAAAGCTCAACACTATTTGTCAGGATGTGGAATGCAAGTAAGTAGAGGACGAATTATCTACTCACCAAACAACAACAAAAATAAAAAAAACTGTGACTGAACCGTAGGCGAAGTAAAGGGTGAAGACGGTATGATTTGAATATGGTTCTTTAGGTTTAATGAGAATGTGTTTTAGTCGATATGATGGTATCGTGTAAGTTGTTTTAGTAGCCTGTGGAAGGCGGATTCAAGCCACACACAAAAAATGGAAGCATATTTAATGAAAGGCCCCAAAATACCTGAGATTTATTTTACGCAGTGCCGATCGAGCTCCCGAGAATTTTCGAACAAATATAGCTTTTTATATATTTACTTTTACAACCATGTAGCCTCGAGTAAGGTCGCAGAGATACAAATCTCATAAATCCAAGTATCAGCGTTCAAAACACCCCACATTATTTACATAAATAATGCATTTATCTGTATCCTAAACGTACAGGTCATATTATTTGATAACCCCGCTGTGAAATTATTAAACCTCATCTGCGATCTATTTCGAGAAATATCGGTAAAAAATATTTAATATTTTCCATTTCTACATACGTTTTTAGTTGAATCCCTTTCTTTGTGTTATAGTTGATATTATTATTTCTTATAATGTAGCTTTATTGATTAGCAAACAAATTGCGATACTTATGAAACAATTACGCGTTTGAACCGTACTAATTCTGAAATATTTTATTTTTTATTATACGCGTTATTTGCATACAAATTATTCGAGCAAGTTAGTTAACAGATGTAAGCAAAACGAATACAATTATCTTATCCATCTAAGATTAGTAAAGAAGTGATTGGATCGATTTCCTTCCGTGTGACCTTATTGCGGATGAAACCTCAAACAACCTAATCGGTAAACGAGTAGGGTTTAAATCATGATCCAGCCGAGAGGGACTGAGAGTTTGAGTTTGTTTTAAGTAGTTGTTTTTAAATGAGTAATAGTTGGATATTGATAGTCGGCAATAAGTTCATTGCCGTGAGCATAGCATAGTATGCTTGCATAGCTTTAGCTAAATGAAGGAAGAAAATGTTGCGAAAGTTAAACTAAAATAACCAAAACGTATAGATATTGCACCGGAGCATATAATCATTTATGTTAAATTAGAAAAGTGAAATAATTCAATTTTTCTTATTATTTTCAGAAATTTTATAAGTAGGT
Organism: Armigeres subalbatus; assembly: GCF_024139115.2. Taxonomy (NCBI): domain Eukaryota; kingdom Metazoa; phylum Arthropoda; class Insecta; order Diptera; family Culicidae; genus Armigeres; species Armigeres subalbatus. The sequence continues at coordinate 307,490,204 of NC_085140.1, forward strand.
GAATTTACTATCTCTCAACCAATACACTTTTACACATTCACTTTTCGGAAATAGAAAGAAAATAGATAATATTTCGGCCAAAATAACCCGTGTGTGATCTCAAAGCATTTTGGAGTGATTCGATTTTGATCAATTAGGAACCGGAAGGAAATCGATATTTGAATAACGTTTTTAATGCAGTAGTTAAAATCGTGCATGAGTTTTTCGTAAACTACATGCAACAACGGACTGTTTCTAATTAAAAAAAAAGTGTAGCACAAAAGTGAACATTTTGAAGTTTTTTTTTACTTGCAAGCCGAAATTAATTCAACTGCGCACGTTTGTGATGGTTTTAGTTTTAGTTTGCAGAAAAATATAAGTAGTGCGGCAGTGGATTCGGTTTGCTGAAGCTTGTTTTGAGTTGATTGCTGCTATTTCATGATCTAAATTCTGTTAGGTTATCAAAATACAAGCGAATACGGTCCGAAACGTCTAGCATTTGAGTCTGTAAGTCGACATGAGGAAATTCTAACGAATACATTTTCCTGTATCTTTTGATCATTGAATGAGAAGAATACATACACTTTTACCTTAAAACAGGTTAAATAATGGACAATTTGAATGTAAAAACCTTGAATCGAAATAACAAAAATATAAAAGAACATGTTTTGAATTATGTCCGTTTGGTGTATACAATGCTGTAGAACATAAAAGAACGCCTTTGGCTCCTATCGGGTAAAGATATCAAAAGTTGAAGTGGAGCTACCTGATACCTGGTTGGCTACAGCGTCGATACACCTTTGCAAACACATCGTCGGTCTTGGGCGATCGTTCCTCCAGTTCCCCGAACGTTTAGGGTCGCCAGGTCCGATTCCACCGCGTGCAGCCAGCGTGTTCGTGACCTTCCACGAAGTCACCGGTCTCTATCTGGTTCTTTGATGATTATGGTTTTTGCTATTTTTTCTTCCGACATTTGCACTGTAACCAGCCCACTGAAGTCTGCCGTATTTTATACGATTCACAGTTTTTCCTCTTTGTTTACTTGATACATCACATAATTCATGCATTTGCGCCATGCCATTTTTGAGTATTGTACATAGAACTTTTCGCTCAAAAACCCCGAAAGCTTTCCGGTCTTTTCTCTTTTAACGTCCATGTTTCATGTCCATGAAGGGCCACTGATAGAATCAGAGTTTTGTATAGAGCAAATTTTGTTTCCGTCTAGATGTTGCAGGACTTTAGCTGGTTACGTAATCCATAAAAAGCCCCATTCGCAGCAGCGATACGTCTTTTCGATTCACGGTAAACGTCTTTGTCAAAAGTTAAAGGTTATGACACGTAAAATTATCCTAGCTCCACACGCACTCAAATTGCTCAGAAATTTTGCATAACACTCACGCGAAAAATAACGTAGCTGATCTGTTTTTAACAAATTTAGTTTCAATCAAAGTTAATTGTCTATTTTACGGGTATTGGAGGTCAATGGAGGTCCTTCGTAGCTTAGTTGGTTAAAAAAAGCACCAGTCTAGCGTACTGAGGCTCGTGGGTCCGAGTCCATCGAAGGAAAGTGGTTACCTCCAATACATTTTTCAAATCAAAATCTCTCACATAATGTACATAATCACATATGAGTTTTCAGAACATTACTATGTTTTTACATTTCGATTCGAGTTTACTCAAAACTTTGGTGATTATGGCTGTATATGCACGTAAATGATTTAGGCGAGCTTGTGTTAGTGTCATTGAAGTCCCGACATTTTAAAATAATCAGTGTTACGTGATTTTCACATAAATAAATAAAAATCAACATTGCGTCGGAGAAACGGGAAAAAGACGGGTGTAGTACATAGCTAAAAAGGATTGTGCCACGTTTGGCCTAAAGTCGTTTGGCATAAGGTCGTTTGGCCTAAAGTCATTTGGCCTAATGGTCGTTTGGCCCAGAGCATTAGTGATTAATCATAGATTTAATCATGATTAATGAATAATGGATTATTTAATCATTATCCATTAATCATAATCATACAAAAAATACGATTCAATCATTAATCACTAATCGTTAATCATAAATTTATGAATTTAATCATTAATCACTAATCATATTGACGAATATTTTGAGTTTATTCATTAATCATTAATTATAATCATTGCATGCATCGCTTTTATTCATTAATCTTTAATCATAATCATACAATTTTAAAAGTAAAAAAACATAATTTGGTCAAAAGTTTACTTGATTATTGGTCACTATGCAAATCATTTAATTTGATTATTCATAATCATTAATCATTAATCATGCCGATCGTTAATCGTTAATCATTAATCATACACATATTGTGTCAACATTTAATCACGATCAGTAATCATTAATCATACTTCAAACGTTTTATTTATTAATCATGATCGTTAATCATTGTCAAAAATTAAATTAATCATTAATCATAATCATTATTCATTTTTGAAAATAAATTAATCATTAATCATAATCTTTAATCATAGAGTCGAATGATTTAATCATAACAAACTTAATCATTCATTGGAAGCTTTATTCATTAACGCTCTGTAGGCCTAATGGTCGTTTGGCCTAATGGTCGATTGGCCTAATGGTCGTTTGGCATAATAGGTACATATAGGCGTAAACGATTGAAATATATTGTTATATGAAATTCTTTTTGTAGGTGCAAAATAAAGCCATGTGCATGTGATCAAAAAGCGAAATACAAACTAACGTTAAAATATTGCAAATCCCTTTTACAATACAATAAAATCAGGAATTTATAAGAAGAAAGGTATAAAAAACAATGAATCAGATATGTTTTGGCAATGTCGACATATGAAAACAGTATAACTTGAAAGAACTGATCATGCTTCAAAGAAGGCATCAACATTTTTGGAAAATGCTTGTCATATGCAATATCATAGCAACATGCAGTAAAACTCGAAAGAACAGCACATGCTTTAAAGAAGGTGTCAACCATATTGTTAAGATTGTATGTTTCCTATACAATGTCAAAACTGTAAAACTCAAAATATAAACCCCATTCGATTTTGGCATCACGTTCGGAACATTTATGTTGCCAAAATCGAATGGTTTTTGTTTTCTTATTATACTTTAACATTTCTTTACTTTTTGTGACGCTAGACACACTGTGACCCTTTTTTACATTAAGATACTCATTTTTCTTATATTTATGTTGTAAAACTATGTTGATTTTTCTCAAAATTGAGCCCACAGAATTTTATTTCGAAATGAAAAGTGAAATGAAACCCAATTTTAATCATCTTTGAGGGGAATTGATTATTTTTCGACGGAAACATTTTGTTTTATTTTTAAAAAATCAAAATGTTTATCCAGAATATTTTTTTTCAGGCAAAATATACATTGAAGAAAGCGAGTTTCCAAACAAAACATCAAAAACTGTACTTCAGACAATATTCGGCTAAAAATGAATTAAATAGCATATCAGCAGAATGAACCCAAACTTATGGCCGGTTTACCATATAGTGGGTGAACCCAAACCGTCTCCCTAATAAAGAAAACAATAATAATAAAAAAAAAACTTTTGGCCTATGCATACTTTGTACTTGAGTAAACATTTTGATTTTTAAAAATAAAACAAATTTTTTCCGCCGAAAATCATAAAAAAATTGGGTTCCATTTCACTTTTCATTTCGAAATTTTTTGGGCTCAATTTAGAGAAAAATCTATATATTTTTACAACATAATATAATAAGACAAATGAGTATCTAAATGTAATATTTTAGTACATAAAAAAAGGAAATTGTTGGTTTGAAATATCTACGGTGTAAGATCTACTCAAATTCTTTGTATCGAGCTAACAATACCCGAAATCGGATGTAAGACGGCGAAAATACGACCAAAAACTTTTGCCTATATTTTTCGAGGGTGAACCCAAATTTTTGGACGGGAGTGTACATATCGTATGTGACTATCGGATAATGTTGTTATACACCAATAATAGTAATGTGGATTTCCAAATGTAGCATTAAATAAAATATTAACATTTTCACATAATTTACTAGAAAGAATAATTTACGTTTTTCAAATTATGCCAAACGACCATTAGGCCAAACAACCATTAGGCCAAACAACCATTAGGCCAAACAACCATTAGGCCAAACAACCATTAGGCCAAATGACCATTAGGCCAAACGGCCTTATGCCAAACGTCATTAGGCCAAACGACTTTAGGCCAAATGACCTACAACCGCTAAAAAGCGCTTATAAAAAATAAACAAATTGCCATTAAAATTATCAAATTATAAATATTGACAATATCTATATCGAGAAAAAAATAACTTACACATCCCTTATTGCAGTCTCTTGGAGATGGCTGGAGAGATATTCGATCCGCCATTGGAAGCACTACGCACGGTGCCGGATCAGAGAAACGACTGGTATGACGGTATGTGAGCAGTTTGTTGAGGAGAAGAATGCAGCATGGGCAAGATTGCGGAACATACAAAACTCGATTTTTCGGAGGAAAAAACGCCAGCAGGAAGATCGAGACCGTGAAGAGACGGAGCAACTGTACCGCGCTAATAACGCATGAAAGTTCTATGAGAAGTTAAACCGTTCACGTAAGGGTCACGTGCCACAGCATAAACGGGAACCTTCTCATAAACGAGCGTGAGGTGATCCAAAGGTGGCAACAGCACTACGAAGAGCACTTGAATGGCGATGTGGAAGACAACGGTAGCGATATGGTAATTACCAAGGTTTGGGAGGATAAGTTTCTGCCGAAGTAGTGGATGGAAGGTGTCGTGTGTCCCATCATCTACAAAAAGGGCGATTAGCTGGTATGTAGCAACTACCGCGCAATCATATTGCTGAACACCGCCTACTAGGTATCGAGGTGGTTGATGAATTCGTGTACTTGGGCTCACTGGTGATCTCCGATAACGGTACTTGCACAGATTCGTATTTCTGCGCAGTAGGGGCAATCCAGAAACCACGTGGTCATATTTTTGAAGATTTTTAACCCCCCCTCCCCCATGTGGCTTATTGTGGTTATTTGGCAGACCCCCCCCCCCCTTCCCCCTTTGACCACGTGGTTTTTTTTCAAGTATTTTTTTTAAACCTTATATAACTGAAACATATGGTTAATCCGATCAATTTTGAAGATGGACAATTTTAACTGATTCAAAATCAAACTAAACCCAGCATGGAAATTTTAAATTTTCATTAATTCGAACATTTTGATTATGTTATCAAGTTGTAATGTGTATCAGGTATTAGTATATCTAAAACTCGCACACCTTCGATGCATCAGGAGGAAACAAAATTTGTAATGGTTTAGAAATATTCCAATATTATTTCTTTATTGGTGATTTTTTTAAAATAATTATGAAGTTCACCACTGAATATCTCTATAGATTCCTAAGAGTATTTGGGATATTCCGTAGCTCTGGAGGTACTGGAAATTCTTAAGATATATTAACCTCAGCGAAGCATCTGAACTGAACTGAAGGGCATACAAGTTGTATTCAGAATCTCAAAACTCTCTTCATTATGCCAAGATTCTATGATTCTAATCAGAACCGTAACACAATGTCCTTAATATTCCTTTGCTTGAATTATACAGTTTTGGCTTAAAATGCAAGTTTTCATTTTAAATCTACAGTCTTTAATATCTTTGGGTTCCTTTTGGTATTCTAGAATTTATTGTTATATTTTGGTATTTAACCCTCTCAGGACGATTTTTTTACATGGATTTAACGTACATATTTAGGGGTTTCCACTCGATCTTGCCAAAACTAGTATAGAAAGAACTAAAAAGTCGTACTTTTTTCGGGTGTCATAGGCCAAACTGCTCTGAAGTACATATCCTTGAAAGTATCAAAATCATGTCAAGAAACAAAATGTCCTAAGACATGATATTACGGAGTTTTGAAACGACCCGCTCAACCAAGTCCTGAACGATGTATCCGTGCATCGCTAAGCATCCAAGCAGGTCCATTGAGCCGGTGCGATTTCATTTATTACTTTCAAGACCTTCCATGAGTCGATGTTCTAAGATACGATATCGACTAAAATGATAACTCAGCCTAAAAAAATTTAAAAAATTTCCATAACAATTAGAAAATTTCCAATAAAGAAATCATGGAATTAGCAATAAAAAAATATCAAACTTTCTACAAACAATGCAAAATTTCCATAAACAATTAAGAATTTTCCACAAAACAAAAATAAATTAACACTTTTAAAACCAAAAATTACAAACATAAAAGAAGAATTTTCCATAAAGAAATCAAAATGTTCCACGAAAAAAATACAAACATTCTATAAATAAATCAATATTAGAAAAAAAATATTACAAATTTTTCAACAAAATAAATATTTTTTAAACCAAAAATTAAAACCTTTCCATGAAAAAATCAATAATGAGCATTGAAAAAAAAAAAGGAAATTTTCTATCGAAGAATATAAAAAAGCAATAAAATTAAGCATTTTTCTATAGCGTTTGAAGCTCATGGAAAATTTTATCAATTTGATTGCTTTTCTTTCTTATTTTCTTTTTTTATTGCTCTTTATTGATATGTGAGAAACCCAGAATTGCCCAGGTGTTGCAAATGTCACAATGAACTATTTGCAGCACCGCACTCTAGATCAATTTCCGTGCGTTTGTTTTCTTTTCCTCAACAGCTGACCAAAAATTGTATTTTAATGACTTTTTACATTTCCCCGTTAAATTCAATAACCTTTTGTATATACAAACCTTGCGGAACCCAAAACGAATCGATTAGGGGAAAATCTTGCAAATTGGTCAACCCGTTCGCGAGTTAAATCGTCAGGAAGGAAATCTCAACTAATTTTTATTATATAGAGATTATGTGGAGAAAAAAATATTTATTTTGTGAAAAAATTTGTAATTGTTTATTGCTAATATTGATTTATTCATGAAAATTTTGTATTTTTTCGTGGAACATTTTGATTTCTTTATGGAAAATTCTTATGTCACAATTGCAGTTTTTGCTTTTACAAGTGCTAATTTATTATCGTTGAATTTTTTTTCGGAATTTACGCTGGAGTTTTGTTTTTTTTTTCATTAACAATTTGTAGCAAAATTTCCAAGCCAAATTTTTCACAGAGAATTGTTCAAAAATCATTCGGAATGCCAGCACTTTATCAGGATTGTATGAAGTAAAGTCAAAGTTTTTACATGCAATTTCTTTACTGGATTCTTCCTGAATATCCACAAGAAATTTTTTTGAAGTTTTTTTCTTGGATTATTGTAAAAACATGAACATTTTTCAAAATTGTAGCTGCATCTGCGGCGGTGGCGCGGCGGATTTTTTCTTTATATTTTCCCATTTTTCCTTTCCAATTTTTTTTGTGGAAATTGAGACTGAATCGCAACCTGTTTTTTCGTTTATTTTTTTATGGAAATGGGCTAAGGCTAAGATGGTCAAATAACGCAGATACGCATCGACGTTGCGACCGACGCTGCGTTACCGGTTATTTTCGATGCACACCTACGTCTCTGGGCATCGGTTCTAAGATGCGCTTTGCGTTTAATGATTTGTATTTTTTACACCGCTATTGTTATTCACCAAAAACTTTTCGTATAAAAAAAAGACCACGTGGTTCAAGAGCAACACCCCCCCTCCCCCCATGTGGCTTATCGTGGTCATTTTACAAACCCCCCTCCCCCCCTATATGACCACGTGGTTTCTGGACGGCCCCTAAGTGCGGAGTGCATTGAAGAGAGAAGTAGAATCAGAAGGTCAATAATGTCTAGAAACCCTAGATTTAAAAATGAGCGGAATGTCATGATGCTACATTGCTACATGTTAGTTGTATGATTATTGTGGAGACATACGCCGTTAGACAAATCAGCCAAAGGCCGGTTCGATGAAGATGAAAATCGCACGTCTTTACATCTTAAAGCCTAGGGTTAAATATGCAAACTGGCCTTGAAAGATGTTGGCTAACTGTGTCATATATGCTGCAATAATGTTGTTGCTATGTCAATCGACTGTATTATTGGAGCCGCTTCGAGCAGTATTTATAACAGAGTGTCTACTTATCTGTAAAAACAAAATTCTCAGATTTTTCCAGGTGTTTTACATTAATGGAGTGGATTCATATCGCTCCACTACTACTAATTTATTGTACCGCACATCTTTCATCACGAAAAGCATGACGAAACGAGATCAAACAGATGTCATCTACACAGATCTGTCAGCTGCTTTTGTTAAGTTAAACCACTGCATCGCTATCGCCAAATTAGACAAATTAGGAATGAATGGCAATCTATTGGAATGGTTCTATCCGGCCGCCAACTAACGGTTGCTATCGACGACTGCAGATTTGATTCCTTCGTGGCTACATCGGGAATACCCCAAGGAAGTCATTTGGATCCGTTAGTCTTCCTACTACATTTCAATGACGTGAATTTTGTACTCGAAGTTCCCCGCCTATCGTATGCTGATGACCTAAAAATGTTCTTGCAAATCCAATCTGATAAATTCTCTTATTAAATCTCTACTCTGTAGTAGGTTTGGAAAGATAGAGAGCTCTACATTTATTTAGCATGCTTTTTATACATTATCTGGTCACTCATTTTATTATGTATACATCGTGTATACATCGTATACACTCATTAGATCGTGTATACATCGTGTAAATATCGAAAAAGGGATTTAGCTAAGTACCCGAAATGGACAAATCACAATCCATCGACGATTGCTATTTCCTTCAACGTCAGTTAGAATCCTTTGCCAATTGGTGCAACGTCAACCGTATGATAGTCAATCCGGCCAAATGCTCGATAATCTCTTTTTCTCGGATTAAAAATCTCGTTAGATTCGATTACAAGCTTTTGAATACCAGCATAGAACGTCTGAGTTATGACAAAGACTTGGGCGTAATTTTGGACCCCAGCTGACGTACTAGATGCATATTTCGTACGTTGTAGGTAAGGCTTCCAAAACCCTGGGCTTTATCTTTCGGATGGCTAAAGAATTTTCTGACATTTACTGTCTGAATTCTTTGTAAGACGAGCTCGGTGGTCTAGTGGCTACCGCTTCTGCCTTATAAGCAGGAGGTAGTGGGTTCAATTCCAAGCTCGTCCCTTTCCTACTTTGTATTTCTATCTTAGTTCTTTCTGTGTTTCACATTCTACCAGAGCGATTCCTACTGTTAAACCTTCAACACTAACAATCCAAAAACTTTCCGTGGCACCTATGAGAGGTCGTAGAGTTCTCTGCATCTTTCTTAAGTAGGTGTCCAACTGACCATCCTTCCCCTTCCTCAGCATTCGCAAGGACGTGGCCAGGACAGATCTCGACTATTGGAGAGTGCATTGCTTCCATCTAAAAGATAGCGATTAGTCCCAAATCAATATCTGTGGTAACGGATGAAAGTGTTGCTACTCTCATACAATAGTCTTGGCTTGTACCACCTACGAATTTGTGCGAAATGCTCAATGCTAATGCTAATTTACTGTCTGAATTCTTTGTATTGCTCACTGGTGCGGTCGATACTGGAGTATTGCTCCGCCGTTTGGAATCCCAATTGTACGAACGGTGCCGAACGAATTGAGTCCGTGCAACGACGCTTCCTACGATTTGCACTGCGTAGACTGCCGTGGAGAGATCCATTACGCCTGCCAAGTTATGAAAGTCGCTGTCGGCTTATCGATCTGGAGCCGCTAAGAGAACGCCGTAACACCGCTCGAGCTGTAATTGTCGTAGACGTTTTGCAAGGCCGAATAGATTGTAGCGACATTTTGGAACAGAATAATATTAATGTACAGCCGAGAGCACTTCGAAATAACGCTGTGTTAGGAATGCCATTTCGTCGGACTAACTACAGTATTGTCGGCGTAGCACCAAGTAAGAATTCGGAAGTCGGGACTTCCGAACCGAACTTTCTTCCGAAGTTTTATTTGCCAAACTAATTGATGCGTTGTTTAGCGCATCTGTAGGCGAATCCAGCGCACTACTTCCGAAGTTGGCAAAGTTGCCTGTATCTGGAGAAAAATCCAACTTCGGTATAAAAAGCGGTAAAAATTTATTCCGGGTAGACAATATGAACGGTAGTATTGAAGGATTACAGCGTACATTCAACATGGTTTCATATTCAAAGAATTTTTCACATCGCAATAGATAGCTGTTTTAGTGTTTGTGTCCATTTTCTGTATGCATATATTTTTTTACCATCATTAGGACATACAGTCACTCTCAAAATTGAGCGTACAGTATGGATTAGTTGACTACATTCGAAAATTTCAAAGGAAATTAAATGGTTGGCTCGGTTGTTTTTAATGTATTTCAATATTCATCCCTTCCTTCAATGTATGCGTACATTGTTGAAATTTTTTCTCTAAAGGTGCTAAAACTTTACAAAACATATCAAGGAATAGTTTCGGAAATTCTTTTGGAGATGCATTTAGCGATTCCTTTACGATTTGTTTTTTTATTCCTTTAGGTGTTTGTTCGAAAATGTCTTGTGAAAATCCTTCGGAAATACCTTTAATTAAAAAATACTTTGCAGTTTTCTTCAGATATTCTTCTGAATTTTTTTTATGAATTTCTTTGGAAACTTTCCTTTTAAAGAAACTTAAGAAAACTTCTTAGGGAAATGTTCCGGAAATATGTTTGGGAATTACTTCAGAAAATCTATAAGACTCATTTATTTGGGCCCCGGAGCTGCTCAAGTACCAGAAGGGCACTGTCTTAAACCCCAAGCCACTGGTCTAGCCACGGTAGCTTAGCGGGGGCGGGCGCAGAAGGCCTCTTTTAGCTCCGGGTCTCAGGGCGGGCTGGCTTAAAGAAGCTTTCGGAGCGTGAGAACCCTATCGAATGAGAATAGTTTGTAATTACCTCTTTTTTTATTCAAAATCGATGGTTGACAGGGTGGTCGTCAGTTACTGCTTGGTGAATGCGGCCGATGGTACCGTTGACACGTGGATGACGATGAAGGCTGTTGATTGCGGCCGACGAAGGCAACAACCGATGGCAACTGTTGATGGCGTCTGGCAAATGCGGCTTGAGAGTGGCTGGCCAGTACCTCCGGCGATGGTAACAGCGGACCAAGTGCGGCTCACGTATGCCGCGGACGAGGGTGGCTGGCGATAGTGTCCTTCGAGTGTGGTCCCACCGGGAATTGGTACTAGGCAATGCCAATCAAGTGTGGCCTGCGGTGGCTGCTCGAGAAAGCTCGATGAATGCAGCTCGATTGCCACGGCGAGTTCGGCTGACGAATGCCGCGGAAGAGAGTGGCTGGCGATAATGTCCGGCTAATGTGGATGTGGTTTGGCTTTCGAAGGCGGCTGACGAAAGCGTGCTGCGAGTGTGGCTCTACAGATGGTGGCCGGCAACAATTCAGGCCGGCGGTTGCCGTGCGGAAGGCCACGAACGATAACGAATGCGACTCGATTGCCGCGGCGAGTTCGGGTGACAAATGCCGCGGACGAGAGGAACTGGCGATAATGCACGGCAAATGTGGATGCGGTTTGGCTTTCAACGGCCACGGACCAGGGCGGCCGACGAAGGCATGCGGCGTGTGCTCTGCAACAGGTGATGGCGGCGATGGCGGCCCAGAAAGCCAAGGGCGATGACAAATGCGGCTCGATTGCAGCGAAGAGTGCGGCCGACACCAGTACCGCTTGATAAGCGGTCGTCGATAACGACCGGTCAATGTGGATGCGGGTTAGCTGGCAAATGTCGCGAACGCAGGCGGTCGACAATGGCGAGCGGCGAGTGCGGCTCAACAAATCCTAACACACGTGATTTGATCGTCTAAAAACTCCAAAAATGGGTCTCGCCTCTAACACAGTCAGTAACCAACTGCCTTCTCTTCTCAAACTCTTATTGAGCCCCCTTTTCACCTTTCAGCTTCAAACGCACGTACTGCATTTCCGATACTCTCTCCAATACCACCCATCGAAGATGAGTCCGACACTACGTTTCTGATGTCGACCACCCCATTCAAACTGACCGTTTATCTAACTTTGCTACTATAATGATGACTAAACTAAATTTCTCACGCTCAATATTAAAGGAACAATAACTAATGTTACCTGTTGGTAACAAATCCTTCAGAACTTATTCTTACGAAAACTCCTTCCGGAAATGTGTTGATGCAAAAATATGAGATTGCTGGGTCCAGCGTACCTAGCATCCAAGGTACCGGTACTATAAGTGTCAAACGGCCAAGTTATAGCCTATATTCAGACTACGCGATTTATGATCATAAATATCATGATAAACAACAACCTGATGTCATCCTCATACATTAAATTTTCTTTCTCCGCTTTAGGGCCGATGCTCACGTAGCGTGTTTTTAAGCTGCGTGCACGCCGCGTCCACGCAAGGAACCCGGCATCAAATGTAGTCGTGCACATGTTTAGGGCCGATGCCCACGTAGCCGATGCGTGCACGTGGCGTTGAAAAAACGCAGGTGTGCATCGGTGCGGCGACGCTGCGTTACCGCTTTTTCCCGATGCACACATGCGTCCTTTTAACGCCGTGTGCACGCAGCGTTGTAAAAACACTACGTGGGCATCGGGCCTTAACACGATATTTATTACGATAAATAATCTAATCGTAATCTGAATAGGCAATTAAGCTTATTGAAGCATATTTTGGCAAAATAATTTCAATGGTTTCAGCGCCACTAGCGTTCTATTACTGCTTTACTGTAAAAACCTTCGGAAAATGCTTCGGATATTTTTGCCTTTCTCGTACAACGAAGTTGTACCGAAAGGCTATCATTTCACTCCGAAAACGCATTTTTTATATAAGCCTCTGAGACCCACAGTGTTATATACCAATCGACTCAGCTCGACGAACTGAGCACATGTCTGTCTGTCCGTGTGTGTATGTGTGTGCACAAAAGCTAAAAAAACATTAGACAACTTTTTGTATAGTAATTCTTAACCGATTTTCTCGCAACAAGTTTTATTCGACAGGGGACAAAGCCTTGTTGATCACTATTGAATTTTTTATAACGATCGGTCATTGCGTTCAAAAGTTATGAAGAAAATGTTACATCGAACCATACAGGCCCCATATAAAGTTGGTGTCTTTACTAAATGCGAGAAAGCCACCACCAACGCTAGGCTGAAAATCTGTTTTTTTTAAATTCATTGGGATTTTTTAGGAACTCATTCAGAAGTATCTTGAGGAAAACTTTAGAAAACACCTGGAGGAGTTTTTCCGGATATTTTGCTTTTAAGAATTCTTTGGAAATACTTCAAGAATACCTTTAGAAACTCCTTTGAAAAATCCATTCGGGAATTCTTCGGCTTTTCTTGCAAGAATTCCTTTAGCAAAAATCCTTCACAAATCACTACTTTTTTTAAAATCCCTTCAGGTTCCCTTCGGGAATATCTTAAAGAAACCATACAAAAAGTCGTTTTGAAATTCCTCCAGAAATAATTTAGAAAATTGCTAATCATTCTTATGAATACTCTTTTAGTGATTTCTTTGAATAATTCCTTGGAAAATTAATCTCGAAATTCCTTTGGAAGTTGCCGCTGGAATTGCTGTGAAAAATACTAACTAATTTAATTTTTTTAATATATCCCTAAAGAATTTTCGAAGGAATACTCAAAAGAATTTACAAAGCAATCCCTAGTTGATTTCCCGATTAAATTCCTAGATTTCACCAAGAATAGCTTCGGAAATTCTCCAGGAATTCTTTAGAAGATGGCAAAACGGTTTTTTGAGGAACAACGATCCATTAACGTTCACTACATTTTCAATAGATTTGATTGGTATATTTATTCAAATACTTTTAAGGATTTTTTCATATTTTGAGAGAATTTCGCTCATGGTCACCGGGTATTGAAATTTCCCTGATTATGTCAGGATTACCCTGATAATTCCAGATACGGAGAAATTCCTTGATAATTCCAGTTTTTTCAGGTAGTAGACACCCTGTATAAGGAAAGCCCATGTAGCACCGTCGTACGTAATGACATACCACACAGATATGTCCCCGGGGATCCTCGTTGACAGGATGTGTTGGGACGTATGCATTTGTGAAGCAGCGAAAACAGCAGCCAAACAGAATTATGTCTAAACCGCAGCGTTGGTGGCTTTGAAGAACAGCAGCAGAGACAGGTAGAGACTTATGTGCACAGTGAGGTCGCTACGTCAACACGCATGCAGCGGGTGAGCTATTGAGGTCTCTCAAGGTTGTTTGCTTGTTGCGGCGCCCAGGCCACATCTCCTAAGTTAGTTAACAACGTGGATGCTTTCCGCCATGTTTTCAAAAAGATAACTCCTAGCATCAAATTCATTGCAAGCAAATTCTGCAACTTTGGATTAAAAGGATTGAAAATATAACTAGACAAAAACACTCAACAATTTAATATTCTACACATTTTTTATTGACATCATTCGCGCTACTATAGCGTGGTTACATTCATTATCTGTATTTCTTTTCTCTCGTTACTACTTGATAAGGAATGAAATAAAATTAGGTTTAACATAAATGATAATTTCCGTTTTAGGTTGAAGTCTTTTCACAATCATTACTAAACTAAACGCGCAAAACTCGCCCATTGTCTGCCTTAGGTTTCAAATTGTAATTTGATCTTGTCATAGCATTCTCAAAATCAGTTACAATTTACTTTTTGATCTTTCCTTCGTGTAGCTCGAAAGGATAGCTTCGCGTTCCGTAAATTGTAGTGATTTCACCTGACTACATTGCGTCTCGCTTTCTCACGTTATAGAGAATGTGCTTAACTTAAGCATGAAGAAAACACGTTAAACAAATAAATTAGAACAGCAACGTTCCCATTCCTCCCATTTCACTCTGCTCCTTGACGAAGATCTCGAAGTACTGATAGATGATGGTGACGGCCAACAGGATACCGGTTCCGGAACCGATGGCACCCATGAAGTCAGCTATCACTGATAGGGCGCCAATGCAGAGACCACCGAAGGCGGCTGCCGTCGGAATATATCGGTTCAGTTCGTGGATCATAGAGTTTTCGCGATGTCCTCGCATGATCATCTGCTGTTCGCGAAGCTGCTTGGCGACATCCTTAGCAGAGCTGCCGGACACATCAATCCAGGTCTTTGAGAAAAAGGCGCATGATCCCAACATGAATACAATGTACAGGATGGCATGAATTGGATCAGCAACAATGTGTCCCAGAGACTCTGGTGGAGAAAGGTAATAGCACAGGCCTCCAATCGGATAGGAACGAGCCGGGCCGCCACCGCCAACATCGGCCCACACTCCGAGCAGGTTAATAAGGAAGTTTCCGTGGAATTTTACGGCCAACATTTGCGAGATGACGTAGAGATTAGACACGAGAGCTGATTGTAGGATAATCGGGATGTTCGAAGTGTAGAACAGCTTAATTGGATAACTGCTGTATTGACCACGGTAACGGGCAGACTTGATCGGCAGATCAACTCGGAATCCTTGGAAGTATATCACCACTGCAAACACGAGAACCGTAGCCAGCAGGTTCATCAGATTGGGCAGATTCTGGCGATAGAATGCTTCACGTAGACCGCGGACCTTATCCTGGCGGGTGGCGAGCAGATGGAAAAGAGCAATCACGGCTCCTTCGAATTCAGTTCCTCGGCCAGTATTGACGGTAGCTGGAGAGAAGGCCTTCCACACGATAGTTTCGCAGATGTTAGTGGCAATAAAAAGTGAAATACCGGATCCCAGACCGTATCCTTTTTGCAGCAGCTCATCCAGAAGTAGAACAATCAAACCTGCCACGAACAGTTGAATGATAATCAACAGACAGACACCGGCTCCGATTTCCGATGGGTCACCGTACATTCCAGTCATGACGTAGACAATGGCCTGTCCAATTGTAATAACCATTCCAAAAAGTTTCTGTGCTCCGTTGAACAGTGCTCGGTCCTTCGGGGTGTCACCAACTTCGATGATTTTTGCACCGGCCAGCAGTTGCATGATCAATCCGGACGTGACGATCGGCGAGATACCCAGTTCCATCAATGTGCCTCGATTCGACGCCAGGATAACACGAATCCAGTAGAAGGGATCGGCTGAGTCGGAGCTCATGATACCGAACAGCGGAATCTGACAGCACACCAGAAAGATAAACAACGTGATAGCCGTCCATAGTACCTTCTCGCGGAACTGGATCTTTCGTTCGGGTTTCGCGATTTCTGGCAGAATACTGCAGAACGGTTTGATAACCTCTAAGAATTTAACTGCAAAGAGAGAAAACACAAAATATGGATGTTAGATGATTAACGGTTGAAGGAGAGTTTACAATGTGAGCTTACTGTTAGGCTTGCAAGAGTGCTAAAGGTTTCTTCTCGACCGTGATTAATATCATTCAACTAGCAATAAATTTTCAAACAACTAGCGGGATTGGATCAATTGGAAGTACACTTTGGGCTTTATTATAGTGCTTTTGAAGTAGAGCATCTACTGTAACAGGTACCTCACTATTGCCGTTGTAAATTTGAAAACTCCTCTGAGGAGGACCATTAAAGTGGCAATAAAATTGAGAACTATTAGAACTATTGATGTGTTATATAACTATTGAATAGAGACTTGTTATCGTTGTTTTTCTTTTGTATAAATAAAAAACGGCCCAAATTAAGCCTGTATGTGAATAAGGTTAATGTAACAAAAGCATATCACTTTAAGAACAGAACAGCACCCTACATTAAGACTGTTGTTCCTACGGACCGTGTGACCGGGTGTTATCCGTTCATTCGATCATCGTCCAATCCGTATACCGAGTAGGACAAAATTACAAATGCATACAAAGGCTGGTATGAGCTTGGCTCAGGTTTTTTTTATACCACTATTTGAAACATATCTTCAAGCGTCAAATAATTTAGTTTTCATTTTGTTACCAGAAATGTCAAAATCTAAAAAGTATATTGATGGTATAATAAATAACTTTAAAGCTATTAGAATTTTGTAAGGATTTTGTTTTGCTTTTCTACACGGGTACACTTAGCTATGTACCATATCACAGAAACTACAAAATTAATTGTCATACAAAATATAAATAAATGTTTCAGAGCTTGTTTTGAAGATGCAAGCCTGTAAAATTTATCTTCAATTGTGAAATAATCACTGACCATTGATTATTATTTGTATGTACCTAATTTCGATACGTCCCTACGTTTTTCCTCAATAATTATTCTGAAGGTTGAAGAGAGTCAATTGCTTCGCGTTGAAGCAGGTCAAAATTGTATACAAAATAATGATTATTCATGATTTTAGTTAGTAGCTAATTGAACATCTTTTTCATTAATATTCCAGTCATAACACCTAGACAGTGGACATACCTAATCTTCTTCTATATAACATAAAAATAAATTCCTGCCTATCTGATCCTTATAGACACGGAAACTACTGACCGATCGGCGTAAAAAATTGTTAGAGGTTTTAGGGACAAGGGAAGTTTTTAAAGATGGTTCGAGACCCCTTCCCCCTGTGGAAGAGGGGTCTCTCATACAAATAAAGCACAAATTTCTGCATAACTCGAGAATTGATCAAGCAAATGGAACCAAATTTGGCATGAGGATGTTTTCAAAAGTAAGAAATATATCTATGATGGTTCAGACTCCTCCTTGCACTATAGGAGGAGATCCCCATACATATGAAACATAAAAAACAATTTTTGCGAAACGAAGTTTACTATTTGCAACGATTGTTTTACCAAGGTACCGTATAATTGAATTGCATTTTATTGTATATTGTATTCAAAGATAATAAAATAATCTAATTCCATCTATTTTTGAAGAATATTCTAAATTCAGATTCGAACATTTCTATATTTCCCAACGCGCATCAACCGAACGTTATACGCGAGACGTACCCGTGGAAAGGGAAAGTTCCAACGCGGAGCTTTTTCTCTGTCTACGTGGAGATAGACAGAGGTAGGCTACCCGTAGATGTGCTACCGCTGTGCAAACCGAACATAATTTTACCTAACTTTATTACTAAAATAACACATTCTGGATACTCACTTCCCATATTGATGACTTAATCACTAGTTTGTCACTAATTTAATCACTAGGTCCGTTCGTATAGACGTCTATTTAGTCTGATTATCCTCTGATGAAAAGATGAAGAATAGTTTACGGGCTCGCCTCCATTCACACGGAGACAAAAAACGGTCCTCACTCGTTGGAAACACGTACACGACAACGAGAGCAAAGCGACGCCGACGTCGACAGTGAGCTCTCGCCAGGCGACGACTGCCGCGGCTTTAAATTATGACACGGTTTTATGGTTTAGTTAGAATTTATTTTTTCTTGCTAATACGATAATGCAATTTATTAGAATCCTTACAAAACTGTATTTTATATGAATCTACTGTTGTGTTTTGTGTCGTATTCTATGGACAACGTGAATAATGGGAAGATCTGTCACGGTTCGGCAGCTACGCGTAGTGTGACGTGAAAGTGAATTTATGCATTCTGACAGATGCCGTGCGTGACGTGTCAAGCTGATGTTTACGAAAATGTCGATACAGCAGAATCTGAGATCGTTCAGTATCACCGCAAACATCGATAATGAAGAGCATCAAACGCACTATACACACACTGAAATGAATATTGTAGTAAATAATTTTAACTATGGAGCTGGTTTTAAAGCAACTATTTTGCAATGTATTTATTTCGACTCAAATAACGACCATTATATCAACTATTATTTGTTAAATATACTATGCTGTCGATGATGCATGGTATTCTTAACAACAATTAATAGTGCCGCTGTCGTATACACACAAAACTTAAGCAGTCCTCAGACGAGAGATACAGTGTAGCCGTACGATAACTACAAAATGTTTACTTTTCAGTTAACGAATGCCGTTCGATAACTGCAACGCATTCTAGACGTCAAACGGTTGTCAATCGACGTCAGATGCAATAAAAGTGCATCTAAATGTGCAGCGCAATGCAGCTGTCAATGAGTCTGACATCAGTTTGAAGTTTAGCGGTCCGATCACTACAAAACTGTTGCAACTATCGAATTGCAGTTAAAAAGCATTGAAGTTAAATGACTTGCAGTTATCGAACGTCTACTGTATATTGTTCGCAAGTTGGTCTACCAGATATCAATGGACAACTTAAGTATTTCAAACGATGTTCATCCACGCTCAGCCCTGTTAAAAAAAACAAGAAATGTCGTAGGATTCCCAAAATCCTTGATAGGTTCAAAAAATTATAGGTGTTGCGCTCGCCGTAAATATAATGTGAAGCACGATCCTTTTTTTTTTGTCTTTATTATCAAGACTTTCAGCCCGAGGCAAGTACGATCCTGATTTTCAAAGGATTTTTTGATTTGCTTCGAACCTAGAATACATTATAAATTAAATATTGGATATTGCGCTTTTTGCACTTTATAAGAGTTTTGCGAGACTTTTTTTCTCACAGTCATCTTTTTCTCTCACTCAATACACTCAAAAAAGTTTGATTTTCCGTGTATAATATTTGTGTGTGAGTGCTCGATCTGAAAACAAACAGACGTCAAATCATGGTGGGAATCGATTTAGTGTACACGCTTACATGTGAGTAACGAGTAATGGGTCATAATTGGGTAAATTTCAGTAATAAAAATCGATCAACCCGAAATGAGAATGAGTGTGAGAAAAAGAAGCGGGCAAATCACAATCTACACATAACTCTTCAAATTGGTGAAATCGGCAATAAATTAGTTAGTTAAACTCTTTTCGCCAGCTTTCAGTTCAGTGGCTTGGCAATTGCTAGGAGCTTTCAAACGGTGATCTGACCACAACAAACTAACTTTTCTTTTCTGTTAGAATAACTTCTAGGATGATTGAAAAAAAAAAAATCAGTTTTACATCCCATTACAACTTATTGGTCGTTAATTTTCAATTTAGTTTAAAAATGATAGAATAGCAACCGTCGAATCATTAGTATGCCATGATCTAGATATAAAATAAATTATTATTCTGTTATACACTACCAAACCTAGCAGATGTATTCTTATCAGGTTATGGGCCCAGCCGTTTCCAACGATACGGCTTTGTTGAAGAAAAAAACAATTTTTTTCACTAAGCTCTGCTAATAATGGTGAATCCTGAAGCTGCTACAGGAGCTAGTTCGAGTCAAGTTGGACATTCTTCGGGACAGATGAGGCATCTAGGTGGATCTGTTTCTCTACCAGTACGCGAAGTTCTTAGAGGATCGGAAAACTATGCCACCAAGATGATCCTTATCAAAGAGCGGACCTGGTGTGCAGTTAAAGAACAAGCTGAAGGAGAACCAGTAGTAAATGATGAAATCTCCGAACAGGCGTTAGCGACCATATGCCTTAGCATCGATTCAAGTATATACGGCCTGGTAAGGGATGCCAAGAATGCGAAGGAAGCGTGGGACAATTTACGTAACACGTACGAGCACAGTGGATCAACAAGAAAAATTGGTCTGCTGAGGAGGCTCACAGGAATTCGTTTGGTTGGAGCTGAACGTGATGAGGACATTATTTGTCAGACGACTCAGCAGTATGTGAATGAGCTGTTTACAACTAGTCATCAGTTGGCAGAGGTCGGATTCAAGGTAGATGACGCTTGGCTGGCCAGCTTATTAATGAAAGGTCTGCCAACACAATATGATCCGATGATCCTCGGCATGGAGTCATCTGGAATCAAGTTGACCGCGGACATCGTCAAAGCAAAAATATTGCAAGATGTAAAAATATCAAGTGAGACGAAGCCCGGTGATGAAGTGTTCTTTAGTAAAACCAAGCCAGCTCTGAAGGTCAGTAACGAGAAATCAACAATCAAGTGTTATCGATGCAAGAAAATGGGCCATTATGCATCCCAATGTTCAGGTCAAGTCGTTGAAAAGAAGAAAGATAAGTATCACAAAACTAGTGGTCATGCAGCGTTCTTTGCGGCATTTAATACAAGTCAGACGTCTAAAACAGCAGTAGCAGATGAAGATTGGATTTTTGACTCCGGAGCAACTTGTGTAGAAATCAAGATTTACTTACGGAAGCTGAAAACATATCGTCAAGTATCAATGTGGCCAACAGGGCTGTGGTACCAGTGGTTGCAAAGGGATCAGTAAACGTATCGGCGAATTTTGGAACCACAACTTGCGAAATATCGATAAACGAGGTCCTATGCGTAGCGGATCTAGCAGTCAACTTGTTATCAGTAAGTAAAATGTGCAAAAACGGTTATAGCGTAATGTTCACGAAGGAAGCGTGTAAAGTGGTTAGTTCAACACACGAAGTCGTTGCTGTTGGACAAGAATCTGGAGGTTTATACAAGTTGATGAAAGTTAACCGTCCATCTGCAACATGACTTGTAAGACGGAAAGCAGAAATTTTGAGCTCTGGCACCGGAGGTTATGCCATATGTCGGTTGGATGCATGAAGCGACTTATTGATATGGCGAGTGAATTCGAGTTCAAGGTTGTTGATTCAATGAAGTGCGTACCCTGTATACAAGGCAAGCATCGGCGGCAACCGTTTCATTCGAAAGGCCGACGTGCAGATCGTGTATTGGAGTTAGTTCACACTGATTTATGTGGACCTATGGAAACAGCATCAATTGGAAGAAATCGCTATTTTTTTAACGTTTATTGATGATGCAAGTAGGAAAACCTTTGTGTATTTTCTGAAATCAAAAACAGAAGTATTAGAAGCATTTCAAGATTTCAAAATTTTTGCTGAGAACCAGACAGGTGAGAAAATCAAACGTCTCCGATCAGACAATGGCAAGGAATATGTGAATTGTCAAATGAAGCAATTCCTTCGTCAGTCCGGTATTCATCACGAGACATCCGTTCCATACAATCCGGAACAAAATGGATTAGCTGAGCGTATGAACCGGACCATTGTTGAGAAAGCTAGGAGTATGCTTTACGATGCGAAATTAAAGAAGACCTATTGGGCTGAAGCTGTTGCAACGGCATCGTATGTGATCAATCGATCGCCAAACAAGGGATTACCTGTGACACCTGAGGAAGCTTTTACCGGAAGAAAACCAGATCTTGCGCATCTCCGTGTGTTTGGAGTAAAAGTCATGTTCCACATCCCTAAAGAGAAGAGACAGAAGTGGGATGTAAAGTCTGAGCCTGGTATTTTTATGGGCTATACTGCCGTGTCAAGCATATCTGTCCCATGTCAAAAAATATGCAACTGAGAAAAATGTGATTGAAGTTGGAAACATATTTTTTAGTTTGTAGCTAAATTGCCCCATGAAATTTTGATTAATAAACGTATATCGATGAAAATAGTGTATTTCTAATGGCTTAGTATGTTTCAAAGGATAAACACTGTTTTTTTAGTGGAATTTATTCAGTGGTAAACGTGCTGCGAAATTGAAGACAAAATTGATAATTCCAAGCATATTTGTCCCAGTGCTAGAGTATCATCAGATTACTTTGTGCTTAGCAAAAGTTTAGTAACCTGTTTCAGATTAGATGCATAAGGTCTTTTCAAAGCGTATTGTAGTAAAGGGCCGTACACTAATAACGTAAGCTTTTGGGGGAGGGGGCTCACGCTCCATAGAAAAAAATATGTATAAAAAAGCTGACATGGGGACGAGTGTGTCTGAAAACCCCAGAGATATTATATCTTACAAGTATAAAGACAGTGAGAATTGGTTCACGGATACAAATTTCATCCATTTGCTTCAAAAATATACATGTTTATTTCCAAAATGGTAATATGTTTGAATCAAACATATTTATTTTTAAAACCAAATTAAATCCCTGTTTGTTTTATACATTCACTAGTGGGCAGCCCCTCGCTCGCTCTTGCAAAAGTAAACAAACACTCGAGTTCGGATCGGATCCGATCGGAAGCAGCAGAGGAGTAGAACCATAAAAGTAGAAGCACATGTTTTCTTGCTTCCAAATTAATGATAAGGATGTTTTTCAGGTACAAAAAGGTAAGTAAATGAAATATGAACTTTCGGAATTGTGAAATCTGGTAGTCAAATGCTACCAGAATATGAAAATTGGTAGAATTGATATCAAAATATTATGAGTGGTCGAACCAAAACAATAATATCCATGTTTGCTTCAAACATTTAGCTGGTTGAAACAACTTGAAACGCACATTTGATTCAAAAAAAGTTTTCGTTCGCTTTAAATGCAACAATATGTTTGATCCAAACATATTTATTTTTGATGCCAGAACAAACTGAATTTATGTTTGGATTTACCTAGAATATGTTTGTTCCTAACGTAGTTTTTTCTGCGTGTTCCTATACATAATTTAATCCTGAAATAAGTTATGGTCAGTGGCGTAGCCACGGGGGTGGTTTTGGACATGAACCCCCCCCCCAGAGACAAAATTTTTAGAAGAATTTTTTTTTCGAAGAAAAAATGTACGGGAAACTCCCCCCAGACCAATTTTCTGGCTACGCCACTGGTTCAGGTGAAGCGCAGATGGATTTTTGGAAGAAGCATCAAAATCAGATTACGTGGTAACCCAATACCGCAATACTGCGAAGGTGTTTGATGATTCCTATTTCAGGTGTTTCCTTATTTCAGATTAGCATCTGATGTGTCGAGTGGAAACTTCCACTTGAGTGTGGTGCGTATGTGAACATTTGTAAACACATGTTAAGGACCATTTTTTTCGTAATAAGTTGCATTCGACGGGAAATTCGGCCCCATTGTTTGCTATTGAAAATCGATTAGTCACTTCCGAAGCTATTGCAAAAATCTTGTATATATGTAAATTGATTGGGCCTACCTTATAGCCATGCGATTAGAAGCAGGACTACAAAGCGATGATGCTTAGGTGGCTTGGTTGGACTCACGGTCAAAGGAATTTTCGGGTGCAATTAGGCATAAAAGTATTATCGTGTTAGCCTCATCATATACGAATGCAAAAATGGTAATGCCAACAAGGAAGGAAGAAACAGTTTAAATAAATACATAGAATGCGAATAAAAATGAGAGACTATTCTCACTCAAGTTTTAATATAAATCATCTTAATATGCTTCAATCACACTTAAAATAAATCGCCGAATTCGGTAAAATTTTACCGAAATCTCAACAGCAGAACTGTTCGGTAAATAATTTTACTGATTTTCGGTTATTTTGACAGTTGAACAATGGAAAAATTTTCAAAAACTCTGTAAAATAATTACCGAACAGATCTGCTGTTGAGATTTCGGTAAAATTTACCGAATACTGTAAAATGAGTTAAGTGTGATTATTACTTTTCAATTTTCATAATGCACAAGAAAGGCATCAACGATGTTAGGTGGATTAACCTTTTTACCCATTGAAACTATACCACAACCCATATTCTTTCTCTGAATGATTTGATAATGAAAATTGGCCTCTTCGAAGTAATTTAATACATGTTATATGAAATTTGTTTCAATGGGACAGTTATGCTTGAAAATTCTACAATGGGACAAAATGACCCGATATTTTTTCGCCAAGTTTTCGAACAAACTATATATATTTTTTTTGTTCACAATGAAATATACATTAATTTAGAACGTTTAGTGCATAAAACTCAAAAATGATAAAAATCGACATGGGACAGATATGCTTGGGACGGCAGTATAGCAGCAGTTCGAAAGCATATCGAGTGTACAGTCCAAAAGCGAAAAACATCATCATTAGCCGAGATGTTATATTCTTGGACGAAACTGTGATTGAGTCGGTTGCGGATCAGAATCCAAAAAGTGTTCCTATGGAATTGATAGTACAGCCAATCGAGCAAGGTCAAGTATTAGTTCAAGATAGTATGGTTACATCCGAGGTGCAGGTAAATGATGACAGTAGCGATTCTGAATATGATGACCCAGAGGGAGAAGAACTCGTAGTTTTGGAAGAGCAACAGCCTTTTGCGCTCCCTCCACAATCAGAGGACCCACGTAAGTTGGTAAGGCGCAGTGAGAGGGAGCGCGTACCCCCAGGCAAGTATCGTAATTTCATTATGAACTGCAGTACCGTGGATAAAAATCTTCCACAGTTTCCAGAACCAAACTCAATGTGGGATCCCAATCCAGTGGTCTACGTTGACCCGACCACGTTTCAAGAAGCAACTTCTGGTAACAACAGCAACCTGTGGAAGGAGGCCATGCAATTATAGTATAATGCATTACAGAAAAAATGCACGTGGGAGTTGACGAAACTACCTAAGGGACGGAAGGCCTTACGATCAAAATGGGTCTACAAAGTGAAAACTAACTCTGATGGCTCGATTGAAAGGTTCAAAGCACGATTAGTTATCAAAGGATGCAGTCAAATCCAAGGCATAGACTACAATGAAACCTATGCACCTGTAGTTAGATACGCCACCGTTCGTTATCTCCTACCCCTAGCGGCTCTTAAAAATTTGAAAGTGTTCCAGATGGATGCAATTACAGCGTTCCTGCAGGGTGATCTTGATGAGGAGGAAATATATATGGAGCAACCGGAAGGATTTGTGAATCAACAGGCACCAACATATGTATGTAAGTTGAAAAAGGCTCTGTACGGTCTTAAACAGGCCAGCAGGGTCTGGAATATGAAGCTGGATGCAGAGCTACAACGAATTGGATTGAAGCGGTCCAAGTATGATACCTGTGTCTATTACAAGATTGAAGGCACAAGAATATTGATAGTAGCGGTTTATGTGGACGACCTTCTTATTTTTTCAAATGATACGTGCTGGGAAGAGAATTTGAAGAAACAGTTAACCAAGAAATTTAGAATGAAGGATTTGGGGTTGGCGAACAAAGTTCTCGGAATACGTGTAACAAGAGAAAATGGTGTAGTACGACTGGATCAAGAGCAGTATATCAATGATCTTTTGAAGCGATTTGGTGTTACTGACTGCAACACTGTGGCCACACCAGCGGACCCGGGACAAAAATTGACTAAGCTAATGAGTCCACAGGTGGAAGAAGAGCGGAAGCAAATGGAGAAGGTTCCATTCCGAGAACTGATTGGTGGCCTTCAATATTTGGCTCAAGGAACTCGTCCTGACATCAGTTTTGCAGTAAATGCAGTAAGTCATTTTTGCAACGATCCTGGTAAAGCTCATTGGATTGCGGCGAAGCGAATACTTCGCTACCTGAAAGGCACGAAGGAAATGAAGCTTGTATACAATGGACAATCCGATAGAAACTTCGTTGGTTATTGTGATGCAGATTGGGGTAATGATATCGACACTCGTCGGTCCATCACTGGATATTTGTTCCTGCAATCGGGAGGACTGATTTCCTGGAATTGTCGCAAGCAGAAGACTGTCGTCTTATCATCAATGGAAGCCGAGTATATGACAATTTCAACAGCCGCACAAGAAGCTATTTGGTGGAGAGGTTTTCGAAAGGAGTTGTTCGGATGCGTAGAACCAATCAAGATTTTCTGCGATAATCGAAGTGCTATTTACCTGGCTGAAAAGGAAATCGGTTATTCATCAAGGAGTAAGCACATCGATGTAAGGCATCATTTTATCAGACAGCACGTAGAAGAAAAACAAATTCAACTTGAACATATTAATGCAGAACGTCAAGCGGCGGATGTACTAACCAAAGTGCTACCGATCAAGATTTTTGAAAAAGGAAGAAACGCCCTTGGAATCAAGCAAATTCTCGATTGAGGGAGGATGATAGAATAGCAACCGTCAAATCATTAGTATGCCATGATCTAGATATAAAATAAATTATTATTCTGTTATACACTTCCAAACCTAGCAGATGTATTCTTATCAAAAAAAAAAATGCAACTAATTAACTTATAAGAGCATTTGTTAACACATAGGAACATTTAACACATCTTTTCTCTCAGTAGGTCTGTTTCACACCCACTGAGACATTTTCACTGGTTTCATTGCTGCAGTGACAATAGGAGTTTAGAGAATTAAAAAGTATGCAGAGTTCTAAAATCCATCAGAAAGAATAAAAAGTTCTTTCTTATTCAACTTTAAGTTACCTCTACTTGAAATCTAAGAGTTTTACCGAACCTTTCTCAAGAAGCCTACAGTGATAATTAAAATGCGCTGCAGCTTTTAGGATTGGTATTAGTTAGGAAGGTTAAGATCATACGCTCGATTTAGATAACAATTACTTACAAAACCCTGGAAAAACTTGAAAATCTCAAGGAATTGTCCATTATCCATTAAGTACTTGTAATACTAATAAATAATATATTTTATTTAATTGTTGATGAGGTATTTCCTTTGGTATTTCATAAGTTATAACGTGTTTTGAGGGGTCCAGATTTTGTCGTGAGCAAGCCTTATAACAATTGCTCGAAGTTCAAAAACTTGAGCGAATAGATTCAACTTGCTGTAGTGTTTTGAAGAGAGGAATTGGATAATGAAGACAATCCTTTCTCTGCATTTCTCCCTTATATAATCAGTGGACTAGATATGAGCAATACTTATACAAAGTCACAAATTTTCTAGGGGGGGCTAGCCAGATCCTAGGTGGGGCTATAGCCCCCCTAGCCCCCCTGTAGTTATGCCAATGACCGAGAACCCATAATCGGTAAGTACAAGAAAGTGCTTCTTGTTTGAGATGTATGTGTAGTGGGGCCACGTCGAAGAGAACCTCGAGAGCAGCCGAGGGAGTCGAAGAGAACGCACCAGTCATTGCCATTAGGCACATTCTTTGAAGATGGCTTAATTTAGACTGAATTGTCCTCACTTCACCCTTTTGCCACCACACAAGACATCTGTTGCGTTTCGGATGTGGTAATGTAGCATCGTTCCGACTCTTACAGCAGACAAGACATGGATGTTGTCTTTAATCAGCTAAAAAGCTATAAATTCTATTTATTAAAAAGCCGTAAATTGAATACACAATAACTTACAAATTCGGTGATTTACTAGGAAGACAATTACTTCCATCCTGAGCTACTGACACACATCTTTAAACTGATTAGTCTTATAGATAGTTATTAGTTATGCCTTACATGTGAATGTAATATTTTTTAGAGATGCTCGATAAAAAAGCTAGGGTTCAAATTTAAAATACGCTACGTAGCGTAACAACATCCATAAGCCAAAATTGGTCGTACAACTGTTGTGTAAATCCATTTGATATATTTGGGCCCTCCTTAGCCGTGCGGTAAGACGCGCGGCTACAAAGCAAGACCATGCTGAGGGTGGCTGGGTTCGATTCCCGGTGCCGGTCTAGGCAATTTTCGGATTGGAAATTGTCTCGACTTCCCTGGGCATAAAAGTATCATCGTGTTAGCCTCATGATATACGAATGCAAAAATGGTAACCTGGCTAAGAAACCTCGCAGTTAATAACTGTGGAAGTGCTTAATGAACACTAAGCTGCGAGGCGGCTCTCTGTCCCAGTGTGGGGATGTAATGCCAATAAGAAGAAGAAGAAGATATTTGGGTTTAAGACCCCAAGTTTTACCAAAAGTTCGCCGGCATTGGCCGAAAGCCATACATGCCTTCTTGACTCTGAACTCAATGTAAGATGCCCAGGAGGGCTTGGAATCAAGAATTAGTCCCACATACTTTACCAAATCCGTTACATTGATTTCAGAGTCAAAAAGATGTAATGGACGAATACCATTACCAATGTTCTAATATGCTTGCTTGTCTTGCTTGTCTATGTATGTATATGCTTCCTCGTCAGAAGAAGTGTAGTCGCCAAATGGCCGGAACGAAATTATAACAGCGACTCTTCGCGGATGCGTATGCACGCCGCCGAGATCTGACTAGAAGAGGCCGAGGCAGAGTCATGGCTTGCTGTTCGCCGATTGACACACTGAGGTGTGAATCTATAAGCAGACGTTGAAGGCATTTTGATCAAACCACACATATCCCTTCTTCTCTCATTAAAAACGCAAAAACAATCTTCTAGTATAGGTTGCAATGAAATTATAAAGCAAGGAACTTTAGGGAAGTCCCATTGAGCTATTTTGTCAGCTGCCGGAAGGAAGTTGTCAGAGTGCCGAGAGGAAAGCTCATATGTTTCACTGACAACAAATTGTACAAGAAATTATTAAATCCATTACTGTGCAGATTGTCTGACTTCTATAGAAACCTAATCAAAAATGCCCTTTATGTTCAAGAAAACTGAAGCCAATTGCTCCTTGTGTGCATAGGCCAGCAAAATATCGGAATAGAGCAACGCTAGACAATCGTTTGTTCCTTTACCTTTTCGAAAACCAGACTGAATATTTGATAGAAATGCATTTTGTTCAATCCTATGACCTATTCTTGAAAAGATCATTTTCTCCAATAATTTTACGTCAAAGGCGAAGTACATGATTGGAAGAGGCCCAAAAGAGGACAACCTAAGCCACCTACCACGAGCTTGTATTGGTGGTGACCCCCGATAACGATACCAGCAGAGAAATTCGGATATGCATCATGACAGGACATCGTACGTACTTTGGACTACGCAAAACGCTCCGATCGAATAGAGTTCGCCGCCGTACCAAACTGACAATCTACAAAACGCTCATTAGACCGGTAGTCCTCTACGGACACGGAACCTGGACGATGCTCGTGGGGGACCAATGCGCACTTGGAGTTTTCGAAATTTATTTGGATATTCCTCATAATCGAAAATTCAAAGAAGGAATTATAAGAAAATTTCGAAAGATCTTTCTTATAGGATTTATAACAGTATTCACAACACCTAGGGGTCGTACACTTATTACGTAAGCAATTTTTCTGGGCTTTTCGACCCCCTCCCTCCATGCAAGATTTTTTTTTTCATACGTACAATTTTTTTTTATTTTTACAAAAATACATACAAACAAACAAAAGTCGAGTCAAGTACGAGACACTGAATACGTATCTGCAAAGATATCGAAAATAAATTGGTGGAATAAAATGGAGAGTACTTAATTCATCTTAGACGGTTGAATACATTCCACTAAAAGAGCTTTATATATTTTTCTGAACAAATTTTTATTTATATGGTGCGTAAGATAACGACTCCACACAAACTTCTGGTGAAACATTAAAGTTGATTATGGAAACCCATTTTCCTGGATCGATTATGTATGTAGACCCAACAACAAGTGGTTCGTTTGAAAGTCAAAGATGTTCAGCAAGAACAACTAAAATGTCTGATGATGGGAAAAATGTTGCACAAGCCTTGGCTGACGATATTTTTACGAAAGTCAGGGTAGAGAATGCAGTGAGATCTTTTGAGCCTTATAAATCTGCCGGACCGGACGGAATAATTCCAGCAATGCTTCAAAACGGAGAATCAGTGCTGATTCCGCCGTTAATTTGAGGCAAGTCTAAGACTCAATTATATTCCATCTTCATGGAGGAAAGTAAAAGTTATTTTCATACCAAAAGTAGGAAAGCGAGATAAGACGCATCCTAAATCATTCAGGCCCATTAGTCTTTCATCAGTTCTGTTGAAAACTATGGAAAAGGTGTTGAGTGATTATATCAACTCAAATTACATGATTAAACATCCACTGTCTAAGTTCCAGTTTGCTTACCAGTCCGGTAAGTCAACAATTACGGCACTTCATACAGTGGTATCTAATGTGGAAAAAGCGCTTTCGCTAAAAGAAATAGCACTTTGTTCTTTCTTGGACATTGAAGGAGCTTTCGATAATGCTTCTTATTCGTTAATGGATCGTGCCATGAAGAAAAGAAACTTCGACACGAACATTATCAAATGGATTCACAGCATGCTTGCAAAAAGATAAATCTCTCCAGAGCTGGGAAATTCGTCTCTTACAGTATGGGCAACCAAAGGTTGCCCTCAAGGAGGGGTCCTCTCACCACTAATGTGGTCCTTAGTTGTAGACGATCTTCTAGGAAGCTTGAAAGAAAAAGGTTTCGAGGTTGTAGGCTTTGCTGACGATATTGTCATCATAGTGAGGGGGAAATTCGACAATATCATTTTTGAAGAATGCAAGAATCGTGGTGTATTCAGGAAGGCCTTAGCATTAATCCGTCAAAAATTGTAATTGTACCATTCACTAGGAAAAGGAAACTTGGTCTAAAAGCTCTAAAGCTTGGAGGACTAGAAATTCAGCTTAGTGAACAGGTCAAATACCTGGGAGTCATTCTGGATTCTAAACTAAACTGGAATGCTCATATTGAGTGTGCAATCGGAAAGGGAACTAGTGCCTTCTGGATATGCTCTAAAACATTTGGAAGAAAATGGGGCTTAAGACCAAAAATGATAAAGTGGATCTATACTTCCATTATTCGTCCAAAACTGACATATGCTGCTCTTGTCTGGTGGCCAAAAGCAAAAGAGGCTACTGCACAGAAGAAGCTGACAAAACTATAAGGTTAGTGTCCATTGCTTTGCTATAACGGGAGCGATGCGTAGCACCCCTTCAAAATCTTTAGATGCAATTCTTAATCTGCTACCATTGTATGAATTCGTGCAGTTAGAAGCGGAAAAGAATATGCAAAAACTTAAACGATTGAAGTTATTCAAGTCAGGCGATTTAGTGGGCCACTTGAGTATTTCACAAAATTTTCAATATGGGCCAGTGATGAATATGAATGGAGACTGGATGAAACCTGTAGAGAACTATGACATTCCGTATGGTTTGGGATGTCGGAGGTCCCACTGTTCCAGACGGTTCCATAAAATTCTACACAGATGGCTCAAAAATAGGAACAAAAACGGGTGCAGGAATCTTCGGCCCTGGGATAGCGATCTCAGTGGCAATGGGAAACTATCCAACGGTGTTCCAAGCGGAGATTTTTGCTATAATGAAATGTGCTAATATCTGTGTAGAAAGGAAATATAGATATGCAAATATTTGTACTTTCACAGATGGTCAAGCGGCACTCAAAGCGTTGAGTAGCTTTAAATGTACGCCAAAACTTGTCTGGGACTGCATTCTTTCATTGCGAAAGGTGTGCCAAGAGAACTCCGTAAATCTGTACTGAGTTCAAGGACACTGTGGCACTGGAGGTAATGAAAAGGCAGACGAGCTTGCGAAACGAGGTTCAAATTCACAGTTTATTGGCCCAGAACCTTTCTGCGGTATATCATACTGTACCATAAAAATGGAATTAAAATCCTGGGAAGCACAAAGGTTGATGACCAATTGGTTGGTTGCCGAAAAGCGTGCTCAATCAAAGAGATTTATAATTCCCAATGTTAAAGTAACCGAAAAGCTCTTAGAGCTCAGCAAGAGAGCTCTTTGCACCTTCACTGGCCTAATAACCGGACACTGCCCGAGCAGATATCACTTGAAAAATATCGGCCAGATTCACAATGATATCTGTCGTTTCTGTAACATGGAACGTGAAACCTCGGAACATCTGCTTTGCAGTTGTGATGCATTGTGCAAGGGTAGATCTAAATTTCTAAATAGTGGCTTTATGCAACCAGGAGTATTTGGACTGCAAATCCTGGAAAGGTAGTTGTTCGGAATAATTTTAGGAAATTGTCTTCGGAATCACCGTCTACGTTTACAGCTGATCAAAGCTAAAATGAGTATTTATTACCAATAGTTCAAATGTCAATTGAAGATTTGCTACTCACAATTTAGTTTCCTATCCGTTATCCTCTTGCGGACGGATCTCGCTAGGTCGATACTGGCAATAAGCAAATACCTATTTTACATAATTCGAAATTAATTGTTCATAGGTAATAAGTTATTGAAATTATAAATAGTTTCCACTTATTGTATATAGGCGTAGGAATAAGGATATTTTAAGAGTAACTTACTATGAATTCACTATAGCAAACCTCAGACCAATGCTGTGTACTTTGCATATAGCCTAACCTGAATTTCGAGTCGTACCTATTTTTCACAATTTAGTTAGTTTTAAGTAGAAATCTTTATCAAATTCAATGCAACTTACTTGTATAGTAACGAATATAATAAATTCTTAATAAAGTAGTATTAAATATCGGATATAATTTAACTTTTCGACGTATTTTAATTTTGCGACACACTTCCACGTTCCTTGAATGCCTATCTATGTTTTGTTTTGCTTTGGGTCTGCAAATATATCTTGCCTCTCCATTGTTTGGAGTTATCAATTTCGCAGTCTCTCGAACCAACGTCACACACTTCTTCAGGGATGTTGTGGTCAGCCCAGTGGTGTTGATCGGAACATACCCCGGCCCGTGAACTTGGTCCGGAGGAGCTAACCGGAACAACGTCACCATCACTAATCTCCAACGGAGCGAGCTTCGCAACGGCCCGCTTGAGTACTCCACTGTTGGTTCGAACGAATGCTTGTCGTACTCTCCCATCTTCAGAAACGATAGGTTCCTCTACAACACCGCGTACCCAGCACTTCCGCTTCTCTCCATCGACGATGTAAACCAGATCACCAGCCTTTAAATTGTTTATCTCTCTGAACCACTTCTTCCGTTGACTGATCGATGGAATGTATTCCTTGATCCACCTGTTCCACATATTTTCGGCCAACTCCTGTGAGCGTTTGAACGAATTTCTCAGAGCTTCTGCAGAAGGTACCGGCGGTTCTACAACCAGTGGTTCATTTGGCGAGCTGCCACGGAGAAAATGGTTTGGGCTGAGTGCTTCAGCGTTGTCCGTTTCCTGGCTGACATACACGAGTGGGCGAGAATTTGTCATCTCTTCAACAACGGCAATCGAGTAAGACGGATTTCGTCGGTCAATCGTTTTCCATCGTCAATTTCTGCCAGTACCTCCTTCACTGACCTCACAAGTCTCTCTCAAACTCCCCCCATGTGGGGAGAGGCCGGAGGATTGAAAGTCCATTTTGTTCGAGCTGACGTGAATTCATCGGTGCATTCCATCCCAATACAGCGAACCTTGTCAATCATTTCTTTACTCGCACCCCGCAGATTGGTCCCGTTGTCCGAAAAGATTTCTGTTGGTGTACCACGTCGGCATATAAAACGGCGGATTGTCATTAAACAGGATAGGGTAGTAAGTGAATGCGCTACTTCGAGATGAACTGATCTGACGACTAAACACGTGAATAGAACTATCCATCTCTTCTCACTGCGACGGCCTACCGTGACTACGAATGGGCCCAGATAATCCACGCCTACAAAATTGAAGGGCCTCAGAAATGGAGTCAATTTCTGTACCGGCAATGCTGCCATTCTAGGAATCCGTGGACGAGTTTTGTTAATCCTGCACCACTTACAATCTTTCATGACCCTGGTGATAACTGCGCCCACCGCTTGTACGAAGAATCGTTGCCGTAATTCATTCTTCACCGTCTCCCTATATCCATGACCAAATCGTTCGTGGTAGTGTTGAACGATCTTCATTGTAACCCCGTGCTCTTTTGGCAAAACTATGGGAAAACGAAGGTCAAACGTGTAATTACTGGTAAGTATACCTCGAGCAACACAGAGACTCCCTGAATCAAACGGCCTCAGGGTCGGCACGCTCACCTCCAGAAACTCGCGGACAGGTAATTCTCGCACTCCAAATAGGAAAACCACAGTATTTTAACAGGACACACTTTATTCGGCTTCTCTTTTCTAACCTCTTTCCCTTCTAATCTCTCCTTCCCACTTCCTTATTCGCTAATCTAACCTTACTTCAGGGCCCCTACTTCCTTCCACAGTTCCACCACACCTTCCCTTCCTTTCCTGCTTCCTGTTCTTCAATGGCGGCTAATCCAGGAACGCCGGCGACTAGCGATGGCGTCCCAATGTCTTTCGGGGTGGCTTGGGCGTCCGTTGTAGTTTCCGGGACGGAGACGCGCACTCTCGACCTGCCAATATGGTGACGGATTGGCCTTCGGCGGATACGATGCCGGTATTGGTCGAGGACGGTACACCACGGCTTTCTTCGGGACTCTAAACGGCGGCCTTCTGGTTTTTGTCCAAAAAACGGCGGGGTTCTGATAATTGGAGGAATAATGCGTTCAGGTTTTGCTACTACGAGGTAACTACCGTTTACCTGATGTCCACTGCACCGACTTTTATTCCACTGTCCACTTTCTCTTTCACTATGTAATACTTTCGAATTGCTAGCTCCTAATTTTCCAACTCAAACTTTCTTGGTCGACGACTTTTTCGTTAGTGAAGAGTTCTGTGGACAGGGAGACGGTAATACCATGCATTGAGGTCTATGACCTCGTCCCTCGGTAGTGACCTCATTTCCAACCAAATGGCCACATTACGCCACCCCTTCATGGCCGTCCAAAGGGCTTTTCCTTGGTCCTCTGGTGGTGGGACACTGTACTTCAGTGGGTGGTTGGCTGCGTAGGGTGGTGGTAGAGCTCAATTTAAGGTCTAGCCTACTACATGAGGCTGACTGGGAAAAACCTACACTGAGACACGAGTATTACCTGCATTTACAACATTTATTCCACGAAATACACTACACTAAACACGGATTTCTCGGTAACACTCTCGACATAACCTAACCAACACTTACACTCTCCCCCAGCTCGGGTAAAAAAACACTTACATATTGAATATTTTTTTTATCTGCAAACCTCACTAGCTTTCACTGATCACACGTACCTCTGAACCTGCACAACACGAAAAACCAACATAGATACAGTATTAACTTCTCTGACTGTAGACTGTGAAACTTTTCACCCATGACGTACTAGATTAAAATAGAACAAATAACAGTAAAAATTGTGTGAATTTGGGCAATATTGCAATTGAGTTACGGGGTCATAAGTTATCATTGTTGAAATTATCAACTCAACTCAGTTTCATAAACATTTGTTATTACTGACCATCACCGTCTGTGACTCCGGTCTCCTGCGTACAAATTCCTAGGTTTTTAAACCTGGCAACCTCTGTGCAATTTTTACCAATTATTCACCGATTGCTTGGAAAACACCTTAAAAAAACTTAAATACAACATGCATAAAAAATAAAATGTAATAAAAACTAATAATAAATAAATTGGAGCATTGTATAATAATAAATTCAAACAAAATGTATAATGAATTATTTCATTTGTGTTGTCGGACTTTATTCTAGTACGTTCTTCGAGATAACGTTATCATTTACTCTTGTGTGCGTGATTCGGTTCTGTCAAAACTGTCAAAAAGATGTTCAATGTGGAACGGACAATATGCTGTTATCATGTGGTAAGTACGATGTGGTTTTAGCATGAAATTTTTATGATCTGCCGGCTACGAAAAACCTTAATATCGTGGGTAGTTGATTAATCTATATTGGCCAATTGATCTATCCATTGGTTTTGGTTTTTCGCTAGTTGATCATAATTGATTTCTTGCTAGAAGCTCATCAGTTGCTTCTCTATGGTGCACCACGTGGTATTGAATGGTGGGTATGAATAGTGTTTGCTTTTGTTTTTGTGATACAGTGACGCAGCGACACTTTGGAATTACTTCTGCACAATTTACTCACATTTTTACAATCTCCTACACACAATTTTCGCTCAAATACATTACAAACGAAAACTTGCTTGCAATATTTCGTACGAGACCAACTAACTTTTCCAAATAAACATTTTTAAAACAAGACCTAAACTACTGCTACAACATGCTAATTAAAAAAAAAAACTTCCTAAGTTTACAGAAAAAAAACATGCATTTCGACAATTACGACGACTAAATGACTATGACGAAAATACTACTGACTACTATTGAGCTATTGAGCAACGTTGCAACTAATTATGATCGTACACTGGACATCTCAACTGACGACATCTACGTACATATTTATTTCTACTACCCGGGATTCGACTGTCTGTCGACTTCTGGCAGGTGACAAGAAGGCTGAGTATTTCGAGATGATTTTTATCAAAATCTCTTCCTCGTTCCCTATCCAAAATTATCGACGATTAGAACTTTAACTTTCATTCGTTTTAGGTACCTAAGCTTTTAAATCGGCGGCGGAGAAAACGCCCAATGATTTCCCCTGTGAATCTCCTACCTCATACGAACTGGTGCCAATTTTGCGCAGGATGACGCAAGGCGAGTATTGCGGTCCGAGCTTGGCATTAAACTGATTGCCTGCCGACGATTGGCGGAAGCTCCGCTTGAAGACTCGTTGACCCACGTCAAACGTCGGTGAGTAACGTTTATGTCGGAGATCGTAACGTCTTTTTGTATCTACGTGAGCCTTTTGGAGATGATCTTTTACCAACTCACTAATCCTTTTGCTCACTCCTCTCAACTTATCCACTCTCTGCTCTACTGATATGTCAGCGGTTTCGTGTAGCTTATGCTCAGAACCTTTGCTGATTATTTCTGTACCGAATATAACGCAATGTGGACTGAATTTAATTGTCGAGTGGAATGTGTTATTCAACACAAATTCCATCTCAGAGATCCTGGTGTCCCAAAGCTTTTGATCTTGCTTTACATACGATCGTATCATAGCATTGATCGTTCGGTTAAGTCGTTCAGCGGGATTTGCTTGGCTTCTATGTCGCGCATTGGCCCAGTGCTGAACTTCATATCGTTCAAGTAAATTTTTAAAGTCTTTCGACAAAAATGTGGTCGCGTTATCGGTGATAACGATTTGCGGAGTACAGAACTTTCTGAACCACTGCTCTTCCAGTATTTTGCATAGGGATACACTAGAAATCTTTTTCACAGGTGCAAGTAGGCAATACTTAGAAAACAGGTCCATGACCACTAATAAGTGAGTGTTGCCCATCTTGCTCCTGGGAAGTGATTGAATGTAATCCATGCAAATTAGCTGGAATGGTCGTGTGGCAATTCTTTGTTTCCCCATTTCGGGAGCGGTAGACACAGTCGAATGCTTATTTTCCTTGCATGATACGCATTTGGAAATGTACCTTTTTATATCGGCACTCATGTGAGGCCAATAATACCGGCGTTTGATTTTCTCGACACATTTAACAAATCCAATGTGGAGATTTTGGTCGTGTTCTTGCTTCATAATGTGGGTTCGTTTTGAAGCGGCACACATTGTTTCCATTCGAAATGGTAGTCCAGTAGGTCGGATCTGGCCGATACAAACTTATAGAGCAGACCGTCTACTATTTTGAAGTCCATATAGTTTTCCGGATTCTCTTCTACAGCATCAAATAAATTTTTGTACCACCCGTCTTCGGGCTCCTCATCAAGCGATTCGATCGATCGGGAGAGCGCATCTGCCACTATGTTCTCTTTTCCCTTACGATGGCGAATCTCCATGTCATACTGCTGCAGTTCGATGCTCCATCGACTCAGCCTGGAGGATGACCGCCACTTCGCTCGCATAATAAAAGTAAGGGCAGAAGAGTCCGTTACCAAAGTGAATTTGGTTCCCTCTATATAACCCCGGAACTTTTCTATGCAGCGCAGTGCAGCGAGTCCCTCCTTTTCTGCCGCATGGTAGTTTAATTCCGCTCCTTTGAGCTTCTCGGAGTGGTAAGCTATGACCTTTTCCTCTCCGTCGTGTATCTGGGTGAGCACACCAGCGATAGCGCTGTCGCTTGCGTCCGTTTGGACCGTAAAAGGGAGCATAAAATTTGGGTTGGTCATCACAGGAGCAGAGATAAGCTTCTCTTTGATGATCTGAAATGCATTTTCGGCTGCCGCGTTCCATTGCACCCTCTTTGGCTTATTTTTCAATAGGTCAGTGAGAGGTGCCGTGATTTCGCTATAGTTTGCGATGAACCTACGGTAATAATTTATCATACCGAGGAATCGACGAAGCTGTCTTACCGATTTAGGAACCTGATATCCAAGGATCGCTTGAACGCGATCTGGATTAAGCCGCAATCCTTCTTGGGACAAAATGTACCCAAGGTACGGCAATTCTTGGCAGCAAAATTTTGATTTTTGTAAATTAATGCACAGATTGGCTTCCCTCAAACGCTTCGCTAGGTCTCTCAGTTTTTGTATGTGCTCTTCGAATGTTTGGCTCACGATTACAATATCGTCCAAATACACGAATATTGCAGGTTCGAGCGCACCGTGGCTCAGCACACGATCCATCAATTTGCTCAGCGTAGCAGGACTATTTACCAATCCAAACGGTAGCCGAGTGAATTGGAATAGCCCTCTACCTGGGATTGAGAATGCTGTGTACCTTCTTGACCCACGACACAAAGGAATTTGTAAAAAGGCCTGGGATAGGTCAATGGTAGTAAGAAACCTAACTCTTCCCAATTGACTCAGTATTCTGTTCTGATGTGGCAATGGGTACGCGTCCCTTTTTGTGCGTTCATTCAATTTTCTGGCATCTAAGCACAGCCTAACGTCTTCGCTTTCTCTTTTCTTGACTGGAACCACAGGTAGCGCCCAGTCAGAATCTGATTCCTCTACAATACCGTCACGAATCATGTTGTCCAACGCCAGATGTATCTTCCGTTGGATCTCTGGACTCCAGGGATACGGGTTCTTCCTAATTGGATCTGCCTTCTCAAACTCTTCTTTCATCTCTATCGTGTGTTCTATTAAGCTCGTTTTTCCAAAATCGCCTGGTATCGCTACTAGAAACTCCTTTTTAACCTTTTCTAATTCCTCCTTTTGACTGTCTGTTAATTCTTCCTCAATATCCAACTCATTTTGTACACCGTCGTCTAGTGCATCAATTGGTAGATCCTGGATTGTTGGTCTAATGCCAAACTTTTGCCAAAAGTCGTACCCAAGTACACACCGACGGTTAAGTCTCGGAGCAATTATTACCGGCAAGATTTTTGTAGTACCATTGAATGTGATTGGTATATAAGCACATCCAAGGACTTCTAAGTCATCTCCAGAGGCTGTCTGCAGAGTGACCGAAGTGGGTTCCATTTTAAGATTTAATTGTTTTATAATTCTCTTCGCACCTATCCCTAGAACAGTCCGTGCAGCTCCACTGTCAAGGAGACCAATTAGCTCAATTCCCATCATATCTATTCTTGTAAATGGCCTGGCGTCTCCACTTAGTTTGACAAGCAAAGTGGCAATCTCGTCTTGCTTTTCGGGAATGCCATCCATCCTAGAATAGCCTAACTGACGTAGAATAGCAGTTGGATCATTTGACAATTTAGACTGAGGACTTTCCGAATTTAAAAGACTGTTCTGCCTCACTGACCAGTCTTTTTCAAGTTTTTTGACTGACAGAACGGGCATTGGTGTGTGGGAAAACCGGGAAATCCACATTTTTCGCAAAAATCGTGTCTTTCCGCAGGACATTCCCGAAAACTATGTCCATCATCATGGCAATTTAAACATAAACCACGCTTGATAGGAGTGTATGCCTTAACAATCCTTTGTAACGCGCTAGTTCCGCTGGAACTGGGTTTTTGTTCATCCTGCCTTCTTTCTTGCGGTTGAAAATTTACCGGAGTTGATTTAGGTTTGGGTTGAAATTTCTGCTGAATACTAACTTCTTCTTTTCTATATTTTGTGGGTTCATATTGGCTGCCTGTTTTCTTGTAATTATGGTTGTAATTCCGTCCTTGGTACCCTCCTTTGTAATTAGATTGGAACCTATTATCTGACTCATTCCGTCCTCTGTACTGTGATTGATTAACTTCTTCTATTTCTGTTTTAGGCCTTTCAAAACGAACGTCTTTTCTAGCGTACATTTGCCAGTTGATAGAGTCAAACTTTTTACCAAACTCTCTCATTCTAGGAATGGTAGTCACGTTTGCAGCTAACATTGCTGTTCTACAATCGATCCTGGTGTTTCGGAACAAGACGTCGAATTTCCTGTCATCATCCCACTGTCTGGACATACTACGAAAGATTCGAACCATATCCAGATAGTAGTCCTGAAATTTCTCCCGCGGACCTTGTCTTCGCGCATTGGCTAAGCGTTCGTATTGGTAATCGATATCAACAGGTAGGAACTCACTCTTCAATTCTTTAACTAGACTAGCCCATGTTCGCAATTCGTTATTACCGTTGACCTCCATAAACCACGACCTAGCTTTACGCGTAAAAAGATGATGCGCAGAAACAAACAGTTCCGCATCCGAGAAACCTTCCGACCGCGCGTTAAATTCCACTTCTTTTAGGAATTCGTTAAGTTTTCTCCCGTTGTCCATTCCATCGTACCTAACCGACCATTTATGGACTGGTAATCGATTGTTTCTTGGCCTTTCTACTTCTCTCGGATGTGCGTTCTCATTAATATCTAAATTGATAGATTGAGAATGCCTGCTTCTCTCAGATATACTCTCCATCGAACCATATTTTGTTTTTACCCATTCATAAAAATCATGCTCATTATTAGCTTTCTCTTCTACAACATTCTCATTTTGAACCGACCGTCTTTCCATTGGCGTACTAGAGCTTTGCTTGGCTTGTTCTATCTCGCGAGGCTTTGGAACTGCCGGAGTTTCCAAAGCTTGAATCCGCTGAATCAGCTGATTCACAATTTCCTTCAGTTTTACATTTTCCTGCGAAAGCTCTTCCATTTTTTCCTTATCGTTTGTTTCAACCGTAAATCCTACCGCGCCTGCAACTTCAGTAGTCTGTCTATCTTCGCGTATTTGGGTATTTTCGGTGTTTTTGTTGGTATCCTCATTCGCGTTTTCTACCGTAACTGACTCCTTTCCTAAAGTTTGCTTATCTGATTGCTCACGAATTTGTTTCAAACTATCATTTAAAATTTTCATCTCAGCCTCTCTCACTGCTGTTATTGGCGAAGTAATAGAGTAAAACGTGTTCACTAATCTAATACATTCTCCTGCTATCATTGCTATGCTGTTCAACTCTTCTTCGGAATCCACACGTGATTTCAATCGCTGCATTCTAAACAGAACGTGTAGCAATTTAGATTTAAACTTTCTTTCTGGTGCTTTCAGCACTTTTCTACCCTCTAACACCACTTTCACTGTCTGTAGCTTCGCGTCGCATTCAGTTAGTTCATTCATCGAGTCAATATCGTCGTATTTGTACTTTATGCATTCTTTATTCTCTCTTTCAGCCTTCATCTTCGTTCTCAATTTTCGTTCCAGCTTGCTGCGCGATTCATCTCTCATGTCGATGTTACGAATGAGTAATTCATGATGAAGTTCATCATCCGCGAGGTGTGCAGCATC
Source organism: Armigeres subalbatus (assembly GCF_024139115.2). NCBI lineage: Eukaryota > Metazoa > Arthropoda > Insecta > Diptera > Culicidae > Armigeres > Armigeres subalbatus. The sequence continues at coordinate 307,531,964 of NC_085140.1, forward strand.
CAGCGAGTGGTACTGCACCTGCAAATGGGCTAGCTCCATAATGCAAATTGGATAATTGAAAATACTACCTAGTTAAATGCTGAACGGTTTTGCACGTTAAAAATTGAAAATTAGAAAAGAACTACCTAGTTTTATGTTGAACGGTTTTGCACGTTAAAAAATTGAAAAATTAGAAAAGAACTACCTAGTTTTATGTTGAACGGTTTTGCACGTTAAAAAATGAAAAATTGTATATTCTAATAATTTAAAAAAATCCTAGTTTAAGAAATCGGGAATAAACCACTTTTCTTTTGTGTTTTATTGACAAAGTCCGCAATCACACACGCATGAACAAATGTGCTCCGATATTATTTAAATAATTGCCGACTTGTTTTTCAAACAATCGTTATTTTCACTCTTTTGGACTATCAAAACCCTCCGAATACGGTTAGAAGCCGAACCAGTTAAGTCACAGATTCACTTCCTAAATACTGTCTAATGTCAACTGTTTCGTGAAGGCCTGGAAGTTTTCCCAGAGACCTCTGTAGTGACCAGCTATTTCAAGTGCGATTTTCCGAGCTGCCAACAAGAAATTGATGGTAAGTCAACTTTATGTTTGGCGCCAAAGTGTAATTACTGGTAAGTATACCTCGAGCAACACAGAGACTCCCTGAATCAAACGGCCTCAGGGTCGGCACGCTCACCTCCAGAAACTCGCGGACAGGTAATTCTCGCACTCCAAATAGGAAAACCACAGTATTTTAACAGGACACACTTTATTCGGCTTCTCTTTTCTAACCTCTTTCCTTCTAATCTCTCCTTCCCACTTCCTTATTCGCTAATCTAACCTTACTAGGGGCCCCTACTTCCTTCCACAGTTCCACCACACCTTCCCTTCCTTTCCTGCTTCCTGTTCTTCAATGGCGGCTAATCCAGGAACGCCGGCGACTAGCGATGGCGTCCCAATGTCTTTCAGGGTGGCTTGGGCGTCCGTTGTAGTTTCAGGACGGAGACGCGCACTCTCGACCTGCCAATATGGTGACGGATTGGCCTTCGGCGGATACGATGCCGGTATTGGTCGAGGACGGTACACCACGGCTTTCTTCGGGACTCTAAACGGCGGCCTTCTGGTTTTTGTCCAAAAAACGGCGGGGTTCTGATAATTGGAGGAATAATGCGTTCAGGTTTTGCTACTACGAGGTAACTACCGTTTACCTGATGTCCACTGCACCGACTTTTATTCCACTGTCCACTTTCTCTTTCACTATGTAATACTTTCGAATTGCTAGCTCCTAATTTTCCAACTCAAACTTTCTTGGTCGACGACTTTTTCGTTAGTGAAGAGTTCTGTGGACAGGGAGACGGTAATACCATGCATTGAGGTCTATGACCTCGTCCCTCGGGTAGTGACCTCATTTCCAACCAAATGGCCACATTACGCCACCCCTTCATGGCCGTCCAAAGGGCTTTTCCTTGGTCCTCTGGTGGTGGGACACTGTACTTCAGTGGGTGGTTGGCTGCGTAGGGTGGTGGTAGAGCTCAATTTAAGGTCTAGCCTACTACAGGGAGCTGACTGGGAAAAACCTACACTGAGACACGAGTATTACCTGCATTTACAACATTTATTCCACGAAATACACTACACTAAACACGGATTTCTCGGTAACACTCTCGACATAACCTAACCAACACTTACAAACGATAGGAACTCTGCACGTTCCACGCGACTTTCCATCCGTAGAATTCCGTCGCCATCAATAAGGGGCGTCAGTTTGTAAAGGAAGCTTGACTTCTCGATCTGCTGCCTATCCGCTACGGACACATTTGCGTTCCTCATCAATACCTTCACCTCGTTACCAAACGATTCAGCTTGTGCTACTTTTATCAGAATCCGTTCCGCCTTCTCGTATTCCAATTGCTTTAAAGGGTATTGTTCTATCGAATAGTTTTTCTTGATTGTTTTCGCTTGCCTATCTGTAGCTTTTAGCACTTCGATCGACAATCCGTTTATCTTTCTACGACAGTTGGATACAAATCTAAAGACAGTAGCCATAGTTCGTACCAAAACGGTCCATTTCGAAAATCGATGAACATCGATGATCGGTGCGAGTAGCTGAATATCATGAGCAAGTAGATGTACTTTTGCTTCTTCCTGCGTGGATTCATACCTTTTCTGTTTTGGCCAGTCTTCCTCCTCTCGATAGAGAAATTTAGGCCCTATGAACCACTCGCTGTCTGAATTTAAATTTGGATCGCGGGTCCACTTTGTTAGTTGGTCCGCCACGTTCAGCCTGGTAGGAACCCAACGCCATTCGCAAAGCTTGGAAAGCGTCAGCATCTCGCCGATCCGTAATCCAACGAACTCCTTGTATCTTCGTACGTCGGAGGTAATCCAGGACAATACGGTTGTAGAGTCGGTCCAGAAAACCTGTTGCGCTATGTTGAACGTGTGATTACTTCGTACTGCTACCGCTAACCTTGCTCCTAATACTGCTGCCTGCAGTTCCAACCATGGCACAGACATTGGTTTCAACGGTGCTACTTTGACACGGCTCGATACCAACACACACTGTATCCTTCCGTTAACAACTGCCCGAAAATATGCCGAGCATCCGTATGCACCTTTACTGGCATCAGTAATGATGTGGAGTTGAAGGTCTTGAATGTCCGCCGAACTTGCTTGCCCGAAGTAGCTCCGGGGTATGCGAATGGCCTCGATACTCGGAAGTGCTTTCGTCCATCGAGTCCATTTTTCGAACGACTGACCATCGATGGGCTCGTCCCAGCTGCAGCCAGTTCTCCACAAGTCTTGTATCAATATTCGTCCATACACCGTGAATGGTGATAATAGCCCAAGGGGGTCAAACATTGACATTACTGAGCTCAAAACGATCCTTTTGGAAGGAACAGAATCCCCATGAAGCATTAAATGATATTCAGGACGTGTAGCCGTGGAAAAAGAAAGAACATCATCCACTGGGTTCCAGACTATTCCAAGGACGCGTTCAGTCAACGTTTCCTTGTCTTGATGAAAGCGCACAGTAGAGGTTATCGGCTGTTCTCCCATCGCTTCCAGGAAATTTGGAGTATTCGACACCCAATTTCTGATGTGAAATCCTCTACGAGAATGGATCAATTTCACATCGGTAGCTATCTTGATGGCTTCGTCAACGGTATCTACACTATCATAATAATCATCAACATAGTGTTTGTTGATTATTGCTGCTGATGCTTCCGGAAATTGTTGCTCGAATTGCGCCGCATTCAAGTTTTTTATAAATTGGGCAGAGCATGGAGAACACTTCGCCCCAAATGTTCCGACGTCCATCACATAGGTTTCAGGAGAGCTGCCCGGATCTCGTCTGAAGAGAAAGCTTTGGAACTTTCTGCCTGCCCTTCTTATACGGAACTGGTGGTAAATCTCCTGGATGTCCCCGCCAAACGCCACGCGTCTTTCCCGAAACTTGCTGATTACGGTCTGCAAAGGCACCAGCTGATCAGGGCCGGTTAAGAGCTCCGAGTTTAGTGATATCCCATTGACAGGTGCTCTCGTATCCCACACGAGACGAATCTTCGCTAGTTTTTGAGGGTTGATAACAACGTTCAGAGGAATATACCAGACATTTCCCTTCGCCATATCTGCCAGTTCATCGACGGTAGCTTTATGCGCATAGCCTTTTATCAGGTACTCAGCTATTAACTGATGAACCTTCGAACCAAGCTCCGGATCTCGCTCCAGCTTTCTCTCTAACGCTTTCAATCGTGAGATAGCCATTGGGTAGCTATCTGGGAATCTCTGCTCATCTCGTCGCCACAGTAATCCGTTTTCGTACCGGTCTCCAACTCGCATTGTTGTGGTCTGCATTATGTTCCGAGCCCGCGCATCTTCGTTTGATTCTGCCACAGAGGCTACCGAGGGATCGTCCAACAAAAACTGAGAACGCATGGCGTCGTGTAGCTCCTGGTTGGTCATTGGTTCCAACGAGTGAAGGATGACTCTTACTTCTGATACTACGGTTCCGCTCGGTTGCGGGCCGTAAACCGTCCACCCTAGCTTGGATTTCACACCGATCGGCTCGCCAGGTGATCCAACTCGTGATTCGAGTGGAGCAAACACATTTAGGTTATCCAGTCCAAGGATGATTCTAGGCTCTTCAATCTCGTAGCTCGCTACGGGAATATTGTCGAGATGTGGGTATCGGTCAGCTAATTTTGTATACTGGAGACTCTGTTCAGGCTTGTAAAATGTCATCTGCATGTCATTTGACTAATTTGTTCATAACTTTCTTTAGAAGCCAAATTCATTCCATAATTTTAGATGTACTCATAACGCTTGAGTAGGGCTATATTTTTGTCCAAGGGTACATTGCTCTAAATATAACATCTGAGGCTGGAGAGTGAAAACTCTCCAAAATGTCACGTGTCATTTGACATAATGTCATTTGAATGACATTTTGCCTCCCACGCCCCAGATTACGTATCTACAGCAATGTCTTGTTAGACAAAGTTGTAGGCACATTTAAGCACTATAAGTTTGTCATACATCATGAATTGATATCTACCTTCTGAAAAAAGTTCTGAGAAAATTATACAAACGAATGCAAATGACATTTTACAACACTGACTCTGTTTTGGAAGTTTTAGTTCGGCAACAGTGCGAACGTCTTTCAACGGCAACTTTTCATCCGATTCACGCGCTGAAATCATAAGGTTGACTCTTTTGGACGTAGTTTCGAATCTCTTCACATTGCCTGTCCATGTTACTACCAGCGGTTCCGCGAGCCCTCGGGCATCCAACTCTCTAGCTACGGCATCTTCAACCAGAGTGGATGACGAACCTTCATCCAAGAATGCCAGAATATCCAGTGCATGGTCCCCGAAATATAGAGTTACGGGCACCATCCAAAAGATCACTCCGCGGTTCAGTGCGCCGTGCGCGTTGCACGCAATGTCCATAAGCTGCACGGATCCCTCAGCATGATGCAATAGAGGGTGATGGCCACCTTGACATCCATTGATATTGCAGCGAATCCTGAAGGTACAACGACTTTTCCCGTGGTTGTTCAAACACAGGGCACAGAGTTTGTGTTGCTCCACGACCTTTAATCTGTTCGCAAAACTGAACCTTTTAAAATCGTCGCAGAAGCGCAGTTTGTGATCCGACCTTCTACAGACAAGACAGGGCTTGGTTTCCTTCGAGGGGGGTGGAACTGCCGGTAGGCCAGAAGAAGAATGGTGAATGTTTATTATACTCCTTTCGTTTTGGTTTCCCTTTCCCGCAGTGCGATGCTTCTCGGGTGTCACTCAAAAAGAGTGTCGAGAACTCTGATACTTCGGATGCATCTGCTACGATGTCGTTCATAAAATCGGTGAATATTCTCAAAGGAGATCCTATCCTGCTCCTTTTGAAACGGACCCAGTCCATTTTGTAATTCGACGGTAGTTTCTCCACCAATTCCTGGACAAGCATTGGGTTATTAAGGTGATCCGCTAGCTTAGCCGCCTCCAAGTGATCGCACAACTGCTTCACTGTTATTCCAAATTGCATGAAGGTTTCCAAGCGATCGGCCCTTGGCGCTTGTGCATTCCGCACTTTCGTGAGAAGGGTCTTCAGCAGTTTCTCTGGTCTGCCAAATATACGACGAAGGTCGTTGATGACATCCGGTACCGACTCCGGAAGGACTAACCGGCTCCGGACAGCTTCGAGAGCATCTCCTTGAAGACAATCTTGGAGTCGTTTCAGATTATCTAAGTTAGAGAAACCGCAGGCCTTAGTGGTATATTCAAAGCAACTTATGAACATTGGCCACTTCTCTGCCTCACCCTTGAAGACAGGTAGGTTTTTCGATACGGCTTGGCGAGCTGCCAATTGTTCCTGGGATAATTTCACTGTATGCCGTTGTGGCCGATCTTGCGGTGGTGTAGTATTCTGAGTTACCTTTTTCCTCAGGTGCATCATCCTCTTCGATTTCACCGTAGTCTTCACTATCCGCTATCGAGCAGGATAGTTTGGATTTCACTCCATTTCTACCTTGATTCCGCTGCTTCAGCCAGAACTGGACGTTCTTATCGAATGATAATTCGTTGTCGTTCTTTAGCTTCTCGCCTCCAATAGCACCTTCTGTTTCTTCGGAAATACTCTTCGAAATTGCTTTCTTCGTATCTTGAAAATGCTCGTGCAGCTTTTTACGTTCGCTAGCAAATCTAGCTTCTTCTTTCAATTGCCTTTCCAACATCTCCCGTTCCTCCCTCAATTGGCGCTCCTTTAGATCTCTATCTTGCTGCATCTGCTTTTCATGAAATTCTTTCTCCTTTCGACAACGTTTTTCTTGAAGGACACGCTCCATATCGAGACGCTTTTCTCGAATGATCATCTCCTCCTCTAAGGCTTTTTCCATAGCACGTTGTTCGGCTTCTAACTTACGCAGTTCTTCGTTCAGACCTGCTGTTCCCTCAGGGATGGAGGGTTGGATCGATCCTCTTTCACTCTTGGACTTCGAGCTCCCCTTCTTGCTTGAACTCCTCTTTGTTAGCTTTGGGACTTGCAGTTCGTCGCTGCACTTGTCACAGCTCCAATCCGAATCTTTGATTGCTGCCGTAACTCCGACACACGAGAAATGCGCCCATGACTGGCAAGTGTCACACTGCACCATGTCGCATATTTTGTTTGACTTACGGCACTTCATGTAGTCACCCACAGTCGAGTCCATCCTTTGAGGTTAAATTCTTTGATTTAATGTTCGGAATAATTTTAGGAAATTGTCTTCGGAATCACCGTCTACGTCTGATCAAAGCTAAAACGAGTATTTATTACCAATAGTTCAAATGTCAATTGAAGATTTGCTACTCACAATTTAGTTTCCTATCCGTTATCCTCTTGCGGACGGGTCTCGCTAGGTCGATACTGGCAATAAGCAAATACCTATTTTACATAATTCGAAATTAATTGTTCATAGGTAATAAGTTATTGAAATTATAAATAGTTTCCACTTATTGTATATAGGCGTAGGAATAAGGATATTTTAAGAGTAACTTACTATGAATTCACTATAGCAAACCTCAGACCAATGCTGTGTACTTTGCATATAGCCTAACCTGAATTTCGAGTCGTACCTATTTTTCACAATTTAGTTGATGATGATGATGATGATGATGATGATGATGGTCCCGCCACATACCCCTACAAAGGTTTGAGCTAGACGAGTTATCTTTTAGATAATTAATTAAGATCAATTTAATCAGATTTGCCAATAACAAAAAAAAAACGATCCGATTATTTTACAGATATAAATTGTAATACTGTCCATCGCTATACAGCAAAAAACTAAATTTAAAAAAATGAACTGCAGTTTTGATTCATCACTTAGCAAACACCGGTAGTGATACCTCGAGGTCTACAGAAATGCAAAACTTGTGATACCTCTCGCACAGATTTCAAAAGCTTCGCCAGGAACCGCTTTACGTCTTATCAACAAAACCGCGTTCTACATCTCGGAAGTATCTTTCAGCATTTATTTTGAGTTTCGACAACAAAACGCCTAAACTTGTGATACCTCTCCGTCGATATCAAAAGTTCGTCTTCTATCGCGTACAAAGACAATCTACCAGGTAGCCAAGGCCAATCATTATTTCCACTCATTACTAGTCATTCAAAATTCACTTTCATCCATCACGCAAACAGCTCAAAAATGTCAATGATTGGAATAAATTATAAATAACTTATATCTGTTTTGTGCGCGCGAGGCTCAAACTTTTGTAGACTACACAAAAAAAGATTCAATTTAAAATTACGTCAACAATATAAAATCCATCATCATCATCGAGGCGATCGTTGTAGTCAATTAATGCCTCAATAAATAAGAAATAATTCAGATTACACCTAAACATCCGTTGGTCACAACTTCGTCAAGATTTAAAGTTAGTCAATTATAAAAACTTGTCGAGCAGCCGTTCAAAAAGCAGCTTTGATGTGTGAAATACATTGTCTCTTAAACTGTGTTAGTGTTGCTGCACGTTTGATCTGTGTAGGCATCGAATTGAATACATTTATACCCTTGAAAAACAATGAATTTTGTGAAGCACCATGTAAAAAGAAAGGCGTTCTTACTTCATCCGCGTGTCTTGTATTATACCTATGTATGTCACTTCCTCTTTCAATTCGATCACACAAATATCGAGGCAGCAAACCATTAATTACTTTAAAAATGAACACCATAGTTAAATATACAATTCTTTGCTTCACTGATAGCCACTGCAAGGCGTCCAACAAAAATGTTGAGGAAGTGAACCTATTGCATCTCAAAATCAAACGCATTATTTTATTTTGCAAACGCTGTAATCTCGATATTTGTGTTTCACTAGCCAGAAAAAGGATGGAAGGGCAAAAGTCGAGATGAGGGGAGATGATTGATTTATACAAATATATTTTACTAGCAATCGTTAAATCTTTTTTCAATCGGCATAATATTCCGCACTTCTTGGCAATTTTCTTGATGACATTGTCAATATGGGTACCAAATTTTAGCTTGTCATCAATAATCACGCCAAGATATTTAATTTCCCGCACGCGATCAATCGTATCATCATCCATTACAACAGAGACGTCTGCATTTAATCGATTCCGTGAAATTACCATGAACTTGGTTTTACTAATATTTAATTTCAACTGTTTGTATTTCAACCATCTACTTAGAGAACGTAAATCTTCATTCAAGTGTTGGACGGCGTCATCTAAATTCTTAGCTGCAATGAATATAACGGTATCATCAGCAAAAAGATTTATGTCACAAAATCGTAAAACTCGCCGCATGTCATTGATGTACATAATAAATAAAATGGGCCCTAATACACTTCCCTGTGGCACGCCGAGAGTGTTCTCCACGGGACTCGAAACAAAATCATTAAAGGCAGTCCGTTGAGTTCTGTCAGCCAAATAGCTTTCAAACCACTTGTATGCAGAACCCGAAATTCCAAAGCGCTTGATTGTTTTCAACAACAAGGGCCGAGAAATTGTCTCAAAAGCGCGTTTCAGATCCAAAAACACAGCAACAATCGTATCTTTACGCTCCATTTGTTCTTTCCATTTTGCCAATACCAAATTCAATGCGGTTTCACAAGAATGACCTTCTCGATATCCCGATTGTTCCGGTATCAGCAAGCTATTGGTATTCAAATAAGTTAATAGCTGGCCTTTAACAACTAGTTCTAAAATTTTCTCTAATGTGTGCAACATGTTGATGGGACGAAACTCTTCGGCTTTAATCGTTCCAGCAACTTTTGTATAGGAATCACAAGAGATTCCTTCCAAACTTGTGGCACGTGCCCAGTTTGCAATGATTCATTAATAAGGTCCAGCAAGTTGTGTCCGATGACTTCAAAGCAATCTTGTATAACATTTGCGTTTACATTATCTACTCCAGCCGTTTTTCCCATATTAAAACAAATTTCCCTAAGTTCTTCCATGGTTATTGGGTGAAAGCCTTCAAATCTGCAATTAACATTAATCGGCTGCTTTATTTCGTCGGATTCATCAACTAATGCGATAGATTGGTTAATTGATGAAACACTTTCTACGAAATATTTATTAAAACTATCTGCAATTACGTCTTCTGATTGCTCTAATGTGCCATTAAAGGTTATGGACCGCGGTTTACAAGAACTAGGTTTCATTAAAGATTTTAAAATTTTCCATAACTCTTTGCTGTTGTTTTGATGTTGATCAATTTTCCTCTGAATGTATTCGCAACGTGTGCTTTTCAAATTTTGCGAATATTTGTTCCGCGCCACCTGATACCTATTCCAATGATTATCACTATTACTTCTACAAAACTTTTTGTACAATTTATCTCTTTTACGCCTCAGACGCAATAGATTTAAATTGTACCAGCTGTTCGAGTTATTTAAAGATACATACTTGTGTTTAACTAATTGATTGGTACAGGTTTTTAAAACATCAGTAAGAACATCAGTAAGAACCGGCATTTGAATGAAAATCCACGCTTCTTTCGACAAGGCCCGAAACAGCTTGTTTCGAATATTTCCTCCAGCACTTTAATTTTATTACATTGCTATAATTACTACTATTGTCATCAACGTTAATCACTAGTGTTTCATGATCGGTTATTTTCAATTCCAATTTTTTTCTATACTAATAGAATCAAAGTTAGAATAAACATGGTCAATTAATGTCCTACTGTGCCGGGAAATACGCGTATGTTCAACAACTTTTTGCTTTAAATTGAAAAAATCTGCTAATCGTTTCAAATGATTCGAATCATGGATGTCACACCAATTGATATTAAAATCACCAGCGAGTATATTTAATTTACTAGGGTCAATGAACATCTCCAACCAGTTCTCTAAAATTTCAACAAAACGCTGGTCACTTGAACTGGGAGAATGGTATAAAACAGCATAATTACCAGTCTTCATGCCACGAACAACTGTAATGCCCAAGAACCAGTTTCCGTCACAGACTTCGTTTAATTGAAGCTGAAACTGAACTGATTCTTTGACATAAATAGCAACACCGCCAGTGTGTCTCGAATGTGATAAGCAAGCAGCCACACTGTATCCCGGAATACTATACTGATCAAAAGCTTCCATGTCAACAATATGCGTTTCAGATAAGAATACTAGAAATGGACGTTTATCTTCCACAATCTTACGTAAAGCAACGTAGTTTGTGGATAACCCAGCAATATTCAAGTACAAACTATCGAATTGGTTCACATTGCTACTGGAACTTGGTTGCTATTCATTGAAACGTAGGCTGCTCTTTTTTCGATCAAATAACCGTTTGAAAACTTTACAATCAGTACTAAATGCACCATGGTTAACGTCCAAGTTAGTTTTACGTTCTTTATTTATTTTTACACAATTAATACATTTCAATACAGTTGACGTGCAATCGGACGTTCTGTGACTTTCGCTGCACTTGGAGCACGCAGTGCTATTTTTGCAATCCGTGCTCATGTGCCCAAATTCTCCACATTGAAAACATCTCAAGATACTAATTTCCGGAACTACAAGGCACCGATCAAACCTTATATTTACCGTTTTCGCGGTCAACAAACAACTGTGAGTCTCTTTATCGACTTCAATTATCACGTTGTACTTGTTGTACTTGAAACGTGGATTTTCATACATCCTAACGACCTTGACATCATTAATAGCGATGTCTTCATTCTGATCTTTCAAGATCTGAATGAAGTCATCCGAAGAAAATGTATCACTCATACCCATCACTTTCAATCTAGGCACCGATGTTGGAGCATCAGCACTATAGCTTTCTCCTTACTTGCTTTGAATGTCATTTTCACAACTTCAATATTGTAGCCTGTTGCACACTCAGCAATTATAGAGCCGTCTTTCCCGTTCCTAAAGTTACTGATTTTGTGTGTTTTAGGATCCAGTTTAGAATTCAAAAAGCTGCGAGTAACATCGCTATCCTGATTGGACTCTTTCGGCTTAATCACTATGACAGGGCGAGTCTTACGAGCAACCTTTACTTCATTATTGGTTGTACTTTCTTTTCTGATCTTACTATTTTTGTTTCTATTCCCAGTGTTTTTCTTCAAAACCTCCGCGAAACTAATTTTTTCTTCAATTACATCATCAGATGCCTCGTCGGCATATTCCTGAACTTTACGCTTCTTGCCTCTGGGATTTTTTGTCGACTCCGAAGTCGAGCTTGATGAACCTTGCATAACATTAATTGCAGCTAATTTATTGTTCGCATTAAATTGAAAAAATGAACCTTTCATATTTTCCAACTCACTTCCAATTAAATCCCGAAATCCACCAATTGCATCATCGAGGGCGTTTTGTACCCTTTTCCCCAATTGATCCATCCGTCTTTCAACGCGATGTTCATCTGAGCAGTAATGTGATCTCGAATGCCACTGATCGAATCGGAAAGCGAAGATATTTTCTTCATCTCTTCTTCGAGGTTATGGACATTCGAGAGCAAAACATTCTGCTCGCCACAACACTGGCTTGACAAACAATGATCACACTTGGAAACAACATTCACGTTCTCTGTGACCAGCTTCGCCAATGATTTGGTTATGGACGTGCACTTGTAGTGGTACACTTTAGCGCAACCACAACCAGAACAACTCATTGGTAAATCACTGGGCAGAACCCCCATACCACACTCACTACACTCAACCATCTCGCTTGTGCCTTACGCAGCAAACAAACGGTACCATGCAGACAGCACTAAACACAAAGAAACAATAAAAACGCTCAAAATGTTACCTGCCGCCAGCAGCGGCTGGGGCTGTAAAAACCAAAATTGAACGAAAATAACCAGCAGACGAAACTTGTCTTTTGATTATTTCGTTACACTGCACTAATGGGCGCGCAAAGAAAATCTTTTTCATGCGGCACTATATCACTTTCACACTCAATTAATTTATTTTAATCACTGCACGGCAGAACTGAACTACTCCGGTCACCACTTTATCATCGACTTGATAAAAGTTAGTTTTAAGTAGAAATCTTTATCAAATTCAATGCAACTTACTTGTATAGTAACGAATATAATAAATTCTTAATAAAGTAGTATTAAATATCGGATATAATTTAACTTTTCGACGTATTTTAATTTTGCGACACACTTCCACGTTCCTTGAATGCCTATATATGCTTTGTTTTGCTTTGGGTCTGCAAATATATCATGCCTCTTCATTGTTTGGAGTTATCAATTTCGCAGTCTCTCGAACCAACGTCACATACTTCTGCAGGGATGTTGTGGTCAGCCCAGTGGTGTTGATCGGAACAGTAGTGGGTTTTATTAACTCAATTATACCGGACTGGGAAAATACGCGTCTTAGGTTGTTTACTTGACAAATGGTGATCAACCTAGAAGATGCGAATAGTTAATAGTAATCAGGGGTATACCACAAAAGTTCAACTCAATGGACGCAGTGGTTCTACGCCCCAAAAAAAAAAAAAGATATGTTTGGACAAATTTAATGTCGGAAATGCCTTTAGGAGTTCCGTTGATACATCATTTAGCAATTCGCTCGTAAACTCCCAAGCAAATTGCTGAATTTTCGTCCTAGATTTGTGGAAGAGATTTTTCCTGGAAATTCCGGAAGAATTACTGGAGAAATTTCCGAGGGAATGAATTTGAAATTGCCTTATATTTTTTTAAATTAATTTATCGCTTGACTGATTATGCCGGAAATTTTAAAGCGAAGCCCTATGCTTTACTTGAAGAATTTCGAAATTTTTTACCACCGCCCTTGTGTTTCTACTTTTTATATATCGAATGAGTCAATGAATCAAATCGTATCCCATTTACTTACAGTTAAAATATAATCCAAATATACTTCAGGTCTAAAGCACGTCGATTCAATCCTTCATTCAAGGTATCGTGAGATATTCCAGGCAGAGTGAGTAAGGTACTCATTTATTACAACATACATACTTTAGAGTTCAAAGCTTTTTGCCCCCGTTACCTTTCCTGAGTGGGCCTTCCTTTGTCGTTCGGTGAGATGCGTGGTTACAAAGCAAGACCATGCCGAAGGTTCGATTACCGGTCCGGTCAAGGCAATTTTCGGGTTGGACATTTTCTCGACTTTCCTGGGCATAAAAGTATCATCGTGTTAGCCTCATGATATTCAATTATGCAAAAATGGTAACATGGCTTAGAAACCTCGCAGTTTATAACTGTGGAAGTGCTTAAAGAACACTAAACTGCGAGGCGGCAATGTCGCAGTCCCGGGATGAGTTTTGTTGCCTCCCAATCCATAACATTTCGGAGAATTACCAGCACACCCACTATCGCATAAGTTCTTGCATGATGGAAAATCGTAAATGCACACATAATAAAACTGTTGATTCAATGTTGTGGTACCATGCATCATCCTATCTATGTACCATGTTAAATATAGCTCGCAGCTCGGTGCTGCTGACACTGTATCACATATAATTGGAATACGACGAAGACGACGACCAGCAACGTACTGCTGCAGTCGGTCTCCAATAACAACGCGGCACGCTAGACGATCTCCCATATCTCCGATACGGATCCATCAACAAGATTGAACTGGGGATACCCAGAACGCGCTTGTTCACTGCCATAACCGTGTAAACAATACCGAATAAACCAATGCACCCAAACGGTTGTTAGCATCGGAGCATATATTGCCATTAAGGACGAACGCTTGTAGGTGCCATCTGCGCTTTATTCAGTGCACATTCGATGGAGATTTGAAGTAGAATCGGAACCGGTGCAATAGTAACTTTCCGGTCGGTTCTCATCGCTAGCTGTTCGAACTCACGCAACCAATTTCCATTCCATTGCCATTATTTAGTCAGTTGTAATACCAAACCTGTAGACAATGGAATGCATGGAGTAGCGAATATCTTGTCCAGTAGTTTAATGTTGAAGAGTATTAAGCATTAAGAGTATTATTATTGGTTAAGTATCTATATTCTATTGAGATTGTGATGTTATTCTCGTTTGGAGTATCGTTTGATAGCTGTTAGGGCATAAACATTATAATATTATGTGTTATGTCTTCGCCGATCTGTGGGTTACAGTATTTGCAAAACCAGTTTACTGACACCCCCATTGTTGCCTTTCTCGTACAACAAAGTTGTACCGAAAGGTTATCATTTCACTCCAAAATCGAACTATTTATAGAAGTCTCGGAGACCCATGATGTTATATACCAATCGACTTAGCTCGTCGAGCTGAACAAATGTCTTTCTGTCCGTGTGTATGTGTGTGTGTGTGCACACGAAAACCGAAAAATATTAGCCACTTTTTCGCAACAAGTTGCATTCGACATGGGACAAAGCCTTGTTGATCACTATTGAATTTGATAACGATAAACCATTGCGTTCAAAAGTTATTAAGAAAATGGATTAAGAATGCGTCAAAAGTTATTAAGAAAATGGAATCGAACTATATAAGTGCCATATAAGGTTGGTGTCTTGGCTAAATGCGAGAAAGGCAGTATCACCACTCGGTGAATTAAGTTGGGTTTTTCATAGCTTATTGCCAAATTGAGCCAGGATGTCGTGATCCCATTTTTTACTGTGTTTCAATGATGACATCAAGCACACTCTATTCGCGAAGTCAAAGCCAAATTTCCTTACAACTAATAGCAATTATATGTAAAGTTTTACAGTAAGTAGGTAGATTATCAATCTCCGGCATTTCGAGATTTGTTCCTCAAATTGCTTCTAACTAAATAAAAATAAGGTTTTATTCTACAAGTTAGTACTTGGAAAAAAGTTGAATCATAACATTACTGCCAGCATGAATAATAGAAAACGGAAGACACGGTCGACCGACGTAAACTACAAAAAACCTTTTGGTGCAACGATAATTGTTGCATCATGTAAATATTAGGTTGCTAAACGCTACAGACACCATCCTTACGAATACATTTACATTTATAGCAGACCGGCAAAGATGCTCAGAGCAAAGCCAAACAGTAGGCAACAGTAGGCCAAACGTTGTCTTGACGGAGCAGATCGGGGTGTAGTGGAGCCCGAAGGGCGTTGACCCGAGAAAACGACTTCTCGGCCCAAAAAGGCGAAAGGCACCAACCAGACGCAAGTCGCCGGGCCGCAAGAGGGTACCTGCCGGCCAGTGCCATCGGCACAAGCGACCGAAAATCCCTGGCAGCTGGTCAGTAGCTCAAAGCGGAAGTCGAGCGCATCTCGACCCGCAAAGAAAGTTAAGGACAGAGTAGAGGCCTTGTTGGTGAAAACTGATAAGCATAAGTACGCCGACGTCGATGCAGGCGACCGAAAAGCTTTCGGCGCTGGAACAGGACGCGCGAAGCGTCAGACGCACCAAGACTGGTGAAATGATCTTGGTGCTAAAACGTGGAGCGCAAGCTAGCGGGACGACTGGCCCAACCCTAGCAGCACACAAGCTTCACATAGGTTGCTGCAACTCATATGTGACCAGATTTAGACACAATCAAATTGCTGCAACCATTTCTGTCTGACTGCTGCTCGGGAGGATATCTTAGGGGACGGCGCCGAGGTGAGGTGAGGTGAGGTGACGTGGTCACGAACGCGTACGACGTCGTCTCTGCCGTCAGAGAGCAGTGCGGTACAAAGGTCGTCCATTAGACTTTACGGGCCCAGACCGTAGCAACCTGTGTCGTCATTGTGGAAGGGCACAAGGCGCAGGGAAGCGATAAGACACCAAAGTGTCCATCTGGACCAGCAAAAAGCAGGCATGTAATCACGTTATGGGTGGACCTCCGTCTCCCATCAGAGAGGAAAACCTGTCCTGTCCAACCCGTACAACGTCCCTGACTCAGGTTGTTATTTACGTGACTATATTCACGCGCATCTCGGAATTTATTCCATGAACCACAAGGACCATGCAATATATTTGAAATAGGTCGACAGACCTTTGCTTATGCTTGTAGATCGAAAGGTCTTGCTGCAGGAATTGAAACAGGTCGACAGACCTTTGGTTACGCGTGTAGATCTAAAAGCCTTAAGCCCCAAACGCAATATAACGGAACGGCGACGGAAACGGCAAATTTGACAGAAAATATATGGGCTAACTGTCAAATTTTCCGTTTCCGTCGCCGTTCTGTTGTATTGTGTTTGGGGCCTTACTCAAGGATTTTTTTTGGATAGCCAAGAAGTTATGTTGTGAATACATTCTGTTTCATCTACAATAAGGAGCATGCACCACATTTTGAATAGGGCAACAGACCTTTGGCTACGCGTGTAGATCTAAAGGCCTTACTCAAAGATTTTTTTGACGTAGGACTTACGTCTTTCTTTACTATACTGGGTGTCATTTAGATTTTTGGAAATCGAGAGCGTTACGCTGGAAGGGAAGATTTTGGACGTTACTAGCGCCTTTTTCTTTCGATGGATTTTTAAGATTCATATATGAATCGACTCGGACACTTACCACCATTTTGCCTATTTCAATGAAACTTTAGATTATTTACGATAAGCTATTGAAAATTTCAATTTATGTCAAAACCAGTAAAAAATTTGTATGTAACCAATCCCGTGCATTTCTAACACGGACATCAGAATGCGGTATGTCACGGGCCTTCGGGTCTACCGCAAGATTTTCTTTGTGTATAAAAGAAGCAGTGGCTGTCGTGTGCGAGTCATTACAATTTGTGACAGCAGCGCGTACTGACGTTTCGCGCATTTTTCGTTTCCTTCGCTGTGTTTACCTACACAGCGACAGCATGCAGTCAACAGCGGTAGAACTGCCGGTGGGTCTGCGAATATGTATGAAAGAAGTGGGCGCATTTTTTTGTCATTCTGTGATTGATGATGGTCGGATGCAGGGGTGTCGGTTGCGATGGATGCAATCGCCCATCGCATCGCTCGGAGTTCACGACTAGAGGCCGATGAGTGAATGAAGAAGAATAAAATTAGAGAGATTTGGTCTGCTCATCCAGGTGATTGGTTTCATAATCCACATGATCCCAGTATGGGTACGAGTCATGTCATATGACTGACCATATGTTAAGCTGTGCTTGGTACTAAACGACACGTACATTAAAACATGGTTATACTATAACAGTTCTGATTCCCCAGCAAAAAAAAAATCAACTTCTTGGATGAAAATGAAAATTTGATTGAAATAATTACTTTCATTTATTTGCAGAAGGCATTAGCAATTAAAGATGCACAATCAGCAATAGTGTTAATATCCATTTTAGATTAGAAAATTTCGCTGTATTACATGTAAATGTTTTAAAAAAGTCCGCAAAAAATAATTTCCAGAAGAATATTTGAATAAACTTTATCTTATTCTTTGTTTTTAATTTTCAGAAAAATTGTATTATTGAACTTGACGTAAACTTGGAGTTTGGAATCAAAACATTAAATAAGTTTTCGTTGACGTATTAGCAGTACCTCCTCTATTTCAGTAGGGTTACTGCTCCTTGACTTGTTTCTTATTGTTGTATTTTTTTCAGCAGTAAGCACGCATGTTAGCAAAGAGAAGTAACGAAATTGGTGCTGTATTTCTTTGTTTGGAAAACGGGACAGTTCCCCTAAAATGGCACATTTTGCCCAAGACTGAAAATTTTATAAATAGAATTTATAAACTTCAAATACTATCATCAATAAGAAATCTATAAATGCCCTACATTTGCTTGAGTAAATAAGGGCTTAATAGTTAGAAACAAAGCAATTCTAGTTATGTATTTAATTATTAGTTTTATTTCCAGAAGTTTTGAATAAACAAATTGCTAATAATTCTACACAGCATGGAAGTTGTCGTTTCCAATATCAATACCTATAATCAAACTCCATAGATCCAAAAGTTAAAAGTTAAATGTAAATACGTTACGTTTATACAAGTCCTACGTCTACTCGCGGTTATGTTGAAAACATTACCCATTGCTCGTTTTTGGATAGCCAAGAAGTTATCCAGCATTTTACGTGCGGTAATGGAAAAGATATTTTAGTTACTAGATAAAGATTGTCGCTTCGGTTCCCTTTGTTCTGCTGTCCGAAACATGTGTGGTACATACCTGTCAAATCGTATGGATTTTCCTTCTTTGACATTTAGCTCCCCTATCCTCGCCAGCAAAAGATGTTCCGGACAGCGACGACAGCGACAATCTTTATCTAGTAACTAAAATATCTTTTGGTAATGGCCGCCACAATTTAACTCACATTTTGGTAGGATGCATTCGATTTGACGTTTGGCTTGTGTCGTACACGGTTAGAAAAAAGTACCTAATTTTAGGTACTTTTTTTCTCTTGCATCTCCCTGCCTCTTCCCTTTGTTGTCATAAAATGAAGAGCAAAACCACTCAACAAGGGCATAAAAGTGTGTGAACTCAACGTTGAGTAATTTCATGTTTACAAAAGTTGAGTGAAATTTACCTAACTTTTGGTTAGTTACTATTTAAAATTAAATATATTTTACTTAATATTAAGTGAATTTTACTTAATTTCAAGAAAAAAATACTTAATTTTGGGTTCCCACACTGAACCCTAGATTTGATTGAAAAGTACCTAATATTAGGCACTTTTATCTAACCGTGTATGACACCGCAGCGATCATCATCATCATGATGATGAAAACTTATCGTTTTTGTGTCATACGACACAAGCCAAACTTCAAACTGTTTCCACCCTACCAAAAACTGAGTTGGATTGTGGCGGCCATTAGCGCTCGTAAAATGCTGGATGCTGTGTATATGTTCTAATCTATGTTCCACAAGGAGCATATTTGAAAGAGATCGATAAACCTTTGGTTACGCGTGTAAATCAAAATGCTCTACTCCTGTAATTCCTTGTATGGCCAAAAAGATATATTTCGTACCAATTCTATTATATGTAGCACAAAGAGCATGCACCATATTTGAAACAGGTCGTCGGACCTTTGGTTACACGTGTAGATCTAAAGACCTTCTTTTTCTTCTTATTGGCATTACATCCCCATACTTTGGACAGAGCCGCCTCGCAGCTTAGTGTTCATTCAGAACTTCCACAGTTATTAACTGCTAGGTTTCTAAGCCAAGATACCATTTTTTGCATTCGTGTATCATGAGGCTGATACTTTTATGCCCAGGGAAGTCGAGGCAATTTCCAATTCCAATTCCAATGCAGGAATTTCTTGGATGGCTAAGAAGCTATTCTTCATACACATTCTATTATATGTACCACAAAGAGCATGCACCATATTTGAAATAGGTCGACAGACCTTTTATTACGCATGTAGATCATTTCTTGGTTGGCCGTGAAGTTATGCTTTGTACACCTTCTATTCTATGTAGCACAAGGAGCATGCACCACATTTGAAACAGGGTGATAGACCTTTGGTTACGCGTAAAAATAGCGAAAAACCGATTTTTATTAAAAGTCGTTTTTTACGCGATTTTCGGGATTTACGCGGATTTCTACGCGAATTTTTTCAAAAGTCTTTTTTATGCGGTTTTCAAATAGGTTAGGAAACACGTGAAAACCACGAAAAATCGATTTTAAGTGAAGTCGTTTTTTACGCGTTTTTTTGGGATTTACGCGGTTTTGGATAATTTTACCGTCAAGTTTTTCAATTTCGTTCTTTGTTTTCATTACCGTCCAAACTTAGGATAATTTTTTTACAAATATATTAATGTAAATTGTGACTAAGTGGAGGGATTTGGTGTGTTGGTGTCATTCATGTTTTCCATTATGTTGTGGAAATAGTTCTTTCCGTAGGGCTAAAACTTCAAGTTCTTTACCAGTTTGGATAAAGTACTATTGCTGATTACTCGTTCCTTTATTGATGGCTTAGGAGCGTAAGCAAGAGACGGGAATATGGATGCATTAACAGCCAAAACTGTAAGTTCGTTCCAATTATATTTCATTTTCTGGTTCGACACTAAATTCTAGATCAACCAGTTGAAGTAGATATTATCAATTCAGTAGAAAACCGAAAGGTTGTAGAAATTTAGAAAAATGAAAAAAAATACTCAATGTCCACATTGTTGATATATCAGGAGACGAGTTTGATTCAACAAATTATATATGGAAAGTGAGCGACAATCATTTGAACAAAACTAGAGAATTGGAGGAGGAAAAAAAATACAAATATTAAAATACTGAGTATGGAATAAATTAGAAAAAGAATTCTGTGGTGTACAATCAGAATTAACCATTATATCCTGATTATTATCAATATAAATTGGCCAAATGTAAAACAGAGTACTTTTCTTAGTAAATTAAGTGAATGGATAGCTAACAGCAAAGACCGAAAGCATCTCATAGTACTTGGAGACTTTAATACTCAGTTAGGATCAAAAGATCTGAACCAGGAAGATATGAAATGGATAGGTAAACTCCTAGGTCATAATAATTGTAATGACAATGGAGAGATTTTTAAAACCTTCATTCACACTACTGCTAGACTGAAAAAATGTATCTTCAAAGAAAGGAAAAGGTGCTACAATCACATGGAGAAGTGGCAGCAGACAAAGTCAGATAGATCATGTTTTAACACCCATTATGACCGACTACAGAATCACATATATAACTGGAAATTAGACACACGTTAACTCAGATCACAAATTGTTTACTATAGGTATGAAATTTCGAAAAACAAGGAAAAGAGGAAAAGAATCAATCAAATGTACAAAGAAACAAGTATATCGCTATATAAGATATTGATTATTCTACCTTGCGTTAGATAAATATAAAACAATATAAAAACAATATAAAACAATATCTCATATCACCAGATAGTGATCAGAGTCGATATTTGATTCTCAGAAGGTCCTCACATCTGTGACATATACATATGAGAAATGTCGACCGTCCACCAAAACATGATCGATTTGGGAACATGTAGGGGTAACGGCTCAAACCTTGGCCCATTATGCTACGGTTGAGCACATTTATCGTTATAAATATTTATATATTGCATTTCCAACCAGAATTATTCCACCAGCCGGCTTGCTTACATTTGGTTTTGACGCCAAATAGCAAAAAACGACGATGAATGTCCGCAATATCTCATTAAAACCAGCGAAAGTCTCGAGAGAAATGGACAAAATGTCGGCATCCTTGTCCCTATCAGGTGGATAATTTTTCAGCCCACTTGGGATGAGTGATTGTTGATTTCGAACATACGAGAGATAAAGATGGGTTGCTGTTTATAGTACCAGTAATTTTGCTTGCGTTGAATAAAGGCAGCATGCAAGCAAATAGAGAAAATCAAATCATCTTATTGAGCGTGAATTCAATTGGTTGCATGTAAAATACTACCATACTGATTGTGAGAGTGCGCTTCAGATTATCCCAATAGCACGCTTACCAAGGACATGCTTGTAGTAAATGGGATAGAATCAATTATTCATTACGCAGCACAAATGCAAAAAAAAAATGAACTGAGTTGTATCCTGTTATTTAATATCCACAATAACAGGATCGTTAAGACATTTTGGCATCACTGTCATATTACAGCAGCGTTATCTTTTACCGGAAGCGTAACGCCGCTGAACGCAAACATTTGAACATTTTGGAAATTCATACAAATCGGTATGAGTGTATATGTGAGAACAAAATATAAATGTATATGTGCTCATTCAGCACACACGCCATGCAGGCGAAAACCAGAGGCATTCTTTAGACTATCTTTGCGGAAGACGGATGTCTTAGCGGTCATCGAATTCCACCAAGAAATGGAAGGTCACGAGGACTCACCCAGCGGATCCCACAATGGCGCAGAGAAACTTTCCCAAGGGTGAGTATAGTTTAGAGTTAAACAAAATGTATAGCATTTCGTCGAAACGAAGAGTTAAGTACGAGAAAATGGCAGGAGAAATGTATAGCGTTCATACGAACCATTTTAGCAAAAGGAATGGAAACGAAAATGAAAAAAACCATTGAACGGCAGGAAACACGGAAAATGGGAGCAAAAGAAAACGTTTCAAAGCAATGCAAAAAAAGACGGTTGCTTAGGCACGCCTTAGCACAAAATAAAAGCAAGTGCTACCGCTAAAAGAAAATGGCTCCAAAAAAAAAAAAAAAAAAAACGGATGCTCAGGCCAAGTAAAGCACAAAATAAAAGCTAGTGCTACCGCTGAAATGGCGCAACGAAAAAAAAAGTACGTGTGGCTTAACATAGATTCAGAAAATCCAAAATATAGAATACGCAAAAAAAAGGAAAGTAAAGCCAAGTAAAGCACAAAAAAAAAAAAAAGCTAGTGCTACCGCAAAGAAAAATGGCGCCGCAAAAGAAAAGAACAACCTCATACAAAAAAAAAAAAAAAAAAAAAAAAAAAAAATCTGAGTGGATATGCGAATAGACATTATGATCAAATAAGTAGATATCTATAACAAAAAAAAAACGAATTTGTTTTATTGCAGAAAGATATCGCGCAGAAAGACAAAAGTGAACAGAGTACCATATGCACCACCCAACCCTATCTTTGCGGAAGACGGATGTCTTAGCGGTCATCGAATTCCACCAAGAAATGGAAGGTCACGAGGACTCACCCAGCGGATCCCACAATGCTAACGAAAATACTATTATATGAATCATTTATTTCCCAAATATTTACCATATTTGCAAGTGAAACCATAGCAGTTGTGTTGCTCTGGCTCTCGCGATACTCTCAAAGAAACTTTTTTCCAAAACGTGAACAATGCTTTAGGTGGGGATGATGCATAACGCACTACCGAAGAAAGCCAATTGTAAAACTTATTCTAGGCAATTCCTTGCTTTGTACTGTACATACTACCTGATATTATTACACAATTATTCATAAATACAATTATTGGATGCCTGTTTTTAACTCTGCCTGCATTGAAGTTTCATGATTGGTACGTGCGTTTGATTCCACTCCTCTCTATATCGATCAGCTGTAGTGAATCCTCTCAAAACTCTCACGTGTTTCAACTTCCCGAGTTGAAAAAATACTTTTTCGGTATCATTTTACAGATCAAAATACTTTTTGCAAGTAATAATAAATCTCAATTATGATAAAGGTATTTGTCAAATAATTTTACTTGAAATTTTTCCCATGAAATTACGTTGAAAGTTTATCTAATGAAACATACGATCCATTGTATCTTTCCATTATTAAATGAGAAAATGTTTGTAGGATTCGCGCGAAAGATGATAAAACTAAATATTCTTACACTAATTGAATAATTTATTTGCGAAATTATGAAGAAAATGGTGTATCGAACCACGAAAGGTTGATGCTTGAATCGTGTTTGGAAGCCGTAATTTTTGGTATGTTCTGCGAATGAAAGCGATTATATCGTGATTCGAGAAAAGCATCATGAGGGCCCATTTACAAACTAAATGACGTTTTAGGTTGTAGGAAGGTACTTGTCTGAGCGTTAAGGACTTTATAAATTTCAGAACCCTACCATACATGAAGCATTACTAGAGGCTTGGTGTGGTTTAGTTTAGCGTTATGTAATTTGCGAATGAAACTTAACCACTGAGTGGATTAACCTGTTTTTAAAAAAATTCTTAGCAACCTAATCGCAAGCATCGGATATTATATCTGCAGCTTTCGGTTATTTTCTCCAGTACGGGTTATTGGTGAGAATGTTTTGATTTCAGAGTTTCTCCTATACTAACGTAGTGCTACAAATCGTATTGTCCAAAAAAGTTTTGTTTAATTATGTCGCTATACTAATGGAGATTGTGAAATAAAAATGATAGCTGACATAGTGTGGTTGTTATCCATTCATCTGATGTGCGAAAGCAGGTATGTTCATTCAGAAAACTCTTTTATTGGGCAAAAGAAAAAATCTAGTACAGCCAGCCTGCATTAGCCACCCTATAACCAGAGACCGGCGGAGTGAAAAACTGTCGAAATGGCAACGTATGAAAATGCATGAAATCGTAAAAATAATACTGGCATCACTTGAACTTTTTGCTTGCTTCTTATGGATGCAAAAAGTAAACAAATCGAGATGGAACCGCTTTTGACGGTTCGATTGGAAACAAGATGGCGTCTTCGCCGATCTCTTATTGTAGTATTTCTAGCCTGCATAAGTCAACGAAACATGGCTGCTATAAAACCGAGTCAAAGTGATTTTTCACGCAAGATAATTGCAAGTGTAGAGCAAGAAGTGTATAAATCTAGAGTTATGAAGCAGATATATGTTTGATACACTATTCTAAAAAAGCAGTGGTTAATATCTCGCTTAACTTTTCAAAAGGACCTAAGTAACATTTTTTTCATGAATTAATTTGAATAGCGCAATCAACAGAAAAACATGAAAGCTTTTGATAGCAGTACTCAAATTAATTCACGAAAAAAATGTTACTTAGGTCCTTTTGAAAAGTTAAGCGAGATATCCCTACAAATCGACTGATTATCGCTGAAATATTGATTAATTTGCGTGATGAGCCAATGTTACATCCAGCCAGGGCCAACATTACCGCCGGTTACCCTATCGCCATTTGGGTGTCTCCAGGTGTGTTTTGAGGCCTCTTCCCCTATTATTTAACAGAAGTGATGATTACATTATTTTAGAGCCTATTAGGTGAAATTTTACACAATTATAAGATTATTTTCTTATTTGCAATTTTTAGTGATCCTCAAGTAGCGAACATATTTTTACAGTGGTGAACATTTTAAATTAGTTGTGTCGTACAACATAAAGAGGAAAAATGGATGGTCCAAAACAATAAGTCTTCTTCTTCTTCTTATTGGCATTACATCCCCACACTGGGACAGAGCCGCCTCGCAGCTCAGTGTTCATAAAGCACTTCCATAGTTATTCACTGCGAGGTTTCTAAGCCAGGTTACCATTTTTGCATTCGTATATCATGAGGCTAACACGATGATACTTTAATGCCCAGGGAAGTCGAGACAATTTCCAATCCGAAAATTACCTAGACCAGCACCGGGAATCGAACCCAGCCACCCTCAGCATGGTCTTGCTTTGTAGCCGCGCATCTTACCGCACGGCCAAGGAGAGCCCCAAAACAATAAGTACAAGTTTACTATTCGTGTGCTGTTTTCTGTTAATGGCAAGGATTCCGGAGGTCCACAAGTGCTTTGGCTATAATTTTTCAAATATTCAATTTCAGCCTAAACAAATATAAAAATATAAGTATGTTTGCATCTAAGCTACGTACATAAGTTGATTTTTTTTTGTTAAATTATGCAAATATTTCTAGGGTTGCTAACAATAGTCGCACCCTGCCAACGCCTATCTGTTGATACAACACTCATCATAGTGGTAGTGAATGGTAGAACAGAATTTCATAATGGAAAAATAGTCAGAAAATGTATAACTTGTAAAACGAAGCCTATATTTCAACTTATGGAAGGGAACAAATCTAGCTCAGAGTGGGGATGAAAACAGGCAGCGTCACCCCGGGGCATGATGCTTTCTGTGCTTCACGCATCATATTTGTCATATTGCTGTCATATTAGTTGGAGTAGCTGTCGCGAAGATATGGCAAATTGAAATTTTCCATATTCCGTTGAAACGTTTAACGTTTTTGTTAATTAGCCTACAATATACCATGCATTTTATTTACTTATTTATACAAATACAAGACAAGGGAATTGCTAGAAATCTATTGCGTTTTTTGTTTTGTTTTATCAGATGACGTGACCATTCTAATAAATTTAAAAGGATTATGCAGGATTTTGTGGCTGTTGTCCCTGTCCCTGCTCCCTTAATTATGGACTTGGCCATTGTGTTGGCAAGCCCTGTTTCAATCTTATAAATTTTTAATGTCAATTAGCACTCTGTGGGTGACAAACTTTCAAACAAGGGATACTAATGATATGAAAGTCAAATAAGCAAAGTTTCCAAACATAATTTGAATAGGTGAGTTCATTATTCAGCTAATATGGACAGTCGATAGTGTAGGGCATTCCGTGCGTGTAGTGCGGCTTCCTCAGACTCACCATTAGCACGTCATATTCATTCGGAAGCTATTAGTGGTCAGAAGCAAGGAAACGAGCAAAAGAATCCTTCGTCCGCTGGAAAGATTTCTCCGTCCACGGAGGACACGGTTAAAAAGTCAAGCAGCGCAAGACAAAAAAGTGGCAGGAACTGGAGCGAAAGTCTCAAATAGAATTAGCATTTTCCCCAACTGTCCACCACGCCGCCGCCGTATTCCTGTGGAGTTTCTTCCGTTTTCATTTTTCAACCGACGAACGAACAACCATGAGCCCATATTCAGCGTGGCAGCTTAATGGTTTCTTATTTCTAACTGCCCGTCCCTCGCAAAGAGGTCCATGAATTGCGGACCAGCAGCTTTCAGTGGACTTTCCCGTTTCTCTTCTGATGAGATTCGATGGACGTTACGGTCGTTTTGTTCTACTTTCTACTTGAATTCCTGGGCAGAAGAGCCCACGTTCGAGATTGCATGCCCGCTTCTAATTGAGTTTGCCGATTATGGGATTTAAAAAGCTTGGTTTCTTTTTATTCCGGTAGTGTCGTGCCGTTATTTGCTGGACACAAACAACATAATTTGATAATTTCATGTAAATGATTAAATGGAATAAGCTATGCAATTTTATGATAAGGGAAGCTTGAACAGTAGTCGTAATGAAAAAAACAAATTCGAGACACCTAGGCTTATTAGACAGACCGGATATTATTAGAACTGTTAAATTCGTTGTCGCCTTCATTTAGACATTCGAATTATATCCTTTCACTAGCTGTATATACCCGGCATTATCAGCTTGATTTCGCAGCTGCTGCTGATAGTCCTATGCATTGTCAACCTGGAAAAATCAGGGAAGTGTCAGGGAATTCTTAGGGCAATCAGGGAAATCAGCAAGAGAGTAAGTGAACATGTTGTATTCATATCGTTTATGGTATACACGCCCGTTTCAAATCACTCAGAGACTGAATAATTATTTTAGAGCGTCTTAGGGGAAATGCTACAAGGCTAAAAGACTATTATTCTTCCATTTACTTCCACTATTCACTTTTTATGTATCAACAAACAGATACGTATTTCGTTTCCTACTTGGAAACTTCTTCAGTGTCAGTCGATAACAAACACTGAAGAAGTTTCCAAGTAGGGAACGAAATACGTATCTGTTTGTTGATACATAAAAAGTGAATAATGGAAGTAAATGGAAGAATAATAGTCTTTTAACTCAGAGACTGTGTAAAATTGTATTGCTCTCTCTTTTTTTCTCACCGAAATCTCATTCATTTTTCGTAAAAAGTATAACTACTACTTTCAATTTCACTCAGTATTTGAGTGATTTGAAACGACGTGTATGCCACTCGCCTTTCAACTGAAAAAGAAGCAGCACATAAGCTTTCTTGTCGTTTAATGCGTTTAATACACTTTCTCTTTCTACAAATTTGCCATTATAATGGCAAGTACATTTAGGGGGCCTCCTTAGCCTACCGGTAAGACGCGCAGCTACAAAGCAATACCATGCTGAGTATGGCTGAGATCAATTCCTAGTGCCGGTCTAGGCAATTTCTGGGTTGGAAATTGTCTTGAATTCCTTGTAGTATTCCATAAAAGTATCATCGTGTTAGCCTCATGATATACGAATGCAAAAATAGTACCTTGGCTTAGAAACCTCGCAGCGACTTTAACATCATTTATTAATATTTTATCACTTGATGATTAGGGCAAAAAAGGCTAAAGGCTAAAATACATGACTACATTGACAATAAATTAATCCCTTTGAATAGTTTTAACTCATAGGGCTAGGGGTACATTAAAACTTTTAAATATGCCTAATAGTCATGATTCACATGAGCAATTATTTTCACTCAATGGCCCGACAAATGCCGCAGGTGTCGATGGACGTTTTGGGTACCTTATAACCTTTTTCGTTAATTTTGCTTTATACGAATAAATTTCGAAGTTTGTTTTAATTTTTGATCATGTGTCGTGTTTCGTTTGCGTTCATAAAATCCATTCGTTCCTGTACCACATTTACGTTTAAAGTGTTTG
Organism: Armigeres subalbatus; assembly: GCF_024139115.2. Lineage (NCBI taxonomy): Eukaryota > Metazoa > Arthropoda > Insecta > Diptera > Culicidae > Armigeres > Armigeres subalbatus. The sequence goes on from NC_085140.1 coordinate 307,560,324, forward strand.
TCATAAAAGCTGAACTCATTATGGCACATATGTGTGCTACAAATAGGGGACAAACAGGTGCCAGCCTCCGATCGCCATGCTAATCGGTTGGTGCAATTTTATTTGAATATGCTTTAATAATCGCTCATATTTAATTAGCTAATTAAGTAGGGGAACGGTTTGCCACTTCATCTCATAGCTCCTATTTCCATCTCATAAAAAACAAAGCAATGGAAAGGAATTTGATTTGTTTATTATTTTTGTAATGTTTTTCAGAAGTGAGCACGCATGTTGACAAAAAGAAGCGACGAATTTGGTCCCGTATTTCTTTGTTTAGCGATGAGATGGATATATGTGCAGTGAGATGGAGATCGGAACAGTTCCCCTATTTGGTCTGAAAGTCTCGCCAATAAAGACAAAAAAAAAGTATGAGCATGAGCATAACTACTATTTTAACCCATTCAGGCCAATTTTTTTCTAAGCGATATTACGCAGTAAATTTGATATGTTCCATTTGTTTTCGTGATTTATAATAGAGAACTGACAAAACAAGTTGAAAAACATTTTTTTGGGATGTGCTAGATCATCCAAACTATTCTTGAGTCTGGAACTTGCGATTTACAGTTACAATGCGACTCTTATCGTCACTCTAAGCTTCAATCATGTCCATAACATATTCCGAAAGATCAAAAGACATGGTCAGATGGTTTTGGGATATCCTGGGTCATTCAAACTGTCCTTGAGTACAGAACTTGCGATCTACAGCCACGAAACTAGATTTTTTCGCCACTAGAAGCTTGGATATGTATTCAATCATGTCCATAACATACTCCAGAAGACCATGAGACATGGTTAGATGGTTTTGGGATATCCTGGGTCATCCAAACTATCCTTGAAGTCAGAACTTGCGATCTACAACCACCACTCTAACTTTTTTCGTCGCTCCAAGCTTGGATATGTATTCAACTATGTCCATAACATATTCCAGAAGACCAGAAGACAAGGTAAGATGGTTTTGGGACATCCTGGGTTATCCAAACCGTCCTTGAGTTCAGAACTTGCGATCTACAGCCCCCACTTTAGCTTTTTTCGTTGCTTCAAGCTTGGATATGTATTTTATTTCGTCGCTCCAAGCTTGGATATGTATTCAACCATATACATACCATATTCATGAAGATCAGGAGACATGGTTAGATGGTTTTGGGATATCCTGGGTCTTCCAAACTGTGCTTGAGTTCCGAACTTGCGATATACAGCTACGAAACTACCTTTTCTCGACACTAGAAACTTGAATATGTATTCAAGCATGTCCATAACATATTCCAGGAGACCAAGAGACATGGTAAGTTGGTTTTGGGATATCGTGGGTTATCTAAACCGTCCTTGAGTTCTGAACTTGCTATCTACAGCCACCACTCTAGCTTTTTTCGTCGCTTCCAGTTTGGATAATTATTCATCCATATCCATGATACATTCCTGTAAATCAAGGGACATGTTAATATGGTTTTGGGATATCCTGGGTCATCAGAACCGTCTTTGAGTTCAAAACATGCGATCTACAGATACTGCGATACTGACTTATAGAGCCTGACTTATATCGCTTTATATTGACGAAAAGGCAAAATATAGTGCTAATGGTTACTTTAGGTTTCCGTAACTCAAAGCCTCAATTTATCGGTACCTACATTTCAAACGATTTTTTTGCAGCTATAGATCTCAAATACCGATCTTAAAGATAATTGAATGCATATTGAAGCTTTCAGTACTGGAAAACGATTTTCTTGCAGCTGTAGATTTCAAGTCCTAAACTCAAGGAATGTTTGGATGGCCTAGGACGTCCAAGGAACTTAAAAAAATAGTTCATTGTACATCACAGTAACTCTACGGATACGTTTGAATAAAAATCTTATTTTGAAACAATACAATCCGCTGTCAATACACCTAAAATTTTCTCTTTCGTAACTTCACCGTGTTCATGACATTCTAGGTTGTCGTAGGGTCTTGATCGTCCATGCTTGACATTTTTCCCTGGAAGGGAAGTTAATTTCACGCAATTTTGCTGAAGAGAGTGTTCACTTTTATCCATCGTGCGATTTTATATATCAATTTTTCTGTTGGGGTCATATATGACCCCGTCGGTCTGAAAGGGTTAAATGGTCGATAACTGTGCTGGCCACGTCCTCACGGTCTATCGGGATGGGAAGGAATTGATTATGCAATCACTCGCCCACGAAATTTTATTGAAATCTGGAGGTTAGGTTCTATGGTAGAGGCTCGTCTTGGTTAACAGGTTGCCCATGTGATAGTAATAAAAGGGTGGTTATATTCTAATTGGATGCTGAAACGAGCGGTTTTTCTCATTACGAATTGCCTGCTAGAAACTGGTCAAGTTGTAGCTCTAGGGTAGAAGATGGAAACGGTATGAATAGCCCATTTCCAGTTCTAGCGATTGCAAGAACATGAGAAAAATATGGAAAGATGCGAAGTAGGAGGATAGAACGGACCCGGGATTGAACCCATGACCTTCTGCGAATGAAGCAGAAGTGGTAGCCATATGACCACCAATCCCGATTTCAATTAAAATGAATTAATACGCTCTGCGGGTGGTAGGTCATTTGGCATAAAGGTCGTTTGGCATAATGGTCATTTGGCATAATAGTTTTGTAATCGTCAATTTCGAAACTTATGTATTACTAGCAGACCCGACAAACTTCGTTACGCCTAAAATTGATTTATTCTCTGATTAGATCTCAAGTTAAGCAGAAATTTCTGTTTCATTTGTATGGGAGCCCCCCTTTCCCAAGCGGGGAGGGGTCTCGAACCATCTTAAGAACCTTCCTCGGCCCCAAAAACCTCTACATACAATTTTTTACGCCGATCGGTTTAGTAGTTTCCGAGTCTATAAGGTTCAGACAGACAGAAATTCATTTTTATGTATATAGAAGAAGAAGAAGAAGATAGAAGAAGAAGAAGATATATTTAATTATTCATAACGATTGTCACTTTGTCGTTCATAAGTCTAAAAAGTATGTGCTTCTATTTTCAAAGGATGTATTCCTTTTTTGCCTTTCTTGTATACAAAGTATACGTGAAGGCCATATGTTCGCTCCAAAAACGAACTTTTAATAGGAGGTCCGGAGACCCATAGTGTTATATACCGATCGACTCAGCTCGACGAATTCGAGTGATGTCTGTGTTTGTGTATGTGTGTGCGCAAGCTAATCTCACTTATTTTTTAGGCACTTATCCTTAACCGATTTGGTAATTCGACGCAGAATTCTGTACCATTGTTTCGTATTGAAAATTGGTGGAATCGCACCATGGGATTCGAAGTTATGGCAAAAATACATTTTCTTACAAGAAAAATTCTCACTCATTTTTTAGGCACTTACTCTCAACCGATTTGCCCGTTTCATTCGACGCAAAATCTTGTTCCATTGTTTCCTATTGAAAATTGGTCATATCGGACTATGGGCTCAAAAGTTATGGCCAAAATACTGTTTTTATAACACAGAGAATGTGTATGGTTCCTATTCTCAATGTATGCAATATTTAGCTCAAGGAAAGGGAAGATATAATTCCTTCTTTCAAAGGATGTATTTTCTCGGCGAAGGCAAGGGAAGATTTTATTCATTTGTTTAATTAAGTCATTTTCTCGGGTTAAGGCAAAGGAGGATATGATCCCTTCTTTCAAAGGATGCATCCTCCCGACAGTTGCATAAGATAAGATATGGTTCCATTTTTAAAAGGATATATTTGCCCGGCAGATGGCAAATTACGATATGCTTCCTACTTCTAAATCGGGCATTTGCTCGCTTTAATGCGAGGAAAGATATGATACCTTCTTTCAGAGGATGGCAGAAGGTCCAGTAGAAGGCAAAAGATAATATGGTTCCTTTTTTCTATTCAAGCATTTACTCGGTTAGAGGCAGAGAATATATGATCCCTTCATTCAGAAAATGCATTTGCCCGGCATTTGGCTCCACCCCTGTACCCCGAACGGGACACTACCCCAAGATCCAATACCCCGAAAGTCCATTACCCGAATACACTTTGAATCTGTAGTTTTCTACTATTACTATTTTAAACACCAACAGATACCGATGAATCGTAAAATGACAATATTTGAAAAGAATTTGTTTAGAATAAAAGTTTATACTACTTAGAGTTACTTAGAGAAACGCAATAAAGCTTCTGTTTAACAAACATGTTTGACTTTGTGTCTAATTACCTATTTTAAAATTATCATTCTACGCCATTATTATCTGGAAAAGTTCTATTCTACGAAATGGTGTAAGTGAGGAGATAACACCTTCGTTCTATTAACATAGGTATACAGTGGAAAAATTTCATTCTTTTAATGAACGGTAACGATTTACGGCAAACATAAGAGGTAATGCCTTCTTAGAATAAACGCATTTGCCCAGTATAAGGCAAACATAGGAGGTAATGCCTTTTTCAAATGAACGCATTTGCCCGGTTTAAGGCGAAAAGAGATGATAATCCCTTCTTTTAATGAACGCATTTGCACAATAAAAGGCAAATAGAGCTGATAATGCCTTCTTTATATGAACACATTTGCCGGATATAAGGCGAACAGAGTTGGTATTACAGACCCCATTCGATTTTGGCAACATTCGATTCCGCCGTCTGCAAATAGAACTGTTTCAGGTGAGGTGAACACTTACTCAAGCCGCTTTTGCAGGGAAAGGACTTACAGGACATATCGACTGTCCCACTCTTCCAAATTAGCTAAAACTGTACGAGTTTACTAAGCACAGATTCTGCTCGCCCACTCGTTCAATTAGCCACCAATTAAACATACTTTCAACCTATTTTATTCTGATGATTCTTCGGGCGTGTTCAGTCTACGGATGCCCTATTTTTCGTACCGCTGCTGATCGTTCCTGTTAGGTTAAGTTCTTTCCGTACAGACATCAATTGTCATTTGGATTATAAGTGGTCTGCCGCAGTTTTCCTTGTTTTTTATTATTCGGATCTGTTACAGATTTTCTAGACATCCCATTATTTGCAGGTTCCATAGATTTTCCAGGCTCCACAGATTCATCATGAAATGCGGGACGTTTTCCGGGACACCTGGCAATGCGGGACAAGTAAGCTGAATCCGGGACGTCTGGTCACTTTCCCAAGCAGCACAAGCCAGACAAAAATAGTTGCAGCAGCTTGATTGTGACTGAATCTGGTCACATATGAGTTGCAGAAATCTAGATGGAACATATGTGCTGCTAGGGTTAGGTTATACTAAACAAATTCTAGTTTGAACCAACAAAAAATTCATGTTTTAATCAACCAATGTG